>NC_139391.1:92567500-95067500 GCF_054392235.1 Sus scrofa | reverse complement strand
TTCTTTAAGCTGAAAACAAGTGAAATCAGAAAGTAATTCAAATACATATGAAGAAACAAAAAATCATCAGCAAAAGTAATTATGTAATTACGAAGGACAATGTAAGTGCATATTTCTTCTCACCTGATTTAAAAACAATTTTATAAAACAATATGTATAAAATGTACTGTGAAGCCTATAACATTACAGAAATGCAACAATATGTAACATATTGTCAATAACAACACAAAGGAGGTAAGTGGAAGCAAAGCTGTACTGAGTCAAGGAAGTGACCCCAGACAGGAACTCAACTCAAAGAAAGAGAATCACGAATGATAAAATTAACAAAGCCAAAGACATATATACTTGCTTACCTTCTCTTCACTTCTTTAAAAGTCATATAATTATATAAAATAATAATTATAGGAGTTCCCACCGTGGCACAGTGGGATCAGAGGTGTCTGCAGTGCTAGAAGTTAGATTCAATCCCTGGCCTGAGAGTGGGTTAAAGGATCTGGCATTGCTGCAGCTGTGCTGTAGATTGCAACTGTGGCTCAGATCTGATCCCTGGCCTGGAAACTCCATATGGTGTGGATGGCCAAAAAAGAAAAAAAAAATTTTTTTAATTAAAATAATAATTACAATAATATATTGTTGGGTTTGAAGTACTTATGTATAACAATAGTACCATAAAAAAGAGTAACAAGGGATCAGACATACATAGGGTAAACGTTGCTATAACTCACTGGAATTAAGTTAGTATAAATCTTAAACTGATTATAATAAATTAAGATATATATGGTAAGGCCTAGAGCAACCACTAAAGAAATAGCTCAGGACAGAGAAAATAATCATTAATAAAATTAAAATGCAGTATTATGAATTAAAATAATACATTCACTTAATTCAAAAGGGAGCAATAGGGGAGGGATAGAGGAACCAAAAAAAAGCATGATTTATAGAAAAAAAGTAAAATAGCAGACATAAATTCATTTTTTTTAAATTTTATTTATTTATTTATTTTTGTCTTTTTGCTATTTCTTTGGGCCTCTCCCGCGGCATATGGAGGTTTCCAGGCTAGGGGTCGAATTGGAGCTGTAGCCTCCAGCCTACGCCAGAGCCACAGCAACGTGGGATCCGAGCCGCGTCTGCAACCTACACCACAGCTCACGGCAACGCCGGATCGTTAACCCACTGAGCAAGGGCAGGGACCGAACCCAAAACCTCATGGTTCCTAGTCGTATTCGTTAACCACTGCGCCACGACGGGAACTCCTTTTATCTTATTTTATTTTTTTTTTTTTTGAAGCAGACATAAATTCAACTATATTGATAATAACAACAAATGTGAATGGATTATACATATCAATCAAAAGGTAGGTTTTGTAAAGATTTAAAACAAAACAAGATCCAACTATGCACTGTTTATAGGTGACACACTTTACATTTAAAGATACAAAATTACAATGAAATTGAAGGCATAAGGATGGAAAAGGGAATCATGCAAACAAAAACCATAAGAAAGCTAGAGTGGCAATACTAGTATCAGATAAACTTTAAAACACAAGATATTACTAGAGATAAACAGGAAAAATTTTTTAAATGGCTCAATAAACTTCACAAAATGGGATAAGTGGGTCAATCCCTCAAGAAGGTATAATAATTATAAACATACAAGCACTTATGTAAGAGTAACAAGAGAGTGCCAAATGGAAGTAAAAAGTGACAGAAATGAAAAGAGAAATAGACAACTCAATGATAATAGATGGGAGATTTCAATACACTATCTTCAGTGATGGTTTCATAAAACAATTAGGCAGAAGATCGACAAAGGAGCAGAAACTTGCATAATGCTATAAATGAACTAGACGTAACAGATATCCATAGAACACCCCATCCCAACAACAGCGTTCTTCTCAAGTGTACATAGAATGCTCTCTAGGACAGAACATACACTGGGCCATGAAACAAATCTCAAACTTAAAAGGACAGAAATAATACAAAGTTTTCTGATTACAATAGAATAAAAATAGAAACCAGTTACAGGAGGAAACAGGGAAATTAAAGAATATACTCCTAAATAATCAATAGGAGTTCCCACATGGCTCCGTGGGTTAAGGATCTGGCATTGCCACTGCTATGGCTCTGGTTACAGCTGTGGTGTGGGTTTGATACCTGGCCTGGGAACTTCCACATGGCACGGGCATGGCCAAAAAAGCCAACCAACCAACCCATAGGTCAAAGAAGAAATCAAAAGGGAAATTGGAAAAGACTTTCAGACCAATAAACAGAAAGACACAACATACCAAAACTTAAGGGATGCCCATAAAGCAATGCTTAAAGGGAAAACTTAGAGCAGTAAATACCTGTATTTAAAAAGATCTTACCTAACGCCTGTCAGAATGGCTATGATTCAAAAGACAATAACAAATAAATGTTGGTGAAGATGTGGAAAAAAGGGAACCCTCATGCATTGTTGGAGGGTACAGCCAATTGAAAAGGAAAACAATATGGAGATTTCTCAAAAAATTAGAAATAAAACTACTATAAGACCCGGGAATTCCACTCCTAGGTATAAGAAAACAAAAACACTAATTGGAAAAGATTCACCCTTATATTCACTGCATCATTATTTACAACAGCCAAGATATGGAAGCAACCTAAATGCCCATCAACAGACGAAAGGATAATGAAGATCTGGTTTACATATACATAATGGAATATTAGCCACAGAAAAGAATGAAATTTTTCCATTTGTGACAACATGGATGGACCCAGAGGATATTATACTAAGTGAAACAAGTCAGACAAAGATAAATACTGAATGATTTCACTTATATGTGGAATCCTAAAACTGCGATAAAGGAACAAACATAAAATAGTAACAGGTTGACAGAAACAGAGGACAGGTGGGTGTGAGAAGGGATAGAGGGTGGAGGGAGAAAAGAAAAAGGTGTGGGAGATTGAGAGGTACAAACTTTCAGTAGAAAATAAATGAGTCAAGGGGATGAAATGTACAGTGTGGGAAATATGGTCGATAACTAATAATTTTGCACAGTGACATATCATATTAGACTTAGTGTGATCATTTTGAAATGTATAGAAATAGTGATTCACTATATTGTGTCTAACACAGTGTTGTAGGTCAATTAAACCTCAAAAATTAACAAAGAAAGAAACAAATGCATAGAAAAAGAGATTAGAACTGTGGTTACCAGAAGAGGGGGAAATGGATGAAGGCAGTCAAAAGGTACAAACTTTCAGTTCTAAGGTAACTAAATGCTAGTGATGTAATATACAACCTGATAAATATACTTAACACTGCTGTATGGTATGTATGAAAGAGAGTTAATCTTAAGAGGCCTCAACACAAGGAAAACTTTTTTCTATTTCTTTAATTCTAAACCTATACAAGATGATGGATGTTCACTAAACTTACTGTGATAACCATTTCATGATGTAAAGAAGTCAAATCTTTAAGCAGTACACCTTAAATAGTGTGGCATGTCAATTATATCTCAATAAAACTGGAAGGAAAAGAAGACCTTAAATCAATAACCTAACCTTACATCATCAGACAATGAAAGGGAGCAAAGTAAATCTAAAATAATGCAAGCAGAAGATAAAATAATAAAGCAGAAACTAATGAAATAGAGAATACAAAAATAGAGAAAAGTCAATAGAATCAAAAGCTGATTCTTTGAAAAGGTCAATAAAACTAATAAGCCTTTAGGCAGAGTAACCAAGAAAAAAAAGAGATGACTCAAACTACTAGAATCAGAAATGAAAGAGGACATATCACTACCAACCTTACAGAAATAAAAAGTATTATAAAGGAATACCAAGAACGATTTATGCCAATTACTTAAATAACTTATATAAGATGAACAAATTCCTAGGAAAATACAAAGTACCAAAGCTGATTCAAGAACAAACTCAGGAGTTCCCATTGTGGCTCAGTGGTTAGCAAATCCGACTAGGAACCATGAGGTTGCAGGTTCGATCCCTGGCTTCGCTCAGTGGGTTAAGGATCGGTTAAGGATCCAGCGTTGCTGTGAGCTGTGGTGTGGGTCACAGACACAGCTCAGATCTGGTGTTGTTGTGGCTCTGGCGTAGGTTGGCAGCCACAGCTCCAACTAGACCCCTGGCCTGGGAACCTCCATATGCCATATGCTGCGGGAGTGGCCCTAGAAGAGGCAAAAAGACCAAAAGAAAAAAGAAAAGAGAGAGAGAGAAAGAAAGACTAACTGGAAAAGCTCAGCTTCACAGGTTCACAAAACATTGAAAAAGTAATACCAATTCTTCACAAACTCTTTCAAAAAATGAAACTGGGAGTTCCCTTTGTGGCTTAGTGGTTAGCAAACACAACGAGGATCCATTAGGATCCGTAAGGATGCGGGTTAAGGATCTGGCATTGCCTTGAGCTGGGTGTATGTTGCAGATGTGGCATAGGCTGACAACTGCAGCTCTGATTTGACACCTAGCCTGGGAAGCTCCACATGCCGCGGGTGTGGCACTAAAAAGCAAAAAAAAAAAAAAAAAGAAAGAAACTAGACCTCCCAAATAATTCTATGAGGTCAGTATTTCCCTTTCTAAAAGCAAAGATGCCACAGAAAGGAAACTACAGACTTACATACCAGTACCTCTCATGAACATGAATGCAAAAATCCTCAACAAAATAGTACAAAACCAAATCCAGCAACATATAAAAATAATTATATAGCATGACCAAACTGTATTTATCCCACAAATGAAAAGTACTTTAACATTTCACAATTACTGTAATACACCACATTGATAAAAATAAAAACAAAATTACATTATTAACTCAAAAGAAGAGAGGCATCCGACACAATCAAAAACCCTTTCATGTTGGATAAGTTGAAAGATTCATGCTCCCCAATGTCAAAAGTACCACAAAGTAATCAAGACAGTGTGGCACTGGCATAGAGATAGACATTTACAGATCAATGAAAAAGAATTGATAGGTCATCATGCTGTACAGTAGGAAAAAAAATGTATTGGGGAAATAACTATTAAAAAAAATGTAAAATCTTGATCCCCAAACCTTCTGAAGCTGCATTTTAACAAGAACCTCAGGTGACCTGTATACACATTAAAGTTTGAGAAGTATTTAAAAAAGAAAAGAAAAAAAAAGAATTGAAAGTCTAGAAATAAACCTACGTGTCTATGATCAACTGATTTTTAACAAGGGGGCCAAAACCATTCGATGAATGGGGGAAGGGATAGCCTTTTCAACAAATGGTCTTGGATGAACCCTTATTTCACACCATTTACAAAAATTAACCACAAATTGATCAAAGACCTAAAAGTAAGAGCAAAAATTATAACACTCTTTCAGGAAAACTGGAAATCTTTGTGACCTCAGATTTGACAATAGATTCTTATATATGACACCAAAAATTCAAAAATTAAAAGACAAATAATCTAATTAAAATGAACAAAAGACCATAACAGATATTTCTCTAAAAAAGATACACAAATAAATGCAAATCAGAAACAGAAACTTTTGTTAGGATATTTACAGCACCATAAGAGCCAACAGGTGGAAAAATGTGAAATATCCATCAACTGATAAATGGATAAGTAAAATACTGTATATCTATACAATGGAATATTATTTTGCACATTAAAAAGAATGAGGTACTGACACATGCTATAATATCTTGAAAACATTATGCAGTGAAATAAAAAAGTCACATTGTGTGATTATACTTACATGAATGTGTGATTATATTTATATGAATGTCCAGAATAGGCAAATCTATAGACAGAAACTACTGGTTGCCTAGAGCTGGGAGGGATGAGGAAGGGATGGCTCAATAATATAGGGTTTGTTTGGAGAAGAACAAAAATGGTCTAAAATTGACTGTGGTGATGGATGTACAACTCTAAATATATTAAAAACCACTTTAAATGAGTGGATTATTTGGTGCATGAGTTCTACATCAATAAAGTTGTTTTAATGAAAAAAGAAAACCATGAAAGAAAGTATAAGGTACAAAGTTGAGCACCACTGAAATCCTCTTCCTAAAGTAGTTCAATTTAAGCCCCTCCATAACAATGTTATATCTCAAGTATTGGGCTATAAACCTATTGATGTTCTAAAGACCAAAGAACTCAGCCAATGGCTTGGTTTTAACTACTATTCTATGTGCCTTCATTACACATAACTACTCATTACATGTGAGCTATTATTACTACTCATCTCCACTGAGTTGGGCGGCAACAGAGCATTTACCTTCCTTCTCCTTCCCTACAATTAGGACAGGAACAGGCAACTCTTCGAAGTCTCTTGCCAGGCTGCACCTCTTGATCAGAAGCCTGCTGGCCTTGCTGCAAATGCACTTGTGTGAGTTGGTCAGGACTAACAGCACCTATCGTTGCATTAGCAATTCCTCCAACTGCTACAGTTACAGGAGCTATTGTAGCTTGTTGGACTTTCACTCCATCTTGTCCTTGCTGCTGACCTAAAAATGAGAGGTGGGGGGGGGAAAGTATTACAATGTTTTCTATTCCTAAAAAAAGAATTAAAAAATTTCCATACAGATATTTAAAGCTACCATACTTGTTCTAACAGATAATCTGTGTAAAATACAAAAAGCAAAGGGGTTAATGATTTATGCTATGCTGATGCTCCTAAAATACAATCTCACCTTTGCAGCTCAGGCTGCCTCTATATCTGGTTGATGGGACTAAACATAAATCATTTAATCCTCCTGTGGCTTAATTTCTCCATCTGTAAAATGAAGATTAATAATCCTTGCCACCCACCTACATCACTGAAGTGCTGTGAGGATTCACGAGACATTATTTGAAAAGCACTTTGAGGGAGTTCCCAATGTGGAGCAGGGGAAATGTATCCGACTAGTATCCATGGGGATGTGGGTTTGATCCCTGGCCTCGCTCAGTGGGTCAGGGATCTGGCACTGCAGTGAGCTGTGTGGTGTAGGTTGCAGATGCAGCTTGAATCCGGCATTGCTGTGACTGTGGTATAGACCGGCAGCGGTAGCTCCGATTCAACCCCTAGCCTAGGAACTTCCATATGCTGCAGGTGGGACCCTGAAAAAGCAAAAAAATAAAAAAGTACTTTGAAATCCTCAGATGAAAGATGCTATATAAATACAAAGCATTATTATTACCATTTCCACAGTAAGTAACATCTCATTCACTTCATGAAAATACAGGAGTAAAAAGTAACTAAATAAAGGATTAGGTTTCATGAAAATTTCTCATTCTTAAATACTTTAAATTAAGCAAACATCTCTTTATTGATGAGTCTTTAAAAATTATACACATTAAGTAATTTCCTAAAATACAAAACCATGCATAATTATTACATGCTGTCATTATAATCACAGTGCAGACACTTAGGCTACCACTACTTTATGCACTCACATTTTGTAACTTAGATTTCACCTCAGGTCAGTACAGATACCAACCTGGCTATGTTGGCTTAGGGAAAAATATGATAAGTAAAACATAATATAACCAAAAAATCTATTTGCATGGCTTAAGTTGATTCTGAGTGCATGTGAGTATGCCTAAAAATTATCCTTTCTTTCAACATAGTTCTACTTTCTCAGGTGTGGAAATAGCCAGTAAGGAAATGGACAGAAAACATCAATTTAGGAAGGAATGCTCCCACCTCAGAGTTGATTTATTAATTGAATATGTTAATTTCTACAAACCCCTTACCACAGTGCCTGGTAGAGAATTGTTCATTACATGTTAGCTATTATTACTACTAGTCTCCACAGATTGGGGTGGAAATACACAAATAAAATATGATGGCAGAAAAAAATGTACCAGATAAAAAGTAAAAGGTTTATTTTAAAGCTGCATATGCAGTATTTTAAGTATGCGAAGCAACCAAGAAAAAGACATTAAAAATTAGAAAGTGAGAAAATAGCACATATTTTCAAAACAAAATTAAGCCTCTGATTCTCCCAGGCAAAGTTCATCTCGCCCTCCTCTGTGTATTCACAGAACTCAAACTTTTGGTAGCACAAATAACTTTAATACAAATAAAAAATATTTATTTTGTTACTGTTTTAGTAAGGATACATACTTTAGTTCTTCTACTAATACTTAAATTTTCATTCTCTGAATTAATGTGGTATGATAAGCAAAGAAATGAAAGTAAAGCCAGAAGGTGTGAGTCCAGGTCCCATATACTGACTGTGCACTCGATGACCCTCTACTTCCTCATCTCTAATAATACGGACCCCCCCCAAAATTCCTGTCCCATATCTACTTTAAACAGAAGATCAAGTTGACTTCCTAATGGGTAAAAGTCTTTGTAAATTGTAGAGCAATACATAAATTATAATTATTATGCCCTCAATGCAACTTTTGAACACGCCTAAGTTTTACTTGGTAAAACCAGATTCCTTAAGGATAACCTTGCCTAAGCCAACTATTCAAACTACTTGTGTATCTAGAAGCACAATGACACACACACTCCTTGTTCACTGGAGGAAAAACAAACAAACAAAAACAAAGCGTTTCTGGAAAAAGGAGTTCTATCCAAATCAGTACTTTGCAAAGTGTATAGTTGGTCCCTATGGAGATGCAGATATTTTAGGTTGGCAAGTATTCTTCATATGCCCTGGAGTCATGACATCTATCTGGCCACAATTTTTCCAGGTACTGTTCATACAACATTTGGTCATTCCTTTCAGGTTACAATGATATTTAAGATGTTCTTCAATATGTCAAAGAACTGCCAGGGATACCGTTAGAGCCCTGACCATCTTCTGACGGGCTCCTCAAGCCTCCGTATGAGCATTTATTTGTCCAATGCCTAAACAACTTGAGAGGTTATTTCAATGAATAATTCTAAGCAAATCATGTTTGAATTTATTTAAGCCTGACAAGTCTCTTGACTTCTTCACCTAAATGTTCCAAAGAGTTTCAGTTCAACAATAACTCAACACTTTTTTCTTCATTTCTATTGCTACCAATCAAAAACAAGCCACCAAACTCCTTACTAAGGCTTCCAGAGCCTTGCTCAAGTTTAACATTACCCACCTCTCAGACCTCATCATGTATTAGTCTCTCCCTTACTCACTCTGCTCCAAACTTACAGGCCTTTTTCTTAAACAAATCAAGCTCATTCCCTTCTTCCAGCCTCTGCATATACTTTCTAGTCTGGGCAAGGATGCCCTGTAACCAGATCTTCGCACAGTTGACTCCTCAGTAATAGTCTGATTTCAGTTCAAATTCCCCTTTAGAAATATCATTCCTGTCCACACCATCTAAAATGGTTCCCCTAGTCCTTTCCTGCATCATCGCCAAGGCTTTTTCTTACTTACCTTAAATTATCTTGTCCTCTCATTTTTTTTTTTTTTCTGTTTTCATCTCACTTCTAAATGTTAAGTGCCATGGAAACAGAGATCTTGCCTGTCATATTCACTACTGTATCTCAAGATGTGGAAAAGAGGCTAACATACAGTAGTCACTCATTAACATAAGCTTAATAAAGGAAAGTTTAAGAATGAATTGATCTTCAAATCTTGCCTCTATTAATATTTTTGTTTCGGTAAATGCTACTACCACTCTCCTATTACCCAGACTCAAAACCTTAAAAAGTCAACATTTAGGAGTTTCCATTGCAGCTCAGTGGGTTAAGAATCTGACTAGTATCTATGAGGATGCAAGTTCAATCCCTGGGTTCGCTCAGTGGATTAAGGATCTGGCGTTGCCACAAGCTGTGGTGTAGGTGCAGACAGGGCTTGGATCCTGTGTTGCTGTGGCAGCTGAAGCTCCAGTCTGACCACCTTATCTAGAAGAACTGATCAGGAAAAACAAAAATTATTGATTTCTACAGTATAAATCTGACTGTGGAGAACAAGAGGGACTTCTTTTTTTTGCCTTTTGTCTTTTTTAAGGTCTCACCCGCGGCATATGGAGGTTCCCAGGCTAGGGGTCTAATCAGAGTTGTTGCTGCCAGCCTACGCCAGAGCCACAGCAACGCCAGAGGTCCGAGCCTCATCTACGACCTATACCACAGGTCACGGAAATGCCAGATCCTTAACCCACTGAGAGAGGCCAGGGATTGAACCCACAACCTCATGGTTCCCAGTCTGACTCATATCCGCCATACCACGACAGGAAATCCACAGAGGGACTTCTTAGTGCTCTGAATAATATTAAAAAGATTCTTAAATCAGCCTATTTTGGTTTATTTATTTCCTCTACAGATTAAATTTGGGAGTCCGCCTAAATAAATAAAGCCTCTGAAAGAAAGAATATATGTGTCTGTTTATTGCAAATAATTTTCAATAACTATACTGTGGAACAGGCTGCTTTATAATCTGACTTAAAACAGACAAGACGGCTATATATTCCTAAACATAAAAAGATAACCAGGTATGTCTAGGGCTGCGGGGATGGGGAGAAGAAATGGGAAGTGACTGCTAATGTGTCTTGAGTTTCTTTATGAGGTTATGAAAACATCCTAAAATTAGATCATGGTGACAGATGCACAATTCTGTGAATATACTAAAAGCTACTGACTGTAAACTTTAAATGGCTGTATTGTATGGTATATGAATCACACCTCAATAAAGCTGTTCCAAGAAAAAGTTAACTAGAAGAAAAAAATTCTACTCTTGTTGGTTCTAAGACTCTTTGAACTAATAGTTCTCAACTGGAGGTTCTTTTCTCTTCCAGGGGAAGATTGGCAATGTCTGGAGACATTTTTGGTTGTCACAATTTGGGAAATATTACTGGTATTTAGTGGACAGAGGCCAGGGATGCTGCTCAACATCTTATAGTACACAGAGCAGGCCCCCAAAACAAAGAATTATCTACCCTAAAATGTCAATAGTGCTGAGGTTAAGAAACCCTATTTACTCTGAACTTCCATAACTCAACTAATATTCATGGTTCTCATTTGTTAGCAGAACTAGGAGTTCCCGTTGTGGCACAGTGGTTAATGAATCTGACTAGGAACCATGAGGTTGTGGGTTCGATCCCTGGCCTTGCTCAGTGGGCTAAGGATCCAGCGTTGCTGGGAACTGTGGTGTAGGTCGCAGATGTGGCTTGGATCCTGAGTTGCTGTGGCTCTGGCGTAGGCTGGCGGCTACAGCTCCGATTAGACCCCTAGCCTGGGAACCTCCATATGCCACGGGAGTGGCCCTAGAAAAGGCAAAAAGACCAAAAAAAAGCAGAACCCAAATCAACTCTATGAAAGATTAAAATATGGTACATTTGCATACATAGAAAAACTACAAACTATCTGCATCTCCATAAAAAAAAATTAAAAAAAAAACACCCTTATGTAACTGAATTAAAGTAATACACGTGGGAACCAACTTTTTGACAGCTTTGACAGATACAGAGTGTGGACAGATTCCACAGTACAGTCATAGTAAAAGGAATAATATTCTAAGTTTGAAAGTTATGCTTATTACTCACAAGATACTTCTTTACCTTTATTCAAGAGCTTTTAACTAAAAGTTTTCCTACAAATGAACTATAACATGAGAACATTAAGAAATAACTGAGTCCTCTGTGCATTTCTTAAATAAAGGTGAACTATAACAGCCAATGACTTTCAGGACTCTACCTACCGTGGGTCATTTGTAAATCTATATTGAGTTCTTGAGTGGGTAAAACAGTTTGGTAGTACCTACAGATTAAAGAGTTCTGGAATCAGGCAGTTCTATCTTTGAGTTCTACCTCTATCTGCGGTTTCTTCCTTTGAGTAGCAGGAACTAACTGATATGATGCATGTAACACACTTAGCACAATGTCTGAAATATGATAAACACTGGATGTTAATTCCTATACATCTGAAATTATGTAATTAATTATTAAGTACAAATACTTAAGATCCATTCAGATTTCTCTAAGTCTTAGATCTTTGGATAAGAACCTAGTGTACAGTGAAATTTATTCATTCAACAAACATTTCCTGAGTACTTGCTATGTGCTTAACAGGGCTGAGGAACTAAAGATAAATAAAGTTTAACCTAAAAACCTGAACCTGTGGGGAAGAGAAGTTCAAATATATAACATGTGCAACAACAAAAACATACACACATACATAAGATGCTTTGTACAGTGGAAAATGATCTTCTGTCATGGAAAAGATGAAACCACTGACAGGTGGAAAGAAAAAAGCAAATAGGAAGGCAATCGGAAGGGTACATTTAAAGGCATAACTCTGAGACAGCATACTGCTGAGGATGAAAGTTCAGGGAAATGATGGGCTGAAGATAGTGTTGGAGGGACAGATCAGGAAGGGGCTTATTCAGTTTCTTAAATTAGTTCCTTTCTGGGGTGGAGGGCAGGTGTAGGTCCTTGTTAAAGAATCAGGTCCATCCCTCCCTTCCCCAAGACAGAGAAGAGCTGCCATATAATAATCACCTGCATTTACCGAACTTATTAAATGGCCAGAAAAGAAATTAACTACTTTACACTTAGCCTTTTGTCATGTAATGCCCTCTCCAAAGGCTCTGAGAGGAAATGCCCATTTTCCAAGGTTACAAAACTGCTATCAAGTTACAAGCCCAAGGTGTGAACCTAGTTCATCCTGAATCCAGAGCCCATTTTCAGTGGGCTATGATATCTCCCTGGGAACTGGGATGTTATTTGAGCTTTGGAGGCAACAGAGTTAGAATTAGTTTAAAATAGGAAATTAATGGACTCAAGGTCACATTTTAGAACAATACTGCCAAACAATCAACGGAACTGAGTGTGGAAGTTCTATTCATAATTTTCAAGTAAGACCTGTAGAAGACCCATCATTATATTCTCCGTATTACATTATATACATGGTTTTAACAGTTTTCTAACATGACCTTTACACAGATGAGACACAAAAGCTGTGCTATGACCAAATCCTAAGATTTGGGTTTTCATTATCATTTATTGAAAAAACAAAAAACACCTCACAGACACAACAAGGTCAAGCTTGGTTTACAAACAGAACATCTCTTAAAATTGGTCAGAAATTCAACAATGCCAAGTAGACATCATTAGGCTGTATCTCTAGAGCAGGTATTTCAGAGGTGTACATAAGTAAAACCTGCCCACCAATTTTGACACCTGAAGGTGTTGCTCTTTTGAACCTCCTTGAACAAGGAAGGAAAGGCAACTCCAATCACTTAGAATCTGCTATTGATGAGGCATGGTAGGTGGTAATCAGGCTTTCCCCTCTCATTTGAAATCCCAAAGAGTGGAGTTCCCATTGTGGTTCAGCAGAAATGAATCTGACTAGCATCTGTGACGATGCAGGTTTGATCCCTGGCCTCTTTCAGTGGGTTAAGGATCTGGCGTTGCCATGAGCTGTCGTGTAGGGTGTACACGGCTCTGATCTCATGTTGCTATGAATTAGGCCAGCAGCTACAGCTCGGATTCGACCCCTAGCCTGAGAACCTGCATATGCCACGGGCGTGGTCCTAAAAATACAAAAGACAAAAAAATAAAAAGATAAAGTCCCAAAGAGGTTGCCGTTATTTATGGAAAGTAGACGTGGATCATAAAAGGCAGATCTTGGGCAGTAATTTTTAAAATGTACCCTAAACTTCACTAACGATCTGATACTGACCCAAATTCAAGAAAGTAAGAGGAAGAACTAACCTATTCTTTTTGTTTTTTTTTCATTTTAGGGTCTTACCTGCGGCATAGGGAAATTCCCAGGCTAGAGGCTGAATCAGAGCTACTACAGCTGCCGGCCTACGTCACAGCCATAGCAACGCAGGATCTGAACCACATCTGCAAACCATACCAAAGCTGCGGTGATGCTGGATTGATCCTCAACCCACTAAGCAAAGCCAAGGATGAAATCCGCATTCTCATGGATATTAGTTGGGTAATTAACCTGCTAAGCCACAACAGAAACTCAAGGAACTCTTACAGAATAAATACACTTAGGAGGGATATCTAAGTGAATTAAGAAGCAAGCAAAAAGAATACTGATTGAAAGAAAACAAATATTAATGGTCTCCAAACTTTCTTTACTACATAACTCTATCAGTAAAATAACCTTGACTTCATAACACAATATATTTATTTATAAAATTATATGGACATAATAAATGCATACCAATGCATACATTGTAAAACATACACAAGTATAGACATTTAAAATTATTTGATTAGAAAAATAAACTCTAACATTTTCTTCCTGCTTTCTGTTCTGGAGTCCAATGTCTTTCAAAAGAACATGAATAAAACATAAACACAGAAGTATTAAAAAACAAATAAAAATCCACCTAGACACACTGGCAGAAGTTTGTTCATGGAAATTGCAAAAAGTTCACAGCTAAGTTTGCTCACTACTCACTGTACGATATGGTTTGAGATGGTTATAATTTTATTTGAAGATCTATCTAAAATGCTTTAAAAGAAAAAAAAGGCAGTGCAGTCATCGCAGGGACTGTACATTTCCCAAAAATGTCACACCAAGATTTGAGGATGTTGCTAAAAAGTATCAGCACATAAAAGTATTTGTGACAAGAAAGAACATTAGATTAGTTGCTGTAAAAATAATTTTCCCTATAAAATTTTATATGTAGAATTGTAACTGAAGTTTAATTTTAAGATAATCTTCTTAAAGGAAAGAACTTCTTGGAGGAAATCTGATGACATTTTTAACATTCAATATAGAATATGGAGAAAAGTGAACAGTAAGAATTTATCACTATTTATCTAGAACTACAACATTTTTATTTATTTTTTATTTTGTCTTTTCTAGGGCCGCACCAGTGGTATATGGAGGTTCCCAGGCTAGGGGTCCAATCAGAGCTGTTGCTGCCAGCCTTCGCCAGAGGCACAGCAATGCCAGATCCGAGCCGCTTCTGCGACCTACACCACAGTTCACAGGAACACTGGATCCTTAACCCACTAAGCGAGGCCAGGGACCGAACCCGCAACCTCATGGTTGCTAGTCGGATTTGTTAATCACTGAGCCACGACGGGAATTCCAGAACTACAATATTTTTAAAAAGACATTAGCTCTCCAGCGGTGGATATAGCTTCAACCCAAGGAAAACCACTGTGTTAAGTAAGGCCTTTCACATACCTCACACGAAACCTGCTGAAACATGATTATTTCAAAAGACTATCTCCTAAAGTTCTGACTCCATGCTCTGCAATTAATTATGATTTGGTTTCTCAGATACCCTGATACCAGGAATAGATGATTAAAGCATTCTAATAATTGGAAAGATTCACCTGTCAGCTTATATTAAAAAGAAAAAACAGTATTTGAGTTTATAAATCAGTCTCTTGTGAATCCTGATTTTATAGATCAATTACCCTAGAATCAGAAGCTGAAATCCAGTTCCTGAAACTGTAAAGCTAGAAACTAAATCATAGATCAATATTAACTCCATTAAAGAACACTTTAAGAAGCTTTACCCTAAAATAAGAAAACTCTTCGCCATCTTAAAAACAAGTAATTACACACATACTTCAATAATTCACTAATAATAAACAATTTAAGATCAGGCTGACAACTTTCAGAGTTTTTATGAACAAATGTGGAGAGCTTGAAAACTATGTAAAAACAGGAGTTTCCATGGTGCTCAGTGATAATGAACCCAACTAGCACCCATGAGGACACAGGCCTGATCTCTGGCCTCACTCAGTGGGTTAAGGAACTGGCATTGCCATGAGCTGTAGTGTAGGTTGCAGATGCGGCTCAGATCCTGAGTTGCTATGGCTGTGGTGTAGGCTGGCAGCTACAGCTCTGGTTCGACCCCTAACCTGGGAATTTCCATATGTTGCAGGTGTAGCCCTAAAAAGACAACAAAAGAAAACTGTTTTCTCACATTATCACGCTCCATTGTATTGGGGAAATAACCATTAAAAAATAATAAAGAAAATTATGCAAAAACACAACATATTGAGTCATAATGGTAAATGTGCAACATTAGAACTTTGGAAAAACAATGGTAGATACCCCCAAATTAATGTCCCAGTGTTTGCCAATACCCTAGTGTCATGAAGAAGTTAACAAAACCTCCACAAATGCTTAGTTTAAAAAATGTGACACTGGCTTTTAAATAAGTTTAAGTATTTAAGTGTCCTACTCATTTTTTAGAGCCCATGTTTAAGAGAAAATTTTGTTTCTTTTGTTATGCTTATATTGTTCCTACCATCTATCACTGGAATAATGATTTTAATGATAAAAATATTTGCTATTCGTTTATAATAAGTGTTCACAGTTTCCTCCAAAATTATTTGGTTATAGCGTATTATTTGGCAGTTTTCAGGGTTACAAATTAATAACTAGCACACAAATAAAAGGACTCAATTTGTATGTATTTTTCCTCTTCATAATTTAGGAGGCTGACCCACAAATAATTTAATGTACAAAGAAGCTCCAGTTCATATATTCAGCTCAATTTACTACAATAAGCATTTACTGAGTGCCTCCCATGGATTAGGAATACACGGATGAATAAAGCAGGAGTTGGGGGAAAAACACTCAGTCAAAACAAAGACATACATTCTCTTCAACTACTAGTTATTTCTATTTATTCTGCCTTTATCTAGATTTTTTTTTTTAAGGGCCGTATCTGCAGCATATGGAAGTTCCCAATCTAGGGGTTAAATCAGAGCTGCAGCTGCTGGCCTACACCACGGCTACACCAATGGCAGATCTGAGCCTCACCTGAGAACTACACCACAGCTCACAGCAAGGCTAGATCCTTAACCCAGTGAGGGAGGCCAGGGATCAAACTTGAGTCCACATAGGTACAAGTCAGGTTCGTAACCACTAAGCCACAATGGGAACTTCTTTATCCAGATTCAGGGGCAACTCTTCTCAACTGTATAGGGAGAAGTTTATGCTATAGAAACTTTCCCCAGTAGGCAAATAATTGACCCCAGAAGGATATGAATATTTCCTTTAAACAGAATTGCACTATTTTCTTTAAAAATTTTTTTCAAATTTTTCCTCATCCCATTCATTCTTTGTTAAACCATACTCGTTTAAGAGGGTGGTGAAAAAAAAAATCAAAGGAATTTTACATGAAATTACCATATGGAATCATAATTGTTTTTTTAGATTAAAAGCTTATTTCAATTCTTCAGAGGGTTAAACAGAGTCACTATATGTACCTGAACCAATAGGATCTCTATCACAAACTCTATCCCACATTAAGCTCTCACCTCTTGAAAATAAAATGTATGAAAGTTTTAATAATTTGAAAAGTTTACCACTGAAAACCTACGAAAGGCTTTGAGATGGGAAAAGGAATCATAATCAAATCTGGGTTTTAGGAAAACTCTGGAATGTCAAGAATGTGACAGAAAAGCTAGAGGGAGAGAAGCCAGTTAAGAAGAAGCTATTTTAGGAGTTCCTGTTGTGGCTCAGTGGGTTAAGAACCTGACTAGTATCCATGAGGATGAGGTCTGATCTCTGGCCTCAGTCAGTGAGTTAAGGATCCGGTGAGCTGTGGTGTGGGTCACAGACGCGGCTCGGAGCACACATTGCTGTGGCTGTGATATAGGCTGGCAGCTGCAGCTCCAGTTCAATCCCTAGCCTTGGAACCTTCATATGTCGCAGAAGCAGCACTAAAAAGACCAAAAAAAAAAAAGAAAGAAAGAAACAAAAAAAGAAAGAAAAAATTGAAGAAGCTATTTTACCTTCTAGGTGATGAGGCCCTGAAAAAGAACACTGACAATAAGAAGGAAGAACTTGATATAAAAAAAATTATAATAACAAAGAAAAGGTTGCTAGCACTTAGTGAAAACTCTTCTGTGCTCTAAGCACTGTGCAAAACACTTTACATATTTTATCTCACTAAAGTAACATATACTGCCATTTTACAGATGAGGCAACTCACATCTAGAAAAACACCTGATCAGGATTTAAGTGGTAAAACCAAGACCTGAATTAAGGTCTGTCTAATTCCAAGGTTCAGGCATAAAACTACAAATGTTGATTAAAATCACTGTTACGAAGGTTAAGTCAGTCTCTAAGATTATTTGTTTTGTGTTTTTGTTGGTGGTGGTGGTGATGGTGGTTTTTGTTTGGTTTTGATTTTTTTTTTTTTGGCCACCCTGTCACATATGGAGTTCTTGGGCCAGGGATCAGATCCAAGCTGCAGGTGTGACCCATACTGCAGCTGTGGCAAAGCCAGATCCTTAATCCACTGTGCTGGGCTGGAGTATCGAACTTGGGTCCCTCTGCTCCTTGCGCCAGAGCAGGAACTCCAAGTCAGTCTCTAAGAATTCTGGTCTGGGTCATGAGGAAGAGAATAAGGCCATCAAATGGGACAAAGGAACCCAGGTGGGCAGCAGGTTTGTAAAGGAAAATCAGTTCTATGCTCAAGATGTCTATTCCAAGTAGAACCCCAGCTCCCAGGCTCTTCTGCCATTCTCACTCCCAATACTTTTGAACTTCATTCTTGTCTTGTTCTCTAGCTATCTGACTGGACACACACCCTCAATTCAGCACCCTCTTCTGGCTTCCATGTGGCATCTTTTGTTAATCCCTTGCCTCTTTGAACCTCTGCCTGAAGCGGTAGTAATTCTCCACAGAAACACCTCAGAAAACAATCTGCTTTCATCTGCTGCTGCCTCAGAAACATATTCGGTTTTCTCTCTCTCTCCAGTCCTTCCCTCTCCACTAGTTCTGTATTCTTACTGACCCTCTCCTAGAAATTAGCTTAGCCTCCTCCCATCCCAGTCCCTATTACGCAACCTCAAATGTAAATTTGACCATGATATTCCATTTCGAAGCTCTCCTGAAGGCTCCCGATAGCTGTCAGAATACCTTTCACATTCCTCATCAAGAGGCCTTTTCTGTAGAGTAGTGGTTACCATGTTTGCCTCACATTCCTTACCATGACAAGGAAGACTCTCCACAACGTGGCCCTTGCCACCATGACCACAGCACATAAACTTAATCTGAACACATGAAACTATCTGTAGTTCCCAGATCACATCATGCTATTACATGACTCTGACCTTTTGCCTTAGAATATCCTTTCTCTGCCAACCTGGTACTTAACTTCTTGTCATCCTATCTGAGCTATCCTGTATCATCTCCTTGAGAAAACTTCCTTGCACATTCCCTCATTTGATTATACAGTACGTTATCCCTAAGGGATTGGCTCCGGGACTCCCTGTGTTTACCAAAATCTGTTCAGGTTCCATAGTCAGCCCTCCACATCCACAGGTTCCATATTCATAAACCAAACACAAAAATATTTATGTGTCCAATGTCTATGTTCTATAGGTGGCTGAATCCACAGATGTGGAACAAACACAGAGGGTGGCCAACTATACAGTTTTGTGTCCCCAGAGAAGATCGGTTCTTCTAATTAAAGCATTATCACACAACATCATAACAAATCTGTTTTCTAACCCCCAAATCCCTGCTCGTTATATATTTATATACTTTTTCATGCCTTCTTTAGCACTGTAGTGTCTACCTAGTACAGTATGCAGCAACTAATAGGACTTAATAAGTATTTACTAAATAAATGAATATAATTGGTCTTAAAAAGCCTTTCTCTACAGGCCCCCAAGATAGTGTCCTCTTCCTGTTTTCATCAAACTTTTCGAAAGTGTATCTAACACATGCCTGGGTCAATATTTTTCACCACTCATTCATCCATTTAAATGCTTTCAGTTTTGGATTTCCCACTGTGACTGAGCAGTAACAAACCCGACTAGTATTCATGAGGATACAGGTTCGATCCCTGGCCTTGCTCAGTGGGTTAAGGATCTGGTGTTGCCATGAGCTGCGGTCTAGGTTGCAGACGTGGCTGGGATCTGGTGTGGCTGTGTCACAGGCCAGCAGCTGCAGCTCCAATTCTACCCCTAGCCTGGGAACTTGCATAGGCTACAGGTGCAGCCCTATAAAAAAAAGAAAAAAAAATTACATGCTTTTAGTTTTGTTGTTGCACACCTTAAGTTTTACAAAAATAGGATTGTCCTACAGAATTTTTTGCAATAATGAAAATATTCTGCATCAGGGCTGGCCAGTGTGACAGCCTCTAGCTCCATGTGACTGTTAGCTATCAAAATGTGGTTAGTCTAACCAAGGAAATAAATTGTTTTAAATTTTTATTAGTTTTACCTTAAATAGTCACATGCGGCTGGTGGCTTTCACATTGAACAGCAGAGTTCTAGGGTCTTATGAAGTGATTCAAATACAAAATCCAATGAACAATTTTCGGTGTTCACTTTCCAAGTTATCTTTTTAACATCCAGCACTCTCTGACTTCTCTTAGCTGTCGACCCTGTTCTCTTCCTATCTCCCTGACTGCTCTCATTCCTCTTGACCCAGCCGTCTCCTTTTGTCCCCAAAAGATTGAGTATAGCCCTGAGGCTAGTTCTTATTCTTTTGCACTTCAAACTCAAAAATGTCTCTCTCATAAATCTCACATACTGCTATAATTTCAACCATCTCTATGTAGAAGACCTTCATATTTAGATGCCAACTCTGATTCCTTTTTTCACACCCAATCTCCAAATACAAACTGGACATCTCCAAAGGAATGTTTTGCTATTAACTCAAGCTTAACCAATGTCAAGACTCAGGTTCACCACTTTTTATCAATGTCATTTCTTTCAACAGTACAATCATTCTCATGGTTACCTGGGCTCAAACTCTTAAGAATTACCTTTACGTTATTCTTTCTTCTCTATATTCATGCATCAAATCCTGTCAATTTATTTAAGTCTCTTGAATCACATTTTATACCCAAGTTCATATTTCCCATCACTGATATGTGAACTAACTTTATCATCCCCAAATTGGCTTTCCTGTTTCTCTTATGTATTCTAAATATCAAAAATACACTACCACTTTATAAATGAAGCTTCCCTTCCTCTATCCCTCCAAAAATACATTCACACCCCCTTCGGTGACCTGTCATCCATCCATGGTCTGACATTCTCAGTCTATAACCAAACTTCTATCAATCTTGCCAACTTCACCTTCTACCATTTCCTTCAAAGACTCCACTAACTAAAGTGATCTACCAAGTCTTTCTTAAATCTGTGAAGAACATTCCAGATTTCTTTTTTGTACCTGTTGTTTCTTTGGCCTATGATGCCTTCCTTTTTAGTTCATGCTTTAGGGGCTTTCTCTTCCTTCAAGAATCAGTTCATGCCTCCTGCACTTCATGAAGCTTTCCATTTCTATCCTGGCACTCAGCAGTATCCTGCTTTTAATTTCAATATTACTACCTTTTATCCCTGTTTGCTTTTAATACATGACACTGTGTAGTATTTCTATGTACTATCTTTAATTCTAACGAATATTCTGTCTCCTCCTCAAACTGAAGCTTTTTTGAAAAGCTAAAGACTATGTCTTATATCATCTTTTAGGTTTTAGGAATTTAGCCTTGTGCTTACACTCAGCAGGAACTTAAGGACTAATCACAACAAAAGATATGTAGTTGAGAGGTTATAAGTAATAAGAAAAAGAAAATCAGCAACCATGGACACTAACAACTCAATGATAGGAAACAATAGGGGGAAAAAGCAATCTGACATGAAATCAGAGGACATGGGCAAAGGCGATCATAGAATCAGGCATTAGTGTACTGGCACCTGAAAATGGCAAAATCTTATAACAACAATCATTTCAGGATTTTTCTGTTTTATAGGAAGTACACCTAAACAAGCAATGCTCAGAATAAATACATAAAATACAGGGTTTGTGTTTTAATTATCTTCCCCCACAATGGTATTTATTTTAGTGAAACCTGATAAGGTCAGGGCAAGCTAGCTCCTGTAGGTTGTTATGAATACTCCTAAAACATCAGAATGACAGCCTTAATTGCACAGAAGTTTATGGCTGATCTATCCAGCCCTGGAAACACAGAACTGGCACTCAGCGCTACAAGGGTACAGTATACCCTATCGGTTCTTAGGGTCATGGCTTAAAATAGTTGTGCAATTCAGGGCCAAGGGAGGCTGGGCCAACACTGTTAGGCTGTCACAAATCAGTCTAACCCCACAGACGGCTATTTTAAGCTACATCTCCAAACAGCAAATTGACCAACCAGGAAATACTAGCTTTCTACTTCCAAGTGTAGGTGAACCAGCCACAGATTTCCTCCAAAACCACAGATCACATCATTCTAACCATGAAAGAATCATCCCGAATCCTTTACTATGCAATCCAGACCCATCTTCAATTGTGGGGAACTCAGTTCTAGTCATTTCTTTCCATTTCTAACTAAGATGAGACGAGTAGAGGCACATTTTGGGTGAGGGGGAATCTGATTTTCTTGAACAGAAATAACATTTGGCATATCTGAGGGGTGGGGATTAGAACACAGGAAAACGAAAGGTTCTGCTTACTTACATAAATTCACAGTCTGATTAAACTAACTCATTTACAGAAATAAACCTTAATAGACAGACAGAACTGTTTGTGTATTTGATGGAAGAGACTAATTTAATTTAAAGATGGAGTTTCTGCTGTGGACAATGGGATTGGCAGCATCTCTGCAGTGCCAGGACACAGGTTCAATCCCCGGCCCAGCACAGTGGGTTAAAGGTAGGTAGATCATAGATGTGGCCTGGATCTGATCTCTGGCCCAGGAACTCCATATGCCACAGGGCAGCCAAATAATAGCAATAACAATAATAATTTAAAGATGAGTGCAGATAAGGAAATGAATAAACTTCACTGAATTTTTATAATCAAAGCCTAATTCTTCAATGATCTCTAGATTTTTCTCTTTAAAATAGTTCTAAGAACTATTAAGTTTAACTATTCTTTTAATTCCTTCATCAGATAATTAGTTTCAAAAGGCCATGCATGAATGGATAATATACCTATTGTATTATTTTTAAAACTTGTGGTTTATTTCATTAATTGCTCACAACTAAGATATCTCAAGATTATTTCTACAAATGTGCATTTAACCACATATGTGGCAAACACTGGGAAATAAAGTCAAAGAACTAGTCATAAAAAAAAAAAAGGCAACAGTGGATCATATTCGTATCCCTTTCCCCTTTATCACATTAGGGAGTTTATTATTTTCTATTTCTATTTCACTGTCTCTTGGAAAAATTCAATGTGATTTAACAGCTTGGGCAGACAATGATCTATTCATTATCAAAGAAACTCTTGTCTGCTTATCCTTGATGATTTTGAAAAGAAAAGGAACATGCAAGTGTTCTTTTTCTAGACCTAGTAATAAACCCTCTATACAACTACATTTAGTCTTATTTCTTAGAAAGCCTAAAAAGTTACTAACATAAATTCTTTCAAAGGCCACCAGTATATTTGTATCACATAAAAGTTTTAGGTTTGTGTGTGTGTGTATATGTTTCTTTTTAGGGCTGAACCCACAGAACATAGAAGTTCCCAGGCTAGGGGTCATATCTGAGCTGCAGCAGCCAGGCAGCCTGCAGCCACAGAGATGCCAGATCCAAGCCATACCTGCAACCTACACCGCAGCTCATGGCAATACCAGGTCCTTAACCCACTGAGCAAGGCCAGGGATGGAACCCGAATCCTCATGGATACTAGCTGGGTTCATTACCACTGAGTCAAACAGGACCGCCCTAAAATTTTTAGTTTTAATTAGTAAACAAAGAATTATGAATCACTTCAAAATACTAAACAAAGTATAAAATTTGGCCAGATTTACAGTATCTGGACTATGGCTGTCTAATGAGTACCCAACATTTCAGTACGAAAAGAACTATAATGCTAAAACATAAGAAAAAACCTTATGTTTAATGTAACTGTTATTAGCAGTTACAAAACACAAAATCAATAAAGAATTGATGCATGTCATTAGATAAAATCAAAAGATTTTACAATAATATAGAGTATTGAGATTTTCATGCTACCATGGGATTAACAAAGTGGTATTTTATTCAGTTAAAAAAAAAAAAAGGCAAAGCATTCGAAAAGATGAAAACCTAAATTTCTGTTTGCTTACTATTACTATAGCTAGAAAGAATATTAATCCTTGGAGTTCCTGTCGTGGCACAGTGGTTAACGAATCTGACTAGGAACCATGAGGTTGCAGGTTCGATCCCTGGCCATGCTCAGTGGGTTAATGATCTGGCATTGCCCTGAGCTGGGGTGCAGGCTGCAGATGTGGCTCAGATCCACATTGCTGTGGCTGTGGCGTAGGCTAGCGGCTACAGCTCCGATTGGACCCCTAGCCTGGGAACCTCCATATGCTGCAGGAGCGGCCCTAGAAAAGGCAAAAGGACAAAAAAAAAAAAAAAAAAAAGAATATTAATCCTTAAAATAATTGACAAGTTTTGAAAAATGAGTACATATTATGGAAACTAGAACCAGATAAATACAATTTTTTTCCCAATAGAGCTGCATTTACTAAGTAAAATAGGTATTAAGCACCAACTTTATGCAAGGCACTGTCTATGCACACTGTAGGAAACCGAGATAATCAGGTTAATAACTATTAGAAGTAGCACAGTGCAGCATTACTTAGCTCCTGTTTATTGCTGCTTCTTTAGTTACAAAAGCTGAATGTTGTTCCAATAAGAGTAGCTGAGGGCCTCTAGCAGACCAGGTATAAGAGCTGGCAAGAAAAGGGAAATCCGGTAGGACATAGAAAATAAGGTTTTTTTTAAGTCCACAAGTTCCCGAAATGACCCAGGTTTTTTTTTTTTTTTCTTTTTTGCTATTTCTTGGGCCACTCCCACAGCATATGAAGGTTCCCAGGCTAGGGGTCCAATCGGAGCTGTAGCCACCGGCCTACATCAAAGCAACAGCAACGTGGGATCCGAGTCACATCTGTGACCTACACCCCAGCTCAGGGCAACGCCGGATCGTTAACCCACTGAGCAAGGGCAGGGATAGAACCTGCAACCTCATGGTTCCTAGTCGGATTTGTTAACCACTGTGCCACGACAGGAACTCCTGAACCAGGTTATTATTCAACATCATTCTCCCATGATTTAAAGCTGTACTATAAAAAAGTTGCATGTTTTACTCTATGACCAAAAAATGTAATTTCTCTTATTTAGAAAATTAGAGGATCCCTGGGCATTAGATGACATGCAATTCTAGAACAATCTAGGAGGAAGTCAGGATATAAAAGATTTTCAAGGGCAGCGATTTAACATTCTCCCTCAATAAGTTATGTCCTGTTTAATTACATACATTATTAGGAATGTATGTCTTTAATTTTACCTAAATTTCTCCTTCCAATGTAATTACATCACATTTTGTTCAGTTTTCTGAGGAAATGGAGAACTATCACTAGTATCTGCATGGAGGACCAATTTAAAGCCACCTCTCCTTCCTATTTCTTTAAATGTGGAAAAGCCCAAACTTGATCCAATATTTATATAAAGACCCAGCAATACAGAACACAGCAGAAAGCTATTTCATCCCACACCTCTTAAGGTTATGTCTACCAAAAAAACAAAAACAAACAAACAAAAAAAAACCCCACCAAAAACCTACTAAGAAAACCCACTAAAACTCCAAACCCATTTTTTTTGTTCACCATAATTCATTGATCTTTCAACAGTTTCTCCCCATATTATCTCCGTTCACAAAATGATTATTTGGACCAGTCAAATTTCTCATAAAAGTGCAAATATTGGAAAATGTTTACAGCAAAGTATTTAGCAACAAGGCTGCTTCAAGTTTTCCAACTTTGAAAATGTAACACCAAAAACAAAACTAAGGAGACAGAAAAGGAGAAGAAGAAGAAGAGCTGACATACAAAACAGGTAAACTGCGGATACAAAACAAAATAACTAATTAAATTTTACTTCTGCTAGATGACAAAACTATATCAATTGTAGCAATTACTTAGCAACCAAACCACTGTCACTCGGGGTGGGAGAAAACACAACCAACTTTAAAAGGCCTTATTCCTTTGAGAAAGGGAAGAAGCAAGACAAACTTGCTGTAATCCTCTAATAAAAATGCTTATGACACATGCATGTCTATCTAAGCTTCAGGGAGAAAGACCTGGGTTATCCTGAGTTTGCCAGCAACTAAAGATGTGATTGGGTAAACTACATACCCACTTTGGGCCTTAGTTTCTCACTTAAACAAAAAGAACTCAACCAAAGATGATCTGTAAAAGTAGCTTATAGTTCAGAATTTCTGTCATCTTCCAATGAGGTTAAAAAAAATTTTTGTATACATACGTACACATGAACATATGTATATATTCACCTACACACAAACATCCATATCTTAATACCACTTTGAATCTCTATCCTAGTTACTTCTAAAGAAAACTTTAAACTTAACAATATTTCTTTATAATAAGACTTTTTTTTAAGCCATAAGGATTAAAAACTAAATCAGTAGCCCACTGTTTTAAAATACAATGTATTAATAGAAAATTTGACATGTAGTAAGATGAGAAGACTGCCTACAAAAAGACAGTTACTCATGGTTAGCAAGAGGAGGGGGGGCACCATGTCATAGGGGGCCACAGGGGGAAGGACCAGGGTTGATCAGGAGGCAGAGGGAGGGGGAAGAACTGTGGGCAAGAGCCTTCCTTGTAGTTTCCACAGCAAGGAAAAGGGGAGGCAGGGGAGAAAGGCTTAGGACTGGCCAGTTTGAATAATTTCAAAGGGCTCTGGGGCACAAGCGCTATCCCTTGTGTTCTGCTACCTGGCCCTGGGGTGATTAGAGCAAGTAGATAGTGGCCTGAAGTATGAGGGCTACAAAGAATGTGGTTGGGGAGTGAGTTCTGGATTGGTTTGTATTTAAAAAGTGCACTCGAGGTGTAACTGTTTACTATCTCTAGGAACTTGTTAACCCTGGAAGGGCAGTCCCTCCAGGGTCAGGGAGGCCCCAGATGTCAAAGCATCAGAATACAGAAAGTAAAACTCAATTAAGCTAAGTAATAGTGAAGTCTTATTTCTTTCTACTGGATATTTATTCAGTGCTCACTACATTACCAGCATTGCACTACATACTGCAGATACAAAAATGACCATGTAATAGAAAATAAACTGCAAAATGCTAAACACAGACACATACTAATTTAGAAAAAAATAGTATAAATTTGTGAAAACTAGTAACAGCTTGCATCCATTTAGTGCTTTGGCATTTACAAAACATTTTCACATGCTACTCCATTTAATCCTCAGAAAAAATCCTGTTCAGGAGGCATGTTATCTTCATTTCACAGGTGTTTACAACTAAGGCTCAAGAAAGCTAAAGAACATCCCCACATTACAGACAGTACCTGGTAGACCAGGGGACTTAAGACAGGTCTTGATTCCTGCCCATCTCTATTTCACCAGCACCACAATGTCTCGCCTTCACTTTAGGATAAATCTACAGCAGTACTGTGCAGAACCAATAGTTAGGTATTCCTAACCAAGGAGAACTGACTGCTCAATGGCCTTTACTGCAACAACTGGGCTAACAAACTGAAAAGCATGCAAAATTAATAACATAAAAAGCATAAATCCTTTACTAGGGGTGCATTTAAGTGGTATTTGAAGGTACAATTTTGTGTGTTTGTTTTTTTAAAAATTCTATATAATAGTTGAGAGCGAGACCTCACATAACCTTTTTAAAACATAATTTTCAAGACAACTTTTTTGTTTCTCAGTAATCACGGGGAATTAAATATATACTTTTAAAAATGTTGCTATAAATTAAAATTTAACTTTTACCAAATGAAATCCAAGCAACTATTTATCAGAAATTGCTTTGAAACACATTTGTTAAAAAAAATCCTATTTTATCATTATTTAATTAAAAAAAAAATCCTTCACAGAAGTCATCTTGACATTAGCGCAATCCAGCCTTTAAAGAAGTACTTTCTTCCAAAGGTAGCAGCTGGAATCTATATTAAACTCCACTTGTGACAGTAGTTGTGAGGATGGAAATGGTGTTCTCCCTGCTTTACTTTAATATTTCAAGCAGAAAATTCTAAGGTTCAAGCAGATGAAAATACTACCGTTCTTATGAGACTTCTTTAGACTACAAATCAGCTGTCATAGTCTTCTGCCTCTAGAATAAGAAGACATTGTCTCCTCTGAAACTGACACACAAAGATTCACCTAACTCTTCCACTTTTAGATTTATAGATTTTACACTATCATCCATGGGGCAGGCTGACAAGAAGTTTAAGCATGAGATAGTAAAGTAATAAAATGGTTAGGTGGCTTGGAATGATTACTGCAAAGTTGGAAAGCAGGAGGGCAGCAAAGACTAAAGTAAAATCGCTGGCCTGAAGATCAGGAACTAGCTTTGGAAAGGCTAGAAGGTAATACTGCATAAGAGAGTCCTCTGCAAAGCTACTGTGGCAGTATTTACTCTCATGACTATCAGTGTCGCCCGTTAGCTACAGAAGCTCAGGCCTGGGCAAGCATACTTTCTGGGTTTTAAAGGGTAGCTGGTCTCTGACCAGGCATCCTCAATGTCTATATCCACTGCCAAGGACATTCTCAGGAATCAGATGAGGTCCCAAATGGCAATGTGAATGCCCAAGGGTTTAGGATGTTGGTCCTCTTATCTTGCTGTTGTCCATCACTGGGCATGCGTCTAGTATAAAAAACACAGCAGTGAATCTTTTTCTTAAAAAATTCCGCAAAGAGCCTTAGTAATGATTCAAACCTAATAACGCATGACCTTCTTTAAAGACGAACAGCATTAGACTCAATGTTAGATTTGGTGTCAAAGATGTACCAGAACCAGGGTTCCCTTCATGGTTTAGTAGTTAACGAACCCAACTAGGATCCATGAGGATGCAGGTTCGATCCCTGGCTTCGCTCAGTGGGTTAAGGATCCAGCAATGCTGTCAGTTGTAGTGTAGGTTGTAGATGCGGCTCGGATCTGGCATTGCTGCGGCCGTGGTATAGGCCAGCAGCTGCAGCTCCAATTCAACCCCTAGCCTGGGAACCTCTATATGCTGTAGGTACAGCCCTTAAAAAAAAAAAAAAAAGATTTGCAAAAACAAAACCTGACATTTTTGGAAATATATATGTCATTTGGTTTTACTTCAAAAAGTAATCAATATAAATTTACAACAATATAAATATTGTTTAAATAATATTTCTCTTGAATTTTCCTCTTGGCTTACTGAAATAAAATTTAAGTTCAATTTGGTTTCCAATCACTTGTGCTTAAAATGGTAGAATTTTAACACTGAACAAAAAATATCTCAAATATTTCATTTTACAAAATACACAAGTACATTTCATTGTAACAAAAGGCCAAGGGGGGGAGGAGACCTCCATGCTCAAAAGTAATACAATTATTTAATGGCAAAGATAACATGCTACCCTGCCTAGAGTTCTTTTCTTGAATATGTCATAGGTACCTCTGCTCATCACAAATTGCTTATAGAATGAAACATGTTTACCTTCCAGCTTCAAAGTTATACATAGTTATCACTGCCTGCTCAGACAGCTGCCAAAAGTTGAAAGTTATACATAGTTATCATTGCCTGCTCAGACAGTTCTTTTAAAAGCACTGCAAGTCCTCTGAATACTCTAATTTCAACAATCAAGTTTCTTTGTGACTTGGGGTGAAGGTGGAGCATAAGGAGGTATGCTAATTTTTTAGGATTACCCCAAAATGGACTGGTATCCTTAATTATAGGGTAGGGTTGGAAGGTGGTGAATAGGTACACAAATAATAGCATATAATTCCTTTAAGTTTTCACTCAATTTGTTTATAATGAATTTATGTATATATATATGTACACACACTTACAAACATACAGACAAAATGAACTCAATCACAACTTTTGAAAATGTAGACTAAACTAGATTTACTCCATCCTCATATACTACAAATTTACTCTGGTGTACCAATCTCTTACTAATGAAAACTGATCTACTCTTTGGTAGTTTGTTACTTAAAAACTGAGGGAAACAAACTTTAAAAACTTTTCATAAGAGTTCCCGTCGTGGCTCAGTGGTTGACGAATCCGACTGGGAACCATGAGGTTGTGGGTTCAATCCCTGCCCTTGCTCAGTGGGATGAGGATCCAGCATTGCCGTGAACCCTGGTGTAGGTTGCAGATGTGGCTCGGATCCTGCGTTGCTGTGGTTCTGGCGTAGGCCGGTGGCTACAAATCCGATTGGACCCCTAGCCTGGGAACATCCATATGCCGCAGGAGCAGCCCTAGAAAAGGCAAAAAGACAAAAAAAGACAAAAAAGAAAAAAAAAACCCTTTTCATAGAAACTACTTCCTTTGCCCCCAAGGACTTATGATGAAACAGCAACAGTAATTCTGAACCTACGGGGAATGTGGGTTCTTTCTCCAGTTTGCCTATGTGTTAATTCTGTAACACTGGCCAAATTATTTAACCTTTCTGAACTTTGGTTTTTCTTACCTATTAAAAATAGCAAAAATCTCAGACTGATATAAAATAAAACTCATGTAAAACAAAGAACAGGCTCCATGAGTGGAGAACATGTCTGTCTGGTTTCCCCAGCACCTAGAACGATGTCTGGTATATAGTGGTAAATAATCAAATACATCTTGTTATTTATCTACCAAACATCAACAGTAAAACTAAAACACTATTCTTTTCAAATGAGTTAATGCCACATAAAAATGACATGCAGGATTATATGAAGAACACAAATTCTATACACATAATTCTTGCGATCTTTGGATTTTCTTAGAGTCATTTCTTAATGATATTTCCTTCAGAAAGGAGATAAATTTATATCTATACTGACATGTCACATCCTGATCAAGAACCAAGTCTTAAAGTACAGGTCTCATGAAGGATACATTTTTTGGTATGCTTTTATGCTAATATAATTAAACATCAATATGTATAAATTAATATAACCAATATTTGTTATCAACATATGCTCATTATAGTTAATAATATTGCTTAATATAAATTAACATATTAAATATTAATGAAATGAAATATAAGACTCCTCTCTGGTTTATATTCTTAGAATCTGCTTTCAAAAATTCATTCAAAATTGGTGTATGGTGTATATATATTTAATAAAGGAAATGTCCTTCTCTGTGTCAAATCCCCATCAGCACAGGATACCACAAAGTAATAAAACCTTTTTTTCTGCTAATTCTCTCTGTGGCATACATGTCCTGTGCCCCAAAGGGTGATAAGGAGTAGAATGCTCACCTAAAGATAGAGGATTCAGTCCTGACTGAACATACTACAATAACTACAAAAAGATGCTTACAACCACATTGCTTAGCTGTGAAGACAGTTCTGTTCACCATGAACAGCCTTATGAAGTTTTTTCACTTACTAAGCTGCCTAATATACGGGCTGTATGCCCCTGGCCAAGATACTAACCTCTGACAGCTTTGGTTTCCTGTTCTAAAAACTGAGATCACCATCATCACCTTCTTTGTAGGACTGCCTCAGGTAAACGAGGATAATCATACATACATATATATATATATATATATATATATATATATATATATATATATATAAAATGCTTAAGCACAATGTCTGACACATAAAAGACAAGTTGTTTCCACAACTGATGACAGGAAATACAAACTACAGTACTAGTGAGTAGGTAGTAAGAGAACGTAAGTGGTAATGGTTACAGCGCCCGGGTTCTAGAGACAGAATGCGTTTAGATGAGGTGGCCTTAAGCAAGTTACTTCCTCTAGGCCTGTTTCTGCACCTGACAATACTTAACTTTATAGGGTGTTCTAAAGTGTAAATGAATTAACGTATCAAGTGCTGCACACAGTATCCAGCATACTATAAACATGCAGTAAATGTAAGCCAATATAGAAAAAAAAAAAAAAACAAAAACATTAAGGGTTAAAGAACGCTTTTATCTCTTGTTTCATTCATGAAAGAGAATGATTTCTTTCCTTATTAGAACATTATAGAAATGGGAGTTCTGTTCCATGTTATTCAGCCTCATAAGGAACACATCAAGCCTCACAATACAGACGCTGGGTACCTATTTGCTGACTGAATTTAGAGATGCAGTGTGCCAGCAAGGCGTCTACGATGAAATGAATTGGATGTTATCAAGAGGCCACTAAAAATATTTACCTGACCTGGTATTAAAATCAACATAGGTACTAACATCCTAACAATGAGGACAAAAGGTGAGAAAAATTCTAGAAATAACAATACAATGTGCTTTAACTTTATAAAACTATGTTAATAAAATTATAATCAAATTACTGCTTCCATAAGCATGTTATCACAGTTTGCAGTGTTTATGACAAATATCTGTCAAATGTTAATGTCTCAAATTGGTTCATATGTAGATTTAAATACATTATCCTTTATTAATCCAGTTAGTACTTGTCATCATATGCATCTAGTCTTTTCCTCTTCCCTCTTGACCCTCAAAGTCCCTGGCCTAGACACCCTCAACTACAAAAGGATTTTCCACCCCCTCCCTCAACCCCACACCAGGCATAGATACCCACTTACCACAGCACAGATCACTATCTGGTTCCTATACTCCTGTGCAAAAGCAGCTCCGCTTCTGTGAACAAAAAGCTGTGGTGACTTGACTCATTATTTACAGAACTGTACTAAACCCTCGCTGCCTGACCACATTATGAGGCACCTACATGATAACTCTGGAGGGACAGAAACAACCTGGGAATTTTAAATACCTTTTATTTCTCTCAGAACTTCCTCACTGCTAAGAGTCTCACCAACAGCTGTCTCCCCAAACATGTGAAACAATCAGATGCATAAGTTCCTCTTTTATTTCATTTTATTAATCACTTTTCCTGTTAAAATCATGGACTCTCACTGCTTTTTATGTATGCATCTTGAATCTATCACAAGGATCTATCCATCCTCCTTTCCTATGAAATCAAAGTTCTCCATCAGGGTCCCTTCTCTAGTTCAGTATCACAATTATATGTATTAAGAGATGTTCACCAATGTGTGAAGTAGAAAAAATTATACATGTAAGAGACAGCCTCTGCCTACTGGAGATTTACAATTCAAATTTAATGTATACTAATATTCTGTGATCTAAGCCTGAATTTTGCACTGTTTATAGACGACTCCTTTACTGAATTTCCAAAGTGCAGGTAAAATCCAACATAACCTGAAATGGTCCTCCTTGTCCTAACCTGGTAAAGTTTTCAGTCATCTTTTCAGGCCCAGCTTAGTTATCACCCTCTCCATGAAAATATTCCCAGAATCCTACAGGTAAAAATAGTTTTTCTTTCTCTGGGCTTCTCATTCATAACCTTTACAAACCAAAAGCCATATTTTACTTTAATCAATCATATATTCATCACATTCCAATAAGTCTAAGATGTAAGTTATCAATAAGAAAGAAAAAATTCTCCTAATTAAACTGTGGCATGCCTTTGATTATAAGGTACATTTCAATTTCAAAGATGTTAAAATGTTTAAAAAAAAAAAAGGATGTCTTAAAGGCAGAGAGATATACTATATCTTCACAACAGATAATAAATTCTGAGAGAGGTAAATGTCTCACTTCATCTTTAGTTTTCAAAGCCTACTACCATACTTGATACAGAGTAGAGGAAAGGAACCAGCAACCTGATGTTTTTACCTAATCCCTTAACATTTATTTCATGTCACTATTCCGTGTAGTAAAGAGAGGTTCAACAACTTGTCTTTTCTATTAAGCAACTTCACTGCCACAGCCCTTCTCAAGGCCATTGTGAATTCATGGCTAAATGAGCCCAACAACACCCTTTCTGCGGGGCTCTTGATTTCTAACTTCTTCACACTTTTATCTGTAAACAGATGCTCTAATAGTATCATTTGCAAAACTTTCCATTCAATCCCTTCCATTCTCTAGATTCATGTTTTTCAAACTTATTTTTATTATTATTTTGGCAGAATTTCCTCTTCAAACAAAATGCTAGTACAAAGTCTAACAAACACAACTTCTCTGGCTGAAGCAGGGGTAGCAGGCTGTCCAGTGGGATTGCCCTGAGCTACTCTGCGTGACCATTACACCTCTACAGAGCAGAGATGAGAGAACACAACTCTCTGTGTTAGCTACAAGCTTTCATTTGAAGGCTTTACGCTTTTCATTCCAAGTTCAGCTGCTTGACCCAACACATCCTCTCTCTTCACTTCTCCACCCTCAAAGTTTCAAATGCCCACTTCCCAAACGAATCTTCACCACAGAAAGCCTTCCCTGTTTACTGCAAACCACTGATCTCAATTGGTTCTGAGCTCTCCTCATCATTCTCCATACCTCAAAACCCAATACCGAAGTATAAACTCTCATATTCACTTGCAGCTGCCATGTAACTGTTTCATGTATATAAGCCTTATCACCACCCCAAGACAAGTATCCTTTTTAGACAGGTGAATACTTTCAGAATCTACACAGACAGCACAGAGCAGACACTAGTTCTTAATATGCTGAAACACACTGCTTCTCTCCCACCTGTAGAGACACCTCTCCCCATATCCTTAACTGCACTTCACCAAAGCTTTCTGGTATTCCTTTTATACAGCTCCCTCATTTACTTTTGAAATTTAACTCAAGTTAATATCTATAACTAAAACTACTCATTCTCCCACTTCACTTATTCATTCTTCTAGTGGGCAAGAATCACTATGCAGAGACTTCACCAGATTACCAACTTCTATATATAGTTTTCTTTACAATATTCAAAGCCTTCTTATATATATTATCTCATCTGATCTTTGCAACTCTATGAAGTAAAGAGAGATTGGATTAACAGTACTATCTTACAATGAAAAAAAGGAATGAAACTCCAATTATAAAATGTTTGCCCAAGATGGAATAGTTAACAGAGAGTAGTACCTGAGCAAAAACATTAGAAGTTCTAATTCTTAATCCTCTAAGTTTAAAACCATCATTTTTCCCTGCTGCCTCAATATCCCCACAAACAGGCTGGGAGCATCCCACCCAGGCGATCAGGTACGCCAGTGTGACAAGGGTGGCTGAAGACACAAGGTTCCCTTCCTGCCCTCTGCTGACTGACCCAGCAACATTTAAACACACCAATGACATCCCCTCACACCCTAATCCCCCAGGAGAGGCACCTCCCCAGGGGTTCTCAGTCTTTCTGCTCCCCACCTGCTGGGTTAAGCCAGCTCCCTTGGCACTCCCTCCCATGTGACCCTCTCTTAGTATACAGTGACCACCCTCTAGGACCTGTGCGTATAATAAACTTTTATCCTGGGCCTCTCCTATGTCTTCTCTTCTGCCCACATCTGACTGATGGTCATGGAAAAGAACATAAAATACCTGTAATCTAGGAAGCCACTCGGCACATATATCTGCAGTAACAATACCTGAACTACTCAAGCCTACTTCTTGAACTACACCTTATCTGAATTATTACTTTTTCTATTCAAAAGAGTCTCGGGTCTCAAATACATTTTTAAAACACCTATGTGCTAAATACTCTGAGCCAAAAAGTTAAGATCTACTTGATTCCTTTACTCCCCAGGGTAAGTTAACAAATCTAAAAGCTCTGAGTACTTCCCAGAGTTTGAAATCCATCAGGATCCTGGATTTTCCAACTGCTGTACAACTTCACTCAAGAAAAAGTAATCACATTGGTCATACTAAAGTGACATTATCAGAAATATGACTATGGTTAAAGGGCTACTGAGATAAAATATCCATCCTAACTACAAATTCAATGTTGGGCACTTTATCGTATGTTTAAAATTTTAATGCTTTGGTAATCACCTAATAAAAGTGCAGATGACATAGAAAAACAGCATCTAAGGGCACAATCAATTAAATCCAATAAATAATGAAGAAGAGAAATCTATTAACTTATGATTTAAAGTACTGTATTCCTTAATAAAACTTATCTTAACTATACTGCCTTTATAATAAGAAAAACAGTAAATGTTACTCTCAAACCCTCCCCTCCCCCACCAAATCCCTAAATACATGGTCAGTCATGTAAGTTTAATAAGACTTATAGAGGAACTCTCACCGTATGCTGAGTAGAAGTATCCAGAATAGAACTATGAACTCAAATATTCATTGAATCCTAAATTGAAGAATTAGAAGACTCACAGATTGTCTAATTAAACCTTCTATACAATACAGGAAATTCTTTTACAGACTAGTAGTGTCTCTGAGAGATGGACACTTAGCCTCTAACAATAGGAAGATCAATACTTAAAACAAATCGTTTCACGACTGTACAGCACTAGACCATGTGTTTGTACATATTCTATTGGTTTTCCAGGATCAAAACATAACAGAACTTTATCAAGTAACAAACAAAAACAACAAAAAAAACAGCTCTTTATATAGCCATACTTTCATTTTTTTAAAAAAAATATCCCCCTCCCCTTTGATTATTGCTAGTATGAAATATTACTGCACACTTCATCCTGGGAATCCTTCTTGATATGCTAGCCAGTTTGCTACCATCCCATTTTAAATGTGCCACACCCAGTACTGTAGACACTAGTGCAGAAATGGTCTGACAGCAAAGTACAGGAGCTTTTACTCTTAGTTCATAGTAAGCCAATAAATACCAAATCATCCTCACACGTCCTTGCTGCCAAGCCATGTTTTTCATCTTGTAGGTATACAGTCCCACCCCACTCTCAACTTTTTTTATTTTTGGCTGCACCCACAAGCATGCAGAAGTTCCTGGGCTGGGGATTAAACCCACACCACGGCAGTGACCCAAGCCACAGCAGTGACAATGCCAGATCCTTAATAGCCGCTAGGGTACCAAAGAACTCCTTTTCTTCCCTCCCAACCCCAATTTCATTAAGGATCTTAGCTGTAGTATATAAGTCACTAATTCTGGCTCAGCATTACAGTCTAAAATCTCATAACTATGCCCTATCATAATTATTAGCAATATCCCAGCTTTGTCCTATCTTTCAATTCAGTAAATAGGCTAATCTTCAGCATGAAATTTGAAAAAAACCTTCAAGAGGACTCTATCAAGGATAGAACCCTATGCCATAATTCCAGAGACTTCTTTTGTGGTAGACAGTCAACATGTTTCATATAACTGAGCAACCAGGTATGAACCTTTAAAGAAACCATGACTATCAATGCTAAAATCAAGATATACTGTATTGAAGTTATTTCCTTTGTATACTTATCTGGAAACCCTAAAGAAAGACAATATGAATGTATTTGCTTAGTGAACCCATACTGGCTCCCAACGGCCCCTGAATTCTCTTAAATGCTCAGAGGTCAACTTTTCCATTAATTCATATGAGGACTTTGCTAATCATGGCTATCAAGCTCATTTGTCTACAGTGTGGGATGTTTTCAAAAAGTGAGGTGCTTGGAGTTCCCTCTGTGGTGCAATGGGATTGGTGGTGCCTTGGGAGTGTTGGGATGCAGGTTCGAGCCCCATCCTGGCTGAAGCTTAGGTCGCAACTGCGGCTTGGATCTGATCCCTGGCCTGGGAATTCCATATGCTGTGGGGTGGCCAAAAAAGAAAAAAAAAAGTGAGGTGTTTATTCATGCTCAATTTTTCCATGTTACATAACTTTTAAATTACTGATATGACCTGAAATTAAACCTGAAAGTTCCTTCTGACCCTAGGATAACATTCATCTGAAATATCCCAACTTCCAAAAAGCAACTCAATGTCACTTATCTCCTCACTTACCGTGAACAAATCGTCTCAGAGTAAGTTATACTACAGCGCTAATCATTTCAGTGGGATATGCATCTTCCTTGTTAACAGAAACAGAGTGAGAAGCTCTGCCTTTTCTCCATATCACACCATTCTGCTCAAGCAATGAGTGTTATTCTTTGATTTAAATCCTTATAAGGTGTTTGAAACAATTTTAAAAGTCTGACTTTATTATGAGCTTCTGCTTAACTGACATTATTCTTAAAATGTCATGTTGCTTTTTGTTTTCATTCTTAATTCTATGCCCCACCTCCTAACTTCCACATACACTATTTTAAAATCCAAGTTTAACATGGAGGTCTCTATGCAGCCACACTAGTTTCTATTCACCATTTCTTTTTACCACTTTTGGTCATAATTATCTATCAATGCCATACTGTTAGGGCTAGAAGAAACCTTAACTGCATAGTTAGCATTTCTCTTTTTTTTTCATTTGGCCGCACCTAAGACACTCAAAGTTCCCAGGCCAGAGATCAAACCTGCATCACAGAAGTGACCAAGCTGGGTTAACACTGGGTGTGACCCATAGCTGTGATAACGCTGGATCCTTAATGCACTGGGCCACCAGGGAACTCCTGCATAGTCAGTATTTCAACTTTCAAAACTGTTTCCCCTTTAGAGATTTAAGTATATATCAGACACAATAGGTTAAAAATGGCCTTTTTCTGTAGACTTATCCTTTTACCTTGTGTCTTGTGAACACCTCAAAATCAGAAGTGACTTTAAACCATGGCTCTATCACTTACTGGAGAATAGATTTGCTTTAAGAAATTAAAGCTCAGAGAGGCCAATTGTAAAATAAGCACAATAACCCCAAGGATATTGTAGGTTTTAATGTGGTAATATAAATATCTAGCCCAGCGCCTAACACAGACTAGGAAAATAACAGATGTTTGTTTTATTCCTCAAACCTCATTTTAAAAAACCCATTTCTAACTGCAGTTTGGGAAAAGGTATAGTATCTCAACAGCTTGAGAACTTCCCTATTTACATATAGAATTTACTAATCTCTTTAGTTTTAAATTTGCTCTTTCAAAAAAGGACAAAATAATACCACCGAGGTTGCACCATGAAATTCAGTAACAAGGAGAATTAAGAGAATTGTGTTCTCCACCAATACTGTATTCAAAATAAGGCTGAATATCCAGGGACACAGTCTACCTGGGAGAACACAATTCAAGCAGGATACTCTGTCTGGTCGCTCAGCTACATTTACTCATTAAGTAGCAAAAGATCTGGATAACAAAGGCAGACATAAAGTAGAAAGATAATGGGAGCAGAAGTCAAGATACTAATCCTCATTTTGCCACAAAGTATTCAAAAGTCATTCAACCTTTCTGAGCTTTAGTTTCTTCAGTTCTAAAATACCAGTAAGAGAAGAGGAAGGGGGAAAGATGCATAATTACCTTTAAGTTACCTTAGTTAATTAACCACAATTTCATTAAATCTTTATCTCACCATATATACTTATATAAGCAATTTGTGGTTCAACAGGTTTCCTTTGCCACACTTTGCTCGTTCAACTAACTAAGCAAAATGACAATTATTAGGAACATCCAATCTTATATTATACTTAGATCAGAAGAGTACAGGAGAGCCCACATATACACATGGTCTGATATCAGGCCAGATTCCCCCTTTTGCTGTCAATCCTTACTATACCATCCTCAAGTACTTAATGGAGTACTGCAGAAACTCTTATAAGAGTTGAAACACAAAATTCCTTTATAAATAGCCTTTAACAGCAATAACAAAAGGCTACAACTATGAGCAATAATCTCAAAGATCCTTCCACACTAAAATTCTAGCATTTTGTAAATCTGTTATTTGTACAAGATCTATGTATAGCAACTTGTCCTCACTGTCTTGATCAAGCTTCCCTTCTTCCTTTTCAACTTGCTTTTATGCCTGCTCCAGTAATTTTTAAGTATGACTTGTTATATATTCCCTAATTTAGATTTGAAAAGCAAATGATTAACTCTATTTCCCCTTGCTCTACTATCCTGAAATCCCTCCCAAAGATGCTCTTTTAACAAATTAATGTGGCTCTATATTGAGTAGTCTTACCTTCCACAAAAAAACCTCAAAATAGGCAATGATATCGGTATGTCATCATGACTAAATCTAATGGATAAAACCAAGTTGGTAGTTCAGAACCCAAATCATTTGTACAAGGCACAAGATGTAAGTTCCTTATAATGAATTCCAATCAATAACAAATAGTATTAAAAGATTTTAGCGAAATAAAATTACAGGAGTAAACCTTACTTCTCTTAAAAAAAAAAAAAAAAACCAAACACAGGAGGTAAATGCTTATGTATACATACAGACGTGTATGTTTACATGTGAACATACACATAGGTGCATAAATGTGTATAACATATGTGTACATTACTCTAAGATGCCTATAGGGAAATTCCAATTAATAAAACATATGGCTAAGGAAAGCCATATCTGTATTAAAACTTCTAGTCAACTTGCTACTTCTAGTAGCTCTGGAAAAAAGTTTGGGGTAAGAGGTTGATTCCACTGGATTAAGACAGGTTTTTAAATTAAATATAAATGTCAATTATTTCCCTTGGTCTCCATTTTCACCAGTAATGAGAAACTGGCCCTCCCATCCTGGTTCTGCTAATCCCCAGGTTTAATATTTTAAATCCCCAAAGAAGTAAAGAAAGGTAAGAAAGAAAGTTCTTTAAGAGCAAGGAACACCTTATCCTCAAGTCTGAACTATCTTTGTGTTAAGAATTTGCACAAAAACAGTAAATCCTACAAAAACTGACAAAGAAATATCCATCCATCAAGCAAAAGCATGATCTGTTACCATATATGATTAGTGCCAAAAACAAATCAAACTGATGGCCAATGCAAGTTAATTACAAATTTAGAAACCAATGGACCCTAAATGTGCTAAACGCTTTAACTAAAGAGGAATACCTCCTTAAGTTCATTTTATCTAAGGCTCTTTGGTTACCAAAATATATTGTGAAAAACAGGTTTTTTTTTTTTTTTTTTTTAAGGAAAACATCATCTACTTTCCTCATTTAATTAAAACAAAGGATGTTCTTAAGCCAGCAGCATGATTAGTTATTACCTTTGCTCTCAACTTAAAATTTCTGCTTTTTCTTGAAACTCACAATCCCAACAAGGAAACAAACAATAAGTAGGTGGCAGGAGTACAAGCATTTAGTTCCTACTACAATTCTAACTAGTTAAATGCTAGGTGCTTAGGCTGGAATTCAGGATTTCAAGCTGAGACCAAACCCAGAAACACATTATGCTGAATATATTATCAAGGAAAGAGGTCTCCTGTAGGTTGTCATTAACATTCTTATTTCATAAAATCAAGTATGAAGCTCCCTAGCTTCAAAAACTTGTTTCATTCAATCTACCTTGGATGATTTTTTTCCCTTTTTTTTGATTTTAGGGCCGCACCAGAGGCATACGGAGTTTCCCAGGCTAGGGGTCCAACTGGAGCTACAGCTGCCGGCCTAAACCACAGCCACAACAACACAGGATCCGAGCTGTGTCTGTGACTGCACCACAGCTCACAGCAATGCCGGATCCTTAACCCACTGAGCGAGGCCAGGGATTGAACCCGCAACCTCATGGTTCCTAGTAGGATTCATTTCCGCTTCACCACAAGGGGAACTCCTGATTTATTTTTTTTATTTTTTTATTTTTTTCTGTCCATATCATCCAGAACCCTTTCTACACTGCCTGAAGAGTAATGTAAGGATGGATGGTGGAGAACTTTTAGCCCCTTGTTCTTCAGCTAACCACTACATTCTGACAAAACTGACTACTAATAATTGTTCAAGCCCTAGTAATAGTTTTATAAAAATTTAAAGAAAAAAATTTCCATAAATTAAATAATACCCTACTTTGGGGGGGGTAGAAATAACAAGAAATACTTAAAAATGAATGGGGGAAACAAAGTAAAAGATCTGAACTTCCAGTGCTCATTTACAAAAGGAATAAACAGGCACCTACTATTCGTTCTATCCCTTCTGGAGACAGTAAAGTACCTAGTGTACCACTCAATGTTTTAAATGCTCAAAGCCAAAAGAAATTAATGAAAACAGAGCTATTTCGCTAGCTTCATTAAAACCACTCTAGGGTGTTGCTCCCAATTCTAAACTGCTATCCTTCACAGCACCACTTCTACCTTAATCCTGCAAACATTTGTTAAGCGTCTACTGTGTGAGGAAATAAAGTAAAATCTGCAAACAACTAGGCCCAGATTAACTGCAGAGACTCATTGAAATCAGAGTAATTTCTGGTCTTTGTAACACTGTTATCTTCTTAAAACGATAGAGCATATCTATTAGAAAGAATAATAACAAAATTTAAGATCTTTGGTTTCAGAAGGAAAAAATATTCAACTACAATAAAGTTCAAATTTCCTCATATAACTAAGTGCCCCCCCCAATAATTCTCTTTAAATAAATAAATTATCCCTGTAGAACAGACATGTGGTTGCCAAGTGGGAGAGGGAGGGAGTGAGATAGACTGGGAGTTTGGGGTCAGTAGATGCTAGCTATTACCTTTAGAAATGATAAGCAATGAGGTCCTACTGTATGGCACAGGGAACTATTTCCAATCTCTTGTGATGGAACATGATGGAAAATAATATGAGAAAAAGAATCACTTTGGGTCACTTTGTTTCACAGCAGAAATTGGCACAGCATTGAAAATCAACCATACTTTAAAAACAAAAAAAAAAAGGTAAAAAATTATCCCTGAAAATGCAGGACTAAACACACCTACTGGTGTGTTTAATATTAAACCAATACACAGTCAATACATGTTTGTGGAATAAAAACTTTCAATTGTACTTGCCATAGAAATCTACTCTCAGAAATTCCCACTGTGGCTTGGCGGTAACCAGCCTGAGTAGTACCCATGGGGATGCGGGGTTGATCCTTGGCCTCACTCTGTGGGTTAAGGATCCAGCACTGCCCGTGAGCTGTGGTGTAGGTCACAAATGCAGCTTGGATTCCAAGTCACCGTGGCTGTGGTGTAGGCCAGCAGCTGCAGCTCCGATTAGACCCCTAGCCTGGGAACCTCCATATGCCACAGGTGTGGCCCTAAAAACAAAGAAAGAAAGAAAGAAAAGAAGTCTACTCTCTGAGGCACTAATGAACTAGGCTCCATCAATTCCATATTTTGCCTTATAGTTCACCGCTCACAACTTGATCTTTGGTTTTCAAACTTAAATGAGATTTATAGTCACCTGGAAAGTTTGTCTGAAAGGCAAATTCCTTGACCACACACCCCAAAAATTATAGTTCCAGAAAATGGATCCTCTATTTATGATAATGTATCATTCAAGTGAAGCTGAGGCAGTCAAAAGATCATACTCTCAGTTACACTGGCTTATCCTTACAACAGTCAAAGGAAATACTCTAGGTTGCAATTGATATCAACTAGAGAACAGAAGAATTGACTATTTCTAAACTAAATTATAAATTATTCAATTCTCTTAATCATAATTCACTAGCTAATACTTAATAAGCAAAATGAAATATAAGTGAAATAAGTTTTGCTTTGACAATACAAACTGTCATTCAACCCACCCAAAACAAGACATTTTTCTGAAATACTTAGTTTATTGTCAATGTTTAGAAAAAGAGTAGGAACAAAGCAAGCTAAGGACAGCAATCCAGAGAAACATACATATCGCTGTTGTAATAGTTTTGGGGGGAAAAGTACCACACTCAAAATACTCTCATTAGGTTACTGTGCTGTCAGTGTAACAGACACTAGCCATGGTGGCTATGAAAATTAAAATTAAATAAAATTAAAAATTCAGTTTCTCCGTTGCACTAGCCACAATTTAAATGCTCAAAAGCCACCCATGGCTAGTGGCTAACATACTGGATTGAAGAGATATAGAACATTTCTATCACCACAGAAAATTCTGTTGGATAGTTCTGGTTTAGAGTCAATGGGTATCTAAATAAAACACATAATCTCTGTTCTTCTGAATCACAGTGTTCTACCAGGCAACTTCCAATTTTAAATATTTACATCTACTTTAGGTAGTAACTGTAAAACAAAAACCCTGGCATAATTCATCTGAAACTTGTTTCAAGAAAGGTCTTTCAAAAATTATATGCTTATTCACTTCAATTATAAAAAATAACTAAAATGGTACGAAAATACGAAAAACATCACACTAGAAGAATGTTTAATCATTAGAAAACAAAAGCATTAGGTAAAATAAGACTAGTAGAGAAAGATTAAAACACTTAATAAGACTAGCTTTCCAAACACTTCCCAAGTATCTATTTACATGCATAACAAATAACTACTTTATAACTGGTTTTAAAACAACCTTACCACAATGAATTCTGTGACATTTTACTATCCTCATTTTTAATGGTTTTCCATTAACTTCACACTAAAAACACCTATAAATAACATAACCACCATAGATTTTACTTAAATATAATTTTATAAGTGAAGGACTATTCACTCAAAGTCCTGAGCAAATCCTGGTTTTAGCAGAAAAGTAGATATAAAAGTTAATGAAACAATTTGCAGCTCAAAATTAAATCTTACAACTGCATCAATATCTAGTTTGAAACAACCTCATATAATAAAATGCAAAAGCATGGGCAAGAGGATGTGGAAGCAAGATGAATAATTCACAATTTAAGAAAAGGGTAGCCTTGTTACAAACTAGAATTAAAACTTCAACAGACTCATAACTGTATATTATTTCAGCTTTAAACCTACTTTCCCTTAAAGATGATACAAACATGATTTTGACTAGAGTTCTTTAAGTTCAAGTGTACTCAATATGATCGCTAAATTATAAGAAATTACGATTCTAATCAGGAAGTTTTGCTCCACAGAAGAAAAAATTTATATAACTGTCCAACAAATAAGAGATAAAATCTAATGCTAAAGAGAATAAATGTGAATGGGTCAAGATGATGATTACAGACCTAACAGTAGTGAGTATAATATTCCTGTGTACTTTAGCTTCCTCATGATTGTTTATTTCCAAGGTTTACGTCAAATCTAAGAGATAGCAAAGAAAAGCTATAACCAATCGTTAGTAAAAACTATATAAAAGGATCTTTAAAGAGAAAAGATTGTAGTAACTTACCTGCAACACTAGTGATTGTAACTGGAACTCCTTGCACTTGCACACCCGCAGCACCCAGGTTGGCAACACTCACTGTCTGAAGGTTAGGCACTGATGCAAGCTGGGCAGTATTCAAAGTTATTGGGGCACCAGCAACAGCCACAGGAGCAATCTGAGCAAGAGTTGTGCCACCACTTGAAGACACTGGGGTGATGGTTAATTGTTGGGATAACCCAGCATTCTGAACTTGCAAATTTGAAAGACTCTGAATATTCTGAACCTGTACAGTCTGCCAACTGATTTGCCCTGAAGGTGTTAAAGTGGGAGCCCTGATAAGCACCTGAGTCGGATTTACTGCTTGAAGTTGAACATTCTGCAAAGGCTGCTGCTGGATAGTCTGAATCTGCCCTGACTGGAGTTGAAATGACTGTGGTGGAATAGCCTGAATAATCTGTTGCTGAGGCTGTTGGATCTGGATCTGTTGCAAGATAGGCTGGCCTACAATTTGCACCTGCTGAAGAGAATTTGACTGATCCTGTGTACTCTGTATTCCATTAGACTGAAGCTGACTGGAGCTCTGGGCGTCGGATTCAGTGGCAGCAGGTGTTTGAGAATCTTCAATGGTGCGTTCAGAACTATTGGCTGATGTGCTTGCATACTGGCCCGTATCTGCTGAGCTCACTAACGTGTCACTGCTGGTCAGAGATGTTGACGCAGTGGTTGTGCAGGTAGTGGAGGAGGAGGGAGACTCCGGCATAGTACTGGCAGCAGTGGTGGTGGTGGGTGTGGAAACTAACTGACTCCCATTGGAAGTCCCACTATCAGTAGTAGTAGCAGGCTGGCCAACCTGTCCAGTCCCACCTCCAGCAGCCACATTGTTTATCACTGGCAAAGCTAAAGTCACTCCTCCAATGTTAATTGGTAGGGTTGTTACAACTTGAGCCTGAGTACCAGGAAGGGTCTGTAATTGCAGTGGTATTGAAACACCAGGTCTAATTTGGACTGGAACTGTCTGATTTGCCAGGTTTTGAGCAAGAATATTGCCAGAAGCTGTCCTGTTCGCAGCCGTGAGTATAGCTTGATTATTACCTGCAGAAATGAGCTGAATTTGACCCTGCAAATCCTGTAGAGATGAAGTACTAGTTGGATTGATTTGAATTTGCTGGCCTTCCACTGTCTGAAGTTGTGGAATCACTTGGTACTGTACACTACCACTTGGATTTTGTACTTGTATGACTTGAAATTGACCAGGGGAGGAAGAATTACCTGATTTAGTTTTTGTGGGAGATGCACTCCCGTTATTACTGCTGGAAGAACTAGACGAACTAGAAGCTGGTTGAGAAACGTTATTTTCTTTTGAAGCAGGAGGAGTGGAGGCAACAAGTTGCCAAGCGTTTCCAGCAAGTTGTGTTGTTACCAGTTCTAGCTGTTGTGGTTGATTTTGAAGTTGCACCAATCCTTGGCTTGGATCTATAATAATCTGTTGTTGTCCAGTTGCTTGATTTTCACCAGGAGTCCCTATTTTGCTGCAAGTAGCTGCCAGTAAAGCCAGAGGAGAGGGCTGAGAGTCCTACCCAAAATGGGATGGTAAAGGAGAAGGGGGAAAAAAGTGGGTGGATTTAGTGAAGGGAAGTAGTTGGAAGCGGTTTATTTATTTATTTATTTTGACAGCTCTACATTTCAGAACTTACTTGAGAAGGGGCAAAAATCAAAACAAATATTAATAAAACAAAGGCAGTGAGATACAGAAATAAGGAAGCAGACCCCATAAGATTAAGTTTAAATAAAAGGAAAATTTTAACAAACTTTCTTGAAGTGTTATTTTCCTAAATTCAAAACGCCCTTGGGGAAACACACACCTTTGTCTTATGAGTTACTGATGGAATTTTAAACAACGACATCCCAAACATGTGAAATCTTTATGAATTTACAATTTAATTTCCTCACTCTCGAAAAGATGCTTTGAGTGGATAAACATTTTTATTCTGTTCTTCACCTCTGGGCATTTAAAGGGCATAATTCCCTCTTTCCCCTTACGTTTCGTGATGAATTTTTTTTTATATATATATATGTTTGCTTTTACCTGGGAGCCTGAGGTTTTGGGTTTTTTATTGTTATTCTCTGGCTCAGAGGTTTTCCCTCCTTCTGTAGCCATCGCCGCTGCTGCCGCCGCCGCCGCCTCCTCCTCCTCCTCCTTCTTCTGATCTGCAACAACCCCCCCACACACACGACAACAGGTTATTAGGATTATTATTATTCGTCTTCCCCCACTCCTCTCCCCCCCTCCCCGCAAGCATTAATCTCCATAAACCCGCGGTCCACGCACACCGGCAGGGGGTGGGGGAGAAGGAGGGAAGGGAGGAGGGGGATATCACAAAACGTGGTTTGAAACCCGACCCATCGGCTCCAGAGCAACACCCAGAAGGTTGTTCTCTCTCAGACATTAAGACAAAACACAACCCTCCTTCCCTCCCCCTGATTCCCTCCCTCCCTCTCCTCCTCCCCTTAAAGCATCTCAGCGGCCCCGGGGGAGGGGGGAGAACCGAGAAGGGTCTGCGGAGGGAGGGAGGGAGGGAGGCGGTGAAGGAGACCGAGGGGGGTGGAGAATACGTACCGCTCATCCCGCATTAACAGGACAAACCCTCAGACGGAGACACTGGGATAGAGGTGGGTGGGGGTGGGGGCGAGGCGGGAGGAGAGGCCGGTCCCGCCCGCCCGCGGTGGCTCGGAGGAGGCTGTAGCTGGCACAGGCTCTGCCTCTTTTTCCGCGAATGGCCGCCGCTGGGCTGTGGCGTAGCAGCTCCTCTCTCCGCCCGAGCCCTGCTGACTCGCCCTTGATTGACAGCGGCGGCGCGCGGCGCGGGCGGCGGCGCGGGCTGGGGGCGGGGCCAGGGCGGTGCGAGCCCGGCCGACTCCCCACCCCCCTCGGCCTCTCTCAGCCGGAGCCGCCGACTCTCCACCCCTTCCCCCAGCGGATTGGCCGCCGACCTGCCGGGGGCCGGGGCGCTGGGGCCGCCTCTTCTCCACCCCCTTTCACGGCGTTATTCTTTCAGCCGCTTTTCTTTTCCTCCCGCAGCTTCTCCGGCGCTCTTACTCTCGACGTTCTAGTTCAGGCGTGCTGCCGGTAGGCCCTCCTTACAGCCAAACTTGTTGTCTCAGGATATCCCGCCCCCTACTCATTTCCCAACGCCCTCCCCTCAAAAGCCGGCTCCAGCATCCCTCGGAATGGCCACGAAAGAAAAAAGTAGGGCTGTCGTTCAGAGGAAGTGAGAAGAGCGGAGAATGGGGCGCGCGAGCCACCGATGACTCTGCGAACCGGGTGAACTGTCCACTGCCCCCGCGCAGGGAGCATGGCTTTCCTGAGGCGCATCCGGACCCGGGCGCCCTTTTTCCCTGGCTTGGTCCCCATTGGTTGAGCGCCTGGGTGACGCGCGCTGAGTGGTGGGAGAAAAGGGGGGCGGAGCGCTGCCGCAAAGTCTGTCGGCCCCTGTAGTTTCCCTTGGCCGCTGCGGCCCCTCCAAGGCACCGCCTTCCCTCCCGCCCCCGACCGCGGCCGGGCTGCCGAGCGGAAAGCTGCCCGAGGGGGCGGTGGCGGCAGGGCGTGGCCGGGCCGAGTGGGAGTTGAAGTGAGCAAGGGGGAGGGGGGATGGGTGTTGTTTGCCTGGGCCTATCCGCCGCGCAGGGCTGCCCAAACCACCCCTGCCACCGCCTCCTCGGCTCCAAGCCGCTCCCCGCGGGGCGAGCTCACGCCCGGAGCGCTCGGCGATTGAGCGGGCGGCGGCGTGGGGAGGCGGGGTTTGCTGTCCTCCGGGTTTGAATGAACCCGGCTTCTTGGAGCTGCGCCTTCGCTTTGCCTTTCTTTGCTCACCTCCCTTCCTCAGGCCCCGCTTTTCTCATCCGAGGCCTGCTTTCCCAAACAGAAGGATCTTCCATTTTATTTGTTGTCTCTGGCAGGCTACTGGAGCAGAGCATTGACCCGGACACTTAGGTGGCGTTAGGTTTTGCCGAAGAGCCTGCGTGGCTGTCGGACTTCTCATTCCATGGGTTGAAAAGCCCAGCTCCGTTTGGGTCAGCCTTGGTCACGGTTCAGCATAAGCTTCTGGGCAGGTGGAATTCACATCTGACTGCACAAAGCGTTTTATTGTCAAATGCACATATGTGGAGCAGTCTCCCAACCCCAGCTTTCCTCCAAAGTCCTAAAGTCAGGAATGATGCCATGCAATATAAGCGCCTGATTAAATGTACCAGAAGTGGAAGTGAAAAACTAATGTTTACATTGGCCTTGGTGACTAGGCCCCCTTACACACCCAGGATCACAGCCACCCCCATTCCCTTTATACCTGGGCTCCACAAACAGCCTTGAGCGTTTTTTGTCTCCTGCCTGAGGCCTATGTTGCAAGGGTGAGGAGGTCCCAGGTGCTGCACTTGACTGGCATTTCCTTTGCTTGTTAAAGTAATTGCAACATTGGCTGATGACAAAGCCAGCAGTGCAGCAAGACAAAGCAATTGGAATAAAGAATTAAATAGTATTCTCTACATTTTCTTAAAAAATGAGCCTAAGATCTTTAAATAACCTGCTTTTCCCATACTGCATACAATATAGAAAGCTCAAAGGTGCTTCTTGCATTACAGATACAGTCTGTCCTCCAGCCTTTTTTTTTTTTTCCTAATTCACTATGATGAATGAAGGGAGACATTTTGCAATTTTGTGAACTGGGCTATTCCTTGTAGTTTTTCCTACCTTATAAAACCTGCCTCAGAGGGGCATTGTCACTGGCTTGGAACCATGGGTTTAGAAAAGAATGGGTATTCAGTATGGATCTAAAAAGCCCCAAATATTCTGCACCCTATAGATGAGGGGTAATGTTGGTAAGTCATGAAACATAGTGTCTAGGAGGAAAAATAACTTTTCCTCTACCTTTCTGAGTTCTTAGCTGAGCCCCCCCCCAATAAATCAAAATTTAGCAAGAGAAAAACAATTTTATTAACATGTATGCCTCAAGTATACATGTGAGATACCCTGGGGAAAATTGAATCTCACCAAGGTGGCTTAGAATTTAAACTTAAGTATCATCTGAGTAGGGAAAGGGGAAGGAGAGACCTGTTAGGTGAGAATAAATAATTTTTAGGAGACATGAAAGGGCGCATAGTGAAACAGTTTGTGGGAGGCATCATGGTTTGTGACAAAGATGTCTGATTGTGGTATAGACTCCTAGTCCCTGTAATAAAAGTCAGTCTTCCCTAGCTGATGGAACCTGGTTGATTAACCTAGACAGGTGACCTAAATTAATCATTTTTCAGCCATCATCATTTTATCTATAAAATGGAAGGTTTATCTAGATATTTCCAAAATGATAGTCCTTCTTATCCCACCTTCCTAATTTAAACTAATCACTATCTGTACTATGATTTGTTTTTCTTTAAAATAATTTGCTTTTATTTCTAATGTAATTAACTTAAGAAGTTGATATCACCATGATGGTAAGTAGAAAGCCAGTACCATTAGCCAATTGCCGTAGAGGTAAGTGTAAATATAATTTCTACAAAATTCTCAGCCTCAGGTGTTCGAGGGAGGTTTCTTCACAGATAATTCCTTTCTAAACTCATATTGGCCATACAATAATGGCTTTCAAACTTTTCATCATAACCCAGAGGCATAAATATATTTATATCATGACCTAATATGTATATACACACTCGCGCAGAGGAAATGACTGTTTTTCTTCAAAATATATATCCACATTGAGCACTGCCCACAGATCAAATTCTGCCTCAATGCTTTATCCACAACCAAGAAGCCCCTGCCATGCATGGCCCTTGCTGATGTAAGGTGAGGAGAGCTCCAGAGGATAAGGAAATAATGCTGGGTATAGGGAGGGGGCTCAGACATTAGTTATTCGTCCAGGGGTAACAGCTTTTAGAGCCATTTCAATATGTATTAATTGATTATCAACCAATTACGTTAACTGAAACAAAGCTTCAGGAAAACAGTCTTTTTACTCTTCCCTCTCTCTTCCCTTTAAAAAAATTGCAGAAGCAACCTAGAGTTTGGGGATTTTCTTTTTTCCCTTTCCCACCTTATGGAGCAGAAAGTTCATATTTCTAATTACACTGTAGAACAAGTCTAGGAATTAGGTAGATTTTCTTTGCATTGCTCTGCATACCTAAATTAAATATCAGTCTTCATTTGGAAAAATGCTGCTGGAGTTTTTCTTAGATTTCTTTCAGATATAAAATATCTCTTGGTCCCCAAGATGACCTGGCGTTTTTCAGTTGACCATTTGTTCATTTAATCAACAAGTCTTGAAAGCTCATAAGTCACATTGAAACTAGTGCTTCCTTCGTTTACCCTCAAGGCAACGCCTTAGCTCTCTGAGGGCAAAGGCCTGGGCTTTTAATCCCCCATAATACTAAGGATACACTTAGTAACACTTTAATAAATATGTTCATGAGTGAATATGATAGAAGCAGTTCTAGAGGATAATATTACAGGAGAAGAAAACTAGGCCTGGACGTGACAGGAGACTTTAAAGAAGGGGACCAATTTTGAATATCCCCATCAGGAAGCTACTTGTTGAAATAATTGTTATGCTGCTTCATTGTGTCTTTGGGAAGTGGAAAGCAAAAGGTTTAGAGAGGTCACAAACCAGAGAAAGATTAAAGTTTAACATCCACCTCTGCGCTAAACAGTATTAGCTGAGAGTGTAGTAAACCAAGAATTAGGTATAAGCTCAATGAGCGTTTCTTGAGGACAGTAGCTTCATTTGTACATCTGGGAGAACATGCATTGTTCCTATCATATTATAGTTTATAAAATTGTATTTTTTTTAAAAAAGTAAATTCCTTAAATACCAACAATAATTATTTTCAAGAAGCAGAAAAGTTTTAGGAATTTAACTGTAACGTCATTGGGACCCAGATAGAAGGCATTTATATGGAATTGGTGAAAGAACTGCCTGTACCTGTGTAGGCCTTTTCAAAGTTATAAATAATATTTGTAACTGACACTGTCAAATAGTAAATAAAGACAGACCATCAGACTGCTTATATTTCTCCAGCAACAGTTATTGGCACTGCTATTCCTCATATGCACTTAGCTTTCATGAGTTATTCATGTATAACTTCAAAAGATTTAGTTCAGAATTTTTAAATGTACAGTTTATGATTTTAACCCAGTTACATTTATTGTTAATCACAGAATATAATAAATAGCTGTTGGCAGTTAATGGAGCATAGTGTAAACACCTATTCAGTAGTTTATATCAGTTTATATGTGTAAAGGAATATAATGAGGCTCATTGTTGCCACAAAATATAGTTGGTCTGTGGAAGTTGAGACATAGATAAGCTAATTTTCTTTAAACTATATATTAGTGATTAAACATCTTTAAATATTGAGCACAAATGCCCAGTGAGTTTGTAATTATAACTTTCCAAAGCATGCTGATTTCATATGTTCAATTTATTATATTTTTTGTTAATGAAGGAGTCTTTCACCAGATTTTTGTTCAAAGAATCTAAGCACTGGAATCCAATGCTTGAATTTAAATTCTGGTCTGCCTATTACTGTAAATGCAGCCTTGGATAATTGACTTTCCTGCTGTGAACCTCTTTCTTTCTTTTATAAAATGGAAAAGATGATAATATTACCATCTCATAGGGTTGTGTCAAGAATCAAATGAGATTAAAAGTTGTGGAGCTCCCATTGCAGCACCTAAGCCCTCATAAGTAATAATTATAATTACTCATGGTCTCTTATGCAAACTTTAGAAGGAGCTATTTGTTTCCAGGGCTTAGAATTGTGACAACCAGAGTTCTGCAAATAATAATACCAATAATGACAAAATATTGTCCAGACCTCAGTGGCTCTACCTTATTTTAAACAAATGTTTATGTAAGGATCTTAGCACTTTTAAAATTGTCTTCCATCATGGCTCAGCGGAAATGAATCTGACTAGTATCCATGAGGACGCAGTTTCCATCCCTGGCATCGCTCAGTTGGTTAGGGATCCAGTGTTGCCATAAGCTGTGGTGTAGGTCGCAGATGCAGCTTGGATCCCGCATTGCTGTGGCTGTGGTGTAGGCCAGCAGCTGTAGCTCCAATTTGACTCCTAGCTTGGGAATCTCCATATGGGGCAGGGGCAGCCCTACAAAGCAAAAAAAAAAGTTGTTAGGCTAGTCTGTCATGTAATAAGTGCTCATTAAATGTTACCTATTAGTGGAGTTCCTGTCATGGCTCAGTGGTTAATGAATCCAACGAGGAACCATGAGGTTGCAGGTTTGATTCCTGGCCTTGCTCAGTGGGTTAAGGATCCAGTGTTGCTGTGAGCTGTGGTGTAGGTTGCAGACAGGGCTTGGATCCCGAGTTGCTGTGGCTCTGGTGTAGGCCTGTAGCTACAGCTCCAATTAGACCCCTAGCCTGGGAACCTCCATATGCCACAGAAGTGGCCCTAGAAATGGCAAAAAGACAAAAAAAGAAAAAAGAAAAAAAAATTACCTATTAGCTATCATTACTGATATTATCACTAAGATATATTAGTTGCAGCAAGTCAAACCAGAGGTATATAAATAAGTAAAAACAGGTGTTCCTATTGTGCCTTAGTGGGTTAAGAACCCAACTAGTGTTTCTGAGGATGTGGGTTCAATCCCTGGCCTTGCTCAGTGGGTTAAGGATCTGGTGTTGCCACAGGCTGCAGTGTAGGTTGCAGATGCAACTCAGATTGGGCATTTCTGTGGCTGTGGCTGTGGCTGTGGCATAGGCTGGCTGTGGATGTGGTTTAGGCCAGCAGCTGCAGATCCAGTTTGACCTCTAACCTGGGAACTTCCATATGCCACAGGTGTGGCCCTAAAAACAAAAAAATAATAATAATAAAACTATCTTTTAATCCACTTCCATTCCAAAGATTAAATTCATTAATAATAACTGGTGAGTCCTTTCTCACTTTTATCTGGCTGATACAAATTTATATACGTAATGTTTACAAGTATGATATTTTTTTTCTTTTTTGGCCACCCTGAGGCATATGGAGTTCCCAGGCCAGGGATCAGATATGAGCCACAGATGGATCTTTAACCCACTGCGCTGGGTCAGGGAAGGAACCTGTGTCCAAGCATTGCAGAGATGCTGTCAATCCCGTTGTGCTGCAGTGGGAACTCCAGTGTATGATTTTTTTTTTTAGTGTAAAATTTTGCACATACACACACATACTTGAACATGGGAGGTGTATATATGCAAACTCGTCTTTTTTTTTAATTAATATATAATGGTCATATCTCCAAGTCAAAAAATATAAATCAAAATCACTATTTTCATGGAATTTACTACTCCATGGTATGACTATATTTTATTCAGTAAAATTACCCCTATTAATAGTCACTCAAGTTTTTACCCTACCATGAATAATATACAATAAACTTACTTGTACTGTTACTTGCAGATATATTCTTTTATGTTAGTATCTTTATTTTAGTAGAAAGATTTCCAACAGTGGGATTGCTGACCCTAAGTGGATGCATATTTAGAATTTTAATAGATATAGCAATATTACTGTTCAAAGAAGTCATTTTTTTTTTCACATATTCACTTGGTAAGTATAAGAGTGCTCATTTCCCTATAATTTCACCAGCATGGATTATTCCTGGCATGGTAAATTATCGCAGATATGATGGCTAAAGAGTGTATTTACCTGACTGCTATCTTGAGCTTCTTTGCATTTGTTCAGTGGCCATGTGATTTCTACTGCAGCAAATTCTCCATTCCCACCCTTGCCTCTAATCTCCTACAGTATTATTTGTCACTCGTATCAATCTAGGATCTCAATGCATATGATAATATTAAGTCTTTGTTTGTCATTTGTATTGCTTATATATTTTTTCCAGTCTATTATCTTTGGTATTTTTCCGTGTATTCTGTATAATATACTTTGATCTCTATTTCAGAAAGGATAGTATCAACCCAAATGAATGCTTTTCATAGTTCATTAAAATATGGTTAAATACAGGAATAAAGTACCTTTCGTACTATATAAGTAGAATTGTTTTCTCCATTAGAATAGGAGAGGATTATTGTCTCCCCACCCACCTCCACCAATCCAGAGCCCCCCTCCCCTTTCCCTTATACATGTAATCCTAAATGCCTAGAAAAGTGCCTGAACCATGAAAAGCATTCAATACATATTTATTGAGTTTTCAATTTTAACGTTTTAATATGTAATCTATACACATAAAGTTACACTGTCACAGCAAAATGTCTGGAATAATTTTTTAATCAAATTTGGAAGATATTTGAAATGTTCTGAATTAAAACACAGAGTAACACATTCGCCAGGAGGGATGCTAGGTGGATTCAGTTCTGTTGTGCCACAATGGGAACTCCCAAGAAGATTAGAAAATTTGATCTTAAAGCTTCAAAAAAAAGGGTGCCAATAAAAATCTATAAATTTATTGTTTCAAATGGTCCCAAAGTCTCTCTTGGATATTTAAAGCATTCACACTAACACCCTTAAGATAACTAAATAAATTAACTCGAAAACAGATATCTAAGAATTTCTATCAATGCCAAAGCTTTTAGTTTTTATTTATTATTTTTCTTTCTTTTTTAGGGGTGCACCTGTGGCCTGTGGAAGACTCCAGGCTAGGGGTCGAATTGGAGCTGCATCTGGCAGCCTACACCATAGCCACAGCAATACAGGATCTGAGGTGCATCTGCGGTCTACACCACAGCTCACAGCAACACAAGATCCTTAGCCCACTGAGAAGGGCCATGGATCAACCCACAACCTCATGGATACTAGTTGTATTTGTTACCACTGAGCTATAAGGGGAACTCCAAATTTTAGTTTTTTGATTTTAGTTTCAGTCCTTTCTAATACTAGCAGCAATTACCTACTGAGGCTACTCTGTTTTGTGATAACAACAAATCTTGAGTCTAAGCATATTAGCCAAACAGGGCTCAGGGGAACAAATAGCAATTTATTTAAGAATAAATTCAAAGTTTAAAAATATGGCATAAACCAAATTCTTGGATTGGAAGAATTAATATTGTTAAAATGGCCATACTACCCAAGGCAATCTATAGGTTCAAGGCAATTGTTATCAAAATACCAAGGATATTTTTCATTGAACTAGAACAAATAATTTTAAAATTTGTGTGGAAACACAAAAGGCACCAATAGCCAAAACAATCTTGAGAGAGAACAGAACTAGAAGAATCACACTCCCTAACTTCAGGCTATACTACAAAGCTACAGTAATCAAAACAATATAGTGCTGGTGCAGAAACAGACACAAAGAAGAATGGAACAAGGCAGAGAGCCCAAAAATAAGCCCACACACCTATGGCCAATTAAACTATGACAAAGGAGTCAAGAAAATACAATGGAGAAAAGATAGTCTCTGTAATAAGCAGTGCTGAGAAAACTGGACAGCTACATGTGGAAACAATTAGATTAGACATTCTCTAACACTCTTCACAAAATAAGCTCAAAATGGATTAAAGACCTAAATGGAAGACAGGACACTGTAAAGCTTCTAGAGGAAAACAGGCAGAATGCTCTGTGACATGTATCGCAGCACTATTTTTTAGATCTGTCGCCTAAAGTAAATAAAAGCAAAAATAAACAAATAGGATGTAGTTAAAAGCTTTTGCACAACAAAGGAAAACATAAAGAAAATGAAAAGACAAACTACCAAATGGAAGAAAATATTTGCAAATGATGACCAATAAGGGCTTGCTATTCAACATGCGTATGTTGCAACTGTGGTGTAGGACACAACCCTGGCTCAGATTTGATCCCAGGCCCAGGAACTTCCATGTCCCATGAGTGTGGCCAAAAAAAAAAAAAAAAAAAAAAAAAAAAATTCAATGTATATAAACAGATCATACAAAGTAATATAAAAAACCATTAAAAAATGGGCAGAAGAATAGTCATTTTTTCCAAAGAGGAAATGCAGATGGCCAACATGTACATGAAAAGCTCAACATGGTTAATCATCAGAGAAATGGAAATTAAAACCACAATGAGATAGCACCTTACACAATGAGATATCACCTTTGTCAGAAGGGCTGTCATCAAAAAGAACACAACAAATGTGGGCAAGGATGTGGAAAAAAGGTAACCTTCATACACTGTTGGTGGGAATGTAAATTGGTTCAGCTATTGTGGAAAGCAGTATGGAGGTTTCTTAAAAAACTAAAAACAGAACTACCATATTCAGCAGTTCCACTCCTGCGTATATATCCAATAGAACCCAAAACACTAATTTGAAAAGATACGCATACCCCAGTGTTGATAGCAGCATTATTTACAATTGTCCATCAACAGATGAAAGGGTAAAGAAAAAATGTTTTGTGTATATACAACAAATGATTTGTGTATATATATAGCCATAAAAAAGAATGAAAATTTTGCCATATACAATAATACAGATGGACCTGAAGTTTATTATGCTTGCTGAAGTAATTCAGACAGAGAAAGACACATATTGTATGATATCATGTAGATGTGGAATCTATAAAATAAAAAAAACTAGTGAATATAACACTAAGGAAAAGGCAGATATAGAGAACAAACTTGTGGTTACCAGTGGGCAGAGGGAAGTGGGGAGGGGCAAGAATGGGGCAGAGGATTAAGAGATACAAACTATTAAAAACAACATAGGGAGTATAGCAAATATTTTACAACTATAAATGAAATACAACCTTTAAAAGTTGTGAATCACTAATTGTATACCTGGAATTTATATAATATTATAAATCAACTTTATACTCTAATTTTAAAAAATGAAGATAGAATATAAAGAGGAGGGGAAGGATATGAAACCCAGCATTCATTTCAAACTGTTCAGCGTTGTTTTCTTTTTTGTCAAGTCACCACTGTTGCAGCTTACCCAGATTCTGGTGAAGCTATGAAAATGGAAATTTATGAAGACCATCAATAATGGAGTTCATGCAGCTTTGCTAATAGCCATTCTACAGTGAGTGAGGTCAAGTAGGATGAGCATTGTGTGCTTTGGGTCCTGGCAAGCAAGCACTCCCATCTCAGCATCCAGGCAAGTTACTTAACCGCTCTGAGTTTCCTCATCCTTGTGTTAAATCTTGGTAACATTTCCTATCAAATAGATTTTTAGGAAGATTACATTATGTAAATCTCCATGTTGAGTACTTAAGAGTTAATTTGGATTTCCCTTCCTCTCTCGTTTAAAATGCTTTTGTTATCTTTCATGACAATTAAGTCTTCGTTTTTGCTGTGCTCCTAGTTCTGACATGTGAACAATCTAAGGAGTGAAAGGTGCTTTCCATGAGCAAATAATAGCTTCTAGGGATCATTGATGGCCCTTTAAGTTCTCAGCATCTTTTTTTTTTTTTAGGGCTGCCTACAGCATATGGATGTTCCCAGGCTAGGGGTCTAATTGGAGCTACACCTGCCAGTCTACACCACAGCCATAACAGCGCGGGATCAAGCCGCATCTGCAAACCACACCACAGCTCACAGCAGTGCCAGATCCTTGACCCACTGAGCAAGGCCAGGGATCTAACCTGAAACCTCATGGTTCCTAGTTGGATTTGTTCCTGCTGCACCAAGACAGAACTCCCTGTATTTAATTTCTTATAGCAATTTGCTTGTAAGCTTACAGAAAGCAATCTAATTAAAATTTAATGGGGCAAAAATTCTCCACTATCTCCAGAAGAATCTGACCTCTGAAGTTTTCTAATTTCTCTGCCTAAAAGACTGAGGGAGGAGTTTGTTCCACAAAAGGAAAGGGTATAAGGGAAATGGGAGAGACTATTTGATAAAGATTGATGTGGATTAAGATTTGCGGGAGACATGAGGCAACAGAGTAGCAAGGCTGAGCCTGCAGGGAACATACTGTCTGGCTTCTCCCCAAAAGGGACACGCTGGCTCATTGTAGAAGATGCACAGGCTTGGGGCACTTCTCTAAGCCTATATCACCAGAGGAGATATGATGAGCTTCTAGACAGGACAGAGGGAACATGGGAGGTGGGGAGAGGGAGTGTAAAAAAAAGTCAAAGCAAAGGGGTTAAGATGAATTCATGTAGAAGAAAATATAAATAGCAAATGTGACAAAGGTAAAAAAAGGAAAAAATCATAATTATCCTATTCACTGAGCTCTTCCTATACAGATTCTGTTCCCCAAGTGTGATAAATGGCTTGAAAAAACCTAGATTATGAGTGTGATCATGAAGGGGGTAATGCCTACCAAGAGCTATGGACATGAGGGTATTATATGCAAGGACAGCTGTAGGTATGCAGTCTTCCTGGAGCACAAGTCTGGAATGTGCCAGGAAGCCCTCTTGCTAAGTCCTGCCAAAACCAACTCCTGACAGATGATGTGATGTGAATGATATCACCACAGGAGAAATAGGAAGCATCTTTCAGGACACTGAAGTCTGGGATAGGAAACAAAATATGGGAATAACATGATTGGGCAAGCTGCAACAGAGAGTCAAGTGTAATAGCAATGATCATTTCCACAGTGATAAGTGCAAAGTCTTCAACAAATAAAGAGAACAAGGGGATTGCTTGGCTTTCTGTTAGTCAAGCCAAACCTGGAATGCTCTTTATAAGGACATCAACAGCTGGAGGAGAAGGTGGGCCAAGATGATAAGGGCTGGTGAATAGTTGTTAGCATTGAGGATGATTTGGAGAAAGGTCCTGCAATAGCCTTCAAGTGCTTTCAGACCTAGTAGATGGAGAAGAGTTGGGTTTACTTGCTGTAGTTTCAGAGGGCTTGAACCATGATCAATAAGTCCATGTCGGAGTTCCCACTGTGGCATAGTGGAAATGAATCCCACTAGGAACTGTGTCGGGTTTGATCCCTGGCCTCGCTCAATGAGTTGAGGATCCAGCGTTGCCGTGAGCTGTGGTGTAAGTCGCAGATGCAGCTTGGATCTGGCGTTGCTGTGGCTCTGGCGTAGACCGGCGGCTAAAGCTCCGATTAGACCCCTAGCCTGGGAACCTCCATATGCCACAGGAGCGGCCCTAAAAAAAAATAAATAAACAAATAAATAAAAATTTTTAAAAAAAGTGCATGTTGTCGGGAGGTAGATTTTGGCACAGCATAAAAAGAACTTCTGAAGGTTTAGAACTATATGAAATGATACAAACTCCCCGTGGGGTGGTGAGCTCCTCTTAACTGGAGAATTTTAAGCACAGGCTGAGCTAGTCCTTACTGGGAGTGTAGTAAAAGAGGATTTATGTATCTGACAGCAATGGAAGCATATCCAGACTTTGTGAAGCCCAGGGTTTTGACATTTGGGGAACTCTTTTTAAGAACAATGAATATAAAATTATGACAAAAATCATAGAGCCTTTGGAAGGCACTTTTATCAACGAGGAATCCTCAAAACTAAGCTTCATTAGAGTTGTAAATCCATGTCAAGGGAGTCAGTTGACATCAAATAAATGTGAGATTTGAATTTATTTTTAAATAATAATTTTCAAATTTAAAAATAACCGTTCTGTTCTCTATGGGACAGCATGGCGGGAGTAGAAAGAGAGAAGGAGTGAAATTAGACTCACTGGGTTTCTAGCCAATTTCTGTGTTTTCACAGCTGGGTAACCTTGGGAAAATCATGAAACCTCTCTGAGCTTAATTCCTTCATCTGTAAAATGGAGGTGATGATCTCTATACTCTTGGAAAATTTATGTAAAAATGTATGCAAAGCACTGGTATATAGAAGTTGTGTGACAGCTAAATTGAAGGACTAATAAGATTTGAGCAGTCATAAGGAAAAGGTTTTTTAAAATGCCATTAGGAGTTATCATCTGTCACCCTGAAGATAATGAATGACATTGTTCCATATCCTCCAATTTAAGGCATAAGTCAACAGTTCATGAAATGTCACCGAGCTGCAATATTCACATTAGGTTTATCTCAGACAACTCTCACTGGTGAACAGATTAGAAACATCAGTCATGGAACTGACTGACCAAGATAAACACTTTTGTCCTCCTCGCCCCTCTTCATTCACACAAAGTTTGGAATCAGAATGAAGAACTAGGACATTTCTTGTCACCCCATTTCCAAGAAGCTGTTTCGCTAACTTCAGGCGTACACAGGTGGACCACATTATCTAGAGGGTAGTAACTTAGCAGCAATTCCTGTGTATCAACACAACTCTAGGTCACCACTCATCTAGAAGACTCTTGCTACTCCAAGTGAGGTCCTTAGCCATCAGCAGTGGCATCACCTACAAGAGCTTGTTAGAAATGCAGAATCTCAAGCCTACCCTTGTATTTTAACAAGATTACCAGGTCATCTGAGGAATAGCAACTGCTTGACAAGTGCTGCTCAGATTACAATGTAACTGGCTTTCCCACCTGGTGCCAATGCAGTTGAGGCCCCTCCTCTGGGCTCTTGGAATTCATTTTCTCTTATGAGAAAAGTGGGAAGGAGTGAAGGATCTGCCTGTTCTCCCTCAAGAGAAGACCTAGTCCACCTGATTTTCACTGACCTTTCATTCTTTGGACTCTGTTCCTTTCATGCAACTCATGAGATAGGACAGTTTAAACTTGAGATGGCAAGTTAAACTTGGCAGAAAGTCCAGCCACTGCTCTCTAGCTACGACATTTCTTTCTAAGAGGTAGAAGAGAAAAGATGGGGCCAGGGGTTGACTCCCATTCCAGAGAAAGGCCCAGTCTCTTTAAACCACTTTTTCCCTCCCTTGTTCCTCCTTCTTCTCCCCACTTCCCTCTTCCCTTCTTTTCCTATCTCCCCTTCCTCTTCCCATCCACTTCCTCTTTTCTTTGGGCAAAATAAACTGGGGGCCAAATTCTATGGAAATAACTTTTCCAGCACTAGGAAGTTCAAGGCCCAACCAGCACTGGGACTCACTCTCTATACTCTTTTCTATCTGATTGGTGTGTTCTGGATCCACTTTTTCTAGCCTCAGCTGTGGCCTTGCATAAAATAGGAAAGAGAAAAAGAAACCTGCATTACTTCTAAACGTCTGGTCTAGCCTATACAAAATGAGTCCTCTGTCCATCTTGGCACAGCTTCCCAGGGGTGTACTGGCATTTGGGAAGGCTTACCTAGCACCTAAGGACATACCTTTGTAAGCATTGACTCTATGCATATATTAATAGTAAATATTTATTTAACCCTCTCTATGCTATATATATAGCCAAGTTCAAGAGTACACGTATATAAGATATATAAGCACTTTATACATATCAACTCATTTAATCCCCTAGGAACCCTGTAAGGTAGGTACTATAGCTATTCTGATCTTATAGATGTGGAATCAGCAGTCCTCAGAGCTTAAGTAATTTCAGGGTTGCCCAGAAAATAAGTGGTAAAGCTGGAGTTCGAACACAGGCAACTACCTCCAGAGACCTTGCTGTTAACCTGCTTCTGACACTTTTCTCTCAGGAACCCTGTAGGGAGGGCCGTGTGTCTGATTTGGGTGTTCACACTCCCAGCCAGTTACATCCTAATCGCATTATCACTCCCTACAGAGCTCCTTTGTCAAAGCATGGCAACAGATTTTAAACCACAAAGATGTGTCTGACTGTGGTTGTTTGTTTAGCAGACCCACCAGATTTACAAATGAGAAAAAGAAGCCTATGTTGGGCTCAGGAAGACTTTCCACAGCACTAGGAGTTTAAAAAAAAGAAGACGACGACTCCATAAGATAATCAGGATAATCCAATCAAAGTGAGACAAAGAGTTACTCTTTTCCTGAAGTGAATTTTCAAAGGACAAGATTTTCACAACAGAGCCAATGAAATTTGTTTCCTATTCCCAACCACAGTTCCTTACTTTGGGTAAAGCAGCCACTCTGTTTACAAAGTACTTTCACAGATGTTTACTCCCAGTTCTTTATAGCACCCAAAGAGGTTGAGTGTCTTGCCTAAAATAACACACAAGCTAAGTGGTGGGGTTTAGACTGCAGTCTGGTCTCCTGATGCAAAGAGCTGAGCACTGTAGCCTCACTGCCTGCTCTCTGTTCCTCAGTGGTTTAAAATAGGGTGAAAAGAGTTCTGAGCACTTCATCCTTTAAATCTGGAAATTTCTAGTCACCCAGAAATATCAACAAGCATTGAGGGCTCTATCATGCACCCAATGCTGACCTAAGAACATCGTATTGTGTAATTAATTTAATCCCCACAACAAATCAGTGAGAAGCATATAACTATAATCCCCATTTTGCAGGTAAAAAAACTGAAGTATAGAAGAGTTACATAACTTACTCAGACTCACCCTAGGAAGTAGCAGAGTTCATATCCAAACCCAGATATCTGATTCCAGAAGCTGTTCTTTTATCCATCGACCTTCTTGGCCTCTGATGAAAAATTAAGATCAAATTGTTGGGCAGAGAACCCAACAGCATCAGGGCTTGGAAGACTCTATGAATGGAAAGGGAAAGTACGTAACACATTTATGGTAAGAAAAAATATTGTTACAGTGCTCTCGTTATATTAAATAATCATTTGAAGGTCAGTAAAACTCTCATCTGGATGTTGGCATGGACTAGTCATGATTAATCAATCGAACCATATCAATTTACAGAATCTGAATACCTTCTCTGTGTAAGGGTCTACGACAGATGGTGTGGCGGTTCCAAAGATAACCAAGCCTGCCCCTGCCTCCAGGAGAAAAAAGCCTCCAGGGGAGCTAGAGAGACAGCAAGGTACCACCACACCCCAAAGTCACACAACCCAGAAGGTGTAAATAAGAGTTCAATGCAGCCATTGAACAGGGCAGTGGAAGACTAATGGCTAAATGAATTCTACAGTTAATAACTGCCATAGGAGTTCAAGGTAAGGACCATTCCCTCCAGGCTGGGGTGGTAAAGGAAAACTTTGTCAGGGATAAAGCTGGATCTTAAAGAATATCAAAAATGTGAATAATTTTAGGGGAGGCGAGAGGCATTCCAGAGGGAACAGTGTGAGCAGAGGTGTGGAGGCAAGAAAATGCTGGAAGAGCACATGTGAGGTGAAGACAATAAACATAAAGCCTGACGGGTCCTGACATTATTTCAGTGCCAGCCCCTTACTCCTCAGGGCTGTTGCTGTGTAGAACTCTTGGCAAAGTACTAACCCTATCTAACAATCCATCCATGCCCTGCCTGCCAAGGAGCCCTTAGTAGCACATCCATTCACTGGATGGGTGACTCCTTCCAACAAATCTTGTGTTCCTCCTACACCCCAGTGACACTACTGTCCCTCTTATAGATTCCTTCAGAAGTATAATCAATCCAGAAGTATAATCCAAGGGACATTGGCTCTAAATCTTTCAGAAGCTATAAAGCCAGCAAATGTCACTACACCTCCCATCCCTGCCATTGTCCTTGGAGACTTCCTAAAAAGGTAAGTTTCTCCCACCATCGACCCTTGCTGTCTCTGTGTCCCCATACTGCTCTGGGCTTCTGAACAATGACCTGTGTCCTTTGCTCCATCAGTACTTCCCAGAGTTCCCACTGGAATGTCATTGCCTGGCAACAACCCTCTCTACCCTGCCCCCCCCACCCCTTGACATGCTCACACTCTTCCCTCTGTACCTTCTCAGCAGTGCCTCACGTACTTCACATGGTTAGGGTCAAAGTCTTTCTCATAACCCATTACTACTGTTACTGCCTTCATGCAAAAAACATTTAGGTATGCCTGCTATAGGATATAGCACTGAGTGGCCGAAAAACCTGTCTTCAAGTAGCTTCTATTCTTGGGAGAGGGTTGCTGGGGGAAAAAAAAGTAAAGTTAGATGGTGATGAATGGAATATAGGAAATGAAGAAGAGGTATAGAATAGGACTTTCTGTAGGAAAGGGCTCAGGGGAAGATGAGGAAAGCCTTGCTGGGCAGGTGACAGTTAAGCAGAGATCTGAGGGAGAGAGGGAGGCCACTGGAGGAAGAGTTTTCCAGGCATAGCAAAGATCAAGTGCAAAGACGTAGAGATGGGGCCAGGTTTGGTCATGGTGGGGATAGCAAAAAAGCTGGCGTGTCTAGAGCAAGTAGTCAAGTGGTAAGAGATGAAGTCAGAGAGGAAAGGTAGGTTGGCCAAAGAGTGAAGGCCATAGTAAAGAGTTACTTACTCATCGGGAGGTGTGAAGCCATGGGAGGGTTTGAATAGAATAGCATAAATAAGAAATACATTTTAAAAAATTTAACCCAACTGCTGTATAAAGAATAGACATGGAAGCAGGAAGTTAGGTTCTGGATCAATCTTCCATCCTTTTGAAGAAATTTTGCATCTTCAAGGGTCATGTAGCATCTTAGTGGTAGCATCCTTTTCACCTGATCATCACCTTCATATCTCTGCTTCCTCCCATCATTCCCTGAAGACTGTAGCTCTTCTTTCACAGTCTTTTTGGTAAAACTTGCTATCAACTAGGGGAATTTAGTGCATACTTGGATGCTCCATTCAACTCATTGGCTTCTCAGCTCATTGACTACCTTGACTCAAAGGTAAAATTGAACTTCATGTCGTTTTTTCCAACTAGCCACTCAGTCCCAAGGCTAGGTCTTGATCTTATCATCACCTGGGATTAATCTGCTTCTGAAATCACCAAAGAGCACATTCCATTCTCAAATACAGTCGCCTATCTTTGCAGTTTTGTGATTTACCCCTAGTTTAGTTGGCCCCCCAAACCTGTATGTTTTCTGTTCACTCATCCTTCTATAGTCATTATGGCTATTTCGAACATTTTTTATACTCTGCAGACCATCTACCCTATTTGCCTTATCATTGACCTTGAAATTGAAACCTACTAAATTCTTGCCAATCTATCTTTCCGCACCCACCTTTGCTTCTTCCTTCTAATCCCACAGAATGAGGCTAACCCCTTCACCTTGCTGAACATTCCAGTCCTTCCCACATTAGACATCTTGCTCCACAGCAACTCCTTCCAACCCCTCCTGGCTCTGGCTTCTTCCCTTCAGCATTTGAACCTACATGTCTCTTATCTTGGAAACACACCCACACACAGCAACCCTAAACGCTCCCCACAACATAACACCTCCTTCAGCTTCTTATCTTTCTCTCCCTCTTGACAGCCAAGCTTATGGGGGAAATGTTCTATCCCTTTCTGTGTCTGCTTCTTCACTTCCCATTTAATGTGGCTCCTACTTTACTCGGTCAGATTTTTCTGTCTATATTCACCAGATTCCCTCTCATTTCTCTGTACCTAGCCTTACTGAAGAGGTCCAGAGATAGGCTAAGCTCACATCTGGGATATTCTTCTCTCCACTATATTTTCTACTCATCATATTTTTTTCAAGAATTCCTCTAGCCTGAGGAAAGCCATTTCTAACATATCCCACCCTCCTATCCAGATATTACTGGGTAAGATGCCCCATGTGCCAGCATAGAGTCTTGTGCTAGATCTTCATTTACGTTTATCACATTGTTTGGACCTTTCTTGTTCACATGTGATCCTCCTATGTTAGATCATAACCACTTGAGGTCAAGGTATATATATCACAATTTCTCATATGTTCAATACACATTCTTTTTAATTAAATTTACAGAGAAATCTGAATTGTGAGGTAACAGCATGTGGAATCTGGGTTTTCATTTCTGCACATTAAAGAATAATCGAAAGTTGCCAGTCAAAGGTGTGACTTGATCAAAGGGGTAACTTATAAGAATCTCTTTCACTTCCCTGTTCTGTTTGTGTTTATAGACCTTCTCATTTCCTTGGACCCTGGGAAAACACTATTCTACTATATGCAAAATTGAACTGACTCTCAAAGTCTTTCTTCCCATTTTCAAAGAAACAGAGTGGAGGATGATAAGCTGGATGGAGAAGGAGTGAGGTTGGGCAGCTGTGTTTGGGACATGTGTGGGACAATCAGATAGAAACATCTAGTGGACAGCTGAGTAACTAGGGTTGATGAACAGGCAAAGTCTGAGCTGCAAACATGTATTTTAGAGTCAATAGAATGTACATGGCAATTGAAATGTGAGAGAATGTGCATTCACCAAGAGACAGCATGTAGAGCAAGAATAGATGGCTGGTGTTTGGACCACTTGAGGACACAGATATTTGAAGGATGGACACTGGAAGAAGGATGGCAAGAGAAAGAAGACCATGGAAGAATGTTCAAAGAGGAAGAACCCCAGGAAGACTATATGGTGACCAAGGTCTGCACCCTGACTTTGTGGAAGTCCTCCAGCCAATTCATTCTAGACTCTGAGCTGAAGATTTCTGCTGAGGCAAGCATGATACTCCTACATATGCTCATGATCTAGTTTTAATCAGTTTTTCACCACTTGATAGAAATAGTTTGTTATCTTTGGCCAAGTCCTGCCACATTTACTCTAGCAGCTATCCTAAACCTTCACTCTGCCAAGGGCTCTAATCATTCTCTACCCTCCGTCTTTTTTTCCTCAATAAAGTAACATCTTTATTGAGCTATAACCATTGAATTCACCCATTTAAAGAATATAATTCAATTTAAAAAATGTATTCACAAAGTTGTACAACCCTCTCCAGAATCCATTTTAGAACATTTTCTCAATCTCAAAAGAAATCCTGTACCCTGGAGTTCCCGTGGTGGCGCAGTGGTTAACGAATCCGACTAGGAACCATGAGGTTGCGGGTTCAGTCCCTGCCCTTGCTCAGTGGGTTAACGATCTGGCGTTGCCGTGAGCTGTGGTGTAGGTTGCAGACGCGGCTCGGATCCCGAGTTGCTGTGGCTCTGGCGTAGGCCGGTGGCTACAGCTCCGATTGGACCCCTAGCCTGGGAACCTCCATATGCCGTGGGAGTGGCCCAAGAAATAGCAAAAAGACAAAAAAAAAAAAAAAAAGGAAAGAAATCCTGTACCCTTTACCATCACCACACAAACCCTATCTATCCCCTAACATTCCAGCCCAAGGCAACCACTGATCTAGTTCCTGTCTCTATAGATTTGCCTATTCTGATCATTATATATAAATGGAACCATACAATATATGGTCTTTTGTGACTGGCTTCCTTCACTTAACATAATGTTTTCAAAGTTCATCCATGTTACAGTTTGAATCAGAACTGGATTACTTTGTGAAGATATATATCTGAATAATATTCTTTTGTGTGAGGAGTTCCAATTGTGGCTCAGTGGGTTTGGAACCCAACATAGTATCCATGAGGATATAGTTCGATCCCTGGCCTCACTTAGTGGGTTAAGGATCCGGCATTGCTGCAAACTGCAGCGTCGGTCACAGGCATGGCTTGGATCTGGCATTGCTGTAGCTGTGGTGTAGGGTGGCAGCTGCTGCTCTGATTCAAGCTCTAATCTTAGAACTTCCATATGCCGCAGGTGTGGCCTAAAAAGAAAAGAAATTCATTTGTGTGGATATACACTACATTTTAAAATCCATTCATCAGCTGATAGACATTTGGAGGTTTCCATATTTTGGCCTCTGTGAATAATGCTGCTGTGAGCATCTGTGTATAAGTTTTTGTGTGGATATACATTTTATTTCTCTTGGGTATATACCTACTTGTGGCATTGATAGGTTATTTAATAACCCTAAGTTTAATCATTTGAAGATCTGCCCGACTGCTTGTCAAAGTGACTGTCCCATCTTAAGTTCTCACCAGCAGTGGATAGGAAGTTTCTAATCCTCCACATCCCTGCCAACCACTGTTTTCTGTGTTTTTGATTATAGACATCCTAGGATATAGGAACTGGTATCTCATTGTGGTTTTGATTTCTCAGATGACTAATGACATTGAACATCTTTCATGTGTTTATTGGCCATTTGAATATCTTCTTTGGAGAAATGTCTACTCAGATCCTTTGCTATTTTTATAAACAATTGGATTATTTGGCTATTTCTTATGAGTGGTGTATTAGTCTTCTTGTGTTGCCATAACAGAATACCATAGATGGGGTGGCTTAAACAATATAGATTTAATTTCACACAGGTCTGGAGCCTGAAAAGTGGAAGAACAATATTCTGACAGGGTTCAGTTTCTGTTTAGGGCTCTCTTCCTGCCTTGCAAATTACTGCTTAGTGTTTACATGGCCTTTCCTCTGAGGAAAGAGATTGGCAGGGGGTGAGGGTGGGGGTCCTGATGTCTCTTTTTAAAAGGACACTAATCCTTGTGATTCAGGGCCCAACCCTTATGATCTCATTTAACCTTAATTGTATCCTTAAATGCCCTATCTCCACATATAGACACACTGGGCATTAGGGCTTAAATATATGAATTTGGGGTGAGGGGAGGACACAAATATCCAGTCCATAATAAGCTGTAAGAATTCTTTATACATTCTAAATACAAATTCCTTATCAGATATATGATTTTAAAATATTTTCTCCCCTTCAGTGGGTTGAAGCACAATTTTTTTTTTAATTTTTATGAAGCCTTATTTATTTAGTTGGGTGGTTGCTGTTACCTGTACTTTTGGTATCATATTTAAGATATCATCATCTAACCCAAGATCATGAAGATTACTCTTCTCTTCTCTCCCTCTCACTTTTTTTTTCAGGGCCGTACCTATGGCATATGGAAGTGCCCAAGCTAGGGGTTGAATCAGAGCTGCAGTTGCCAGCCTGCACCACAGCCACAGCCACATCCACAGCAACGCCAGATCCAAGCCACATCTGTGGCCTATACCACAGCTCACAGCAACACCAGATCTTAACCCACTGAGTGATCAAATCCACATCCTTAAGGATACTAGTCAGGTTCTTAGCCAGCTGAGCCACAGTGGGAACTCCTACTCTTTTCTTGTCTTATGAGTTGTTTTACTCTCAAATCTTGGTCATTAGGAGCACCGACTTTGAAGAAATGAAGCACTGGATTTGAGCTATGAGTCTTCATTTACCAGTTGTCTAACCTTAGGAAAATTGTACTTAACTATTCTAAGTCTTATTTCCTCTTCTCTGAAGTGGAGTGAGTTAATAAAAGCAATCTATTGTGTAGGAAGGTTTTTGGGCTCCAATGAGTTATTGTTTGTCAAAACTCCTAACATAATGTCTGATACATATAAGTGCTCTACAAATGTTAGTTTTTAGAGACCACCAACTGTAGCTCCTCAATATTTCCTCAGCTGCATCTTAAACATCTCTTTGTATTTTTTCCTGCACTTCTACATCAGAGCAAGAGTATAATTGACTTTCAGGTTATTTATTGTTAATAACATATCATCCAATATATTGTGTAATGTACATTCTGTGATTAATACTTACCAAGATCTAACTTTTGGGTGCATTCCTATATTTGTTATGCAGGATGTCACATTATATTGATCATTTTAGCATTACCATACAAGCTGTGTTTTTCATGAAATGTAATTATGGCAATTTTACATTGCAATATATAAATCAGAATGTATTACAACTATTAATTTGGATAATAACAACAGCCTATTTATATAGAATAAATGGAAAAGAAAAAATTTACCAAAACATTTTGTTTCTATGTAATTATAGAGTCTATTTATTTATGGAATAAACAACCAGCTAACAGTGTAATCTACACTAACGCCATTATAATTCTTCATGAACTTGGTGGGGAGTTTTCTGAAGCTCTTTGAGGAGTTAGTCTGAATAAAGACTGACAGATCAATGATGTGAATGTCATCAAGGGTGTTTCAAGAGTCTGGCTAGTGAACTTCATTTCCAGTCTGCTCTGGATCAGCGGTTCTCAAACTTCAGTTCTATCAGATTTACCCAGAGAGTTTGTTCAAACACAGATGCTGGGACTCATCCCCTGAGTTTCTGCTTCAGGAGTTAAGGGGTGGGGCCTAGGAATCTACAGTTCTATTAAGTTCCCAGATGTGGCTGAGGCTGCTGGTTGGGGTCTACACTTCGAGAAACACTGCTCTATACACAGGGTGCACGGGGAATATCTAGTCCAGTGTTTCTAAGTTGGCCAGCATTCAGAGAATTTCATGGGTCTTCCCAAATGCTATCGCCTCTCCTGGAGCTCCCCAGAGGATCCACAAAACTGTGGACATCTCTCAAATCCTTTGAAATTCTAGATAAAAAGAGCTCTGAGGAACTGCTCTGAAGAGGTAGGAGGAGAGGCCAGTAGATATATGTGATCTTCTTCATTAAGGAGTGTGTGTAATCCAGCTTATATCCAGTAGGTTACTTCTAGTCATGAGAAAGAGATATCTTAGTACATGATTCTAGTGATTTTCCAAGTATGGGGAAATGCAAGAGTCCAGGTTCACAAAACTTTTTCCTGAAATAGATACAACTATCTAAGGGCCTTCCCCCGACCTCATTTTCCAAGACGGAGTGCCTTATCCTGTTCATCCTTTCAGGATGTACTGTATGTCAATAGCCACAGTGGCTGATGAGATGATACGTGTAGAATTGGATGGTGGGCAACATTCTTTGTTTTATAATTTCCCACTTTTGCTTATAAATTTGACCAAGATTTGGGAGGCACTGTATGACCAATTTGTCCCCCGGCACTAGGAAGGCTCATTCCTAGGTCAAGTGAGGATTTCTTTGATGGGCTCCCAGTATGCTATTACTAGACCAGGCTTTGTTAATGGTAGCCATAAAAGTCTCTGGACCACCTGTCTTATTAGTCTATTATGGTATAGGAAATGATTCCTTCTTGTTGCTTCTTCTCATGTCTAGTTAACCCTATTACACTCCTTTAATTTTATATAGAACTATATATTTGTTCAATTGTTTCAAGTTGCTTAGCCATTACTTTTATTGGAGGCTCAGTCACACACTGGCTAATAAAAGAAAAAATAACATTGTAAAATAGGCAGAATATAAGTAATATAGCTTGCGCTATCAATAGGTCATAAGTATATTTATGTGAAGAGCATTCAGTACAAAAATAGTTCTTTAATAGTTCACCAAGACAAGGAAGTCAATTGCTTAAGGCAGAAATCTGGTTTTTCATGTGGGTTATTTATTTATTTACTTTTAGGGCTGCACCCACAGCATATGGAAGTTCCCAGGCTAGGGGTCAAATCGGAACTGCAGCTGCTGGCCTATAGCCATAGCCACAGCAATGCTGGATCCTTAACCCACCAAGCTAGGCCAGAGATCGAACCCTTATCCTCATGGATACTAGTTGGGTTCTTAACCCACTTAACCCACAACAGGAACTCTTTCATGTGGGTTATTAAATGTATTATATCAAAGGATTTATCTGGTAACAAGGCACATTCAATTTCAATTATGGTGCAAGTGCCTCCTTGAGATGCTGTAGGATATTGAGGCCATGAGATTTTGTAAAACCACTTTTCTCATCATAGAAATGTCAGAATTTAGTAGGCTAATAGACTGGTTACTATTGGTTAAGTCCTGTTCATTTTTTAAAATGATTTTTATTTTTTTCCATTATAGCTGATTTACAATGTTCTGTCAATTTTCTATTGTACAGCAAGCTGACCCAGTCACATATACACATATACATTCTTTTTTCTCACATTATCATAAGGCCTGTTAATTTTGTTAAGTCTTCAATGTGGGTTAGTATATCCTCCAATCCTACTAAAGACACAGGAATAGCTGCTAAATTGTCTTATCAATGAAATACAAAACCTTTGACCCATTAGACTAATACCAATGGTAAATTTACTGCAGTCATGTTGAAGTTGGCATGTAAGTAGACTTGTACCCAAGGGTCCCCTAGGGTAAGTCTTCCTACCCACTCAGGCAGAAGCGAAGGCCAGACTGATGCCACAAACTATGGAGTTCCAGTGGGTGTGACCCAGTATATTCCTGGTCATCTAACCCAGTCTGTTCTATACCAATCACTACCTGTAAGGATAATGATATATTGGCTTTGTTCCGAAGGTACCCAGCCCAATTTCCTCGTGTTATACAGATTATCTTTAGTATGATTTAATGTTCCCAACATAAGGGAAATTTAAACTTAAATGATGATAGCCTTGTGTCACCCACATAAATCCATCCCATAACTGAGGGAGAGTCCCTTCTAATAAGTGGGAGGTTATGAGTTTGACTAAAATTTAGTTCATTGCTCTGAATGAGCTTGAGTAACCTTTAAAGAAAATTCATATTTATGGCCATGGTCAAAGCACAAATGATTTATAAGCCAAGTGAAGCAGTCTCATCTAGTAATATCAATAGTAGCCCAAACAGAACTAAAACTTCTTTCTTTTAGAATAAGCTTCCTAAGGGCCATTCAATCAGAACCTTGGAGGGAAATCCACCAGGGGAAACCAGAAGTACTGGATTGGAACAAATCCAAGAATTGGATTGATTTTTAAACTGTGTGTTGGATTTGTGCCCATGATAGAAAAAAAAAATTTGATTCATGTATGAGTCCAAGAAATCAAGAATTAACACTGTAGATAACCACTCAGTCTGGCATCTTGGGATAGCCGTCTACCTCTGATGCCATATTCTTCTCATTCTGGTGGGTATGTGTCATTTCTCCTCTCTTCAAGTGTGGTTTTAAGATGAGTTAGAGGTCAGCAGTCTTTTCTATAGACCAGTTCAGTAGAGGGACCCTTTTTAAATGGGAAATAAGAATCCAAAACTCAATTCCCTTCAGTTTTGCTGCACATGAGCTAGTTAAGAGTACCTGATAATGGTACTTCCATCTGGGTTGGAGAAAATCTTTTAAGTGATGTCTTTTCCAGTGTGCATAATCCTCCTGGTTGCAGGTCCTTGGGCATCTGAGCATCATTCAAAGATATATTACTATGACAACCTTCAGAAACAGACTTAGAATGTCCTTTAAATTATTCAATTAAACTTTACAATAATGCAATCTTTTAACAAGGCCCAGCTAGGAAGTATGTCTTAGGCAGTAAATAAAAAAACCTCAAAGACAATAACAATACAGCTTAATTTCCACTGAAATATATTTTTTTCTCTCTGCCATCATTTCCACCAAATATAGCCAAATTAAGACTAATTTGTTGGCAAAATAAATCTGGTTCAATAAAGTCAGCCTGATTATGTAAGTGTAACAAGAATAGCAACTGATCATACAGGTTCTTTTAAATTCGTTTTGCTGAAACTTTTGAAAAGGAATCCCAGATTGACTTTTTATTTTTATTTTTTAAAATGATTTTTTTCCATTATAGCTGGTTTACAGTGTTCTGTCAATTTTCTACTGTACAGCAAGGTGACCCAGTACACATACATACATATGTATATTCCTTTTTCTCACATTATCAGACTCCATCATAAGTGATTAGATATAGTTCCCAGTGCTATATGGCAGGATCTCATTGCTTCTCCATTCCAAAGGCAATAATTTGGATCTATTAATCCCAAATTCCCAGTCCATCCCACTCCATTCCCCTCCCCCTTGGCAAACACAATTCTGTTCTCCATGTCCATGAGTTTCTTTCTGTGGAAAGGTTCATTTGTGCTGTATATTAGATTCCAGATATAAGTGACATCATATGGTATTTGTCTTTCTCTTTCTGACTGATTTCAGTCAGTATGAGAGTCTCTAGTTCCATTCATGTTGCTGCAAATGGCATTATTTTGTTCTTTTTAATGGCTGAGTAGTATTCCATTGTGTTGATACACCACATCTTCTCAATCCATTCATCTGTCGATGGATATTTAGGTTGTTTCCATGTCTTGACTACTTTGAATAGTGCTGCAGTGAACATACGTGTGCATGTGTCTTTTTCAAGGAAAGTTTTGTCTGGATATATGCCTGAGAGTGGGATTGCTGGGTAATATGGTAGTTCTATGTATAGTATTCTGAGGTATCTCCATACTGTTTTCCATAATGGTTGTACCAATTTACATTCCCACCAACAGTGTGGAAGGAGGGTTCCCTTTTCTCAACACCCTCTCCAGCATTTGTTATTTGTAGACTTATGGCCATTCTGACTGGTGTGAAGTGGTACCTCATAGTAGTTTTGATTTGCATTTCTCTAATAATCAGTGATGTTGAGCATTTTTTCATGTGCTTTTTGGCCATCTGTATATCAGATTGACTTTTTAAAAGGCCTCTCTTGGAGTTCCCCCTGCAGCTTAGTGTAAACAAACCTAATAGCCATGAGGATACAGGTTCAGTCCCTGACCCCGCTCAGTGGGATAAGGATTGGCATTGCTGTGAGCTGTGGTGTATGTTGTGGAGATGGCTCAGTCTGGTGTTGGCTGTGGCTGTGGTGTAGGCCAGCAACTATTGCTCTACTTCATTCCCTAGCCTGTGAACCTCCATATGATGCACCTGTGGCCTTAGAAAAAATATAATAATGATAATAATTAATTAAAAAATAAAAATAAAAAGGTCTTTCAAGGCCAGGAAAGCCATGCCTATAATTTGTTATCAGATTTGCCTGTGATGCCTATAACTTTTGGTAAATTCTTTTCTTCTCTAGGTCCAAAATATCTTGAATTTCCTGACCTGCCAGGAAATGGCTTTTCTTTTCTTTTTTTTTTTTTTTTCTTTTTTTTTGTCTTTTTGCCATTTCTTGGGCTGCACTCACAGCATATGGAGGTTCCCAGGCTAGGGGTCTAATTGGAGCTGTAGCTGCCAGCCTACACCAGAGTCACAGCAACGCAGGATCCAAGCCGTGTCTGCGACCTATGAGCAAGGGCAGGGATCGAACCCGCAACCTCATGGTTCCTAGTGGGATTCGTTAACCACTGCACCACGACGGGAACTCCGGAAATGGCTTTTCTTATTCACCTGGTAAATCTGTTGAAAATCCTGTAACCAAGGTACCAGGTTGTTTTTCCAAGGTGCTTTACTGCTTTATTGCTCCATAAATTTACCCTAGTTCTTTAAAGCTGCCTGGTTATTCCTAAGTCTACATATGTCCCTCTCAAATTTGACATTCCAATCCAAGTCTCAATAATGTAACCAGTTTTTAATTATGGCTTGTTATAAAGATTCAGATTCTTATTAGAGTAATGCAAATAATTATATTATTATGAAAATAAGAATACTTACGAAGAGTTTCCAAATCCTGGAGGGATTATGTAGAGAGAAAACATCAAAGTTTTGGAGTTCCTTTTGTGGCTCAGTGGTTAATGAATCTGACTAGGAACCATGAGGTTGCGGGTTTGATTCCTGGCCTTGCTCAGTGGGTTAAGGATCCGGTGTTGCTATGACCTGTGGTGTAGGTCGCAGATGTGGCTCGGATCCATCATTGCTGGGGCTGTGGCTGTGGCACAGGCCGGTGGCTACAGCTCAGTTTGTTTGGGTTTTTTTTTTGCTCCTGTGGAAGTTCCCAGGCTAGGGGTCGAATTGGAGCTGCAGCTGCCAGCCTATGCCTCAACCAAAGCAACACCAGATCCGAGCCACATTTGCGACGGAGACTGAAGCCCACTGCAATGCTGGACCCCAAGTGAGGCTAGGGATTGAAACTATATCTTCATGGATACTAGTTGGGTTCTTAACCTACTGAGCCACAGTGGTAACTCCAAAAGATTTTTTTTTTTCCTTTTTAAAAAATTTATTGTATTGAGGTATAGTTGATTCACAATGTTGTGTTAACTTCTGCTGTGCAGTAAAGTGATTCAGCAGAAGTTTTTCATATTTTTTCCATTATGGTTTTAAAACACTTGGTCGAACAGGACCATAGGATATTGTGAAATAATACTTACTCACTTAATCAAAGTGATGATAAAAGATTTAAAGCAAATACAGATAGTTACAACAGATGGTTTAAAAAAGCAAAGAGTATTTATAATCTGTTATCAGAAGCAGATCAATATTCCAAGGAAACTTTGTCCACTTAACAGAGAGAAAACCACATTCTGGTTTTGCACAACCTTACCTTTTGTATTAAAATGTATTTATCAATTAAGTTTATTCTAATCTTAGTCCTGACCATGCAAAAAATTTTTACCTTTCCATAAACTTTCTATAACTTCCTTCTTCCCTTCATATTTTGCCATATGCTTTCCTTTTCTCTCGCTCTTTTAACCTCTCTTCAGGGTAAAATTACTTCCAAAATGCACTTCCATTCCTTATATCTTTTTTCCTTATGTACAAAGACACTTTCCTTGTTAATTTTTAGTAGTGCTAATTGTATATTTTAATTAGAAACCTCAATCTTAAAAAAACCTTAATGTCTAGTGAAAACTAAGAAGTAAACAATTGTAAACGTTCTGTAGAATGGCAAACAGAAATGCTACATATAATTTCTAAAACTATTTGCTTTCTTATAGAAATGGTTCAGTGTGGCACTAAACATATATATTAAAAATAGTTTCTCCATAAAGGGAAGTCATTGTTCTGTAATTCTTGTTTCAGTCTCTTTTTTTTATTTGGGAATGATCCAGATATGAAATAAACTTCCATAATTTAGCTTAATTTAGCAAAGCTCTTTTTAAGTTTCAAGTTGCCAAAAATCCGGATAAACTATTTTTAGGTAGATATACCATAAAATATAATTTTTCTGAAGAAGTTTGCCTAAAAACTCTTATCCCGTTTACATTTAATTTACTTACAAGAATTTTATCAAACCAAGTTATTTTTCTTGCTGAAAAATTTTGTACATGGATAACAAGATCTTATTTAACTTTTACTAAACCTAGATAAAACAACAGTATTGTACTTAATGTTTATGACTCTAAAGACATGTTTGTATTAAATAAACCAACAAACTTAATCTAGCTTTAATACTGAATATTAACTTCATACTGAATATTTCCCAGATCACGTGAACCTGAAATTCACTTGAGTTAGTTTCTATAATATACCTGACAATGTATGTAAGTGCTTAATTTCCTTTAAGCCAGTTAAATAGAGCTCAGTCACAAATTAATTTTGGCAATATCATCAAAAGGTAGAGATATGTTATATTGATAATGTACACACACACAGAAATATGGATGACAGAACCAGATATGTCACAGCTTCATTCGAAAACTGTCATGATCAGATATTACAATATAAAACACATTAGTTTATAAATAACAACTGGAGTAAGTTAAATGTACTTGCTTGAATTTAAATAGGCCTGTGTTCCCTTTTGTCCCTCTTAGCCTCAAAAACTGGAGATGATATAGACAGAAATTCCCTGACTAAGTAGAACATTTACACATCAAAGGTACAGAGAGAAATGCAAACTCCTCCTAGAAAGACTTTTGTTCCCTTAGAGTCAAAATTTTGGCAAGGTATTTTATCAGGCTGGCTTTTTCTAACTGTATACACAAAAACTGGTTTTGGAATGTCAAAAAGAGTTCTATCCTGGACATTTCTTTTTTTCTTTTCTTTCTTTTTCTTTTTTTTCTCTTTTGTCTTTTTTAGGGCCACACCTGTAACATAAGAAGTTCCCACGTTAAGGGTCAAATCCAAGCTACAGCTGCCAGACTACATCACAGCCACAGCAACACAGGATCCAAGCCATGTCTGCAAACTACACCATAGCTCATGGCAATATCGGATCCTTAACCCACTGAGCAAGGCCAGGGGTTAATCCATGTCCTCATGGATACTAGTTGGGTTCATTACTGCTCAGCCACAATGGGAACTCCCCATCCTGGCTCTTTTTTTTTTTTTTCCCCCCCCCACTGTACAGCAAGGGGATCAAGTTATCCTTACATGTATACATTACAATTACATTTTTTTCCCCACCCTTTGTTATGCTGCAATATGAGTATCTAGACTTACTTCTCAATGCTACTCAGCAGGATCTCCTTGTAAATCTATTCTCAGTTGTGTCTGATAATCCCAAGCTCCCAATCCCTCCCACTCCCTCCCCCTCCCATCAGGCAGCCACAAGTCTGTTTTCCAAGTCCATGATTTTCTTTTCTGAGGAGATGTTCATTTGTGCTGGATATTAGATTCCAGTTATAGGTGATATCATATGGTATTTGTCTTTGTCTTTCTGGCTCATTTCACTCAGGATGAGATTCTCTAGTTCCATCCATGTTGCTGCAAATGGCATTATGTCATCCTTTTTTATGGCTGAGTAGTATTCCATTGTGTATATATACCACCTCTTCCGAATCCAATCATCTGTTGATGGCCATTTGGGTTGTTTCCATGTCCTGGCTATTGTGAATAGTGCTGCAATGAACATGCGGGTGCATGTGTCTCTTTTCAGTAGAGTTTTGTCCGGATAGATGCCCAAGAGTGGGATTGCGGGGTCATATGGTAGTTCTATGTATAGATGTCTGAGGTATCTCCAAACTGTTCTCCATAGTGGCTGTACCAGTTTACATTCCCACCAAGAGTGCAGGAGGGTTCCCTTTTCTCCACATCCCCTCCAGCACTTGTTATTTGTGGATTTATTAGTGATGGCCATTCTGATTGGTGTGAGGTGGTATCTCATGGTAGTTTTGATTTGCATTTCTCTCATAATCAGGGATGTTGAGCATTTTCATGTGTTTACTAGCCATCTGTATATCTTCCTTCATCCTGGCTATTTCTAAGTGAGGTTTCTCTTAGTTCCCAATTAAGTAAGTACTTTATGCAAGTATAAGTTCTGTAAGTATGTAAACTCAGTTGGGATGTTTGTCAGAGGTTGTCTAGTGCTCCCTTTCCTTCCAATTTAGAGGCTTCATTTCCAAATTTAAAGTTGGGTTATTGAGATAAAATTACTATTGAAAACTGTGTGGTGGATCAGTGTACTGTTTGTGAGCTCAGCTCCTCCAGGCTTCACTCTAGAGTCATCTTAGCACTTTTATGTGTCTTGGTTTCTCCCTCCAGAGTCTAAAACCACCATGGGCACTCAGAGCACTGGATGGTCCATCCTTACATGCACATCTTTATATGAATGTTTTAAATTAATAAGTGGGTATCCCTATGGGACTGCTGCACAGCATGAGGACTTGCCTCCACTACTCCATACATTTCTCAGTCATCTGAGAAGCCATAACAGACTGGGAGGAGTTATAGCCCTTATCTTCAAAGCTAAGAGCACTTTTATGGTATCTTCACTTTTATTCTAGCAAACCCTGTTAAAGTAGTCAGTTCAAGGAAGGAATCCACATGCCCCTTACCTAATCACCCAGTTTGAATATTTCCAGTGTCTTTCAACTGAGCACCTATCAGTATGTTTCAACTGAGCACTTTGTCAGTATCTTCCAACTGAAAAGTCAGGTATCTTTTTATCTACCAAATAAAACTCAAGATATCAACCAAGACAGTAGATCTGAGATGAGGAGAGACTCACCCAATTAGTCTGGAGTCACCAAGGAGGTGGATGGGCACAAGGGGCCCTTGGTGCCAAGGCTCTGGATCCTTGTAAAATTCAAGAGAAGGAGAGAAGTCTGCTCTGGTACCCTTCATGGTGGCCAAAACTGTCAACTGAAATTAAAGAACAGCAACACACACCATGAAAGCTGTGACTTGCAGTTTTATTTGGGGACTTCACTAAGGACTATAGTACCCTCTCAGGAACCCTCTGAAGAGGCAGGAGGAGAGGCAGCATGCATGTGATTTTCTTTAAAGAAGCATGTGCAATCCAGCTTATATCTCTGTAGAAGTTTTTTGTTTGTCACGGGAAACAGATGTCTCAGTTCATGATTTTTGTGCTTTTCTAAGTATGGGAAGAAGCAAGAATCCAGGATTGTAAAACTTTTTCCCAAAATAGATGTAACTATCTAAGGGTCTGTTTTTCCTGTTTTCCAAAAGCACAGAGTGCTTCATCCAGTTCTGTATCCTGAGTACCTTCCAGGGTATATTACAGGTCAGTGACCACAGTAGCTAATGACCAGATCATTGGAGAACAGGGTGGGGAGCCGCATTCTTTGTTTTACAATGTCCTGGTTCAGTTGATTGAAGGTGGCAGCATATTTTGAAATAAGCTTCCACTGGACTACCTAGGACAATGAGAAGACAAGCAATTTTGGAATATGAAATTTTGCCTATTAGAGCACTTTGCCAGCAGTAGGTGAATAAATAAAGTATACTATTGATGTAGTAGAGATGTGTACATGCTTAGGTTATAGGAAAATGATTTAAGAGAAGTAGGGCTCTAAAAGAAGATATGAAGAACTCCCTTTTCAATTTACATATTAAAATATTTTTTCAGGGCAATAAGGAGTGCATAAAAATTGTCATGGTGAATTCCTTGTCAAAAACAAAAGGAAAGGTAGACTATTTATACTCATGAATAAGAACCTCTTTATAAGCATTGTGTGATTCCTAGAGAGAGACACTCCCTACAGCAGGTCATGAAATGCCTTGATCTGCCTAAAATAGCTTATATATTGGACTGAGAGTACCTGAGACATAAATAAAATTGAACATTCCAGAAGAAAATTTAAGATTTTTGACCTACATTTTGCCATACTGATGGTACACAAGAGTAGCTAGAGTGGTGTTTTGTTGTTGCTTTTATTGTTATGGTTATAAAGAGTCAGTAAGACTTTATTGAAATTCTCAAATAACTAGATGGGGATGGTAACTTCTATGGGAATCCTCACTGGTATGTCCCACAACTTAATTCCTTCCTTAATTAAAATTTTCAGAGTCCACTGAATGGATTCTTTTTCTCTCACAAATACATATTTAAATGAATAATTTAAATAAAGGGAATCAGGGTGTTTCCATTGTGGCTCAGCAGTAAGGAACCCAACTAGGATCCATGAGGATGTGGGTTCTATCCCTGGCCTTAGTCAGTGGGTTAAGGATCTGGTGTTGCCTTGAGCTGTGACATAGGTCACAGATGCGGCTAAGATGCCTCATTGGTACGGCTGTGGCGTAGGTGGCAACTGCAGCTCCAATTTGACCCCTAGCCTGGGAACTCCCATATGCTATACCTGTGGCCATACAAAGCAAAAAATAAAAAATTTAAAAATTTAAAAAATAAGGGGAATCAATTCATTGTATGAAATATTAGCCTCAAAAGGCTATCACAAATGTATTCATTTCCTAAGGTAAAAGATCCTCTGTAATGTTTTGTAAATATAACATTGATTGTATTTAATTATTTTAAGTAGTTCTGTAAAATATTTTAGAACTTAATACCATTTGCTGTTTTACAAAACAGTTACTTTCTGAGTGATTTCTTTCTTGTATTTACTAAGACTGGGCTGTTAACTATAATTTTGACTTAATATTATTATTATTATTATTTTTTCCCCACTGTACAGCATGGGGATCAAGTTATTCTTACATGTATACATTTTGCTCCCACCCTTTGTTCTGCTGCAATATGAGTATCTAGACATAGTTCTCAAATGACTTATTATTAATTTTGAAAAATTCATAATATGTGTATATTATTTCCTTCTTGATAACATCTGTAATTTTCCCATTTGCCTTAATTCTAATCTCTTAATTTTTGGTCACAGGAATAATTCATTGGATTATCAATCAGAAGAGAAAAATGTAATAATTTTAATGATTTGATATTCTCTTTAATAAATACAATGCTAATCCGATACTCTTACCATGGTATCTAGTTGTCAATAATACTACCATGTGACCTGAATGTTTCATTTCTCTTTTTTTCAAGCTGATGACTTGCTTATTCAGTTCAACTGAATTTATCCAAGCAAGTTTGTATATTGTTTAACAAGTGAGTAAGTTAAAGGTCAAAGAAAGCAAGTAATCCATTCACTCATAGGTACAATAAATCCATAAAATCATTAAGATAAGTAGAGTAGATGCAGTGTAAGTAACAACTGAGGTGGCCTAGGAATAATTAAATGTTAGGAAGCCTAGTCTAATGGAAACTATTTAAATTCAATTCTAAATTTGACTCAGCACGTTGGGAACATCCAGTGGAAAATGGAATTGTGGTGTGTTATGGACACCATACCTGTGTATCAAGGTGGACAGACTTCCCTACCTTGTACTGGCGGAGATATATATCCCACAGGGATCTTGATTGGTATAATAAAGAACAGTCAAAAAAAATTTTTTAAGGAGAGGATAATTTTATCCCACTAAAATTTTAATCCTATTAATGTAGTGCATAAAATATTAATTTGTCATTCTGTGACATTTCTCTGGGGAACTAGTGTTAATCCAGGTTGACAGATTACTAGTTTTGTAAAGGCAAAGAGCTTAGAGAGACTAGAACACTGGCCTTTAGACATTTTTGTTCATACACATCCTAAAATAATTTTGGAAAACCATATGCTGCTTGAACATTTAAAAACTAATATCTAAAAATTTCTGTGAGAAAGTTTAAAAATTAAAAGGATGTAATTTTTAGTGTACTTTAACTATGGCATTTTAAAGTTAAAACTTTTACAGCACATTTAAAAGTGTAAAAGATAATTTAAATACCATATAGATTTGATACCATCATTATTCATTTAAAATACATGAACAAGGTTTTATTCAGTTGAAGTTGACTTGGGAACACATTTGGTGTGTGTCTAATGGGTTATATATTTACGAGGTTGACAATTACTTTGATGTATAAATAAGTAAGTTAGAGCTGTGTAAGGCACTGCTATGGTCTGAATATTTGCACTCCCTGCCCTCCCTGATTCAAATGTTGAAATCCGAATGCCTGCTGTGATGGTTAAGAGGTGGGACCTTTGGGAGGTGATTATGTTATGAGGGTGAAGTCCTCATGAATGGGTTAGATTTCTGATAAAAAAGCCCCTACGGTGTTCCCTAGACCCTTCTACCATATGAGGACACAGATAGAAAGTGCCAGCTGTGAACCAGTAAGAGGGCTCTCACCAGAAGTCTACCATGCTGGCATCTTGAACTTGGACTTCCCAGCCTCTGGAACGGTGAGAAATAAATTTCTGCTGTTTATAAGCTACCCGGTCTATGGTACTTTATTATAGAATAGTCCGAACTGACAAAGATGAGCACTTAATTAAAATATTACAGTATTTTTAGATTTAAAAGTGTTTGTATCTCTTAGCATCATAAAATCTGCAATATTTTATAATTTTTTATCCTAAATATTCACATTCATATGTAAATTTGCATTCCTTTTCTTAAAGTGCCCCTCCTTTCTCCGCAAATTATATAGGTCTCAAGCCTCATAAAAGCTGACTAGTTTTTGCCTACACTTTGATTTTGTGGGCCTATGACCCAGTGGCAGTCTACTATTTTTTCTTTGTTATTAAATATGTTTTTATATCCCTATATTTACATAATACAAAAGTGTCAAGGAGATAATAGTGTCTTTTAGTACTCAATTTCTTTATCCAGCGGCAACACCAATACCAGCTTCTTTTTACTCTTCCAAGGGTATTCTATTTATAAGTGTATATGTTTGCACATTCGGCTGACTTTTATTTATGTAAAGAGAAAGTTATGTATTTTTACTTTGAATTTGACCCAATTGTGTGCATTGTACTTGAAATTTTATGTTTTCTGAAACAAGGGGAAAAATAATCTTTTTTTTTTTTTTTTTTTTTTTTTTTAGGGCCACACCCATGGCATATTGAAGTTCCCAGGCTAGGAGTCAAATTGGAGCTCCCAGCCTATGCTGCAGCCACAGCAATGCCAGATCTGAGCCACATCTAAGATGTACACTGCAACTCACAGGAATACTGGATCCTTAACCCCCTGAGTGGGGTCAGGGATCGAACCCACGTCCTCATGGATCCTAGTTGGGTTCGTTACTGCTGAGTTACAGTCGGAATGCCTAGTTTTTGTATTAATAAGAGCTCAACTGAAATTTTCTTTTAAAATCTGGATCTACTCTTAAAAAGTAATAAGGCTACAGTAAGAAGCTCTTGCCCCATTCTATGGTACATCTCCATCACAAAGGGTACCAAAATAGCCTGTTTTAATATACAAAATAAAGTATGTACATCTAATGTGTATATGATAACACAATATGCAATGTGCCCTCAATGTAAATATGGTTAAGTCAAATAAAACATCACGGAATTTTGATCAGGGATGTTTACCCATACTAATTGTTTGGGGCTTGCTCTTGAGCTTTTTTTTAATCAACTTTTTAATTTGAAAAATCAAAAAGTATGTGAATGTCAGAAGTAAAGTACAATGAATTACCATTTATTCTTAACCTAGATTAACCAATTGTTAATATTTTACTATGTTGGCTTTCTCTATTTAATAATAATTATAATAATAGTAGGTATATATTATTGCTGAGAAATTTGATATACCACTTGAACAAAACCTTTAAAATCATAGAAATAGGCTTTACTTATTTTGTCAAGTCATGAGGAAGGGTTATTATCTCATTTCTTGTTTCCTCTCAAAATCCATTGTACTTAAATGTGAAAAAGGAGAACCTTGAAATTGGAATCCATCTCTTTGCTCAGCATATTCAGGATAAGCTAAAATAAACTTTGATCTCTTTCATGATTTTTACTATTTCCCTTAACTATGAATTAAGACCTGGAGATATATTTTTACTTTCCTGCTCTTTATTGAGAAAGCAGCCCAGGAAATGGCACGTGGGTAAATCTCATTTTATTTGTGGACAGGTATCCTTTCTTATTGCACATGTCATAAAGGCCCATCACACACTTTCTAGTCCATATCATGGTTTTAAAAGAAATAATTAAGATAAAACAAAATGAAGATCTCTTCTCCATTAGTATGGTGAGCTAGGGGATCTTTGGATAATGCTGCCTTTTAATGACTACTTCCCATTGAATGGTCCTCCTTTCTTCTTGAAGAAAATCAATTTGACAAACCACACCATAGAACTTGAGTCATTACCTTGCTAAGAGATAATTTATGTATGTTACAACAAGAGGATGGGATAAAGGTATTAGGTGTTTCCTCAGGCTTTATATATTTTTTCGTATTGCTTTGCAATATTTCTATTAAAAAACATAGGGAAACTGTCTCTCAGTTCCCCAAATAAGAAAGTAAAAGCTGTAATGGTTGTAACTTGGTGCCATCTCTTTCAATCATCTCAGATATAAAAGAGGGAGGCAGGTAACAAAATTCATGAAGATCTAGTTAGTCCATGAAGTTTGACACAAACTATTTTCTATCTTTTCCTCCTAAGAAAGGGCAGCTCTGTTGCCAGAAATGTAAACAATTCAAATCAAGGGAATCCATATCAGACAGCTGGGAAGCCAGGGTGGGTAAAAACTGATTAATAATTTAAAATAATTTTGGAGTTCCCCTCGTGGCTCAGTGGTTAACGAATCTGACTAGGAACCATGAGGTTGCAGGTTCGATCCCTGGCCTTGCTCAGTGGGTTAAGGATCCAGCATTTCTGTGAGCTGTGGTGTAGCTCACAGACATGGCTCGGATCTGGCATTGCTGTGACTCTGGTGTAGGCTGGCAGCTAAAGCTCCTAGCCTGGGAACCTCCATATGCTGTGGGTGTGGCCCTAGAAAATACAAATAATAATAATAATAATAATTTTGAGTAGAAAAAAAGTTACTTTGAAAACCTTTCTGATAATGCCTATCCCATAAAGTTCTGGATCTTTAACCTAACTATTGATTAATTTGGGCTGTTAAGGAGAAGAGTGTCCAGATTAATTTTGGCCAAAATCTAAATAGAATAGCAAGACATGGAGCTTGCTTGTGCCTTTCTGCATTAAGAACCTGATATGAAGATGTGGAATTAATTGCTGCCTTGCTCATTGGGTTAAAGATCCAGTATTGCTGCAAGCTGAGGCATAGGTCACAGATGCAGTTCACATCTAGTGCTACTGTGGCTGTGGCATAGGCTTGCAGCTTCAGCTCCAATTCAACCTCTAGCCTGGGAAATTCCATATGCAGGTGTGGCTGTTAAAAAAAAAAGAGTACCAAGATATTTAACAGTAAACAATAAAAATATTGTCAAGCACATCTCCTTTATATATGTGTAAGCCAACTAACAAGAATGATTCATACATACAGATGAAAGGCAAAATATTTCTTAGGATGCAAGCTAACACACATCAGCAGTCCTATATCATTTGCTTATAGCAGGCATCTGTTCTGAGTGATTGATGTCTGCACCTTATCAGTTAAATACTTTGAATATTGTACCCAACTCCTTCACCAAATGATTGTGTTTTTCTAAATTTTATGCTATATATGCTACCTAAAGATATTTACTTCAGATCTAAATACACACACAGACTGGAAGTGAGGGAATGGAAGAAGGTATTTCATGCAAATGGGAATCAAAAGAAAGCTGGGATAACAATAATGACATACAAAATAGACTTTTAAAAAAAAACTATAACAAGAGACCAAGAAGAACATTACATAATAATCAAGGGATTAATTTAAAAAGAAGATAGATCAATTGTAAATATTTATATATATATACACATCTAACGAAGGAGCACCTAAATGCATAAAGCAAACATTAGCAGACATAGAGGGAGAAATTGACAATAACACAATAATAGTAAAGGACTTTGCATCACTGAATGAAGAGAAAATCAAAAATGAAACACTAACCTTAAACAATACATTAGAACAGATGGGTTTAATATATACATTTAGAACATTCCACCCCAAAGCAGATATACACATTCTTTTCAAGTGCATATGGAACATTCTCCAGGGTAGATCACATGCTAGGCCAAAAACAAGTCTTGGAAAATTTAAGAAAATTTAACGTTTCAATCATCTTTTCCAACCACAATACTTTGAGACTAGAAACCAATTACAAGAAAAAAAAAATAAAAACTGCAAAAAACTCTTGGAGGCTAAATCTAAACAAGCAATGGGTCACTGATGAAATCAAAGAAGAAGAAGAAAATCTAGAGACAAATAAAAATGAAAACATGATAATCCAAAATCTATGGAACACAGAAAAAGCAGTTCTAAGAGTGAAATTTATAGCAAAACATGCCTACCTCAAGAAACAAGAAAGGTCTCAAACAACATAACCTCAGGCTTACTGTAACCAGAAAAAGAAGAACATATGAAACTCAAAGTTAGATGAAGGACAGAAATAAAGATCAGAGTAGAAGTAAATGAAATAGAGACTAAAAAAATTAGAAGAATCAATAAAATTAAAAGCTGTTTCTTTGAAAAGATAAACAGAATTGATAACCTTTATCTAGACTGATCCAAAAAGAAAAAAAAAATGGGATGGGGGGAGAGGATCCAAAACAATAAAATCAGAAATGAAAGAGGAAAAGTTACAACCAATATCACATAAATAAAAAAGCATCATAAGAGACTACCACAAACAGCTATATGCAAATAAAATGGACAACCTAGAAGAAATGTACAAATTCTTAGAAATGTAGAATCTCCCAGCACTGAACCAGGAAGACAGAAAATATGAACAGTAATTAAATTAAATCAGTAATGAAAAAAAAAGCCCTCCCAACAAATAAAACCAGATGGCTTCACAGGTGAATTCTACAGAACATTTAGAGAAGAGTTAATACCTATCCTTCCCAAACTTTGCCAAATTCCTGCAGAGAAAGGAATGCTTCCAAACTCATTCTACAAGGCCAGCATTATCCTGATACTAAAACCAAGCAAAGATATAACACACACACACAAAGTATATTACAGCTGATATCACTGATAAACAGAGATGCAAAAATCATTAAGTAAATATTAGCAAATCAAATTCAACAATTCATTAAAAGGATCATACACAGTGATCAAGTGGGATTTACCCCAGGGAAGCAAGGATGGTTCAATCACCACAAATCAATGAATGCTGTACACCACATCACCAAACTGAAGAATAAAAACCATGATTTTTCAATAGAGGTAGAAAAAGTTTTTGACAAAATTTAACATCCATTTATGATAAAATCTCTCCACAAAGTCAGTATAGAAGGAACATAGCTCATCATAATAAAAGCCATATATGACAAACCCACAGCTAACATTATATTTAACAGTGAAAATTTGAAAATATTGCCTCTAAGATCTAAGACAAGGATGCTCACTCTCACCACTTTTATTTAACATAGCATTGGCAGTTCTAGCCACAGCAACCAGATAGGAAAAAGAAATAAGAGGAATCCAAACTGGAAAGGAAAAAGTAAAACTGTCACAATTTCCCAATGACAGGAACGCTATATGTAGAAAACCCTTTTAAAGATGCCACCAAAAACTATGACAGCTCATAAATGAATTCTGTAAAGTTGCAGCATACAAAGTTACTATAGAGAAATCAGTTTTATTTCTATATACTAACAATGAATTATCAGAAAAAGAAGTTAAAGAAATAATTTAATATATAATCACATCAAAAAGAATAAAATATCTAGGAATGAACCTACCTAAGAAGGTAAAAGACCTACAGTAGAAAAACTCTAGGAGTTCCTGTTGTGGCACAGTGGTTAACAATCTGACTAGGAACCAAGAGGTTGTGGGTTGGATCCCTGGCCTTGCTCAGTGGGTTAAGGATCCAGCATTGCCATGAGCTGTGGTGTAGTTTGCAGATGCGACTCAGATCTGGCATTGCTGTGGCTGTGGTATAGGTGGGCAGCTACAGCTCTGATTAGACCCCTAGCCTGGGAACCTCCACGTACTGCGGGTATGGGCCTAGAAAAGATAGAAAGGTGAAAAAAAAAAAAGAATGAAAGAAATTAAAGACAATACAGATATACTATGTTCATGGATTGGAAGAATTAATATTGTTAAAATGACCATATGACCTAATGCAATCTACAGATTCTACATAATTCCTACTAAAATTCTGATGGCATTTTTTTTCATGGAACTAGGACAAATAATTTTAAATTTTGTGTGGAAACACAAAAGTCACCAATAGCCAAACAATCCTGAAAAAGAAGAAAAGAGCTAGAAGTGTCACGCTTCCTGACTTCAAGTTACACTACAAATCTACACTAATCAAAACTGTATGGTACTAGCACAAAAATGGACACACAGATCAGTGGAAAAGTACATAGAGCCCAGAAATAAACCCATGCACGTATGGTCAATTAGTCTACCGCAAAGAAGGCAAGAATATACAGTGGGGGGATGAGAGTCTTTTCAATAAGTGGTGCTCGCATAACTGAGGAGCTACATGTAAAAGAATGAAATTAGAACATTTGCTCACACTCTATACAAAAAACTCAAAATGGATTAAATACCTAAGTGTAAGACCAGAAACTATAAACTTCTAGAAGAAAACTTAAATAGAACACTCTTTGACTTAAATCTTAGCAATTTTTTTTTTGTATCTGTCTCCTAAGGCAAAGAAAACAAAAGCAAAAATAATCAAATGGAACCTAACTAAAAGCCAGGAAACCACAGATAAAACAAAAAGATAACCTATGGAATGAGAGAAAATATTTACAAATGATATGACTAATAAGGGATTAATATCAAAAATATATAGAGTTCACATAACTCAATATCAAAAACCAAGCAACCCAATGAAAAGATGATCAGAAGACCTAAATAGACATTTTTCCAAAGAATATATACAGGTGGCCAAAAGGCACATGAAAAGTTGCTCAACATAGCTTATCATCAGAGAAACAGAAATCAAAACCACAATGAGATATCTCCTCACATCTGTCAGTATAGCTATCATCAAAGAGATCACAAATAACAAATATTGATGAGGATGTGGAGAAAAGAGAAAACTTGTACTCTATTTTGGGAATGTAAATTGGTGCAGCCACTGTGGAAAACAGTTCTTCAAAAACCTAAAAATGGAAGTATCATATGATCCTGCAGTTCCACCCCTGGGTGTATATCCACATAAAATGAAAACACTAATTTTAAAAGATACATGCACCCCAACGTTCAAAGCAATGATGTTTACAGTTACCAAGATGTGAAAGCAACCTAAGTGTCCAGCAACAGATGAATGGATAAAGAAGTGGTAGACACACACACACACACACACACACACACACACACACACACACACATGGAACACTACTCAGACATAAAAAAGAATGAAATTTTACTATTTGCAACAAATATGGATGGACCTGAAGGTTATTATGTTTACTGAATTAATTCAGATGAAGACAAATATTGTGTGATATCATATATATATGGAATCTAATTTAAAAATTAAATGAATGAATATACAAAACAGAAACAGACTCACAGAACAAACTATTGGTTACCAGTGTGGATATGGAAGGGGGAGGGATAATACAGGGATAAAGAATTAAGAGCTACAAAATACCATGTATAAAATACATAAGCTACAAAGGTATATTATACAGCACAGGAAATACAGCCAATATTTTATAACTTTAAATGTCGTAAAGTCTATAAAAATTTTGAGTCACTATGTTGTAAACCTGAAACTAACATAATATGGTAAATCAACTATACTTCAATGAAAAAGTTATGCTATTTATGTTGGACAATATCCATTACTGTCATTTGGCAAAGATTTTTACCAAAACTTGTTCTGTTTTGTTGCTGAGCAAAATGTATGTTATTACTTTTTGTGGCTAGTTTTAGCAGCCTTTTAGCAACAGTATGACTTGTGCCTGTTTTTGCTGTGAAGTCTGCAAAATTGAAGGCTGTCTTGTTAATTTTGATTTAAATGATACAATTTATCAGTTTTATAATGGAAAATATTATTCTTTGATTGTTCTGGAAAAACTAAATTGGCTTACTTGAGGGAAACTGTATTTATTCAGAAAGTAAAGCAAGAGCATAGAAGAATTCATGTTATTACTTGACAAAGCTTCATACAGAGGATGAGGTAAATGGATGGCCTGTTTATTAAAATGCAACATTCAGTTATTCATAATGGCATTTCCCATCTGCATTTTTCTTTTTCCATTCTTTTTATAAAACCACTCTACTCTATACTCATTTTCCTCTGCCCAGAAATACTCACATTTAGATTTCACTAAAGGGCTATGTCACTTATCTTTCTTTGTTAAGTTATTCTGTGTTGTAGGGTTTGTTACTATCTTACTTTTTGCTTCAATTAGGCACTATTGGATCATTTTTGAGACTAGGGGGAGATAAAGCACCATCGCATAATTAAAATGCAAAATAATGGAGTTCCTTGGTTGCTTAGGGGGTTAAAGATTTGGCACCGTCACTGCTGTGGTGTGGTTGGATCCCTGGCCTGGGAAATTCTACCTGCTACAAGCACAGCAAAAAAAAAAAAAAAAAAAAAAAAAAAAAAAAATTCCAAGATAAATTTACTAATGCAGTTTTTGTAAAATATACAAAAGCAACAATTATTAAACTTGTAATGGAATTTCTGTGAGAATAATGCTTAATCTTTAAACAAAGATTTTTTTTTTTTCCTTTTTTGGCCATACCCATAGTGCACGGAAGTTCCCAGGCCAGGAATTGAATCTGAGCCACCAGATGCAGCAACACTAGATCCTAAACCCAGGACCAGGGATTGGACAGGCAATGACATAGAGCCAAGCTGGATGATTAATCTACCATGCCACAGCAGGAGCTCTCAATAAATTTTTGTGTATGTGGCTGTGCCTATGGCATGCTGAAGTTCCTGGGCCAGGGACTGAACCTTGGTCACAGCAGTGACAACGCAGAATCCTTAACTGCTAGGCCACCAGGGAACTCCTAAACAAATGTTTTGTTTTGTTTTTCTCTTTTTAGGGCTGCACTGAAGCATATGGAAGTTCCAAGGCTAGGGGTTGAATTGGAGCAGCAGCTGCAGCCCACAGTACAGCCACTGCAATGCCAGATCTGAAACATGCCTGCTACCTACACCACAGCTTGAAGCAACACTGGATCATTAACCCACTGAGTGAGGCCAGGGATCAAAGCCACATTCTCATGGATACTCGTCAGGTTCTTTACCTGCTGAGCCATAAGAACTCCCCTAAACAAAGGTTTTATTTTTTTAATTTTAAAATATTTTTTAGATTTTTATTTCTTCTATTACAGTTGATTTACAATGTTCTGTCCATTTCTGCTATACAGCAATGTGATCCAGTCATACATATATATAATATTCATACTATATATATATATATATATATATATATATTCTTCTTTTCACATTATTCTCCATCATGTTCCATCACAAGTGACTAGATGTGTTTTCCTGTGCTATACAGCAGGATATCATGGCTTATCCAATTCGAATGCAATAGTTTACATCTACTAACTAACCCCAAATTCCAAGTCCACCCCACTCCCTCCCTCTCCTCCTTGGCAACCACAAGTCTGTTCTATATGTCCATCCTAAACAAATGTGTTTTATTTATTTATTTTATTTTATTTTATTTTTCGGGCTGTCAATGTGGCATATGGAGGTTCCCAGACTGGAGCTGAATCAGAGCTGTAGCTGCCGGCCTACACCACAGCCACAGCAATGTAGGATCTGAGCCGAGACTGACACCTACACTGCAGCTCATGGCAACACCGGATTTTTAACCCTCTGAGCAAGGCCTGGGATCTAACCTGTGTCCTCATGGGTATTAGATTCATTTCCACTGAGCCACAATGGGAATTCCCTAAACAACGGTTTTAAATCATTAATCTTATACCTCAATTTTGGGAGATGCACGTGAATACAGTTTTCTTCGGTTTTTCTGTCCATGTGGACAGACTTGCTGCAAACCATTGGGGGTCAAGCAGGGGTTTTAGGATTACATTTTAAAAACCATGATTCTAGACAAAAAAATATAACTCATGTTTTCCAATTTCACTCATGGGCCATAATTCCCAAATATCTATCTCAGTCATTCCCTTAAGACAGTGTATCTTTCTGTACATCTCCTACTGGATGTTGATATGTGAAGGAATCTCAAAATTACATCAACATTTTCAGTGCCTAAACATGCTCGGGGGCGGGGGGGGGGGGGGGACGCCCATTGCATGGGGAAGTTCCCAGGCTAGGGTGGAATCAGAGCTGCAGCTGCCAGCCTACACCATAGCCACAGCCACAGCAATGCCAGATCCTAGCCACGTCTGTGACCTACATCACAGCTCACGGCAATGCCAGATCCTTAATCCATTGAGCAAGGTGAGGGATCAAATCCACATCCTTGTGGATATTAGTTGGGTTCATAACCTGCTGCGCCACAATGAGAACTCCTAATCAATCAATTTGGTTTTGGTAACTATTCAGAAAATATAGAATTACCTAGAAATTCTTTCCTTTCCTTCATGTTTCACTTATAATCAGCCACCAGTCTTTATCAACTCTATCCTCTAAATATACTGTACCTGACCTTTTCTCTCCATCATGCTGATATTACTTTTCTTTAGGATTGTGTTATTTCCTGCCTGTTTTAGTGCAATCACTTCCATATTGTTCTAGCCCTCTTGCTCTTTTCTAATTTATATTTCATTTTGATTATAAGGATAATCGTTTTAAAAATCCAAAGGTAATTATGTCTTAGATCCACTTAAAGTTCCCTCAAAGCTCCATATTGTTTTCAGGGAAAAAAAAAATCATCAAAATCCTTAGCACCACATGCAAGTTTCATCATGATCTGGCCTTGGTCCACTTCTCTGTCACTTTGCCAGCACTAACATTTCAAACTTTTGATATCTGTATACCTTGATATTCCATGCCACCATTGCTTTTGCACTCAATATTCCCTCCAGCACCCTCCTGCTAAGCACCTTTCTCCCAAATCTGCTTTTATGCTTGGCTGACCCAAGACACAGTTCTACAAGACACCATTCAAAACTGACACCTCACTGAAAGAGCCTTCCCTGAAATGCTTCTTCTTCCACCATCAGGTGGATACATCACTGCTCTGTAATTCTCTATATAACTCAATCATAGCACTTTACATATATTTTTAAGGAAAATATGTTCAATGTTATAAGAAACTAGGAAAATGGGCAAGAAAATCATAAGATACAGTTCCATACAAATCAGACTGGCAAGGATTAAAAACCTGTTCATGGGGAGCATTGCAATTAATGGTAATGGGAATGTTCAACCACTGCTGGTGAAAGAAATGAGTCACTTTGGAAAACAATGTACATTGCCAGCAATTCTGCTCCTGGTTATATACCTTAAGCTCTTACATGTATACATATAGTCATAATAGTATTTGTTTCCAAGGACCAAAAATTAGAAACATCTCAAACATGTTTATCCATGACAAAAGCATGGATAAATTGGGAATATTCATACAATGAAATGCTTACTGAATGATTGTGAAAATAACTCAACTACAGTGACATGAACTATCATGAACACATGTCATGAGAAAACAATCAATCAAAAAAGCAAGTTGCAGAGGAATACATGTAAATCTAAAAATATATATAGCTTAGTGAAAATAAGTGTTTTGGGAGTTCCCATTGTGGCTCAGTGGATTAAGAACACAAAGTAGTCTCCATGAGGATACAGGTTCTATCTCTGGCCTCCCTCAGTGGCTTAAGGATCTTGGGGTGCTACAAGCTGTGGCATAGGTTGCAGATGTGGCTTGGATCCTATGTTGCTGTGGCTGTGGTGTAGGCTGGCAGTAGGCTGGCAGCTGGAGCTCTGAATTGACCCCTGGCCTGAGAACTTCCATATGCCGCAGGTGCAGCCATAAAAAGAAAAAAAAAATAAGTAAATAAAAAAGTGTTTTAGGAGTTCCCTCCATGGCGCAGTGGAAACGAATCCGACTAGTATTCATGAGGATGCATGTTTGATCCCTGGCCTTGTGCAGTGGGTCAGGGATCGGGTGTTGCTGGGAGCTGTGGTGTTGGTCACGGATGCAGCGTGGATCTCGAATTGCTGTGGCTGTGGTATAGGCCTGAAGTTGCAGCTCTGATTTGACCCCTAGCCTGGGAACCTCCATATGCTGTGGGTGCAGCCCTAAAAAGCAAAAAAAAGAAGAAAAAAAACACCAAAAAACAAAAAAACAAAACCCCCCACTGTTTTAAAAATTGTCTTTATGTTTTTATGTTGTTGATCCCTGAATAGGTGAAATATAAACTACTACTGCTAAAAAAAAAAAAAAAAAAAAAAAAAAAAGCCTGTAGAGTGACAAGTAGGTCCTCTATAGGAAGTTTCAATTCTACCACAGTTAGAAGGATGATAAGAACATGCACTAGTGTAATCTAGAAACAAAACTGCATGAGCAGAAGAAGCACATAGAAACTTAAGAGTAATTGTCTAATACACTCTGGGTTTTTTTTTGGGGGGGGGCTGTTGTTAACAAGTATTCTATTACTACGAGATAAGTTATCTACTCCTATTTTGATGAAAGAAAAGTGACAACTCAACTGATTGAGTCCAGAGCTAAATGTGGGCCCAATTTTCATTAGAAAACCGCTGAGGTATTATTAGCCTTGGTTCTCTTTTAAAGTGCTAGCTTGTCTCATAAAAACAAAGGGGCTCTCTCACCAATAACTTTGGAAAGAAAGCCATGGTTTAGGGAAAACTTTTTACTTCTTGATTTAGTATACATAAATCAGGTTGCATTCCCCAAATGATCAACCAATACTAAATAATGTGTACAATCAAGGTGTTGAAATTTGTTTAAAAAATCAGAATATTTTGATTAGTGTTTGAATGGTATTTCAAGTAGATGTCTTTATACTTAAAACAAGTTTCTTGTAGAAAGCACAGAGTTGGGTCTTGCTCTTTTGTCCAATCTGATGATCTCTGTCCTCCACTGTATTTAGACTATTTACATGTAAAGTACTGACATGTTTAAATTAAAATCTACCATCTTGCTAATTGTTTTCTATTTGTTCCATGCATCGTTTTATTTCTTTCTCCTCCTTCTTCTTCCTCCCCTCCGCCTCTTCCTCCTCCTTCTTCTGCTGCTTGTGTTTAGATTAGAAGAATATTCTTTATATTCCATTTTTACCTCCATTTGATGTATTATTCACAGCTCCTTAAATTAGTTTTTAGTATTTTTCCTAGAGTTTATAATATACATCTTTTATTAATGATAATCTACTTTCAAATAATATTATAGTACTTTGTGTGCGGTATAAGAACTTTGCAACAATAAGCTCCCATATACTCCTCCCATCTTTTGTGATAGTGTTATCAAACATTTTACTACTTCTGTGCATGCTATAAACTCCAAATACAGTGCTGCTATTATTTTTGCTTTATGATGATTCTTAGAGTTATCAAAAATAAGGAAAATACAATTTTATGTTTAGCTTTCCTTTATTTGTTTCAGAAGATCTTTATTTCTTTATGTAAATCCATGCCTCTGTCTTATATTTTTTCTGCCTCAAGAATCTTCCTGAACATTTTCTATCATGTAGGTCTGCTGGTATTGAATGCTCTAAAAATTATTTATTTATCCTTCATTCTTGAAAGATACTTTTTTCTGGGTATAGAAACTAGGTTAACAGGTTTTACTTTTCTTTTAGTACTTTAAAGACGTCATTCCACTGTTCTTTGGTTTGCATGAAAGGCAAAGATGATAAGATATATCTGCTATAATTTTATCTTTTCCTCTCTATATGTGTTATGGACTAAATATTTGTGTCCTGCCCCAAATTTATATGTTGAAATCTTAACCCCCCACCCCCAGATAATGGTATGAGGAGATGGGGGCCTTCAGGAGGTAATTGGGTCACCAGTGAGGAGCCCTCATGAATGGGAATGGTGCTCTCTCTGCTCTCTGCTACATGATGATGCAAGGAGAAGACAGCTTTTGTGAATTGGGATTTTACCAGATACCAGATCTGCCTCCAGAAATTCTGAGAAATAAATGTTTAAGCTACTCAGTCTATGGTATCCTATTACAGCAGCCCAAACTGACTACGTATAATGTCTTTTTTCTCTCTGGCTGCCTTTAAGCTTTCCTTTATCTTTGATTCTTAGAAGTTTGAATATGAAGTTTCTAGGTATGTGTGAGTGGGAATGTTTTGCTTAGTTTTGATTTATTGATTTATTATTTATCTGGCTTGGGATTTTCCAATGCCTTTAGCCTGACTTCTGTCCATTGAAAAGCAATGCCTGAGCAGGGCTTCCTGTCCTTTCTACAATGGGGACCACTCCTCTTCTCTATACTTGCCTCATAAGTGAGGTTTTCTTTGGTTTCCTGTCATGTCTCTAATGTTTCTTATGGGCATCAAATGAAGACTTGTGAAGACGAGCCCATGAATGGGTATGGATTTCCCTGCATCTGCAGTTCCCATGGGTTTTATAATATCACGCTAGTCAATGCTCAAACTCAAGCATTGTATAAAGTAATTGGATATGAATTCTCATCCACTTACATGGCAGCCATATATTTCTCTTGTGTTCTGCCTCGGGTGAGTCAGTGCTTGCATTCTATCTCCTTTTGGATTTTCCAGTCTTTAAGGAAGGTGTGCAGGCTAAGTGGTTGTCCTGAGTTAAGTTATGATTTTTTTTTGATTGTTTGTGTAAGAGTGATACTCCTGCCACCTTTCAACATTCATAGGGAAGCCTGAAGTTCAATAACCAAGATATTTTAGACAGAGAAATTATGCATTTTGAACAGAAAAGGATTTAGTAATTTAGCTAGTATTTTATTCACTGAAAAGAAGAAATGTGTTCTATTTCAAAAATGTCAACAACAAAAGTGCTATAAGTTTTATTCTTAAGGTATTTCTAAAGAAAAATCTAACAAGCACATGAAAAAATGCTCAACATCCCTGATTATAAGAGAAATGAAAATCAAAACTACCATGAGATATCACCTCACACCAGTCAGAATGGCCATCATTAATAAGTCCACAAATAACAAATGCTGGAGGGGGTGTGAAGAAAAGGGAACCCTCCTGCACTCTTGGTGGGAATGTAAGCTGGTACAGCCACTAGGGAGGACAGTATGGAGATATCTTAGAAATCTATACATATAACTACCATATGACTCAGCAATCCCATTCTTGGGCATATATCCGGACAAAACGTTCCTTGAAAAAGACACACACACCTGCATGTTCATTGCAGCACTATTCACAATAGCCAAGATATGGAAACAACCCAAATGTCCATTGACAGATGATTGGATTAGGAAGATGTAGTGTATACATACACAATGGAATACTACTCAGCCATAAAAAAAGAATGACATAATGCCATTTGCAGCAACATGGATGGAACTAGAGACTCTCACACTGAATGAAATTAGTCAGAAAGAGAAAGACAAATACCATATGATACCACTTATATCTGGAATCTAATATACAGCACAAATGAACCTTTCCACAGAAAAGAAAATCATGGACTTGGAGAATAGACTTGTGGCTGCCCAGGGTAGATGGAGGGATTGGGAGGGATTGGGAGCTTGGGGTTATCGGATGCAAACTATTGCTCTTGGAATGGATTTACAATGAGATCCTGCTGTGTAGCATTGAGAACTATGTCTAGATACTTACATCGCAACAGAGCAATAGGAGGAAAAAGAATGTATACATGTATGTGTAACTTGGTCCCCATGCTGTACAGCAGAAAAAAAACATTTATTAATTATAATTATTTTTAAAATTTCTGTGAAAAATTTTAGCATTTAACACTCTTAGAAGAAAATAGTTTCCATTGTCTCTAATCTGATTGATCTGATCACAGTATATATATTTTAATGTAATATAATTATAGTAGTTATATTATGTCAATATTTATTATATTATATTAATTATAATATATATTTAATTTCATATACTTATATATTATATATAATATATATATAAGTGTGATTTTCAAATAAATACGTGAGAATCACATACCAACAGTAATTGTCAATAAAATTTGTTTATTTATATTTTTATTTTTTATAATGATTTTTATTTTTTCCATTACAGCTGATAGAAAATTGACAGAACACTAAATCAGCTATAATTTGTGAAGGAAAATATATAAAAAATACTTCATAAAAGTAAGAGTAGAACTTTCTTTCTAGCATGGCCTGTAGCTATTTTAATTTTTTTTCTCACTAGAGGCTATTGCAATACTTTCTATGTGAATATTTATCTATCTTGAATATTTTTGGGGGGCCACATTCACAGTACGCAGAAGTTCCCAGGTTCAGGTATTGAACCTGCACCACAGCAGTGATCGGAGCTACAGCAGTGATGAAACCAGATCCTAACTCACTAGGAAACTAGGGAACTCTAATCTTGAATATTTTTTATTGATAAATTAGGTAAATGAAGGTTCTAGGACATTAGTATATCATTTCTGAAGACAATTCTATTCTACATTTGTTTTGTGATGCTACTCAATAAATATTGTATGGTTAGATGAATAAATTTATATTATTTTGGGCTAAAGAAAGTTAAATATATATTTTTTAATAACCAGACTACTCAGAGTCTTTAACATGCTAATATGTATTTTAAATCTCATAAAGTAGACTGCAATTTTCAGTGTTTCTAAAATTTATTTAATTGGCAAACACTTTGGGAAAGGCTGTATATTTTTAAATAGAAAAAAAGAAAAATTGATGGGTGCTCACCATATGAGTATAAAATATAATAAAACTAAAATTAATAGGAAAGCAGATTGTATAAAATGGGAACACCACTAGGTTAATGTTATAATATATGAAGAATTAACATGAAGTGACAAGATAAACATCAAGCCCTAGTGGTAAATGAACAAACAGATAAATTATGTAAGTAAAAATGCAAATAGCGAACAAATATTACAAAAAACTATGGTCTCTAGTAATCAAAGTGACATTTTAGTACCTCAACATCTATGAACTTGCCCAAATTAAAGAACATCCAAACAAAACAAATAAATACTGACACTGTTGTAATCAAATAAGCTTTTGGAAAACATTAATAACAATACCAATTAATATCCAAAACTAAGTCCATCTGCTCACTGAGTAAAATTACTACTATGAACTATGTTCATGATCAAATACATATTCACTGATTTTATTTATGATACTAAAAATTGGAAACAGCCTCAATTATCATAATAGCCAATGGTAAATTAAATAATGTTATGCTAATAATGTTATGCTAATTTGGTGGATGACTATAATTTCTATTATGGATCTCAGACTTTTTGAAAACAATAATAAAAATGAGGTTAATTAGATGTGCTGCAGCAGGTTTACGAAATCCTACATTTATATGGGTAATACTTCTTGCTTATGTGAAAAAGATTATTATTGGATGATTAATTTGGGTAGGCTATGGCTGACCTTAGCGGATGGTGTCCAGAAGAACTAGCTGCCCTTAAACTGTGACCTAAATATACTTTTAGTAAATTAACAAAGAAACAGTGTTAATGGAGTACATATCTAAGACAAATTGTAAACATTTTACATACAAAGAAACAATGTACAAGTTATAAACATTTTACATACATTGACATAATCCATAAATAATCTATTATTTTGTTACTAGAATGACTACCAAATAGTGGTCAAGGGGATACTGAGTAGTTTATAAAAAGGATTCTATAGCTTGAAGGTGGGTACAAAACTCAATTAACTAATTGAAGGAATCAGCACGATACCATGTAGGTGGTACAGAAGTTCATCTATTTAAATCAGTGAATCGGTAGTTGAAAAAAATTTGTGTTAAGTTGAAATCTGAAATATTTCCAGGGAATATGTTTTAGGGGGTATAAAACTATATGGCAGCTAAAAGCGTGATTTCAAATTTCCCTGTTGATATGGCAAGCAGCCCAGGCTTAGAAAAAGAAGCCCTAATCTGGTCTCACATTCTAGTCTGCAAATTCAGGCCAGTTACTGAGATGTGTGGCTCTATCTTAGTTCTGAATCTTTACCTGAGGAACTTGGCACTGCTGGACATAGTAATTTCCACTCTTTATTTGGAGAAATGACTTTGCAAACACAGAATGTTGTAGACATAAGTATAGAGGTAATGAAATAAATCTATAGGAAGTGTATATACTGCAGTAGTCAGTTTACATGGCATATGTTTTAAGTCATACTGACAATTTATGTTCCTTATACAGTTTTGAAATGTCCAAGAAATGCGTGTTAGAGAACGTCTTACATGTTAGAGAATCTAATTATTTGCCTTGTTCTTTTAATTAGAATGCCTGATTAATGCTTGTGACTTAAATTTGGTGTGCATTAGAATGGAATTAATTAGGCTTATAAATAGTGCTTGAAAAAAAGATTTTTATATATGAAGAAAAAAACAATCATTAGGAAACAAAAATAGTGTTTGAATGGTTATTAAAGTTGTAAAATCAACTTGCTATATTTTTAAAAGTTGCTTAAGAACTTCTAAAGATTGCTTTAGTTTGTAAACTGGACTTATGAATGTGATGTGTTTGAGAAAAAACATTAAACTTGCATATGTAAGTTAAAATGTTTAAGAGAATTTAGTAAAATACGTCTTTTGAATGGGTTTTAATAATGACATGAGATCATCTGATATGTTAAACTTAGTTTAAAATTTGGAGTTCTTGTCATGGCTCAGATGAAATGAATCTAATTAGTATCCATGAGGGTGCAGGTTCAATCCCTGGCCTTTCTCAGTGAATTAAGGATCCAGCATTGCCGCGAGCTGTGGTGTAGGCCAGAGGCTAGAGCTCCGATTCAAACCCCTAGCCTGGGAACCTCCATATGCTACAGATGTGGCCCTAAAAAGACCAAAAAAAAAAAAAAAAAAATTAAACAAGGAATAAGTAAAAATGATTGTACCCTTTTTTTTCTTTAAAGGCCGCACCCACGGCATATGGAAGTTCCCAGGTCAGGGAACTGAAGCTGAACTGCAGCTGCAACATATGCCAGATCCTTTAAGGAATCCCCATCTCTGCAGTGACCTGAGCTGCTCCAGATTCTAAACCCACTACACCACAGAGGGAACTCTCAATGTACTTATTTTTAATAAAATTTATGAAAAAACTCACAAGAATTTTTTAAAAGTTGAATATAGAGGTTAGAAAAATTCAGTCTTTTAATTAACTACAGTTACAAATTGCATATTCAGGCAGCTGTAAGTGGTTCATTTTGCATATAAAAGCCCTCCCTTGGACATTAAAATATTCACTGAATTGTGAAGCCCAGTGAAAACTGTCAATGGAACATGACAAATCACAAATGGATAAGACACTCTGGAAAACACAGTCCATTATACTCTTTGCACTTAATGTTGTTGTTGTTGTTGTTGTTTTAGGGCTGCACCCATGGCATATGGAAGTTCCCAGGCTAGGGGTTGAATTGTAGCTGCAGGTGCCAGCCTATGCCACATCCACAGCAATGAGGGATCTGAGCCATGTTTGTGACCTACACCACAGGGCACAGCAACGCCAGATCCTTAACCCACAGAGTGAGGCCAGGATTGAAACTACATCCTCATGGAGATTACTTTGGGTTCTTAACCAGTGGAGCCACAATGGGAACTCCAGAAAGTGAAAATCTGATTTGAATGTTTATTAGCAGGAAGACCTCAGACAAGTTTCTCAACATCCCCTAGCCACAGTTTCCATACCTGTGAAGTGGACATGATGATACAACCTACTTGGCTTTGTTGGGGGAATGAAGTATCTACATCTTAGAGGTCACAAGGCAGCATCTGATACTCAACAGTGGTAGTTATTTTTATGCTTAAACTTCCAGAGATTGGTTATGGTAGTGTTTTTTGGGTAAGCTGGTGATCTCAGGTGCCTCTGTAGGAACATCAGAGACATGGAAGGATTCATTGTTTTCTGCTTTGCACACACAACTATTCAGAAGTGTTAAGTTTGATGGTGAACAGAGCTGGAGGTGTGCTCTGATGGCTATGTGAGGAAAATATAAGCTGACTCTTAGTAAGAAATTCAAAATCAAGAAACAAACCCAAGAAGAAACGTTAGGCAGGGTAGTAATACCTGGACTTCTGTAAAAGTATTTGCTCTAACTGATTTTATGCATAGTCAGAAATAATTGAAAAGGATAAGAACAGGTACTTTGGAACAGTTCAGCAAGCATTTAGGGCCTCAGGGAGTAATCTTTATGAAGGGAAAATACTAGCAGTGTGGTCCTCGATTTTCAATAAGGAGATTGGAAGCTGTATTTGTGTGAGGCTAATTAGGGCAACTAGTCAAATTTTGTCAAATTGCAGAACTATAAATCAGTTTTTATGAAGAAATTTTTTATGTCCATGACTTCGTGTGGCTGGGAACAACACTTTCTATGAATGTTTCTTCTCAGAAGAGAAACATTTTACTTTCTATATGGGACATCTTATCTTTTCAAAAGAAAAATGAGCCCACAAAACTATCTCCCAGAAATGATCAGGAGAAATCAACTTATTCTCCATATATACATTCTGATTTTCAAGTATTCATGGCCACCCCTTTGCTTAGAAACTCTCCTGTACTTGACCTGAAGCTACGCTCATTGCCATACTTTCCTCACAAGCCTTTTACTCTTACTTATCATTGTGTCGATATCCAGTGTCAGAACATTGTGGATTGTGCTGGAAAAACTATGCAATTACATGGGCTTTCTGTGATCAAAGTTACCTCACCTATTTCATCACTACACTATACTAACAGGGGAAAGAAGCCCAAGATATAAGACATCAGTAGGAAATTGGCACTGTGGATATGGGAGAACCAATGACACTATATTAAACTTCAGAATGAAAGAAGGAAACTGATGGCAAAATCCACTTGCTTCCACTTTCAAAGGTCAACAGGTGACATCCCAGAAACTAGAGTGATTTTTCAAGGGATCTGTAAATACTTCATGTGCTTAGAAATGAATGTGGTAACCTAATCACTTGGGTGCCTATAAATTTTCAGACATCATTGCTTTCTGTCTTCCGCCTTATCCCTGAGAATCTGCACAATGTATACAGCTTACAGCTGAGGCAGGCTATCAAAGTGAGGCTTCTGTGTTTTTATCTTATTAAATATTTTAACACAATTTTTATTATATGCAGGTCAAGGGGATTGAAAGAAAGTGGAGTTTTGGATACAGATATATTTCTATTTTTTATTGGAAAACACTATTTATTCTTACAGTCTAATAAGTTGTTTACAATCAGTGTCTTATTTGCAGCAGGGCCAGGTGCTGAAAGAAAAAAGTGGGAGGGGCATTTCAAATTTAAAACAATCTCTTTTGGCATCAAATGATATTGTTGAGGTTATCTGAGAGCAGCACTTTTGAAACTTCTAAATTGACACTCAAAGATTCATTATAGAAATGAAGGGAAAAATAAAAACATTAAGAATTATTGAAGTGTGCAAGTCATATCATTTTAGTCTCTTAAGCAGGTACCAAGGGTGCTTTAAGAATGCAGCATGATTAGTAGCATAACAAAAGTAATAGATTTATTTTCTTTCGGTAAAAATCCATTTGAAATTAAGAGACTTGTCTTCTTTCAGATCAGCAAAGTAACTTTCATTACATCATCAGAGTCAGAGAATTTATTATTCTTACTATTATGGCTCTGTCAATGATGGCTTACCCTGGTCAATTCCTGGGCCATCAGTTTTGGTGGACTAGAAGTAAATTAGAGAGTCTAATCCTTTTTTTATATATAATGGTTTTTATTTTTTCCATTATTGCTGGTTTACAGTGTTCTGTCACTTTTGTACTGTACAGCAAGGTGGCCCAGTCACACATACATGTATATACAGTTTATTCCCTCACATTATCCTGCTCCATCATAAGGGACTAGATAGAGTTCCCAGTGCTATACAGCAGGGCCTCATTGCTTATCCATTCCAAAGGCAATAGTTTGCATCTATTAACCCCAAATTCCCAGTCCATCCCACTCCTTCCCCCTCCCCCTTGGCAAGCACAAGTCTGTTCTCCAAGTGAGAGTCTAATCCTTAAGAGATGTCAATAGACTGAGTTGGTCCACTTAAAGATACCCTCCAATAATGATACATATTTTCAAACAGGTTCCCTTTTAATATCTCAACTTTTTGATTACCTGCGTTTCTATTTTGAGGAGTTAGCTGTGTCCTCAGAGATGAAGCATTCATCATTATCTTCTGAAAACGACTAACTCAAGGTCAGCTGCTCTAACTGGTTAGACCAGAATAAGTCAAGGCCAGTAGTTCAATCTGTGCAACAGCCAATAATCTTCATGAAAAGAATAGTGCTGAGAGTCATAGCTCCTGTGCCCCAACACCAGCACCCGAATCTATGCCACTGGCCATTAAGAAAGTAAGTGAAAGCTTTGTAGATGCCCACAGAAAAAGGAGAATCCACTCCAAGTTTGTCCTCTCATATTTGGAGGCCTGCATGGTCATTTTCATATGCACAGAACAGCACTCTCATTTATTGTTCCAGATCTGCATCTGCTAAAGCTGTGGGCTTCAGGATGGACTACTTCTAGAAAGAACTGCCCCAATGAATGCAAAGGGTCTTCTTTTCCCTGGTGCTCAAGGCACATTTGACTGTGCAACTTAGTCAAGGAATGAAATAAAGAGCAGCTGCGGCAGCAGTAGGAACAACAACAAAGATGTTAAGAGGCAAAGAAACGAGTATAGGGGGTCAGCAAATAATGGCCTGAGGTTCCAACCAACTGCCTGTTTTTGTAAAATAAACTTTTTTTTTTTTTTCCAATTCTGGTAAATAAGCTTTTTTAAGTGTACAATGAAGTGGCATTAAATGCATGCACAATATTGTACAATCATCATCACTATCTATTTCTAGAACATTTTCGGAATCCCAAACTTAAACTCTGTACCCACTCCTCTCTCCCCAGAGCCCCTGGTAACCACCATTCTCCTTTTTGTCTATGAATTTGCCTGTTCTAGGTCCCTTATATAAGCGGAACTACACAACATTTGTTCTTTAGTGTACGGCTTGTTTAACTTGCCATATTGTTTTGGAATTTCATCCACGCTGTCACATGCGTAAATAAAGTTTTATCGGAATGTAGTCAGGCCAATTCGTTTACATATTATCCACGGCCAGTTGAGTAGCTGTGACAGTCTTCATGTCCCACAGAGCTGAAGATATTTTCTACCTGATCTTTCACAGAAAAAGTCTAGGCCCTTGGTTTAGATGGAAGACTCATAAACACCTCCTTGTTTTTAAAAGCCTGTTTGTATTGTTACTTGTTGATGGCAATTTTGGCTTATTTCACAGTCTGATAAGTAGGATTAATGAACTATTTGTCACACTGCTGTCACTAGTAAACAGTCCCAAATGTCAAGATTTAAAATTCTCTCCTCAGGCCTGGTTACAATGAGGGGAGCTCATTTTCACATTTTACTGATACACACTTTACATAATGAGGCTGTTGTGGGAGAGAGCTGATTAGTGAATCATGGGGCAGAAAGTTCTAAAGCATGATGGACAGTTACAGATTCTAAAACGCTTAACGTTTTCTTGCCTTGGTCCTCTTTAATTGTGAATGTGAGTGCAGGATTACAATGTTTATGCAACGTGTACTGATAAAAAGCCTACGTTTTTGCTTGGCAGTCTGAAAAGTCGTCTTCCACCTGAATTATTTGGCATCATTCATTATTTTATTGTATTATGCTACAGTTTTTTTTTTTTTTGAGTCTCCTAATTAGCATCACTAAATTATATGTTGACAAGTGTGGGATAATCTGAGGAGAACATTTTTTTCTTTATTATCAAAGTAACCAAAGTTACCAGGAAGGAAATTTGTATTCCAGTTATAAAATATGAATGGAATGATAGTGCTATTTCTCATGAGGTCAGGTTTTGATGATCAGTCCCCGGTTAGCAAAATGTATTGTGCTTGGGCAACTATTCCAGATACAAAAGCACTCCGTTCTACCATATCTGATAAAAATGGAAAGATCTGAGGTATGCTTTATGGAAACTATCAAGATAATAAAAACATACATTTACATGGTGTTTACGAGGCCAGACACTTTGTAATTATTAACTCTAGGTATTAAGTCACTTGATCCTGACACAAATCTATGAAATTGGAATGATTGCTATTATCTCCATTTTACCGAGGAGGTATCTGAGGTACAAAAATGAATATTTCTATTTACTAAAAAATTTTTTTTATTATAGTTGATTTACAATGTTCTGTCAATTTCTGCTGCACAGCAAAGTGACCCAACCACATATCCATATACATTCTTTAAAAATGAATATTTCTAATTTTATGGTTTGGTTAGGGTAGATTATGGATTTTTTTCTTTTTTCTTTCTTTTTTTCCTTTTTTAAATTTTTTTTAAGGCCGCACCCATGGATACGGGAGTTCCCTGGCTAGGGGTCTACTCAGAGCTACAGCTGCCAGCCTACACCATAGCCATAGCAACGCAGGGATCTGAGCTGAGTCTGAGACCTACACAACAGCCCTGGGCAATGCCAGATTCCAGACCCATTGAGCAAGTCTAGGAATCGAACTTGCATCCTCATGGATACGAGTTGGATTCGTTTCTGCTGTGCCAAAACAGGAATTCCAGAGGATGGATTTTGATCAGCAGCTGTTTTATTCTGTTTCAACAGTCACTTTATCCAGAAACCCAGAGGATACAGTTCTTCCAGAGAGGAGCATGTAAAGGGGGAAGATCCTGACTAAAGTGACAGGTCGGTGACACTTCCCTCTTCCTTTGTGCCCCCATTCTTATGTCTGTGCCTCCAGGACTGTCTCCATCATCTTACGAGGTATGTTCATAATGGAGACGGCTTCCTCCTTGGCCTCTGTCTCCCCCTGCCTCCATTCCTTACCCTGACACACATACTTCACTGCATTCACATCACACTGCTTGAGGCTCCTGAAAAGTGTCTTTCTTGCATGATTTCAAAACCACTTCTGACTTGATGTGCTGTATAGCCCTGAGCAATTTTACTCAGTTTTTCTTTTTACCATCTCTTTTCCCTCCTTTTAAAATATTTTGGTAAGATATCATAAAATTTACCTTTAGTGATATTTAGCACATTCGTTATGTTGTACAACCATCACCACTACCTAGTTCTGGACATTTTTACCACCACAAAAAGGAAACGCTATACCCTTTAAGCCATCATTTCTCATTTCCTGTCCTTGGCACCCCTGGCAACCACCAATCTGGTTTCTGTCTCTATGGATTTGCCAATTCTGGATATATCATATAAATGGAATCCTATACTATGTGGTCTTTTGTATCTGGATTCTGTCACTTAGCATAATGTTTTCAAGGTTCATCCATGCTGTAGCATGTATCAGTACTTCATTCCTTTTTACAGCTTACTAATGTTCCATTGCATGAATGTATCACAGACTGTTTATCCATTCATCAGGTGATGGACATTTGGGTTGTTTCCGCTCTCAAGCTCTTGTGAATAGTGCTGCCATTAATATTTATGTGCAAGTTATTGTTTGAACGCTTGTTTTCAGTTCTTTTGGGTGTATACCCAGGAGTCAAACTGGTGGGTCATACAGTGATTCTATGTTTAACTCATCAAGGATCCACCAAACTGTTTTCCACATTTTACATTCCCACCAGTAATGTGTGAGGGTTCCATTTCTCCACAGCCTCAATAACACTTGTAATTCTTAAAAAATAGCCATCCTAATGGGTGTGAAGTCTTATCTCATGTGGTCACTCAACTCTTCAGAGCCTTCTCATCTACAACTGTCATGATAAGGCAAAGAACAGCACTTAATCCTCAGATAATGTGAGGGATAAATGAAGTCACTCATGCCAGACCTGACAAAGTGCTCAGCAAATCTCAGGCTTGTTCTGTTTCCTGTTGTCCCCAGGGGCTGTGTTATCTATACTGGAAAAGACAGAACAAGCAGGGCTCAGTTGCTTGGGCTTGAAGCTGACTCTGCATTTCCCAGCTGTGTGACCTCAAGCAAGTTATTGAACCTTGGTGTGGCTGTGGTTTCCTTGTCTATGTGTTCTAATGGTACTTGTATATCCAGGTTGTCTTAAAGGTTAAATGAGTTATTTTATGTAAAGAACAGTACATGAACCAGAGGGAGGTATTTTAAGTGTTAACAATGCCTCTTCTTTCCACTTCCCAGGACCACTCCTGCTCAGTCTCCAGATCTCAGCTTTAGTTTTTTCCTCTAAGAGCATTCTCTTAACCAAAACCCTACTCCCCTCCCCACCCCACCATATGGATAAGTCAGTGGCTCCTCCTATTTATTTCCTGAGTTTGTCATTTTTGTGCCACTCAATAGACTGCTGTCTGTCACCTGTCTTTTTGAATGTTTGTGGGCAAAAAACCTGACCCATGGTTGTGCTCAATTATTAGTTGAATAAATAAATGGGATGGATGTTAATCAATTAGTATGATGGTACAGTATGATAGATTCACTCATCCATAAGAAACTAATATTCTTAGGGTATAATGTTGGGATTAAACATGCTGGGAGAAATTTGATAAATGTCATGAACTCAAGGTATTAAGGAATTTTAAATGAAGACGAACTGGAATTTAAGAAATGACATTTGTACATATCAAATTAATGCGTTGAGAGAGGCTAGATATTATGTGCCTTAAATATTGACTGGAAGGTCTATTTGTCATGAAAAAGTCAGCAAAAAATTGCTAGCACAGTGAACATTTGATGTAGATTGTATACATCCAGAAAATAAACCCATAATATACCTATTTTAAAGGGGCTCTTGAAACATTAAATATGGAAAAACCTGAGGAGAGGAAAAATGTAAAGGTATTTTTCATGTTATAACTGCTATCCTTATTTGAATTAAGGGACAAAGTATGACAGAAGAAGAGAGAGAGTTTTTTGCTATTAAAAAAATTGTTTTGGGGTTCTTACTGTGGCACACTGGGTTAAGAATCCGACTGCAGTGGTTCACGTCATTGTGGATGATACTAGCCTGGATCATTTGGGTGAAGCAGGTTAAAGGATCCAGCATTGCCACGACTAGACATAGGTTGCAGTTGTGGCTCAGATTCAATCCCTGGCCTGGCCACTTCCATATCCTGTGGGTGCAGCCATTAAAAAAGCCCCTAAAACAAAAACCAATTTTTTAAAAGCTGTGTGAAGAATATTACTTTCTATGAGGTAGGTAGGGGCACATAGTTCGTGGTGTAAAGTATGGTAATTTTACAATAACATTGACTCCATAATAGAGAATAGAACTGCTAGTATAAATCAATTATGAAAGAGAACACATTTACATTAAACAAAATTAAATATAGGAGTTCCCGTCATGGTTCAGTGGTAATAAACCCAACTAGTATCCTTGAGGACCTGGGTTCAATCCCTGGCCCGGCTCAGTGGGTAAAGGATCCGGCATTATGTGAGCTGTGGTGTAGGTCGCAGATGGATCGTACTTTGCTCTGTGGCTGCGTCATAGGCCAGTATCTTACAGCTCTGATTTGACCCCTAGCCCGGAAACTTCCATATGCCACAAGTACAGCCCTAAAAAAAAAAAAAGACCAAAAAAAAAGTAAATATAAAACAAAACCTATTTGATTTTATAGACTTCAGCTATCTTGAGATTATATTGTTGATGTGCATAGGTTGATATCTGATTATAGGAGATTAATATGATGACAAAGTTCATTCTTAGTCTGTTTGGGTTGCTATAACAAAATACCACAGACTAAGTGGGTCGTAAACAACAGAAATTCATCTCAGAGTTCTGGAGGCTGAAAGTCTGAGATTAAGGTGCCAGCATATTCAGATAATGCCCCTCTTCAAGACTGTAGACTCTTTGTTTCCTCAGATGAGGAAGAGGGTCTGGGGACTTCTTGGGCATCTATTTTATGAGAGCTAATCCCACTCATGAGGATTCCACCCTCATGAACTAATCATCCCCAAAGGCCCCACCTTCTAAAACCATGATTTTGGGGGTAAGGATTCCAATATGTGAATTTTAGGGAGATGCAAACATTTAGACCAGAGCCCTTAATATTTGTTAAACTTATTCCATGTACATAAAATGCGTATTTTCTGATCCCTTTGGTGTTTATATAGTTTTGGTTTCATGTGATCTTGGTCTTCTAAGATGTAGAAGTGACAATATTTCAACTACAGTGATGATTTCTTGGGAAACCAATTAGGAAAATGCTGAGTAAATATTGTCTGTTTTGCATGGTCCTACAAGGAAATGCACCTTTTTTTTGATGGGAGAACAAGAGTAACAGAAATCCAAGTGAAGTGAAAAGTTCTAGAAACTAAACATTAACTCAGTGCCAACACTGGGGCCAATAGATGAAGTTTAAATACCATTTTCCCTCAGCCAAAGTTTTCAGCATCTCTTTTTCTTTTCCTTAATATAAATTCCAATCTATGAAAAAAGGCTTTAGGATTGTACAGAATCTCATCTTCAAATTATTAGAAGTGCCTATTAATCTATTAATAGTTCAGGTCAACCTTCAGAGCAAATTAAAATTAAAGAACGGTGTTTTGAGTACCTGTTGCTCATCATGCTAAGTATTATTGGGAGTATGAAGATTGAAGAACAAAGTGCCTGCTTTAAAGAAATATTCAGTCTAGTTGGGATATAAAATTTACACATAAAAAGAGATACATAATGCCACAGATAAATGTTAGGGTTTTGTTTGATCACACAGATTTGTATAAATAAGCAAAGGAGGGAGAAGGTAAGTGGCAAGGGAGAGAAGAAGACCATTTCAATTTTCATCCTTACCAGGAGGCCTTTATTGAAATAAGTCAACTTGAATACAGGTTGTTAGAAAAGGATGCTTCAGTTGACAGGTACACAAAAGGCCACCCAGCCAGGAAGCCAAAGTGGTGCCTGGTGGAGTCCTGATGTGTGACCAGATTCAACATCAGGGATTTTTTTTAGCAAAGGCTCTGGATTGAAAAAAAAACAAAAAAAACAAAAAACATAGATTTTTCATTGGGCTGCATGGGGATATTTTCATGGTGTTATTAATGTGGCAAAAATTGTTCTCTCCAAATTACATGCAGCTATGAGGGTACTTCTGTCTGGAGGAGGTAGAATACATATGGGCAAGCAGATAATGGAATAGTTGATAGACAGTCAATATAAGAAAGCCAAAAGGGTGGAGAGAGGTATGCAATGAGAATTTTTAAGATCAAAGGATCAGAATGTATTGTAATATGAATGAAAATTATCACTACAAAACTCATTATTGTCTTGTCTGAATGCACTACTTTCTCTCTTCCTAGGAATCAGTGGGAAAAAAATTTTTGTCATTTGATAAATTCCAAGACAATTTATCATGAGGGCATTTTACTATTCTTTTGGTATTTTTGTTCTTTCTTCTTCCTCTAGTAGTACTGGGGCAGGCTGAATTTTATCCTTTTTATTTTGAGCTTATTTCCTCTGGGCAAATAAGAGCAAATTTCACTCTTTCTACCTGGAATAGAACAATAGACAACCAGTATTATTCCACTAAGGGCTATTTTAAGATGTCCTTTAGGTTCATCTTAGATATAAAGTATAAAGGCTGTGACAAAAAGTAACTAAGAATGACAACTGAAAATTCTCTTTTCCTTGTTCAAAAAGGCCTGACTATAAGAATTCTCGATTCTCTAATACTATTGAAACGTGTCAATCCTTCTGGTCAAAATGATACATGTCAGTTGCTTCCATTGAACTGTGTCCCTTCTTCGATCAAGTTTTTCACTTTTAATATAGTGACTTGTGGCAGAATTGAATGATTTTATGAATCTCTTCTTGGCTTCCAGAAAAGAACTGCTATTTTATGCTGGTTATATATCCCTGTCCGCTTCTTCAGTGATTGAATGATGGTTGGTGTTTAGAGAGTGTTGTTATTTTGCGTGGCGCATGCAGATTGCAATAATTCACTTGTGAAGTGTTTAAACAAGGCAGCTGATAAATCACAAAATTCTTCCCTTTCCTTGAGGGATTAGCTCTTGAAACTCATGAGGGAAACGAAGAGATTACTTTCTGATATCTCTTGAAATTATGGAGCACCATAAGGTGCTCTCCTCAGGGGAGAAGAACAAAGATCAACATCTTCTATGGGGAAGAGTGCAGATCTATGAGCAATTCAGCTAAAAATACCCTTGATTTACTACTGTATATACATTTATTTTTTTAAAAATGTCATAGCACACATATCCAGATGCCTGACATTGGATTTTTTTTCTAGAGGTCAATTTACCAGACCTTTCAGGCCCCAATAACTTCACTTTGCTTCAAGCAGTCCCACAGAAGTACACAAAATGAATTTGGCACTGACTAACCTAGATATTTCAGCCTTCCGCAAAGAGCTGCTGAATTGTTTCCACGTCAAGGCTGAGTCTCTTGTAACAGTGGTTAACGACTCTGTGCTCTAGCTAGATATGGCTATGGGTTACCGCTGCTCGGAGAGCAAAAAGGAAACCATAATTCATCTGATGTGGCTTTTTTTTTTTCTTTCTTTTTTGCTGAGGAACATGTTAGCATTGACAAATGGCAAACCATTGTGCAAAATCCTACTTAAGTTTCATGTAACTAGAGAGCCATCACTTCCGCTGTTACATATTCCTCTTGCACTGTTGAAAGCAGAGCGTGGCAAAACACTGAAAATTAGCATCAGATGATTATCTTCTTTCAAATGGGGAGTGTATAATGTTCACTGTACAAACCTCACAATAAATAAATAAATAAATACATAAATAAATAAATAAATAAATAAATAAATAATTTAAACTACAGTTGAGTATGACCAATTTGATTACCTACACCCAAATTATAGGTACCATAACTCTTTGCTTGTAATGTTTCCTAATTCATTCATACACAGGTATGCATGCAACTAATATGTCTTAAATCTCAACTATGAATAAATCATTGCACAAGGAAATTTAAAGGGTATAAAGATGAATCGGATATAGTTCCTAACCTCAAGAGCTTTGCAAGAGGTTGAGGCAAGAGCTAAAAACCAGAAACATCAAAAAACTATGACAAAAGAGAATGTGTGGTAAGTGCGATAGTGGACCTTCTGCCTAGGGTGGTCCAGGGAAGCTTGTAGAAGCAGCTGGTGGTAGGGCTATGTACCCTGTAGGGAAAGTATAACTTTGAGAGTCAGTGATGATTTCAGCATAAAAAGCAACATGAACAAACATGTGGAGGTGGACAAGTGCCATAAGCTCTAGGGGATAAGCAATTGACTAGCTTGACTACGAAATAAAACATCTATATAAACTGGAAAGCTAGCTTGGTTTCAGAATGTGAAGAGCCCCAACTTTTAGATTTTTTTTTTTTTTTTTTTTTGTCTTTTTGCTATTTCTTGGGCCGCTCCCACGGCATATGGAGGTTCCCAGGCTAGGGGTCGAATTGGAGCTGTAGCCACCGGCCTATGCCAGAGCCACAGCAACGCAGGATCTGAGCCGCGTCTGTGACCTACACCACAGCTCACAGCAATGCTGGATCATTAACCCACTGAGCAAGGGCAGGGACAGAACCCACAACCTCATCGTTCCTAGTCGGATTCATTAACCACTGCACCACGACGGGAACTCCAGAAATTTGTTATTTTTTTAAACAATGGAAAACTGCTTGGGTTTCTAAACTGGAGAGTGACATGATTAAAAGGATGTGCTACGAAGATTAATTTGGTGATGGCGCATAGGGTGGATCATACATCTCCATCTTTGAGATGAACATGCCAAAGAAGGCCCTGAAATAATTGTCTACTAGTGTTTTTATTTTCCAGTCTATTTCTCTTCCCTTTAGCTTGAAAAATTAGAGTTGATTATACTATTCCCAGAAATTCACATTTATCATCCATATTTTCATTCTGAGAAATTTAGGAGTGTCTGCCCTCCCTCCTTTCTCATTCTTAGAATTATCCGTGATTCTCAAAAATTTTTGAGTATCTTACCATTCTTTGATTTCATATACTGCCTTCTGACACTCAAAGGAGATCTGGAATTAAGTATCAAGTTATTTTAAAACCTTTATAATGACTTGTAGAAATCTGATGACTAGTGCTGGCCATCACTGTTCTCTATTTAACCCTAAAGGAAGGTGAGTAGAGTGGCATTATCATCAAAGTCCTTCAGATCAGTGGCAATGCTAAGCTCGGAAGACCTGGTCCATCCTTACTTAGTCGCTGTCTTCATAGAGGAAGTGTGGAGAGAGCCCCCTAATTACACCACATGGAGTAACACTTTGACCATACACTGTGGTTGACTGTAAAATAGGTTTCCTCTCTTAGGTTAGTTTCTAGGAGTGTATACATATTATAACTCCTGGAGATTGGCATATTCAACAGCCTCTCTAACCCAGTTCCACGTGTCCTCCTATATACTACAAAGAGTAGAAGGCTAAAAACTCCATTTTCCACACTCCCTTGCGACTAGGTTTCTGTGATCTTAGGTTCTGCTGAGAAAAATCTGGAAAGCAGAAGAGAGGAACATGAGAAGGCAGCCACATTTGGAGGAAAGAGGATCTTCAGACAAGCACTATGGCAGAGGAGTTTAGTTCTTCTGGGACAACTGCTGTGAATAATTTTCTCTCCAGTTCCAAGTGTCATAAGTCTTAAACATCTGTGGGTTTTGCTACAACAGTCTCATTCAATAATTGGCCATTTTTCCTGGCTGCACCCAAACTTAGTTTCCTTCCTGCAAGTTTTCCATCTATGGCCTTGTAATAAACTTCTTCGGCTTTAAGAAGCCAGAGAGAATCCTGTTATCTGCAATTAAGAACCCTAAATGATAGAACATAAGTCTAGCTGACCATTGAGCTTTTCCATGGGAGCAGAACAGCCCAGCAAACAAAAAAAAATGAACTGCTAAGTTAGAGTTTTGCTGTGTATTTGCTATAATCTTCCACAAGTTAATTTGCTTTCTTTCTCTCTAATGTATAGTTGATAAGAAATAAGACAGGAAGACTATTTTTGTGATTGTCTTGGATTGCAAGAAACAACTACTCAAATTATCTAAGTCACTGGAGGTGGATGGCACAGGGGAGAATATGGCAGGCATACATGAGTAATGATGGCAGCTGAAGTGTCAGGGGATTACAGAAACAGGAAATATAGCTGAGTCTTAGAAGAGTTGGTACTTGGTCCACAGCTGCATTGTGGACCATAGCAGAAGGATTTTGAAGACTTTCACTCTGATGCTCTGCTATCATCATGACCTAGTTACTCTTGGATGTCAGTTAGTTATCCTCTTCTTTTTGAACTGCAGTTCTGATTATTAATAGCTCTGTTCCCTAATAACTTGGGCTTCTCATAATTGTTCTTGGCCATGACCCTACCCACAGCTCTCTGGGTATATTCTTTCAGCATTAGCTGCTCTGCTAAGTGCTTGATTCTTTCTGAGGTTCTAAAACAAAATTTCCAAGAGTGACAATCTGATTAATCAAGCTCATTGCTTCTTGTTTTCCAAGTATGAGGTCACTGCTCAGATTGGCTGCATCTCCTGAGGTTGGGAGGTCAAAGGAGCAGAGATGGCAAACTGTCCAGCAAATTTGTGTTCCCTTTCCACAATACAGAATTGTCATTCAAAGCATCTGTGTTGACTCTTTTTATCCAGTGAAACCATGTAACTAATTCTTGCCAATGGAATGTGAGAAGAAATTTGTGTCACTTAGGGCAATTAAAGAGTTGGTATGTGTTCAAAACTCTTTTTTCACAGACAATAGTGGAAATACAAGATTCAAAAGAGCCTGGGACACTGAATCACCATGTGGAGGACAGCCACCAATATTTATAGTAGACCACAACCCCTAAGTCTCAAACTTCTGTTAATCTACTGAAATTCTGAGGTTTATTTGTCATAGTACTTAGCACTATCTTGATTCTAAGATAATTATTTTAGTTTCCTAAGAGTGCCATAACATGACACTATCAACTAGGTGCTTTAAAACAACAAAAATTTATTCACTGAGAGTTGTGGAGTCTAGAAGTCTGAAATCAAGGGGTCTGCAGGGCCATTCTGTTTCCAAAAGCTCTACGGAAGATTCTTTCCTTGTCTCTTCCTGCTTCTGGGGGTGGCCAGCAATCCTTGGTGTTCCCTGGCATACAGCGTCATCACTCACACCTCGGGCTCTGTTGTCACATGGCCTCTTTCCTCATCTGTCTGTTCTGTCTTTGTGTTTGAATCTCTCTCTCCTTTCTCCTACAAAGACATCATTGAGTTTGGGGGCCTACCTTAATTCAGTTTAGCCTCATCTTAACCAATTAACCTGCAAAGATTCTATATTCAGATAAAGACACATTCTGAGTTTCCAGCTGGACGTGAATATTTGCAGGACACTGTTCAATTTGGTACAGTCATTTGGTATAAGATGTGGCTCTGTAGAGCCCTTTAGCAGATAATGCAGGTACATTAAGCATTATGATCCATATATGTATAAAACTGCAAAAAATATTATTCATCTAACATGCTGTAGGGAAAAAATGAATAAGGGTTAAGGTGTGGAGAGCTAGTGTGCTCTTCTTTGAGTTCCACATCCTTCTGTGCTTTAGTCACAGGCAACATCATGAAGTTACAATGAAAAGAACCTTGCTTTGAAGTCACATAAATCCAGCTCTGTTCATTTATTTGTTCAAAAAGATTTAAGGTCAGGTGAATGAAATTCTCCTTTTATCAAACTTAGAGTTTAACAGGGAAGTCAGATGCCAAAAATTAGTTATGCAAGTAACTATTTAAGTAGGGAGGTAATAGATGCTTTGACAGACTACAGGTGCAACATGAGTGGAGATCTAACCACGGCCCCTTCCCCTCCCTCCTTCCAGGGAATAATGCCTAAGCCAAAACTGTAAGAGAGGTTTGCTATGTGTGTCTTTGCTGGTTGGGCACTGTACAGCACCAGGGGGCATCTTTGACATTGGGATCTATGTGAATAGTTCTTCTGGACTTCTTGCAGAATGCAATCGATAAAGGTGAATGTGGTAGCCCCGCTTAATAATGGGTGGGAGTTAGATGAATCATGTTAAGCAGATGCGTGTGGAGGAGGGGATAAAGCAGTGCTAAGAAAGAAGACAGATGATCAGCGTAGAGGGAACAGCATATTACAAGAGCCTGATGTGGGAAGGTGCTTCACCTGATGTGGGGGAAATGATCCCGACTCTCAAAATCTCAATACTTTTATTGGCAAAACTGAGGATAATAGTACTCCACTGTCAGAGTTACTGTGAGGCATCGATGCTCTGCGAGGCAGCACAGTGGCCAGCACAGTGTTCAGTCTCTGATTCCTTCTTTATTTCCTTCTAGGTGAACTTGAGGTCACCAATGTGACATTTAACAAATAGCAGCTAACTTAATTCACACCTCTACCACCAACACTCAGAGTTCTAGGACAACCAGTGACTGCTAAGTAGGGCTTGCTTTCCAGGCGGCCTGTGTGAGAAAGGAAGGTCATATCTACACAAAAGGAACATGTTACTCTAAGCTTGAGATGATCAAAAAGAGAACTGAAATTACGACACGGCCCCTCCCTACCGCACAGTCCACACCCTCCTCCTCACCCACACTGTTGTGATCTTATCCCCTGCCCAATCTGACACTGTGATCTTTCAGGAGGCAGCTTATGCTGTTCTTTTCCTATGTCCCTACTCTATTTTTTTCAACATTTAAATTTTCTTTTCTTGTGGCAAAATATAGATAACATGAAATTTACCAACCACTATTCAGGGCATAATTCCATTGCAATTAAGTACATTAATGATGCTGCACCTTTCTAGAATGTTTTCATTTTCCCAAACAGAAACTCTATGTGTTGAATGACATCCGCCCTCTTTCCTCCTTCCCTCAGCCCCTGGTGACCTCTATTCTATTTTCTGTCTCTATGAATTTGCCTTTTCTAGGTATCTCATGTAAGTGGAGTCATACAATATTTGTCCTTTTGTGTCTGGCGTATTTCACTTACAAAATGTCTTCCACATTTATCCATGTTGTAGCATGTATCAGATTTTTTTCCTTTTTCTGACTGAGTAATAGTCTGTTGCATAAACATACCACATTTTGTGTACCTCCCTCTCTTTTGTACAGTTACTGTAATGTTATAATTTTCCTGTTCCCACTTGGATATAAGCACCTTGATGGCAGATGGAGTAGGTAGAATTTCTACACTGGATCCCCACAAATGTCCCGAGTCCCTGAGATCTGTGAATGTGATGAACTATCACCCCTGAGTTTACATTTATTATATAGGAAGACTAATCTGGATTAGCCAGGGAGGCCCATCAAAAATAGAATGTTTTTTCCAGCTGGTGACTGAAGAGGAAGGTGGAGAGATATAATACATGAGGGGTATTTGTCATGCTATTGCTGGCTTGAAGATGGAGGAGTCATGTGAAATGAGAAGTGGGTGACTTTGATAAGAGCTGAGAGAGGCTCTGGAAGACAGACAGCAAAGACAAAAGGACCTCATTTCCATAAGGGCAAGGAATCTAATTCTGCCTGCAACCTGAATGAACGTGGAAATGCATTTGTCCTCAGAATCTATAGCTGAGATCTCAGCTGACTGACACATGAGACTCTGAGCAGAGGCCATGCTGCACTTATGACAGGCAAAAGTGGGACCTAATAAATGGGTGCTTGCTTAGGCCACTAAATTTGTGGTAATTTGTTACTAAGCAATAGAAAACCACCACAACAGGTACTCTGACTTTTCATGTTTAATTCCCAATGTTTAGCCTAGTGCCTGGGACTGATTAGCTTCTCAATAAATACTAACCAAATAAATTGAAGGAGGAGGTGGGAGGAGAGGATGATGGAAGGAACAGAAAAGGGAGGAAAATGAGAAAATGATGGAAAATGGAAAGAAATGAGGGAGGAAAAGAGGTCAAAAATTGGAAAGAGCATATGAAAGGTGACCTTCACTCTAAAGTGCATGATGGAAAACTGTCTAAAATACCTCTGGATTATCCTTCACCTCTTCCAGAAATTCAGACTTGTCAGTGCTTTTTATTTCTACTAGATGTTTTGATTACTTAATTGTGTAACCCAGACATTTCTTTAGTGTCCTGTTGGCATGCCTTCTGACTTGAATGAACAGAAATCAAAAACATGATTTCATTTTAATTAAGAACAGTTCAGATTTAAGGCTTGAACATTCATTTTCTGATCTGTCATGTGCCCAGATGGTAAAGAATGACCTGCTAGTAAAAGTCCCTGAGGACAGTAAGTCAAAGGGAATTGGGACACTAATGTGTCTGGATTTTGAAGGAACTTGGCATAAATAATTGTAAATTATTTTTGTGAAATTATATGCCATCTCCTATTCTAAGAAACAAAGAAAGAGCTGAATCCCTGCATGACCACTCATCTGAATTTTAAATAATATAAAGAGAGGCCCAAGCTTTTGATACTTAAAATGTCATTTTTATAGCTCCTCATGTAAAACGGAGGATAATTTCCTTGACACAAAATATCTTCTTCACCCACGTGCTATGACCATTGTAATTTCACCATTAGATATTCATTTCTTTAGATTAAACATTGATGTTAACACTCAAAATACAGTCATAGTACTAGAAGGATTAAAATGTAAATTTATTATCCTTTAAATATTAAGAGATGTATCAGGTTATTTTTCTCTCCTTTGCACATGAGCAATGAAAATCTGTTCTTATGGGGGGCGGGTGCAGTGGGGAACACTGAAGAGAAACTGGCATCAAAGGCAATTTTGCTTTTTTGGAATTCTCTATAGTACAAGTGATTGAGTACAGATTTAGATTTCACAACCTGATCTACTGCAAGGTCAAAGGCATGTTGAAATGTCAAGGCAAGAAAGGCTGCCATAGAGTTTAGTTGCTTCCTTTATCTGATTAAACACATAAAGAGATTATGCTCATCAACGTGTGTGTTTATTGAAAACTTTGTAAAGCATCAATGCTATTCCTTTACTTCCTTATTAAAAATTATAAATTATATTCTTCCCAGCTTTATTTTTTGCTGTGGTAGAAGGGCAACTCATCTAGCTAAAGAAAAACAGGAATATTTGGTGGCATGCAACTAAAGAGTACAGGAGAGTTCAGACTTCAAACAGAGACTGGGGGTTCTTATGTCAAATGTTCATAGAAATCTGGGCCTTTCTGTCCTGCTCTCTTTCTTCCTCAGTGACTCTTTCTCTCTTTCTTTATCTACTCTCCACCCTCTCCAATCTTCTCTCTCTCTCTTTCTCTCCCTACCCTCATCCCACCTCCATGCCTCAAATCTGCTTTGCCCCGTGTTGGCTTTAATCTGTGGAAATTTCTTTTCCCTGGAAAAATAGATGGCATCCTGGGGTGTTCTGGGAATATATTCTGCTTTATGGCCTATAATTTTGGAGTGAAAAGATGTAACACTAGTACTGGGAATGACCCTGATTGATGACCTTCTCAACTCTGTACAGGGAAATTGGCCCCTGTTAACCACATGAGTGAGGTTCTCTTACTGGAAGAAGAAAGGAAAGAAAAAATGTGATATGCAAACAAATCTTGGCTTCCACAATCTAACTTCTGAGGTCTATTTGGATTGGTAGGATTAATCAATACTTGGGTTCATTTCTTTATAGCAGAGAGCAAAAGTTTTATTTTACATTGATGTTATATGCTTCCAACATTTCTACAGCAGAGGTGGAAGAGGAGAAAGAGGAGGGGGGCAAATTTTTATTGTTTTATTTTACTGTTACTCTCTTCTAAGAATAAAACAGCTGAATCACTGCCTTTCAAACAATGAACAAGTATTTTCAAAACTAGAAATGTGTCCTGTTTTGATGAAGTTGGACTTCTAAATTCCAATTTGACTGCTGTAATCTGAGTTCAATGTAGCTACATCTTGTCAAGAATTAAGTGGTGGAATAAAAATTTTAAAACAAAATGAAGAGTTCTAGGTTTAGATTTGATTCTAATTTCTTAAAAAATTGGTGTAAAATTGGCATGTAATGTTATGTGTTTCAGGTGTACAACATTATGAGTCAATATCTGAATATACTACAAAGTGATTACCTCCAAAAGTCTGGTTATTGTCCATCACCATACCACTAACTTCCTTCACCCATTTCACCCACCCCTCAATCCTCCTCTTCTCTGGAACCACCCATCAGGTTTCAGTATCTAAGAAATTATATGTGAAATTATATGCCATCTCCTAAGAAACAAAGAATGAATTGAATCCCTGAATTTGTTTTGTTTGTTCATTTGTTTTGTCTTGTTTTAAGGTACCCCATATGGGTGAAATCAGAGGGTATTTGTCTTCTCTAATTTATTCCAATTAGCATAATACCTTCAAGGTCTGTTCATATTGTTGCGCATGAGAAGGTTTCATTTTTTACGGCTGAGTAATACTCCACTATGTGAATGTGCATATATATTATATATAATCTTTATCCATTCAACTATCCGTGGATACTTAGGTTATTTCCATATCCTTCATTTTGTTAATGTATATACACTGATTGATTTGTTTGTTGAGCCATCCATTCATCCCTGGGATAAATCCTGTGTGATCTTGGTGTATGATCCTTTTAATATATTGCTAAATTTGTTTTGCTAACATTTGCTTGAGGACTTTTACATCTATGTTCATCAAGGATATTGACCTGTGATTTTCCGTGTGTGTGTGTGTGTGTGTGTGTGTGTGTGTGAGATGTGTGATTTTTTGACAGGTTTTGGTATGAGGGTAATACTAGCCTTGTAAAATGAGTTTGGAAGCATTTCTTCCTCTTCATTTTTTTGGAAGAATTTGGGAAGGATAAGTATTAAATCTTTGAATGTCTTGTAGAATCCACCAGTGAAACTGTCTTGAGAGGTTATTGATTACTAATTCAATTTCCTTACTAGTAATTTGTCTATTCAGATTTTCTATTTCTTCATGATTCAGTCTTGGAAGATTGCATGTTTCTAGGAATTTATCCATTTCTTCTAGGTTGTCCAAGTTGTCAGCATATAATTGTTTATAGTAGTCTTTTGTGATTCTCTGTATTTCTTTGGTATCCTTTGAACATATTCTAGAACTTTACATTTTTACTCCCTCCATGTTCTAAACTTTCGATGTCAGCTTTTACATATTTCTATATTATGCATCTCAACTAATTAATGTAATTTCAGTTAATTTTAAGACTTTTAACTTTCATACTTGCTTTACAGTGATTGATCCATTAACTTTACTATATATTTACCTTTTTCAGGGCGATTTTTACTTTGGTTTGTTCTCTTGTTATTAATCTGTACCATTTCTCTTCAGTTTAAACAAATTCCTTTAACATTTATTGTAATATTGGTTTATAGGTGATGAATTCACGTAGCTTTTGCTTATTTGGAAAACCTTTATCTCTTCTTAAATTCTAAATGATCACCTTGATGAGTAGAGAATTCTTAGATGAAATTTTTTCCTTTTAGCACTTTGAATACATCTTGTTCCTACCTCATGGCCTGTACAATTTCTGTTGAAAAAGCTGCTGATAGACTTACGGAATTTTCTTTGTATGTTAAAAAATTGCTTTTCTCTCGCAGTTTTTAAGATTCTCTATCTTTAACTTTTATGATTTTAATAAGACTGCATCTTTCTGTGGATCTCTTTGGGTTCATGGGGGGGTTTTTTGCTTGCCTTTTTTTTTTTTTTGCTTTTTAGGGCTGCACCCCCAGTATATGGAGATTTCCAGGCTATGAGTTGTATCAGAGCTATAGCTGCCAGCCTACACCACAGCCACTGCAACATCAGATCTGAGCTACATCTGTGACCTACACCATACCTCACAGCAATGCAGATCCTTAACCCACTGAGCAAGGCCAGGGATTGAGCCTGCAACCTTACGGTTCCTAGTCAGATTCATTTTTCCTGTGCCATGATGGGAACTCCTCTTTGGGTTTATCTTGTTTGGAACTTACTGGGCTTTCTGGACCTGGATAACTGTTTCTTTCCACAGATCAGGGATATTTTTGGCCATTATTTCTTCAGATAAGTTTTCTTGTTCTTTCTCTATTTTCCTTCTGGGACCCCTATAATGTAAATATTATTCCACTTGATGTTGTCCCAAAGGTCCCTTAAGTTATCTTCACTTTTTAAAATTCTTTTTTCTTTTTCTGCTGTGTCTGGGTGAGTTACATTGCTTTGTCTGCAAGCTTGCTAATCAATTCCTCTCTTCATCTAGGCTACTGTTGAACCCCTTTATTGTATTTTCAGTGCAGTTACTGTACTCTTCAGCTCTATAACTTTTGTTTGATATTTTCTTATATTTTCCATCTCTTATGAAGTTCTCATTGTCTTCATTCCATTATTCTCTTGAGTTTGGTGACATATTTATGACCATTTTTTTGTTGTTGTTGTTTTACCATTTCTTGGGCTGCTCCCGCGGCATGTGGAGGTTCCCAGGCTAGGGGTCGAATCGGAGCTATAGCCGCTGGCCTATGCCAGAGCCACAGCAACGTGGGATCTGCGTCTGCAACATACATTGCAGCTCACGGCAACGCCAGATCCTCGACCCATTGAGCAAGACCAGGGATCGAACCCGCAACCTCATGGTTCCTAGTCAGATTCGTTAATCACTGAGCCACGACGGGAACTCCTATGACCATTATTTTTGAAAAAAATGAAAAAAATTTGAGCTCTCCAAAGTGGCAAAAATAGTACATATTTTCTATGTATCTATCATCCAGCTTCCTCTAATGTTTACATCTTACATAACGATATAATGATGATCAAAACTAAGAAATTAACATTGATATAATACTATAAAGTAAACTATAGGCTGAATTTGGCTTTTTCTGGTTTTTCACCTAACATCTTTTTCTGCCTTGGATCCAGTTGAGGATCCATGTTGCATTTTACCATCATCTCTCCTGAGCTCCTCCAATCTGTGACAGTTTATCAGTCTTTCCTTGTTTTTCATGATCTGGACAATTTTGAGGAGTATATATTAGTGATTTTTTTTTCTTTCTTTTTAGGGCCACACCCATGGCATATGGAGGTTCCCAGGCTAGGGGTCATATCGGAGCTATAGCTGTCGGCCTATGCCATAGCCATGCCAGATCTGAACAAAATCTTCTGTGACCTACAAAACAGCTCACAGCAAAGCTGGATCCCCAACCCACTGAGCAAGGCCAGGGATCAAACCTGTATCCTCATGGATACTAGTCGGGTTCACTACTGGTGAGTCACAATGGGAACCCCAGCGATTTTTTTAAGACTGTCCCTCAATTTTGAGCTTATATGATGTTTCCTCATGGTTAGTCTGGGCCTATGTCATTGGGGGAAGGATTCAACAGATTTCCCTTCTCAGTACATATCAGAATGCACATGATGTTACTATTTCTTAATTTTAATGCCTTTTATCTTTAATTGCTTGGTTAAGGTAGTGTCTGCTAGGCTTCACTATAAAATTATTATTTTAAAAATATCTTCAGATATCTTCAGGGAGATATTTTAAGACCACACAAGTATCCTATTGCTCCTCAAATTTTGCTAATTTTGTCCATCCATTAGAGAATCTTATCCACAACAGTAATTAAATATTATTGATTAGAATAATAATAATTACAGCTATTCCTTATTTATACATCCAATTTTTTATTTGTATCAGCACAGACTTATAAAGATTTTTTTTATGGGTTATGATCCAACACTCTAGGTATTATTTTGTTGCTCAGACTCTTCTAGCTTTGGCCATTGGTTGTGCTTTCAGGTGGTCCTGTGCTTTACTTCTCATTACTAGGAGTGTAGGAAAGGAAGGGGCCATATGCATCTTGAGCACTAGCATCCATCTGATAAGTACTGTACATGAGTTTCTCCTGTGCTCCTTACCCTGTGAAGTAAGCATCAGTAACCTCAGTCTTCATGGATTATAGATCTAATGTTCAGATAGGCTAAATAGTTTGGTAAAGTTACAGAGCAGATTTGAGGTACAAGAAGGATTTTACTTGGGTTTGTCTTATGTCATAGCCTTTGCATTTTATTCTTATCCAATTGTCTTTATTCTTCAAATATGTAAATTAGTTGGATGTTTCATAGCCTTTCTCTCTCTCTTTTTTTTTTTGCTTTTTAGGGCCACAACTGTGGCATATGGAGGTTTCCAGGATAGCAGTCGAATCGGATCTACAGCTGCTGGCCTACACCACAGCCATAGCAACGCAGGATCCCCGACCCACTGAGCAAAGCCAGGGATAGAACCCACATACTCATGGATACTAACAGGATTAGTTTCTGCTGCACCAGGACAAGAACTCCCACAGCTTTTTTCTCATACACTGCACTGCCTTGCTTTAAGGACTCCAGCCTTGCCTTGGGGCAATGTTCCAGTAACTGATATTGCCAGGTATAAGCACTCTATCTGCATAAATTCCTCCAATTCTGGACTCCCATCTCCCTTTTCCAGGCTTCATTTTTCCTCCTCTCCATTTCTGAGCCTGAAGTAATGCATTCTGGAAGCTGAAGACTTTCTGAGGTACATCAGAACTGCAGAGAAACATCTGTTCATCCATATCACTATATCAGCATCTCTATAAGATCAGGGCATAAAAATACTTTAACACTACATTTTTTGATATAAAAAGATTCACGGTTTTGATCTATGTGGAACAAATGGACCTTTCCAGCCGTCAGAGAGAGCTGGTTTCCTGGCATTTTGGAATCTTCCTACCCCAGTTGAGTCTGAGAGGTCCCAACTGAGTCAGATATCAAAACTACAAAAAGAAAGAGGAAATCAGAGAAGTACAGAAAGTGGAAGAGGAAGAGAGAAGGCTTTCTGTCAGCTAAACACTTGAGGACTTTACTAAATTTTAGGTCATCCATTAAAACTGTCAAAAAATATTTCACAGAATATTGGCTCTTCTCTCCCCACCGCAAAACACCAGGATATATTTTTTAAAGTTAGTGTTGTGATAGAGAATAGAAACTTGTCCTAACAATGACCACCTATTGTATCTCAGGGTTTAGGAACTTGAATGATTTTCTTTCTTAGTAGCAAAGAATAAACACCATCAAGGAAAAATTTCAAGGCTAGCATGATACTCAGCAACTGAGAGCTGGAAAATAAGCACACTGAGCAGTGGACAAGTAGCTGGTAGTTGCACTGGCAAAAGGAAGGATGGTGCCATTTATCAAGTGAGCACCTACGTACCAGTGCAGGGGTTACATGTGTATTCTTTGTCATCTACATGACCAGAGAGCATGACCATCATCAATATATTCATCGGGCAGAAGAGGAAGCTGAAGTCAGAGAGGCCAAGTTACTCAGCTACACACAGTTTAAGTGTCAGCACCACCTAGTGTGCCTGGAGCCATACTCAGCAAAGGAGGCAGGTCATTCCTGGAAGGGACAAACAGACCTTGACAGTGGGGTGGAGGGGACAGACTCTCCTCTGGGGTCTTTTGGGCTGCTGGTGTTATCAGGAAAGTCTATCTTCTGTTTGTACCAGGCTAGGGTTCAACATTAAGGCTCTTAGTCTTTAAGGAGAGTAACAAAGGCAGCAAATTTTAACATGGTGGATAAAATCTATGGCAGTCCAATGAGTCATATCTGGGCTAGAAACAAAAAGTGATCTGCACTCATGGGCAAGGGACTTCTCTAAACTGCAACATTGTTATCTTGCAAATGTATATAATAGTCATATTTTTCTTACGGGGTTTAGTGAAAATTAAATGAGATAAAAAAAGAAAATTAAATGAGATGATAATACACAAAAATATAAGTAAGCCCCGTAATAATATGAATTTCAGATGCAATACTATTGACAACTGTCTCCCAGGCTTTGGAATGCCAGTTGCCCAGCTACAATGCAGGCTGACTCAGTTCATTTCATCAACCTTGTGATAAAGAAACTCACATTTTAGGGAGTTCCCAAGGTGGCTTGGCAGAAACAAATCTGACTAGGAACCATGAAATTGCCAGATGGATCCCTGGATTTGCTCAGTGGGTTAAGAATCCGGCACTGCCATGAGCTGTGGTGTAGGCTGCAGACATGGCTGGGATCCTGCTTTGCTGTGGCTGTGGCATAGGCCAGTGGCTATAGCTCCGATTTGATCCCTAGCCTGGGAACCTCCATATGCCATGGGTGTGCCCTAAAAAGATCAAGAGAAAGAAAGAAAGAAACTCACATTCTACATGGTTGAATTTTAGGGACCTCACTAATGATCTTATGGTGAGGATTTTCTCAGTGGTGCCTGAAACACCACAAACTCTTATTATAATTGTGCCATGGTAATAGTAAAAGCAGTTTTTTAAAAAAAAGGAAGAGAAAAAAACAAATTTATTCAAGAGCCCAGGTTTAAGTTCATAAATATGGGCCCAAATTTAAGGAAAAATCCTCTTCTACTTCCCCTAAGCTAGGATTTTTATTCAAGAGAGCCACAGGGGCCCAGAAACCAGTATTGGGATCTAAGGCTGTTTAAATACTCTTTGTCTTGAGTCAAGAATGACAGAGTTGGAGTTCCCTCCATGGCGTAGTGGAAACGAATCCAGCTAGGAACCATGAGGTTGTTTTCGTCCATCCCTGGCCTTGCTTGCTCAGTGGCTTAAGGATCCGGGGTTGCAGTGAGCTGTGGTATAGGTTGCAGACATGGCTGGGATCCTGCATTATTGTAGCTGTGGGCTGGGGTGTAGGCTGGCAGCTGTAGCTCTGATTTGATCCTTAGCCTGGGAACCTCCATAAGCCACAGGTGCGGCCCTAAATAAAGCAAAAAAAAAAAAAAAAAAAAAAAGAGAGAGAGAGAGGAAATGCAGCCAGTCGACCCTTCAGGGAGGGGAGGCAGTGCCGGGGAGGGGAGCTGGAAAACAGACCTATGAGACATGAGATGAAGGCTGATAAACCCATCGGTTCAAAAGACATTTGAAACCAGAGCGACATCGACAGGGATAAAACTCCACGCATCACAGTACAACACTCTTCTGACAATGTTTTTGAGGCTCCTTGGAAACTGCCCAAACAGAACCGATACATGACTGTACATAACCTGCCTAATAAAGTCTATTTTAATTGTGACAGTTTAAAGTCATTTCTAGTCCCTCAAGTAGCTGAAAAGGGAAACTTTCTTCCATACAGCTACATTGCAACAACTTTGGTTTTCAACTGAATGAAAACACACTGATTATCAATTAAGCAATGGGCTTGATAAAAATGCAGCACTTGGCTATTTGTTTTCAAGTGTTTTCTTTCTTCCCAATCCTCCATATTTACTTCTATCAATCTAGTGATTAGAAAAACAAAGTTCTGGTAAAGGATGAAAATGCTGTACAAATAAGAGCCATGGAGCAAAAACTATATTGTGCCAAATAATGGCACTCTGTTCATTTCAATGTGTTTGTCAGCAAGTGCACATAGCAATTTTCATTATGAGCTTTTGCTAGAAATAAATATGGACCCAAATGTGGGGAAAAGCCGTTGCTTATTTCCTCTGCCCGGGAACCCCATTTGGCTGCATCTTCAAATATGTGACTTCCACATTCTGTTGATACGGTTAGAGCCAGAAACCTACGGAGTAATTAGTTGAGGTTTTGTCTACACAGCACCAACATAAGCAATTGGAAAGTGAAAAATTCTGCCAAATAATTGGGCTTTGTGTGTGGAGGTTCCTACATGACTTTAAATAGCCAGTTAGCTCTTTTTTGTTCAGTAAAAAGAAAATGCATTTGGACTAATTGGCTCTTTCATCACCATGTGGACCACATTATCAGTAATTGGCCTAGGAGCGTTAAGTAAGTATGTTGGCGTGTTCCTTTGTGACGGGATGGGGAAGAGAAGGAGGGAGAAGATGGCTGAGCAACAAGGAAAAGGATTATCAGGTTAGCGCAGGAAAACCGCAGTGAGGGTAAAGGGTAGAAAGGGGACAAGCAGTCTCCTCAGGATCTATGATGTGTTAGCAGTACTAGCCTGGCTTCTTTTCACGTGCACCTCTTTTCCACATTGCACCATTTCTATGGAGCCATGGTTCTTGACCTTTAGTAAAGCACAGCCACCAGGGAAGCACAGTCAGACACAGATTGCTCGGCCACCCCCAGAGTTTCCGATTCCATTGCTCTGGGGTTGGGCTCAAGGATGTGCATTTCTAATAGGTTTCTTGGGGAAGCTGGTAGTTCTGTCCTTGAAACTGCACTTTGACAACCTTGAAGCCTTTTCAACATCATCTTAAAGAGGAACTAGTGGGTGTAAGGCTGAGTCACACACCTAAGGCCACATGTGTACTGACTGATTAGGGAGGAGCTAAGAGTGAAACTCATGTCTCTCTGATTCCGTATTCCATGATGCCTCCCCAGATATGAAGCTTGATAGGGACTTCATAACTAAGGCCAATGGGCACTTAAATATCTTTGTCTTAAACTATAATCAAAAAGATACATGCACCCCTATGTTCACTGCAGCACTATTTACAACAGCCAAGACCTGGAAACAACCTAAATGTCCACTGACAGATGAATGGATAAATAAGATGTGGTATACATACGTATATACACGTATACATACATATATATAACAGAATATCACTCAGCCATCAGAAAGAATGAAATAATGTCATTTGCAGCAACATGGATAGACCTAGAGATTATTATACTAAATGAAGTAAGTCAGAAAGAGAAAGACAAATACCATGTTATTTATATATGGAATCTTAAATATGATACAAATCAGTGTATTTATAAAACAAAAGTGGACTCACAGATGTAGAGAACAAGACTAGTGGTTGCTAAGGGGAAAAGGGGCTTAAGGGAGGGGAAGATTGGGAGTTGGGATTAGCAGATGCAAACTATCATATATACAATGGATAAACAGCAAGGTCCTCTTCTAAAGCACAGGGAACTGTATTCAACATCCTGTGATAAACCATAATGGAAGAGAATATGAATAAGAATAAACTGAATCACTTTGATGTACAGATTAACAATATTTCAAGTCAACTATGCTTCAATAAAATTTAAAAAATTTTAAAAATGGGGGGAGAGTGGGATGGATGGGGAGCTTGGGGTTAATAGATGCAGACTATTGCCTTTGGAATGGATTAGCAATGAGATCCTGCTGTGTAGCACTGGAAACTATGTCTGGTCACTTATGATGGAGCATGATAATGTGAGAAAAAAGAATGTATACATGTATGTGTAACTGGGTCACCATGCTATACAGTGGAAAATTGACAGAACACTGTAAACCAGCTATAATGGAAAAAAATAAAAATCATATAAAAAATACTTATCAATGTCATTCACAACGGAGAAAAAACTCAAAATTGTTCCAAAGAGTTCAGCAGTGAAAGCTGGCAGTTTTTAAAATAAAATTATTAAGTCAGAGTTCCCATCAAGGCGCAGCAGAAATGAATCCAACTAGGAACCATGAGGTTGTGGATTCAATCCCTGGCCTCATTTAATGGGTTAAGGATCTGGTGTGGCCGTGAGCTGTGGTGTAGGTCACAGATGCGGCTCGGATCCGGCGTTGCTGTGGCTCTAGTGTAGGCCAGCAGCTATAGCTTCAATTAGACCCCTAGCCTGGGAACCTCCATATGCTGCAGGTGTGGCCCTAAAAGGACAAAAGCCAAAAGTCAAAAAAAATAAAATTATTAAGTTTACACTCTACTAAAAAAATCTGTCTTACTCTTTTAAGGTACAGACAGTACTGATCTTGCTCCTGAAAATATTACCTCTCTGACATTCAAAAGCCCATTCTTTCTGTTTCTTTTCTTTTTTTTTTCTTTTTTTTTTTTTTTTGGTCTTTGGTCTTTTTAGGGCTGCACCCATGGCATGTGGAGGTTCCCAGGCTACGGGTCCAATCGGAGCTGTAGCTGCCAGCCTACACCACAGCCACAGCCACAGCAACATGGGATCCAAGCCGTGTCTGCGACCTACGCCATAGCCCATGGCAACACTAGATCCTTAACCCACTGAGCAAGGCCAAGGATCGAACCCGCATCCTCATAGATGCCAGTCGGGTTCGTTAACCTCTGAGCCATGACAGGAATGCCCCAAAAGCCCATTCTTATTCCTTTTCTACCAGACCTTTCAATATTGACATTTCCCAGGACTTTATCCAAGGCTTGCCTTCTTATTTTAGTAAGATACAATTTTGGTATATGAACAGATGGCATTTTTCTGGTGTTTGGTGAGAGACCATCCCTGCTGAGAGCTGTACTTGAGGTACCTATGGCCTCATGGTGTGCTGGCACAGGAGGCACAGAAAAAAGTAATCAAATCTTTGGGTGTTGAATTTCAAAAGCCAAGGTTAGGGATTGAAATTTTGAAAAAATATTTGAAAATCTATGTGACAGGTAGAGTGCTTATTTTATGGTCCTTGCTACAGGAGGACAACATAAATTTGTCAGATGGTAGGATTGGGAAGGAGTGATGAGTGACAGGGTGAATTTACCTTGGGATGGAGCCAGGATTGAAAAGGAACTGAGTGGAGTCAATACCCAGAGACTTGCCCGTCTCCACTCCAGCAGGCCACAGTGGGGCCTGTGCCAGGGCCAGGAAGCAAATTAGTGACCCAGACCAGCAGGCATCCATTCAGCTGACAGGCCTGAGAAGGCTCTTGATGACCCTTCTGCTGGCTGGCAGAGATGGCACATCTTTCACAGGCCTCCCAGAGTGGACATCCGGTCCTCACACCTCACTTAGTCCCTATTCTACCCCTTTGGGGGGCCAGTCCTTTCACTGGCCCAGGAAACTTTTTAAAAGCCCGGTGAAAATTATCATTTTGGGCACGTAGGGTATGAATGATGCTGGATAGAAAGTTATTGATATGACCTATGAAGCAGAAACTCTGTATTTAATTTTGCGGCTTGAAGAGTTAGAGCTCTAAGGGTTTGTTTAGTTGATTAGCTGAAATATGGACCGAAGGGGTCCCACAGAGAACAAATTAGATATGCCAGCCCTGCCTTGAGTGTACAGGAAGAGATTCAAAGGCTCAGAGACTTTGGAATGTTAGAGTAGATTTATCATTTAAAGACTACCTCACCCAACCTGGAGGGCAGGGGTTCCAGAAGGCATACCTTTCACCCCAACTGTGAGAAATAAATCTGTGAGGGGAGCTATAGCATCCTTGAAGAGCTCTGTGATTGCTACTCTCTGTAGACCAGACCTGAGAGTGGGAACTTGTATCCTTGAACTGGGAAATCTAAATGCAATGGTGAGATCGAATCTTGTGGGTAGAGGGGCCAGCAGGCAGAAATCAGCTGCCAAAGACAAGGTGGGCATGGTTACCACCATTTGACCCTACCAGAAGAGTCAAAGCAGCAAGCAGAATAATCTGACTGCCATAGAATTTTGGAATTGGTTAGTTGATCTTGGTGTTCCTGGAAGCAAAATAGATAGGAAGCTTACTAAATTGTTACTTGATCTATACAAGCAGAAAAAGGTCTAGGTCAAGTGAACAAAAGTCCAACCTGAGTCATAAAATCAGAGTCATGGTCCCTGAATCAAAACTGGCAAAATTGGCTTTTGCCAGTTTAGACCCCAAACCCCTTTAATGAAAGAGAGACTGGTCTCCTTAAGGAAGGACAACAGTACACTGATAAAAGTTTATGCCCTTAATTTTCTCCTAGCCTTCCCCCATAGAGACTTATGGTCTTTTACTAGGAAAAGACATTGAGGAAAAAGAAACAATCAGAACTTGGGGGTGGGGGGGGCACTTGGACCTTAGCTCTGAACTGACACTAATTCTAGGACACCTAAAAGATCACTGTGGTCCACCAGTCAGATTAGGGGCTTATGGAGGTCAGATGATCCATGGAATTTTAGTTCAGGACTATTTCAGGTGGACCCAGTGGGTATTTTAACCTATCCTGTGGTTACTCCCCAGTGGAATGCATAATTGAAATAGACACACTCAGCCAATGGCAGAATCCCCTCATTGGTTCCCTGACCTTGTGGGTGAGGATTCCTATGGTGGGGCCATTATAACCTGTAGAGTAAGGGCTATTAGAAGGAAAATAGTAAAGCAGAAGCAGTATTGTGTTCCTAGAGAGTTGGCTGAGATTAGCGCCACCATCGAGGACTTGAAGGATGCAAGAGTGGGGATTCCCACTACATCCCCATTAAACGCACCAACTTGGCCTGTGCAGAAGACATATGGATCTTAGAGAATGACAGTGGACTCTCAGAAGCTTAACCAGTGGTGACACCAATTTTAGCTGCTATACCAAATTTGGTTTCAAAGCTTAAGCTAATTAACACATCCCGTGGTAACTGGTATGTAGCCTCTGATCTGGCAAATCATGTTTTCCTCCATACTTGCTAATAAAGACTACCAGAAGCACTTTTCTTTCAGAGGGTAATTAAGGCCAGCAATACACCTTCACTGTCCTACCACAGGGACACATCAGCTCTCTAGCCATATGTCATAATTTATTTCACATAGATATTGACTGCTTTTCCCTCCCACAAAAACATCACACTGGTTCATTACATTGGTAATATGCTGATTGGACCTAGTGGGCCAGAAGTAGCAATTACTCTAGATTTACTGATAAGACATTTGTACATCAGAGGGTAGGAAATGGATCCAACTAAAATTAAAAAAAAAAAAAATTCTACCTCAGTGAAATTTGTAGGGATCCAGTGGTGTGGGGCATGTCGAGATATTTCTTCTAACGTGAAGGATAAGTTGTTACATCTGGTCCGCCCTACAGGCAAGAAAGGGGCACAATGCCTTGTGGAGTTCTTTGGGTTTTGGACCTAACATATATTCCTCCTCGGATGTGGTACTCTGGTCCACTTACTGAGAAGTTGCTAGCTTTGAATGGGACCCAGAACAAGAGGATACTCTGCACCAGGTCCAGGCTGCTGCGTGAGCTGCTCTGCCACCTGGACCACATAGTCCAGCAGATCTAATGGTGCTTGACATGTCCATGGCAGGTAGGGAAGCTGTTCTGAGTCTTTGGTAGGGAGGTCCTACAGGTGAATCACAACACAGACTCTGGATTCTGAACTAAAGTCCTGCCACTCTGCGCATACAATCTCTCTCCTTTTGGGAAACAGCTCTTGGTCTGCTAGTGGGCTTTAGTAGAGACTAAACACTTAACCATGGACCACCATAGTTACCATGCAACCCAAGCTATTCATCATGAATTGAGTATTATCTGACTGAGCAGACCATAGGGAGATATGCATAGCAACAGATGGAAAGTGTGTATGTATATATATATATATATATACACATATATGCGCTCAGGCTGAGGCAGGCCCTAAAGACACAAGTCAGTTACATGACAAAGTAGCCCAAATGCTCAGTCCCTACTCCTGCTATATTATCTTCTCTCTCACAGGATGTATCTATGGCCTCATGGGGAGTTCTTTATGATCAATTGATAGAGGAAGAGAAAATTCATGCCTCATTTATAGATGGTTCTGCATGGTATGTAGGTACCATCTGAAAGGGGTGCAGCACCACAGCCCTTTTCTGGGACAACCAGGAATGGCAGTGTGAAAGAAAATTCTCCCAGGGGCAGAACTTCAAGCAGTGTCTACCTTGCTTAGGAGAGATGGTCAGGCATGTAATTTTATACTTATTCATGAGCTACTACCCCTAGTGACCCAGGAAAAAAATTTTGTTTCCTCTCTTGGTGATCTTACACTCTGTGGGCCAAGAGGTCTTATTTCCAAAGGGAAGAATGCTTCCACCAGGAGAAACATAATAATTCCATCAACCTGGATGTTAAAACTGCTGCCCTGCCACTTTGGGCTCCTCAAGTCTATGAATCAACAAGTCAGAATGGTCATCATCAAAAAGTCTACAAACAATAAATGCTGGAGAAGATGTGGAGAAAAGGGAACCCTCCTACACTGTGGGTGGGAAGGTAAACTGGTACATCCATTATGGAGAATAATATGGAGATTCCTTAAAAAAACTAAATATAGAATTAACACATGATCTGGAAATCCCACTCCTCAGCATATACCCAGAGAAAACTATAATTCAAAAAGATACATGTACCCAGGAGTTCCCGTCTCGGCATGGCGGAAATGAATCTGACTAGGAACTATGTGGTTGTGGGTTTGATCCCTGGCCTTGCTCAGTGGGTTAAGAATCTGGCATTGCCGTGAGCTGCGGTGTAGGTCACAGACTCGGTTTGGATCTGTCGTTGCCGTGGCTCTGGCATAGGCCAGTAGCAACAGCTCCGATCAGACCCCTAGCCTGAGAACCTCCATATGCCATGGGTGTGGCCCTAAAAAGACAAAACACACACACACACAAAAAAAAAGGCAAGAAAAAAGATACATGCACCCCGATGCTCATTGCAGCACTATTTACAACAGCCAAGACATGGAAGCAAGTTAAATGTCCATCAACAGAGGACTGGATAAAGAAGATGTGGTGGATATAATGGAATTTCACTCAGTCATAAAGAGAATGAAATAATGCCATATGCAACAACATGGATGGACCTAGAAATTATCATACTAAGTAAGAGAAAGACAAATATCACATGAGATCACTAATATTTGGAATCTAATAAAAAATGATACAACTTATCCACAAAACAGAAATAGACTCAAAGATGCAGAAACCAAAATAATGGCTAGCAAAGGGGAAAAGTTGGGGGAGGGATAAATTAGGAGGTTGGGATTAACATATGCACAGTACTACACATAAAATAGATAAGTAACAAAGATCTACTGCATAGCACAGGGAAATATACTCAATAAATAACCTATATGGAGTTACATTGTGGTTCAATAGGTTAAGAATCTGATACAGTGTCCCTGAGGATATAGGTTCAATCCTTGGCCTCACTCAGTGGGTTAAGGATCTGGCATTGCTGAAAGCTGTAATATAGGTCATAGCCATAGCTTGTATCTGGTGCTCCTGTGGCTGTGGTATAGGCTGGCAGCTGCAGCTCCAATGTGACCCCTAGCCCAGGAACTTCCATCTTCCATATGCTGAAGGTGTGGCCCTAAAAAGGAAAGACAAATAAATAAATAAATAAATAACCTATATGGGTAAATAACCTAAAAAAGAATGGATATATGTATATGTATAACAGATTCACTTTACTGTACATCTAAAATGAACACACCATTTTAAGTCACCTATATACCAATGAAATAAAAACAATGACAACAAGCAAATAAGATAGTTTCTGTGCTGGCTGGAGAGATTGAGCCTGACTACTAAGGAGAAATGGACTACTACTCCACAATGGAGATAAAGAAAAGTATGTCCGACAGATGGCCAAAAAACACATGAAAAGATGTTCAACATCACTTATTACTAGAGAAATGCAAATCAAAACCACTATGAGGTACCACCTTACACCAGCCAGAATGGCCATCATCAAAAAGTTTACAAACAATAAGTGCTGGAGAGGGTGTGGAGAAAAAGGAACCCTATTACACTGTTGGTGGGATTGTAAATTGGTGCAACCACTGTGGAAAACAGTATGGAGATGCCTCAGAAAACTAAACATAGAACTACCATTTGATCCAGAAATCCCACTCCTGGGCATCTACCCAGAGAAAACCATGACTCGCAGAGACACATGTACTCCGATGTTCATCGCAGCACTCTTTTCAATAGCCAAGACATGGAAACAACCTAAATGTCCATTGACAGAAGAGTGGATAAAGAAGATGTGGTACATATACACAATGGAATATTACTTGGCCATTAAAAGTAACAAAATACTGGCATTTTTAGCAATATTGGATGGACCTAGAAGTTATCATGCTAAGTGAAGTCAGTGAGACACCAACATCAAACGCTTTCACTGACATGTGGAATCTGAAAAAAGGACAGACTGAACTTCTTTGCAGAACAGAGGCTGACTAACAGACTTTGAAAAACTTATGGTCTCCAAAGGAGACAGTTTGGGGGGTGGGAGGATGTGCTTGGGTTTTGGAATGGAAATACTGTGAAATTGGACTGTGATGATCATTGTACAACTACAGGTGTGATAAATTCATTGAGTAATAAAAAAAACTCAAAAAAAGAAAAGAAAAGAAAAGAAAAGCATGTTTGGAATACAGGAGCTCTCTTAGGGTATCCCTTAGTATTACCATGCTCTGTGACTAAGAGTCATAGGAAAACTGCAACAATCCAACCTAGACAGCACTATTAATTGCCCAGACCCTTCAGAAATGAAGGTTTAGGACACCCCATCATGTAAGCAACTGCAAACAGCTGAGATGCTTGTCAAAGGATACATAGAATGGATAGTAAAAAAAGACAGTTATAAGTACCAGCTACAACCACAGGACCAGATAACAGAAACAAGGACTATAATTGTCATGACTATTTCCTCCTTATTTGTTGTGAATATGTTTGCATGTGTGTGTGTGTGTGTGTGTGTGTACTTGTTTTCTTCCTTCTCTTATCTCTTTATCATGTAAGAGAAGATGTACTGATTTTATATCATAGTATTTAAATATGATTATCTTTATCTCACAGTATGTAAGCTGCCTGGTATCATGGGGAAGAGTCAACATCATTCAAGGACTTTACCTTCTCTTTTTCAGAAAGTGCTGGCTTGTTTTTAGGTGTATACAGGATCATTGTAACATGTTAGGCAGAATTATGACTTTGCCTTGTCTTCATCTAGAGATTAAGTACAGTTAAGGAGATGCATATGGGTGCCATATGGATAAGGGGTGAACTTGTGCAGATGAGCTTTGTCAACTTGACTGGGTCATGGGGTGTCTGAATATGTGGTTAAACATTATTCTGGATATTTTTTTATGAGGATCTTTTAAATCAGTAGATGGAGTGAAACAGATTCCCGTCCCTAGTGTGGGGCCTTCCTGTGTCATTTCCCTTTAGCATGAAATTTTGCTTTAGTATATTTTTTTTTTTTTTTGTCTTTTTGCCTTTTCTAGGGCCGCTCCCTTGGCATGTGGAGGTTCCCAGGCTAGGGGTCTAATTGGAGATGTAGCCGCCAGCCTACACCACAGCCACAGCAACGTGGGATCCGAGCCATGTCTGCAACCTACACCACAGCTCACGGCAACGCCAGATCCTTAACCCACTGAGCAAGGCCAGGGATTGAACCCGCAACCTCATGGTTCCTAGTCGGATTCGTTAACCACTGTGCCATGACGAGAACTCCTGCTTTAGTATTTTTAAATGCAGATCTGCTGGTGACAAATTCAGTTTTGTTTATTCAGTTTAATTCAGTTTTGTTTCTGTTTTTGTTTATCTGACAATATATTTTATCTTCACCATGGAAGTATTTTCTTCTGGAGTAGAATTTCTTAGTGGAAAGTATTTTCTTTCAGCACTTTGAATATGTCATTTCACTGCCTTCTGGCTGAAATGACTTCAAATGATAACAGTTAATCCATCTAACTGTAGTCTAAGCTATCATTTCTCTGATGGAATGAGTTGTTTTACTCTCACTACCTTCAAGATTTTCTTTTATGTTTGGCTTTTGGAACTTTAACTGTAATATTTTTAGAAGCAGTTTTATGTTTATGATGTTTTGGTTGAGCTTCTTTGACATGTAAGTTTGTGTTTTCTATTCAATTTGGGAAGTTTTCAGCAATTATTTCTTCAAATATTTTCCTTCACGTCTCGCTATGGAATTCTAATTACTCATAAGTTGCACCACTTGCTATCGTCTCACAGGTTCTAAGACTCTGTTCATTTCTTTTTTTTTTTTTTTTTTTGGTGTCTTTTCTCTCTTTTCTTTAAACTGGATAATTTCCATTAACATCTATGAATGTTAATCTACTTTTTTTCACTGTTTTCATTTTTAATTAAATTTTTTTGTTGAAGTATAGTTGGTTTATAATATTGTGTTAATTTCAGGTGTACAGTAAAACAAAAAATATATATCTATATTTCCAGATTATTTTCCATGATAGGTTTTTACAAGATATTGAATACAGCTCTCGGTGTTACACAGTAAACCCTCGTTGCTTATTACTGTTTTTAATTTTTAATCTACTGTTGATCACAGGTAATGAATTTTTCATTTGTTATACTTTTCAGTTATAGAATTTGTTTTCTGTTGAGATTCCTATGTATTTATGCATTGGCATTATATTTCTCTTTAATTCTTTGAACACATTTTACTTTACTTTTTTAAGTGTATAAATGTAGACATTACTTCTAAGCATTTAACTGCTAAATCCAAACTCTGGGTCTACTTGAATTCACCTTCTTTTGATTGTTTTTTTTTCTTCACTATAGGTCTTACACTGCTGTATGCATGACTAGTATTTTTTGGTTTAAATGTGGACATTATAATTGATATGTTGTAGCAACTCTTAATTATTTTATATTTTTCTAAAGGCTAATGATTTTTTGCTTTAGTAAGCAGTTAACTTGCCCAGATACAAATTGCAACCCTTGTCTCCCCTGTGGTCTATAGCAAGTGATGTCTCTGCCCTGTCCTTTTGGTTTTTCATCATTACTCGGCGTCATGGATTCTCCACAGTGTCTATCTAATTTGGTAGTCAGCCAAGGATGGGCAAAGATGGGCTTAACCTTGTCATGGTTTCCTTCCTTAGAAGCAAGGACTTTCAAGCTGTTCTTCCAGTTTTATGCTCTGTCCTCTGACACTTGACGTCTGGATGCTAGCTACCCTTCAAATCTCTAAGATTTCAGATTTCTGTTGCCTGAGCTCTGTTCAGTTAATTAAAAATAAAAGTCAGCAGACTCACAGATAAAGCCCTGTGCAGATCTATTTTGCAAGAGTCAATTCTTCTCTGGTCTGTCAGGTTTTTGTCCCCCAGTCCTCCCCCTGCCTCAATCCTGGGCCACTTGAGACCCTTTCATGATGCATACTTAAGCTGTCAGGGAGGTATTTTTGGCAGTTCATAATCAGAACTCAGGTCTTTGTCTTCTGTTGTTCCCTCATTGTAGATTTTTTCCTTTAAAATTCCGCCTGTTTTTCCAGCCTTGAACTTTGATCTCTGACATCTTGAGCTAGTATGACTGCAATTTCCATTACTTCCATTTCCCATAATGACAGTTTTGAGGGACCCCACAGGCCAGAAAGCTGCAAATGGGGAACTGTTATCTTTTCCAAATGCAGTTTTTCAAAAATAAATTATCCAGTGACTTCTCTCTGCTTTTGGATGCTTTCAAGTATCTTAATATTTTAAAAAATTTAGTTAAAATTTTTGTTAATGTGGGATAGTTTCCACAATCATTATTACTGGAAGTCTAACAAGGTGGTTAGTTTTTTAAAATACATCTATCCAGGTGCTCTAAATATATTCTCTGCATGGAAAACAGGTCATCTTTTATTTTTATTGCAAACAAAAACAAACCAACAAAATTTGGCACTGTGAAAGGATTCACAGTATGAAACATTTTGTTTCTTTTTTTTCTTTTTTTAGGGCTGCACTTGTGGCATATGGAGGTTCCCAGGCTAGGGATCGAATGGGAGCTGCAGCTGCCAGCCACAGCCACAGCCATGATGGATCCAAGCTACATCTGTGACCTATACCACAGCACGGCAGCACTGGATCCTTAACCCATGAACCTGTGTCCTCATGGATATTAGATTTGTTTCAGCTGAGCCACAATGGGAAAGCCAACATTTTCTAAGTTATTTACAGATATCTCCGAATTAACAATGGTCCACATTGGAGTCTGATGCTATAGCCTTATAAGAACACCTAATTTAACAGAGTAATTTCAATGTGGAGTTTATCATGAAAATCTGCTATTGACCAAGTTCTGCACTAGCTCCATTAAAGATAGTTTTTAGATCATTAGGTTTTTAGAATATAAATCAATGTCTTTCTTTATAGGGAGTAACTTTCCTTTTTAAAAGTTGGAATCTTTTTGACTATAACAACAAGGGTATAAGCTATGCTATTCTTTTTTTGGAATCTCTTGGTTTCTTGACATCATATTTTTATTTTCTGTTTGTATAGAAATTGACTGAGCCTTAGATAATGGCTTTGAACAGACAGATAAGACTACTCATTCATGATTGAAAGCACTGAATGAACTGGCCAAGAAGGCATATTACAACTATGGAGAATGAATGCTTTTATAATAAGAGAAATTCTTCTGCATCATTTGAGTATTATTTCCCAAAATGCCAATCTACAGACATCTTAAACCACAGAATTGTCCAATGTGGCTACTGCTTTGGAGTTTTTTGATTTGCAGATTTCAAATCCAGACTTGTATAGAACTACATACTTCATTTTCAACCTACTGAACTAAACAACTGGGTATCATCTAGTTGAAGTACCTTTGAAACTACAGGTGAAATACTAAGTCCATGTCCCATTCTACCCACAGATGATGAAGTCAGGTTTGGAAGGTACTGTCACTGGATGCAGCACAAGACATATCTAAAACCAAGTTAGTTATATGGATGTTAATAATTACCAAGCAGTTCTGTTAGTTGTAGTGTTCTCTCTTGGGTTGTTTTAAAAATCCATACCCCAAGTGCCCTCAAATGTCGTAGACGTCAGAGGTCACCTTTCCCTTCAAGACCTCAAAAGCTATAATCAGAGGTCCTATTCTGTAGGTTATCAAGAAGTAGAGATGTGTCCCAGATGTTTATGAGGATCCTTGGGAGGGGCACAGAAATACAGTTTATGACACCAGCCTTGGAATATGGCTGCACCAGAAGTTCATTAAAGATGGTTTGAACAACCATAGGATAGTCTGCTCAAAACTGTCACTGTTTAGAGACATGACCAATGCAAGTGAGCTCCTGACAGATGTCAACTGAAATACTGATGTTTGTCTCTCACTTATAAAGATATAGAGAAATGACAGTAAATAAAAAATATCCATGTAATGGGATGATTGCCAAGGAAAAAAGCACTACTAGGGTAGGCCAAGAAATAACTCTTAGCACAAATGCAGTCTGTCTTAATGAACATCCGAAAAGCCCAAAGGGCTCTGCTTCACATCTCAGGGGAGAGTGGAGACTCAAAAACAGCCAAGTAAATGTGAAGCTGTGATCTTCTTTACCAGAGAGTATGTTTCAGCACTTTATTCCTCATTTAAATGAGTGTTTCTATGAAGGAACATAACAAATGCCACACTAGCCTGGCGTTTTTAGATTCTCATGGCCTCCTATGACATTTTGGTTCAGAGACTGTGTTGTTTGTTTGTGTGTGTGTGGGGGGGGAAGTAGCACAAGGCAAAACATCTATTCTGCTGGCACAGACTGTGGCAGAGGCAACGTGATCCCTGAGTTGGCGAACATGGTGGCTCATCATTTGGATTCAATATTTGCTTGAATATAGCAGGCATAGCATTTTAGGCAGGCTTGTTGTGGGAGCAGCTCTGGGTACCCTTTTTCAACACGAATCCTAGTCTTTTTCTAGAACTTCTCCAGTGACTTGATAATTTACCTATATTCCACACCAAACCCCTTTCTTGAAACTGAAAGGGAAGGGATTCTGTCATCTACCACTGAGAAAGCAGCTCATTACACTTGCCATTTTTCAGTATATCACCTGGATCTAATCTCTTACTCATTTATAACCTTGACAAATATTATTGGAAATCACATAACCAAGCTTGTCAAGGCAATAAATTTAATATATATACCTGGGCATCAAGTTTAGTGAAGTGCCAGTGCTTCTTTCAGTAAAGTGCACAGTTCTTTGTGTTTTTTTGTTTGTGTATTTTTAAGGCTGCATCCATGGCACATGGACGTTCCCAAGCTAGGGATCAAATCAGAGCTACAGCTGTCGGCCTACACCACAGCCCCAGCAATGCTGGATCTGAGAGGCATCTGCGACCTATACCACAGCTCACAGCAACTCCAGATCTTAACCCACTGAGCGAGGACAGGAATCGAACTTGCATCCTCATGGATACTAGTTAGATTTGTTTCCACAGAGCCACGACAGGAACTCTGAGTTTTTGAATCTATTTTTGTACTTTACTCTGAAATTGATTATTAAGATCATAGTTCAGGGAAGTGATGGTTAAATATGTATAGAAAAGCAGTAATTATTTTAATACAAATTGGAGATAGAATCGTGAAATATATACACTAAAATCCTCCAACTCTAAGGGGTAAGGAAATACTTATAATGGAAAGAAAAAAGCAGCCAAACATATTCTCAGGTTCTAAAACCAAAATGTAGTTTAAGAATCATTTCTCACAAAATGTATTCTCTTTGATAACATTATAAAACATCGAGACGATAGTCTCTAGATTCGAAATCCCAAATGTACTGGCATTAGTAGCTCATTATAAAACTAGAGCTGCCTAGATTTCTAATTTATGATTGAATTTGAAAAGCAAAGTAAACATGGAAAAATAGCATATGTGGCCAATATTTAAGAGCTGATTTATAAAGTTGTTAAGGATTAGGTATGAGTATTAGCATTAAAAGCAAAAGGCAACAGATGAATAGAAAGCTTTACTATATGGGATAAATAAAAACTTAGGTAATTTTAAGAAAGAAATACAAATTAATAATGATAATACAGAACGTACAGAGCCAGCTACAGTTAACTCTGTATGTTTCATTCTAATATTTATTCTGCACAGTTTTTAACTGCTTATTTTGTTTTTATATATAGAAATAAGTACTTGGTAATTCTATAAGCTGTTTTTTTCACTTAACTTTATATGCATATTTTAGAATTTTTATGCAATTCATATAATTTTATGTGTGTAATATTCCCAGTTAGTGTCCAAAGGTTTAAGTAATTTCTCTATTAACTATTATCGAACTAGTTTGTTTTCAGTTTTATGGCAATATAAATAATTACATAACAAACATCTTTGTGCATGTAGCTATTTTTCAAATTTAGGATTCTTTCCTTAGGCGAGATTCATACAATAGTAATTAATAGAATCTCTTGATTAAAATTATCTAGAAGCTTTCTTTAAAAAAAAAAAAATTCCAAATTATATTCCCTTTGAAGTACTGGGTCTCTTGATTAATACCCCTAAGGAACAAGCCAAACCACTGAGAGTGAATTAGGGTGGTGAAGGGGGCAAGGTTATTTCATTGATTTAATTTGAATTTTGTAGTTAGTGAAATGGAACATTTTCTAACACACTGACTAGTTGAAGCTTCTGGTTCACAAATTATGCTCTTTGTATATTTATTAATTGGGGTGTTGGTGGTATTTTTTAAAAGAACAGTTTTTAATGGAGATGAAAATTTAATTTGTGACTTTAGACAAGGTCACAGTTAGTTGAGGGAGATGCAGGTCCCAGAGTCTAAGTAACAGCCAAAGACATAGGTGCTGATTAAACAGAAGTCAGAGCAGTAAGCAGCAGAGACCAAAGAGAGGAGTTTTAAATAATGAAGGTCTACATGCAAAGCTAAGCTTATTGGTATTCTTGTGGCCACATAAAGAAGTTAAGCTGCTTAATATTTTGGGGTGCGTCATTTTGAAGTGGCTCTACAGTGTGATGGAAAAGTGTGAAGTTTGAAAGACAAATTCCCAGACACATCCTTCAGACAAATGTTTACATGTGGTAGATAGCACAAATGGCCAATGATGCTTTCTGTCTCTATATTCACAATATATATTGCTTATGTCTTGCACTCTGCTTTTGCGGCACCTTCCATGAGAAATGGAGCCTGTTTTTCTAACACTTGAACTTGTACTTTGTCACTTGACTTGCTTCGGCCAATAGGCCATTTGCAAACATCAGCAAACAAATATGGGCAGTGGGATTCATTGTATGTTTTGGAGTTGAATAGAGATGCTGAAACTGTGGTTTTTAAGGCAACTCCAACAGGGCTATAAAGGAGGAATTATGGAGGGGGAAGAATGAAGGCAGGGAGGCCCATCATGAGATTCTGAAGGTGCAGGTAAAAGATAAGGAAGGTGTGCAAACAGTCAGTGTGGATGGCATTAAAATTGAGTGGGGAGAGACAAGTTATTTGGGAGGTAGGATTGATGGGGACATAGACAATGAGTAGACAGGTGAGGTTAAGGACAGAACTGAGTCAAAGTCAGCAGCAGTTTCTAAAGGATGGTGCGGGCAGAGCAGTGCTGCAGGACTGCGGTGTTGGCAGGTCATTCATCTGGAGGTAATCAGCAGGCATTGAAGATGATGCCATGGACGCATTATAGCCCCAAGTCATACAGTTTCCCATTTTCCAACTGGCTTGCTTGATTTTGCTATGGGCCTGCTCCCTGACTTTATTCTAGGGTTCCAAGTGCTCAAAGGACATTTGTGGGAAACGAAGCTGTCATTATAACTCCAACATTTATTTTAATTTTTTTTGATGGTTTTGATATTATGGCTAACCTATTTACCTTATTCCTGTGTAATACTAATCATCACATTCCTGTTCTAGTAATAATATAGTACAATAGAAGAAAATTTATGTTTTAGACTTTTCCTTCTAAAGGAAAATAGGAGAGAGATTAACCAGTAATGAACAAGGTTAGGGTTACTAGATTTAGCAAATAAAAATATAAGACATCAGTTCAATCTGAACTTCAGATCAAAAGCCAAATAACTGTTCTGCTTAAGTATGCCCCATACAATATTTGGGAAATACTTATTTTTTAAATCTGAAATTCAGATTTAACTGAGAAACCTGTATCTCGTGCTACCTGAGATGTCTCTTATGGAATATTTTGCTCTGAAATGCTGATGCATACTAAATGGAAAAATTGTTCTGTGGACTAAAAACTTAGAGAAATGCTGGAAAAAGCGAAGTGAAACAGAGTTCCTTTCTTTAAGGACTTCTCAGAACTTTAAATCAGCTATTACACACAGTTAAGTCTTCTAAAGCACGTAAGTGTAAAGCATTTCCCGTCTTTAATTTTCTCAGATGTTTCCTTCATGCTGTGCAGATACTGTGTGGAGGATGGTAGTTAATCTATTTGTGTCTCCACCAACAGGTGGTGTGATGTGGTCCGCAGAGCAAAAGGTATAGATGCAAGTCCCAGGCCCCGCAGTCACTGGGTGTTTGAAACTGAGCACGTCACCAAACTTGGCTGAGCTGCTTTGCTTTCTCCTCTATGGATAACTTAACACCTAACTCATAGACTTCTTTGAGGCTTAAAAGACAGCACATGAGAGAGTAATTCGCATACCAAGAAGCACAATACAGATGCCAAACACATTATACCAAGAGGAGAGAAACAAAATGAAAGTTTCGAGAAATTTCCCAACAGGGCCTGGAGCTACACATTTGGCAGTGCACCTGTTTCCTGGGTTCCCTGGCCATAAGCTTCTAGTTCGCGGACTGCCTGGTTCACTGTATTTTACTCACACCACAGAGACTCACCAACATCTGATACTGCTGGGCGTTTACTGATTGTACTGTCTTGGGGGAGCTTCTGTCTCATGATTGTGACCCCAACTTGCTCTCTGGTACAGATTTCATCCAGTTCTGTCCCTGAACCCACAGCTGCATCCTATGAGGATTGGTAAGAAAACAAAAGCAGTAGTCCATCTGATCCTCCAAAAGCCACTTTAGCTAATTTACTTGTTTCCAATAATTATTTAGTTTCAGCTGACTGCTTTTCATTGTCACAGCAACTGTAGTTCTTTCTGTACAAAACTCATCATAGAAGTTTGAGGAATGTTCATTTTATCCTGCCCCAGCTGCTTATGGGAGCTAGAAACTGATCAGAATGAAAAGGGAGACAAGGCAGAGACAGGGGAGACAGAGGGTCTTAACTTGAATATGAGGGATTCTTATAAAACAATTTTTCATCTAATAAATCATTTGCAAAGAGTCTTCAAACCTAGTTTTGGTAAATCAGCCATTGGTTAATGGCTTTTAGGACCAAACAAATATTAGCAAAGATTTTTTGAGAGTTCATGTTTTCTGTGGTTGGAAAGCCATGGAGTCTTCCATTTTAGTTTTGCTGAAGTTTAAATAAAGTCTAGGGAGTCACCAGAAGATGCTTCTTGGCTCCAAGAGAGAGTGATGGTAATTCACAGGTGTGACCATTATTAACCTTTTATATCATTAACCAAAACAAAATCAGGAAAGTGACAAGGAAACCTTGATTCCCAAGTACATTTCTAAAGAGAAACATGGGTCTTTCAGGCTTCTTTTGATGGTTAAGGTTTATACTGCTTCTTTCTTGAAACTTTTCATGTGGTGACTATACTGCCCTCTCATCATTTAGTTTTGACTCCCAGATGATTCTGGGCTCTGATTCCATTGTCTGTGAAATGGTTTCTAATGGTGTTACTCAGAGGGGCTTTCCTCCTCTGAATGCTATTAGTGACCTAACAGAAAAGGGCATGATTTAACTTGCCAACTAAATGCATAACTGTAGCTACACAGAACAAATCAAGAGATCATATGCTACAATCTGGTATTCATGCGACCTTTAACATTTTAGTGATATACGGCTGCTGTGAACATAACTGAACTATAACCAAAGAAAAGAATGTATCCTCTCTCTTCAAAGTATCAGACTCTTAAGAGCATTATCTCACCAGATTTGTTAACAGTAAGAATTTGCAAAAGGATGACAGAATGAAAGAGTTTTAATGTATTTTGCCAAAGGGAAATTTACCATCTGGCTGTCTTCATGAATCACATATGCTGAGAATAATATTTTAGAAGCTACTGACAACAAGACACAGTAATTTGTAAATGAATATTACTGATGCTGCCCTTTTTAAAGCAATCTGTGGAATAAATCAGTACAGCAATCTATAGGATCACAAGTCAAAAACTTGAAATTGGAGAATAATAAACTAAATTATCGGCTTTTTTGTAATTGTAATAAAGATCCCAAATCTTTAAAATGTAATTACTTTGATTCAAATTTCACCATTCCCATATGCATCCTCTCAATGTGTTCCCAGGATAGGTAGGATAGGAAAATACATCATTAAAGCCAAGACTACAATAAAGCCTTATTGGCAAACACTGTCAAACACGCAATCAAAGATCATAGAAATATGTCAGTGACTGGTTTGATTTCTCAGAAAGCACTCTCTCTAGCAAAAATCTTGAAGGTATTATCAGTGGAAGACTTCAGCTTTCAATGTGTACAAACTCCTAAAACATGACTTTAACTTTGGCAAAAGTAAAGTATAACTTAAATTTATGGAAATTCAGTGAGGGATTTGGGAATAACCAAAGAGTTTCTACCAATGGTCTGATAATGTTTTTGCTTTATAGACCATAAATTTAGAATGGAAAATATTTACTTGATGAAAACTAGGAAATACCTATATCCTTTCTTTTTTTTTTTTTTTTTTTTTTTTTTTTTTTTTTTTTTTTTGTCTTTTCTAGGGCTGCACCTGCAGCATATGGACGTTCCCAGGCTAGGGGTCTAATCGGAGCTGTAGCCGCCAGCCTACTCCAGAGCCACAGCAATGCGGGGTCTGAGCTGAGTCTGCGACCTATACCACAGCACATGCAACACCAGATCCTTAACCCACTGAACGAGGCCAGGGATTGAACCTGCAACCTCATGGTTCCTAGTCCTATTTGTTAACCACTGAGCCATGATGGGAACTCCCCTATATCCTTTCTTAAAAATTTGTTTGGAAAGAGCATTAAAGAAAATGGAGAAAAGAAAGATCCTATAAACGTGACATTCTTCTATCATAAATCAGGTGACTTAGACCTGATTGTATGTGGGCTGAGAAAATAAATTTTAAATGATTTTCTCTTCTGTCAGTGGTGGCACTGATGCTGCCACACTTTCTTATTGGCAAGTGAAGATTCTTAAAGAAGTGTTTCTCAGGATGGAGGGTTTACAAGAAAGGCAAGTCTGTGGTCAGTAATTTCTTACAATTGCCATTTTCCAAAACAGGAAGTAAATATTTTTCTTCTCTGAGAATTGAGTAAAGCTTTTGCAAAGAAAAATATACATTCTGGTAATATTTATACACGTTTCTTCTTATATTTCATTCTTTTATGGGGTTAAGTTTTTTTCCAAAGAGTAACAGTGTATTAGCTAGATATATTTTTCTTGTAGGTCTGGCAAAGAAAATCCTTCAGTTTCATAATTATTATTATAATACATGCTAGAATGTATAGTGTATATTTATCATATGTTGTATATAATTGTAGTTTCTTTCTGAAAATAGACATTTGCATGACAATGAAGTGGCACTTTGAGAGCTATTTTCTCTTTTCTTGGTCCCTTGAAGTATAATCTCATGTAATAAAAAAAGCATATTCTCATTTACATCTATTTCTTTTTCACACACTTTAAGAAGGAAAGATACTTAATAGCACCTGGATATGAAAATGAATCAGTATGAATTCTAAGCTGTTTGAAATTCAAAAAGATGTCAAAGTGCCTGTGGAATATTTTTGCTTTTTTTCTGAGATTTAAGAAATACTAGGCTAATGTTTTGGAAACTTCCTAAAAAAGACAAAACTGGGGTGAGTTATAAACTGAGTTCTCAGTCTGGTGAATTGTTTGTGCTTATCTAATTCTGCAGTGATGAGGAGTAAAGATTAAATACAGAAAAAAATACTATTTGGAGGTAAATCGGGCATATGGCAAGTATATGAAGAAAAGGTGAAGAAAGAGCAGTGAAAAAATTTGTGACCTAATATGTTATGGTAAATTACAAGCTATTTATTATTTTGACTTAGAAGACACGATGAATTGTTCTATTTTAAGCTTTAAAAAATATGCATAACAGTTTCAGGGTAATAAGATTTGAGTCTTTTATTTTTGTTTTTTATTTTTTTAAATTGTTATTTCCCGGGAGTTCCCGTCGTGGCGCAGTGGTTAACGAATCCGACTAGGAACCATGAGGTTGCAGGTTCGATCCCTGCCCTTGCTCAGTGGGTTAACGACCCGGCATTGCCGTGAGCTGTGGTTTACGTTGCAGACGCAGCTCGGATCCTGCGTTGCTGTGGCTCTGGCATAGGCTGGCAGCTACAGCTCCGATTCGACCCCTAGCCTGGGAACCTCCATATGCCGCAGAAGCGGCCCAAGAAATGGCAAAAAGACAAAAAATAAAATAAAATAAAAATAAATAGTTATTTCCCCAATTTTTTTTCCCTACTGTACAGCATGGTGACCCTGTTACACATATATGTACACCTTCTGTTTTCTCACATTATCCTGCTCCATCATAAGCGACTAGACATAGTTTCCAGTGCTACACAGCAGGATCTCATTGCTAATTAAGATTGGATTCTTATTTGAATCCACATACTAATAAACTGTATTTTACCCAAGAGTACCATAGAACACAATATTTAACGTTTAAGGTAAGCATGATGCAATATTTTGATGAAGCCATAATAAAATCTGAAGAAAAATTAAAGGAATATTTGATTATTTTTATGACCTTGAGGGAAGAGAAGGATATATAATATCCATATCTATATATGGAAGAGGGAAGAAACCCCAAAGGAAAATACTAGTTATTTGGCAACATAGAATCTTATACCTCTTACATGTAAGAAGACACCATAAGTAAACTTAAAGGTAAATGACTAACTGGGGGTGGGGGAAGAAGAATATATAAATATGAGATCATGATGACCTCCACTGATCCAACCTGGTTAATTTGTTAATAAACACTCTTTGTAAGAAGAAGATTGTTAGGAAAAGAAGTTTATACCATAGGGTGAGTCATATCTACCTGATTATTTGATTAATGACCTTCTTCCCTGCAGCTAGAATCATATGTGATACAAATATTCTTACATTGTGCCCATCATATTCCTGTCACTAAATCTCCAGTTGTATTTTCTCGAGGTCTGTGGTTACTCATCTGAACAATTAGCCACTACCACTCTTGTATCCCATCAATTTTGATGTTTTCTGTTTTTATTTTCATTCAGTTTAATTTCCCTTGTAATTTCTTTGTTAACCCATGAATTATTTAGAAGTATATTGTTTAATTTTCGATTATTTGGGGATTTCCCAAATGTTTTTCTGTGGTTGATTCCTAATTTAATTTCACTGTGGTTGGAAAAATATATATTGTATGATTTCAACTGTTTTAAATTTGTTGAGGTGTTTAAAAAAACTTTTTATTTATTTTTATTTATTTATTTTTACAACTTACTGCCCAGTCTATCTATCCCAGAGGATATTCCATCCATGCTTGGAAATAAGATGTATTTTATTGTTGCATGACATGTTCTAAACACAGCAGTAAGGTGAAATTGTTTGGTAGTGTTATTTAAGTCTTTTATATTTTTACTGAGTTTATTTCTAGTTCTTCTCCCAATTATTAGAGTATTGAAATCTCCAGCTACAGTTGTTGAGTTGTCTAGTTCTCTTGTGAATTCTTTAATTTTTTTCTTTATGTACTGAGGGCTCTGTTTTAGGTACATATATAACTTTTATATCTTTCTGAGATAATTAACTGTTTATCTTTGTGAAATACCCTTTTTGTCTCTAGTCATCTTATTTGTCTTAAAGTCTTTAATAACATTATAGCTATTTCTGCTCTTTTATGGACACTGCATGGTGTAACTTTTTTTCACCCCTTAAATTTCAACGTATTTGTATCTTTGAATCTACGGAAGTCTCTTTTATGAATAGCATATAGTTGGATCTCTCTTTTTAATCCAACCTATCATCTCTGCCTTTAGATTGAAATGTTTAGCCCATTTACACTTAATGCAATTATGCAATGTGGCTGGATTTATACCTGCAATTTATGATTATTTTCTATATATTTTATGTCATTTTGTTTCTATATTTCTTTATGCCCTTATGTTAATCAAATATTTTTATTGGATTATTTTACCTCTTTTGTGATTTTTTTTATAATTTTTGTGTTATTTGTGTGTGTGTGTGTGTGTATGGTTTTTCTAGGCATTAATGTATGTGCCTTTATCTTAGCAAAATCTATTTTGGGTTAGTTCCAATAATTATACTTAGGAAATACACTTAATTAAATAAAAATAGTACATTTATTCCAATATAGTTCCATTACTTTTTCTCACTTTTGTGGTGTTATTAGTGTCAAACGTATTACATTTGTACGTGTTATAAGCTGACAAATATAGTCTTAAAGAATATTGATCCACATATTTACCATTTTTGGTGCTCTTCTTAGTTACCATCTGCTATCATTTCCTTTCATCCTGAATGTCTTTCCTCCTAGTCTGAAGGTCTTTTCTTGGATGGAAGATCAATTATCAATAAATTCTCACAGATTTTGTCTAACTGGGTATATCTTTATTTCACTTTCATTTCTGAAGGACAATTTTCTTGATAAAATTCTTTGTTGACACTGTGCTTTTAGTATTTATAATATGTTATCCAACTATCTTCTGACTTCCAATGCTTCCAGTGAGAAGTCACTTGTTAATTGTATTGTTTCTTGTATGTAATGCACTATTTTTGCCTTGATACTTTCAACATTTTATCTTTGTCTTTCAGCAATTTGACCTGCTATGTATGTCTGTGTTTCAGTCTCTGTACTTATCCTTCTTTAGATTCATTGGGCTTCCGAGAACTGTGGGTTAATATTTGTGTTGTTAGCGAATTGAGGAGTTTTCAGCCATGTTTTTTTCAAATTTATTTTCAGAACTTTTTTTTCTATTCTCTTTCTTGGACTCTTATTATGTGCACATTAGAATGCTTGATAGTGTCCCCCAAATCTCTGAGAATCTATTTTTCTTGTTTCTTTAGATTGGATGATTCCTATTGATTTATCTTCAAGGTCACTTATTCCATCTCAAGTCTGCTATGAAACTGATCTAGTGGATTTTTTATTTCAATCACTGTATTTTTCAACTCCTGAATTTTATATGATTCTTTTAATTTTTTTTAATCTAAAAATTTTTAGTCCAAGGTCAATGGAAAGCTGCTAAGGGACTTTAAGTAAGATAGTGATATGCTCCAACTCACAGATTCCATCACTTTCTTTTCCTTTTTTCCCCCAACTAGGCTGTGACTATTTTGCCAGTTCCTGCAGCATCTATCTTGTTGTAGTGAGTATATAGTTCTTTCTTTGGGGGATTATCCATTTATTGATTGCCATTATATTTTTTAAAAATTCTTCAAACATATTAAAAAGCTGCCTTGAAGTATATGCATATTGCTGATAATTCCAGAATCTCGGCTCTATCAAGGTCAATTTCCATTGACCACCCCCAGGTATAGATTACATTTTCTTTTTTTTTTCTTTTTTTGCAAATAAATATTTGTATCCTTTTTTTAGATTCCACATAAAGTGATAGCATGTGATGTTTTCTTTCACTAACTTCACTTAGTATGATAATCTCTAGGTCCATTCATGTTTCTGCAAATGCCATTATTTTATTCTCTTTTTTGGCTGAGTAATATTCCATTATATATATGTACCACAACTCCTTTATCAACTTCTCTGTTGATGAACATTTCCATGTCTTGGCTATTGTATATAGTGCTGCAATGAACATTGGAGTAAATTTTTTTTGCACATTCATTGAATAGTTATTTTTTATTTAAATTTTTTACATTTTTTTTGAGCCATGGTTTTTCTCTGGACAGATGCCCAGGAGTGGGATTGCTGGGTCATAAGGTAATTCTATTTTTAGTTTTTTGAGGAACCTCCATTCTGTTTTCCATAATGGTTGCACCAATTTACATTCCCACCAACACTGTAAGAGGGTTCCCATTTCTCTGCACCCTCTCCAGAATTTATTTTTTGTAGACTTTTCGATGATGACCATCAAAGTTTTGATTTACATTTCTCTAGTAATTATTGATGTTGAAACCATCTGGTCCTGGAGTTTTGTTTTTTGAAAACTTTAAAAATCGCAGTTTCAATTTAGTAATTGTGATTGGTCCATTCATCTTTTCTATTCCTACATGGTTTAGTTTTGGAGGATTGCACCTTTATAAGAATTTGTCCATTTCTTCTAGGTTGTCCATTTTACTGGCATATAGTTTCTTGTAGTAGTCTCTTATGATCCTTGCGATGCCCGTTTTAACTTCTCCTTTTCCATTTTTAATTTTATTGATTTGAGTCCTCTTTTTTTTTCTTGATGAGTCTGGCTAAGAGTTTATCCATTTTTTTAATCTTTTCAAAGAACCAGCTTTTAGTTTCATTGGTCTTTTCTATTGTTTTCTTTGTTTCTATTTCATTTATTTCTGCTCTAATCTTTATGATTTCTTTCCTTCTGCTAATTTGGGGTTTTGTTTGTTCTTCTTTCTCTAGTTCCTTAAGTGTATGGTTATGTTGTTTATTTAGGATTTTTCTTGTTTCCTGATGTAGGCTTGTATTGCTATAAACTTCTCTCTTAGAACTGCTTTTGCTGCATCCCTCAGATTTTGGATTTTTGTCTTTTTCTTCTAGGTATTTTTTAATTTCCTTTTTGATTTCTTCAGTGATCCATTGGTTGTTTAGTACAATGTTGTTTAGTCCCCACGTGTTTGTATTTTTGCAGTTTTTTTCTTCTTGTTGTTGATTTTTAGTCTTATTGAGTTGTGGTCAGAAAAGATGCTTGATATGATTTCAATTTTCTTAAATTTACCATGGCTTGACTTGTAACCCAGAAAGTGATTTATCCTAGAGAATGTTCTGAGTGTACTTGAGGAGAATGTGTATTATTCTGCTTTTGGATGGAATATTTTATAAATATCTATTAAATCCATCTGATCTAATGCATCGTTTAAGGTCTCTGTTTCCTTGTTGATGTTCTGTCTGGATGATCTGTTGAATGCTGTAAGTGGGGCATTAAAGTCCCCCACTATTATTTTGTAATTGTTGATTTCTCCTTTTAAGGCTGTTAGCATTGCCTTATATATTGAGGTGCTCCTATGTTGGGTGCATATGTATTTACAATAGTTACATTTTCTTGGACTGACCCTTTGATCATTATTTAATGTCCTTCTTTGTATCTTGTAACTTTTTTTAAAAGGTTATTTTGTCTGATATGGGTGTTGCTACTCCAGCTTTCTTTTGATTTCAGTTTGCATGGAAAATTTCCTTCCATCCTCTGACTTTCAGTTTATATTGTCCCTAGAACTGAAGTGGGTCTCTTGAAGACAGCATATATATGAGTCTTGTTTTTGTATTCATTCAGCCAGTCTATGTTTTTTGGTTGTGAAATTTAGTGCATTTACTTTTAAAGTAATTATTGATATGTACGTTTTTATTGCCATTTTGTTAATTGTTTTGGATTTGTTTTCACTGGTCTTTTTTCTTCCCTTCTTCCCTTGTTCTCTTGTGTTTTGATGACTGTCTTTAGTGTTGAGATTGGATTGCTTTTTCTTATTTATGATTGTATCTATTGACTTTTGATTTGTGGTTACCATGAAGTTTTGATATAAGAGTCTATATATATACAAGATCAGTTTTAAGTTCCTGGTCTCTTAATTGCAAATACATCTCCACTACCCTGCATTTGTATCCTCCTCATGATTTCTGGTTTTGGTAGCATAATTGTGTGTGTATGATTTCCTACCTTTACTATATGTTTGCCTTTACTGGTTAGCTTTGTCATTTGCAATTTTCTTGTTTCTAGTTTGGCCTTTTCTTTTCCACCTGGAGAAGTTCCTTTAGTATTTGTTGTAAAGCTAGTTTAGTGGTTCTGAATTCTTTTATCTTTTGCTTGTCTGTAAAGCTTTTGATTTTCTTTCAATACTGAATGAGAGCCTTGTTGGGTAATCTTGGATGTTTGTTCCTTTCATCACTGTGAGTCTATCATGCCACTCCCCTCTGGCCTATAGAGTTTCTGTCGAAATATCAGGCAACTTTATTGGGGTTCACTTGCATTTATTTGTTGCTTTTCCCAGGCTGCTTTCAATATTTTCTCTTTGTCTTTAATTTTGATCAGTTTAATTAAAATATGTCTCAGAGTGTTTATTTTATGTGGTATTCATTGTGCTTCCTGGATTTGAGTGAGTGATTCCTTTCCCATGTTAGGGAAGTTTTCAGCTATTATCTCTTCAGATATTTTTCTTGGCCCTTTCTCTTTCTTCTCCTCCAGCAACCCTACATTGCAGGTTACCATGAGGTTTTGTCATAAGAGCATTTAAAGTTGTCCCAAAGTTCTCTTAGACTGTCTTCATTTCTTTTCATTCATTTTTCTTTATTCTCTTCCATGTCAGTGATTTGCACCAATTTGTCTTCCACCTCACTCATTTGTTCTTCTGCCTCCTGTATTCTCTATTAGTTTCCTCTCATGAAATTTTTCAGTTATTGAATTTTGCATCTCTGCTTGCTTAATCTTTAAATCTTCTATTTCCTTGTTCAATGTTTCTTGCAATTTATCAATATTTGCCTCCAGGTTTTTTTCCCAAGATCTTGAATCATGTTTACTGTCATTACCCTAGTCTTTTTTTATGGAGGTTGCTAATCTCCAGATCACTTAGATGTTTTTCTGTTTGCTTTTTTTTCCCCCTGTTCCTTCAACTGGGTCATATTTCTCTTTTCATTTTGTGTAGATTTTTGTGCGGTCTCCTTTTTGTAGGCTATAGGGTTGTAGCCTCTACTTCTGGTGTCCACCCCCTTGTGTGTGTGAAGTTGGTATAGGGGCTTATTGAAGACTTTGTGATGGGACAGACTGGTGCCTGCCCACCAGGGAGGTGGAGCTGATTCTTAACCTTCTGGTGGGTGGGGCTTTGTCTCTGGGTGTGATTAGAGGCAGCTGTGTGGCTATGAGGACGTTAGGCAGCCTGTTAGCTGATGGGTGGGGCTGTGTTCCCATCCTATTTGTTGTTTTGCCTGGGGCTTCTCAGCTCTGATGGGTGGGGCCATATTTTTCCAAAATGGCTACCTCCAGGGGAGTTCACACTGATGATTATTCCTGAGATCTCTACCTCCAATGTCCTTTCCCCAGAGCAAGCTACAGCTACTCCGTTTTCCCAGGAGATCCTCCAAGATCTGCAGTTAGGTCTGACCCAGATTCTTATGCAGTCTCTGCTTTGCCCTGGGACCCAGTGGACATGAAACAAAGAGTGGATTCTCTGTTTCCCCTAGTCCTGTGGAGCTCCTGCACACAAGCTCTGCTGGCCTTCAATGTCAAATCCTCCAGGGGATCTTCCTCCCAATGCCAGACCCCCAGGTGTGGGAACCTAATGTGAGGCTTGGAACTCTCACTCTTGTGGGAGAGCCTCTGTGATATAGTTATTTTCCAGTCTGTGGGATACCCACCTGGTGGGCATGGGATTGCTTATATCACAAAAGCACCCCTCCTACCATCTTGATGTGGCTTCTTTTGTCTTTGGGTGTAGGATATATTTTTTGGTAGTTTCTAGTCTATTTTGTTGATGGTTGTTCAGCAGTTAGTTGTAATTTTTGTATTTTCATGAAAGAAGGTGAGCTTAAATCCTTCTTCTTCACCATCTTAGTCCCATCTCCAGGACCTTGCTGTTTATCCATCCTATATACAATAGTTTACCTCTGCTCTATATTGAATTTTCTGATTTCTTTTCATGTCCAGCAATTTTGAGTTGAAAAGTGGACAATTTAGATAATATATTGTAGGTAGTCTGAGAAGGTTTTTGTTTTTGTTTTTGTTTTGGAGGGAGGTTTGGTTATTTTTTAGTAAATGTGCCTGAACTTAAACTCCAGAATGTGTCTTTCCCATATTGTTCATCTGCTTATTTCTTTCTAGTGTTTCTATTTTTTTTCTAATAGCTTAACTTTCCAGAAGTCATCACTCTGTCAACATAATTTAGTGGTTAGCCACTGACTTGAGCAGAGTTGTGTTCAATAACCCAAGACCACAATGGTCCTATCTTGTACTGAAGTGAGCTTTGTGTGACCTGGGGAATACTTTAAAATTTGCAGTTACTTCTCAACTCTCCTTTGCTTGTGCATTTTGCCATGCATTGACAGTATCCCAGTAATCCAGGGATGTGTGGAGAATTTACTCCAGGTTATCTATGGCTCTTTTATTTCCAAGATCTCCCCATTAAGTTGTTAAGTTTTCTGACTAGTCAACCACTCACCTCAACTAGAAATGTAACTTTGGTCTAGCAAAGCTGTGAGGCTTTTCTCTGTCCATTCCCATCCCTGACTACCACTTTTAGCTGGAAAAGTCATGACTTTTTTGCTTTCCACTCTAAATCATGTGCAGCCCTCTCTGTGAGCAAAGCTTACCAGCCCATGATGATCATGCTGTATTCTTGCCAACCAAGTGAGTCACAAAAAATACTATATGACTCCATACACATGAACTGGGAAACCTAAAGAGATATAACGTAGATTAGTGGTTGCTTAGGGCTGGGAGGGGATTGGAGTGTGGAAAAATGTTGTGGGGTGATAGTTGAAATGTATAGAGTTTCTTTTTTGAGTTGATGCAAATATTCAAAAATTATGGTGATGACTGTACATTTCTGTGAACATACTAAAAATCATTGAATTGTTTATTTTAAATGTGTTAATTTTATGATATATAAATTATATCTCAATAAAGATGTTAAAAATTAAAAAAAAAAAGATGAACATAGAGTTGTGGCCAAGAGCTATTTAAGACAAAAATAGCCTGATCAGAATATAGACTCTAATTAGGCATGGAAGAAATTTTCATAATCCAAATAAGGGCTGTAGGAAATTATCCACAAACTGAATGGAAGCAGAGAATTCTGTTAACTCTCAGTTCCTCAAAATATCACCGAATTTGGAAATACGGTTATTGCAGATGTAATTAGTTAAAATGAAGTCATCCTAGGGTAGGCTGGGCTCCTAATCCAATATGATTCTTGTTCCCCATAAGACACCCATGTGAAGACACAGAGATACACAGGGAAAAGGCTACATGATAATGCTGAAGTCAAAAAAGAACTGGAATGATGCATCCACAAGCCAAGGAACCCTGGGGTTACCAAGAGCTAGGATGTGACAAGGAAAAATTCTTTCAAATGTTTCCGATGTAGCATGGCCCTCCTGACAATATGATTTCAGACTTTTGGTCTCCGAATTGTTAAAAAAAAATTCTGTTGTCTTAAACCACTAAGTTCATGCTACTTTGAGACAGCAACCCTAGGAAGTTGATGCACTGATCTCCATTAATTTAGTTACCCTCTGTGCCTCAGTTTTCTAAACTTAAAATAGAAATAACAAATCTACTTACTTTATAGGGTTGAAGTAACCCATGAAAATAATGAAGTACGTTAGCTATTTTTCTAAAACTGGGTGGTTAGTAGTTCTTAGTTTACAAAAAAATTAACATGAAGAGTGTACTTTTGAGTATAAGTTTGCTGCCCAAAGACTTTACAAGATGGTAAAACAATATTGGTAATAATAATGATAGAGTAAAATTCTATGACCATGTGAATTAAGATATATAATTGGTGATATCATAATATCTTAATAAATAAGCTTGGCCAACTTATTTCCTTGAAATAATGCAGCTCAGAATTTTATACAACTGGAACTTTGGATTCCCCTTCTCATTTAATGTTTAGCAAAATCCATCAGTTTATTAAAAGCCTTGAATAGATATTTGTAGTGTATTAATCACTTTATCAAATGAGTGTTTGAAAATACCTCGTGTGAGTCATTTAGCTGATAGCTTTCTATTTTGAAACAGAAACCAATTATGCAGCTCAGGGATATGAATACCTGTATGTGTGCAGCTCTTTTCTTTAAATATCAACAGATATGCATATTACACTCAAAATTAGAAAGATTGACACAGGACTTTTTTCCCAAAGAAAATGGAATGCAAATAAATGGCCCATTAGCACACAGATTAGGGCTTCTGATTCAGGCAGTGTTTCCACCTGCTTAGATGTTATGCTCTCTCTCTCTCTGAAATAAATCATCCAGATCTTTGATAGATTTCCTTCGCCTCCTCCAACTTATCTGGCTGTTTCGACATAACATGGACCTAGGCTTAAAGGGAGATGTTTGACTTGGAATTTAATTCTTAAGGAACAAATTAGCCAGATTATACGTTTCTAAAATAGGACAAATTAAGAGCGACTTAGATTTCCACCCAACTGGGAGAATTAGAGGAGGAATAAATAAGTGACCAGGCTATTCTAGTTTCTAGAAGCAGAAACCATAAATGATTAGGTGGAGACTCTCTAATCACTAAGGAGTTCTCTCTCCTCCTTCCTAGTGCTCCTGGATTCCTTTTATTTTCTAGAGTCACAGAAATTAAAGGCATTTAGCACATGTATAGGGGCTCTCATTTTAGCCATGAGATTGGTATTAGAACCCTGAAGACTGAGAGTCTATTCTCAAATGGTTGACAAATGGAAAGGATCAGCAAAATAAATCACTAACAACTGAAAACATCTGTGTGTGAATGAGGGCTTGGAATCTCATTGAGAGCATTCCTCATAGAAGGCTCAGATTGCTGAACTTCACAATGTAGCATTCTCCTAACATACAAAGCCGTGTGTGAATTACATTTCACAGTGATACCAAGGGCTTGATCCTTCCCTTTGATATACCATGAGCAAAAGCACATTCGCTAAGATTTATGGAGACACAAGTGAGAGAGGGCAAGACTGAGCCCTGGTGGGTCCACTGCTTCTAGCCTGCCACACAACAAGCCAGAATGTTTAGAAATGTGTTGGAAAAGAAACGTGGAGTATCATTTTTTATCCTGAGAGACCACTTGACTATTCACTTATCCCTACATTACTATGATTCCTCATTGCACTAGCAGAGCAAGACAATGGTACATTCTTCTAACTGTAAGTACATCTCCATGTACATATTTTCAAGAGTACTTATGGCTCTACAAAGCCCATAGCCTTAAGTATTCCAGTTGACATCATGGTCTTTACACAAAGAGGACACCTGGTCCTGTATATACATATATATATATGCACACATACACACACACAACGTGGGAAGCATCTTATCTCAGATATTCTGTTTCATGATTTTAAAAAAGCAATGTGAAGCTTGAGCCATATGAAATTGCTAGTTTCAACTGTTTGATCTAAAAAATGGTTAGGCATGTGATTCAATCTAATACTGTTCAAAAGTTGAAAATAGAGAGGGAGAAAGGAGTTCATTTGCTGATTCTTCCCCCCCCCCTCTTTTCTCTTTGAGACCACGCAAGCAAATTGAATGAAATGTTATGTTAATTCAAGCCATATTATGAATTCTCATCATGAAGGTATTTACTCTCCCTACTTCAGTTAAAGAATTTGATAAACTTTATTCTGTTTTAGTGTTTATCTAATTCCTATCCAAGTAAACCATAAACTTGATTTATAATACTGGCTTTTCAATCTTAGAATTGGTCATCTTTTCCTCTTGTGTTAGAGGCTCTTAATCACTCAATGAAGCCACATCGATATGTCTGAAATTTCTTGACTTCATCTACTATTAAACTATTTAAACCAATCACAGATTAAAACGAAAGAAAAACCAGATAATCTATAATCTTTTTTTCTCTCTGTAGTCCCTTTGCCCCTTCAGGATACCTTTCTCAACACTTTTAACCCAGCGAATGTCCCATTGGGCCAGCTGTGAAGAAGGAGGCTTTATCTTGCAGAAGGACTTACAAAGCTTTTCCCATAGGTGACACCCACAGTCATAATAAAAAGTGATACCTGCTATTTAAAGGGCTCCTGGTAAGGATACATTTCTGTATTAAAAATTAAATTTCTGACAAAGGAGGCAAGAATATGCAATGGAGAAAAGACATTTCCTTCAATAAGTGGTGCTGGAGAAACTGGACAGCTACGTGTAAAAGAATGAAATTAGAACACTTCCTAACACCGTACACAAAAATAAACTCAAAACAGATTAAAGACCTAAATATAAGACCAGACACTATAAAACTCTTAGAGGAAAATATAGGCTGGAAACTCTCTGACATAAACCACAGCAATATCTTGTCAGATCCACCTCCTAAGGTAATGACAATAAAAACAAAAACAAAAACAAAAAAATGGGACTTAAAAGTTTCTGCACAGTGAAGGAAACCCTAAACAACAACAAAAAAAGACAACCCACAGAATGGGAGAAAATATTTGCATATAAAGTGACGGACAAGGGGTTAATCCCCCAAATTTATAAACACATCCTGCAGCTCAGTATCAAAAAACCAAATAACCCCATCAAAAAATGGGCAGAAGATCTAAACAGACAATTCTCCAAAGAGGACATACAGATGGCCAAAAAAACACATGAAAAGATATTCAACATCACTTATCATTAGAGAAATGCAAATCAAAACCCCTATGAGGTACCACCTTACACCAGGCAGAATGGCCATCATCAAAAAGTCTACAAATAATAAATGCTGGAGAGAGTGTACAGAAAAGGGAACCCTATTACACTGTTGGTGGGATTGTAAATTGGTGCAGCCACTGTGGAAAACAGTATGAAGATTCCTCAGAAAACTAAAAATAAAATTACCATTTGATCCAGCAATCCCACTCCTGGGCATCTATCCAGAGAAAACCATGACTCTAAAAGATACATGTAGTCCAATGTTCATTGCAGCACTGCATACAATAGCCAAGACTTGGAGGCAACCCTAGTGTCCATTGACAGAGGAGTGGATAAAGAATATGTGATACATATACACAATGGGATATTACTCAGCCATTAAAAGGAAAGAAATAATGGCATTTGCAGTAACATGGATGGACCTAGAAGTTACCATGCTATGTGAAGTCAGTTGGACAGTTGAGACATCAGCATCATATGCTATCAGTTAACATGTAGAATCTAAAAAAAGGACACAATGATCTTCTTTGCAGAACAGATCCTGACTCACAGACTTTGAAAAACTATGGTCTCCAAATGAGACAGGTGGTGGGGTGGGGAGATGCACTGAGGGTTTGGGATGGAAATGCTCTAAAAATTGGGTTGTGATGATTGTTGTACAACCATAAATATAATAAAATTCATTGAGTAATAAAAAATAAAATAAAAAATTAAACTTCATATAATCTTTTAGTTAGTTCCAGTCTTCCCAGAGACTGTTTCCAGTTAAAGTATTTGATTTGCTAAAGCTGTGTAGCATTTTTTTGCTGACAGCTATAATTAGGATTTTTTGAGGGGAGAAGCAAATAGAAGAGGAAAGGGAGATGAAATTTCAGGTACTCTGTGGAAACTTGTTCCATTGGTTGCAACCTATAAGATTTGTTTTCTTTTTCTTTCTTTCAAAATCAACTGGACTCAGAATCAGCATAGTTTTTTTCTTTTTAGGGCCACACCAGTGGCATATGGAAGTTCCCAGGCTAGAGGTCGAATTGAAACTACAACTGCCGGCCTACACCACAGCCACAGTATCATGGGATCTGAGCTGCATCTGTGATCTACGCCACAGCTCACGGCAACACCAGATCCCCAACCCACTGAGCAAGGCCAGGGATTGAACCCACATCCTCATGGATACTAGTCGGATTCATTTCCACTGCCCCACAATGGTAACTCCAAGAATCAGCAATTTTAACATGTTATTGTTTTGAACTAATTTCCCTTTGTCTCTTCTTGCCACAGTGGAAATCCTGCTCACGAGAATGCTAACTTTGGGATTTTTACCTAGAGCATTAGAAGAACACAAGTGAAATTTTAACTGGGTTTCATATCCTTAGTTTCCACATAATTAAAAAAAATCATTCATTACTGTGTATATACACATGTATACATGACTTGATGAATTTTCACAGACTGAAATGCCCTTCCTTTTACATTCACGCCATTGTTTTTTCTCATCTCTTGGATTCTGAGTTAAATCTCATCCTCAGAGGGACTTCTTCTAAGCTCCTAATTCAAAGTATCAAGTTATTTTTTATCAGAGTGCTTGTCGAAGTATGGTCTGGGGATTCCAAGGGTCCTGCAGATCTTGCAAGGGGTCTATGAGGTCAAAACTGTTTTCATAATAATACTAACTCATTCTTAGTCTTTTCATTCTCATTCCCTTATGAGTGTACAGTAGGGTTTTCCAGTAGCTACATAACGGTGATTATGTCTCTCTGATGGTTACTTGTAAAGTGGGTGGTTGAATGTTCTTGGGTTTTAACATGTTTTTAAAGTTTTTATTTCTAATATAGTAGATATTTATAGATCCAACCCTCATTGGGGTCCTTAATAGTTTTCAAAAATGTAAAGGGTTCCTGAGGCCAAAATCTTTAAGAATTTGGCTGTTTTGCTTCATCATGTTACCCTTTTAAAATCAGTAGTAGGCATAGCCCTTTATCATTAGATGTTTTTCTACTTTTTTTACCTATTTACTGTCTTTTCCTTAGATCATTAGCACCATGAGGGGAGAGAGCTTGCCTGTTTTGTTTACAGCTATATTTTAGAGTTTCACATAGGGCCTGGTACATAATAATTTCTCAATAAATGTTTAAGTGAATGAATAGGTGAATGGATAAGGGGCAGGAAAAGAAAAAAAATTTAAAGATATAAACACCCCAGTGGTGTATAACAATGTTAAATGTTGTTTGTAGCCAAATGAACAGAAATTAAAATAAAATTATTAAAAATATTTAAAGTGTAATAAAGGTTTAAAAGTGATAATAAACAGTGATGGTGAGAATATGATGAGGCTAGGCTCTCATTACCTGCTGAGAGAAGTTTCTACTGTTTTTTGAAAGCAGTAAGAGCATTAAAAACATGCCCACCTTTTTTGAAGCAATAATTACACTTTTGCTGATATTTTTAAGGGGAATGACTTGAAATACAAAATGTATTATTTATAGAAGTGAAAAATGGGGAAAATGAAATGTTCAAAAATGCTTGAAGGGTTACATCAATTTATAATATGCCCATATGATGAAATATTTTGCAGCCATTGAAAATAACATTTGTAAATCATGTGTAATAGCATGGAGACAGCATTTAATTTATATGGAAAAAGCATGATTAAAATTTATAACTACTGATCCCAGCTATCAAAAATATGTACCAAAAAATACCGGCATGAAATACTTCAAAATTATAATAATGGTTGTTGCTAGGTGGTAGGATAATGATTATTTTTATTTTCTTTATTAAGCTTCTGACCATAAGCTCTTTATTATAATCACAAGAAAGTTATTTTAAACCACAATGCAAATGCTAACAATTTAATAGACAAAATGTTTAAAATTGCATCTCTATTGTTAAACCATCAAGGAGAGAACTGAAGAGGCAACATGGTATAAAAATTAGGAAAAGTCTGTCTGACCTTTGGGCTGATTTATCAGCAAGTCACTGAAACCCAAAACCTCACTGTCTTTACCCTATAAGATGAGGAAATAATAGTACCAACCTCAGAGGGTGGTTGTCAGGATTAAACGTGATATATATTCATGTGTTTGCCTATTAACTTGGAACCTGGTAGTGCTCAAGAACATTAACCATCATTATTGTTATTACCATATTTAACTGCTTTTTCTTCATCTAGATATATTTCAGAAAAGAAATCTAAGATTGCTCGGCTTCAAGATTGCTCAGCCAATCAATATACACTGAAAAGATCACAGAGGTCTCTTCCTCATAGCTCAAGGATGCCCATGTACCTTGAGAAAATAAACCAAAGATAAAAGGAAAAACTCAGAACCAAGCCTATGTGGAAAGTGGCAAAAGCTGATAAACACCAACAAGGTGCTACTAGCCTTTAAACTTTAAAGCTTAAAGGTGGCTGTAAAAGACTGGCTCAGTGAGAGCTTTGGCCGTCAGAGACCCCAGCTCTGCTTGGGGCAGTTAGCAACTAGGGGAGAGTTTTCTCACTGTCCTGCCTAGGTGCAGTGGCAGTTTTCTCTTTGTGTTCTGCAGTAGCTCCTGTCTCCTCCCACGCCAAGTGCTGGGGAAGCTCAAGCCACAATTTGGGTGCCATCTTTGACACCTCACTCTCCCTCTTCTACCATGTTCAATTTACCTCTACATCCCGCTATTAGAACCCCTAAACATCTCTCTCTAGTCTGTTCACTTCTTCCTGTCCTCATCATCACTACTCTAAAGCTACAGTCTCCTCTACTGTCTGCCTTCTACCTTGCCCCTCTTAAATCTATTCTTATTGCAACAAGGGTCTTTCAGGCATTCAGTCCCATCCTGTTTCTTCTGTGGTGAAAGTCTCTCGATGGTTTCCCATTGCTATTACTCTTTGGATAAAGCCTCCTTGGTACCCTCTATATCTCTAGCATTCAAACACCCTAATTATTGAATTATGTTCAGATCCTTGAAAGCAACCGACTCTTAGTTCTACCACCATCTTCCTGAAACACTCTCCATGCACAGAGCCTACCTTCCTCTCTCTCTATACTTATATATTATAGACTGAATGCTTGTGGCCCCCTGCAAATTCATATGTTGAAAACTCAACCTCCTACGTGACTCTATGTGGAGATAGGGTTTTTAGGAGGTAATTAAGGTAAATGAAGCCATTAAGAGTGGGACTCTGATAGGATGAGACACCTAAGTCTCTTTAAGAAGAGACACCCAAGAGATCCCCATACCCCCACTTCTCGTTCTCTCTCTCCCCCACAACCCCCATCTCCCACATGAGGACACTGAAATAAGACAGCCCTCTACAAGCCAGGAAAAAACTTTCATCTGAAACTAAATTGGGTGCCACCTTGATCTGTGGCTTCCTGGAGATACATGTCTGTTGCCTGAGCCACTTGTCTATGGTATTTTGTTATGGTGGCTCGAGCAAACTAATACAGCACACCCTGAACACTGCCACTTCTCCTCTCCTCTCATCTTGCCAAAGATCTAAGCTGAGGCTATTTTCCTGGGGGAAGATTTCCCTAAGCGACCCAGCTGGGACTGGTACACACAGCTGTGCTCTAAGAGCATAATGTGTTACCACCATCCTCTCTCTCATATGATATCATTGCTTCATGTTTCACATGTGGATTCCCCACTGGACCAGACTCCATGAAGCCAAAGAGCCCAAAACTGTGCAGCCTCAGATCTGGCATGTGTCTGATATAGAGATATCTCTGTGGATGTTTGGCTGACTTGCTTAAAAGGGCAGGCAATTTTCACTCCTCTTTCTCTTTCCTAGCCAGAAAATTTCTAGTCAGAAATTTCTGAACTGATATTTTTGAAAAATATATTGAAGAAAGGACCAATAAATAATGACTTTAAGGGCAATAAATTGATTTATAAGAGAATGGTCTTTTATATGATTTATGAATATCTATGAGACCACAAGCAAATAAAGAAAGGAATTGTAAAAGGATTTGAGTCATTTATAAATCTTCTATAAGTTACTGACACTTATCAGGTATGCGACCTTAAAAAACTTACTTAATTTCTTTGTCACTTATTTTCTCAGTTGTACATTGTGGATAATAAATAATACCTGCCTCTTAGAATTGTGAAGAAAATTTACAAGTAAACACAGGTAAAAGTTCTTAGACTAATATTTAGGACATACTAAGTACTTGATAAATGTTAGCTATTTTAACTTTCTAAATTAGTTAAAAAGTTTCCAGAAAAATTACACTCTTGGTGTTGTTGCCCAAGAGGCCTTAGATAAAGGGCCAGGACTAGACTGTTTTAGGCACTGTTAAGAATAATTGATTTCTGTGGGCTCTCCTTCTGAAGTTGCCATCACATAATATTTTATTTTATTTATACCCCACTGTGTTCCAACAAGGATTTCCAGGGCTTTACAGATGAACATAAAATACAAGTAACATGAGTTAAAGTCAGAATGAAAGAAGAGAGACAAACAAGAGCGAGGACAAAGTTGGGCTAGGGATAAATAATATATCACTAAAAATTATGAGCATGTTATGGCTTAAGATGAAACACTAAATCAAAAGAAGCTAGGGTAGAAATGTTATTTTAATTTCTTCTTCATCCCCACCCCCTTTTTCTTCTTTCTTTCTCAAGATGATTTAAATGCCATTTCAACTTTAAAAAACCCAAACTATTTAAGTTACTTTCAGCATCAAATAATTCTACACTTGAGAATGAAAATAGATTTTCTCTGCGCTGGTGTGTGAAGCCATATTTCAACCTGCAAATAGACTGTATATTAATTAAGGGGGATGAGAGAGCTTAACATTGATTAAGCACGTATGACCTGCTGGATATCAGTCCAAGCTTTCACCCAAGTTGGTTTTTTTTTTTTTTTTTTCTTTTTAGGCCCACACCCATGGCATATGGAAGTTCCCAGCTAGGGGTTGAATCAGAGCTACAGCTGCCAGCCTATGCTGCAGACACAGCAATGCAGGATCCGAGCCAAATCTGCAAACTATACCACAGCTCTCGGCAACACCAGATCCTTTACTGACTGAGCGAAGCCAGGGATTGAACCCATATCCTGATGGATCCTAGTTGTGTTTGTTTCCGTTGATCCACAGTGGGAACTCCCCATTGTTTTTTGATGAAACAACCATATGGAGTAGTTAAAAATCCATTTACAGATGAGTCATAGAGGATTCTAGAGCTTTGCTCAAACTATCACAGTTATAAGTAGAAAAAACTCAAACCTATGTCTGTTTCTGATGCCTAAACTGCTAACAACACATTTCAGGGGCAGAACTCCAGGAGATAATATACACATTTGCTTAAAGATATCACAGCACTTCTAAAAGGTCCCTTGAACACTTAGTTTCTTAGTTTCGTTTCCCTATTGGGAGATTTTCTTGGTAGTGGGTATGTACCACTGCTTGGCTTTATTTATGTAATCTGCCATATGGGCAGCAGAACAGAAAATTAGGGTTAGTTGGGAAGAAAGTCTTACCAGAGATGCAGAACTACAGGAGTCACTTAGAAGGTTTCGGATTATCTTGCTCAAGTGTAAAACAAGCAACAAAAGAAAAAACAGGTGTCAGAGAAGCTAATGCATGTTAATACTCAGGAGTAAATATGGTGGAGTTACAGCCAGAATGACCATCATCAAAAAGTCTACAAACAGTAAATGCTGGTGAGGGTGTGGAGAAAAGGGAACCTTCTGACACTGTTGGTAGGAATGTAATCTGGTACAACCACTATGGAGAACAGTATTGAGGTTCCTAAAAAGCTAAAACAGAACTACCATATGATACAGCAATCCAACTTCTGGGCATCTATTCATGAAAAATTGTAATTTGAAATGATACATGTACCCAATGTTCATTGCAGCACTATTTACAATAGCCAAGACATAGAAGCAACCTAAATGTCCATTGACAGAGGAGTGGATAAAAAAGATGTGGTACATATATACAATGGAATATTACTCAGCCATTAAAAGAATGAAATAATGCTATTTGCAGCAATTGTGGATGGACCTAGAAATTATCATACTCAGTTAATCAGACAGTGAAAAATAAACATCATACAATATCACTTACATATGGAATCACCAAAAAAAGGATACAAATGAAATTCCTTTCAGGACAGAAACATACTCAGACTGAAAAACTATGCTTAACAAAGGGGACAGGTGCAGGGGGAGGGATGGATTGGGGGTTTGGGATTAGCATATGCACACTGAAGGATGGTTGGCCAATAGGGACCTGCTGTATAGCACAGAGAAGTCTACCCAGTATTGTGTGATAATCTACATGGAAAAAGAATCTCTTTGAATGGATATGTATCTATGTATAACTGAATCACCTTGTTGTATAGCAGAAATTATTACAACATTGTAAATCAACTATACTTCAATAACATTTTTAAAAAATGAAAAAAAAAAGCCTATGGCAGAATCAGAGAATATATTTAGAAATGCCCTTGGAGCCAAGGGGGAAATGATGATGTTAAAGTTTTTACATTCATTTTATTCACATCTGAACGCTAAGAAATGATTGTAACTGGACATATGAACATTTCTTCCTCTCATAGACTCAAAAAGCACAAGGAAAGTAAAAGTTAAAATTGAGATGTCTTTAGTCATTTCTTTTCATCCTACTGTTCCTCCAGTAAAATTAAAATATCACTAATTTATTATTACATAGGAGCTGTGTGATTTAGCTTATAAAATACTAGGTCTAACAACATGAACTATGGTTAGTTCAGTTCTCTGAATAGTGTCAATTTTTTGTTAGTTTTTCATTTTTTTCACTATTGTAACTTTGTGCATGACTTTTGATCTGTCTTGAGTGTACCTCCCTTGACCCATTATTCTGAAAAATTCTTAAGCATCCCTTAAGTTTTCAAGAAGAAAACACAAACAACAATTTGGACATGCACCACAAGTTTTTATTATAAATCTCTGAGGTTTGGGGTTAGGCAGGGCTTCACAAACTATAGCCAAATCCAGCTAGCTGCCTGTTTTTGTAAATAAAAATGAACTGGGCCACAGCCATGCCCTTATTCATTTGTGTGTTGTCTGTGGCTGTGTTTGTGCTACATTGGCATTGTTGAGTGACTGTGACAGTGTCTGTCTGGCCCTCAAAGCCTAAAATATTTTACTACTTTGTCCCTCACAGAAAAAGTTAGTCAAATCCTGGTGGTTAGGAGGAAGAGTCTTTACCTTCTTATTTTCACATGTCAAAGTACAAGGCAAAACTAATACTATGCAGTAGGGGTGATATTTTCTTTCCTATGTTCTTTTCTGTGTTATGTGAATTTTCTCTAAAAATTTTTAAGAGAAAAAGTAAAATTTTTAAAGTTTTGCTCAAGTGGTATTTCACCTGTGAAGTCTTCAGTTATGACCTGCTTCCTATTAGTTCCTCTGACGTGTTAGATTTTTCTTTTCCTATATTAGTTCTCATCGAACTGAATTGTTTGGCAATTCTTGTTTCTTTTTGCCTGAGAAAAGCCTGTGAATTTTGTAATGAGAGTGAGATGAGCCTATGTCTTTTTTGAGGGCCTTACTCAGAACACTATGATTTTATAGTACAGTGAGAGGAAATTCTTCCTCCTCTTTACAGCTTACAGAGTAAAGTGGTCCCCCCTTAACTGTGGGTTTGCTTTCTGTGGTTTCAGTCCAGCAGTCAACTGAACTCTGAAAATATTAAAGGGAAAATTCCAGAAATAAGCAATTCATACATTTTAAATTGCATGCTATTCTAAGTACCATTTTAAAATCTCATTCCATCCCACCCAGGACGTGACTCCTCCCCTTTCCAGCATATCCTGCCTGTTGGACACTTAGTAGTCATCTTGGTTATCAGATCAAATGTGGGGTATCACAGTGCTGTGTTCCAGTCACCCTGATCTTAGGTATGAATGGCCCCAAAATACAAGACTAGTGATGCTGGCCATTCAGATGTACTAAAGAGGAGCTGCAACACGCTTCCTGTAAGTGAAAAGGTGAAAGTTCTCGACTTAAAAGAAACAAAATTGTATGCGAGGTTGCTGGGAGCCATGTAAGAATTAATCTTCTACTCAATGAAATTGTGAAAAAGGACAAAAAAATTCATGCTAGTTTTGCTTTCACACCTCAGACTGCAAAAGTTATGGCCACAGTGTGATAAGTGCTTAGTTAAGATAGAAAATGCATTAAATTTAAATTCTCTCTCTGAGAGACCACATTCATGTAATTTTTATTATAGCATATTTTTTCAGTTGTTCTACTATTAGTTATTATCGTTAATTTCTCATTGTGCCTAATTTATAAATTTAACTTTACCATAGGAATGTATGTGTAGGAAAAAGCATCATATATGTAAGATTCAGTACCATCCAAGGTCTCAGGCATCCCGGGGCATCTTGGAATCTATGGCCCGCAGAGACAGGTTACTACCATATTTCCGTAATGATGATTCATCTTCCTATTTTTACTCAGCTACCACTTAATAGGAGAAGGCTTTCCTCAACACCCTATATGGAAAACCAACCCCTAACCTCTACCCCCTTTATTCAACTTTATTATTTTTACAGCACATATGACTACTTGACAGAGCAAATGTTTATTTGTATTTTCCCATTCTCCTAGAAGGTAAGCTCCCCAGGGGTAAATCCTCAGTCTCTATAATTTACTGCTCTATGCTCAGTGCCTTCAAGATTGGTAGAGTCATTCCTGTCCTTATTTTACACTTACCAAGGAAACCAAGATGGAAGATATTGGCTTTGGTTTCTTTTTTGAAGTGGAAGGGGTTAAATTTGATTTTTATAAATTGTCTTCTTCCTTTGCCTTTGAAAATAAATATTAGTTTACACATTTAAAATGTCCCATATAAAAGTCCTTTTTGAGAACACTTTCCAAGCTATGACCTCTTTTCCAAAAGATGATCTCTTTTTTTTGGCATCTAGTTAATATTTATTTATTTATTTATTATGAATTAATAGTTTTTAAGTAAGTTCACCCCCCACAGCTTTATTGACATATAAATGACAAATAAAACTGTTAAGATAGTGAAAGAGCAAGATGTGATGATTTGTGTATGGGTACATTGTGATAGGATTTCCCCCATTAAGTTAGTAAATACACGTTGAACTCACATGTTTACCGTTTTAGAAAGTGTAAATTGATTGCCTATAGTCAGTGTGACTATAATTGTTGGATCAGGGAATAATAAATAGGGACAAGAAAATACAAGAACGGGGAAAGGGGAGGAAACAGAAGAAATACACTGATGTCCTTTGAGGATCAAATGTGTCAGGAAAGGCATGTGACTAAAAAGATAGAAAACAAAACCATCTATGTCTCAACAGTGAGAGCAGCAGTTACAGTACTAGCAATACTGTCATTTCAGAATCAAGCAGCTATTTGAGTATAAGATGCTTCTTTATTTTATGTACTACTAAGAAAGAAAAATATTTCCAACTAAACTATGATATGCAATTGATTAGTAGATGTATCCTAATTTCAGAGTTGCTAAAATGAAAAAAAAAAAGTGGTAAATCCTGTGTAATAAAGCTAACCACCACCTCCTCGAGCCCTCTGTTCTGCCATCATCACCAACTACCATCTCTCAATTGCTCACTGGCTTTCAACAACTTCCCTGGAAGTTTTTTCTTTCTTTTGTGGTTTTTTGTTGTTTGTTTGTTTTTGTCTTTTGTCTTTTTTGGGCCACATTAGTGGCATATGGATGTTCCCAGCCTAGGGGTCCAGTCGGAGCTGTGGCTGCCAGCCTATGCCAGAGCCACAGCAACACCAGATCTGAACCGTGTCTGTGACCTACGCTACAGCTCACGGCAACGCCAGATCCTTAACCCACTGAGCAAGGCAGGGATCAGGAGTTTTCAATCTCAGTGACAATCTCTCCTTTATAGAAGATGAAACTAAGTCTTGAAGTAACCAAGTAATTTTCTCAGGATCACAGCACTAATCTGGGATTTAGAGTTTGTGGCCACCATGTCCATGTGATGGAAATATGGCAAAAGCTTTAGCAAGAGGGGCTCGCAATTAAATTAAAAAAATTTATTTGTAAGTTATATTCATAAGAAACATTTAAAAAATATTACCACAATAATAGTAGCAGGATATAAGATTAACATTCAGAAATCAGTTGCATTTCTGTATACTAACAGTGAAATATTAGAAAAGGAATACAAAAGCACAATACATTTTAAAATTGCACCCCAAAAAATCAAATACCTGGGAATACACCTAACCAAGGAGGTAAAAGACTTACATGCTGAGAACTATAAAAGGAAATTAAAGAAGATATAAAGAAATGGAAAGATATCCCATGCTCCTAGGTTGGAAAAATTCATATTATAAAAATGGTCATACTACCTAAAGCAATCTACAGATTCAATGCAATCCCTATCAAATTACCCATGACATTTTTCACAGAACTAGAACAAACAATCCAAATATTTATATGGAACCACAAAAGACCCAGAATTGAGGTACACAAACCAAGCAGGAGGCATCACTCTCCCAGACTCAGGCAATATTACAAAGCCACAGTCATCAAGCCAGTGTGGTACTGGTACCAAAACAGACAGACAGACCAATGGAACAGAATAGAGAACCCAGAAATAAACCCAGACACCCATGGTCAATTAATCTTTGACAAAGGAGGCAAGAACATAAAATGGGAAGACAGTCTCTTCAGCAAGTATTGCTGGGAAAACCTGACAGCTGCATGAAAATCAATGAAAGTAGAACATACCTCATGCCATGTATGAAAATATACTCAAAATGGCTTAGAGACTTAAATATAAGACAAGACACCATCAAACTCCTGGAAGACAACATAGGCAAAACATTCTCTGGCATCAACCTTACAAATCTTTTCTCAGGTCAGTCTCCCAAAGCAACAGAAATAAAAGCAAAAATAAACCAATGGGACCTAATCAAATTGACAAGCTTTTGCACAGCAAAGGAAACCAAAAAAGAAACCGAAAAGACAACTTACAGACTGGGAGAAAATAGTTTCAAATGATGCAACTGATACGGGCTTAATTTCTAAAATATACAAACTTACACAACTCAACAGCAAAAAACCAACAACCAAATTGAAAAATGGGCAAAAGACCTGGACAGACATTTCTGCAAGGAAGATATACAGATGGCCAACAAGCACATGAAAAAATGCTCCCAACATCCCTGATTATTAGAGAAATGCAAATCAAAACTGCTATGAGATACCACCTCACACCAGTTAAAATGGCCATCATTAATAAGTCCACAAATAACAAATGCTGGAGAAGGTGTGGAGAAAATGGAACACTCCTGCACTGTTGGTGGGAATGTAAACTGGTACAACCACTATAGAGAACAGTATCGAGGTAACTTAGAAAACTATACATAGAACTACCATATGATCCAGCAATCCCACTCTTGGGCATATATCTGGACAAAACTTTCCTTGAAAAAGACACATGACTGCCCTAAAAAGTCAAAAAGACCAAACCAAAAAAAAAAAAAGAAAGAAAGAAAAAGACACGTGCACCTGTATGTTCATTGCAACACTATTCACAATAGCCAAGACATGGAAACAACCCAAATGTCCATCGACAGATGATTGGATTAGGAAGATGTGGTATACATACACAATGGAATACTACTCAGCCATCAAAAAGAACAAAATAATGCCATTTGCAGCAACATGGATGGAACTAGAGACTCTCATACTGAGGGAAGTAAGTCAGAAAGACAAATACCATATGATATCACTTATATCTGGATCTAATATATGGCACAAATGAAACTTGCCACAGAAAAGAAAATCATGGACTTAAAGAATAGATTTGTGGTTGCCAAGGGGGAGGGAGTGGGATGGATGCAGTGCTTGGGGTTAATAGATGCAGACTATTGCCTTTGGAATGGATTAGCAATGAGATCCTGCTGTGTAGCCCTGGGAACTATGTCTAGTCACTTATGATGGAACATGATAATGTGAGAAAAAAGAATGTATACATGTATGTGTAACTGGGTCACCATGCTATACAGTAGAAAATTGACAGAACACTGTAAACCAGCTATAATGGAAAAAAATAAAAATCATTATATATAAAAATAATACAATATTATCATACCAAAATTTGAAAATTATCCCTTTATATCATCTGATATTCAGTAAAATGTCAAGTCCTTATGGTAAAACATTTTAAAAATAACAATTTTATTGAGGTAGAATTCATATTCCATAAAATTCACCCTTTGCAGTACACGATCCAGTGCTTTTTAGTATATTCACAAAATTGCACAACTATCGCTACTATGTAATTTCAATTCATTTTTATCAGCCCTGAAAGGACCATCCCATATCCATGAACAGTCACTTCTGTTTTACCCACAAACTCCCCAGTCCTAGGCAAACATTAAATATATATTTTTCATCTCTAAGGATTTTCTTGTTCAAGACATTTCATATAAACGAAATCATGTAATCTCTGGCCTTTTGTGCTTGCCCTCTTTCAGTTTGTTTTCAAGGTTCATTCACAGTATAGCATATATCAGCATTTCATTCCTTTTTGCTGTTGAATGTTATTCCCTTGTATGGATAGCCCACATTTTCTTTATCCATTCATCAGGTAAGATACATTTGAGTGGTTTCTATGTTGGGGCCTATGCTGAATAATAAAAAAAATGCTATGAATGTGTGTAAGTTTTGTGTGGTCATATGTTCTCAATTCTTTGGGGTTTATACACAGGCATGCAACACTATATTTAACTTTTCGAGGAGCTATCAACTGGTTTTCACAGTGTGCCATTTTACATTGAATAAGGGCTTCAATTTCTCCACATCCTCACCAAGACTTGTTACTGTTTGCCTTTTTTATTAGAGCCATCCTAGTGGGTATGGAGTAGTCCCAGTGTGGTTCTATTAGCTTTTTTTAAGAATCAGTTTCTATGTCTGAACTAGTATAGATATAGATATCTACTTATCTATATAGATATAGATATGTAGATAAGTAATTGATCATTATGACTGTGATCTCTGAAACTTTGGCAAATGGTCCTTAAAGCCATTCGTGTACTCATCCACTTCTATTAAATGTCCAGGGCTCAATCTGATGTATTCACTCCCATGGAGTAAGTTGACTGGAAAATCATCATCTCCAAGAGCTATAAACTGAGAAAGGCTGTCAGCTGAAAATAAATCATCCTATTCACAATTCAGTGCTTTATTACCAGGTCACTGTGCCCATGGATAAGGAATGGGAAAAATAAGCGACAGAGAAAAGACTCACTGAATTGCATACTCCATTAGAATATCTAAATTTAAGGCAGAACCAGCACCTACAATATGTCTTTTTATGATTTGTCCCATTCGTGGTTTAAAGCCAGGATAGTGACAATAAAAAGACTCTGTATCATGTAAAATGACACGTTTTATTTTTCATATTTGTTCCCCCAAGAGGTAGCATTGCAAAGAAATAGCATCTCTCTGAAAGCCAAAGTACTTCCATCATTTATGAACTCTCCATGGCACTGGCAGGAAAGCAAATATTTCAGTTCTCAAAAATCAAGACACATTTAACTTTTAATGAAGTCTTGTTATAAATTGTGTATATGTGTATACAGATCTGTTTTATATTATGTACCTCAGCCATAAGAAATCATTGTGTATTTTTCAATTAGAATAAGACTGTAATATGAGTTCTTTTTGATGAAACAATGGACAGAAGCATAAGAGAACAAAATATACACCCTGAAAAACCCCAAACCCAAAGTGAACAAAGCATCCACATTCTAAACCTTCAAATACCTATTGCATGAGTTATCTCTGATAACTACTCTCAGAAAAAAGAAAGGAAATAAAATATTTCCTAAAGATGTTTTAAGTTGTTAAGCTGCAACTCTAAATATATTTTTATTAAGAAGATATTACTATGTTTTTCAGTATTTAAGTAAAAAAGTATTACCACTTTATTCCCCAAAAAATCTGTTTTCATGTTTACTTATTGGTCAAACGTTCACAGAGTACCTGTGTAAGGCATCAGACAAGGATATTCTTCTTTTGTTGGTCTGGCTAATGTCAGCAATAAGATATTCCTTGCTTTCCGGAATGATCTGACCAGAAAATTGCATCATTTAACCTGTCACTTACTTCAAATCTTTCTTCAGCGGTCACTTCATAACAGAGGAACACCTATTTAAAACTGAAAATCTCCCTCCCACCCCTCCACCTCCAACCATTCTCCTTCTCTATTTTACTATTCTTCAAAATAGTTAATACCTTCTAATCTCTCCTAATTTAATTTTGTTTTTTATTATTTGTTTTCCCCCTGAAGTGTAAGCTCTATGAGGGCAGGGATTTTTGCCCATTTTCTTTTTTCCTCTCATTATTTTACTTCCAGGGTGTGAATAGCCCTTGATACTTGGCACTCAATAAATCTTTCTTGACTAAATGAATGAATAGTGCTCATTTTGGACCACTATTTATTGAGTCTTCATGGTCTTTGACTTCCCAGATACCTTTAATTTTTCTTTTAAGGTCATATTTATTAACCTTTTCTTAGCTTTGATTTTGACTTTGGATAAACTCCTCATGCTTTGGTTCTTTTTCATGGTCAGTTGCTTATCTGAGTTTGTTCTGGAGCCACTTCCTGTCTCATTTCTATGTGTTCCCTTGTTACCTAAAGTGTTTGTCTGCCTTCATCACACTGAGTCCAAGTGCTAAGCCCTTTCCTGCCCTCCACTGCCTACAGGCCATCTCTACAACTGAGTGTGTCCCCAACAGAAATGATCGCCCCCCTCTCCCAAACCTGCAATGGACTTGGAAGCTCCGTGTTAGTTAATATCACTAATACCCAGCCTCCTGAGCTAGCGATGTCTGCATCCTCCATTCTTCTCCCTGATGATCTTATGAGTGCTACTCTTCACCATTCTGGAACCCAGCTTCTCCACATCCACATGGTCATAATAGCAGCCCAGGCCCTTAACTTCTGGCCCCAAGGCAAATGCAACCTTCTGTGTATCCAGAGAGGTCCAGGAGACCTCAGGGAACCAACACAACTATAGCTGCCTCTGGAGGAAAGAGGCTTAGGTCTTTCTGGGTGATTAGCAATGGCTTGTGCAGCACCTGTGGGGTAGAAGCATTTGTGGGGTGTTAAGTGATTGATCTAAGATCAGACAAAAGCTAACCACGACCACATGTGGGAGCTGGACATGGTGGGGCAGGGGCTATCATTTTGGAGGGAGCTGGTGAAAACAAAAAAAGCAGCTCCTGACTTAGGGAACTGTCCTGACTCTAACAGCTGGGTCCCTGTGTGGTTAGCAGCTGACCTGGTGTTCACTGCTAGGACCTGGAGTTCTCAGAATCTCCCAGAATTCTAACATCTGATAGGGTCACTCTTTGTGATAAAGTGACACCAAAAAAATAAAACAAAAGTCATAATCTCATCTAAGCACAGAGAGAAACAAGGTCACTGCATAAACCACAAAGTACCAAAAGTCACCTCTCCCAGCTAATAAGAGTGACTGCTGCTTCTGGAACAATAACAGCCTTAGCCTCATTCTAGTCTTTCCTCATGCTAGTTATGATTTAAGATACATAATCATAGAATTACCCTTACTTCCTGAGAACATCCACCTCAGAGCAAAATTCTGCTTCCTTGAGCCCCCCCTCTCCCCAAATTACTTAACACGGGCTCAAGTCCCATAAAAAGTCCTCTTAGAAGTCTTACTGAGTTGCCTCCTGGGTCCCCACAGTGAGTATTCTCCCTTGTTGTAAAGAACAGCAGACCTAGCAGGTCGAACTCGAGATTTGCTCCTGGTAGTCACTGGTTGGAGGGTTTGGATCCTGGTATGGGAACTCCACTCTATATTTGGAATGAACCAATTAAACCATTTGAGGAGGCTGAGTTAGATGCTGTGTAGACAAAGATGAAGCGGTTGGGTCAAATTCAGTCAGTAACTTGAATGCTTGAGGATATCTGAATCACACCGTCTTGAGAATCCTAGCACCCGAGTGAATGCAAGGTAGAAGACAAGGTCTCAACCGCTATATCAGATCCCCATGGATTACTGAAAACCCCTCAACTTAAACCTTTGGAGCATATGTTCTATAGTGGAAAAGAGTATGCCATAGCTGTATACTTTGTATATTGGCCTGATGTTATGGCTCTCTTCAATAATTTAAAAAATATTTCCAGAGGCATTGCAGTTATAGTAGTAAACCAAATACACAAATTGTCTCCTTGTTCTCTTTGATTTATAATTGCACATAAAAGACAATAAAAATAAATGCATACATCTGAAAAAAGGGACATATCAGAAAGTAAATAATATGAAGATTGTTAAATTTACAGAAAGGTAGAGTTTGTCTTGACAGTTCCTCTAGATTGGATGATGTCAGTAAAGGCCTATCCCAGGAGGTGATATTTAAACAGAGATCTGAATATTGAGAAAAAGATATAGATCAGAGAGAGATGATTCTAGGCAGAGTGACCATCTGGAGCAAAGGCTCTTAGGAACTGAGAATAGCGTATTTCACTTGACATTTACTTCCCTTTACTAGATCCCTGTGTGTCTGGAGGTGAGCTTTCCACAGATACAGTCTGGCTTCTACAAGGTCTCCTTCACAAGGTCAAGCACAATGAAATCCAGTTGCTCTAAAGAAACAGCAATACCGTACAAAATCACTTATATCTGGAATCTAATATATGGCACAAATGAACCTTTCCACAGAAAAGAAACTCATGGACTTGGAGAACAGACTTGTGGTTGCCAAGGGGGAGAGGGAAGAAGTGAGGTGGACTGGGAATTTGGGGTTAATAGATACAAACTACTGCCTTTGGAATGGATAAGCAATGAGATCCTGCTGTATAGCATTAGCAACTATATCTAGTCATCTACGATGGAGCATAATAATGTGAGAAAAAGAATGTATATATGTATGTGTGACTGGGTCACCTTGCTGTACAGTAGAAAATTGATAGAACAAAACACTGTAAACCAGCTATAATGTAAAAAATAAAAATCATTTAAAATAAAAAAGCCAATAAAATGAATCCCTTAATGGAGAACAAAAACCACATCAATACTGACTTAAACATTATTTTGTCTACGTGTGCACCTTCCTAGAAGTTCTTGTAGTAATACACAGACAGACATTTAGACCTGATATTACAGAGGTTGTGGGAAGATTTTCTGAGAAGACGGGTCTTAAAACCATGGATACCCTGAGAAGATAATTAGAACTGTGTAGGAAGAAGTAAAAATAAACTCCTCAGAAACAAGTAATAGCAAAGGCTATCCCTCTGTGGTCTTTCCTAGTGGATTCTCTAGGAAAACTATAGCCATCCAGTGATTTCTGAATGGAAAAATTACTTGAGCAGAGAAAAGAAAGCTCTAGCTATAAACCGAGAAATATTTTCGGACAAATGTTCCTTAACTTGGCTGAATATCAGATTCCCTGAGGAGTTTTAAAATAAACAAATTAATAAATACATTGTGGCAGGTTGAATTATTCCACCCACCAAGATGTCTACATCCTAGTCCCCCAACACATAATTGTGTTACCCTATGGACTGGGCCAATGTGATTGAGGAGATTATTCTGGATTATCTGCTGGACCCAATATGACAAGCAGGGGTCCAGACAAGAGCAAGGTGGGAAAGGTGGAGTCAGAGAAGGAGATGGAATTGAAGCAGAGGGCCAACTGAGCTGAGAACTGTGGACAGCTTCTGGAAGCTAGGAAAGGAAATGAAATGGATTCTACCCTGGAGCCTCCAAAAGGAACACAATTTTGCCTATCATTTTAGAACTCTGATCTCTAAAATTCTCAGAGAATACATTTGTGTTGCTTTATCTCACTAAATTTGTGAATATTTGATCCGGGTACACCAGGAAACTTATACATATGCTTTATTAGGTTCTGTTTCACAAAATCATAAAGGTAATTGGTGTTTATTGCCACAATGAGATAAACAAAGATACAAAGAAAAAAAAAAAAAGCAAACACCTTCTCTGTTCATTATCTCCCCAAACCTCATCTGCTGAGCCACCTGAGTTTTTCTACCCACACCCAGAGCTGGTAGTTTTATCCCTGCAGTTAGCTGCTTTTTACTTTACATGTAAGACCTCTGAATTAGTTAAACTGCCCTACTAACATATTCTCATACTAAAAACAGCAGATTTCACAAATGGACTCCCAATCCTCCTCCTCTCTCTATCCAGGCCCCTTTGCAAGGGGATTTGCAGTAATTCCCATCAAAAGGTGGAGTCTGTTTCCCAGATTAACTCTGGGCTTGGCCAAGTGACTTGGTTTGGCCAGTGGGACAGTAGCAAATATAACTCAAATAGAGGCCACTGGGAATTCTTGTATTTATGTGAACTGGGCCAAGCCAAGCCATTCCAGACTGGAAGAAATTCCCACCCAACTCAGAGAATCATGCCAAATAATAACTGTGTGCAGGTTTAAGCCACTAAGTTTCCAGATAATTTGTTATAGTAAGAAACTGATGGGTTAAGTGAGGATTTTGATAACTTCTCAAGTGTCTGCTTTTTCTGCGTCTGATTTTCTGAACAGAATGATATACAGATATAATCAATATTAAGCTGAGGCACTGTAGAGTCCAGTCTCCAAGAGGAGTCACATTCAAAGATACAATGGTGAAACAAACAAGCAAGCTAATCAATAGGTAAATTAAAAGCAACTAAGGAAGTTCCCATTGTGGCTCTGTGGTAACAAACCTGACTAGGATTCATAAGGATGTGGGTTTGATCCCAGGCCCTGCTAAGTGGGCTATGTATCTGGTGTTACTGTGAGCTTTGGTGTAGGTCACAGATGTGGCTCGGATCCCGTGTTGCTGCAGCTGTAGCTCCCTCCGATTCGACCCCTAGCCTGAGAACTTCTTATACCACGAGTGCAGCCCTAAAAAACAAACAAACTTAAAAAAGCAACTAAAATATTTTCTGAAGTTTCTTTTATTAAAGTTTAATAAAAGTTTAAGTTCCTTTTATTAAGTTTTATAAAGTTTCTTTTCTTTATAAAACTTCTTGAAATCCCCTCTCCCTGTTTTTGTCTTTCTCTGTATCTCCCACTTTTGCTAGCTACCCCCAAATCCAAAATTTTTCGCTTCTCTATTCTAAGAGCTCCAAAATCTTTTTCAAACCATGTCCTTACCCTCGACTATTTGAGTCTACTCCTTCTCCCCGTTCTTTCTGGAGCAACTCCATGCCTCTTCCAATAAAAATTAGCAAGCAAGCAAGCACTTCTTTATTTCAACTTGACCATTACCTTGATGTCAACTTTATACTCTCAGAAAAAGTGAATTATACTTTTAGGAGTGTGTGTGTGTGTGTGTGTGTGTGTGTGTGTGTGAATAGTCATATAACAATAATATTTCTCCCTGTAGCTCACAAGAATTTATGGTAAATAAAGACAGTGGTGAAATGTACAGTTAAATTTGAATAAAGTGGCTGGGAATATTACGGCAAATTAAAAGCTTTCTGCAAAAATAATAATAAAGAACTAAAACTTCAGATGATCCTAACTGAACATGGGAGTTGGTTATCTCAGGCAAAGGATTAAAATGAGCCATTCTTGGTGAGAGAGATGATAAAGTCAATCTGGATAGTGACAGACAAACATGTTTATAGTGTTTTGTTAAAAATGTAAGGAAAAGTGCTAGAATAACAGAGTAATAGACATAATTTCTAAGCCGCTAGAGTAGGAAAAAGAATATAAGATAATCCAGTCAATTCAGTTCAAGACAGGAGCTATTTCAGTTGGAATAACATTAACCTTATAAATCAGTTTGGGATGAATTAATATCTTTATGTTGTTCAGGCTTTCATGTAGGCAAAGCTTTTAAAAATCTCAAAAAAAAGTTTGTATTTTTCTTCTCTGCACATTTCTGTCTCTCTCTGTCTCTTTTTCTTCTTTAAGGGCTGTACTTGTGGCACATGGACGTTTCCAGGCTAGGGGTTGAATTGGAGCTATAGCTGGTGCCTATGTCACAGCTAGAGCAATGCCAGATCCAAACTGCACCTGCGACCTACACTGCAGCTAGCAGCAAGGCTGGATCCTTAACCCACTGGGTGAGGACAGGGATTGAACCTGCATCTTCATGGATACTAGTTGGGTTCTTAACCCGCTGAGCCACAATGGGAACTCCATCTACACACTTTCTTTTTCATTTACTCTAGATGTGTTGTTCTACAGTGCCAAAAACATAATCTTAGATTTTTATATTTTTAATTTTAAAATAATGATTTCCCCCTCTTTGATAAAGTTCTTGATGGATACTAAGAGATTTTTACTGGCTTTTTAAGTATATACTTTTATTGATTAAAAATAATTATTCTTCATTTAAGATATATCAAGTGTAATTATCTCTGTTTCATGGAGGTAATTTTTTGCTTTTAATAAATCAACATTTTTCATAAAAATTCTTTTCCTTCCAAAAGCTATGTCTTTCATTTCTATTTCATATCTTATGAATTGTCCAGAATAGTCAGAAAATGTTGTATAATATATGAGATGGGGCATCTTTTTTTGTTTAATTTTAATGGAGATGCCTTGGATGTTTCAATATCAAACATGATACTGGCTCTTGGGTAAAGACAGAAACTGCCTTGTCAAATTGAGGAACTATCCTTTCTGAGTCAACATTTAAAAGCATTTTTAGGAGAGTACCCCTCCTGGAGCAGCGGAAATGAATCCGACTAGGAACCATGAGGTTGCAGGTGTGATCCCTGGCCTGGCTCAGTGGATTAAAGGATCCGATGTTGTTGTGAGCTGTGGCGTAGGTCACAGACGTGACTAGGATCTGGCGTTGCTGTGGCTCTGGCGTAGGCCAGCAGCAACAGCTTCAATTAGACCCCTAGCCTGGGAACCTCCACATGCCTCAGGTGCAGCCCTAAAAAACACAAAAGACCAAAAAAATTAAAAAATAAAAAAAAAGCATTTTAAAAAAGATAATATGATGTGTTAAATTTACAACTATTCTTTAAAGCAACTAAACTAGACTGAAATATATTTTTAGTATAACTTGAATGTGTCCAATTAGATTAAAACTCTTTCATAAGCAATACCCAGTTTAATGTCTCTACATGTTAAATAGCAGTATGAAGAACAACAGGAACTTTGAGTTCCTAACTCTTTTTCTCTTCATTTAAGCTTAGGTAATAACTCAAATTCATGCTTTTTAACATTATGCTTATTTAATTATTTTAGAGTTTCTGCCACAAATATTTTTTCCCTGCAGGTTGCAATACATCAAATTTGATTAATGCCAAAAGATCTGACAAATATTTTAGTGAGTTAATTTGTGCCTCTTAATGTTTAAAATTTATGTAGTTAGTTGACATCCTGGTAAACCAATAAAATACCGAGAAATAAAAGTATAAGCTTGATCTTAGTTAACATATGCTTTTTTGTATCAGCCCCATAAAATTCCGCTTTTATGAATTTTGTTCATATGCTGTTTATTGGAAGTAACAAATTGTTGTAAAATGAATTTCTCTTAGTTAAAAAGTAACCATCTAAAGGCCTAGTTTCCCTTTTAAAATAAATTCTTCAGTGTTTCAATTTGAAGATTGGCCTGTTGAAATCTTTTGTAGAGAATGTGTAGATTCTCTCTGCCCTTTAACTCATTTCTTCACTGCATTTAGTAAACACCTATTATGTGCTCTTTGTATTTGAGACAATTCATGAATAAAACAGAGATCCCCATCCTGGAGAAGGTGATGGTGCCAGCAAACCATAAGCAGGAAATACAAAAGTGACTCCGTGGTCTGTTAGATTCTGTGAGGCAGACAAAGAGTGCAGAATGCAGTGTGGAAAAGGGCTCGCCATAGGCCTCAGTGGGGTGACATGTGAAGAAAGACTTGACCAAAACCCAGGGATTATAGTTAAGCAGATGTTTAGGACAAAGAGTGTTCCAGAAAAGGGAAAAGCTAAAGCCAGTATCCTAAGGTAGAAGTGTTCAGGCTTGTTCAAGGAACAGCAGAGAAACCACTGTGTCTGGAACAGAGTGAGTGAGGGGAGGAGGAGGAGAAGCCAGAAAAGTAATTTTGTAGGGCAATTTTTCTTTCGTCTTCTGTCTTTTTAGGGCCTCATCCAAGGCAAATGGAGGTACCCAGGCTAGGGGTCAAATTGGAGCTGTAGCTGCTGGTTTATGCCACAGCCACAGCAACAAGGGATCAGAGCCGCGTCTGTGACCTACACCACAGCTCACAGCAATGCTGAATCCTTAACCCACTGAGCAAGTCCAGGGATCAAACTTGCATCCTCACGGATGCTAGTGGGGTTTGTTAACCACTGAGCCACAATGAGAACTCCAGCAGATCAGTTTAGAATTAGTCTAAGGACTCCGGCTTTCATATAGGCGCCATTGGAAGGCATTGAGCAGAAACTTGACATCATGCAGTAGATTTTTCAGAAATCGTTCTGGTTGTGGTGCTAAGAGTAGTCTGCAGGGGACAAGGGTAGAAGAAATGAGACCCATTAGAAAATATCCCAAATTCTCTTTCATGTATATACATTTTGTTTTATATATATATATATGTATATATACACACACACACACACACATATATATATATATATAAATTTTTTTTTCTTATGCATTTTAGGGCCACACCTGTGGCACATGGAAGTTCCCAGGCTAGGGATCAAATCAGGGCTACAACCACCAGCCTAATGCCACAGCCATAGCAACATGGGATCCAAGCCATGTCTGTGACCTACGCTATAGCTCACAGCAACACCAGATCCTTAACCCACTGAGTAAGGCCAGGAATCAAACCTGCATTCTCATGGATACTAGTTGGGTTCACAACCCACTGAGTTATGAACTCAATGGGAACTCCCAATTTTATAATATTTAAATTAGTTCTCATGTGAACAGGAATGTGTAAAAGAGTCAGAAGAACAGAAAAATCTCTCAAAAAGAGACTTTTTCCTTTCTAAAATACAAACACTTTCTGATTAGCATCAGCAATGAGTAGGGCATACTCATTTCCACGGTGATGGCATTTTCTGGCCCTTGTGTGGCGGGGTAGGATAAGGCCATCTTATCTGTTCTTCCAAAATAGATGGAAGAAGTCACTGACCTTTCCAGACCAGAATGGTGGGAGCCCATACAGAGCTGGCTTTCCGTCAGACACAGTGACCAGAATGTTCCAGAATGTTCTAGTAGCTTTTCTGTCAGCCAGGTCTTGGCATGAGACCCACATGAAGCAGCATCCCTAGGCAAAGGGAGATGGGCATGTTATGTGGGTGAGCGACTAACCTCTGTATTGTGAAGCCGCTGAGACTTGAGGATGGTCTGGTATAGGTATTCTAGCCTATCCTGACGGCTACTCTCTGAGAAAAAATTTGCTTCATTATTCCTTAAAGAGAGGCAACCACTGAGCACTAGAAACCTGAAAATGAAGCACAGGAATATTAACCATTTCTCTGAAGCTAGAGTAAAATTTAAATGCTGAAAGTTTAGAAGAGGAAGCGCATCTACTTTGCAACCACAGTACCAAGATGGAAAATCTAGGTGTGTCTCCTGTACTTTTTATTTGGCTCTCACTTGGAGCTAGTTAGACCAACTGTTCTACATAATACGTTAGTAATTGGGTGGAGTTCTTGACTGGGACAGTGAGTCCGTTTGAACATTTCCTATGAAAATCCAGGGATTGCAATATTGACAAAACAAGACAGATATAGCCCATCTGATTACTTCAGAACTTTTTCAGCCCCAAACGCTGGTAGCTGGATTGATATGCATCATTCTCTGAAATACAAGCAGTAAAAATAAGTTATATATGTTAGTTTGATGTGTGTTTTAGTACCTTTGATCATACCCAGCAGAGGAAAAACCAGAAGGCTCTTAATATGGAAGTCCCTTGTCTTACCCAGGGCTCTGTGAGGATTAGGATTCACTGGAAGCTTTTGGATAATCCATGTGGGAAAACAGTTCAAGAATTATTTTTAAAAGTATGAAGCTTACAGTCAAAAGATCAGATCTGAGCATCAGCTCTGCCAGTCCGAGTTATGACACCATATGAGCTGACTTTTAAAGCTTGCGCAAATTTCATAAGCTGTATTTCAACTGCCTCATTGGTAAAATGCCAGATTAGGAAGATTCTTGTGAAAAGTGCATGAGATAAGGTCTGTGAGAACTCTGTCTGGGCTCCAAGGTATTAACTTCCTCACTAAGGTCTGTTCCATTGACCATGTTCCTAAGACTGGCAGCAGTTGGGGATGGATCCAGAGAGAGCTTGTGGCTGAATTAACATATTTTTAAAGACTGTATACTAATCAAGTACTATTTTTGGTGTGGGCTCAGGGTGGGGGGTTTCTCCTACAAATAAATGGAAAAGTTGTCCATCACACAAGTAGCTTACCCACTGGTATCATGGCCAAGCCTCAGACCAGGTACTATGGTGATGTCTGCCATTCTGTGCAATTTGAGCAAATTCTTATCAGCAGCACCTTTCTCTTTGAGAGGGAGTGGTTTCTACTCGGTATTCTTCATCTTATTGTGGGGCACCTGCAGTTAATGAAGAGCCCTGCTCACATCAGAAGCAATGCTACAGCCTGAAAGCTCAGATGCATGGCACTCATAGTTTAGCTAAAAGCTCTGGCTCTGCCTGCTAACAATGGGCTTGGGAACTCACCATGTCAAGTTCTGACATTCAGTGAGCTGGGCCAACAAATGCTAGAGCCTTATGTTTGCAACAGATTATTTTGAAGAACAGGCTTGGAATTACCATCTTGGCACCCGCTCTCATTACACAATCCTGGAGCATAGATGATGGAGCGTGAATCTTGAGTACATATTTCACATCCTCATAATTTACTCTTTATACTCCAAGAAGAATAATGACAGGAAAAAAGATTCCTAGTTTACTTTGCCCTCCACCAGCAGCCCCCTTCCAGTGCCCTTGTTGAATTGGGTGGCAAAAAAATAATCTCTCCAGGAAATTTTCCTTTAGGCTTCTCTTAAATTTCCTTCACCTAAGTTTTTTAAATATATTCAAGAAGGGGATTCATTTCAAGTTTCCTTCATGTGTTGGTCAAGAGAAGAAGCATGTAATTCAGAATTCTCAAAGCCCTGAGACAGTGAGGCATTTCAATGGAAGTTTGCTTTTATGAAATGTGGGATGCACTATTTTCTCTTGCTTCCAACTTCGGCTCCCCAATTAGGCAGTAAGGGGGCATTTCTGCCCCACATTTATTGAAAACTTATTATTTGCCAGGCACTTTGCATATGTCTTAACCCAAATAGCTCTGGGAGGTAAGCGCTTTTTCTCATTTTGCTGATAAACGTAGCCTGGGGAGATTAAGTAATACCCATGGTCGCCCTGTTGGTAAATTGCATGGTCAAGGTTTAAACTCTGGGCATCTCACTCTTGGAGGCTACTATCTCTCAGTGGCAGTGATAAGAGATAGGTTCAGAAGTTCTGAAAAATGGATCTGAGCTATTTTTCAGGAATAAGTGGAGAGGAAAAAGGGGGTCTAAGAAGAAAGGGGGATTAAAAAAAACAAAAAACAAAAAACTTGAGAATGGCATGAAGCACACCTGTACAGATCAGAAGATAGTGGTTTGGCTAGTGGAATTTCCCTTTCTAGAAATTCTGCTTTTGGAGGCACAGATCTGCCCACTAATGGAGAACAGTTAAAAGGTTTATACAGCAGGGAATTTCCGAGCCTTTAAAAAGCCAAAGTGTTAAGATTTAGGCTTTCTGTGTCACCCAGTAGTTAGTCTCTTCTCTCTTCTGCAAAACGGGGAACACAATATGACCTACTTCATAGGGATATTGTGCGAACTAATCATGGGTTGATCCTCTAATACCAAACAGAATTCCAGAATTTCCTCTATGTAATCTGTAAAACACATATTATTAAGCACAATATTTACCATTAGAAAACCATACTAGATGCATGTGGAATTAATACAGGACAGAGGTGAGCAAGAAAACAAAAGCACTGTCTTCTCTTGTCTTTTCTAGGGCTGCTTCCCATGGCATATGGAGGTTCCCAGGCTAGGGGTCTACAGGCCACAGCCAGAGCAATGCAGGATCCGAGCCTCGTCTGTGGCCTACACCACAGCTCACGGCAGCACCGGATCCTTAACCCACTAAGCAAGGCCAGGGATCAAACCTGCAACCTCATGGTTCCTAGTAGGATTCGTTAACCACTGCGCCATGACGAGAACTCCAAGAAAGCACTGTTTTCTTGACCTCCCAGCTGCTGCCCCAAATTTGTCTGTCTCCGTCTTTGTCTCTCTCAGTTAGAGCCTGTCCTAAAGTCTATAAAGATTAAAAAATATTAACATCCCAAGGCATCTCACACAAAACAAATATTACTTTACAACCCAACACAAATATCAAAATGGAAACACTGAGTATGCAGGGGTACAGAGGGCTGAAATTAGAATTATTAGTCCTTTAATAGTTTTTACTCAAAGTGTTTGAAACTTTAACCTTCTCAATCTCAAGTCATGACTTTTATTTTGTTCAGCTTCTAGAGGCAAAAAGAAACGTAACTTAAGCAGATATTGTATTTAAAATTCAATCAGAGCAATAAAATTTATCTATTTCAAATCTGTTAGACTAAAAGCTGACTGCCCTCTGGTGGGCTGTTTCTAAAATATTTAGCACCTCTTTAACTTTGCTTTATGAAATATATTTTAAGTGCCATGAGATTATTTTACAATCAATTCATGTAAATAAAATTGGACAGGAAAAGGAGAAAACTTTAAAAGATTAAATATTTTTTATTAAATGTAAAAGCAAATTATAATGAGTTTATTTTTCTAACTTTTAAGATAAGATTTTCCTTTAAGTGTAAATTTACTTCAGTTTTAAGTTTCAATTAAAGTGGTGGAAGTACAGCAAAAATTCGGGGCGACTTTATTTTCATTTTTGACATATCTACATCTTAATACTTGGGTTGTTTTTCCATTGTTAAGCATAACAATAGTCTCTGTTCCTGTCCCTGTTTAAGTGTTAATTTTACTGTTTGAAAAAAAAAAATGAGATAATTATATTCTTGTTTCCCCCCCCCCCCAAAAAAAACCCAAACAAAAAACAAAAAAACAAAACCTACATAGCTTCAGGGGAAAAAAAAAAAAAGGTAAAAAAAAATACCACATTAAAGTAATAAGAGCTACCATAGGTCTAAGTAGGAGGTATGCATAGGGACGACTGACAAAACACTGAAATCTTAACAAACTCCAGTGCCTGTCAATCTTGTGATATAACAGGATCTCATTCTCCTCTGTTTGCAATTCCTCCTAATACAGAGGTTCCAGGGAGCTGAAGTCTCAGGCCTGTCTACTGACTGAACTTTTCAGTTTTCATCCAATTCTTTGGACTGTGTCTGCTAACAACCTCTGAGGCATCACCAGCCTCACTGGTCAGACCATTGTCACTCACTGAGAATTTTAACTCACACTTTAATTTATTTCCTCAGCACTTGTCTCATACTTGTGCAAACAAACCTTGTGTTTAGTATCTGAATTTATGTGAACAAATTTATTTCAAATAGATAAAGACTGGGTATAGGGAAGACAAGAATCAGCAAACTACTTAAAAAAAAAAAAGAAAGAAGAACCCTTAGCCTGTCTATAAGGAAAATGAAAAAGAATACTGAGCAATTTGTCTGATCAATTTCATCAATACTGATAACATTTGGCAAATCCAGTTTAACATCCCTCTCCCCCCTTTCCCTGGTAGCACTGTCTTTTGACAATGGCATAAAGATTAATTTACTAACTCTTTTTATTTCATTTAGCATTTGCCTATGGAACTTCAGGAAAGAAAGAAAACTCCCCCTTTTTAAAAGTGTTATTGAAGACTGCAATCAAATGCCTCCATTAGGTTAATTTTGCGGCTGCAGATTATCAGGTTTAAGTACAGTAGCAGCTAGAGGAGTATCTAAATATACAAAGGTTCCCCCAAATTCAAATTCTCAGTCAGAAGACTTCACGTGAAACACGCAAGAACAACTAGAGTGTATTTCTCCAAAGTCATGAAAGTCACACAATTTAAAATGTGTCCTGTATTTTGGTGCAAGTTAACATCTTCCGTGTTTGCTTTTAAACTAATTAACATATGAAATGGCTTTAAAATGGAAAACTGTCCCTTCTGGTAGATTTGACTCCGCCCCCCACCCCACCCAATACAAAGTAAATGGAAATATAGAAGTAAAGAGGTGTGTTCCCACCCGAGAATGACTGCCTTAAAATTGTAACAAATTTACTTTTTTTATAAGAACTCACCAGAACTTCGTTTGAAAGGCTTAACAGCAAACCAGGTTCACTATTTTTCTCGCTCTGCAAATACAGCACTGGAGGCTGCTCTCAGAGGTTTTGCTTTCTGCCCAAACACCCCCGCCTCTCCTTGAACCTGAGGGAATTAAAAATCTCCCTGTCCATTTGAGTTCTTTTAGGTTTTCACTTTAAAAAATTATTTAAATGATAGATCCTGAGCATTTAGCATCACCATTCTTGACAAGTTTTCAGTTTGGCTTCAAAAATATTTGAATGAAAACACATGCGTGTGTTAGTAAATCTATATCTACACTGAATAAAAGTAAGTCGTTTTACCTAGCATTTCCAGGTATGTAGAAACTGAAAAATTAACAGTGTGTATATGTGCGTGTGTAAATAGATGTAATCCTACAGCTGCCTCTAAACTCTGAATTTTCGATAGTCTGTACTCTATCAGTGTATGTTAAATCAATATTTTTATAGTTTAAAATGTGATTTTTTTCCCATTGCAAATCTGTACCCGCTAATTGTAGCTTTGCTGCTTGTGATCAGAAAGCTTTTCCATGGTCCTGCGCTGCGATTCCTTTTTCCATCAACAGAGGGCACTCTGTCGTTTGCCAAGGAACTCAGCTGAGGCGAGGGAGCAGAGGGCTGCAAGTGCAGCGTCTGACAGACGAGGTTTGCACAGAGTTTACTCTAATAACCTGCAGAAGCTTTTCCAACTGGTCAGTATATAATTTATTGGAAATGATTGAAACAACATACCTGAATGAAAGAGAACCCCATGATTTACAAAAGTCGGATGCAAGTGACTTTTAAGTCAGTGGTGTATTATTATTTGAGTATCACCCAAGCGGTTAGTATCGGAAATCATCATATGCATAAAACCCAGATGCATGCTCAAATCCAAGCTCACCTTGCAGAGGGAGTGACAGCTTTATTTATGCTGCCTGCCCTCGCACTGTGTGCGGGAGTGTCTTTGGTGTGCCTGCTCCAGTACAACTTAAATATATCATAGCTGTTTTATATTTGATCCAAGAAAAATGAAATAATTCCTCATATGGTAATCTATCAGGGTCATAATTGACACATTAGAGAAGTCTCGCTTTTTTCTCTGCTATAGGCTATAGAGAAAATTTCAGGTGCTGGGGCTATTAATTTTTCACCAGTCAAAGGCACTAAATTTAAACTGAAAACTTGAAAGAATGAAAAAAGATGCACTTCAAGAAAATTAGATTTTCTCAGGGTATTTGTCCAAGATCTACATTTACTGATATGTAATTTATTAGACGCTTCAACACAACGAAGTAATCATAACCCAGTAGTACAAGGATTGCATTTTACTCTTTATGGCAGAAAAGTTTTACAAATGTCTTAAAGCCACTAAAAAAGCAACAGTGAGAAATCCTCACAGACATCAGAATCAACATATTTGACAGAAGTGTGTGTGTTATCACGGCCCATTATTTTAAATGAGAGTATTCTATCTCAAGAATTGGAACGATACCGCAAATAATAGAATAAATGGGAATGTAAAAGTCAAACAGCATGACAGAAACTGCTCAGACTTAGAAAAAGAAAGCTTTTTAGGATACAGATGTGTTCTAAAAATCCTCTTATGAGAAAACGTGCTCCATTATCACAGAAGGAAAGAAACGCAAGGTTTTCTTTCATTCAGTGGGTGTTTGTGTGATATTAAGGATGAAGAAGCAAATATTTAACAGTGAGGGTATTGCATACGGCTAACAATAATTCCTTTATCATTTACTCCGACGAGAAGATAAGTGCCATTTTCCTTCTTTGCAAATATATTTGCCAGCAGCTGTTTCAACATTTATAAAGACCATTTCCCCTGATTGCCAAATAACCATAAATTCATTTATGCATATTTTTGAGTTGGAGGCATAAAAATAATTACATGTCTGATTAAATCCACTTAGGCCTTCATGTCTTACTAAATCTACAATAGATGTGAATTGTTACAATGTATTACATCTGAGGGCATAAATAATACAATGCAGATGTAGAGTCCAGCTTTTCTACAACAGAATGTGCGGCAGTAATTGACGCAAATACGGTGGGGATACATTATTAAAAATAATTTATTTTAGAAGCTGTTATGCAATGTCTGACACATAAAAGTGGGACTTCAGCTAGAAAAACTAAAGAAACTGTCCTTGTCTATCATTGTTTCACTCTCCTGAAATACATATTCAATAGTTATTTTAATAAGCTTGTCATTAGAGGAGAATAATTAAGCCAAAAACTCCTTTTTCTTAATATGCAAACTAAGGAAAATCATACGGACACTTTCAACTTTGCTAAATTCTCAAGGTTTATCAGTTGCTCTCCCCACCACCTGCCTCCCACCCCAAATTTCATCACTCCATCCACCTTCACCCACCTCCTCTGATGATTTAAACCAAGGTAATTTGAATGATTATAGTATGTGGAGAAAGACTTTTAGGGACTGTTCAAAGTTAAGAATCCCAGCGCTTAGAAAGAGCTGTTTGATTCCACTCTTTACTCCCTGCAACAGAGATGGAATTTTGCTTTCTTTTGATTGAGACTCAGCTTCTAATAACTTTAATCACATAATATTTAACCATATTTGTTACACCACAACACTTGGTAACACTTCATTTTGAGTGTCCCGGCATTATTAATTCATTTGGTATTCATTGTAATAACACAGATCATAATGAACTCATTTGGTATGCATGTGGATAAGTACTTCCATAGGAATTCTATTGCATTTCAGCATGAATTAAACACACTCCCTAATTTCTTAGGAAAACAGGGATATACTGTATTTCTGAAGTACTGTCTTTCTTTGGGCTGATTATGAAGTCATACATAGAATTATCTTATACATCTTTACACACATATCATTTTATATGTGAAACAGCTAACAAACCAAAATCAGAGATCTTGGTAGATCATGGTATATTTTCTTAACATCAGCATTTCATGAATGCTGAGAGAAGTGATCTTTGCAATTGCTTTTTTCAGGCCAAGAAGGAAACAACCCTACATTCATTTCTAGAGTCTCAAAGACAGACAATGTCTTTCTTTAAAAACCAGCACACAAATAACAAACACCCACAGAATAAAAGCCTTCTAGCCAGAGGGAGTTGGCATGCTCGTGTTCATTCTCCCCTGCTTTTCCAGATCCCAGAGGTGCTCATGCTCTGCGGGCTCTGCTCCTTATACCTGCAATTGGGGTGTGCCACCTGTGTGATGTCACTTATTCGGCAAGGAGAAAAATTACCAGCCCCCCATTACTATCCCAAGACGGCAAAATGCAGTGGCTTATCGAAGAATAGCACAAAATTATTTACGAGAGAGATCTCCTAAAATTCACTAACCTTCTATCACGTCAAGGTTGCTAAAGTTATGGAGGCTTTCTCCTGTGCTCACAAAAGGAGCCGATCCCATTTTCTTTTCTGCCAGCAGAGATCACATTTCTCCATCCTATCTTACTCCTTATATTAAAGAAAAGTAATGATACCAGGTTTGAGAGTGTGTGAAATTCTTTCCTGAGTTTTAGCTTCAAGCGCCAGAGGGTTCCTATGTTAATATGGGGAGTATTTTTCATTTGTTTATTTGATGCTTATTTTTTTACTTTTTCTGGCTTACCTTATCTGGAAATTAAAATCAGGTGGCAGCATTAGGAATTCAATCTTAGAGGATTTAAATCTTGTTTAAAATTAAAAGAAGGAATTCTTCTTTTCCCCCTATGTGAACCTCTGCAATTTCAAGGTGGGGGGAGGAGAATTACTTCACTCTTAAAGCCTCTGAAAATGTCTTAAAATGAGAACCTCGCAACACCATTTAAACCTTAGCATTATGTGTTCGTTATTTCTCAGTTATGATATGAATCGACAAGCGTACTTTAAAGAATGACACCTTCACTAGAGAAACACTTTCCCTCAACGATGTGATAGACTCACAACAGTTCTAACACTTTCCGTAAAAATTATAATTTTAAAAATGTTTAAAAATAACATTAGTACTGCGCTATTACAAAACAGAAAATGAGGAGGAGGAGTTTGCAGTTAACGAAGAGAGCTATTTTTCCAGTACATTTGGAGATAATGCGGTTATTTTCAATGAAACCCCATGCAGGGAGAACAGAGGATTCAGTTCATGATTTGAACGTCGTAGAGGAGACAGATCTGGTTTTTTCTCTTATGGTTTGTACTCCTGTTACATTTAATAGGAACTGTACATCAAGGCATGGGGAGAGAGGTGGATTCCTATTTCGTACCTTGGAGAATTACCCACAATTCAGAATGTCTCTGACACCTGGGTGCAATGGGGCAGGTTAAAAATGTTGCCTCCTGTGCATTCGAGGCTTTTGTTCATTTCAAAATTCAAGGCAGACCTCTCCTACACAAAAAGTACCTGGAAGGCATGCATTTTTGTTTGTTTAGGTTTGCAGTCCCCTCTCTGCAAATAGTTCTTATTAATCTTTGAGCTGAGGTATTTTGGAGATTCCAAAGCGAGTTACCTTGATGTTGTCTGTTGAATAGTGGCAGATTCTGTTTTGCTACTGGTGGCAAACAATTTAATTAGGAACACAAAATAGCTGCCTGCTTTATTTCCCCGCTGCCAGTGTCTGCTCCTTGTCTAAGAATAAGAAACTACCGCTATAAAAATCTCTTTCTTCCGGCTCTCGCTAATGAAACTTCCCGATTCCACTTGTTTCCCTGAGCTTTCTCTGCAACAATTTATTCTTTCTTTCTAAACAGACCTGTAGGTATGCAAGGCCGTTTGTAAATTATATGGTGCTGGCAATATCATGAAATATCATGACTGCAGTTTATGGGCAGATGAAGGGGGATGAGTTGTAACAAGAATAAATTACACAAAATACATTGGGGGAGAAATGGGAGAGCACTGGTGCCAGCAAAATTATTAAACTTTAGAGTGGTACTTGATGAGGACACTAAATTAAGTGACCTTATGATTGGATGGACAGAGCAAATGGGATTCTCAGGGAATTATCTTCCATTATCTTACAAAGAAATAAGGGGACCTAGTACCAAAAGCCCTGGTCAGAAAAATACAGGTGAACTGAATATTAGCAAATAAAGCAGAAAACAAGGATCCCTTTAGAATCATCCCAAAAGCACTACATAAAATCACATGCTGCTGAAAAGAGTAATTTATGGCCTGAGGCCACACATTTTCTATCTAATTTTGCCTTTTTTACAAATGTGTCTAGCCAAAAGCATAAAAGCTCACGTTGTCTCTGTAATTAGTATGGAGTTATGAAGAGCACTAACTAGAAAACCACTCATGGGCTGTAGATTTCTTTCTCTAGCTTCCTTCATTTATCTGTGAAATAGGGTGGCAATTCTGACAGACCTATAGAAACTAAGAATCATTAATACACGGCTGAATATAAACTGGAAAATGTAGGCCCACATATATGTGTATGTATATGCAATTTGCGCACTGGTACTGTTTTTACTGAGGTAGAATTAATAGGCAATAAAATGCATAAATCTTACATGTATGGCTCAATGAGCTTTTGCATATATATGTGCACTTGCGACCACTACTCAGCTATTTTCATTACCCTAGAAAGTTCTCTTCTTGCCATTCTCCCCCAGAACTAACCACTCTTCTGATTTCTGTCTTTAGAATGTTCTTGAAATCATAGATTTGTACTTTTGTGTCTGAGATCTTCCAAAATCAATGTAGGTTTGGACTCTGTCCCTGTTCTCCATTATTAGGGATTGAGAGGGTTGGGGAAACAGAGTAGGTAATGCTGGAAGCATCAAAAGCCTCCTTTCCTCTTTTTTTTTTTTTTTTCCCAATTCTTCTCCACATCCTTACAGCTCAGTGGTGAAGAGTGTGGGCTCTGTCATCTCTCAGGCTGGGAATTATTTTAGCTCCATCACTACCACTGTGCAGGGGAACTTACTTTACATCGGTAAGCATTAGTTCTCTAATTAGAAAAATGGGATTAGTAATGACCTCTTACAGTAGCTGTGCGGGCTGGAGAGGATGATCTCCATCAAGCGCTCAGTATGGCTTCTGGCCACTCAATGACAATATTAAGACTAGTTTGGAATGTTCTAAGTAAAAAAAAAAAAAAAAGGAGCTCTTTGTTGGGCTGTTCTTGAGGATAGCAAGCAGAAGGAGCATGACTTCCAAGCTCTGAAAACAATGGTTCTATTTTCTTTTTTTTTAATCAGTCCTAAACTAGCCTTAGACCAAAAATATTGCTGAGAGGTGTTTATGCCGTGTCATTATTGGTCATTTTTGAATGAAGGAAACATTTTTCTTAAAAACATATTCACATGAATTTCACATTTACCAATGCAGAATGGCTTGTTTTGAGACAACTGCCAGTGAGAATGGATAGGATTTTAGAGAATTAGAAATCATTCAGTTTATCTCCATTTTATAAATGAGAAAACAGAGGCAAGTCAGGCCATTAGTTTAAGGTCCATGAAAAAGACAAGATTTCTGATACATGGTCCAGGGCAATGGTTCTTAAAATCTGTTTCTCCAGCCATTGGCTCCAACATCACCTAATGCTGATGTTACTTGTTAGAGACGCACAGTTTCAGGCCACACCCAAGATCTACTAGATCAGGGACTCTGGGGCCAGGGCCCAGAAATGTGTGCTCTAGCATGCCCTCCAGGTGTTTAACCTGCTAAACTTAGACCCTCTGTCTAAGATCCCGATACACTAAGTACTGTCTGTGGACTAGCAGAACCACCTTACCTGGAAGCTGTTGAGAAATACAGACTCTCAGGCCCTAGACCTACAAACTAAGATTCCTAGTTGTTACATATACCAATAAAGCAAGAAAGCATTGATCTACACTAGCAGCCACGGCCAGAACTATTTGAGCCTAAATTGTCTACCAGGATCTGTGCTGTTTTCTGCCATCAGAGCCCATGGACCCAATGTTCTTCCCCAAGGGTCTGCTAAAACAACTTCTATAACACCCCAAATTTGTTTGTCCTATGTGCCAGGTCCTGTGCTAAGACCCTCTGTGGAGCCATTTATGCTTCAAAATCCTTTAGTACAGAAATAATTATGCCTGTTTCAAGTAGTAGGAAAATAGTCTCGAGGAGTTCTTCCTCACATACGGTCATGCCATTAAGAGATGGAAGAAGTGGGGTAAATTCTTGGCTCTTTTGCACCTTTTTTTATGATACAAGGCACCAGCTCCCAAGTCCTCCTGGACAAAGCACTTTGATCATTATCTAAATCAGGATCTGCTTATCTGTTCTTACACCAATTTTAATTTATGGGAATCATAAACACTCTAAGGGTATCCACAGAAATGATATCTTGAGTATTACCCTGGCTGGGATTTGAAAGGAGAGATTGATGATAGCTCAGGGTAATAAACCAGGCCATTGCCTCTCAGACTACCTGTACTGAAGGACTATTCTCCCCCCACCCCACTCTGCCATATACCAATTATTTTGTAATAACCGATACAATAAATCAATGGAAAAATAAGACAAAAAATACAAGCCAACTTTTTAAAAGATTCAGTAGATCTGTCAAGTTACTGTGAAATTTTCTAATGCTTACTCTCACTTTCTATACTTATGTTGTCACAGACCAGTAACGGCTTGCAGACGAATTGTTCTGGAAGTACACTTTGAGTAGCAAGAAACTGGGTGATCTGTGAATTAAGATTGAGGTATAGTCTCGACCAGATTTAAACCACTAAAAAAAAAACAGGTTACAGAAGTTCCCATCATGGCTCAGTGGTTAACGAATCTGACTAGGAACCATGAGGTTGCAGGTTCAATCAGTGGGTTAAGGATCCAGCGTTGTCACAGACCTGGCTCAGATCCCTCGTTGCTGTGGCTCTGGAGTAGGCTGGCGGCTACAGTTCCGATTAGACCCCTAGCCTGGGAAATTCCATATGCCATAGGTGTGGCCCTAGAAAAGCAAAAAACCATAAAAAAAATAAAAGATAGCATTTTATTAGCATTTTTCTTGATCTTGACTTTTCACATTATGATTAGGATAGATATTATTGTATCCATTTTATAGACGAGAAAGCAGACTGAGAAGGATTGCCTCATATGCTCAGAAAAATAGAGCTTGTGCTGGCCAAAGCAGGGCATCAAACTTAGGTTCATGGCCTCCAAGCCACAGCTCTGTTCACAGCACCCTAGCCATGGATGTTTTCCTTCTGCAATTCTTCATCCACATAAGCTTTGGATTCTCTTTGGATACCTATCCATCCCTAAGCATTACGACTTCTTGGCCCTCCTGGAGGGTACAAGCTTCTCGCCTTGGCCTCTACCTACATTTTTTTTTAGAGCTAATGATCTTTTACTCTTCTTTTTTTCAAATTCAGATTTAGATGACCTATCTATTTATCCTTGAGCTTACTCCATGCTGGATGACAGCATGCCTAAAAAATGTGAATATATGTCTCTATTTAATGATAACCAATGGCCAGTTTTCCCCCTCATCTCTGGGGTGAGATCACAAGATAGGGGAAGTTTGTCTTCATTACTTCCCCTCTCTTGGTGCTGTGTCCTCATCCCCAAGTCAGTGACCTACACACAAATACCCCTTTTTCTTCATTTCTTCAGTAAAATAATCTCTCAGGGCATTCACTCATGTAAAGGTGTAATGGCGGCCAACAACACTAAATATTAGCTCCCTAGAGGTATTTGCCCTGTTTTCTTCACTATTGTATTGACATAGACCAGCAGTATGCCCCTCCCATGGTACATGCTCAGAAAGTATTTACTAAATCAATGTTAACAGAATTTGTAAACAGGAACTGATATGTAGTGTCTATCACTTACCTGGTACCACATTCAGTGTTCTCATGGTTTTTCTTTAACTCATGCCTACCTCATTCATCTCCCTGCCTCTGGTCTCCCTTCAAATCTATTCTTTGCATATCTGTCTGAATGATGACTCTCAAATTCATACGTGATTATGCCACTTCTTTGCCTTAAATGCTTTCTGTACATTTCTATGGCCTTTAGTCAGGTGATATTCAAGGCAGTAGCAGTAGAAGCAGGAAGAAGTCGCCAAACACAGGGCTGTTTAGAAGTTGAAGTTGATAGGAAATGGGATCCAGTTAGATGAGGGGTCTGAGAAGAAGAAAGGCATTGGTGGTGATGTTAAAGAAAGGCTGGTGGGAATAAGCGATTATGTGAGAATGCCTGCTTATTTCTCTGGTTCTTGTCCGCCACCTGCAGCCCTACTCTGCCTTCTCCCAAAATGTACAAAGTCCAGAAATACTCCCTTAGACTCATCTTACAATCTGGTAAGGAATTCAGAGATGATAAAATATAATTTTAAGATCTTAGTAATATATTTTAGAAATATGCATTTAAAATTAAATATAGTATTTATTTTATTATATATACTATTCCATATATTTATATTTTATCTTTCTTTCTTTCTTTTTTTTCTTTTTAGGGCTATACCTGTGGCATATAGAAATTCCCAGGATAGGGGTCAAATTGGAGCTGCTGCTGGCCTATGCCACAGCCACAGCAATGCCAGATCCAAGCCACATCTGCAACCTACACTACAGCTCATGGCAATGCTGGATCCTTAACCCACTGAGTGAGGCCAGGGATCAAACCTGCATCCTCATGGGTACTATTCAGGTTCAGTTCCACTGAGCCACAATGGGAACGCCAACACATATTTATTAAATATAGTAATATATTTTTTAAAAAGGATGCTATTTTTCCATGTTTGTTTTAGGCATGTTTTCTCATTGTGAGGCCAATAAAATTCTTAAATTTTACCTGGCATTCTTATTTTCTCTATAAGAAGAGGAATAGATGGGGAGAAAGATTATTTCGATAGTGTCTCACTTCCCTTTGGATGTTCGTTGTGAACAAAACTCCAGAACAGAACAGAATGGGTGGTGGAAGCAATCAAGAATAGAAGAATGATCCTGGGGACCATCTGGGTCCAGGTAATAGGCAGAGGGAGGCAGAGACCATGGGAATTTAATGGCACCAGATCAGAAATCAGACCTAATTAGGTCCTCTCTTCCACATATTTACTGGATGATCTTAGGCAAGTTACTTAAAGTTATGGTTCCACCATCTATAAAATGAGAATTACAATAGCACCTATCTCATAGACCTAGCTCATAGACCTAGCACAATGCTTAGCCTCTGCAAATGCTCAAACATGTTAACTATTATTATAATAATTACATGAGTTAACAATAGGAAAACCATGATGATCTCTAGGGCAGATGAGCAGAGTATCTCCAAAACGCTTTGCCATCTAGAAAAGAACTATTTTCCAAGATTTCCACATGGAATTTGTGTTCACTATGGTATTTGTCTCACATTGGTATAATTAAGAATAAAGAGACATAGTTAATATTCCTTTCAAAGAGCAGGAAAAGTCTTTTCTATTACAATAATCAATAAAAAAGAACAGATTTCTGGGTTAGTGAGGAAACCAAAACTAATTTACAAAGTGTGGTTTTGAAGATATATCATAGGATGGAGAATGTCCCTCGGCTTGTTTCCTCCTGTTCCATAGAGAGAAAACCTTGTGCTACCAGGACAGTGAGACAGAGTTTAGGGGTAGCTAGGAGAGCTTAACTGAGACCTCCTGATACTTCTAAAACTCTGGGACAATAGCTTCAGTCTATAGAACAGTGGGATCCAGACTTGAGCCTTCATCAGAATCCCTGGACAGCTTCTAAAACAGAAATTTCTGGGCCTCAAACCACAATGTTGTATTTTTAACAAGTTCCCCAAAGTGATACCCATATGCTGGTCTGGGACCATAATTTAAGAACTATGGCTTTAGAACTGAGAGGTCATTCCCCAGCTGAAAAGAGATTTAAATGATAAACTCTCCTTGCTGAGCTGTTAGCATTATTTTAAAAATGTTCTTCAGACATGGAAGCAAGCTAAATGTCCATCAACAGAGGAATGGACAACGGTGTGGTACATATATACAATGGAATGTCACTCAGCCATAAAAAAGAATGAAATAATGCCTCTTGCAGCAATATGGATGCACCAGAGATTCTCATACTAAGTAAGATTGAGAAAGACAAATATCATATGAGGAGTTCCCGTCATGGCTCAGTGGTTAACGAATCCGACTAGGAACCATGAGGTTGTAGGTTCGGTCCCTGGCCTTGCTCAGTGGGTTAAGGATCCGGCGTTGCCGTGAGCTGTGGTGTAGGTTGCAGACTTGGCTCGGATCCTGCGTTGCTGTGGCTCTGGCGTAGGCTGGCGGCTACGGCTCCGATTAAACCCCTAGCCTGAGAACCTCCATATGCCGCGGGAGCGGCCCAAAGAAATAGCAAAAAGACAAAAAATAAATAAATAAATAAATAAATATCATATGATATCACCTACCTGTGGAATCAAAAAAAAAAATCATCCAAATGAACTCATTTACAAAACAGAAACAGACTCACAGTCTTTGAAAACAAATTTATGGTTACCAAAGAGGGAAATTGGGGGGAGGGATAAATTAGGCATTTGGGATTAACATATACACACTATTATATGTAAAAAAAGATAATCAACAAAGACCTACCATATAGTGTATATATATGTAGTATAGGGAACTTTACTCAATATTCTGTAACAAACTTTATGGGAAAATAATCTGATAAAGAATGGATATATGTATATGTATACCCGAATCACTTTACTGTACACCTGAAACAAAACATTGTAAATCACCTATACTCCAATATAAAATAAAATTAAATTAAAATAACTTATTCTTTCCATTAAAAAATAAAGTTTTATTGGAACACCAAAAAGAGAAAAAAAAAAAAGTGTTCTTCTTGGAACACCCTCTGTGGGCCCTGACAATTTTTTTTTTTTTTTTAATTGTTATCTCCTGGCCCTTACATTTCAATATACATTATCAGCATGTTCCTGTGCCTTTTTTCTTTCTTGACAGTGCAGTTTCTTCAGCTTTCTCTTGAAACTACACTTCTCCTTCCAGAAATCTTGCCAATGCATTCTTGGTTCATGCTTTGGCATGCTTTGTAATGCATTTTTCCTGCTTTGTATTGTAAGTTTTGCTTGTTTCATAATTGGAATCTTCCTTTTGCTCTCACCGCTGACCTAACATTTCCCTCAAAATCTTTGCATCTTTTTTTTTGTGTAAAGAACACAAGAATATCTAATAGAACTAAGAGTAATAGGACACTTCATCAGACTATGCTCACCACCTAACACACATTATTTTTAACCAAAAGCATAATTAAAACTAAAATACCAGCACTTGCAATTGATGCTTTAGGCTACGTGTAATGAATTGACTTCTTTATCAATTTTATTAAAGATTTTGTTACTGAGTTTGCTTACATCAAGGGATACTTGTGCTAAAAACCTACTGAAACTTTCGCTAGCTTTTTAAACTTTTAAATTATTTTTTTGTTTTGGTTTTAGTGTAAATCTTAATTTAGAGCCTGTTGTGGCCAACTATAATGTTTACATATCAATTTGCGACACTATCTCAGTTGCACCTAATTTTGTACGGCAATTTTGGGATTGGCCAGACATAAACAGTTCATAAAATGTTCCTCAAATATGGATATATGGCTGAGTATAAGAATTCTAGTGAAGTTTTAGCTTTAACTTAATTTTATACTCTTTTCACGTGAGAAGACAAAACAGATACTTGCATTTTGTTGCATGAATATCTTCCTCAACACTGTGAAAAAATGAACGGTTTGCCACATTCATCAAAGAGAAACCAAGCGCATATGTGTGCACGCGCGCGCGCGCGCGCGTCTGTGTTTATCTTTAAAAAAACACTGCCTCAGTGCTAGGCTGTACTTAACCACAATGACAGTGACTAGCATATAATAAAAGATTGCATTAATTTGTACTCTGCTTCAGAAAAGAGCATTTAAGTCAGCTCCACAGATACAGGAAATAGGTTTCTTTTCTAAGGAAGCAGAAAAGGAAAAAAAATACAAACTCAACTGTATGTCCGGTAAACTGGTCAAAAAAAAAAAAAAAAAAAAAAAAAGTACAGATGCCCTGTCTCTTATAAGTTGAATTTTCCCCTAAATTCCAAAGACTTTTGGTTTCATCCAGCCACTTTGAAGAACTAAACTTAGGAAACAATAAAACTTCAACCACATTTTCTCATGATTAAATGAGGAAGAGGCACAAGAAGAGCAAGATGAGTAAAGACAATGCAGCATAGAGAGGATTTGGCTAGGGAAAAAGGAAGCAGGGAAAGACTTCAAATTCCTCTTTTTGGCTTATACTTCTGAACCACATGTGTGAATTCTCTACAAATGAAATTTAAAAATCTCTTTTTTGATGAGTTTTAAACCATTGCAGATTATCTCATTCATCAAAATTAGCTCGAATGTCCTAAACAGGAACATTTTCACTTTTTAAAAAAAAATTATTTATTTTTTATTACTCAGTGAATTACATTTATAGTTGTACCATGATCATCACAACCCAATTTTATAGGATTTCCATGGACTTCCCGTGTGGCTCGCAGCATAACATTTTCACTTTTAAAAAGTTTTGCAAACAGCTATCTTGCAAAAAATAATTCTCCCATGTTTTATAATAACTGGGAACATTTCTTCTTCTTCTTCTTCTTTTTTTCCTAGGGCCACACCTATGGTAAAGGGAGGTTTCCAGGATGGGGGTGGAATCGGAGCTGTAGCTGCTAGCCTATACCACAGCCATAGCAATGCCAGATCCGAGCTGTGTCTGTTACCTACACCACAGCTCGTGGCAATGCACGATCCTTAACCCACTGAGCAAGACCAGGGATCGAACCTGCTTCCTCATGGATGCTAGTCAGATTCATTTCCACTGAGCCATGATGGCAACTGAACTGGGAACAAGTCTTAAACTTCATGTTTGGCAAAGATCAAGTTTTGGTAATATACTCTGTGAAGAGAATATGAAAGTTCAGGCAAACTTATGCTGGTGGGAGTATAAATTTGTGTAGTGTCTATGGAAAGTGCTTTGCAATATTTATTGATAACAGCACCAGTAACCTGTGATCTAGCAATTCTCTATGAATTTAAGCTACCTATGTAATTTCACACAAATGGAAAGACACATATTCAAATGATACTCATTGAGATGTTATTTGTAATAACATTTGTCAATGTGTGACTGATTATAAGTTGTTTATCCATCTGATGGAATTGTATGCAGCTATTAAAACAAACAGCAATATGCATTGATGTGGAATGATCTCAAAGACATGTTAGGTAAGAAAACTGCATGTTTATATTTGTTTTGCATTTAACACCTCTCAGGCGATATAGAAAATGCTGGCTTAAGTGGGAAGGTGTTAAGTATGGCAGGGAGCCCTGGGTGGGAGGGCAATTTCACTACATTCTCTCTAGGACATTTTGAATTGTATACTCTGAACATTTATTTCTTACTCAAAATGAACAAAACATTTAAAAGCCCAGGGAACCTCAAGATATAAATAAGTTTGCAATGACTGACTTAGTCAAACTTATTTCAATGACTTCAATAACCCAAGAACTGAAAGTCTGAATCTTTTGCTTATGAATGGAATTAAACTTATTATATGCAGAAGGCAGAAGTCTTACCCAAGACCACGCAAATACAGGGCCAGAAATTATTTCTTTTTAACCACATATTTCTCAAACAGGCATTTGTAAAACTAAAACACATCCATTCTTTGCTTTTCCTGACATGCCAAGTTAGTTAAGTTTAAAGACTGTCTCTGTAAGGTAAAATAAAGGAAGCTTTGTAGCCATCATTAAATGTCTTCACTGTAAGATTTATTGCCATAATTGTGACAGAGCAAATTATTTTTTTCTTGGCAGCAAAAATAGCCTTAAAAAGAAACTAGGTATTGTCTTTTCTTCCCCAAGCAAAGTATAGATACCCCAAAAATTACATGGTGTCACAGAGCACGCCACAGTTAGAAAAAAAATGATGCAGTGCCTTCTCAGTCTTATTAAGAAAATTACAGTTAACTCTTTGTACCTTTGAAGGATGTCTCTGTCTGATGAATTTTGTTATTAGAACCAACATTCAGCTGGAAATTGTGGATTGAAACGAACTCATTTTGGACTTAATAAAGTAGATTCTGAAATAAAACAGAAGTGTCATGGTAGTAGATATAAATAATATGAGGCTTTTGTGGAGCTATTGGTGAGAAAACATAAGCAATGTAAAGGATCTCTACTCTATCAAATAATTGACAGGTGGGTTATTAATGTACTAAGGAAGGGACCATGTCATTTTCTGCACTACTATCTGCACAGACTCATGTCATGTGGGTTCGTGCCACTCACTCACCCACAAACTCATTTTTCTTATTGGCCCTTCAGTCACCACCCGCTGGTCTCATTGCTAGCTGCTGGGAGACCCAAAAGGACATGAGGTACAGTTTCTGTCCTTCGAGAACTTCCAGGTTAGTAAGACAGAGGTTGGGGGAAAATGAACACAGAAAAAGATACACTTAATGCCATATAAGAAGTGTAATAAGAGAGAAAACCACTTAGGAGCCCTAAGGAAAGTCACCTAATTTGGTGTGCAGAGGTTTATGAATCTCAAGAAGGTAGAGGGGGAGGATCACGGAAGATTATTGGAGGAGGTGATAGTTGAAGGGAATTTCAATGAAATGTGGAAGTTAGCCTCTGTGTGTGTGTGTGTGTGTGTGTGTGTGTGTGTGTGTGTGTGTGTGTGTGTGTGTGTCTGTCTGTCTAAGGCAGAAGCAAAGAAAAAGTGCAGGGGAAAAATGCAACCCTAAAAAGATACAGAGCTAAGAAATATCAAGGTGAGGGTGGAGGACAGGTTCATGCAGCTGTGTTCAGGAGCACATGGCAAAAGGCAGAAAGGAGAAAACACGAGTATGAGAGAGAAGCAGGATCCACACAGGAGAGTCCAGCAAACAAAATGTCTGAATGAAGATGGACTATAAGAAAAATGCTGCCACAGTCATATGCTTGGTCCCCCTTGAAATCTATTTCAGAAATGGAACCTATATTTTAGGTGTTAATGATAGAATTTGGCTTAGAAGGGGACAACCAGCATAATAAATTGAAACTAGGGTAATAATTGGGTTGTTTTGCTGATTAACTGGAACTTTTACAAAGACAGCTATTTCCTCAGTAGAAAATATTGCTTGTATGGAATGGGGTTACCATCTGACAGTTTGCATCTGACAAACACAAGTCGAAGAAACTTCACTGGTACTTAGGGAGCTGATGTTTGTGGTCTGAGGGCATTACTGCTAGATAAAGCTTTGCATTTGGAAACACTCCAAGTAATTTGGATTTTTAAAAATAAATCTGAATTTTTTTAAATAAAAAAAATCCGTAAACCCTAAGAAGAAAAACTCATTATTAACACTAAAAGTGACTGTGAGAAGGCAGGATAAAATACCACGAGGTGACATTTCTTTGGAACATATGCCAGATGCAATTCAAGTATGAAGATATTTAGAGTGTGTCCACCTGTACGTGGATGTCATTCAGGTTCTTTGATACATGAAGAAAGACTGTCCTGGTATGGACCTGACCCCTGTGACAAATCAGAATAAAATGGTGCAGCTTAAGGAGAATCTTTTTGGCTGGGAATGTATAAGCCTATGAGGGCTTGAAGGGGCTGATGAGGGCTACAGCCTGGAGCCTGCTCCCTTATCCATAGATGCCGCTGCTTAAGGATGTATTTCAGCTTGGTGAACATCATTCCTGTTTGATGACAAGATGGCAAATACTGGCCAATGAACCACAACACATAAAAGGGAAGAATAACATTTTCTCACCTTAAAAAGTCCATCTAGCTGCATAGGCTGCCTGATTTTGCCAAGAAGCTTTCAACCTGGAGATGGGTTCAAGGAGTAGAATTTTAGCAAAGAAGGAGGTTGAGATAAAGTAAGGGTTCAGCAAGAAGCCAGCCTGGGGAACACAAGGTAGACTTTGATGAAATATTCTAAATCTAACTTTCTGAAGGGGGCTCTGATCTCCCTTCTGAACTGGGGACAATGATATCCACCAAGCAGAGCCTCTCAAAATGCAAGAAAATGAAGGAGTGCCCTAACAAACACTGGCCTCCGAACATTCAGTTTCCAGTCCTTACACTGCATGGGTATCACTTATGAGCAGGTAATTTTTTTGCATTGTTTCTCCAGGCTGTGACTAGATAAAAACTTATCTATATGATCAATAATCATTTTGTAGGTCAGTTCCACTTATGGATGCTGGCTCACACAGCAAATCTGCTAGCAGTCAATTGAACCGTCCCCTTAAACATGCAGGCTTGACTGAGTGATGCAGTTTTTCACAGCCTGATCAAACAAATATCATCCAGAATGGCTATTTTCTCTCATTCCAGGTTGTTTGTTTAAGTTCCACAAGTGTCAGAGGAATTTGACAGGCCATGTGCTAGCAAAATCAGCTGAGTGATTCTCTGACGCCCCTGTTCTTACAAGGGCATGATATTGGGCACTTGTAAACTTTAGAATAAATTTGGGGGTACAGGGGTAGTTGAACTGCATTCTGGTAAAACTCAGTACTATTTAGGAACTGTAATTTTTAAATGTACTGTCTTCAGAGGTAGCTTATACCTCTGAAGACAGTTAACAGTATATTTGTGGCATGATGAGATCTTGGCTGATTGTGGGGATGGGGGACAAGGGATTGACAGTGAGTGCTAGAGGTCCCACTATGTGATTCCACGGGTAAAAGGAAGTTCATATATGGGGTGAGAAGAAAAGTTCACATTTCAGAGCATCAGATTTTCCTGTGCTGATATAATTGTAGAAAATTCATTTGTCTTCAGAGCTTCTTTTCTATATATGTCTTTTATTGTTGGCTCTGTATTGTCTCTTCATGACAGGTTATCAAATCTTATAAAATATTTTGGAATCCCAAGGCTAAAAGTAAATGATGCAGAGAAGTACTAATTAGGTACAAGGGATCTGGACCACACTGTCAGGTTGACATCCTGCACCCACCCATCATCTGGTAGCCTTCTGACCTTGCATTAGTTACTTAACGTCTCTGAACTTCAGTGTTTGCAGCTGTAAAAAAGTGATGATAACAAGGATACCTCAGAGGACTGGTACGAGGATTAACTGAATAAATGCACACACAGCTCTTAGCCTGGTGCCCATCACATTATGATCATGCAGTCAATGATAACCACCATTTTGACAAGTGAGAAAAGTCATTTTTGGGAAGGGCGCACTTGCCATAGAGGTGCTTCATTCCTGTGAACCAATAAGAACAACTTGATTGAGCGTCTGACTACCCAATTTCCACATTTTTCCTTGCTTGCCTTTCCTTTAATTTTCTATCCACTCATCATTGCATGTGCATAATTCTCAACACAACCCAGTGCAGGAAAATTCAGCTCAAGGAAAGCAGAAGAGAGTAGGAAGATGGTGGGTTTCCCATGAGGATGAATAGAGTGAACAAATTTTAAAAAAGAACCTGTCATCTAGCTCGGTGTAGGATAATTGGCATAAGCTGCCTGTTGAAATATCTTTTTACATAATGTGAGATATCAATTATCATGATTTTCTTGGCCATCATTCATATGGACCATCAAGGGATGAAGACAGGTAGGTGTGGGTGTGTATTTGCCTGACCCAGCATGAGTGCATACACACATATTTGTGCTCACACACATACAAAATTTTCTTCTGACATCAGCCCCTTTGCATTTACAATAAATTTTGTCTCCAATTCTGCATGACATTGCTGGCAAAAGGACACAGTTTCTAGATAAGCGTTTGAGGATCTGACAGCATCCCCGGGACTTGAACATTGATTTGCTGATGTTCTGCCACCTTCTATCAACTAAAGATCATGTCCTATGCATCAATGAGAGAAAAATCTTTGCAGAAAGGGTTGGTTAAAAATGAGCATTTCAGTAAAAAATACTTGCTATTCCTCTGTCACTGGCTGAGATAGGAAGATGCGGAGTCAATTTTGTGAGATTCAATTGCAGCTGACTTTGGAAGGAATAATATACTCATGTCTCCCTGGATGCATTTAGAGTAGGGAGCTCTCTGCAGGGCTGAGATTTTGTAGACTGAAACCTGATCAGACTTCCAAACACAGAGCATCCTCTTAAAATCAGAAGAGGTAAAGCCCTTGATCTTGGAAGACCAATGGCTTAAGCGCTTCCCAAATCATTTCTAAAACGTATCTGGGAGGTTCTCCATTTTTTACAATTTTCTTTTCAAACTTGACACCAGGAAGACGTGTGTCCAGGGGCTACGTGTTATTGGTAGGCAAGGTCAGGAATGAACTGCCTTTACGGAGATACCTCAGAGGGGTAAGAAAGGGCTCTCAACACTTATAGCCCGTACACCACCACTCGATGCCTAAGATGCCACCACAAAACCCTCATTCTGGAGTAATTTTCTCTGGAGTCATGAGTTTGGTAGGGAGGAATTGAAGTAGCTGAGGTGGTGAGTAGCTGGGGAAGGGACAGTACAGATGGATGTCTTCCTCTTCCCTGTTTTCTGCAGCACCAGCTTTCACCTTACAGGGTCACTCTCTGTAGTTGAGTGACCTACAAGGATTGAGACTCCAAGGACCCACTGAGTGGGTGCAGTGAAAATGAACACAAAACTGAAAAGCAGCAAGGAGGCTGAGAGTAAAGTGAGATGGCTCTATTTTGCAGGAGAACTTTGGAGAAACACCCCACATGGGACCTGAGATGCCAAAATTACCACATAATGACCCTTCCTTCTTAGAAGACCCGTATACAATAACAGAAAATCTCTCAAGCAGGTTATTCCAAGGCCTCTTCTGTAAAACAATTCGCCAATTTGTGAGGAGAGAATGTGCAACACCATTAAACACCCTGGTAAAAGCCCCTCTTCTTCCTGAAATCACATGTTCTTTCTTTTTAGATTTCTATACAAGAATAAGCAGATGCTTGTCCATCTATGTTCCAAGGGAGACATGAGAATATTGTGTTTGGTATTTATTCCTGCCTTATGTTGGACAACAAGGAGAGGTGAGAAAAATTTCCTCTCCTTTGGAATGATGATCCAGCAGTGACAGCAGGAGCTTGGCTGTGGTCTTGGGCAGTCCTTTAGAACTCAGAAACGTGGTCAAGTGTCCTGTTTGAACTTTGATGCCCATGACTGTAGAGACAGCTGAAGACCCCCCCACTTCCAGGCAGAGGACAGGAGGTTTCAGCAACACTGGGCTTTGCAAGTGATAAGGAATGAAGAGAGAATGAAACCCTTGAACTGGGCTCAGTTTCTTGGCCCCATAGGTCTTGTTGGGAAGCAAGCAAAACCACATGTGAAGTTTTACTAAGTGGCAGAGCTAAGTCCATCTCGAAACCCTAAGTACTAGGTGAGTCTGGAAAGGAAACGTCCTGGGAGGCATGTTCAGGGCATCAGAAAATAGTTGGCAGGTAAAAAATGTACATAAGGTAGGGATAGGAGATCACATTTTCATCATCTATATACCCCAATCTTAAGTCTGTTGAATAATACAATTGTAAAACAATAAGCACATATAAAAAAGGAATGATAGAAAGGTCACACTGAGAACTGGATACATGATAGAGAACAGTGAGGAGTATACTTAAAAAGAAGAAAACTGCTCAGCATGGTTAAGCATTGGTTTGTGGATGGGCACTGAACGCCACTGCTTTCAAAGTTCTTCCATCTGTTCCTAGGTGAGTGTACAATTTCATGTCTCCTGGACCTAGAGGGGAAGGTTCTCAAGAACTGAGAGCTTCCAAGAATTTTTAAATTTTGTATTTCCATTTCATTCATCTATATATTTCTTCAATAAATATTTATTTAGAGCCTATGTGTTAGGCACTGTCCAAATCCATGAGAAAAAAACAACAGTTTCACCTCTGTCCTCATAGAACTTTCTAGAAGATACACTAGGACATTCGTAAAATAATTACACTCACAAATATAAAATAACCCTAACCCATCCTTAGTTGTGCTAGGAAGGAAAGGAGTGCTATGTGGGGCTGTGAGAGCAGAAGCTGGGCTGGTGGACATGGCCTGGAGGGTGAGGGAAGGGTACTCTGAAGAAACCAAGACCCAAATGACATCAGAAGTATGATCTGGATGATTCAGGTCAAGAGGGGAGGAAGAAGAGAATTCCAGGCAGAGCGAACAGTATTTGCAAATGCTTTGCGGCAGGAACAATCAAGGCACTTTCTAGGGTCTGAAAGAGGCCTGGGCTGTGGACATAACACAACAGAGGGAATGTGGCTTATGAGACAGGTCTGGATCTCAGAGGGCCTTGTAGGCCATTTAATGACCTTGTTTGCCCTTAGATTAATGGAAAGCCTAGATATATTATTGGTTTTAAAAAACTGGTAGTGCTAAACAGTCAAGACATTCTTAAATTTCTTGAATGCTGAAGATGCCATACAAGGCTGAGTGTTTCCCGAAAATAGGGTTAGTCTCGGAGCTGTCATCTGTGGCTCCTCTGGTTATATGCTGCATTTCATATCACAGGCTTCCAGAAGCTGTGAGGATAGTGCAGCCTTGGTTAGACATTTTCTGATCAGCAAACAGGGTTGTTTTCTCTAAATGCAGAATCAAAAGACACGCTTGAAAGTTATGTGAAAGGAATCTAAATTGGTTAAATGTCAGATACATCCATGATTTATGTCTCCTTTACATCTCATCACTGAAAAAGCTAACACTCCTCTATTAGTTAGATGTGTGTAAAGGAAAAAAATTCCAAGGCAAGGAGACTAGAAGTTCATTACCTTATTTCTCCTGGCATAATAGTAAGTCAGGGAAATATCTGACCTACAAAAATGCAAATTTCATGTCATGCACTAGGCAAACTCCCTATTGATTTCTGTCGTTTTTTATTATATAAGCAAGTCATACTCACTGTTGAAAAAGTGGGAAATTTCTACAACCAACAAAAGAAAAACTGGAAACTCCCAATTCTATTGTCATTTTGGTATATAGATAGCCAGATATATTTTTTTTCTGTGCATGGGTCTAGGCACATGTGTATATCTTTAAAATTTCTAACATATCCATCTTATTGAATGAGCAATATATGCACTTTAAATAGAAAAACCAAGTCTCATTCGCAATGGAAATTAATCTGGAAGCAACTGGAAATGGAAAACTCACAGCCTCCATCTTGAAATGAATGTTTTCCTTTGAAATCACAAATTTTATGACAAACCATTTCTGGTTTCCACTTTTCAGCATATTATTTCCTTTCAAGCTATTCGTAATTTCATGCAATGATGCGCATTCAAGTATATTACAAGGAAAGATAATTCACTGTCTTCAGATATTTGATAATCAAAAAAGTTTTCATGGAGTTCCTGTTGTAGCACAAATGGAAACAAATCCAACTAGGAACCAGGAGGTTGCGGGTTTGATCCCTGGCCTCGCTCAGTGGGTTAAGAATCCAGTGTTGCCCTGAGCTGTGGTGTAGGTCGCAGATGTGGCTTGGATCTGGTATTGCTGTGGCTCTGGCGTAGGCCAGCAGCTGAAGCTCCTATTAGACCCCCAGCCTGGGAACCTCCATATGCCATGGGTGCGGCCCTAAAAAGACAAAAGACCAAAAAAAAAAAAAAAAAAAAAAGAAGAAGTCTCCAAATATTCAAGTGGGGGCTTTCCATTTGTGTTTCTGGAAGTGTAAACCCTGGCTCATGTTAATGCTTCTTACACCAGAAAACAATGTGAAGTGTGGTTACTTTACAGATTTACATATACTGCCTGTATTTATCTCATAGGGCTACCATAACATTTTGCCATAAACTAGATGGCTTTTTTTTTTTAATAAAATTTTCCTTTTACAGTTTAGGGGGCCAGAAGTCCTAAACCAAGAAGTCAACAGAACTGGTTCCTTCTGGAAGCTCTGAGGGGAGAATCTGGCCTATGCCTTTCTTCTGACCTCTCTGGTGGCTGGTAGTCCTAGGTGGGCCCTGGCTTGGGGCTACCCAACTCTCATCTCCGCCTCTCCTGTCACATGGCTTTCTTCCCAGTGCATGCCCTTGGGGGGTCTCTATATCCAAATCTCCCTCTCCGTTCTCTTACAGAGACACCAGTTGTTGGTGTTAGGGCCCACTTCAATCCAGTATGACCTCATCTTTTTTTTCTTTTTTTTTTTTGTCTTTTTAAGCAGTACACTTGCAGCATATGGAGGTTCCCATGCTAGGAGTCCAATCAGAGTTGTAGCCACTGGCCTACACCACAGCAGCACAGGATCTGAGCCACATCTGCAACCTACACCACAGGTTACAATGCCGGACCCTTAACCCACTGAGTGAGGCCAGGTATCGAACCTGCGTCCTAATGGATACTAGTCAGATTCACTTCCACTGAGCCACAGTGGGAATTCCTGACTTCATCTTAACTGGAAGACACTGGTGAAGACCCTTCTTGTAAATAAGGTCAGATTGAAAGATACTTGGAATCAGAAGTTGAAGATGCCTTTTGGAGAGCACAATCCAACCCACTAGACTGCCTAATAATCCAGTGTATAGTAATTCATCTTTTTCATAATTAAGAGCATTAGGGGAAAATTGCAAAGCACTTTTATTTTCATTAATGACACAAAGATCCTACCTGAAATTCTCTACCTCATAAACAAATATTGAATATTCAGAGCATAACAAAATAAATCCTTTCCTTGAGCACACTGTGGAAAGTCCCTAGGCCAGCATCACATTGCATTTGGGAAATAAGAGGGGCAGGGAATAGATTCATGAGTCCTAAGAATACTGTCTTCATGTATTAATTTAAGAATATATATGTATATATTTTTCTTTTTAGAACCACACCTACAGCACATGGAATTCCCAGGCTAGGGGTGGAATCAGAGCTACAGCTGCTGGCCTACACCACAGCCACAGCAATGCAGGATTTGAGCTTCATCTGCAACCTGGATCCTTAACCCACTGAGTGAAGCCAGGGATCAAACCTGTATCCTCATGGATACTAGTTGGATTTTTAACCTGCTGAGCCACAGTGGGAACTCCTAATTCATGAATATATTTATGTGTCCACTTAAGGATGACAACTGCAAATAAAAGTATCCTATGGTGAATGAGCTTTCATTCTTAGTATAAGAAATATGGCTGTGTACATAAAGATAAAGCAAATCAAATGTTAATCACTCTACAAATGTCCATCGACAGATGATTGGATTCGGAAGATGTGGTATATATACACAATGGAATACTACTCAGCCATAAAAAAGAATGACATAATGCCATTTGCAGCAACATGGATGGAACTAGAGAATCTCATACTGAGTGAAATGAGCCAGAAAGACAAAGACAAATACCATATGATATCACTTATAACTGGAATCTAATATCCAGCACAAATGAACATCTCCTCAGAAAAGAAAATCATGGACTTGGAGAAGAGACTTGTGGCTGCCTGATGGGAGGGGGAGGGAGTGGGAGGGATCGGGAGCTTGGGCTTATCAGACACAACTTAGAATAGATTTACAAGGAGATCCTGCTGAATAGCATTGAGAACTATGTCTAGATACTCATGTTGCAACAGAACGGTGGGGGAAAAACTGTAATTGTAATGTATACATGTAAGGATAACCTGACCCCCTTGCTGTACAGTGGGAAAATAAATAAATAAATAAATAAATAAATATTAACTAATTAAAATGAAAAAAATTTTAATCACTCTATAATTTTAATAAAACTGGAGCAGTCTATTTGAAAACTAGAGTGCAACAAGGCTCAGCCTCTTTAGACAGGTCATTTTAAATAAAATCTGTTCTTTTTCTATGAGACTTTGGGACATAGTACCATTGCTGTGAGCACAAATCCAAGAAAGTATATTAAGAAAGTACAATATACTAAGATGTGTCTTAATCCATACTGAATTTCCCATGATTAACTTCTATATTTTTTATTATATCAAATGTTTTTAGAAATTAAAAACTTTCTGTAGAACTAAGAGTTCTGCAGATTGTACCACATTTATCCCAAGATTTACACTGTTCAACCTGAAATGCTGTATTGAGGTAACTGTGATTATGAGGGGGTGTGAGCTAAGGGGAGGAAGGTCCTGTTTTCTCTCCGTGGAGCTCCTTAATGGCTTTCCTTCTCCAGCCTCCATCCTGTGATCTACCACAAACCCTCCCCTTTCCTGCCCAGCTGAGATCCCATGCCCGTCACAGCAGACTTTATTCTCCCTGCTGTACCATTTCTGCAAAAACCTCATCAGCTCTCTGAACCCACAATTGAAAAGTGCTGCTTGGGGGAAAAAAAAAATCACACAGATATATGGATGTACATCCCAACAAGTTCATGGTTCCCACTCTCCTCTGTACTTCTGTGTTGACGTGGGATGCCTTTGAACGATCCTGGCCGGGGTTTTCCCTTTTCTATGCCTGTGTCTAGTGGGGCATCCATTTTCTGCAACACAGAATTTCAGAAGGATTCACCCCAGGGTTTACAGGATCCCTCCCCTAATTCAGGTGATATGAAAATGGCTGAAAAGGCTTTACAATCTCTATTTGGTGATTTTAATCATGATAGAATAACTCCACTTGGCGGGGAGCACTGCAGTAGCAGAGAAGAATAGCGGAGAAAAATAGCTGGTGAATGCTATGAACACAATGCAGTGAAGTGAGAATTCTCTTGTTATTGTGTGGTCATGAATTACACATTACAACGGACCTCAATAGAGAAGTATTGAAGGACCGAGCTGCAGCTTTCCGGGATCTGTTTACTGATGTTTAAAGGTGGTCTGTGGTTTAGACTTGAAGTTTGCCTTGCTGTCCTTACTGTTGTTAGTCTTTATAAACAGCCATGCATGTGAGAGAAAGTATATGCAATGGGCCTGTTTACACACAGACACTCTGGGTTCCTTTCCTTTCCCTGATGGGCAACAGAGAAAATTACTGCTAGTACCGGCAGTTGAGGTTTCAGAGTTGTCTCACCCCACCCCCCACATAAACCATTAATAATTTTTTTGTTAGATTGCATAATTTATAGTATCAGTTTTGAATGCATAATGTAATACTGTATACTGAAGGGTAGTTAGTCTTTCTTCAAATAGGTTACCGAAAGTGAAATAAATACCTAGATTAAATTTCCATACTAGGGAGAGAGAAATGAAATAATTTGCTGAGTTGCAAAAATATGTAATAGACATTGTGGAGATAATCGAAATTCTAAAAAATTTACTTCATTGTTCTAGTCACCTCAGATGGTTTCACCCTAGAAGCAATTCCTGAGAAAATGTTGCTGCAATTGCTGGACAAAACTAAGTATTTTTAAATAGAATGAGTTGAAAAATCATCTTATCTAATTATTAAGAAAATAAGGCCAAATTAGGAATTCACAGTGTAACACAAAAAAGTGAGCCTATTTACTTTAGTGTCTCTGATGTTTGTGAATGAAGGGGTTATAGTCACAAGCTTGAATTTGTGACCTTATAAGCAAGAGCTGGAAACATTTTGATTATCTTTATATTTGACGGTAAGCTTTATTCTAAGATTAAAAAATTACTAGAGAGTTACTTGGAGTTCTAGAAACGTGTAGGTATTTCTAGAGATTTGTGGAATTTCAGTGGTTTTAAGAAATACCATTGATGCTTCATATTAAAAGCTATCTACTAAATGACTACATACATTTTTCCAAACTACCATCGGCTCCTTTCTTCTGTCTGCGATAAATCAATAATATTTAGTCCTTATCCTTCTGCTATCTTTATTGTATTTTTCATGGACTCGAACCTCTTATATTCCTAAGCTTTGTCTTCCTGAGAAACTATCAAACTTCAACTGTGGGACTGGTACTAGACCCTGTGGGAATCCCAAATAGAATTTTAATTTTCTCTGGGCACTGGGCACCATTTGTTATTTATTCTTCTGAAATGGTATTATTTTCATGATGATAATGGGACTATGTTCATCAGGACATGTGGTATCTTCCTTAGCATAACCTCCCTTATCCTCTTTGGAAAGGTAAGAAAACAGGAATAAAAGGAAAAGACATTGGAAGGTTAATTTAAATATAGACCGTGGTGAAGTTTTAGGATGAGTAAGTGGCTCTTAGAGGCTTATAAAATAGGTACAGCATTGAAATCTTAGAGGAATCTGATTTGTAAAAATAACAAATTTTGATGATGTGTATAAATGAATTGCTCCATAAAACTCTCCTCTCTAGAGATATTTTTCAGGTTGTTTTCAATACATATATATTTCTACTTTTCACATGTTCTTTCTACATAATAAATATTTTCATGCTTCCATTTAGTTAGTAGATGCTCTTAAATACACAGAATTTTGCCTACATTGTTTATTTACTACGAGTTGTAAAAACTGTAAATCACAAATTATTTGGTCGTTGACATTTGTCCCTATTCTGAAGCACTCTGTAAAATAACAAATTCATCATCATGATCCCCACAATTAGAATGGAACTTTAGAGAAAAAATTTAAGTGCTGAACTTATTTAATTTTTTTTCTTTCTTCCTTCCTAAATGTCAAGTTGATTTACAAAAGCATAACCATTGTGCCGATATTGTCTATTTCCTCCATTGCTAAATTTAGAAATTCTTTCCTGACATAATTAAAATAGTTCCTAATTTGTTCCCCTAATCTTATTTGGATTGTGCACAAAATAAAGGAACTTACACACTCAAGCCCAAGAAATTGTACTTGATAAGCTTCATAATGCTAATGCTGTTTTGATAGAGAAAAACCACAAGTAATGCAAATAGCAGCCTCTCCTCTCCAGTACAGGTGTGTAATAAGCACATATAATTAAACCAAAGATACATAATGGTTTGTTGTTGGATACGCATTTACAACAGCTGACTACGCTCTTAATGTGTGGTTCATGAGTTAGGTAATTTTCTTATGTCTCCACTCCTTAAACAGAATATTCCTCATGGACTCATATACAAAACGATTCTGTGCCTTTTACCCAGCAGATTCCCACTGCTGCCTGTAATTTAGCGTCTTTGCTATATCAGCATTACCTAAAGATGATTAAAAAGAGCATGTAAATTCACAAACAAGCCATTTTATTCTTCAACTTAAATAATTTAGAAATGCCCCCCAAAAGGAAAGTTATCAAAATGTAAGCCTTTCGACATGGTTTCCATCTTAGTGAAATATATCAACCGTGCATTTAATCACTGTTAAGCATAAAATATGGTTTATGGCTCTGCTCTATATATCACATAAACTTCTTTGTATATTATGAATCTGAGTCCTTTAAAGGGCATAAAGCAAATGTGAAAAACTAGCAAGGGTTTTAAAAAAATCAGTATAGAAACAGGCAGCAGTGCATAAACTATTTTCAGTTATTTTTAATTTTATACTTTCATTGGGGATTTTTTTTTTTTTTAGTTCAAATTGCATACACACATATGTACAGAGTCTTTGGATTCTGAATTTGGTGAACCAAACATAAGAATGAGTCTATATAAAGAGTATTTGAATTTCTTTATTTTAGACACCTTAAATCATTTTTCCCTTTCCATCACGATACTGTAAAACATTATGATATTGTAAGAAATATCATTGGATATGCACAACTGAGATGATGTGTCATGCTGCTTACCAGGAATGGTCAAGAGTCTGTCTACTAAGGCTGAAAATGTGGAGAAAAATAATGTAAATTTGTTTTTTAAAGGTGATCTCATACATATATTGAACTATAGTGTGTAGTCATGATAATATCTAGGCTCAATCACATATTCCCCTTAATTACTGTGTAGGTCCCATTAATCAGTGTATGTAAGTGCTGGGCAACACCTGCTTAATTCAGCTGATTCTAATCTACACATAGTTTCAAAAAATGCAAAGGAAACAGAAGTCCAAATTCTACTTTCCATACTAGCTATATAGCTCATAGCTCATCTCCTTCTAGCCTTATCTCAGGGCAGGAAGATAATCAATTTTTTTTTTTTTTTTTTTCAGGGCTGCACCTGCAGCACATGGAAGTTCTCAGGCTAGGGGTTAAATCAGAGCTGCAGCTGCCAGCCTACACCACAGCCACAGCAATGCGGGATCTGAGCCGCCTCTGCGACCTACACCACAGCTCACCGGCAATACCAGATCCCCAACCCACTAAGTAAGGCCAGGGATTGAACCCATGTCCTAATGGATACTAGTCAGATTCATTTCCGCTGTGCCACAACGGGAACTCCCTCAATGTGACTCTTTGATTGACTTTTTATTTCATTTTTTAGGGCTGCATCCACAGCACATGGAGTTTCCCAGGCTAGGTGTCGAATCCGGGCTGCAGCGGCCAGCTTACACCACAGCCACAGCGGCGTGGGATCTGAGCCATGTCTGTGACCTACACCAGAGCTCATGGCAATGCCGAATCCTTAACCCACTGAGTGAGGCAGGGATTGAAGCCACATCCTCATGGATCCTAGTCAGATTTGTTTCCACTACTCTACCATGGGGAACTCCCCCCTCTATCTTTTTTTATGACCTTAACTATGGTGGGTGTGTGTGTGTGTAAGAGAGGGAGTTGAAGAGGACGGTGTGTCCTCAGTCCATGAACCTGGTTAATATAAAAGATGTGGGATGTTAAATCTCTTGTTTCAAAAATGAAAGTCATCAGAAGGGAGTTACTCCACCTTCTCTTCACAATGAAAAAAATCACCTCTGCTTCCAACCTCTTTTTCCCTCCTCCTTTCAAAGCCCAGTGAGTTCAGATGCGCTCTGGTTTTCCATCCTTCCCTTTTCCTAGAGCCCTCACACAACTGGTTACTCTCACAGTCTTAGGATCTCTCTCGCCCACACTGTGTTTTCGGTCTTTCTTTTTCTAAAGGAGTCTATCTTGGGAGTTCCCATCATGGCTCAGCAGAAACAGCTATGACCAGTAGCCATGAGGATGGGGGTTTGATCCTTGGTCTCACTCAGTGGGTTAAGAATCCGGCACTGCTATGAGCTGTGATGAAGGTCACAGACGCAGCTCGGATCCTGTGTTGCTGCGGCTTCGGTGTAGACTGGCAGCTGCAGCTCTGATTCAAACTGGTAGCTTCCATATGCCGTGGGCGTGGCCCTAAAAAGACACAAAAAAGTAATAATAAAATGATAATGATAACCAAGGATGCTATCTTCTCAAGCTTTGTACTTGGTTAGTATGGATAGAATGCAGATCAAGGCTAACTAGTGAGGAAGGTAGGTCGCTCCAGTTTTTTCACAGTTGATTAATTATTTGAATAGACTCTGAAAATATGACCCTGTTATTTAACCTTCTATCAGGTGAGCAACTGTAGAAAACCAAGGACACTTCAGCTACCAGGATTTCTTAAGAACATTTCCTCTCAACCCCTTTTCTCTCATTCTGTACATGCTATTGGCCTAAAAATTTATTTTTTAAAATAATTTTTTAATCAAGTGGCCGTATCTGTGGCATATGGCAGTTCCCGAGCTAGTGGTCAAGCCACAGCCACTGTAGAAGCCATGCCAAATAGTTATGTTGGGAGCTACATGGAAAGTGCTAAAAATTTAAATAATAATCATTTCAGTAATGTACTATTTTGACATAGTTAGCTTCCATAGGAGAACAATTTCACTTTTATTTTTTCTTGGCTTCCTGTGAGAAAGGATTCAGATATCAACATTTTACTTCTCTCTTAGCCCAGTTACTGCTTTACAGTTTTTCAGACAATTCAGTCTGTGTCTATACATAAACCTGTCCACTGCTGGGGATCTTTGGTGTGTAAAAAAAGCCCCAAAGTTTTCAGAGGGGAGAGGTGCCCTTTCAAACTTCAATGGCTTTGCTACTTATTTGAAAAGAACAAAATAGCAAAAAATGATGGGGGTTAGGGTTTAACTTTCTTGCTTTAAAAAGTTTGATTGGAACATGCATTTCTTACAGGAAAACTACTAGAAAATTTTATGTGATGTGTTACACAAAGTGTTTTTGTTGTTGTTTCTGATATTTCTCTGTATACTTCAGTAATTCATGAGGAAGAAAGTAGAATGTTGAACAAAATACACACAATGAATTATAAGGTGATATATAACAATATGTAAATAAAATTATATTTTTAAACAGAAGTAGTTATTCTTCACTCAAAGTTGAAGGCTTAAGGCAAATAAAAGACTTCGGGATATTTGACATTATATATATGTACATACATGAATATATTGAAAAATCAATGGTACTTGCATTTGCCAATCTATATTTTAAGTTTGTATTTTGTTAGATATGCCTTATATCCTCTATTGGAAATATTTCAGTGTGGATACAGTATTACATTCAAGAAAAGTGGGCTTAAAGAGCAAAAGTCAGGGAGTTCCCGTCATGGCACAGCAGAAATGAATCCGACTAGGAACCATGAGGTTGCAGGTTCAATCCCTGGCCTCGCTCAGTGGGTTAGGGATTTGGCATTGCCGTGAGTTGTGGTGTAGGTTGCAGACGTGGCTCGGATCTGGTGTGGCTGTGGCTGGCAGCTGTAGCTCCAATTTGACCCCTGGCCTGGGAACCTCCATGTGCCATGGGCGCGGCCCTAAGGAGAAAAAAAAAAAAAGCACAAAAGTCACAATGTCATCAGTACTGAAAAATTTCAATGGGCCACCTGGGCTGCTTCTCAGCCACCTGGATATGCAAATCCTTGAAGACCTCAAGAGAGTTAATTTGCCTGTTCCAAATTTGCCTCCATCGGTAGAAATGTCCTTCAGTAGAGGAATGTGGCACTTCTCACTATTTCCAAACCCTGAGTGGGTTTGGGAAGAAAGGCCTTGGAGACATGACAATTTTCTTCAAACATAATTCTCTGCCTTTTTAAGTGAATTCGAAATAGTTCTTATTTTCCAAAGGCAATACTCCACCATTAACAATTAATCAAGAATTAAATAAATCTAAAGCTAGAGAGCGGGTGAATTATAACTTTTCCTTCCTGCCACAGAGAAGCACTGCTTTAGCCAGTAAACAGCAATAACCACTATCCTTTTCAGAATTAGTCTCCGTTTTCGTGAATTTTGAATAGGTGAGGTTCCTCAGAAATGCATTCCTCACAAGAAATGGAACTTGCCTTGGTCGTCAGTGCTGTCGTGTGGAGGAACACTATATCTCTTGGACACTGCTCCAGAGACCAGGCCATGAGCACCAGAGACGGAGCATAAGAAGGCCTATTTTGATATATGGTGGAAGCCTAACAATTAATGCTGTTCAAGACTTTCATGGGCTGTCTAAAAATCCAATGGATTCTTGGTCTCTGGAATTGTCCAAGCGTGCTGTGAGAGTCTACACTAGTTAAAATGTTAGACGGGACTGCCCTTCAGGGATCTCCCACATTAAGCTTTTATGATCGAATGGCTCAATTACTTTAATCTTTTCTAATAAGATCTATCTATCCTGTATTACTCCAGGAATCTTGGTTGTCACTTATGAACTTTTCCAAATTATTTATATATATACATTTTAAATGTACATATGCCACTGTAAATAAACAAAAACTCAAACTTACAGAAAAAAGAGATCAGATTTGTAGTTACCAGAGGCTGGGGGTGGGTGAGGGGAACAAAATACAGGTTGTGAAAAATACAAACTTCCAGTTATAAGTAATGGGAATGTAATGTTACAACATGATGACTACAGTTAACACAGGTATATGGCATATTTGAAAGTTGCTCAGAGTAAATCCTGAGTTTTCATCGGTAGGGAAAAAAATGCTTTCTCTTTATCATCTATATGAGATGACAGATGTCAACTAAACTTACTGTGGTAACCATTTCACCATCTACATAAGTCAAATCATTATGCTGTTCACCTTATACTTATATAGTGCTATATATCAATTATACCTCAATAAAACTGGAAAGTAAAATAACTATAGGCCTGTAGGAAAATAGACACCATTGAATACAATTTGGGTCCATCTATACAATACAAAAAAATTGTCTCAAAAGTAAAAAAATTAGACCAAGTGATTTTCTCTGCATAGACATAATTATTCTTTTTCATTATTTTCTTGTTTCCCAGGAACCCATATTATAAATCTTGATTTATAATCTTACTTTGGATTTCTCTTTTCTTCCTATTCCTTATCTGTTGGTCTAAGTCCACTGCTTACGGCTCTGCACTATCTTTTCAATACCTCTCCTCCTTTCCTTTTGCATTGCTCCCTAATTTCTCCATTAGTTGTTCACCCAGACTATGGCAGTTGTTTCCAGTCTCTCCTGCTTCCACTCATTCATTCATGTATTCATTTGACAAATGTCTGTCTATGTAACCAACGTCCCACTCTGTTCCACTTGGGGATCCTGTGGCAAATAGCAGCAAGACCCGGTTCCCAGACTCCAACCTTGTATAGAGAGACAGATGAAACAGTCCCTTCTCTCTCAATCCATCCTTCACACAGGAATCATTTTCTTAAAAATCCTGATGGTACCAACAATAATGGAAAAAATTAAAATCGTTAAATAAAAAAAAGAAAGACCACTTTAAAAAAATCAAGATGGCAATGATGTCACTATTTAAAAAACTTTGGGGAGTTTTGCACTCTGAATTTGAAAATGCTTCACGGACTTAAAATCCCTTTCCAGGCCAAAATTCCGCAAGCCCTTCCTGCCTGCCCGCCTCCCTCCTTTTTCTCAAAAGCTGTTCTAGAATGCAATGCCAGATGGTCCCCAGGGCCTCACCTCCTGAAAACACACCTTGTATTGTCCCCTCCACCTCATGGAACCTGTCACTCCTGGGGTTAGGTAACTCATTTGCTGACTCTGAGTTAATCAAAACGGAGATTATCTGGGTGGGGCTGGCCTAATCAGGTAACGGCTTAAGAGAGAAGGGCCCTTTTTAAGATCAATCCTGCTGGTCTTGAAGGAGCCAACTCACCCTGTGGCGGGAACCACACAGGGAATGGGAGTGGCTTCTAGGAGTTGAGAATGACCTCCAGTTGGCAGCCTATGAGCCAGTGGGGAATAAGTCCTACAACTACCAGGAGATAAATTCTGCCAACATCCTGCCTGAGCTTAGCTGAAGGACCCAAACCTCAGGTGAGACTGTGGCTGGAATAACACCTTGACTTCAGTCTTAGTGAGATTCTGAGTAAAGGACCCAGCTAACTCTGGTCCTGACCCACAGAAACGGTGAGCTAATAAACTGGTGATGTTTCAAGCAGCTAAATGTATGGTAACTTGCTAGGCTGCTATTGAAAACTAAAACTCCAGTTTCACCTGAAAATGTCCTCCCATCCACCAAGACTCAGTTTAATGTTTTAAACATTTCTCTCTTTCATGTTTGCCTGTTATTTCCCCATCCATAAGGGATCTTTCTCTAAATTTCTACAGGATCTTATTTCCTCCTTAGGGCACTTCCTACTTTTATTACAGCTGTTTGTGTAGGACCTATTTCTCATCCTGAATTGTGCATTTCTTGAGAGCAGAGATGGCTTTGCATATGTACATACGCATATGTTTTGTAAAATCACTGAAAGCAGTATTCACTCGGTTCCATCTAGGAAAGGCTTCTCAGCTTTCTAAGAGTTAACTAAGCTTTAGTCTTCAACTTCACACTTTATTTTGGTGCTTGTGAGCAGCTTCCTATGACTTAGCATGAGTAGAGAATTTTGTGACCCGACCCTCCCTAAAATTGTCATGCAAAAGGCTAATTCCTTTGTCAAAGAATAAACAACTTGCAAGTTCAACATATTTAGAACCCAGAGTTGAAGTTCATTAAAAACAAATTTATGAATTAGGAAATGTACAGAAAAGCAAGGTAGCATTTAGAGCCACCCAAGACACCATGATGCTTCCTGTCAGAGGCAGCAGTTCTCATCCACACATGTCATTTCCTTGTCCCTAACTTCACAGTCTCTCACACCTGTGGGTACTCAGGTGGGTTGGAATGAGAAATAATGAGGAACCCAGGCTCGGCAAAGAGCACCCCTCAGCAGTGGAAGCATTACGGCCAGAGTTGGTTAATTGAAATCATGCATCGAACTAAGTTGCCACTCTGATGCGATCTGACAAAAATGATCATAGGATAAAATTGCCTCTTGCTGATCCCCACCTATCTTACATTTCAACTTGCAGCAAGATTGAAGCAAACTGCTCCAATTTACTGCTCCCGACCTGCTGATAATGGACACTTTGCCGTGCACTCTCCCTTCATTACTGCTCAGGTCAGGGCTGTTAACGGGGACTCTTGCCACTTTTGACAGATAGTCACTACCAAGATGAATGGCGGTGGCCACATGACCACTTAGGACCAGGCCTTCCCTCTCTAGCACCTTCAAAATGCCTTTAAAAAAAAAATAAAAATAAAAGACCACACTTCACTGTTTAACTCTTTATTAACTAGGAGAATCAATAGAAACCAGGCAACTGTGACCTCCTGATTCCTTTACTGTAGAGCTGCAACTATTTCAAAGAAACCATTTAAGAGCATTTTAAAAAGAAACTTTCTAGCAAAGCTGCCTTTGTACATTCTGTTCTATTGCATAATGGAGACTGGGTTGTAAATTGAGTTCTTCAGGAGAGGGAGAGAGTAATTCGCTCAAAGTCTCTGTGCTAAATCTTAAGAGGAAGCGGTTGCAGGGTTTTTGGTTTTGGGGGTTTTTTTTGAGTTAAAATGGGCTGAATTGAGAATAATAAATTTTTTTAAGAGAGAAAATAGGCTTTTTTTTTTTTTTTTTTTTTTTGGTCTTTTCTAGGGCTGCACTCATGGCCTATGGAGGTTCCCAGACTAGGGGTCTAATCAGAGCTGTAGCTGCCCACCTACACCACAGCCACGTGGGATCCAAGCTGCGTCTGTGACCTACACCACAGCAGCGCCAGATCCTTAACCCACTGAGTGAGGCCAGGGATCGAACCTGCAACCTCAAGTTTCCTAGTCGGATTCGTTAACTACTGAGCCATGGTGGGAACTCCAAAATAGGCTATTTTTAATACCACACAGTTGAGTGGAAATCAACAGCCTGGTACTCCATCATTTCAGTTATGCATAAATAACCCTTCATGAAGAACTTCTTACCACAAACATTTATAAGTTACTCTACTTACGTTAAAAAAAAAAAGATGAGAGGGATGCATGCATCATTCTGTGCTCTTTAATAGAAACCATAGTTTAAATAGTAAGAGCTTAATAAATAACTTAAAATTTTTTTTTATTATAGTTGATTTACAGTATTTGGGGCATAGTATTTTATGTTTCTTAAGGCTCCTATCTTAAATCTGTATAGAAACTGTATACAGAGTTTGTACAAAATGCTTTAGTTTTTTTATCTAATTCCTGACACACGCATTCATTTTTGTATTTGACAGTCAAATGAGCTTTCACAACTCTTATTAGATTTACACGGCATTGTCTAATTCACTGTGCCTCATGAAATTAGATAAACTATTAAATACCATAATCTGTTATCCACCATTAAAATTAATTGATTTTCATGTCACCTTAGAACTAATGAATTATCTAGAGATAGTCTCATAAACTACAGAGCATAGCGGGAAAGATCTTTTATTCCCCATCCCTTCTAGAAAGGTTAAACAGTCCTATGCCTTTGCTAGTTTGTCTCTCAGCCGAAATCTCAAAAAACAGAGCTGTATTCAATAATTACACTTCATGGACAAGAGCCACATTTATGGAAAAGGTTTGGAAGACATGGATGATGTCTAATACTGGTCTGGGAAAGGCTTGTCATATAGAAGCATATTTCCAGATCCACTATGGTTTTGCCAGCAGGATAATGTAATAGGAATGGACATGCTACTAAACACAAACAAAACCCTATCAAACATTAATAGTCCTAAAAGTAAATACATTCGTAATATTTTATTGCATTGCCTGAAAAAACTCTTATTTGATATTTTGATTCAAAGATTGCATATCTAGTATTACAACAATAATAATCCATGGGTATAGAAAATTTATTATTTGCCAGGCACCGTGCCAAGCATTTTTAACATGCAGTGTTTTTGTTTGTTTTTTGGCCACGCTCAAGGCATGCAGAGGTTCCTAGACTAGGTATAGAAACCGTACTACGGCAGTGACAATGCCAGATCCTTTAACTGCTAGGCCACCATGGACAGGTGTTTTATTTAGTCTTCAAATTCTCCCATAATATGGGCTTTTTTTTTTTTTTGTCTTTTTGCTATTTCTTGGGCCACTCCTGCGGCATATGGAGGTTCCCAGGCTAGGGGTCTAATCAGAGCTGTAGCCACCGGCCTATGCCAGAGCCACAGCAATGCGGGATCCGAGCCGCATCTGCAGACTATACCACAGCTCACGGCAACGCTGGATCGTTAACCCACTGAGCAAGGGCGGGGACCGAACCCACAACCTCATGGTTCCTAGTCGGATTTGTTAACCACTGCACCACGAACGGGAACTCCTCTTCTTTTTTTTTTTTTTTTTACGGCTTTTTAGGGCTACCCCTGTGACATATGGAAGTTCCATGGTGAGGGGTGGAATTGGAGCTTCAGCTGCTAGCCTATGTCACAGCCAGAGCCACTCAGAATCCAAGCTGTGACCTACACCACAGCTCACAGCAATGGTGGATCCTTAACCCACTGAGTGAGGCCAGGGATCAAACCTGTGTGCTCACGGATTTTAGTCAGGTTTGTCATCTGCTGAACCACAAGAGAAACTCCCAGATGTATGCTTTATTTATTTATTTATTGTCTTTTTCCCATCTCTTGGGCTGCTCCCACGGCTTATGGAGGTTCCCATGCTAGGCGTCTAATCGGAACTGTAGCCACCAGCTGACACAGCAACGCGGGATCCAAGCCACGTCTGCAACCTACACCATAGCTCAGGGCAACGCCGGATCCTTAATCCACTGAGCAACGCCAGGAATTAAACCCGCAACCTCATGATTCCTAGTCAGATTCGTTAACCACTGAGCCACGACGGGAACTTCTATATGCTGTATTTTTATCCTCATCTCAGGAGTAAGGAAACTGAGACTTAGAGAAATAAGCGACTTGTTCAAATTCACATTATCAGTATCAAAAAATTTAGGATGTGACCCAAAAGATGTTACTCCAGAGTCAAACTCCTAACTGTTATACCCTGGGGCCTCTTACCTCTGTAACATCACTCTATCACTTGACATGGATGGTATGAGGGCCATTAATTGTTCACAATTGTTATCCATTAATGTTCATTAAGATAATCCTTTCACTTGGAAATTGGTTCATTTAAGGAAAAAAACGCTTGCTTTTTAAAATGATCTTCCAATATTAATAAAATTGCTGCACACATTTTTAACAAATTTCACATAGTTCTGAGTTCAATGGCGCTGCCCCCCATTGCGACATTGAAGGTGGGCAGGAGGAACATAGTACATCCACGAATACCGAGGAAACCTTGAAACATGAGTTCAGAGGGTGGTCCCAAACATCTCAGGCTGAGAGAGGGGACCATGTGCTCTGGTTTGCCTGGAACTGTCCTGGGTTTTACCGGTGGTCCTGACATTAACAGAACCTCCTTTCAGTCTCAGTAGTGTCCCAGTTTGGATAATAAATTAGAGTTATCTTAATCACAAGGGTGAAGTTCTTCTGCTTATTAGTGAATTCAGCTGTAAACCCCCTTGAGCAACCTCATGGAGTTGGATAGGCTGCTTCCTGAATGAGCTTCAAGTATCTCAAACCTGCATGCTGGAGCATCAAGAGTAGATGGACCTGCTGCACCTGACTCCTTCCTCATCCTTGTCTATTATTTCCTCTCTTCAGTTGGTCCCTGTGATGGTCTTTTTGGTGTGTCAACTTGGCTAGGCTATAGCTCCCAGTTACTCAAGCACGAATCTCGGTGTTTCTTTGAAGGTTTTTCTAGATGTGCTTAAGGGAGAAGCTTCTAGATGATCTGGGTGGGCCTGATTCAATCAGCTGACATGCCTTAAGAGCAGAGTGGAGGTTTCACTTAAGAAGAAATTCCACCTGTGGGCCCTAGAACTCCAGCCTGACCACCTGGCCTAGTGATTTAAGACGTGCCTAGCCAGCTCCCACAACTGCATAAGCCAAATCCTCGAAGTAAATCTCTTAATACTCTACACTTCCTTTTTTTGTTTTGTTTTGTCTTTTTGCCTTTTCTAGGGCCACTCCCGCAGCATATGGAAGTTCCCAGACTAGGGGTCGAATTGGAGCTGTAGCGACAGCCACAGCAACGTAGGATCCGAGCCACGTCTGCAAACTATACCACAGCTCACGTCAATGCCAGATCCTTAATCCACTGAGCAAGGCTAGGGATCGAACCCACAACCTCATGGTTCCTAGTCGGATTCATTAACCACTGAGCACGACTCCTCTACACTTGTTTTCTATTGGTTTTGCTTCTCTTGTTGAATCCTTACGAATACAGTCACTAGTGCCCTTTGAGTCTTGTTTCAAAAGCTTCGTGTCCTCTTGCAGTCTCCTTTAACTTCCTACCTAGGTGATGCCACTGGCTCTCTGCTCCTCTCTTAGCCTGACAAATGCCGCTAGAGCACCACTCTCATAATTTAGCATGTAAAAGCCCTGCCAAGGGCTAATAAGCCCCAAGCACTCTGCTGGACACTGAGGATACAAAGATGAACACATTCTCTTGTTTCCAAGGGTGCCACCTCCACCGTGTCCTGCCCAGCACAAAACTTGCAAAGTGCCCTCCGATGCCTAAGGGAAAACTACCCAGCCTGGCAATGCACACTGTGCAGACTTTAATCTATCTCATGACTCTGATCCCACAGGAGCCTAAAGCCTGAGCCTGGCGGCTGTCCTCCGGGCCTTCAACATGGCAGACTGACGCCTGTAGTTCCTGTGGCTTCCTTTCCAAGTTTGTATTTTGTTATAGGGAACAAAATGTGGCAATTTAAAGCAAAATGAATATAGAGAAGTAATTACTTACAAAATTGCTGGACGTGCTAGAGACGGGCTCCCGACGGGTCCTTCGGGAATGGCTCTCAGAATCACACCCCCAAACTGGCCCCTCACAGAAGCTGCCACATCAGGAAGGTGGAGCACCTGCTGGGTTTGTTGACTGGAGCTTTCATCTCAGGAAGAGGAAGCTGTTGCTTGCCACCACAACCACATCTGCCTCCCATTACCCATGAAGCTGCTGTGGAAAAACCAACATCTCCACGATGCCACTTGCCAGCAGAAAACTGGGGAAGCAGCAGGAAGATGGCTTCCACTTTACGCCTGCCTTCTAAGTCTGGCATGAGGGCATCTCCTTGGCATTTTGAGCTCCAGCTGCAAGAGATTCTGGAAAACAAGGCATTTAGCTTCCCAGCTGCTTGTAGTAGAAGGCTCAGTGGAAGGAGGTTAAAATGGATGTTGAGTGCCAGCCCACACTTTCCATCACAGATGTTTGGTTTTTGGTTTTTCGTTGTTGTTGTTTTTGGGGTTTTTCTGTTTGTTTTTTAAGGCAGCACCCGCCACATTCAGAGGTTCCCAGGCTAGGGGTCCAGTCGGAGCTACAGCTGCCAGCTCACGCCAGAGCCACAGCAACACCAGATCCAAGGGGTGTCTGTGACCTACACCACAGCTCATGGCAACGCCGGATCCTTAACCCAGTCAGCAAGGCCAGGGATGGAACCTGCAACTTTATGGTTCCTGGTTGGATTCGTTTCCACTGCTCCACAATGTGACTGCCAATCTCAGCTGTTTTTTTAACAAACCTGGAAAGTTTTATGCCTCTCCTACTTAAATAAGGATTTTTTTTGCTTTAATAAAAAGCCTTGGTGTGCTTACCACTTAGCATAATTTCTAGTACATAGAGTTATTTCACATATATGTGGAATGGATTAAGGAATGAAATTCAATTAATAATTTATCCACTCATGGACACAATCACAATTATAAACTAATTTAAGTGTCATAAGTAGAACTTTTCCAACAAATTATAGGAGCTATATACCATATACAGTACCCAGTACAACACTGGCAAGTGAAAGGCTCTCGATAAGTCTCTCTTGAATATTGTGCTATCAGAGAACAGTCTGATATGCATACTTCATGTAGACAGGCATAACCAACAGTAATCTTTCTCTAGGGCACTAAGTCATTTGACTGGAGGGTGATATTTAATTTTCCATATTACAGAAGCCCATGATATAAATATTGCCTCTATGTTGATATGTTTTGTCTTCCAAGAATTATTTTTATTGGGTGCCTCCTCCTAAAACTGCAGCCCAGTGAGAACAAATTAATTCTATACAAATATGATACGATTTTCTGAACAAATAATGCACTTCATTTCAAAAGACTAATGGTAAGAAAGATTTATATAATGTTACACTCCTGATCACTTATGTTTGCAGTGAGGAGAAAGGCAGATAAAGCCTAAACATGAAAAGTTAGGGCATCATTTAACGTAATCCTAGTGCTAGAGTCTGAATATTTGTGTCCTCCCAAATTCATGCATTGATATCCTAATGCCCAGTGAGATGGTACTGGGAGCTGAGGGCTTTGGGAGATGGTTTAGGTCATGAGGGTGGAGCCCTCATGAGTGGAATCAGTATTCTTGTAAAAGAGACCGCACAGGGCTCCCAGGTCCCTTCTGCCATGTGCGAAGTCTGAGACCCGGAACAGAGTCCTCACCCAACCACACTGGCATCCTGATTGTAAGAAATAAATTTCTGTTGTTTATGAGCCACTTAGTCTGTGGTCTTTTGTTACAGCAGCCTGAATGAACTAAGACACGTGGCAAAGTAAAACCAAAAAAAAAAAAAAAAAAAAAAAAAGCCAGAAAGAATGGAAAGCTGGCCTTTGCATAGATGGGATAAAGTTCTACAAGAGAGAATTGTTAGAAGGCATTTCGTTCCTCCAAAATCCATCCCCACATTCATGGGGTGATGGTCATGTGTACTGTGCCTCTCAAGCAACTTTTATTTATGTATTCATTTGGCTGCCCTGAGGCATATAGAGTTCCCCAGCCAGGGATCAGATCCGAGCTACAGTTGTGACCTATGATGCAGCTGTGGCTATGCCAGATCCTTTAACCACTATGTCAGCCTCGGGATCGAACTTAGAGAGATGCTGCCAATCCCCTTGTGCCACAGAGGGAACTCCTCAAGCAACTTTTAATAAACTGAAAGAAAAATGCTTTTTTTTTTTTTTTTTTTTTTGTCTTTTCTAGGGCCGCTCCTGGGCTATATGGAGGTTCCCAGGCTAGGGGTCTAATTGGAACTGTTGCTGCTGGCCCAAGCCAGAGCCACAGCAATGCCACATCCGAGCCGCATCTGCCACCTACACCACAGCTCACGGCGATGCTGGATCCTTAGCCCACTGAGCAAGGCTAGGGATCGAATCCACAACCTCCTGGTTCCTAGTTGGATTCGTTAATCACTCAGCCATGACAGGAATGCCGAAAAATGCTTTTGAATTGGATAACTTGACATCTGCTTTGTAGAGGCTGTAATGACAAGTCATGTGATGTGCTGCCCGCTGGAGAGCAAGCAGGGCTTCACACACAATGTTTGTACTTAAAAAATGCCTCTGGTATCCAGCTATGGGCTGGTGGGTTATTACTGGAAAGACTAGTTTACTCAGTTTTTCTTTACATCAAGCTAGGGAGATGACTTTGTTTTCAGGAAGACTTCCAAACATTTCCTTAGAAACCAGCTTTAATAACGATTATTTTACTTTGGAAAAAATTTTTATATTTCTATGGAGTTCCCTTTGTGGTGCAGCAGAAATGAATCCGACTAGGAACCATGAAGTTGTGGGTTCTATCCCTGACCTTGCTCAGTGGGTTAAGGATCTGGGAGTTGCTGTGAGCTGTGGTGAAGGCCAGCAGCAACAGCTCTGATTAGACCCCTAGCCTGGGAACCTCCATATGCCATGGGTGCGGCCCTAAAAAGCACACACACAAAAAAAATTATATTTATTTTCTATTAAACTGAAGCTGCTGTAAGATTATAAACATTTTCCAAAAGACAACCTGATTGAGAAAATTCCCATGCAAAAAACTCAACTTCAATGTTTTTATAACAATATGCCAGGCTTACCTTTGAGACTCAATCACAGGGTTTCCTAACCTTGGCTCCAAGAGCATTTTGTTCCAGACAATTCTTTCAGTTGGGGGTGGGGGCTGTTCTGTGCCTTTTAGCATGTTTAGCAGCATCCTTAATCTACGAATTGCCAGTAGAAAATTCCTTCCTCTCTCAATTTTTGAGAATCGAAATTATCTCTAGACAGTGCCCTGTGCCCACTGGTGGGCCAAATTGTCCCCTGGTTAAGAATCACTGCTCTAGCTCTTCAAAGCTTTTGGTGGACAAAGAGCTGTTGCTAGAAGTCAAGGCTATATCTTCCCAAGATTAGAGAAAACCATTATTGCGTGTGTGTTTGTGTGTGCGATGTAAGATGGAGCATGGTTACTTAAAGCAGGTTACAGTGAATCAAGGCTACCAGGCAGTGGGTAATATTCCAGTAAATTCTTGATCTCTGCAATAATGCTCATATTTTGCTGGGAGGGGAGAGGTCTGTTCCCTGACGCTGAGCACAAGTGACCCACTGCATCTACTGCTCAACATATACCCCAGGGAGTTCCTAAAAGAATCAGGTACCCGAGCAAGCCCTGGGGTGGGCTGCGGTGACACTGGAGCAGCTCTGTCCTCCTCTACCATCAGCAAAGCCACTTGTGGTTCCTTCATGCACCTCTTTTGCAGACTGCCTGCTTGAAAGCATGTAAGGGGTCAAGTTTGTCTTTAACTCATCTGCTATCTAAGGGAGCCATGAAGGTGAGCATGGGCCCATAGGGCAATGAAGCTGTAGATGAATAAACTTACACACACATCTGCCACCTATTGCTTTGTGCTTTCAGGGCCTCAATTAAAACTGATTCTGAAAGAGTTCCATTTGACCATACTGCTACCTTTGTACCCTAAATAGCAAAGTGGGCTAAAAATGCCTCTGTAGACTCCAGGATTAAAGCCAAGGGATGAGTGATACCCAATTGTCTTTGGCAACAGGAATTTTATGTTCCCATTGGATTCAGTGCATTGGAGTCAAGGCATCATGATCTTTTACAGCCTCCTATGCCAAAGATCTTTAGAATGAGCCTCACAGCAGAGAGTTGTCATGAGAAGTGACCACTGTGGGTGATGAGAATTTCACCCCTAGGAGATAGGTCGGGGAGGGGAGAGGCACTAATTTCCCTGTTCTTCTCTAGTGAGGAAGGCAGAAAAGCAAAATGGATTTTTGTTAATTTGGGAATCACCTGTGTTGCTTTCTGGAGAGATCTGAGAGTCACTGACCTAGAAGCAATATTGGGAAATGAAACACCTCCAGACTCCTTTAAACCAAATCTTCTTGGATGTGAACTCAGCAGGAACCAGGTCCATAGCTTCCTTACACTTGATTTTTAGGAAGCTCCTCTCCCTGATTCCTTTGCTGGAATGAATTCTTAGGTTAACCTGGTGAGGAATTTCCTCAGCAAGTATGTATTGGCACCTGTAGAGATACAGCTGAGAAAAAAAAAACAGACCAAAAATTTACCATCATGGAGCTTACATTCTAATTAGAGGGCTAACAAGATCCAGTGTTTTAAGATCTTACTATGGGTCAGCTATAGTTTTAAGCACTTAAAGTGATTTATTATCTCAATCTTTACCACCAACCCATAATGTATATATATTATTATATTACCATTTTGCAGGTGCAGAAACTGAGGCTCAGTGAATTGAATAACTTGGCCAGACACCTTGGCTTTAGAGTCAACCATCCTGACCACTCTCTCATCTTTCAGGTAAGAAGATGAACTTAATAGCAGGAGAAATTGTGATGGCAAGGCCAAGTTTGGTATGAGTTTGGAGACTGTGGTGCCAATGCTGTCAGGCCTAAATGCAGTCCCTGGGTACAGCAGTAAAGATGTCTTCTTCTCATGCATACTGTGCTCTTGTCCATGAGGCTGAGATACAGAGCAAGCTCCCTTGTTCTTTCTTGATCCAGGCCAGAATGTGTTTGCTCTGCTCATGTAAATTAGTTCCTATGAAACACTTAGCCAGGGAATCTAATCCGTTCATTCAGTGTTCGGGGAGGCAAGCTTTTGTTCCTGAAGCCCAGCCTCAGTCAAGACTCCCTCCATCAGAGAACCTGTTCATCAGGAAGAAGGAAGATGGCAACATGTAAAGTTTTATGCTGCGAAGCTCAGAGTGGAAAGAGTCCAGGGGTAAATATACTGATGCTAAACAATGAACAGCTGCAGTGACAGAATGATAAAGAGAAATCCACATGTGCAAAAACGAAGCCACTCAAACACATACGCACACACCCAGCCATTTCATGCCCAATCAGAACCACAGAAATGGCCACACACAGCCAGATGTATAAGTTTGCAGTGAGAACAAAGGCAGCTATAAATATTCCAAGGAGCCAGTAAAAAGAAGAAGATGAAGAAGAAAAAGAAAAAAAAAGAAAACCAGGAGTGGTTAGCTCTCCAATGTAATGGGCTCCATAAAAGCTTTTATTGTTAAGAGAGTTACTTTACTAAGAGCTATATGAAGCAGGCTGAATGAATGTGAAAAATTGCATGCAATAACCCAGGCTGAAAGATGATTATCAACCTCTGAGTCCTGTATTTTGGAGCGAGTCAGTACTGCTATTAGAAGATTGCCATTGCAGTTAAAGAAAAGCTTGTTTTGTACTTTTCTCCCCCTTCTGGGTAAACAGAAAGTCAATATAAGCTTCTCCTCTGTGCTAGTCTATTTATTTGAACAATTATTTTAAAGATGTAATCCAATCTTACCGACTTTTCAAGAGTAAAACTCCTGTGAACTTTTCTAGCAGAGGTCTGCCCACACAACTTGCTAAACCAAGAATTGAGTTATTTCCAGCAGGCATTCCCTCCCTCCCCATCTGCCCCTCACCCCTCACCCCATTCTCTAGCCATCTGTTTGTTTTGTGGTTGCCTGTTAACAGGATAGTGGGTGACATTTAAGGGAGATGACCCTCTGCACGTCTACAATTCAAAGACTAGCCAACTAAAATTCTAAAAATTGGAAAACTTAGTTTTTTTATATCATTCTCTTAGTCTCTTAGTGTGGTTTTCCTGTTTTTTCAGTCTGAAGGACCCTACTCTGTCCTTTTCTGGGTGGACAGAGGCAGTACCACCTTCCAAAATGTTAGTGTCAGAGGGAGAAAAGTGGTCATTGAGAAGACAATACTGTTGAGCAGATGTTAAGAGCTGATGTTTCTGAAGTCCCATTTTATGCCCTTAATATATTCTGGGATAATGATTGCTTTACTCTTGCTCTGAGTTTACTTTGATGGGGAATTGTCAAAGTTGCAGTTACACATGGAGGACGTGTAACAATATGGTGTAAACCCTGTGGAAGACTCAACTAAAATCAGGACTCACCTCATGTGATCAGAAATCGGGAATATGGCTTGAACACCTTTAAAGAACTCCTAAATATTTCAAATATATTTATAGAGAACATGTGGCAACTTTCTTTTCACAGATTATATAATCAGCAAATTAAATTTCAATAAGTGGTGACTTTGACTTGCCTTTGAAGTGGCAACCTGGCTTTTCCTCCCTCCCCAGAACACTCTAAGACTCCCTGCCGTCCCCCGTATTCACATGAGCCCAAGCAAGTAAGTCTGAAGCTGAATGAAGCTTCATTAGCTCCATGGGAAGTCCACCTTTGACTTGTTGCCTTGTGTTGCATGAACTAAAATAAAGGTAAAAATGCAGAATTCATACACACCTTCCATGTGGTAGAAAGTATGTGGGAAGGATACTGATAAAAATTGCCCAGGCTGTTGATTAATTTTTGAAATAAGCACATAAGAGGATATGTGGATGGAGCCTGACATAAAGTGAAGCAGGAGTTCCCTGGTGGTGCAGTGGGTTAAGGATCTGGCATTGTCACTGCTGTGGTTCAGGTCACAGCTGTGGCTTGGGTTCAGTGCCTGACCCAGGAACTTCCATGTGTCATGGGCATGGAAAAAAAAAAAAAAACCCACAAAACAATAATAAAATTTAAGAATAAAAAATAAAGTGAAGCAGAGAAAACTCGTTTACCATGTGTTTGTTCGACTAGGAGAGGGGCACAGTAGCTGAGAAGAACAGCAAGCAGTCCTGACTAGATTAGTCAGCTCTAGCAAGAAACACAACTCCTCTTCTCCTCCCTGTGGTATCTAATCCATGCACCCTGTGGAAGACACCTGAATAAGTATTTTAAGTGTCCTAGATGCATTTTGAAGGTAAAACCAAAAGGATTTACTAAGAGTTTGAATCTGTAATATGATAGAAAGGAGTCAAACATGATTCAGACATTTTTGACCGGCATGGCTAGAAAGATGGACTTGCTACTTACTGAGGGGAAAGCTGGAGGGGGCAGCGGAAAGGATGCCAGGGCTGGGTGCGAGGAATTCAGTTTGGGACATGTTTGATCTACAAAAGCAAACAGCCAGTAGGCAGCTGGACACAGACATCTGCAGTTCAGTGGGAGAAGTCAGGAAACACTGTGGGAAAGTTTAACAACTAGCTTTCTGGGGGAAAAGAAAAAGAGGTCCAAGATGCAATAGTGCTTGCCAATTTCTTTGGTATAAATACCTGACCATGGCTGACCTCTAATTACCAACATGAAGTCACGGTCATTGAATATGGACTGAGGAAGAAATGTGCTCTTGGGATCCCAGGCAAGCTGGCTTAGGCACATCCCCAGGAATACAGACATATATTTGGGAGTCAATAGCATGTATAAAAGCTCTGAGACTGAAGGGTGGCACTTAGAGAGCTGGTCTGGATAGAGAGAAGATAGCAAGAAACTGAGCTGTAGGCATTCCCATGTGAAGAGTTTGGAAAATGACGAGGAATCAAAAAAGAGGCTATCAGAGGGAAACTAAGAAAGAGTTTCAAGAAGAAGAGAGGGAGCGGTCATTGCCAAAAGCTACTGATGGGCCAAGTAAGATGAGGCCTTAAAATAGGCCGCAGGGTTTGGCGCCTCCCCTGGACAGCAGCCGCCTCAATAGAGTGGGGGGAACAAAAGCCTAGCCCGCCTCACCCTCACCCTCTTCTCAAAATAGCCACACCTGGATGCAGGGGTGGCTTTGGCAGCTGAACCCCATATTCAAATCTTTAAAATGCACTTCAGGCCTTTGAATTAGAGTAGATTTCAAAATCACATGATATCAGAACTGGGGAAAAATCTGATCTCTTGGCTCAAAGTGGCTCAAAGCCTTAGGAGGAAAGAGAAGAGGGGACAAGCCTATGTTCAATAATTTGAAAAGGGATTTTAAATCTATACAAAGCTCTAGTCTTTGTAATTGCCTGTTGTTTCATGTGACTGTGAATAGAAATTAGGGCCTTTTATCCACGTTCACTGACCAACACCCCGTTTTTTACCACAGCAGAGATTGTACAAAAGTTTGGGAGGACATTTTTTTTTTTTTTTCTCAGAGCCTGAGCAAGTGTTTCTGGTTCCTGCTCTCCCTGCTTTGTTTTCACTGTTGGTTTTCAATCCTTTGCACTGTTTATTACCGCCTTGACGAGGGATGTCTGGGATATTCATTACAGGTAAATATTATCGGTGTTTGTTTTTAGCAATCTATTTCTAGAAATATCTGTTATTTATGTAATCATGCTTTGAGGGTAGAACTAGTTTTCCTTGGCATGGCTCTTGGCTCTCCCTCACTTGGTTGTTCATTCATTCATTCAAAACACAGCAAAGAGGAGTGGTTATGGGCAGGGGAGCACAGAGGAAACATTTTCCAGAAGGAAAATTAGCAGGTGTGAAGACAAAAAGGCATTGGAGAATGTTCTAGAAACAAAACCGTTAAGTAAGACTGGATTGTGCACGTGTGCAATTGGTGAGCTGTGAGACTAAAAGATATTCTGTGCCTAAATTCTTAAGGACCTTAGAAGCAATGCCAAGAGATTGGATTTTTTAACATAGAGAAGTTATTTCCAAAAAGATGAGACTCAAGAACCTTACCCGTAGAAAACTTGTGATTAATTCATCCTATCAGTTCATTGCTATCCACAATGAGCTTCGTCCTCAAACTCCTTCATATAGTTTGACTGCAATTATTTTTTAAAAAGTTCTCGCTCCCCACCCTTCTCACCAGAAAGGTAGAAGTCAAAGTCCTTCAAGAGCTTCTGTCAAATAAGGCAAAGTAAACCCAGCATCACACTGGCATGATTCTGAGGTTGCCGAGAATGTCTTCCCAGGATTTGGCTGGATTTTAAAGTTATTGCCAACATGAAAGAAGTTTTTTCTTTTTAATTTTCTGCTGGATCACAAATTGAATTTCAGTCCTGCATCTTCAGATTACAGGCTATGTCCAGTTAGAAGCAGGTAAAAAAAAAATTTTTTTTTAAAGTTTTCCATAGCCCCTTTCCTGCTAAGGGGCTCAAGATCCTCTGAAACAGATAAGGATGAAGTTAACATCTGGAAAAGTATAGACGAAAAGGAAAAATAGCAGGTACTTATCTTTTATTTTTTAAAAATAAAGCTAGTGGGATATGGCTGTTCTTCTTCATCTGCTTGTTATTATTATTTTTGTCTTGTTAGGGCCACACCCACAGCATATGGAAGTTCCCAGGCGAGGGGTCTAATCGGATCTACAGCCAGCCTACACTGAAGTCACAGTGACTCTGGATCCTTAACCCATTGAGGGTGGCCAGGGATTGAACCCACCTCGTCATAGATACTAGTCGGGGTCATTGCCTCTGAGCCATGATGGGAATTCCCTGATTCTTTTTTTTAAATCAGGAAGCACTACATGTTGGGAACTGCTATAGGAAAATTAATGTCCTGAAGCTGAGCCACCTCCTTCTGCCATCACGATGAGCCAGTAAGGACAGTGTCCCTCGGTCAGAGGGACCTGCTGGGGGTCCCCATCCTGTACCCCCAGAGCACATTATGCTGACATCCGTCCTTAGGAAGTATGAGCAACGCAAGTAGGCATGGGGGGCTGGGGGGACACACAGTGAAAGTAAAAATCTCCTCCTCTCTCTTCCTGTTCTCTGTGCCAGACTCAGGAACTGGAGTGATAACGTGTCTGTCTTTGGGGAGAGAGTTTCAGATTCAATAATTATGTTCTTTGGGGCTAAGTGCTCCTTTCTGTGGAGAATGGGATCCCCAGGGCAGCAACTCTCTATTTAAATGGTTTACAAGGCATTTGGGGAGCCTGTTAGAGAGGCAGATTCCTGGCAGTGTCTCCAGAGGTTTTCAAGTCAGTGGGTCATTTTTCTACCTCCCTGATATGATCCTGACATGGGGACGTTTCTCAAATTGGATTTTGAACCCCACTGCCTTAGTCAGTCAAGTCACTTTCCCCTGGGTTGAATGAGTATCAACTCCTGGTTTCATAAACAGGCTCAGCCTCTTCCGTGTGTGTGAGTGTGTGTGTGTGTGTGTGTGTGTGTGTGTGCGCGCGCGCGCGCACGCGGTAGGAGAGAGGTAGCAAAGAAGAGAAGACAAAAGGAAAAAGAAAACCTGAATCTAGTCTGAAAGCAAGGAGAGGAAAAGGACTATTGCCAAGTAGGGCTTTCCTGGCTTGAGAGACCCAGCATCTCCCAATATCTGAGCTGGGATTTCAGAGATAAGCAGCTTCTCGGAGGTTTATGCTGATTGATATGCTTTATTCTGTTCTAAAGATTAGAGAAATTAGAAAAATATAGCTTGCTAATTAGCAAACAGTCAGCAAACCTTGAAAACATGTGATAGGTAAGGGGATTTATTAAAAGCAATCATATCATGCCCATTTTTCAGAGTTCAGTGTTTCACCAGCAGAATATAAAATAGAGGGGGGAAATATCCAAGATTTATTTCCACATTCACATGCATGGTTTAAATGAGAATATTTCATAACCAAGCAGTTTCTGTACCTCCCTGGCTTGGGAACTTGTTCCCTAAAATAGATCTAAGATATCACAACACATTTCACTTCTCTCCCAACTAATATTTCCAAGCTTAGAAGGGCCAACTAAAAATTGATGCTTGCTATCTGTCTCTACAAGGATTAAACCAAAAGCTGCTGTGACCCCTGACCTTCAACACACCTTGAAAGGAGTTCAGGGTGAAGATCAGGGATGTACTCTGGGAGAAAACTGACAGAAGAGACCTTCAGATAGATATTTTCAGGAGATTTTATGAGCCCAATTCTTGCATCTCCTCATATCTAGAAAAGCACTAAAATCCTTCATCGTAACATCTGTTCCTTGTGACTAGCAATAGCCTTTACAAGACCAGCAGCAGCCTTCTGCAAAAATGTGTGCTTGATTGCATAGCCCCCCTCCCCCACCCCCCACTTCACCAAAATTACACATATATTGACTTTCCCCCCTACCTCTTTGGCTTTTTTTTTTTTTTTTTTTTTTTTTGTCTTTTTAGGGCTGCACCTGCAGCATAAGAAGGTTCCCAGGCCAGGGGTCAAATCACAGCTAAAGCTGCTGGCCTACACCAAGAGCCACAGCAATGCCTGATCCAAGCTGTGTCTGTGACCTATACCACAGCTCAAGGCAATGCTGGATCCTTAACCCACTGAGCGAGCGAGGCCAGGGATCAAAGCTGTGTCCTCATGGATACTAGTCAGATTTGTTTCTGCTGAGTCATGACAGGAACCTCTTTGGAGCAGTTCTGCAGAGCTATCTGAGAGGCTGTCTCCCAGGCTACAGTCCTCATTCTTGCCTCAAGTAAAACTTAACTCGCACATTGTGCTTCTTTTTTTTTTTTTTTTTTTTTTTTTTTCAGTCAACAGAGGCTACACAAAAGGGTGTGGCAACGTACTGAAGCAAAGAATTCAAATTAGCAGCAATCTCAGGTAAAACAAGAGAATAAAACATGGAATTCCCATTGTGGCTCAGCAAGTTAAGAACCCACCTAATATCCATGACGATGTGGGTTGGATCCCTGGCCTCGCTCAGTGGGTTAAGGATCCAGTGCTGCCATGAGCTGTGGTCTAAGTGGCAGACATAACTTGGATCCCACATTGCTGTGGCTGTGGTATAGGCTGGCAGCTACAGCTCCAGTTTGACCCCTGGCCTGGAAACTTCCATATGCTGTGGGTGCAGCCCTAAAAAGACAAAAAAGAAAGAAAAAAAAAAAAAAGAGAGAGGGTGAAAATAGAAGAAACTTGTTTTCTAATCTTGCCAACTTAGTATTTTTGAACTTTCTTCTTCAACCCTAATGGATATCTAGAACCCTCTGCTTTCTCTATCTCATTATGAAAGAAAAAAAAATTGCATACTTCTTTATACTCATGTGTAAATGACTGATAATGTTTAATTTATTAAATCTCCCACAAGAGTTCACTTTTGGACACAGTTCAAGGAGGTTTGAATCAAATGGAAAAAAATGCTAAGCATCAAATTAAAAGTCACTGATCTGGTGAGGGAAAATATATTTGGGGCCCTAAAATCACCCCTGTCTCTACTTTCTTTAGTCATACCCTTTAATTATTTCAGCTCTCTACTCACTGACTGTCTCATTCAACTCATTTATAAAACCCCACTCCACCAAGAAGGGATACTCTGAACCCCTTCCAGCAGACAGGTTTCCTTTTCTATGTGCAAAATGAAACAAAGAGACCAGTAAGAAAATAATTATGGCTAAGAAACTAAACTTGAATGGAGTTGCTAAATACTACTCCATAAAGGAGGGGCAACCTTGATACATACCTGAAGCCCTAATGGGGCAGGAAGGCTGAAGGCTTCATCGAGTTTGACTACACAAGGTCACTTGTTGAGCCACAGTAGAATATTTTGTTCATAATGAGACCTTATTGGGTTTGGTTGCTGTAAGCTTTTCAGGCTTCTAATTATGGTGTTTAGAAGACAATGGAGACAGCTTAAAATAATAAGAATGCTGCTAAAACTAGTAAGATTGCTGCAGTATTACAAAGAGAAATGTTGGTTCTCTGTGTATAGTATACATTTAACCTGTCAGCAAACACAGAACATTTTACAGGTAAAATGTAAAGGATGCATTTAGGAGCCATCACATGAATGATGAGGTTTTGCGTTTTGCTTTCAAAACGAGCTGCTTAAGTTATAATACTAGTTTAATATAAATTAGAGTTTATCCTTTTGAAACCACTTGCAATTTGCTTCTGTTAGGCCCCAGGTCATTATGATGCAAAGTTAAAGGTTCCTGGAACATAATGTGATTCAAGCCTGCATTCTTGTTGCCATGTCCAATTCAGCTGAAAATGAGAATTATAGTGAGAGCATTTCCTGGTCTTTGACCCTTCGTGTGAGCTTTTTAAAAGCAGGGTTTATGCAGAACACTAACCTCATTCTCAGACATTCAGTTCCGACTAATATTAGCTGTGTTAAAAGTCTTAAGTAAATTGAAAACTGTTTAAAAATACCTCATCCCAAGTTTAAAAACAGTGGGCACTTACCTTCCGATTTCCTGCCTTAATACACAAAAAGATTGGCCTGTGAAATGGATGAATGATATTTAAATGTTTTAAAGAGTCTCTCTCTTTTCTCTCTCTGCCACCAATGGAGTCAGGCCACACAAAGGACAGTTGTTTTAAAATCTCCAGCTGTAGCTGACTGTGGGAAGACAGCAACAGTAATAGGAAAATAAAACGTATAACACGTAAGTATGTATTCTACGCCATGTTCTGTTATAAGGACTTTAAAAAAAACTAATTTGGGAGTTCCCATTGTGGCGCAGAAGAAACGAACCCAAGTAGTATCCATGAGGACTCAGGTTCAATCCCTGGCCTCACTCAGTGGGTTAAGGATCCAGCGTTGCCATGAGCTATGGTGTAGGTCGAAGATGTGGCTCAGATCCCGTGTCGCTGTGGCTGTGGCCGGCAGCTGTAGCTCTGATTTGACCCCTAGCCTGGGAACTTCCATATGCTGTGGGTGCAGCCTTAAAAAGACAAACAAACAAACAAACAAACAAAAAACAAACCAAAGAGGTAGGGGGGAAGTCAATATATATGTAATTTTGGTGAAGCGGGGGTGGTGGTGGGGGGACATGCAATCAAGCACACATTTTTGCAGAAGGCTGCTGCTAGTCTTGTAAAGGCTATTGCTAGTCACAAGGAACAGACATTATAATGAAGGATTTTAGTGCTTTTCTAGATATGAGGAGATGCAAGAATTGGGAAGGCGGCCCTAAAAAGTAAAATAAAATAAAATGAAATGAAATAAAATAATTTGCTTTATTTTGAACATAACCCTACCATTAGGACCACTGTTTTGCAGATGAGGAAACTGAGGAGCAAAGAGGTTGAGTAACTTGCCCAAAGTCACACAGGGCAATGATGGTCAGAGGGGAGATCTGATCTCAGGAAACCTGAGTTCCATACTTTTAACCCTTACATTTTAGGATGGACATGGTTTGAGAGGAACATTCCTGAACTCCTGAGGGTTAGTGTGACACAGAAAAGACACATATAAAACAAATGCCATCATACAAAAGTTTTTGGACACTTCCCCCAATAATGACAAATTCATGAAACAGATAAGTCTAAACCTGTTTTCCTTTTTAAAATGTCACTTAGAGTCAAGCTTAGAACAGATAGGATTGGATAAAACACCACACACATGTACACTGTACATCTGATCAGAGCAGGACTTTTTTTTCCAAGACCATACTATTCCCTGTGGTCCAGGAGAAACCAAAGGACTAGCGTGCATGAGCCCCTTCTGGCCAGTCTTTCTCAGTGATGAAGACCACGAACAGTAAGGGGCCACATGGCCACTGACACTAAATTCACCTGCTCTTCCCACACTTTTCCAACCTGAGTGCACCTTCTGAAGACATACTTTTTGCAAGATGTAGTACATTGGTTGAAATCGTAAGGATACAGATCAGACTTAACTTGGTTCCAAAATAGTGTCCAAAATTAAAAATCAAACAGAAAAAAGCAAGGATCAAAACCCAAATGAAACACAGCACCTATGGACCTTTGGTTCCCCAAATACCTGTCCTGAGGCCATGCAGAGAAGCTAATTGCCATGAGTCATGCTTGCCAATCAGTCAGAGAGGATTTGCATGGAGGGGTGGAAATCCCCTTAGGCTGTGGAAGCTCCAGAGCATCAAGGGGATAAAGAGGTCCCTGGAGGCTTTTCTTGGAGAAGGCTTTCCCCTCCAGCCAGTGCTGGGCTGAACTAAAGGACAGAGGGTCCCCAGGGACACTGGAGGGTATTGTGAGATTGGGGAACAGATCCAAGAACGTTCTAACAGTTGCAAGGAGTTATTAGGTATCCCAACTGCCCCTATGCTGACAGAGTTATTAGCATCAGAACTTCCTGCCCTCTGCAAACAAGAGGATGGGTGCATTGGCTCTGATGAAATTCTATTTTAAATCCAGGTGTGTAAAGCATTAGACGAACCAGACATCTAGAAGAGAGGGTCAGAAGTGTGGCACCAGGAGGCCAGATACATCCCCTGTCAATACTTCCTTCTGGGCAAGAAGGTTCCAAATATCTTAGGGAACCTATGTACCTCTGCTCCTCCCTTCACTGCTGTTCTAAAGAGAGCATTGCAAAAGGGAGTGGGCAGGACCAGGCAAAGGTAAGTTTGGGGAGGGGGAAAGGTAAACAACTAGGGAAATAGAAATGAATGGTGGAAAGTGAAACAATAAAGGATCATGGTCCCGGAAGAGACATTTTTAGGGATAGTTTCCTATGGACACCTCATGACTCTCGGTTCTGAACTCAGAAGAGCATTGGACCAGACACAGAATTTAGAATCAGCCTCAGGTCCAGCACATCTTTGATGTGTGACTGAGAAAGTCACTTTACTTTTCTGAACCTCAGTTTGTTATGAACACCAGGTGAGCAGGCAGCGGCATTTGAAGACATTGACATATTTTAAATATACGTGCCTAAGGTCAGGTTCTGGGAAACAGATTGGTGACGAACATTTACAAGGAGGCAGTTTATTGTCATCTCTCAGGATCAATACCTTTGGGACGTGAAGAAAACAGGACTGTGCAGAGGGAGGAGCTGAGCTGTACCTCCAGTGCGAGAAAGGCCTCAATTGGCCCCCCTGAGCTCTGGACTAGGCCCTTCAGGAGCCCCACACTGAGGCCCAGGGCTGAGCCAGAGGGATGTGGGAGGGAGCAGGGATCTGGGGAGATCAAGGCTGGTGTGATGTTGATGAGTTTAATCCTAATTCTCACCCCAAACCTCTAAGGGAACTGGCAAACCCTGATCCCTCCCCTTCTGATGTTTGGAGGGTGCCTTAGTTAAACCTGGCTCTTCTTCTCTGATGCTCCCCCACGGAACCTCACTCTGCCTTTCTCTCCCCAGCACCTGCTCCCTCCCTCACCTCTCTAACCTGCCCTGGAGGACTAGGAGGGAGGGAAACAGAGCCACACCCCTTGTCATCAGAAAAAAAGCCACCTCCCAGGAAAATGTACTCCTGAGATCACCCAGACTTTGGGTGCAGGCTGCCTATAGGGAGGGAGCCTAATCCTGGCAGAGGCCCTTCTCTTAAGCCAAAGACAACAATTATGAGGGAGGGACTAGGCTGACCACCATCAGCAGCAGGCTGTGGATGCCCAAGTCGGGAGAATGAGCGACTGGGGAAGATACTAGACTCTCCGCCATGGGATGGCACTGGCATTGCCACCTCTGAGAACATTATATACTGGGGAAGATGGAAGAAATACAACCACCTGGTACCCATGAAGAGGAACAGGCTTTCAAATCCCAAATCTTCTTCCTGACCCTCCCTGGCCTGAGTTTCCTGGGCTGTACAGCAAGCTACTGTGAGTCATCCTTCTGATACTCTAAGGGCAATCAAATGTTAGTTTTCTTTTTCTTATGCCACCAAAACCTGACTTACCATGAACTGTGTGAATGGACAGCAGGGGTCCCATGGGCATATGATTTTTCTGGAAGCCTTGTGAGCAGTCCATTTGCCATATTACATCCTAGAAAAACATCTGCCAAAAAATGTCTACTAGAGACAAAGTGGAGGGTTTTTTTGGGTTTTGTTTTTCTGTCTTAGCTCTGAGTTGCTACTGATACTTTGTCCTTGGGAAGTGTGAGAGAAATAATAGCAGAAGGAAAGATTTAAGATTATTCAGGGGGATTATAATTGGAACAGTCAGGGTAAGAACCTGAGAATCTGGAAATTCTGAAGTTGTCCTTGGCAGTCATTTTGTTTAAGAAAAACATTTTTTAAACAAACTGAATTTCCAATAAACTTTTAGAGCTGGGCCTTTAATTGCTAACATTTAAGACATACACACACACACACACACATGCACAAAACCCACATCATGACAAATCTTATTTTCATTCCTTCAAATCTGTGGTCAAATTCTCCACATTTGAGTCTGTGGATCTCTGAACACCTTTGTCGTGGACTTCGAGGCAAAGTGGCAACCCCAGAAACTCCTCTTCCATTTGGGGGAAGAAATTTCTAAAAATACTGGTCATTGTACTTTAACCACATAGTCCTAAAGTTGAACTTGGGCCCCATCTTTTATGTCCCCAAGCAGTTGCTCATTTCATGTGAATTTGATTCAGACAGAGCAGTGGGGGAAATTACGCAGAAGTGTGAAGCAGAGAACCAAGGGCTGGGGGTTAGGACACAAGGATCTATGGCAAGAACCAGTGTGGGATAGGGAAAAAGGACTGGGCACAGCTCCAGAGGGGCATGGTCTAAGGTGGTCAGAAAGCAGAGCCCCGAGAAACACAACTGTCTCACTTACCCCAGCTCCTCTCCTCTCCTGCAGCTGAACTTAGAATAAGAGAAAAATGCCCCTTGCACGGGCCAGTACAGATGTTGCCCCTGCGGAGAATAGAGAAAAATAAAATAAAACCCTGGCACCACACTGATGGCATTGTGTTCTCAGGGAGCCTAGAGGGATGTCACAGAACAGACACACAGGGGGACCAAGTCTGATGCCCTGGTCGACACAGAGGGCTCTTCCCGTGGTAGTGATGGACATTTGAAAACTGTCCAATGCCTGCCTTACAGTGTCTTCATGTCTGATGGGGACTGGCAATCTGTGAGAAATGAACTTCAATTGCTTTTGCTGTGAGCTCTAAAAAGTTACTTTTACATCCCCGGAAGGTCCTGGCGAAGCCCATGTCAAGGACCAGTAGGTCAGTGGGACTGAAATAGCAGCTGTGAAATGAACACTTGATACTGTATATAAATGGGATGATCAGCTAGGTGATTTTAGAACTACCTGGGTGGAATTGATGTGTCTTCTGAATGAGATGATGGTTCTCGGCCAGTGGGAGTACCTCTGACACACAGGACAGTAATCAGGGCAAAGAGGGAGGGGAGCTGGGCGGGAAGGGTGGGTGAGTGGTTTGACCTTGACCTTGTTCTTTTTCGCCCCTCTCTTCTGACTCATCCTACAGCAGGAACGCTGGAACTGGTGGGGCAGTCGCCTCCGTGCTGTGTGGGCTCGGGAGAAGGTTCCACATCTGCTGTCTGTAGCGGTCAAGTGCTTCTTGACACCCAGGTCCCTGGTAGATTGGGAGGTTCTGAGAATGAATTGTGAATTTACAGGCTTTATTTGGAAAAGCAAATCAGCAGAGCATTACAGATAATGATCAAGAAAAAAATTCCTAATACTCACATACTCGATTTTGACCTTTTAATTTACAACCTGGGTTTTGAGAGAAAGAGAGGGAGGAAAAGAGAGTGGGAGAAAAAGAGAGAGAGAGCCAAAAGACACAGAGAAATTCGAACAGTAGGAGAGACAGAGAAACTGAGATGGAGACACCCAGTCGGAAGTGGAAGAGAGATGGGAGGTGTAGGGGGAGAGAAGAAGAAAGATATTAGAAAAAATAGGGGCAGGAGGAGGAGTATCCTAGTGGCCTAGCAGTTAAAGACCTAGCATTGTCACTGCTGTGGCTTAGGTGTGATTTCTGGTATGCTGCAAGCGCAGCCAAAAACATGTGTGTATATAGGGCAGGAGGAAAGGGAAAAGAGAGAGAGAGATGGAGAGACACACAGACAAAGGGATGATATTGGGAGATCAGATAGGGAGGCAAAACTGAACATGGAAGAAAGAGCAGCAGACAGAGGGGCTTAACGAAGGTGTAATCATGCAGTTCCTCGAATGGTAACATTCATGTTAAAACACTCATAACTTCCTTTCTTTCCTGGTTATCTTTTCTTATTCTTTTCTAATCAGTGTCAATGTGTCTCTTGATGAGGATGACATAATTCTTTTCTTGGTTTCCAAGCTACATTCACCATTTATGACAACAAACTCACATAGAATTACATTAAGATTGGAAAAAAAAAATTAAGATAGTATTGTGGGAAATGGAAAGAGAAAAGATGGAAAGAAGGAGAGAAAAATCTCACTGACCACCTAGCATCCAGGAAGCTGAGACCCCTGGGTTAGCAGTACTTGCAACTTGGAGGCGATTAATCTGATTTCTCCCAGAATGGTTGGATATTCAAAAACACTCTCAGCATGCAGACTTATCCACAGAAATCAGCTGCCCTTGTAACACCTACTGGATCATGAGTGGCAAGGGCAGGAGGAATGCTGCTTAGGGAGGAACATTTGCTTTTCAGGGCCACACCTGCCACATAAGGAGGTTCCCAGGCCGGGGTGGAACAGCTATACTACACCACAGCCACAGCAATGCAGGATCTTTAACCCACTGAGCAAGGCCAGGGATTGAACTTGCATCCTCATGGATACTAGTTGGGTTCATTACCACTGAAGCACAATGGGAACTCTGAGGATGACCCAAATGTAACGCCAATGAGGGAGAATCAAATTTGTTTCCAGAGTACAGGGTGTGAAAGAACTTTTATTGAGCATCTTCTATGTTCTGCATCTGTCCTGTGTGTTTACATACATTATGTCACTTAAATCACCCATGTGGGTCTGGTATCTCCTTTTAGCTGATTGAAAAGGTTAAGATACATAGGTGCATATCCTTACCTGCTGCCATTCTCAGTGCTACATGCAATATGAGTGCCACACTCACTTATCAAGTAATTTAACAAGGAGACTAGCTTAGACAATCTTTAGATAATCTTTAGCTCAGCCTCAGGTAGTTATTTCCATGCATCAGAGAAGAAATTATTGAAGTAAATTAAGAAGTTGCTAATTTCCAAGTACAGGTAAATGATAAAAAGACAAGTTCAAAGGAGTCTACTCAATATTGGTAGGTGGAGATTCTCAGATATATCTCAACAAAGTCGCCAAAAATGCACTCCAAAAGTTAAATTTCAGAAAAGCTTCAGACTGGTGGGGAATGTTTGCAATGCCCTGAGCTGGCAAAAAGCTGGTACTCATGCTCATTTGTACTTGATTTGAACAAACTAAAAATATTTCATTGTACTGTTATCAGACAGAGGCACAAGTTGTGGATCTTGGGGAAGCAGACTCACCTACTTTAGGCTCAAAGCTGAGCTTTTCTATTTTACACAAATAACATGAAATCAAGCCTTTTAGATGATTTATGCAGATATATTCCCTGGGTATTGCTTCTCAAAGGGAGAGTACATATCAAGATATTGGGCTGCATGGACAGGCTGCTATGATATTCCTTAAATGGAATCTGCACTAGAGAGGAAATTAACTCATCTATTAAATGTTGATATTCTCTTGCATCACACTTCCTTAGGTTTAGCATCAAATACATAAACAGCAATAGCAGTCCTTAGGTCAATTTTTTTCCCTGTTAGATATTCATTTAAGATGTCTCTTCCTTGTTCCACAATTGAAAAAAATAAGATGTTTCGTACAAGGGCCTAAAAGAGCAAAATTATGAAGAAATTGAAATCCACTTCATGTAAAACAGGTAGAACCCAACACTAAGCTATTTCTTCCCATTGCTGTGTAAGCAATTGATGTGCACAGAAGAAAACACAAGTAAACATGAGTTATACCACGGGTCAAAGCGGGGCTTACAATAGGAACTTTTCCTTTCTAGAGAACAAAGCCGTATTTGGGCCTGGGATAACGTCAGACCACTGCCTTGTGTCTAATGATATCCTGTGTGCCAACTGAAAGGGCAAACTTACACATTTACATCTGGCTCTCCTTCCGCTCAGAGAAATCTGCACTGTGGATGCCACCCGCCTGCCTAAAACAGTGGCTCAATGCTTGCGCAAAAGAAAGAGTTTAAAAAAAAAAAAAATCACTGACTGTAAAAATAAGATCAGATCATTAATTCCCAGGAACGCTGAAAATGCGGGCAAGTCATATTAAAACAAAAACAAAACCAAAAACGCTCAGTGCACATCCCAGGAGAGGCTGGATGATTTTCTCTGCCGAGCTATGCAAAGCTGATCGCGGTCAGGCTCCCCCCACCCCACCCCTCCCCCTCCCCCGCCACCCCACCCCCACCCCCAAGTAATGAACCCGCAACACGGAAGGATCTCAGAGCGGTACATACCTTTCTCTGAGCAATTTTAACTTTTCCCATGTCCATTAGGCCTTACAGCCTAATCTTGCTCTGCCAATTGCTCCCATGGTGAGATCATTAAGTAAATTATTTTAAGATCAAACACCCTGCAGTGACAATAGCGTCCCATGTAAGGTAAATGCTTCAAAGGCCCCCCTTTCAAATTACAGCTCTCCGGAGTTATTCATCACCTCTCCGGAGGGCTTGCCCCACCATTACTTGGCTTTTTGCCGCAGGCGAAGGTAGCACTGCTAATTGGCCTCTGTAACAAAACTGACCTGTGGACAGGATAAAACTTGTTTGGCGCTTAGAGACAAAAATTATTCAAGGTTAAAAACACATGAATGCCCTGGCTACGTCACCAAAAAAAAGGGAGTGAATGAATGTCTTCCCCTGCGGTTCGTCATGTGAAAGAATGCGCTCCCGGCGCGCCTGGGTCAGACAAAAGCTCCTTCAGGTAGCCGAGCCCGGCCCGAGCCTCAGGGATCCTTTTCTCCTCCGCTTTCCACCCCCCTCTCCTCTCTCCTCTTCGTTGTCCTCTTCTTTTTAAACTCCAGGACGAGGAGCTCCAACCTTTGCTTTGGTCTTTGGGCCCCCCTTCCGGGGATGGCCTTTGATCTCCCGGGATAATAGCAGATGGAGCAATTTAACTGCTCCATACAGGTGCAGAGAGTTTACTTGACAGGTTGGGGCTTTTATTTCTAGCACATTAGCCAGGCGCATACAAATGGGTTTTTGACAGACTCAAGCAGGTAAAATAGCACGGAGGCTCCGCAAAAGCGCGGTCACACCTGCTTGGATTGCACGATTTGAAAATGCTGTATGAATTAAAGACAGGTAAATCCTCGGAGTTCCCTGCCGAGTTCCTTGCGAAGGTGGTGTGTCGCCGGGGAGAATCCCCAATGAGTAAACGACAAATGAACTCCTTGATCTTGTGCTCAAAAGAAGCAGGGCTCAGGCAAGGGGATTTCAAATCAGTGCTCCTTCTCGAGGCGGTAACACTTCATTGATATTCATCAACAGTCGAAAAGAAATGGAAAAGTCTTTCTGCTATTTCCCCTTTTGCTTCCTCTGAGGCTGACTTTCCTCTCCTCTCTTGCCTAGACCCCATTCTTCCTCTCTGCATCAAAGATTGCCATAAACAAATGGTGTCTATATCATGAGACAGCTTTTCCAGTGAGAAACCTTTAGTTATGCACAGTCTAGGAATGGTCCATAAGCTGTTAAAAAAGTTGCTGGGATAGTTCAAGCATTTTTCTATATGAAAAAAAAAAAAGTTTTGGTGTTTGGCAAGCCCTTCATCAGTTAGTTCTCTTCTTACAGAAACACGCATCCTGTAATTTTTTTTTAACTTTTCCAAGTTGAATACATAATTTTCTTATCACAAAAATATTCCAGAACATTTGTTTTGTGAAATGGCACACTGAGGAAATTTTAAAGTTGCATCAAGTGATGTTATCTGGTGATAGCATTTCCTTCATTTGATTATTTTACAGACACATTTGTGTCAATATTCTCTGTTATCCAGTTAGATTGTAAACCAATAATTGAGTCAAAGCTTTCCTTTTATCATTTCTATTTTGGTTTAACAGTTTCAAAAGCTTTGCAGTGCTGACTTTACTCATTCTCAATAATGTTAGTAGCCACTGCAGTCAATAATTTACAGTTTCTTGGGAAAAGGGTAATCCTTTCTTCACTGGGCTTCCAACACAAGCAAGATTAAACCTTTCTTTTCTTTACCTTGCTCCTCACTCAAGAAACTGAAGTGCCTATACATTTACAAAATGGGACAGATCTAGTCCAATCTGTCTGAAAGGTGGGCTCCTAACAAAGGTGTGACTTTGAAAGGCACAGTATTTCCTCCACCTTCTTTGAGCAGATTTTGTACCTAGAATTTGCCAGTACCTCCTTCACTGAGATCACAAACTTGGCTCCAGCAGTATTACATAGAATCATAAGATTTCAGAGAACACTCCCCAAGTTTCATAGCGGAACTATAAATAAAGATGAGAAGCTAAGAGCTGGAGGTATAAAGTGAGTTATTTTCTAGGAATAAATTATATTTGTTTGCCCATTCAATAAATTCCTCCAACACTGGCAGTGTAGAAGGCACTAGGGGGCATGCACGGATGAACAAGGCAGTCAGAATGAGGCCCAAGGAGCCCCTCCCTCTTAAAGGTATATGGGTATGTGCCAATGGAGGGAGTCTGGGTAAATGAATAATTAGCAAAAGGCATATTAAGCAGTTAAAGTTTGCTGTACATAGAATGTGACAGCAGCGCAGAGGGAAGAGATTTGCCCCCTGGCTCTAACAGGGGAGTTGGTGACAAGTTCACAGAGGAAATGATTTTGAATAATCAAAGATTCCAAGTCACAGATGTGTTCAAACTGTTTGGAAAAATGTCTATTGGTAGGTTACAGGGTATTTGGGAGGGAATCACATGAATGAACCAGGGAACAAAGCTCCCCCTGATACATGGTGGTCATTGCATGTTGGAGGTGACATCATATTCAGCATAGACATTCTCACAAATGGCCAGGTAACACTATCCTAAAATCTGTGTAAAGTATGACCATCAGGTAAAAGTCATTCATTGAGCAAGTATACTAGAGCTTTTTGATTCACACAAAATAGCTTTTCTTTGAAGGTTTTGGGAATTGCTTTTAGAGCTAACATGTTTTAAGAGATTCCTCAAGAGTGACTTATCCATATTTTGAAAATGATTTTGACTTTGAAAAAGAGTGAAAACTAATGTGGAATTGAGACTGGGGTTTGGGATGGAAGTATTCTAAAATGAGGTTGTGATGATAGTGGTACAATTATAAATATAATAAAATTCATTGAATTAAAAAATTTGAAATTAACCTTGATGATCAAAATAAGTATTACAACTTTGTTTTTGGAGAAAAACTGTAACTATAAACCAGTTAAGTAAGATCTATACTCTCACATGGTACATGAATTGTTTCTAAAAGGCAAGAGACAAGAGAAGATCCCCCAATTTTTGGAACAATGATTTTCAAAGAGTAAATACTTCCAAAACTAACTATTTAAAAAGTAAATAGATTTGTATGTGAGAAAATCAGCTGTATTTCTTTAAAATGTATTTGTCTTACTTTGTAGTCATACTTTGGTATGTCCAAAGGGCATAGATTATAGCCCTAAATGGTTGTGGTGGGGACTGAGTGGGCCTATAATCTTTCTTCTCTTCTCTGATATGCCAAAAGACCAGCTGCAGGTTATTATGATCTTGCAACTAAGTTCTGGCCAGTGGAATAGGAGGGGAAGTGACGTGCACATCTCCAGGTTGAGTCTATAAAGGGGAGGAATGTACCATCCTCTTCCTTGTCCCCTTCCCACTAACTAGAATGCCCACATGATGGTGATGAGTCATCTCTGTACTGCAGTGATGGAGCCAATAAGCCGAGGATGGTAGAGAGTATACAGGGAGGCTAGGTCTGAAACTGTGCAACTGCCATCCTATTCCTGGAAGACTAATTCCAAGACAGTTTCATAAAGGGGAAATCAACTTCTGTATTGTTTATGTCCCCACATTTTGGGTCTCTGTTATAGCAAATTGAATCTCCATCTTAATAAATAGGGGTGGCTTGAACAAGCGTATATGAAATGCTCAGAACAACTATTCCCAATACCAAGAATGCAATGAAAAGGATCTATTTTAATGAGGGTGTGTTTAGTGGCATCTATGTAAGAGTTGGAACCAACTTTCTTGTCATACAGGGAACTCTGCCATGAGGCTTTTACTCAAGCTAAACTTTTTTTTCTCATATTTCAAAACACAACTGCAATGCCACAATCTTTTTTTTTTTTTTTCTTTTTCCCTCACTGAAAGAAGCTATCGTGTGTCTGGGATTGTGACTTTAGAAATTATGAAAGTGTGCTAGAGAGAGAGGTCATAGGCAGAGTGTCAGCTATCTCTAAACCAAGAATATCAGGATAAACTAAACCTTTCATGTGGGGGAGGAAAGAGAGGGAGATAGTTTAGTAGACTGTGCTAGACTCTTGATCTGATTGTCACAGCACCTCTGCCTTCCACATGAAGCCGCTAAAGCTCAGAGAACTGGACGGCTTGAACAAGCTCAAAGACTTGAAACAATTTGTCCAAGATCATGTGTCTAGCAAGTGGTCAGGCTGGAATTCAAACCTATTCAGCTCTAGACTATATGCCCGTGTCCCTCTCACTCCCCTAAATGCATACGTTGAAATCCTATCCCCCCAGTGTGATGATATTTGGAGGTGAGGGGTGATTAGGCCATGAAGGTAGAATGCCCATGAATGGAATTAGTGCCCTTGTAAAAGAGATCCCAGAGAGCTCCCTTGCCCCTTCTGCCATGTGAGGACCAGAAAGAAGGCCATCTAGAAACCAGGAAGAGGGCCCACACCTGACCATGCAGGCATCCTGATCTCAGACTTCCAACCTCCAGAAGTGTGAGAAATATATTTCTGTGGTTTATAAGCCATCTAGTCTATGGTGTTTTTGTTACAGCAGCCCAAACAGTCTAAAACACACTCTATGATAGAACTCAGCCACTAAAATACCACCTTCTTTTGGTCAATGCTTTTACCAGTTTACCAAAGTAAATTATCTAATCGTATGTCTATGTTGCTTATTCAACCCAAGTCGACATATCCCTTAGTCATTGACAATTCCATCACTCGATTGTATTTTCCTCTTACTTAATGTATCCCTTGTTTTTTGTCTTCCTGCCACCGAAGGTTAAACTCTGTTCAGTTACCTGCTGCTGCACCCTCGTGCTCAGAACGCTACCTGGAACACCATAGCCTCTCTACCGCTATTCACTGAGTGAAAGAGTGATCAGATGAACCCAAAAACTGCAATCACAATGGTTGGTTCAGAGCTGCCATGGTATTCACCAACTCTCTTTGTCCCTCTGTATGTCATCTGTTATCAGAAGGCCGGTGACATAAGGAGGCCGTGTGCAGGCCATATCTCAGAGCATGCTCTGCATCTTTTACTACTAGTTTGACTTTATCACCATTTACTAATGCTTTTGCAAACCACCCCAAATGCAGCATTTCGTACCTGTTTAACAAGGTGCACTGAACAAGACTCTCTAGGTAGTGACATTAATCCCTGAACTTCAGTGATGTGTCTTGTTGACTTAAAATGAAGAGGTTACCTGGCTGCATGTTCTGAAATTTTGCCTGGATGATGAATCTGAGGAAGGACATCTATCCCCCTGCCCCTTCTCCAGGAGGAGAGGATTCTGACAGACGAAGGGCAGCTTCCAATGGAGAAGGGTCCTCATGGCGCCAAGGCCTCTGAGCAGTTAGCTCAGCCTCCAAGGGGAGCCTAGACATCTGATAAAGCAAGAGAGTCTATAGCCATTTGGGGCTGGAAAATTGTGTTCCTCCAAGGGGAATTAAAGCAGAGTTGAGAAATTGCAAGGAAAATGCTGTTTTTATTAGAATACATTAGAAATGTAATAGAATGCTCGAGGTTTTTATGGTAGGTAAAGATCACAAACCTAAATTCTATGAACTTTTACCTCCTTGCTCATTCCTATTCTCAGATACCATTAAATGTTAATCATCCCCAGGTCAGTTTCTTCCCCTTTTAACTTGTCTTGAGTCTGATCATTACGTACTGAAATTCCTTGAGATTTAGTCCTTTTAATGCTTATTTTACTCACTTTAAGGTGATTTTATTCACTTGTATAATTTCAAGCACCATCTATATGTTGGTGGTTTCTCAATGTATATTCTCTGTTCACATCCTCTCTGAGTTCCATCCCATATGTCAGCCCATATGTCAGGTAGATTATGTCATTCCACACATCTCCCTGAGGTCTCTCCTTAGATGTTTCACCAGCACTTCAACCTTCAAACCTCTAAAATGGGAATTCAGAATTTCCAGTCATCTCCTCAACCTGCCTTCTTGTGTTTCTAGCTCATAGATGGCACCTCTGAGAAATGCATGGCTGAAGTCTAGAAGCCTAGAGGTCATTCCTGACTTCTCCCTCACCTCATATTCCACATCACATCAATGTCCAAATCCCGTGGTGTTTGTCTTTGACACCCCTCCTTGATCCATCCCTCCATTTCCACCTACACTCACCTCCTAGGCCTGATAATATCATCCTTCAGGCAGACCTGGTAGATTCAGGTGGACTCCTCCAGAGCCCTGCTTGCTTATTATTTTCCTCCAGAAATTTCTTGCTTTCCTTCAGTTTCATCTCCACACTGCATCCAGTTATCTTTCTAAAATGCAGATGTGTTTAAGTCACTTCCCTAGTTAAATTCTTCATTACTTGCCACTGGTCCTAAGATAAAATGCAAAAGCCTCAGTGTGGCAGAATGCCCGGCAGCATCAGCCCTGCCTAATGGAAGCCTCACCCAGGGGCCCTCTCCTGCCCACTCTAAGGACGGGCCCTTCCATGCTGCTCCCTGTGCTCCAGATGTTCTTCTTCCTCCTCTTTGTCTAGTTAAACCTTGAGCACCCTCCAAGCTTCAGCCTAAACATCGTTTTTCTCGGGGCAGTCTTGTCTGCCCAGAACCCCACCTAAGTTAGACCCCCGTGTGTTCTTGTTCATAACTTTTGCCCCCTTGTTACCATCACATCCCCACACCCAGCTCAGCGTGCAGCCCTTGAAGAATCTCAGTGACATAATGGAATGTCATTGCAAATCCTCACGGGCTGGGCCTGGAGTGAGCCAGACTCTAGCTATGTAATATTTTTAATGACAATAGGGTTATGTTAGATATCCCTCAAGTGAGAGGGATATGTTTGTGCAAGTTACCAGTATATGTTGTTATCTGATGTAACAGGGTAGTATGCTGCTAGAAAGAGCTAGAGGAAATCAGTAGGATGAAATAACCATTTAGAAAACATAAATGGCTTTAAAAAATTCTCTTGGTACATGCATACACACATGCACACAGCAAAGCAAGCAAAGGAACAATTAGAAAATATCCAACAAGAAACACACAACATTGTGTTTTTAAAAACCTTGAAAAAAATCATAAAAAAATATGAGAGACATACCAAGTTCCTGGGTAGACATCCGTCTTGTAAAATTGTTGGTTCTTGCTCTCTCACTCTCCCTCATCAATGGCTTTTGTAGGGGGATACTTTAAAATTTCCCTGGAAGAATTGAACAGACAAAAGTAATCAATAAAATGTTTTAAAAGAACACTATGGCAGGAGTACTTGCATAGTTAAATACTAAAATATAGTCCGATGCCAAATAATTAAATAGGGGAGATAATATTATGAGAACTGACAGATAGAACAAAGGAACATAATAGAAATTTCTGAAACATCTGCATACATGTGGGATCTTATTGTATGCTAAAGATGACATTTCAAATTAGTGAAGGAAATAATTTTTTTTTTGTCTTTTGTCTCTTTAGGGCTGCACCTGCGGCATATGGAGATTTCCATGCTAGGGGCCGAACAGAGCTGTAGCTGCCAGCCTGTGCAGCTACAGCAATGCCAGATCCAAGCCATGTCTGCGACCTACGCACCACAGCTCATGGTAATGCTGGATCCTTAACCCACCAAGCTAGGCCAGGGATCGAACCTGCAACCTCATGGTTCCTAGTCGGATTTGTTTCCACTGTGCCACGATGGGAACTCCAGGGAAATAATTTTTTAAATTGAAGTATAGTTAATGTACAATATTATATGTTATAAGTGTATAAAATAGTGATTCACAATTTTTAAAGTTTATACTCCATTTATATTATAAAATATTGGTTGTATTCCCTGTGTTGTAAAATATTTCCTTGTAGTTTATATACATATAGTTTGTACCTCTTAATCCCCTATCCCTATATTTCCCTTCTCCTCTTCTCTCTTATGGGAAAAATAATTGCTTAATAAATGTTATTGGGTAATTATCTAATTAGAATCATTACTGTGAGATCCTTACCTCATTTTACACCAGCTGTATTAATTATGCATTAAAGAGAAATTATGTACCAAAGTCAGAAATCATTAAAGAAATGATGGACAGGTATGACTACACAAAGTTTCCATATTCTACCAAAACCTACCATAAATAAATTCTGATGTCAAACAATAAACTGGAAAAATACTTAAAACATAACTGATCACAAAAAGGGCGAAAATGTTAACAGACAATTTACAAAAGAAGAAATACCAATAGTAATAAACAGTATGCTCAGTTTCACTAGTGAACAATACAAATTAAAACAAGATACCTTTTTACTAACAAATTTATAAAGGTTAACTAAAATGATAATATTTGTAATCTCATGGATTTGTAGAATGTCTATTGTTCCTCACACATTTACAGATGGAGACTGTGTGGCTTGCTCCCCCCATGCCTAGCATAAGCTGGCATATTGCAGTTGTTCAATAAATACTGTTTAAATGAATGAATACTTTCTAATGTCTGTGGGTTTTAGGAAACATGTTCTTTCAAGAACTCTTGATGTAATTAACATGGTGTTTTTCGTTGGCATTTAGATACTAACTACCAAATGTCTTAAAAGTTCGTATGTATTTTGGACAGTGCAACCATATATGATCCAATTTGCCAAATAGGCCTGGCTTACCCACCTATTATCCTGATATAATAAGTAATAGTACCCCCATTCACTCTTAGAGGTCCTGGTTGGGATGGATGATCAAAATATATGGTCATGATATTCAGCAGTGAGCACATAATAGTGAATGTGTGTTACAAAATCCTTTTGAACTTAATATTGTCAGACTCACTTATAATTGTAAAAAACAAACAAACAAGAAATGACTTAACTAAGAAAAGAGATCATTTAAATCAGTGTTTGTCATCTCAGAAGTAATATTAGAATGACCAGGGACATTTTAAAACACTATGGATACCCAGGTCCCTTCCTAGACTGAATGAATCAGAACCTCAAAAAGTAAGGAAGGCTTGGTCATCTGTTTTTTCATAATCTTTCCAAGTGATGATAATGTGCAACCAGAGTGAGAATCACTGAGTTAAATAATCTAAAGCGCATATCCACAAAGTGGAATATTCTACAGACATTTAGGATGCTGCTCTTGGACTGTAGTGATTCACAGGGAGAAGTAGTTGTAATATATTAGAGTAAAAAAAAGTAAGTAACAAAGCAGCACATTCTTTAGAATCTCATTTTGTTTTAAATATACATATTTTTAATTGTGGTAGAGTAAATATAATATTTACCATTTTAACTATTTTTTAAGTGTATAGTTCAGCAGCATCAAGTATATTCATATTGTTGGACAACTAACACCGCTATCTAAAAAAGTATTTTTAATTAAATTCAAGCATATTTCATTATACTTAACACATGTCATATTTAATTGTATATGGTTGATTTTTATACATATATTTCTTCCTTTTGCTTGTTTGTTCTTTGTTGTAGGTGATATACTGCTTTCGTGTTAAAAAAAAAAAAGCTAATTTTAAAATTTTAGTAGGATAAAATATGTTTTCCTCATTATGTTTTAACGTACACTCTTTAGCCTTGCTTACACAGAAGTTAGTTCAATATAAGGCATCTTTGGCCCTAATCCATTAGTTGCATTTCTGAGAAGGATAGCTTCAAGGTCTCAGGCATATCGTGGCCTCCCTGGAGGAATCCTAGGACAGCTTTACCAAGACTTAGTCAAAGTGGGAACCACCATCCAGAAGTTCATTGTGAGGAAAACAAATAAAGAGATGCTTTGGTAATATTATTGTGTATGGTAAAATATGGAGTTGTGCTGCCTTGACCAACTCTTATATTTTATTTACATTTTTATTTTTTTATTTTTCCTTTTTTCGTCTTTTCGTCTTTTTAGGGCCCCACCCGCAGCATACAGAGGTTCCCAGGCTAGGGGGCAAATCGGAGCTGCAGCTACCAGCCTACACCACAGCCACAAAAACTCAGGATCCAACCTGCATCTGCGACCTACAGCACAGCTCACGGCAACACCAGATCTTTAACCACTGAGCAAAGCCAGGGGTTGAACCCTCATCCTAGTCAGGTTCCTTAACCACTGAGCCATGATGGGAACTCCCTTGATCAACTGTCTTAAAGCCAGTGGTTGGGATATAATTTGGGCAGAAAACTTCTAAGAATTGTATTTTGTCTCTAACACTTGTGTTGATCCTGTAAATTATTACCAAATACTAGGTTATCTACCCCAAATATTAAAGATAGAGGGTGAATTCATATGTCTGTTGAAATACTTCCCTAAGTTTGAGGGCTAGGACTGTTTAAGAACGTGTTAAAGTTTCTATTCATTAGGCTTGCATGCTGAGGAATAAAATATGCCTCATCTGGCCATATTTCTGTTCAAGCTGCTACAGGTTTATGGCAGTGCTAAAATGGTGCAGCAAACATGGAAATTAGTGTCACCGTCTTATAAAATTCTTTATATATCGCTCTTATTTTCGGGAAACATATGATGGTTATTTGGCACTTTCAGATAAGTAGGTTTGTTTTTCAAAATTTGAATTCCTGTCAAATCCACAGCCAATCCATCAGTCCGCTTTTCCAAGGCGCCTTTCATAGACAAACACTGTTAAGCACTTCAGAAATATCAGATTAACATTAATACCCAATGGATTAGAAACCAGACAAAAGTGGGCTTAGGCAAACACGGCAAGCAGAGTTTGAAGGTAGGTGCACGTCATATCAGTTTCCCGCAGGGCTCAGCTCTTAGAAACTTGAGGGGCAAGAGGCCCATTTAAAAATATTTGCCATTTTGATGAGCCTTGGGGGCAGGGGGCATTGAAAGCATTTGCAGACATTCACACAGCTTGCTCAGGATGGCCCAAGATGCCCTTCACTGAGACCAGCTCAGGCCTGGTATTCCAAATAGAAAATTTCCTCTTTTCTTTCCTTTGTTCTTCTCAACCCAACTTCCTTTCTATCACCCCTCCCCTACACATTCCATCTGATTATGGATAGGGCTGCTGCTCCTTAATGCAATAGGAAGACCCTGTGGCCAGCCCTCCAAAAATACTGAAATCATTATACACTTGACAGAACGAGGACTTTGGCTCATAGGTTCAAGGAGAAAAGAGCCCATCATATCACTTTCTTCCTTTCTTCCTTTCTTTTTTTTTTTCTTTCTTTCTTTCTTTCTTTCTTTCTTTCTTTCTTTCTTTCTTTCTTTCTTTCTTTCTTTCTTTCTTTCTTTCTTTCTTTCTTTCTCTCTCTCTCTTTCTTTCTTTCTCTTTCTTTCTCTCTCTCTCTCTCTCTCTCTCTCTTCCTCTCTCTTCCTTCCTTCCTTCCTTCCTCTCTCTCTCCCTCCCTCCCTTCTTCTCTTCTCTTCTCTTTTCTTTTTTGCTTTTTAAATGCGCATTTGGAGGTTCCCAGGCTATGGGTCTAATCGGAGCTGTTGCTGCCAGCCTCCACCACAGCCACAGCAACACCAAATTTGAGCCTTGTCTACGACCTACATTCACGGCAATGCCGGATCCTTGACCCACTGAACGAGGCCAGGGATCGAGCCCACAACCTCATGGTTCCTAGTTGGATTGGTTTCTGCTGCACCACAACAGGAACTCACATATCTCCTCTTTAACACACGAAAGGATACAGGGTGAAAAGCTAGCCAATGTACTTGCTTGTTGCTGCTATCAGTTGGAGTGTGAGTTTATAATTTGCAACATGCCTGAGGCATGTGTAGATAATAACATTGTAACCACGAAGATGGCTGAAGACTACTTACTTGTGTATAAAAATTCCTCTAAGAAGTGTGCACCTGCCTTCTTTGAAGTTTCTCTGCCTAACCCTCTCTGAGGCAGGAGGGGTTCTATTCTTAGCATCTATGATAGGCTCTTTGCTATAAAACTTAAATTTCCCCAGAGTACATCCCATTTTCTCAAGCACCTTTAATAGATGGGGCCTGTTCTTTCTCTTCTCCTTCTTGTTCTTCTTCTTCATTCGAAAAGTTCTCAAGGACTCTTACTGGAGTTTAGGTAATTAAAAATCCCACAGATCATTATTCTTATAATGTAAAAGGCTACTCAAATCAATGGCACATTACTGCCGTTTTTAATAGTTATGAGTCTAAGGGCTCTTAGAGATAAAAAGCGAAATAATTCATGATTCTAAGGTAGAAATGAATGATGTAGTTGATATATAGCTATGTTTATATTTAGATAAGAGAAGTCTCTAATATATCACCATTGGAGGCATGACGTTTCCTAGTCTATTCAATTTCTGTATGAAAATTTTCATGGAGTTCCTGTCATGATGCAGCACAAACGAATCCGACTAGGAACCATGATGTTGTATGTTCGATCCCTGACCTCTCTCAGTGGGTTAAGGATCTGGCGTTGGTTGCTGTGAGCTGTGGTGTAGATCACAGACGCAGCTCAGATCTGGTGTTGCTGTGGCTGTGGTGAGGTCGGCGGATGCAGCTCCAGTTTGACCCCTAGCCTGGGAACCTCCATAGGCCGAAGATGTGGCTCTAAAAAGACAAAAAAAAAAAGAGAAAATTTTCATGAGAAAAGTTACGTAACTGGTCACCCCCCCCCCAGTTGAATGAAAAAGGCTTAATTTCTTGGCAATATCGCATCATTAGAGCTTGCAAAGTATGGTTTTATGGTTTTACGGTTTTCATACCGTGTTTTCCTCCATTATTTTAGTGACCTCACTAGTGATTTATTATAAGACAACATGCTTTAATAGCAAAATCAAGAGGGAGGAAGTTAGGATGCTGAATTGCAACTTGATTTCACTGCAAAGTGGAGCAAACCCCTTCCTTGCTTCAGCCATCAATTCTCTTCTAGAGGCTATTAAGTTCAGTTGTAGCAAGCTCATCCCCTGTTCAGTTATTCAACCAGCTGTTTTGGAACACAGTGGAGAACAGCCATCTATTTGATCACTATGAATCCAAAATAGAGTTTGCAAAATCCATGTGTTGAAGTGTGGTTGTTTTACTAATCAAAGATTCCTTGCTCCATGATGACGCCTCATGTTTCAACCCTACTCTAACCAGCAGCGATGTCAGTTTTCAAGCCAAGAACAGGTTCAAAATCACAAAATAGGTGCTCAATAAATAACTGTTGATTCAATAAGCTGAACTGAGAAGAGAGGATGGAAGAAGGTGCTGGATGTAGTACGAGTAATAGTAACAACAATTATGAGAAGAGAGAAAACCTGTTAAAGAAGGTATAAAGGAAAAGGCATACAGCTACCTGCTTCAAAATCAATAGACAAAAAGAGTCCTAAAAAACCTACCAACACTTGAAGGGTCAATATTTTAGAGAATGCATAATGATCTGGACACTGCAGTGAACATTCTCCATCTTTTGTAATAAAAATTTTCTTCAATAAGGACTTGTTGTCTTTAGTTCCTTGGAAAATTAAATTAATGACAATCACGACAATCTTTTTTTTCTTTTCTTTTTTCTTTTTAGGGCCGCATCTATGGCATATGGATGTTCCCAGGCTAGGGGTCGAATCAGAGATACAACTGCTGGCCTACGTCACAACCATAGCAACACAGGATCCAAGCCGCATCTGTGACCGCAGCCCATGACAACGCCAGATCCTTAACCCACTGAGCGAGGCCAGAGACTGAACCCGCCTCCTCATGGATACTAGTCGGGTTTGTAACCCACTGAGTCCCAAGAGGAATTCCCAATCATTTTTAATAGGCACCTGAGAGACATAAAAACACCCATGTCAAATATTATCAGACGCTGAAATCTAAGCATAAATGAAAGGAGCAGTTGGGTAGAATCCGTTATGCTCCTCAGGTCCTGTCCTATTCATTTATTCAGTTCATTCATCTGTTCAAGTACACTGGTTCAGTACATACTTATAGAAATCCAAGTATGGGCCATACCATGAGCAGGGTGGAAAGATTCAGAAGAAATTTCTTCTGCCCTCTGAAAAATTACAGTCTGGCAGAAATGAGGCACATATGTATAGTGCTTACAGTACAAAGCAATGTGTGAGACAGGCAGTAGGAGTAGTTCAAACCCAACACTACAGATAATCTGAGCAAGTAGAGATCATTTCTACTCCTGTTTACCTGCAAGGGTGATCATTCTCAGAATTTCTTTGCTCCATATATTGTTCTCAACCCTATTGCTTTTTGCAAAGTTCAGTTAAATTCTGTTTACTCCAAGGAGCCATTCCATATTCTTCCAGGAAGAGTCCCACCTCTCTAGCAGCATATTGTTTAACTTAATTTCCACTATGCTATGAATTCCTGAAAATCAGTGTCTTATTTGCCTTTGTACCTCACAATATCTAGCACTGGCCTTTTCTGATGGCGAACACCCAAGAAATGTACATTAATTGTAGACCAATTATACTTCAATAAAAAGAAATAAATGTACACTGAAAAAGACATAGAATGTTTAGAGTGTAAGCAAAACCATAAGAATACGGGGTTCTGCAAGCCAAAAGAGGAACCAGTTTTCAAAAGATGAGGAGTAGTGAATTCAGAAAATCATGAAGGAGAAGATCTGAAGCAAAGACAAGTCCTGACTGATGTCATTAGTGACCTTTGAACAGAGGGCATCAGAGTGGTAGCAGCTGATTGAGATTAAGAAGAGATGAAAATTAAGAGCCAGTTGGGAGGAAAAAGTGAAGGCAAACATATGGAAACTTAGCAGGAAATGGAAAGAGAAAAATAAGATACTGGCAAGAGAAAAGCTTCAGGTTCAAGGAAAGATGATTTATGTATATGTATATATTACATAAATGTATATGTAAAACATATGAGTAGGCTATAATTTTGATAACAGAGGGGGATTTAAGGCTCTTGGAAAGAGAAAGATAGAAGCTTCTGGAAAGTGAAGGAAGATAAGTCGTGGACCTCATATTGTGAAGTCTAAATTATGAGCATGGCCACCCTTGAGTTACCAAAGGTGCCCATAATTAATTTCAAAGATGCCTCAAGTACATTTCTCTTTTCCTAGTATATCTCCACCAACTTCAGGTGCAAGAGACACTTAAAAAAAGAAAAAAAAAAAAAAAGGAGTCAGTGTTTTCTGGGCTAGACTTTATTACAGATTCACTCATCCAAGTACTCCCATTATCAGCAGTCCCTGTGGTTGGGATGGCCGTGCACTTGTCCTACATCATGTCTGGGACCTGCTGGCTTCCTTCTTCTGGTGCTTTAAGTGTGAAGTCTGGATCCTCACATTGTGAAGCCAGGAATTCTCTTACCATGCAGTATTTTACAAACTGACATCTAGCTCACAACCTTTAAATATATGAGGACCTTGAGATCTCATAGCCCGGTGAAGTAGTCCATTTACCCCAAATAACCCAGTCCTTTCAGTGTCAGGAGTCGGCCTGGCCTGGAGTCCCAACCTGAAGCTTTGCCCTCCTGTTGGGGGTCTGAGATCCAAAATTGCCTTTCCTTTCCTGTCTATAACCCATCAAAACCCCAGTTCTATCAGTGATCCCCGATCTCCCCCAAAGGAAAGAGATGTTATCTAAATAAAAAATGAGTTATGAAATGAGGGTGATTTCTAGAAGGACTTGCATTTTAGAATACATTTAAAGTGGGCCCAAATCCACTTTTAAGCAGTCTGAGGGAGGAAAATAAAGTGTGCCATGGGAGATGTTTTGGAGAAGCTAGGGGTCTTCCTGATGCTCTAAAGTCCATGGAAGTCCAATATTGCTAAGGCACAGGGCTGGTACCAGCTCATTCGTTCATTCTTTCATTTATTCAGAAAATGTTTGGTCAGCTTACACCATGCACTAGGTGCAGAATGGCATCCAAGGGGGTCAAAGGCAAACAAGCCAGGCAAGGTCATGTCCAGCCTGTTAAAGAAGGCAGGCATGTAATTAGTCTATTATAGACTCTGCCTCAGTTCCAGCACTGAGACCATTAAACAGGGCTGTAGACCAATGTCCTGCCCTTTCTAGTCCCCCTTCTTCCCTCCTCCTCATAGGTCCTCCCTTGCTCCAGGTTCTTCTTCCCCTACAGCCCACTCTTAACTCTGCCAGGTGATAAGCATCTCTCTGACCCCATGTCGGGGGTCTCTGAGCAGCCAAATTTCCACCTGCCAGTGGATATAGCACCTGGGTCCCACTGGTCCACTCCTGGCTCTGGCTTTCTCACTTGCAGACTTTCGCTTGTGCTGCTCCTTCTTCTAGGAATGCCATTTCCTTATTCCTTTGCCATAACCCTTATGCTGTTTTGCCTTCCTATTTAGTTAGTTGGTTCCATTTCTACCTCTGTTACCAACCAGCAAGGTGGGGGGTCATGTCTTTTTAATCTGTGTATCCCCCATAACGTGTTTGTATTTTCAGTGCTCAATAAATGTTGATTTAAATGCGTTAAGAGCCCTCCCTCCAGTCTCGGTTTATAGAAATCTTGTGTATCCTTTGAGGAACCAATTAAATGCTGCCTCTGTCAGGCAGCCTTCTCTGGTCTTACTTTATGCCTCTTCATCCCTCACACTCTCACTACCTTCATCCTAGCCATGGCCACTTATCAGCTCATTCCTGGATTACAGAAGCAGCTATCCATCTGGCCTCCTTGACCCCTAGCTTTCTCCTTTCCAAACTCACCAGCACGCCACCGCCAGACTAATCTTTAACTGCCACTTTCATCTTGCACTGTCTGCTCAGAAGTCCTCAATAGCCTTTTAATCACATAAGTGTGAGCTGAGGGTGACCTTGAAGTTCATCTCATCCAACCTGTCACTCTACGGATGAGGAAACTGAGGATCAGCAAGAGTAAGCGGTTACTCAAGATCCCCACTAATAAACCACAGAAGGAAGATTTTAAGCCGGGCTTTTACCTTGAAGACCAAGGCCAGTGCTCCCTCTACTTCATCAGTGTTTTCTAAACTTCTGTTCACATACTGCCTTCATACATTGTTAACTACAGCTGTAAAAAGAAAACCATGATCACTTAATGGAATTAGAAGATAGCCTTAAATTTAATAAATGGGGACACCACCATATTATTAATTCATAGGTGGATAATTTTGCCAGCCAAATTTTCTGTTCTGAGGGTCTATTTTCTCTTTCCCTACAAAAGAAAATTAAAAAGTGATAGATGGTAAAGGCTTACTAGGATAACTAAAGGAATTGAAATGGGAATAACTTTCTCCTAAAATGATCCAGTGTTTATTGATGCTTAGTGTCGATGTATACTTAAAATCGTCTTCCTGGGAGTTCCCGTTGTGGCTCAGGGATTAACAAACCCAAGTAGTACCCGTGAGGACACAGGTTTGATCCCTGGCCTTGATCAGTGGGTTAAGGATCCAGCATTGCTGTGAGCTGTGGTGTAGGTTGAAGATGTGGCTCGGATCCTGTATTGCTGTGCCTGTGGTGTAGGCCAGCAGCTACAGCTCCGATTTGACCCTTAGCCTGGGGACTTCCATATGCCATAGGTGTGGTCCCAAAAAGACAAAAAACAAAAAACAAAACAAAAAAACAACTGTCTTCCCTACCATAAGCTTCTCGCACTTAGAGAAACAACAAGTCATAAAGTTTCCTTTCTGCTACCAGTACTTTGCTAAATAATCCAATTCGCATTGAGTTTAGCCTTATCTAAATTCTTCAAGCTAAATTTGGAGTCAATTATCTACTCTGAGGTAAGATTCAGTAATTCTTTTGCATGTTAATTTCCTTTCCCTAGTAACAGTGTATCTACTTGAGGGCAGATATCTTTTCTTATATGACTTTCATGTCCAATAGACCTGGGAGCCCACGAACTGCAAAACCCATTGATTTATGACCACCAAGTCCTATATGATCCTTGCCACATGGTGAGTGCTCAGTATGGCGCCACCAAGATTCTGCATATTTAAACAGTATCACATGCTTTACGTCTTTCCATTCTGAAAGGGCCCACCTGCTAGATTTTTTGCAATAGACAAGAGCTTCCTTAAAAAGGATCATTGTTTGCCTCAGTAAAGTTTAGTAAAAGAGAAACTATTTATCCTGAGATAATCAATAGCTGAGAAGCATTTCTAGGACTATATAATGAGTAAAAGAACAATGACATTAAAATCACTATCCAATCGTTTGGTTCAAAATCAGCTTTCTACAGTTGGAAGTAGACAGCAAGATAACACGTCATCTCATTTTGCAAGGGAAGAAGAGACACCAAACTAGAAGGTGACTTGTTTGAAGTTTCAATGCAATTAAGTGGCAGAGCTTATAGTCAGCCCTCATTCCTTAGTGATCCCAGTCCTACCCTGCCCGGGATAGTCTGGCATATGCCTCTTGTCCCTGCCTCTTACTAGTTATGCCTCTTCCTATGTCTAGGAACATATGCACTCACGTAACTAATCAGTCCAACATTCTTTCTCCTGCATTAAAATACATAACATGTTTATTTCTTTTTGCACATTGGTATATATATACATATATATATATGTATATGTATATATATATATATATATATATATATATATATATATATATATAAACGTTCCTTTTAAAGATTTTGGACTTTGCTTCTAAACCTCAAATGAGTAGTCATTGTCAGGGAAATAAACACTGTTCTTCTTCATCCATATAGAGATTTTCTACATGCACGGCTCTTCTGAGCCACTAAATTTACATGAGCAACAAATGAATTTTCGACAACCCCATTTGGTTACTTTAATAGAAATAGAGGTCTAGTGTGTTATTACTGTTACCGTAGAAGGTGAATGACCTATTACAATTAACAGGAGAACTATTCACCAGAATTTATGGATTTTGTTCTTTTTAACCTAATGAGCACTGCAGCGTATTATCACTTATATCACCCTAGATTGCCCAATCACCCTGCATAATATTACTTCAATCCATTTTGAAATAGGCCCAAATTGTCATTTTTTTTGTTGAAGTAATGATCAAGTATTGATGTTTCTTGAGTTCATACAAATGGCTACAACCTCCTCGCACGTAGCCTGGTCAATAGAGTCTGATGTTCACATTAGGGATTTGGAAATCAATGTAGTTTTCCTGTTATTCTTTTATGATTAAATCAATTGAAGTTATTTACTCATAGCAGAAAATATGGGTGATTGCCAACCCTATGGCTTAGTGAATTGCTTTCTCACCACCGCTGCCCTGTAATGAGAAGGTACATATTCACTTCAGGGGTTGACTAAAACCTGTTCATGTATAGCAGCAATTTGAGATGCAGAAAGTGTTTATTATTAAAGGCTAAGAGTGGTGAATGCCAAAGGGCATCTTTATCACTTGGCACTGCATTAACATTGACAAAGGAGGGAAACACGCCCAGAAAACCCCTCAGCATTGGTCAAATGGCACTGACATTAAATGGTGCAGCAACCAATGGATGTTCTTGCCACCTCCTCCCTGGTGTACACTGTTATGCAGAGACCCGAGTTAAAGACAATGGAAGTGTCAATTAGGCTGAATGGACAGGGCCTATGTGTTGACGGGTTTTCTCTTTTTAGCATGTGGTGTGTGACCTAGTGTTTCGATGTGAGAATAAATAATGGCTTGTATAACATGGGTTGCATTTAATGCGCCTGAATGCAAAATAGTATAAAGGAAAAAGCAAATGGAGACAGCAGTGGGGATGGCTGTGGAGGCGGGAAGAAACTATGCAGGGAAGCTGCACGAAAGTGAAATCACTTGCAAGCCTAGAAGAAGGTCATTCGCTCTTGTGTTCTCTCTCTGAAGTGAGTAACAAGCAAACAATAGCCGAGTCATTTCATTTTTAGACCAGTTATGTGCAACCAGCTGCACTGGACCATGGTGATGCCAAGTCCATTATAGTTCCTTGATCTTGTCATCCTGTTTGATGAGAAGAGTGCAAAAGTGGGAAATAGGGGTTGTTTTGGCCCACTTCTTCTAAATGGTCTGGATTTCTCTTAATTTCTTTAACTTTCTTCCTTAATAAAACCTGCTCACAGAAAAAGAAAAAATACTCATTCTGACAAAACCTTATCAGAAATTTAACTTGAAAGATTTGCAGTCTGCTTTTAGGGAATAACAATGAAATCACCCATGTTGTCATGAGGGAGATCTTGGTTGGCTGGGTAGGGATTCAGGCAGATCTGACTGGGCAGACAGACGTTACCCACCCCCACCACCACCACCTATGCGCATCCACTGATTTCCTAGAGAACAAGGAGCATCTCTGAAAAGTCCTCAAGCCGTGCTTACCCTTGAGGCTCCAGAATGTAGGCATGTCTTACAACGTGGAGTAGGGTAGGGGGCGGGGAGGAGAAGCATGAGTCAAATGGCAGAGGAGGACTCTGAGCCACTTAAGAAACAAGACAAGGGAAAGGCGGCAGGTAGGATGACTGTGACCCAGTCTCCCTTTTGTTTTCCTTAGAACAGTACATGGTTCTGGAAGGGAGGTTTCACTGCAACTTGCTATGCTCCAACCAGTTGGCGCACGCTCTTGTGAGGCAGAATGGCAAGGCCAATAAGAATGCATATTCTAAGCCATGTTCCAAGCCTAGCTTTCCTCCCTGCTAACTGCCAGCTATTCTTTACTGGCGCGTGCCTCAGTTTTCTCATCTGTGACATGGGGTGGTCGTAATGGAAGTTACCTTACAGAGTCTTGGTGAAGATGAAATACATAAAGACATGTAAAATGCTTAGAATGGTGAAAGATAAGCTCTCAGTAAATGGTAGCAATTATTATTATTATTACTCTGGAGTTATTACTATGGCAGATTATAAGTAAACAGAAAGAAGCATACTTGCACTTCTTAACATTTCAGGGCACTGAGCCACATTGGCATGGACCCCACAGAACAAAGCATAACAGAAAAAGGGAGAAAGCAAGTCCCCTCTTCTAGGGCCATTGAGGCAAGGCTGCCTTCAGTCCTCTACACTTGGGATTGAAGTTATTACACCAGTGTTCTGAATTCACAAAGTAGAGAGGGATCGTGGGTGGGTTTCTGACAGCATTTGGAGTGGCAACAGTGAACTGTGGCCCATCTGTGGCCGAGCTGCTCCAAGAGGGATGGCTCGGAGTGGGCTGTGGGGAGGGGTGTTGATGAGAGATGGCAGTGGGGTCATAAATGCAAAATTCTCTCTGGAATGTTTAAAAAAAGTTGCAGAGAGAATGAAGGAAACTCAGATGGTGGGATGGATCAAGTTTTTCAACAACCTAGATGTGGGCTAAAGATCTAGTGAAATCTGTGATTCAGTCATAATGATGAGACTCTGGAAGTGGAAGCATCCCCTGGGAGGCCCAGGGTTGTTTGAGCTACATATCTTGGAGTTTCTCTGGGGTTATTTGAATCCTGGATCGTGCACTTCTGCACCAGGGATCAATCATTGCTCCAGAGATTAGAGCTAATTGACTTGTTTGCTAAAATTGCTCCTCAGGCATAGAAAGTGCTTGTCAGAATGTTCGGGAGAAAAGAAAATATGAATGCAGCTTTCTAGAGCTTGCTGAGAATGTCAATTTCCCTTCTATCCTTAGGAAAATATGAAGAAAGGAGAAGGGTCCCTGGAAAATGATCCTTAATTCGCCTACATTGGTTAGGGAATTTCCAAGAGGAAATTTTGTTCTGGAGGAAGATGAAGTGGCTGGTGACAGATAAGGCTAGAATCCTTGTCTGTACTAACTGCTCCCCGACCCCCAACACACACATCTTGAGCTTAAGTGTGTCCCTGACCCTGAGTGTGGCTTCTCGTGAGATGAGATGGAGAAGAAGAGTGTTCAGCAAACTGAGGAAGAAGAAAGCACTGGAACATTGGCTGGCACGGGTCTCACAGAAGGGCCAGCATGGCCGGCCTCAGAAGGGGCAAGGAGAAGGCAGAAGGAGGAAGGCTGGTGCTTTGAGGTATACCAGGCAGATGGGATAAGAGAGGACAGGTTAGCCTGGTGTTCAGAAGTATGGCTGGCTTTGCAGGTGTTGTCCCAACACCTAGCAGCAGGCAGGGATGTAAGTCTCTCCAGGTACGTCGGTTAGAAACATTGTTTCAGGAGTTCCTGGTGGCCAGCAAGTTAAGGATCCAGCCTTGTTACTGGTGTGGCACCAGTTTGATCTCTGGCCTGGGAACTTCCACATGCCTTGGGTGCACCTAAAAGAAAGAAAGAAAGAAAGAAAGAAAGAAAGAAAGAAAGAAAGAAAGAAAGAAAGAAAGAAAGAAAGAAAGAAAGGAAGGAAGGAAGGAAGGAAGGAAGGAAGGAAGGAAGGAAGGAAGGAAGGAAGGAAGGAAGAAAGAAAGAAAGAAAGAAAGAAAGAAAGAAAGAAAGGGAGGAAACAAAAAAGAAAAGAAAAGAAGCCTTGTTTCAAAAGGGTCCTGCCACAAGATGTCCTGAAGATCATATTGTGCCAGCCTTGAAAAGTCTCATTGCTACCTTCAGTAACCTGTATTAGGATGGGCTTCCAGTTTCCCAGAGGAATGGCAGGCCATAGTCAGTGGCTTAAGAGAGAACCACAAGCTGTCTGAAAGAGTCACCAAAGTTCCTGTTCCACAGGGCTTGGAGCAGCCAGCCACTCCATCCCCCAAAGCTTGGTCCAGTGCAGTCAGACGCCACTGTGATTACAGGAAGCACCTCTCAGCCCCCAAAGACAAAATGCTGAGACTCAGTGAAATAGGCCTGCTGCTATTTGTTTTTATTGTGTTCCTGGTGGACCATAGCATTGCCAAGAATGAGCCTTCGGGATTTCTGGGAGGGCTGAAGGATGCAAATGCTTCTTGCTTCCTCCCAAATGGCTCAGGTAAATTCAGAAAAAAATCTTGAAGGAGAATCTGAAAAATCCCAGGATGGCCATCAAACAAAAGGAGGAGGGAAGAGCATGGGACCAGCTACACCTTTGCCAGGCAGCTGCTATGACTTTTCACCTCAAATGAAACTTGGATAGAATTTTGCATCGATTCTTTGCCTTTTCCAATAAGGAATGGGGGGGGGGGTACTCCAAATGAGGGCAGAGGCCACCAATACTGGCTATGTGGAGTCCCGAGACCCAGCCACAAAGCCCACTGAGAGATAAAGGAGACAGAGATAAGGGCTGTGGAATCTGCTTGTCCTTCTTGCCAAGCTTCTATCTCTCCTCTTCTGCCTTAGCAAAAGCAGCTGCCAGCTTCAGGTTAACCAGCAGCATGAAGGAACTCTCTAGAATCAGCAGAAACTTTGTCAATGCCACTGACCACCTCAGAGGATGAAACTGTCACCAGGGAAGAGCAAAGGGCAGAGGCAGCAGGAGAGAACTGTCCTGGTCCAGAGTGGGTTAAATTCCCGAGGAGCCTTGGCTCAGTCTGATTTATCAGCACACATGTCACATATGTCACAATCTCTGAGATAGCTCAGAGATTCCTGAGTAGGGAGTCTCCCTGAAAGACAAAGTGCAAAAGTCTTGCAGCTACCAGGGGGTTAGATAACACATCTGAAATTTGGGCTTGGCGGTCAATTCCATCAAATAACAACTACTCATAGCCGAAGCTGTGCGGGGGAGGGGGGATGGAAGCATGAAGCAGGCAAACTAGCCTTGTGGTCTCTAGCAGCTTCAGGGTTTGCAGGGACAAACCTCTGTGGAGAGATGCTTCTGGACCCATGGGGAGGAGAGCTCACAACACATTCATCAGGACAACTTGTGAAACCATAAACTCAGCACTGTCCAGGCTTCTCCTCCTCCTGCAGCTTCATCTGGCACCCTTGGCACCAACATCCTCCTAACCTATAGAGGCAGAAACAGAGAAGCCAGGAGGGCTGGCCCCTGCAGCCAAATGTCAAGGGCATTTCCCATTCTCTCTGATGTCTGCTATGGAAATAGATGAGACAAATGGAAGGGGTTAGCTTATTTATCTCCTTGCTCCCTTCCTTCCCCTCCTTCCAGTACATACTTATTGTATGATGACTAGGTACCTAGTTGAACCCAGATCCCAGATGCTTCCAGTCCAGGAGTAGAGACTAGACACATGCATAAATAACCCTATCGCAAGGCCAAAGGGATAAGAGCTGGTACATAATGCACAAATGGTGCCAAAGGTTTTCAAATACAAGCCCCTATACGCTTTCAGGTCAATTCTCAGCTCTTTTTCAGCTACCCAGGGATCCATTTAGTACAAAGCCAGGTAAAAAGAATCTAATGGCCCCATTACGGTTTGAAAGAGTTGTTGAGTCCCATTTGGTCACTTATAAAATTTAAAAACATACAATAAAGCTACACACAAAAGAGGCAGAACTCCTTTTTTAAGCGTGTTGTGCTTTAGGGGCTTGGGGCTTATGGCTTTGTCTTTTGGAGAGGGGAGAGGCATTTTTACATGGCTATTTATATATCTGTACACCTTCTTGGTCTCTAGCCCTGTGTGTGACTCAGGGTGCAGGCTTGAGAGACAGACCCGCAGGATGACTGTCCTAGCCCTCCAGAGGCTCTGGCTCCCTTCAGGGCAGCATTGTGCTGACGTAAATACCTCCCTTCTGCAGCTGGGCTGTATAGGAATATAATTTACGGCTACCTATCCAGTATTATTGCTAATGCAATATACAAAGTTGGGAAAGTGTCTGTGGGGGCCTAAGATGAGTTAGGGTAGTTTGAAGACTCATTTGGTCATCTGTGAACCTGAACACCGGGTCCATTATCTGTTTACATGACTCAGTGAAGGAAGCAAATCGCACGAGATCTCATACCCAGGACAGCTTGTGCACCAGGGTTCTGTCAGAAGGTGGTAACATCCATTCCTGTCACTCTTCCTCTCCCTGAGGTGAGCAGAGGACTGCAATTTCCTCTTGGCTGAAGGAGATCGTTACAGGGATTGGGCTTGCAGATCTAAGATGCACTTGTTAGGAAGGCAGAGTTGAAACTGAGCTGAGTCTTACATGCGTTATCAGAAGCAGCTTCCTTAAAAGGCGATGAGAGCCAAACACCATGGTTTCACATGAACCTTCCTACTGATTACTGTTTTAAATGCTTCCAATATCCATCCAACCAATAAGGGAGTCTGCGCAGAGCAATAAGTCAGCCTGAACAGCCCAGCAACACCATCCATCGCAAACCAGCATCCAGTACTTTGGGAGGACGATCCCAGGTATTGACTAGAACCGTCTTACCCTATTCCTGAACCCAAGCAATTAGAAGTAGGTTTACCAGCAATGATTGATAATGGAACATCTGAAATGTTAATCAGTGGGAAAGGAGAATAGTTCAAAAATGTTTTACAAATAACATTCCTAAAGCATTTCTTTTTATGTTTCTGAAAGATACTAGCAGCTCTTAAAAGTTTACCTATAATGGGACTAGATCGTGTTCTTCTTCCCTGCATCTTTAATTTCCTAAAGTGTGTGTATTAGTTTCCTATTGCTGCTGTAACAAATTACCTCAAAATCAGGGGTGTAAAGCAACACAAATGTATTTACAGTTCTGGGGGTCAGAAGCCTTAAGATCAGGGAGACAGCAGGGCAGCCTTCCTTCTGGAGGTCCTAAGGGAGAATCTATTTGTATGACTTTTTCAGTTTCTAGCTGTCCACATTCCTCAGCTCCTGAACCCTCGTCACTTGAACCTCTGCTTCAGTCCCTTCTCCTTCTCTGACTCTGACCTTGCCACCTTGCTCTTATCTGGACCCTTGCTAGTCACATTGGGTGAATCAGATAATCAGGATAATCTTCTCATCTCAAGACCTTTAACTTAATCTCATCTGCAAAGTCCCTTTTACTAAGTAAGGTAACATATTCACAGGTTCTGGGGATTAGGACGTGGACATAATCAAAAGGTTATTATTCAGTTTGCCACAGTATTTTGTCCTGAGGAATATTTCTCATTATAAACGGGAATCTTGGATCTTGGTGGCTTTTCTTCTTTCACATTCAGGCTGTGTTATGATATATTTACCCATCTGGAAATTCAGCCACAAAAGGGTCATGTTCATGTGTCCTCTCTCTTTCCACCCCTCCCCACCCAAGCAAAACTGAGAAATAGCCACATATATGATAGGTCGCTGGACATAATTGCCTTGAGTGTGTTATATAATTCTTTAGGTTATTTACATATAATTGCATGAGCACATCATTTGGTGCATTTAATGCAATCATCACTGCTAATTCTAGAAAAAGTAGCATTGGGCTTATAAATCAATCATGTTATGAAATTTCTTATGCCCTATAACATGCTTCTATTCCAGCTTATCATGCCTATATTTTTAATTAAAAAAATTGATGACCATTTTGAAGTCAAGTTGCACCTTTGTTCTTCCTCTCAACATAAAAGTATTATAAGTGAACTAATATTTGGGAAGCATAATAGGATTTTGGGCTTTTAATGAAAAATGTGATTAGGCACTGGAGTCAGAAATGCCAAATTTCAGTCAAAAGTGAATTTTATGGCTGCAAATGAGGTCCCTTAAAAAACAGGGGTGTGTAATGGAAATAGTGACAGGTACTTAATTATAAAAACGCAGCTCAGTGTGGCTATAATAAATGTGCTGAGCTAGTTCATAAAACAGCCGGACACAGCTTAGAAACCTGTGAGTAACAACAGTAGTCACCAAATGGCCACATCTTCTGAGTTCACTTGAAAAGTAAGTGAGAAAGGAGAATGTCTCACAGTTTCCATTCAAAGCTGCCACTGATTCACAGCTTCACCACCTGGGGCCTTACAGTCCAACAGAAAGGGATCAAGACCACATCTCTCAGTGGCATGGAGACTTAACTGTATCTTGCACTGGTCTGAAAGGAAAGCTGATCCTTTAGAAGAGGCCAATATGAGCGAGCATTTGAGCAGGAGAAGCTGTCTGATTGGCAGGAGCCATTTGAATATGGTCAAACCTGCTGATAGAAGGTTGCAGAGTACCAACAGGAAGGGGATTTGTTGTAAGTCTGTTAAGAGGCAATAAAGATGTATGAGAAAGTGCCAAAATGTCTGAAGATAAGGGATAGCAAAGCCATCTCCACACATACTTGTCAGGACCTCAAGAAATGGGAGAGTCTTTTGCTGTTAGAAATCAGAACGTCCCGTCCTGGGTGAAAAGAGATAACAAGTGGTCAAGTTAGGAGCTGGAGGGCTGCAAAAAATCAATAGAGGTCACATTATTTATTTAATGGAAATGACTTAATTCCTTCACTTGATAAGAGAGTACAAACTATTGGGTAGCAAGTAAGTAATTCTGGACAAATTCTGTAGAGCAAACTCTGCTGGACAAGTTAGGGAGCTGAGAGAACAGCAGAGGAGATTGGATAATGAAACAGCAGAGCTGGAAGGATTAGAGAGCACTGAGATTCACGCTACTCAAACTTCCGTGCGTAGGTATCACAGAGAATCTGGTTAAAATGCATATTCTGATGCAGTCAGTCTGGGGTGCAGCCAGAGCTCCTGAATTTCTAACAGGTGCTGCTGGTCTGTGGATCATACTTTAAGGAGCAAGGATTTAGAGAATTTCCAGTCTAGGATTCATGGCTCTTTAGGGATATTTGAAGGGAAAAAAAATGGAAGTAAGTCAAGGTGGTTTCAAAAAGCTTAAGTGACATTTGGGTATTTCTTTTATTTAGAACAAGACTGCAAGTAAATGAAGATGCTGAATGACTCTCACTGAGAGTCTGACCTCAGACTGTGCATCTTGACAACATTCTAACTATTCGCCCTCAAGTAAGGTTCAGAACTCCTCCCTGCCTCAGTCCCATCTTCTGTAAATGGGACAGAGACCAACAAAAAAGCTTACTTGGTGGAACTGCAAATTGATTAAAAATGAGTTAATATATATATAGTGTGCTTATAGAGATACCTGGTCCAGCACAAGCCCTCAGTCTACATTAGCTGTATTATTGTCAGATGTGCAGGTTAGTGGTGTTTTGGCTTTGATTTTTAAGAAACACAAAGTCATTATTTTTTAATTCATTCAGAATGATAAGCCAAATCTTTAAATCTGGGATACAGCTTTCATGTTAAGAAGTTGGGAACCTTTTAGAGAGAGGAATAAAAACCCAGGATGGGGTGTTCCCGTCATGGTGCAGTGGAAATGAATCCAACTAAGAACCATGAGGTCATGGGTTCGATCCCTAGCCTCGCTCAGTGGATTAAGGATCTGGCGTTGCTGTGAGCTATGGTATAGGTCGCAGACGTGGCTCAGATCTGGCGTTGTTGTGGCTCTGGCATAGGCCGGCAGCAACAACTCTGATTATACCCCTAGCCTGGGAAACTCCATATACCGTGGGTGCGGCCCTAAAAAAAGACAAAAGACAAAAATAAAAAATAAAAACCTAGGACAGGTACGTTTCTTGTCCACTGTGCACAGATAACTTATAAAAACAGAGATAGAATCCAGGTTTCAATCCCTGGCTGAAAAGTATTGAAATGGAGCAAGACCCTCTGGGGCCTTCCCAGAATGGAAACCACCAACCCCAATGTCCTTGGCCTGCCTTTTGACTGTAGAAAAATCTTGGCTAAAGAATAAATTTAATCAGAGAATTGAGAAAATGCAGAAACAAAGGAACACAGTCAAACAAGACCAAATAGTAATAGTTGAGTTATTAAACAAAGTCAAGAACCTTATTAAACAAAGTCAATATTGTGTACAGCCATATCACAATATTCTGAGCCATATCCTTTGAGCTGTATTGTACATATGGAAAACTCTCAGATGGTGGAAAAAGTTAACTATGTGATGACCAACCATACCCATGACATAAGCTACCACAATTCCAAGAACAGACCTCAAAGAAATAGGAACAAACTGACACTGGAATTGAAGACTAACTGTACTTAAAACAATCAGGATGATGTTGATCAGACCACTGGATGACTAATTTAAAGATGACTGTTGGAGCTAAGTGTACTATTCTGCATGTAGCCCCCTCCCTCTGCCCATACACCCCTGAAATTCCCCTTAAAAGTTCTTGCCCCCCAGTCAGCAGTGGGGAGTTGGCTTTGGATATGAGTCCACCTTCTCCTCTGGTTGCTGGTCTCCTAAATACAGTAATTTCCCCTTTCTCCCAGTACATGCCTCTCCAGTATTCACTTTCAAGTAGCAATAAGCTGGCCCTCTCTTAACTCTAAAAATACTTTCCAATCTCTCCAATAACTTAATTATAAAGTAGGTGAAATATGATTCACAAACTTTTTCAGCAAATGATACTATTTCCATTACCATTTTCTCACCATTCACTCTCTTCCTAAATTCTGACAATCTGGCCCATCACGGCCAAACCCAATGATCTAACATCATTCCTCATTCTTCTTGGCCCAGTTAACCATGAAATCCTGCTGCCAAATCCATTTACTATTTATTTTTTGTAAATTACAATTTTCTAGCTGTAAACTTTTTAAAAAATTGTGTTAAAATACATATTACATGAAATTTACCCTCAACCTTTTTATTTGAATTTTTTTGCTTTTGAGGGCTGCACCCGAGGCATATGGAGGTTCCCAGGCTAGGGGTCTAATTGGAGCTGTATCCGCTGGCCTACCCCACAGCCACAGCAATGCAGGATCCGAGCCGTGTCTGCAACCTACACCACAGCAGCACCAGATCCTTAACCCACTGAGCAAGGCCAGGGATCGAACCTGCAACCTCGTTGTTCCTAGTCGGCTTCGTTTCCACTGTGCCACGACAGGAACTCCCCTCTTAACCATTTTTAAGTGTACAGTCTAGTGGCATTAAGTAGATTCACAATGTCATGCAACCATCGCTGCCATCCATTTCCAGAACACTTTTCATCTTGCAAAACTAAAACTCTATATTCATTAAACAGTAACTCCTCACTGCCTTCTTCCTTCAGCTCCTGGAAACTACCACTCAACTTTCTCTGCATCTGACTATTCTATAGTGGAATCATACAGGATTAGTCCTTTTGTGATTGGTTTATTTCTCTTAGCATAATGTCCTCCAGGTTCCTTCATACTTGTACCATGTGTTAGATTTTTCTTTCTTTTTAAGGCTGAATAATATTCCAGTGTATGTCCATGCCACATTATGTTTACCTATTCATCTGTCAATGGATACTTGGGTTGTTTCTTGCAGTGTGAGTAATTCTGCTATGAACATGGGTGTTTAAAATCTACCTCTTAACTTTTATGCTACCACCTTGTGGAAACAGTCTTTTTCTTCCTTTCCACTAATGGTATTTCTATAAAAATTTCAAAGTCTGGGTTCAAATAACATTGCCTGAAGCTGTCGCAGATACTTCTGACAGCAGGTATTTTGGAGAATGCTCACCTGGCACTTATCATATAGACCCTTGGTTTTTTTGTTCAGTTTTGTTTTTAGGGCTGCAGGTGAGGCATATGGAAGTTCCCAAGCTAGAGGTCAAATTGGAGCTACAGCTGCTGGCTTATACCACAGCCACAGCAATGCCGGATCCTTAACCCACTGAGTGGGGACAGGGATCAAACCCTCATCTTCATGGATACTAGTCAGGTTTGTTTCCATTGAACCACAGTGGGACTCATAAAGCCTTGTTTGTAATTTATCTTTTCTTAAGTGAGTATTTTGTAAGCTATTTAAGGCAAGGTACAGTGGGAAGTTTTTTTCACTGTCTAATTGGTTGGTTAATAGGCTACTATAAAACCTGGTTTAGTGATTTTTATAGAGTAGGAATGTAATTAATAAATTTGATTATTATTATTTTATTGAAGTATAGCTGATTTACAATGTTGTGTTTTTTCAGGTGTATAGCAAAATGACTCAGTTATACATGTACACAATATTTAGATATATTCTTTTTCAGATTCTTTTCCATTGTAGGTTATTAAAAGATACTGTGGTATATAGTAGGTCCTTGTTTATCTATTTTATTTACAGTAGTGTATATATGCTAACCTCTTACTCCCAATTTATTCCCCCTTCTTTTCCTTTTGGTAATCATAAATTTGTTTTCTATGTCTGTGAGTCTGTTTGTTTGTTTCTTTCATAGATAAGTTCATTTGTATTATTTTTTAGATTCCACTTATAAGTGATATCATGTGATATTTGTCTTTCCATAGTTTATAAAGTTTATAGAGATGATCATGAGGAAGAGGATATAGAGAAACAGGTGGAGAATTAGCACAGTCTGTTTTCCCATTTGTTGTACATTTGCGTGGTTACCGAAGATTCAAGAGTATCAAAAATATTCTCCCTTAATTTTTTCCAACCTTCAGATCTTTTTTGATATGCATCACCACAGCACTAATAATTGCACAGAAATATGTGTGCAGGGTGAGTATAAAATGGTGATGTGACTTAAAGTCACAGCTCATACATGCTGAATCCAACACCAGGACCTAGTCTCTGTTCTCTGCCCAATGCCAGTTCTCAGAACATGGCACTGCCACAGGCTGACCTCAGACCCCAAGGAGTATTTTATCCATTTTGGTTTTGGATTTCCTTTTTGTCGCATATATTCTCCTTGCCTTATCCTGTCAGGGGAAGAGAAAACAGAATCTTTCCATCTAGCCTGAGCATTTAAAATGGTTTTGACAAGCTCATAATATGGCTTAGAATAAGCAGAATGAAAATTCAATACGGATGATCATAGCTCAGCAAATTGCAAAAATAAGCTCTAGAGAATGGTAGAATATTATGCACAGCAGGAGGATCTTTAGAAGCTAGTTGACCATGGGCTGAACATGGATTAGCAAGGCAGGAACATGATACAATTTTGATAGAATATCAGAGGAGAAGTATAATAGGAATTACCAATACAGTAATTTTTTTCTCCCCAAGGAAAAAAAAATGAACTGTGAGAATTTTTTTTTCTGTTACTGGGAATTTATGATTTGTGGATGTATCTGGAGAACAATAACCATACATGGGGACATTCACTTACTGAAATATTTACTAAGTACCTATAATGTACCAGGCATTGTAGCAGGGTTACAGAGTAAAATACAGTCCCCAGCATAAAAGATCAAAGTATAGCTTTAGAGACAGGCAGATAAAAGAAAATTACAATTTGAAAGATATATATACACAAGATCCTCAAGGAATGAGAGCAGAGATGTCTAACCCTGACTAAGCTGCAAGATTTGGTCAGGGAAGGCTTCCTGTCTGGATTGGGAGTTAATCAAGAAGAGGATGGGGGGAGGTGGTTCTTTCCCACAAATAAAGTCACTTGAGCCAGGACATGAAAGGAAGAGGAAACGTGGCCGCTCCAGCTAGTGAGGAAGCAGGTGTGGCCAATGGCGGCGAGGAAGGTATGGCTTTGGCAGTACGTGGAGGGCTTGAATTTTAATCTGCAATTTATCATTGTATCCCCAGGACGGTACATTGTGTGTTTGCTGTTTGGACAAATAAATGAGCCCTTCTCAAAGCTAGGTATTGAACCTGAGAACAGACAGCTTCTAGGTGTTATTCTATGAGGAATACTTATGTTCTCTACTTTCCCCAGTGACAGCATCCAACTCACAGATAAAGACTTAAGTTCTACACAAGAAAGAATCTATTGGCTGTGAACAAGTTACTGGGCAAATAGCTTGACTACGCAACCTCAGGGAAGTCATGGATTCTTTCTTGAAGAGCTTTCAGAATGTGATTAAGACCCACTCTGGGGGAAGGTTAGGTGCAGTCTTGCCTAAAGGAACTGGTGAAACCTTTTGTTCTGATCTGGGGAGCCACCTCCTCCTTCAACTACTCGAGCAGCAGCTCTGCATGTAAGTTCAGGGTTAACGTAACTTATTTCTCTCCACTGCATCCTGACTGATGTGATTACAGTTTTATTTTGACTGCTTTCAAGGTAACCTTTTCTGCCCTTTATTCAAGAGGGTTGGCAAGTAGTGGTGCCCATATTGCTTTATAGTCATCTGTTGGCGGGTGGGGTAGGAGGGGGATGGAGGACATTTAAAGAAAGAGCAGTTTGTTGTGGTCCCTCCAGAGACCCTCTTGCCAACACCCCTCAATACCTTTATCAACATCCTGCTTTTGCACTGTAGTTAGCCTGCTGCATGGGAAACGGACTGGTCCCAATCTACACCTGGAAAGCCCTCAGAACATCCAGTAGTCTTTCTTGCCCACAAAACCTCAGCCTAGCTTGGGGAAGTCTCCCTATTTGTAAAAGGCTTTGCAGTTAGAGGCAGCACACAGGAACACACAATCTGATTTTCATCATAAAAGACCATTTTGCATACGAGAATCATGCTTAAGCTCCTCACTCAGGTTGATAGATGTCCAGTGCCATATTTTGCTGGCCTGGTGGCAGCCTCCTTGGGTTGAGTGGCAGCAGAAGGAATCAGGAAACAGCTACAGTGAAGGCAACTGCAGTCAAGATTTGCTAATAGAGACAATACCTTGCCTTGAAGGCAGTTTCCAGCTGCAGCCCTGAAGCACACACGTTGAGAATGTATCACACAGAACTGTCAGTCAGGACTGGAGCCAGAAAATTGTTGTTTCAAATGTTACAGTACAGGAAAATCGCCTCTCTGCACTTGCTGCCAAAAAAATGACAGCTTAATTTATGCCACACTGAAGCTACATTACAGAGCCATTCAGCTTGGCAGTTAAGTACGCTCCACGCTCACGTCTTCCCCCTGTGCAAGTGCACTGGGGAGAAATACACAGGGGCTATAATAAGGACAATTGGCCACGGGTTTGCCATGTCAGTGGGACTAAATACAGGTGAAACAGTATCAGCAATAAAATACATCACCCCCATCTCATTTGCAAAAACCCACTTCTGCCCCTGCAGTTGCAAACACTCAGGAGGGCTCCATGGCAACATTGTTATGCATGGGATAGATTAGGGAGAGATGTGCTGGTGTCAACCCCCTGCGTTTTATGGTGAGGGGAGGTGCTGTGGTATTACCGTGACTTTGAAAATTATGTCAGTATCCTTGACGCAGACCTTCAAAACTTGGCAGTGTTTACCCTTTCTGAAATTAAAAAATCTGACAGTATTACACTGGAATGGCCCATGCCCGTATTTTTCGTTTAGATGCACCTTAAGATCCTAAAGATTCACTTAATAGTCAATTTTTCAACCAACCCAAGTAATTATCACTAAGGTTATGCTTCACACTTGTTTCTGTAATTTTCACACACAATGGACCATCTTGAACTTGAATGGCCAACAGTATGACTTCTTTGGGCAGCAAGAACGGAAAAGTTAGAGATTAGCTAGAGGTGTTTTCTGTTTCACATTCTCAGCCCTAAAACTTCCCTAATGTCAATCAAATTCTAATAGATAAATAGTCTAATTTATGCTGGTATTTCAGATGAGGAATCAAAGTCTTGCTGACATAATTGTGTCACAGCGCACAGCTACCATTTTTTTGTAAAGGATGCCAGATTTCTGAGTCCCTTTCTTAGGGGCCCTCTTTCTCAGAATGGCTCCAGGGAGCTGGAATATTAATTGGGCTTCAGGATAGTTTGCCAAGAAAAGATTTATAATTCATTTACAAAATATTTGTAAGGCAGCCCTTGTAAAACATCACAGCCCCAAGACAGCAGGTCCTCTGCAATTGGCTTCTCTCTGCTCAGTAAGCCATTCATAATAAAATGAGCAGCGCTCAAAAGAGAGCAAATGCATTTGCAATGGCTGTTGATGTGCTATAAATCATTCTCAATAAAACGACTTGCAGAGATAAATGATACATATCTATTTAATAATCCATTATCCAAAATAAATATTCTACCTTAAAATAAAGCAAATGCACTTTCCCTGGTTGTTGATGTGTTCGAGCCGCTCAGGCTAATGGTAAAATGATTTGTAAAGTGGAGCTATGGTGCTGGCCATTGTCTTGTGTGCTCAGGAGAGATTAATATCTCTTTATAACTCATCAATAGAAATGCCTTCAAGTAAAAACATCAACAAAATGTTCCCACATAATCTGTAACCATACTCATTTTAACTTCCTCATTGGGTGCTTTCGTTGTGAAAGGTGACTTTTTTTTTTTTTTTTTTTTGACCGCACCCCTGGCATGAGGAAGTTCCCAGGCCAAGGACTGAACCTGTGCCACACCAGTGGCTAGAGCCACAGCAGTGACAAAGCCAGATCTGTAACCCTCTGAGCCACTAGGGAACTCCAAGATGAGCTTTTATAGTGTGGATTTGCAGGGGGTGATGTGCTATTAGGCTATGACCAAAAGGCCAAATATAGACACACCTCTAAACTCTAGAAGCTATTGTGTAAAATAGAGTATTGTTAGGTAGACCAGAATCAACACCGAACAATAAGAAAAGCACTCATGTTTTAACAAGCAGGAGGATAAGGGGTTACTCTATAGAGTTGAATTTTCCAAGATTTAAAATCCCAGTGGCCTGAATTTTGTGTATACATGCGTGTATATGGCAGTTTCCCTTCCAAATATCATACTTATGGGGCCCTCTTCCAGTAGCCCTTGGCTGGGCTATCAGCACTGTGGGTCCCCAAGAAGGATGACCTGGGACAAGTCAACTCTCCATGTTTGCTGGTTGGTCGATTTCAACAAAGGGACTCAATTCTAGGTGATGTGTAGAATTTCTAGCAGCTTTAAACATCTGCAGTTCTTACATCTTGCTTTTTTTATGCTTGTATTATTATTTTCACTCTTTTTCTGGTCTTTTTTAGCTTCTCTGTCCTGAATTTTTTAATTTGGAAGAGTAAAGGCTCTTTCTCACTAAGCCTAACACTGTTACCCCACATAAAGTCTTAAAAGGATGACAGTAGTCATGATTATATATCATTTTCAATCCATTGAATTTACCATTTAAATATTCTCATGTATCTGTTTGTACAAAACATGGCTCTTGCCTGCCATTACCAATTGGAATCTAACACAGGAGAACCTACTTGTTCAGTAACCTCGTGCCAAGTGGAGTTTTCTGTCCTTTGGCTTGTCTACCATTCATAATCTGGTCTGTCACTAAGGTCTACCTGTCATAGAACATTGCCTAAAGTTGACTGACAGGTGAAGTCTGGCTCTGATTAACTGACAGTTCCATAAATCTTCTACCGGCCCCCATGTCATGCTAGACATCACCAGTTTGCGTGCCTGCATTTTTAATATTCCTTAATTGGGACATTTCTGTTGCCGCTATATCTTAATGAGCCCACGTGAAAACATTCCAGGCAATCTGGAATGACTGATACACCTCCACTGAGTCACAAGCAATTCTTTTTCAGTAATTTTCCTTCTTTGGGGTTTCATCAGTCCACTAAAAGGCCACATTGCAAAAAACAAAGTGTATTTTTTGGTATTGATCAGTAGGAGGTGTTTATAAATTTTGGAGATTTATCCCTTGTCAGTTGATTCATTTGCAAATATTTTCTCCCATTCTGTGGGTTATCTTTTCATTTTGTTTAGGGTTTCCTTTGCTGCACAGAAATTTTTAAGTTTAGTTAAGTCTAATTGGTTTATTTTTGTTTTTACTGTCATTACTCTAAGAGGTGGATCTGAGAGGATGTTGTTGTCCTTTATGTCGGAGAGTGTTTGGCCTATGTTTTCCTCTAAGAGTTTTATAGTATCTGGTCATATATCTAGGTCTTTAATCCATTTTGAGTTTATTTTTGTGTATGGTGTTAGGGAGTGTTCTAATATCATTCTTTTCCACGTGGCTGTCCAGTTTTCCCAGCACTACTTATTGAACAGGCTGTCTTTTCTCCGTTGTATATTCTTGCCTCCTTTGTCATAGATTAGTTGACTGCAGGTGCGTGGGTTTAATTCTGGGCTTTCTATCCGGTTCCACTGATCTATATTTCTGTCTTTGTGCCAGTACCATCCCACTCCCGGGTATCTATCCAGAGAAAACCATGACTCGAAAAGACATATGTACTCCAATGTTCATTGCAGCACTATTTGCAATAGTCAAGACACAGAAACAACCTAACTGTCCCACAGAGGAGTAGTTAAAGGAGATGTGGTACATATACTCAGCCATTAAAAGCAACCAAAAAATAACATTTTTAGCAACATGGATGTACCTAGAAATTACCATGCTAAGTGAAGTCAGTCAGACAATGAGACACCAACATCAAATGCTATCACTTACATGTGAAATCTGAAAAAATGACACAATGAACTTCTTTGCAGAACAGATACTGACTCACAGACTTTGAAAAACTCATGGTTTCCAAAGGAGACAGGTTGGAGGGTGGGGGGATGAGCTGGGGGTTTGAGACGAAAATGCTATAAAATTGGGTTGTGATGATCATTGTAAAACTATAACTGTAATAAATTCATTGAGTAATATAAAAAGTAAAATAAGAAATAGGTATATGAACAAATAAAATGGATAAAATAACAAATAAAAATAATGTATGCAAAATGCCTAACACATCAATAAGTATTAGTTCACAATCCCCCCAAAAAAACAAGAAACAAAGTATATTATTCAGCAGGAATGTTCTGAACACCTACTATGGGGAACTCCTGTGGCTTTAGAACAGATATTATCTCTTGCCTCAAGGAGATAATAGATGTCACTGGCTTTGTAGCTAACTTTTTATTTTTAATAAAAGTCTGACATTACCTTGCACTTTGACACACTTTGAAAACAGTAGGTTAAGTCTTTATGAACAATGGAGCATTTAGGTCTTCAAGTCTGTGCCTTTAACATGCCTGCGACTCTCTAGAGAGAGGATCTCTAGGCAGCAAAGTATTGTTATCATATGGCCTAAGTTTCAATGCCAGGTTTCTCACTGAATTATCCTAATATGAATGCAGATTCTCTCACCTTTAAGATCAACTGTTTCTACAACTATGGAAACAACAGGTGTAATTCCTATCAATTAGCATGGCAAGTCATGTTGCTTACCTGCTGACTGGGCCACCTGCTAGACTGCCTGAGGCTTCCCCTCCTGCTGTCCTCTGCATGGCTTCCCAATTTAACTCTGAAAAAGCACCTTCCTTCTTCCCTTCCTGAACCTCTTTTCTTTTTTAACTTAGAAAGTTAATTCTTTTTAACCTCTGAAGAGGAAAATAATCCCACGAGGTTTTCTCCTTTCTAAGGCTTATGGTGCCCCAGGATGAGTCAAGAGAATTGATGTGAAAATATTGAGAAACCCAAAGAAAAAGGACTCCTGACAAATCTAAATAAGGATTTAGCTGAACCAGCTGACTTGTTAGAGATGTATATACAAAGGTCAGGAGAGGCCTTGTGCTGTTAATGGAACATGATCCATAGTTTCCTTGGTAGGAAGCCAGAGAAGGTTTAAGTCATATGTGCTGTATCCTGGCCTCTACTACCCAAACATAATGTTTTGAAAATCTCTCCAAGCCCTTTGAAAGAAAAATCACTGGCAGTTAGAACAATTTGCAGACACAGTGAAACCTCTGTTTATCTCAGAGGGACACATGAGGTTCTGATGACCCCTTTTGACACAAAGTCACAATGTTTAGTGATTAAATTTTCTATTTCCAGGTATTAATTTTGTCTAATATCCAATAAGTCTAAATATTTGAAAGGAGAGTTACTTGCTTTTAAGGTCTGGAGTAAGTATGAAACGATTTTGTTCTAGCTTCCTTCAAGCCTAGCTCCATCTCATCAGAGGCCACTCTGACAGAGATTTTAGTCCCATGATTCTATCTGGTTTCTGACACCCTAACCCAGACTGTCACTCCAACACCAGGAGAGCACACCCAGCCCTGAATTGTTTTAATCGAGCAGAAATAAAGGAGAGATATTTACAGGATTTTAGGGCTTGAGCTGAGCGATTTCCAATCTCATTTTTTGGATGGGACTTGCAAAGTGGGGGCCTGATTAGTTTTGAGAATAGATTTCAACACAAGTATGTTGGATTGATGAGTATAACTAGGAGGGCATCTTGAATTAAGTTGCTTTGGTTAGATCATAATCTTATCTCTGAGAGTAAGTACTTCCTGGAGTAAGTAGCTGCATTTTTTATGCCTGGTCCTAGGGTTGCTTAATTCAAGGACAGGAAATCATGTTGGTCTCAATTGTCAGGAGCTACACTTGCCTAAACAGCATCAGAGAGATAAGTACCCCAGAAGCTGTCAAATATACATTCTTAGATTAATATTTTACAACTGCCCCCTGCCATGCCCATCAACCTACCAACAAACTGAATGGACTACCCTCTTTTCCTTCTCTTGACTTTGTCCTAGATTCTGGACCACTACCTCCTTCAGGACATCCTTACAATGCCACCCACGTGAAACTGTACAGATTAATAAATCCTGACCCTTTCCATTGCTGGGTCTTGGTATTACACAGGATGCTTGGTGTTCCGGGTTAATCTTTGTTCCCTGGGCAGCCCCTCTTTAGGACCAGAGCTAATGCTGACTGGTTTGAGTGACTTCTTTGATGAAAACCATGAGAGATGATTTTTCTCTTCCTGCCATCTCTTTCTGACCATAGTTCAACTCTGACCTTTTATAGAAAACACACAGTCACCTCTTTCTTTGTTTTCAGCTTGCTTTATTTTATTCCTTCTGGCCAGTTTTTCCATTTACTAAACTACTTATTTCTGACTTAATATCGTCTGGTCACAAAACTGAAAATACAGTGGTGCTGACCTCCACTGCTCTATACTGGCCATGGTTTTTCATTCATATTTTAGCTGTAAGTTCTCCCCATGGATTTGAGCTATTATTCTGTGACCTCTTGGTACCCCTATGAAGTTATAAGCCTTCTCCCTAGTTCTCACCTTCTCCTCACCCCACTGTGAGTGACAGTGATTAGCTATTTCCTAACAAGTGACCTGTATGTTTACCTTGAAAAATGTGCCCCATTCTCTCAGACATTATCTCTAAAATTCAAAACATCTAAATATATGCAAATATAGTGATGAGTACAAGTGTATTTTTTTTTTGTATTATCATATTCCAACCCCTGTATAAAATAGGGAAAACCTGCAGGATAGGATACAGTTAGTAAGAGAGAAAAGTTGATCTGCCCTTCAAAAGTGAATTCAGGTATTGAACAAAAACCGTAGATGGCTGTGGAAATTAGTGGTAGGTACTAAGCATAGAATGGTAAATAAATGACTGGACTTGGCAATTGTTGCCTTGCCTTGGCTCCAGGTCCTATTTCACTTTTGGTTTGCAGTGACTGCTGGCAAGGCACATAGCTTTTCACACTGGACAAGACTTGCAGAAAGTGAAGGGGCATCTTTTTTCCCCAGGAGAGATCCTCCTGTGGTCTGTGGTTTGGCTGAGGTGGCTTCCTAAGTTTGTGCCAGTATTTTTGACGTATGTCAGTGAGGAGGATGTCATTTTCCACTTGTAAAAATGAGCTTCGATGTGTGAGTGTTCAAGTCACTTAGGTTTATTTGATTGTCCACATAACTGCTAAGAATGATGAATTATTATTACTCAAAGTAATAAAAGCAGGTGTTGTATGAAGAGCTTCTTGATGCTACACTAAGGGGAGCACAAAGTCTCAAAACACTGTACATTTGCTGCGTGTTGATTGATAAATAAATAATCAAGACTCTGAGATGCATATTCCTTCTGCTGGACTCTAAAACCATCTGTTAGGAGTTCCCATCGTGGCTCAGCGGAAACAAATCTAAGTAGTATCCATGAGGATGCAGGTTTGATCCCTGGCCTTGCTTAGTGGGTTAAAGATCCAGCATTGCCGTGAGCTGTGGTATAGGCTGCAGATGCGGCTCGGATCTGGTGCTGCTGTGGCTGTGGCATAGGCCAGTGGCTACAGCTCCAATTCAACCCCTAGCCTGGAAACCTCCATATGCCATTGGTGCAGCTCTAAAATAAATAAATAAATAAATAAATAAATATAAAACCATCTGTCAAATAAAGCTATTAAGTTCATCATCTATATTAAGCATCTATGGCTGCATATTTATACAGATAGATAAAATATAATTAATCCATGTAATGTCTTACAGACTGGGTAGTACCATGGTCTCTGGTACACAAATGAAGTGATGGAGGCACCAGGAGGTTGAGATCATTGCCCACAATCCCATAAGTAATTGGTAATGAGCTAGAATGCAAACCTGGGCAATCCGAATCCAGATACAATGCTGCCTTGACAAAGAAAAAATAAACCATTTAAATGGCTTATATTATAATATACTCCAACATGACCCAGAATTAAGGATAAGGTGAGGCTTAGTTGAACATCATCCAGGGAGTTGGTAGTTCCCAGCAGGCCTCATTGTAGGTTGGTTCACAAGCCAGCATCTCCATTTGCATCCCAAACCCAACACAGTGCCTGGAACAGCAGAGGGGACAGGTGCCCTGTGGCATGGAGCAGGGGCTGGGAAAAGAGGGATAGGAGCCGTGATCTCTGACAGGCCATGACTCAGCACAGCTCAGTGGTTAAATGCAGAGGTTCCAGAATCAGACTATCTTGGACTTAAATGCTGAGTATGGATCATGATGGTGCCAATGGATGCCTTGAACAAGAGTGGAGGCTATAGCCCTATAAACTCCACCAGTTCCTGTCACTCTAAATACTCCTCTACTCCTCAGTTGAAACAGAATGCCTGCCTGCAAAGGCAACTCTAAAGCCTGGCTCCCACTAATCCCCCAAACCCAACAAAACCACCTCCCTAAGCCCTTCCATGATCATACTCTATGACCTCATTCACCACTGATGATGGGCAAGTGGTCTAGCCAACCTCACCCTCAGTTTCTACACCTGAAAAGTGAGAATTCTGGCAAGGCTGAAACAAATCATCAGGTAAGTCACTTAGCACAGTAGCTATCTCACAGTAAGCACTTTGTAAACATTATTACAACCTGGCTTCCTTTGCAACAAATACTCAGGATTCACAAACTCTCATCAATATTTCAAACGACTCACTGGAAATTACATGTTTATTCTTAGCAAGGTTGTATAGACTGAAACATTAAGTTTCTTTGCTTTTGATGGTATTACAGTATATTCTGATATTTGTTTATAACAAACATTTTTTACTTTGTTACATGTCCTCGATTGAAGAGTAGAAAAACAATTACTTTTGCACTTTGACAAAACTGATAAACCTTTAACCAGATTCATCCAGAAAAAGAGAGAGAAGGCTCAGTTTGATAAAATTAGAAATGAAAAAGGAGAAATTACAATTGAAAGGTTCCTAAGAGACCACTACAAGCAACTATATGCAAATAAAATGGACAACCTAGAAGAAATAGATAAATTCTTACAAAGGTACAGTCTTCCAAGACTGAACCAGGAAGAAAGAGAAAATACGAATAGACCAATCACAAGTACTGAAATTAAGACTGTGATTTAAAAACTTCCAAAAAACAAAAGCCCAGGCCCAGATGGCTTCACAGGCGAATTCTACCAAACACTTAGAAAAGAGTTAACACTTACCCTCTTGAAACTATTCTTAAAAAACCGCAGAGGAAGAAACAGTCCCAAACTCATTCTATGAGGCTACCATCACCCTGATACCAAAACCAGACAAACATAACACAAAAAAAGAAAGAAGATTACAGGCCAGCATCATTGATGTACATAGATGCAAACAAATTATTAGCAAACTGAATCAAAAAATACCTTAAAAGGATCAAACATGATGATCGAATGGGATTTATCCCAGGGATGTGAGGATTCTTCAATATCCACAAATCGATCAATGGGATGTATCTCAAAAGGAATGAAGGGGAGAAGAATAGGCTCCCAGATCATTTGGTGTCAAGACCAAAAGGAAATGGCTGTGTGTTCATTTCAGGAATCCAGATCCAGACATCAAACGAGTCTTTCCATTCTCTGAAAAGATTCTTATGTTCCAGAAACCATGGCAACAGACAACTGCCGGAATTCAAGGACTACATTAGTGCTGATAATAGCAGTGGCTGCATGGCCCAGAGGTTCTTGATGTTCTGGGCACCATGTAAACCTTCTGGATTTTTGTGTGACCTAAAAAGGGATGGAGATGGAGCCCTGGTGCTGCTTTTTAAGGTAAGGAGTTCAGAGTCAGATTTAAGTTTCTTTACATAATATAAAGAAAGAGACTTGTGTTGCATACCCCAGAGTGTGTTGACAAATAGTCTCACTGCCACACATGCCTTAGCAAAGTGCTTTGCACATGTTAGGTGCTTAGTGAATTTTTTTAAATTAGTGGAATTGAAGTCTCTACAATTAAGTAGACACTTGTCCCAACAGACATTAGAAACTGCAGAAAGCCATTACTTTAGTGATTAACAGTGATGCTGCCACAAGGCAAGTGTATTATAGAATATGTAGAAAAGAGTCAACAAAATAGAGCCAGTTCAGTGTGGCAATCTTTATGTCACTTGCTAGCTGAAAACATGAGTTATGCCCTTGTTTAATTTGTCAGCATTTCAATTAGAACATCATTGGTGACCCTTCCTCCTGACACAGGCTATTTTGTTCTTGCAACAGACTTGGCCATTGGCCACATTTCCTGTTATTGATGATGTGAATTTATGTATTGCAGATATAAATGATTTAATTGCATATATAAATGATTTAATTGCAGATTAGATAAATATGATGTAGACATTCCCAATCACATAATTATTCAAAAGATGATAATAATTTTTGTCCCATTTGTCAAATAATGTTACTCCATTTTAATTTACATTTTCAGAAGATTTAATTAACCAAGTTCTAGGAATTTAGGCAGGAACAAGCAGTCTTAAATCCTTCCTAGAATAAGGCAGAATATAAATATATAAATAAACAAACAAACAGACAAGAGCAGACTGTTCCTTTTAGTGATATGATTTCTTTCCTCTAAAGATTCCTTTTTTTTTTCCTCCCAGAGAGGAACGTGATGTACTTGAGGTGGCCCACCGAAATTAAAACTAATAATTAGAAAATTCATACAGCTTGTGTATCCTGATTGAGGACTTAACATTTCAAGATCTACTTTTGAACCTGATCTTGGGTGTTAATTTAGATCAGGGACACACACTAAAAATGAGGTCCTTAAGCAAGGATAGAAAAAGAATTATCCTTAAAACTGGGGTCCTTAAACATGTTAAGGACCTCAAACAAATACTTAAAATAGTTTATATATATATGTCTCAATATATGATTAAAATAATAAATATTAGCAGTTCCCGTCATGGCTCAGCAGAAACGAATCCGACTAATATCCATGAGCACGTGGGTTTGATCCCTGGCCTCGCTCAGTGGGTTAGGATCTGGTATTGCTGTGAGCTATGGCGTAGGCCAGCAGCTACAGCTCCAATTTGACCCCTAGCCTGGGAATTTCCACCTGCCACAGGTGTGGTCCTAAAAAGCCAAAAAGAAAAAAAATATTACAGACTCTGTATTATTCTCTTAAATCAGAATATTATTAAGAGATGAAAGTAGGTTGTCATCTTTTCAAGACCTAGTTGGTGCTTAATACCTTTTTTGGCCAGTCAATGAATTCTTTAAATTTCATTTTTAACAACACCAATGCCCACACTGCCTGCTTTAATATTTTCAACAAATCATTTGGCTTATACAATATACATATAAGGGAGTGAGAAGGAAGGTAAAGATTTAAACGTTCTGACACAATCTTCTGCCAGGTTGATTGCAATTTAAATATGTGCCGAGGCTTTTACAGATCAAACCCAAGCATTTGTTCATTGCCGTGTAAGGAGTGAAGGGGCGGATTTTTAATGGGAAAAAATTAAAGAAAGCTTATTTAGAAAGGGATCTGTTTATTCAGAGAGACATAATCTTGCTGAGAAGCATCTTTTTTTTCCTGCCTGAATCCAAAATGTTCTGTCAACATTAGATCTAGTGAAATGTCCCCCTGGGTTGAGGTGTCCCCTTGGCTGGGGAGGCCATGGACGTCAGCAGGGCCAGAGCCAGCAAAGGAAGGGTGATCCCCTGAGAGCTGCCGAGGGCGGAACGCCTAAAGGACTTGTATTCATGTTCTTACCCTGCCACGGCACATTACCATTACCATTAAAGACTTGGTGGCTTAAAACCACACAAGGTTACTATCTTACATTTTGGTGTGTTAGAATTCTGGCCCAGGTCTCACACAGTGAGAGGACTATGTTTCCTCGGCAGGCCCTGGGTAGGATCAGTGGAGGGGATGGTAGAGCTGCCTACCACAGCGCTCATGGGAGTGAGGCCTAATGTTGGGGGGTCAGAGGGCTCTAGAGAAAAGTGGTGACCTCAAGAAATACATTCAAATGATGGGCAATGAGTAGGGAGATCAACTTAGCATAGCCCAGTGGTTAGTTAGTCTGGGGTTCGAGAGGTGAATACTTGGAAATGGGACAAGAGGTTAAAAAAGGGGCAAAGAGCCATGCTTGCCTTTCTGTATGAAGTTTATTAGGCATTAACAGGAGGAAAGGCACACGGGAAGAGAGAGACAAATAGAACTACGGCAAGAGCAGAAGACCCACCAGCAGAGGGTCAATGGGAGGTAACAGAGAAGAAGATTCATACAGTGGAATGTGGAACTTATTAAGTCTGAGAACCTAGCATAGCTCTCAAACTTCAAGGGTCTAATAACCACAGGAGTTACTTATCCCTATGACAGAAGGATGAAATCCAAACCAAGAACTCTGTAAAAAGAGACTGGAGATTTTGACCACAGTCCATTTTGGTTTCTGGGGAGAAAAGCCATTGAATTAGGCTCACAAGAGGTACTAGGTAGATACCGTCACATGCCTGGGAACTTAGTCAACTGCTCTGTCAATATGCCTTTATTCAACTCCTCTAGTCCTGAATTAAAGAGTTTTCTATGAGGACTCTGAGTGAGATCAGTTGAAAACTTGATCACAACTTAGAGAGATTGCTAGGTTTTCTTTTTCACCAACACTGGTTCCATACCAGATGCTTAAATAAGTCAGTTCCCTTGGCTTAGATATTTTCATGGAACTCATTCCTAAGCTTTCACTTCACAAGAAAAACAGCTTTGGACCAAGATAATATTTCTATATGGGCTCTTTAAGTATAATCTCCATTTGAAAGGACATTTTAAATAGATTGTCACATGACTGCTAAAGCTCTTATTTTTTAGTGAATTCACCATCTTTATAACTCCCTTTCATGGCACCTAAGGAATGTTTCCTTTAATTAATAAAAAGTATTTCAAGAATGGATCTAGTAAATAAACTATTGGATAATCAGTAAATTATACTTGGGAATCTCGGATTTAGTCAGGTGTAATTTTGCCTACAAGAATTTGACAGAACACCCTCGATTCTTGGAAAATTTCTGATAAGGAAGATCCAATTTGATTCTCACATTAAAATGATATCACAAGCAACTCTGCTTGGTCTGTTTATTCACTGTTGGCATAAGACTGGTGTTTACAGTAGACACAGTTCCTTTGGGATCTTAAATACTCCTATTTTGAAAATCACACAGAAGGAGATGCCTTGGCAGGACTGGAGGTTCACCAAGAACAGGCAATGGTCAGGCTACTTGGGATAGATTTAATTTGCAGGAGTAATTGATCCTTGTAAAATGGCAAGTTTATTTCTGGTCATAACACTCTGACTTTGGATAACAACTGAATGCATTTTAGCAGTACAGCTTTAAAACCAACTTGTTGTGATCGTTTTAAACCATACAGTGGTATCCCCTTAAAAGGAGACCCAAGAGACAATTTAACAATTTTCTCCCAAAGCTAAGAGTTTTTCAGTACACAGAGAGCCATTTCTAGTTGCTAAGAAACCTGTCTTTAACAGTGACCCTCTTTGATAAACAAAAGCCTCATGAATTATGGTTTCTAATTTTTGGATGTAATTATGACATAGCTTTGCTTCCATTGTAACAATACATTGTACCATCTATACTACTTAATGTCTTAATGCTTTTATTATTTAAGTAAGCAAGTAAATAAATTTGGGTCAGGACAGTCCTTTCTGAGTCTCAAGAGAGAAAATAAGACAGATAAATGAAAATGTTTGTAACTGTCTCCAATACGGGTCCCTTTAAAAACTCAAAAGGAAGTTCCGAGCAATATGTTTAAATAGAACACACTTTGCATTGACTGACTTGTATTGTCTGTGCCTTTGATCACCATTTAAGAGAACATGGCTTCAGGCCAGCTATAGAACACCTAAAAACAACCCTTGAAAGACTCAAGTGATGTTTTGTCCAGGAAATCAAACACCTAGCCAAAGGGCATCATAAATAAATTTGATCTCTCTTCAGGGGGTGCCCCTGAACAGGCCATTAGAAAGCTTCTCTTTAATTCAACTCATTCTGAGAGGAAACTAATTAAACCTGCTCTCAGATAAAGTTGATTAGGCTGGAAGAAGAGCTGGGAGCTGAGAGACAAGGACTGACACAGCCCTCCAGTGGGGAGAAGGCTGTGGGAAAGTTCTTAATGCTTGGGTACAAAACGATTCAATAGCAAAACTGAGCCAAGCTGTTGTGAATGTGTGTCATCCTTAGATCAGAAGATAGGAAGGTGCGGGCTGACAGTGGTGCCTCTCCTTTCCTGTACTGCATCCATTTTATTTGGAGAGTTAAAATCTAGGGACAGTTTGGTGCAGCGTGACACCCCTTAAAAGATCTGTCAAGCAGATTAGGTTTTTTCCTTGGCTTTTGTTCCCAATGTGTTACAGACAGATACTTTCCCTAAAAAGCAATGGAAGTGGGCTACTTAAACATGAAACAACAGGAGTTCCTGTCATGGCTCAGCAGTGACAAACCTGACTCGTACCCATGAGGATGTAGGTTTGATCCCTGGCCTCGTTCAGTGGGTTAAGGATCCAGCATTGCAGTGAGCTGTGGTGTAGGTCACAGATGCGGCTCAGAGCCCCATGTTGCTGTGGCTGTGGTGTAGGCTGGCAGCTACAGTTCCAATTTGATCCTTAGCTTGGAACTTCCATAGGCTGCAGGTGCGACCCTGAAAGAAAACAAAGAAAAAACAAAGCAAAAACATACAATTTATAAGCCTCCGTTTTTCATTATTATATTCGACATGTATAAAATTACTCTAAGTTACTATGAAAATGTCCAAATGTGGACTCCCAATTCCTGGGCTCATCTCTTCGAAGATGAACAAGGGGCTACAGACCATGCTTGATGCATCATGATGATGCTGGCTAGATTTCTGCTTCAGGCAGACTTCTGTTTAAACCCATTTGTCACTTATTATTTCTGAAACTTGAGGAAGCTCTTTAACAATGCACAAGTAATCACAGAATCAGCACACACTTCCTAATCTTACTAGTATCGGGTATAAGATCCAAGATCCATCTTCTAAATGTTAAAATACTGAGATATCCCTAAATTCATTTATTTGTTTTTGCCACTTGAAATTGTTATCAGAAGAGAGACCTTCTCTAGTTTCCCCCATTTCTTTAATGATATAATTTTAATTATAGATGCAAATCAAACCAAAGCTTGCTCCCACCATATCCCAGGAAGGGTCAAAAGCTAGAAATAGTTGGGAGACTGGAAAAACAGTCTTGTTTCAATAGAACTTAAAATGAGCAACTCAAGTTCCCCAGATGATGTTTTAGGTGACCTCAGGCTGACCTGAGGGGAGAGTAACGAATAGTGGAGAATTCAATAAATATTTGCAGAATGAATGTTAGGAAGAGTAACTTTCTGAGTTGATGACAGATGTGTCCACTGGGTGGAAACATAGATGATATGTTATTTCTTACACATTATTATTTTACTATCTCAAGCATATGGTCTTCAAGTGTACGCTGGCCTCCTCATTGGACCAGGAGTCTTCCAAACATGATTAGCCATGAAACCTATCTTCAAACACAACCTTAAATGGAAGCCCACTGTATAAAACTGATGGAATCACAGTTGTGTTTGTTGAAGCAGTCAGAAGTGGAAGAATTACAGCTTGGTCTATTTTGCCTTCCCAATTCAGAATGCCTAGGACACCAGAGCACGATTGGAAAATCTTTGCACTCAAATTCCACTGAACTCCATAGGAAGTCCAAAAGATTAGTCAAGTGAGCGGTCAAGTTGCTGAAAATAGCCAAGCGTTGTTCTCATTTATAATAGGCAGGTATCCCCTGAGCTTTCAGCTCTCTATTGAGTCAACTCCAAGATATTGCCATTTACTGCCCTGCCTCGCAATAGTCTACTACCATTTTGCCCTGCATGAGACCATCTTTTCTCAGTCATTCTTTAACTCTTTCCTTGTATGCGAGTATGTGAATTCCACCCAATGTCTACTCTGCCACAAACTAGCACACTTTTTTATTCAAAAGCCCATAACAGGAGTTCCTGTCACAGCTCAGTGATTAATGAACCAGACTAGTATCCATGAGGACATGAGTTCAGTCCCTGGCTTCACTCAATGGGTTAAGGATCTAGTTTTGCCTCGAGCTGTGGTACAGATGGCAGATGTGGCTTGGACACTGCATTGCTGTGGCTGTGGCATAGGCCAGCAGCTACAGCTCCAATTTGACCCCTAGCCTGGAAACCTCCATATGCTGCAGATGTGGCCCTAAAAAGACAAAAATACAAAAAAAACAAAACAATAAAACCAAACCAACCAAACAAACAAACAAACAAAAAAAAACCCTAAAACCCATTACAAACTGGACCCCAAGGCTCTGCTATATTACTGGAGCTTGAAGGGTATAGTGGGCAAAGAAAGGTTAGCCAAGTTTTCCATCCTGTCTCTTTCTTGTCTTAGTCTTAAGCCTTGTCTGGTTAGCAGTATCTCGTGCACCATTTCTCTTGCCAATGATTCCACCTGTGAGTGTCAAGGGAATAAACGCAGCAACATAATTGGGCTTGCATCTATTTCTCTGGAATAAATTCTCTGTAAAAGTCTATGTCTATAGGTCCCCTGAGTATATACCACCACTTCAGGTTCAGTTATGAGTAAAGGCAACGTTTAGAAATCTCATACATTTAGGGATTGGATTGGATTTTTCTTTCACTTTCTGAACTGACAGCTTTTAGTATATAACTGTAATAGCTCTTGCAACTCAGTTACCTCACTAATTCAATGTGAGTAAAACCAAAATGCAATAGTTACATAATTATTCCAGAAACATAGAGATGATAGCTTCATTGTATGCATCCAGGATAGATTATCTCTTCAAATGAGTAACATTAATATGGTCTCCCGGTAACTCCTGACAGCCATGTTCCCCAACTTTAAAGGACAGTGGGATCCGAGTCAATCTCATACTCATGATTTTAGTCCAAAATGTTTAACCTTGCTCATTTACAAGGTCATATTGTAGAAGCACACAGCAAGCAAGACTCATTTCCTTCCTTAGATATTATCCTTAATAATTTCTGAACTTGCTGACACATAAACAGTATTTCTGTCAGTCTTACAAACAACTCTCTTCTAGGGAATTTATTTACACTTAAGCTGGAGATATAGAAATCAAATAACAACATGTTAGGCAACTAAAACAAACTGATGCCTTAAAGTATTTCTTTTCCTTCTTTTCGGAATTTGGAAGACAATGAAAGACAAATTCTAACCTCTGAGGGTTTTTGTTTTTGTTTTTGTTTTTACATTACTACATGTATCAAAATTCTTAATGATTTCTACAGACTATTAATATGGTATATTAATTCCATAAATACTTTCTTGAAAATTAGCCAATTATTTCAAAAGAATGTTTGGTCATGCATGAATTTAAAACATGACCAAATATCAAATTGTGGAAGATTGGTATTTCTAGAACTGGTCTTCGAATAAACCCGCTAATAAATATGCATTACTTATTGGAGATGAGAAAAAGAACGTGATGTTAAACCACAAAAGAACACCCAGACTGTTGAATAAGGCCAGAGACTGTTCTGCAGACTGTAGGTGCTGAATGGAAGAAGCTAATGAGAAAAAGAGTGATTGTGACAAGCAATTATGTCACCTATGTGAACAGCTTAATTTTCTAAATTAGCCACTTTGATAATTATGACATCTCATTTGTCTTTTAATTCCATGAGCCCTGAAGTTTACCTTTGATTTTTTTCCAATCAGATAAGAGGCTTTGATAAGCCAAGGGTCTATTATGTGTCTGAAAAATTCAGATTTCAGGCTGATTGGCCTTGCTTTTTGCTTGAGCCGGAGCAAACAGCTCTCTCCATGAGAGCTCTCCAAGCCTGGCTTTCCTCACTTCTGTTTGCAATAGTGATGGGCAAAGAGCAGGGAGGGGGAAGGAGATTGCAAAGCAAATTAACAGTGTCAACAGGACTGAAGGGAAAACTGTCCAGCCTACTCCAGAGGAAAGGCAAACTGTTTTTCAAGTACATTAAAAATCACTTTAGTGGGGTCCACTTTCCATGCATGCTCCCCAATTACTGAGCTAATTACAAATTATTCTGATGTCCTCATTATAGGACTTTCAATTTCTTCAGCAGCCTACGTGTTCTTCTAGTTATTGTATAGACGTGGGAGGTTAGCAAAAATGTTGGGGCCTGAATAGCCGGGTATGTCAGGAAGATGGATTACTTGAATGGGAAATCCCAATGACCACTGCCAATTGGATTTCCAACGCCGAGTTATATATGAAGTGAAGAAGTCCCAATTTAATCAGTTTGCAGGAACTTTAGTAACCAACTGGGCCCTGTGACCTCTCTTACTTGAGTGTGCGTGTACTTGGCAGAAGGACGCCAAGAAGAACCAAGCTAGATGAAAGAGTAATTGGTTTACTCCATGACAGGGATCTGCTCATATGCTCTTCAGAGATAAGGGCCTAAGATGGGTGTTCCGATCAGAGTGTGGTATGAAACACTCAGAGGACTCAGGAAATGAGGCCCTCACGTAACAGTAGGGCCAGAGGCTGTTTGTGTTAACAGATAGGGCAGTGGCTTAAGAAGGTAGCACACGGCAATCAAGCATGGCTTGACTGTTTACACACTCACACACACATAATTATATATATATGAGCCACACATAATATATATGTCTATATATATATATATCCTTACATCCCATCATGGCCTGACAATAAATAGGTAACACCTCTCCTCCTTTCTGCATATTCCCAAGGCTGTACATTATCTTTCCTTTTCCTTTCCAATTCAGGGCTACCCTTCTGGTTTACTTGAGCCTGATCTGTGCATATCCCTGGGCCTTCCATATTTTAGGATAAGTATTAAATTGATAGATTAGAACCAGGGCTTCCCAAAGCTGAGTAATCAGATTCACTGCCTACTTTCCCCTCCTCAACCCCGAAAAGACACCCAGGCATCATCAGCCTTAAATGGAGAATTCTGGTTATCCCCGCAGCGATCTGAATCCTTCTGAGTCTTTGGGACTGTGCTTAGATAGTCTTGGGCTTTTGCGGAACTCTGCACTCGTGCCTACTCGGAACACAGCAAGTGTCTTGGATAAATCCCCAGCAATATAAGGCAGGCTGAGAGTCATCACCACCACTGAGATTAGAAAGAGATACCCTGCACAAAGACAGGAAGAAAACAATCTGAATCAGTATTTTTAACCAATCAATTCTCTCCCTTTTTATTATATTGAAAGCATCTCTAGGAGTTCCCATCGTGGCTCAGCAGAAATGAATCTGACTAGTATCTATGAGGATGCAGCTTCGATCCCTGACCTTGCTCAGTGGGTTAAGGATCCGGTGTTGCCACAAGCTGTAGTGTGGGTCTCAGACATGGCTCAGATTCCATGTTGCTGTGGCTGTGGCTTAGGCCAGCAGCTACAGCTCCAGTTCAACCCCTAGCCTGGAAACCTCCATATGCTGCACATGTGCATGGGTGCAGCCCTAAAAAGACAAAAAGAAAAAAAAAAGAAAGTATCTCTAAAGCCACTTTATAAATATAACTGTCCAACTTATAATTAGCTTATTTATCATTTCAATAGGTTATTAATATTTTTATTAAGATATACATGTAGCAAAATTCACCTTTTTTACTGCACTGTTTGGTAAGACTTGACAAATGCATACAATTACATAACTAGATATAGAACTGCTCAATATGTAGAACAATTACATCACCACAGAAAATTTGTCCATGTCCCTTTGCAGTCAATCGCTTCCCTCACCCCCAACCTCTGACAAGCACTGATCTGTTTCTTGCCCCTGGAGTTTTGTTTTTTCCAGAATGCCATAAAAATGGAATTATACAGTATATGGCCTTTAAACTTGGCATAATGCATTTGGGATTCCCCCACCCTGTTGTGTGTATCTATAGTTCATTCCTTTCTATTGATGAGTATTATTCTGTTGCATGGCTGAACCACAAACTGGAGGACTTTTTGGTTGTTTGCATTTCTTGGGGATTACAAATAAAGCCACCATAAGCATTTGCATATTTGAATCAGGGTTCACTGAGAGATTCAGTGTCTAGATTTTAGGATTTATGCCAACAGCTGCCCTTTCCACAAAATGAATCATCCTAGCCCCTGATCACAATCTTCCCTGGATTCTGGTTCTTCCAGGTTTCCAGGAGAGACTTCTACTTCTTATACAAAAGTGCTTAAAATTCACGTTAGAGAAAGTCTTGGTATCTTTTGTTTTCCCAGTACTTAAGAAATACAAGCAACTCAGTAATATTTACTTATTGCCTTAGCCACTTTTTTTTTTTGGACCATGGCATGCAGCGGCTTGATGTGGGATCTCAATTCTCACACCAGAGATTGAACTGGACTGCAGCAGTGAAAGTGCCAAATCCCAGCCCTAATCCCTAGACCACCAGGGAACTCCCTAGCTACATTTTAAAAAGAAACCTCCTCCTTACTTGTTGAGGATTCCCACAGCTTGAGCTCGCCTTTCCTCCTTCATACACTTGCTGTAGGGTGGAGTATGCTCTTGACATTTAAATGGATGCCCCTGGGGAGAGACGCTAGCTCTTACTTTGGTTTAGGATATTTTCAATTTCCAGGCAAGATGAAAATTTTATTGTTTCTGAAAATCACATAAATGAAAGCTAAGAGGGAGAAAATGTCTACAAAGAATGTTCATGGATAAACTGAGAGATTTTGAAATCATAGAATAGATCTACCTTTTTAGAGTTGATCCCAGCTTTAAGGAAAGGCAGTATGAGAACATCTCAATCAATAAACTGTCTATATCAGGCTCTGGATATTCACCTCCATAATCAGCATTTCTTTCAGAAAGCACTTACCATGAGCTTTTTTCAACATATTTAAACTGTCCCCCTTTCAGCAGCATATCTATTGCATCAAAGGAGGTACGGCCTGGTTTTATTTTTGATGCTAGTTTTATTTTATTGGAGGGTAATGCCTACCCCTCCTCCATGTATTTGGGGTGGGGGCTATGAGGGGTCAGTGGAAAAGAGGGAGGCCTGTTAATTTTTTCACGAGATCATTTTTCCCTTGACATGCAATTTGATGGTTAACAATTTTTCTGAAAGTCAAAAGGAGTACTACGTTCCCTAATTTTCACAGTGCTATAAATAGCCCCTCACAAAGCATAATTGTATAAAAGAGATGACACTTCTTTATGAGAGAGTTTTCACTGGAAAGATAAAAGGAGGTCAGAACTCTTATGTGAGACATGTATTTTCAAGTATTCATAAAAATAGAAATCATCAGCAGTGGGAAAATTCTTCATGATAGACAGTCACACATAAGATACTGGAGCCAAAGCCATTTTCACAGGCGCCAACTGTAGTTTGAATGGAACCCAGCCAAGAAGCGGCTGCTGGGCATTTAGCTCAAGTGCCAATAAAAGGGAAGAGTACGTACACACACACACACACACACACACACACACACACACACACACACACTCCAGCTTGTAGAGGTATGTGCCAGAAACATTTTCCGGCTTCTGCCATCTGGGTCCTGCAGCCATCAATCAGGTCCTTGGGTGACTCCAGCTGCTGAGTCCTGCGCTTAGAGGTGGAATAATGTGGGGCAAATGAAGGAGAAAGGATTAGGAGAGCACTGACGACAGCTGGAAGGAGCGGCTAGGCAGCATGTAGGTAACATCACGTCCCCACTTCCTTTGTCATAACTTGGGTGCTATGAAAACTTAAGATGTCCACTTGGCTGGGAAGTGACTGCACACACATTTTAACCATTTTTATCAGAGTTCCCGTCGTGGATCAGCAGTTAACAAACCCAACTAGTATCCATGAGGACGTGGGTTTGATCCTTGGCCTTGCTCAGTGAATTAAGTCACAGTAGGTCACAGACATGGCTCGGATCCCGCATTGCCATGGCTGTGGCATAGGCCAGTGGCTACAGCTTGAATTTGACCCTTAGCCTGGAGCCTCTATATGCCACAGTGTGGCCCTAAAAAAACAAAAGACAGGGAAAAAAAAATCATTTTTACTATTTCTAAATCACCAGAGATGTACAGGAAAGTGTATAAAACCCTTGAAAAGGACCAGGCCCCTGCCCCACTGGGTTGATGGGCTTGCAAAGGAGAATGTGTGGAAAGCATATTGTTAATTATTGACAAAATCATGTATGGTCCTGATATGGAGCCTCTACGGATGGAATCCCGACCGTGTGCTGGGCACCCAGTGGGGTCTTTGTGTAAACTTTTAAACCTGACAGCACCCCATGAGCAAAGTATTCTCAGCAGCCTCATTTTACAGACGAGTGACCTGATCTGAGCAGGGTTCAGTGACCTGCTCAATACTCCACAACCTGAGAGGGAGGAGGGATGTGACTCCAGGTTACATCATATTTGAGAATCTACACTCAACCCCTGGGTATTATCTTTCCATGCGACTGTGTGGAGTCAATCCTCTGTTGCCTAAAGAAGTCCCTGAAACTTTCTGATATTTTACAATGTGTTTACAATGAGGGGCGGATAGAACAGGGGAGCCTAGACTGTCACGCTGGGGTCACCCATGCCCATGAGTCTCCTCCACCTAGTTTTTCGTGAGATGGCTCTATTCTAATGCTTTCTAGAGGAGGCATGGGAGTTGGACGCCTCTTCCGGATCATGGTGATTACATTGCCCCAGCACCTCACATCCTTAAGGCCACACATCAGGCCCTTGGATGTTTCACCCCCTCCTGGAGAGGGTGGAGCATAGCCATTCACTTCTTTTTTCATCCTCAGGATGAGCGTCCGGGCTGGAATGGAAGCTGAAAGTTAAGATTACCTCCTGGCTGTGCATGTTGCTGTCTCTTAGCTTCCAGTGCCTGGACCCTCTCCCTGGATTACTTCCTGCCACATTTTCATGTAACAAAGTGGGGAGGGGGGAGGAAGAAGAGAAAACTACGTAGGGTCAGATTCTCCTTCACCTCATCACTGGGTTCATTTCTTCCAGGCTCAGAACTCCCTTTGTCATCAGGCAGAAAGGGAGCCTGGCGGGGAACAAGGGAAAAAGAACAGAATGGGGCCTGAGGTAATTTATAACCACAGGCAACTAGATCATTTTATACCAAAATGGTACTTTCTCAAAATCTCATCATTCATACCAGAAGTCTTTCTTATGGAGTAATATTCCTGTGCTTATGAAAACATTGCGTGCAGTTGAACTTGCTTAATCGGTGATCATTTTGCCTCTCTGAAGATTTGAGGCAAGGGTATTATGCCATTATGGTGTTAAAACGCATCAGTGACTTGATCATTTAAAATGCTTTAATAAAAATGAATTCTGTTAGCTGATTCTGATTATCCAGCGCCAGACTTTATAGGCTTTTAAGACATTTTCCAGTTGTCAGATATTTTTCTGTGAGACATTTAAATATTTAGATTCCATTCTTTCTGGGTACTTCAAATACAGGAAACAGCTATCTTAATAGCAGAAGTATTAACAGGATTGTTCTGTGGCCTGTCTTCCCTAATGGCCTCTGAAAATCAAATCATATTCCTTGATTATGCATCAAACCTTTTTGCTTGAAGTGAAGTAGCAGGTGAAGACCTAGCTCTGGGCAGGTTAGGTGTTTGTTAAAGAAATACATTATTATGGCCAATTAGAGAGAGCAGAAAACGGCTCACCGGACCCACTCTAGGCCTTCTCCAAGAGGAGTGACTATTAAAGAAGGACACTCTGTGTGACATTCAAGTCTGCATTTAACTATGTGCGTTTATCACGCGTTCCTTGACCTGTTCGGCAAAGCTCCTCGCTTGCAGACCTGAACAAGCATGGCATGCACTCACGCAGATTTTCACTGTAAAGTACTAGGAATCCTGCAGGTGGAAAAATGCATTTTGATAGATCAAGCAATTTATGCTTTCCTTTACAAGTATTTCCTTTTTCCCTGAATCTTTTCTCCATTTCAGCTAGGCTATGAAGAATCGATTTCCTCAAGGGTGGAGCTCTTGCCATAGTAAAGTAGCTAAAAGGCGTGTCATGCTCCAAAAAGAAGACTCAAGGTTTGGGCTGGAGGAAGCCTCCCCCCCCGCCAACCTCCCCAGCTTCACACCCACCCCCAACAGCATATAAAAACTCATAGGCTAGAGGGAGAGCAGAGAAGGGACGTGAGGGTCCATATGGAGTGGGGGCAGAAGCAGGGTAGAGAATACCCCCCACATCGCCCTCCCTTTGGCCCCCCTCAGGCCACAGAGGCTTCCCAGGCTTGCAACCAGTGCAGTTATGCAGGACCCTGAGCTTAGAAAGATCCCATACTTAGGAGTTCATGCTCTACTGCTGTTGTCTTAAGTTTCTTTTTTTGTTTGTTCAATGCGGTTAGCCAGCTAGGGCTGCTGGGACAACAGAGCAGGTGCTGTGACCTGGGGCCTTGCTCCCACTTCCCGTTGCCTGCATCCTACCTCTCAGGGATGGGCTACCAGACACACCCCTCCTTCACTCCCTAGTGACCCGTGCTTCGCCAACCTCTACCTCCCCATCTCCCGCAACTTCCACTGCCTTCCACCCCTAGTGGGCACCTGGGTCCTGGCCAGGTTGTCTGTGCCCTGTGGATCCTCCACGGGGGCATGGGGGTGGCCTCTCAGCCCTGGATCTGGCAACACCAGGTACATTTGGCAGGAGCTCTGAGCTGAGAGGCCTGTCACCCATGTCCTAGCCAGGTACAGAACCCATGCTGGCATGGGTTGCACCCTTTGGGGAGTTGTTATCCATTTTGGGTTGGAGCGGCAGGTCCTTAGGAAGGAGAGACAGGATTCCCCATCTCTAGCCAGGCTGCTGATGGGAGGGGATCCTGGCAGCAAGAGGGCTGCATGTGTACGTGTGTGCACCAAGTCTGGGCAGGGGCGCAGCGCCTGGCAGCCTGCACTCTCCCAGGAATATCCCTGAGCCCCAGGGAGCATGCCACCAAATAGCAAATAAAAGTTACCATCACAGGTCCAGAAAGAGATGGTGGAAGAGCATAAAAGGTTACATACTAGTATCTTTATATATCAGTACCCTTTTTCCTACTTTTTAAATGTGGGGCAGGCACTTTCACTTCCCACCTGGCCCCACATATGATGTAGCTGGCCCTGCCTCTCAGTGGTCCCAGGACTTCCAGGTACATGAACTCCCAGAACAGGTGACCCCTGCTAGTTTCCTGGAATGCTGCTCAGTTCCCAGCAGGGCCCCAAAGCCTAGATGGGTGGTGGTGGTGTAGAAAGAAAAATCCCCTCTACTCCAATCCATTCTCTGGTATAAAGAAAACTAACCAGATCACCATACAACATGACAGAACACACCGACACTTCCCTCCAAGCCAAATACTGGTAGGCAGGCTCTCCCATCACACCTGCATCTCCATATGTCTCTTGATGTTTATTTCTGGAGTAGTAAGTATGATTGAAGAGTATTTTATTTCTTGGTAACTTTTTTTTCCCTCTGAAGATAAGACAAGATAGGACTTGTGGAGAAAATTAGTGAGATCACAAAGGCCCCGAGTCCAATACCTCAAAGGACACAGTTTCTTGATGGATGGGTCAATCAAGATATGTTTGGTTATTGAGCACCAAGGATGTAGGCAGCATCTGGGAGACCAGAGGAGGAGAAACAGGGCAGGTGGAGGGTATTAGTTTTCTGTTACTGCATCACGAATTACTACAAATCCATGCCTAACATTGCACACATTTATCAACTCACAGTTTCTGTGGCCCAGGGGTCTGGGCATAGCTTAGTTGGGTTCTCTGCTCAGGGTCTCCTAAGGCTGCAGTCAGGGTGATGGCCAAACGATGTTCTCATCTGGAGGTTTGATTAGGGAAAGATCTCTTTCCAAGATCCCTACAGTGGTTGGCAGAACCCATCATCTTGTGATTCTAAGATTGAGGTCCCTGTATTTATGTTGGTTGGCTGTGGACTAGTGAGCCCCTCAACAAGGAAAGACAGCTGCAGTTCCCTGCCAGGGCCCCGTGCAAAGGCAGTTCACACATGGCTATTTGCCTGTTTAAGGCCAGAAGAAGAATCTCCTTCCTCTCTCCCATCACTTTTGCCATATTGGCTGGAAGCAAGTCCTAGGTCAAGGGCAGGAGTTAGAATTACACTGATAAGACACCAGGGAGCAGAGATTACCAACCCTCTTAGAATTCTGCCTACCACATCCAGAATGTGGTTCCTTCCCGCAGTGAGCTTGTTTGTAGAACAGAAACAGACTCACGGACTTTGAAAAACTTATGGTTACCACAGGGGACAGGTGGGGGAGGGGAGGGATGGACTGGGGATCTGGGATCCACATAACGCACACTGAAGTATATGGATTGACTGGCCAACAGGGACCTGCTGTATAGCACAGAGAACTCTACCCAATATTCTGTTATAATCTATGTGAGAAGAGCATCTGAGAAGAGGAGTTCCCATTATGGCTCCATGGCAATGAATCCAACTAGCATCCATGAGGATTCAGGTTCCATCCCTGGCCTTGCTCAGTGGATTAAGGAGCTGTAGTATAGGTCAGACACGGCTCAGATCTCATGTTGCTTTGGCTGTGGTGTAGGCCTGGCAGCTGTAGCTCAGATTTGACTCCCAGGCTGGGAATTTCCATAAGCTGCAGGTGAGGCCCCCCCCCCCCAAAAAAAAGGCATCTGAAAAGAGAATGGATGTGTGTATGATTGAATCACTTTGTTGTACAGCAGAAATTATCACAACTTTGTAAGTCAACTATATCTCAATAAAACTCAAAAAATTATAGTTAAAATGAAATTGGAAAAAAAAAAGTGAGCTTGCATTTTAGCTGGGGAAATAGGACCAATGCTTCTGAATCACTGAGATGTGAAGCTAAATGCTTCTATGGCTTCCAGAAAGAAATTCTCTCCCACCGCTTACCCCATCCTAGCTCTCCCTTAATAACTCTGATAAGGATTAATGAAAGAGTGATTGTAAAGCACTCAAATGCAAGTAGATAACTTAATTGTTTGCACCACCAGATGGGTCTTGATAAATTACCTTCTCTGGCGCAGTGGATTATTCTACTCTTATAACTTAAAAGGAGAAAAGCTTCTGTGTCCTTATGCCCAGGCCCATGGAACCCTCCAAAGCAAGCTGAGTAATGCTATTTTCTCTGCTTGCCGTCTGCAGCTGCTCCTTTCTACAACCATTACAACGAGGGCAGGGAGAAGGAAAGAGCCCACTGGCCCACTGATGCCCAGTAGGGACTGGGATCCAGCTGTCCCTAGAGAGACTGCATCCAGCACTTGGTGGAAGCATGCCTGGGATTGGGGACAGGATCAGAATTCTCCTGCCAGGCCAGGGAACATTGCAGCATTGCAGAGATGTCATGCCAAGTGCCCAGAAGATGGAGAACATTCCTGAGTAGTAAAAATGGAGAGGGCCTACAATGTGGAAGAGAGGGAGTGGGGACAGAAAAGGAGAGAGAAATTCACAGATTGCTCATTACAGTCTAATCTGGAGCCCTGCACAGATGACACCGATTCCCAATAGCATCAGTGCACTTTCGGAGGGGGGGTAGCTCAGCTCTCTGAACCACAGCTCACTGAACAGAGAGGACTTTTATGAAGGCAAATCCTGTGGTCTATAAGCTACTCAACCCAATTATAATTAGACAAATGTATTTTCTTTTCTTTCTTTCTTTTTCTTTTTTTTTTTGTCCTTTGTCTTTTTAGGGCCACACCCATAGCATATGGAGGTTCCCAGGCTAGATCTCAAATCAGAGCTACAGCTGCCAGCCTACACCACAGCCACAGAAAAGTAGGATCCAAGCTGTGTCTGCAACCTACACCACAGCTCAGGGCAACGCTGGATCCTTGACACTCCGAGCGAGGCCAGGGATTGAACCCGCGTCCTCATGGATACTAGTTGGGTCCGTTAACCACTGAGCCATGATGGGAACTCTGACAAATGTATTTTCAGTTAGAGAATGTATGCTGAGTAATTCAATAGAAGGTTTTGAAAGTACTTGAATTCATTCAGAAAATTACTGTTTAAGCAAAAATCGGAACATCACTTAGTTTTCCAGAACGCTTTTTATTTCTATTGATCGGTCAGGTGACTTGTCCAAGATCCACTCCATGACTAGTAACTTGTATACAGGATCTTGGAATATTTTATAGGAAATTTGTTTAAAAATACATGTTGGGAGTTCCTGTCGTGGCTCAGAGGAAATGAATCTGACTAGAAAACACGAGGTTGCGAGTTTGATCCCTGGCCTCCAGCTCACTGGGTTAAGGATCTGGCATTGCGGTGAGCTGTGGTGTAGGTCACAGATGAGACTCAGACCTGGTGTTGCTGTGGCTGTGGTGTAGGCCGGCGGCTACAGCTCTGATTAGACCCCTAGCCTGGGAACCTCCATATGCTATGGGTTTGGCCCTAAAAAAAAAAGCAAACACATGTTGAAGCTCCCATTTATCTTTTGTTACTGGGAAGAATACTAGACAGACTCTGGACTAAAATGGAAAAGGCTGCTAAGCCTTTGGTAGGTCATGTTGTAACATACCATGTGTTTAGGCTGATTTTTCCATCTTTTTTTTCCCACAGAAAAACCAGCACAATGACCCTAACTTATGCCAACAGCCTCTGGAATTCTTAACCTTGCTCCATGCATATTTTGGCTCAAATTTTCATTCAGTAGCCCACTGGTAAGCTTTTCTTTGACCACAGATTAGACCTTATTCTTTATTTTCACTCAGTCAATAATTACTGGGCAATCTATGGACAAAACACTATGCTATGTAATAGAAAAAATAATAAATGATCAATATGAATGGGCCCTTTCCCCTTGCAACTATACTAGACAGGAACACTTTTTGTTTGGTAGTCATTTTTCAAGTCTCATGTGATGGAAGGTTTAAATGAAGTGGTCTGCTCAGATCTCAGCCAGAAACACACACCTTTTCATTCAGGGGTTTGTGTAATGATTTTTCCTAAGGTCAATTACTAATTCCAAAAATTTACTTATCTTGTTTGATACCATTGTGATTTTCCTTACCTGTCCTCCACTCTCCTTTGTGGGACTGAATCAAGCATGATATTCTTTCCATTTGTATTTCATTGCTATCCTCTTAATATAAACCTCTTTGACTGCTATCAACTGTAAGAAGTGCCCCTGGCTAAATACAATAGATGTATCTCTGAAGCTCTGCACTCAAACTGATTTTTTTTATAAATTGTATCACATTTATACCTATACTATAATTTCAGAAGTGTAATACAAAAGAAGGCACATAGCTTCAAGAAAAAGTCAAATAATTTCTGAGGCCTACTTGGAATTATTAAATGGATATGCCTGCATCTTTGCACTTCGGGTGGAACACACAGGAGGGATCAATAAATGGGACAGAGAAAAAAATCCACTGTCTAATATTTTAGCTGAATATTGAACACATTTTCCCAGAAACACTATCTGCATTTTAAACTTAGGATGCTGAATTCAAGTCGGTGCTCTCTCTGACTGTGGTTGATTCACTTATTTCACTCACAGGGAACAGACTTGGAGTCTGATTCTCTGCAATTTCAATTTTGCCATTAGGTTATTTCTGAAGTTTGAGATTATCATCTGGAATGTTTAATCCACTTCTGACTTTGTCTTACACCTTGGAAATGTTTCCATTTTCTGTTTTCAATGAGTCAATAGAGTTCAGGATATAAATCCTTTGAAAAATTAAGGGGGGGTGGGGTGCATATAGCTTCAAAATGGAACTGACTTACATTGAATGACTTCTATGTCAAGTCCAAAGCCACATACTCTAGGTACATTATTTCTCAATTCACCCTCCATCGATGCTAGGAAGAATTTTAATGTATCCATTTGACAGTTGAGGAAACTGGTTCTGAAACATTAAGTAACTTTCTTAAGACGCAATAATTAGTGCAGTGTGGTTTAGGTGAAGAATGGAGATTGCGGATACAATCAGACAATGGAGTTGAGCACCTGAACAACACTGGGAAAGATCTTGAATCTCCCTAAACTGCAGCCTCTCCACCTACAAAATAGGACTAATAATACCTCCTACTAGATTCATTGTGAAGACAAAAATAAGATATGCCCAATATTTAGCATAAGAAATGTGCTCAGTAAATTACAGTGATGGTTATATACTAAACTCAAGCCCAAGTCCAAATTCACAGCCAGTGTTCTTCCCAGGACCCCATCCATTTAAAGTGGTAGCCTAACTAATGAAACCGGGAAACTTCATAGTAACTCCCCACAGAGTGAAACTCCCAGAAAGCAAAACAAAACAAACAAACAAACACAGAAAAACCAGGGTATCTCTGGTTTCATCTCCTCCCCGCCCCTGTGGCCCCCACCTCTAGATTTCCCTAACACCAATCAGCAAAAATATCAGCAGGGTCAGAGCCCCGAACAAGCTTGAATTCTAATCCTGAGTCTAACATGAGGTGCGTGACCTTGGGCGAGTCATTTAATCCTCTGAGTATCAGTCCCCTTACATTAAAAGAGCCACGCTGGATGAGATAACCTCCAACATGCCTTCCAGCTGGACAAGTCTGTGATTCTCATCTGACCAGGGCCTGGGAGACAAACCACAAGACTTCTTTGTGCAACTCTCTTCTTTAATAAGGCTGTCAGGCAAAAACTAAACCTAGAGACATGAATGATCAGATGATCATTTAAAAGCCCATTTCCTCATTCTCTGTTCCAGTTTATCAGGAATCTTGTCATTGAATCCCACATGTAATCCAGAGCCAGAAAACGTATCTATAATAGAGCTGCTTTCAGCCACTGTGGGTTGAAACCAACCAAAGAAATTGATGAGGAGAGATAACTGCTGGTCTGCATGTATTGTAGACCATGTAACTCTCCATGTCAAATTAAAAATTGAAAAGGCCCTTTGAACAGCAAGAGTAGCTTTTCTGTAGCCTCAGTATCTGCCATCAGCAAACAAAATTAACCATCTGAGGGCCATTCAACAAAGGACTCACCCTCTGTTGCATTTTGTCAGGTCCACAAATCCATGTTGTAATGGACATAAGGACATAGCAGCAGCAGCCACTGTCTAAAACATATGGCCAAGGGCTTTCCTCCAACAGACCCTTACAGTAGCTATTTACTAAAACCAAAAACTAAAACATATAATTTATCAAAAGTCTCTTGACTCTCGATTACTCCTTCTGGTTTATATATTTCCAATCTATAAGAAGGTATGATTCAAAAACTCAATTCAATACATATTAATCTGAGTATCTGCTATTTTCTAGTGTCTGAGGTCAGTGCTGTAGAGACAAAGAAAAAAAAATTTTAAATGGCTAGAACATAGTATCTGTCTTAAAGAAGTTATTGCTTTAATAATTTTCCCAACTATAACGTGTTTTGTTTTTTGTTTTTTTTTTTGCATCCTAAGAGTTCAACATGGGAACTTAGCTGAAAAGCTTTTTCTTTAAGTTTGGTCATGAATTTTCCCTACAGATGGAGGAAGCCCAGCCCATTGGGAGTGATGTTGAGGGGTGTGGAAGGAAGAACAGTCCCTCTTTATTCTCTGTTCCCATCTGCCAAGTTTGATGATTCTTTCCATATTTCTTTGGGTTTTGTGATCCCGAGCAAGGCATGGAGCAAATGGGTTGGACGGCAGTTAGCGATGTTGTCTTTTAAAATGCCTTCGACCTCTTTCTAATTTATATGTGTGTAAATAGATCAAAGATTACGAAAGTCTCATTCAGCCACCATGTAACTCATAATATGGCTTCTGCCATAATCAAGACATGTGTGAAGGGAGAAGCAAGGATGGGAGGTGGGAGATCATTTCTCTCTCCTCGGTTACTCTCTCAGGAGAGAATTAGGCTATGACATTTTATGATCTGATGTGATGACAAAAATTTAATTTAAAGGCTGATGACTCTAACGTTGAGATTTGTGATGTTGAAAATTCAACTCCAAGTCTGTTATCTTACTGATTCATACAGTTTATAATCAGAAACCCTGATTAAATTTTAGCTATGTTTTCTTTATACATTATTATTGATATACTTATACACAAATCATACACAGGATGCATGTTTTACTTATCTGTATTACATGCAGTGAAGGGAAAGGAAGCTGGTTTATACTGAATATATAACTCATAAGATTTTAATATTACACTTCAAAAGGTTTGAAAAAAATCAGAACCGTGTCAGGTTCTGCATTTTGAACTTTCTGAAAACAATATTGTAATTTTTTTCCGATGAAATGTAGTAAAGAAATGTGAAAGCTTCAGTGGGTGTCCCCAGGGAAAAATACTTGATTGTCAGCATCTTGCTCCCTCCCTGGTGCTCTCCCCACCACTACCATCCTGATTTAGGACCCTATGGCTCTGCAATCACATCCTGTCTTCCCCCTTCTAAACCTTCTCTCCCACACCTGCTAGATTTACGGTCATAAAATTCCACATTCTTCATAATATTCACTTGCGCCTTGTTCAGTGTCTCCCCAGTGCTTGCAAGACACAACTTAACACGAATTTTACGCTCAAAGCTCAACTAACCAGCATACCAGTTCAGCCTACTCTTGGTCCAGTGACTCTGGCAATTCACCATGGAGCCTTCACCAACACTCAACTTTCCTGCCTGCATGGCCCTTCCTGTCTTTTGCCATCCTTTACACTCTACTCTTCTTCAAGGTCCTTTCACGATTCCTTCCTCAATCACTCCAACCAACAGGAGACTCAAGAAGTGCACTGCCCTCCCACAGTCATTCACAAAGCCATCCTCTCCTGCCTCCCCTGGGTCTGAGATTTCTATTTCACTTTCTTTATCTGGTTTATGTCTTGCTCCTGATGGAGTCAGGGACCATAAAATACACTCCTTTTTCATCTCCATGACTTCAAAGCTTTATGATTTTCTCAGATAGTAAAACAGGAGCTTTGTTGAGTTTGTGTTTTTAAATTTTTTTAACTTGACAAATCTTTTTTGGCCATGCCCTCAGCATGCAGAATTTCCTGGGCCAGGGATCGAACCCATGCCACAGCAGTGACCTGAGCCAATGCAATGGCAATGCCAGATCCTTCACTTGTTAGGCCACCAGGAAGCTCGTACCTTGATAATTTTTTAAAGGGATTGGAGTTCCCATCGTGGCTCAGTGGTTAACAGATCTGGCTAGGAACCATGAGGTTGTGGGTTTGGTCTTTGGCCTTGCTCAGTGGGTTAAGGATCTGGTGTTGCCGTGAGCTGTGGTATAGTTTACAGATGTGGCTCAGATCCTTCGCAGTTGTGGCTGTGGCATAGGCCAGCAGCTGTAGCTCCGACTGGACCCCTAGCCATGGTCACTCCATATGTGGGAGTGACAATGGAAAAAGGCCAAAAGACAATAAATAAATAAATAAATAAATAAAGGGATCAGTTGATCCACTATCAAGACAAGACTATAAGGATGTTTAGTCAAGTAGAAGAACAATAGCAACTTTCCTCAGAAAGTCAAAGGGTACTGTCTTCTGCAATGCTGGTAATTAGTTCGGATATATGTGGTCAGTTATTTAACTCAAGGAACAGGCATTGGCAAGGTTTACATATTATTTTTTCCTTACTGGAGACACAGCAGAAGCCATGGAAGCTCCTTTCATTATCACTTTTCCTGAGAATACGCATTTCCTCAGTCTCCAAAGGAGAGTTTTCCTGTTGGAGGGAAATGAAAAAAATTCTGTGAGATTATCCAAGTGGGTTAAGTGCAAACAGGCCCTACAGAATCCCTAAACACAGTAAGACTAAGAATTCCAGGGTTGGAAATGGAGGGGGGAAATGGCCAGGTAGGGAGAGGGAAATGAACTCCATGCTCCAAAAACTCAGAGAGTCCTATTCCCTTGGGAAATGCCTTTAATGATTATTGCTTCCACCACCAGAATGGCCTCAGGGGTGCGGTTCACCCTTGAAAGTTTCAGCTCAAGCAAAGATGAACCACTCTTCCCACTACCAATCGTGCCCCTTTCTGTAAAGTTGAAGGATGAATCTCCATGTGGGCAGGAACCACTAACCCATGCCTGGGAATTCTTGCCAGAAGGTTATTTCTGGTCTCAGCACATGTAAAGGAATGCACTAGCTTCCTCACATTAACTGTCCAAGGAGCTCAGAAGTGTCCAGAGACAGAATAAGGACAGAAGGTGTGGCTCCTGGAAGGCAGGGCAAGTGGCTCCTCATATCTGGGAGAAGAGTTCACTTCAATACAATGAACCAAGGTGACCGTCCCAGCTCATGCTTTTACAAAGGAGAACAGAGTAGCCTTTCCCTCATTCTCTCTGCAAGGAGTTTTTGCTGTTCATTTTAAACTTCATAATATCTTCCGTAACAAATGAGAACATGACGTTTGGACACGAAGGAGACAACAATGGGATTTTTCTGAGAGGACGTTTCGGCTTCTGCACCTTTTAGAGAGAATCTACATGTGAGCGAATTATAATAAGAGAGGAAAAGGAGGAATGTTAGTCTTGAAAGAAAGATTTTGATAATAAAGGTACATAATACACTGGTTCACGACACATACATGACTATTTTCTTTATGAAAGATACTAATGTACAGTAAAAGTGTCATCAAGCACAGGTGGCTGTGACAGTACCTGGCAGTGTTGTAGGCACTCGGTAGTTATTTGCTGAGTACATGAGAGTATTGGACAACAGAGATGTAGAGCCAGGATCATGGTTGCCACTTAGCCCATGTGTTGATTTTCTCTATATTATCTATAATCCTTACACAATTAGAAAAAAATAGGATTATTACTCCTATTTTTCCAGGTGAGGACATGGAGGTTTAGTGAGGCTAAGTAACAAGCTTGAAGTCACAAAGCTAATGAACAGTGGAGTCAGTGTTTGATTTTAGTGTTCTTACTGAAAAAGCTTGTCTCCTTTTCCCCCACCACACCAGCGCTGCAGAGGGAAAAAGATTACACCTCCAGGAAAAAGATGCAGATTCTTCTCTCTAACAAATTTCTGCTACCAGTTTGATCCCTGCCATGACAAGCTCCTGCCTCACTCGTGTCCCCAATATTGCTACTTCCACAGTACCTTAGGAGAGGCTTGGATCTTGCTGAGCTCAAGACTCTGGACAGCCTCCAGGAGGCTTCTAGATTCAAAGGTGTTCAGAGCAGAGACTCTAGATGCAGAAGCATTTGAAGACCAAGCTGGTAAGGGCCTAAACAGAGCTTACGGGGAAATATTTGCAGGTCTTCGAGCTTGCTTTAACTAGGATGCTTTTGACTGTAAGTTACAGGAAAACAATACGGAAATTTGTCTCACAAGACAGGGAATTCAAAGGTAGAGTTAGTTCCAGGCACGTAATGCTGCCATCCAGGACTATTTCTCTCCTATTTGCTGTTTTCAGGCTTTGTACTCAGCTGATTTATCTTGTAGATGATGCAAGCTGGCTGCCAAGGGCAACTGGAACCGGATGCTTTCTTGGCCTCAAGAGAGAGAGAATGGGCAGGGGCTGGGGGGGTGGGAGGTGTATGGAGAGAGAGAGAAAGGGAGGAACAGGGAAGAACCATAGAATAGAATGTCTTTCCTTTTTCTAGTCAGCGTGACTTAAGTCACATGCCTATTTCTGGATTAATAATGATTGCCAGGGCAAAGCCAAGTACTAATTTGGGGGTAAGTATATGAGAAAATGAGGAGTTCTGTTAGGAAGATACGGGAGGATGGAGATTCTGCATGAGAAACACTAAAGTGCTACGGTTAGAAGAGGCTCAAAAGACAAGAAAAAATGAGAGCGGCCAATTGTCCCATGACAAATGGACACACATATGGAGCCCAACACACACTGCAATTTGGGGAAAGTATGTAACATACATATGCACATATTTTCAGCTTTTTAAAGGAGGAGTCATAACATGTTTTAGGCATTTCATTGGCAAAACTCTGATAAATAGGATGAGGTCAGAGATTTACAAAGAAAAAATCATAATGCTTATGCAAATAACTACACATTCAGGAAGATAATGCTGTTTCACTTTGAATGGATGAGATAACTTGCATAAAGTGATCATTTTGTTGTTGTTCTGTGTAAATCTCTGCCAACATCTCATTTAACATCCCCGTATGTTCTCACTGGGAGACAGCTTGGGGCGATGGTTTAGAGTGTGGACCTGGGAGCTAGGGGACCAGCCCCAAATCCTCCACCTGGCCACCGAACAGCTGATCTTGGACAAGTCATTAAAATTTCCTCCTCCAAATATAAAATGGCAATGATAAGAAAAGCAATGATAACGTGGCTCTGAGTATTAAATGAGTTAATGCATGGAAAGTGCTTTGTAACAGTGACTGACTGTAAGTGCTACGTGTTTAAGAGATAAAATAAGCGTCCCAGTGTTCACAAAGAAACAGGTTGCCCTGCATTTACTTCATGCACTGTGTGGTTTTCACACATTTCCCTATGCATCTCTGGACTTTGAAGGTTTATTCCATTTCGTGTTCAGGGAGGCCCTCTCAAGACTCCAATTTTACTCTTTATGTCCCCTGCTTAAAGCAATGGTCCAAAATCTGCTAGCATCTGACTTCATAGGTCAGCTTTTCTTATTTCATAGGAAGCAAAGTGGGAGATCGGAATTGCCAGCTGTCTGGTATTTAATGGGGAATGTTCCCCCCTCCCTCCCCACTTTTTTTTTTTTTTTATAGTTCACCTATCGTACTGGTGTGCAATTGAATGCCTCTCCCGTACACTACTTGCCAACTCTATCTCCAGTAATTATTCTGTTTTAGTCCACTGCAATGTACCTGCCAACAATCTGAAATGTGCAGGTGCTGGCGGCTCAGTGCTGCCTGCCTCTCGCTTCCCCATTTGCATGCACCCTGTGGTGGCAACCTAATGTGACGGCTCTGACACCGCTTACAATGGAGACAATGACAGGAGGCCAGGGCTGCACAAGTGCCTCTTCTATTTACCATCCAGACAATTTTTTTTTTTTTTTTGCAATCCCTTTCCCTTCTTTTCCTCACAGAGGCACAAGGTAAGAGCTGCTATGCTTTGGGCTGATGTGAAACACTTGTAAAATACAGGAAAATAAATGTCCTCGGAGCCTCAGGAGGAATATAGCCCCTTCTCTCCCCTTGTCCGTTCCTCCACTTCGCATCTACTCTGAACAATTAAATGCAACCCAATTCATTGGTGACTCCTTTTGACTCCAGAGAGAACATTTTTTTTTTTTTACTTTTGTCAACAGAGATACCCTTTAAAAATGTATTCTGTATTCCTTTAGGGAATGTGACAGATAATAGCTAAAAACGATGGGTTTTTCTCTAACACATCATTTTTGCTCATCGATTCCTTTCTCTTTATTTTCTCAAAAAAAAAAAAATTCGTTTGGGCTGGAATTTTCTAAGATTGGACTGAACTTAACCATTATCTTAAAAAATTCATTATTTCAAAATTGTTGAGCTACATTCTTTCAATTATTTTTGAATTATGTAAAAAGTACAGTTTTCCCACTCTGACAATGGACTCCAACTATTTACTAGTATGACTCAAAAAATAGCGAGCAGCTCCAATCTGACCAGAATAGTCTTTCGTGAAGAAGTGAAAAGGAATCTAAATCTGAAGTAGCATGTTGGAGCCCTTAAAATCATGAATTTTTGAAATTACAAGTCTGAGTGTGCAATTATTACATTTTTATCTCAATCTTTTTTAAAGTGCTTCTGTTAAAACTCTCATTTTGAAGCAGCTCCAATAAAGTACTAGCAACAAAAAGGCGAGAAGCTTCAGATGTTTTCTGAATTTACTCTCTAAGTGTAGATCAAATGCCTCTTAGAGCCTCCCTGCACTTTCAGAGCCCTGTCCTTAACCACAGTTCTCTTCTCTCAGACATGCCTGAGACTCACTCTTCTTTCCAGTGGCATCTGATCCTGTTTTCTCCACCCTGTTGCATTTTCCTTTCCAAACCCTAGCCTCTTTGTGCTTCTTTCTATCATGCATATTTTTTCCAAGGATATATGAAACACAGGGGCATGCAGGAAGTGTTGATCTGTCTTGAGACTAAAAAGGGCTGTGTCCACTTTTCTTTCCCTCTGCGGGTGCCCACTTTCAGATGAAAGTTGCTTAACTACCTGTTAGAAGTCTCAACTCAGAGTGGAAACCGAAAAGTCACATGGTTTCTAACTTTACAAAAATATTTTAAAGACTGGTTATTTTACGGTCTAAAAAGGTACCTAGTAGGCAGCAGAACCAGAGAAGGAAATCAGGAATCTGTTACTTCCTTTATTTTATAAATGAAATTGAGGCCAAGAAAAACAGTGACAGGTGATTTCATTCATACGTGAATTCACTTGGATTTTATTGAGTACCAACTACATGGAGAGGAAGAATATAAACAAATTTTCCTCACCCGTGTGGCAAATGCAGTGAAAGAGATGCTGGAAGTAAAGAGAGCTTGAGGAGGATGGGGAAGCCAGACTTTGCCTCAGGAGTGTGGGACCAGGGGAAAGGGAGGAACTGGTGCCCTGGCTGTGTGATTTACTCAGGGGCATTCAGCCACTTGATGACAGAACACAGCTGGAATCCACATCTTCAAACCCCCTTTTCTGCTGACTAGCACTTCTTTTGAAGCCAGTTTAAAAAGTCAGTAGCGGAGTTCCCGTCGTGGCGCAGTGGTTAACGAGTCTGACTAGGGACCATGAGGTGGTGGGTACGATCCCTAGCCTGGCTCAGTGGGTTAAGGATCCGGCATTGCCGTCAGCTGTGGTGTAGGTTGCAGATGCAGCTCGGATCCTGCGTTGCTGTGACTCTGGTGTAGGCCGGCAGCTACAGCTCCAATTAGACCCCTAGCCTGGGAACTTCCATATGCCGTGGGAGCGGCCCTAGAAAAGACAATAAATAAATAAATAAATAAAAAGTCAGTGGCATGATTTTCCCCCTTTTCCCTTTGCTTTTGTACATACTTCCCCTCAGGCTACCACCTAAACTAGAAAATCAAATTCCAACTCACCATAGACCAAACTGGATTGGCACAGTGCATGCTTTATCAACAAAAAGCCTCCTACATTTTCTACGGCAACACTAACAGTGCCATGCTCCGTATTTTGGTTTTCAGATGACTGTTTTTTAACAACACAAATTCTAAAAGAAATAAACAAGAATATAACTCTGTCAATATCTTTTGTTTCTAAACATATTATAAATATCTGAAATGACTTCTCTTTGGTTTATTTGTATATTTGTTTTATTTTATTTTTTATAATGATTTTTACTTTTTTCCATTATAGCTGGTGTATACTCGCGTTTTTCTAAAAGGATTGGAGGTAACATATAGGAATCCATACAACAGCATAAGACTAAATAGATAAAACAATCATAACAAGTGGGAAAATAGGGAAGATAAGATACAAGGGTGCATACTGAAATGATAGATGCACTAATAATATATTATACATATAAAAACCAAGGCAAAGGAAAAAGAAACCTCCAGTGGAAAGCTGCTTTTTTCAGGTGTAGTTCAACAGGTGCAGTCAGAATAGCAGTCACACATTAGAGGCCAGTAACTGTGGCCTTGTCTGTTCTGGTCCTGAATGTCCACTAATGCACTGCTTCTAAAATGGCAGGTGGATTTCTTATACTGGTTTATTTTTTGTTGCTTTCAGTTTTCAAAAAATTTCCCCAGATTAAAATTTCTTCTTTTTTATCGTTACAAAGCTGATATTTTTATTTTTATGTTCTTCCAGCTTTACTGTGATATAATTGACATATAATATTGTGTAAGATCAAGGTATACAGCATGATGACTTGATAGACTTACATATCGCGAAATGATTACCATAGCAGGGTTAGTGAACATCCCCATTGCCTCACATATTTACCATTTCTTTGTGGTGGGAACATTTAAGGTCTACTCTCTTGGCAACTTTTGAATATATAATACAGTATTGTCAGCGAGACTCACCATGCTGTACATTAGGTCACCAGAACTTACTCATCATATAACTGAAAGTTTGCACCCTTTAACCAACATATCCCAATTTCCCCCATCCTCCAGTCCTTTGCCACCACCATCCTTCCATTTCTGGGAGTTCCACTGCTTTAGATTTCACATATAAGTGATATCATAAAGTATTTGCCTTTCTCTGTCTGACATTTCACTTTATATGGTAATTCAATGTCCATTTCAACAACAATGTTGTTGAAAATGGCAAGATTTCCTTCTTTCTCATGTCTGAACAATAATAGTAATAATAATAGTAGTAGAAATAATGATGATGATACACACACACACACACACACACACACACACACACACACACACACCTCTTTATTCATTCATCTGATGGTGGATATTTAGGTTGTTTCCCTATCTTGGCTATTGTGAATAGTGCTGCAGTGAACATGAGAATGCAGATGTTTCTGTGAGATCATGATTTCATTTTCTGTGGATGTATGCCTAGAAGTGGTATTGCTGGATCTCATGACTGTACTATTTTGAATTTTTTGAGGACGCTCCATACTGTTTGCTATAGTGGCTATACCAACTTACATCTGAGCCAACAATGTACAAAGGTTCTTTTTTCTCCACATCCTCACCAACATTTGGAATCTCTTTTTGAGAATAGTTGTTCTAACAGGTATGAATTGATAATCTCATTGTGGTTTTGATCTGCATTTCCCTGATGATTAATGATCTTGACCTTCTTGTCATGTACTTACTTGCACCTTGTTGGTCTTCTTTGGAAAAATGTCCATTCAGGTCCTCTGCTCATTTTTTAACTGAAATTTTTGTTTGGTACTGACTTGTATGTATTCCTTATATATCTTGGATATTAACCCCTTATCAGATAGATAGTTTGAAAACATTTTCTCCCATTATGTAAGCTACTTTTTCATTGTGAAAAAGTTGTGCAGAAGCTTTTTAGTTTGATGCTGTCCCACTTTTTTCTTGTTGTTTTTGTTGCTTGTGCTTTGGGTGTGATATCCAAAAAATTGTTGCCAATATTAAGAAGCATTTTCTTTATGTTTTCTTCTACAGGTTTTATGGGTTCAAGTCTTATTTTTTAATATTTAATCCATTTTAAAGTACATTTTTTAAGTGGTGTAAGATAGGGGTCCATATTCATTCTTCTGCATTCCAGTTTTCCCAGTACCATTTACTGAAGAGATCCTTCTTTCATTGATAATTCTTGGATCCACTGTCAAATATTAATTGACCATATATGTGAGGGTTTATTTTTGGGCTCTCAATTCTCTTTCATGGTTTATGTGGCTGTCTTTATGCCACTGCCATACTGTTTTGATTACTATAGCTTTGAAATATAATTTGAAAACAAGAAGTGTGATGCCTTAAGCCGTATTCATCTTGCTCAGGATTGCTGTGGCTCTTTGAGGTCTTTTGTTGTTCCATCTGAATTTTAGGACTACTTTTGCTATTTCTGTGAAAAAATGCCATTGAAATTTTGGTAGGGATTGTAATGAATCTATAGATGGCTTTGAGCAGTGTGGACATATTAACAATATTAATTTTTCTGGTTCATAATCATGGATATCTTTCCATTTATTTGTGTCTGCTTCAGTTTCTTTCATCAGTGCTTTATAGTTTTCAGTGTACAGGTGTTTCACTTCTTTTGTTAAACTAATTCCTAAGTATTTTATTGTTTTTGATGCTATTGTATATGGGATTATTCTCTTTATTTCTGTTTATTGTTAGTATTAAAAAATGAAAGTGATTTCTGTATATTGATTTTGTATCCTGCAGTTTACTGAATTTGTTAATTATCCCTAACAGTTTTTTTGATGAAGTCCTTAGGATTTTCTCTATACATGATCATATCATCTGCAAATAGGCAGTTTTACTTCTTCTACTCTTATTTGTATGCTTTTTCTTTCTTTTTCTTGCTGGATTATTCTTGCTAAGACTTCCAGTATTGTGTTCAATGGTAATGGTGAGATTGTACAACCTTTTCTTGTTTCTGATTATAGAGGAAAGCTTTCAGTATTTTACCACTGAGTATAATGTTAGTTGTGGGCTTGTCATATATGGCATTGTACGTTGAGGTACATTCCTTCTATATTCAATTTGTTGAGAGTTTTATCAATTCATAAAAACATGTATTTTGTCAAATGTTTCATTGCATTTATTGATACTTCAATAGATCATATGATTTCTATCTTTCAATCTGTTAATGTGGTGTATCACATTTGTTGATTTCATGTATGTCGAACCACTCCTGCATCCCAGGGATAAATTCCAACTTGATCTTGTTGAGTTTAATTTTGCTAATATATTTTTGAGAAATCTTACATCCACACTTATCAAGTATATTAGCCTTTAGTTTTATTTCTTGTAGTGTCCTTATCTGGTTTTGGTATTAGAATAATGCTAGCCTCAGACAATGAGTTTGGGAGTGTTCCCTTTCCAAGTTTTTGCAAGAGTTTGAAAAGGATTGATGTTAATCTTTCTCTAAATGTTTGGTAGAATTCACCATGGAAACCCCATTCAGACCAGGGCTTTTCTTTGTTGGGATGTTTTTAATATGTGATTTAATCTTTTTATTCCTTACTGGTCTGTTCAAATTTTCTGTTTCTTCATGATTCAGTCTTGGTAGGTTGTATGTTTCTAAGAATATATCCATTTCTTCTAGGTTATCCAATTTGTAGGCATGAGATTTTTCATAGTAGTCTTTTATAATTTTTTATACTTTCATGCTATTGATTATAATGTCACTTTCATTTCTGGTTTTATTTATCTGAGTTTTCATTTTCTTTTTCCTTTTAGTCGAGCTAAAGTTTGTCAATTTCATTTATCCTTTCAAAAAAACAGTTTAGTTTTATTGATCTTTTCTACTGTTTTTATTGTCTCTATTCATTTATTTCTCCACTGATTTTTGTTATTTCCTTCCTTCTGCTAACTTAGGGCTTCATTTGTTCCTTTTTTAGTTTCTTGATGTATAAATTTAGGTTGCTTATTTGACATCTTTCTTTTTTTCCTAATGTAGGTATTACCTCTTAAGACTAATTTTGCTATGTGCAATAAGTTTATAAGTTTTGGTATGTTTTGTTTCCATTTGTTTGTTTCAAGATAATTTTTAAATTTCCCTTTAATTTCTTCTTTAACTTATTGGTTGTTCAGGAGTATGATGTTCAATTTCCATATACTAGTTAATTTTCCAGTTTTCCTTCTATTATTGATTTCTAGTTCCAAAGAATTGTAGTCAGAAAAGAAACTTGACATGATTTCACTCTTTTTAAATTTGATAGGACTTGTTTTGTGACCTATCATTCAATCTACCCTGGAGAATGATCCATGTGCACTTGAGAAGAATGTGCATTTGGATGCTATTGGATGGAATATTCTCTACATATTGGTTAGGTTCATTTGGTCTAAAGTATAGTTTAAGTCCAACATTTCCTTATTGACTTTCTCTCTGGATGATCCAGGCATTGTTGAAAGTGGGGTATTGATGTCCCCTACTAGCATCAAATTTTCATCTATTTCTCTCTTCAGATCTGATAGTATTTGCTGAATATATTTATGTTTATACTTTGATGTTGGGTGCATCCATACTTATAATTATTATGTCCTCTTGATGAATAGATTTTTTTTTATCATTATATAATGACCATTTTGGTCCCCTTTACAGCTTTCGAGTTAAGTCTATTTTGTTTGATATAAGTATAGCTTCCCTGCTTCCATTTGGTTTCCATCTTGAATTGAATATCTTTTTCCATCCCTTTACTTTGAGACTATGTGCTCTTAACGCCGAAGTGAATAAAACATGAGAAGATAAAAACTATCAGAGGAATGGTTCAGTTTTTGAGCTGTATCTAGAAGCAATGTAGAAGGCTCAGGATAGTCTCTCAAGACAGCAAAAGACTCTCAAAGTAAGAAATGGCCTTGGGGCAAGGATTGAGTCCAGAATAATAAAATGTTTCAGGGTAAAGATGAAGGATGAAATTACAAAACTTTTTGTTAAGAACTCATAAAGATGAGAATTCTGGATACTTTCCTCTAGACAAAAGATCTTCTAAAGATCTTTAAAATGTGCCTTAAAGATGCTCTCAATTAAACAACAGACTTCTAAGAATCTTAGAGGCATTGCCATGCGTCTCAGGGAGGCCAAGTAGAGAAGGACCTATCTTGAAGAAATTTATGGAGTAGAATATGATGTGATACATTAAAATTCCACAAAACTGTAAAAGAAATATGTCAGCTGGAATTGAAATGTCAAAATGAAAAGAGGACACTTGCCATCAGAGCTCTGAGTCACCATGTAAGAAGTCTGAACACACAACTGATGAGACCATGTAGAGGTCCTGAAACTAAATTGAAAAAAGAGAGTGGCCCAGCTTAGTGACACCTTCCAGTCATCCTGGCCAAGACACCAAACATGTGAGTAATGTCCTTTGGGGTCCTCCTGACCAGACTTGTCAACAACTGAATATTACCAAGGGATTCCAGTTGATGCCACATAAAGCAGTAAAATCTCTTAACTGAACCCTGCTCAAATTCCTGACCAAGAGATCGTGAGCATATGAAATGAATGTAACTTTAAACTACTAACTATGAAGTACTTTCTTAATTGCAACAGATAATTGGCAAAAGTTTTGTCACCTCAAGAATGATCCTACCAACAATAGTAATGACACAACCAGCATGTTTTTCTAAGATTTGAAACCTGCAATGCTTTCTGTTCTGCTACATATCACACAACCCCTGGATAAATTATGTATGATCAGAAAGACTCTAGACCTTGTCCAAATTTTCATAATTTTTCACATTAATTTGTGCCTTAAATTACATATCTTGCATTTCCCCCCTAACTGCTTACTCAAATGTCCCACAATTCATCCCCTAAGCAACTATGAAAGTGATCTTAATAAAGGCCAATCTGATCTTGCCAATCTCATGTTTAAAACCCTTTAATGGTTGTCTTTGAGATAAAGTCCACATTCTGAACCATTTATCCCTCCAGTCCATTCTTTGCTATTTTCCCAGCACTCATTCCATAGCTTCAAATCTCCTAATAAACTACTAAACCTTATTTCCGGGCTTTGGCACATGCCATTTCCTTTACCCAGAACATTCTGTCTCCCAGTTCTCTTGGCTAACTTCCAATCATTCAAATCTTAGATTACTCCTCCTCTTTTTAATGATACTTTTCTTGAGTCTTTGCTCTATACGCCTATGTCTTATGCTTATAAGATCTTAGTGCTTATTACCCTCAATGGACTAAATATTACTCTAAAAATGTACAATTTTGAATAAACTAATTCTTATGTTTGTAAACATCTAAAAATAGATGAAACTTTTTTTGCATTTAATACACTTTCATTGCAAAATAAAAAAGCAACGGGGGAAAGATAAACAGCCTATACATTGTGAAATAGTGGCTCAGCGCCACTATGATATTAACATTGATGTTCTTATGCAATTCTATGGAAATGAAAATAGAGATATCTGGAAGTGTTTCTTAAAAGATTAAAAGTCTCATTTGTCTTTCCTGTAGCACAGTTAATCAAAAAGTCTTATGTCTGTCCTCTATGCTGTAATGCATTCCAACTGCGTTGTTGCTGAAAGACCACTTTCTCTTTTTTAAATAACAGTTTTTAAAGTGAAGGATTTTTGTAATAATGCATGAAAAAATGAACCCTGTATTTTCTTCAATTATGTGGTAAACTTAATGAAATAACTTTGAAAGTACCAGGTTATAATCCCTGCCAAGCAAGGCAACTTTATACTTAAAGTTTCTCTAAGAATGGACAGAACAATTGGGACAATTAGAGCTTAAAGATTTGGGGATAAGTTAACTCCTTACAGGATGCTGCAAGAGACTGTGAATGATCATTTTCTTTCTTGTCCCTAGGTTGATACATACCTAGTAAGTTCTCAGTGCTTAAAAGAGAAGCTAATTCATTGTATAATTGGATGTCTGATGTTCTTCATTAAGACATTCGGGACAATCTTTATGGAAAGTCACATGGTGGTATAGTAGTTTATTTCTTGCCTTGTAGCTGCTTTTTCCTGATTAATGATTTGAAATATTTCCAACTGAAAAAAAAAAAATCATCTCAGAACAAGCACTGGCCCTCAAGGGAGTGCTCCAATCTAGGTGCTATTTAAACATTTTAAAACAAAGATTCGCTTTGCCATAGAGTAGCTTCCCTTTAATTTAAACCCTATAAAGCAAAATCATAAGAAAACAATGGACCTTTGTTAAAGAGTAAAGAAGGCTCTCCATCTCCTTTTGTTGTGGAGATGGGGAATGTCCAAATTTCTCCTGTGCATTTAAGTGATAATGGTTTAGAAAAGGATCGTGGTTTATTTTAAAAGTGTGATCTCCCACGAACTTTTGATATTTGTTTTATTTTGCAAAAACTGCCTTCCCTCTGTCTTGCAGAGCTCCATACCTAAGTTACCACCAGTCATTAGACTTGTTTTCTACATGATCATTTCCCGGTGGACCAACTCATCTTCCTCCAGGGAAGGTTGGGACACTTGCCATGCTTCAGAGGAGTCACGTGCTCTACAAATGGAGCTGAAGAAGGTAGACTACCTGTCTCACAACTAAGGAAACCAATTCTGGAATATGCGATTTGTCTTGTGCCAAAGCTATGCCTTCCAGGGCTGCTTTTAGAAGATCCCTGACGCCAGTATTCTACTTTTGCCTGTGCTAACGGCCAATGGCAATGATGTCACAAAAGTCTGCCTCATTGCCAAAGACATTAAATTTTCATTTTCTCTATCTTCATTTGATGTAATTTTGTTAAAGAGATACAACCTTGTTAAAAGGAAACCTTTGTCTGGTGCCTACTAGAAACATGATGGTTGAAAGTCACTCACCGCAATATCTATAATAAACCTTTTTCTCAGCGTTGTCATGTTTTAATTTGGTCATAATTTTTTTTTCTTTGCTGAACATGATACCTCCCAACTTGGGAACACTTTTTTTTTTTAATAAAAAATGAATCCACTTGGAAATTTCTAATGAACGTAAATAAATGGAAATGATTTACCCCTGTGCCATTCTCCTCCATTTCACGGCTGTCTTTGGTGACAGAAGTACCAATTTTCAGTGCCTCAGAAACCCAATAATGAACAAAGTAATTTACTTTATGTTCTCACACTACAGAGTGAACATCAGGTCACCCAGAGACATATTTAGGCCATGTGGGGAAAAAATTCCTGTAAGTTCCATACTCTGCAGCATCCAGAGGTAATCTGATGCCACGCCTCCACTGACTTTCTTCAGACTTTCTGACACCATGCCTTTAGTATACATTAAAGGTAGCCATAAATGGTTTAAGAACCATTTATTAGTGGAGTTGTATTCTTTATGGAAAAAAGGTCTTCCTTCCCGTGAGAGAACATCAGAATGACTCCCTAATGAGGAGCAGCAACTTTTTACTATTTTGTAGGTAAGAGTCTGAGCAAAATGCCAACCAAGGGCCTATAGTTCTGGGGACAGAGACTAGACCCTGACAAAGATGCAGTTGCTGATCTGGAAATCAAATTTGGGTGTCAGAAATTCAATTATCAATACAAAACTACTTATGGAAAGGATATTCTGGTCCAATTCATCGGGGTAGAAGGATTAATCTACATGCATTGGCAAAGTTCATTTTTAAGCAAAGAAATAGATAAGCAGCTCTGGAAGTTTCCGTGTTTAGGCCTTCCCACTACAGGCTCAGACTTTCCTAGACCATGATCTAATCCCCACCACAACAATCAGTAAGATTGTTTTTGGCCAACAGGAACCTGCTGAATAGCACAGGGAACTCTATCCAATATTCTGTGAAAACCTATATGGGAAAAGAATCTGAAAAAGAATAGGTATGTGTTATGTGTATCATGGAATAACTTTGTTGTATAGCAGAAATTATCACAACAATGTAAATCAACTATACTTCAATAAAACTTTAAAAGGAAAAAAAAGATTGCTTGTACATCTTGAATGCATTTCAGATCTGCTCCTGGGTCTGTACCTAGATCTAGAATGCTTCTCAGCATCCTGAATCAATTTAGATGAGGATCTACCAGGCTGTTTGAGATCTTGCTTCAAACTTACCAGGAATTCTAACTTCAAGCATGGCCTCTGCCTCAAACCTCCTAGATCTTATCTCACCCACCACTCAGTACCTCAAGATAAAGAGACTGACCCAAGGCAAACTCTGTGAGTGGGATTGGTGGGCACAGCTCTGAACTCCCAATTCATCCCAGGCTCTGCTATTGTCCCTCTCCAAGCTGCCAAGGCAACCCCACCACATAGGTTCCAGAAGCCTTTCTGCCAAAATTTCCCAAGATTTACTAGAGAAATCGTGCACTGGTTTGGGACAAGTCAGGTTGTATTGTGAATGGCTCTGGTGCATGCTGGTCCCCGGGAGGCCCTGGGCCATTAGGGGATGCTGAGATTACCTATGGCCCTGCTCAAGTGGCCTGTCCTCTGCAGGCTTTCTCCAGTCACTCTGACTCAACAGGCTCATGGCCCTGGACTTCTCCTCTGTGGCCCGTATGGGCAGTCATCATACAGTCACTGGAGTAATTCACAGTATAATGGCCCCTTAGCTGAGGCCCATAGGGCAAGGGCCATATTTACCTTGTTTACCACCATATCCCTAGGCCCTGGCATATAGTGTTGGGTCAATAAATGAATTAATGAAGCGGCTACTTAGGAATTGGCTTAAATTTAACATGATGCCTAAATGTATACATTATTTCATTCTAGATTAGGCTTAAAAGCATGAGAGAGGCAATTGGGTCACCTCATGTAAACATTCATTTATCCTGGAATATGGCTAATGGGTTAAGAATAAGGAATCGAAAATCAGATAGACCTGACAGACTGTTTGACATTTGGCACATTACCATCTCTAAGTCCATTTCCTCACTTGTAAAAAATTTTTAAATTAAGAAAATTTTTCCTAATATCCTAAAATGGATATTTTCCTTTGTAAACTTCAAAAATGGACCCAGATATACACTTCCCCTCTCAACATTAGGAAGACATGAGAGAGGAGAAAGAAAAATACAAAGGGCATTAGTGTGGCTGCTAAGTGTTTCCCTAGCAAGGAGTTGGTGCCCTGCCCTCGCCACTCCGTCGAGCCTGTGAAGTATAGCTCAATGAATAACTAACAGATGATTACATTTATGAGGAGAGAGTACTCAGAGCAGACAGCTACTTCCTACAGGTGACAAGCAATCTTCCGCTGGGGCTTCACCTGACGAGTCATTTTGGGACGTGATCACAAGGGTTGGAGACTGATGAAATTATCCTGTCCAGCATCAAACACAAAGTGGTTGTAAATCAGCAGAGGCTGTGACAGAGGGAGAGCAGCTCATTCTTTATGCTTTGCAGACAAGTCTTCTACCTGGGGGCTGCATCAAGCATCCTAACCATCATTAAGTGACCCTATAAGAGATTTAATTTAAAAAAAAAAAAAAAAACATTAGCCTATCTATTGACTCGAATCCTTCAGCTGTCTTGAGGAAGCTGATTTGAAAGCAAGTTATATGATTTAAAAACTTGAATGTGTTGAGGCTAACTCAGCACAGCACAGCAACATGTATAAAAAAATAGACTCCTGTCTGTTATCACTCTCCAGTTGACCTTGTCAGACGATTGTGTACGAACTTAGACTATCATTGTGTTTCCTGAGGGTCACTTAGGGAAAGGCAAGCCAAAATAAAAAAAGCGAGCCAGCTAGAGTTTAACCTGGTCAAGGGAGTTCTGCGGAATCAGAAACTGATCTTGCAGATGCCTTCTATAAAAAGAGAAGGAATAAAATATGGATGATTTATCCGTGGTATCTGCTGAACAGCACTTGATTTATACATGAGCTAAAGAAATGTGGAGAAACCATTCTGAAGTTGCCCCATGGACAGAATCATATTTTAAGAGTAAAAAATTGGCAGGTTTCATTGAATAGGGAAGGAGCTTTCTAAGGATCCCATTTCCCCATCACCGCAAAAGGGATTTATTTGCATTGTTCCCTTTAGTGGTGTTGGGAAGTTCCAGTGTAAATCCTTTAGGTTTCACTGTAGGAACCAGCTACTCAGAGGTCCGCAAAGCTTGATGATTTGCACAAAATTGTGGCTTTAAAAAAATGAATGGAAAAACTATTTTTTAAAGGGTTATGCTAGAAAGGTAACCAAGCTTACTCAGGGTCATGTTGCAGGCTTAGACAATCCTGACGCCGTCTTGATTTCCTGGCAGAACCTGCTATACAAGGGCATTTGAGTGGCTCCGCGTGAAAGGCCTGTGCACATTTAAATAGGCTGTTTGAATAGGAATTGTGACTGATGTAAAAATACCCCCTGCATTTTATTTAGTTCTTAGTTCTCCATTTGTAATTGAAATGAAGCTTCTAAAAATGCCTCGTTTCCCTGAAATCTTATGAAATCATATATGTTTGATCGCCTAACAGTGCTCTCCAGGTAATTCTATGGAGATGATTGAGGGGGAGACGAGTTTAATTTTTTTTTTTTTCTAATTTAGAGCTTTGCACAAAATAGTAAGTGGGGAGAGAAAAGAAAATGTCTCTGATGAACTGTATTTGAAAAGGAAAGTGAATGTAGCAATGAGCTCCCGAGGATCCCAAGGAGCGTGATCTCCACCACTTTACTGATGGCTATTTTTGTGCGTGCTCTGCGGTGCTCCCTCTGTAGTTGCACTTTAATTATCCTGCACTTTGTTCGGAGAAGGTATGTATTGGCTCCTGGCCAATGTGGGCTAGGACTCTTCTTGTCACTACAGTGTCTAACAGCATGTACAGAACAATATCCCAATTAGATCTTGAAGTGTTAGAAACATGATACACCAGTGCATTTTTCTCGGAGGCTGATCAGTGGGAAGTTTCAAAAACACACAGAAGGTGAGCTTCATTCTAATCCTTTAAACATCAGCCCAAGAAGGCAGCCAAAGAAGCTGAAAATACAAGATATGTCAGTATCTCTTTGACTTATAATTTTGTTTATCTTAAAGACAATTTATAGGTCAGAATGATCACATCGTCATTTTCAAAGAATGTTCCTTCTGTTTGTCACCTCCCAAGACACAACCTGAGATATCAAGATAAATTAACATAGGAAGTTTCCTTTGTCGCACAGTGTAAACGAATCCGACTAGTATCCATGAGGATGTGGGTTCGATCCCTGGCCTCACTCAGTGGCTTAAGGATCCCGCGTTGCCGAGACTGGGCTTGGATCCCATGTGGCTGTGGCTGTGTTTGTGGCTGTGGCCTGCAGCTACAGCTCTGGTTAGACCCCTAGCCTGGGAACCTCCATATGCTGCAGGTGCAGCCCTAAAAAGCCAAAAAAAAAAAAAAAAAAAAGAGAGAGAAAGAGAGCTAAATAAACATAAGGCATATTTTAGGCCACCATGTAACATATCCCTGTCAGCTCCAAACTAATGAAGTAAAATCCTCTCTCCCTCTCCCTCTTTCCTTCTCTCTTTCTTCTCTTCCAACGCCATTTGTAAGAAAAACATGTGGTGAAGGAAGCAAGCTCTTTTTATTCTTCTACCCTGTTGAGACAATAATTGTATAAAATGTCTGGACTAAGTTAAAATAGCCAAAGACAGCCTTTAATTTACACCCTGCAATGGGTTAAGAGTCCAGTCAGTCTCCTCTGTTTCTATCAGTCACTCTCTTTATAATAATTGGACTAAGTTATTTTAAATGGTATTTAAATTCTCCCCATTGGTCCTACAATCAAACACCAGATGGATTATCAGCTCCATGGATTATTAATTCAGTTTTCATACTGAGCATGCAAAGGCTTCAGATACACCTCTACTGATGATCAGGCTCATAGGAGAAGAGGTGAGGACCAGGGCTCATAACCAAAGCACAGCAACAGACTCAGGTCTGGGGTCCCTGGGGAAGAAGGGAAAAGTAAGTTCAGTTCTTCACACACACACATGTGGCTTCTCTCCTCCCTCTCTCTCTCTCTCACACACATACACACACGCACACACATGCACACACGCACGCACGCACACACCCTCACACTCTCACAATGAGACTTTCTTCTATGATGTCAGCACAACAGATGCCTTAAGTTTCATTATTTGTTACCTGAAAATATGTCAAGTTTTCTTGGTTTATAATAACACTCATAAAATAACGAAATATTTCTACATTCTATTGTTCATCATTCATAATTATGTATTCCTTTCAAAAAAACTACTGATGCCAAAAACAACAACAATGACAACAACAACTAGGCACACTCCTTTCAAGACACTGGCTAACATTTAAAGAAAAATGGCTGTCCAAAATTCTATAAGTGAAATACCATAGTATGCTGAAGGAAAACATAGGCTAATTATCGGCAAGGGATGTAAACAGAATTCTAAGTTACTAACACCAGGGTAAATTCTGATTACCATGGCCAATTAGAGGAGACAGGGAAAATTATGTGCTGACTTCATGAATCTTCTTCCTGGGCTTCACTCCAAAACCGACCAGTGTGACCAGTATCTCTGATCGCTTTCCACAGGATCACTGCGGGGATCATGTAGATCCCCACAGGAAGGGACTGTTAACCTGGAAAAGAATGAGTCGTCTAATACCATGCCATAATTTAAGGGGAAAAAAACCAGGGACAGTGTTTATTAAAGGCACAGAATCGATAAACTTGGAAGTCTTTTATGGATCCTCAAAAGAGATATAATGTTGGCAGGAGTGGAACAGAATTTACTGCTGGCTCTCAGAGTTGACTTCAGGGTCTCTCTGGTGCCCAGGTTAAAGGATTTAAAAGCTGATCTAATGAGATGTTCTTATTGTAATAAATAGAATAATAATTTGGGTTAACCTTGAATAAACTCAATTCAATGACCAAGTCATCTATTTTAATGTAGACATCTTTCATTGATATAGTGGGTTTCAGAAATATTACAAAAACTTAATTTTTCCTCCAATATTCTTTTATGGATCAGGAAATGGCCTCAGGAAAGGTCAAGTGACTTGCCCAAGGTTGCACAGCTGGTGAGTGGCAGACCAGGACTAGAGTCTGTCTCTGGACTCTCTCTGCAAACTTCTCTGTGCTGCTCCCAAGCACAGACTTCACACTGTTAACATGTGATAAATCCCTGCTTCCAGAAGATGCCCAGCTTGTCAAAGCAGAATCCCTGTAGTTACAAAGATAACATTGGCTTTCTTTAGCTTCCTCTTCCACTTACTTTAGGGCCAAGCCAAGCCACAACAGAGCAAAATGAAAATCAGTATTACTGATCTTGTCTGGGTTTAAAATATTGGTATTTGGAGTTCCTGACGTGGCGCAATGGTTAACGAATCCGATGAGGAACCATGAGGTTGCGGGTTCGGTCCCTGCCCTTACTCAGTGGGTTAACGATCCGATCCAGCGTTGCCATGAGCTGTGGTGTAGGTTGCAGACGCGGTTCTGATCCCGCGTTGCTGTGGCTCTGGCGTAGGCCGGAGGCTACGGCTCCGATTTGACCCCTAGCCGGGAATCTCCATATGCCGCGGAAGCGGCCCTAGCAAAAAAAGACAAAAAAAATAAAATAAAATATTGGTATTTTACTCATCATGGATTTTCAGTAATTTTAATACTTAAATGTATCACTCAAGTAGTCTTTGGATGATTGAGCTTTTGGGTACCCCTATTCCCCTTAAATTTTGTACTCCAACAAGTACCTTACTGGCCTGATCTAGTCCCCGGTACTTTATCTGTGACTAAAAAATTCTATCAAGTTTCTCCCATCAAGTATTTCAGAGAGGCAGGTTGTGTTTAAGAAAATAGAGGAAGGATGTAGTCACTTCCGTTTTTGCTATCAGCTCCTGTCTATGAGCTCTGGGTTGCTGTGCAGGTTTACGTGCCCCCCAGATGGAGGGATTGTCCTCAACTGCCCAGTAAGAAGGTGAGATGGGAAACTCCATTGCTGCGGACTCTATTTTTTTTTTTTTTAGTTTGCTTTTTAGGGCCGTACCTGCAACATGTGGTGGAATCAGAGCTGCAGCTGCTGGCCTATACCACAGCCACAGCAACAGCAGGATCCAAGCTGCATCTGTGACCTATACCACAGCTCATGACAATGCCAGATCCCTAACCCTTGGGATTAGGCCAGGGAGCAAGGCCAGACACAGATTGAACCCGTGTCCCCATGGATATTAGTCAGGTTTCTCATCGCTGAGCCACAATGGGAAGTACTAGATTTTTTAACAGAAGTTCTGGAACCTGGTCTGGGTCACATACTGGGAAAGCCATGGTCCCCCTATAATTTCTTTACTACTCATCCATGGTGTTTAAAACTAGTGTCTATCTGGGGTCTCTTCAGGGTTATGGAGGGGTGTGGAGAGAGAGTGGCCCTCTAGGGTGCCACATGGCATTATCTCAAGTTGATGGAACTCCAGAGCCCCCCAGCCTCCCTTCCAGAAAAAGCTAACCTAGGAGTTCCTGCTCTGGAGCAGTGGATAAGGATCCGTCATTGCCACATTCGCAGTGTAGGTAACAGCTGCAGCTCGGATTTGATCCCTAGTCCAGGAGCTTCCATATGCCATGAGTGTGACCAAAACAAACAAACAAACAAAAAACAACACACCCAAAAAACAAAATACAAATCTGTTTTAATATTCTTATGGAAATAAAACATTCATTGACTGTATGATCACTACTGTTTCATTTTAAGAAGCTGGAAACATATTTTGTGAGTTTTTTCTTAGCTAAGACAAAGTGAGGAGGGGAAGCCAGTGTAAAAATTAATATGTTTTTAAAAAGAAATCTGTAATACTATTTTATTGACTTCTTTCAACCAAATGCAAATTCAACTGTAGCTGCGGTGACAACCTCACAAAGATTATTCTCATATTTAGCTTGGCATTTAGCATGTATTTCCTCATATACCTGGTCTTGTTCCAAATTACAGGGTCATGACGACAGACACAATAAGATAGGTTACATTTTAAAAAGGACAGAAAGCTCATTCAGAGGATACTTGAAAACTATTCAACAACTATTAGATACTCCTTCCAAAGTTTTTCTACTGAAAGAACTTTCTGTGGGAAAATTCTAGTCTGCAATGGAAATTGCTTTTACATTAATTATACTACCAATCCGAATGGAGCAGTTACTTTAAAAATTAAAACATTTATATTTTGTTTTCCCCCAAAGTTGCACTTAACACGAGAGGAGGAAAAAAGTCGATACTCTTTGTGGCTCACAATCTTTAAGTTATGTCTGTCTTCATGGATTTTGATAGCTTACATTTTGCCCGGTTTTCATTTTGTCTTAGCTAACACCCTGAACAGAAACACAGCAAGTAGGTAAAAAAATCATCTGTGAACTATAATAAATGGATTTCTGCCAATGACAGGTCATGATACAGAAAAAAAATCTGTGATGACCCTCTTTCCTCTACACTCATTTATCTCTTCCTGGTGTCCACTGATAGATTCTTGCTGTATGATTTATTGCAGAAAAACACCACCTAGAAATGGGCTTTTGATAAAATTGTTCAAGGATTCCTGGACAATAAATCCTAATCTTAACATGCAATGCTGCAGAATGTTTCACCTTTCTTATGCTATAAATAAAATATGCCAAATGTGATAATAAATCCATACATTTAAGCACTATCTGTGTAGTTTAGGAAATAAAGTCATAGTATGTATGCCTGATGTTAATAGCAGCCTTAAGCCTGAGGATATTGATGGCAGTATTTGTGCATTTGCCATCCAAATTTTTCGCACTTTACAGTACCTATGAAATTTCATGGCTTTCATCTGCCTCAGAAGGCTTGCTCTGCAGAGCATATGTGGGTTAAGCATAATCAGTTTCTGGTGGCTTGAATCAAAAGAGATGTTTCCTGAACACAGACAACTTGCTCTGGGAGACAGCTGAAATTCTGAGTTCAGGCAGAGACCTTTCTCATAATTAATCATCTACTGGAGGAAGCGATGAGAGGCTCCGTCAACTTCTGTAACCCTCCTAGTGGCACAGGATGTTAAGCATACAGAGCCCTAGTATTTAGGCTTCTCTCATAAGCTCAAGGACAGGTATGTGACCTCCACACACAGAAAAAGGTTGAGGAAGCCAAGCCCAATTGACCGTCTCTGAGCTGATTTGCTCATCATTGTGTAGAAACCTGAAGAGTGATGTTAATTACCAAGTGTTTCGAAAGCATATTGCAAGCATCTGTCTATTCGAAAAATGGAGGCAAGATCTAACTCTGGCTCAGGGTTTCTCAAACTTCACACTACTGACATTTGGGGCCAGATAATTCTTTGTTGCAGGTGGCTGTTGGGAGCTTTGCAGGATAGTTAGCACAATCTCTAGTCTCTACCCACTGGATGCCAGTATCTGCTCCCCGCCCCTGCCATCCTACTGGGTTGTGATAAGCAAAAATGTTTCCAGATATCAACAAATATCTCCTGTGGGACAAAATCATCCCTGGTGGAAAGCTATTGATGAAGCCTATAGGAAATATGTCAATTAAAATCATGACATTTAAGAGGACCAAACTAGCTTGTTTGCAGAAAAAGGAAAATGGAGTCAAAAGTAAAAGATGCTGAGTTTTTTTTTTTTAATAATTTTTTTGTTTGTTTGTTTGTTTTTGTCTTTTCTAGGGCTGCTCCTGCAGCATATGGAGGTTCCCAGGCTAGGGGTCCGATTGAAGCTGTAGCTGCCATACTAAGCCAGAGCCACAGCAACATGGGATCCGAGCCATGTCTGCGACCTACACCAGACCTCATGGCAATGCCGGATCCCCAACCCACTGAGCGAGGCCAGGGACTGAACCTGCAACCTCATGGTTCCTAGTCACATTCATTAACCACTGAGCCACGACAGGAACTTCTGTTTTTTTGTTTGTTTGTTTGTTTGTTTGTTTTTCAGTTTGTTTTCCATTTTTTTATTACTCAGATGAATTTATCACATCTGTAGTTGTATAATGATCACAACAATCCAATTTCACAGGATTTCCATCCAAGTTTGAAAATGAGAGTGAGCAGGCTTTTATTTTAGAGAGGGTTGAAAATACTTGTGGGATGATCTCCCTATGACATGCAGAGAGAAAAAGGAAAAGTCACATGAAATGCTGGTAGTTCATCCAGTTGCTAAGAAATTGTGTGTTAAATACCACATTTGCGTAATCATTTACATTGAACCTGACAGAATTAAGATAGGGATACAAAAATAGTGTGTGCTTGAACAGGGTAACCACACTGGAAAAAAGAAATGGAAATGAGAATCAAAGAACCTAAGGGAAGTTTCTTCCTCCAACAAATTGAAAGGGGAGAAATCCATTATATCATGTGTAGCTTTCTTTTGTGTCCTCAGATATTTATTGAAGGTCAAAGACGAGATGCCTAATGGGTTATGATTATGTGAAATGAAGTGAGAAACAATGTTTTATAACGGCGAACACTTTTTATAGTGACAGTGTATTATGTTCACTAAAACGTCTTAGAGCTGCCTTTTCCCTGGTATCCATGGCTCAAAGCAGGAAAATAATATGTTATTCAAGAAATACATAGAAATTGGGGGTGTGACTCGTTCAGAGCCAGGGTTCTCGTCTCAAGTCACGGGAAAATTTCCCACTATGCTTTGTCCAACTTGAATAACCATTTGCTTTAAAAAAATTATATTGCTTCCTTCATATCATTTTTTCCCATCTCAGTTCTGAGACAAAGTTATATTTTAGTGATAACAAATTTATGAAGATTTACATCAAGGCTTCCACATTTTTGAGCTGGAGGATAGCTTTACAACGCTAAAAAAATAGCAAAAATATTCTCTCATTCATGTATTCATTCCTTTATTTATTCAACAAATATTAGAGTGCCTCTTTTTTTTTCTGTCGTTTTAGGGCCACATCTGCGGCATATGGAGGTTCCCAGGTTAGGGGCTGAATTGGAAATGTAGCTGCTGTCCTATGCCACAGCCACAGCCACATCAATGCCAGACCTGAGCCATGTCTTTGACCTATACCACAGCTCATGGCAACGCCGGATCCTTAACCCACTGAGCAAGGCCAGGAATCAAACCTGCATCCTCATGGATGCTAGTCAGATTCGTTTCCACTGAGCCATGACATGAACTCCCAGAGTGCCTCTTAAGTGCCAAGCCCTAGGAACACTATGATGGGAAGAAAAGAGCACAAATCTGAGCCCTTTGGAATCATGAAGCCTAATGGGAGACACAGTGTGTTCACTGCCACATCCTAGGACTCAACACAGGCCCCAGCATAACGCATGAGCTCCATACATGCTGGTTGATTTTAATGCATGTAGACATGCAGAAAAAATCTGAACTATTTATTTTGGCCTGTAGACCCTTCAACATCTGGCCTCTCTGACCTTCCTATTTAGCATCTTTCCCCTCACTTCCTTAGTTCTGCCCCTATTGCTTCTCTCTGCTTCCCTGGTCATGCCAAGTTTCACTCTTCCACCCTGACCCTATAGGCCCCATGGGCTTTCCTCTTTGCATGAAAATCTCTTCTTTCAAATCTTCAGTGTTCAGCTCAAATGTCACCTCTTCAGTAAGGCCTTCCCAAACCTGTCTCTCATAGTCTTCTTTAATTTTCTTCATATGATATGATATTTTCTTTTTGTTTGTCTCCTCCCATTTTATCATCTGTCTCTCCATAAGGAATATTTGTCCCATGAAGACAGGAACTTTGTCAGCCATGTTTTTAACACCAGTTTCGGACCATAGTAGACACTCAAATATTAGTAGAATGCTAAAGAAAGCAAATATATATGTTAATTATAAGATGCAAAGCGCTACTAAGGAAACAATTATCAGGGAGAATCAACAGCAAGGGGAGATCTATAAGGTACAATTAGTGAAGAACTTGCTGAGGAAGTAACATTTAGACCAACGCAAATGCTACTAGTAACAGGTGTGCACAGTCCCCAGGGGAAATAAGCCTTTTTTTCTTGGGCTAAGAGAAAGCTGTGTGATTGGAGCTTAGCAAGCAGGAGAGAGGGGAGAATGGAGAAGTAAGAGGAAGCACGTCATGTATGGTGGAGGTTAGCAAAAAAAATAACTGATGGGCTAAATCTGGCCTGCCACGTGTTTCGGTAAATAAAATTTGATTGGAATACAGAAATACCCGTTTGTTCACATATTGCCTGTGGTTGTTTTCTCACTACAACTATAACCAGAGTTGGGTAGATATAAGAAAGATGGCTGTTTTACCAACAATTAAACCTAAAATATTTACTATCTGGTTTTTACTGAAAAAGACAACCCCTAAAGCTTTGAAGCTGAGGGAAGGGGCTTGGGTTTCATTTCAATGTTATGGTGTGGCAGTTTTCAAACCTGTCTGCAAATTCTTTGACATTCCTTCCTTCTAGAGCTGGGGTTTATGTCCCTTTACCTTGAATCAGGCTCTGTGACTTCTGAACCAAGAAAATACAGAAGAGGCAACATTGTGTGAGTTTCTGGGCGCAGGCTTTAAGAAACCGACAATTTCTGCTGTCTCTTGAAAACTAGTAACAGTGTTGTAAGGAAGGCCAAGCAGCCCGGTGGGAAGTCTGTGGGGTGAGCCCTCACCATGGGCTTCAAGAGCCCCACGAACTTGCCAGACTTGTGAGGGAGACCTCTTGAATGTAGATTCTCCATTTCCCTGTAGAGTCCCCTGCTTTAAACCGTGTGGAAGAGAGGTGAGCTGTCCTTACCCAAATTGCAGATTTGTGAGCAAAATAAATGGTGATTGTTGCTTGGGGCCACTATGTCTTAGTGTGTTTTGTTATGCGGCAATAGGAACTAGAACAAGTGGGAAGGTATGAATTTTACCTGCATTGTTTTTTATTTCCTTTAACACAGATAATGTAAAATCACATCCTTAATGGGTTTTTTTTGTTTTGTTTTGTTTTGTTTTTTGTCTTTTTGCTATTTCTTGGGCCACTCCCGCGGCATATGGAGGTTCTCAGGCTAGGGGTCGAATCGGAGCTGTAGCCACAGGCCTACGCCAGAGCCACAGCAATGCGGGATCCGAGCCACGTCTGCAACCTACACCACAGCTCACGGCAACGCCGGATCGTTAGCCCACTGAGCAAGGGCAGGGGCCGAACCCACAACCTCATGGTTCCTCATCGGATTCGTTAACCACTGCGCCACCACGGGAACTCCGCACATCCTTAATGTTTATCTATCTCTTTGTCTCCCTTTCAAAGCATCTTTCAACTAATCACCCAACATAATTCATTCAATAAATAATTAAGTGCCTACTGTGTGCAGGAGGCTAGAGCATACTCATTGCTTGATAGTTTGATATTTGAACAGCATAGTCAGTTTGAAAGTGAAGTTTTGTAATCCCAGTACTTCTATCAATACAGAGGAACATGTATCCAAACACTCCTTTATGCAAAATAATTTTTCCATTTGAATTTTAATTGTGAAATTTAATAACCCCATTTTTGCCATTTTCTAAAATTTCAAAGAACAGTTCAGTGATAATTGCAGCATTCTCATATTAATGGATAAAGCTGGCGCTTCATAAATATTAAATTATCATCCTATTTATGAATTAGCCATTTTCCTACATAAAAGTAGTGCCAGTTCTTTTCTTAATATATAAAAATTCAACCATTATAAACAGAATTAGGTGTTAAAATACCTGGCCATGGGGAAAAGGATTCAGAAAAACTGAATCCACTCTATTTTTTTGAATCCACTTCATGAAAAATGAAAAGTGTTCCATATATTGTCCCTTTTGGAAATCTGGCCTGGTATTCTGAAGACTGATATAGAAAAAGGCTGAGAGAAAAAAAAAATTTTTAGCGCCATGCAAATATTCAATTTATGAAGAAAGCTATATTGCCTGCTTGCATATAAAGAATAAAAATCACTAGGCTTTTTTTTTAATCTTTTCATTTTACAGGCCACAATAATAGGGCATGTTACCAAAAAAAAAATGTTTTCTGCCAACTTTATGGTTCAAACTCTGAGTAAGACTGAGATAATTTATGGTGGAGAAAATGATCTGCATCTGGAATTTCTAGTTGAACCTGCCACATGACTGAGTTAGTTTTTATAAAGAAGCTAGAAATCTGGCACCACAGCAAATGAAGAAAATGAATTTAATCATTTAACAAGCTTGCTGCCTTGGATCTTGATGATTGGAGCCAATAAAACATCGTAAAGAAAGAATAGCAGGTGAAAACGTTGAAAGTCTGTGGACCATTGGTGGCTGGGCATACCAAACAAGCCAAAACAAGCACATTTCCAAGGACATGGAGGAGAGTGAATACAAAATTACAGGATTATGAGTGTAAGAGGGAAATTCTGTGTTAACTGCATGAGAACAATTGACAAGGTGGCAACTGAAAGGCTGTGACACTGACCTGGCTGGGAGCATTTCCCAGCATCATGCGATCAGTGCTTCAGCCCAATGGAGACTCGACTTTCAGAACCCAAGTCATTGTTATGTCATATTCACCATCAGTTGGCCATCCTGGTTCAGAAAATGGAGTGGAATGAGGCAAAAAAAAAAACTCAGAGCAAGGGAGAGAGAAAGGTACGGCTGCAGCCCCAAGCAAATACCAGAAAAACTTCTCCAAAGCTAGTAACTATATAGTCTTGGGCATCGTGTATATGTTTTGAACATTAACAAAACTGGAAGTTGATCAAAAGTTCTCTTAAAGAGAAGATTGAATATGGCCATGAAGGAGGCACCCCAGAGAAATGGCTTAAGAACACTGACTCTTTCAACAGCACCCTTAGTGTTTAGCTTCTAGGTTGAATGATGATTTCACAAAGTTCAACTTACATATTAAATATTATATAAGACAGAACTGGGTTTAAATTCCAGCTCATTTACTTAAATGTTCTGTACCTCAGAATCTATAAAATGTATATAAAAGTATAAATGTATAGAGTAACGGCATTTGGGTTAAGGGTTAAATGAGACTGTACATGGGAAGTACTTAGCACACAGTTCTGAGTTATTTTTAATGTCAAGGGCAAAGATTTAGAGACCAGAAAATAAAATCCTAGCACAGACTGTAATGGAACAAGGATGGCAGGGGAATTATAGAAAAGGAGCAGCAGAATTTGGAAAGTGGAATGAAAAAAGATTCTGGACTGAACTAGATCCACGGCTATTTCCCCATTTATACTGTTAAGGAATTTTCATTGAATTCTTAGCACTGATACAGGAAATTCCACGAAACAGCTTTTGTTGTTGAATAAAACTGCAGTTTTGTTAACAGTACAGAAAATAAATATAATCCTTATTCCATATGGTGGGTTTAGTCATTCTCAACATTTCTGAAAGAATATCCCTTTACTCATTTTTATTAAAGGGATAAAGGCAAAAAGGAAAGAGGTAACTTCCTAGAGTTTGCTGTGGCTCAAAACATCCCTGACCATTCAGATACTAGGAGCAGAGCAAAAATGGGAATGAAGGCAGGGGCAATGAAGACAGAGGTTCTCCCTCCTTCATCCCAGCAGCAGGCCCACAGCAGCACCCCTTTAGAATGCAGATACCTTTGGATGAAGTCATTCATTCAACATTATCAGACAGCATCTTAGGTTGAGACCTTATTAAGATTTATTTGGCAGGCAGCCGAACGTCAAAGTGGGTTAAATACTGGACTTGTGAAGCAAGAGGAGAAGGAACAAGGTACTCTCAAGAAAGAGGAATGAGGGTGATGATGCATATAAAAGTTGAGCACTGCCGACTTCTCCAATTGCGGAGGATAAGCCTCTGGGTCATTGCCCTGTCTTCCAATAACAGGTATTCCACGTCACAGCCTATTTCCACTGCTTGCAAGGTCATGACCCTTGTTCCAGACAAATTCCAAATCAAACAACTAATAGCTCCAATTCAAGAGTCCTTTATAATAACCCAACCAAATATTTGAAAAGATTCAAACCATCATCAGCTAGAGTAACCTGTAGAATTAGTGTAGACTGTTGAATTAGAACATATTCTCTCAGAGATCCCATTGTGGCACAGCGGAAATGAATCTGACTAGGAACCATGAGGATGCAGGTTTGATTCCTGGCCTCACTTAGTGGGTTGAGGATCCGGCATTGCCATGAGCTGTGGTGTAGGTCGCAGACTCGGCTCATATCTCACATTGCTGTGGCTGTGGTGTAGGCTGGCAGCTGTAGCTCCAACTCGACCCCTAGCCTGCGAACATCCATGTGCTACAGGTGTGGCCCTAAGAAGACAAAAGACAACAACAACAACAACAACAAAAAAAAAAAAAAAAGAAAAAAGAAAAAAAGAAAGAATATATTCTCTCACTGATGAAAGATGCAAATGAGATAATAAAAATGCAAGTGTTTAATGACTGCAATGTAAAGAATGAATTACCACATGTTGTGGTGAAAATAAGAACTACACATGAGTATTACACTGTCCTAAGGGGCTCCACTTCAGTGGAAATGAAGTGAAAAGTCATGGCTGAATCACACATACAACCAGGGGAAGAAAATAAGACCGGACGGATTACATATACTCCATGTCATAAGAATCACAAGTTTCCTCAAGAGGAAATACCTTTAAGTCAAAATCAAATCTCACACACATATTCTAGGAGACGTTGTCATTTTATATCAAGAAGGAGGACTTTAGCATCTTTAGCTATAAGTTTCCAAACTTGGCTGCCTATCAGAATCAACTCCAGACACTTTTTAAATTCTAGCTTTAGAGGATCTCAGACCCAAAGCACTGAGGATGGAGACTAGAACCTTCAGGATTGAAAATTCAGCTTCTGGTCCAGTGCCTCTCACTGGTCCAGTGAGTAAAAGCTGTTGGTTTTGGAATAATAATGAGCAGTATAAAGGATTCTGTAGCAAATACCCACATTCCTGCCACCCTTTAAAACATTTTATCTTGAAATAAATACTTCCACAAAGAGAGTGTATAGTAAAACCTTTTTTTAAACTGCAGTTGAGAAATGAAATCTTCCCATTAGTCTCACACAACCTGCACTGAGACCTTGATTTTGGCCCTTTTTTCAATTGAACAATTCATGACACAGTTCAAGCTATGAGATATAAGAAAAAGCAAAGTCCTTATAACATTATACCTTCCTCATATCTTCATCACCCCAGAGGGCCTTAAGACCAAAACAAAATGATTACCCATTATTGATCAGAATATTTTTAACTTTATATCTTGAAATAATCATAGGCTCATGGCATGTTGCAAATTAGCGCAGATACGTCCAGTGTACTTCATCCAAGGTAACATCTTATACAGTTGCTTACATAATTATGGTACCAGGTCAAAACCAGAAAACTAACATCAGTATGTTCAATAGGCCTTATTCAATTTTTTAACAATTTTACATGTGTTCATGTAAGTGTGTATGTGTGCAATTCTTTGCAATTTCAGCATATGTATAGATTTATGTAACCCTAACCACCACCACAATCAATATATAAACAGAACTCTTCCATCACCGCAAAGATCCTTCCCGCTCCTTCTTTGATATAGTCATACCCACTGCCTCCTACTTTCCCTCTAAACTCCCCAATCCTATTCTAACCTCTGGAAACCGCTAATCTGTTCCACATGCCTTTAATTTTGAAATTTTGAGAACATTATAAAAATGGAATAATGTAGTATTAGTATACTTTAGAAATTGTTTCCTTCACTTAGTATAATTCCCTTGAGAGTAATTCAGGTAATTTCATGTATCAACTGTGTTTCTTTTTATTGTTGAGTAGTATTCCCTCACATGGATGTTATCATAGAGGGTTTAAAAATTCACTCATTGAAGGACATTTGGATTATTTTCGATTTTAGCAATTATAAATAAAGCCGTTACAAACATTCATGTACACATTTTTGTGTGGACGTAAGTTCACATTTCTCTGGGATAAATGCCCAGTAGTGTGATTGTTTGGTTGTATGGTAAATATGTGTACAGATTTTTAAGAACCTGATAAATTGTTTTCCAAAGTAGTTGTAGCAAATTACATTTCCACCAGGAGTATGAGTGATTGAGTTTCTTTACATCCTCACCAGCATTTGGTATTGTCACAGTTTTAATTTTAGCTGTTTCAATAGATACATAGTGATATTACATCAGGTTTTAATTTGTGTTTCACCAGTAGCTAGAGTTGTTAAATATATTTTCATGGGCATATTTACCATCCTCTTTTGTGATGTCTCCATTTATGTCTTTTATAATTGGACTTTTCTAATCGGACTGTTGAGTTTTAAGAATTCTTTATATATTCTAAGAGTTTCTGCTGTGGTGCAATGGGTTAAGAATCCAACAGCATATAATCACTGTATATGGCGGTTTCTTAGAAAACTAAATATGGAACTACCGTATGATCTATCATTCCCACTCTTGGACATATATCTGGACAAAAATTTAATTCAAAAAGATATGTATACCCCTATGTTCATTGCAGCACTAATCACAATAGCCAAGGCATGGAAACAACTTAAATGTTCATCAGTAGATAAATGGATTAAGGAGATGTGGTACATATATACAATGGAATAATGTTCAGCCATAAAAAAGAACAAAATAATGCCATTCTTGGCAATCTTGATGCAATTAGAAATTCTCATACTAAGGGAAGTAAGTCAGAAAGAGAAAGACAAATACCATATGATATCACTTGCATATGGAACTTAAATATGGCACAAATGAACCTAGCTACAAAATAGAAAATCACAGACATAGAGAACAGACTTGTGGTTACCAAGGAGGAGGGGGAGGAGGAGGAGGGAGTGGGATGGACTAGGAGTTCAGAGTTAGTAAATGCAAACGATTACATTTAGAATGGATAAGCAATGAGGTTCTGCTGTATAGCACAGGGAACTATGTCCAATCTATTGGGATAAACCATGATGGAAGATAATACAAGAAAAGGAATGTATATATATGTATGACTGAATCACTTTGCTGTACAGCAGAAATTGGCACAACACTGTAAATCAACTATACTTCAAAAAATTTAAAAAATAAAAAGAATCTGACTGTAGTGGCTTGGGTCACTGCAGGGGCGAAGATTCAATTCCCTGCCTAGCACAATGGGTTAAAGGAACTGAAACTGGCATTGCTGCAGCTGCAGTTGCAGTGTAAGTCATATCTGTGGCTGAGATTTAATCCCTGGCCCGGGAACTTCCATATGCCGCAGATGTAGGCATTAAAAAAAAAGTAGAAACTCAAATAGCTACATATTTTTTTAAAGGAAGTATTATATTCTTAATTTTAACTACTGTATAGGGGGAAAATTTGTACACAGATGTTGATGGGTGATACACAAAATAGGAAATAAAAATAAAAGTTCTCATTTTATAGAAATTAGTTTCTGATGGAGGCAAAATTCTTTGCCTATCAAATTTTTTCCCTTTAAAATTCTCAATGCCCATATCTCTTGCTATCTATCCATTATGTACAGCAGAAACTGGCATAACATTTGATTGTTTTTTCTTTCACATTTCCACATATTCCCACTATTCATTACTTATATCTCTTTTAAACAGGTATGGCTCTTTTTCTTTGTACTTTAATTGGTAATCCACTGTGTGTTCCTTCTCTCTCTCACACTCAAATTAGTTCCCTGAATTGACTTCTCCCCCCACAGGTCCTAGCTTACTGCCTACCACATGCAAGGAACTCAAAGAACATTGAAATGATTTTAAATAATGCCATAAAAAAATCTCAAATTAGGATTAATTAAAAATTTACCTACGAAGTTCATTTTTGCCTCTAATTTGCTTCATTAGCTTTATTTCCTGGCTAATGTTAAAAATTAGCTGAAGTTGCTGCAAATGGCATTATTTTGTTTTTTTTTAATGGGAAATAACAATTAAAAAAATGTTTTTTTAAAAAATTAGCTGAAGTTCTGTAAGCAATATCAACTGCGGCCAGGGGCATAACAGCTAAACATGCTGCATGTCACTAAGCAGTGTTTACAATGGGGAGTTCCCATTGCGGCTCAGTGGTTAACGAATCCAACTAGGAGCCATGAGGTTGCAGGTTTGATCCCTGGCCTCGCTCTGTGGGTTAAGGATCTGGCATTGCCATGAGCTGTGGTGTAAGTTGAAGATGTGGCTCAGATCCCACGTTGCTGTGGCTGTGGTGTAGGCTGGTGGCTACCGCTCTGATTAGACCTCTAGCCTGGGAACCTCCATATGTCTCGGGTGCGGCCCTAGAAAAGACAAAAAGAAATAAAAGAAGTGTTTTTAATGGATTCAGTGAGGGCAGTTTGCTGTCTTTAAGTTCTGTGTTTATCTTTGCCTTGCTCTGCCTTTCTCAAATCTGAAGGGATTTGCAGGGGTCAGGTGGGGGCTTCAGGCAAGGAGAAAAGACAGCCACTTCTATTGCTTCTACCACACAGAGGAGAAGAATGACATTTCCCTAGAGTGGAGAGGATATGAAAAAGTGGCCTCTTCCTCGTTGGTTTAATTTTTTATTTCTTTTCCAATATTTAGTTTTAACAATGACTTTTCTATGTGACCTGGGACCATATTCATGGCCTAGCCAGTTCCACAGTGATCTCACCCCTCTCTGAGGGTGCAGGTGGTATTGACGCCCCATGTTATTGTCCTCTCCTCTCATCCTGGGCTTATAAACCTCCTTTCCACTAGTTCAACACAGGATACTAGGTCCTACTGATCTAAGCATTCTAGAACACCTTTTTTTTTTTTTACTACTTATCTCTCCATCTAATCTCCTAGCCTTATTTCTGACCTAAACTAGAACTCATCCTAACAATTCCTCTGTGTCTGAAATATTGAGGTTTGACTAGTTCGTTCCAGGATCTTAAACTGCCATTTTTCAGGGCATACTTGCCTTGCTTCTCTGTCTCTCAGCATCTTAGCAGACATAGGTGGAAATTTTCACTACATTTCAAGTCCTTGGCATTCCCATAGTAACCACGAGTCTGACTCGCTCTGACTAGGCTAACTTATCCCTTCTTTCCCAGATCACATGGGAGAGTTAAAGTTGGGATAGGAGGACTGGGGCATATTCTTTGACCTCTCTCTAAACATAAATATCATCTTTCACTCCATTTCAACAACTCACTCATGAAACCACCATTTACCAAGCTTCTTATATGTTGGAGTCATTTTACCGTGTTCAGGTCATATATTCCAAAATATTTAATCTTGAATTCTGTCTCTTAAAGAGAGTACATAAATTGCTGAAGTCATAAGCAGGAAAGATGGAAGCAAGATCTGTGGATATCCTTTTCTCCATTAAAGTAATGAGAATGCTAGCAAAAATTATCTAAGTAAACTTTTCAGAACTTAAAATTAACCAAAGGCTTAATTTCAGTCTGGGGAGAATTTGTTCAAGAAAAATATGGTTAAATCTCGCTAAGAACAGGTTATTTTGTGGCATTTTAATTTGTGCTAGTCTCAAATCCCTCTACTCAGCTCTAAGGTAGTTTTGAAAACCAACAGCCTGCAATCACAGTGAAAACCCTCAGCCTAGTAGCCACAAGAGGGCACAGAATGGGGTTGGAGTTCCTTCAAATCCAGTCCCAGAGAACTGTCATTATCTGACCTGCCTGGCAGTTCCATTTGCAAGGCTTGTCTTTATTTGACTGGAATCAGAGTTCATCCAGCAAAATAGACTTTTCTCTGGCAGCATTTGCTGAAAACAACCAATGATAATGGTTTAACCACACAGCAGCCTAAAGTAGCAATAACAGTTGGAGCAAACAACAAGCTAGCCAAAAACCTTAAAAGGAAAATCTGGAAAATTAGATGAATATGGGTACCCTGAAAAGACCTCACATATGTCTAGGAATCCAGAAGGTCATGCATATGTGTAGTGCTGGGAGCATGCCTAGAGCTGTGTGAACACTCAGGAAAGATTGAAAAGATACTAAACTCTCACCTCTGGATGAACTTGGGGTTCTGCATAAGCATAAAGAGAAGGTTAAGAGAAAGTTGTAAACAACCTGCCTAAATGTTTAAGGTATACCCCAACATTCACACAAAATGCCTTGGCCAAAACTGGGGGCCTTACTGGTTCTAAGCATTTAAGAAAATCTCTGTCTAACCACTAGCTGGCCACTAAGCTAACCAAGCAAAGACTTCACTAGGCACACATAACAAAGTATATAGACTTCTCTGAATTATTTCAAGAAAATCACAAATATTCAACAACAGCAAATGCAACAATAACAAATAGCAACAACAATAAATTCAGGAGAGACTGAAGAATCTGATTTCCAGAGTTGCCACAACATATTATTTAAAATGTTCAATTTTTGATTTAAAAATCGATGAGACATATAAAGGAACACAAAAAAAAATTGCCCCATTCAACAGAAACTGTCCCTGAGGAAGTCCAACCATTGGTAAGACCTTAAATTCACCACCTTAAATATGTTCAATGAACTAAAGGAAAACATACCTAAAAACTAAAGGAAAATATGAAAATGATGCATCACCAAACAGAGAATATCAATAAGAAATTATCAGTAGAAATTATTAAAAAAGAAACAAACTGAAATAATGGAACTGAAAAATATAGCAGATACAATTAGAAATTTACTAGAGGAAGTTAACATTAAGAGCACATTTGAGCAGGCAAGAGAAAGAATCAGCAAACTTGAAGATAGATCAGTTTAGATGATTCCATTCTAAAAGTTGAAAGAAAAAATAAGGAAAAATGAACAGTGCTTCACCGACCTAAGGGACACCATCAAGTGTGTCAATATATGCATAATGGGGTTGATGCAGACTATTGCCTTTGGAATGGATTAGCAGTGAGATCCTGCTGGGTAGCACTGGGAACTATGTCTAGTTACTTATGATGGAGCAGGATAATGTGAGAAAAAAGAATGTATACATGTATGTGTAACTGGGTCACCATGCTGTACAGTAGAAAATTGACAAAACACTGTAGACCAGCTATAATGGAAAAAAAACTAAAAATCATTATAAAAAAAAGAAAAAAATAATGGAAGTCCTAGGAAAGGAGATAGATAAACAGGCAGAAAGAATATTTCAAGAAATAACTGATCATACTTCTAAATCCCCACCACAGGCTTTGGCCCACCAAGATTCTGCTTGAGAGATTCTGGGTGCACCTCTTTGGGGAAGAGAGAACCAACCGGCTTTTATTTTGAGAAAATAAGGACAGTTGGGTGTGAACTCCAAAATGCCTTCCTTCTAATTTCCCCTCCATTTTCCCCTCCATCTCCTTCCATCCTGACTTATTTTCATCTTACTACTGAAAAATGTGCCCCCTCCTTTTCAAGACCAACCTATGCTCTTGGCTCAATCCCCACACATTCACCTCCTCCAGGATCTCAGTGGTTTTCTCTCTCATATTTTCGTCTTTACAGCTCCTTGGACTGCTCTGAATAGCCTGCAAAGATAATGCAGTCATTCCCAGCCACCCCCCTTCCCCCACCCCACACACAAATAGCAGTTGATCACCACTTTGATTTGCCATCTAAATCCTTGAAAAGAGAAGCCACACTCCCTGCTTTCATGCTAGTCATGTATCCAGGCAGTCGCCTTCCTTTTTCACAAACCCATTAAAACTGTTCCTGAAAGCAGCCTCTTTTGGGACCCCCTTTTACCAGACTCCTCCAGGCTGGGATCAGCTGCTACTCTCTCCTGTGGTCCCCAGACCTCACTCTGCCTTCACTCTGCCCACTGATGAGACCATGGTTTCAGCCTATGTTGCACATTTGAGTCATTGTGGAAGCTTTAATGCATTGCCTTCACTGGGGCCCCACCTTAGAAATTCTGATTTATTTGATCTGGAGAATAATTCAGGGCAGGTATACTTAGAAATCACTCAGTTGGTTCTAATGTACAACTATATTTTCCCAAAACTCTATCCTCAGTTCTCCTACCCTCTTCTTATTTTCTCTAACATCTCTGGGCAGTTTTACCAACTCCCATGGCTTCAACTCTGCCTGTAACCTCTAGATATCCCTAAAGCTCCTCGTGAGATCTGAGTTGCCAATCTCCTATTAGCACAGTCTGGTAACCTCCCTCTGGATATTCTGCATTGACTTAAAAAATGACTATTTCCTGGGAATTCCCTTCATGGCTCAGTGGTTAATGAACCTGACTAGCATCCATGAGGATGTGTGTTCAATCCCTGGCCTCACTCAGTGGGTAAAGGATCCAGCATTGCTGTGAGCTGTGGTGTAGGTCACAGATGCGGCTTGAGTCCTGTGTTGCTGTGGCTGTGGTGTAAGCTGACAGCTGTAGTTCCAACTAGACCCCTAGCCTGGGAACCTCCAAATGCCGCGGGTGCAGCCCTAAAAAGCAAAAACAAACAAACAAACCAAAAAACCATTGTAAATCAAATATACTTTAGTTAAAAAAATAAAAATAAAAAGCCTCTCATAGTAAATAACAGTTGTGGTTATGGTTGTAACCTTTGCCCTCTTGCTCCCATTATCACTAAGTCTAGGCCGTTACCTTTTCTTTCTTGGATAAATGTGCCACATTTCCTCTTGCTCAGTCTCAGAGGCATCTTTCTCAAACACAGATATGGTTGCCTCACACACCATTCATGAGACTTCAGTGGCCCTGCATTCTCCCACAACAAAGGAACCAAGTGTGAAGAGCCAGTGACGGCATGATGGGTAGGTTGGAGGGGGTCAGCCTTCCCATAAATTTCGACAGTGCCCATCCATTCTTTGATAAAAACTATTGGTATTTTTCATTTTTATGTAAAGTGCTCTGTGAATGCTACTTCAATTTCTCCTCTCATCTTCCATTCAGATTTCTGCCCCAGTCCCTTTTATGTAGACATTCTGGGGCCACTATTGCCACCTGGAAAGACTTCCCTGTCACCCTATTCTCCCATCCTCTGCTCAGTGCCTTTCACAATCATAGAATTAGAGAAGCAGTTCTACAAGCAAAATTCTTGAGGCTAGAAGGGGCCAAAACTTTGTTCGCATAAGCTGATTACACTCAAGAAAGAATGGAAGCATGGTAACCCGGGTAGATTTCATTTATTGCTGTTCATACACATCGTTAATAATAGCCGCCTCCCCGGTTGGTGTGACAGGCAGAAGCAGGGCAAATGTCAAACCACCAATGATAGTGACAATTCAATGGGTCCTCCATTCACCAAGTACTTAAAATTCTTTTGCATAATTACGCACATCTCTCCTTAAAAATGTGTACATATTAGTTTTAGCACAACTAATGATAGCTTTTCTGACACAGGATGTCTTTAGTTTTCCTCAATAAATTGCTATTTTTTATTTTTTTATTATGGGTTTTGGAATGAAGATTGATTTTTGAACCATTTTGGGGGGATAATAGCTGACTTTGGTGCTACTGTGCCATTGCACAGTTCACATTTCAATAATTAAATATAAACATGCTCCCTCAAAGAACAGAGTCACTTAAAATATGGCAGTGCTTCATTAATAATCGATTTACAGAATCCTTCATTGTAGAAACGACAGCCTCTCGTAGCTGTCATGACACTGTCAGTCTAGCTAAAGCAGGTAAGAATTACTTCTTGAGCTCCAAACAGAGTCACAAATAGCAGTGGTTTCCTTGGAGACTCAGCAGTAAAGCTTCAAGTACAGTACCTACAGGACTGGGGCTTCCAAATTATACAGGAATTTCTCTCCAGAGATTAATCCATCTTCCTCAACTGAGAAACTTTTAGCCCCTGTCTCAGAGGGGGGAACCTATAAATGATTGCTCATGAGGAGGGGGAACAGGAGACATGCAATGTGCAGGCTTGAGGATAGATCATGATCAGAGCCTGTGGCCACAAGCAGCGTAGTTTGCAACACTACAGAGATGAGAGAAGCAGGACCAGCTCCTGTTATTGAAGGGTGACTCCTGTGAAAAGCCCCCTGTCTGTGTTTCTCAGCAGATCATCACCAAGTCACAAGGCAGAAGGATACCCTGGAAAAAGGCGACAAGTCATATTTTTTTTAAAGGGGCATAATTCTGGTCCTTCGTTCTTTTTTACATGTTATTGTGTTTGTGGAACCAAACAAGTTGATGGGCCTTTTGATAACTAGAATTCTAGATGCTCTTCTTCTTGAGATGCTATGCATGGAACTGCATGCTTTTTCCTTTCCCATACTCTTTCAAGTATTCTTTAGTATTCTTTCTGGAGACGTGTAGATTTATAGGGGGATGTGAAGAAACTTTGGTGCAAGATTCTTTTTTCTTTTTTTGTCCTGCTATTTCTTGGGCTGCTCCTGCGGCATATGGAGGTTCCCAGGCTAGGGGTCCAATCAGAGCTGTAGCCACCGGCCTATGCCAGAGCCACAGCAACATGGGATCCCAGCCGCGTCTGCGACCTACACCACAGCTCACGGCAACACTGGATCTGTTAACCCACTGAGCAAGGGCAGGGATCGAACCCGCCACCTCATGGTTCCTAGTCGGATTTGCTAACCACTGCGCCACGACAGGAACTCCCTGGTGCAAGATTCTTAGCTCCCTCCTCCCTGTTCCACATCTTGCCTGGTGGAGGGAGTCAGGGTCCCAGGATTGGAAGGGGAAACAGAATTCAGATTCAATGCAGATTCTGAGATGGCAAGAAGCGATAGTATTTATAAACATAAAGAAACTGTATAGAATAATGTGCCAATGTGAGATGAGGCCACTTCAAAAAACTGCATGTCCTTTAGAAAAATGCATTTGCCTGAAAAGTACAGCAGTGACTGGATTGCTAGCCAGCATTTTTCAGTAAAGGTACCTTTTAACATAACCTGTTTATAACAGCAAGTACTAAATAACAAAACTAAATGAGAAAAAGGCGTACCTAATGCCCTGCATTTATATAAACTACACTTAATACAATATGTTGCATCTGAAAATTGTTACCAGGTACAACTCTTTACCATGAGGATTCATCTTCATTCACTACCCACAAAAGCTTACTCTGTATAGCAAATGAGGCATACTATGTGCATGATTTTCTTTAAATTATACTCATTTCTTCATGAAAGATGATTCAATTACACTTTATGATATCTGCTTCCCTGAACAAACAAAAGCAGATGACTATTGTGAGTCTGTCTCCATGACGTTTTGGTGTTTATTTCGTGCTCCTTGAGGGCACGGTGGTTAAGATAATGAGCCTGGGAATCAGGTAGATACAGAGTTCAAATGACAACTTTGGCTGTATGGTTAGAGGCAAGTCTTGGAGACTCCGTTTTCTCACCTGAAAATGGTGTCTTCATTCCTACTTCAAAGGACTGATAGAGGAATTGAATGATTTCATGTCAATGGATAGAAAACTGAGCAAACATGTAGCACATAATGACAGCCATTCAATGTCTGGCTGACAGTATTTTACATGAGAGGCTTACTTCTGCTTAATATTTATGCTATTCCTTTCATTTCATTTAATCAATTTTTTACAGTGTTTTAAAAAACTTTATGTACAATATACTAATTTAGATAGTTTTTATTCATTAAGCCAAATTTTGACTGTTAGGATATTTTAATTCAATCAAACTTCTTCTTTTTTTTTTTTTTTTTTTTTTTGCTTTTTAGGGCCACACCGGCATCATATGGAAGTTCCCAGGCTAGGGGTCAAATCAGAGCTATAGCTGCTGGCCACAGCCAGAGCCACAGCAACACGGGATCCAAGCCACGTCTGCGACCTACATGACAGCTCATGGCAACATCAGATCCTTAACCTACTGAGTGATGCCAGGGATCAAACCCACAACCTCATGGTTACTAGTCAGATTTGTTTCTGCTGCACCACAACGGGAACTCCTAATTCAGTCACACTTATTAAAATTGCATATATCTTTTCCAAATGTTTCAGAAAAAAAAAATCAATCTACTCTAAGGTTCAGTTTGCCTTAAGTGGGCCAATGTATAGTTTATTGAATGCCAAGTAGACCAACTTACCAAAATAGTTAATTCTTTCACATATCATTTTTTGTCAATACAATAACAAATATTGCTATGTTCCAGGAGCAATATGCTAGGCCTGTGTGCTAGGTCTCCTAAATCTTCTGCAACATGAACTTATTGTCATACCATCATCATCATCATTACAGAAGTATACTAAAATGAACTTTAAACTATGTACCATTTTTTTCTCTTTGATTTCATATTAAATTGAGTCCAGAAAAAAATTGATTCATGACACTCCATTTTGTCTACACCACTATAGTGACCTAGAATATGTTAATTTTCCAAATGTGCATTTTGCTTTTATAGCTATATATCTGTGCATGTTTGTTTCCAAAGTGACCCAGAGCCATATCTTTCTAAGACTTTTAAGGGTCTTTGGGTAGTAAATAGTCAATTTTCTTTTATTTTATTTCTTTTTTTTCTTTTTAGGGCTATACCTGTGGCATATGGAAATTCTCAGGCTAGAGGTCGAATTGGAGCTACAGCTGCTGGCCTACGCCACAGCCACAGCAATGCCAGATCTGAGCTGCACCTGCAACCTATACCAAGGCTCATGGCAATGCCATATCCTTAACCCATTGAGCAAGGCCAGGGATTGAACCCACATCCTCACAGACAATATGTTGGGTTCTTAACCTGCTAAGTCACAATGAAAACTCCATAAATGGTCAATTTTCAAAGACAGTGATCTGGTTTTTGTAGGATAAATTATTGGTAACATTCTGGTTTTACTAAAATGGCCAGATACTGTAACATGTTCTAGAAAGTTTTATGTGGCTGAGAAATAAATCTTCTTTGTCGACATTTCATGTTTTATTATGATTTATAATTTACTCATCCCTCTATATAGTTATTCAGTGAGTGTCTCTATACATTGTTCTTGGCACAGTAGTATCTTTCTTGCAGGTTTGAAATGCTGGATCAGGGAGTCACAACTATCCACAAGCAATAGCCTTAGGTTACTGAAAAATCAAGACCCAGAGTCACCTGTCTGTCCCCATCTGCCAAGGTGTGGTGAGTATCAGAGGGGAAAGTAACTCACAGGACCAAAAAGTGTTTTTTTATTATCTGATGCTAAACAAGACCTAATGCTTATTATCAACAACCCTTTATTTATAATCATCACACAGGAAATAACCTGAATCCAGCTGTCATGATTGATTACTCTATAAAAGCTACACTTTTGGGGAATTCCTGTTGTGTCTCAGCAGTAATGAACACAGCTAGTATCCTTGAGGACATGGGTTCAATCCCTGGCCTCTCTCAGTGGACTGGGGATCTGGCATTGCTGAGGCTGTGGTGTAGGTCAGAGGCTATAGCTCTGATTCAATCCCTAACCTGGGAACTTCCATGTGCTGCAGGTGCAGCCCTAAAAAGACCAAAAAAAAAAAAAAAAAAAAAAAAAAGCTACACTTTTGGGAAATTTCTCTTCTCCTAACTATATAAATATCAAGAGATTCAAAACTTTTGACTTCAGAAACTTGGAAAGGACTTAAGAAATTTCTAGCACCTCCCATCATTTTATCAATAAGAACCTCAAGGCCCATCAAAGCTAAATGAACCACCAGAGATCAGGAGGAAAAGCAGGATGAACATTTGAAGATTCCTACTCACTGATCTAGAATTCATTTTTACCTTGAAATATTGAAATCTAAGGCCCCTGGGGCATGGAATGAAACATGTGTTTAGCAAAGTTAAATTGCTGTATTAACAAGGTGACATTAAGCAATGTTTTGAATAGGGCAGCATAGAAAGAAACTAATTCTGCACTAAATATTTTTTTATAAAAGTATTAGTTTAAAAGCTTTGACTTTTTATCTGCCATTGTTCCATAACCACTTGTCTCTTCTCCCTCTTTAACTCTCTTGACTTCCCTGGAGAATATGACTCTTTCATTACAGATAATTTTGTAAGGAAATGCTTCACATATATAGCTTTCAGATTGTTTGAGTGATTCCTTTGGGAAATTTTCAAATCTTGGTATAAAATGGGTCTTCAAAAATATTAGTTAAATAAGTGGATAAATGGGTCATTATCAGAAACAGGTGAGGCAGAGGGAACAGCTGATGTGGAGAGAAGAGGTGATTTTGATGTTAGATATGATCTAACAAATCAAAGGACCTCCAAGATCTGATTCCTGATTACCTGCCCAGGCCCAGATTCCTTCTTTCTCCAAGCACTTCCACCTACACTTTATGCCGAGGCTGAATCTAACCCCCTGAAGTTTCTTCTAGCATTCCAAACCTGCCTAGGTCTCCACATCATCACTTTACTTTTACATCCTTTCTATGCATCCACATACGGCCACCACTACTTGTCTTCAAGACTCCAGCATCACGCCCAAGAAATCATACATTCATCTAAGTTCCACGGCAGCCAGTATCTACCTCCCTATGACCCTTCCCATGTCATTCCATCCTATTGGTCTAGTTGGTTTATACCATCTTCCTCACTAGGTCAAGAGCATAGTGCCTACCACACTGCAGGTATGAGTAAGTGAGCAACCCAACAAACAAAATCAGGGAGCATGATATGGACAGAGGAGGAGGTCACAATGGAAGTGATGACTGAAGACATGGTGGGGGGGCGGTTAGAAGTATAAGAGGTTGGAAAGTTAGGAGGATTTGAAATTTTGAATTTTGATGATATCACTTATTTGTGGACTCTAACATAGGAAACATGAACCTATCAAAAACAAAAATAGAAACAGAAACAGATCATAGCCAAGAAGAGCAGACTTAGGGTTTCCAAGGGGGAAAGGGGAGGGAGTGTGATGGATGGGCATTTTCGGGGTTCTTGGACCTCTAGCCTCATAGTGGCAAATGCTTTTATATTTCTTTCATTAGGAACATCTGTGGGTAAGCGGCATAGAGAAAAACCCTACAGAAGTTACCTTCATGGCTCAGTGGTTAATAAATCCGACTAGGAGCCATGAGGTTGTAGGGGGTTCGATGCCTGGCCTTGCTCAGTGGGTAAAGGATCTGGCATTGCTGTGAGCGGTGGTGTAGGTTGCAGACGTGGCTCAGATCTGGTGTTGCTGTGGCTCTGGTGTAGGCCGGCAGTTGCAGATCTGATTAGACTCCTAGCCTGGGAACTTCCATATGCCGAGGGTGCGGCCCTAGAAAAGACAAAAAAAAAAGAAAAAAAAAAAAAAAAAGAAAGAAAGAAAAACCCTACAAACCCATGTCTATATGTAAGGAAGAGTGAATCCTCGCATTTGCATTGCGCTTTAAAGTTTGCAAAGCCCACACATAACCTCATCCGCACATAATTCTACATATCACAAACATTATGTGCTATTTTCTTTGGACTAGCCTGAGAGTGAAACAATTACATATATTTATTATGTCCTATATATTGTATCTTCTTCTATGAAAAAAAATCTGAATTTTGATAAAAAATTGAAAAATATATTCTGAGAACTAAAGTGGGATATTTCTTACCTTGAAAGGAAAGTCAAGAAAGATAGAACATGAAAGGAAGTCGGCAATTTATTTCTCTTCTCTCCCTGGAGATCAGAGATTCTCCCATAATCTCATAGCTTCAGGAATCTCTTACGACACCTTATCTCAGTGGTTTTCAAAGTGTGGTCTCTGGACTGGTATCATCAGCACCAATTGTTGGAAATGCAAAAATCTCACTCCCACAATTGAATGAGAAAGTTTACAGATAGGCCCAACAATCTGTGTTTCAACAAGGCTTAACTTTGAGAATGACTGTTCCATCCAAAAGTATCAGTGCACCCTTTGAAAACTGGCCTGAAACAATATACATGCTTGTCTAGCTCACTAGGCCAAAGGGATGGCTGAGGAATAGCAACAATTTAGCCTACAGTGCTATAAAATTAAGTTAAAAGTACTATATTAATAGTGAGGATAATACTTTAGGAATGAAACACTGTATATAAACTGTAGGAACTCTCAGTCATATAAACATCAGTGTAATAGTAATAAAAGCAACAGTATTCATCCACTCTTACAGACTTTTTTCTACTTCTCATATTATGTAAAACTCAGACTTTATTTTTCTTTTAACCGTTGTCTAGGATTCCCTCCTCCAAGCTTTTAGGATTTTGTACAAATTCACATGATGAAAATATACCTAGGTCTTTCATGAACATCAAAAGGAATGAAATCTTCACGTACATTTTCCTACACCTTGGTGAGGAAAGCATGAGAAATTGTGAAAACTTGCTAAAATCTTTAGTTAAATTCTATTACGGACTAATTTTCTCCTGGGGATTGCCAAGGCAAATCTCCATGCTATGCATTCATTAAAATTCCTTTCAATGATATTTAAGTGACTAATTCTCTACTTAGCTACAAGGGAAACGAAATCTCCAAATTTGATCCAAGTGAGTCAAAACAGAGGTGTGGGACTCATTCAAAAGACAAATCATGCCTATTAAAAATGTTCCAAAAGAAGACCCAGGGATGAAGCTGCTAGAGACCACTCTCACTTGTGTTATGATCATTTAAAAGGGATTTTAAATAACTATTTACATTAGAATTCAATCAAAGGCACCTTCTCTGACAACCCCAGAATTCCACCGAATTCTAGTGCCTGAAATTCAGGGCACCTCCATTCTTTCCAGCTAGCTGACTGCTGTATTGCCTTTGACCTTTCATTTCGTAGCAAGTCTATAATCATATTTTGTCACTCTTTTTTTTAACACACTATTTGTGAAAAGAAATAGAATGAAAGCCATAGATCAATAGATAAGAAATAACTGAAGTTAAGGACAAATGGATTTTATTTGGTTTGGGTCTTTCGATTGGGTCACAATTTTTGAACCAAATTTTCATTGAGTAAGTTTGTAACTTGTAATTCCTATTTTAAATGTATGGCTTGAAAAAAAAAGTTTAAACCCATGAGAGAACATACTAAGTAGGGCTAGTGTTTTAAAATTTAGTCTTTAAAAATTGTTAACTTATATAGCTACTTTCCTATCCCTAAAGATCTGGCTTAAAGTAATTCTTCACAAGTTACAATCATGAAACTATCAGCACAGGTAGGAAAGTGGCCCTTTCCTTAAGTGCTCCAAAGTGTCATTATGAAGGAGAAGCTTTTTTATCAGTTTTGGCTGAAGAGTCATAGAAGAAAGGAATTTTTTTTTTTTTTTTTTTTTTGGTCTTTTTAGGGCTGCACCCACAGCACATGGAGATTCCCAGGCTAGGAGTTGAATCAGAGCTGTAGCCACTGGGCTACACCACAGCCACAGCAACGTGGGATCTGAACCATGTCTGCAACCTATACCACAACGCCAGATCCTTAGCCCACTGAGCCAGGCCAGGGATCAAACCTGTGTCCTCACAGATGGTAGTCAGATTTGTTTCCACTGAGCCACGACGGGAACTCCCTTTACTTTTTTTTTTTCAAAGGAAGGAATTAATTCAACTTTTACCTCTTTTTTTTTTTTTTTTTTTTTTTTTTATACAGTAACGCTAAGTGACCATTATGCATAGCAAGTCAAACAATTTTTAAAGGTTCTCTGTACCCACAGGATTATGTAGTTTATGCTTTTCTTCCTCTCAAACATCCTTTTTTCTTTTTTCTTTTTTCTTTTTTTTTTTTTTTTTGGTCTTTTTGCCTTTTCTGGGGCCACACCTGAGGCATACGGAGCTTCCCAGGTGAAGGGTCTAAGCGGATCTGTAGCCTCTGGCCTATGCCACAGCCATAGCAATGCGGGATCCAAGCTGCGTCTGCAACCTACACCACAGCTTATGGCAATGCTGGATCCTTAACCCACTGAGCAAGGTCAGGAATTGAACTCACAACCTCATAGTTCCTAGTCGGATTTGGTAACCACTGAGGCATGATGGGAACTCCTTTCCTGTCAAACGTCCTTAATGCTTACTTTCAACTCCTCATACAACAGTCCTTGCTAGGTAGATGTCTTTGTTTATTAGCCCTGTCTGATTTGGTCTGAATATGGTGAACTTCTTGTTATAAATCAGAAGAGAGTTTTGAAAAGGGATAAAGTCCCAAACTGGTATATTCTATGACATACTTGCAGGGTGAACAGTTTTAATTAAATCTGGCATCTCCTCCTCATCACCTGCTAAAATTTTCTCCATATTTTCGGGGCTGGAGACACCCAGCAAAGCCAAACCAGATTGTAAAATTACACACTTCCAGTTTCTAGAATCATTCCATGACATTAATAGTCACATTGTTTTATTTTCATGATTTACTTTTTCTCATGAATCTTTTTGAGAAAACTCTCTAAGTCTTACAAGTCACTCACTACCTCTTCCAGTGTACAGCCAATGAGGCCAAAAACCTGAGGGTTTGCCATCCAACATTTAAAACAGAAGGATGGGTGAGAGTAGAAGGCCCGAGTGAAACGATGGCTTGCTGGGAGAAATGGAGCTCCCACCTGCTTAGTGGAGCCACCCATGAGCCAGCCAACACCACTCGCCTGTACAGAAGGCCTTCATCTATAAGTGCACACATACACAAACCCACACTATGGAACGCCGCTAGACTAACTGGATGTTGTGGCACGGCCTTCAGAGCACCTGCTTGGTAGAGTCCAAGAAAAACAGACATGAAAACATGAACACAAACCTCTGTGTTGAAGATCTTCATGCAGGAAGACCTCAAGCCACGTTAATTTAATCTCCTTTCCTAGATGTTAACAGCAGCCTAGAGACGGACGCTCTCCTCCCTGTAATCAGTTGCACAGTGCGCGAGGGCAGCGGTCTCTTGTGCCTCATCTGCGAGTTAATCTTTCATTTCATAGCAGAACTTTCCATATCAAACAACACAAATGACTTAATTTGCATGACAGGATTTGTAACGGGGCAAATCTAGTGTCAAAGTCGATTAAAGATTACACCAGAGAACTATCATAATCAGTCCACTAATGAGCCTAAATAGTACATGTAAAGTCTCCCCTCTTTGCCATTCCAGTCATGTCTGAAAGGGAATGTGTTTCTTTTCATCGATGAGCCAGTCTTTGGTTTGCACATTACGCCCTACGTTGAGCTAAAGTCATGTCAGTCTGGTTTCAGAGGGAGAGAAAGGGAAATAATAAAGCAAACATCACTTCACAAATGACATTGCTTGGTATAAGCCAACGTTTGAAGCCCTTAATTCTTCTAATCTGCAAAATAGTCAATGCTAATGGGTTTTTGCCTTTGTGAAAGCTGATGCATAGAAAGAAAAACTTTAATGAGCTGCCTGGGCCGTATGCTTACAGATACCTGTCAAATGTCTGTCATCTTAGCTATCGCTGAGGCATTATAAAGAAAGTAAGAAGGAAGGAACGACAGTATTTGTACAAGCATTTTCATGCTAAAATGGCACAATTTTCTTCCTGTCATAATTTCATTGTATCTGAAAGTCAGAAAAGCTTAACCCTTTCCCCAGCATGTCTTGTGTAGTTGTAGCACACAATCTTAGAGCAAGTGGTTTAAAAACAGCGCTATGGTTTTGTAAACAGCATCTTCTGTTAAATTTGTTTTTGAAAATGGAATTACCTACATTTTCAAAATGTGACAACAAACTATTTGAATCAATTGCTTCGCCCCAGGGAGATCAGGAGCTTATTAAATGCAAAACCCCCATAAAGTGCGAGGCTGTCATTTGAATCAATTCTTTCCGAGTTCCTAATTTAATATTTCTTTGTATCTTTGTATGCTTAATACACATAGTGGGGCAATGAGGTCAACAAACTCCCCTAGTGTCACCTCTTTTATTCAAAAAACAGGGAATGTAAATGTATCTTATTACGCCAGCACCTGCAAGCTCTGCTGCAAGGTCACATTAGCCTTATTTTCTGGGATTTATAATAACACAGTCAAAAAAATGTAATGTGAGTTGAAACTTGGCAGGAGAGAAAAGTCTCCGGCCAGGTGTGACTTGTTTTTCCTCTTTTACGTAAAAAAGAAATTTAAGTGTATAGACGCATAGACACACACACACACACACACACACACACACACACACACACACACGAGAAGTTTTAAGTTTGGGGTCAAAGGGTTTGGAATTTAGAGAATGGGCTATAACTCTTATGATTCCTTAGTGATTAGAGTGATCTCAGCATCCTCTGACTGTTTTTGCTTGCCACACACTCATGCCCAAATTTCCAAAAGATAGAAAGAAAAGAAAACGTAGTGCTTTCAAGAGACGGAAGTATTCTTTCTAGTGGAGCGTGAATGTGCTGATGGACATTCTCTGGTCTTCCTGCTGACTTACTGGGTACGTTAGAAGAGCTTCCATTTTTTCACTTATGTATATTTACAAAAACATATGATAGGATAATCCCCAAACACTTAAAATGCAATATTAGGGATAAAATAAATATTTGTGAATCAAATCATGCCTGGTGCTTTACAACTATGAATTTCATAAATAGCGCTGACCTGTGATCTTGTCTCCTTGCAGACACCTCATTGGGCATGTGAAAATAGTTACATCACTCCAGACTGTCCCCTGAACTCCAACCACCTGGCACAGAGTCCAGATCCTCTAACGGTTTCCAGGTATCCATGAGGAGGCTTGTAATAAGGTGGTCACCCACATCGGTGGGTCGTGAGTAGGGGTGCCTAGTGGGCTCTTGCACTCTGAATGCCAAGCCCTTCCAGGAAGACACATCTAGGTTCAGCAAAGCAGAACCTCCTCAGTTTGCCTCAAAGGGTTGGAACACTAGGGCTTTGACTCATTTGCCCTCCCTCCCCGGTTACAAGCTAAAGAGACCAACTTGAATGAGCTCATTGGGCTGTATTGTTTCCCCCTAAAAAAAACTATTGTGACTTGAGGAAGTATTAATGTTGATGCTGCAGGTAACATCTGAGGGCCCTAATCGGTTCTCCAGCCCCCTGCTTCCTTTTCCCAGAGCATAATAAGTCAAAACAAACTCAAGTCGAGGGCACATTTTCATTAAGTGGCATTAAAATTTCAAATTAGATAAACCAAGCCAAAAGCATTAGAATAAGGATGCCTCTAGCATTTAGTGCCTAGATGTGGCCAAAAACTGGGTCTCCAATTAGACAGTTCTTAGGGCCAGGTTTATTGAAAAGAAATTAGGCCAACATTAATTTGGAAGTGAATTGTTTTACATCCTTTGGTGGAGATGTTCAGCTCTTTGAAAAGAAACAAATTCACTTATAAAAATTCACTTATTCACCAATATAAAAAGCATCCTCCATAGGCCTTATTCTGATTTGCAAACAAGAAGACCTCTTAAGAGAAAAGTGAACAGCAGAGCCAATTTCTGTGGTTGTGAGGTCCTCATTTATACAACAAATATTTACCGCAGACCCTCAGTTTGCCAGGCCCTGAGCCGTGGGACCATGCTTTGTGACAGAACCAACCGCTTTGGCATGAACAGTTAAGTGTTGCCTTTCTTTAAGCAAAGGTGTAAAGCTCCCTTTAAGCAATCCAGCCTCTGTCAAAGGCATGTTTTGCTTGTGCAGCCTCGGTTAGCGAGTTAAATATAAAAATCTATGAAAGAGATCAGATGTCTAGAATTGTTTCAACATTGCTGCTGTTGAGACTGCATTATCTCGTTCTTAATGCAGAAGATAAATGAGAAGCCTAGATCTGCTTCCACGCTGCTCCCCACCCCACGGTACGTGTTCAAGCCCACCTACTTGATCTGGAAACGCACACGTATTAATCACCCTCTCCTTAAATTTCAACCGGCTATTTTTCAAGAGGCCCTCGGCCTCCCCTCTGACCATTGTGTCTGAGTTTTCAAGCCTTTACTATGTGGACAAGAGAACTCCCAGACAGTAACACACAAATTTTAATAACACACATTGGCCATATGTGTACGGCTTTTGACTCAAATTTCAACCATTCTCCAATATGAATAATGCAACGTCCCTACCCAATTGTTCCTGTAAGGATACGATATGAATTAAAAGGCTATCAGCCGTGTTACTAAACAATGCTTTGCAGTTTCCCGCAGCAGTTGGGTGCAGATAGAGACACGGCCATTTGTATTTCAGAGTTCGTTTTTCCTGCAGTCCTAAACTCTCCTTCCCCTCGAACACTGCTTCTCTGACCCAGTTGCTATACCTCTGATCCGCTGCACCCCAGTGGCTGTCACAAGTCTCCTTCCTTCCCAGGAGTTGAACACACAATAGAGAAAAGGCCCTGGCTGGGAGGTTCAGCCGCCATTAACCCCTACCAGCTGTGCCTGTGGGGAGCCTTCTGGCCTGAATGTCCTTTCTCTGCAGCCGCCTTCATGCCACTAATCTAACCATTGTTAAGGAGGAATGCTGACAGGAGAAAAGAAATTTTTCTTGTGTCCATGCAAGTGTGTGTATCCATGTGTAAGTGAAGGAAGAGTGAAGGCTAATTTCTATAGTTGGCATGAATGGAGGGATTGGGAAAAAAACCTAGTTAAAATGTGTTTACTTGCTTAAAAGGCTCAGTCAATTTAAATAATTTCAGTAGTGTGCTCTATTTTTTTTGGGGGGGGGGAGGGAAACTAGTTACTATTATAATTGTCTTTAAATCCTCCGAGATGTTTGGGCATGTTTAAGACTTCAAATTCACAGCCGCCAAAAAAAAAAAAAAAAAAAAAAAAAAAAAAAAAAAAAAAAATGTTGAATTGAATTTCTTAAAAATACGGGCATAAAGTTACAGACACACAGAATTACTCACTTCTAATGGACCTTAAAAAATTAGAGAAAGGGAACTGGTTATACAGGTCACATTTCCTTCAGAAAAACCATTCACATTTAATGCTTAGGAAAGTTTTACAAAATCTTTTAGAAATGAAATGAGAAAAGGATTTAACTTTATCAACCACTTTTAGAACAAGCAGTAAGTCTAAAAAGAGGCACTGCATTTTTTTTTTTTTTGAAAAACAAATTTTGCTTTCAATGAACTTTCAAGTTGACTAAGAAAATGATTTTCTCCTTAGTTTTAAAGAAGACATATTCAGACAGGACAGGAGCGACTACCTGAAGCAGTAACTCTTTAAATTTAGAAATCCAGGCAGGTGACAATGGCAACCATAATTCTAACTACGCTGCCAAGCAAATACCACCACCACCACACCCCCATTTAAAAAGTTTACATACTTTCCATCTTTGAGGATTTTATTTGATTTTTCAAAAACACTGGCACTGAAGATAAACTATTCTTAAATTTAATGCTTCATGTTATCATTTGATAAAGTTCTGTAAAACACAACAGTTGGCCTATTTCAAATCAAATTAAGAATAATTCATGTAGCAATGTATTTTCTGGGCAATTAGACTGTATCGTCAGTAGGGCAAATGTCTGATATAATAACGCTCTACTTTGCATCTGTTCCTGTGTCTAGACTGCTGCAATTACTGGTCCTTAGAACAGCAGCAGCAAGATAATGCTCCGCTCACAGGTTTTAGCCATTAAAATTCAGCATTCTCTTTCTTTGCCCCTTTATTACCTCAATCATTTGATTGTGATAAAATAGATTTAATTTAATGAAGTTATACTTTTCTAAATTTGATGCATACATTTACATAAATGATGACTGCAGTATCAGGTACATTGTTTTCCAAAACATTAGCGGTAAATACACTGGCAGTCACCTCATTAAGGTACAGTGTGCTCGTTAAATCAAAACAACAATAGCAACAACAACAGAACAGAAGAGCCCATCTTTTTGAACACCTTCCCTCTCTCTCAGCCACTTTTTATTTATTTTGTCTTTTTATTCCCCTTTTTCTAAGGGTCACACCCATGGCATATGGAAGTTCCCAGGCTAGGGGTCAAATCAGAGCTGCAGCTGCCACCCGACACCACAGCCACCGCAAGATCAGATCCTTAACCCACTGAGTGAGGCCAGGGATCGAACCTGGTCTTCATAGATACTAGTTGGGTTTGCTACCGCTGAGCCACAATAGGAACTCCCTAACCACTTTTTAGACTCTTCCATTTCCCAAGAAGGAGATTATCCTAAAGAAGAAATAAAGGTGATAGCACAGGAACTGATGGAATAGATGAGAATAACAATATAGTTTTGATTCTGTTCAGTGGCTTCAGCATTCAGTTTCTCCAATATGCAAGACACAGTGCCAGGTTATTTGGGACACACAAAAACAATTCCTATACAGAGTCTTCAAATAAGAGTTTTCCTATCTAATATGAGAATTGTTGAGTTGTATAAATAACTATATCATTAAAGAGAAATGTAATAATGCTCTCTGTGGGTGTTCATTGCAAAAAGAGTCAAATCCTACCTTCCCAAATCTCATGGTTATTACAGTGATAATTTTCCACCTCTACCACACCTCTATTTACATCATAAGTTCTCATAGCCGAAAGAATATAAATCCAGTTAAATGTAACTGAAAGAAATTATCCTTAAAATGGCTCCAAATTATCTCAGTTATTTGGATATGAACTATGTTCCCAGACTTTTCTTCTTCTTCTTCTTCTTTTTTTTTTTTTTTGAACTGTTTAGAGAAAAAACACCTTATAGCAGAGACATCAGTATGTCTACTGCTTAGCAAATACCACAGGACTCACATATTGGGATGCTAAGCTCTAGGTACTGACCCCTATTCTCCCTTGCCTAAGAGCTACAACAAGAACACACAAGTGATTTCAACATCCAAGGGATTTGCTCCAATCCAGTTGGCTCCATTATATAAAAATATACTCATTTAATCCTAAATATAGTAAGACTAATAAAGTATAGTTTCAGAAGTTCTCTTTGCCTCTATAGATAAATAGGTGGAGGATAAATCCATATTCTTTAGAAATGTGGTAATCTGATGAAAACAAAGACAGCAATGTTGTTTTAACTTTTGCTGACATAAAAGGGTACATAGGTCCTATACTTTCTAGTAATTAAAAAAAAAAAAATCCCGAGTTTTGTTTTGGATGCTAAAAGAACTTAAAAGTAGAACAAGAAAGCAACATTTCAAAACCAGTATGATGGTTCCAGCCAGGAGAAAAGTGACTAATGCCCATGGCATCTTTGTGCTTCCTGAATAAAGGCAGATTTGATTCAATTATGACTCCAACTACAAGAAAAAGCCCTATCATTCCCCCCGTGGTCTGAAGAAGAATTTAGACTCATGAGTTAAACATGCTTTCCAGACTCATCTCCCTCTACCCATCCCTCTGCCTTCTCCTCCAGTCACCCGCCCCACTCCCCTTTGTAAGAGGAGCTGTGTGCTTCCTGCTTCTGCCCCTTATCCTCACACGGTTTCTCCATCTGCCCTTCCTCTCCCCAACTCTGCCTATGGAAATCCCACTCAACCCTCAGGCCCCATATCAAATAAACTTTCCTCTGATTCTTCCCAACCAGCCTTACTCATTCTGTAAATTATCATGGCCTTTTATTGAGGGCAGTTTGTCAGTCTCTAACCAAACCTTTCAAAACGCCGTAAATAACACAGCAATTTCACTTCAAAACTCTATCCCAAAAAAATACATTTGTGCATAAAGGAAAGTCCATGGATGTTCATTGTAGCACTGCAAGTCTCTGTAAAAACAGAAACAATGTAAATGCTCAGCAATGGAGAAATATTTCATCAAATTACAATGCAGCTATATACCAGAATATTTACAGCCTATAAAAAGAACTAAGTAGATTGTTGTGTAGCACGAAGAATATCAATATATAAACATGGTAAAAATAAAAAGTAAATTGCAGAATACTGAGTAGAGTATAAACTCATTTTTATGGAAAGAAGGGGGAGAGAAAGGCTATTTCAGTATATCTGAGCATATATTTATAAGTGTACAGAAAAGGTTTAGAAGGATAGAGATTAAAATGGATAATGGTATTTACCATTAAAGATGATAATGGGATAGAATAAAGTAGGTATTTAATTTTTTTAAATTTTGGATTTTGAATGTTGCTGATAAGTTTGCATTGCTTTTATAGTATTAAAAAAAACCCTGAAATTTCCTTCCACTGAACTCTACCATTTTTCACACCCACTGTAGTTCAGGTATGAACATTTCTGCCTCTTCTACAAGACTGTAAAGCTTTCAGAAAAAGGAACCACAACTTGTTCCTTTCTGTACAGCCCGCTGTATCCATCATGGTTGTTCTTTGTACAGGTTGTGGAGTTATTTATTGGTTTGAAATGAGGCCCATAAGTATCCTTTCGACTGGGCTTAGAAATTCCTCCAGGGTGTCATCGACATCAAGGACAAGGCCTAAATAAACCCAGGAGTAAAAAACAGCTTCTTCCAGGAGCAATAGGAGCAGCAGAAAGGAAGAATGACAAGCACCAATCCAATTTCCCTCTCTGTCCCAGCAGTTGGACAAAATCTGGATATATGCATGAGATATGAATGTGGGTGAGTATGAGAAATGAAAAGGAAATAGAAAAAATTGTTTTTAAAAAGACAGCTTAAGAGGCTATTATCAAAAAGGCCAGGGAGAACAAGGGTGGGTGCAAGTTTGAAGAAAACACAACATATGTCCATTGTTGCCGAGAATGAAAATTGGTACAGACACTAGAGAAAACTGTATGAGAGGGTCTTGAAAAAATCAAAAATAAAGCTTCCACATGATTCAGCAATCCTTCTTTGTGTGTTAAGCCAAAGGAAATGAAATCAGTATCTCAAAGATATCTGTGTTTCCACACATTGCAGTGTTATTCACAATAGCCAAGCTACAGACACACCTTAGTGTTTGTCAATGGATGAATTAAAAATATGTTGTCCATACACTCTGAAATATTATTTCATCATAAAAAGAAGGAAATCCTGTCATATGCAACTACATAGATGAACCTGGAGGACATTATGCTAAGTGAAATGAGTAGGCACAGAAAGACAATCTCACTTAGATGTTAATCTAAAAAAGAAGACCTCATAGAGGCAGAGAGTAGAATGGTGGTTGCCAGAGACCACCTGGAGGTGGGTGGAGGAGTTAGGTTGATGTTGGGCTATGGGTAAAAACTTCCTGTTTTAAGATGGTAAGTTTAGGGGATTTAATGTACAGCATGGTGACTATAGTTAACAATACCGTATTATATACTTAAAATTTGCTAAGAAAGTAGATCTTCAGTGTTCTCAACGAACACATACAAACACACCAATGGCAATGGATAAGATGATGGGTGTATTAATTAGCTTGAACATGTTAATCATTTAACGATGTATTCATATATAAAACCATCATGTTTTACATCCGAAATATACACAATTTTAATTCATCAATTATACCTTAATAAAGCTGGGGGAGGGGGAAATCATCCCAAAGGGGGAAAAAAAATCAAAAAATTAAAAGAATAGGACACACCTAACTGGCTCCCAAATCAATAACTTTGCTATGCTGATATTTGGTTTTGCTTCTAATTCTATCCACCCCACTCTTTTAACAGGAGAGAGTGAGTCAAGAACCCATTAAGAAAAAAAAATATGGTTAAGAGAAAAGGATTTGCAGTCCTGTGGGACCTGGTTTCAAATCCAGCTTTATCATTGACTGGTAACCTTGGGCTTATTACTTCTCTGATCTCCAGCTTTCTTGTTGGTAAAACAGATGAAAAATACAATTGTCTAAACCATGGTTTTGAGAGTTAAATGAAATAGCATATGCAAAACATCTGGAAAATGCTTAAAATATGATTGTTCATAATTGTGGGGCCCACTCTTTCCTGATGCTGCAGCCTTCTCCCGCCAGCAGGCCCATGCTGTCCCCACAACCCCCCACTGGCACCCTATTCCATTGCCATGCCCAGTGGGGGAGCAATTAAACTCTAACTCAGCCAAAACCTCTGCCAGACTGCCCCTGCTCTTTCCTCCTATGAGGCTGGCAATTCTCACCCCTGCTACCCATTCAGCCCCTACACCTCCAACCAGCTCCCAAGGCCCCTCTCTCCATCTCTTACTTCTTCTAGTGGTCAGAGAGTCTTAAAACCTCATTAAATTAAAGGGTTTGTGAACTCGGACTCAGGCGTCAACGAGCTACCTCTTTGGCCCAGAAACAACTCAACAACCTGGACTCAGTTCTGGACATGGGGCTCAAGATTCTTGTCAGTAATAATTCTGTACATTCTGGGTCACAAGACTATGCCAGTTGCCCACAAAACCACCTTGACAGCTCTGGTTCTGCAGGAAATTGTTTTTGAGTCTTAAGTAGCTGATCTAGAAGTGGTCTTTGACAAGAGAAGCCACTTCTAAATGTGGGGCCACCTGCATATGAGCTAATGCTATTTAAGAGTGTAGCTAATTCAACCAATCTGACCTGCAGGATATTATCAGAAAACTCAATATGCCACAAACCTTACACAAATTCATTCACTCGTTCCAAATATTATAGAGCACATGCTTTATGCCAGGCACATTTCAGGGACTGGGATAGAGAAAGAAGGTCTGCCCTCATGCAGCTTATAGTCCACTGCGGGAGTGAGATGAGCAATGCCTGATCCAGGAGCTCAGAGAAGACATGGATCAGGAGCTGGTAATACTGAGAAAGTGCTACCTCAGGGAAGTGCTCAGGACAGGTATCTCCAAGGAGGTGACATTGGAGGTAAGACCCGAAGGATAAGAGGATAAGCTCAGGGAAATGTGTATTCTAGGCAGAAAGGCTATGATCTCAAGAAAGAACAAGCCAGGTATATCCACCCCATATGATAACTGTGTTTTTTTTTTTTTTTGACTCAAAATTCATAATTCATTACTTCCTTGCTAAAAATGTTATTTCAGTTTTCCTTTTTCAGCAGCTATTATTTCTGTGACCGAGATCTCCAGAGAGAGCAAGAAAGAGACAAGGAAATGGTATCAAGCAGCACACTTGTTTTTCCTCCCTGAAAAATTATGGTAACTTCCTGAACAGGTGATACAAGGGGTTGCTGATTGGTTTATTGAGAAAATAACTAATGCTAAGCAGTATGGGACTTTTCTGATATTTTATTCAGATTCAAAATATCCAGCTGGGCCATTCATTATCTCTGATAATAATCTGAAAATACTTAACTGTGGGTTTGTTTGTGTTTTTGCCTCTAAAGATAAAAAAATTAACTTATACTTCTACTGAGGATTTATGAAGGTCAGTAGATAAATTTTTAAAGGCACGTTAAGGGTACACTTTTGCACAAAAATTCTAATTAACATGACCCTACTCTCCCTCAAAAGAAGGGTATTGGTCAAAAGTGGCAAACCGCAGACTCCAACGAGACACAACCGTAGAGGTGGTGCCTCTGCTTTCTGTTGCTGTGTACCTATTTCACAGCTCTCGGGGTTTCCAACAATCTCAACTTCTTCAGGAGTGGAAAGATGGAAGGACTTGCTTCAGGAACTATTGGTCAAACTTAAGACATACCCCTTGCCTTCTCAGCCCTTCTCTAGCTTCATATGCAAAACAAGACAAGGCATTCACCTAGTCTCTTGCTCAGTTTGGAATTTGGAAGTTGGTCTTTTGTTTTGTTTGTCTTTTTAGGGCTGTGCCTGTGGCATGGATGTTCCCAGGCTAAGGGTCCAATCAGAGCTGTAGCTGCTGGCCTTTGCCACAGGCGCAGCAACATAGGATCCTAACTGTGGCTGTGACCTACACCACAGCTCAGGGCAATACTGGATCCTTAACCCACTGAGCAAGGCCAGGGACCGAACCCACAACCTCACGGTTACTAGTCAGATTCATTCCCACTATGCCACAAAGGGAACTCCTAGAAGTTGGTCTTGAGCAGCCATTTTTAGGTCTCCTCTTTTTCAACACTGGAATCTTTTTTTTCTGGTGACAGCTTACCTGGAAACCAACAGATAAAGCTGAACTCCTCTATTGGCAGGTCCCCTCCTTCCCTCAGGGCATCCATGGCACAGAGCTGTGGAGCCCAGTGTGTGCAAACTGTAGCTTGTATCCTGGGAGACCATAATCACTATTTTCTAGTGAAGAAAAACAGGGAGAAAATAGAGTATTCCAGGAGTTCCCGCTGTGGTCAGCAGGTTAAGAACCTGACATAGTGTCCATGGGCATGCAGGTTTGATCCCTGGCCTCACTCAGTGGGTTAAGGATCTGGCACTGCAGTGAGCTATGGTGTAGGTCTCAGATGCAGCGGATCCTGTGCTGCTGTGACTGTGATGTAGGCCGGAAGTTGCCCCGTCAGTTCAACCCCTAGCCTGGGAACTTCCATATACCACAGATACAGCTATGAAAAGAAAAAAAAAAAAAAAAGAGTACATGTGTATTCCATACAAAGTAAGGATCCATGTTATTTTGTGGGAGAAAATAGTTATAGTCAACAAATAGTCAATGTCTCTTTAATGTACACTAACTTTAGGTGAACAAAACAGTTAAAAGCTCTTGTCAAGATGGAACTTATATCCTAGAATGATATTCACACATATAGATCATATGAAATATGTATTACAGATGGTCCCTGACTGATTCTGTTTCACTTAGGATTTTTTTATTTTTATGGTGGTGCGTAAGTGATACACATTCATTAGAAACTGAACTTTGAATTTTGAATTTTGATTTTTTTCCCAAGCTAGCAATATGTTGTACCATATTCTCTTGTGATGCTAGACAGCAGAAGTGAGCCTCAGCTCCCACTCAGCCACGTCATCACAAGGGAGGAGAGCTGATATCCTTATGACCATTCTGTACCCACACAACCATTGTTTTTCACTTTCAGCACAGTATTCAATAAGTCATATGAGATATTCAACACTTTATTATAAAATAGGCTTTGTGTTATATGATTTTGCCCAACTGTAGGCTGAATGGAAGTGCTCTGAACACTTTTAAGGTAAGCTGGGCTAAGCTATGATGTTTGGTAGGTTACGTGTGTTAATGCATCTTTGACTTACGATATTTTCAACTTAGGATGGGTTTATCAGGACATAACCCCATCATAAGTCGAGGAAGATCAATATGTGTATATACATACACAAACACACAGAGGAACAGGGAGAAATAAGTTAGAAAGTCACTGGTATAATCTCTCAGATATATTCTAAAGCTTATGATTTAAATCAGAGCTTTTTAACAATACTAAATAATTTTATAGCTCTGGAATATACTCATGTGTCTGTAAGCTTGATATACACCTTGTACTCAGTGGCACTTTAAAACATTTAATGATGCTATCAACAAGCCAACTAAGTCAACTGACCAAACTCCTTTTTGGGAGTGAAAAACTAAACCTTCATTGCCTATGCTTATATATTGATAACAAAGGAAGAAGGACTAGGGTCAATGGTAGGGTTCTTGGCAGGTAGCTGAAATGTGTGGCCAGAACTGGAGCTGAGAGCACCTGTAAATCAAATGTCCTCAGTGCTATGTGAACTCACATAAGAAAGGGCATTTCTCTGCCTTTATCAGCTTTCATTTCTTAACTCAAGGTTAACTTTCTCTTAACATCTTCTCGAGGCCCCACAGATCATAGTGATCTTTGTCTACAGTGGTTAGTTCTTTGTTACAACTTCTGCTATGGCAAAGTTTGTCAAACTCTAATGTGCTCACAAAACACCTCGGGATCTTGTTAAACTGCAGGTTCTGGTTCAGTAGATCTAGGGGGGTCCTGGAATATTGCATGTCTAACAAGCTCCCAGATGACCATGCCGTGAAAGCAAGATGGTAGAACACTTACACACACCCACACCCACATGTGTACACATATGTGTATCAGGGAGTTGTGTTAAGGGCAAGGATTGTGATAAATTCATCTAAGCTTGCTAGTGACAGGGAACTACATCCTTTGTGGATGATAATTTGGAAAATTAAATGACTGATCACATTTGTCATTTGTCATTTGGACTCAAACCTAGCAAAATAATGGAGTAAATGCTAATGATGTATGTCTTAAAACGTCATCTCTACCACATTCTACCTGAATTCTCCATCAACTTTAATTGTTCATGGTGTTCAGGATGTGTTTAAAAGGCACACAGCACACAGAGGAACATGAAAAGGTGGCTTTAGCAGTGCAGAAATAATCTTTTGTAAAAATACATTTATTTATAAAATATAACTAATAATTTTAAATGGGGTATTTATTTATTTTCATTATGGAATTTCATTTATATGAAAAAAATCATCTCTGAGACTTCTTTAAATCAGAAGCTGCAACCTATATGGCAGTAGGCAGAATTCAGCCCCGTGGTTATGTTTTAAGTGTATATTTTAAAATTAGTGACCAACAGTTAAAAATTGGGTGAGTTCACATAAAATTAATTCAGATTTCTGATTCCTTTCAAAAAAAATCAGAAAGTCTTGGATTAGTTGGTTCTCTGTACCTCACTGAATTAGAAAAGCCTGTAGCTTTTAGACACCACATTCGTTTTTCACTGATGTTCCTGTTCTACTCTCCTAGGCTAGGGGTTTGCAAATCCCACGCTACATAATAAATTCTTTTTCTCTATTTATGTTATAATTTGGATTATGTGAATTCACCAAATATATATTTTTCCCAGAATATATAAATTGCTAAAAAAATAAATTCAGATACATTGTTTACCAGGCCGTTTTTACACTCTTTCCCATTTTTTAATCTACCAGCAAATGTATTTAATGATCACATTAGTAATTTCCTCCATATTTGACTTCTCTTAGTTGGCTGAGCTCTTCTTTCATCATTTAAAAAATATAAAGATACTCTCTTATATGTGTTTCTATCAATTAAATGAACAAAACACTAAGAAGTAAATGATAATGACAAACATTTAGAAAATTGGTGGTGAAAGTTATATCATTCAATATTAATAAAATTACAGGATTTCATCATGTTTCTCCAACATAAGTGATTTCATTGTAAACACTGGCTCTCGCTGGTCTAAAATGCATTCATACAAAAACAGTCTCTAATGATGACTAGGTAACATTCATGCTATATGAATTTTTTAAAGTAGGAAGGCACTGCCACCCCAATAGTACTGCTAATAGTACAGCCTAATTCAGCTTTACTTAGGAAGCCTTATGTCCTCCTTCCCACTCTTGGAGTACTCCAAGCATACTCCCCATGACATTGGTACTTGCTCTTCCTGCATCGTGGCTTGCTCTCTCCTCGGATATTCATGTGGCTAATTTCCTTACTCCTTTCAGTCTCTACTCAAATGTCCTTTCCTCAGAAAGACCCTTCTGGACCAGCCTAAAATAGCAGCCCCAACAAGAGCTATCAACTTACCCTCTTTGTTTTTCTAAATACCATTTACTACCACCTGACACATATTTACTAATATGTTTCTACCTCCATGTCACCAAATGTAATCCCGACAAGGAAAGGGACTTGTTTTATCCCAGTGCCTTGAATAGTGTCTGCAACATTGTAGAAAACATCTGATGAATGACCCTGTGTATCTCTGAATAACCCTGTGTCACTCCTTCTCTCTTGTTGTTCCAACATTTGATATTTGTAAAAGGGGAAAGATTTATGCAATGTGAAGAGAAAACAGAGTACTGGCATTTGAAAGAGAGTTAATAATCTTTAAAGACATTTTACTCATTATACTTTCCAACATGAGTTTAGGTATCTCTGAAGAGGGAAGCATAGTAACTTATAATGTGGGCACTGTCTTCTTTTTCCATTTATCTGTTTTTCTTCTTTCCTATCTGTTTTTGGACACAGTCCTTTTCCTCCACATCACATGTGAATTGCTATTCTCTGAGCACCTTTTTCTCAAATATGATTTTACATGATAGTTCGGGAAAGAAAATGTAGCTGTGCCATTCAAATCTCCTCTTTGCATTCATTAGCGCAAAAATGGAAAAGTCCCAACACCAGACACACCTCATCATAGCACACCTCACCCATCATCTCTGGAAGGACAGCCGGCTTCCCTCTTAACAGATTATCATGCAAGGAAAGCCAAGTGGTGGAAAAGAATGCCCAGAGAATTTCAATTCTTTCCCTGACATGCTCTAACTTGGCATTTGTCTGCATTGTGAACATACACAATCCCACTAAGGTGAAACCTCAAACATTCAGTGGCTAACTTTTCAGAAAATGTTGACGGAGGAATCTAGTATAAGGCACAAATGAAATTTTCCACAGAAAAGAAAATCATGGACATGGAGAACAGACTTGTGGTTGACAAGGGGGAGGGGGAGGGAGTGGGACGGACTGGGAATTGGGGTTATTACATGCAAACTATTGCCTTTGGAATGGATAAGCAATGAGATCCTGCTGTAAAACACTGGGAACTATATCTAGTCACCTATGATGGGGCATGATAATGTGAGAAAAAAGAATGTATACATATATGTGTGACTGGGTCACCTTGCTATACAGTAGAAAATTGACAGAACACTGTAAACCAGGTATAATGGGGGGGAAATCATTAAAAAAAGAGAGAGAGAATGTTGGCACAAGGATTACATTTTGAGAAAGCAAGAGCCTATTGCTAAATAGCGTACATGGAAGAGATTCAAACAAGTTCAGTGAAATGACCAACATATTCCCCTACCCTGGGGCCCTTTCAGAGCAACATGGCTTATCAGTGAGCCAAGCTGTCAGGAACCTATATTCTGGAGGGTAAAATAAACAACCCATTTTCATTCTAAAGCAGATATAGTGCAGAAGTGACTCTTAACACTCACTCAACTCATTCGGTCATCCTTAACTTGAGGAAATAACTTATTCCTCTCTCAGAGACAACACTGTCTATGTGGACCATTACAACTAGGCAGGCTTCTGAAGTGCTTTAGAAAAATGGTATTCTGAGAATATTCAATATGTGTAGATTACAGAAGACTCAGCAAATTTCTGTGATATACCATTCTTTTGGGAAAAGACCCACATGGAGAAATCTGTATTTTGCTGCAATGACACACAAATTCCCAGGTGTGTTCTTCTACACAAAGAGCAGATGTAATTAAAGTAAATGTCTTAGAAGTTCCTTTAGAAAAAAGAAAAGGTGTATGTCAACCAAGCAACACAGGTTTCTACAATATGCTGTGAATTGTCATCAAGAACTCAGTGAAAGGGACTGTTTGCATCATGTTTGGTGTTGAATTCCTTGACACCCTAAGCACATGGACTCAATCGTCCCCTGAATTCTACACTTTTACACTTCAAAGCCTGTTCTGGAGGGTACCATTCCATAAAAGAGAGCCTCACGTCAAGGCATGGCAAATTAGAATTCTCAAGAACACTTGCCCCACCTCATCATCTTCTTTTGAAATCTTCTAATTTTGAGAACATTTATCCAAAGTAGAAATCATAAAGCGTTTGGAAATTGATTAAATCATTGTGGACGCTTATGATGATAAGAGAATATCACTTGATATATTATTTCTCCAGAATGACAGTTTGTATTTCCGGTTTCTATTCTATGGTATACACTATTACCTAAATGTTCATCTGATATCAAATACTTGGGGTCTCCTGCTGCATAATTTCTGTCCAATTGTGTGCATTTAATAGATGAGGGCTTTCAAATTATGCATACATGTACTCACCAGGTACTGTGTAAAGAGACACAACATTTTTTAAAGTGAGCTTGGCTGTCAGCTTTCAAAGGAAAGATTTTAAAATCTTCTGCTTCAGTAAGAGTGCAAACCTTTGGAAGGCGGGTATCTTTTAGAAATCAAGGAGTCTAAGAAAAAAAATACAACTATTAAAATGCACATACACTGCTGGCTGGAACTGTTGTGACAGCCAGCAGTATCAGCGTCAGTCAATTATCTTCACAAATGCCTCTTGTGCTAATGAGCACTCACAAAAATCAGCAGACTTTTCTGGCAAGGAGAAAAGATCAGTTTCATTGCTTGCAGAACTAATTCAGGTTACAAAAGTGAAGGCTCCGCCATCGCTGCCTCTTTTACTGCTCCTTTTGTAAAGCCTTTTGATGTGTACTGAAGAGCTGGGTCTGTGTTTGGGCCTCTTCATCTCCAGTTCATTGCCTGCCATTAACATACATATCCATATGAAAAGTTCGGTAAGTCACTAACAGCTGTCCAGAAAGGGGTTTGAGAAGGAAGGGGAAAAAGAACCTATTCCTTCTCAAAATGCTGACAATACTATTTAGCCTCTTTTTGGCAATGATATACCTAACTTTTAAAAGCCGCCTTTCACTCAAAAAAGGACTAGGCATAATACAACATTCAAACACATAGTGGTTTTTCATTTTGAAACAGTCATTTGCTGTATTCACGGGGGGAAAAAAGTCTATAGTTACCAGATGCAAAGGAAATCCATCCTTCATGATACATATGTATATGGCACGCACACACACACACACACATTCACTCACTCACTCCATGTTGTTTCTGCAAGATGCTAAATAACCTCACATCTTCCACTTAACCCAGAGGAAAACCCCCTGCGACAGATGCTCCTGAGAGGTTTTATGCCCATCGCCTTCTTCAGTTTATGACACTGACAGTTATCTATGGTCGATTTGTTATCAATGGACACTGTTTTAGTAAAAGAAAATACTACCAAAATTGTGCCATAACATTTTTTAAAAAAGATGTAAAATCTCTCCCTGGATGAGTTGAAAACTCCTTTCAGGGGGAAAAAAAAACAGACAAGTCAGAAAACTACAGGTCATGGTTTGGAATGGGGGACTCATATTACACATTTTCAAGTTTGATAAGACCATGTGGACCATTGTGTCATCTCATCCATGGTCCACAACTTCTAAAGACAGTGACACAGTTCAGCTAAATCACATCTTACAAGAGGGACATAGTCAGCTTTCCTTTAAGAAGAGGCTCTGAAGGCCAGAGTGGGAAGAAATAAATAGGTTTTAAATTCATGAAAAAGGGTGCTTCCCAATCATTTGGTCTATGGCTTAGTTGTGTCAAACTCAGAAAGAAAGCACGTGATGGATAAATGCTTTTCCTCCCACCCCCTCCTACTCCCTCCCACACAGGGAGTTCATGACCCTGGGCCATCTCAAGGCTCACACTGCACCCAACTTTGCTAGACCTGAGCAGGAAAAGAAGGGCAGGCAAGGCTCTGTTGATTATCAAGGTTTGACATCATTTATAAGCTGGCTCTTTCTTTCTTTCCCTTTCTTTTCTTCCTTCTTTCTAACTCAGAAGCACAATGCTAGAGAAAGCTAGTAGCTCCCAATTCTGCAGATTTCATTCCTGTAAGGACCCTCCCCCTTTGCAGAAGCATCTTGTGTGACATAAAAACCAAGACTTTAATCCCACTTGTTGCTCCCTCCCCACCTTCCCCCCCCCCGCCCCCCGCCCCGAACTTTCTATTCTCTTTTCAGCAGCATCTCTTCTAGATCGGTCACTAAAAATCTTTAACTTTGCCTATTTTGATCTGAAAATTAAATCTTATTTATTATGCATCCTGTTTGTTGTCCTTGAAGAACCCCAGCATTCATTTAAAGGGATCCAGAATGACTTCTTAAACACATTTCTCTCTTTGCTGCAATTAAACAAAGTGGAGCTGTGATTAGTCCTCCACAGGGGGGAAAGAAAAAGACACCCTTGAATCAAAATGGGGGGACCTGGCTGGGCATTATTGCCTCACAATGCAGGAGTTTATTGCCGAAACCTGCTTATCCCCCAGCTCCACACTCCATGGGAACTTCAGTCAGGTGGAAAGTTATTCTCTTCTCTGCTGAAGCAGCTTGAAGTATCCTAAGTCCCACTAAAGCCCCTAAAGCTCTTCCTCGTAACTGAGACATTTAGGCTAATCTTTATAGGAGTTTTGCATGAGCTTCTGCTTTTTTGTTGCACTTAGAAGGAGAGTTAATGATGAGCTTTCACTGGTTTCTCTCTCTCTCTCTCTCTTTTTTTTTTTTTAATCTAAGCCAAAAAGCGCCTGTTTAAGTACCACCTCCCTCCAGCCCTTGGGAAACCACTCAAGAGGGCTTTGCTTGGCTCTGTGTTCATGACACATAATGAAAACAATTTTACGCTGTGGAGGGAAGTATTGGGCAATTACTGATGTAACAGCCACCTGCAGTAGCGAGCCCTGGCTGCAGCATTGCGCGGTTCATGAATATTTTATGGTGTGATGTTATTTTGAATGGCTGGGGCAGGTGAAGGGGGCTGAGGGTGTAATAAGTAACTCTGCTGGAGGCTGTGTAGCTGCTCTGTTTCCCCGCAGAGTCCACAGTGTAACACCAAGAAGCATCCTGACCCTGCCTGGATCGACGCGAGGGCAGCTGAGGCTGAGGCAAGATGCTATGACAAGTCACGGTGGGCACCCTTTACAAACCCTTGTCTGCCGATTTTACACACGATGTCCAGCTTGAAAAGCCCCAGCATCAATCTTGTCTGATTTAATTTGATAAATTAAGTGTGGATAAGGATTAAATGAGAATTTTGTAATGGAGCAAACTTGTCCTTACTCTCTAATCCAGTTAAGAGAGTATGGGAGAAACCCTGTAAAATCTACAGCAATGGCTTGAGAAGGGAAAGTGAAAAAGAGATATTATGTCCATATATAAGTTGAATGAAAATGCTATTCTTGCTTTCTGGTGCTTGCAGGTGAAATATACACAAGCTGTGTACACACAAATCTAACATCACACCTGCATATTTTATGGAGGACTTAGAAATACAGGAGAGAAATAAGGGTTGCAACATGTTTTATGTAGTAAAATACAGCTATTGAGAATTTTTCAGGAATAGGTGGAATATTTTGAGTATCATTTCCTTTTTCAAATGTTATTTTCCTAATAAGAAATGTCAAGATTTAAACTGAGTATCGTAGCATAAAGAATACATTTCCAGCATTTCAGACTTTGTGATTCTTCCTACTGGCATATTTAAGATTTCAGGCACAAAAATCATATTGTATATGACCAAGATACAAACAGTATAAAATTATTTTACATGACAGTTATATTTCTGTAGAATGCAACTGTATGAACAAACACTAGTTATCTAGACAGTTGATGGAAATTCAAAACAATGCAATGTAAGATTCTATCAAAATTCTCTTTTTAAATTTGTGTGTGTGGTTAGAGTGGGAGAATGTTGCTTTTGAAGAAGAGTCTGGGAAGACTGTACATTAGACCTCAGGCTGAATAGCTTTGTCCTAGAGAACTTGCTTAGAAAAAGATACAAAAGATTTGCAGAATCCTTGGGCACAAATTGGCACAGAGAACAGAAATGCAGAACAGAAGCACAGAAGGAAAATGTAGCAGACTAGACATTCCGAGAATAATGTGGGGCAACAGAGGAATTGCCAGAGTGACAATTTAGAGATTATAAAAGATACTCTTTAATTTTTGTAAGAGGTAGTTTTATTGGTATGCTCATAACATTTCATAATATTAATTTAGAGCTTGTACCAGAATGAAATAATGTGGTGATATGTTAAATTTTCCACTCTAGTGTTCACCTTGTAGTAGAATTCTGAAGTACCGCTGCTTCCAATGGTTGACAATCCCATTTGCACTTCAAAAATTATAAAATCAGAATGACAGAAATGATAAGAGTTCAGTTAATCTGGGCAAGAAGCACTTTATCAAATGGCAATACATTACCCAAATCCTAATCTTATGATTTAGTTTTGGCATTACTACCTAGTGTGTCCATTGAAAGACCTGTCCCAGCTTGCTTGAATATGCCATCCATCGTCTATACGTAAGGTGCGATGGCAGTCCTTTTTAAAATATTGGTACTCTTCATTAACAAAGCGGAAATGATGGCATCAGATGATCTTTATAAATCATGTCGCTGTGAGCCACCTCTCTCCACAAACAGCTTGAATCAAGAGTAAGGTAATAAAATACCAAATAGTGTTAATATAGTAATATTAGTAGAAATTAACATGTATTCAAGAAATTCCAAAATATTTAATTTTGTCTCACTCTACGTATTTTTTTCGGCTTCATAATGTAGGTTAAAAGTGCCCTGATTTAGCAATTTTATAAAGATCAAATTATAAACATGCAGTACATTTCAGATTCTCATAATTAGATTTTTAGCTTAAGAGATGTTAAACTCTGTGTGTAAACGACATTATTTAAAAGTCTGTCTTCTAAAAGAAAATTGCTGTTTGACAATTCTATAGAATATTCAAGAAAGGTAATTATACTGCTCTGCTTGTTAAAGATGCAGGTGTTGAATAAAGTCACTGCTTCAGCTTTTGCAGAAAACCCCAATGAAGAAGAAAAAGGAGATGTGATAACAAAACTCCATTGCCAAATCTTTATCTCCCACACATCAGAGTATTGGTTCACATTGTCTCCATTTCCTCTTATGAGTGAGTAATACAAAAATGATCAGAAGAAAAATTCCCAGCCAGTCCACCAATGCAGAGAAGCTGTGATGAAAGAAAGTAGATTTCTCTGTATAATGTCTACGGGACACTGCTGTTTTCAAATCAGATATTGAGATAAAACAACAACCACAAAACAGGAGGATTTTTAAAAAATGAAGGCAATAAAATAAAAAGGTGACAAACAAAATGATCACAGTTAAAAACTTGACCCAATTTTGTAGAAATGCTTAGGGTTTTTACATTCATTTATTTACTCAACTACAGGTAACCAGCCTAGAAAAAAAAATCAATTTTGAAAAGTATAAATTTTATTAAAATCTTAACTAAATTATTGAATGCAACTCTAATGTCTTATAAGAAAATGATGGGGAGTTCTCATTGTGGCACAGTGGGTTAAGGACCTGGCATTACCACAGCTGTGGTGTAGGTCACAGCTGTGGTATAGGTTGGAGGTATGGCTCGGATTCAATTTCTGGCGCTAGGAAATTCCATATGTTGCAGGCGTAACCAAAAAAGAAGAGGAAAAACAAAAACAAAAAAAAAACCAAAAAACGTTGTGGCCTAGAGAAGCCCTAAGTGTCTTTATTTTACTGAAGAGTAAGACGCTTTTCATGGACAGTGGGATGTAGGATATCATAGGCACATGTGTGCAGGTACCCACACGCACTCACCCACATCCCGAATGGCCAGAGTTAATGACAAGTATGTTCTAGGGGATGCTGAAAGTTTAGCTCAACAGCAATTAAAAGGCTTTTTCTGAGTCTGAATACATTTAAAGGCTCCAAAGGACATTTATGTCTTCCCTTCAATATTGGACGAGGATCATGAGTCAATAAAAAGACAAGATGAACACAAAGATTTTAGGTGTTGGCACTTTGTTCTTCTCTTGGCTTTTCCTGGTGCTTTTAGAACAGACAGAGTTGTATCTGAATTGAAAAAGAAAAGGTGGGGACCACAATATTTTAATTTCCTAAACTATTCCCATATTTTTAACAGAAAGTTAAGAGAAGAGCAAGAAAGTCATTCCATTCTCTCTTACTCCTGGTGAAAACATACCCAATCATTTTCAAGCTCTTAATTTGATTAAAGGTCTTTTGTCTCTATTCTCTTTTCCCATGAGAATGTTTCCTCTTCAACCAAATAGCTGAGGTCCCAACCCTTCTATTCATCTTTTTTCAATGTCTCCAGCCACAAAGCTCCTAACAGTACTAACTGCTTATGCTTTAACTGATGTGAACTTATACTATTTTTTAATTCTTTCAGATATAAGCTTTAGATGACAATGTAAATGGCGCCTCCTAGAGTTGTGTAGTACAGGGACCCCTGGACGCATGGATCTCTGCTCTGTAGTAAAATTCTCTCTTTAATGGCAAAGTGTTTATTTTTCATACACCCACACCCATGCCATGGTTCCTCAGTGCTCTTCCCATAACTGATAGTCAATTAAAACAACCTTCCAACTTGAAAATACCCCATTTCTCCCTCCTGCCATTTATATGTAGCAGCTGAGGTTCACAAAGCACTTGCCACACATTAGAGCTACTTGACTGCCTACAAACTACGGTTTGTCAGAGTAGCAAGGAAAGACTTTATCCTGATTGCACACATGAGGGAATTGATGCTCAGAAACTGGCAGCATCTAAACTTGAACTCTGTTCTCATGACTCCCAATGCAGTGCTCTCGTTAGTTATCGCTTATACTGCCTCTCTCTTTGATGGCTCTTTTCACATAGTTGAATCATCAGGATTTGACTTAAGGAAGTGAAAAGCACCTGCACGCTGGCCAAGGCAGGATTTGGGGATGCTACTTCATCTAGGCTAGGGCAGAGAGCCAAGGCAAAGGCAATGACACAAGCCTGCTGCTATATTGCCTTTCTTGAAAACAGGCTTATGTCTGTTCTGAGCAGAGTGAGAGGAAAGGGGGAGTAGAACACCACTGTGGTTGATGGACTGGATGATTCAAGGGTCCTTTGAAGCAAGTTGGTCTTAGAGGTCCCCAACTACCTTTTAGTGACACCTATTACTGAAAAAATAAAGTGCCCAGGGAATATAGACATAATGGTGACAACTTGAGACATTGGGTAGTTTACCTTCTCGTGAATAGAAATGTTGTCTGAGAAACTGGAAGGGCAGAACATTTGAAGCTTCTTCTATGGTATTTGAACAAAGGAAACTGGCTTTCAGCTAATGATGAAAACATGTTGCTTATGATTTCTCCTTTGAAGTCCAGCTTCCTCAAAACAAGACTTCAGGAAATAGCATGTAGGTGTCATGAAGCTTTTATTAACCTGTATAGAGCAGGTGGCCCCCAGGATTTACTCTTAATCTTTTTAGGACAGAGTAGCTGTACCATTTCATGTGAACTACATCCTTAGTCTACAAGACTTCGAAATTCTAGTACATGCTGTGGCTTTCTGGACAAGTCCTACTTTTCTGATCTGATCTCACCCTACCTTTGCCAGTGCTCATTACACATCAGCCTCATAAATTATTTCTGTTTCTCAAACACTGAAAATGGCCCCTGCCTTAGAGTTGTTGGACTTGCAATTCATAGGCAGGGGAATGTTTTTCCCTAGGTGATCTTGCAGGCACTGTCTTTTTAATCCAGATTCCAGATAAAAATCACTCCTCAGAGAGAGGTCCATTTATAACTGTCCTTCAATTGTCACAGCACTTCGTTTCATTTTTTGTGGCAACAGACATGACTATCTGAAATCATTTGCTTATTACCTTTTAATGTTTTTCTTCCCATTGCCCCATGAGATTTTTTGTCTGTCTTTTTTTTTTTAAGAGATTTAATCTTTAGAACAATTTTAGGTTTATGGAAAAACTGAGCAGATAGTACAAAGAGTCCCCATGTATCTCCCTCTCCATCTCCCCTTTCTCACACACACTTTCTCCTGTTACTAACAACTTACATTAGTATAATACATTTGTGTAATTAATGAACCAATATTGATACATGGCTCTTAACTAAAGTTTATCATTTCTTCAGATATCCTTAGTTTTTGCCTAATATCCTTTTCGGTTCCAGAATCCCATTCAGGATAAGAGATTACATTTAGTCATCATGTTTACTTGGGCTCCTTTCTGCTCTGACAGTTTCTCAGACTTGCCTTGTTGTCTGCATTTTCCATGGCTGATTGCCAAACCTGAGAACTGGGCCTGCCATATAACAGGTACTCAAAATGTCTGCTGAGTGTGTGTGAATGAATTAATAGCTTCAGTGAGGAATTCGCAATTAGTATTATGCTACTTTGCATTTGTTTAGCACTTTACAACTCACAAGATGCATTCATTTATCTTTTCGCTGTCCTGATAATCCTGTGAGGTGGGCTAGAAGTTAGTGAATTGCTTTTGGTATAGTAAAGATTGCCCTTAGATTGCACTTGTGTTCCCTGATGATCCTATTCTTTGTACTACCCCAGTGGAAAGGATGGACCTCAGATGAAAATAACAATGGGGTCGATTTTATCTCAAGAGGTGGATAAGTCAAGTGACAAAAGTGCTACAATCTTCACTGAAAGACAACAAAACTTGAATAAATAAACATAACATACAGTAGATAAATAGATGATAGATGATTCATGCCTGACTCTAAAACTTAGACCAAATTGATTTAATGGGTGATGCACTTTTTTCAACAACCATCTAAACTTATATTTATTGAGTGGATGTTTAATGACTCAATTATATATACATTGTACCATAGTAGTATTACTATAGTTTGGTAAAACATGTTATACTTGTTAATCTTGGTACCGGCAACAGTTAGTGGGACATCAGTTATATCATTACTTAATTTGGGGTATTATAGAACACTCGAACATTTAAAAGATATAAATCTAAATTCTAAGACTTTTTTTTATAGGAATTACTTCTGTACTGTGCATAATGGTAGGGACTCTCACAACTAGAAGGGACTTCTGGAATTTAACCCTCTCGTTTTCAGGTGAAGGTGTAAAAAGCTGAAAGGGATTGAGTAACTTCTCAAAGTCAACTTCAAGTTGATGATAAAGGTGAGTCTTGATCTCAGACATTTAGCTTCAATGCCAGTGTTCTTTCACTTCATCAAATTGTGAGTTTAATACCTGAATGAAAGGAGTTTGAATTTAGTTGTTATTCTAATAATAAAGCTCTGCTCTTAAGTGTAAGTATAACCATTCATTTCCTTCTAAAAAGGGATGGATCAATTCTTAATGATGAGTGAATACTTTTTCTTCTATCTATCAAAACTGTGTTGGATGAAAAAAAGGGCATGATTCCCAATTTCTTTATGGAAAATTATAAAGAAGGGGTAACATGCTTGTGTCAATCAACACTTTTATTGAATTTTCATTCTATTTCTCTTCAAGTGAAAAATTAGCAACCTTTGTGGCTGCTTCTGAAATAGAAAAAGTATTCCAGAAAAATGAAGCATTTTATAGATACCAAATCAATATTTGCCATATTTGAGTGACACCATGATTAAAATACCATTATAAATAAGCAAGAAACATGAAGTGTTCTCTGGATGGTAAAGAATGGGACTTGATACTACTCTTATCATCCTTCTCTACTGGCAGAATTTGTAACTCAACAGCCAAGTCTACATGAAGCTGGAGAATTTTATTTTTTTTCAGCTCCACCTGAGATGCATAATGCCTCCTGACCTGATTTTTAAAAAGCTTATTCAGAGGCAAATGCTTTAGCTCAAAATGTTGTATGGCATTTGGTGACAGTGAGTAGGTTTATGTTATAAGAATGGGAAAGCCCTATTGATTCAGGGAAAGAGAAAGAGGAAGATTGCTGTTGTTGTTAACGAATTCAGTTATTGCAAACTTCTGACTAAGCAGGTTATTGAAGACTAATGTGTCCAACAGAGATGATAGCCTGGACATAAAATAAAGAAACTCATAAAGAAGAACTGTGATAAGATTCGTGGGGCAATATTCCAGTTTTATTTTATCCTATCAGCCAAGGTGAATGTGAAGGATTATCAAGACAGCCTAGATCATGATTAGGGGATGGTAACCCCTCAATTACATAAGAAAGTAGCAGCTATCATAGCTACGCTATGATGTGCCTTCATATAAATCAGATTTAATGTACTGATTTATTTATAGGTAACATATGTTATTTTTTTCATTCTAACTTATAAACACAGACCCAGATTTTATTTTTATTAAGAAACTAAAAGATGGAAGAAATGTCAAGATATTTGCTCAGGACAACATGTGAGCTTTATAAAGCAATAGTCTTGCAGAACATATGTGGGCAGGTAAATTAGTCAGTCATAGAGTTGGAATTTATTGGGTTTTCTCTATGTCTGTAGCTTGGGAAGTAAAAAGAAAGCTAAAGGCATAGTTACTGCTGACAAGAAATTTAAAATTAAATCTTAGATTATAAATTAGAAAGCCATCTCTTAGTGACTTTGGGTAGGCCACTTAACCTTTCAGTCTTCCCTTGTGGCAAGAATAAAATGAGAAGAGAGATCTGCTCTTGGAAGAATCATAGCATAATGTTTAACACCATAGGCTTTGCATTCAAACCAAACCACACTTTATTCTTGGTCAACATTTACTAGTTATGTGATATAATCTTTTGATGGTGCCTGCTATATATAAGGGCTCGATAAATGAATGACAAATCAGTTTTCTTAAACATAAACTAGTCAGAGAATTGTGTGTAAGTATCAGGATATTTCCGAGGTTGTTACTAACAGTTTTCTAGGCTAATTCATGAAGGTGATGCATTTTTACAGGAGAAAGAAAAAATGTCATTGTCTATGAAAATTGCAAATACGCACATCTAGCAGGAGAGCTGTGCAATGCTATAGCAATAACAGTATGACATAATACAATAGCACAGAGATGTTCATGGCTAACTATTTGAAATAGCAAAGATTTAGGAAAAATTAAATTTCTGTAATAAAAATTATAACTGCTAGTTTATCATGTATTAACTACATTATAACTATTACTACAAGTTTTTTTTTGTTTTTTTGTTTTTTTTTTTTTCTTTTTGCGTTTTCTAGGGCTGCTCCCTCAGCGTATGGAGATTCTCAGGCTAGGGGTCTAATCGGAGCCGTAGCCACTGGCCTATGCCAGAGCCTCAGCAATGCGGGATCTGAGCTGTGTCTGCGACCTACACCACAGCCCATGGCAACGCCAGATCCTTAACCCACTGAGCAAGGCCAGGGATTGAACCTGCAACCTCATGGTTCCTAGTCGGATTCATTAACCACTGCGCCACAACGGGAACTCCTATTACAAGTTTTTTAAAATTTAATAATTTATTTCTCACAAAGCCCTATGGAATAAGCACCATATCATCCCTACTTTAACTTATAGTCATATCAAAGAATTATGTATATTTATACATACTGTCCTGAAATGTTGTTTGAGCAAAAATAAGCAAGATTCAAAATTCCATTACATGCATGCACAGACACACACACACACACACACACACACACACACACACACACACACAGACACACACACAGATTGTCAGATTGGATTTAAAAAAATAACGCAACAATAGATTTCTTACAAGAGTTTCAATTTAAATGTAAGGCCACAGAAAAACTAAAAGTAAAAGGATAGGAAAATGTATACCCTTTAGACACGATTAAACAAAATCAATTATATTTCTATATGCCAATAATGAAAACATGGAAAATAAAATACTAAAAATGATTCACCTACAAAAGGATGAAATATATAAAGGTCTTGGCAGAAAATCAAACAAAAGATATTTAAATTTAAGTTCTATACTAAATACTACAGACATTATTAAGATCAATTAAAGACTGACTAAATAAATGGAGGCATATATCACTGATAGATTAAAAGACTGAATAGCATAAAGATATCAATTCTCCCCAAATTGATCTATAAAATCAATACAATTTCAATCACTATCATACTCTGTGTGTGTGTGTGTGTGTGTGTGTGTGTGTGTGTGTGTGATTTAAAAAGCTGATTCTAAAATGTATGCAGAATCAGAAGGGTTAAGAATATCCAATGCAACATTAAAGAAGAACATAACTTGAAGATCTAAACTACCAGACATAAGAACAACTAATAAATTGGTATGGGTGCAAAAATAGACAATAAACCAATGGAACAGACTAGAATTCAGAAACAGATCCAAACACATGGGGTCACCTGATGTGTGACAAGATGACACTACAGTGCAATGGGGAAAGGAGAACAATTATTTTTTTCAATAAATGGTGCTGGGTCAATTGGATATCCATTTGGAAACAAATGAATGTTGAACCTTTTATCTCACACCATTGACAAAACTCAATTCTAGTTGGATTGTAGATCTAAATGTGAAAGGTAAAAAAAAAAATAAAGCTTTTAGGAGAAAACTTAGGAGCATATGTCATGACCTTGGATTAGACAAAGATTTCTTAAACAGGATGGAAAACACTAATCATAAAAGAAACAAAGGATAAATTGGATTACATTAAAATTCTGGTCACCAAAAGACACTATTAAGGCAAGGAAAAGACAAACCAGAGTGGGAGAAAATATCTGCAGTACATATATCAAATAATTCATACCCAGAATATGAAAGACTACCACAAAGTAATGACTAAGAGCAAACAACCCAACATAAAAATGGCACTAAACAAAAGATTGCCAAGTGGCCACAGAAAAATGGAGGAATGCACAATTTATTGGCAATGAGATACCTCTTCCATGCTCGCCAGAGTGGCTGAGCTTGAACCCAAAGCAATATCAAGAGGAATAAGAACATAGAGCTACTGAAACTAATTTATATTGCCAGCAGAAGTGTAAATTAATACAATCACCCTGAAAAACTATTTGGCAGTATCACTTGAATCTGAATATATAGATTCCTGTAAAAGCATAACTAACTCTTTGTCATGCTACACAATGAAGAAGCACATGCATCATTTACAGAGATGAAGAAATACTTTGCACTCTGAGATACTGCAAACATAATAGGCTGACACATGCAGTTCTGGGACTCAAATTAAACGAAACCTTGAACATTTCCCATAAGCCTCGCCTGCCTTGTAAAAACGATGCCGATATCTGAGCTGATATCCAAAAACAGACGATGACCTCTGTGGATATGGTAATCATGTGAGAAAGATGCACTTCCCCACCAGGAATAGACGAATGAACTCATGTAAACTTGGAACTCTTGAGAGCTTTTTCCCATTCAAATAACCTCTTGGATTTTGGTTTTCATGGGCCTTCTGAAGTCTGAATCCTTTACTATTTTGTAAATAAACTTCTTCTCATCTTCACATCTACAACTCTTGGGTATATAATCAGGAGCAGATTATACACACACACACACACACAAAACGCATGAACACATACATTTAACGTACATGTATGAATATTCACAGGATAACATGAAGAAATAAACTGTGGTATAAAATGGATAGAGCAGAATGGATACATGAACAGTCACTTATATATTCAATGGAATACTGCACTACATGAGAATGAACAAGTTATTGTTGCATGCAGCAACCCAGATCCATTTCACAAACATAACTTTGAAGAAAAGAGGTCAGACACACAAAATACTTAATGATTTCATTTATATAAAATTTTAAAATAGGAAAATTTGGAGTTCCTCTTGTGGCTCAGCGGGTTAAGAATCCAACAAGCTTCCATGAAGATGTGGGTTCAATCCCTGGCCTTGCTCAGTGGGTTAAGGAACTGGTGTTGCCATGAGCTGTGGTATAGGGCAGCAGCTATAGCTGCAATTTGACCCCTAGCCTGGGAACCTCCATACACTGCATATGTGGTCCTAAAAAAGCAAAAAAAAAAAAAAAAAAAAGGAAAATTCATCTATGGTGCAAGACATCAGGATGGTGAGATACTATTACCTTTATAGGTAGATAATATTTTTTTGTGTCTTTTTTTTTTTTTTTTTTTTTTTTTTTTTTTGCCATTTCTTGGGCCCCTCTCACGGCATATGGAGGTTTCCAGGTTAGGGGTAGAATCGGAGCCATAGCCGCTGGCACACGCCAGAGCCACAGCAATGCGGGATCCAAGACGCGTCTGCTACCTACACCACAGCTCACGGCAATGCCGGATCCTTAACCCACTGAGCAAGGCCAGGGATCGAACCCGCAACCTTATGGTTCCTAGTCAGATTCATTAACCACTGAGCCACGACAGGAACTCCAATAGGTGGATAATAATTAAATGATTCATGTGTGCTGGTAATATTCTTGCTTGATCTACATGCTGGTTACATGGATGTACACACTATATGAAAATCCATCAAAGTTTACATTTAAGATCTGTGCACTTTTTTGTAAGTATGTCATACTTAAAAATGGAGTTTCTTTTTTAAGGAAAAAGGACAGATAGATGATGGAAAGACGAAAGCATCTGACATGACAGGTTGGTGTGAGGAACAGGGAGAGCCCATGGCTGACTGTGAGTGAAATTAGTCTGGCTTGTGTGGAGAACAGAAGCTGTGTGTGCAAAAGAAAAAATAAACTGAACAAGATTTTTAGAATCTTTCCTCCAATTCAGGAAGACTGCAGTCAAAGATGATGTGGATGGGTGGAGAGGTCAGTAGTCATTTGAAATAGCCAGGAGGAGAAATACAGAATTAAATTCCAACAACAATGAGAAGAGACTTATATCTGAAGTGAGAAAGGCAAAGGAGACTCAATATATCTGGTTACAGTTCTAGCCTTTGCCAAGGCTAGAATGAACAATACATTTTCAGTTGCATTCTTCTCTCTCCCAATCTGGTTCATGAGTAAACTGATTAGCTCAATACAGCTAAGCATTTCATGTATGTGATATCTTTAAATGATAGGTGTAAATATAGCTGAAGCAGGTCACACAACTGCAGGCTCATTTGCTAGAGCTTCCTGAATATAATATGTAAATGTGAATCATAAAATAGTATCTCGTGTTTATGATCAGCTTCTATACACTCAGACACTGGGATAACAGAATTTAAAAATAAGATGTGAGGTCCTCAAAACGGCTGACAACAAATATGGAGATATAAGGCTACCACATAGAAAATCATGGAGTGTGTATAAAGTACATTCCAATGTCTACCTCTCATGAAGAACTGACACCAGCACCTGGGAAAGGATCTCAGCTATGTGAGGAGACTGTGGGGTACAGCGCCAGGAAACATCTGGGAGAAGTGTCTTACTTAGACCATTCATGGTATCAAATGTAAGTTTTTGCATAGGTGTGAGAACTAATAATCTCCCAACATATTCAGGAAGGATATCAGCAGGATGACCTTAAGCAGCAAGACCTCTGCATCATGGAACATGGATGACTCCAGATGTTTGAACTCATCTTGACCCAGATATTCTGGCAGCTTTTACATGAAATGGTGATGTCAGAGCCCTATGGGACACCTCTTGCTGGTCATAACAGCGAGATGTACCTACTCTCTCACTTTTCAAGGAATAACTGAGCTGACACAAACTATGAGAATCAAGACAGTGCCAGAAATAGTAAATTTCCCTCTCAAAACCAGCAAATTAACTCTCAGATATGGAGTCCATCTTGGAGGTGAGCATTTGGGTGTCAGTGCCCTGGCAGGCAGCAAAGATTATGAAGATGGATTAGCAAACAAGTATAAGGACCACAAGAGATTTCCAAAAATATTTGGGAAGAGTCATCATGGGAAAAAAAAAAAATAGGCTGCCTTTTAGTAGAGGGACTCAGAGCATCAAAGATGGAGGCATTAGTGTAAATCTCACTCCATCCACTCCCTCAACAGATACTTACTGAGAATGTGTTCTCAGGCCAGAGGTGATTCTAGTCTCTTGGGATGTGACTGAATAATACAGAGAAGGCGCCTCCTTTCAAAGAGATTATAGTCTAGTTGAGACAAGGAGAATATAAACTTGAAAACAAATATGCAAGTTAAGGAAAAGGGCAATAAAGAAAAATAAAATGGCTAAGCATGGAGCGCCTGGAAGAGGGTGGTCCTTCAGCCAGAGGGCTGCTGTCCAGGTCTCTCTGCAGACTTAACTGATGAGAAGGAGGTGGCAGTGAGACAGGGAAGAAGCAACAGCACAGCTTCGAGAAATCTTGGACAGGGTAGTTACAGTAGCACTGGGGAAATTACTTGACTTCTAGGGTCACTGTTGAACATGTAAACAACAACTGTCCCGTAAGGTTTTTGGGGGAGTCCTGTGGCCTCTCATGTAAGCTAATAGATGTGCTGGAATCAAAGAAGAAAGAAACTAGAGACACTGTAAAGTCAGCATTGCTGTTGCAGTGACAACATATCTGAGGACAACCTAGCCAAAGACACTTCCTAGCTCTACCCTGATAAGCACATGCAAAGTTATAATAATCCCTGAATCCTGTGTAAATCTGCAGCTCTCAGAGTGCATTCAAAAACACCTTTACCAAGGCAGCCACATTCACTGTTACTACAGAGGCCTCGTGTTTCAGTGGGAAGAGCCCAGACTCAAGAGTGTGAAGACTTGAGTTCGGGTCTGAGCTCTAGCCATCAAAATGAAGTCAACTTAGATGAGCCACTGAGCCCCAGGTTCTTGGTCTATAGGCAGAAAGAGGATACTAAGATCACAGAGTTATTGCAATAATGACATGAGAACAATACCTATTAAAATGCTTTGTTCATTCCAAAACTTAATGCAAATATTTATCATCAGAATTTATTCATCCAGAACCAAATTCAGCCCCATCGTATTTAAGAACATCCTCTTTAATGCCTGCTACCACGGATATATCCTCTACATCGTCTCTTTCCGTATGAATTGCCAACAAAGAAGAGCTGACTAGCATCTTTAGAGGAAGCATCTGACTCTGGCTCCTTTCCACAAGGACAAAGTAATTCTCAATTTCTTGGTTCGAATGCTGTGTTTATCCAGCACTTTGTGCACCAGCTCAGGCTATGATTCCATTCAGCCCTAAGCAATTCACATTAGAAATATTTGAGCCACGCCTCATTCATCTGCCTCTGTTTCCGATGGAGCCTGTAGCTATTCTTGACTCACCATTCAGTGCCTTCAAGTGAGAAGAAGGAGGACTGTAGCAGGAATGTTCCTTGTGACGGGGACCAAATACCATAGCATTCAGTGTACTCACTGATAAATAGTCCTACTTTGGGTCATACTTTTCTGGTCAGCTTCTTCTTCTAAGTTTCTCTAAGTTTTATTTATTTTTTTGAGACTATATTCTCAAAAATTTATTCATTTTCCCCAAAAAGAATCACAGGGCTCCCCACTTCTGAAAACAAGGTACACATGGACATAGCGGCTTTATAAGGAACCTTGTACTTTTAGTATGAAATGATTGGAATGCAAAGAACAGAATCTTCACAGATGGTTTAAACCAAGTACGACACAGATTGATTTTTCTCAAATTCAGTAATTTCTCAGTCAATTCAGTTTTAAACTCAACCAGCTTAAAGTTCTGCCCACCCATCCCTCCTCCAGACTTGTCCCTCAGAGTGTTCCTGATCCACAGTCGTTGGCAATCTTCTGCCCTCTGCAGCAGACATCCACTACCAGGGGTCCTCAAACTGGAATCCTGAATCTACATCAAAATTCTCGGGAGGGCTTTGTAGAGAACAGCAGGCCGGCAGCTACAGCTCCGATACTACCCCTAGCCTGGGAACCTCCACATGCTGTGGGTGCAGCCCTAAAAAGACAAAAAAAAAAAAAAAAAAATCTAAGTCTTGCTTCAATGTCTAAAATTTAAGTATATAGTTTCAGGAAAAGTTTATTTCATCTGCTGTTAAAATTCTGACCTTATGGAGTTCCCGTCGTGGTGCAGTGGTTAACGAATCCGACTAGGAACCATGAGGTTGCGGGTTCGGTCCCTGCCCTTGCTCAGTGGGTTAATGATCCGGCGTTGCTGTGAGCTGTGGTGTAGGTTGCAGACGCGGCTCAGATCCCGCGTTGCTGTGGCTCTGGCGTAGGACAGTGGCTACGGCTCCAATTCGACCCCTAGCCTGGGAACCTCCACATGCCGTGGGAGCGGCCCAAAGAAATAGCAAAAAAAAAAAAAGACAAAAAAAAAAAAAATTCTGACCTTACATGTATTCAAGTTCATGAATCCTTAGAGAACAATATTTACATTTCAGCATTAATTTGACAGTGGAAAAATGGTTGCATAAGAGCTTCATTAATGCAAAACAAACTTCTTGGCTTCATATTATTTTAATATTAATAATGATATGCCTTAAAGTGTCCACATTTCAATAAATTTCAGTAAAATTGAAAAAATAAATAAATAAATAAACCAAGTACGAATTAACACTGATTGCCAGGCCACATATGGCCTGCCCAGCTTTATCATAAGCCTCATAATCTAAAGGCAAAGCAAAAGGATTCAAGAAGGAAAAGGCTCCCAGGTGCTCCACATCATTTATAAGGAAGCTAGACATGTGCCTTTCAGGCAGGCGGTGCCAGGGCTGTTCGATCATACACAGAGTTGAGTTGTGGCATCTGGCTTTGATGAGAAGTTAATGGCGTCTGGGCTCACATTCACCTGGTGTATTCATTTTCTTCTGCTGTTGCAACACATTATCATATGCTTAGAGGCTTAAAGCCACACAAATTTATTCTCTTACATTTCTGAAAGTCTGATGTTAAAAATGAGTCTTAAAGGGCTAACATCAAGACATTGGCAAGGCTTGTTCCTTATAGAGGGTCCAGGGAAAATCAATTCCATGGCTCTTTCAGTTTCTAAAGACTGCCAGCATTCCTTGGCTTGCGGTACATCATAGCAATCTCTGCTTCTGTGGTCACGCTGTCTTCTCCTATTACTCACACTGACCTCCTTCCTCTCTTAAAGACCCTTGTGGCTACACTGAGCTCACCCAGGTAATTCAGGATAACCTTCCCACCTCAAGAACCTTGATTTAATCACATCTGTGAAGTCTCTTTTGTCATGTTAGGTGACTGTTACAGATTCTTCAGATTAGGACATGGACATCTTGGGGCATCGTTATTCCAATTATTGACTGCCTCATTTAAACTGTCCTGTTTAGCTAAGGATGAGAGGAATCTTCTAAACAGAAGGGTAAAAAAGCTACGAAGGGCTTAAATTGACAGGCAGTAGCCACATTTTCTTCTTTTCTCTATTCCAGTATCTTAACTAGTTCCTCACACAAGATAGGTGCTCAAAATTGCAAAGTTTGCGAGTTGAACCCTAATATGCATTCCACACTTTGTCCCTTGTTAATAGAATGTCCTGGTTTAGTTGAGCGCAAGGCTGCTTACCATTAGGTGTTTTCAAGTTTTGACTAATGGGAGCAGAAGGGATGTATACAACTTCCAGACTATGCCTCTGGAGTGAAAGAGTGAGCCCTTCCTTTTCTCCTGCCCTTCCTGATGGCTGGAATTAAGATATGATAATGGGAAAGAAACTATTGCATTAGACCATGAGATGGAAGCCATGAGGTGAGGACCAACAAGTAGACAGAGCCTGGGTCCCTGACATGGCGGAACTGTTCTATCAGCCTGGGACTGTTTGTGCCCAGACTACTTACAGACAACTGAATTGGAAAGGAATAAAATTCTCTCCTTCTTAGGCCATTGCTACAGGAGCCAAACTCATATCCTAACATAGTTCTCAATATATAAACTCTGTATTGGATCAAACTATTTCGCTCCACAGCTTTGCCACTAAATGGATATATGATCTCACATAGATCCATTTGCCTCTCTGAACCGTGGTTCCTTTAGCTGAAAAATAGAAATTATAATAATATGCACCTCATGTGTTACAAATATTAAATGAGAGTGGACATGTGGCCATCATTTGTGAACTCTAATGCACTTTACAAATATAAGGGTTGAAAGATTAAAATGTAATTTCCGATTCCTCCTTAAACATGCTTGGCTTTTTAACATTTTATTGTTTAAAAGGTTCTGCCAATTTTCTCATTGACTTTCACTTATTTAATAAGGTCAGCAATGTAATTTGTAGAATATATATAAAACTTTTTTTCTTCTGGGATTTAATAAGTATATTTATTTTGAATGGAAAAGAATGAGACCCATTAAGATATTTTTTAAAAATATTTACTAACCACAGTATAGGGGGATTAAAACTAACCTTTTCCTTTACCCTTATAAATTCTTAGCTAGGGCTCCTATAACAAAAGACAGATTAAGAGGAGAAAATCATACGCATATATTTAATATAAGTTTTACATGACACAGGAGTGCTCATAAAAGTAATGAAGACCCAAAGACCCAGTCTGAGTTGCATGTTTATATACTGAATGGGACAGGGGAGTTAAACCGTGAAGATGTGACAAAGCAAAGGGGCTTTGCTTGGCTAGGGCAGCTAATGGTGGAAAAGTAACTACAAGATAAGGGTTAGTTTAACAAGGCTTGTTTGTACAGCTTTTTCTCTACTTTGACTTCCCATCTTTGGTGCTAAGAATGTTACTTTCCTCCTGGTACAGGATGGATATCGTCCATGTTGGTGGGTTTACCTCCTTCTCCCCAGAGCACCATTCTGGTATCTGCTGTTTCTTAAGTTCTTTAGCTCTAAATCAGTCCTATGCCAGAGCAGCACATTTTGAGATGGCACATTTTGCACCCTTCACCAGGCTTAAACAATATTTATGCCTCCATCCGTGACTATGTGTAAGAGGATGTGGTTCCCAACCATGGATTCTCAGTGACGAACTTGAAAAGGAAATGTGAAGGGCTGTTGTGCCGGTGGGGTTAGAGGTCAAATTACAGGAACTAGGACTGGTCATGAAGAGGGTCAAAGTGGTAAATAACCAATCCTTTCCATAGGAAGAAGGTCTAAAACGTCTTGCCTGGAAAGAAGGGAGACAATAGTCTCTGATGTTCTCAGTAAAGCACTTTGTCTCCCAGCCTCAAATCTCTGAGCCCTGAGCCACAGCTTAAACTCCACGACGAAAACATGCTTATACCAGAGTTTAAAGAGTACGAGGGCACAGGCTGGCGGCTGGACACATTCCAGTGGCCATTTGGGTTTGAATCAGGGATTGGCACTGGCTAAACAAGGACACTAAACCCTTCAGGTTGGCTTTTTGATTACTCTTTATTCTCTGTTCTCATTCCTTCCCATTCTATCTTCTGTAGGACCAGAGATGTAGCAAAGTCAAAGAATCATCACAGAATCAAAGACAGAGGGAAAAACTGAAATCTTACATTTTGGCATCAGCAGTACTTAAGTGAAGCCTTTGTCAATGCATAACGTGATGGGAGAATGAAGTGAACATATGGTTTCTTTTGTTATCCTCTTGTCTATACATGTAAGACCCATGTTGGTATTTTTTTCTTTCCTTAACCAAAGTGTCTCATTGACAAATGTGACCATGTTTCTGAGCCAATTTAAAGACCATCCTTAATAGGTGACTGAATTTCAAATTCACAACTCCATCCACTGTCACACAGAGCTTTCTTCTGTTCCTTGTGTGTTTGCCGTATATTGGGCACATTTTGGGAGCTGTTACACATGCAAAGGGTTGTTCTTCTGGATGAATAACAAACTGGTGCATGCAAAACTACCCAGTACACTGTAATTACAAACTGGAAGCTCATAACTGGTGCATGAACCACTTCCTTTATGAGTTGCTGGGCTTTATTCACAACTTTTCTCATTGGAAGGGCTGTGTCTTCTGGCTCTGCATTTAATAATGATGATAATCATAATAACTGTAATAATGCAGCATGACTTTCTAATTACAAAGAAAATTTCTTCTAAAGAGCTCAAAGCACTTCACAGACATTATCTCATTCATTCTCATAACCCTTCTACGGTGTTTGTCAGTCACCAGCATGATCATAGTAACGAGATGGTCACGTTTCACTTCTCAACACTCTCCTAAGGCCAGGATGGCAAGGGGAAGCTTCACACTTCCCAGGCTCTAGCTGAAACTTCCAGCTGTTTCTGAATAGTCTTTATTATGCAACTTTGGACATCAGTAATGAGATATAAAGTATTGCCTGCCAATTCACCTGGATGGGAGAAAAACTATTTATGGTTTTGGCATGTCCTTAGAAGGTTTCCCTTCTGAGGACACAATGTTCAACATTCTCTGTCAGTGGAGAACCCTCAAACACACAAATTCACCCTAGATGCTAAGGACATGCTCCTGCTGCTTTTTCACACAGTGGAACCTAATATATGGATCAATTATCTAAAACAGAGCTCAGCAAATGGTGTGACTCAAAGGCCAAAATCTAGCTAAGAATGGTTTTCATGTTTTTAAATGGTTACAAGTGTAATATGGTTATATGAGTCCCTAATTATAATGTGGATTTTGCCTCTCAGACCCCAAAGTTTAAAATATTTACCACATGGTTCTTTAAAAGTTTGCCAATCACTACTCCAAGAAATAGGACATAGACAAAAAGGTCTGGACATAGGAGATGAATGGAATGGGTGATCCCTGAAGCATCTCAAGATACAGTCAGGAAGGATCTTGATACAAAGATTCTTAAGGTACCTGACAAACAGAGCAGACCTGGCCATGATTCGCTGGAGTTTTACATGCCAGTATAATTTCTCAGTGAGATTGTTTCTTGGGTCTTACCCATACTTTTCCCAGAAAAGCTTATTCTGTAATCCCTAATATGAACACACTGAGTGCTATTTGTTTCCTCTCAAGGTTCAGACCTTTCAAGCCAATTACAGTGCTACACAATTGCTGATTGTGTATCTTTACCTATATGCACTGCTTGTGTCTGGGTGTTTTATTTGTACTAGAAAAAAGGATTAAAAGTGGAGTTATGACATACCTTAGAGATGTTTACTCGTCTTTACAGTCAGTGAATAAGCAATGGGTGTGGTAGTTTTGACTTACTCATGTTCACATGGAGTTTTGCTTTTCTGACCTCTTGGCTTTGGACAAAGCCTTGGTCTAAGTTTCAAGGAATTTAATATTCAGAACCCATTTAGATACAGAGCTTGATAAAAACTGCCAAGGAAAGAATAGACTGGCTGATGAGCTTGCTGTTCCATGCTCACAAAGCACGCTTGGATCATTTGCTCCATTTCTGAGGTTGGCAATGATGTTCCCGATCTCCTAGATCCCCACATACTTCACAACTTGGCACTTTGATTACTTTTTCCTCCCTGTTCATTATTCCCCTTGCTGTATCAAAAATACGGCAGAATAAAATAAGAATTCAGGAACAAGGCAATAGCTGAACACACGTATTTTGAGATCAGCTTTAGTTTACTGAAGGTTTTATAAGTATTTAGTACAGCGGTTTGCAGCACTGACTTTTGAATCGTGTCTTTGGCTAAATGAATAGTAAATAGAGTTGATCTCTGGCAATAAAAGAATAAAGGCAAGGCTAAGCACATGCTCCTCGGGCGCAGTGTTCTTGGTAGGTGAGTAAGTTACAATGACAAAGCCGGTCCTACCTGTGAGCCTGGATGTTGAATATCACAAACAGACCTTACCTTTTCTTGTCTCCTCTTGCATTACAGAGCAGAAAGGATGAGATGGTATCAGGTGCTGGAGAAACAGTCAACAGAACAAATCCATTGTATATGATTTTGAGCATCATGTTGGCTGTAAAAGAGATTAGTCACCAGGCAGGGCACCCTGTAAACCAAGAAAACATTTTTGATGGCAACAGACAGCAGAAGACAGGAGGAAAGTTATAAAAATAATTATCAGAAGTCAATGTTAAATCTATTTGAAACTTTAAAAAAATAACTGTCACTATGATTCGGAAAGCACAGGCAATAAAATAAAAAATAGATAAATTGGACTTCATCAGAATTAAGAACTTTTGTGTATTAATATATACTATTAAGAAAGTGAAAAGACAACCTATAGAATGGGAGAAAATATTTGCAAATCATATATCTGATAAGGAGTTAATATCCAGAATATATAAAGAACTCCTACAACTTAACAACCAAAAAAAACTCAATTTAAAAATAGGCATAGGTGATCTACAGAAACTAGCCATAGTATAATGTCAGCTCCAAATTACATGTTGAAGGGGTCATGTTGAGCAGGATTCACTGAAAAATCACCAAGTGCTTCTGTGCACCATACTTGACTCAAGGGCAGTTTGCTATCTCTGTGGACTCTAGAGCAAAGAGAACTGCATTGAGAGTCAGAAAAAGAGGATTAAGTCTTATCTTTGTCTTTCACTGAGTAATGCTGGGCTAATCGCCTGGATTCTCTGTGCCTCAGAGAATCAATAAAAATGGAGAAACATGAAAAAAATAAGCAAAGGACTTGAACAGATATTTTTCCAAAGAAGATATACAAATAACCAATAAAGTACATAAAAAGATGCTCAATATCATTAGTCATTAGGAAAACACAAATCAAAATCACAATGAAATGCTACTTCACACCTGCTAGGATGGCAATAATAGCAATAACAACAACGGCAAAAACTAGAAAATAATAAGTACTGGTGAGGATGTGGAGAAATTTGAACATTTATGCTCTGCCAGGGAAGACGTAAAATGGTACAACTGTTGTGAAAAATAGTTTGACATTCCTCAAAAAGTTAGACATAGAACTACAGTATCTCCCAATTATTCCACTTCTAGGTATATATCCAAAAGAATTGAGAACAGTGACTTGAGCAGATATCTGTACACCAATGTTCATAGTGGCATTCTTCACACTATTTGAAAGGTAGAAACACCACCATGTCCATATATGAACAATGGAATGCTATTCAGCCACAAAAAGGTATAGAAGTTTGATCTATGCTATAACATGGACATGCGATGAATGAAATGTCAGACACAGAAGGGTGAATAATATATGATCCCACTTATGAGCCGTACCTAGAACAGACAAATTCATAGAGATAGAAAGAGGAACAGAGGTTACCAGGGTCCAAGGTTAGGGAAAAGGAGAAGTGATTGGTTTAATGGATATATAGCTGATGTTGGGGATAATGAAAAAGTGTTGGGCATAAATAGTGGTGATGGTTCCATCACATTATGAATGTACTAATGCCCCTGAGTTGTGCCCTTACAAATGACTGAAATAATAAATATCTATTGTTAGAGTTAATGTGCTTTTACCACCATAAAAGCAATTTTTAAAAATAATCTTTTAATAATCACTTCAATCCTTGGTTTTTGCCAAAGAGCCAACTTTTTAATTCTTATTTTAGGCTTTTGTTCTTAGCAGTAGGAAGGTGGTTTATAACTTGAAACTTACAGCCAAGCTGCCTGAAACAGCAGTTGTGATCCTGAGCTCCTCTCCAGGAACAGAAATCGTGTCTGTAGTTATCATTTCAGCCCATGTGGACTGAGCTTGTAATATGTGTATTACAGAGCAGTGCTACAATTCATCTTAATGATGGTATGTGAAAGAACATCTCGGCAGGGCACCTTAATGAAATGACAATTGGTTGAAGACTTAGAAGATTAAAAATACCCAAGACTTTCAGAAGCCATATCCACTCTCATTTGGATTCTTTAAAGGATAGTGTAAAATAATGTTCTCTGCCAAATAACAAAAAAGCTTATAGAAAATAGAATAAAAATCTTTTTTAATATATTTTTCAAGGATGTAGCCATTAAAATGTCTAATCGGAAAAGCTAAAAATATGAACCAAGTTCTCAAACTTGAATATATCATACAGACACCTTCTGGCAGAAACTTGCTAATAAATGGACCAAGATATTGACAAAAATATTCAAATTCTCTTAAACTGAAATACTTGTAATTCTCTCCATGGATCAGATATTATTGTCAACCCCTGTGTTAGACACAGTATATACACTCTGTCATTTTACTTTGAGACCAGTCTTATGAGGCAAGTGATAGCAAACCCACCTCACTGATGGAGAAAACTGAGGCTCAGTTAAGTTCATTAACTAGTGGTCATAGTAGAAAAGGCTTCACTGTTATTATGGCATGACTATCATTTAAGATCAAAAATGTAGCCATAATGTATGTCCTATTTTATTTCTTTTCATTTTTTTGTCTTTTTTTTTTAGAGCTGTAGCCACGTCATATGAAGGTTCCCAGGCTAGGGGTTGAATCAGAGCTGTAGCTGCCGGCCTACGGCCTACGCCACAGCCATAGCAATACCAAATCTGAGCTGTGTCTGCAACCAACACCACAGCTCACAGCAACACCGGATCCTTAACCCACTGAGCAAAGCCAGGGATCAAACCTGCGTCCTCATGGATATTAGTCAGATTCATCTCTGCTGAGCCATGACAGGAACTCCTGTATGTCCCATTTTATAATCATTATATTAATCAATACTACAAAAAGAAATATTATAATCAGGCAAGGCTCCATCCCTAGATCCACCATGGCAAAGAAAAGGCAACATATTTCATGACCAAGATTTCTAAATTCTTTCCCAGGATCCACCTCAATCATACCAGTTAACTTGAAATAGTTATTCCTTGTCTCACTTTTGCCAAAAAAAAATCACTGAGCATTTACTTATTCCTAGTATTCTGCTCACCATTTTCACATGCATTATCTCATCTAATCGATTTGATCTACTTTAAAAATTTTCCATTCTGCAGAGCTAGCTGACCCAAAAGGTGTGATAATATCCTGTGTGAAAAATTATGTGCCAATATTTACTGATAGCATAACACACTACCATGATGATCAATTAACCCACAAGACTTCTTGAATTTTTCTTAGATTAGGTACATTTACCAACCCTTAAAAATTTTAAACTAATACATTTCAGAATTAGCAAATCATTTGGAGTTCCCATTGTGACTCGGTGGAAAAGAATCCAACTAGGAACCATGAAGTTGCAGGTTTGATCCCTGGCCTTGCTCAGTGGGTTAAGGATCCGGTGTTGCCATGAGCTGTGGTGTAGGTCACACACATGGCTCAGATTTGACAATGCTGTGGCTCTGGCGTAGGCCGGCAGCTATAGCGCCAATTCGACCCCTAGCCCAGGAACCTCCATATGCCGTGAGTGCGGCCCTAAAAAATGCAAACAAATAATTATTATCCAATGCATGATATGAGTCACATATGGTTTTTTCCAATAACTGACTAATATTTGAATATCTTTTCAAAAAGTAGGCTATTCTGAAAACTTTTTAATATTCATATAGCTAGGTGAATTAAAGATGAAGGCCATTCTCTAAGGGCGAAAAATGTATTAACATCCTGTGAACAGGCTGAGAATTATCTAGAGGACATGAGTTAACAAGCCAGGTTCTGAAGCTCACTCTTGCCCTACTGTGCAACTTTAAGCCCTCAGGTCTGTGTGTAGCCAAGGCACGTGGAAGTGAGATTCTGCAATCCGTGTGTTGTTCTCTACACTAACGCAGATCATTTGCTTTGCCTGTATTTATGACACTTCCTTACCTATTTCCATTCCTTCTGACTTTTGACTTTGTGACCCAGCTTTTCTTATGCCCTCACCTTGGCTCTCATGGTTGCTCTGCAACACGGTTTCTCCTGCCTCCAACTTCTTTTGCCTTTCCTAGCATGATTTGGGTTTTCTCCTAGCAACTCAAACTTTAGTTTCTCTGCATGGCACATTTTCATTCTTACAACATTCTGATTTGGCATGTTCATAAGCAGGGCACTACTGATGGGCTTAGGCTGTCCTATGAGCAGTATCAAGATGTGCTAAATGTAATTAGAATGATGTTATTAAACCAAAGTTATCCTAAACTCAATAATATAAACTAAGCAACTTGTTATAAATCAGACACTAATGCTACAAAGATCTTCGAAGGGGGATCAACCATCTTTCATTGTATTAGATTATATTTTCAATACACAAATGCAGAGACACATACATACAAATAGGGGAGTTGGCAGATGAAGTTGAAAACTGGGCTTTGATGGCCAGTATATCATCTAGAAGACCAGATGACATGATGAATCAGTACACTCAAAGAACTGAGTATTTGAGAGATCCTCTATTTAAGTCTTTAGTAACTTTATAAAGATTCTCTCTATATCATGCTTAGTAGCAATGGTTACATGTAATAGTTAATTACAAACTTTGGGTACCAAAAGAGCCATCATACGAACTGAGAGCTAAAGAGCAAGCTAGAGATAAGGGAAGAGTGGTTTAAAGTAAACATGTAGCTGCTAATACAAACTTAAACAAATGCTTAGATCTTAGGCACCTGGGAGAAAAAGAAAAACACAGATTAACCAAACCAGTGGTTCTCAAGCAGGGGTTTCTTTGCACCCCAGAAGATATTTGGCAAAGTATGGGGACATTTTTGGTTGTCACAACTGGGGGACTGGAGTGTATGTTACTAGTATCTTGTGGGCAGGGACACTGCTAAACATCCTACAACACACATGACAACTGCTCACAACAAAGGACTACTAAACCAACAATAGTGCCAAGATTGAGAAATCCTAATCTAGAACAGAGCACTCTGAAACAAGTTGGCAAACATTTAATCACTATATTAAAAGGAGAGTCACATGTGAGTACACCAGATAGAGCATACCCTGGGCCACCAATCAAGTTTGCCTCTGCTGTTTCAGTCTTCTCTGACATCCTAAATCTCCCTATTAAGCATAGAGTTCTTTGTGATGTTTCTATTTACTTTTGGGTCAAAATCAAATTCAGGAAAGCTTATAAAAAAACATCAGTACCAGTGCAAAATGGGTTACCATTCCATGAGTGATTCTCTCCTAGGAGTAGAAATAGTCTCATAAGATCACAAAGTATGAATCTCTAGCTATGGAATCAAGGCATGATGAACTCAGTGTGAAAGATTTTGGTTTGAAGGATTCCTTTGGGTACTTAGAGGTGGTGCCTCTCCCATAGGAGAGACTCTGTTCTCCATCTCAGTAGAGGACTAACTGTGAAGGTGACACTGGGCGCCGTATTTCCAAATGGCTACCATAGAAGAGATACAGGTCAAGGGACCATAGTCATTCACAGACTACACACAATCCTGAAATGACTGACTTCTCAATACTAGCAGCATCATCATTCTGATAAACAGAGCAACCGTGTCAGTTTTCTTGTAGATATTATTAGGGAATGCTATTTTCTTTTCAAGATTTCTAGCAAAAAACATCAAGTGGCTCCTTTAGTTATGTCAAGTGGACTGCTATTCAAAAGAAGTCATGCTGAACCTCTGGGCTCTTACGCTTCAGGATGTCATTCTCTTGCATACTATAAATAACAAGTAGTAAATATGCATATAACTAAATATATACTAAATGTGGGACACATTAAATTAAAATAAATCTGAAATCACTGCATAACTGAAAAGGGAAGGACACATAAAATCAAATATTTTATGATCTCTGGGGCATCGGATTTCCAAGTGCTTCCTGTTCTGCCTGAGTTGCACAGATATGATAGGAGAGGTGCGGGGAGAAGGAAGGAGATGCAAACTGGGGGAGCTCTGCCTTTCTGTGTTCACATTTTGACTTTGCACATACACCTTCTTTTGGAAAAGGGATTCAGTTGAAAAAAAGGTTTGAAAACCCACTGTTCTAGGGCATTTCCTATGCAAGAGAGGTTTTTAAAAATTTGACCCTCAAAGATATTTTTTAAATATTTTTAATTCACTTAGATTTTTAGAAAAAACATACCATGAAAAGTCCAATGAGATGGAAATTAGGCAACACAGTTGCTCATGTGTGATGGGTTGGTAATGACAGAATAAGCCTCTAACAGAAGACGTGGATGCCCCTTGTCTGTGTCATGTTCCAAATGAGCTCAGGTCACTTTGTACCTCAATTACATGTCTATGTATCTGTCTTCTGCCTAAGACTCAGCCCTTGAAGGGCCTGGTCATGTTGGGCTTGTTTTGAATTTCTAGCATCAGCACATTGTCAACTTCTCAGTGAGTGTTTGTCAGACTAAATTGTCAAATGTCACAAAACCATTCTATATGGTCATCCCTCTCCCTTCACATAGAATCAGGACACCATTAAAACCTGTAGCTTTTTTCCTCCTCTGTTTGGCAGATTTACTTATGGGCCAAGACCAAGTGTAACTTGTTCTTAGAAATATGCAGAGATTTTTTTTTCCCAAAAAAATTCCCCAGAAGGGAATATACTACAAATATCACAATTTAATAACTAACAGAAAAAGAAACCACCATTTCTCAATCTCAAGAGCTTACCTTCCACATACATAAAAACTTGGAAACATTCATGCATGCAAACCAAATAATGTGTAATTAGACAACTGGTAATCTAGACATCTCAGGAAGGTTAATGAGAAAAAGGCCAAATTCATAATTTCAAATAAAAGCCATGCCAGTCCAGATAATTTCAGGATATTGCAAGCCAAGTTTCAGGTATATGGGCTCAAAACCCTGGACATAAAAGTTTCCACAAAAGGAGAAAAGGACCACCAACAAAATAAAATTAAATCATAACAAATCTATATAAACCAAAACGAATGAGTTATCCACAGCTCTAGAAATAGGACGTCTTCATTTCTTTTCCTTTTAATGTTTGTGAGCAGCAGAAGGCTAAGATGGGAAGTTCCTGTTGTGGCTCAGTGGTAGCGAATCTGGCTGGTATCCACAAGGAAATGGGTTGGATCCCTGGCTCTTGTTCAGTGGGACCCGGTATTGCCATGAGCTGCGGTGTAGGTTATAGATGCAGCTTGGATCCTTCATTGCTGTTGGTGTGGTGAAGGCCTGAAGCTGTAGCTCTGATTCAACCCCCAGCCTGGGAACTTCCATATGCCACAGGTGCAGCCCTAAAAAGCAAAAACAAAGAACAAAACACACCCCCCCACACACACACAAAAAAAAAACAAGGCAAAGTAAAAGCATCCTGAAAATATACTTTTCTGAATATAATGTTAATTCAAATACATTATTAACTTACATGTTTTAGGACTATAATTGTCTAAAGCAGTAACCTACAGTTCATATAAACAGCAACAGAGTCTGAAACTTTATGTAAAAAGAGTCCTAGAGACTAACAACCAACACATAAAAAAATAAATAATAAAGAGAAAGGATAGTCCCAATATCTATTAGAAAGCTATTGCACTTTGCATCCAGTAATTTAGGATTTCTATAGCAAGCTCTGGAATGTATAACCCTTACACTCACTTTGACTATTGTTCTCCACGACCTTTCGAGCCTCTGTCTTGTTTTACTCACTTCTGGCTTCTTTCCCCACCTCTCCTTTGTATATTTTCCCTTCCATCTCTTGGTTGAGCTAACCCCTGTCATGTATTTTTTCTTTTTCAAATACCATCATCTAGTAACACACACACAAACCACAAACCAAACACTCCAAAGTTTTTACCATGATCAAGATCACTTATTCAGTCTCAGAGCAAATTTTAGTATTCCTCCTCAGCACTAAAAAGCTGATTTCATTGTGAAAGTCAACAAGGATTTTAGTCCACAAATAAAATATGTAAAAGGGACACATGCCCAGATAGACTAAAAAACAAAAGCAACATGACACATTTCAAAATTAGGTAATGCGGACCCATATAGGAAATACATTTTTTCTCCTTATGAAAATAATATGTATTCTTTTAAATATTCAGAAAATGTAAAGGAGAATATTAAAATCATCTGTAATACTGCCACAAAAGATATAATCAATGCGCACTTTTTGCTATATTTCCATCCACCCTTTTTCTTATATGTTCATATACATGGATAAATACACACACTAAAAATAACAAATTAGGTCAACTGTAATGGAAAAAATAAAAATCTTAAAAAAATAAAACAAATTGGAAGTTTATTCTTTGTGTAATACCACACACATACTTAATTATACTTTTAAATATACAGTTAAAACTCTATAGATTAAGCACTTTTTAAACATTTTCAAGTAATTTGGCTTAACAAATGAGAGTTTTTTAAAAGAAAAGCAGGGAGTATATGGCACAACATTACTTTTACTTCCTTTTTTTTTGGTGTATTTATAATGATTTTTATTTTTTTCATTATAGCTAGTTTACAGTGTTCTGTCAATTTTCTACTGTATAGCAAGGTGACCCAGTCACACATACATGTATACATTCTTTTTTCTCACATTATTCTCCATCATGCTCCATCACAAGTGACTAGATATAGTTCCCAGTGCTATACAGTGGGATCTCATTACTTATCCATTCCAAAGGCAATAGTTTGCAACCCCAAATTCTCAGTCCATCCCACTCCATCCCCCTCTCCCTTCCCCCTTGACAACCACAAGTCTGTTCTCCAGGTCCATGAGTTTCTTTTCTGTGAAAAGGTTCATTTGTGCTGTATATTAGATTCCAGATATAAGTAATATCATATGGTATTTGTCTTTCCTTTCTGACTTACTTCACTCTAGCTCCATCCATGTTGCTGCAAATGGCATTATTTTGTTCTTTTTGATGGCTGAGTAGTATTCCATTGTGTATATATACACCATATCTTCTTAATCCAATCATCTGTTAATGGACATTTAGGTTGTTTCCATGTCTTAGCTATTGTGAATAGTGCTGCAATGAACATGCGGGTGCATGTGTTTTTTTCAAGGAAGGTTTTGTCTGGATATATGCCCAGGAGTGGGATTGCTGGGTCATATGGTAGTTCTAGGTACAGTTTCCTAAGGTCATTTCTGGGTCATACGGTAGTTCTAGGAATAGTTTTCAAAACCTCCATAATGTTTTTCATAGTGGTTGTATCAATTTACATTCCCACCAACAGTGCAGGAGAGTTCTTTTTTCTCCATATCCTCTCTAGCATTTGTTATTTGTGGACTCATTAATGATGGCCATCATTCTGACTGGTGTGAAGTGGTATCTCATGGTAGCTTCGATTTGCATTTCTCTAATAATCAGTGATGTTGAGCATTTTTCTATATGTTTGTTGGCCATCTGTATATCTTCCTTGGAGAAATGTCTATTCAGGTCTTTTGCCCATTTTTCAATTGGGTTTCAACTATATTTTAATAAAAAAAACTTTTTAAAAATAAATAAATCAGTAATTGAGGAGTAAAAATCAATAATTATCACATTACTATCTTCTGAAATCAATTAGTCTTTTTTACATTCTATACTTCTAAATAAACCATTTGTAGTCTGGAAAAAAAAAAGAAAAGCAAAATAAAACATATTATATATCCTCAAAGTAAAGATGTAGCAGGTGATTGGTTGGGAAGATATAGAACTGATCTAGAATGATGTTTCTAATGAGATAAGACCAGGAGTTCAACCTCTGAATGGATGAGCTTAGTGTCACACATACAAAAGCTCTATCCCATGGTCCCAGAACACCCCTTAGCCCCAAACGGTGGCTTCATACATACACATCATTGCTCAAGAGATGTGCAGCAGGAGACTGTGTGTGGCTGGTAAAACCCAATATTTCATAAGCTTATCTGGGCACAAGAGCCCTCCATTTAAAGTAACAATGTTCCCATCTGGAATAATTACTATTACACAGGATACACTTTAGGGAATGCCGGTCATGGTTTTTAAACTTTCCAACATCATATCATATTAAGAACTAGTGATTTTGCTCCATCTAATTTTAGAAATATAATGGCAAAAAAAATGAGTTATAGAATCAGATAAATTTGAGTTTGAATCCTTAACCTTTATAAACCTCATTTTTCTCTTCTATAAAAGAAATTAGTAACAACACTTTGCATGTAGCTATGAAGATGAGAAATAATGTGATTAAGGTTTATCATAAGAGCTTCTCAGTAAATGGTGGATGTCTTCATTATTATTGTTGTTGCCTTTTTTTATCCACAGTTACTCTATTCTCCTGTAAAATCCCCCTCCCCAAGCCCAGTGATTCCCTTTTTTTTTTTTTTTTTTGTCTTTTCTAGGGCTGCAGGGGGGTTGGGGGGGGGTTATGGAGGTTCCCAGGCTAGGGGTCTAATATGAGCTGTAGCCGCCAGCCTATGCCACAGCCATAGCAAGGAGGGATCCAAGCCGTGTCTGAGACCCACACCACAGCTCACGGCAATGCCGGATCCTAACCCACTGAGCAAGGCCAGGGATCGAACCCACAACCTCATGGTTCCTAGTCGGTTTTGTTAACCACCTGAGCCACAACAGGAACTCCCCAGTGATTCCCAACAGGCATCCTGGCATCCATATGCAAGGAACACCGCCAAATTTTGACAAAAGCGCAAATTTTGTTGTGGCTATAGTTGAATGTGTACTGGCTTTTGCCATTGCCTTTCAGGTGAAATGTTCAGCACAGAGGATGGTGGGTATCTAGTAAGAAGTAGAGGCAAGTTCACTCTAAAATGAAATTTATGGAAATATGCAATGATTTTGCCTCATGACCATATATGAGCAGAAGAGTAAACTACTCAAATATAATCATATCACTGAAGAGTGACTAGCTGAGTGGTGTGATAACTATGGGTACTTTTATATGTGCTGGGAAAGAGTCTACAATATAATGCCATTTGGGTTATGATTATAGCTTATTTGTTTATTGTTGCCTAAGTCTTTTCATTCCCTAAAGAATGCCCACAATTCCCTCAATGCCCACAATTCTGTAGTGCCATGAAGAACAGTACCTGAGAATCACTGCCCTCGTTGTGTCAGACCACTTATAGTCCCCTAACACACCAAGCTTGCTCTTGCTTCCTTGACTTGGCACCAAAAAAACCCCAAATAACTCTTCTCCTTGTCATTCTAGTAAGCTCTACTGTCAGCACAGTCTTTACATGTTTATCTACTGTCTAAAATCCTGGGTAGGGTAAATTGTAAATAGTAGCCTGGGAGATGGAAGACAAAGATGAGAAGATAATACTGCTATAGAAAATTTAGAAATGATAGGGAACTTGGTGAATGCAAAAACAGATTTTCAAAATATCAGCATTTAGAGCCAATGCATGGTTCTCTGTGACAGAATTTACACGTATTATTAGGTCTGAAGAGGAAACAACAACGTTCCCCAAGCTATTGGGCGGTATTTCATGACACACATGAAGTGTCATGGCACTTAAGATCATATCCCAAAAAGGATTGGTTCTTCCCTTTAATGGCTTGGGACTATATCCCTAGCATGGAGAACATGAACCCAAGCCAAGTTAAGTTATTCTGAATAATTTTTAGGTGAAACTCAGGAATTTACATTTTGCAAAAGGCCTCTAATTTATTCCGATGCACATGACTCACAAACCACAGTTTGAGAAATGAATCTCATAGTTGTTTTTTAATCAATCAAAAAAAATTTCTGAAAGTATATAACTGAATCACAAAACATAATTTTAAAACTTGGGGGAAAACCACACACATGTGCACACACACAGGCACATCTATGTTCCTAACACTGGAAACTAAAACCATGACTCCTATACACTCAAAACCACTCTATGCTTTCTCAACCAATGGCAATAAAATCTACTTATTATGGACTGAGTTGTGCCCCCAACCCCCTAATTCTCAATGTGACTGTATTGGAGACAGGGCCTTTGAAGAGGTAATTAAGGTTAAAAGAGGTCAGAAGGGTGGTCCCTAATCCCACAGGACTGACATCCTTTTAAGAAAAAGCAGAGACACCACCCACACATGGAGGAAAGGCCATGTGAGAACAGACAAGAAGGCAGCCATCTGCAAGCCAGGAAGAAAGTATCACCAGAAACTAAACTTTAGGCACCTTGAACTTGGACTTCCAACCTCCAGAAACAGTGAAAAAATTAATATCTATTATTTGTTACCCAATCTGTGGAATCCTGTTATGGCAGCTCAAATTGACTAACCTATCAACTGTGCTAAAAATTAAGAATATATCTATGGCCCAGGGATAATGTCTATTAATGGTAATTACTGATGCAGATGCAACTATTTGTCTCTGAGAAAAAAATTCTCAGAAAAAAGATGTTTTCACAGGGGTTTACCCATGGAGAAATTTTTTTAAATGATGTTTTAGCTTCAGTATGTTATTTATATACATTAAAACTATTGATAAAAACATATCATTTTTTTAAAAAGTTGAAAATGAAAAATAAACTCTTCTTTGATCCATCAGAGAAGTTAGGTCCCAGGGAAAACTCCTGTCTCAAATACTGGAGAGACAGACAGAAGGATACAGAGAATCACAACTTACTAGAGTAGAAACCTACAAACAGAAAACACTGTAAGAAACAGTGCTGGGATAGGAAAGCCTGAACTATAACTGATGATTTGCTAGAGGCTCAGTGTGGACAAGCCTGAGAGTTGAAAACTCCAGGGGTGTTCTAGGTGTAGGGTAGCCCACACACTTTTGTGGCTTTTATCTTCAGGAGCTCTACCACGGTCTCACAGTAACCATTAGAGAAAAATCCCCTTATACTTCTGGCAAAGGGATGGGGAAAGTAACCGTTTTGAAATATTCTCCTCAATAATTCCTGCCCTCAATAGAAACTATTTGATCAGAGTCCAACCTATCAGGATTTTATCTGAGCTCAACCATCCCAAGAGAAGGGAAATATCTAACTCTAACATCCTCTAGCCATCTTGTCCTTCTTAAACAAGGAAGAAAGCTGAGAAGTATTTGTGAAGTTCAGAGCCCAGTAGCAAAGGCTAAGATACTGAGATCTGATCACAGGACTATACGATGCTTCCCCTCCCCACTCCTCTCACCTCACCACCACACCTCACCACCACAATTCTGAAGAACTATCTAGTTCTTTTACTTAGTATATCATGTTTGGCATTCTACAAAAAATTAAAAGGTATACTAAAAAGCAAAAATAGTTTATATAGAGAGAATAACCATTAGAACTAAACTCAGATATGCAAGGATGTTGGAAGTATCGGACTGGGAACTAAAACAACTACGATTAACATGCTAAGGATTCTAATGGATAAAATTGATAGAAAGAAAGAAGATATGGGTAATATAAAAAGAAATATGAAAATTCTAAAAAAATCAAAAAGAAATGCTAGAGATCAAAAAAACTGTAACAAAAATGAAGAATGCCTTTCATGGCCCCACTAGTAGATTGGACATGGCCGAGGAAAAGATCTCTGAGTTTGAGGATATGTCAGTGGAAATTCCAAATATGAAAAGCAAAGAGAAAAAAGACTGAAAAAAATAAAACAAAACCCACAACTGTGGGACAACTGCAAAAAGGGAATAACAAAAGGAAGAGAAGAGAGAAATAGAATATTTGAAGCAATAATAACTGACAATTTCCCTAAATTAATGTCAGACACCAATCCACAGACCAAAGAAGTTCAGAGAACCCTAAGAAGGATAAATGCAAAAAAAAACCAAAAACAAAAACAAAAAACAAAAAACACAAAAAAACAAAAAACAAAAAAAACCAAAGTTATCAGAAAATCAGAAAATCAAAGATAAAGAAAAATCTTGAAAAAAAGCCAGAGGAGGAAAATGCCTTTTAGAGAAGCAAAGATTAAGAAATATATTCAACTTCTCAGAAATCATGCAAGTAAAAAGAGAATGAAGTGAAATATTTAAAGTGTTAAGAGGTAAAAACCCCAAAAGCCAAAAATTCTGTATCCTGTGGAATTATCTTCCAAAAATGAAGGAGAAATAAAATTTTCTCAGACAAACAAAACTGAAGAAATTTGTTGCCAGTGGACCTCCCTTACAAGAAATGTTAGGAATTCTTTAGAGAAAAGGAAAACGATATAGGTCAGAAACTTGGATTTATGTTTCATTTTAAAAAGGGGTGAGTTCCTGTTGTGGTTCAGTGGGTTAAGAACCTGGATAGTATCCATGAGGATGTGGGTTTGATCCCTGACCTCACCCAGTGGGTTAAGGATCCGGCATTGCCATGAGTTGCAGTGTAGGTCTCAGACGTGGCTTGGATCCCACGTTGCTGTGGCTGTGGTGTTGGTCGGCAGCTACAGTTCTGATTTGACCCCTAACCTGGGAACTTCCATATGCTGCAGTTGTGGACCTAAAAAGAAAAAAGGGGGAATGGGAAGAGGACATTTGAGAAGGAATAAGGAAAGATAAAAATTAAAAATTTTTATTATTAATTGACCTAACAGATAAGTGTTTGTTCAAAATAATAATATCAACAATGTATTTGGTGATTATAGCTTATGTATAAGTGAAATGAATAACAATATTAGGAATGTTTTGTTATTACAAGGTGCCCTTAAAGCAATGCAGACTTATTTGAAAGCAGAATTAGATTAGTTGTATATTATGAATTCTAGGGCAATTACTAAAAAAAACTTTAAAGTAGTATAATTACTATAGCAAAAAAGAAGAGAAAAATAGAATCACATAAAATGCTCAATTAAATCCATGAAAGACAGAAAAAAAGAGTGGGGAGTTCCCGTCGTGGCGCAGTGGTTAACGAATCTGAGTAGGAACCATGAGGTTGTGGGTTCAGTCCCTGCCCTTGCTCAGTGGGTTAACGATCCGGCGTTGCCCTGAGCTGGGGTGTAGGTTGCAGACGCAGCTCGGATCCCACGTTGCTGTGGCTCTGGCGTAGGCCGGTGGCTGCAGCTCCAATTCAACCCCTAGCCTGGGAACCTCCATATGCCGTGGGAGCGGCCCAAAGAAATAGCAAAAAGACCAAAAAAAAAAAAAAAAGAGTGGAAGACTAAAAAGAGGAACAAAGAAAGAGAACGATAAATAGAAAACAGTAACAAACATGGTAAATATTAATCTAACTAGCAGTTTTATTCATAATTGTCAAAATGTGGAAACAAAATACCCTCAGTAATTCCATGAATAAATAAACTGTGGCTCATCGGAAAACATAATATTACTCAGCATTAAAAAAAATAATGAGCTAGCAAACTATGAAAAGACATGGAAGAACATTAAATGTGTAACAAAGTAAAAGAAGCCAATCTGAAAAGGCTACATAGTATATCATTCCAACTACATGACATTCTGGAAAAGGAAAAACTATGGAGACAGTGAAAACATTCCTGGATGCCAGACAGAGGTTGGTGGAAAGGGAGGAATAAGCAGAATAAGAGAGCACAGATTTGATTGTGAAATATTCCAGAATTTTGTGTGCTGGTTGTTAAAGCACTATAGTTTGAAACCAGCCAGTGTGGGAATATTTATACCACGGAAACTGGCAAAGGCTACAAATCAGGTTGGGATTGTTGATTTGTTTTAACCTTTTCAAGAAGTAGTCTACCAGCACACCACTGGATAGAGACAAAATTTGAGAGCTATAAAAATGAAAGTAATGAGAATGGTTTTATTTTCTGCATGAGGTATATCAAATATATAAACTAGATATATTTGTGAATTAACTTTAATCCACATCCTAGGAGCAATTAGTTAGCATTCGAAGCAAACTAATCATGAATACACATTTTGGTGATAGTTACACCTTCTATAAGTACTTTAGATATTATAGAAATCTGCACGAAAGGTTTATTAGCTTGAGAAATGTTCAAAATAACTTTGTTAGTGGTAGTGGTGGTGAGATGAGTGGTATTGAAGACATGTGGTCGATGAGAACAAGTTATAAAAATCCAGTAAGCTCCAAGAGCCAAGTGATGAACTGCACTCTAAGACCAGAGTTCCATTTGGTCCATGGTTCCCCACCTCCCATTGAAGGAACCAAGTACAAAGCTGGTGATTCTTACCCAAATAATTTTCTTGTCTCCATCTTGGGGTGAATCTTCTATGCAAGGTATTTGTTATAGTGTTTTTGTGCCTTCTTGATAATAAGTGGATATATATTTGGCATTGGATTAACATCTGCTTTTATTATACTATGCATCTGGTAGAATTGATATGGGGGAGACACCTTCTTTGAGACACCAGTGGCTACCAATTTTTACCAAAAGAATCTGGCAGTTTCTGAACTGCCATTTTGACCAAGGTTAGTTAGGGATGAAAGTAAATAAGAGCTGACAAGGAAGTCAGGGCTTCAGCCCCTTACTTCTGGGTAGATATCAAGGCCCTTCCAAAGATTTTTGTTTCCATGATAGCTTGTCTTTATTGACCTTACATATCACCAGAAGAGCAATCTTTTAATCATGCTATTTTTCTGCTCTGAAACTCTCCATGATATTCAGTTAACTAAAAATTACATCTCTTAACAAGATATTTAGAATTATTCATAATATGGCTCCAATCTAAAATCATAACTAAATGTCTCCCTTTTCCTCCATTCCAGCCAGGCTGCTTTATTCAGTTTTTGAAACAAACTATGTGCTTTCCTTTGTAAGCAATGTACTGTTTTTATAGTGTTTTACTTGAAGATTCTCAAAGTGTTGTCCCAGGGTAAGCAGCATCAGCATCACGTGGGAATTTGTCACACATGCACATTTTCAGAAACTGTCCCAGACTTGCTGAATCCTGAACCCAGAAAGTGGGCCCAGGAATATGCATTTTAACAAGCCCTGTAGGTGATTCAGATGCATGTCTTGACAACTACAGATCCCTTCCGCATATTCGTTCATTGAACACTGTTGAGCCCCTTACCATTAGGTTTCGAGTCCCAGATCAAACTCAGCCTCTCGGTAAAGTTTCTGTCTTCTGAAAATCCAAAATACTCATTGTTTGTACCTTGAATTTGTCTTCTACTGTTCTGTCCTTTCAAATGGTTTACATTTATATCTAATTCCCACATAAACTGTAATGCAACAAAGAAAAAATTTTTTATCTCCCTTAGCACCTAGCAAGGCATTTATCATTAAGTAAGAAGATAAAAAGAGACATTGATAAGTTGTCCAGTATAGGCCCTGATCCTGTAAGGCAGGTGCAGTCAATGCTGTGGTGCATCACCCAGACCACCCACCCCCTACAAAAATGAGACACCACTGACCCCGACTTCCTAGGGTCAGCCTCTATCTAGGAATTTCCCACAGCCAGAGAGCACCAACATGTCCAAGTTCACAACCTTTGCCCAGAGAAAGCTCAATGACTGCTCATAAAAGGTTAAAAAGGCCAGGGCCTCCTCAAGGTAGGACAATTCTGCACTGCTGTCCCAGTTCCAGAACTCCCTGTAGAATAGGTGGAACCCTCTACTGCAATTGGTTGCCATATAACTTCTCCCCTTATCATTCCTGCTTCCTCTTGCCCATACAGCTATTATTCCTGAGAGCATTTCCCAATAAGCCTCAGCCTCAGAGCCTGTTTTCTGGGAAATGGACTTATGACAGAAAGCTAGAGGGCTCCTGGACACTGATTGCTCTCTGCTCACTCCATGATGCAGAGTTTGATTCAAGAACCAAAAAGACATGAAGGGAGTTCCTGTTGTGGCTCAGTGGTAATGAACCCAACTAGTATTCATGAGGTTGTAGGTTCGATTCATGGCCCCACTCAGAGGGTTAAGGAACTGGCATTACTGTGAGCTGTGGTGTAAGTTCCAGATGTGTCTCAGATCCTGTGTTGCTGTGGCTGTGGCATAGGCTAGGCATAGGCAGCTCTGATTTGACCCCCAGCCTGGGAACTTCCATATGCCATGGATGCGGCCTTAAAAAGCAGAGCAAAACAAAACAAAAAAGACATGATGGATGTATATAAACCTTCCCTTCATAGCTTGTGAAAAAAAATTCTTCCAAAGTGGTAATCTAATCTTGATTATAAAAGAATAGTGACATAAAAGGGATTTGGCCTCTGCATTCCTGCCCTATTCTGTGCCTACAGGATCCTTGGCAGCCAATTCTTTCCATTAGAGATTCTGGAGCCTAAAGGACACTATATTAGGAAGCAATGCACCTGCTTCAGCTCTTGAGAAGTCCCTCACTTTAGATCAGTTCCTCTTACCTTGGCTGGTTAAATCTGGAACATAATATAATATAAATATGTGTGGGTATGGCAATGTTTCTTGTCATATTCTGTATCCACCTATAGTTCCTACAGTGACACCTGCATTAAGACTGAAGCTAAGGCCGTACCTTTTCTTTTGTTTGGGCAGAGGTATGAAAGAAATAGCTTGAGTAGAAAGTTTGAACAGAACCAGTAGATGCAACTTATGTTGTGTGATTTGAGATGTGTCAGGAAGGTAATACTTTCATTCTTCTGATGTGAACTTTTAAATTCAACCATTCCACCATTAAACATTTCCTCCTTATATAACAGAATGCATAGGGAACAAGATGGGCACTCAATAGAAGTTGGCTGAATTCATATTTAATTTATTGTATTTCTAATATTTTCTCACTGAGGCTTCCTACTGAGCCTTATTACAAGCTTATGAAATAAAACTTCTCCAGGACTGACTTAAAAGATTAAATTCAAGATGTGGCCAGTTGAGTACAGGACCATGGCGGTGGAATGTCAAGCAAACCTGAAACCTGAGTGCAGGATCACAGAGAGAGGATGCTTAAAAAGAGGTAGGATCAATCCAGAGGAAAACTTTTTACTCTGCATGAGTATGTTTTGCTGCTTCCTAAAGGTAATATCAAATTTTTCATATGAAATCCACACTGGGAGGACACTATTGTAGGTATATGCTTACTGCTGTGGGCCACATTGAAAACAATTATTTAGACTATACTTCAAGTGAGAATGTTACACAATTAGAGTTGATCCTCACTATTCACAGACTCTAAATTTATAGATATTCCTACTCTCTAAAACTTCTTTGTAACCCCAAATCAACACTCCTGCTGCTTTTGTGGTCATTCACAGGCAGTTTTGTGTGTGTGTGTGTGTGTGTGCAAAGAAGCAAAGCATTTTGCTTTTTCCCAGTGCACTCTGAAGTGAGTTTGACCAAGACAACAACTCTGTATTCTTGTTTCAGCTCTCCTACTCTTAATGAGTGTCCTATTTGCAATCTATTTAGTGCTGAATTTTTGCATTTTTGTTAATGATTTCACTGTTTAAAATGGTCCCTAAGGATAGTGCTGATGCGCTGTCTAGAGCCAGCCCAAGAAGGCTGTGATATGGAGAAAATATGTGTGCTAGAGATGCTGCATTCAGACCTGACTTATAGTGCTATTGGCTGTGAATTTAATGTTAATGAATCAACACTATATATTAAATAAGATGTCTTAAAGCAGAAACACACATTAAACAAGGTTACATATTGATAGGTTGACAAAAATATTGTGACTAGAGGCTTGCAGGAAATGAATCCTATATTTCCTCCAGAAGCAAAGGTTCAGTATTTGTTACTTCGGTGTTCTTGGTGACTTTATAGAACATAACTACTGCAAATAATGGGAAATGACTATTTCCACAGACAGTCTCCTCCATGTCCCTACAGAATTCACAAAAATACCAATCATTTTAAAAGTTCCTCTGAGCCTGTAGTTCCTTTGACAACCTGCTTAGAGTTTTACTTTTTTCAGGTTTAAGAAGCTGCTGTGAACAGAATTTTATTCCCTGACCCCCAAATTCATATGCTGACGTCATAACCCCCAATATGGTTTTTTGGAGATGTGGCCTTTGCAAGGTAATTGGGTTTAGATGAGGTATAAGTCCTTCATGATAAGATTAATGCTCTTATAAGAAGAGACACCAAAATGCTTGCTTCCTATCTTTCTCTTCATCTGCAGGCACTGAGGAAAGGTCATGGGAGGGCGCAGTGACAAGGCAGCCATCTTGAACCCAAGGAGAGGGTGCTCACTAGATACAGACACTGTTGGCACCTTGATTTTGGACTTCCAGCCTCCAGAACTGTGAGAAATAAATTCCTGTTGTTTAAGCCACCCAGTCTGTGGTATTTTATTATGGAACCTGAGCTAAGACAAAAGCATCTGTATAAGAACCTCTGCACTAACATAGGTATTATTCTATTGCTTCACTAAAATGTGTGAATTCCTCTCTTCCTCCTCTTCTTGATCAGGGCCTAGATGAGATCACCAGAGGGACAATCCAAGTCCACCTAACGAAAAGCTCAAGATCATGAAGGTAGCATGAAATGAAACCCCAGGTCAGGAGACAAAGAAGCCAAGAGAGAAAGAATAGGAGATGAGTAAGAAAAAAAAAAAAAAAAAAATGTCCAGGACTTGAAGAGTGCTGGAGTTTCCCAGCTTTGTCGTCCAGTGGAGAGTGTTGACATGGCTTAAAGGTACAGAAAAAAACAGCCAAGATGCTGGGCTAGAATCTGAAAGAGAGGATTCTAGGGGTGTGATTCCTTCATCTCAAAGAAAATCCTCTCCACACTTTCACCGACCTAGATTAAAACTATCCACCCAACAAGACAGAGGCACAACTTCTTCCCCCAAATAATAATTTTTTCTGATTATAAAATTTATATGCAATCACTTTGAAAATTCAAGCAATACGGAGAATCACAGAAGCTATCACTACAAATTCCATCTATGAGCGATATCTACTGTTTGCATGTTAGTGGCCATCCTTCCAGATGATCTCAACAATATGTCCTAGACATCAATAGTCATAGAGCAAGATAAACATTTTAAACATATGCATAAGATTCAATGGCATTTATAAATCATAATTTTTTAATTGCCTACGGAAAAACAATTATATTTTTCCATAAGCAAGACTACAGTGAATAACCTAGTTTATACATCTAGGCACACTTGTTGAATTACCTTTTCTGACTAAACTCCCAAAAGAATATTTCTGAGCCAAAGTGAATACACATTTAAGTTTCGGGTTGATATTGGGAAGAAAATAAAAATCCTTTCACAAGCTTGTCAAATGGCATTAAGAAAATTTATTCTGGCACAGATACTCAATTTAAACAGATTGTCCACATTCCTCACCTCTTCGGGTTTTCTGGCTAGTATAAAGTCTCTGATGTTGGCTGTGGCATGAAATCTACCACCATTCATATTGCAAGTACATTTATCTCTACAACACGTGTTGGTATTCTAAAAGTCATGACTTCCTACCAAGCGCTTATTCAATTTTTAAAGTCAGGTTAATGTGGAAACTGTGACTCCAGAAATATCAGTAGCAATCTGAATATAACCTCACAGGAGACGAGTTAACCTCTTCTAAATTGTCTCTACTTGTAATTGCTTAGGAATATAATATGTGCCTTAGTCAGTTTGGGCTGCAGTAACAAGACACCATAGACTAGGTGGCTTAAACAACAAATATTTATTTCTTATGTTTCTGGAAGCTGTAATGTCCAAGATCAGGGTTTCAGTAGATCTAGTGTCTGGTGAGTTCAAGATCAAGACACTGTCGGATCCAGTATCATTTGCAGATGGCCATCTTCCCTTTGTGGCTTCACATGACAGAGGGCTATCTCTCATCATAGGGGTACCATTCTCATAATTTAATCAGCTCCCCAAGGCCCCATCTCCCAATACCGTAACAATAAGATTCAACATATGAATTTGTTGGGGGGAGCACAAACCTTCAATCCATGACAATATGTTCCAAATATCTGCTTTATATAATTAAAGCTTCAACATTTGTGAAATGACCCAATCTTTCATTGCAACATCTTACCTGGATGTTCTATGTTCTTTAGACCCAATCAAAAATAAGAACAATAATAAATAATATTATTCGAAGGCCTGATATGTATCAGATGCTGCCACAAAAACACATTATCACTCAAATTCACAGTAGATAAAAATTATTATCCCATTTCTATAGATGCAAGAACTGAGGTTCTTCAGTAAGTGATTTGCCTAAGGCCACCATCAATGAGTAAATGCAGGGCAGAGGAACTATTATTATAAAAACTCCACTATAGTCTAGTTGTTATATATACATTTTTTTTCATGCAGTCCTCATAGTTACTCTGTGAGGTAGGTGTTACCTCTAACATATATATAAGAGAAATCAGCTTAAAGAGTTGCCCACTCATTCCCTCTGTTTTCTAGCACCTACAACCAAGTGAATGAAAACATGAACCACAGTGCCTCTCAGCAACTATAGGCTTCCATATGGATACAAACTAGCCATTTAACTGTCTCATCAAATATATTTCCTTCAAAAAAGCTTTTAAACATTCAGACCTAAGAAACAAAAAAGGGAAATTTCTTAAGACATGTGATCATTTCCAGTCATTTCTAGATAAACATCAGGTCTCTGAAAGCAGTTCTCTTGGTAAAGAATCACAAGAGCATCATACTGATGGTGGGAGGGGACTATATAGTAAATATATTACCTTGCTACATCGTTTCCTCTCAAATTTAGTTCTAAGATAATTACATATTATTTACAAATCTCAAGATGCTATCTCACTCTATCATGGTCTTCATAATAAATAAAGACTAATGTTTAAAAGAAGATGAATAAGACAAACAATTTCAAGGCCAAGTATATGTCACTTGTAGATTAAATTTGCAAATCTATTCATTTAGTATGCTCAATTGGGAAGACGGGAGATACAGAGTTAGTCCCCTAAGTGACCTTTTCCTGAGAAATAATTAATTGGCATGTGCTGTGCTTTGTTTAAGAAAGCAAACACCCTTCATGAATATGAATTTAATGCCTTTTGAAGCAAATAGATCTAGATTTTTTTTAACCACTTCCTCCTTTTTGGACTCTGCATTTTTGAGAAACCTAACAAAATTCTATACCGTCTATATAAGTTTTCACAAGTAAATAAAATTCTTCTGGAAGCAGTCTTCTATTCATCGGTTTCCATGAACAATTATTGAAGATGTAACCGCAGTGTATAACTCATGTGCAAAGAATTCACAATGTGTCAGAAATGAGCAATGTCTGAAAAACACTTGATTCACCATCTCCATTCATAGGAGCTACAGACAAAACTAAATGTCCAGTTTCTACAGCAGAGGGAAACATACAGTGTTATGATATTAATATTTAATAGAGAATACAAATAAAGAGAAGGGAATATCCCATGTGTCTTGCCTTCCCCGTCCTCTCTTCTTATTGCAAAATCCCAAACCAGAAAGTCCAAAACATGTCTGAGACTCTATGATAGCAAACACAACAAACCGTGAAACCTCTAACTCTTAAATTCTGAGTGTGTGTGTTTTATTAGGATACTTAGGAGAGTTATTGTTTCTTGAAACAGTGTGGGAAAAGTCTTGATGTGTAAGAAGTTTCAAGGCTGAGAAGTCTACAGTAACAACTTTGAAAATATGCAGAAAAAAGCCTTAGGTGAGAAAGAGAGAGGGAGAGGGAAAGGGCTGAGGGGAGAAAAAGAGAAATAGACAGAAGAAAATTAATCTTCACAGAGTTTATTATCTAAGGCAAAATGCTCGGTAGTTATTATTTGCCCAAACTATCCAAGACAAATGAGTCTCTCTCCTGATGAAGGGGGAGCAGGGTGAGGAGGGGGGGTAGAAAGAAGAAAAAGGAGAGAGAGACTGGTTGGAGTTGCAGGGAGAGAAAGAGAAGGGCTCCGTCCATTTTAAAGTTAATCAGTATCCATGGTGATGTATTTCTCCAAAATAATAAAATGGATTAAGCAGGAGCTAAGAGAGAAAAGAGGGCAGCCATTTTAACCCCCCACCCCCAAGCCCAATTCAGATGAAATATACATAACATAAGAAAGGGCCGCTGGCAAGTAGCCACAGGAAGAGCACCTGGAAGATTAAAGCTGTGGCCATAACATTAACAAAGTACAGACCACACTGAATTAATGAGCACTGGAGATAGACATTCAGTGGAGTCTTAATTTATTTTCCTTTTCTAGCTCATCCTTTAAGAAAATGACAGTGTCTTCTTATCGATTTTACACTCAGAGATCAATCAGAATTGCCCTGACTCAGACAAAATTTACAGCAGGCTCTGACACCGCCCCGAGCATGTGGGCCCAAACAGACATTACAAGGAAGCAATAGATCATGTTTGTATGTAGAGCTTGACATGCTTAAAAATAAGCTAATCTGTAGTGGAATTTCCTTCTTTTTGACAAGTTGCTCTGCCCAGCTCTTCGGCCCCTTGTTATGAATTTCTCTCTGGGCTCCACTATTAATTATAACATGCGAAAAGGATTCATGTATTTAGGCCCTGAGGGAGGTCATCTGATCTGCAGTTTTAGATAAAATATAAACTAACAGATCACTCCTACTTAAACAATGTGAAATGTCACTCTGAGGCACTCCATAAAAAAAAAAAACTAGAGGTGTTCCGTCAAGAGCTATGATCAATTCTGACAACCCAACAATATCAGGGCTAAATGATGGGCCTGCACATTCCTAAACAGCCCCCAGTGGAAATTGCTGTATCCGGAAGCTCTTTTGTGCAAGTAACTAGCTGTATTAAATGCAATAATTACAGAAAAGACACTGACTGTGGCGCTCAGGCAGTTGTTGGCTAAGCTGACTTGTTTCCACACCACCATTTATCTTGTAACTGGGGCCGCGTGTGCCCTGACTTGACACACTAGAGCCAAAGTCGATGCTGGTACCCCTTCCAAACCCACAAGAGGTTCTGGCTCACAGTGTGCCGATAGAATTAATCTGGGAGGCATTTGCTCAACAGGGACGGAGGAAAAACATGAAAACAGTTGCTTGGGGGAAAAGCATTTTGTATGTGGCTCTGGCTGGAATGGGGCTGTATCTGCCAACAACTCCACTCCAGGGAAAGCCCTTGCTGGATGGATGAAAGGCCAGCTTCATCCAAGGCGCGTGGTGCCTAAACCTCCCGCAGATGCAGGCACTGAATGAAAGACAATGGAATAGATCCAGTGATACCATTTTCCTTGCAATAATTGACCAACGATATATAAGAAGACAATGTTACTCCTCTATGTTGCTACCTGGAAAGAAATGAAACCACTTAGGTATCAGAATGTCCATCTTAACAAAGAAAGAGATACTGCAGTAGTTTGGGAGAGCTCTCTGAAATCATTGACTGATATATTGGACCATGTCACAAAAGAAGGACACCTAACTTTAAAATGCATGTGGAGCTGACTCACAGACTTTGAAAAACCTACAGTCTCCGGAGGAGACAGTTTGGGGGGGTGAGGGGATGTGCCTGGGCTGTGGGATGGAAATCCTATGAAATCAGACTGTTATGATTATTATACAACTACAGATGTGATAAATTCATTTGAGTAATAAAAAAATACTTTAAAAAAATAAAATGCATGTGGAGAGCAACACAGAGTTTAATGCCTAAAGTTATCTTTTTAAAAAAACCTGTGCACTAGGATATATCAGGCTTAGAAATAGTCAAGTGGTTAAGAAGGTAAATTCACAAAGGACTTCTTTAACTTCCCATAAAGAAAATACCTTGGCATTAAGGCTCAAGGTATTTTAAGGATAGGGTTTTTATTTTGTTTTGTATTTGCTACGAAACACCCACACATGGACTTTAACATTTTATTCTGCCAGGAGATAAGAAACATTCATAAAATCATATCCAATAGCAACAAATATAATTTGAGACTATTTACTGAGAACTTCCTCTGTGCCAAGCTCTGACAGACACTGAGCACACATATCTGAGGAAGTTATGGCCACTTCCTAAGTTGAATGTGAGTGGGAGAAAGAGACATGTCAACAATTATCTTAATACATTGTGTTAAGTGTTGCATAAAAGTGTGCAGTGCTATAGAAACACAGATGAGAGAGATCAAAACTGCTTGGAGAAGAAAGAGGCTTTCAAGACAACCACCAAGAGAAAATAACAAACATTTCATTTGGACCTTGAAAGATGAACAAATTTTCCATGGTGACCTATTAGAACAGGGAAGACAGGTGTCCTTGTCTGTGGCAGCAGCATGAGCAGAGAGGTACAGAGGAGAGGGAGTGTGTGCTGAGGTCCTGTGACAGTGAAAACTGAGAGAGACCAGCCCAAGGAGTATGGCAGAGAAGCAGTTGGAACAAGGGTTAGGTTAGGTCAGTTCATAGGTCTCCAGGAATGGAAGCAATGAGGAGCCTACGTGTGAGTGTGTGTATCCATGCATGCACACTCATGTGAGCACAAACACACACATGAACCTGTTTACTAGGAGCTTAGCATGACTATTTCCCAGAATAATAACTCTTGCAAAAGTGTCAAAGCTAGATGGCTCAACTGGAGAGGAAACAAGGTCACAGCTGAGGTAGTTCAGGCAAGGATGGTCCAAGCCCGCATCTCCAGGTGGGTCTGTTCTATTTACATATCCCCTAAATGCTTTCTCTATCTGGGCAGATTAGTTTCTCCTATGCAGATTTTATAAATACCCATTTTCTCCCTGTGAATAATTGTTGTGCTTGTTCTAGAAAAAGGTAACAGGCCCCTGATCTCTGAGAAAGATGAGGGAGTGCAATGCTAGAGTGCCCCGACTCCAGACCGTAATGATTCCATTCAATGCTTAGCTCCACCTCTTACTCATGGTTTGACTTTGGGTGAGTTGCTTAGCTTTGCTGTGCCAGGTGTTGTACGGTGGGAAATGGAGATAATAACGGCACCTGCCCTTTAGGCATGTTAGAATCAAATTAGTTAACACATTAAGTACTTAGAAAAGCATCTTAAATTGCCAGATCTCTTTGTCAAACTTGAAAAGGTTATTTCACAATTAGCATAATGGAGAAATTATCTAGATCTAAATATTATACTATGGTCAAATAAGTTGATCAGTGATTTCAGGGAGGTCTCCCAAATTGCTCCAAATCATCTTATTCTTAAGGTGGATATTCTGATACTTAACTAGGTCCTTCCAGGTAGATCTGGATATCTAAATATTGCCCTACATGATGATTCAGATCCATTTTAATACACATTGGACGTGTTATGAAATATCATGGATCTAGATAGTGAGGTTGCCGAGTCATGGCAGGTGAGACCCCAAAGAAACAAGTACGGTGATTAAAAACTGTCAGACACACACAATGCTGTTCAAGCCTCCCTCCACATCCATGTAGAGAAAAGTCAGCAAGGATGTGGAGGACTAGAGACTCTCCAGAGAGGAAATATTCTAAAAGACAAGGGCAGACAGAGTCAAAGTGGATCATCTCTGAAAGGCAAGGAAGACAGCCAGTTGCATTCCTCAGTTGTGAGCATGATATGAATACGGTATTATTTAAATCAGACTTTGACTTATCAGTTGATAATAAGATAAAATATCAAAGACCACATACAAATCTCTAATTGTATACATGAACGAATGTAAAATGTGTAACTTAATATTTCAAAGTCCATTATCATGCAGAATAAAACTAATGGTTATAAAATGGATGGCACAACAATATGGGTATCTATTACCTTTAGATTTGCAAGGCCTGGAGACTCATCTCCTCTCTTCAAGTGTTCTGTTTCAAATATTTAAACACCATGATTTTACATTATCCTCCCAAAGGTATGGCTAAGTAACCCATGCTCTTGTTATGATGTTACTCTCAGGCCTATAACTCACTGGCTTTGTATTTCTTTTTAAACACAAGGATTTATTCTTTTTTTCTTTTTTATGGCCACACCCCCAACGTATGGAAGTTCCAGAGCCAGAGAGCTGCAGCAGTGACCTACACCACACCACAGTTGTGGTAACATTAGATTCTTAACCCACTGTGCTGGGCTGGGGATCAATCCCGTACCAACACAGAGACAACACTGGTTCTTTATAATCTGCTGCACCATAGCAAGAACTCCAGGATTGAGTCTTTAAAAGCAAAAGAAGGAGTTCCTGTCATGGCGCAGTGGTTAACAAATCCGACTAGGAACCATGAGGTTGTGGGTTCGATCCCTGGCCTTGCTTAGTGGGTTAACAATCCGGCGTTGCCGTGAGCTGTGGTGTAGGTAACAGACGCGGCTCAGATCCCGCTTTGCTGTGACTGTGGTGTAGGCCGGCAGCTACAGCTCCGATTAGACCCCTAGCCTGGGAACCTCTATATGCCATGGGAGTGGTCCTAGAAAAGGCAAAAAGACAAAAATAAATACATAAATAAATAAATAAGAAAAAAAAGAAAAATTGATGGTTTTGTTATATTCATTTGTTCATTTATAATTGTGATTAAAAAACATAAAATTTACCATCTTTATTTTAAGTGTACATTTCAGTAGTGCTCAGTATATGTACATTATTGTACTACCATCATCACCATCCATCCACAGAGCTCTTTTCATCTTGTAAAACTGAAACTCCATACCTATTAAGCAATAATTACCCATAACAAATATAATGCTGCATTTCCCTTGTGATAACCAATTCACATTGTATTAATAAAAACTACATTAGTTTATTACACTAGTGAACACTCTGAAACAATGAATGCTTGACAGTATCTCTTTCCTTGTGATTTTATAGGTTTCTGGTTCTTCTACGTACTATATAGTGTATATATAAGTTTCATTTTTTAACTTCTGAATTAAATATTATGATGTTGCATAGGTGAAGAAACTATTGAACAGATAAACTGGCATACTACAGTGAACATAACTTGACCTCAATCGCAAAATTTAATAATGTTTTGCTATGGAGCATATCAATACCTAGTAATCAATATCTAGTTTAATTTAACTCAGCACTGTGTGTAAATTATAAAGGTCAGGTTCATAAGGTGATGTGACAAAGTTATATTCATTCATTCATTCTTTTAAAAAATTCAACCCACAGATGTATACTGAGAATTGCATATATTCTCATTGTGAGTTAGCCACTGGAGTCTATTTTTATTTTTATCCTAATAGATATTTCCATATTTTCACTATCTTTCCCATAAACATCCCATTTCTGTTCATTTGTCCTATTATGTTCATTTGCCTTATGAAATCATTATCTTATCAATTTGATCTATATGTTAGCTTTGCAGAATGAATTCTAATATCTTACTGTGCCTTTTGTCCATTTAAAGCATTCTTTCCGTGGCAAGAGATAGGAGAAGAAATAAGGCTTCTGATACATTTCCTCCTAAACTAAGTTCAACTAAGCCCACTTAATTTCCTCCCAGGTAAAATGTTTCCTATTTACAAATTAAGTCTGCCTGCCTTCTTTAGCAACTTAATTACTACTCACTGGTATAAAGTAAACAACCCAGAAGGTGGATTTAAAAAGCACAAGGGATGTAGAAAATATTTAAACTCACTAACTTGCGGTAAGTCCCTTCCCAGAGGTTTGCTTTCTATCTCTCTGCCCTTCTTTTCATTTGTCCTCTTGGTGATTCAGACTCTCCTGAACTTCAAGAGAAATTCCCATATGGATAACATTCCATTTAATTTCGTCTGTGCTAATGGTCCCCGTGATACAAATACTCAGGGAGTGCCCTAACTTATAAATCAGATAATTTTTGAAAATGAATAGGATAATTAACTAAATATTCTGGGTGTTATTTTATTTTACTTCTTTTTCTTATCATATACTACATGTTCATTGTAGACAATATAGATTAAAGAAAGACAAGGCCCCAAGTCATCCATAAATCTTAACCTCACACCCAGAAATCATCACTGACAACAGTGTAAGTGATTCTAGTCTTTTTATACAGCATGTTTACATATATTTAAACATATCTATGTTGGGAGTTCCCTTCGTGGCTCAGCAGTTAACGAACCTGACTAGGATTCATAGGATGCAGGTTCAATCCCTGGCCTCACTCAGTGGGTTAAGGATCCACTGTTACCGTGAGCTGTGGTGTAGGTCACAGAAGTGGATCGGATCCCACATTGCTGTGGCCATGGTGTAGGCCAGCAGCTGTAGCTCCAATTCAACCCCTAGCCTGAGAACTTCCATATGCTATGGGTACATCCCTAAAAAGTCAATAAAGAAATAAAGAAAGAAAGAAATCTATGCTTGCATATGTCTACATTTATGTTTTCAGTGAGATAGTAATGTTTAAGTAAATACTTTTTCATCAGTATCTTTTCCATTTGATAAATGCTTTCTTTTATTTTTATTATAGAAGACTATACTTTATTTTACCAAATTCTTATTACTAATCTTTTAGGTTATATTCGAATCTTTAGTGTTATGAACTATTAACATTGTGTACTAGTTTTGCCTATAATCTTATTTCTCAAGTACACTTTTCTAGAAAGTAAAAATACTCAGTGAAAGAAATTGTAGGTAATTTTTTTCAGGGGACTTTCTCTACCTTTTTTTCCAGAATAACTGAAGGCCTAAGAAACAGAGCCACTCAGTAGCTAGTTAAGTATTTTGTCTTCCTGTGAAGGCAAAGTGAAATCCATTGAGAACATGTGGGGTCCCTTTATCCTTCCTACTCAGGGCAACTCTAACTTTCTTGAGAGATCATAATGGTAGAGCAAGCAACAGGTGCTAGAAATATAGATTGAACTATATAAAACTGCCATTTTTGTAGCTCAAAAATGGTTGAAAGTTGGGAATTTCAGGTTATTCAAAATTAAGTCACTTCATCCAAGAGTGAAAATGGCCTTTTTCTGGCCCTCTTCACTTAGAGTATTTTGCAATTCTGATGTGTTTTGGTGCCCTGAGTAATTTGTTCTGGCCACACCCACTGCATGCCGAAGTTCCCAAGCCACTACTGAACCTGCACCACAGCAGTGACAATGCCAGATCCTTAACTTGCTAGGCCACCAGGGAACTCCTGAGCAATTTTTATTTTGAGGCTTATGAGAGAAAACATCATCATATCAAAAGTAGTTAACTGGATTTTTTTTACAGTATATGCATAAATTCAAGAAAAATATCCCCCCAAATTTAAGTAGGTCCTAAGTATGTTTGTAATAATTTTAAATTGTATTAAAGGAGAGTAATAATGCTCAGACTTAAAGATGAGCAGGTGAGTTGAGAGGATTTCTGATTTAGTAAGAAACTATTTCCAAGCATCTGTGTGCTCTGAGACACCTAAATAGATAGATGCCAGCAGTTAAACTCTTGGCTCAGAATTTACAATTATGGAAATTCTACATTGGCATGCTGTGCGGGCCAACGTAAAGGTACTGTAACATATGCCTATGAAGGAAAATGTGGAACTTTCATGCATCAAATGAGCAAGGTTTGACAGGCAGTTCCATTTTGATATGGGTCATGCTGCTGATAACTACCGCACTTTTTAAAGGTTACATTTTAAAGGTTACATTAATGCTGAAGTTGTGCATGAAGATGAGTACCCTGTGTAACCATAAGCTTTATATTTCATTCATCTCTTGTCATCTCAAAAATATAGTTAGTGATACAAATGGGACATAACATTTTGAAGAGCTCACTTGGTCTGATAAGGACTTACCCAACCAAAGCACCATTTTTTGTTCTGAGCAGTAATTCCATTAAGGAGGAAAAAAAATCCATACGACCTTATTTCTTTCCTATATTCTTTCAATCATACCACAATATTATGAAACAAATTGCTACTAACAGTGAGGCTGTCATATTCAGGAATGAAATGGGTGAGCCCAGAGAGGCAAGTGATTGGCACAGTACAAGTTTCTTTTTGTCAATTACACCACTCAACGAAATACCAATGTTTTAAAGGGCTCTACAAAGTCATGAACTAAGATGCACCCTATTCATTCATTCAACACCAGGATGTCCTCATGGAGATTCTTTGCAGGGCTCACCAGTAAACAGGTCAGACATTCCAACAGCTATATGGATCATAATTCCTGCCCACAAATAGCTAGGTTACTTCTAAGAAGACACTGAATTTCATAAGGTCCTGATTGTCTTATCTACAAAACAGAGACAACACCGTCCAACTCAGTACAAAAATATGCATTACTAAAATCAACCCAGTAAGGCATGAACCCTGGTTTAAAAACCTGTATCTGTTAACAATTTGAGAATTTTCATAAATATCCCCCATCAAAGAGGTTTTACTTTGATAAATTTTAACAAGTACTTATTTATCCAAAAGTAGGTATTGAGCACCTGTTGTATGCTAGGCACTGAGCACCAGTTGTATACCAGGCACTTGCTAGATGCTGAAGATAAAGCAGAGCCTCATTCTAATGAACCCACGTCCTCATGGATACTAATTGGGTTCATTAACCACTGAGCCACGATGGGAACTCCCTGCAGCTCCAATTTTAACTGTTCTATACACTATAAAGATTTTATTTGGGAGGTGATAGCATTCTGCTCTTTGTTATTAAAAGGAGAAAAATCTCTTGATTGAAAAATCTCTTCCAAATAATACTACTGAGAAAAAATAATAAGTATACTTGTTTAAGGTGTTTGAACACCAAGGGTTCAAACCCAGGTCTCCTAAGAATTAGTTGAGGGCTCTCTGTACTTTGTGAATTGCCAGCATATTTTTTTAATGAAAGTGAAAAAACAGAAAATATCATAATGCATACCATGTGGGATAAAGGTAAGAGTTATTTCATGAAAGTTTCATACAAATGTATGAAATACATGTCTATATATACATACACATGTAAAATACATATGTGTAGATATGTATGTGTATATCTATATATAAGATTATGAATAAAATATATTTCTTACTGTGGATCATGATCAGAAAAATTCAACCACCATTTATATATAGGAATTCTTTTATCATTATTCTAAGACAAAGACACCAATAACACAGCCACGGAAGCTTTCATTCCTTCCCTAAGTAACCATTTCTAGTTGTACTAGATCAAAATAGCCATAAAGCATTATCCCTTGATCAGATTATATTTTTCCCCATTAATCATTCTTCAATTTCTTTAACAGCCATCTATGATAATTTCTAGACCTCCCTCCATCATGGATGTTGTCAATAGCTTTCTTACAACATGATGTCTTAACCTCTAGTTAGGATCAGCTACCTAATGAAAATAAGGAGCTTCTCATTCAAAAATTAAGGGAGTTCTCACTGTGGCATGGACTAAGAATCTGACTGGGGCAGTTGGGGTTGCTGCGGAGGCATGGATTCAATCCCTGGCCCTGTAATGGGTTAAAGGATCCAGTGTTGCTGCAGCTGCCACTGGAATTCAATGCCTAGCCTAGGAACTTTCCATATGCTATGGGTGCAGCAATAAAAAAAAAAAAATAGGAATTTCAGAACAGGACTGCAGAACATTAAGCCAAACATAGAGTCCTTTCAAGCAAAGGGCCCAATACGACGGCACAGATTGCACACCCATGAAGCCCAAGCCCACCTTGAGGTGGGCTGCTTATTGAGGTACAGCCTGCTTATTACAAGGTATCTTTCAGGGACCACATTTCTATTATTGCAGCTGTGACCACAAGAGCTTGTTTTCTCCAGAGTGAGCAGCAACTGCAAAGGTCCCAAGCCTGCAGAAACTCCATCTATTCTCTGAACACACTGGGAGGAACTCTGTCCGCTTTGTGTATTTTCTTTTGCCCTGGCCACACCACCCTCTTGCATCTTTACTCCTCAGGCATGGAGGTCTTTGATGTGAAATTTCATGCTCAATCTCATGGTAGCCAGACCTATGAGTTATGCGTTGCTCGGGGTTCCAGAGACAGCAGTGTTTGGCATGCCTAGCTATAGAGGTCATTTCAAAAATGCTCTGTTCAAATAGTGAGTTGCTCATTAAAATGGCCTAAGTTGATAAGATATTGCTAGAAGAGATGTTTTTTAAAAAAATCTCAACAAGTCTGCAATAACCCAATACTAAATATGGTATTATTTAGAGAGCTGTGAAGTCTCTCTCACATTTATAATCAACCAAAATAAGAGACATTCACTCTAAAATAATAAAAACATTCAAGGCTTTATCTTAGAAGGATATTATGAGTAAGAAAGTCTCAATCTTTTTAGAAATATTAATATAAATTACAAATACTTCAAAACAGGCTAGCTGGAATTTTAGATTAAATATTCATTGACTGTCAAGATACAGTCTAGGAATCAAAGTCAAGTTAGCTATATTCTTAAACAAATTAGTATTATGAAATTTCCCTTATATCTGTTAAAATGAAAAGTGTAAATAAATACTGGCATATGAAATTTAATGTATTAAATGTATTGGCATACTTTTTACAATAAATGATCCTATGTAAAGCAAGTTTCCATTTAAAGCAAAATTCTATTCTTGGGCCTGCAACTTTCTGCTTTTTTCCACTGCCTTTTTCTCTCACTGACTTATTTAATTAAAAGAAAATTCTTTCTTCTAAATAGCACTGCATTCTAAAAGAAGTTTCTTTGTAGCTGACTCCAGCATGCCACCAGAATACGAGGCTCATAGAGAGGAACTGTGACTCTCACTATGTGTTCCCACGGTGTTAGACTCATAAAAAGTGCTCAGTAAATGCTCAGTGAGCGACTGGATGTTTTCCTCCATTCTTGCATCCAAGACTGAAGATTCTCCTTGCTGAGCCATCACTACTCTGATTCACACACATTTTGGGGTATTAGAAAAGTAGCTGTCCATTTTGGTTTTGAACTGCCCACTCAAATAGCCAAGCATAAGTGGAGGGCATCTCAAAAACTTCTCTCCTCAAAGATCCTCTTGTTCAGCATATGTTAAATAGAATGAGTGTCTGTATCACTCAGGACCCAGGCAGAAGAAGTAAGTTAAATTTGGCTTGGGAGTCCATCTCTCTGGATTTTAACACTATCCTCTCTCTTGAGTCTTGCCATTTCTCTCTCAACAGAAAAGGGCTCAGCTAAGTGAAGACAAGCCCTTGACAAACTCACCTTAAAAGAGAGAAAGGGGGTATTTCTACATAGGGGTTTCCAACAATAGCTTCTTATTGGGGGAAAATTTGCTTAGGTTGAGATACCAATACCATGTTGTACACTATCATGTGATCGACAATAACGTTTGCCACCCTAAAGCCGAAATGTAAGAAATCCTTAACTGATCAAGAGTCAACTAAAAATAAAATCGCAAAGACAAGAATTAGACTGATTCCCAGGCAGGGATGTACAGTAAGAAGTGACCTCACAGAGACCTATGGAGAATTCTAAATCCTACCAGGCAGGATCAGGCACTTGGGAGATTGTTAATGATAAGAGAGCCCCTTGTGGTCTTAATTTCTTAAATGCATCCTTCCTTCCCTTCTCCCTTCCTCTTTCCTTTCCCTCCTCTGCTCCTCCTCCTTCTTCAGTTGGAAGCCAGTAATGACTTCCAGACCATCAATACCTGTAAGAATCCCAGATCCACTACTTATAAACCATTTTAGAAAAGTTGCTTAATCTCTCTGAATCTGATCCCTCATTTTTTAAACAGAGGTAGTAATAGCATCTCCCTCATACAGTTTCAGGGACTATTAAGTGGATTAACACACGTCAAGTACTTAATGCAGTGCCTGGCTCATAATAAACCCTAAATTAATATTAAACATGATTATTATTACTAGCACATCAAATAGAAACATTCTCCCCAAATCACACAGAGCCAATGAGTATCAATTTGAACATCTCAGATTGTTGATCCTGCTCCACAAGTTTTATTAAGTCTTCTCTATGGCATCCCATTGCCATTTGTTTTTAAATTATCACATAATCTTTCTGATGGTGCACCTCAGAAAAATCATTCATTAATTGGACACAAGAGTTGTGGGTTATCTTTCTTATGAATGTTTCATAGTTCATCTTCTTATACAGGAAGAAAGAAGCTCAAGAAAGCTCATAGAATTTCTGCTTCCTCAGTACCATCATTATCAGTGATGAAAGCACACTGCATCATACAGTTTAAAAAAAGTTTAATAGCCATGAGCAGTCAGTAAGTACCTGCATGGTCAATCTAGTTTATTCCTTATTCCTGTTTGGGGGCAAATGAATGCTGTTTGTTACGAAGGAAAATGTAACGAGAGAAAACAAAGACGGTCACAGATTCACATCCTGCAGGAGTGCAAGGATTTGCAGCAGTAGCGCAGCTCAAAAGGATACAACACAAGAGATAAGTTCCTACAGATGTGAACAAACTGAAAACTTCCAATATACTAATTCTTGCTCATAAATGAATTAATGTATTAACTCCACTCAGGATATTTACTAAATAAAGATGCCATAAGTTCTTATATAAATGACCATTTTCTAGGCAAATACGCCCCCTACCACCCCTTCAACCTTGTATTAATCTTTGGGTAAATCCAGAAATTGGTATATGAGTCTGTGTAAAGGGGAAGATAGAGAACGCTCTCAAGTTTCTTGTTTTTTTCCAAGATTTCCCAACATTTTGATCACTGGGCCTAACATATGACCCTCCGGGATGGAACATATGGGTTACCTGACATTTAAAAGATCCGGGAGGAGTTCCCGTCATGGCTTAGCGGTTAACGAACCTGACTAGCATCCAAGAGGACGTGGATTCAATCCCTAGACTTGCTCAGTGGATTAAGGATCTGGCATTGCCGTGAGCTGTGGTGTAAATCACAGACGCGACTCAGATCCCGTGTTGCTGTGGCTGTGGTGTAGCCAGTGGCTTCAGCTCCTATTTGACCCCCAGCCAGGGAAACTCCATATGCCATGGGTGAGGCCCTAAAAAGACAAAAGACAAAAATAAATAAATAATAAATAAAAGATTAGGGAATATGCACAAGGCTCCCCCACTGGCGGTCCTTGGCAGAGTAAGGATTGGAATATCAAACAAGAAAACATCCAGGTTTTCACTTAACTCAACGTGACAAATGTCTCATGTACAATCTCAAAGAACATTTCATTCACGCTGTAATTTACCTGCAGATCACTTGAAGTGGAACCAACAACTCCCATTTCCCCAACCTCACTCCAACCCCCCTACTCCGCCTCCACCAATCCCGCTCATTACAGGAAGAAATCTGTTAATTATTCTTACTGCAATTACTTTGAAAGCTTTGGACTAAAATCAGATGGTTCTAGACATCAACAAACAAACTCCAACAACAACAACTCTAGAGCACATTATTTAACAGAGGTGAGAAGATGGATGTTTACTTTTCCTACAGTACCCATGTCTCTCTTTCCAAAGGAAGGAGAAGGAGAAACAGTTGCAGGACTGTTTGTGAGCATGGGCATGTATTAGACGTCTTCTTTCTGCAGGCAGAAGTTCAATCTGAACATCTGAGTTTCTTCAAGTTTCTCATGCAAAACATGAGTATCAGTGCCAAAACCACACCGTGTATAAAGAGATGACAAGAGTGAAAGACTGAATGACTTCTGGGTACACGTCATCAATTTCCTCAGTAACTACCTAAATATTCTGGAAAATCAGATATTTAGATTCCATGTATTTGTTGGCCAACCAGCGTTCCTGCCTTAGTTCAAGAAAGAAAAATTAGAAGCTGGGAAACTAAACTCTTCGGACAGGAGAACACAGGCTGTGGCGCCAGACTGCCCAGGTTCCTATCCCAGATGCATCGCTTTTGACCTGCATGCAATTTGTGTCAGCTTCTGAACCTCCTCAGCCTCAGTTACCTCAACTATAAAATGGGTATAATAATAGTTCCTTCCCAATAGGATCGTTGGAAAGGTTAAAATGAGATTAGCCAGTTAAAGTGCCAAGCACAGCGCGTGGCACATTATAAGCCTAGGCTCTGTTAGCTGTTGTTGTTATCCATTTCACCATCACAGGACTCAGCACTGGTCTGGAAGGAAGAATATAAGAGTTACCCTTCACAACCAGCTTCTCATAGAAACATCAACAGCAATAACTGCAATCTGTGCTAATCCATGAGTTTTTCCCCTATCAACAGAATAAAACTCTTAAAAGTCTTTCCACAAGAGTTACGTAATGAAGTTCCGCCACAAGGTCAGGGTTTTTCTGGGTCCTGACCCCCCTTAGCAGGACACTGATTTAAAGTTAGGAAATTGAATTGTGGGTCCAATTGCTGCAAAAGCATATATGTTGCCTCTACAAAATAGTAACTGTATTAGACTTCAATATCACAGTGAAATTGGTTGTTATGAACACTTTCATAAGCAGTAGATAATAAACACATTTCTTTGCTTTCAAAGAATAAGATGCTGTGCTGTAAATAAATCATTACATTACATCAAAGGTACTAAAATCAACAATCACCTGATTATCATTGGCAAGCCTTGCCTGAACTCCATTTTTTTTCTTAATTAAATGAGAGTAGAGAGTAAAAGAAATCTTTGCAAAATGTCCTTCATACAATAGAGTTTCTAACTGTAGGGGGTAGAATGATGCATCCATTGCCACTTACTGTATTAGGGAATGACTAAATTACTTGTAGCTCCCTTTCTGCACATACACTTAAGAGTAATGATACAATTTTCTAAATCACATAAAAATACATAAACAGAATTCAGTATAGTTCTATGCCCCATCTTTATGAGAATTCATGGAGATGCTAACTTTATAGAACATTTCTTAAGAGAATTTTTTAAAAAGAGTCTTTCTTAGTTCTGTTACAATTCAGGCTACATATCTGTATTATACATATATTTAGCACTGAACTAATAGAATGTCATGTTTGGCTGTGTTTTGTCATCTCTACTTGGAACCTGAGATCTTAAAAATTCACCATTTCTCAGCTTGCTCACAACATTTTCTTATAAAATTAAGCTTTTATTTCAAGTTCTTAAGATTTGAGTCATTTAAGGCTCTTTTTAAATGTTGAGTAGCCATAAAACTAGCAATGTGAATTTTATTTAAATTGATTTTGTATCTTCATCACCATTCCTTATAAAAAAAATCTCGTCTTATTACTGGAGATAATGTATGTGTCAAAAAAGAAGCCTCAAATGCACTTCCTGTGCACTTGACAGGGTGACAAAATATTTCTCCTATCCTTTCCTAATTGAGCTGCAGTACAAAGGAGGACATTATAATAATATTAATAATAGTTACATGGATATTTGTAGGTACTGTGTAACCCTTCAGTCCATTTTCCCAGACAATAGTGGCTACAAAGAGGCTTCAAAATAGAACATCGCACAATATGAATGCCACTTTTTTCTATCTTACATTTTAAAAACATCATTGAAATCAGAAAGTTCATTTACAAAGGACTGGCAGTTGCAATCACAGCAATAATGTAGTGCTGAGAAAAAAAGGGTAATTGGTTTGGTAAAGATCGCTTTCCATTACACCATAAAGCACTACACAATAGGAAAGGTCGCCAATTAAGCAATCATGAATACCAAGTACTGAAGCTGATGAAAATAGGGCAGTGGTTTAAATAGATTTGCAAGCAATTTACCTTTTCACAATGTTGGCAATCTGATGCAATTTGCTTGCAATTTTGTCTGCTTTCAGTAGCACTCGAAGCTGACACTACACAGACCAAATGGCAAAGAGGCCCTGCATAGAAAATGTAAAACTATCTTGGCTGCATCAGGAAACCAGAATGGTGGTTCATCAGGAAAATTACAACAATTAACATAAGTGCTGCAAAAATCAACACTTTAAATGTCACACTCACTAGTCTGTCCAAAGACTGTAAAAGTACCATCCCCATTGCTGGACTAACAGTAAATATGAAGCAATCACCACCAAACCTTGGGGCTGATGGCTTTACAATTGATGTGACATTCTCTGAGTGATAAAATAGCCTCTCATTTTACAAAAGTAAGTATTTTTCTTTTTTAGACTTAACCTGGATTATGTCAACACAAAATTTACGTTTAATTTTTTTTCAACTTTTTCGACAAAGCCATTCCTGGCCAGGGTGGGTGTAGTTGGTCTTGACATTTAAAAAATAACTTCATATTTCAGAGAATTAGAGCCAAGCTGATAAAAAATAATCCCTCCTCAAATATTGATCTGATGCTTTCAAATGTAAATCATGTTCCAGATTTATGTCGAAAGCTGTTATCCTGTGTGAGGTACAGTGTGTCTGACCAGAGCCTATTTTATTTATCTTAGGGAGGGCTCCAAAAAAGCATCCGTGGATATTCCCTTGAGAACTGCCTGGAATTACAGATGCCATCACATGTCTATATCAATGTATTCCCAGCTAAAAGTTAGACACCTTGAAAATAATTGATAACTTCTGCTTTGGCGTCCATGTTTTGAGAAGCTATAAATTTGTCAGGCTTTGGGGAGAATTGGCTTATAGTGTAAACCTAATGATTTCTCAGTGAACTGGGAGGATCTAGAGAAAACAAGAGTGGAGTGTCAGAAAATCTAAGTTTAATTTTCATCTCTATATTGGCTGACTGAGTCAGGGCTGTGTCTACAAAAGGTCCACCTTTTAGTCTGGAGTGAACTGATGGATCATTTTACCTTAGGAACAAAGTCGGATTTTTTCTCTCATGAGTATTCCGGCTTGGGTTTATTTACCGTAATTCCCACAGCAGCAAAGAAAGAAGAGTATCAGGTATGCACATATGTGATGGGCTCACAGTTAAGAGTAAACAATTTTATTATGAACTTAGAGAACAGATTCATTGTGCTAAGAGCCACTCCATCCCCTATCAGGTTCTACTGCGCAACAGGACTCATCTTTTACTCCTAGGTCTGTAGAAAAGCATTTCTTAAATAAATTCAGACTTGGCCCAGAGAACCCAGATTTGTCCCTCAGTATGGGACCTCATGTACTGTGGTGACACATCAGTCTGGGATTCTTCCCCAGGTGATGCCTCACCCTTCATGTCATCACCAATGAGGCATTTCATTCTGTCAAAAGAGTTACTTCCCCCTCAAGTACCTTACTCCCTACTACTTTGTACTAAGCAACAGTGTCAACTCCAGGGAAAAGTCTTATCAGCTGCCTCTTGCCGTGATCATCTTAATCAACATTAACAAGGAGTACTCTGCTGATGGGGTCCCCAAGGCTGTCATCCATGCTGCCCAGTGATGGCTGTCCCCAGACACGGAGGCACTGTCCCGAGGACTGGGGCCCAGTCACAGCCATACTAGCTCTTCTGGAAGCTGTTCACTGTCCAGCTAGAAGCTGAGGGTTAGCCTCCATAGGAGCTGCACAATCCTCTTAGAAGAGTTGACATTTTCTGAAAAGTGAAGCTTGCAGAAGGAGGCAGTGATTCACTACCTGGTTTTAGGTGGTCTGTGTGCAACCGTTTTCTGATGGAGTGTGTGCATTTGATATCTCTTCTCTGACAGACTTGGAGAATAAGTCACTCCAGGAAGGGAGTGACCTTCTGTTGCCATCTGCAACATGACAGGGATGATTCTATGAAAGGATGGCATCAGCAGTCTCCAGAGTAAATTACAGGCTTGGAATAGCAATAAGACATTAGCTATCTCACCAATACAAAATACTCAAAAGTTTGTAAGATTGCTTCCGGAGGGAAACAAACATTGAGAAGAATTAGTTCTTTTTTCCTGTGTGTGTGTGTGTGTGTGTGTGAAATGCAGCATGATCAAGGGAGTGGTATACAGGAGGGTGGGGAGAAACTATCGTTAATTTTGATAAATGTAATGACCTGTGGGGTTTTTTCTCAGCTGTTGATTGGTACCACCGAAAACAATTATTACTGGTTAATTTAGTTGCTGGCATAGTGCATAGTAAATATTTCCGTTGTATCACTCTTTATTAACTGCAGAAAAAGCCTTTGATTTTTATCAAGTTAGTCAAAATCACACACAGCAACTATATGACCATAAAGCAGATAGTGTCAGAATCATCAAAACTATTTCAAAGTCTCCTTTATAGTCCTTGTGGTCCATATCCTAGAAAAATTAGAAATTACTGGGATCCAGGCCTCAGAGGCTTGGACTGAAAAGAGAAAATTTCCCAAAGAGGAGGCTTCAGAATCTTTACTAATTTGGGTTGAACCACATACATACATTTGTTAGACTTGCCCAATCCAGTGTAATAATACGAATGAAATACCACGTAAATTCTTATAAAACTGCTCCATTGGACTTGCCATCATCAAGCAAGCAAAATGCATAAAAACCATAGCCCTTTTTGGGAAACAATGCCATTTACCCAAATAAATATTCTTAGTCTTCAAAGCATTTTAAATTACAATGAAATAAAATATTTATAAATAAGTGTTTAAAATACAAAAAAAAAAAAGATTTCCTTGCATGAGAGTTATGCAACGACTTTGAGGTTGGATACGAGTTACATTTTGGCTTGGCTATTTATTAGCTGTGTAGCCTTAGGCAAATCATGTAATCTCTCTGAGTCCAAATTTTGTCATCTGTAAAATGGAGATAATAAATCTTACAGAGCCTATGAGCAGAGGAATACTGCATGAGAAGTGGTGTATACTAGATGTTTAAATAAAGATCATAAGCTATTGTGATCGTGGTTTTGTTTTTGTTGTGAATGATGGTGATGATGATAATGGTTGGGAATCTAACCTGGTAAGCATCCAAAAGCTTCCATTTTTGTGTTTTTTCTATGCATTTCAAATGCAGGTTGTATATCTATGGATAAAAATGGAACATAGCTGCTACATTCAAATGAGCAATATAACCTGTATAAATTTTTTTAATGTGCAATAAAATTCAAGAAACTTTTAATATGTCTTTTTTCACAAAGAAACGAAATTACTCAAAATGTACTCTTCAAGTGAGTGAAACCACATTGCAACTGTCTTTTGGTGATTTACTATGAAGCAGTATTCAAAAATAGAATGCACCAAGTTCCAAAAGCTTTAGTTTTTCTAAAACCCACAAAATTAAAAATAAAATTTCTGTTCTTAGAGTATTTCCTATACCATTGATTCTTGATAAACCTACACACTGGTGTGGAAAACTCTATAAAATGTCATGGGAAAGCAGAAGGGAACAGAGGAAGTCAGACTTGAAGCCCAATCTGTTCCAGAGCATCTCTGAAACTCCAAGCAGTACTGCAGCCCAAATCCAAATTCTGAACAAGCTGGGACCAGTCCAAGACCAGCAAGACCCAGAGTGTCCTCTAGGGATCATTGCTCTAGGGCAATCAGACAATTCTGACTGTTTTAGGAACATTGACTGGCTCTTTTAAAAGGAGTTGGGCCATTCTTCACTTTAATGGAATGCTAGTAGATGTTTTCAAGACCATCTCATACCTACAAGATACCTTAAATCTCCGAAATCAGCCCCTCTCAGCTCCCAGCTGGCCTTGGGCGCTGTCTCCAGGCAGCTGGCGATAACAGTATGTCCTCATGGTTTGCAACGCTTAGTCCTAGTGGACACTTTCACCCAGAGACCTATCCTGCTTTTGAATACCTGTGATACGAACAAAATTATAGTCACTGAAAGAGCCTTTATCAATCCCTGGAGTTTCTGCTATGGTGCAGTGGGATTGGCAGGGCTCTGGAGTGCTGAGACACAGGTTCGATCCCCAGCCTGGCACAGTGGGTTAGGATCTGGTGTTACTGCTACAGCATAGGTTGCAACTGTGGCTCAGATCTGATCCCTGGCCTGGGAACTCTATATGCCTAGGAGCGGCCAAAAAAGAAAGGAAAAAAATTATGAAAACTTATCTCCTCCTATAAGAAGACAAACAAAATAAAATAAAACCTTTAAAAAACCAAACGCCAATTATGAAATACACTTTACGGGATACATAAATAACTAATTGTCTCTGTCTCCAAGGAGCTTAAAGTCTAGGATAAAAGAGATGAGGTACTCTACAGTATGCAAATATTTAAATCAAAAATTAGAAAGAGCAAGTACCATAAAAGAAAGGCAAAATGTCACTTGTTGAGAAGAGGTAGATGATGCAAGTAAAATCAGAGTATAAAACATAGTAATTTCACTAAATTTTGCCCTTTCATTTAAACTAGGTTGATGGTGTTATAGAAAAGTTGGTATTTGAGACTGTACTTAAAAGCTTTAGTAGGTAAGTTTTGGATGGATAGAGAAAGTATTTCAAGGTGAAAGAAAAACATGAGAAGGAAAGGAGAGGGAAAGGAAGGGAGGGAGGGAGCCCACTTAGGTCAGAAAATTCAAGTTCAATTTGGCCCAAGTGCTGTAACAGAAACATTCAGCATTCTACATCTGATCCTGGGTGAGTTCACCTAAAAGTCCGGAATGCTCTGGGTAAATGAGTTTCCCCATTTATAACTTCACGCATCAAGTATTTCATAAAGCTTGTCCTCCATTACTGAATCTTAGCATACATTGTAATTATACCTCACGTATGTTTGGGAATAATAATAATCCTGTACTTGAATTATCTTGAAAGGAGGATACAAAGTCAGAAAAGGGCTGATTTTTCATTCTTCCTAGGTCAAATCACACTCTAATAAAATCTGATGTTGTAATCTTATATATTCTGAATCGTTCAGGTTGAATCTGAACTTGGCCCCAGGCAATGCAGCTCTTATATAAAAGACTGTAACAGAGCAAGTAGGATCTCACCAGCTCAGGAACACTGCAAACTGCACTTTCCGGTTTACTGCTGGCTCAAACAGGAAGTTATGATTTGTGCCCACCACAGGTCAATGAAAGTTTTTATTGACATTGGAAAACCCTGTGTACACTGGACTAATAAACCTGATAAAATCAGATCTTTGGGTTTCAATCGCCTCCTGTAGCTGTGTACAGCCACGCAATATTCCGTCATGAAAATTCCACTTTCAGAACACTCTGTTCCTTTCTCTTTTGTTTCTTTTTAATACCTGGTCATACAGTATAGGTCACTTCTGCATACACTGCCACATTTCAAAGTCAGCTGAGAGCTACCTTTAATCAAAACAAACAAAAAGATCAGTTCTTCAAAAGCTGTGGATTACACTTCGGTCACCACAGATGGTGACTTTAGGATTCGAAGAGTGTTTCAAACGAAGATCTCGGGGCCAGGATTATCAAATGTCATAGACCTAACAGGTCGAACAGCCTTACTGCTGTTGAACCACTTTATCTCTCAGCTCCCAAGTTTGGTGGGAATAAAAATATGGCACAGATGGGACTATAACTGACCGTGGCCCGCTCCATTGTATGTCCAACCATCTCTAATTACAGCAACACATGAGAGGAAGAGATTTGAAAGGGCAGGTGACGGGAGAGGAGAGGAACCTGGTTTGACTTAAACAGCACAGGATCCCTCACCATCAGGCCTGATGTACATCAGCCTGACAGCTAATTAGGGTAGACACGAATTTTTCCAATGTAACAGATGTTCGCTAATCAGGCCAGATTTGGAGCCCTTGCGCCAGCAACATTTCATGCACAATTTAACTATCTAAAAGGAATAAACTACTTAATGCATTGTACTGAAGGCACAGCTGTTTCACAATCAGAAAATTTGCTGTCAAAGATGTTCTCTTTAAAACTGACATGTTTTTATATAACTCTGATGGGGTGTTTATAATGTATTAATAGTTGTCAGCAAGAGCTGCTGTCATCATCAAGAAGTAAAATATTTCTGAAGGTATATTAAAATGAACAGACTCCTTTCTCTTCCCCCCAAAATCCATTCAGATAATTTAACTAGGTTGAATGTGGTCTGCTGGGCTCCAAAATGTATTTGAAACAAAGAACATCAGTGTATTTTTGTTTTTTTTTTCTGATTTATTCTAAATGTAAGACAAAAACCGAGCCTGTGCCTTACTTTTGGTGTAAAGGTTTAAAACGATCACGGGTCCACATTTGTTTACAAAGCTGGATTTTTTTTTTTTTTTGTCATTCTGGTTTTATGTAAATCACTAGGAGAAACTCATTACCACACCAAAAATGTTTTATTGGGTAAAATGAAGGTCTGACATCTTCATAAGCACAAACTAATCTGGTTAAGAATGAAATGGGATTTCTCTCTCTCTCTTTCTGTCTTTTTCCTCCTCTTTACACCTTAAGTACTCACCAACCTTCCATTGTAAGAAAAGAGCACTAAATATGAACTTGAAACTTTATTTTCTTTGACAGTTTTATAATTTTTTGTTAGCGGTTGTTTAAATCATAAAGCAAAACAACATTTTTATGTTCATGTTCAACATGAATATTGAAAAGTTCACATCATTTAAAAATATGGCTTTGAGAGTCTTAAAGTCTGTATTTGAAGGAAACACTAAAAATAAGCCAGTGACTGCAAATTCCACAATAAAGACAGGATGTACGGCTTTAATAATCTGTTTGTATTGTCTGTGTAATTTAGCGATTTGCTTGCAATAGAACATTTTTAGTAGTTTTTTACATAATTTGTGTATGTTCTTTTCAACTGATACTGTTAATAGTATCATGAATTATGCTTAAAAAACTTTCAGTAACTTTATTTTTTTTTCTTTTTAAAAGTTTTATTGAAGTATAGTTGATTTACAACATTGCCATAATTTCTGCTGTGATGAATTTTGCTTTATCGCCAAGACAACGATGATAGGCAATGTAGTTCCTATGGTGGCTGGGTTGCTATTGACCCTTTCCTCATGCGCTGGTCTGAGTAGATTTGTGACTCTTAAAAGGCATTATATTGAATTAGTAGCATCAGTAGCTCAGATCTCCTGGTAATTCCAAGAATAATATCTTTAAAATCCAGTCTCAGGTAGAGAACCCTTCAGGACTGATAAGTTTGTCTAGGAGTTATGACTTGAGTAGAATATTTTTATAATATGTTTTTCTGATGTGATGACTTATCCACTGGAACCTGGCTATAGACCAAATGTTTAAGTCACAATTCCAGATGATGACAAATCATGCCGCACCTAGAAAAGAGTTTTCATATCTGTTTCACAACTGTGCAAATGAGCCCTGAGAGATAGTAAAAGTTAACTTCACCAAAGATTAAAAATGAAATGCCCTGATTCTATCACTCCATCTTTGGATGGTCTATGTCAGCAGATTGTTTAATTAATTCCAAAATCTTGAGGACACGAATCTTTGAATATTTAAGATAATCACACGAGGTTTCATTTTGAATTGAATTGTAGAAAAAGCTCTTAAAAGTCATAAAGCTCCAAATTATCACTCATTTCATCTTTAAATAATTCAACATTGGGAGTTCCCGTCATGGCTCAGTGGTTAATGAATCCAACCAGGAACCATGAGGCTGCAGGTTTGATCCCTGGCCTTGCTCAGTGGGTTAAGGACCCGGCATTGCCGTGAGCTGTGGTGTGGGTCAAAGACGCGGCTTGGATCCCGCGTTGCTGTGGCTCTGGCGAAGGCCAGTGGCTACAGCTCCGATTTGACCCCAAGCCTGGGAACCTCCATGTGCCACGGAGCGGCCCAAGAAATGGCAAAAAGACAAAAAATAATAATAATAATAATTCAACTTTGCACATAAGTATTTTATAGGATAATTTAATTCTTAAAATACTATAAACTTAGATTTCTCTTAGAATAAGGCCATACTCTTTACTACAACTTACAAAACTCCACCTTATCTGGCCCCTCCTACCTCCCAAAGTCATTGCCTGTCACTTGCTCTTTGCTCACTGTGATCTAACATTGATCTGCTCACCGAAACTTGAAGACACTAAAGTGCTTCTCTCTACAGGGCTTTTTTATTACCTTCTTTCAGTCTAGAATGTCCTTCTCCCTGTTCTTGGCATGTCTGGCTCCTTATCCTCACTCAGGGATCAGTTTAAGTGGAACTTATTCAAAGAAAACTTCCCTGAAAACCCTAACTAATGTTGCCGCAGCTCCAGCCTCCACCATAGCACCCTGCTTATTTTCTGCATAGCACTCATCTCAACAAAAATGAACTTGTTTATATAGTTTCTGCCTCCCCACCTTCTCAGGTACTCTAGAACTGTGATGTCCAACACAGTAAGCACTGGCCACATTTGACTATTTAAATTTAAATGAATAAAAACAATAAAAATTTTAAAATAAAATTAAATCGCATTCCATTCCTCGTCGCAAAAGCACAGATGCAGAACATTTTCATCTCACAGAAAGTTTTATTGGACAGTGCCAATCTAGAATATAATCTTAGAGAAAAAAAGAAAGCTCTGACCAGTAACTGGAACAGAAACTTATTCATAATAGTCCTTGATTAGTTAAATGGATGGGTGGATGGGTGGATAGGTGGATGGAGGAGCAAGCTCCAATTTATACATAATCACTGAGAGATATGACATTCCAACTAATGTAATACTATAGTTTAACTTTGATCTTCTAGTCCTAATATTAATGATTTTAATGGGATAAGATAAAGTATGTTGACACTAAGGTATATCTAACATGATTTCATAATTTTTAGAAGTTCTCGAGAAAGAAACTTCCACATTGACCTTAACTAGAACTGCAGGACCAAAAAAGGTCCTTTTAGAATCAAAGGAATCTTGGGCTTTAGATAGATCACAGGAAAGGTTAGAGCAGAAAGAGTTTGAACTCTTGGTAAAGGCAAGCTCAAATCCTAACTTTGACATTTACTAATTGTCTATTATTGTTGTTACCATTGTTGTTGATGATGTTATTTTGTAGAACTGACCTAGTCTCCCTGAACCCCATGTGTAAAATGGAAACAAAATACAACTTCAGAGAATTATTCCAAAATTAGATGACTTGTGAATGCTTGGCTTACAGTAAACTCACACTGAACGGCAGTCATCATTGTAAGTTTTCTTGAATTAATGTATGATAGCTATTATATCTTTCGAAATTCTGGTCTATCTTATTTTATTCTTTCTCTGGCATTGTTCTTTGACTCAGCAATTTTAGAACTGAAGCCCTACCCATAAATAAACACTGACATAGCTTTTAGAGGCTTGTCATAAGCATTGCACTGAGAATGAGAGGTGGCCAGTAGTTAGGGCTGAGGAGGAAGGCTGTGCGTAGAAAACATGCTAAACACAGAAATGGCCACTTACCAGGCAGCTCCTGCAACAGATTGTATTGTGTTTTAAATCTTTAAGAAAAATCCCTGAAAGTATGTAAGATTTTCAAGGCTCAATAAAGACACAATTTATATACAGCATCCATGTCATCAGTCACTTCAGAGAGTGAGGTAGCTACTGTTAAGCTTAGGAAGCAGAAAAAATGGAAACTAAGAGATCAACAGAGAGCAGGTCCCAGTTTTGTGTGTTTTTCAGTTATTTTTTTTAAAAAGGGGGTAATTTTTTGTAATGTCATCAGAGACAAAGTCCGCAACCCTGATTATAGTTTCCTATAGGAAGAGTGTTTATGGAGAATCAGTCTGCAGTTATCAGAATCAACTGCCCTCTTAGGCCAGTTTAAAAAAAAAAAAATAGTAGATGGTACAAACATGGAAAGGACTATATTTTAAATCAGAATATGAGTGTAAAACAAGAAGTTTAGTTACCAGTGTATTTACCTGATTTCCTACATTTCCAAAACACTAGGGGGTTTTGTTTTTCTTTTTCTTTCTTTCTTTTTTTTTTTTTTTAATAATCCCCATGTTACTGTGGAGCTTGATCTTTTTCCAAGAAAGAAGTAGGAGCAAATTCTGCCTTAAAGCCCTAAAGGTGATCATCCCAAAGTACAGCTTATTCTTCAAGGTATTTGGAAGTTATTTCATTTAGAATAAAAATACAGAATGTTAAATACATTCTTGAATGGCAAATTAAGTAGCATCTTTTCTGTTTCATTTTTTTCTGAGACTTAAGCCAAAAATAAACAGAATGGGCTACATCACAACTCTTTGGAATTAGTCAGGGTTATTAGGGATTCAATATTACCGTTAAAGATTGTGACTATCTTTGATGTGAATCTTTGGGTGATGTGGGCCCAGGAACTGTGACAGAACACATATTTTTGTCCTGTTAGGAGGAAAAGGTTCATATTTGTGTGGCATTCTCCTATCTCTGGAGAAAAACTGCAAACAGTCTTAGCCTAACACAGAGAAAAATGTATGTGACGACTACACAGATTAAACAGCAATTTGGAGGTAAAAGTCTGCCTTAAAAAATTTTATCGAGGAATATTTTTGAAGAATTTTTGTAAGACATCTGCAACCAAGTATATATACTACAGCTAAAAATCCTGAGGGGACAATTCCTTCCTTTTGTTCATAGACAATAATAAGAAAGGATGATTTTATAAAATGCTTTGTCATCATTTTACAAAAAAGTCTTGGAATAAGAATGGTACAGAAGCTGGATTCTGTACCTCTTGCCCTTTGATTCCCATAATAAGCTTTTCTGGGCCTACTTTCAGCACAAATGACACTTTTGGTCTGTTTATTTCATAGGCATGTTCACAACTTGGTATTATCACTTTACTTTCATGTGCAAGATTTAATCTCTCTCTCCCTCACCTTTCTTATTTTCTGCAAACGAATACAGTGATCATTCATGGTTAAAATGAGTATTTCCAAATGAAATAAAGTAGAGAATTAGCAAGACATATTAAATGAAAATAAACACTCAAGTGAAGAACAAAAGAAAACAAACCAAAAAGCACTAGGCTGGACGTCTCAGCCTTGGTTTTGGTGTGATCCTAGTGTTCTCTTCATAGCCTAAGGGCTTCTCTTCCTTGACCATAAAAGGAGGGCACCTCAATATTGCAGCCCTAATGGTCCATGTCTACCTCTTGGGGGCCTTTGGGCTACTTCTCAGTCATAACCTCTATATAAAGCAGTGTTAACAGCCTCTTGTCATTTGTGTTTCCCTGCTGATGTGTTTTCTCCTTTCCCTTCCCCCATTATCCTACAGGTAGGTAGTTTCTTTGGAGTTTCCTAGACCCTGTCTATCTGCATGTAGGTGCTGATTCTGGAATTTCATTCTGCCTTCTCACTTCCTTCAAGACTCCTTCCTTTTTGAATTCATTTCCAGTGTAATTTTTCTGTGTGTCTTCTAGCAACACTTAACCCACTTTTAAAGCACAAGTATGTTGAATTTGTACAAGAACGCAATCATCTTAGTGTCCTAGAACTCTTCCTCCACCAGCAGCAATTTTTTTTTTATAAAATACATATATTTAAACACAATTACATCCGCACAGATTACTATATCATGGATCTTAAGAAAGAGATTAAGTGACTCCTTCTGGAGAAGTGGAATGGAAAATATGCTGAGGCAAATAGGAAATTTATTCTATACTTTATTCCATTTTGTATGGCTTTCATCTTTACTATTTAGTATTATCTATTACATTTCAATTTTTCTTTAAAAATTAGCATTATATTAAAATCATGCATATTATGCAACTAAAATCTATGAAGAAAGCCTTATATACCATTAAATATTTTATACAGCATAATAAAAAGAATAACTTAACTGGCAAGAATAACAAAAATAATACACCCTCTGAAAATAAGTAAAATATAAAATGCATAAATTGGTTAAAAAACAGTGTAACTATATAAATACTCACAATTTGTTACATCTTATTAATTCTTCAGTAAAGGCATTACACCTTTCTAGGTGATGCGATAAACAAGACATTATAGACTTTACATTGTACCATGGAGAGAAATGTTTATAATTAATAATACAATTATAGAACTATTGTACCATGGAGAGAAGGTTATTAATAATACCATTGTAGAACTATATTATTTAATTGTACAGTTGCATTATTTAATTATAATTATCATAAATTCTTTGATGGAGAGGAAATCAGAATCAGATGTAAGAAGACTTCAGCATTCCAAAAATGATGTCAAATGACCCCTTTCATGATGGATTATGCACTTATTTACTATGAGATATATTTATTCTCCCGAGATCCCTTGTGTATCGATTGTAGATTTTTGGTTTGCAGTTATTCTGAAGTTTTGATATAAGAGTCTATATGTATATGAGATTGTTTTAAGTTGTTGTTCTTTTAATTGCAAGTTCATCTCCAGTGTCCTGCATTTGTACCCACCTCTTCTCATGATTTCTGATTTTGGTGGTATAATTGTGCATGGATGATTTCGTATCTTTACTGTATATATATCTTTACTGGTGAGCCTTGTCATTTGCAGAATTTTTGTTTTCTGTTGCTGTCTTTTCTGCCTAGAGAAGTTCCTTTAGTATTTGTTGTAAAGCTGGTTTACTGTTGCTGAATTCTCTCAACTTTTGCTTATCTGTGAAGGTTTTTATTTCTTCTGCAAATCTGAATGAGAGCCTTGCTGGGTAGAGTAATCTTGGTTGGAGGATTTTTTCCTTTCATCACGTTAGGTATATCATGCCACTCCCTTCTGGCCTGCAGAGTTTCTGCTGAAAAATATGCCGATAACCTTATTGGGGTTCCCTTGTATGTTACTTGTTTCTTTTCCCTAGCTGCTTTCAAGATTTTCTCTTTGTCTTTAATTTTGGTTAGTTTGATTAATATGTGTCCTGGTGTATTCCTCCTTGGGTTTATTTTATATGGTACTTGTTGTGCTTGCTGGATTTGAGTGAGTGGTTCCTTTCCCATGTTAGGGAAGTTTTTGCTATTATCTCTTGGAATATTTTTTCTGTCCCCTTCTCTCTATCTTCTCCTTTTGGAACCCCTATAATATGGATGTTGTTGAGTTTCACGTTGTCCCAGAGTTCTCTGAGACTCTCTTCATTTGTTTTCAATCTTTTTTCTCTTTTCTGTTCTGCATCCGTAATTTCCACTAATCTGTCCTCCACCTCACTTATTCGTTCTTCTGCCTCCTGTATTCTGCTGTTAGCTGCTTCTAGTGAATTTTTTATTTCAGTTATTGTATTTTGCATCTCTTCCTGTTTAAGTTTTATATCTTGTATCTCTTTGGTCAGTGTTTCCAGTAAGTTATCCATCTTTACCTCCAGTTTATTTCCAATGTCTTGTATCATCTTCAGCAACAACAATCTAAAGTCTTTTTCCTGGAGGCTAAGAATCTCCTCATCACTTAGCTGATTTTCTGGGGTTTTTCCTTTCTCCCTCATCTGAGTTATAGTTCTCTGTCTCTTCATTTTTATAAGTTTTTGGTGTGGTGACTTTTTCCAGACAGTAGAGTTGCAGCCTTTCTTACTTCTGGTGTCTGCCTCCCTTGTGGCTGAAGTCAGTATGGGAGCTTGCTGTAGGCTTCCTGATGGGAGGGGCTGATGCCTGCCCACTGGTAGGTGGAGCCGATTCTAATCCCTCTGGTGGGTGGGGCTTAGTCTCTGGATGGGATTAGAGGCAGTTGTGTGCCTGAAGGGTCTTTAGGTAGCCTGTTTACTGAGGGGCAGGCTGTGATCCCACCTGGATTGTTGTTTGCCTTGGGGCTTCTCAGTGCTGACAGACAGGTGGGGCCATATTTTCCCAAAATGGCCACCTCCAGAGAAAGGCAGCTGCTGAATATTCCCGAGAGCTTTGCCTTCAATGTCCCTCCCTCACAACAAGCCACATCCTGTTTTCTCAGGATGTCCTCCAAGAACTGCAGTCAGGTTTGACCCAGATTCCTATGGAGACCTCACTCTGCCCTGGGATCCAGTGCATGTGAAAGTCCATGTGCACCTTTTAAGAATGGGGTCTCCGTTTCCCCCAATCCTGTGGAGATACTGTGCACAAGCCCCACTGACCTTCAATGCCAGATGCTCCAGGGGCTCTTTCTCCCCGTGCTGGATCCCTGCACATGAGGGTTTGATGTGGGGCTCAGAACTCTCACTCCTGTAGGTGAGTCTCTCTCTGTGAACCAGTTAGTTATCAGTCTATGGAGCTTCCCACCTGGGAGGTATGGGGTTGTTTATATCACAAAATCGCCCCTCCTACCTCTTGGTGTGGCCTCCTCTTTTTCTTCTGGAGTAGGGTATCTTTTTTAAGGCTTCTGGTCCATTTGGGTGGGGATTGTTCAGCTTTTATTTGTGAATTTTGTTGTTTTTAGGAGAGAAGTTGAGCTCCAGTCCTTCTATTCCGCCATCTTAATCCTCTCTCCCTCTGTTGTACTTTCTTTGGTGAAATTCTCATTGTATTCTTCTCTCAAGTTCAGTGAGCAAATTTATGACCCACTAGTAGCAAGTTTACCAAAAAGCTTTGACCACTGGGTAGAGAGCACATCAAAAATAATATTCCTCATGTGATTTTCAACCCTTCCCATATGGCAATGCATGAAAAAGGCTAAGGGCAGAAGCTTTCTTAGTTATTGTATTCTGGGACCAAACCTTACAAAGTAAACCACTGGCAATGGAAAACAATAAGCAAATGCAAAGTCTCAAAGCCTAAAATGAATAAATAGTTAATAACTGAAGTATTGAAATGCTGAATGAGACAGAGGCAGATCCTCTCACAAATTTATGTATGATCATCTTCATGATTTAAAAATCAACAAATATTGGAGTTCCCATTGTGGCGCAGTGGAAATGAATCTGACCAGGAACCATGAAGTTGCAGGTTTGATCCCTGGCCTTGCTCAATGGGTTAAGGATCCAGCGTTGGTGTAAGCTGTGGTGTAGATCGCAGATGCAGCTCAGATCCCAAGTTGCTATGGCTGTGGTGTAGGCCGGCCCTGTAGCTCTGATTAGACCCCTAGCCTGGGAACCGCTATATGCCATGGACGTGGCCCTAAAAAGAAGAAGAAGGAAAAAAAAACACACCAAGATACCATAAAATTTACCAGACTACGTAATCAAATTTCCAAAAAGCAGAAATGTATTAACATTTTGTTTTCAAGGCTATAGGGAAACAGGCTTGAGTGAGGCCAGGGATCAAACCCACAACTTCATGGTTGCTAGTCAGATTAATTTCTGAAGCACCATATGGGAATTCTTTGGTATGGTTTTAACTTAATTTCCTCTTACATTGAGTGGAGTTGTGCATTTTGTCATATGTTCAGGAGCCATTCTTTTTCTATAAAATGCTATTCAACTCTTTTTTCAAAATTGAGTTTTAAATCATTTGTAGAGTCTCTTTACATATTAGGATAACTAGCTGTTTCATTGACATGAAATCATTTACCTGCTTGTTGTTTTTCTCTGGACTTGCTTATTGTTTTGCTTTGTTTCCATTCATAAGTTTATAGAAAAATTATTTTTCTATAGATTTATCTAAGTTTTTAATTATGGTATAAAGACTTTGATCAGAATTAAAAAGGCCTTTTTCACTCCAGAATCATAAAGGGATTTTTCATGTTGTTCTCACTATGATTATGGCTTCATTTTTGCAATCTTTGAAATTTTCAGAGATAATCCCAGAGTATGATATGAAGAGAGGATTAAATTTAATATTTTTCAGATGGATTTACCATTGCCCCAGCATTATTTATTGAACAATCCACCTTTTCTCCCAATGACTTGAGATTTCACCTCTAGCAAATGATAAGTTCCTATACAAGGGGAGTCTTTAGACTTCCTGTTTTATTGGTCTGTACAACTACTTTGGATTTAGCTAGAGAAAGCTTTCTTGCCTTTTCTCTAGTTATCCATGCTCTAGCCACTCAGAACTACAGTTGACCCTCGAATTACACAGATTTGAACTACTATTTTTCCATAGTAAATACTATAGTACTACATAGTCCATAGTTGGCAGAATCCATTGATGTGGAGGAACAGATGATATGGAGAGCTGAGCATTAAGTTAGAGGTGGATTAACCAGCTTACATCCCATTGTTCAAGGGTCAACTGCACTCACTCTTCCACATCAAGGTCTTCAACAATGGTGCATCCCAGTCACCTCCATGCCTTTGCACATGCTGTTCACCCTGTTTGGAATGCCCGCCTTGCCCTTCTCTGGCTAGCAAATCTTGATTTTTTTCTTAACAAATGAACTATAACACTTCCAAAGAAAGGAGGAGCAGAAAATGCTACTATAACTAGATATTATAGCATAATTGAAAGGACATTATTATGTCTTCATGTAAATAAATGGTGATGAGAGCAGTTGACTTCCAAAAGAAGAATTATCAGATTAGGATGCAAAGGGGATACAATTTTTACTTTCCTTCTGTACCATTTGAATTTTTACCATGTGAATCTATTGATTTTTTTAAAATATGTAGTTTATTTTAAAGAACAATTTCATGTTAATTAGATATGGCAATTAGATAATTTATCATTGTTGTCCACTGAAATTAACAAGAAAACAAAATAGTACATAAAAGACATGAAAAAAAAATTTAAATTAATAATACATCATCTCCATTGAGAAGCTTCCTTCATCATTACTTTATTCTCTAGAGCAGATAAAGGCTTCATCTGCTATGTTCCTATAGCACATCATACAAACTTCAAAATAGAAGCATACTGTGCGTTATGGCATTATCATTTGCCTGTCACTTCATTGGACTGCTGGTTTGTTTTTTATCTTTGAAGCTCAGATATTGAACACCAATGATTGTCTGTTTAAGTAAACAATAAATATTTGAAGGAGAAATGGAAGAAGATATTCAGTCTGCAGCTTATTAAATAACCTCATCATAGAGACTTCCACAGAGAAAACGTTTTAATTTTATATGCCCTGATTTATTAATTTTTCCTCTGCTCCCTCTTCTTTCATGCTTTGAGTGTTAAATCTAAAAACCCTTTCTTACAGCCTTATGTCTCAAAGATTTTTACTATGTTGTCGATTTTCCCTGAAAGTTTTACAGTTTTTGCATTTTACATTTATGTCTATGATCCATTTTGAGTTATTTTTTTGTAAGTTATGAGAATTGAATCAAGTTTCATTTTGGGGATCTACAGATGTTCAATTGCTCCAGCAAGAAAATATTTTAAAAGGAATGTTTAAACAAATCACTGTCTACAATTTAAAAAAAAAAAATAGTGATTAACGAGAGCCAAAATGGATTTACTAAAACCAAGTTAGGCTAAAGCGATTTCTCTTTTAAAAAAAAAAAAATTAGATTTCTATGCTTGGCAATTTGGAGAACGCTGACAAAAACAAACTTAACACAATACTCCTAGACAGAAGTACTGTGCTTGGGAAGTGAGATATAATAATCCTGCTATATTTAATACCTGTCAGAGCATTTCTGGAATAGGGCTTTGGCTGTGGGTGATATATTTTAAGAGTACATCAAATGTGTGGAGAAGAAAGGCCAAATGATGAGGTCTGCAATCATGACTTTTGAGGAATGCTAAAGGACCATGTATTGCTTATTTCACTTTCAGTGGTTACTGAGACAATGGATAGTCAGCCTGGAAAATGGTAAGCAAAGACATGAAGACATGAAGCAAATTTGAAAAATTCAGTAGGCCATCTCATAGAAGAAGGAGAAGAAGGATTATGTACAGCTTTGGGGAGACCAAGCTAGGACAAGAGGGTAGAAGTTATGAGAAGCTTGACTTCAGCTCAAGGTAAGGAAAATCTCTCTAACAGTTGACTGTGTGAATCAATCCCAAGGAAAGATCTAGCTCAAAATAGAATGAACTCCCTATCAATATAACTACATCAGCTGTCGCAAAAGGTTGATCCAGATGACCTCACCAATCCACAGCCAGGATTAGAGATCTTTGAACTTGGAGGAGGGTTATTTTAAAGGCTGGAGAGGTGAGGCATGATTTCACAGAAGGAAGAGTGCACTTTAGGTTTCTTAAATGGTTAGAGGCTCTGTCCTTTAAAGACATGAAAGTAGGGATCTTGGCCAAGGAAGAGAGAGAGACCTGTTCATTTGGAATGAAGCAGAGATTTTTTTCTTTTGTAGGAAAGGTGCCTCCTAGCTCTGAACCAACTCAGGTCACATCTAGGCTGTGATTGTGTGAAGGAGTATTATTCCCAGACAGAACACTCAACCTAAAGGTTGTGACAAGGATGTATGGTAGACTTAGATCTAACTTGAGTCTTTTCCCATGGAATCCACATGCATGCACTCCTCCAACTACATTTTAAATGGAACCATAAAATGTTGGAAAAGGGGGCCTGAGATACATCACTTCTAATATACACTTATAAAGGAAAAAGAAAAGAAAAAAGCTGGCTCAGAGAGGTTCAAATTCTTCAGTTGAGAAACATTTTTTATATCTAATTAGGGAATAGATATTTAGGTCTCTTTATTCCCCAAAATTAATGTTTATTGGTTACTTTCCATGGGCAGAGCACTTCACATGGATTACATAATTTAATCCCCACAATAATTCTATCATCTGTATGTTATCATTTATGCTATTTGCAGTTGAGAAAGTTGAGGCTTAAAGAAGAAAAATTATTGGCCCCAAATTGCATCACTAAAGAATAGAGAAGTAACTATCTAAAGTTAAGCTATCACCTTTAAAAAAACAAACCAAACCAAACCAAAACAACTTTGAAAGTTAACACTTCATATAGGAAATTCTCTTTTTTTTTTTCCCCCTTTGGCCAGGGTTTGAACTCATGTCACAGCAGCTACCGCAAGGGGAATTGCAAATAAGAGACTCTTTGAAATGACTGGTTCTTTAAGGTATGGAAGCTTTATTTTGCATACTTATATTACATCTTTTTTTTTTTTTTGGTCTTGTCTTTTTTTTAGGGCCGGACCTGTGGCATATGGAGGTTCCCAGGCTAGGGGTCTAATCGGAACTACAGCTGCTGGCCTCCGCCACAGCCACAACAACACCAGATCCGAGCCACGTCTGTGACCTACGCCACAGCTCACAGCAACACTGGATCCTTAACCCACTGAGCAAGGCCAGGGATCAAACCCAAAACCTCATGGTTGCTAGTCGGATTCATTTCTGCTGCTCTATGATGGGAACTCCTATTTGACAACTTTGTGTTTCGAGGAAACTTAAAGGGTATATGTGAAGCTTTTTTTTCTTTTTTTCACTGTCTGTCCACCCCAAGTCCTGGAGGAGGCTCCATGCTTTGAGAAACTGGGTTTGAGTGTACAGTTTTTATTTATGCATAATTTAATGGGGTCTGTAAATACGGGTGCACTTCTTATGACTTTTTGAGAAATGGGATTTGATTTTAATACTAACCTTTAAAGGTGACAGGGTAAATCTAAGACACATCTTTAGGTTTTATTCATATTTAAGAGCTAAGAGGATCCTGAGCTCTGTTCTCCACTCCAGAAGACTCTGTCTCATTGACTGTTCACAAAGCAATAACTTTGTCTCATTTGTCTTGAGCTGACCTGAGGATGAGTGCAAGGTACAGAGTGTAGAGGTGAAAATGGAGTTTGGGAAGTGAACTCCTTGCCTGTAAAATGTTCCCCAAATAATTGTTGTGTATATGAAACCTGTATAATAAAAGTATTCTTGATAGAAAAAAATAATAAAGTTAAGCTTTCAATTTCTAAGATTGCATGTTTTAAAAAATGCTTTAAATGTATTTTATTGTTAATTTTAGTTACGAAGGTAATTCAAGTTCAACAATACAAAGACATATAAAGAAAAAGTTAATCCTCTGCCTCTCTCCTCACACCACCCACACTCCTTGGGATAAACAAGTTTTCTAATTTGGTACATATGATCTTAGATTCTTCAAGCAATACCCAAATGCTTAATCCTTATGCTATGTGGTCTCCCTAGTTCTGTCTCCTTATCAGTATAGGAAACTCTCTCTTACCAGTATAGGAAGGGAGAAAGGGAAACTTTGGAAATGGCATGGTAAACAAGTATCAACTGCCCATATTAGATTAAAATTTAAGAAACTAAACTAAATTCACCTGGAGTCTCCATAAATATGGGGCTAAACATTTTCTGCTGAGACTTATCCTCATAAATATGTGCAATTAAATTGAAATGGCATTGTCTGCGTGACTGTGCTACAGAAAATCATTAATTTGTCCCAATAACAAACAATTGTTCTTTGTATGAGAGCCAGATTTGGATGTTAAGTTTGACTATGGAAAATAAATGATCAATAATAACTGCAGGAAAATGAAAATTGGTCTTTTCTAGTGGGAATGCAAAGGGGCCTTATATGGTAAGATCATAGGGTGTGGCTCTCTTTCATCTTATCAAGGAGCAAGGGGCCCGCTTTACATTTCTGGTAAGACAAATTTCCATTTGTTACAGGACAACTTATTCAAATACATCTTTCTCTTCTGAAAAAGTAACAAATTGAAAGGGGTAAAATTAGTTCAATCTGTATAATCAGATGTTTTGGAAATAGTGCACAAAATAATCTCACAAATAAAAACACATTTATCCAGTCTTTCCTATTTTGATTTATCACCCTATGTTACTATTAAAATCTGGGGGAAAAAAATCTGTCACAAAATTAATCTGACGATATAGCATAATTTTTCCAAAATGTGCTATTTCCAATTTTTTCTAGCTAAAAAGTTTTTCAGCAAAACTTTGTGTAAAATAATGTCTCCTTTCACAGTTTCAAACAGTTTAACAGCAGATCAAAATATAGGCTCAACATTAGCATATTGAGATGTAACCAAAATAGGAACATTTTTCTTGTATCTAAAAATAAACTACGACTACTTCATTCTGTGGAACAAACAAAATGGATCAGGAAGGGAGAGCTTATAGCTGGCACTACCTACAGTGTGACTGACTGTTCTTTACATTTCCCTCCTATACATTTAACAATGCAAATTTAGCCATGGTTTTGCGCAATGGTTGCCAATTTAGGCACCAACTTTCTCAAAGAAATAGCCTGATTAGAAAATAATTGTACTTCCTTCTTGCTACAGTTACCACACCTGCACATTTCATTTCCTATAAGGTACAGTGGCAAAACTGCATCTTTCAACTCTGCCTCTTTTATCTGATGTAGTGGATGACAGGTAATCTAGCTGAAAGTTCCGACAATTGCACCACCAGAAAAACACTGGCTGATGAAATCTGAGCAGTTATCACACTAACCATCACCTGTCAAGCCTCTTGCTTCAATTTAAGGGCGCATCAATTTTCTGAAGAGGAAATCAAGGGCAAAGAATAAAAGCGCTTCAGATAAACACTGACAAAGGCCCTTTCTGCCTTTTTTTTTTTTAATTTATGATGGGATGTACTATCATAGGTTGCTCCGTGAGGTTTTATCAACTGTCCTGATACATCCCAGATAGCTCGGAATTCTTTGGCCATTGATGAAGTGCTATACTTGCACTTACTGAAAGGGCAGAAGATTTCCAACTGAAAATTACTTTCACTAAATACCACAAAGATATTGAAGGCAGAGAGAGGCAGGAGATGGAACAAATGACAGCTGCATATAACAATGAACCTCTCAGTTTGCGAGGCTGGTAGACAAGACTGATTAGAGTAAGAACATGAAATAATGTTTTCTTAAAGCCAAGGAGCATATTGTGTAAAGTGTCAGGCACAAAGAGTTCGTACGTTCTTTGTGGCGAGTTGGGAACACAGGGCTGCCAGTTGTACTTACAGTGTGTTCTGTCACCACTTTCAGACCGAGATTTTTTTCCTAAATGTATCTGGTTACTGTGTTCAAGTACACATGCAAATAACGGTATTTGGTGAGAGGAGAAATAAGGACGAGAGAAGTGAAAGACAGTGAAATAGATTTTGAGAGGCACTTGGATTGTGGCCCATAAGACGACCCGTTTTATTGGGGGGCTTGAAAGTGATAGGGTTGAGGGGCAGATCTTTCTCTACACTTCTTTTAGGATATCAACAGAGAGTATTTTCAAATGGGGAACAGCATGTAGAGCAAATCTTAGTCCTGACAGAACTTAGGGCATAGGATTTGATATGAGACTAACCCTGTGATGTATTCTCACTGGCAGCTCTTCTGCCCATGGAAAGTGTAGCTGGTGTATCTTGATATTGGAATTTTTAAAGGAAGTACCAATTACTAACTCATACTCACCAGCCATTATCTTTTAAGTTGTGGACCATCTGAAAGACAAAGTGGTCCGGGATGAAAAGATGAAAGTTATTAGCACTAAAGGGAAAAGGGAGAAGCTGGGTTGGCCACACCTGCCCCAGCACATGAACCAAGCAAAGGCGAGGAGAACGGAAAGTTCTGAATGAAGGGCCAAAGGAAGTAGAGGCTGCCTGTGTGTAGCTCAACCTCTTTCCAAGCTTCTCAATCAAGGAAGAAGCCTCTCCTTTAGGGTGGGGTGAAAATGAGGGTAGGGTATAAAAATGAGGATATTCTGAAAGGATGGTAACTTGAATTTGTTGGCCTCACCAACAAATTAATAAACAAACAAAAGTTTGGGGTGGTGATGAAAGGAAAGTATTTCTGTCCTCAGATCTCAGAGTAGAAACCAATGTCATTAATTTGCCCAAGAACTCACACGTCACCCGATATCAACTGGACTGTATCCCAGTGGCCTAAGGGAGCACGCTTATACAGTGGGGATTGGCTCTAACAGGAAAATGTTATTTGGGGACAGTGGTGCAGGTCTAGTTCTGTTCCAGGCAACCTTTTAAAATAGTCATTGTACTATTGACACGCGATATGCTATCAACCAGTGATTGATGAAACAATAGAAATCACCTCATTACGACTGTGACCCATCAGAAGTAGCACTATTATCTTATGTTGTCCTGGGGAAAGATGGAAAAAAAGGAGGAAGGTGAAACATACAAAGGCCTTCCTTTCCCATTTACCACTAAGTAACCTGGGGAATGAGAAGCATAGTATTGTGTTTAAGAGCAAAGCGTCCGGAATCAGGCAGAGGTGGGGTGGCAAGTCAGTAAACTTCCTAAACCGCCCTTCCTCCTTTCTAAAATTGTAATAATAAATGTATCTAACTTGGAGGGGCAGTTATGAGGATTAAACTAGATATTGCATTTACAACATGTAACAAACTACTTGGCACAACATAGGCAGGACATGTGTGCAAGGCCATCTAACTTTGAACTTGTTTCTCCTCTCATAGAAGTAATTCCTCAAAGACATTTCACACTTTCTGAATCTTGCAATTTGTCCCCAGAGTACAGTTCTCCCAGGTCAAAACAATTATAAGAGATGTATTTTAAACTCTGGTTTAACTGGTGAAACACTATTGCTTTTGATGTGTTTATAGAACAGATTTCTCATTTGCATTTCCTATGAGAATCTGAAACCAAATCACAGATATGTTTTGCTATGGACTCTTAAATAATGAGAAGACAGAGCTCTCGGTTTTAATAGTTTTTTTTTTTTTTTTTTTTTGCCATTTCATGGGCCGCTCCCATGGCATATGGAGGTTCCCAGGCTAGGGGTCGAATGAGAGCTGTAGTCACCAGCTTATACCAGAGCCACAAAAATGCAGGACCCGAGCTAAGTCTGTGATCTACACTGCAGCTCACAGCAACGCCAGATCCTTAACCCACTGAGCGAGGTCAGGGATCAAACCTGCAACCTCATGGTTCCTAGTAAGACTCGTTAACCACTGAGCCACGATGGGAACTCCATCAATATTCTTCACCATCCTCCCCATGAGGAGATCCCTCCTGCCTTTACTTATTGATCTCTTTAGACTGATGATAAACACTCAAAAGGCAGGAACAAGTACTACTCACTCTTTCTCCAAGCATACCATCTTGTAGGCTAAGAATGTTTGTTTTGTCTATTTCTGTCTATAAGCAAGTTCACAAATGCGCAAATTATCAAACAGGCTGATCATCATCTCTTTGAGGATAAATTCTTGGGATTCTTGTCCATTTTATAGTTTCCAAAAAGTTGGAGAAAAAGAGAGGTTTGGTGGTTTGTTTGTTGTGTTTTTTGTTATTGTTTTTATTCTTTTTTGTTGTTATTTTTCAACTATCTCTTATATGGCAGTGGTTAACGAATCCGACTAGGAACCATGAGGTTGCAGGTTCAGTCCCTGGCCTCGCTCAGTGGGTTGAGGATCCGGCGTTGCCGTGAGCTGTGGTATGGGTCGCAGACGCAGCTTGGATCCCGCGTTGCTGTGGCTCTGGCATAGGCTTGGCAGCTACAGCTCCAATTAGACCCCTAGCCTGGGAACTTCCATGTGCCACAGGAGCGGCCCAAGAAATGGCAAAAAGACAAAAAAAAAAAAAAAAATGGCATTGCCTGCTGTGTAGCACTGGGAACTATATCCAGTCACTTATGACGGAACATGATAATGTGAGAAAATAGAATATGTACATGTATGTGTAACTGGGTCACCTTGCTGTACAGTAGAAAAAAATTGTATTGAGGAAATAACTATTAAAAAATAACAATTACAAAAAATTTTTTAAAATTTTTAAAAAATGGCACTGCTTTCCTACCAAAGCCATGTAGAGTGCCAGTGACCCATGGGCTGACTCTATAAATAGGAAATATTTATTTTGGAACAGTAGTGTTACAAGTATGATTTGATTCTAGGCATTCTTTTGTAACAGTTATTGTACTATTAACTTTGCCATAATTATTGACCAAAAAAAAAAAAAAAAATAGGAACCACCTCATTTATAAGCAGAGCCGTAAGTGGAAGTGGTATTCTTTTTCATGCTAGAGAAATATTTTAATGGTGTGGTAACTAAGGATCGGGTGGCATACGGCCTCTTGTCATGTTGAATTAGTTTACAGATTAACATATTAGACTTGAGAATCATTGTTTTACAGCAATTAGTATACACTCTTGGTTGGAGCCAGCAAGAATGAAGAACCAAGTGTTTGAGTTTGTTTGATTACGTAAGAAAGCAAATTGACTAATTTCTCTCCCCTGGACAATGTCTTTCTCTGGGAGAGAAGGTATTAGCAGCCTTAAAACAAAGGAGGAAAATTGTTCTTTTTATAGTGAGACGTAGAAAATAAGATAGCTTCCTCACCTCTGTGGCTTTGGGGGTTATTCTTTCCATCCAGTATAAATTGAAAGAAGACGTATTTTTCCTACAACGTTGTATTTCTAGTTCTAGTTAAAGCTGCTATAACAGGAGACTTGGTAATATAACCCAAGGTAGAGTATTCCTTCCATTCACTTACATTTCCGGGCATGTTTCCCAGGAAAAAAATTAATCTGTATTTTCAATTTTTAAAGTGCCTTTAATTTAATATAGTTAATTCATCCATTTTTGCAACCATAATATCCCTATTGCTGTTCAAGCAATTCTACTTTCCCCTCCTACAAATAATTTGGGGTACAATGGGAAAATTACAGTAAATTGAAAACAATGTTGGTTTTCAGAATTTTTTTAGAAAGTTGCAGTATTCGTTCACAACTGATAACCAGTTCTAGAGACAAAATTATGACAGAGAATCTTCTTAAATAAAGTCAAACTAATTTACACATTGTTGATCACAAATAAATGATGATAGATGCCTCTATTCCAAAAAGACCAAACAATCAAAATGTTCAGGAGTTCCCGTCGTGGCGCAGTGGTTAATGATTCCGACTAGGAACCACGAGGTTGCGGATTCGGTCCCTGCCCTTGCTCAGTGGGTTAACGATCCGGCATTGCCGTGAGCTGTGATGTAGGTTGCAGACGCGGCTCAGATCCCGCGTTGCTGTGGCTCTGGCGTAGACCAATGGCTACAGCTCCGATTCGACCCCTAGCTAGGGAACCTCCATACGCCGCGGGAGCGGCCCAAAGAAATAGCAAAAAGACAAAAAAAAAAAAAAAAAAAAAAAAAACCCTATTAAAAAAAAAAGTTCAGATTGGGTGGAACCAACCCTTACCTAAACATCAGTGAGACCCTCTTCCCCAAGCGGATGCTCTTCTCTTCTTCTAAGGAAGAGCACGAAAGGTGCAAGTTCTATTCTACAGATTATCCCTTCTCAGGCTTCTATCAGCCCAGAGGGAAGTGGCTTCTGATCGGCTCTGCTGGAGCCCAGTGAAATCTTGTTTGCTGCCAACAGTCATTAGAACAAAATCTGTGACTAAGATGCAGAAGTTTTAACTGCCTCATTTTCCTTCAGCTGTGAAACCCTTGGTTCATATCAAAAGCCTTGGTCAAGAAATTCCAACAACAATGCACAACAGTTGGTAGAAAAACCACATGATTCTGATCACAGAATAAGCTATTTCTAAATCCTTGGCTGAACTAGTTCATGCACAAAATCTGGATGCAGACATGTACTAGATTTCCTTGATGTGATCAAAAGAACTGCTCTCCTAGAAATATGAAACGTGTGACTTCGTTTTTCTTCCTTAATCACACAGAGAGTTGTAGTAAGCTTTCACATATGCCTGTCTCCTCCTGGGCCTGGGTTACACCCGCTTGCTTATTTTTCTCCTCAGGTTGCATAATTAATTCTTTTTTTATTCACAGAAATTATTATATTTTTGTATTCTAAAGCCCATTTCAAATAAGAGATGCTAATGGTGTTCAGAATTGCCTAAGCTAAGCTCTCAAGCATTTTAACACAAGCAGTAGAGAATATATATATAAAAGCGGTTTCTTGGCTAGAGGTAATATTTGAATAATTATTACCAAATCATTATACTGGGTGCTAGTAAACTGCATTAACAACTATTAAGTATTTTTAAATAAAAAAGGAACCAATACATTAATACAACATGTTTAGAAACTTAAAGATTATGTTTTTAAATCTCATACATTTTTGCAACATCACAGATCAAAAGTTTTAGTTTTGTCTACCAGAAACTATAAGATTTTTATGAAATCTGAAATGAAATTAGTTACCTACAAACACAGGCTGCAATTACTCATTGAAAAAATCACTGTTCTAAGACTTCAGTTAAAGACTTAGAAAGTTACAGAAAGCTAGAATTCTTTCAAAATTAATTTTTGATTGAATTATATTTCATTTATTATCACAGCCTTGCTATTCAGCTGGTTAGCCATCCACTGACTTTTAAATGTACAACATTCTATAATGGAGACAATTATTTGTCATTTAATTAAATCCCAAAGCTGTTGTCTTCCATTCAAAATAAATTCTAAAATTAACACTTGAAGAAAAAGATTATTGTAAAATATAAACTTCTTTCATAAATCCTTTAAGGGTAGGGTATTTGTCTTCTACTCTGTTATCTTCTATAGACTCCATAATATATAGTAGATGTTTTTTGAAGAAAATGAAAGAAAACGTAATAGCTCCTGATTCCACGATTCTAAAGTGTAAGGCATTCTTTTTTTTTTTTTTTGTCTTTTTGCCTTTTCCAGGGCCACTCCCGTGGCATATGGAGTTTCCCAGGCTAGGGGTCTAATTGGAGCTGTAGCTGCCAGCCTACACCACAGCCACAGCAATGCAGGATCCGAGCCACGTCTACGACCTACACCACAGCTCCCGGCAACACCGGATCCTTTAACCCACTGAGCAAGGCCAGGGACCGAACCCACAACCTCATGGTTCCTAGTCGGATTTGTTAACCCCTGCGCTATGACGGGAACCCAGGAATTCTTATTTTAAAAAGAATAGCATTAAAATATATGTTTATGACTTTGCGTTCATCTGAATATGAGAATGATACAATTTCCTTTTAAAATACAAAGAGGAGTTTCCACTGTGTCACACTGAGTTAAGAATCCGACTGCAGCACCTTAGGTCAGTGCGGAGGTATTGGTTCTATCCCCCGAGTGGCTCAGTGGGTTAAAGGATCTAGCATTGCTGCAGCTGTGGCATATGTCACAGCTGTGGATCGGATTCAGTCCTTGGCCCAGGAACTTCCATATGCCTCGGGTGCAGCCATGAAATAAATAAATAAAATTAAAGAGTGAATTGGCTTCTTATTAAATGCGATGGTATATCTAAGTTACAACAATGGGTTTTACCATAAAAATCATTTGGACTATTAAGATAGAAAAATGCGCCTCGTACTTAGAGATGATTACTTTTAAGCTAATAACGATAATTTTGAATTCTAATATCCTCTTTCCAATGTATAAAATTTCTCTTCAGAGAGCAGCTGGACCTACAGAAAGTGGCTTCAGTGGGACTGCAGTAGATATGAAAAGAAAGAATAAACAGATGAAGCCCCTACAGAAAAACCTGAGGGGCCTGCTTTCCTTTTTTGTTAGTGCTTCCATTTTTTTCACTTCAGAACTAGTTTCACATTAGTACCCCTGCCACAAACACACACACACTCACATACACACACCAAATTCCTAGATGATGAAAAGGCAGTTAGTAGTCTAACAGGAATTACTTAGTGAATTTTTCTGTGATGCTACTGGCACATATTGAGTTCCATGTGAGTTATGAACATGAAGTTCCCTAGAAAGCACAAGAACCTTGGCAAATATTCAGAGTCGAGCACAAAGCTTTAATACAACGAAATGGTTTAATGACAAGTAGGGAATTACTATAAAATATAACGCTGGCAAAAGGCAGCAAACAGTGCCTGCTGGCTAGACTAAGAAACCCAAAATGGATTCCAGGAAGAGAGCACAATGCCCAGCAGCTGTGGGGTTGCCTGTTCCTCCTATACTGTTATTACCGTTCAGCAGCCCAGAAATCTGAATGACAGTGGCCTGAGCCCTTTCAAACAACAGAAAGAAGGTCAATTTTTGTAATGAGGAAATGGAAGTGGTGGCGCCGAAGATCACTGACCCTTACAGTTTCCCGCGCGATGAAGGAGCAGTGAAGTGCGCGGGGAAATTACGGTGTAGGAAAACAGTGACACCACCGTCACAAAACACAGAACCAAGGAACAAGGAGCAGATGCGCGACAACGTGCATAAATCAAGTAGATGCTATCCACCCTGGGCTTACTCCTAGCCTCAAACTGTGAAAAATTGGGCTTAACAGTCCTGCGAAGAAAGGAAAAGGCAAAGGGCCAAAAATTAAGTTCAAGACGATAAAACGATTCTTTTAACCACAGATGATATTTAAAATACTTAGCAACTAGAAGTTCTACGTGCTGACCAATCAGAACAGATGCTGATCAAGGTGCTGGAGCCTCTGCGGGGTGGGGGTGGGGGGGTATCTGGTTAATTCCCAGATCCAGGGTGGGTCAAGGAGTCCAGATTGAAGCCAAGGCGGCTCAGGAAAGGAGGTGAAGTAGGAGCACTTGGGGCTGGGCCAGTGGCTATCTACCAAGTGGCACAAAATTATTTCAGTATTTTAACATCTAGTACAGGCTACCAGTCCATCCCAGCACATCTTCGCTGCTCATAACCCTGCTCAGTCTAGTACCATTGCCCATTCACAGAGTACTTTGTGGTGTAAAGAAAGGGAAGAGTAACTTATTAGCAAGGCTTGAAAACTGGTCTTTGATCTGATGGCCCTCTCATATTTCATTCCTTCAGTACCATGTTACCAGATCATCTTCACATTCATAACCCAGGAGTTTCTGAACTAGACAGGAGCTGTGCTAGACTCACTGATGTATTTAATGAAGTATAGGGATTAGCAGATGCAAGCTGTTATATAGAGAATGGATAAACCACAAGGTCCTGCTGGACAGCACAGGGAACTATATTCAATGTCCTGTAATAAACCATAATGGAAAAGAACATAAAAAGAATATGTATTATATATACATATATGTATATATATATATAATACATATTCTTTTTATGTATTATATGTACATATATTTTATGTACATATATATATACACATATGTATATACATATATGTATGTATATACATATGTATATATATACATATATACATAAACTGAATCACTTTGCTGTACAGCAGAAAATAAGACAACATTGTAAATCAACTATACTTCAGTAAAATAAATAAATAATGAGTATTAAGGATTTTTTTTAAGTTTATTCCACAGGATTATAATGATGCTTCCGTGATGATTCAGGAGCTCAAAAGATTTTTACAACAGCATCTGAGACTTTCCTCTTGCAATAAAGCAGAACTGCAGTTCTGCTAAGACAAGGTCGAACGACAACACTCATGGATTTGGCAACTTTGCATTAATATTTAGCAATGTATCAGTTTAGTAGCTATAGTAATTTTAAAAGATAAAATGTGAAAAAATATCAAATAAGATATAAGATGAATATCTGGAAGTACCGAGACTCCAAAGGGACACAAAGACCAAATGTCCGTTACCTTCTAATATGGAGGAAATAAGATGATTCAGCTGACAGTGGCTCAGATTCTAAGAGCACCTGGAAGGACAAAGAAGCTGTCACAAAAGCAGTGGCTTCTCTGAATCGTTTCCCACCTGTGACAATGGAGGAATGCCCGTCCTAGCAAAGCAAAGGAGACACACCTAGTCACCAAAAGGAAGGCAGGAGGCATGGTGACAGAACATGACACACTCAGCTTGTACAATGCACAAGACAATGCACTACATCTAAGAGGTCACATGAGCTGAGCTTCTAAGCAGGTAAGATATCAAAGAAGAAAAGTTTTTTTTCAGGCCATAAAGAAATGAATATATGAGTCGAATTTTCAAACATAACTACTAAATACTCCAGAAGTGCCACCACTGACCTAGACGGTCTTTGACTTTACGTGCTAAGAGAAGGCAGTCAGCAAATGAAGAGTAAGGACAGGGATTGGTGATGGAAACAAATGAAGAAATCATGTTGGTATGTATTCTATCCTGCGACATACCAAAAAATGAAGGTGTTCGTTTTTTTGTTTTAATAATTAAAAGAACACAAACTGAAGTCTAAAATTCTTTAAAGTCTCAGCCTTCAAGCAGTGTCTTCTTTGAGGCTACACATATAAGGAGGCGGGAGAAAATGCCCATAAATTTGAAGAACTATGTGTCCCTCATACATTTCAAGTTGACATCTTAAATTAATCATAAGTGAAAATAGTTGTAAAGGATGTAATATTGACATTTTAAAATACAACTTTACATCACTCTTTTCAGTGAATTCAATGAGACATAAATGCCATAGTGATTTTACACCCACCATCATCCATTGGAAAATAGATTCAACCACATCTTCTTAAGCAGTTGCAAATATGACATGATTTTTTTCTCATTGAAATTGTTTCCATTTCTTTTCTCATACAATTTTCTTACTATAATAAGTGTTTAATATTTGAAAGTTCTTTATTGATTATCATACTTCTCTGCAACAAAAAGTGCATAAATTGAATTTTTTAACTTAAAAATATCCTGTTACCATGAGGTTCTACATGTTAAAAAAGCATTCCTCTGCATAGAGAGTGTTTTTTTTTTAAGGTATTAACACAATTTAACGAAATAATATAAATACTTCAAAAATGTTTGATAAATATTAAGTGTAAAAAGTAAAATTTTATTGGAAATGCATCTCCTAATGAGATGAGGGGGGTAATTATGGTGTCTTCATTAGAGGTGGCTATTACACACCAAACGATAAACTGCCCTTTGTTGACATTCTGGGAGTTTTTGTTTTGTTTTGTTTATGATTTTTATTTTTTCCATTATAGTAGGTTTACAGTGTTCTGTCAATTTTCTACTGTACAGCAAAGTGACCAGTCACTCACACACGCACACATATATATATACATTCTTTTTCTCAGATTATCCTCCATCATGCTCCATCACAACTATATTAGGTATAGTTCCCAGGGCTATAGAGCAGGATCTCATTGCTTATCTATTCCAAATGCAATAGTTTGCATCTATTAACCCCAGATTCCCAGTCCACTCCCTCCCCCTCTCCCTTGGCAACCACTAGTCTGTTCTCTGAGTCCATAGTTTCTTTCTGTGGAAAGGTTTATTTATGCCTTATATTAGATTCCAGATATAAGTGATATTATATGGTATTTTTCTTTCTCTTTCTGACTTACTTCACTTAGTATGAGAGTCTCTAGTTCTATCCATGTTGCTGCAAATGGCATTATTTTGTTCCTTTTTATGGCTGAGTAGTTTTAAACCCTGGAGCTGTTGGGAACATTGTGATAATATGGCTAACTTTGAGGTGTAATGTAAACCTAGCACTTTATAAGTGAGCCTTCCACTGTTCAGCACAGTTCCCACCACCCAGCAAGTACTCAGTAAATGTGAGTTTTCTTGTCTTCTCCTTTCTCATCCTTCCACCTTTTGACTTTGCTGGGGCAACCACCAGCCTCACAAATGAAGCCAACCCAGCTCCAAGAGCTTCATTGTAACAAGGTTCTCTTCAGATAAACCAGCGTAAATAGAACTTTTCCTTGATGCCACCACGTTTTCTTCATAGCAGAAAAACAAAGATTTATAAAAAATAGGTTTCTACATGTACATATACATGTATAAATGTACAGATTAATGTTATATACGTAAATCTCTAAACCCAACATTACTGAAAAACTAAGTCTGATATTAATGAAAATTAAGATCTATGTAACAGCATTAAAGCTATGACATTTATTGAAAACATGCACCACCTTAAAAAGCTCTGTTTTTGTTCTTTGTCAAGCAAGTAGAAGCTGTACTTGGATATACAATACCTGGAACCCTTGAATCATTTTTAAAAACACAGATGGTGCTTTAGAAGGAGTTGATGTTCCTATTAGCATAAATAGGCTGCAGATTTTTTCACATGTAATGACTTCTGTTCTACCCCCTGCCTGAGTGTACCGCCTACTACTGCTCGGTCTGATCCACATTTCCCCACTGGTCTCTCTGCACTCTTCTCACATGTAGAAAACACTCTCCCTAGCAGGTACTTTTTTTAACAGATAAAAAAATTAATGGCTTATTGTTTTTTTCAACCATAGATTATCAGTATTTTTTTGATTTTGTTTTTAGCTAGACTACTTCTGCTTCTCTTCCAGAGAAATGTGCAAAGGATTTCAAAACTCTTTACAAAAAATAAATAAAATCTTGTTTCAAAATAATGATTTTAGGAGAACTCCTTTGTAAAAAGCAAACTATTGCATTTTAAGTGTCTTTTTTTGTGAGCAAGCCCTCATAGAGCAACTCAGCAGTAATTGCTATTTTATAATCTCCTGAATATTGAACTATTTATTATGCAAATTGATACTCTTTGGAGTATGCACCCGCCTAGCCATGGAGTTCCTTTTTTGTTTACATATTTCACTTTTGCAGCTTTTGCCAGTCAGTGTAAAGAGGCATCTTGATATTTACTAATTTCAGGCATAAACAGATTTCTGCCAGACACGTGGCAGCTACACTTTATGTCTTTGTTTTTAATTAAAGAAAGACATATGGCAGATTTGCAAAATTTGAGGAAAACGTTTGTTTGGTAACAGAAGTTCTCTTCAGCAGAATTTTATTGTCATCATGACTACAGAGCTCTGAGACAAGGCTATGACTCCACCATTCCCAGAACAGTGTTGTGGCATAAGAAGATGTATCAGGTTGAATTTCAGATAACTGTCATTTTCAAAAATGGTTAAATATCCCAATTTCATGTTTTTCAACCAAATAATTGCTGCATATAGGCTCTTTCCTCAAAGGAAGCTCCACAATATAGACCCCACTCAGAAACACACTATAGAGGTGCTCCTCAGGAACTACTTCCTAAATTTGGTAAAACCTCGTAATATAATATTTATTAGCTGCTATATATGCCCCCAAGTCATTTCACACAGCGCAGGCTTTAAGGGCACATGTTTTGCTGTCTGAATGGATGTCTGTTCAATCCACCACAGCCTTTGATCTGCTGGGAGGAATCAATCCCATCACAGTCCCAGAAGCCTCGACAAGGAGCAAGGGATGCCCACCTTGGGCTGAAAGATGAGGGAGTCAAAAAGAGTGAATGGTCTGAACATACGAAAATATGTTGACCATCTTAAAGATTGGTTCATCCTTGCTGTTACTGGCCCCCAAGTAGTTTTAACTTGCATTTGTATGGTAGGCACACAAGGCAAGCAGGATGTATTATTATTCCCATTTTACAGATTAGGAAACTAAAACTCCAAGATATGAAGCAACTACCTCAGAAGCACCAGTGAGGAAATGGCATATCTAGATTAGAACTCTGTTCCGTCTCATAGCCTATGTCCTTAGGAGATAATACGTGAGCATTCAGGCTACCAGGCAGAATGTGCCTCCAGCTTCTTCCCTCTTCTGTGCAGTGCTCCACCTACCCATGCTAAGGAGGTAAGATGACTAAGTGTGGTGAGCTGGATGTGACTCCACAAAGAATCAAGCTACTTCTGTGATAAGGAATAAAAATGGTGAAAACACACATACTCCTCAAGAGAGAAGAGAAGGTAGAACAGGAAGTAAGCATTTCACAGATGAGAATGGAGACCTAGAAAGGTTGCATCAGCGCAGGGCGAAAAGAAGGGAAGACGCCTCCTCCTCGGCAGAGAGAGCTGTAGGGTTGGCTCTGGGCTTTATTTTCACCATAGCAACACGAGTGGAACATGCCCTATGGACAAAGCCTAGTAATATAAAAGAATCATACACCTTTACACACTGATTGACTTGAAGAAATTGACAGTGTGAAGAATAAGCTTGGACAAGCAAATAAAAAAGATGCATGGCAAAGATACATGCCTGTGTTAATATGGATGTTCAAATGCTTGGAATGATAGATGTCATAAAAGGATAGCTAGAAAAACCTTGAATAGAAATTGACCCCGTAAAAGCTGGGAATGCTAAAGAGATGCTTAAAACTTCATATAATTGCCAAATGCTGGAGCAGAATAAGATCAATACATAGCACACTTCTCTTTGAGAAAAAGTGCTTACCTGTTTGAGGTGCCAAGTGGCCTGGAAATATCTAGCAAACACTTGACTTTAAACTCTATTCATCTAGCTCCCCTGTAACAGAGGAGTCAATAAAAATAACTTGAATTTATATAATAACTTTCTTCTAAGGACTCAAAGAAAAATATATGAGAGAATGGCAGAGTGTGTTTAAAAATAAAGTCCATCATCTCTATCAAAAAATACACTGGGATAAATATTCCTACCCCAAAGTGACTTTATTTCTGCAATGTCATATAAAATTCTTGGAGTTCCCATTGTGGCTTGGCAGGAATAAACCCAACTAGTATCCACGAGGATGCAGGTCCAATCCCTGGCCTCGCTCAGTGGAAGTATCTGTGTTGCCATGAGATGTGGTGTAGGTTGCACATGAGGCTCGGATCCTGAGTTGTTACGGCTGTGGTGTAGGCCAGCAGCTGCAGATCCATTTCGAACCCTAGCCTGGGCGCTTCCACATGCCACAAGTCCAGCCCGGAAAAAAAAAAATTCTTGTTATATGTCATAATTAATCAAATTTATTTTTAAACCCATTAAGTCTAAAGGCAGAAGATTTTTGTCATATTTTGTAACTTTCTGTACACATTCTAGTTTTTGTTAGAAAACTCACTTACCCTGAAAGCTATATCCCTGTGTCCCTGACTTTTTGACCTGGATCAGCTTGGGTAGCTGCCTTTGTGTGGATGTAGATACTGAACTTGAATCTTACAGGACAATAAGGTATGAAAGCTTAAGTCATGTAAGAAGTTTTTTTAGAATATGATCTTATCCTGTCTCTTATGCCTAAGAAATCAAAGCCATGGAAGCCTGCAGGCTGACAGCCACTTGACCTTTCCAGAGTGATGTAGGTGGGTGCCTGAATCTAGGGATTTCATGCAGATCTCTTTTGTAACCTGGTGTATAAATACCAGGAAATGTGAATATTCAAATATGCTAACCAAACTTAGACCAACTTCAGGGCTTGATAAATAGAGAATGTCTAACAATAAAAAAAAACATAAACGTGTAAAACAAGCAGAAATATATTTATACTTGAAATGTTTTTAAATAGCTGAAGTGTCACTTCTGATTTTCTTTCTTTGCATGTGATGTCTAATAGGGTTTTTTTAATATTTGTTTGCTCTTTTAAAAAAAAATTTTTAAGGGCCGCACCTGTGGCATATAGAGGTTCCCAGGCTAGGGGCCAAATTGGAGCTATAGCTGCCAGCCTACGTCACAGCCACATGGGATCTGAGCCAAGTCTGTGACATAAACCACAGCTCACAGCAATGCCAGATCCTTAACCCACTGAGTAAGGCCAGGGATCAAACCCAAGTCCTCATGGAAACTAGTCAGGTTTGTTACTTCTGAGCCACAACAGGAACTCCCAATATCAATTTTCAAACAAGTCCTTGAACAAAAAGGCTGAAGAAACAGGAAAGAATCAATGTCCTGGGTCCTCACTCAGGTAATGTGATCTTCATTTTTAGTGGAGGCAAAAGCCATAATTACTTTACATAACTTAACATGAATTGCAAATATTAATTGCAAGATAGCAATTGTCCAAGTCCAAGATTTTTATTTATATGAATTTTTTCCCTTTGCTTATATTAATTTTCACCAGTCTGATTCCTAGAAGTTCCTCTGGACTTCCAAATGGTCAAATAAACGCATCTCAGTATCAGAAGGAAATTCATGGAGTCATTGAGCCCAAATTCTATCTCCAGACAAAATATTCTCCCCAGATTTCAAGAAAAATGGATGTTTAGCCTGTTCTCCAATTTCTGCCTGAACTGGGTCCTACATCCCCCCTTGTTATCTGATTACAGTACTTAATCACCCTTGTTGTCAAGTCTATTTCTTCTGGCTAGCCTGTGGCATTTAAACACATTTTCTCTGCCACATGGCTTTTAACTACTCAACACCTCTCTATTCATACCCCTTCCCGTTCTGTGTCTGACTGGCAAGTCCACCTGTTGTTTGCTTCTTGGAATATGTAATCTAACATCTTTAACAGATGACTGTTTTACTTCTTCACAAAAACAGAACCAATGGAGGAGAGTAGGGAGAAGGTGGAGATACTGTAAGAAATTGGCTCACACAGTTACGAAGGCTGAGAAGTACCAAGATCTACAATCCATAAACAGAAATCGGTGAGATCCAGTGGTGTTATTCCAGTACAAGCCTGAGTCCAAAGGCAAAAGGCTAATGTTCTAACTCAAAGACAGTCAAGCAGAGAGAAAGAATTTTCTCACTCAGCCTTTTGTTCTATCCATATTTCCAGTGGGTTGGATGCAACCAACTCACATTGCAGAGAACAATCTACTTAGTCTATGGATTCAAGTATAAATCTCATCCAGAAACACACCCAGACACATCCAGAAATCAAGTGTAATCAAATATCTGAACACCCCAAAACGCAGTCAAATTGACAAGTAAAGTTGAGGCATGGCCTTCTCTGAAGCTCTCAAATATCTCCAGGATCATCTCAAAATATGGAGAACAACACTGGACCCAGCTCAGAGGCAGGAAGGACTGCCTCCTCGCCTCGAAGAGGCAGATTCATGTTTCTACCACCTGCCACCAAAAGGGTGGTGAGGTTGTGAATACAGAGAGCGAAATCCCTTGCCGCTTGCTCCTGCCAGCCACAGAGGGAGCCACTAGTTTGCTTTCAAATCTCTCCAAGGCTGACATTCCCCTTTCATTCCATATAGCCCCAAGAGACCTGCATGTTTCACATCTGGACTTGGGATCTGATGTGGGTACTACTGCTGATAACAGTAGGGACCTTGTAGCTACCCCTTTATTGAATACCTACTCAGTGCCAGACATTTTATCTCACTTAGTGCCTGTCATCCTGCGTGGTTGCTATTTATTACCTTGCTTTCATACATGAGAAAAGTGACTCTCAGACAGGTAAATAACGTACTTTAAAACCTAACTTAAAAGTTTTCTAACTCATACCCAGTCCCAACTCCCAAGCCTGTGCTATTTTCACTATCTGCTCAGCTCCCAGACTTGCCTGAGGAGGAGGACACATATTGGGTGTCTTAAATTTAGCCAATCTTATACAAAGATTCTGGACTATATGGACCATAACAAGGGAACATATTCAACCCTAAGGAGCTTCTCCAAAATCCAGCGCAGGATTATAAATGGAGAGTCAGATTCCAGGGATGAAAATGGCTGATTGATCTTAGCCCCTCCACAATATCTGACAAAGACATCTTACACGTGACAGGCAATCAAAAGATATTGATTCAGGAGTTCCTGTTGTGATTCAGCAGGTTCTGAGCTTGGCTAATAGTCATGAGGGTTCAGGTTTGATCCCTGGCCTCACTCAGTGGGTCAGGGATCTGACGTTGCCATGAACTGTGGTGTAGGTCTCAGGCACAGCCTGGATCCAGAGTTGCTATGGCTGTGGTGTAGGCCAGTAGTTGTAGCTCCAATTTGACCCCTAGCCTGGAAACTTCCTTATGCTGCAGGTGAAGCCCCCCCAAAAAAGATGAGAAAGAGAAAAAAAAAAAAAGAAATGTTGAATTCTAATTAATGCCAATAAAATGAAAATCAGAGCAAATTTTTCTTAAAAAAATAAGATGGATTCACTGATTCATGGATGAGGTATGTGGAACAGGCCCAGTGTAACAATGCTAACTCTTCCAATTCTGTTTTTGGATCATATTAAACAAGACATGCTGACATTTCATCTTTTGGAGTATTCAGGGTGCTGATATTCTAGTCTGACACTGCCAACCTCAGGCCAGCTACTTAACTCTCTAACTCTTGCTTTTCTTCTTTTTAAGGAAAGAGATGGAACTGGATCTGTCCCTTTCCTCACAAATGCTCTCTAGTTAGATGACACAGTGACGCTCTAACAGTTGATAGTAGAATTCCTAAGTTGCATGGTGACCACAGGGAAGAAGACAGAAGCTGGCCTCTCTAGACTCTCTCCCCTGGCAGGGCCTTATGTCATCTATGCAGTTGGGTAAGACTAGTCATAGGCCATTGACATTCTGGCAGCTAAAGATTTAAAGAGGAAGTTGTAAGGCTTGAGCTGGAAGGCAAAAATGGAAGCAGATCAACTAAGGTCAGTGCCCCAGTGGGCTCAACAAGAGGGACAGTGTTTCTGCTTTAAAGAATGTAATTGCTGCAGCCCCAGTTTCCACAAGGCCTCTGTTACCAGTTACAGCAGCTTCTTAGAAAAGGGCCTCAACAGAGCCCTGCAGGTCCACCCTGGGGCTATTTCCAAGGTAAGCAGTATGCATGCTAGGAAGATCTCAGGCAAACAGATCTGTGTTTGCATTCTGACTTTACTGCTTGTGCAGTGAAGTGTGGGGTCTCGGTTATTTCCTTGAAATAGCTGGGATCATGGTAATTATATCATTATTGTTATTTCTCTTGCCTAGAGTTACTGGATAAAGTGAGATAATAAATAATAGGTAGTAAGCACAGTGCTGGGCTCACAGTAAGCATATCCTAATAGGTAGCTATTAATGTAGATATTACTGACCATAATTATTCTGTATTTATAAATGTTTGCATGTATCATTCAAACTATGGAAAAGCACAACAAAAAGACTTCACAAATTCTTTACCATATATTCTACTGTGTTTTTTGTTTTTTTAAACCTGCTGTTTGTGTCTTGTGCTTCACTCAGGGATCTTTCATGAGGAAGAACTTATACTGAAATAGTGTCCCCTGTAAAGAGGCAGGGTTGGCATTCCCCTTGGGTCTTCGAGAACTTGCATAGAATGACAAGGCTGAAGATGAGAAATACCCTTGGCACAGCAATTTTCAAGTTCTACTTGTAGGACAGTAGGGTTGTATTTTAAATTTTTCTAATAGACTAGCTCTCCTAACCACCTTTGTCCATTATTCTATTCATGCAATCCATCATCAATGAATATATGAATATTTATGTGTAGCTCTAAGATGTATAGCACTTTAGCAGGCAATTCCCTTAAAGACTACTCCAGTGTCTGTGAACAAATACCAGGAGGTTCCCATGACCCTCTTCTAGGCCAACTTTTAACCTGATTAATTAGAATTATAATATCACCAGACAAGCAAGAGTGGGGAAACAAAATATAAGGCGGATTACCGAGACACTGAGTTAGAAAACTGAATGCACCAGAATCCCAACTGCCGTGACTAAGAGAGTGAGGTTTGCAGATCTGGTTCGGCCAAGGGGAAGGTGAAGAAGGAAGGGGTACGACAAACTTGGCTTTCACACTGATGGGTCATTCTAGGAAATTCTTAGGACTTTTTTGTTTTCATTTTCTATCTTAACGAACATGTACAAACTTAACATTGCCACAACCCTAAAAGCCTAAGATTTATGCTTCCCAACATTTTTTGTCCTTTTATGATGTTTCTAACAATTATATGTTTTATCAAGAGTTAAGTGGGAAGCTTAGGAAGGGATTTTCTGTGTGGCCTCCCATCCTATTTTCTCTTTCCAGTGCTGGAGAACAAGCCAGAAGTCCAAGGGACTGAATTAGGGCATGCTTTGTAAGGAAAGGGGTCCAATGAATTGTTCCCCTTTCCCGTCCACAGTCAAAACCAATTAAAAGATAGAAAAGGCAGCCTGGCAGAGGGAGAGCAAATTGTAGCTTCATGACTGATCAAATTCTGGAGAACAATCCTTAGATGTGTGGGCACAATTAGATTCCCAGTTGCAATCTGGAATCCAGCCAGACTCACCACCAGGTCCTGGGGTAGGAGCTGACCATTTCACTGCACCTTGGAGAACAGCAAATTCAGCCTGTTGAAGAGAAAAATCACAAAGAGGCTCAGCAGGGATGGAACCACACAGACATGCTCCTCCTCTACAACTCGCCAGTCCCATGTGTCCTGGTCCACCACACTTCCTTCCTTCTGGAAGTGGAAGTGAAGAGAGGCCAGGATGTATCTTTAAACTAGGAGTTCTCAAAATGTGGTCCAAGGACCAGCAGCACCAGCAGCATCTGGGAATGTAAGAAACGCAAATTCCCAGGCCCCACCCCCGACCTACTGAGTCAGGAATACTGCAGCCCCACAAGCTGTGTTTACAAACCTTCCAGGTGATTCTGCTGCTTTCTAAGGTTTAAGGAACATTACTTCAAAGAGTAATTCTCAACCTAGAATCACTAATTCTTTCATGCACACATTTGTGAGTGAAGAGACCTCTTCTCACCCTTTCCCCCTGCTCCCCCCTCAATGCCAGGGATCTCCCTCCTATAGCTACCTACAACAGTAGTTCTCAACACAAAGCAATTTTGCCCCTCAGGGTGCATTCCTGCAATGTCAGGAGACAGGTGATGGGCAAGACTGGGAGAGGGCAGGTAACTGGCATCTAGTGAGATGAAGCCAGGGATGCTTCTATTCCTACAATGTATACGATAGCTCCTCACAACAAAGAATTATCTAGTACCAAATGTCAATAGTGCCACAGTTGAGAAATCCTGCTCGACAGCATACATTTTTGAATCTACTACTACCATAGTTGCATATACCAAGGTTTGGCTGTAATGAAATTGCACTTGTAAACATTCAAAACCTTTCCCCATAAATTAGACTAACTTTCCCCCTCCCCATTTACAGTGAATGAGGGCAGTTCTGGATCCTTGATAAATATTTCTTCAGTTATGCCTGCATTTCAGTGTGGATATCTAGACTATAAGCTGACAAAGACTCTCCATCATGTGCTTTCTCACTTCGTAAAACACCTTGCAGAGTGTCCCAAATAGCACTTGATTAATGCTACTTGATGAGGACTGAATTAGCTTTTCCTAGTTGGGAAACACAACACTTTCATTTATTTTTTTCTTTTTTCTTTTTTTTTACAGCTGCACCTGTGACATATGGAAGTTCCCAGGCTAGGGGCTACATCAGAGCTGCAACTGCCAGCCTATGCCACAGCAACGTGGGACCTGAGCTACATCTGCAACCTATGCCACAGCCACAGCAACGTGGGACCTGAGCTGCATCTGCAACCTACGCCACAGCTCATGGCAATGACGGATCCTTAACCCACTGAGCAAGACCAGGAATTGAACCTACATCCTCATGGCCACTATGCCAGGTTCTTAACCTGTTGAGCCACAATGGGAACTCCCAAAAGAAAACTCTTTTAAATGTGAGTGCCACCTTATCTCCTCTGAGTATAATTTCAAAAGCATTTTATTATGTGCCATCTTTGTATCTATAATTCTGTAATTCTGCATCTAACATATCTTGCCAGATTCCTAGAATTCTAGAGCAACTCTATGTCAAGTAAACTCAGGTGATCTCAATGTGCTGGGCTCCTTTCTACTCTCTTTGGTTTAACGTTTTCAACAGGATATGTTTACATTTCCTGCTAAGTGTATTCTGCTTAGGGTTGCCAGATAAAATATAGGGCTCTTACTTAAATTTGAGTATCAGATAAACAATAAATGTTTTAGTATAAATGTGTCCCACATATTTCCTGGGATATACTTACATTAAAAATTTTATTTGTTGTTTATCTGATATTCAAATTTCATGAACATTTCATGACTTTTCCTTTTATATATACCATCTCTTTGAGAAATTTACATTTTTTTCCCATAAAATTACTAAATAATTTTCTGTTAGAATGAGGGCTACTATTTAGATGGTATACCGAAGAAGAGCCCTACTGTCTGCTAAAATGTTCATATTTTCCATATACATCAGAAAACAGGCACCACTCTGAGCCTCCTGAGTAGTCTTATCTTCGCCACATTCTCCTGAGTCAGCCACTACAAGGTAAGCACCTGGCACTTTAGTGGGGCCACCAAGACCTGGCTCAGGTACCTCTCCTGACATCCATTCTGATTGGTCAGGGCCTAGATGCACTGCTGTTAAATGTTTTGAATATCAGCCTTAAATACAACCCTCAATTTAAAGTACACAAATGATTCCCTGAAGAATCAAAAGATAGATCTAATTACATCCTGTGAATACATTTGAATAAATATATTTTGAAAGTCAAGTATACTTTGATCTCATTCTGCAATCACGTCTTCTCCCCATCTTCCCAAGTAAACAGGGCCGGGCCTCCTTTCTTGAGGTTGCTTTTGCTACCATAACAATTCTCCAGCTTTCCCAAGGGATTAGCCATGGTGCGATTTACTTTTCAAGGAGGGCCCATTTATCTTCCCCCTGACAAATTTCAACACAAGCACAGCTCTGGCACAAACATTTCTGCAGATTAATCCCTCACCCTTCTCAAAGAGAAGAATTATTCTTAAACAATCTATTTCAATACGGAGTTCCTGGTGTGAAGTTAATTTCCACAAACCTTGTGACGGTGCTACCAAGCACCATCCCCGTTATTCAGAGAGAACAACAGAGGCCCTCTGGCTTGTGGTTCTTCATCCTTATTGTTTAAATGTAAACAGGAAAGAAAGACAGGCCAAAGCATGCTTTAAAAAAAAAAAAATCAGTGTCTCCTGCAAACTCTTGGAATGGTTTTATGTACAACAGTCTATGGTCATTAACTATCAATAAATATTTATTCAGCATCTACTATACAATCACTACACATGCATAACAAAAGGTGATATTTTACATATATGGTGATCAGATCTTCTGTGTTTTGAAAAAAAGCTAAGCAAAATTAGCAAGGGGTTGAGATCAGTTATGCTAAGGACTTGAAGAGCTAGTAGTGTTTTATAAAGCATGCCCACATTTTGTTGTTCGAAGAAATTAATACCTATTATAAATAGCTAAAAAATATTTAATAGGGAAAGAATAGAGTAATATACCCTGGAAAAATTTTCAGGCACCACAAAGACATGATGGAGAAAAGCAAACAAGAACAAATAAAGCAGAAAGGGACCTAGCAGATGGCCAGAAGCCAAATATGAATCACCAATTCAGTGCTATTGTGATAAAAGTCAATATGATACCAGCACAAATCAATAGGAGTAGAGTAGACAAGGCTGAAACATCATTCTTCTTCTCTCCTCCCCATTAGTCAGAAGGAGGAAAGTAACCTGTTTTGCACAGCACACTAAGAAAACTGTGCAGAACCCAACCGCATTCAAAGATGAGAAAGCTGACTAGCTAAAGGGATAGAAAAGGAGCCTGATGTTGAAAGGTGAAAACATCTTCAAAAAGTGACCCGAGGGGGACTTGAAGACCCCCTTTAAGTATCTACAGTTTTGAGTATCTACTACTACTACTACTTTAAGTATCTACAGTTTTGAGGATAATTCTGACCAAAGACTCTGATGATGGAAGTTCAAAGAAAAAATATCAGTCTGAAATGAAGCTTACTGTCATTTCTGCTAGACATAAGCAAACTCTTATTGGACCAACAGGACAGTAAAACAATAGAGCAGGTGTTGCCCTAACACAAAGATTGCCAGGTGTCTATCTCTTAATATTTTTAATTTAAAACATTAAAGGCAATCTTTATGAGTTAATCATTTGCATGAAGTTAGGGATCCCTCAAAGTCATGTTCAAAACTATATCGTAATTATACATAGACTACAAGACTCACATATCTACCTATTAAATGAACATTTTATTGTAAAATGCCGAGTCCAGTGCAACAAGGGCAAGCTAGGAACAGTTGTAATATATTATACAGCTATTTTTCCACAAACGCACATTACTAATAGAAAAGCAAACCAAGCCCCTCTCCCATTGATACCTACATATACACAGACTCTCCACTTCTGTTCCTAACTCAGACACACACCCATTCTAGAACTGCATAAGAGCTGAGTCTAACTACATTCTTGATCATCTAGCAAATTTATTGATGATTAGAGAGATGTTTGTAATAAATATGGATATGTGGTATGCAAAATTTTGTACTGGATATTGAAAAATAATATTCATTAATTTGACTACTTTTTTGGCTAATACTTTATTGCGTTCAGCTTTAGCTTCATGGATATGCAGACCACAAAGAGTTGAGTAGCTAGGAGCTGGTCTGTCATTATGTGGCTGTAGCTTTTTTCTCTATGAGTCCCTTATGAGGAATTTTTTAATATTAAAAAAAAATGATAGCACTTTCAGCTTCAATTTCACTTCTCACTCTTTCCTGACATTTCTTACTTTTACGCATCAATATTATGCTCATCTGAATATTGATATCCATAGAAGGAGGTAAGCTCCATGGTCTGGGTTTTATTTTTAGGGTGAGAAAGAACATTACTTCAGTACAGAAGATTATAATGCTGATGGTGCCTCAACAATGCTTGCTAGAACCCTAAGAAGTTTCAGTAAGAACAGACTACCTCATGTAAAAAGTTCTTTCATTGTGTTTGAGAATTGTTCCTGGTCTTGGATGAAATGCTTGTCTGTATTTCTCAAACTGTAGCTGCATTAATACTTCAGCACATAACTGTTCAGCTATTTTGTTACATTAAGTACTGTCCTTACAGTGGTCTCGTGCATACTCTAAATTAGATGGTCCAAGAACAACTCCTTTCTGCCCATCCCAGAGCAGCAAAGAACAATTGAGTGTGAAGAGACTTAATGAGAACTGTCCTGCTCTTCTCCCATTTGTATTGCCACTCCTGTTTTCCTGTGACTTCTTAAGGAAACATCCTAACAACTCCCAAAAGTCAGGTACTCATGAATATTAAAGAGGAATTCAGAGTTAAAACAAGTGACCGTGGGCATGGTGACTGCCTATAGAGCAAATATTGAATGCTTTCTAAGGTTCAGACATTGTTATTAAACATTCCGCGGAGATATAAATTGGGAACAAACTCTACATGGAAAACCCAAAGTCTGGGATTGGAAACATGGATTTTCAAAATTATCTTTTTATTTTCAACCAAAATTTCTGTAGAATATTTTTGTCTCAATTCCCTCAACGCACAGGTTTTCATATATTCTAAATTCAAATCCTACAAAAATAATAACTATTTAGAAAACACTATGAATAAATGATGCTCCATGGTCTTCTGATAAGTGGAAGTATTTTTCACATAAGATCAAATCATGCAATTGTATCGATTGGGAGAGATATTTAACTCATCAACTTTCACCATTGAAAGCTTACTTTAGAATATGTATTGCCGGGAGAGAGGACAAGATGGCGGAGGAGTAGGAAGACACGCTCGCCCTCTCCCACAAACACAACAAAAAAAGCACATCTACAGAATAAATGACTCGCACAGAACAGCAACCAATCGCTGGCAGAGGAACCTAAACTCCAATAACGGCAAGAAATTCGTGACATTATTGGGCAGAACAGGAGAAAAGAGGAGAGTGAGAGAAGGCGAATCCGAGCGAGACGGGGGCTCCCGAAAGGGAACTGCGGAGGAGAAAGGGATCCCGCACCCTGGAAAGTCACCTACCGGGCGAAAGATCAAGCGAACCGGAGGAATCTCCAGATGCAGAGAAGAGTGTAGCAGTAAGTTGGAGTACGGAAAAGCCGATCAAGAACCCAACGGGCAGAGTCACCAAAAATTGAGACGCCTGGGTGGGGGCTGGGCATCGAGACCTCGCCTCTGAAGGTTAGTCCCTGAGAAAGGGCCAGGGGACGCCTGGGTGGGGGCTGGGCACCGAGACCTCGCCGCCGAAGGTTAGTCCCCGAGAGGGGGCCGGGGGACACCTGGGTGGGGGCTGAACACCGAGACCTCGCCTCCGAAGGTTAATCCCTGAGAAAGGGCCGGGGGACGCCTGGGAAGGGGGCTGAGCACCGAGACCTCGCCGCCGAAGGTTAGTCCCCGAGAGGGGGCTGGGGGACGCCGGGTGGGGGCTGGGCACCGAGACCTCGCCTCCGAAGGTTAATCCCTGAGAAAGGGCCGGGGGACGCCTGGGTGGGGGCTGGGCACCAAGACCTCGGCTCCAGAGATTAGTCCCCGGGCTAGGGGGGCGGGGCAGAGCGGAAACTGCTTGGGAGGTCTAGAAACCAGTTGACGGGGCAGAGACTGCCTGGGAGACTAGAAAACAAAGCTGTCGCAGAGGAAGGGAGCAATACTCCAGGAGTGGAGAAGGGGAAAGCCACATCAGAGGGAACCTGGGAGAAGAGCCTGGTCTGCGCCCGTGCTGGGGAGGGGAAAGAAGAAGGGGTGGGTCCCCATAGAATACCCCCCACGCCACAGCAAGCTTACAGGCCCGCTAGCTAGCTGAAAACTCTGCTTCCCAGTGCATCCCCTCCCCCCACCCCCGCCACGCCCTACGCTCTCACGGACCTGGGGCTGCCTGCCATCCAGGAGGGCTGGCCTCAACAATTGCCTGAAGCCTACCACCGCAGGGGCTGTCCCTGCACAGGCCTGCTTGCCCTTTGGAGGGGCTACACTTCCGCAGAGCAGCACCAAACAGCACCAGCCCCTGAGAAAAGGCCTGCAGCCTAGAAAACCTAGAACAAGCTTAGCCAGGCTGTGAATAGATCGGCCTAATTCTCGGACGGTTTTTCTGAGTCGGGTTGCCCCAGGGAGGAGCCTCTTCGGTTTCCAACAGCCCTGCTACCCGCCCAAGCCCCCAGGGGATGCTCTAGTGGACCAGCTGCATAGGACTGCCAGCTCCAGGCAGGACCCCCTGCAGCCCAGAAAAGCTGCAACAAGCTCAGCCAGACGGTGAAAAGATCCGCCTACATTCTCAGGCTGTCCTTCTGAGTTGGGCTGCCCTAGGGAAGAGCCTCTCAGGTTCTCAGTGCCCCAGATAGCTGCTCCAGCCCCCAGGGGGTGATGCACCCCTAAAAAGCAGCTGCCCAACACCGCCAACCCCCTGCAAGAACCCCACAGCCTAAAAACACCAGAGCAAGCTCTGCATGGCCAAGTGAAATCTGCTACCATCGCGGTGTGGACCTCTCAGTCCTGTCTGCCCTCAGGAAGTCCTCCTTTGCTTCAAAGAAACACTGTTAGCCCCATCAACACTCCAGAAAAGCCACACTGCCTCAAAAAAGATTGACCAACAACGCCAGCCCTCAGGAAATATTCCACGGCAGTGACAAGGCATACACTGCCCGATCACGGAGAGTACAACTCCCTCAGGAGAAAGAAAACAACAAGCAAGATGAAGAAGCTGAGAAACCACCCCCAGTCAAACCAACAGGAGAACTCACCTAAAACAGTCAACAATGAAACAGATCTCGGCAGTCTGACAGACCTGGAGTTCAAAAGAGAAATAGTGAAAATACTGAAGGAATTAAGAGAAGATATGAACAGTAATGCAGATACCCTCAGAAAGGAACTAGAAAATATAAGGAGGAGCCAAGAAAAACTACAACATTCATTTGCAGAGATGCAAACTGAACTAGGGGCAGTAAAAACCAGAATGAATAATGCAGAAGAACGAATCAGTGATATGGAAGATAGAATAATGGAAATCACTCAATCTGGTCAACAGACAGAAAACCGAATCAAAAAACTGGAAAGCAATATAAGAGACCTATGGGATAATATAAAGCGGGCCAATCTACGCATAATAGGAATTCCAGAAGGAGTAGAAAAAGATAAGGGAATGGAAAATATATTTGAAGAAATTATTGCTGGAAACTTCCCAAATCTAAAGGATACTGGATTCAAGATACAAGAAGCACAGAGGGCCCCAAACAAACTGAACCCAAACAGACCCACACCAAGACACATCATAATAAAAATGGCAAAAGTTAGTGATAAAGAGAGGATCCTCAAGGCAGCAAGAGAAAAACAGAATGTTACCTACAAGGGAACCCCCATAAGAATATCAGCTGATTTCTCTACAGAAACACTACAGGCCAGGAGGGAATGGCAAGAGATATTTAAAGTGCTCAAAGGAAAAAATATGCAACCTAGAATACTCTATTCAGCAAGAATATCATTTAAAATAGAAGGGGAAATAAAAATTTTTCCCAACAAACAAAAACTTAAAGAATACAGCAACACAAAACCCAGGTTAAAGGAAATATTGAAAGGGCTTCTCTAAACCAAAAAGAAAGGAAGGAAAGGGAAGAAAAAAGAAAAGAAAAAAAAAAAAGAAGAAGAAGAAGAAGAGGAAGAACTAGGACTGAGGAAACTGCAATCAGAGAGAAGTCACTCAAATAAGCCAGCATACAGATTTAATCATGAACATGCTTCAAACAAAATAAAATTAAAAAGAAAAAAATAAAAAAGAGTCATCAAAACCATAAAATGTGCGCAAGGGATGTCAGGAGGTAAATAACCCTTTTTGTTTATATGTATGTCTCTCTTCTTAATTTTAATATAATAATGAAGTGTTTGAACTTACAGGACCATCAGGCTAAAACACACATTTATGGGAAGGGGTTAGCATACTTAAAAAACAGGGCAATCACAAGCCAAAACCAAATATTGCATTTGCAAAAAATGAAACAAAAAAAAAACCACTCAAGCAGATAATAACAGGAGACCATCCAACCAAAAAAAAAAAAAAAAAAAAATGGAGAACCATAGAATCAACTGGAACACGAGGTTCAAATGGTAATAAATAATCATCTATCAATTATCACCTTAAATGTCAATGGGCTGGATGCCCCAATCAAAAGACACAGAGTGGCTGAGTGGATAAAAAGGCAAAAACCTTCAATATGCTGCCTACAAGAAACTCACCTTAGGACAAAAGATACATATAGATTGAAAGTGAAAGGGTGGGGAAAAATATTTCATGCCAATAGACATGACAGAAAAGCAGGAGTCGCAACGCTCATATCAGACAAAATAGACTTTAAAACAAAAGGCATAAAGAAAGACAAAGAAGGACACTATTTAATGATTAAGGGATCCATCCAAGGAGAGGATGTTACTATTGTCAACATATATGCCCCAAATACAGGAGCACCCAGATACACACAACAAATATTAACAGACATAAAGGGAGATATTGATGAGAACACAATCATAGTAGGAGACCTAAATACCCCCCTCACATCAATGGACAGATCCTCTAGACAGAAAACCAATAAAGCAACAGAGATCCTAAAGGAAACAATAGAAAAGTTAGACTTAATTGATATCTTCAGGACACTACATCCAAAAAAAGCAGAATACACATTCTTCTCAAATGCTCATGGAACATTCTCAAGAATCGACCACATATTGGGACACAAAGCTAATCTCAATAAATTTAGGAGTGTAGAAATTATCTCAAGTATCTTCTCTGACCACAATGCCATGAAATTAGAAATCAACCATGGGAAAAGGAAAGAGAAAAAACCTACTCCATGGAGACTAAACAACATGCTACTAAAAAACCAATGGGTCAATGAGGAAATCAAGAAGGAAATTAAAAACTACCTTGAAACAAATGATAATGAAGACACAACCTCTCAAAATCTATGGGATGCTGCGAAAGCAGTGCTCAGAGGGAAATTTATAGCAATCCAGGCCTTTCTCCAAAAAGAAGAAAGATCCCAAATTGACAACTTAACCCTCCACCTAAACGAATTAGAAAAAGAAGAACAAAAAAGTCCTAAAGTCAGCAGAAGGAAGGAAATTATAAAGATCAAAGAAGAAATCCATAAAATAGAGACTCAAAAACCAATAGAGAAAATTAATAAAACCAAGAGCTGGTTCTTTGAAAAGGTGAACAAAATTGACAAACCCCTGGCCAGACTCACTAAAAAGAGGAGAGAAAGAACCCAAATCACCAAAATTATAAATGAAAAAGGAGAAATCACAACGGATACAGCAGAAATACAAAAAACCATAAGAGAATACTATGAACAACTGTATGGCAACAAGTTTGACAATCTGGAAGAAATGGACAATTTTCTAGAATCTTACAGCTTGCCAAAACTGAATCAAGCAGAATCAGACCAACTGAACAGACCGATCACTAGAAATGAAATTGAAGAGGTCATAAAATCACTCCCTACAAATAAAAGTCCAGGACCAGATGGCTTCACAGGTGAATTTTATCAAACATATAAAGAGGAATTGGTGCCCATCCTCCTTAAACTCTTTCAAAAGGTTGAAGAAGAAGGAATACTCCCAAAGACATTCTATGAGGCCACCATCACCCTCATTCCAAAACCAGACAGAGATACCACCAAAAAAGAAAACTATCGGCCAATATCATTGATGAATATAGATGCAAAAATTCTCAACAAAATCTTAGCCAACCGAATCCAACAACATATCAAAAAAATTATACACCATGACCAGGTTGGGTTCATCCCAGGTTCACAAGGATGGTTCAACATACGCAAATCAATCAGCATCATACACCACATTAACAAAAAAAAGGTCAAAAATCATATGATCATCTCAATAGACACAGAAAAAGCATTTGACAAAGTTCAACATCCATTCATGATCAAGACCCTCGCCAAAGTGGGTATAGAGGGAACATTCCTGAATATAATCAAAGCCATTTATGATAAACCCACAGCAAATATAATCCTCAATGGGGAAAAACTGAAAGCCTTGTCACTCAAATCTGGAACAAGACAGGGATGCCCACTCTCACCACTGCTCTTCAACATAGTTTTGGAAGTCTTAGCCACAGCAATTAGACAAACAAAAGAAATCAAAGGCATCCATATAGGAAGAGAAGAGATCAAACTGTCACTGTATGCAGATGATATGATACTATACCTAGAAAACCCTAAGGACTCAACCCCAAAACTCCTTGAACTGATTAATAAATTCAGCAAAGTGGCAGGATATAAGATTAACATTCAGAAGTCAGTGGCATTTCTGTATACCAGCAATGAAACATTAGAAAAGGAACACAAAAAAATGATACCTTTTAAAATTGTACCTCACAAAATCAAATACCTCAGAATACACCTGACCAAAGAGGTAAAGGACCTGTATGCCGAGAACTATAAAACTATAATCAAAGAAATCAAAGAAGATGTAAAGAAATGGAAAGATATTCCATGTTCCTGGATTGGAAAAATCAATATTGTGAAAATGGCCATCCTACCCAAAGCAATCTACAGATTCAATGCAATCCCTATCAAATTACCCATGACATTGTTCACAGAACTAGAACAAACAATCCAAACATTTATATGGAACCACAAAAGACCCAGAATCGCCAAAGCAATCCTGAGAAACAAAAACCAAGCAGGAGGCCTAACTCTCCCAGACTTCAAGAAATACTACAAAGCCACAGTCATCAAAACAGTGTGGTACTGGTATCAAAACAGACAGACAGACCAATGGAACAGAATAGAGAATCCGGAAATAAACCCTGACACCTATGGTCAATTAATCTTTGACAAGGGAGGCAAGAACATCAAATGGCAAAAGGAAAGTCTATTCAGCAAGCATTGCTGGGAAACCTGGACAGCTGTATGCAAAGCAATGAAACTAGAACACACCCTCACACCATGCACAAAAATAAACTCCAAATGGCTGAAAGACTTAAATATACGACAGGACACCATCAAACTCCTAGAAGAAAACATAGGCAAAACACTCTCTGACATCAACATCATGAATATTTTCTCAGGTCAGTCTCCCAAAGCAATAGAAATTAGAGCAAAAATAAACCCATGGGACCTCATCAAACTGAAAAGCTTTTGCACAGCAAAGGAAACCAAAAAGAAAACAAAAAGACAACTTACAGAATGGGAGAAAATAGTTTCAAATGATGCAACTGACAAGGGCTTAATCTCTAGAATATACAAGCAACTTATACAACTCAACAGCAAAAAAACCAATCAATCAATGGAAAAATGGGCAAAAGACCTGAATAGACATTTCTCCAAAGAAGATATACAGATGGCCAACAAACACATGAAAAAATGCTCAACATCGCTGATTATAAGAGAAATGCAAATCAAAACTACCATGAGATACCACCTCACACCAGTCAGAATGGCCATCATTAATAAATCCACAAATAACAAGTTCTGGAGGGGCTGTGGAGAAAAGGGAACCCTCCTGCACTGCTGGTGGGAATGTAAACTGGTACAGCCACTATGGAGAACAGTTTGGAGATACCTTAGAAATCTATACATAGAACTTCCATATGACCCCGCAATCCCACTCTTGGGCATCTATCCGGACAAAGCTCTACTCAAAAGAGACATATGCACCCGCATGTTCATTGCAGCACTATTCACAATAGCCAGGACATGGAAACAACCCAAATGGCCATCCGCAGATGATTGGATTCGGAAGAGGTGGTATATATACACAATGGAATACTACTCAGCCATAAAAAAGGATGACATAATGCCATTTGCAGCAACATGGATGGAACTAGAGAATGTCATCCTGAGTGAAATGAGCCAGAAAGACAAAGGCAAATACCATATGATATCACTTATAACTGGAATCTAATATCCAGCACAAATGAACATCTCCTCAGAAAAGAAAATCATGGACTTGGAGAAGAGACTTGTGGTTGCCTGATGGGAGGGGGAGGGAGTGGGAGGGATCGGGAGCTTGGGCTTATCAGACACAACCTAGAATAGATTTATAAGGAGATCCTGCTGAATAGCATTGAGAACTATGTCTAGATACTTATGTCGCAACAGAAGAAAGGGTGGGGGACAAAACTGTAACTGCAATGTATACATCTAAGGATGACCTGACCCCCTTGCTGTACAGTGGGAAAATAATTAAAAAAAAAAAAAAAAAAAAAAAAGAATATGTATTGCCAGCAGTCAGGCCCATCTATCATGACTTTCACCTGAACAACAGAAGGTCAAAACAGCCTATGTTTTTGCATTTTTTGCACTGATATATAAAAACTGTCAGAGAAACATCTTGGTATTGCCCAAGGTCTTATATCTTATGGCAGAGTGGCTGATTAAGGGGACACTCACTAAAAATAACTGAGTTACAATAACTTGGATCATAAAGTGAAATATAAGTCCTTAAATTTTAACTCTTTCCATTTTATCAATTTTTGCATTTTTTTCTAATTTTGTCTCTTGGTACATACTTTAGAAATCAGGTAGAAAAGCATAATTTGGGGCTCAGTTTCAACTAACCCTTACTATACTTGCTCTTTTAAACACCAAAATATTAAGATCAAAGTTTTCATCAACAATTTGGCACATTTGATTTTCAGAAAAAATATCACACACGGTTATTAGGCAGCAAATTCTAGATTCTAAGTCTGGATTCGTCACCCTACATGTGTTTGTACATGGGCATAGTTCTAAAATTCAAGCTTTATGTCCTGTATGCACAAAATTTTTAAAATTTGGTCTCCAAATGAATTAGAGAAATCAGTGGTACCTCATAAATACAACGTTCTAAACAGATGTTTCAACCTCTCAATCCAATAACAAAATTCCCTTCCTGGTCTTCTGGTGGTTCTGATTAGAATGAGAGTTTTACTTAAAACTATTCCTCCTGAAGCCCATTCATCTCATCACCATATATCAATTTCCTATTGATGTTGCAGCAAATTAACAAAACCTAGTTGCTTCAAGCAATACAAGTTGTTTTTCTTAATAACTTTCAATAACAACAACAACTTAACAATAACTTATGATCTTAACTGTAAACATCTCTTTTTTTGGCATTTTCTTCTAATCCTTTTTATTTTTATTTTTTTATTTTTTTAACATAATGATTTTTATTTTTTTCCACAAACATCTTATAGTTCTGGAAGTTAAAAGCCTGAAATGAGTTTTAGGGGGCTAAACTCCAGGTGTTAGTAGTGCTAGTCTCTTTTCTGGGAGAAAATTTGTCTCCTTGATTTTTCGATCTAAAAGCTGCCTGCATTGCCTCATGTTTCCTCTGCCACCTACAAAACTTATCACTTCAACCTCTACATTTAAATTGTGTTATGCCAGAATGTGTTTATATTTGCCTCTTCCAGTAATCATAGACCATCTCAGCCTGGATACCTTTATTTCAGTCTGAGCTTTTGTTTTTGTCTTTTTCCACATAATAGTATAGCAGTATGGATTCTGGACCAAACTTCTGGGAGAACAAGCTTTGAGAACCAGTCATCAGAGGAGACTTCTTTTTAAATTCTTTACCCAGAGTCAAGGTACATATGGGCAAGTATTTGCATGCTCCTTCCCTTTGTGGGGAAACTGTGCCAGAGCGCTCTCAGAGCATCCTTTCAGCGTGCCTTCTTCATCAGCTTCCAAACTCCCATACTATTCTGGGCTCAGATTTTGCTTCCTATCCACCTGTAAATGTAGTCCAAGCTCTAGGGTTTTAATATTTGCTTAACTCTCTCCAATCTCACTTTCTCTTTTTTTTCTGGCCTCCAAGATTCTCCTTATTCTCCATTCGGTGTGGTCATGCATTTAAATTATTATTTTTTAAAGTTTATCCAAGAACTCTTAAAAGTTCTATACTGGGAAAATTTCTCCAAATATTCAGCCCACCTTAAATAGATCCCCTTAAAATTAAACTTTGAAGAAAGGGTCTTCAAACTTTTACACTCAAAAGCAAAGTATATTTTAAAAAATAAGTCATCCACAGTTGTCCAAAACAGTTCTATTTCGAAAGTCATAAAGCAAAGCAGAATCACCTAAGTCAAATTAGGTTGTATTTGTCTGCTTTTAATTCCAAGAAACCTATAAAGATGAAGAGAGAGAAAGAGGACACTCAAACAATGACAAAGCCACTCAAAAGGGACTAGTTCTAAAATGACTCGTTCAATAAATTGGTCATAAGGTAAACTCATTGTAGATAATATGATTGTTCATAAATTGACAGCTATTCCAAGTCTGTTGCATCTTCTTTCTATATTAACTTAGCTTATTATTTTTTAAATGAATTTGTACAATCAAGCTGAGCTGAATGACACATGGGCCTGGCTCACTTCCTGTTGAATAAAGTGGGTCACTTTTTTCACCAAATACAATAGATACTTGGGAAACTCCACAAGGAGATATTAATAAAACAATTGAATTGAAATATTTTACTTTTCTTTGGTTTCTATCTCTGATAATTATTGCCTACAAATATTTCACAGAGATCAGCTACCTTCTATAATATTTAATTTGATGATAGCATTGTTAGAAATATATGATTGTCATCAACAGAGATATATTAACATTCTCAATAACCAGAACCATAAAACAACTGGCCAAGTAGCTATGTGGTTCAATGATTCTGGCTCCTTCGTTTTGAAACTTCATTTGAGTACTCAATGATGGAAGATGATTGACCACAAGAGACATTGAAATTTAAAATACATAATGCAATTGATTCATAAAGCCAAGGTTGCTAATTGGGTAATATTGTGCCTGTCTGTGAATTGGCTATCATCAATATGACGAAGGCACCTGAGGATATCACATGGATTCTTTCACCCATAAAGTATATTTCATTAAACTGGACATTGCCTGGTACATTATACATATTACAGTTTAAACAAAACTATTATACTACCACAAAACTGTTTCTTAAATCACTTAACCACCTAGCATAAAATCCATGGACATATATCAGAAGTCATTACAATAAGAAATAAAAAGCTAATTAAAATGCCACAGCTGTGTGCCAATTTTTTTTTCCTAATGGCAATAGTAGAGACCTAATACCATTTTCTCTTATTTATGTCAAAAGATTTTAAAGCAGAATTTTCCTCTTACCTACTCTAGCATAAATGAAAAATAATTTCTAAGTAACCAGCCGAGATTACATACTAGTTTAGTAGGATATATTTTTCTCTTTGTTCACTCATTAAATATAGGTTTGTACACTGACTTCTTTAGTGCCAAAGGAAGTTATGTACCAATTGCCTATGAACTGGCCACAGATATGGCATTTCCATGTTACAAACCACCTCTATAGTTAGCGAATGTTCAAAGCCTATGTATACATCCAGGTAAGTGGTACTATTGTTAGGGTACAAAAAACTTATGTAAAAGGCAAGAACAGACAATATAATTCCACTACACTGTAAGATCCTTGAGGGTTAAGACTGTGTTTCTTGGCCACCTTCAGCCCAGTGTCTGACACACAGTGGACATATCATGCATATAATTTTAACAAATCATGAGATGTTTAGTACAGAAGAACAAGCTTACCGTGTGCATTCACATGAGTGTGTGTACATGTGCACGCACACACACTCATACCCAGCCCCATCCCCCTTTGAAGAAAAACAGGATTTCCTTCAATTTCCTACCTAAGTGTCAGCTAATCTTCCATAACTAAACCAAGACTGAGAAAATATCTCAGTAATTTGTAAAAAATGAGACTCCCCCATATCCATTTTTTAAAAAGTGAGTGCAGAATTATCCTCACAAAAAATAGCCATTAAAAATGGCCCCAGTGCCACAGAAACCTTGATGTGAAAAGAGATTAACAGGGTCCACTTCCTAGTGAATATAATTTCTTATCTTTTCCTAAGGTGGAGCACCTGTGGCTCTTCCCTATTTTACCTCACTGCTGTTTTTATTTGTGGAGGGATATATAGTGTTGACTAGAGCCGCAGGTCTAGGGACAAATTTAAGACATGTTATTCCTTCCTCACAGAAGATCTAGTCACAAAAGATTTTAGTATAGTGTTGTGAGAATCTACCTTGAAAATGAAAGAATGTTTATTGAATCTTCAATATAATAATTACGTTTTCTCTACCAGCTCCTCAACAGTGAGGAAGTGAATGCCTCTTAAATGCAATGCCTGTGTCCACATGACTCATGAGTCTGGAAACAAGAACAGCAGTATCTTAAGAACCACTTTTTGAAAGTCTCCCTGAGGCTACCCAAGTGTATTAATAGCCAAGACATGTGCTGGGATACTGTCAAATGAGAATTTAAGGTGTAAAGGATCTTATTTATCTTACCTGAAAAATGATTTTAGAAGACTAATATTTAGCTTTATTTATTGACTTTCTGAACTTTCTAACAGCTGGTAGACTTCTTGTGCCTAGTTTTGCAATCTTCTGCTCTTTCTTCCAACCTTTTAAACACTATATTTTTTATAAGATCATCATTTCTGTGAGCTGAGACTGTAAAATGTTTTATCTAGAAACATTTTCAGTTGCCTACAACTTGGTGAAAAGATACTTACTCTTGTTGTTGAAATTTTGTACAGTTATGGTGTTTGAAAAAATATTGATTAATAGGAGCATATTTTAATACTGCTTACTTAAGGGTCACCAGGAAACTTTTAATCTTTTTTAGGTTGCACTTTCATTGCAAGATGTACTGAGTAAATTTTGCTACTACTTCCTCATCTTTCCTCCACTTAAAAAAATCTTTTCTAAATTTTTTTAACTTTAAAAAAAATCTTTAAAATTTTACAGAGACCCAAAGCAATTGCAAACCACTACCCCTAGAGCAAAACAACTACAGAAAAATGACAAGAAGCGTGGGTGAGTATGAATGTATTTCAAGAATTTCTTGCACACTTACTTCCCTGTGGTTAATGAATACACAAGTGACCAACCCATGTATAAATTGGGAAATTGAGATGTCTCATTCCTGTGTATAAAATCTCTGGAAATACCAACCACTATTATTGTTGGTCATCAAGTGATATTATTATTATTATTATTATTATTATTATTATTATTTTACGGCACCTGTAGTATATGGAAGTTTCCCGGCGAGGGGTCAAATTGGAGCTGCAGAGGCTGGCCTCCTCCATAGCCATAGCAAAACTGGATCTGAGCCACATCTGTGATCTATGCTGCAGCTTGTGGCAACCCCAGATCTTTAACCCATTGAGTGAGGCCGAGGATCAAACCCTTATCCTCATGGACATTATGTCGGGTTCTTAACCTGGTGAGTCACAACGGGAACTCCAAGTGATTTAACTCAAAAAGAAAATAATTTTGGAGTTCCCATCATGGCTCAGTGGTTAACGAATCCAACTAGGAACCATGAGGTTGCAGGTTCGATCCCTGACCTTGCTCAGTGGGTTAAGGATCCAGCGTTGCCGTGAGCTGTGGTATAGGTTGCAGATGTGGCTCAGATCCGCGTTGCTGTGGCTCTGGCGTAGGCCGGCGGCTACAGCTCCGATTGGACCCCTAGCCTGGGAACCTCCATATGCCGTGGGAGCGGCCCTACAAAAGGCAAAAAGACAAAAAAAGAAAAAGAAAATAATTTTAATTCCTACCGCCAAAATAAAATCTGTACAAAATATATTTGCGTGAACAAAATGGACAAGTTAGTAATAATATTTGGACATTAGCCTCCTAATTTGCTTTTCACATTTATGCGTGATACTAATTAAAATACATGTCATTCACTAAGTTACTCGTGTCACTCTCTATATCGGGGAATTCAGATTCTTTCCCAAAAGGACCTGGAAATTAATAATGCAGCCCTATTCTTTATCTTTCTATATGCTTTTTCAACAATCTCACTTGAGGAGCTGTTCCCTCAATGACTGGTTACCCTTTGCTGCACAACAAGCTACCACAAAACTTAATGGATTAAAACAATTCCCCCGTTGGTGTTGCTTAGGTTCACCCATGTGGCTGCATCAGCTGAAAGATCAGAGAGGCTGGAAGGTCCCAGGTGACAGTACTCATGTGTCATCTAGGAAGCTTCAGTTCACTAAATGGCTTCTCATCCTCCAAGTGAAAGCTGCTTCACATAGAGGTCTCGGGGTGGCATCCCAGGAATGAAAAGGCAGAAACCACACATTCTCTCATGTCCTAGCCCCTAGAATTCACACGTGTTGCTTCTGGCACATTCTACTGGTCAAACCAATCACATGATCTGCCCAGATTCAAGAGAGAGAGAAAGACTCCACTTCTGGACGGAAGGAACAGCAAAGCCTGGTACATATACTGGAGAAATTTGTGGCCATTGAGCAATCTACCACTCTTGTCACAAAGGCAAGCTTCTCAAGTCAGAGGGTAGGTGGACATCTCATCCCCAGTATTTGAAATGGCAAATGTCTGATATCTCTGCATGCCAAGCATTTCAAAAGCAACAAGTGCAATAGTTAACTATTAAACATTCCATACAATTTCCAAGAAGAAAGAAAAAGCTAGAACTCTGCTAAATAATTTTTTTCCTGATCAAATTAAGAACTGATGTCACTGGCCTGTTTCATGCTCCGATCCTGTATTTCCCATTTTGTGACAGCGTGGTGTATTGAAAGAAAGGTCACTGGCTCAGAATTCAGCAGGAGCTCACCTTGGGCCTACGGGGTTACCATTTCTACACTAAACCATACTTTAAATATTCTTTTGAACAGGTACTATATGCACAGAAGTGTGATATAGGCCTTGGATGAAAAACATAGGAAAGGGCATACAGAAACTGTAGTGATTTATCCCGATGCTTTGAATGAACAGAGGAAAGGAACCTTATCCATCCTCAGCAGAAGACAACGGAAATAATGATTTTCCCACCACAAAGATACATCCTCTTATCTGTTATCACTGTTTTTACTATATTTTTTAAATATCAGATTATGTTCTATAGGAACTACAAGTAAAAGCATGATTTTTTTCAAAGCAATATAAACAGCGAAGGTTGGGTAAAATTCAGATCCACTTTATTTTATTTAAATTCCAGTGACAGCATTGCATTTTATAGCTTCATAAGCTTTCACTAGCTGTGCCTTGATATATATAAAGATAGATAAATAAGAGAATTAATAGCATTTATTTTATCTAATTCAAAGATCCCTATTATTTGTGCTATAAATAACACTGATCATTAATACTTGTCTACAAACTGTAAGTAGATTTTAATTATATCTCATTATGGCAAAAAACCTACAAAACATAGCTTCCTGTCCCTTTCCTTCTGGGTAAAGAATCTCTAGATTATAGAGAGGTTCATCTCCCACACATATGCATATGTCTTTGTGCACTAAAAGTGGAAGATTTCTTTCAATTTTAAATGTTTCCCTTGGACAATGATCAATTTTTTTTGTGAGTGGCATTTTATCTTTTAATTTATTTTAACTGCCTAAAATGGACCAGCTGCAGAGTGGGAAGTGTGTTGACATTTATCTGAAGTCTTATCTTTATTAAATCACTTGTATTATTATACTACATAAACAACTTAATAAACACAGCAAATACTTATCTAACTAGAGTCAGGAAGTCTATTGAGCAAGCCAATTTATTCTTAATTTTCTGAAAAAGATAAAACCTCCTGTATCAGTTGAGTCACTAGGGAAATTAAGTCTTCAGTTATCAAATCTGTTACCAAATCTGAAGTACCCCCCCATGAGTACCTGGAGGGCTTTGATTCTTTTCTATAGACACCCAATGGAACTGTATAGTGACCTTTCTACTCAATCCACTTTACAAAGGTAAACACAGTTAGGAAGGTTTCTTTTTCTACCTTTCCCCAGTACCCCAATAACTTTCAGTTGCCCTTTGCCATACTTGATATTCTTAAGAGATTATTAAGCTTTCTTCAAATAATCACACTCACATTCATAATAAAAGAACAATACAATAGAATCTTCCCAAAATGAAGTCAAATGGAAGGTTTGTGGTCTAAATCTGCGCTGTCCAGTGTGGTAGGTGCTGGCCACATTAAAATTTAAATTAAGATTTAGATCAACTAAAACAACACAAAATTTAAAATTCTGCCTCTCAGTCACATTAGACATATCTCAAATTCTCAGTGGCCATATGTGGTTAGAGGCTTCCTGATTGGACATCACAGAGGTAGAAGATGTCCATCATTGCAGAAGTTCTATGAGACAAGTTGATGCTAAACATAGAAAATGACTATTACTCTAGTCTCAATACCTCCATTGTTTTTTCTAAGCATATTACTTCTAATTATATTTTAAGGTACTTTCTGTTGTATTTTGTTAAATGTGAAAAAAACATATATTGAAGCATCCTTTGTTTCTTTCCTCACCACAATTCCCTTCATCGCCAGAGAAAACCACTCTCCTGAGGTTTACAAGCATCTCTCCCACCTATTTTTTAAATGTATTTTTCCTAAATTAGTGTAGAGTAGTATTTTATAAGTTTACATTAATAATGATCTGATCAAAATTTTTCCTCAAGTTTTTAACTTAGAAAAGTATGCATGTTAACAGTCTGGCTAGTATTCCACAGCAGGTAGGTCTCAGATAATTGTGGATTGCATTAAATGACTATACCCTATTTATTCAGGCATATTTCCCCTTATGTATATATTTTTTTAATATTTCCCTTCTCAGAAATAGCCATTGGTTAGGCAATGAGTATAGAAAAAGAGAATGGAATAAAAAATACTATTTCATTTGATGAGAGCATCCTACTCTTATTCCTCACAGCCATATCTCTCATACCAAATAAAGGCATGAGTCATCAGGGGCTATGAAACATATAGCCTACTATGCTTCTTTTTCCTAGATACTGTTTATTTAAAAGACAGCAAATAATTTTCAGAGATAGGGTATAAGATAACAAAAACTTCCAGTGAAAAGCAAAGAATTGATAATGTTATCGCTTTCCAGCTTTAAGTAATACCTTTTGATCTGCTAAAGGACAGGGGTATGATCTCTGCCATGTGGTGAAAGATACCAGGATGAGCCACTGATGGGAGGCTTAGGGAGTAATCATCCTGTAATGAGCATTATCCAACTTACCTTCTTGGGGAATAAAAAAAGCCTCATATTTATTTTTAGTATTAAAATTAGTCATTTGTTCTTGTAGTACCCAGGTTAAACTCTTTCACTTCCCTGTGACTTACAATCATCAGGTGAACGTGCTTAAAGGTGGAAGTGATATTTCCAGTCTCTCAGAGAGAGACACCTCAGGTCCTTGTTCACCGCCACTCAGCTTCTGTCACTAGTATCTGGCACCCATATCGAAAACAGGCCATCCACACAATCAGAGGCTATTTTGAGTTACTGTGTGCCAAGTACTTTACACATCGTATTTTATTTAATCCTCATAAAAATCCTCAGAGGAATGCATTATTTTTTATCTCCAATACACCTATGACAAAACTGAGGGTCAAATAAATTCAGAAACTAGAAAAAATTGTGCAGTTAGGAAATAAGAGACCTTAAATTCAAATCCAGAAAAACTAGATTCTAGCTCTGCTTCTGAACAAACTAGATATGTGAGCCTGACAACAATACTAATGATCACAGCTTCTTCTAGTATTTTATTAAAAAATGATTATATCACCTACAGCCTCCATTTTGCCTCATCTATATAATAGGAGGTTTAAATTAGATAATCTCTTAAGGTTTTTCCTAAGGCTAAAATTGTGTGAGTCTAAATGACAAAATCATTAACAAGTATTCATTAAGATAATTTTTTTTAAAACAGGCCTGCACCAAAAACAAACAAAATCCCTATTTTCAAGGATCCAATCATTTAAAATAAATACCGATGTCACAAATACGAAAGTCTAAATAGAGAGATAAATATATGATATACCTTTAAAATCTAGTGGATGCTGAAAGTACAAACAAAAATTAATACTGGAAAATGTGAATTATAATTCAACTTTAAGTATACATTGACAAATTATTCATTTAGAATTGTGATTCACATCAGATGGTCACTGAAAAAATATCTGTTGACTAGACAAATTTATAAATGTATGGGCATTACCATACAAACCAGGCGAAGAGGAGAGGCGGTGGACAGAGCAGCCGCCTCCAGGTAGCTCAGCTTCACAAAGGCTCTGTGCACCAGCACCCAGCCCAGCCACCCTGCCCTCAAGAGATGCCCAATAGAAGGGTCAGCTCAGCCAAGGAGCAGTGAAGGAGGCGCCCAAGAGGAGAGCAAAAAAATGTCAGCTAAACCTGCTCCTGCAAAAGTGGAAACAAAACCAAAAATGGCAGCAGGAAAAAATAATTATATCACCTACAGCCTCCATTTTGCCTCATCTATATAATAGGAGGATTAAATTTTCTGACCACAAAACTAAAGGGAAAAGGAGGGCAAAGGGAAACAGGCTGAAGTACATAGCAAAGAACCTAAAGATTAACTTGCAGAAACTGGAGCAACTAAAAATGAACAAAATTCAGCCTCCAATGATGAGGGAGAGACAAAAGTCTGATTGATATCATATGCCAGATCTCATCCATACTTTCTGTCTCCCTTTTTATATAACCCAGAGGAATATTTTTAGTCAACTATTTTCTAAGTGGGAGCTTTTAAACAGACACCCTTTTAAGAAAGAAGGGATCCCACTTCGCCCTCTTCTTTAAATGTAAATAATTTTTTAAAGAAATGAAATCATTTGCTCCTTGTTTATGTTTTGGTGCAACCAGAAAATAGTGGAATATTGAATTAGGTTAGGCTTTGATGGTCTTCAACGTCAACCTAACATTCCACAGAAGGGAGGGGGGCATTTTATACCTTATAATGCAAAGCATACCAAATGGCAACTTGAAGTCACAGTTGTACATTTAATATGTCTTGAACATTTTTAATTAACTCTATGCCCCACTAGTAGAATTGTCCCCTAAAGAAAACCACTGCTTGACCTTGGCTTTCCCTATCCAAACTGTATGTTCTCTGTCAAATAATGGTAGGTGTAGTAGAGGTAACCCAGTTTTCCTAATGACTTTGCTAATGTGCTATGAAAGATTGAAATGTGGGGTGTGTAGTATATATGATATTATATTGTGAGTCAGTGGGACACAGCTTAAAGGAAGATATTGATACTCGGTATCTTCTTAAGGAAAATGTGCCACCAAATTTTGAGCTGGAAAGTCACTGGAATAACTGTTTAGAAAAGAACCAGGGGCAGGCTCAAGATGGGGAGGAGTAAGATGTGGTGCTCACCTTCTCCCACAAACACATCAAAAAAAAAAAAAAAATTCTTATGTAGAATGATTCACACAGAACATTGACAGAACACTGGCAGAAGACCTTAGACTTCGAAACATGGCAAGAAACTCTCCACATAACTGGGTAGAACAAAAGGAAAAGAAAAGGAGAAAGAGAAAGAAGAGGGAAAAAAAGAAATCAGAGAGAGAAGAGAAAAAGGACAGGACCAGCACTCCTGAGAGGGAGCAGTGAAAGAGGAAAGGAATCTGCACCCTGGAAGGCCACCTAACTGACGGGGAGGTAGCCAAGATGGAGAGGGAAGCTCAAGGCTCCAGAGAAAAGCACAGCAGCTGGACTGAGGAGGGCAAAGCAGAGAGAGCCGCACAGACCATTGGGACCACCACCCTTGACACTATAGCCTGAGGCACTCAGACAGGGGCCGGGCACTGAGACCCAGGCTCCACAGGTCAATTCTGGGGAGAGTATTAGGCTTGGCCATGTGGGGACAGCCTGAGGGGCTAAGGAGCAGGGTACCAAGGACTGGGGAGCAAAGTGCCACACAGCTGAGGGAGTGAGAGAAGCGGCCTGGGCCCATTGGAGAAGCAAAGCACCATTGATGGGAAATGTGTGAGGAGGAGATATCCCACCATAGGAATATCTTTCTCTGTACATGTGTGGGCTCTCAGGCATCAGGGCTGCCTGTTGCATGGGCTATGGGCCTTGGCAGTAAACTGCCACAGGCATCTCAAACTCCAAAAGTGGGCACAGCCCACCACCACAAGGGATCCATGAACAGGCACCACATGTGGACCCAGACACTTCAGGGAGCCCTGCAGAGGAGGGCACTACAACCAAATGCCACCCATTGCTGTTCTTACTGCCCTAGGAATGCACACATCCAGCACTTGTCACTGCCAAAGGCTCTAGGTGCTGCCTACACCTGCCTGAGGGTCAATGCCACTTCCCAGGGCCCTGTAAACAGGAGCACATGAAAAAAAAAAAAAAAAAAAAAAAAAAAAAAAAAAAAAAAAAGCTCAACATCACTAATTCTCAGAGAAATGCAAATCAAAACTACAATGAGGTATCAGACCTCACAATGGTCAGAATGGCTATCATTAACAAGTCCATAAATAATAAATGCTGGTGAGGGTGTGAAGAAAAGGGAACCCTCTTACACTGTTGGTGGGAATGTAAACTGGTACAACCACTATGGAAAATAATATTGAGGTATCTCAGAAATCTAAGTATAGAACTACCATATGATCCAGCAATCCCAATCCTGGGCATCTATCCAGAAAAACTATAATTCAAAAAGATACATGCACCCCTGTGTTCACTGCAGCACTATTCACAATAGCCAAGACATGGAAATAACCTAAATGTCTACTGACAGATGAACAGGTTAGGAAGATGTGGTACATATACACAATGGAATATTACTCAGCCATAAAAATGCCATTTGCAGCAACACAGATGGAACTAGAGATACTCATACTAAGTAAAGTAAGCCAGAAAGAGAAAATCAAATAGCATATGATATCACTTACATCTGGAATCTAATATATGGCACAAATGAACCTATAGAGAAAAGAAACAAACTTATGGACATGGAGAACAGATTTGTGGTTGCCATGGGGCAGGGGGAGGGAGTGGGATGAACTGGGAGTTTGGGGTTAGTAGATGCAAAGTATTGCATTTGAAGTGGATAAGCAATGACATCCTGCTGTATAGCACAGGGAACAAATATCTAATCATTTGTGATGGAACATGATGGAGGAAAATGTGAGAAAAAGAATGTATGTATGTGTTTGCTGTACAGCAGAAATTGACAGAACATTGAAAATCAACTATAATAAAAATTTTTTTAAAAAAAGGAAAGGATCAAAACTACAGGGCTTTTTAGACTTTCACTATATGTGTTTATAATTGTGTGTAAATTGAAATGTCTAGATACCAATTTTCAAAATAACCAATAAAATATCAACTATAAAAAATAAACAGGAGTTCCCATTGTGGTTCAGTGGTTAACAAATACGACCAGGAACCATGAGGTTGTGGGTTCCATCCCTGGCCTTGCTCAGTGGGCTAAGGATCCGGCGTTGCCGTGAGCTGTGCTGTAGGTTGCAGATGTGGCTCGGATCTTGCGTTGCTGTGGCTCTGGCGTAGGCCGGCGGCTACAGCTCTGATTCAACCCCTAGCCTGGGAACCTCCATATGACATGGGACTGGCCCTAGAAATGGCAAAAAGACAAAAAATATAAATAAATAAATAAATAAATAAATAAATAAATAAATAAATAAACAGAGATCCTTTGTATCTGAATCCAGTGCCTCTTAGGAACTATGAATCAGGAAAGAGTCAATAAAAGTATGACTTTCTGATGTCAGTTTACAGAAGTTAAAAGATTGAATTTTGGAGTTCCCAATGTGGCTCAGTGGTAATGAACCTGACTAGTATCCATGTGGATGCGAGTTCAATCCCTGGCCTTACTCAGTGGGTTAAAGATCCAGTTTGCCATCAGCTGAGGTATAGGTCACAGATGCATCTCAGATCCCATGTTGCTGTGACTGTGGTATAGGCCAGCAGCTACAGCTCTGATTCGACCTCTAGCCTAGGAACTTCCATTTGCCACAGGTGTAGCCCTAAAAGAAAAAAAAAAAAAAAAAAAAAAGCTAGAGTTTTACATCTGTTCATTTACTTATACAGGGGAGATAAGAATACCTAACTGCCTAGACCATTATAAAATACCATAGATTGGGTGGCTTAAACAACAAACATTAATTTTCATAGTCCTGGAGGCTAGGGAGTCCAAGAAGTAGATTCTGACAGATGTGGTCCTTGGCAAGGGCCCTTTTCCTTGATTGCCATCTTCTCATGGAAACCTCAATGATGAAAAGCAGAGAGTGGTATTAAGTTCTCTCACATCGCTTTATAAAGGCACTAATCCCATTGTGAAGGTTTTACCCTGGAAAGACCTAAAGGCTCATCTGCACATACCATCACACTGGGGTTTCAGTATATGAACTGGGGGAGTGGTGGAGGACACCAAATATTCAGTCTAGAACACTACCTTTTTTTTTTTTTTTTTTTTTTTTGCTTTTTAGGGCCTCATCCACAGCACATGGAAATTCCCAGGCCAGGGATTGAATTGGAGCTAAAGCTGCTGGCCACAGCCACAGCCACAGCAACTCAGGACCCGAGCTAAGTCAGTGACCTACACCACAGCTCACGACAATGCTGGATCCCTTAACCCACTGAGTAAGGCCAGGGATCAAACCCACATCCTCATGGACACTAGTCAGATTCTTTCTGCTGCACCATAATGGGAACTCCCAGAGCACTACCTTAATAGGCTTTTATTTTGTGGCTTTGATGGTGTGTTTGTCATTTAAAGGTCATTCTCCCCCAGCCTGACCTGAAGAAGGATGGAAGGTAGAGCATGATTGAGGGGATTACAGGAAAAGGGAGAGAGGGCCTGCATGGGAGAGCCACACAGGACTAAGTGCCTTCACTGTAGAGGCACTGAAAAGTGCTCTCAGTGTCCTGTGGATGCCTGCATACAGGCATATCCCAGGCCATTATTGGGGAGTGGCAATTGCTCTCTTCAGAAGATATCAGGACTGTGGGGTGAGGGCCTGATTTTCCCATTGACATTGGGCATTGTCTAACAGAAGTCTCCTCTGAGACTTCACTGAACCCACCTAGCCACCCAGAATACAACTAGAAGGCACCCTTCAAGTGAAGGTGAGATAGTGTAGTGCTTCAGCCTACACCCCAGGTACGAGGTGGGACCAGGTGTCAGGGAACCCACCCCAGTTACTTAGAGTTTCTAGATCTGAGATACTTCAACAGATACTTTATACTATGTGTTTCAAAGCAAAAAAGGACATGTAGCCTTAGAAACTCTACCTATCCTTTCAACACTAATTGACATTAAACACAACTTTAAGCAAAAATTTCTATCACTGAAAAAACAACAATTAGCAAAATAGAATAATGGTGGGTGTTTATTCTAAATTGTTTATTTATTTTTATGGCAAACTGTAGCCAAGATTTTAAAAACTTCCAACACCATATGAAAGCTTTGCAAGGCAATAATTTGAAAAAGAAAGTAGCTTAGGAATGATTACTCATTATCCACATCTTATGAATGAGAAACTTAGGGTAAGGTTGAGAACTCAATTCTCCCTTTCACCATATACTTCACCATTTCTTTTTTTTTTTTTTTTTGTCTTTTTGCTATTTCTTGGGCCGCTCCCGCGGCATGTGGAGATTCCCAGGCTAGGAATCCAATCGGAGCTGTAGCCACAGGCCTACACCAGTGCCACAGCAACGTGGGATCCGAGCGGCGTCTGCAACCTACACCACAGCTCACGGCAACGCCGGATCGTTAACCCACTGAGCAAGGGCAGGGACCGAACCCGCAACCTCATGGTTCCTAGTCGGATTCGTTAACCACTGCGCCACGACGGGAACTCCTATACTACACCATTTCTATGGCAAATAATTATTCTATTGCCCAGGAAATAAAGTTGTATGATTCTCCAAAGAGCTGGAAAGTAACTAACTATGAATACCATCTTGATTCCCTCTGAACTCATCAAGCCATCTATATTTTTGATAACCTGAATAAATAAAAAAAATAATTTCTGCTCTACTTTCGAAACTACATGGTAGAACCATGTAACCATTAAATACCGAAAAAATGCTAGCTGTGCTGCTATGATTCCAGTTACACATATTAAAAAAAAAAAAAAAATTGTGTGTGTGTGTTAAGAAACCTGAACCAGGAAAGTTGGGGTAGTTTTAAGAAGAGAATTAATAGAACTATTAGAACCACCTGAACATGACCCCCCCACACACCCCCACAAGACTCCAGAATGGACCCTTTAAGTGTCACTCATTACCGATATTTAAATGATAATGTCCTTAAAGCACTCCAAGAACATCTTTAAGGAAAATTGAGAAATGGGTGATGGAAGTTCCTGGTCATGACTCCTTTTAAGTAAAGCTCTAGCTATAATTACAGCTATAGGCAGAAGAAAATAGATTAGCACACTCCCATCAGAATTAAACAGTGTGGGTACAAGGAGGCATCAGGCCTCTGTTGGTATTATGGAATCCCAGAGCTAAACTAGCTTAGTGACCTCAGACAAGTCATACCACTTCTCTGAGTCTTAATTTCTTCAACTGTAAAATGGGAATAATAATAGGAACTTCATCCCAGGATTATTGGGAGGATTAAATGAGTCATTTGTAGTTGCTATGGATTGAACAGTATTTCTCTCCAAAGCAGATTGATGTCCTAATTCCTAGAACCCGTAAATGTGACCTAATTCAGAAAAATAGTTCTGTTGCAAATACAATCAAATTTGAACATGGGGTCATCCTGAATTAGGGTGGGTCTTAATCCAATCTGACTGATGTTATAGGACTTGACACACAGAGGGAAAAGGCCCTGTAAAGACAGAAACAGAAACTGGAGTTATGCTGTCACAAACTAAAGTGTCTGGAACTACTGGAGCTGGAAGAGGCAAAGAAGAAACTTCCCTTTGAGACTCTGGAGGGCATTTGGCCTAGCCAATGCCTTGATTTTTGACTTCTAGTCTCTAAACTGTTTTAAAAAAAAAATTGTTTTAAACCACCCAGTTGTGACATTTGGTTATGACAGCCCTAGGTAAATAGTATAGTAAGGTTTTAACATAATGCTTGGCACATCATAAGAACTCAATAAATTATTATTATTTCTCAAGAGCGATGTGTAATTTGTTTTATACAAGGAGAGGTAAGTCATACTTTCTGTTATAAATCATATCGTAAGTTCCAGGACCTTTCCTTAACAAAGGCCACTTTAGAGGCATTATATTACCTCTCATTTTGGATTTCTAAAATTGCATAAGCTTCAGTCCCCATAAAACCATGATCTACTCTTGCCTGTGAAGAGAGTTTGAAGTTTCTATCTTCGGGTCTTGCTGTGATTCCAGTCAAAGCCTGGGATCGCTGCCTTTGCTCTACTCCAAAGGCCTATGGACTCTTGTGGCCCTGGCCTAGCCCTTGCTCTCTCTCCTGAAGTTGTAGGTCTTTAATCATTTACTTCCCTGCTTGGTGTCCTCGCCTCTGAGCTTCATGAACTTGCCTCACTGATTCCCATGAAAAGAAAAGCAAAATGACCCACAGAGAAGTCACCTTTAAGCTTCCAGGGCTCTTAAGAATTGTCTCATCCTATTGAAGAAGAACTACTATTTGTCCTGTCACATAGTAGAAAAGGCTGTGGAATTCCTTCTGGTCCACGACCCAACCCTAGGAATCTATTTCCAGCTCATCCCCAAAACCTTGCAACTGCCATTTCCCACCCCACCCCTCCCCACCCCCAATTACCAACACCATCCAATAAGAAGCTCTGGATTTCCAAAGTTGTGTGGAAAATCCACACATCTGCACACAGTTGAAACAAACTGAAACCTACCTACCTCCCCTCTTCTGAGTAACCATAGACATTTTACAATATAGAAAACCCTTCATAACTAAGCAAATGGACATAGGTTCTTCAGATTAGACAGTGTGGTACTGGTACCAAAACAGATATACAGACCAATGGAACAGAATAGAGAACCCAGAAATAAACACAGATATCTGCAGTCTATTAATCTTCGACAAAGGAGGCAAGAATATAAAATGGGAAAAAGTCTTTTCAGCAAGTGGTGCTGGGAAAACTGGACAGCTGCTTGTAAATCAATGAAACTGGAACACCCCATCTCACCATGCACAAAAATAAACTCAAAATGGCTTAAAGATTTAAATGTAAGACAAGACACCATTAAACTCCTAAAGAGAATATAGACAAAACATTCTCTGATATCAACCTTACAAATGTTTTCTCAGGTCAGTCTCCCAAAGCAACAGAAATAAAAGCAAAAATAAACCAATGGGACCTAATCAAATGGACAGGCTTTCGTAAAGCAAAGGAAACCAAAAAAGAAACCAAAAAGACAACTTACAGACTGGGAGAAAATAGTTTCGCATGATGCAACTGACAAGGGCTTAATCTCTAAAATATACAAACAACTTAAACAACTCAACAGCAAAAAAAGCCAACAACCAAATTGAAAAATGGGCAACAGACCTGAAAAGGCATTTCTCCAAGGAAGATTTACTGATGGCCAACAAGCACATGAAAAAATGCTCCACATCCCTGATTATTAGAGAAACGCAAATCAAAACTACCATGAGATACCACCTCACACCAATCAGAATGGCCACCATTAATAAATTCACAAACAACAAATGCTAGAGGGGGTGTGGAGAAAAGGGAACCCTCCTGCACTGTTGGTGGAATGTAAGCTGGCACAACCACTATGAAGAACAGTATGGAGGTACCTTAGAAAACTATACATACAACTCCCATATGACCCAGCAATCCCACTCTTGGGCATATATCTAGACAAAACTTTCCTTGAAAAAGACACATGCCCCCGTGTGTTCACTGCAGCTCTATTCACAATGGCCAAGACATGGAAACAACCCAAATGGATGGATGATGGGATTAGGAAGAGGTGGTATATATACACAATGGAATACTACTCAGCCATAAAAAAGAACAAAATAATGCCATTTGCAGCAACATGGATGGAACTAGAGACTCTCATACTGAGTGAAATAAATCAGAAAGAGAAAGACAAATACCATATGATACCACTTATATCTGGAATCTAATATATGGCACAAATGAACCTTCCCACAGAGAAGAAAATCATGGACTTGGAGAATAGACTTGTGGTTGCCAAGGGGGAGGGCCAGGGAGTGGGATGGATTGGGAATTGGGGTTAATAGATGTAGACTATTGCATTTGGAATGGATTGGCGATGAGATCCTGCTGTGTAGCACTGGGAACTATGTCTAGTCACTTATGATAGAGCATAATAATGTGAGAAAAAAGAATATATACATGTATGTGTAACTGGGTCACCTTGCTGTACAGTAGAAAATTGACAGAATACTGTAAACCAGCTATAATGGAAAAAATTAAAATCATTATTAAAAAAAAATCCTCACAGACTCTCAAGGTATTATTTTATAAAGAGCAGGGTAGGAGCTCCTGTCATGGCTCAGTGGTTAACTAACCCGACTAGCATCCATGAGGACAAGGGTTTGATCCCTGGCCTCGCTCAGTGGGTTAAGGATCCGGTGTTGCTGTGAGCTGTAGTGTAGGTCGCAGAGGCAGCTTGCATCCTGCGTTGCTGTGGCTCTGGTGTAGGCTGGCAGCTACAGATCCAATTGGACCCCTAGCCTGGGAACGGCCATATGTCATGGGTATGCCCACCCCTCCCCCAAAAAAAGGCAGTGTAAATTTGGATTTTCATTAATTGGATTGTCTTAAAGCAGGTTTCATCTGCCCAGCAGCTGTGAGGAGACATTAAGATGTGCCTACTAGTTCTTTCAGCTTAACAAAAAAACATGTATGGATGCTATTTTAAAATATCTAAGGAGGAATTGGCCAGTTACTAAGTCTTTATTCCTTTACTTTTCAAAATTTAGCATCACACAGACCAGTGACCCTAGGATGGGGGGTGGGTACAGAACTCCAAGGAGATGTCAGTCAACCAGTCTCATTCCACAGCTAACAAGGCTGCATCATCACCACATGGTCCCAAAGGAAACTGTATGTGTGGAATTCAACACATTTCTCAGCACATTCTGCAAAAATCTGAGAATCCTTGGAAACTGCTAAGTCAGCTTTTGACTGACACATCTCCTGCTAAGGAGATGAAACTCTGATTCACTGATTCAAGGTAGAATTCCCAGAATAAAAAGGCATAAGGCACAAAGTCCTGATAAAAAACAGTCCTAGAATCATGATGTAATACCTGGAAATAATGAAAACCTGAGAGAAATGGCACATGCGTTTCAATTTCAGGTCAGAATACCAAAATGAACTTCTAATAGTGTTCCAATGCATTTTGACCTTAAATAGATTAGCAACTGGATTTTGAAAAATATGTGCCATACTGAATTGTTAAATCACTGTAAATCAAGGGATGATGAACTAACCTGATGTTAATTGTGAATATTGCTTCCAGGCCTCATTTCTTTAACAATGTAAAACTATGCTTTATTTTCAATAGCTTTTCCAATATGCTTAATTGCATATTACAACAGAAAGCTCTTTGTAAAATTCTAAAGCCTTATGTATTAAACGTTCTCCTATTATTTATCTACCTTCAATTCTCACGCAGAAAATCTTCCCATGTACTACCCTCAAATAAAACTTTAGTAATTGTCAGTTTTCCTGATCTTTACAAAGCCAAATAAACTCTTCTGTCTCTCCCCTTTGATTCAGAGATTTCAATCTGGTAATAGAACTCATCTGGTATCCACTTTAATAAATAGTGAATGTAAAACACAGAAATATTCATAGTTAGAATATTCCTAAATCCTTTGACTGAATAGATCCAATACTAAAAGCATTTTCAAAGGAAAAAGGGAAAGACACAATCTCATTATTACATTATTTTCTTGGCACTGAAGAAAAGTTCCATGACCCACTTTATTAGCAGTTTTCCAAGTCAAGCTTATAATGATTTCTGGCCTCTGCCCTTGGGTGCTTTCCAAGGGATTTAGAGGCATATATCACCTTGACTGATACGTGATATAACTATTTAGTACAGCTATGAAATTAACTGTTCACCCCTTGGCCTGGGGCTTAATGGGATCCAGGCTTGATATCGTGGGCATTATTTAACAACTCAACACTCAACCCGTTTGCTTCATGAAGTTCAACACCTTAACAAATGCTGACCACTTGCTGCTTTTGCTGAAAATCCCCTTTCAGACTCACAAAGGATATTCTTCCTATTCATTTAACAATTATTTGTTGAAGACCTGTTTTGTGCCAGGTGGTAGGTGCTGAAATTTGAGGGGGAACCAAATAAATCCAGGCTCATGGAGCTTACAATGAGAGCCTTTCCAGAAAACTGCATACCATTCATGCTCTTTAAAAGCATCTGTATATATTTACTATTACATTTAGCTTGTTCTTGCTCATCTGAAATTCTGGGCTTTTTTTTTTCTTTAAGTCATCTCGAGTCCCTGTGTTTATAATACAGTATGATATTTACATGGAAGGCTGAAAAAAAAAATTTAGATGTTTTGAAGATGTTATATTAGACACCATATTTCTAAATCATGCTTTTCCCAGACAATTTAAATTTATTAGACAGCAGTGAATTCCATGTTAATATTGTAGTGTTTTGGAATGATCATCTTGTCACATGACTTTGCCTCATTGTTCCTCATGAATTGGAGGTGGAAGGGAGGCGGGAAAGAATTAAGAAAGTTAGCAACTTTGTTTTAAGGTATCACAAGCATTTTTTGCTATGTATCTCCACAGTACTCAACACATAAATCTATATATTGCATATTATTTTCTATAACCTGCCTCTTCCTTTCCAATTTCCAATTCCTACCCTGTAATTTCTAAGTACACATAATTACTACTTCAGGTGTTGAATTCTACATTCGCAAGTATCTACACCCCAGCCCTCCAAAACAAAAGACATCAGCTAGCTAAATACAATTACCACATTATAAAATGTGCAAATTTTAGCAATAATCATGGTCTAAGAATATTCAAACACAGACATTCTTCCTCAAGGAGCTGCATTAAAAGACCTAATGGTGAAATCCCGGTTTTGCTTTCAATAATTCTGACTCCAGGATATGCCTTTAATAAGTGACCAATCTCCAAACCTTAGGAATCAGAAAATAGGTATAGGAAGAAAAATGTGTTATATGTGAATATTCATAACTTTTGCTGTCCTTGTAGGGAAAAATTCTCTATCTTCCTTATTCTCAGTTCAAGATTCATTTATTTAATCAGTGGGAAAACCCATTTATTGAGCTCCACCTACCACCAGGCATTTTCCTAGGTGTTAATGACTGCTGTAGGAAATAAGAAAAAGAAAAACAACTTCCTACCCACTTGAAGCTTACCCTCTAATGGGAGAGTCAGACAAGCTCTCTGCTTGTCATCTACTCAGTCACATGGACAGGGGGCCCTGCGTGGTGTTAATGCTGATAGACAATTCTGAACTCACCTTTGTTATGAATAGTTTACTAAATGCAATATGTAGTCTGAATATAGCACCTTTACCACTCCGATCCACCAGTGTCTCCGGGTAATATTTTCTTGGCAATAATGTTGTACCAAAACTATTGAGATTTAGCAAATGCTATAAATGGAAATAATAATGGAAGAGCATGGTATCTATTCTCATAAAGATTATTTAAAGCAGACCAATCAATTCGTATGGCTTTGGAGAGCAATTTAACAGTGTTCACATCTGATATCCAACCTTTAACCAGTCGGAGCCAATCAATCCTGAATGGTTGGAGCCTAAGCTGTAGTAATTATTAAATAATCAAATATCACCCTGGCAAAGCTTGCCAAAATTTTAGTAAAACATACTCTTTGACCCGGCAATTCAATTCAGCTCGTGAGTATAACCTACAGATATACGTGCACATCTAAGAAGTAATACATGTAAAATAATATTTACCATAATATTATTCAACATAGGAAGGGATTAGAAATGACCTGTCAATGGAGGTCTGGTCAAATAAATTATGGGACATCCACAGAATGGATTACTATGCAGTTTTTTAAAGTATGAGACAACTCTGGATGTAATGAAATGGAAAACTCTCTAAAAAACACTGTTCCGTGAAAAAAAATCAAGGTGGAGAACATTGTGAAATGTGCTACTGTTTGTGTATTACACATACAGATACATACTTACAGTTGTAAGTGCATGGTAAGTATTTACAAAAAAAAAAAAAGATAACTAATTGCCTGCAGGGAACAGATTAAGTAGCTGCTACCTTGGTAGAGGGAAGGCTTATCTTTTGAATAAGATAAGCTTTGCTATCTTGAATTTTATACTATGTACCTGTATAGCCAGCTTATACTACTTTTTTGAAAGGAAACCAAATGAACATACGGCCCAGGAAAATTTTTAACTTTATTGTAGACAGTAAAATGAGGGATTTAAAAATCAAACATCCTCAAATAACTTCTACTCTAACCAAAAGGTATACCATGCATAAGGATGCTATGATAGGAGCTGCTGTTGTGGCTCAGCAGAAACAAATCTGACTGGCATCTATGAGGATACAGGTTCCCCTAGCCTGGGAACATCCATATGCCATGGGTACGGCCCTAAAAAGACCCAAAAAAAAAAAAAAAAAAAAAAAAAAAAGCATGCTGTGAGGACTTTCTTTCCCTCCTTGTCTCATAATTCTAACAAGATGCTACTAAGCTGTATATTTTGCATCTTTCCATGGCGTATAATTTAAAGGACTGATACACAACCCACATGTAGTTCAGAATTAGTTCCCAATTTTTTTTCTTTGGGCTTAACGTTGTTGAATAGGGTGGAAAAGTGCCTGCAGATCCAGCACACTCTGCTAAAAGCTGGTCCTTAGGGGCTCTGAGTCAAAGATCAGGCTCATTATTCATCCTTTAACACATCACTCGTCAATTTTTACTCACTCGCAGGCATACAGAAAAGTTCAAACCTGTTGAACTTGACCTTTTGTTTTCAGAAAATTCAAAATTTCTTTAGAAGGCACAATGATAGATAATTGCATTTTTTTAAAAAGAAACTTAATTCAATTATTTTAAGGAAAATACCTAATGTTTCACTTCACTTGTTGTCAATTGCTGATGCCTATTGACATAAGTACAAATAGATTATTTTCAAAGACTGTCAGGGAAGATTTTTAATCTATAAAAGTTTGCATCTCCAGAAAAGTAATGAAACTTTGGGTCAAGATAAATTTAGCGGTTAACATTTGCTGCAGGTTTAAATCAATGCAGATAGCACTAAATAAAACAAAACAAAAATACGAGGGAAGATTCAGAAACATTGATCATGGCCAAAATACACCCCTACACTGTTAAGAGGTTTACTTCAGTAACATCTGTGGTCGTTGACTAGATCAATGAAACTCATTCTTTCAAGAGTATCCAATTATAGTTTACTATAGGGTGAGCATTCTAATAAATCATCATACTTTACACGGAATTAGACAAAGCCTACATACAAGTTAATAGCACAGCACCAAAAAAACTTAGAAGCAAGTCTCAGTCTCGGGAAAAAAATGCCTTGTGGATAAATTATTTCATTTAACTTTGATTCATAGATGCAAACATTTCAAAGCTATGTCTTTTTGAGAGACAGTTCATTGCTAGCAATATTAACAGAGTTTGATTAAGCACTTAAAAGAAGAGATCAATATACTTCTGTCATATTTACACAATAAAAAAACATCATGTTCGGTGAGTGAAAACCACCATGAATTGAGGTACTATATTATTCAGAAAGTTACCTGTAATATTTTTCATAACAACTTTGATGATTTGGAAACTAGGCCTTCTTAATAGCATTCAACAGCTTAGAAGCAATGGACTGAAATGTAAGTAAAAAAAAAAAAAATCAGAAACAAAATAAATCAAGTTCAGTTAATATTGACTGGAGAATGTTGTACCCCAAGAAATATACACTTATCATGGGTAAAAAATATTTGGTTGACAGCTAAGCAAAATACTCTTAACAAATGGCTTCATGGTTTTTTTGGCTACTGGTGGTAAAAGAAGAAATTCAGACATCGAAACAAATTTGCCCTGGAACAATGGGGCCTCTCTCTTGCAAGATGCATTAACAGTTACAGTTCATTAAAATTGAAATCTGATTTTTATCCAGTCAGCCTGCTGAATGTAGCCAATTCTGATCGTTAATATGCCCAAATGGACTGAGACACAATGCGTTATTGAATTTAATTCCTGTTAATTCACAACAAATGTTTCCAGAAGAGAAAAGCAGCTTCTGAAAATGGGTATCAGGAAGCTCCGTGGTTCCTCTAGGACTGGAGCCCTGGAATGCTCCTAAGAGCTGAAGGGTTTGGGCTTGATGATTTAGACTGAGACACAGCCTTGATGCCAAAACATAGTCCAGTAAGGCTGGGTCATGACTATGTTGAGTCTTAAATTTAGGAGCTGGAACATTATACTGGAAAGTCAGAAATGCAAAGTTACTATCTTGGCTTTGCCCTGCAGGAAGTAAGAATCAGCTATTGAGAAGTGGTTGAAAGGAAAAACAGTTCGGCAGAGTAGAAAACTTACGGACTTTGGAGCCCAAGAAAGCAGGGTTTGACTAACTATATCCCTGCCTAGCCTCAATACTCTCATCTATAAAACTGGAGATATTCATTGCACTTTTCTGTAGCATTACAAGAATTTAATGAAAGCATATGGAAAATATCTATGACAGGACTCAAAAGTGGATATTATTTAGAAAGTTCCACATGTTTTCTCATACTGTAACTCAGAGGTACAGGTTTTGTTATTTAGTCTTTACTCCTATAACAGAAGTACACTGGGGAACTAAATGTAGTTCCATTTGTTTTAAAATTTGATGATTTCAAAATTTTAAACCAGTGACTCTCATCTATAGCTGCTGTTGAGCTATTGCAAATACCAATGCTTTGTCCCAACTCTTAGCCGATTAAATCAGATTTATGGGGGTAGAACCCAGGCCTCAGTATATCAATGCTGATTTATATGGTCTCTTTCAAGCACTTTCATTTTCAATTATTATAATTCACTTAAACACTCAAAATTCATCCCTTGAAGCTGGGCGCAATGGTTGCCCCAAAGCCTGGACCCTGCTGGCAAGATTAGTAAGCGTGGTCGGGGGTGGAGGAGTGGGATAGCTATTGTGGCATCTTTAGAAAATGTGGCTGGGACAATGCTGTCTGCCACATTTGCTAAAGAAATTTCCGGGAGTTCCCGTTGTGGTGCAGTGGTTAACAAACCCGACTAGGAACCTTGAGGTTGCGGGTTCGGTCCCTGCCCTTGCTCAGTGGGTTAATGATCCGGCGTTGCTGTGAGCTGTGGTGTAGGTTGCAGACGCGGGTCTGATCCCGCGTTGCTGTGGCTCTGGCGCGTAGGCCGGTGGCTACAGCTCCGATTCGACCCCTAGCCTGGGAACCTCCATATGCCAAGGGAGCGGCCCAAAGAAATAGCAAAAAGACAAAAAAAAAAAAAAAAAAAAAAAAAAAAAAGAAATTTCCAGTATCCTCTAGTATCCAAACCTGGTTTCAAGATAATTTAACTAATTCCGTTCTCTACTACTTTGGGACAATTAACCTCAAGACATAATCTTGAAGGTAGAGGTTTGCAAACATGAGTTAAGGAGGAAATTAAGGCATATCAATTTAATATTTAATCCCTACACACTATTTTATTACCAGCAATGGACAATCTGGCCACAACCATGGCAGCTAGAACCCACGTGTTTGTGTGCATGTGCCTAAATAAACATATACAAGCACAATTTTGTCACATTTCTCCTTCATTCTGTTCCCTGTATTTCCTCTGATACACCACTGGGGCAGCATACTGTTTGTAGGTACAATAGTTGCTAGACAGAAATATGCATTTAGAATGAGTTAAAATTACAGAGCATCAGGCTCTAGTTGTTATTCTGTCAAGCATTAGGGAAGAATGAAAATTATTTTTTAAAAAACTGATCAATTAAAATTGATTCTGGTTTGCTCCCCATTGATTCTCTGGTTGAAACTTGGACATGACAGAGTGCTTCTAGAAGACAAAAACTATAAAGTAGAGTTCCTCCTTTCCATATTCCTGGGTGCTGCAGTATATTGAACTCCATTTGTAAGTGGCAGGTACTTCAAGAGGCAGATCATTTAAATGTGAAAAACTCTTTTGTGGGAAAAAAAAAGGCAGAGACAATGTTTCCTGCTAGCCAATATTCCACAATAGCCCATTCTATTAGTAATCTATCATTATTATTCATATTAGAAAAAACTAGAGGGAGCATTATTAGTTGAGAAAGGTGTAAATTGATAAGAACTGCTATTTGTCTAGTTTAATGTATAACCAACCTACAGATTCTCATTCTGTAAGGAGCCTGTTGCTGCCACCAACTTAGTCTCTTATACCAGTGGCTTCTCCTCTAGGCTCAGCTACTACATCTCTAACAGCCAATTTCCATAAGAACCACCTTCAGCTACTCCGCTTTAACTTCCACACTTTCTACTGTACTACTTGCCTCTCCCTAGGTTAGTTTCTGTAGGATATCTATCTATGGCGAGCCCTACCTATAAACACCACCATTCACCTCTCCCTATTAAAGCTACTTAACATCTTGTTGCTAGCCCACCTTTCATTCAAATGGAAGGCATCAGTGTGATTACAGTGAAGAATGCTTCAAATCCAGTAGAACAGTGATTCTCAAAGTCTGGTCTCTGGACCAGCATTATCAGCATATCTGGGAATCTAACAGAAATGCAAGTTCTTGTGCGCCATCTTAGGCCAACTGAATCAGAAACACTGGGGAACAGGGTCCAGCAATCTGCATTTTAACGCGTGGTTCTAATGTAAGCTGAAATTGAGAAGCACTGTAGTAAAACGAACTTTGCTCTGAGATCTTTCTGTCAGTGGTCACCCCTTTCCATTTGAAGGTGAGAGTGGACAGCCTGGGAAGTATTGCTCTTATTCCCAGAAGAGAGGTGGTTAGCAGTTCTCCAATGTCTTAGTTACATAAGTTGGCTGCAACTGCCACTCTGTAAACCTTTACTTTAGGCTGGAGATCAATGGCAAATTAATACTATATTCTTCTGCCTCATCCTCCAACGGATATTTTAAACTTCTTGGTACAGTTTTGCTTTTGTCTGCTAGCTATCATTTGTCAGAAAATGGACAATAAACGATTGATCAGTGGGCCTTCATGAAGAGTTGGGTGTCTCCTTATATCAGTGGATGGAAGGTTGGCACTATTAATGAGCAGAAGCATCCAGATAATTGTCTCTAGAAGTTTTCTTGAATACTGTAATAGGCAGAGCTGAAAGAGTTTACCAGAGAATGGAAATCAGACTTAAACAAGACTTTCAGGTAACTAGGTACTTCCTCAAGTACAAACTGTAAAAACTAGAACACCTAGGAATGAGCCTATGAACAAGAAAAGCTACGCTCTCCTCATCTGCAAATAAAGCATGGTTTTGATAGGATGCTGACAGCAGGAATCCAACCAGCCACCTCTTTAGACAGTAGCCTTTGCCCAACTTCCAAACATAAAATATTTCAAATATAAAATTTGAGAATTTGTGGGCCAAATTTTTTTTCTTATAAAAGGTTTTTTCTTTTTCTCTTTTATTTGCTTTTTTTTTTTTTTTTTTTTTTTTTTTTTTTTTTTTTTGCTTTTTAGGGCTGCACCTGCAGCATCTGGAGGTTCCCAGGCTAGGAGTTAAATCAGAGCTATAGCTGCTCACCTACGCCACAGCCACAGCAACACGGGATCTGAGCTGTGTCTGCGAACTACAACACAGCTTACAGCAATGCCAGATCCTTAACCCACCGAGCAAGGCCAGGGCTCAAACCCACAACCTCATGGTTCCTAGATGGATTCATTTCCGCTGCACCATGATGGGAACTCCCTAAAAGTATTTTTTAATAAATTGATGTATTTCAGTGTTGTTAACATGACAGCCCAGTGCTCTATCAAGTAGCAAAAGTGAATATTCCTGGCATTAATATAAACACAATGAATGACAGTACATTTACACTCAACTTCACAAGAAATTATCTTCAGGTTCATAGAGATTCTTTAATAGCCACAACACCACCTTTCAAACAGTGAAGATGTGCATTGACTGAGTAGACAATGAAAGTCCAATGATTGAGCTGCACTCTAAAAATAAACCTTTCCACAGAAAAGAAATGCCTGGACTTGGAGAATAGACTTATGGTTGGCAAGGGGGAGGGGGAGGGAGTGGATGGATTGGGAACTGGGGGTTGATAGATGCCAACTATTGCATATGGAGTGGATAAGCAATGCGATCATGTAATACAGGGAACTGCATCTAGTCACTGTGATGGAACATGATGGAGGATAATATGAGAAAAAGAATGTGTATATGTGTGTGTGTGTGTGTGTGTGTGAGACTGGGTCACTTTGCTGTACAGTACAAAACTGACAAAACGCTGTAAACAAACTATAATGGAAGAAATAAAAATCATTTAAAGAAATTTAATAAATAAATAAATAAAACCATCCAAAGGGACAGGGATACAATGGCAGTATGGCTAGCTTGCTGAACAAAACCCAAGGCTTTTAAACTTAGTCATTGAAAGAAAATATAGCCTGTATCAAAATTAGAGTGTTTTATAGAAATGGAGTAATATATCTTAACAATATATTACTATACAATATATAATCCACTTGACTACAACTACAAAGAGATTATCTGACGCCATCATATCACATGTATCTTAATGACTGGATTTGTGATATAGGATTTTTCTTAACAGAGATCAGGTTGAGAAGAGGATTCTTTCCTCCAAGGGCAGGGTAAATCTGGTTAAATGTTAGTTAATTCAATTCGTTCTCAATTTTGAACTGCAATGAACTGACTTAAATGGGAATTTCTAAAGTAAAGACATTCCTTTATTTCTCAACCTCAAGTATAATTAGACTGCAATATATCTTAGTAAATTTAATTGTATATATCCCCTCACTTTGCAGACTTGGAAACTAAGCCAGGAGATTTTAATGCTGCTGAGGTCATACAAGTTGATAGTGGAAAAACTGAAACCAGAAACCAGGAATCTTGTCTTCTATTGAACATCCTGGCATTATTCTGTGCTCAACCACCTGAGACCTATCAGCATGTAAATCTACTCATTCTGAAGGGCGCTCTTATTAACTAATGACAACAGTTCATAATGTGTAACCTATGGTCATAAATGAAATAATGACAAAAGTTTTATCTCCTACATTTCCTGATTGACTTGACCATCTTGACAAGAGTAGGGCTGACAGACCAAACTGGTCCTTAGTAATTGGTCCTTAGTAATTTCACTTTCAAAAGAAGAGCCTAAGAAAATTATCCAAAATGTAAACAATGATTAATACTTTTAAAAATTATAAAGAGCATAATTGTTAGACAACAGAGAATGATTGCATAAATTTTGCAATTTCTATATGATGGAATTCTATGAAAGTATTAAAATTATAAAGAATTTGGAGTTCCCGTCGTGGCACAGCGGAAACGAATCCAACTAGAAACCATGAGGTTGCGGGTTCCATCCCTGGCTTTGCTCAGCCGGTTAAGGATCCAGGTTTGCCATGAGCTGTGGTGTAGATCACAGACCTACCTCAGATCTGGCATTGCTGTGGCTCTGGTGTAGACCGGCGGCTACAGCTCCGATTAGACCTCTAGCCTGGGAACCTCCATGTGCCTCAGGTGTGGCCCTAAAAGAGACAAAAAGACAAAAAAAAAATTATAAGCATTTTTAATGATATGACTGAAACATTCTTAAGTATAATGACAAGTGAAGAAAAGCAGTATATAAAAGGCTATGTAGTACAATTTCAACTCTATTTTAAATTATATAAATTTCTATATAGTGCTAATCACAGTTGTTTAGGAAAAGGGATTTTAATTTATTTTTAAAACATGTATTTATAATATATATTTCATAACTGATTATGTATTACATTTGTATTCAGAATAAAAATTTAGGAGGGAGAAAATATGAGCAATTATTCTTACACTGGTATCCTATTAAATTTTCTTACAGGAAAATAAAGCAAAGTATTATTGATTTTCATGTCTCTATACCTACCACAAAAGCAGCTTCTTTTGAATAAATTTTTAATTTAGTAAATTTAAATTACCCTCAAGAATGTCTTTTATAAGCCCACTGAAGAATTTAGTTAAAGTTTAGCTTTTGAGATAATTCAAATTCCCAAACTTGGATGAGTAACTGTGATAAGAAGACAGCCTGAAGGAGAATCTGATTAGCCTTAGGAAGCACATTCCTTTCAAGAGATATGTAAAATTTCAAAAGCCACACACTACAATTATCTACACTATTGAAGATGACTTTTTAATTTAGAAATAACACACCTAGTATTTTAGTAACTTTTTCAATATGAAAATGCTTCTGATAGATTTGTCTGGTGTATATGCACAAGTTTGTGTGCCCATAATTTTAAACCCCCCTCCAATATTCTGGCCCGTCTCCAAATACTGTCATATAGTCACAGTTAAGTGCCTAGAATCCTCTCTGAAATGAACTGGAGTATAAATGAAAAACAAAAAGATAGCCTCATATTGTAACTGGGAAGGGATGAGTTCCTGAGGGGTGGTGATTCTAGAGAAGGGGGAACATATTCACAATAGAAAAATCTCCATATCCTGGAAACTGTGTCCATTCGGAAGTATGAGGTAGTGGGATCAGATCCACTAGCCTGGTGAGAAAAGGAGCTCAGAGACAAGAGTATGGAAAGGTAAGGCTATTGTAAGCCATCCAGGCTTTAAAACAAGAGGCAGTTCAAAGAAGAAAGGGTGAGTTTTAACTTCAGAGTCCCTCTTAGTGAAATGAAGGAAACTTCATTGTTGCATATATTCCAGTCATTCAACATTTATTGAATGCCTACTCCACATGGCCAAGTGTGGAAGGTTTGCATGTGTGATGGAAAGCAGTCTAGACAAGAAATGGGGGAAAACACTGGGCTTCTTCAGAGGCTAAAAGAACTGAAGACAAGAGATCATGTTGGAACTAAAAACAACTAGGAGACGTAGCCTGAGATAGGCACTCATAGCACATGGCTATGACAAATGGCAAGCAAAGCCTTTAAACACTGTAGTGGAATAAGTGAGCCCCAGGATGCATCCTTAGGTGGAATAAGCAAGAGAAAGAGGACCATGTATATTACAAGCTACTTTTATGTAAGATGGAGAAAGGGGCATTCTGTGTTGTGAGTGTGTGTATGCGTGCACATATATCTAAATGTGTATTTACTAAAGAAACTATGGAAAGATAACCCCAAAACAAATAAAAACAATTATATACACAGGAAAAGAAAAAAAGTAAAGAAGCTGAATGAAGACAAGAGTTAAATCTCTCTGAATAGTCATGGATTTGACTCAGGAACTATATAATTCTTTTATATAATTTAAAATAAAGTTTCTTTTTAAATGGGAATCATTTTAAAATGAAAATATACTGAAAGTGAATGTAGCTATTTATTACTATGGTGGTATAGTCATATTATCTATTTAAAATCACTTAAAAATAAAGTATTTGTACAGTTCTGGTAGTAGAGAACAAAAAGGCAAATGGAACCAGGATGAAATATTAAACTGAACTCACTTTAAGAGTTCTGTACTAAGAGTTATTAGTAAAGTTACCACATATATAGATATACATGTATATAAATATCTACATACAAATACACACAGAAATGGAGAACGAGAGAAGGATAAAGCAAACAAATAATTATGGATTATGTTAAGGTTATTAGGAAATCAAATGCTCAGTCAAGAAAAAAGGGAAAAAAAACAAAATTAGAAAGATTAAGTAACATAAGCTACAATCATATATTTGAATTAGAAATATTAGTATACATTCATAATTTATTTCTCTTTCTTAAAACACATCATACTGGCCAAATAAAAAATTTAAAACCAATGACACCTCACTAGCCATGAGCACCCCTACAGCCCAGATTATGACCTTTAATACCAGTTTTCTCACTAAAAAGAAACCAGTGGTGATTCCAGGGATAAAGGAAAAACTAAACAAAAGTACCTAGGATATCAATAACAAGGATACTCTCAAGGTCTACTAGAGTCAAATTAAATGGACATAACGATTAACTTCAAGTTGGTTCTTCCAGTTGGAAATGGGGCAATGTAAGTATCAAAAAGACTATGACTGCCATGCATTGAAAGCTGCAAATTTCTAATGGTACCAAAAACGAACAAACAAACAAAAGACAAACCTCAGTTCATTTTAAAAGTTGCTGGGACACCAAATTCATTAATCTAAAAATTGACAGGCAAAAATTCAAGAATTTTACTGTATCTTCTGTGTGAATTGTTTTCTGATTAAATAGTTGATGATCAAAAGTTCTCCTTTAGAGAAGAAATATGGGTAATAAATGAAGAAGGAATGGTTTTATTTAGAATATCATTAATTGCAACCCCTGATGAAATAACTGATACTATAACCATCTTCAATGACTAAAAACCATTGGGTAAAAGATTGAAAGGGAATTTTATAACCAAGGTTTCAGATTGGCAACATTTGAACTTACTGATCAATTTTATCATACACTAAAAGCAGGACAACCAGGTATTATGCGCCTCCTGCTGTGCTGAGATAGGAAATACACTTATTTATGAAGCAATCTTGCAAAAAAATCAGAATCCACTCATAATCAAGGATCTAAATCTAATCAACAATTTACAGGAAACACAGTGAATAGAAAGCATGCTAAATGACAGGAGAATGCAATCAGACAAATCTGAAACATAGGTAATTCTATAGGAGAAATGCCTCCCATTTTTTTCAACAAATAAATAGCCTGTTAAGGGGGAGGGGCCCATTAAATATCAGGATCACTTAGACAAAATGTAATGCAAAGATTTATTTAGATCCTGATTCTAACAAACCAATTCTGACACCTTTGACATACATTGATAATCATATTAATAAGGAATCTTTAAAACTATTTGGTTGTGATAATGGCTTATACTTTTATTTTTAAAAGAGTCCTCTAAAATTAGTAAGTTGAGTTATGAGGGTATACTTAAATTTATCTACGTAGAAAGGTTTTTTCCTAAGATTTCTTCATAGACACGTGTAAGGTACATTTGCACATTAAATGGTTGGGCTATACTGGAGAATGATTGGGTATGAAAAGGAGTAGGGCCCAGGAATCCCAGGGTCACTAGGTTGCTAAAATTACATCAGTGGTAAATCAGGCTGGCAGACATCCAGGAAGCCTTCTGTCTCAGTCTGTCCTGGGCCAACTATTATCACAATTGTGATCTATTCATAAATACAGAGACTGGATCTGTAGAGTTTGATTCATTGACACTGAGAATCAGCACCTGAGCAACTGTTTGCTGCCAGAGGATTGCTGACAGGCTTTTACAACCTTGAGAAACTATGGGCAATGGGCAGAGACAGGAGGCCAGTGGATAATAGTTCCCACTCCAGGGCTTGGAGCAGAACCTACTAACCTTAGCTGCACATTAGAATTGCTGAGGCAAGTGGTGGGGTGGGAGAGAGTGTTTGTCCTTCTGAGGTCCATGGGTTGATTGGCCAATGGAAACCTGCTCTATAGCACAGGGAGCTCTACCCAATATTCTGTGATAATCTATGTGGAAAAAGAATCTGAAAGACATTGGTTGTATGTATAACTAAATCACTTTTTTGTATAGAAGAAATTATCACAACATAGTAAATCAACTATACTTCAATCAAAGTTTTAAAAATGGAAAAAAAATATATTTTAACCTGCAAATAAGTTCAAGAATAATGCAATGGACTCTCATGTACACTCACCTACAGTGACCATCATTAATGTTATTTTGCCACACCTTCTTCACTCTCTCAATACATACACACACACAAAGTATCAGCAGAAACATTTGAGAGTGTCAGATATCATGACTGTTTATCCCAAAATACTTCAATGTACATTTCTTAAGAAAAAGGCATTTTCCTACATAAAACATGGCACTATTAAGCTTAGAAAAGTAAATAATACAAAAAAAATTTTTTAAAGTGTCCTTGTGGAGTTCTTTTGTGGTATAGCAGTTAAGGATCTGGCATTGTCACTGCAGTGGCTCAGGTCACTGCTGTGGTGCTGGTTCAATCCCTGGCCTAGGAATTTCCACATGCTGTGGGTGCTGCCAAAAAAAGAAAAAAAAAAAAAAAGTGTCCTTGCTTGGACCCCACCCCTCAGAGATTATGTTTTCTTTTAAAATCCAACCTCTGTCCCTCTCTTCCACCAAGTGATTCTAATGAGAATCTAAAAGAATCCATACTGAACAAAGACATGGGCATAACAGTATCAATTGGTCTCCTTCAGACACTACAGTTAAGAGCTCAGTTTTGGAGCCAGACCACTTGAGTCCCAGCTTCACTCCTGAAGAGTTACATGATTTTGTACAAGTTATATAACCTCTATGATTCAGTTTTATTATCTATAAGATAGGGATAACTAAATGAATGCATAGAATTGTGTTCCGCATACGATTGTTGGGAAGATTAATTGATTTAGGCATATAAAGCATTTAGAATAGAGCCTGGTCTTAAATGAGGCCAATTATTATATGTCACAGTATCTTCTAAAAGAAAAATTTTTGTCCTTTTGTATAGCATAAGGAACTATACTCAATATTTTGTAATAACCTATAAGGGAAAAAAATCTGAAAAAGAATTTATATGTCTATGTATACATATGTGTGTGTGTGTACGTAATACACACACACATACATATAGGAGACTCACTTGCTCTATACCTGAAACTAACACAATATTATGAATTAACTATACCTCAATATAATCCAGTCACTCTGGACAACAAAGGATGAGGGATTGAGGGATAAATTAAAGAACACGTAATTTTGAATGGCAAAGAAAGAAAATAAAGTGGGAGGAAAGAATGATTTGGCAAAGAGACTAGTACAGACTAGCTCAGGACATCACCAGAAAGGTGAGGAGGTAGATCCAAAAATAAACCTATTATTCTTCAGAGTACTACAAAGGGGGCAGAGATTCTATTTTCCCTGATTTTTAGTGAGGTTACTTAGAACCTGAATCTTGCACAAAATACAACAGCCTGAATATGATGGAGGGTTAGGAAGCTGATTAATCAAACCATGCAACCAGTAAATCAACCTCACCTTTGATTATCTTAACTATGAACACTGTCATCAAACAGTGATATTCGGAGGAAAGAAAAGTCTATAAGCAGAAACCACAGAGACCGGTATGCAATTCACATTGTATACTTTTTAGTTAGCTACCACATGTCTCCAGCTTTCATTTACCCATCAGCATAGATCCTGCATAACAAGAGTCATGTTCGCAGATGATTCATTCCCTAAATCTCACTATATGCCCAAGTGGAACATTTCTTTTCACTTAAGCAGTAATATAAACTTTGCTTTTCTTTTCAGTCATACCATACTCCTCATCTTACCTCATCTATTGAAAAAAGCATGTGGAAACTATGAGTTCACCACTTATACATGTTTTTAAATTTTAAATGAATTCAACTTAAACCTGAATGAAAACTGGACTAGTCTTATATGAGAAAAACATAATAGCCATCAATACAAGTGACTGCCTGGTATGTATTTTACCACTGATGATTTGTTGATTTCCTCTGTGGCTTGTTTTATATAATATTCTCCAGCATGTTAGGAAATGACCTAAGCATTTTCATTTTCCTGTGCAGAAGGCTACACTGAATGGAGTCATGGTGCACCTTGATAGTTCTATGTGCATCATTAGCAGAAAGCAGTGACTCTGTAGAACAATAACAAGGAAGAAGAAAATCAGATTAAATAATTAGTGTCAATTAGCTCCAGCAAAATCATTCTATAAACAATTGGTCTCCAGCGCCCTGCTTAATTATGTGAGACTTCCATGTTCTTTACCAAGCCTGCTTTGATTCATGTTGACTCTTGAGCTTCCCAGAGGTATAATTAATTATTGTCTTGTAAATAAATCCTTGGTAATTAGTGGTGGCAGAAAACACTACAGCACCTTAAAAAAAAAAAAATGGGTATTCAAGAAAGGATCTTGACTCCATGAATGACCTTTGCAGCATTTTTCAGGGAACCCATCATATAGTCACAATAAATGGCTGGAAGTTATTACTGAAAGCTGACAAGTGAAATTATCCTCCACACTTAACATACCAGGAAAGAAAACATTTTGTGTTGTGTTGCTTTTGAGCAGAAGCATATTCACAGACTTAGAAAACAAACTTATGGTTACCAAAGGGAACAAGTTGGAGGAAGGGATGGATGGGAGCTTTGGGACTGGCATATGCACACTGAGGTATATAGAATGACCTGCCAATGGAGACTTGCTGTATAGCACAGGGGAATCTACCTAATATTCTGTGATAATCTATATGGGAAAAAAATCTGAAAAAGAATGGATGTGTGTATATGTATAACTGAATCACTTCTCTGTACAGAAGAAATTATCATGACATTGTAACTCAACTATACTTTAATAAAACTTTAAAATAAAAAACGTTAAAATAAAGATATGCACAGAAAAAATAGATAAACAACAAGGACCTACTATATAGCATGGGGAACTATACTCAATATCTTGTAGGAGTTCCCGTCGTGGCGCAGTGGTTAATGATTCCGATTAGGAACCATGAGGTTGCGGGTTCGGTCCCTGCCCTTGCTCAGTGGGTTAACGATCTGGCGTTGCCGTGAGCTGTGGTGTAGGTTGCAGACGCGGCTCGGATCCCGCGTTGCTGTGGCTCTGGCGTAGGCCGGTGGCTACAGCTCCGATTCAACCCCTAGCCTGGGAACCTCCATATGCCGCGGAAGCGGCCCAAGAAATAGCAACAACAACAACCAAAAAGACAAAAAAAAAAAAAAAAATCTTGTAATAACCTATAATGGAAAAGAATATAAAAAATTGTTGGAACCACTTTCCTGTATATCTGAAACTATATTTCAATAAAAATAAACCATATATCAACTATATTTTAAATCAACTGTATTTCAATACAATTTTTTAAAAATTTTAAAGAAAATGTTTGGTATTCACTAGACACTATTCTAATTTGGTTTGGCCCTAATTAAAATACATTTTCAAACACCCAATTATAAATAACCAAACAGTTTATATTGAGAATATTGTTGATAGTATATTTATGGCCCAACAGAAAGAAAAAAAAGAGAAGGAGAAGGAAAGGGGGAGAAACTAAAATGGAAATAGCATTCCATTATTTCAAATGCTAGCTTTTAAAGAAAAGCTAGCATTTGCTCTCATCAGCTCTTAAATGGCATTGTAATCTACTCCCAAGAACATAAGATGCCAACAAGGTTATCACCCTCCAAAAAACATGGCTTGATATTTTGCACATCGGTAATGGTAGTTTCATATGTATATTTAAGTCATATAAATTATTTACCTGGTTTGTTCTGGGGTTTTGCTTTGGGATCCTTAAAAGCATTACAATATTATATGGGAGTCCATTTTAAAGAACACACAAAGCTCCCAATTTATAGGATATTAGACATATAAATCCAAACATAGGGAAATTCCAGACCATGGCCATTAGTATACAATAGTCATACAGGGATATTTTAGGAAGGTTTAGGTCTTTGTCCAAATTATGAGTTTGTATATGCCTTCACAGAATTCTGAAAGAAGCGCAACATGGAAACCATTCACTAAATTCCAGGAGCCAAAAATTTTAACCTTAAGAATACATTCAACCATAGCCATAGTTCCCCTGTCATGCCCTTCCTTGTAAAAGCCACTGATGTTATGGCTGAGATCTTGGCCTCTAGTTCATTGTATACCATAAATCTTTGGTGACTCGGAGAGTCTACTTTTAAGTGAGAATGATAAAGCATGATTATATTGAATTCCATGTGTTAGATAACAAATAAATAACGTGAAATGATAAATCAGCGTTTTAGTCTTTAACATGCAGATATATTATTTCTTTAATAAGGTGTCAAAGTATATTCAATACTAATAACATTAGCAAATTTACTTTTAAAAAAATTAAACTAGAAGCTAAAATCATAGCTCTTATACTTTTAAATAAAGGCCTCATTATATCTAGAAAAATTAAGATCACTGAAAATCCTCTAAAGCATATAAACACATTCCATCATTTATTATGATTTATTATAAAAGCCTTCCATCATTTATTATGTTTCGTGTATTTCCTGGAATGACATGGAAATGTTTGCAATAACAACTATGTTTTAAATGATATTCCAATACTTAAAATTACTAATAATCTACCTCGTGTCATAGTTTGGCAGCTAATATCTTCCCTAACCTGATCAACTTTTAAAAATGTGTGCTATATAAGCAAAGAATAATGAAAAAACCACTGAGGAAAGAATAATGAGAAAATATTATAAATATTCATTGTGAAAATGATATTTTAACTATAGCAAACACATAAGAGTATTAAAAATTAACACAGATTGAGTTAATAATTTCAATAGATTTTTCTAAGTCACGTCTGATTTTAAGACCTTTATTATTAACGGAAAAGAAAAATTCAAAAGATAAAGAGTTTCTTAATAAGTTTTACTGTATATAAGGTGAGGGAAACCCATTACAAAAACAAAATATATTTTTGCCTCAAACATATTAAATAATTTATATGAAATGCTTAACATATCTAAAAAAAATAGGTATGCATAATGGAAAATGTGCAGCAAAAGAAATACGAGGAATGCCTCTATGTAGAACTCAGTGGGTCAGAGATACAACTCTAAAACTCAGGGCTGTGCACAGTCAAAGCAGACAGCAGGCACAATGACATGTTAAATTACCCACATGATGTATGGCTTAATGAACCCCCTTGTGTTGATCACGCTTGGCATTAATCAAGAGCCATGAACAGATTCCCTTATTTTCTCAATGCTGCTCTGATAAACTGCAATTTCATTTAACCTTGGACAGCAACTTTAATAGCTTTCACGGGACAACTGTCGATACCTTCCTGGGTATACAGTGATTAAACTGCAACCCAAGATGCATGTCATGAATTTTCTTCATTTGAAATTAGAATTTTTATTCTTAACAACTATTTGCATAAAATATGCTGAAGATATTGAGATGTATACAGATTTGCATTATCTCAAGTTTAGATTTGCCATGCTATATTATAAAGTATTAATTAATGATATAGTCATGAGTATGTGTATCAGTATGTTTGTTTTACTTCTTTCAAATAACCTTCTTGCCCTGGACAGAAGCAAAAGAAGAAAGAAATTCAGAGTCAAAGTTAACTTTGAAACAAATCTCAACTGTCTACTATACATACACAAAGATACATCCTATAGATACATGGGTACAAAAGAGCAGACTTTCCCATCAGGTCCAATTAGGAAGTGAGTGAGGCCTTCCCTCCAATAAAACTGCACATATGGGGGAAGGGCATGATGGGGTAAGGAATTAAGAGATACAAACTACTATGCATAAATTAGACAATCAACAAGGATATATTGTAAAGCACAGGGAAATAAAACCAATATGTTATAATAACTTTAAATGGAGTATAATCTATAAAGATACTGAATCACTATGTTGTACACCTGAAATTAATATACTGTAAATCAACTAAATAAATAAATATTCAAGCAATGAAAAAAATGCACATGTAATGGTCCCATAATAGAATATTACTCATCCTTAAGAAAAGTGAAATCTTCCCATTTGTGACATCACCGATACATCTGAAGGATATTATGCTAGGTGAAATAAGTCAGAAAGAGAAAGTCAAATACCACTATGATCTCACCCAATTGTGGAATCTAAAAAAAAAAATTGAAAACAGACTCAAATACAGAGAACAAAAGCGGGTGCCAGAGGTGGCAGGGTGGAGATGGCAAAATAGGTAAAAGGGATTAAGTACAAACTTCCAATTATAAAATAAGCCACAGGTGACTTCCCATCATGGCTCAGCAGTAACAAACCTGAATAGTATCAATAAGAACGTGGGTTCGATTCTGGCCTCGTTTAGTGGGTTAATGATCCAGCATTGCTGTGAGTGTCAGTATAGTTCTCAGATTCGGCTGGGATCTGGCATTGCTGTGGCTATGGTGTAAGTCAGCAGCTACAGCTCTGATTCAACCCCTAGCCTGAGAACCTTCATATACCATGGGTGCAGCCCTAAAAAGACAAAATAAAAATAAAATAAGCCATAGGGATGTAATATACAGGATAAGGAAATGGTAATTTTATTGTAATAACTTTGTTATGGGGATACATGTTTACTAGACTGAAAGTGATCATTTCATGATGTATGCAAGTGTCAATCATTATGTAGTACACTTGGAACTAACATAATATTGTAGGTCAAATGTATTCCAATTTTAAGAAAGACAAGAAAAAAATAATTAAGGTACTTGGGTCCAGCCCTAGCTCATCTGACAGTGTGTCCTTAGGCCAGTCGTTTAATCTCTACCCATAGATTAAAAGTCATTTCACCTTTTGGGGACTCCTTGTCTATAAAATGAGGGGAGTTAATTTTGTTATCTTTGAGCTTTCTTCTACAATTCATAGTCTATGACCTATGACCAATTTGTGTGAAAGTGTTTGGTTTTTGGTTTGGGTTGCATTTCTTGATTGTGAAAGAGATGAATGCCCTATAATAAGAGTTCTAACTTCCCACTGAGGGCATGTAAGACTTCCATTGTTCAGTCTGTTTTCACACATATGCTTAGAACCTAGATCATTTGTGCCTCTGTTTAGGCTATGGCTGCTTTGTTGGCCATGTTTGGAAGTCAGGAAAGAACTAAATTTAATACAAATTTCCCTGCTATCCTGAAGAGAGGTTTGTTTTTGTTTAATTTGGTTTTGGTTACTTTTTATGCAAAAGGAAGGAAGCCTAGAACCGGATCAATGGCCTATTCATAGTTCCATAGTTCTTTTTTTGAGGGGGGGTCTTTGTCTTTTTAGGGCCACACCCACAGCATATGGAGGTTCCCAGGCTAGGGTCCCATGGGAGCTGCAGCTGCCAGCCTATACCACAGCCACAGCAATGCCAGATCCTTAAACCACTGAGCGAGACCAGGGATCGAACCCACGTCTTCATGGATATTAATCGGGTTCGTTAACTGCTGAGCCACAACAGGAACTTCTCTTCATAGTTCTTTCACTAACTTTTCATTCTGTGTCTCAAATTCCTATGCTCCTAAAGAGCAAAGGTGTCACAAGTGGAACCCAAGGAGCTTTTATGTAGGAAACAAAACCATTCTGCTGTAGTGTGACCAGCACATATGCCATTCAGATTCTGGTCAGAAAACCCTCAAGAGCAAAATCCCTGAGTCAAATGCTATGGAACAGGGTTTATGCAAGTCAGAGAAGGAAGAGTTGCATGCTTGGAAGTTAATCAGGACTACACATAAGCCAAATCATGGCTTTTCAGAGGACAGCCTATCACAGATCAAACAGTTTCATGAATTGGCCTGGTCAAAGACACCAACATTCCTGGCCTTCATCTATATCCTTGAATATCCCAAGGTTTTACTGCCTTGAGTCCATTGCACATAATATTCATTCTGTCTGAATTGCTTTTTTCTCTTTCTTGAATTAATTAATAATACTTTCTCAACTTTCAGATCTCAGGTTCAATGTCAGGTCCCCAAAGAGGCCGCCTCCTAAAAGCATTCTCCTCTCTCCTCACCAATCAAATCTGAGTTATGTTGCAAAACAAATTAGCTGTATTTTAAAGAAACAAACCAATGAAAGGTCTTCCTAGAGCCCATACAATGATTTGAACAGGTAACTAAAGATAAGTATCAGGAGTTCCCATCATGGCTCAGCGGTTAACAAATCTGACTAGCATCCATGAGGACACACGTTCCATCCCTCGCCTTGTTCAGTGGGTTAAGGATCCAGCTTTGCCGGAAACTGTGGTGCAGATCGCAGATGCAGCTCGGATCTTGTGTTGCTGTGGCTGTGGTGTAGGCCAGCAGCTATAGCTCCGATTCGACCCCTAGCCTGGAAACTTCCATATGCCACAGGTGCAACCTTAAAAAGCAAAAAACAAATGAATGTCTATAAAATAATAATCCATTTACAAAAGAAATATTAAACCAATGCAAAAATATTCACTGAGTTTTTAGTCAGTGATAATGGAAGGTGTGAATTAATTCTGTTTTTAGGTTAATATAAGTAGGACATCAATATGTTTTGGGGTACAAGGATGTGCTTTTTTTCCCCCAACATAAAAAAATCCCACTGTTATGGTGTTGAAATGATCACATTAATTTTATCACTCAGACTAGGGCTTTCTATTTAATTCCAATACTTAAAATAATTAATATAAGTTGCAGCTCATGCTACTTGAAGCAGTTTTGATTTTTAGTTGAGGCCAATCAAGCATCAAGTCACAACATATAATGTTCTAAAATATGGATACATGTACAAATACTCAATAGCTAAAATGTTAATTCTGCCATGATAGTGAGAAAACAAATACACTTTCTCTAATATAAAAGCTTAGATTCCTTGGATGTAATATTAGGGGCACAAAGGTTTTTGGGGGAGGGGTTTTTTCCTTCTCCACAAAGATGAAACCTTATAAATTTGTACTAAAGAGAAAGCCAGATAAAGAAGGAATTTTTTAATTTGAGTCCAACAACAAAAGAAGTGTACATATTTAAATAATTTAAGCTAAAATTTAAATCTCCAGGAGTTCCCATCATGGTGCAGTGGAAAAGAATCTGACTAGGAACCATGAGGTTGCAGGTTCGATCCCTGATCTCGCTCACTGGGTTAAGGATCTGGTGTTGCGGTGAGCTATGGTGTAATCTGCAGACACAGCTTGAATACCACGTTGCTGTGGCTGTGGTGTAGGCTGGCAGCTGTAGCTCCAATTCGACTCCTAGCCTGGGAACTTCCACATGCCACAGGTGTGGCCCTAAAAATTAAATTAAATTAAATTAAAATCTCCAATCACCATTACTAGAGGAACACATGATCTATAAAACAACAACAAGAGTTTTACACTTTCTGGTTTTAATAAGAATTAATCTTCACTGGGCATTTTCAGTGTGTTAGGCACTATGTTCTAGAGGTATTTTATAATCAGTATTTGGTTTCATTTCCTTAAGAACCCTATGATGTAGGTAATATAAGATACATACACACACACGGCTTTTTCTTTGTTTTTTTGTTTACAGATTTAGCCAGCTCAAGTACTTTCCCAAGATCACATTCTTAGTAAGTTTCGGAGTCAAGATTCCAGCCTGAGCCTATGTCTCCAAAATCAGACCTTTTAAACATAAGCAGTATACCAAATCACCTCCATTCCACCATTGGAGAGGAGGGCTAGTGGAAAGAAAATCAAATCAAATTTAAAGGGGTACCTAAGTTATCAAAATTATGATTTAATGAAATAAAAATCATGCCAATTTGGTACATAATTAAAATCACCAAGGCAAAGTTTTGTGTTCCTTGTTTAGAGGATTCGTCTTACTTTTCACTTTTAGTCTATCATATTACTTTGTTAATAGTGAATCAAAATGCTCTGGCCCCAAGCTATTTTCAGAAAAGGTGAAAATAAACTGGATTCTTCCATTCTTTATATATGTAGTGAAGAAAATGAATGGAAATAAAATAAAGAAAAGCTACCATCAAAGTGAATATGTTGCTCACCTTTTAAGGTGCAACAGTTTGGCCTGGTCACTAGGGATCCACTTAGTGTCCTGGAAGAAGTAATTAAATAAATGGGCCCTTGCAGCCCAAAGAAGTTAATAGAGCTGCCTTTTCAATAATAAAACATACCATTTCATCCTGACAACATAGCAGTTAATTTCTAATCTGAAAAATAGGAGCTGCCAGGCTTGGCTGTGTTGTTCCTTTCAGATATGCTGTTGATGACTCAGAATTATAGTTTTTTAGCCAACTTACCTATATTCATTTTTAAACTCTTCACTGAGTTTAGATGAAATGGAAAATGTGAAGATGCAAGAGATCTGTTTTTTCTGTGCTTCCAATTCCATTCCCTTAATACCGTACATGATAATTTTCTGCTTTTATGTCTCTATGAATTTAATTGACTCTCTTAAGGAGTGGCAGCTACCCCTGCATTCCAGTCTTGGCTAATGCAACTTTGGGTAAGTAACTGGAACTTTGGGGGCATCAGGAGGACTAGATGAGTTATTTGGTTATTTTCAAATTTTAAATTATGATACAAGTCATATTAAATCCTGAAGATGGTTTCTGGAACAACACTCCATGCCCTTTGGTACCTGATTTCTTCTCATTCTTCAGGTCTATATGATGCCTTCCAGAGAGGACATCCACGACCACCCAATCTACAATATCACATAAATACAACTCACTCCTGCACCACACAGGTTTGAACTTCACAAGCTGACTTATACACAATTTTTTTCAATAATTATATTGGAAAAATGTTTGGAGATTTGCCATAGTTTGAAAAAACTCACAGACAAATCATGTTGCCTAGAAATATAAAAAAAAAAAACAAGAAAAAAATAAGAAAAAATGTATGTCATTAATATATAAATATATAGATAGATAGATAGATACTGGTCTCCTTTATCATTTATTACCATAAAACATATACAAATCTATTATAAAAAGTTAAAATGTATCCAACTTACGCATACACTTTCAGACCATATATGATGCCATTACAGTTGAGAGAAATGTAAATAAACAGTCATTATCAAATGATAACTGCAGAAAATTACCTGTAGTACATACTGTACTACTGTAGTAATTTTGTAACCACCTCCTGTTGCTCTTGTGATAAGCACATGTTGCAAGTATCCACTTAAAATGTCACATGACACTAATCATCTTCATGTGAGCAGTTTGCCTCTCCAGTAAATCACATATCACAGTAAAAAGTGATCTCTCATGGTTCTTGCTTTTTTTTTTTATTTAGTCCAGTGCCATAAGCCTTGAATAACACCATGGCACCCATAGGACACGCCACTAGTAATGCTGGAAGTGTTCCAAGAAGCAAAGAAAAGTCATGATGTTACAAGAAAGAGCTAAATTGCTTGATATATACCATAGATTGAAGCCTGCCGCTGTGTTTGCCCACCATTATTTCAAGGTAAATTATTCCAGTGTAAGGATCATTGCAAAAATAAAAACAAACAAAAAAACCCCAGGAAATTCATGAAATCATCACCACAGCTACATGAGCAGCCATGAAACCCTTACACTTTTTGCAAAATATCTTTTAATCTTGTATTGAACATACAGCCTCATGTGGGTGCAGGAATGCTATAAGGAAGGCATACCTATATACACTATTATGATTCTAGAAAAGGCAAAGTCATTATATGACAACTTAAAGCAAAAGGAAGGTAAAGGATCTAAAGCTGGAGAATTTAACGCCAGCAATGGATGGTGTTATAATTTTAGAAAAAGGTTTGGCTTAAAAAAATACCAAGTTAACCAAGGATAAGAGCGTCTACAGACAAAGAGACAGTAGACAAGTTTCCAGACACCATTAAGAAAATCACTCAGGAAAAAGGATCTCTGCCTGAACAGGTTTTTTAATGCAGACCAATGTGCCCTATTCTAGAATAAAATGCCTAGTAACAAAGAGAAGTAAACACCAAGATTTAAGGCAGGAAGGGATAGGCTAACTCTGCTTCTGTGTGCAAATGAAGTTGGGTTGGTGATCAGGTCTGCCTTTATCTATAAAACTGCTAATCCCTGAGCCTTGAAGGGAAAAGATAAACACCAGCTGCCAGACTTTTGGTTTAGTGTGAACACTTTTTCTGGATTGGTTCCACTGATGCTTTGTCCCTAAAGGCAGTAAACACTGTGGCAGTGAGAGACTGCCTTTTCAAGTCTTGATATTGGACAATGCCCTGAGTTACCCAGAATATCATGAGTTCAACAGCAAAGGCATCAAAGTGGTCTACTTCCTCCCAAACACATATTTAATTCAACCTCCAGATCAAGGTCATATGAGCCTCTAGATCATATTCTACAGAAAGGATTTTCAGTGCTATGTAAGAAAATCCCCTCATAAAAGTCTGGAAGGCTTACACCATTGAAGATGCCATCATTGTTATAGAAAAAGCTATCAATTCCAAAATAATAAATTCCTGCTGGAGAAAACCATGTCCAGAGGTTGTGCAAAAGATTTACAACAGAGCCAATCAAGGAAATCATGAAAGAGACTGTGGTTATGGCAAAAAAAAAAAAAAAAGGCAGGTGAAGAGTTTCAAGATAGGGATCTTGAAGAAATTCAAGAGCTAACAGACCTACATTAGAGGAATTAAGATAACTTGATGGAGATAATTGCTTCTCAACCAGTACCAGAGGATGAGGAAGATTTAGAAAAAGCTATGCCAGAAAACATTAGACAATCTGGCAGAAGGGCTCCAGTTATGCAAGACCACTTTTGACTTTTTCTTTATGCAACATTGACCCTTCCATGACACAGACACTGAAACTAAAGGAGATGGTGGAAAAGGGACTGGTCCATATAGAAATATTTTTGGAGAAAGGAAAAAGCAAAACAGTCAGGCAGAAATTACAGTGTATTTCCATATAGTTACACCAAGTGTGCCTGCCTGTCCTGTCTTCCCTTTGACCTGCTCCACCTCTTCTGCCTCTGCCACCCAGAGACAGCAAGACCAACCCTTCCTCTTTCTCCCCCTCCTTCTCAGCCTGCTCAACATGAAGATAATGGGGATAAAAAGCTCTATAATGATCCACTTCCACTTAATAAAGAGTCAATAATCATAATGTTGCATAGTTAATGTACAGCTAATAAACATCTATTGTCTATTTGTGTGTTTTCATGGGAAAATACAGTAACCGTACAGCAAGAACTATTTGAGACATTTCTGTGCCATCATCATCATTGTCTAAGTATTTACTGTTAAGAATATCATGTGCAAGACTTGTACTGAAGTGGACAGCCTACCTTATGTAGGCATAAGGTGAGTGATTTTGTTTTGTTTTGTTTTGTTTTTTGGGGGGCCTCACTCACCACAAATGGAGGTTCCCAGGCTAGGGCTCAAATCAGAGCTGTAGATGTCAGCCTACACCACAGCCACAGCAACACGGGATCCAAGCCATGTCTGCAACCTACACTCACATCTCTGACCCACTGAGTGAGGGCAGGGATCTAACCCACATCCTCACGGATATCAGTCAGATTCCTTTCTGCTGTGCCACCATAGCGGGAACTCCAGAGGGATATTTAATATAAAATTAATGTGTTACTTTCTTACTGTTTTATAACTTTTGAAGAATTATATTGCCATACAATGTGCCGCTCTCTCGTAATGAGAGAAACTGCATGTCAGTCTATTATCACAGGAAAATGGTTTTTTAAAAAATATAACAATGTTTCCCAAAAATGTATTATGAACATGACTGAAAAAAAGTATGCCATAAAAATTTTCTAACCATTCATTCATTAGTGTATAAGCTAGGCTACCATGAAGCAATTTTATCAATCATACTAGCAATTTTATCAATCATACTAGTCATCATTTTTCTCCTTCTTTGTTATCAATGTATGAATACTTATACCTGTAAATTAATATGAATTTCTTTTTTACATTATCTGTTCATTTTTAACATCTAGCATTAGTAATACATATAACATCTACAGAATTTTGTTTCATATAAGAATATTGACATAGGTACTGACAGACACAATTCATCTTGTTAAACAGATGACGTAAATGTATAGTATCAATAAATACAGTATGGTACATAAATATATTTTCCTTATAATTTTCTTAATAAAATGCTTGTTTCTCTAGATTGCTTTATTGTAAGAATACAGTATGTAATATATATATATAGCATATAAAATGTGTGTTAATCCATAGTTTATGTTATAGGTAAGGCTTCGGGACAATAGTAAGCTATTTGCAATTAAGTCTGGGGAAGGTCAAAAGTTATATGCAGGTTTCTGACTGTGTAGGGGGTTGGTGCCCATAACCTCCTCATTGTTGAAGGGTCAACTGTACATACACACACGGAACACACATACACACACACACACACAGACTTACTGGGGTGCAGACACACACATATATACTTAATACCAAGTCCAATTACTCTGGGCACTTTTCCTCTATGGTATTCATAAAACTATCTGATTATGTTATTTACCTGTTTACTTACTTCTTTTCTGTATCTCTTACAAAAATATAAACTCCCTGAAGCCTGAGAATCCACCTATCTTATCCACAGAAGTACTAGTAGAGACTGGTACAGTGCCTGCTCATGGAAGGCTCTCAAACATTTATTAAATGCATGAAATAAATATAAAACCATACTGTGTGTATTATAAAAATAAAATTTCCATTTCAGCCTAAGAGGAATCCATGTTAGCAATACACATGGATGGATATGTGTGTTTGTATATAAAGCATTAAAAAATATTATAATGACTGTTTATTAAACAATTTTTATGTGTTATTACTAAACTTTCTAGATGAATAAACAAAAGAATTAATGAATCCTAGAATTTAAGTGTACCAAAACAGAATTCCAAGACTAAGCTGTAATCAAATCATGTTGCCTTAATTTTGGCTTGTTTCCTAATATGAAGTCTTCAATTATTACCTTGGTTTCCTTTCATGTATATTAAGCTGTAAATATGAACAAAAATACGCCAGATAGCTAATTAGATATCCTATACCTACTCTAATGTAAATGGTCCACTCTCTTTGGTTGTACATTTTTAAGGTTAAAAATCCATACTCATAACATTTTTAAATTATCTAATAACATTTTTAAATTAGAAATGTACACACAAATGAACAAACCAAAAATGTCAAGAGGCCAAAAATAATCTCAGAAATTATATGGAAATAATTTATATAAAACCATCAATATTATATGACTTTATATTCCAGGTTTATTCTCATATAGATGCAAACAGAAAGGAGAAAAAATAGTGAAATAATGAATAACTCAGAGAACACTTATTAATTCACTAATTTTTCAGCCTATCACTAAACTGATCAGAGCTGAATACACAGATTCTCTGATTATTTTATGTGCACTTTTTAAAAACTCACTAAAAATATTTTTATTGCCATCTATATGAGCACCAATTTGTAAAGAGAAGACACCGAGGTTCTAATACTTTTCATATCATCCTTCACAGAAACAAATCTCTTCCTATCCTATTTTTGCTTCCAATGAGAACGCAGCTGTCTTTTATTAGAAATATTTAGCTTACTGACTCTATGTGGAATTTTACATGCTTAACAGAAGAGTTTAATACAGTTTTAGCTTCTGCTTGAGATAAATCAAACTCAAACTGACGGATAAGCACTGTGTCTGCAAGAAGTGGGGGGTTGTCTGATTTAAAACTCCAAGAAGCTTAGAAAGCCTTCAATCTCAGGTTGCACAAAATATACATTTTATTCAGCAAGACATGATAGATACCTTATTGCAGAGTTGTTCTCTTTTGAATTCACTAGATGCAACTGAGAATAATCTAAAGCTATAGTATATTAATAAAATTAGCCAGAAATGGATAAAGAAAAACTAGTAATGTAATTTATCAATTGATTTAGAAATTTTATGTAAACATCTTCTAATCTTAAATGTCTTACCTGGTTCCCTTGTTTTCATATTTCTCTCTTGTTATACTTGGTGCCAAGCTTTTTTTTTTTTTTTTGTACAGTCCAAACATTTTCCTGATTATTACTGTGCATGATTGTATATAAATGCAAAGCAGTTTAAGATTATGCAGAGGGAAATGGTTGATGCATGCATTTCACTTCATAGACCTAACTTATTACCATTCTGCTGCTTGATGAAAAATTCAGAATATTCGCTGCAATAGCTTTGTTCTTCAATGGGGTTGTTCTTTACTTTTGCCTTTCCACATTAATTATCTGTAGTAATACTGTGCCCTTCTGGTTGTCTACAGATGTATGAATCCCCAATGGCAACCTGTTTTACATTTCTTTTTTTAAAAAATCACTGGTAAAAATCTCTGCTTGATCAAAACTCAAGAAAAAAATTTGGTAGCTAACACAGCAATAACTGATTTAGGCAAAAATTATCAGTAAATGTTACAGACTCTGGGCAAAACTTGGAGACCAGGATCAAAGTTCTCCTCTTGGGCTACATATTAATTAGCAGAAGGAATGGTATCTTCAAGTAGAGACAATAGCAAGACACCTCCTTATGAAGATAGTGAAGTCGGCATCACTAATAATGAGATAAACTGACATCATGTGACATAGGGTCATATGCTTGAGGATGCAACACCACGTAGACAATACTCCTGACAGAAATGTACAATCTGAACCTAATCATAAAGAAACAATCAAGCACAAATTTAGGGGTGCAACAGAATAACTGGCCTGTTATTTTCAAAAATGTCATAAAAAAAAAGGATTGATGGGCTGGTCCAGATTAAAATACATTAAACAATGTATTTAACTAAGTATAATATGTAATTCTGGATTGATGTCTAGATAGAAAAAAAGGTTTTTTGTTTTATTTGTTTTTCTCAAAAGAACATTATTAGGACCATTGAAAAAATCTGAATATGGGCTGAATATTAGGTCATTTGCATTGTACTGATGTTAAATTCCTGAATTTGATAATTAAACTGTATTAAATTAATACATGAGGCTGTAAGGACATAGATGCTTTAAGTATTTAGAGGTGAAGTCATGACATCAAACTTATTCTCAAATAATTCAACATGATCAGATAGATGATAATTACATATTCATGAAGAAATAAAACAAATGTGAAAAATATGAATAAATCTAGGTGAAGGATATACAGGAAGAATTCTATAACATTTTCTATAATTTTTCTAAAGGTTTGAAATTTTTCAAAATTAAAAAGTAAACCTAAGAAGAATTTCTGCAAATCATACCACAATGACAAATGCATAAACATGCTTGAAAAAAAAGAAAAGTGACGTTAAAAAAACATAAGCTGAGACATTTTTCAAATTTTCTTTTCTTCCTTACAACTCAGCTTTAACTTTTTGCTTTTTTTTTTTTTTGCTTTTTTTTTTTTTTTTGCTTTTTAGGGCTGCACCCGTGGCATATGGAGGCTCCCAGGCTAGGGGTCCAATAGGAGCTACAGCTGCTGGCCTATGCCTGTAACAGCAAACTTCTGGATTTAGCTAGGGAGTTGACCTCACCAAAAAGTTAAATTTGTCAGCTGGCTTCTTTTAGCTGACTATGGTAAGGTACTGGAAAGGAGAGATAAGCTCAAGAAAACTCTGTTTGTAAGCAGAACTTAGGGTTAATATTCAGGGGCCAGGACATGCTGGGGAAAAAAGGCAACTGTTCTTTATCTCCAATCTCCCAAGTCAGTAAAAAATTATCAAAGTAATAATTGGCTTCAGAATAAAGACTCAATCAAAGTGTGACGGTAAGTCCCCTTTTTAAGAACTCTAAAATTTTTAAGGACATTTATAGTAGACATTCTTTGATACAAAAAAAATAATTTTTAAAATTCTTCAGAGTACTTCCCACTAGCCTGCCACACCCAAGTAAAAAGAAGCGTGTTTTAATAAGTACTGTGGATGTGGCTTCTGGACCAGAATCAGATTCATAGGAACTCTCCATCTGAAGTCGATTACACTGATAAAAGCACAGCCATTTGAGTTGAAAGAGACCATACCAGCTCAAACCAAAGAGAGTCTCTGGACCCCAAAACCCCCAATACATCCATAAGAATGAAGAAGGCTGAGGACAATATTCAGGGGATACACAAACCACTTCTTATAAATAAGGAAAGGCATTTCAGAGGCGAGAGTCAAGAACTGTATAGTACACCAACTCCCAGAGAGCTGTTAAAAACAAGAGACTAGAAACACTCCCAGGAAGCAGAGTTGCAGCCTAGTCAAGGAAAATTTCCTGACCCTGGAGTAGGGGATCTGGCAATATCTGCCTGGCTGAATTTCAGAATTTCTATGGACCAGTGACTGCTATGTGTCCCCCACATTTCTTCCCCTTTCAAATGGTTCTCTCTACTACAATTATCATGCTCTTGTTTTAACACTGAATGATGTCACTTATCTTTTTAGTGCAAGTGGATAAAGAGGCGCCGAATCCAAAACATCACTTTGACATGATTATATATCAAGAGATCCTGGATTTCCAGCCTGATGTTGTGATTGGATGGAATTTAGGGGGTGTTAGACAGCAGGGAAGGGATTCGTCTATGAAAAGTATATAAATCAGTATATAAATCATCAGGGCAGTGGCCTTCGATATGGGTTGTGGCAGTAAGACTCTAATTGTTCCTCCTTGCCTCTAGTCCTCTCACACATACTGGACTTGGCCATGTGACTTGTTTTAGCCCATGAGCCAGTAGCAAAATGGAACCAGCAGAACCTTGAAAAGTACTCACACATTGGGGCTTGCCTGTTTTGGCTGCTCTTAGAATCACCATGTGAACAAGCACAGGCTAGCCTGCTTGATAGTGAAAGATACATGGCCTTTAATCACCTCGATTACTCCAGCCAATTGCCAGTAACTCCTAGAAATAGAGCTAACCATAGACACATATATGAAACTAGTCAAGAGCCACCCAATGGAGCCCATCCCAAATTGCCAACCAACAAAAGGCAAGCTAAATAAATAAACAGCTGTTGTTTTAAAGCACTAAATTTGTAGTGCAGAACAACATGGCAAAGAATATTGTTCGAGCTCACATCCAGCAAATTAAAGCTGCAGGCCCAATGTAGCCTGCTCTCTGCTTTTGTATGACCTACAAATTAAGAATGGTTTTTACATTTGTAAATGGTTGAAAAATCAAAAGAATATACATGTAAGTTATGTGAGGAAATTCTCGTTATGGCTCAGTGGTAAGGAACCTGACTGGTATCCATGAGGATGCAGGTTTGATCCCCTGGCCTCGATCAGTGGGTTAAGGATCCTCCGACTTTGCTGTGAGCTGCAGTGTAGGTCGCAGATGTGGCTCAGATCCCATATTGCTGTTACTGTGGCATAGGCATTGCAGAATTCCTAGCCCAGGAATTTCTATATGCTGAGGATACAACCCTAAAAAGCACACACACACACAAAGTTATGTGAAATTCAAATTTCAGTCCCCATAATTAAATTTTATTGGAACATAATCATACCCCTTTGTTTATATATTACCTATGACTGTTTTTGTGTTTCAACAGAAAAGTTAAATAGTTACGACAGAGACTATATTGTTTGTCTGGATGAAGAAAGTCACCTGCCATATCAGTAAACAAAGGATTTGTGGCCATCAAGCCATTAGCCACTGCAGCAGCCCCCAGCTGTGCACCCTGAGGGGATTCAGGATAAAGAAAAGCAGGATTCTGGTCCTAGATAGTTAAGGCACATATCAAAGGAATGATTTCAATGACCCCAGACTCTAGTAACTTCCCATATATAGAAAAGCACTAAATTCATTAACTCAAGATGTCTGTTTTCCTTTAAATTAACCATAATCTTTTGATGTTCCTACTACCTGGTTGTTTTTTTGTTTTGTTTTGTTTTCAAAAACTCCTATATATCCTGGCTCCTCCCTTACCTCTTTAGAATAGTCCCTCAAACTATTCTGAGAGGCTGCCTCCTGGGCTTAAGTCCTCTGTGTGTCCAATGAAAACATATCTCTTAACTTTTAGGTTGTGTATTTTTTCCAGTAGATACCTGAAAAGCCGAAAATGCTTACTATCTGGCCCTTTACACAAAAAGTCTGATGATCCTATCTAGCTATATTTCACAGTTGTTTATATGTGGTCAGAAATACTGCAGCCAAAGTTTGTCATTAAAAATGAAAGTGGCTGGGAGTTCTCTTGTGGCACAGTGGGTTAAGGATCTGGCATTGTCACTGAAGCTGCTTGGGTTGCTGCTGTGGCACGGGTTTGATCCCTAGCCCAAGAACTTCTTCTACATGCCACAGGTAGGGCAAAAAAAAAAAAAAAAAAAAAAAAAAAAAAAAAAAAAAAAGAAGGAAGGAAGGAAAGTGACTATCCCAAGTCACGTTAGCCCAGGCACAAGCTTCAGGCCACCATCCAATCCACACCACCCACATGAGGCCACCCATACGTGGGGTTCAGTGAGATCTCATCAGAAGAGCAAGAGTACACTACAAATGACCAGGACCCTTCAGCAGTAAGTGGAAAAGTAAAATGAGAAAAGGAAACAAAGTAAGTGATCTAAGTGTCCTTGAGAGGAATCTGTATTTGCTGTCACTGGCTTTTTTTCCCCTCCTTAAAATACAATAGCTGAAAAAAAACACATGTAGAAACCAAACTCCAACTTTAGCAATTCAACACAGTTATCTACTGTGGGAGGATATCTAAGTTTACATCGCAAAAAGCAAGCAATAAAGATTTCTCATCTCATTATAAATATTCTGCAAGTATAGGCATGGTGAAAGAGAGGACAATAGTTTGGAAACAAGTGACTAATGTAACTTTGAGAGCCTTACCTGCATTATTTCCATGGTAGTATCTGTGCTTACTCATTTTCCCTCATGTTCTCTTCTTCCCTGACTGTTCCTTTTGATTGTCCCAGCAAATCAAAACCAATAATTGATACATTAAACTGACCAGTGATAATGAAATCAGAATATTTATCAGCGGGTGCTCTGACTATGCCCCTTCACCACTACACTGGTCTCTGACGATCAACTATTTTAGGTATGGAAATGAAAGCCAGATAAAAAGAACAGGTAGATATAAAATGAGAGAAAGAAAAAGAGGAGGGAAATGAGAAAGAAAGGACAAAAACTAAAAAACAAACCCAAAAACATATTCTGCCCTCTCTACACATGATAAGAAATCCTACAAAGGAATTTCAGCTATCAGGAGGTCAGGAACTTCATTCTCCATATTCCTTATTTGGGGAACTGCTTCCCAACTATAGTAGGATAAAACTCACCAGAGACTCTGAAGTGCATTGGTCACTTAGCTTCTTGTGATGTCCTCTAAGGCGGTACAGCACAGGTGGGGGAAAAAAAGAGTAATAAGCTTCTGATTGAAATTCCTACAACATTTACCTTATTTTAAATTAGAGCTTTTTGCTTATTTCTAATGACAGACCAAGGGAGGAGGGAGGAGCTGTCTGCCTGGATGCCTGCAATCAGGGGGTGCATTCATTGCAATTTGAAAAACAAAACAGAAGTGGGAAAAAAAAAAGTCTGCTTTTTATTATCAGCCGGCATATAAAATTCTAAATGATGTCCATGATAAAATATTCCTTCCTACCCAAGCACACTGCATTTGTCTGCTTATTTTAACCAAAATTCTAAAATGTTTCCACTCTTTTTATATCCACTGACATACATACATCCAAAATCGTAAACAAATGTAAGCACTCCCAAAGCATGGACAAACTGGATTTTACTAGAGGTTTCATGGGGTAGCTGAGAAAGGAGTTACATAATAGACAACCCAACAAATCTTTAGAGCTCTTTCCCTCCAACCTGGATCCCTTTTATCTTTCTTTGAAATCCCTTAGATTATCCTCCCTCTTCCTATCACCTGAAACTTCTTCCTTTTTCTCCTCAAACTCTAACCCCCTCTTTAGTGTCTCCGCCCATTCCTTATTTAAAGAAATATCTCTAATTTGTATCTTCACCCATTAGCTCCTCCACAAAAGAAATAATGAACATGTTCCTGGGTAACTCTTTTCTCCTTAGCCTAAGAAGGCACCAGGAAGGAAGCAGCTGTAAATAACTAATACTAATTTAACACATCTAGTAGATAAAATAATGATGTGGATGACTACATTTTAAAATATGCATAGGTGGACTGGACTTTGGGGTTAGTAGATGCCAACTATTACATTTAGAAGGAATAAGCCATGAGATCCTGCAGTATAGCATAGGGAACTATGTCTAGTCTCTTGGGTAGACTATGATGGAAGTTAATATAAGAAAAGGAATGTAGGAGTTCCTGTTGTGGCTCAGCAGTAACGAACCTGACTAGTATCCATGAGGACACGGATTCGATCCCTGGACTTGCTCAGTGGCTTAAGGATCTGGTGTTGCCTCCAGCTGTAGCTTGGGTCCTGTGTTGCTGTGGCTGTGGCGTAGACTGGAAGCTACAGCTCCAATTCAACCCCTAGCCTGGAAACTTACGTATGCCATGACTGTGGCACTAAAAGACCAAAAAAAAAAAAAAAAACAAAAACAAAAAAAACAGAAGAAGAAAGAAAAGGAATATATATATATATGTATGTATGGCTGGGTCAATTTGTTGTTCAACAAAAATTGACACATTGTAAATCAACTGTAATTTTAAAAATGTAAAAATAAATAAAATACATATAGGGTGAATTGTAACAGCTGTTTAAATATATTACAGAAAAACAAAAAAAGTAATAAAATGTGAATGGGAAGTATTTTCTAAGGGTAATTTTTAAAATTTATATTATACTCTGCTATGAAGATAACATGTATTTTGTATAAATTAGTTTGGCACTGTGGTTTTCAATTTTATAACCTCCATAATATCAAGGGAAAATTCCTGATAAACTAAAAGAAAGAAGGCCTACCTCTCAACATCATAAAAGACACCTAAAGTGCTGGCCACAGAGTGTGTTTTCCTATAGTCTCCCTCTTGGTAAAGCTGCTTATAATGAAATTCTCCAATAGTGAAGTGGAATAAAAGGTCTAAATTGCTTACAATTCAGCAAGGTTTCGTTCCACTCGCTGAAATGTATTTTTACCTACAAGCATGTGCCACTGTTAAGTGATGCACTTGTCACACACTGCATGGGTGAAAAGTACTTCTATTGAAATGCTCCCTCTCTGCTTCCCCAGAGAGCAAGAGTGGGAATCAAAAGTGGGTTCCCTTCTCAACAGCTAAAATGACCAGAAACCTCTGCTGGATGAAGTTTCACTTCTCCCAGATAATGCTTCCCCTCCCCTAAGTCCCCACCCCCCTCACTGAGCATCCAGCTGAAAAAACAGAGAAAAAAGTAGAATAAAAAAGTCAGTTTTGTCAGGTTTTCATTGTCCTATGGTCTGTTTTCAAGATAGAAATCATCAATTCTAGACTATAGAAGCAGTGATTGATCTATTCAGAAATGTGTTAGCCTTTGTACCATACACTAAGTACAATTCTCCTAAGGTGCCTTATATGCGGATATATGTTATTTTAGAAGAGATGCTAAAAGTATCATATCCCAGTAATCGTCCAGAAGATAAATCTAAGCCAGAACCCCAGTCTTTTAAAGGCATAAACTTTAAAAGTTCTAAAACTATATTCCTACTCTTTTCATTAATGGATAATCAGAAATATATTATTTTCCACACAACAACATGCAGGGAAGTTACCAGAGAAGATCCTTGAGATTCTAGAACATTGATTCTCAAACCCTTTGGAGAGCATACTCCAACAGTAAAAAATATTCAAGCAGAAGTTCCCACGTGGCATAGAGTGTTAAGAATCCAGTGTTGTCACTGCAGCAGCTTGGGTTGATATTGTGGTACAGGTTTGATCCCTGGCCCGGGAATTTCTATATGCTGCAGGCACGACCAAAAAAAAAGTTTAAGCATGAATTTCAAATAGTCAATATTTAGTTTTAAATTATACACATGTACTATATTATGTAGACCTAAAGCATAAAAATTGGAAAATTTATGGAATAAGGTAATGAAGCATACATTATTATAAAATATTTTATTGGTCACCTGTATTTTTATAAAACATGATTCTCATGAAAAATATAATATTAATTAAATTATTAATATAGTTATATACTTCAATTGCTTCACAATTTTTTTTATTTTTTTATTACTCAATGAATTTATTACATTTATAGTTGTATAATGATCATCATAATCCAATTTTATAGGATTTCCATCCCACAACCCCAGCTCATCCCCCCAACCCCAAACTGTCTTCTTTGGAAACCATAAGTTTTTCAAAGTCTGTGAATCAGTATCTGTTCTGCAAAGAAGTTCATTCTGTCCTTTTTTCAGATTCCACATGTCAGTGAAATCATTTGATGTTGGTGTCTCATTGTATGACTGACTTCACTTAGCATGTGTTTTTACAAAACATGATTCTCATGAAAAATATAATATTAATTATTAACATAGTTATATGCTTCAATTGCTTCACAATTTTTAGTTTAACACCTGGTGAGAGTATTTTAAAGCCTGCTTTTAAGTTGTTTCTTTTTTTGTTTTGTTTTGTTTTAGGGCCATACTCAGGGCATACATAAGTTCCCAGGCTAGGGGTCAAATCAAGCTATAGCTGCTAGCCTACACCACAAGCACAGCAATGCCAGATTCGAGCCATGTCTGCAACCTATGCCACAGCTCACGGCAACGCCAGATCCTTTAAGCCACTGAGTGGGGCCAGGAATCTAACCCATGTCCTCATGGATACTAGTTGGGTTCGTTTCTGCTGAGCCACAATGGAAGCTCCAGTTGTTTCTTTTGATATGGGTTTTTATAAGTGAAAAGGATTGCTCATAAACATATGATTTGGCTGTGCTTACTAAATCATGATGTTCATTTTTCAATCCCGACCAAGAATTAAATGAAGGTTTTTGGTTAAATTCAAATAGTAAATTTCCAGCTGTTGCAAGCTAATCACAAATGTATTCAAACACACAGAAACTCTTGAGTTGGAAGATGGTTAAATGGATTTTTTTTAATTTTTCAAAATTTTTGCATGCCAAAATATTTTCATAGGAAACCCATCATTTTCTGCAATACCATATAACAGTAGAAACATTTTCCAATACCTATTTTTAAAATATGCCTTTAAAAAAGGGAATTTTCTCACTAATTACGAAAACTGCCTCTATCTTGTTAGTACAGAGTAAATGACTGAGGGTGTATATGTTAATTTTCTACTAGGTAGCAGTCTACTCATAATTACTTATCACAGAAAGTTCAGCAAACTTGGAACCCTACATTTTGTAAAAGAAAAAGGCACTATTCATCTTTCGATTTGACCACTCCGCCAAGTGTTTTATCTCAAAATACCCACTGAGCCTGTCTAAGGCATAAGAGATACCCATGGTCACTTCCCATCTTAGTACCAAACATTGCTTGGATTCTATTATTTAGGATAGTACACTATAATCCATAAATCTACTTAGGAGGGACCCATAAACTGCAATGCTCTGAAATGAAAGAAGACAACAGCAGCTCTTTGTTGTGTTAGAAAGTGCCCTGTATTTGAATCACATGACCACCTAATATACAGGGTATTAATAGTTAAGCCTAATTTCTTCATAAATTTTTAGACAAAGGAAATATATAAACAAAAATTCTAATATTTTCTTATAAATAACTTTCTTCAATAAGCCCTGGCTGTTCTTCAGAGTAATGGTCCCAAGCAATGATTTCAAAAATACTACCTAGCATTTGACTTATTCCGTAACCTCGTCAAAGTAGCAAATCACTGGGACTCATCCAAACCTACTGGGTCAGAAACTCTGTGGAAGAAGCCAAGGTAAGTGTTAGCATTCGTAACATGCAGGTTGTTTTGGTTATTTGTTGCTATATACCAGCCACCCCAAAACATAGTAGCTTAAAGTAATGATTTTTTTTTTCTTACGATGCTGTGGATTGGCAGGACTTGTGATCTAGATGGCGTCAGAACACTTCATTTATATAACTGCATTCAGCTGGGAACTCTACCAGCCTGAATTATCCACAGAGGTCTCAAGCAGTCTGGGGCCTTGGTGTTGAACGTGGGTGGGGCATGCCAGTCCTCCTCCTTGGGGTATCTCCCTCTACCATGGTCCCTCACCTTTTAGTACATGAGTGTGAGCTTCTTGACAGGGAAGCTGGTTTCTAAAAGCATGGAAGTAGAAATCTATTAAGGACTTGTCCAAAAATTACTTGGGCTCTTCTGCTGCATTCTATTGGTCAAAGCAAGTCACATGGACTGCCCAGATTCAAGTGGGAGGAAAATAAGATTCTATATTTGATGGAAGGAGCAGCATGCACATTCAGAGATAAGAAGAACTGTTGGAGGCCACCATTGGAGACAAGCGTTTTCATGGATGATCGTATAGTTAAAATTTGAGAACAGTCTTTATAAGGTGATAAACCTAGCAGACTGTTAGATTTAACCCAAGAGCAGTTTTCAGCATCCATAATCAATTGTTACATAATTTTTGCATCAACAAAACTAGATCAACCCTAGATTAACCCTAGATCAAAATATATGTATACACTGTAGGATATTCTAGGAGGGGAATTTTTTATGCTAAATTATACAGAAATAATTAGTTTTTTTAAATCATTCTTTCCAAAGACATCTGTCAGATCCTTGCAAAAAAATAAATTGTAAATAAATGGACTATTTGGGTTTAAAAATTATCAAATAAAGAAAAAACAATTGCAATGCCATGGTTTACCTTAACCAAATCAGCCATATGTATTAGCTAGATTGGCAGTAGCTGTCCTTGGTGCAAAACCCTAACATTTATAGCCAAATAGCAAATAAAATTCTACCATGAGAAGATTAATCTCTTTGGTTGTTTTTTCAAAGGGGAACCGTGGTGGCACAGAACCAGAAGAAAAAGGCACAGAGAAGGTCCTGTTAAGTTTTCCCAGCACCACTTACTGAAGAAACTACCTTTTCTCCATTGTATATTCTTGCCTCTTTTGTTATAGAGTAATTGAGCATAGGTGTGTGGGTATATTTCTCAGCTTTCTTATTCTGTTCCATTGATCTACATTTCTGTTTTTGTGCTAGTCCCATACTATTTTAATGACTGTAGCTTTGTAGTATAATCTGAAGTCAGGCAGCCTGATTCCTCCAGTTCTGTTCTTTCTTAATATTGCTCTGGCTATTTTGGTGTTTCCATACAAATTTTAAAAAATTTTGGTTCTAGTTTGGTGAAAAATGTCAATGGTAATTTGATAAGGATTGCATTGACTCTGTAGATTGTCTTGGGTAGTACAGTCATTTTGACAATATTGATTACTTTAATCTGAGAACATTGTGTACCTTTTCACCTATTTATGTCATCTTCAATTTCTTGCATGAATGTCTTACAATTTTTAGAATATTGCCAGGTGTTTGTTAGGTAGGTTTACTCCTGGGTGTTTTATTCTTTTTGATGTGTTGATAAATGGGAATGTTTCCTTAATTTATCTTTCTAATATTTCATTGTTACTGTGGAGAAATGCAACAGAATTCTATATATTAATTTTTATCATGTAACTTTACCAAATTCATAGATGAACTCTAGAAGTTTCCTGGTAGAATCTTTAGGATTTTCTATGTATAGTATCATGTCCACCACAAACAATGAGAGTTTTACTTATGCTTTTCCAATCTGGATTCCTTTTTTAAAAATTACTTTCATTATAGTTTATTTACAATGTTCTATCAATTTCTGCTGTACAGAAAAATGACTCAGTTATACATATATGTGTATATATATATATACATATACATATAGATACATACACACATTCTTTTTCTCACATTACCCTCCATCATGTAATTTGGATTCCTTTTATTTTTCATCTCCAATTGCTGTGTCTAGGACTTCCAAAAATATGTTGAATAAAAGTGGCAAGAGTGTGCATCCTTGTCTTATTCCTAACTTAGAGGAAATGCTTTCAGCTTTTCACCATTAAGTATGAAATCGTTAGCTGTGGGTTTGTCATATATGGTCAGTATTATGTTGAGGTAGGTTTCCTCTATGTCCACTTTCTAGAGAGTTTTTATTATAAATGGATGTTGAATTTTATCCAAAGCTGCTTCTGTATTTATTGAGATGGTATGGTTTTTATTCTTTTTTTTTTTTTTTTGTCTTTTCTAGGGCTGCTCCTGTGGCATATGGAGATTCCCAGGCTAGGAGTCTAATCGGAGCTGTAGCTGCAGGCCTATGCCAGAGCCACAGTGACATGGAATCCGAGCTGTGTCTGCAACCTACACAGCTCGCAGCAACGCCAGATCCTTAACCCACTGAGCAAGGCCAGGGATTGAACCCACAATCTCATGGTTCCTAGTCGGATTCGTTAACCACTGAGCCACGACAGGAACTCCGGTTTTTATTTTTCAATTTGTTAATTCAGCATATCTCACTAATTGATTTGTGAATATTGAAAAAATTCTTGCATCCCTGTGATAAATACCACTTGATCATGGTGTATGATCCTTCTAATGGATTGGATTCAGGTTGCCAGTATTTTGTTGAGGATTTTTGCATCTATGTTCATCAGTGATATTGACATGTAATTTTCTTTTTTTGTGGAATCTTTGTCTGGTTTTGGTATCAGGGTGATGGCTCACATAGGATTAGTTTGTAAGTATTCCTTCCTCTGCAATTTTTTTGAAATAGTTTCAGAAGCATAGGTATTAACTCTTTTCCAAATGTTTGATAGAATTTGCCTGTGAAGGCATCTGGTCCTGGACTTTTATTTATTGGGAGCTTTTTAGTCACAGATTTCATTTTACTTGTAATTCATCTGTTCATATTTTCTATTTCTTCCAGGTTCAGTTTTGTGATATTGTATCCTTCTAAGAATTGTCCCTTTCCTTTAGGTTGTGCATTTTATTGGCATATAATTGCTCATAGTATTCTTTTACAATCCTTTGTATTCTGTGGTGTTGGTTGTAACTTCTTTTTCACTTCTGATTTTATTGTTTTGGGTCAGCTCCCTTTTTTCCTTGATGAGTCTGACTAAGGTTTATCAATTTTATCTTTTTAAAGAACAAGCTTTTAGTTTCATAGATCTTTTCTATTGTTTTCTTAGTCTTTCATTTATTTCTACTCTAATTTTATGATTTCATTATTTGCACTAACTTTGGGTTTTGTTCTTCCCCTAGTTGCTTTGAGTATAAAGTTAGGTTTATTTCAGATTTTTCTCATTTCCTGAGGTAAGCTCTTACTACTATAAATTTCTCTCCTGAACTGTTTTCGCTGCATCCAATAGGTTTTCAATTGACATATTTTTGTTTTCATTTTTCTCTAGGTATTTTTTTAAATTTCCTCTTTGATTTCTTCAGTGATCCATTGGTTATTTAGTAATAGTAACATATTATTCAGCCTCCACATATTTTGGGGGGGGTGGTTGTAGCTTTTTCTTATAGTTTATTTCTAATGTCATGGCACTGTGGTTGGAAAAGATGCTTGATGTGATTTCAATTTTCCTAAATTTACCAGGTCTTGCTTTGTGGCCCAGCATGTGATGTATTCTGGAGAATGTTCCATATGTGCTTGAAAAGAATGTGTATTCTGCTATTTTGGATGGAATGTTCTATAAATATCAATTAAGTCCATCTAGTCTAATGAATCATTTAAGGCCTATGTTTCACTTTTGATTTTGTCTGAATGATCTGTCCATTGATGTAAGCAGAATATTAAACTCCCATAATATTATTCTGTTACTGACAATTTCTTCTTTTATGTCTATAAACATTTGCCTTATATATTGAGGTGCTCCTACATTTGGTGCATATATATTCACAATTGTTATATCTTCTTCTTTGATTGATCCTTGATCATTGTACAGTGTCCTTGTCTCCTGTAACAGTCTTTAAGTCTATTTTGTCTGACAAAAGTATTACTACTCCAGCTTTTAATTCCATTTGCTTGAAATACCTTTTCCTACCCTCTCACTTTCAGTCTGTATTATCTATAGATCTGAAGTAGTTCTCTTGTAGCAGAATATATATAGGTCTTGTTTTTAATCCATTCACTCAGCCTATGTCTTTTGGTTAGACTATTTAATACATTTACATTTAAGGTAATTATCTCTTCTCTGAAAGCCCATGATCCTGAGAAGACTCAGGATGCAGGTCCTATAGAAAGGTTAAAGCCAACCTGCCTCCTCCATTCTCCAGAGTTGAGGCGGACAGCAGAACTGAGATAGCCGATAGGACGATCTTTGATATATGGCTCTAAGGATTTCCAGGGAATGGTCATTTGAAGCCATAGCCACACCCCCACACCCCAGAATTCTACCTGCAGACCTCAGTTAAGTACCTCTGCTTTAGTGCCCACATTCAGTCATGCTCAATAAGTGACTGTGGAAAGAACAAATAAATGGATGTATTAGGTAGCTAGGCAGACATGATCAGGTCCCACCCCATCCTGAACTAAGGAATTGTATTTCCCTCTTCAACTCTGACACTGGCCAAAACATACCCAGAGATCCTCCCTTTTGTGGTTAAGGGCTGCCAAATTCTCAGCCTTATCAAGGCCAAAAAGAAGGTCAAAAAACACCACTGGGATTTTCAAACCACCAGAACTGGTTGGCACAGGTACACCGAGACCTTAAAGATGACCCAGAGTAACCCAGGGTTCATTATGGCACATTTATAATAAGTTGACATTGTGGTTTTTGCCCCCCCCCCCCCGCCACCACCACAATGCAAAATGAAAGTCCTGCCCACCAGAGGGTCAACCCTCAGCATCACCCCCAGTGGGCAGGCATGGGTCCCTCCTGCTCAGAAGCCTAATGAAGCCTCCAAACCAGCCTTATACACCAGAAAACAGCAGAAGAAAGAAAACTACAATCCTACAGCCTGTGGAACTGAGTAAACAAATATGGTCAAAACCTACCCTGGGCCTAGATAGTCCTTGGCCCTTGGGGAACAAGAAGGAGTGTGCTGCTGGGACACATAGAACATCCCCTACAGACAGCCACTTCTCCAAAGTCAAGAAACATAACTAACCTACTACATACATAAAAATACAAATATAAATTTAAACAGAAAGATACAGCAAAGAAATATGTTCCAGATGAAGGAAGAGGAAAATCCTAAGAAGAACAATTAAGTGATGCGGAGACAGGCAATCTACCCAAGAAAGATTTCCATGTATGATTGTAAAAATGATCGAAGAACTCAGGAAAAGAATGGATGCACAGAGCAAGAAGATACAAGAACTTTTTAACAAGGAGTTAGAAAATATAAAGAACAACCAAACAGAGTTGAACAGAAATGAAAGGTACAGTAGAAGGAATCAGCAGCAGAATAAATGAGGTAGAACAAGTCAGTGAACTGGAAGACAGAGAGGTGGAAGTTACTGCCATGGAACAGAATTTTAAAAAAAAAAAAAGAATGAAAAAAATGAGGACAGCTTAAGAGATCTCTGGGACAACATCAAGCACACCAACACTCATATTATAGGGGTATCAAAAGGAGAAGAGGGCGAGAAAGGGCCTGAGGAAATATTTTAAGAGATAATAGCTAACAACATCTCTAACAGGGGAAAGAAAATCATGACTCCTGTTCAGAAAGCATAGAGAGAAAAGAAAAGGTCACAACTAGGAAGAAGAAAAAATGAAAAATAAAAAAATAACTATCCTACTTAGAAGTCATTACCATCAGAAAAATTTCTAAAAATCCAGGAATTTGCCCACTTTTGTAATGGTTAATTTAAATATGTGGGTGCCTAAATATTTGGTTAAACATTATTTGGGGGTTCTGTGAGGGTGTTTTTAGACGAGATTAGCATTTAATTTCATAGGCTGAGTAAAGCCAATTGTCCTCCCGCATCCAATCCATTGAAGGTCTGAACAGAACAGAAGGTAGAATAAGAGAGAATTTGCTCCTCTGCCTGACCATCTTCAAACTGGGACACTGGGGTTTTTCCCTCTTGCCTTCAGACTCAGACTTGGACTAAAACTTATACCACCGGCTCTCCTGGTTCTCAGGACTTTGGACTCAGACTGGAAATATACCAGCAGCTTTCTTGGGTCTCCAGCTTGCTCACTACAAATCCTGGGGCAGATTCTGGAACTTCTCAGCCTCCCTAACTGTGTGAGCCAATTCCTTACAATGTTGTATATATACTTACACATATATGTGTAGATACATATACACATATGAATGTATATGTGTGTGTATATACATGAATTCTCATTGGTTTCATTACTCCAGAAAACCCTGACTACTACAACTTCTTAATATTTATTTTTTTTATTTTTTTTACGTCTTTTTGCTATTTCTTGGGCCGCTCCCGCAGCATATGGAGGTTCCCAGGCTAGGGGTTGAATTGGAGCTGTAGCCACCGGCCTACACCAGAGCCACAGCAACGTGGGATCCGAGCCGTGTCTGTAACCTACACCACAGCTCACGGCAATGCCGGATCGTTAACCCACTGAGCAAGGGCAGGGACTGAACTTGCAACCTCATGGTTCCTAGTCAGATTCATTAACCACTGCGCCACGACGGGAACTCCCAACTTCTTAATATTTAATATCTCTCCTACTAGCATTAGTATAATTTCTGTGCTTAACAGAATTGAATTTCTAACATACAATTAACATTTTTATGTAAAAGATAGTAATAGTAGAAAGAGCACTCAAATTGGAGTAATCAGAAGACCTAGATTCAAATTCCAGCTCTACCAGTCACTGTCTGCAAGACCTGGTAAATCAATTTACCTCTATAGATCTTCTTTATTAGTGACAGGGCACAGCTGGAGACTCAATATTTAACATCCGACTAATTCTTATGTTTTAAGATTTTTATTTTTTTTATTTTTTTTATTTTTTGCCAATTCTTGGGCTGCTCCCACGGCATATGGAGTTTCCCAAGCTAGGGGTCTAATCGGAGCTGTGTCTGCCAGCCTACCACAGCAATGCGGGATCTGAGCCTCATCTGCGACCTACACCACAGCTCTCGGCAACGCCAGATCGTTAACCCACTGAGCAAGGCCAGGGATCAAACCCAAAACCTCATGGTTCCTAGTTGGATTCGTTAACCACTGCGCCACGATGGGAACTCCTGTTTTAAGATTTTATGCTTTACTATTCTAAATAGAAACTTTCTCCCAGTCTGATTTACGTTGAATCTCCAGTTTCACTGACACCTTTGAGGAGCTGAATGCAGTTACTGATCTCTTCTTATGTCCACAAAGAGAGCTCTCTATAAGTTAGAGTTTGTATTAGAAAGAGGCATGATATTTTACACATGGCATCAGAAAGCCCTGGAATTAGAATATTAACATCAAACTCTTAATTTGAAAAGATTTGCTAGTCTGGGTAAAGGTTCCAGTGAATCTCAGCTGGAATAACCAGTCTTTGGTATTATCAGCTTGCTACTGATAGAAGAGTGACTTGCCTACATGTGATTTTTACACATATGTCAACTAAATCAGAGCACTAAATGAGAAATCTGGCACCTAGAAATATTATGGGGATTTGTGAGTCCCCTAGAGAATTTTAGGTCCATAAACAAAGGAATAGTTTACCTTTACACTGAAATAGAATATTTTCACCTATGACAGATGTAATCTTGCTCTGCTACCCTTTGTGTCTTGTAGAAAACTATACTCACTGTCCTCAAACCAGCTTAGAAAATGTTGAAAGATGAGCAAAAACTTTAAGCATAAACCCCCATTTGTGAAAACCTAAATCAATACCACTTTGTCAATACCACTAACTTCAATCTTTGAGTTAGTCCACTAACTCCAGTCCTAATGTAGGTACTCTACATTCAAATCACTTCAACAGTTAAGATCTCTTCCATCCTTCCAAGAAAACTGGGACATACTAATTCTCACTAGTAAGAAAATCAAGACACAGTGATTTTATAATTTATCTAAAATTCCACAGATGAAAAGATGCCTCCATCCAAATCCAGGTTTTCTTTCTCTATGTCATAGTATCGCTTTAATCCATTAAAAGAGAATATAGCAACTCTTTTATTAAGTTTTGGATTTCATTTATTCATTCATAAAATACATTATTTATAAGTTGGATGGATTCAAAACCTGGCTATATATAAAAATAGCAAGTATGTGTCTCTAGAAAATGAAGATTACAAGGGAAATATTTAATGTTCTTTGGAAAGTGTGTTAGTATCAAGCATTGCAGAAGCATTCCTGAGTGTGGCAGTACTAGCAAAACATGCACACCATGCTTTGGAAACACTTTCTAGGGAATCATTTGATGTCACTCTAAAAACTGTCAAGGAATTGCTTACATAATAATAATAACATATAAAAAGTACCTGAAATGGGAGTTTCCATCATGGTGCAGCAGAAATGAATCCGACTAGGAACCACGAGGTTGCAGGTTCAATCCCTGACTTCACTCAGTGGGTTAAGGATCTGGCGTTGCCACACGTCACAGACGCAGCTCCAATCTGACATTGCTGTTGCTGTAGTTTAGGCCAGCAGCTACAGCTCCAATTAGACCCCTAGCCTAGGAACCTCCATTTGCTGTGGGTGCAGCCCTAAAAAGACAAACAAACAAACAAACAAATAAATAAATAGTACCTGAAACAATATCACATATTTTCTTAACTGTTCTGGGAAATGGATATATGTGAATATATTACGTTAGCCTTTTGGAAAGCACTGTGTATTAGTCTAAGGTTTAATGAAATTAGACTGATGTCTCCCCTTTTTATTTGAATTAATGAGATGTTTAAAATGATGTCCACCTTCTATGATGTCCAAACTCTGGGTCAGATCTGATTGAGAGCCAAGCTTCCTGGGTCTGTGACCAAAGAGAGAAGGTTGTTACCCCTGGATGAGATCAAAGTGGCACCAGCTATAGCCTCTCTCAAACACTCCTCAGTGGGTGTATCTACCACTCCTGTGTCCTCATCATAGCATTTTGTAGCTGTGGTTTTGATCATCACATAGAAACATCAGAGCTGGCGATTGTGACAGCCATGACCAAGGGGAAGATGAGAGCTGGGTGGAGAGAGTTAGCTTCTCAGCGCTTAGAGAATCTTTTCTTTTTTTTTCTTTTTTTTTTTGTCGTTGTTGTTATTGTTGTTATTGTTGTTGTTGTTGCTATTTCTTGGGCCGCTCCCGCGGCATATGGAGGTTCCCAGGCAAGGGGTTGAATCGGAGCTGTAGCCACTGTCCTACGCCAGAGCCACAGCAACGCGGGATCCGAGCCGCGTCTGCAACCTACACCACAGCTCACGGCAACGCCGGATCGTTAACCCACTGAGCAAGGGCAGGGACCGAACCCGCAACCTCATGGTTCCTAGTCGGATTCGTTAACCACTGCGCCACGGCGGGAACTCCCGCTTAGAGAATCTTGATTACACTCTGCGGAGGAAGGTTCAACTGAATGGTGACATCTTTTTAGAAAGTCTCTGGAAGGGACTCTGTGCTCTATGCCTCTGTGCTCAGGGCTCCTTGGAAAATGAGTGTGATACCTGCGTAAGTTTGAAAGTTCTCTAGGAGCAAATTACCAGTACTTTAGAAATTTTACATTTGTCAAGAGAAATTTTCAATGGATTTTATATTCTTTCTTGGAAATGCTTCCACAAAGAGATAATGTATGGAAAACCTGTTTTGTTTTGTTTTTTAAGTTTTTAAGTTAAATAAAATTGAAAATAAAATCTTCCCATCGGGAATATCGGGATCTTGATATCAGTCCTTTTGCCAGTTTAACAGATACTGACACAGCTTAGCAACAATATACAGGTAACAGCAAATTGCTTATGGTGTCACCCTCATCTCCTCATTTCCCAGCACTAAAGACTAAGAACACATTTCCCAAGCCAATGGTCCCATTGTGGGACGGATTTTTTTTTTAACTTTTTATTTTTAAATAACTATAGAATCACAGGAAGTTGCAAAATAACACAGCCAGTTTTCATATATCTTTCACCCATTTTTCCTCAAATGTAACATCTTATACAAATATGATAGATTTCAAAACCAGGAAACTGATACTGGTACAATAAACAACCTTGCTTATTTACCAGATTTTACCAGTTTTGACAGGTACTCTAATGTGTGTGATATTCCACACAATTTTATCACAGGCAGATTTATTATCTTGAGGTCCACCCAAGTTATGCATGTATTTCAGTTGTTGATTTCTGTTGCTGAGTTGTATTCCATAGTATGGATGCAATAGTTTAACCATTCATTCATAGAAAGATATATGAGTAATTTCCAATTTTTGGCTATTACAAATGAAACTGCTAGGAACATTCACATAGACATTTTGATACGGGTGTTAAGTTTTCCTTTCTCTAGAATAAATGCCCAGGAGTGTCATTTCTGGGTTGCATGGTAGAATGTTTACATTTTTAAGGAACTATCAAAATATTTCCCAGAGTGACTGTACCTTTTTTGTTCCCACCAGCAATGCATGGGTCTGTCAGTTTATCTGCATCCTTGCCAGTACTTGGTGTTATCAATTTTTTTATATTATAATTCTAACTGGATTGTTTGCTTTTTTAAAAAAACTGATGAGTTTTGAGAGTTTTTTGTGAGGTATAAGGTTCACAAATGTTTTAGTCTGTAGCTTGCCTGTTCATCCATTTAAAAGGGTCATTCATTGAGCAAAAGGGTTTGAAGAAGCCCAATTTATTAATTTTTTTTCTTGTATGAATCGTGCTCTTTATGTCCTAAGAACACTTCATCTAGTCCTAGGTCCTGAAAATTTTCACCTATGTTTTCTTCTAAATGTTTACATATACCATACACTACATACTAATACTTTTATCTAAATTCGTATCCCATGTACTTAAGGGTCTCAGGAGAAATAAACAACACACTTGAACAGAAAACTGAAAAAAGCTTAATAAAGTGGTATAGGAAGCGAAAAGAGAAACCAACAAGGGTGAAGCCCCCAGAGAGTAGCAACAATGAGACACTGTTACCACCCTTAGGGTTAATGGGGCAAGGGGAGAGCAGGTACAAGGACACAGAAGGAGCATCTATAGCTCAGGAAGTCCCCATGGCAGGAGCTGTGGTCTGCCTGTCAACCCAGCAGGGCAGGAGCTAAAATACATACCTTAACTTCTCTCTCTCTCTCTCTCTCTCCCTCTCCCTCTCTCTCTCCCTCTCTCTCCCTCCCTCTCTCTCCCTCCCTCTCTCTCCTTTTTCCTTCTTTCCCGCTGGCATCAGAGGCCAAAGTTTCATGTAGTCCATAAAGGGTATGTTATCAAGAAAAGTTGAATTTTAGGAAAGGTATCAGAATTCCTACATTTAGATTTTTAAAGTATAAACATAAATAAAAACTAAGCAAGAAACAGAAAGGAGAAATCAGATCCATGTTACATGTATTAATTCCATTTAAAATAAAGTATAAGCAGCACAAGAAATGCTTACTGCGAAAGCAAAGCAAGAACTTCAAGCTTCGCTGAAGTTATTTACTATCAGCTTTTCTTCTCTCCAAAGGCAAGCAACTCTCAGTGAGGTTGAGTAATGGCAGTGCTTTCCCCAGCCTACAGGCACTTTCTGGGCTGTCAAGCAGTAATTAACTTCGGTGGAGGTGGGGGTTGGGCAGAGGCTGCTAGGAAGGAGCAGGAGCCAGTGGATGGCAGATAGTTGTCATCTAGGCATTTTATCCATGCGAAGGAGAGTTCTTGCCAAGGGCAGGACTCCAGTTCCCATGTTAGAGACATGGGGGTGTTAGAAAACAAGCAGAAGCAGAATCCTGAAAACTAAGACCAATAGAAGAGAGCATGACTGTGACCACCGCAGAGTCTCAAGGTCATATGGGGACACAGAATTCCAGATCTAAAAGCTGCCTACTTTTCTATTTTGATTAGGAGAGGGGTCTGCAGAACCCTATGCTGGGCTGGTGACAACTGCACCACCACCCCCAGCCCCACCTCCATCTGAAGGGAGATCTGAGGCTGTTTACGTTATACCTGTTTTAGTTTAGGTCAGTCTGGAAAGTGGATAGCTTGAGCAGGTAAGGTCAAATGTGACAGCTGAAAAAAGCAAGGATGGGACACTGGCCCAGAGTCAAAGCAGATTACTCTGGATCAGAATTCTTTTTATTGATATAACACCTATTTATCAGGTTCCTACTAAGAGTCAAGTGCTAGGAATACAATGTTAAGTAAGATCCAACTTTCATGGAGCTTACATTCTAGAAAGGAATGCCATCAGAGAAAAAGAAAGAAAAAAGATAATGTAGAAATGATGAATGCTATGAAGAAAATAAAACAGAGTAATTTGATCATAACTGGGGATAAGTGATGGCAGGATTGCCATACAGATCTTTCTGAGAAGACGATTAGAGTTGAGACTTACTGACAGGATAGAGTGAGTGGATGGAGAGAGGGAAAATCTGGGAGAAATGGAAACAGCTAATGCAAATTAGCTGCAGCGGGCATGATCTTAGAAAGAAATAGAAAGAAGTTGATGAGGCTGGAGCAGAGTTAGGAAGTCAAACAAGATAAAGTGAGAAAGGTGGAAGCTGGTGCCAGATCTTAGAGAACTTACTCCTAGTTACATCTCAAAGCTGCAACTCAGTGCTCATTAAGTGCAACCCACTGATAATGCCCTGGAGCTCCTGCCAATTATCACAACCAGGTTGACTAATTTGTAGTCAAGAGCCACCTGACCTAAGACCATCATTACCATTTACCACCTGACTCAAAGACCATTACCTTTGAGGTAATCAGCATAAACACTACAGAGGACTGAGGATGAGTCGACTCCAGCATTGACTAGAGGATCACTCAAGATCTGCCAGGCACTGGAGTGAATCATGTTCCTTTATGTCCACCCACTGGGGCCTGTCCCATTTAGTAATTACAGGGTCTCTACTTCAAAGTTTGCCTCTGTCCTAACCATCTAGCCAGAACCAGGACTCAGTAAGAATATACTCCAAATGCAGCTCTTAAGAAACTCTACCTTAAGACTTAACTTGGGCTGAGAACTTCCCCCATTGGCCTGAAGGTAATGAAATTCACCAGCTGTGGACCACAGATGTGCTGCCATCATGTTGCCACATTAATCCCCTCTCAAGGCATTCATCCCAGGGAGACACGGGATTACAGAACTACCTGATACACTACCTCTAGAGATCTCTGGTGTTTTTTTGACCAGGCTTCCTGAGGTCTGCACAGAAGCAGAAGTCAAAGGAAGAAATATGGAGTTCCCGTCGTGACTCAGTGGTTAACGAATCCGACTAGGAACCATGAGGTTTCGGGTTCCATCCCTGGCCTTGCTCAGTGGGTTAAGGATTTGGCGTTGCCGTGAGCTGTGGTGTGGGTTGCACACAGCCTCATTGCTGTGGCTCTGGTGTAGGCCGGTGGTTACAGCTCTGATTTGACTCCTAGCCTGGGAACCTCCACATGCCATGGGAGCGGCCCTAGAAAAGTCAAAAAGACAAAAAAAAAAAAAAAAAAAAAAAAAAAAGGAAGAAATATGTCTTTATGTCTTTCTTGACCACCTTCACTGCTTAATGCAGTCACAGTGCTATCACAACCATAGGGCAGTTTCTCAAATACATCCTCTTCTAATTGGCTAAAAAATCCAGGAGAGTTCTGGTTCTACATATTAAAAAATTGGAAGTTACTACTTGGTGTTAACATGTAAAAAGCTATAGAGATGGAAAATTCAACAGCTCTTCTTGAATCTATAAGAGAGAGGTGGACACCAGTCAAACTGTCCCTCCCCACCAGCACCAAGATTGGAGAGACAGACTGGCAAATACAGGGAATCATGTCTTTCTGGAGCAGAGACACCCAGGCAGAAACCATGGTGGGAACCAATGCTAGGAGAGAAAAGCTGACTGTTAACTGATGAATTGCTGGAGGATTGGTATGGAAAAGTCTGAGATTTTAAAACTTCAGGAGTGACTCAGTCATAAACATCTCACCCCCACAATCTTGCAACACTTACCTCTAGGAGCTCCACCAGGTTTCCAAAGTAACTCAGAAAATTCCCCTCACGCTTCTGACCAGAGAAATGGAAAAGGAACCATTTTCAAATAGGTCAGAGCACTCTGTTTTTCTTAACAAGGCCTGCACTCAGCAGAAACTAGTTAACACTAGTTGGAGTGTTATCAGATTGGGTGAAGAAAAATATCCAACTCGAGCTCATTCTAGCCATAGTGTCCCACCTAAGGGGAGAGAATAAAAAACTGAGAAAGTCTTGGAGTTCACAGTCCAGAGGCACAGGCTCACTAAAAGACTGAGACCTAATCACAGGATTATAGAATCCTGCCTCTCCCTCTGTTCCTTATCACCACATTGCTAAATATCTATTTATAGCAGCTCCTTCTACCTGATGCATCATGTCTGGCTATCAAGAAAAAATTAAAAGGCATATCAAAAGACAAAAAAAAAAAAAAAGACCCCACAATCTGAAGAGACAAAGCAAGTATCCAAACCAGACATGGCAGGAATATCAGACTGGGAATTTAAAAACTGTGATTAATAAATTAATGGCTCTAATGAATAAAAAATATAGCTATCTAATCTAAAAAAAGATAGCTGTCTAATTAATATCAGCTTTATTATCTAATGCATAAAAAAGATAGCAAGAACAGATGGGCAATGTAAGCAGAAAAAGGGAAATCTTAAGAAAACACCTATCTTGCTAGAGATTAAAAAACACTGTAACATGGAGTTTCCATCATGGCATAATGGTTTGGGAATCCAACTGCAGCAGCTCAGATCGCTTCAGAGGTGCTGACTTAACCCCCAGCCCAGCACAGTGGGTTAAAGGATCCAGCATTGTAGTAGCTGTGGCATAGGTCACAACTGAGGCTCATATTCAATCACTAGCCCAGGAACTTCCATAAGCTGCAGGTGTGGCCATAAAAAAAAAAAAAAATCCACTATAACAGAAATTAAGAACACCTTTGATGGGCTTATTACCAGACTAGAGATGGCTAAGGAAGAAACCCCTGAACTAGAGGATTATATCAATAGAATCCTCAAAAACTGATGCAAAGAGAACAAAAACTAAAAGGAAAGCAACAGAACAGAATATCCAAGGACTGTGGGACAACTACAAAAGGTGTAATGTACATGAAATGGGATTGCCAGAAAAGAAGAAAGAGAGAAATGAACACAAGAAATATTCAAGACAATAACAACAGATAATTTCCTCAAATTAATATCAGCTACCATACCACAGCTCTGGGAAGCTCAGAAAAGACCAAGCAGCATAAGTTCCCCCCAAAATTACACCTAGTCATAAATTTTCAAACTACAGAATATCAAAGATAAGGGGAAAGTCCTGAAGGAAGCCAGAACCTTACCAATAGAGGAACAAAGATAAGAATTACATCCATCTTCTCCTCAGAAACCGTGTGAGCAAGAAGAGAGTGGAATGAAATACTTGAAATGTTGAGAAAAAAAAAAAACCCACCCTAGAATTCTGTACTCTCTGAAATTATCCTTCAGAAGTGAAAGAAAAATAAAGGCTTTCTCAGACAAACAAAAATTGAAGAAACTTTTGAGCTGCTTTGTAAAAAATGTGGAAAGTTCTTTAGAGAGAGAGAAAAATAAAGGTGACAAACTTGGATCTATATAAAGAAAGGGAGTCCATCAAAGAAATAATAAGTAAAGGTAAAATTAAAACATTTATTTTTCTTATTCTTTTATTGATCTAACAGATAACAGCTTGTTCACAAAAATAATACCAACAATGTACTGGATTATGTATGCTTATGTATATACACAAAAAATTAATCTCAATGGATTTATACCCTTCACAATAATTAACTCAAAATGGATATCAGACCTAAAAATATAAACTCTTATACTATAAGGAGATATAAAACTATAAAACCCCTAGAAGATAACATAGGAGAAAATCTAGATGGGTTTTGTGATGACTCTTTAGATACAATACCAAAGGCATGATCCATGAAATTAATTAATAAGCTGATCTCATTAAAATTAAAAATTCCTGTGGAAGACAATGTCAAGAGAATGAGAAGATAAGTTACAGACTTGGAGAAAATTTTTACAAAAGATACAACTGATAAAGCACCGTTATCCAAATAATACAAAATTTTTAAAACTCCCCAATAAAAAAAAACAAGCCAGTTTAAAAAATGTGCCAAAGACATTATCAGACACCTAACCAAAGAAGATATGTAGATGGCAAAAAATATGAAAAAATGCTCCACATCATATGGCATCAGGGAAATATAAATTAAAACAACAATGAGATACTACTACACTTATACTAAAGTAACCAAAATCCAGAAAACTAACAACACCAAATGCTGGTAAGGATGAGCAAGAGAAACTCTCATTTGCTGCGGGTGGGGATGCAAAATGGTACAGCTACTTTGGAAGATAGTTTGGTGCTTGTTTATAAGATTAAACATACTTTAATACATGATCCAGCATTCATGCTCCTTGGTATTTAACCTAAAGAAACTGAAAACATATGTCCTCACAAAACCCCAAAAGTAAATGTTTATGGCATCTTTATGCGTATTTGCCAAAATTTAGAAGCAACCAAGATGTCCTTCAATAGGTAAATGGATACATAACCTGTGGTACATACAGACAATGGAATATTATATAGCACTAAAAAGAAATGAGCTATGGAGCCGTGAAAAGTCATGGAGAAATCTTCAATTTCTCCATGTTACTGATTGAAAGAAACCAGTCTGAAAAGGGTAGATACCATATGATTCAAATTATACAACATTCTGGAAAAGGCAAAACTATGGAGAGAGTAAAAAGTTCAGTGATTGCCAGGAGTTGGAAGGAAGAGGGGGATGAATAGATAGAACACAGAGGATTCTTAGGCAATGAAAATATCCTGTATGGTGCCATAATGATGGATATGCATCATTATACATTTATCGAAAACTATAGATTGTACAATGACAAGAGTGGATTGAAACATAAACTATGGAATTTGGGTGATTACAATGTATTAGTGTAAGTTCATTGATTGTAATAAACATCCCACTCTTGTGGGGGATATTGATAACAGGAAGCCTATACATGTCAGGGTGGGAGATATATGGGAAATATCTGTAGCTTCCCTTCAATTTTGCTGTTAAGCTAAAAAATTGTTCTAAAAAATAGTCTTAATTTAAAAAAAAAATCTGGGTAAGACAGTAATGTTATATAGACATACATGTTGGTTGGTATTATGGTTCCAAATTAAAAAAAAAAAAAAATTCTATGGATTCCTATAGTTGCAGCTACTAGTGGAATCCTTCCCATCTCTACCCCAAAGCTTCACAGTTATTGAAGGATTGTGTTTAACAATTACATGTCTGTTGCTATCTCAGTCCCTCAAAATGATTTTGAAGGACATTAAAAGACCATCATAAGTATTTACGAATTGGCTTCCATTAAAGTATTTGGAACTATTCTTTAAGCAAATGCTAAGCAAATTTCTCCTATTGTTTAAAAAAAAAAAATCGCTTTCTTACCTCTACAATCAGCAATGATACCTATTTAGAATTTTGAATATTTTTGTCAATCTATTACCTGAATTATTAGCACTAGAAATAGGCTCATGAGAAAAAATTATGTAATTAGCAAAAAGTCTAATAATATTCTTTAAATATTCAAAGTACCATATTCTCTAGTAACAAATATTTGCAACATGTTCATGAAAAAAAGACCTATACAATCTAATATAATCAAAATGCACTTCAAGATTAAAATCTTCATTTAAATGATCCATCTTGCCTGACCCTCCTTCAGAAAGTTCAAGGCTTTTTGTGGAAAAGCCCTTCTTAGAATGCCCTAAATTGAATAGCCACAATTGAATAGCAATTTTCTACATTCCACTAGGAGTCATGTTGGTCTGCCTTTTTCAGATGTCATCAGTTTATCTGGTTAAAACTCATGCCTCTCCTAATTGACCCTTCCTACCCCATGAACATGTCAAGTCAAAGACACTTTTTAAGGAAATGTCCTTCTTTGGAGAGGTTGGCCCTGGTCTCTTCCCTCCTGATGGGCAGGACCATCATTTCTCAGGAAGAAAGATAGAAGGGAATATGAGAAGGAAAAAGAAATTCCCTGACCAAGGCCTATAAGTGGAAGGGAAATTTTTCTTTTTTCTTAGCAATTCAGAGATCCTGACTGGCATCACCTCCCAGGACTCCAAATGCTTCTTTTCTTGTTATAATCCTCTTAAGTTCTTTTTTTCTCCATTCCCCCTGTTATTCTGTCAGTGTTTCTCACTCATTCTCTGCTGGGCTTGGTGCCCCTCCTCCACCCTGCAAACCTCACCCAGGGACAAGGAAAGAGGCCTGGGAGGCTTTCAAGTTTATGACCCATTATAGGTGAAGGCTGGGAGGTGTTCAGTGCAGAATTAATCAGTTATCTTAACACTAAAGACAGTACGGGTAGGATTGGTGGATAGCTAAATGTCACGGCTTATTTGAATTTTTGAGGAAAAAAGAAAATCAGTTTTATGAATCCTTGATCAGTACTTTAAACAACAACAACAAAAAAAAATCCCCAAAATTGCCCACCAGAGCAGATCAATTAAGAAAGGGGGGAAAAAACTCAAAAGAATATTATTTGCTCAAATGAGCAAAACTAAAGGCAAGGTACATCAATGCTTCTGCATAAATTTTAAATGAAACAAAGAGATGCGCTTTATGTCTGGATGAGGCTCATGAAACTGACACTAAGATTCCATATTCAGAGTTAATCACAAAACCATAGAATGTGGATTAAGCTACTGTGAAAGGTAAAATACAAAGCAACAGGATAGAAAAATTTTAATCAGGAACAAAGATTACCATAATCCCCAAATGGGCTTACTTTTGAAAGAAGAGACATTTGTAGAGGACAAACATTCTTAAAACAATAGGAGTGGTGTATAAAATTAACCCAAGTAAGATGTAGGCTAATGTTTCAGTGACTAAGGAGAGGTACTTTCTAAAAGCGATGTTTTTCCACATGGAGCAAAACTAACTTTATTCATCTGCTTGGCTTGGTCCAATTTTTCTAAGATTAGAATGAGAGCTTTTGAAGGTAAGGTTTTCTTCATGCTTCAAGGCTTCTAATACGCAGGGATTACCTGATTAATAAAAACTTAAGTCATTCTCCTAATACTCTTATATCCCTGGGCTCTCTTAAGGTATGGTTATTACTGTTATTACTCTTCTACTCCTTTTTCCTAGACATTGAGAGAAAATTCCACATAATGAGTGCAAAAATGAAAATCAGGGGCAATTATAAAAAAAATCATTACAGTTTGACAACAATCACACCATTCAACAATAATAATAGTGCATATTATGAGAAAAAATAAATTGGTTATTTTAAAAGTAAATGTTTTTTGGAGTTCCCATTTTGCTCAGCAGGTTAAGAACCCAACTAGTGTTCATGAGGATGCGGGTTTGATCCCTGGCCTCGCCCAGTGGGTTAAAGATTCAGCGTTGCTGTGAGCTGTTGTGTAGGTCGCAGACGTGGCTCGGATCTTGCATTGCTGTGGCTGTGGTATAGGCTAGCAGCTGCAGCTCTGATTCAACCCCTAGCCTGGGAACTTCCAGATGCCACAGGTGGGGCCCTAAAATAAATAAACAAATAAATTTACTTATTTTTTTAAAATGCTTTTTTCTTCTTTTCCCAAGAAGAGGCAAAATGTCTACAGGTTTCTTCTCACCTGTGAGAACAGGCACACAGACACAGGACAAACAAGCTCCTTTAGTGGGGAGATCTGTCTATGGAATTGTAGAAAATTAAGGGTTTCTTCTCTACAGAACATTTTAAAAAATTATGAGAATCTTGGATAAAAAAGCCAGTATCACAGTAAACAAAAGTAAATTTTAAAGAAGCCTATTCTAAAAGAATAAGAGCAAATTATAAAAATTAACATAATTTTGGAAACTAGTATATTAACAACATAGGAAATTTTATGTTTAATCTAATAATAATACTGCGTAAATATGTAGATTATGATAATGAAAACATAGGGTTTAGCTTATTTCATTCCTGTGACAAAGTCTGTTATATTTTTATCATCACATTTTAGTTACATTTGTAAAACACATGGAACTCTCTAGAACAGACTTGGAAAAGTGAACGGTAAATGTAAAGGACAAAACATCTTTATATGGAGCTCAACTCTTCGTTGAGCAAATACACATTAATACCTTATAAAGAGATAGCAATTTCACTTACATGATAATAATACTATAATAATAACAATCTTGCATTTATACAAGGCTTTTCACATTCCAAAGTGCTTTTACATTTATTATGGTTTCTTTGATATCTCCAAATAGTAGGTATATAGCTTTGGCCCCTGAGGAAAATGTATTCTTCATTCAAAAGATTCCTGGGTGGAGTACTTGTTGTGGCTTAGCTGGTTAAGAAACCAAAATGGTGTCCTTTGGGACACGGATTTGATCCTGGCCTCCCTCAGCGGATTAAGGATCCAGCATTGCCACAAGCTGCAATGTAGGCTGCAGATGCAGCTCAGATCAGGTGTTGCTGTGGCTGTGGTGTAGGCTGGCAGCTCAGATTTGATTAGTTTCCGCTAGCTAGGGAACTTTCATATTCCATAGTTGTGGCCTTAAACAGGAAAAAAAAAAACAAAATATTCCTGGGCTATTTGGCTTTGTTTGAGAAAACTCTGCCCAAATCAAGCATGAGTTTTGCTCTTCACATAACACGATAAAGTAGCAATCCGATGAAATATGAAAGCAGGTTTAAATTGCTATGAATCATTGAAAGAAAAAGTTTATTGAAATAACAAATTATTTTACCTTTGAGATATAATTCTACAAATCAACTAAATAATATAGTTAGTGGAAACTGCTAGCAGTCTACCAAAATCTATTTTCCTTCTTTTTCTGGGCACATGATTAGAGAGCTAGACATTCCCAGCATCCCTTGGAGTTAGGTACCAGCTTGGAATGTGAGTAGAAGTAACAAATGCCACTTGGCCTAAGCCTTAAGACACTGGGCATTTTTCCTCATGTCTACTTTCCCCTTCCCAGTTTAAGGAAACTGGCCTGGAGGCAATCCCACTTGGACCAAGCAGATAGTAATAAGGCCCTAGGGGAAGCTTGTGCAAGCTAAAGAAAGGTACCTGGGTCCTTGAATGATTTCATGGAGCCAAGCTGCCCTGAACTGTTCTCCTTGTTACATATAAGAGAGAAAAATAAACCTCTGTGTTCTTCCCGCCATTGTATTCAGCATCTGTTTGTTATACTATCTTGTCTTTAATATAATACACTTTCCTTGAAGACTCAGATTTTTCTCATGATAATGAATGTCATATACGTGTGAGGACCTAGGTAAAGGATAGAGGATACAGGCCATAACTGTTAAATGGGACAAAGTTCACATATCCAAAGTGGTATCCAATTAAGATTAACACTAACCAGTTAAGGTAACCATCCATGAATCCTTATAAATGCTAGTAATATTAACAGATGAATTTTGGTCATCTCGAGCAATTCAGAGTTTATTAGAGGAAACTAAAAAACAAAGGGAATAAAATGCCATCAATGTTTTTACATATGAAAAGATTTAGAACTTATCTGAAAATTGTTAACATTTGGTGAGTGTAACCAAAGTATTCAGTCTTGGGATCTTTACAGTGATCTCCACATTTATCCAGAAATCAGTCTGGGAAAATGCAATGCATACTTTTTATCTTACATCTGACATTCAAGCACTTTTTGAGGTAATTTTCAGCCTCATTCCTTTATTGCTGGCTTTGCAACCCTGATTTTGTGACATAGCAAGTCTTTGAGGCTGCTTACCTACTAGAAGTGTTTATATTTACTTGTGAAATCTTTATTTGCTTGTGAAATCTGCTTCTAGTTACTGTGGAGAGGGAAAATGCTATGACTTTTTTTTTTTTTTTTTTTTTTTGTCTTCTTGCTATTTCTTGGGCCGCTCCCGCGGCATATGGAGGTTCCCAGGCTAGGGGTTGAATCAGAGCTGTAGCCACCGGCTTACGCCAGAGCCACAGCAACGCGGGATCCGAGCCGCGTCTGCAACCTACACCACAGCTCACGGCAACGCCAAATCCTTAACCCACTGAGCAAGGGCAGGGACCGAACCCACAACCTCATGGTTCCTAGTCGGATTCGTTAACCACTGCGCCACGACGGGAACTCCCGGAAAATGCTATGACATTTTTAAGCAGAGAGGGGCTTTTGGATAAAAAAGTAATAGAAATTTAAAAGAGAAAGATTCTACTATGTAAGACTATCTCATAAATAACAACAAATTTTGAGTGCTTATTATGTGTGAGGCACTATTTTAAATACTTTACATGTATTAACTCCTTTTCTTCTTTACAACCGCCTTGCAGGTAATGGCAGAACTAAGATCCAGCCAAGACAGCTGGGTCTTATTAACGAAAACCCTCCTCTGTCTTATAGAAACTAGAAGAGTAAAAAGAGTAGTAATTAGTAACATGTTGTTATATATTATAGAATGTTTTCATATATATTATTAAACTGAATCCCCATAGCTCCATGAGGCAGAAAGTATTATATCTGTTTCACAGATTGGGAAACATTTGAAGAATTCTATCACTCACCAAACATTATATAACAGGAAATTGGCAGATTAAGGGCGTAGGTTTCAAACCTAAATTTTCTAATCCTAGACCATCCCCCTTCATTTAAAAAAGTTATCAGAATTTTATTTGTCCAAAATATAAATAAGGTCTGATAATATCTTTTCCTTTGTTGTTTCCTATTCTCCCAACATACAGCACAGTGCCTGGCTGTACAAATAGGGGTTGAATAAATATTGAGTGAATGTGTACATGAATGAAGTAGGCATCATCACTGCTGTGGCTCTGGTTACTTCTGTGGTGTTGGTTTGATCCCTGGCCCGGGATTCTGCATGTTGCAGGCATGGCCAAAAAGAAAAAAGAAAACCCTGGAAAAGGGTAGTAGAAATAATCCTTTTCCCTTCCTTCCTCCCTCCCTCCTTCCTTCCTCCGTCCTTCCCTCCCTTCCTTCCTCCCTTCTTTCCTTTCCTGCTATCCTTTAAGAGATCTCCTTCATGAAGAAATGTCTGATTGGTTTTCCTTTATTTTACGAACTCTAGTAAATATTCTTTTCTCTGACCTCTCTCTGACACTTCTAAATCCCAGCGAGTTGATTCCTTGGTAGAATGATTTTTAATTGAAAGGTCTCTGTTGACATTCTGTGGGTTCTTTAGTATTTGACAACAGAATCTGATGGCTTTGGCATTGGCCAATTCTTTCTCCCATGTATCGGCCAAACAAGGTCTGTGTATTTCACAAAAGAATACAGTTCTTATTTACATGCAACTTTTTAAGGAAAAAAAAACTTCTGCAATCCAGTCCTTTGTTTTCTCTGGATTCATTTAAACAGCTATTTTGAGTGTTGATTCACTATGAGGAACATTGATCATGTTTAGATTATTTATCACCCACTGTGTCATGTGCTAAGTTTATAAAGATAAGGTCTCTTCCATAAGGATATCTCAGTTTGGAAAAGAAAGTGATCATGAACCAACTCCATGTCATAAGACAAATTCAGTTCGAGAACCCAAGAGATAGGGCTGGCAGTCTTCAGACAATGAAGAGGCAGGATGGGAAAAGGAAGAAGCAAGTTGAAGAGGTTGTCAGCAAGAAGGGACCTAAAGGGTGTGTAGGATTCCACTAAGCAGGAGAGGGAGTGAAGCATTCCAACAAGTGAAGAGCATAGGCCAGAGCTTAGGGTTGTTGGCGTGTTCTACTACAAGGTAGCACTGATTACCGATAGTCCACCCTTTTCTATGGGAATTTACCCTGTTCATATTCTACCCCTCTCACCCATTGCCAAGGCCTTTCCCTTTACCCTATACCTAACAATTCAAAAAGGGAACTCGATAAGTGGTTCCACGTTCTACTTCATGTGTTCCTAATTTTCATGCACCCATTATTCCATTTAAAAGGAATTTCATTCCAGCCCTCTGTCCAGCTCCAGGGTAGGGGAATCAGAAATGACAAAACTTAACCAGGGGCGATTCTTTGCCACTCAGATCATAGACTTTACAAGGGTTCTGTGAAAGCTCATTACCAGAGAGGCATTTGTTATGGGGTACAAGTTGGCAAAGAGTGGTTGCTGGAAAGGGCAAAGTTGAGGCAGCTCTAACATCCTGCTGGAGCAGTGGGCTAGGACCATAGCCTCTGCTTACACCCTACTGCACTGTTCTGGTAGTAGTGTCATATACTGACCTCAGTTCTACCCAGCCATGTATTCCAGTGCTGTTCCTTTATACCATCAAAGCAATGAAATTTGGTTACTCAAGGCCCTAAGACATCCATCTCTGATTCTTTGGTAAATTCGTCACTAATTCCACTTGCACTTACCCAAATATCCTCATCCTTACGTAATCAAAACCACTTCTCTGTTCACTTTGTTTGGTTAAGTTGGTATGCCTAGTCTAGACCCTGTATCTGGGCACTTTCTTATTAGCTACACTGTTGCGGCAGATGGTAAATCCTTAATCAATAATTAATCTCATAAATACTACATCGTAAGTCAACAACACACCTATAAATTTTTTAAAAAATAATTACCCTCATATGTGTTAGATTATTAAAATGTAACTGATTAATATTAATACAAAACCAATAATTATGAATATTAAGTGGACAATCTTGGCAGATTAATTCAATTTATTAATTTTTCTTATACTCTGTAAAAATGAACTTGATTCAAATATGCAAAATAATTATTTTTCCGTCACACCCTAGTCACGTTATTTATCATTCTTTCTACAGAAATCACTGCATATAAAAGTCAAAGATTTATGGATCTCTTTTAAAAATAAATAATTCATTGAATGCAGGAGATGAAGCATTGTAAACTTCATAAAAATCAGCTGTATCAATACTTCTTGTTCATACTATTTGAGATGCTTTGAGTCCTTTAACAGTTCTATGGAATCATGCTCCATCAATGGGAGGATAAAGGGTCAAAAATGGAAGATACAAAAATGCATGTGGCTCAATAGGATCAATGGTGTCTCTGCAGTGGCAGGTATTTGGGTTCAAGCCCCAGCCCAGCTCAGTGGGTTAAGCATCTGGTGTTGCTGCAGCTGTGGCATAGGTTGTAACTCCAGCTCAGATTCAGTCTCTGGCCAGGGACCACATATGTCATGAGGCCGCCAAAAAAGAAAAAAAAAAAATGCATAAGAGGAGGAAAGTGATTTGTAAGACTGTGCTAAAATGGTAGTGAGATTCATAGTTAAATGACATTTTTTCAAAGATTAAATAATAAATTAATAAATGGATTGTTTTATTTTATTATTTTTTGGCCGCTCCTGTGGCTGTTGAAGTTCCCAGGCCAGGTTTTGAACCCAAGTCACAGCAGTCACCTGAGCCACTGCAGTAACAATGCTGCATCCTTGAACCACTGTGCCAAAAGAAAACTCCTAAATGGATTATTTTAAATTTAAAAGTTACAAATTGCAAGATAAATTGTGCTCAGCTTTTTAAGTGTTCTGAGTTTTTTTTGTTGTTGTTGTTTTGTCTTTTTGCCTTTTCTAGGGCCGCTCCCTCAGCATATGGAGGTTCCCAGGCTAGGGGTCTAATCGGAGCTGTAGCCGCCAGCTTACACCAGAGCCACAGCAACGCGGGATCCGAGCTGCGTCTGCGACCTACACCACAGCTCATGGCAACGCTGGATCCTTAACCCACTGAGCAAGGCCAGGGATCGAACCCACAGCCTCATGGTTCCTAGTCAGATTCGTTAACCACTGAGCCATGACAGGAACTCCTTTTTTAAAACATATTTAAGTTAAATGATAATAGCAAGACACAAGACATATAAGCCAAAGTCAACAGCCATTTAACTGACCACATAAACTGGCTTCCTGCTGCCTTGCTGACACAGAAGGGTAAAAAAGGATTGTGAGGAACTTGTACATTACATTTGAAATGACAATATTGTGGTTAATGCTAAACCACAATGTTCACGTTATAAATTTAAACTATTGGTCTCTCGGCGAGAGACAGTATAGTGAAAACAGAGCAACACTCCCTCTGTGTCACTGGATGAGGCAGGAACCTGTGATATTCTCCTCCAAAGGTCTTATGAATTATTTGGTTGGGATTGCAAAATCATAGCCTGGGATCTGGCAATAATTCAAAACGGCTTTAAGAAGGAGTATAAATTGGGATCAGGCAATAATTCAAAATGGCTTTAAGAAGGATTATACATTGGGATCAGGCTGAATTTTTTGAAAGATTGTTTTTTGATCCTGAGATATGCTCAGACACTTTAATCTAGTATCTATGTCTTAGAATTTGATTGTTGTGGTTGTTGCCACTTCATTATAAATAAGAAAAGTATTCACTCATGATGAATGAGGATATTTATATGTAAATAGAAGATGTTTTGCTTTGGCAAACCACTATTTCTGGGATTAACGTGTATATGATTTTTCCAAGTGCTACAATAGCCACTAATATATATATATATATATACACACACACACATATATATATATACACACACATATATATACACACATATATATATATACACATATATATATAAAGAAAAGGAAAGAAAGAAATCAAGGTGTTAAAAGAACCAAAGACACTATGTATTTTGAATATTAATTTCATCCTATTTTATGTTCAATATTTCATGTTCCAAAAGAAATTTTAAAAATTAGAAGTAGTCTATCTTAAAGGATTCTATATGTTCATCTAAATCATAACTTTGCAATGATATTTTAAGGAAAAATATCATCATCAAAATATTTTAGCAAGCATATCTTATCCAAAAAATCAGTATTTCATCATGCTTTTTTTTTTCAGAACATGATAAACCCTGTCTAATGTTGCAAATTAACTCAAAGCTTGATCTTCCTCAACTTAACCGAAAGTGATAGAAGTTAAAAGTGATATGGATAAGAATTATTAGACCCATATAAAAAAGTAAAGTTCATTCCAAAAATTTCAAAATTCAATTTCACCTGTTTGATGTTCATTTAATTTATCTGAGTACTCAGTATTTTCTATGTGCAAGACCAGATAAGGTATCCTGGGAGGAAAATAAAGAGGTCTAAGGTACTGTTACTGCTCTCAAAGAACTTTCACACTAAGGAAGGAGACGAAGTTCAGGAGGTGATTAATTTTAGCTTCTTAGCAACCCAGCAATCACCATCTTTGATTCTCGTACTTGTATATGTCATTTAGACCCCAAGTTGATTCCAGATCTACTTTCAAGAGGGACAAATATTTCAAATTTCCATAAAATATTTTCTTTAAGAGTTGTCTCAGGAAAAATTCTGTTTTAAGAAATTGTTAAACCTTGAAACCACAATGAGATATTACCTCATACCTGTTAGAATGGCCATCATAAAAAGGTAAGAGATAACAAATGCTTGTGCGAATTTGCAGGAAAGGAAACCCTTGTGCACTACTGGTGGGATTATAAATCAGTATATTCGCTATGGAAAACAGATGGAAGTTCTTCCAAAAATTAAAAATATAACTACCATATGATCCAGCACTTCCACTTCTAAGAATATATCTAAAGGAAATAAAAACACTAACTCAAAAACATATCTGCATTCCTATGTTCATAGAAGCATTATTTATAATAACCAAGACAGAGAAACAATCTATGGATTCATCAACGGATGAATGGATAAAGAAGTTGTGCTGTGGAGTTCCCGTTGTGGCTCAGTGGTTAAAGAACCTGACTAGTATCCATGAAGACACGGATTTGACCACTGGCCTCGCGCAGTGAGTCAGAGATCCACGTCGCCATGAGCTGTGGTGTAGGTTGCAGATGTGGCTCGGATCCTGTGTTGCTGTGGCTGTGGTGTAGGCTGGCAGCTGTAGCTCTGATTCGACCCCTGCCTGGAAACCTCCATATGCTGCAGGTGCAGCCCTAAAAAGACAAAATACACACACACACACACATACAAAAGTTGTGCTGTGTTACATATTACATATTATTCAGCCACAAAAAAATGAGGAAGTCCTACCATTTACAACAACATAGATGGATCTTGAAGGCATTGTGCTAAATGAAGTCAGACACAGAACGACTAATACGGTATGATTTCATTTACGTGTGGGACCTAAAAAACAAATAAACACCAAACTCATAGAAAAAGATCACATTCGTGGTTACCAAAAGTGGGAGTGAGGGGAGGGGTATTTGTAGAAAGGTGGTCAAAAGGTATAAACTTCTCCTTATAAGATAAATAAATAAGTACTAGGGATATAATGTACAACATGGTGAGTACAATTAACACAGTTATATGATAAACAGGAAAGTTAAGAGTAGATCCTAAGAGTTGTCATCACAGGGGGATTTTTTTTTAATCAATATGAGACAATGGATGTTAACTAGACCTACTGTGGTAAACATTTCACCATGTATGTAAATCAAACCATCAAGCTGCACATCTTAAACTTATGCAGCAATATACACAATCATTTCTCAATGAAACTGGGGAAAAAAACACTATGCATGTTTTTAGAAATTATGCTTGATGATTTAACATTTAATAAAATTATGTAATTAACAAAAACGAGGAGTGCCTGTGTGGCACAGCGAGTTAAGGATCCAGTGTTATCACCACAGTAGATGGGCGTCACTACTATATAGCAGTTTCAATTCCCAGCCCAGGAACTTTAACATGCCATGGGTGGAGCCAAAAAAAAAAAGTAACATTTAAACATACCCTTTTGGCAATAATGTTTCTAACCTATTCACAATTTTTGAGGTGCTGTACAAATTTTCACTTGGTGCTACAATATACTTATGGATATAAGTCCAAATAAAAATATGAAAGGACTCCTAGGAAATCACCAGACAAGTGAAATTCAACCACTTCCCCAAATCCCAATTAATATATCCCCTAGACTTACTTATAAAATCCCACAGTAGCTACAATTTAAGAAATGAAAGAATAGTAGGAAAGTCACCATCTGTAGATCGGGTCTCTGGAAGTGTTGCAAATACCAAAGTGAGACATGCTGGAGAAACACTATAATCCTCTGAGCAACCACAGTGGAGGGAAGATGCAGAAGAAGTGCCGGCAACTTCTATTTACTTGTATTCTCTGCAAAAATTGATGCCTGGCAAGTATAGAGCAAATGGTAAAGCCAAACAGTCTGCTTTAGGTACTTACAAAGGTTTATTCTTCACAACAGTATGAAATTTATGCTAATATATTCTCCTTTCACAAATAAGGAAACTGAGCATTAGAGAATTAGGTAATTCACCTAAGATGACCATGAACAACAGCCAACATTCAAATCACTGTACTCTTAGCTAGTACAGTCCACCTTAAATTTTTCAGGACTATGTCAGCCATTGTGGTCATACTATACCTGTCTGTGGTATTCCAGTATCAGGAAGTCACAGGATAACGAACAGATCAGGGCAACTCAAACAAGTTAATGAAGAATCATTATGATATGGAAATCCCATATTCCTATATTCAGAGACACTGAAAAAATGCGGAGTCAGGTAGTACGCTGTACAGATGGAGTATGGAATTTGAAATCATGTTTATCAAGTGCCTCCTGACTTGGGCCCCAGAGAACTAATTCCAGTCTGCTATTCACTTGCAAGCTGGTATCCAAAACCAACAAGCCAAGTGCTTTAGCAACTAGAGGCCCATTCATTAAGATTAAGATTGAGGAAGTTCCCAGGTGGCACAATAGGTTTAGGATCCAGCATTGCCACAGCTGTGGCACAGGTTGCAAATGTGGCGCCAGTTTGATCCCCAGCCCAGGAACTTTCACATGCCTTCACCTGCTGTAGGTGAAGCCAGAAAACAAACAAACAAAAGACTGAGATTGAGATTAGAATATTTTCCCTCTTAGGAGAGGATTCTAGAGACAGAGAGAAATCAAAAGGGCTACTGTCAAGAAAGACAGGAAAATGTCATTGCCCTTTCCATGAGGAAATTTTTTAAAAGGTACATGCCAATGCAATCAGCCTCAAGTCACCTCTCAGAGAGAGAAGTTCCAGAGGAGAGGTCGTTGCTCCACATAGTCTAGGAGGGACTGGCCTAAACCAAGCCTAACTTTCCCCTGGATATACCTAGGTGCTATTCTTCCGGAAGCCTTGTTCATATTTGCATTATGTCCTTGATAGCATTGTTAATAAATGCATACAGACAGATCTCCCTGCTGGACGGCTTGAGGGTAAGAACCACACCTTTTCATCTATGGATGTCCAGCCTCAAGCAGTATACTCTCATACAGTGGGAACTCTGTAGTTATTGAATGAATAAGTGCACAAATAAATCAAAGTAATTGATACTGAAAGCCTTCCTGACCCTGCAGCAAAACAAAATGTTATACAAAAATGTTATAACAAAAATGTTACACAATTTGTGCTACAAAGTTATCATTAACTGCATATTCAAGTTTTGAAACATCATTTTATTACCTATTCAGCAGCATTTCTGATAGTGCTAAAATGAAGTTAAAATGAATTAAGGCATATAAAGCATTATACTGTAACAGAACAAAGTGACTTTCAAAGACATAAACTATACAGCCTATAACAAATTATATATCTTCTTCAAATCTCAGTTTCCTCATCTGTCAAATGGGGATAATAAATTACTCAAAAGCTTGATCAGATTTCATATATATAGCAATTGAAGCTTGAAAAATGAAAATCCCATGCAATTATAATTAATATTAAATTTACTCAGAACATTAGATACCAGCTACTTGTTATTGTGTAATATATAATTAGGACACTTACTAAGAAATTAGTTCAGTTGTACATCACATAATGGTCCATAATTCTTGTGCTTATAAAAATAGATGTAGCTAGAGATAAAGGGCAAGTTAAAATGCATCTAGAAAGGGTGGGGGAAAAAACTGTAACTGCAATGTATACATCTAAGGATAACCTGACCCCCTTGCTGTACAGTGGGAAAATAAAAAAATAAATAAATAAAAATAAAATAAAATAAAATAAAATGCATCTAGATACCCAGTGGTAGAAGACAATGCATATTAATGGACCCGTTAGGGATATTCTGTTTTCTAGGGAGAAAGAAAAAGGGAAAGGAAAGGAAGAGTAACCGAAATTAGCATTAAGAAATGCGTGTGATGTTCCAAACATTTTTCTAAGTAACATGCTTCATTTAATTTAATCCTCACACCTCCCTTATGAGATAGAAGCTCTCATCTGATTTTTAGAGTAGAAACTGATGATTAGAGAAGTTAAACTACTGGGGCAACATCACATAATCAGGAAATGATAGAGCTTATTCAAACCCAGGAATGTTGACTTCATTGTACTTTGCCACTAAGAAATCAAAGAGGTGGAATAAAAAACAAAACTAAATTATTTCCTTCATTGTTATAACCTGTTTTGTTTTTTTTTTTTTAATAGTTTTGACTGGGACTTTGAGCCAGCTGAACTGAGTTTCTGAGGACTTTAGACTTAGCATTCCCCAAAATAACAAACTGAAAAGATTATTTCGTTATGGGAAACCTAAAAAAAAAATCACATATGTCCGTGTTAACTGCCTTGGAAGTGAAGGAATAGTTTGAGAGTGTTTCTTCACAAGGTATGTAAATCAAATACTATTAAAAAGTTTCTCTTTTTTTTTTTGTTTTTGCCTTTTTGTTGTTGTTGTTGTTGCTATTTCTTGGGCTGCTCCCACGGCATATGGAGGTTCCCTGGCTAGGGGTTGAATCAGAGCTGTAGCCACGGGCCTACGCCAGAGCCACAGCAACGCGGAATCCGAGCCGCGTCTGCAACCTACACCACAGCTCACGGCAACGCCGGATCCTTAACCCACTGAGCAAGGGGAGGGATCGAACCCGCAACCTCATGGTTCCTAGTCGGATTCGTTAACCACTGCGCCACAACGGGAACTCCAGTTTCCCTTATTTCATTCGCACTCCTCTCTACCATTATCTGACAAAATGCTATAGCCCAAAGCAACCACTTTTAGTAATTAAGCACATATTTTCAAACTGTAAATATATACATTTTTTTCATATTACCTATTTTTTTGGCTACACCTGTGGCCTGTGGAAGTTCCCAGGCCAGGAATCGAATCTGCACCACAACAGACGGAACTCCCACATTACCTATTGATTTTCTATTATGGATAATATGGATGATCATTGAAGTCTTTCTTACCACCTCACCTACCTTCCAAAAAGACACGAATTTGGAGTTCCCGTCGTGGTTGAATGGAAATGAATCTGACTAGTATCCGTGAGGATGTAGGCTTGATCCCTGGCCTTGCTCAGTGGGTTAAGGAGCCAGCATTGCCATGAACTGTGGCATAGGTCACATACACGGATTGGATCTAGCGTTGCTGTGGCTGTGGTGTGGGCCCACAGCTGCAGCTCCAATTCAACCCCTACCCTGGGAACTTCCATATGCCACAGGTGCAGCTCTAAAAAGCAATGAAATAAAATAAAATAAAATAATCACCACCAACATTTAACATCTAATGGAATAGATTAAGTATATAATTTGATTGTTTCGGCTACTTGCTATACAGTTATATAACTTTCCGATAGCCTGCAGTTAGCTTAAGTAAGGAAAAATTATTTCATGCTAGTTTTCAGAGTATATATGATAGATTTAAACTTGGGTAAAGGCAAACTCTACTCAACTTTATTCTTTTCAATACAATTCTTTTTTCTTCAATACAATTTTTTTTTCTTCAATACATAAAGCTTTTGTTGCAATCGGTGGCTATTTCCTCTGCTGACAAAATATGGCAGAATCAACTTTGTATCAATAAAAGTAGCAAAATCAACCTCATCATAACTAGAAAAGTATTTAGTGCCAAATGCACTCACAAAATAGTAATAATTTTAGATTAAATTTTCAATAAAGATTATTAAGCATAGATTTAGACAGTAAAAAGGAATGTAAAGAGGTCAAAAAGTAAACGCATCAAGATAAAGGAATAGGAGTTCCCGTTGTGGTGCAGTGGTTAACGAATCCAGCTAGGAACCATGAGATTGCGGGTTGGATCCCTGGCCTTGCTCAGTGGGTTAAGGATCCAGCGTTGCCGTGAGCTGTGGTGAAGGTTGCAGACGCGGCTCGGATCCTGCGTTGCTGTGGCTCTGACGCAGGCTGGTGGCTACAGCTCTGATTAGATTCCTATCCCGGCAATCTCCATATGCTGTGGGAGCAGCCCTAGAAAAGGCAAAAAGACAAAAAAAAAAAGATAAAGGAATAAATATAGTCCATATCCCTTCTTTGACTCTGGGGTTAGATATATTCTAGAATTTAAATAAAAGTTTTCACATTTTAGAAAAGCTGATTTTCTACATATCACATAATAACAGAAACTGATGCATCATTCTGTAATCAACAATATTTCTATATTAAATTGTATAAATAATGAAACAAAGTGGAAACATAAAAACAAAACAGCCTCACATCCATTCAAGTTTGTGTAAATTTAGTGCCAAACTTACAAAACTTTCCACTTTCAAAATGAAATGCAGATAATAGATTGTAAACTATGAACAAAGGAGAGACCAAATTATGTTTACCAGTAGACTGCCTTAACAACCTCAAAGGATTAACTACAAAATTATAATAAGTATTTATAAAGGGATTTATAAGAATTTTTAAAAGGATAAAGCAAAAATTAAAGATCAAGAGTACAAGAGGAGGCTTTTGGTTTCTACAGATAAAGTTCAGAGAGAGAATATTCAATTTATGCCTTTTCCCCCCAATAATAACAACATTAGGGTGACTCTCTTGTACATGACTCAGGGGAGGGGGATAAAGAAAGAGTGTGGAAATAATTCTTACTTTAATATATATATGAAGTGCTTCCAAGTACCTGGTATTATATAAGGAAATAACAATACCCTTTAAGATTTTAAAATCTAAAACAACACATTACACTAGATGAAATAATTAGACATACATGGAACACTACATGCAAAAGGAGCAGAATACACTTATTTTTCTAGTGCACTTAGAACATTTTCCAAGATAGATCACAGCTAGGCCACACAAAAAAAATCTCGTTAAATTTAAAAAGATTAAAATCAGATGAAGTGTCTTTTCTGAACATAACAGTTTGAGATAAGAAATCAACTACATGCAAAAAAACTCCATAAAACACAACAGGTAGAGTCTAAACAATATGCTAGCAAACAACCAATGGATCCTGAAGAAATCAAAAAAGTAATAAAAAAAAAATACTTAGAGACAAATGAAAATGGAAACGAATTTTGGAAAATGATCCAAAATTTATGGGACATAGTAAAATCAGTTCTAAAAGGAAAGTTTATAAGTGATACAAGTCTTCCTCTGAAAATAAGAACAATCTCAAATAAATAACCTAACCTTATAGCTAAAGTAACTAGAAAAAAAAACAAAAACTAAAACTAAAGTTAGTATAAAGAAAAAACTAATCAGATCAGAGCAGAAATAAATGAAATAGAGGCTAAACAACAACAACAGAAAAGATCGGTAAAACTAAGAGCTGGCTCTTTGAAAGTATAAGCAAAATTGACAAACCTTTAGCAAGACCCATGAAGGAAAAAAGAGAGGGCCAAAATAAATAAAATCAGAAATGAAAGAGAAGTTACAACAAACACCACAGAAGTACTAACAGTCATAAGATTACTTTTGAACAATTATATCTCAATAAAATGGACAACCTAGAAGAAATAAGTAAATTCCTAGAAACACACGAACTCCCAAAAATGAATCAGGAAGAACAGAAAATATAAGCAGACTGATTACAAGTAATGAAGCTGAATCAGATATCTGAAAAACTCCAAATAAACAAAAGTCTAGAACCAGATAGCTTCACAGGTGAATTCTACGAAACATTTAAAGAAGAGTTAACAGCTATTTTTCTCAAACTCTACCAAAAATTTCAGAGGAAAGAAAGTTTCCAAATCCATTCCAAACTCATTTCCAAACAAGGCCTGTATCACCCTGATACTAAAATCATTCAAAGACATTACATACACACAAACAAAATTATAGGCCAATATCAGTAATGAACATAGAAGTAAAAATTTTCAACAAAATATTAGCAAACCAAATTCAACAATACATTAAAAAAATCATATGCCATAATCAAGTGGGATTTATCCCAGGTCCCATGATGTTTCAATATCCACAAATTGATCAATGTGATATACCATATTAACAAATTGAAGAATAAAAGCCATATGATCATTTCAATAGATCGAAAACAGCTTTTGACAAAATTCAATATCCATTCATGACAAAAACTTTCAACAAAGTGGGTATAGAGGGACTATGTCTCAACATAATAAAGATCATATATGGCAAGTTCACAGCTAACATTGGTAATCAATGATGAAAAGCAGAAAACATTTCCTCTAAGATCAGGAACAAGATAAGGATGGTTATTCTCATAACTTTTATTTAGCATAGTATTGAAAGTCCTAGCCACAGCAATTAGACAAGAAAAATAAATAAAGGTAATCCAAGTTGGACAGAAGAAGTAGAGCACTCATTGATGACAGATGACACAATACTATATACAGAAAATCTTATGAATGCCACCAAAAAAAAAATTCAGCAAATTTGTAGGATACAAAATCAATATCTGTTTCATTGCTATACACTAACAATGTATTATAAGAAAGAGTAATTAAGAAAACAATCCCATTTAAATTGGATCAAAAAGGAGTTCCTGTCATGGTTCAGTGGTTAACAATCCAGCTAGGAACCATGAGGTTGCAGGTTAGATCCCTGGCCTCGCACCATGGGTTAAGGATCCAGCATTGCCTGAGGTGTGGTGTAGGTTGCAGATGAGGCTCAGATTCTGCATTGCTGTTGCTCTGGCATAGGCCAGCAGCTATAGCTCCGACTGGACCCCTAGCCTGGGAACCTCCCTATGTCATGGGTGTGGCCCTAGAAAAAACAAAAAAAATACTGGATCAAAGAGAATAAATAACTAGGAATAAATCCATAGGAAAGAACTGTACTCAGAAAATTATAAGACACTGATGAAAGAAATTGAAGATGATACAAACAAATGGAAAGGTACGACACATTCATGGATTAGAATTAATATTACTCAAATGACCATACCACTCAAAGTAATCAATGTGGTTCCTATCAAAATACCAAGGGCATTTTTCACAGAACTAGAACAAATTCTAAAATTTACATGGGAACAAACCCTGAATAGCTAAAACTATCTTGAGAAGGAACAAACTCCTTGATTTCAAACTATATTACACAGCTACAGTAATCATGACACTATAATAATGGCACCAAAACAAACACATAGATCAATGGAACAGGATATAGTGGCCAGAAATAAACTCATGGTTATATGATCATTTAATCTATAACAAAGGAAACAAGAATGGAAAAAAGATAGTCCCTTCAATAAATGGTGTTAGCAAAACTGGACAGCTACACACAAAATAATCAAACTAGACTACTTTCTGACACTATAACAAAAAAAAAAAATCAAAATGGATTGAAGACTTAAAAATAAGACCTGAAACCATAAAACTCCTAGAAGAAAACTCAGGCAATATGCTCTTTGACATTAGTCTTAGGAATATCTTTTTAATCTCAGTCTCCTCAGGCAAAGGAAACAAATGCAAAAGATAAATGAATTGGACTACGGCAAAATAAAAAGCTTTGCATAGTGAAGGAAACTGAAAATGAAAAGGCAGTCTACTGAATAGCAGAAGATACTTATAAACAACATATCCAATAGGGGTTAATATCTAAAATCTACAAAGCCATACAACTCAACTTCAAAAAAAAAATTTAAAAGTGAGCAGAGGATCTGAATAGACATTTTTCCAAAGAAGACCTACTAATGGCCAACAGACACATGAAAATATATCAACATCATAATCATCAGGGAAATGCAAGTCAAAACCATAAAGATATATCACCTCACACCTGTCAGAATGGCTATCATCAAAAAGACAACAAATAATAAGGTTGGTGAGAAGGTAACCCTTGTGCACTTTTGCTGGGATTGCAAATTGGTGCAGCCACTATGGAAAACAATATGGAGGTTCCTCAAAAAATTAAAAATAGAACTGCCATATGATCCAGTAATTTTATTTTTAAATATTTACCCAAATAAAACAAAAACACTAATATAAAAGATATATGTACCCCTATGTTCACTGCAGTATATTTACAATAGCCAAGATGTAGAAGCAACATAAAATGTACATATATAGGTGAATGGATAAAGAAGATGTAGTATATTTATATGCAATGGAATATTACCCAGCCATAAAAAAGAATGTATTCTTGTCATTTGTGACAATGTGAATGGACCTAACAGGTATTATGCTAAGTAAAATAAATCAACAGAGAAAGACAAATACAGTATGATTTCACTTATACATGGAATCTTAAAAAAATAAATAAATAAAAAAGAACAAGCATAACAAAACAGAAACAGACTCATGTGTACAGAGAACAAGAGGTGTTTGTCAGAAGGGAGCAGAATGGGAGATGAGTGAAATAGACAAGGGAGATTTGAGGTACAAACTTCCTCTTGCAAAATAAATGAGTTATACAGATGAAAGGTATAGTATGAGGAAGATAGTCAATAACATAATAACTTTTTATGATAACAAATGGTAATTAGACTTACTGTGATCATTTTGTAATGTAGCAAAATAGCAAATCTATATGCTGTACACCTGAAACTAATAGTTTTGTAGGCCAATTACACTTCTGTTTTGTTAGTGCTGGACACTGAGGTAATTAAATGAGAGAGGTTTCTGAACTACAAGGCTCTGAATCCTGTTTACTTTGGTCCCATTCTGAGTTTATGTAATTTAACCTACCTCCTTCTCTTCTGTTATGGGATTGTCAGCTTTAATTGAAGACCTGCAGGAAAGACCTGAAGAGGATCTGCCAAACTCCTTAAGTAAGCTCTTGAGCAACCTCGAAACAGTACATCCTTGAGTCTGGTTTTCTACCTCAGCTATAGGTTAGAATTATGAAAACTCTTTGAAAGAGCTTTCAAAATCCTAATCCCCAGGCCACATTCCAGACCAATTAAATCAACTTATGAGTGTCAGACCCAGATATCAGTATTTCTGAAACCTTCTCAAAAGAGTATGACAGTACAGCCGAGGTTAAAAATAATAGAGATACAAGGGAGAAGCCAAAGGATGTGATGGCCATGCTTCAAGTTCATGGCAAATTGAGCAAGGACTATCAGAGAGCACCCTCAAATATGCCTTATTATAATATTTCCTGGGGATTTGGGTAGAACATAGTGGAGTAATTAAGGCTTTTTTTTTCTGATTTTTCTCTTAACGCTTTAGAATAGGAACAAAGCTGAAAGAAAAAGAACAGGCAGAAGCTCCCGTCATAATGCAGTGGAAATGACTCTGCCTAGGAAACACGAGGTTGTGGGTTTGATTCCTAGCCTCCTCAGTGGGTTAAAGATCTGTCACTGATGTGAGCTGTGGTGTAGGTTGCAGACACAGCTCGCATCCTGTGTTGCTGTGGCTGAGGTGTAGGCCAGCAGCTATAGCTCTGATTCGACCCCTAGCCTGGGACCCTCCATATGCCATGAGTGTGGCCCCAAAAAAGCAAAAAACAAAAACAAACAAAAACAAAACAAAAAAGAGGAAAACCTTAGATTACTCGAAGCTGAAGTTCTGAAGTTCCGATGTGGTCACAGCTGGGTTTAGGTTAAATGACTCCCACCTTGCTAAACTCTACAGTATAGTAGTAATAGCTGACAGACTAATCTTCCAAATAACAAAGGGACTTCACAAGTTTCCCAACAATTAAAAAGAAGTAATGAAAGCCTTATATTTTTCTTTTTCTTATATAGTGCTTTATGTAGTTTTAATCCTAGCTACTCTGTTCACATCTCTAGATATGTATTACTGTGTGTAGAATCTTATACTCTTGTTCATTATGTCACAACGTTTCCCTAGATTAGTAGCTGGGCATGCTTTGGCAAAATACATTTAGATCTAGAAAATAAACTTGAAGTTCCAAATGGAAAAAATCTTCAGAATTCATGTGTTTCTCCCATAATTTGTGTTAACAGTCTTTCTAGGAACTTGGTTTGCCATTTTCTGGTTTCAAAATCTGTTTCTGTAGAACTGCCCCAAACCTACCTGTGGAAGGATCTAAATTTCTGGAGCTAAATACCTAGGAATAAATCTACCTAAAGAGACCAAAGACCTGTACTCTGAAAACTATAAGATGCTTATGAAAGATGACACAAATAGATGGAAAGACATATCATGCTCTTTGATTGGAAGAATCAATATAGTCAAAATGACAATACTACCTAAGGCAATCTATAGATTCAATGCAATCCCTATCAAATTACCAATGACATTCTTTACAGAACTAGAACAAAATATTTTAAAATTTGTATGGAAACACAAAAGACCTTGAATAGCCAAAGCAATATTGAACAGAAAAAAACGGGATTGGAGAAACCAGGCTCCCGGACTCCAGACTAGACTACAAAGCTATAGTCATCAAAATAGAGTGGTAGTGGCACAAAAACAAAAATATAAATAAATAGAATGGGATAGAAAGCCCAGAAATAAACCCAAGCACCTATGGTCAACTAATCTATGATAAAGGAGGTAAGAATATACAGTGGAGGAAAGATATTCTCTTCAATAAATGGTGCTGAAAAAACTGGACAGCTGCATATAAGAGAATGAAATTACAACATTCTTAACACCATGCACAAAAATAAATTTGAAATGGATTAAAGACCTAAATGTAAGGCCGGATATTATAAAACTCCTAGAGGAAAACACAGGCAGAATGCTCTTTGACATAAATTACAGCAACATCTTGTTTGATCCACCTCCTAGAATAATGACAATAAAGACAAAAATAAACCAATGGGACCTAATTAAAACCAAAAGCTTCTACACAGCAAAGGAAACCATTACAAAAAAAAAAAAAAAAAAGACAACCCACAGAATGGGAGAAAAATCTTTGCAAATGATTCACCTGAAGAAGGTTTAATCTCCAAAATAAACAAACACATACAACTCAGCAACAAAAAAACAAACAACCCAATTGAAAAAATGGGCAGAAGACCTAAATAGACATTTCTCCAAAGAAGAAGACATACAGATGGCCAGCAGACTCATGAAAAAAATGCTCAACCTCACTAATAATTAAAAAAATGCAAATCAAAACTACAATGAGGTACTACCTCATACTAGTTAGATTTGCTATCATTAACAAGTCAAGGAGTTCCTGTCATGGCACAGTGGAAATGAATCAGACTAGGAACCATGAGGTTGAAGGTTCGATCCCTGGCCTTGCTCAGCAGGTTAAGGATCCAGTGTTGCCGTGAGCTGTGGTATAGGTCACAGACACAGCTCAGATCCCATGTTGCTGTGGCTGTGACATAGGCCGGTGGCTACAGCTCCGATTAGACCCCTAGCCTGGGAACCTCCATATGCCAAGGGTGTGGCCCCCAAAAGACAAAAAAAAAATGGTCAACAAACAACAAATGCTAGAGAGAATGTGGAGAAAAGGGGACCCTTCTTCACTGTTGGTGGGAATGTAAATTGGTACAATCACTATGGAAAACAATATGGAAGTATCTCAGAAAACTAAATATAGAACTACCATATGATCCAGCAATACCACTCCTGGGCATATATCTAGACAAGACTTTCATTGAAAAAGATACATGCACCCATATGTTCATTGCAGCACTATTCACAATAGCCAAGACATGGAAACAACCTAAGTATCCATTGACAGATGAATGCACACGTGGTACATATATACAATGGAAGATGCAGTGCATATATACAATGGAATGATGTTCAGCCATAAGAAAGGACAAAGTAATACCATTTGCACCAACATGGATCAAACTAGAGACTCATACTAACTGAAGTAAGTCAGAAAGAGAAAGACAAACACCATATGATATCACTTATATGTGGAATCTAAAATATGGCACAAATGATCTTTCCACAAAGCCAGAAACAGATCATGGACATGGAGTGCAGACTTGTGTTTGCCAGGGGGGAGGGGGGAGAGAGGGGGACTGATGGGGAATTCGGGGTTGGTAGATACAGATTTACATTTAGAATGGATGGGTAGTAGGGTCCTACTGTACAACACAGGGAACTGCATCCGGTCTCTTAGGTTAGAATGGGTGGCTAGAAGCAATGAGATCCTGCTGTATAGCATAGGGGACTATATCTAGTCACTTGTGATAGAACATGATGGAGGATAATGTGAGAAAGAGAATGTATAAATATGCGTGTGTGTGTGTGTGTGTGTGTGCGCGCATGCACGCATGAGTATGACTGGATCACTTTGCTGTAGAGTAGAAATTGACAGAACACTGTAATTCAGCTGTAATGGAAAAATTAAAATCATAAAGTAAAAAAAGAGGAATGGGTGGCTGGGTCACTTTGCTGTACAGCAGAAATTGGAGGAACATTGTGAGTCAACTATATTTTAATAAAATTTTTTTGAAAATAAATTTCTGGAACTAGAAATTAGAATTACAACTTTTCCATCAGAATTATTAGGATGATTAAAAAGACTAATTCAAACACACACACACACACACACACACACACACACACATTCACCAGCTAAGGAAAAGAAAGTCCAAATGAACTTTGATTTTGTCTCTACCAATTCCATCCAACTCAAAGCTTCAGAGTTTAGCCACAACCAGCCCAGTCACCAATAGAAAAATCACTTGATTCTCTATATTCGACTTCCTGTGACAAATCTAAACTATTAATATTGAGTTAATAGGAATTTGCTACTTTCAAACACAAAAGCCTCTTTGCTTATGTCCACATGTCTTATCTGGGAAGTCAACAGATTAGTCCTTATTTGGACGGAACCTAACTGGAAACTTCCAACTGGAGTGTCCTTTCCTCTTCCATTCACTAACTATTCCTGGCTATGCAAATGCAGGCATGTGCATGAGAGAACATAAATTATAGCTAACAGTTTGACACCATTGTTTTATTAACAAATACTACTCAAAGCAAAATAATTAAATAGGGACACATAGTAAAATAAACATTTCAATGACCTTTTAGACTGAAAAGTTCTGCTCTACAAATAAAGGGGAGAACAATACAATTACACGATAGTACTTGTACAGAATTGCTGAATATGCGATGAAGCCTTGACCAGCCAGCCAGTTGTCCTCTCATCTCTTCCATCCCAGAAAAGGTTGAAAAGAACAGGACAGCTGTAGTGTCCTGACTTTGAGACTCACTGATGAATGGAATGACAGATGTAGAGTCAGCTCCCCAAAGTGGGCAGAACCTCATCCCTGACAAACAAAAGGGAATGACAGTCTTGGAGCCTCATTTACTTCAAGAAAAATTTTTTAGGCCAGCTGTCTTTTTTACATATATAAGATAATGGTAAAAGACAAGGTTTACCAATTAAGTCTCAGAACACCATTTTACCTCATAATCCAAGCAAAACACCAAGAATTAGCTTTTCCCTAACGCATAACTTTTACTAGATAGATAGATAGATAGATAGATAATTAGATGTATATTATATGCTTTAGTTCCATCTATGGCTTTATCACATGTGCTAAATAATAAGGGCTGCTCTAGATCTGTTTAGATTTATCCACCCAAAATCTGAAAAATAAAAATGTCAATCTTCAGAAAGTTCCACATCTGAAGTTACATGTATCTTCTTATAATCTACCAAAGACCCCTAGGTTTTGTCTTCTTGCAACTCCCTATTGACCCAAAGTAATGATTTGTACAACTCATTAAACACATATTCAATTCTCTTACCATATGTTGGGCTGGTGATTTCCTGAACTTTGGCTCTCCTACTCAGGAACTGTAAAAACCTTGAAATCAGGCATCTATTGCTTATGGGTATTGTTTTTTGTTTTGCTACAGGAGATGCTCCATAAATAGTATGATTCATATACTTTTTCTCATTGGATCCTCAGCACTATCTTGTGATGTGGGCAGGGCAAGTAAAACCCCTATTTTACAAATGAAAAAAACTGAGGATCCAGTAGGTTAAGTGATATGTCATATAACCTAACACAGAGAATCAGCAAAACTGGAAATAGAAACAAGTTTTCCCAATTTGTAAGTCAGCATTCATTGTATTTATATCTTCTTAAATGTATGAAAAAGTCTATCAATTATAGAAGTATTTTTATTCTCAATTTCTTTGAGTAGTATTAACAATTTCCCAGAGACAAAGACAATAACTATTAGTGGTTGTCAAAAATCCATGTTTTACAATTTAGGTTGTACATTTCTGAAGCTTAAGCTCTGATTAAAATTATCCATACTGTAGTGCTCTGTTTAATAGGATTAACCTACCACCACTACTTTAGCTTTGCTTTGACAAATAGCTTTAGAAGATAAAGATTTTATTGAAATATAGTAGAAAGGCATGTTTTAATATGTGAATGACATCAGAAGAAAACATTAAATTAACATTTAAATAATCAAAGTAACAGTGATTCTGACCCAAGAAGTAATTGTATGTATAAAATTTAATGTTTCCGCTAATTTTGACTTAAAGCTGTATGAATTTCACACCCTAAAAACTGCAAAAATTCAAAAACTGCAAAAATTCATCAATGTTTATTTGTAACATGGCTTTAAGCTCCAGGAATTTCATGGAGTTTGAAGCTGACTTTCTATAGAGAAGAGAATAATGCTAATGAGTGAATATTAAGTATAAGGCACTAACACTACAGAGGTAAATATGTAATTATATACATTTCCAAAAGTGGGATAAATCACACATTAAGTTATGTCATAATTCAAGGACTTGTAAGAGGCAGAAAGATGTAGTTGATAGTCTTTGGATAATTACTTTTAATTAACAAGCCTATGTTATAAAAATATGAGAATATTTTAAATTAGGAATGTAAAAATATTCAATACAAGAAAAATATGGATCTTTAAAGCTAGAGGAGAGCAACCACTGGAAAGAGGAGAGGTTTTACTTCTTCTGCCTACCCATAAAGGCTAAGTCTAGACATTCATAATTACACCAATTAATTGGCCATTTTGGCTAAATTATGTAAATTGTCTGCATACACTTCTCAAAGTACATAACAGCCAATGCTATTTTCACTTTGGTCAAGTCTATACCAGCTAGCAAAATGAAGTGGATAATTAAGACAATTATTCTGATAATTTAGATCAAACATTAATTAAGGTAAAAGCAGATTAAATCTAGGGGGGGAGAGGGGCTTGGATTGGAATATAAATGTTCCCCTTGTGTTCCATAAGCATGGCAAAAGGGTTTTCTGTTTCTTGAATTGTCTGTGAAATCTGATTTCAAAACATTGAGTATATACTGTTTCTACAGAAATTCTTTAATCTAGTTCTTAAATTCTTAAGGTACCTAGGTAATAAAATAGTATTCAGTGTTCATACCAGTTTTGGCTTAAATCTCATTTCCTAAATTCATAGAGAACACTGATTAAATTTATGGATATCCTAAACTCAGAAATAAAGTCAATGGAATGTTTTTTAAAAATTAACAATAAGGAGTTCCCTGGTGGCCCAGTGGTTAAGGATTTGGCATTGTACTGCTATAGCTTGGGTTACTGTTGTGGCTCAGGTTCAGTCCCTGGCTCAGGAAACTTGTATGTCATGGGCACAGCCAAAATAAATAAAAATCTAAAAATAAAAAACGGAGTTCCCGTCATGGCGCAGTGGTTAACAAATCCGACTAGGAACCATGAGGTTGCGGGTTCGGTCCCTGCCCTTGCTCAGTGGGCTAAGAATCCAGCGTTGCCATGAGCTGCGATGTAGGTTGCAGACGCAGCTCAGATCCCGCGTTGCTGTGGCTCTGGTGTAGGCCTGTGGCTACAGCTCCGATTGGACCCCTAGCCTGGGAACCTCCATATGCCACGGGAGTGGCCCAAGAAATAGCTAAAAAAAAAAAAAAAGACCAAATAAAAATAAAAATAAAAAACAACAAGAATATATTCTTTATACTGGCATTATAGCTTGGTAGAAGAATGCCCTTTTACCAGAAGTGTGCTGAAGCATTTAGGAGTGAAGTGCAGTGATGCTCATAATTGACATGCGTTCCCGACGTGGCGCAGTTAACGAATCTGACTAGGAAACATGAGGTTGTGGATTTGATCCCTGGCCTCGTTCAGTGGGTTAAGGATCCAGCAACGTGAGCTGTGGTGTAGGTGGCTGCTGCAGCTCTGATTGAATCCCTAGCCTGGGAACCTCCATATGCCACAGGAAGCGGCCCTAGAAAAGGCAAAATACAAAAAAAATAAAAATTAAAAAAAATAAATGGGTGAGGACAGAACTATTGACATGTGCATGAATAACCAAACGAAAGAACAAATAATTTTGGTCTATGTCAATATATACCTATTTATTTAGATAGAGTATGTTGATATCTGTCTAAAGTGAGAGAGAGAGAGTCTAAGCAATTGTCACAAAATGTTTAACAATGTTAACCTAGATGAAAGGAATATGGGTGTTCACTGAAATGTTTCATTGTACTATTATTTCAAGTTTTCCATAGGTTTCAAAATTTTCAAAATAAAAAGTTGGGGGAAATATACATTTTAAGCTTCACATAAAATAACTAATAAATATTCAGTATCCATCAAACTCCCATGAATATGATACCCCTGAGATTGAAAATTCTGCAGTACCTCATTTTGTAAAACCATACTGTGAAATCTATACTAAAGATTCTTTCCAATAGGCCTTAAGTGAGCACTTTAAAATATTCCCAAGGTTTCCCATGCAGGGTATAGTTAAAGAGCATTCCACTTGAGATCCTTGCCTGAAAGGCCCTATAGAATTGCAAAGTATCATTATTAAGCAAATGTTCCTGGGCTCTAGGGTGGTTCACTTAAAACACATTTCACTGTATTGAATATTCAATGCCAAAAGCACACTGTTCACTGTTAAGATTTGCAATTTAAACCCAGTTGGGAGAAGTAAAAGGTTCTTGTAATTTGCCTATACTGTATTACATTGATGTAGTAGCTTTCATTGATAATTAAGTTCCAAAAATATGAGTTAGATTGTGTGAACAATAGAAGAAAGCTAACCTTTCTATTATAGCCTTAGCTCTTGACTTCTTGTATTTAAGATTACAGATGCTCCATTAAATCGATTTTGTGTTTAATCTCCTCTTGAAAACCAGTGAATGCAAGTCCCCAACTTTCTTCCCTTTGAGACAACCCAAGTATTTGACAATGAAAACTACAAGTCTCAAGCCAGATGATCAACACCACCCACCCGGGATAAGAAAAGTTTAGCGTGTCTGTTTTTGGGTCGTTTTCCTCAACTAACTCTCACTGCATTGGAATGTCAAAATATACTTCACACTAGATTTTCAAATGTATCTTTTTGGAGGAACCAGATTTGAGAGGGCATGGGGTGTATTAGATTAATTATCTTCCCTTTAAATACACAGATAAACTTTTTAAAAACATCAAATTTTTAACAGTAATGTGGCTTTTAAAAAATTTCATTCAAATCTCTTCTATGTTTATCTAGTTCTTTTGCTGTGTTTTAATATTTTTAGGTCCCTCGGTAATATATAAAACGGTCTAAATTATGAAGAATATAGGACTGAGGAAAATTTAAAACATATAAAGAAGAGCAGACAGATTATATCAAAAGGGACTTCCATGATTCCCTTTTGAATTTGTCCTGGAGAGGCAGCAACCATCTCCCTGGTTCAGGTTTTCAAGGTAGGGAAATGACTAGCTGAATCATGGCTTTCTATGGTCCACATGTATGCAGCCTCATTTTCTCAAGCACCACTGGCGCCGGGATTACGCGCCAGCCTTCGGTCAGCCTCAGATTTAGAGCTTCTGGCGAGAAAATCCGGTTAATACTAAATGTACAATTTACCCTCAAAAGAGGTAAAAATACCTTGGCAATGACAGCATAAGCAGTGCATTTGGGAATCCCTGTGGAAGATCCCCTCCCACTTATACAGGAAGAGAGTGGTAAGGAAGGAATGGTGTAGCACTGTTTCTCTCGACTGTGGTACCCGAATCTGCAGCTCAGCATCACGTGGGAACCAGTTGGAAATGCAAATTATCTGTCCCTACCCCAGACCTATTTAGGGAGAAACTCTGAGGATGGGGCCCAGCAATCTGCGTTTAACTTGCCCTTTGGGTGATTCTGATGTATTATCACTGACAGAGAAACGAGATTATAAATTTCCTAAAGGAACTTTTAAAGTCCAGTCAAGACCTGGAGGGGGGCGACCAGACCAGCAAAGAAGGAGGTTCAACTACCGCCCGGGTCGGGTGGGTCCCAGGGCCCCTGACCCGTCCGCGACCCGCTCCCGCACACACGCCCCCAGCCGCCCCAGTTCCCCTCCACCGCCCCCGCCCCCGGCTTCTCGGCCAACCTCCCTCCGCCCCGCGGCCGCGCCGGACGCCCAGCAGGAGTCAGGTCGGCGGCCGGGGGCGCGGTGGGCCCCTCCCGCGGCCGCGCGTGCCGGCCGCGGCCCCCCTTCTGCCCGACCAGCCCCTTTGTCCGCCCCGAGGGCGGCACCTTCCCGCCCGCCGGGTGTGCGAACCCTTGGGGGGTGGGATAGGAGGAGGGACCGGGGAGGGAAGGAGGAGGAGCGGGGCGGGCGGCTGAGTGCAGGGGTGGTGAGTTGCCGCCACCGCACATCCGACTACCGTCCCGCCCGGCCTGCGGAATGGGGCTTTTGTGGCTTGCCCGAGAGTGCCCGCGAAACAACCGCCCCGGGGCGGGGTGGTGCCTCCCCCTTGGCGGGAGCCGTCTTGGCCTTCCAGGCCCGGAAGCCGCTGCGGCCAGCGGCGTCCGAGACGGGCCGAGCGTGGAGCGGGCCGCTGCGCTCGGCGGGAGAACGCGGCTAAGCGGAGGGGAGGGCCGGAGGGTGGGGCGGGGCGGGGCTGGGCTGGGCCGCGGCGGAGCTGGGCACCCGCGCCTCCGCCTCTTGCTCCCGCTGCTGCCGCAGCCCTGGCTGCGCGGGCGGGCTGGGACGCTTGAGTCCCCGGCGGGCGGCCTGCGCCCGGGGGGCCAGGAGGTGCGAGGCGGCCTGGGCCTGCACCCCGGGCCGTTCGGTGTAGCGATTTGGTGGGGAGGGGCGAGGGGAGAACGGAAGACAGGGAAGGGCAAATACTGTGACTGCTGAGTGCGGAATGATCTGCCGGGATCTCCGCAATCCCTGCTCCCGCCTGCGGAGGACGGCCGGGAAGCCCGACGGCCCCTCTTTTGGAAGGTCTTCCTGACCACCTCCCAGACAACCGTCGCTCTTTTCGTCCCATCTGCGACGGGTGGGGAAGTTGTCGACTACTCACCTTTTATCCTAGAGTCCCCCAGAACAGGATATGAAGCTGACTTCTTGGGGAGCTTCAGCTCCAGCAAAGCGCTGGGCGGTTGCCACTTTTGGAGGCGGATGTGAGCGGGGAGCTTTTCCTCTTCCTTCTCTGCCCCCACCCCACTCCTCGGCTGCAGGCTTGCGGTTTTTACTTGCCAGTCTCCTGACCTGACCTTTTAGATGGCCATAACACAGAAAAGGGACACGAGACCAATGGTACACTCTATAGGGCAGAACACCCTACGTGAAACTGAAAGCGGGAGCATCTCCGAAGTTACCTGGATGAATAATCGAGGTAACGCGGGGATATTTGCGGCTTCCTGCGGCTACCGTGGCCTGCTCGAGCCTTGCCCTGCACCGAACCCAGTGGTTGCTGATGCATTGATTCTGGGACCCTCGGGCTGCAAGGTTCTCCCCTTCAACAGAGTTATGAACTTGCACATACCAGGTCTTTTTAAGGTCGACATCGGCTTGCAATTTCCTCCAGCAAATTTCCAAATCTACAATTTTCCTATCTATTTCTGACCATTTTGGAATTTCTCTTCTTAAACCTTAGGTACCAAAGGGGAAGGAAATTCGACTCACCGAAACTTACCAAAAAGAATACTTTTGATTTAGTTGGTCAGTCAACAGCAAATCATCTAATAAAACTAGTTGTGCCTATCTATCTAGGGTCTACTTTGAAACTTTAAATATACATATTAATTGGCCTATTTTCGGTTAAATCTATTAATACCGTTAAAATGTTGAAATTATGCAAAACACTTTTTAAGGCCCTAATACCAGTCAATGAAATCAACAGTGCTAATGTCTTTCAGCAACAACAGCAATGTCTTCTTTGGTTTGACTTTGCTTTTCTTAGTTGGCTATGCACTTCTTAGAGTTCCAATTGGTAAGTATGACAGAATTGTAGAAATCACTTTTGTCTTCCTTTTGTTCTCTGTGTTTCTTGAAACAGAGAATAGAGAGTTTTGAAGTAGATTCCTTAGTTCTTTCAATATTTTTTTCCAGAAAACTTCTGATAAACTCATCTTGAACAGTATCACTCTGATTAGTTCAGTTTTTCCAGCTTTGTGGGGGTGAAGGGTTAGTTGGAGATTATGCTTAAATTAGGATAGGTATAATCTTGGAAAACTACTTGAAGTACCATCTATGGAAAAATGAGAACGTTCTGTTTTTAATAGCTACCCTTTTGAAGGTAATGAGCATTCCACTTCAGGGCTGTAAATGCAGAGTGAAGACTCCAAAATAGTGGGCTTCGGTCCTCCCAATGTTTGCTTTCTTTCAGTGTTGATCAAAGACCAATGTGTTTGCCTTATGAGGCCCCATTGGAAAATGTTTTTAGAATAGTCACAGACTTGACAATAATGGGTTCAGCTTATTTAGCTCATCTTTGAAACGTTGCAACAAAGTTAAGAAACCGTTAAAAACAAAGGAGAAGGAAAGAAGGATTACATTGGCTATTGCAGGTTAAGTGCAGAGATTTCAAGAGGAAAAAGTTCGAACTTCACTCTCCCACTCTCTAAATCTTGCAATCCCGGTCCTTGTTCTGAATTAAAATGCGGCAGCAGCCTTCTTTGGTGGCCAGCAGGGTCCTTGTTACTTAAGAGGGAGAATCCTCACAGCAACGTTGGGGGAGGGGCAATGCTAAGTGTTCGGGAGAAAGTGAACTGGTAAATGCAATTCAGTAGGTTGGAATGGGGAGGCAATTGTGGAAAATTGCGTCCTCGGTATCTGAACAACATTTATTACTCTTTCCAGAATCCAAAAGCAAGAATCCAGATTTTGTTTCCTCTTAAAAAGCAACCTCTGCTGAGTACAGAAGTAGCTACTTGTCAAGCCCCGAATGAAAACGTGCCCCCTGCTCTGTCTAGATGGGCATTTCTGTCTGGATTTGGAAGGCAGACTTCGCTCAGGGTAAGGTAGATGCCCTTGAACTCAGTGATAAGCGAATTTCTTAGAGCTGATGAAGATATTTTATTTCGAACACCTAAAGTGGGGGCAGTATCTGCTAAGTGGGTCCCCTTCTCTGTACGTTTATACTTTCCCCTAACCAAACAGTCCTGAGCTCCTGGAAAGGAGCCTAAGGTGGCTAGCGCTAGTCTATTTAAAAGAGGAGGAGGACTGCACAGACGTGATGCCATAAACAGCAGTAACCCAGTTTGTAGGCTGGGTTAACAAAATTAACCACCGAGGTTCCTTCCGTTTCCATCTAGAACTCCCCAGTCACCAGCAAAACTGTCTCTGTATTCTCAGAAGGAGGAAACTGGGTGTGTGCGGCTGGTCGGGCCAAGATCATATAGAAGTCCTGCAAAACTCACCGAAAACAGGCGTCGAAGTTGCTCAAAAATGATTTGGGCCGAAGCTTTCGATGTATAGGGATGAGCGGGGTGTGGCGGTGCTAAGTGTAATTCGCCAGGGGCCGTGGCAACGGGACTCACCTCAACAGCTGTGTAGGACCAAGCAAATCGGGGATTCACAAAATAAACCTTTGCAGTGACCAATGCAGATGTCCAGTTTGATTACCAGAGAAGCTCTCTGGGCTGATTCAACTTGACCCAAACGTGTGACCCATCTCTTTTACAAGGTAAAGAGGGGCCCATGATTCCTTTCACTTTGGCCCCACGGGAAATCGTGGAGCTGTGGGTAGCAGCCTGTGTGTGCGAGTAGGTGTTGGCACACATATTCGATTTCCAAAGTTTTTGAAGCTGTCTTCTCATTAGTGATTTACACACCCAGTAAATTTCAAAGAGCTTGACAGTGTTATCAGACACCTAAATGCACTGTCAGCTTTCCCCTCCAATTAGGTTTTCACTTCACTTTTAAAATCTTTTGCTTAGAAATGAGTGAACTCATCATATGAATCCCTCTATAGGAAAGAACCAATCAAGAGAAATTATGTATATATGATTGAGGTAAATTTTTAAATAAAAAGTTCTAATGAAGCACACAAAATATTCCAATATACCGTGCAACTTCATTCAGGAAAGCAGATATCTTTCATGTCCCCACAAGAATTCTTTACTGTCCTTAAACTGACTTTTGATATCCACGATTCTTAAGGGAAAAAAAAGAGAAAGCCTGCGCCCAAGTTTTGAGTGGGATTCAATATTCTAAGCAAAATATGCTCAACAGATGATAGTAGAGATGAAGCCAGAAAACAACTCCAGCTATTTAAACTGCCAAATGAGACATAAAGCTGCATTGTAAAAATCATCTGGAAAACAGGTTTTCCCATTGAAGTCGCTATGTGTTAATTACTGTGAGCTGGAAGGCTGGAGATCGAACGCCTGGAAGCCGACTTTCACCCCGCATACGTAAACGGAAAAAGTGCTGAACCGCAGCCAGAGGGCTCCTGCTCGGACTCATTGCCATGCATGCCTAGACATTAATATGTGTTCATGGAGGGCTCGTACTGTACGAGGTGTTATTTCCTTATAAAGAAACACCAGGTCTCGCTTTCCATTCTTCTTACAAAATTATTCGCATTATTTATGCTACATTGAGCGATCTAATTTCTTCGTGATAGTCAGCTAATTGCTCTGGCAGGTAATTAGAAGCGGTTTACAACGCAAAGGGCTTTTGCATTGCCCCTCGGATTATTAAGTTGCGCTGTAAATTATACCATATTTGCTGGGGAAAAATTCTTTTTGAGCAAGTTCTCTTCCTGCGATCCGAGATGAAATCGCCCCCCCACCCCCCCACACACACCCCTCCCTAGCCACCCCCACTGCCACCACACCCCCTGCTTTTCCTGGACTCAGAGTCGAATGATTCTAAAGCACGCGATTTTGTTCGTGTTCACTGGGCCGAAATAACGTGGCCATTATGGCCTGAAATGGGCCAGGTTTGAAGCGAGCTTCCTGCGCGCCTGCAATATCCAGCAGGCATGTGGGAAAAGAACGGCTTAAATGGGGACATCTGTTCAGTGCTGCTCATCTTACTCTTACAGCCAGGTCAGGTTAAGAGAATAACCTGTTCGCCACCTTTTTTCTTGTTAATAAGACTATTAGAAAAAAAGCAAGCACACACACACACAAACAACACTAATTGAGCTGCCATATAAGCAAAGAACCAGACACACAAAGGTAGCAGCTGAGTTACAAGAGGAACTGTAAAAAATAACATTGGGCTATTTCAGGGAAACTCTACAGGACTGTGAGGAAAAGAAAAGAAAATTGGGATATGTGAGTTCAGAAATGCTGTCTACAAAAAATGCTTTTACAAAAAGGGTTTTAAGAATTCAACAAGGACTGGTTTATTTTCAGGTTTTCATTTTAATAAAATTGATCTGCAGGTAAAATCAATGGAATTTTTTTTTCTTAAGCTTTCAAGTACTCCAGGGTCCTACACTTTTTGTTTTTGGTATTAGGGTTTGTGCTGTCTCTGAGACAAACCCCAAGTGGGAGCATCCTAGTTTGTCTGTTGGTCTCAGAAAAGCAAACTGTATCCCCTTTCACAAATATCACCCATTTGTAAACCTTGTACAATATTGGAGCACATGTGTGGTTAAACCTAGAGACCCAGTGCAGCTTCTAGATTATTTGTAATTAAACACAATTCCCAAAGTAACATTTATCTTCTCGAAACTGCGATTGCAATTGTCAACCGTCTGGAGGAGACGATGGAGGTAATCTGGGAGCATTACCTTCTCTAGTAACAGAACAGAATGAAAAGAAATCAATAGTGCTGAGGATAAGAATTTAGTAGTTTTTAATTCTGCATGTTAGCTGTGAGAAAGTGATATATAATACCAAAAGAGAAAACAACACAAACAAATCCACTCTAGGAAAAAATCAGGGATGAACTTGTCTGAATATCTAAGCCTCTCTCTTGCTTTGAACAAGAATACATACACAAACACACACACACACACACACACACACACACACACACACAACCATTCACCCCAAATGAGCAAACTCTTTTCCCTATGTCTGTTTCCTTCATTTACATGATGAAGGAGGAATAAGAAGTGCTGTAGAATTAATTATCAATTTCATCTGTGGGCTGGCAGGGAGATGAATATGAAATATACCATAGAGTACATGCCTGCCTATAGAACTAACATAAGATCATATCAATATATGATGAAGATGCAGACATTGTTGAGTGCACACAACAAATAAGGAATTAAGATTTTTCTTTCTTTACTATAGGAAGAAAAAGCTATTTTGATAAATATCTTCACATTTTTCCTATCTATGAATTTATCAACACATTTGTATGATTGATGCATGGGAAAATTCTTCCTTGTCTTTCTGAGTATATGCAGTTTGAATGCCCTAACTAAAGAGAATCAAAGTATGTAATATCCTAGGTTAGATGAATCTCTTTTAATTAAAATTGTTTGTAACTTTTGAATATTTTGAAGTGGCAGAGAAGAAAAAGAATAAATATTAAGCAGTGTGATACGGGGGGGAAATCGAGTCAATTAAGAAACAATATGCTTTCTCAAGCGGTCACATTTATTTAAAGGGTCACCAAAGCAATGCTTTGCATCCAGCAGCAGACCTATGCAAGATCAAGAGTCACTATTGCTTCGACGTGATCAACGAATGCATCCAATTAAGCAGTACCAGAAAAGTAAGGACTATAAATGTGGCTGGATAGTTTGAAACCAAATAACCTCACTAATAGGGACTATTGTTCAGTATAGAAGTTCCCATTTTTCAATCAGGAAAATACAGCCCTCTGGGCTCTGGCCGACTGATCCCCTTCCCACCTACGGCTCAACAATCTGCCACCAGCGAGGGGTTTTTATTACCTCCCTTCCCAGGAAATGTTAGGCAACTTCCTAGTAAAACCGCCCGAAAGCAGGAGTGGACAGCAAAAGGGCACCCCTCAGGAATTCACAGGTCCACGCCTGGCCAGGTTTTCTTTTCAGCAGGAAATAAACTTTGACCAGGGAGCTCCGGGCGAGGAGACACCCCCAACCTGGCCCAGCCCGCTCCTCCCCGCAGCTGCCGGCGGCGCTCCGCTCGCTCCCCACCCTTCTTCACGCTTTATTTAGTAGCCAGCGCGTCGGCTCGCAAGGTCCCCCGCACAGTGGCCAGGACTGGAGGCTTGTCTCCCAGTTTGGAGAGAGGTGCCCATCAGGACACCTGGGTCTCTAGCGGGCACCGGTCGATGAGCTTCCAGAGCTTTCGCGTCCCTACCAACGCTCGGGAAACCGAGATGCGAAGAGCCCGGTTTAAACGTACCCAGCGTAGGTACGCGCCTGTATAGTTCATGTGCATTTTTTCTTTTTCCTATTTGGCTTTTTAAGCACTCTGTATTTACCGGACCACACTTAACAGGTTCAAAACCTTATTTGGTGTAGATGTGTTGCCGGACACTTGAAAGACTGAATAACTTTGATGTTTTCGACTATAAATCCCTAATTGTACTTAATGGTTACAAATGGCTTTATTTACTTGTCGTTCTATCTACACATTTTAATCTATTTAACCAAACAACAGAGGCATATTTCACTCCCCACTCCCCGAAAAGGAAAAGAAGGGGTTGAGACCTCTAATTTGCTTTTAGGACCTTCTATTTCTTTGGTTGTGAACGCGTAAGAGCTCCAAATCGCAGCATTGATTAGACTTCAGACCCGCCTGCAAAAAAGCTCCACTTCTCCACTCCATCTAAGGAGATGTTGATGTATATTGTAGCTGCAAGGTGTTAGATATACTTGAACAAGTTGTTCCCAGGATGTAAATTAGGTCCCAAAAGCTGTTGTCCAAATCGAAGAAACAGAGAAATTAATCTGGGAGACTATCCATCATCACCGGTAATAAAGAGAGCGACATGGATGAGACAGATGATATGATTAAGGGGCTGTGGTCGTTTTAATTAACTTTTTGCTGTCCTGTAATGATCAAACTGGTCACCAGACCCGGTCAATAAGCATGTTAATATCAAACAAATAAAACCAGGGATGATTAAAAACCTCCTGGTTTATTAAATTTGAAATTCAAATGAAATTTATGCTGCAGATGCATACAGAATGCTAATAGATTTTAGCTTTATTGAAAGTGGATACCACAGGTTTGCAAGAAACAGCAGAATATCCATCTACCCCTCTCCCTGCCAGCTCTTTAAACTTCTTAAGAGGTGGGGGAAACTTTTAATTAATGTCAGAAAACCTACATTTCCTATCTTTCTTCCCCTTCCAAACCGCTATATTGTTGCAGTAAATACTCAAGAGTAATGATCAATTTCATTAAAGGTAAACTGAACTGTATGTGCTAAGAAATGCTTTGCCGGACAGGCTGTATCTACATAAGATTACAGCTGTTCCCTCCTGTGGGGGATTCAAAAATAATACAGCCACTTCTTCAAAGTGGAGAAAGAGCTGCCATTAAGACCAGTTGCATTGAAGACAGAAGCAAGATCATTGCTGTTTTAATTTTTGGTTAGTTTTATAATTCTCTGCCTTTCCATTTTAACTCTGGGTCTTATGCCTTATGACAAACGCTAAACACTTCTTGGGGGGGAGGGGGAGGGGGATAAGAAAAAATGTCCCTTGACTAATATATATATTCATATATATGAAAACACAAATATATACATATAAATGAAAACTTTTTGCTAAAGATGCAGATACAACCCTTGTGAAAATCCCCAAATGCTGCAAGCCAACCTTATGCAAATTGAAGAATCTAGTGTATTCATTAAATCCATACCAGCATTGTAACCCATTGTCATAGGTAGAATTACATACGATTCTAAAGTGAATTTATATAAAAACAATCTTAGACGTATATAGCTCAAAACTGTAGTCACATGATGCCGAATTTTTCTAATTCCTAGCATTTTTAAAGGAAACAGTGGTTAGTGCTTCTATTTACTCTCAGAATCAGCGTTTAACTTTTCAATAGTCCTGCCTCACTTCCTACCAGAGATAGGAGGATAAGAAGATAAAGTAAATAACTATTCATAGGAGGGAGTTGTCCCTCAAAAGCTTTTTTTCTCCACCTTTGAGGGTGATGGTATTGATTAGAATCAAACCCCAAATTTGAACAACTGTATATTAGTTCCTTAAAATGCATATCATTATAGAAGGAGACCAAAGCAATGAAGTTAATTCTCTTTTATTTGTTAAACAGAGTTCCCTCCTTCCCCCACCCCTTCCTCCTTCTGGGCTGGCCTGTCACGCCTTCTCAACACGCTAAAATCATTCAGAGTGGCTTGCAGGGAGAAACACGACATTTATGGTAAGCGTCAGCCTTCAGAGAAAGCAAGCAGTTCATTAATTTACTTCACACTTACTTCAAAGTATGAGATTGTACCTTACCCCCTTAATCAATAGATATGATGTACAGTCAATATCCCAACAGTGTTAAAAAGGGGTCAGAAACACACTCAGACCACAAACATCAGACTTAACTCTGTTCATTGAAACTTACAGAAATGATTCAACCTGATTTTGGAGTTCAGTAAATCCCAGGAGGGTTCCCCCCCCCCCCCACCCCCCGCCCTGCCCCTGCCCTCCACATCTCCAGAAGTTGTGATGTACTTGAGGAAGACTCACAAAACAACAATAAAATAATACTATTTCCCAGGTCAAAACAAAATATTTCTCTCAGCTAGTAACTGAGAGAAAAATCTAAATCTCTAATCTAAAATCTCTCAGATTTTAGTCAATTCTGACTTAAAAATTAGATTTCTGGGAGCATTCATAATTGTTTAAAATATGAATTACTTTTTAAAATATATGAATATTCAATAGGGCTCCAAGGGCTATAGACTTTCTGTTACACTGCTGTGGTGCTTTCTGTAGTTCAAGATGTTCCCTTGAGGTGGCAGTCAAATTATAATCGCATTTTTGAGGCAACTAATAACACAAATGGCAAGCAAGTTCTAAAACCCACTGAGATTGAACTGAGTGTCTACTGACATGCATAGGCACTAATGGATATCTGACCCAAACTCCCTTAGACACAGGACACCTCTACACATGTGGTCCAAAATATGTCAAAAGCTTGTCCCTATTCTCAGATAAATAAAACTCAGATTTCATTCAAAATCCTGATTTTTTCTTTCTCAGAAAAAGGCAGTGGGATTTCCTGTGAAAACTTCTAAATTCCGTAAAACTCTCCTCAATTTCTCAACCCAAGAAAAAGCAATACTCACCCCCTTCTCTATCTAAGTCTTTTGTATTGAAATTTACTAAATCGCCACGGGACAAACACACCCCTCCCCCAGAGAGAGACTTCCAAAACCCAATCCCACCTCCGAGGGAATAAAAAAGCAACCGCGTTAAAGTAACAACTAGTTGACGCAGGCGCACACACGCCCTAACGCCGCGCTAAAACTACTCCTTGCCAAATTTCTACCCTTCGATCCTAGAGCCAGGAAAGGAGACGAAGGTATTAATAGGATTTTCTTTCAAAATGTAGTGACAGTGTTTAAGAAATGAATTTTTAAAAAAAACCACTCAAGATTTGAGCTACAAGAAATCCAAGGAAGTTGGCGACAGTGATAGCGTTTGTGAATATTTACTCAGCCTCACTCAACTTCGCAGTTTCACTCTTCACATCGCCATGTCTTTTATGTACGCACACTTTACCACACAGTGCCTCTTCTCCACCCCGGGCTGGCTGCACACACACCCATACAAGCACACACGGCCCCCTCTTCTCTCTCACACAAACACACACAGCCTTCTTCTCTCCCACGTCACGCGCACACACACTCATCCACCCTCCCTCCTCTTTCACACATACAAATTCACACTCACACTCCTTCCTTTCCCCCAACACCAAACACACTCAAGACACCACCACCCCCCTTTACACACCGTCCCTTTTCCTAGGTTTGTCACTCAGCTACACTACGCTCACACCCTTCCCCTCAACACTTTACTGATCTGTCCCTCTACCCCCTTTTGTCACACAGGCAGTTAAATTGTCACTCACAAACCCCTCTCCGTCTCCGCACTGTCCCTCCCCTCCCACACCCCACAGTCACAGTTACACTGCCAAACTCTCCTCCCCAAGGTCCTCCCCCACCACTCAGTCTGCATAGTCTTCTCAGCTTGGTTACACACTTACACATTTACACTGTTACACACACACACACACACCCGCTTTGTAACACAAACGCGGTCGCCCGCGCCCCACCCTCTACAGCTCCCCCCGCCCCCTGCGGCGGCCGGCGGCGGCGCCGATGACCTCACGGCGCGCGCGCGGCGCGGCCCGGCGAGGCCGCAGATTGGCTGGCCGCGCCTCCGCGGCACTTCAAAGCCGGAGAGGGAGCTACAATTGTGGTGGAATGGGCGGAACTGATCATTGTATTGCACACCTCTAAAAAAAACACTGCCTCTGATTTATCAATATAAAAAAGATCCTCTGAGAGGAGGAGGGCACTTTTGTGTGATGGCAACTTCACTTCTAGGGGTGAGTCTCAGGATTTTCTCTTGCTGGTTTAATTAGTTTCCTTTTATTGCCTATCGGAGGGGGTTAAAGTCGCCCCGGCCAGGCCACGGGCTATCAGTCTCTATTGAGAGCTTCCCCCCCACCTTTAAATACAAGTGAGTTTGGAGAAAAGGAAGAGGGGGAGAGGGGGGTAGAGTCACTTTTTTCGGCGCAGGGAAAGGTTCGAAGGGCATTTAGACAAGCCACCTCGCAGCGCCCGGCCGCTCCCCGCCCGGGAGACTTGCGCCCAGCCCATTTTACGTGCGACGATTTCGGGGGTAAAGAAAGCAAGTTTTTCCTCCTGGGCAAACTGCAGATTTCCCTCTCCCCCTTAAAAAATTCCGCAGCCCGCCTTGTCTTGCAGGTACGTTGAACCCGTCTCTCTCTTAACTATTCTAGACTCTTTTTTTTTTTTTTTTTTGGTTAAGAAAATCAGGAAGAGCGAGCCCTGTAGTCTTCTGTCTTTTGGCCTGGGAGAGACAACCCAGGATGGGTTTCTGGGGACCGGAACAGGATTTTCAAAGCTCTCTGTGGATTACAGGGGTAGCGCTCGTAAAAGCAATCTAGTGGTATTTCCCCAGGATTCTCCGCAAAGGAATCTTGTTTCCTCCCCAATCTGGACTTTTTGCTTGCTTGCTTGTTTCGAAGTGCCTGGGGTCTTGTGTCCTCGAGAGTGTTGTTTTAGGTGAGAATACTTGTCAAACTCTTCCTTAGCATGGCGCTTTGCTCCCGAATCAGACGCCAGCAACCAAACTTGTCCCCTTCCGTAGAGTAGGAAGCAGCCGGGCGCCGGGGCTGTTGGGGGAGCCAGGTGAGTTGGTGGCGGCGCGCCGCAGCGAGAAATGGGGTGCAGTGGGGCGTCTTGGAGGTTACCAGAGGCCTGATGCACATTTCCTCCCTCCCTCCCCTACCGGCCCTTTGCCCACCTCCCCTCCCCCATCCCTTCTCTTCTCTCAGGAAGAACCGAGGTTGGGATCGACTCCTCTGGCCATGCTTGCTGCTACCTGTAATAAGATCGGCAGCCCCAGCCCGTCTCCCTCCTCCCTCTCGGACAGCTCATCTTCCTTCGGCAAAGGCTTCCACCCCTGGAAACGTTCCTCGTCCTCTTCCTCTGGCAGCTGCAACGTGGTGGGCTCCAGTCTTTCAAGCTTCGGCGTGTCAGGAGCCTCCAGGAACGGCGGCTCGTCTTCGGCCGCGGCGGCGGCGGCGGCGGCAGCGGCGGCGGCCGCGGCCCTGGTGTCCGACTCCTTCAGCTGCGGCGGCTCGCCCGGCTCTAGCGCCTTCTCCCTAACCTCCAGCAGCGCTGCCGCCGCCGCTGCGGCCGCCGCCGCCGCTGCCTCGAGCTCGCCCTTCGCAAACGACTACTCGGTGTTCCAGGCCCCTGGCGTATCCGGCGGCAGCGGCGGCGGGGGCGGCGGCGGCGGCGGCTCCTCGGCGCACTCGCAGGACGGCTCCCACCAGCCCGTGTTCATCTCGAAGGTGCACACCTCGGTGGACGGCCTGCAGGGCATCTACCCGCGCGTGGGCATGGCGCATCCGTACGAGTCGTGGTTCAAACCCTCGCACCCCGGCCTGGGAGCCGCAGGCGACGTGGGTTCGGCCGGCGCCTCCAGCTGGTGGGACGTGGGCGCGGGCTGGATCGACGTGCAGAACCCAAATGGCGCGGCGGCGCTGCCCGGCTCGCTGCACCCTGCCGCCGGGGGGCTCCAAACCTCGCTGCACTCGCCGCTCGGAGGCTACAACTCGGATTACTCAGGCCTGAGCCACTCCGCCTTCAGCAGCGGCGCCTCTTCTCATCTGCTCAGCCCCGCGGGACAGCACCTCATGGACGGCTTCAAACCGGTGCTGCCCGGCTCCTACCCGGACTCGGCCCCGTCGCCGCTGGCCGGCGCTGGGGGCTCCATGCTGAGCGCGGGGCCGTCGGCGCCGCTGGGGGGCTCTCCGCGCTCTTCCGCCCGCCGCTACTCCGGCCGCGCCACCTGCGACTGCCCTAACTGCCAGGAGGCCGAGCGGCTGGGCCCGGCCGGGGCCAGCCTGCGGCGTAAGGGCCTGCACAGCTGCCACATCCCAGGCTGCGGCAAGGTGTACGGCAAGACGTCGCACCTCAAGGCGCACCTGCGCTGGCACACGGGCGAGCGGCCCTTCGTGTGCAACTGGCTCTTCTGCGGCAAGCGCTTCACGCGCTCCGACGAGCTGCAGCGGCACCTGCGGACCCACACCGGCGAGAAGCGCTTCGCCTGTCCCGTCTGCAACAAGCGCTTCATGCGCAGCGACCACCTCAGCAAGCACGTGAAGACGCACAGCGGCGGCGGCGGCGGCTCCGCGGGATCGGGCAGCGGCGGCAAGAAGGGCAGCGACACCGACAGCGAGCACAGCACCGCAGGCAGCCCGCCCTGCCACTCCCCGGAGCTGCTGCAGCCCCCCGAGCCCGGGCACCGCAATGGCCTGGAGTGACGCGCACCCCGCCCTGGCCCCTCTCCCCGACCCCCCGCCCACCCCTGTCCGCTGGGCCCTGTCGGTCCTGGGCCCAGCTCCAGCCTCTCTCCACTGCACCCTGCTCACTCGGTCTGTCTCTGTCTCTGTCCTGTTCTCTTTTAACTCCTTCTGTGACTTAACTTTGTAAAGGGGATATGGACATGTAAGTAACACGCGTTGCTCTCTCGGGCCCTGGCTGTCCCACTCCTCTGGGTAACCCTGGCGGAGCCCATAACAGCCCAAGCCGGCGCCTCGCCGGGCCTGTAATCCTGGTCCTCTCCACCCTCCGACGACCCCAGCTGTGACGGGTACTTGAGAGGGAGGCGGCCGCTCAAGGTAGAGCTGAACCGATCCAGTGCCTGGGAGACCAGGGGCCTCGGCACTGGCGGGAACAACTCCGCTGAGTCAGATTGAGCGGCGCCGTTCGGAAGGCGAGGCAGGAGGCCCGGCCAGAGCCTCCCTGCCAGGGCAGCCGACGACTTGCCTCCAGAACCGCGGCCTCAGGCTTCTCGGCTGCTGAGCGCCCTTTCTAGCCGCTGCACGCTGCTGCCCGCCCTGCGCGGAGCCGTCGGTGCCCATCTGGGGGCACAGAGAACACGGAGTTTGCCTAGTTTAGCTCTTCAGCTGTCAGCTCTGCCTTTTTCTTTGTTCCCTGAGGTGGAACCCATACAAGTTTCAGTTAAGGGCAGTCTTGGCGAATTGATGCAGCAGCCCTCTTAGAGCTTTATAACTTTTCTTTTTTTTTAAACTAAACTAAAGATAAAAGCAGCATCCTTCCACTTAGTTTCCTTTCTAGATAGTTCTCCCTCTAGCAGTGAGCAAGTCTTTCTCTCGAAACTGTGCTAATATTGATCCCAAAGTTATTTTGATCGCATTAACTTAACTTCTGGGGTGGGGGTGGGGTGAGGGTAGGTGTCTTTTTCTTATGCAAAATACCCCTTTCCGGTGAGACCAGATTAACTATTTCCTTGTTTGTCGTCCTCTACCTCGTTTTTCGCCACTCCGGAGCATAATCTTTCTTGTTCTTTCTTTCTCTTCCTTCCTTCATTTCTTTCCTTCTTTCTTTTCTTTCCTTTCTTTCTTTCGGTAGTCCAGCCATCGATTTGTATAGTACTCATTTCTGTAAATTCTTACAATTCGTTAAAGATTCTTAGGGTTAACTTTTTTGTGATTAAACTTAAAAAAAAGTGAAGAAGTTATCGTTTATTTCAGAAGAGGCTGTAGTTTAAATGCCAAAAGGGAAAATGGGGGGGGGACTTTGTAAGATATATCTGAACCTAATGGTTTGTACAACTGGAGAATCGTTCTAGATTAGTTATCAATTAACTATAACTCCACCAGTGTACCGGTGTGAGGTGCAGTTGTCCAGGAGACGATTTTGTATAGTATTTTTCTTGTACATTACTTCCGGTAAATATTTGAAGATATATTGAAGTAAACTTGATTTTTTTTGTCACGAGAAAATATTAAGAGTTATTCTTGCAGTTCTGATGAGCTGTAGGTTTTTTGAACTCACTTCTGGAGGTGCAGAGCCACAAACGCACTTTCGGGGCCTAGTTTTGCTCGAATATGAATTTAGATAGGTATCAAACTGTAACTAAGACAATATTTGATAAATGTGGGATGACAATTTAATGGAGCATGTACTTATTTGCATTTGCTGGCAGTTCAGGCATAGTTAAAGTGAGAGTTCTCCTATATTTCATAATAACTGGGTCTGCCAAAACCCATGTGTTAAATAAATTGTCCAAGTGAAACTCAGCTAACTTTGGCCTTTGTGTATTTCCTGAAGGTAATATTGTTAACTGTTAATAAACACTCCTGACACTACATTTAAATGTTTGCAGATGATGCAAACTAATTGCTCATTGTAATGTTGAAATAATTTGGATATTTCACATTGAAATGAAAAGCCTTTCTCTGGAACATTTTAGAATTGCATTTTAAATGCATGAAATGTAATTGATTTATTTGTAATATTTTAAATGGTATTAATAAACTCAGATAAAAGACTAGGCCAGTTAATTTGTTTTTTTTTTTTTTCCTTTTTAAACTATGGACATTTGCATTTTATCTTCAGTTAAATGTCTAATTTAAACAAAATATAACCCTGTTTTGTGGTAATATTTAAATAATTGCCTTTAAGATATTACTTAGATGGAATGATATGTTTGGCAAAGCTGTGTTTTCTCTATTTACCAAGATAAAAACTATAGTGTCTAAGAAATATAATTAATTATTACCAGTAGATTTAGCTCAAAGCATCAAGATTTACGGACCTCTTAAAATTTGTACTAAGTCACCAAACAATTCAAAGGAATCTCTCTGTTCTGCTTCCTTCTCACTCTTCAGAAGGAGTCAGGTTGTTGGCCATGGATTGCATTTGGTATTTAAAAGGCCAAGCCTTACACTGAAAGATCAATACATCTAAAATAAAAACATGGGTTTGGGGATAACTTTTGTTGTTAGGGGGTGGAGGAGGTCAAGCTAACAAAAGCTTGTTTTTGGCATTCCATGTCTTAGCTAAAGATTATGTAGAGGTAAATATCAGTAGTACATTCCTGTTGAAATGAGTTATCTGTTCTTTTAAAGTCTCTAAACAGCCACCAAAGAATAGGAAGGTTAAACCTTAATCTATCTACTAGGCTATTGTTCATAGGTGTCAATGATGCCAATAAAAAAATATTGTCTTCTTATGTCTAAGTGCATTTAAGCAATGGGTGTTTCTTGAGCCATACTTTGAAACATAAAATACTTTAAATGTTGATTGTTGTTATATCAAACTTCTTCACTATTAGATTAATATTATTTTGAAACAAATTGAATAAAAAGTTAGTGTGTTCAGATTCTTTTAAGTTTAGCTTCTTTCTTTCTGTTTGCATTTTCCCCACCCTAATTTAAACCTTGGTATATATTGTGAACTGGAAAATTTATTATCCATAGAAACAATAAAAAATATGGAGTACTATAAATCCTCTAAATTTAGAAGAAAAAAGTAATTAGGGATAAAATACTTTAGAACAAAGCAGTTTGTGGGCAAGTAGCAAAGTATCTTAATCCTGCTGCCTATGCAGATGTTTGAGACCTCCAATCCCTATGGTTTTAGGCAAGCAAGTTAGCTCTGATTCTTTGATATGCTATAGCTGTAAGTAATGTTTTTTTTTTTTAAGTAAAATAGTCTTTTTCTGTCACTTTCTTCCTAGGGATAACACGCAGAACACAATTTAAGTGTTGTTGCTTTTTTAATTGAAAGATGCAGTGCTGAGGGATTCGGAGAAACCAGTTCTGAAGGAGTTAAATTAGTGGCAGGTAAGAGGAAAGCTGCTTGGTACATTTATAATATCAGCTGCATTACATACAGAATCACATTTGATTTATGGAGTGGGTGATGACAAGGAGAGAGATTGTCTGCAAGATTTCTTCGGGGTGGATGAATGAGGACAGATTTTTCTGTGGTATAGATGTTCAAACTTTCACTTTCCTCCTGGCTCCTCCTCCTTCTGGTTCTAGCTTTGGTTTATTTTGACTTGTTGGTTATTGAGCAGTATTTCTGGATTCATTTTCTGCAGGATGGGTAGGGTTCCCTTTGGGGAATGAACATTTTTTTGGAGGCTAGGTGATGAAGTGCAAAACTGTGGTTTTTCCCTGCTTTATCTGTGCTAAAGCACCTCTTTGCAGTGCCTGCAGGATCACTCAAATGAAGCCAAAGACTTGGTCTCACTTTGAACCAAGGAACAAGCTTCCAGTCTTCAGATCAAGGTAGAGTTAAACTAGTTGTTGACCCAGAGGTCAGGCCAGCATATATCTCCCCACCCTCTGGAGACTGGAATAGGGCTGCTGCTCAGTCCAGCTTTTCTGTTGACCTGTTTCATTTCTTCCCCAAACTTGAGTGTTTCTTCCTTATCTCCTTTTCTAGCTCAGCTTCTTTATAGATGATTTCTTTTGCTTAATGACCTGACTAATTTGTTGAAGTTGGACTATCAACAAAAACATTTTATGCTAGAAACTTAATTTAAGAATATGCGTTGAGTTACTCTCCTATATAAACTGATATTTATAAAGTTTCTGGTTGGGTTTGCTCTCCTTCCACTCTCTTCTTACCCAATCTTGGAATAACTTCTCAACTGGGTTTCCCTTGGGGACAATGCTGAAATTAAAAATTAAAGAAAGCAGGTGATGAGACTGGACTCCTGAGTGGACAGATCGATAATCCTGCCATCAACATTTTCATCTCCCTGAAGATCTTCTGGTGAGATTATTGAATGGAATGTTACAGAAGGCCTGTGGAGGAATTTTTTAAAATAAACATTTTATTTTCGAGGACTAGCTCAAAGGTCAGATTGTCTTAGGCTAGTAAATTAAGGCAGGAACTTTAGAGGGAAAAAAGTGTAGATTTGATTATTCTCTGGCTGCCTAAAATGGTAGAGATAAATATTATAATGAAAAAAGCTCTACATTTTGCTCAGTTTTTCATACAAATAGCCTCAAAGAGGGGTTAATTTGATGCAGGCATTTTGAACAAACGGGGGTTTTCAACCTGCTGGCTTTTGCTGCTTCGGGCCAAACAGGGATTATTATTTCTACCTACACCCCTAAAAAAAGTCTGGAATGATCGAGTCTCTCTATCTCTTTTTAAAAATATGGTTTCTATAGTTGTTTGCTCCCCCCCCCCCCTTTAAAGAAGAACCCAGCGGATTAATTCTATCACTTTTTAAAGAAAATTGTGTTAAGAAAACAAAAGAAGTGCAGTGTACTGATTTTAAAGTTAGGACTGTCGTTCTGGGTGACATCTTTTAAAGACTTTGCTCAATATACAATTGTTGTTGTTTAAAAATTAAGGTTTAGAATTTGCTGTCGCCTTGTTTATTCCCTGCTTCCGGATTAAAGGAAAGCCGGTAATTCCTCGCTGTCCCGGGCTCCAGACGCTGCGGTTTAAGGGGATGCGCGTCAGTGGCCATCTCCTTAGGTTGGCTGCATTGCCTGAGCGCAGAGTGTTGATTTGCTTAGCGGGGGGGAGGGGGATCTATTTTCTTTGGTCCCTGGGCGCGTGTTTAATTTAATTTAATTTTCTGCGTAGTCTCGGGTGGTGAGGAAGCAGCCTTTTACACTTTGCTTTGGTTCCCAACGAGAGTCGGGGCTTCTGGAGCTCTAGGGACAGCGAGGAGAGCTTGGGATGACTGAGAACCGGGAATAAAGAGGCCGTTCAAAAGTGCCGCTTTGCACTGTTCTTTCAAGCCCATCTACTGGGGCTTTCAAGCTCACTCCCTAACTTTATTTTTTAGACGAACACTTCTTGCTGAGCAAGAGCGAACGGCGGAGGCGCCCTCTCCTTCCCCTTCGGGGTTCGAGGTTGAGGTCTGCCCCCAATTCCCCTCATTCTCTTTTTAGTGAATTCAGCGGGAGGTTTTGAGCCCAGGAGAATTAACGAGCCTTTCTAAACGCTAGGTCCTCTTTCCTCGCTCCTCTCATCGACGTGCAGGCTGCTCTTAGAAAGACCCTCCGAGACCCCCTGGAAGGGTTCGGCGCTGGCAAGCGGCGTCGTCCGCCGGCGGGTTGCAGCGAAGGTTGGGGCGGCAGTCAGGTCTCCCCTCGAGCCCAAGCTTCCGCCGCCTGTCCCCCTTGGGCTGCAGGCCGAGCTGTCTCTTGCGGTGCCCGCGCACACAAAGACTTTGCGGCCGCCTCCGCCAGCTGCGCGGATAGCGAGCGCCACCATGTGCCCCGTGCCCGCTCTGCAGCGTGCCGGGCGCGGGCGACACCGGACCGACCAGCCGGTGCTTTCTGGAGCCTCTCTGGCTTCGAGCGAACCCATCGTGAGAGTCACCGAGGTGAGCTTCCTTCGAGCTCACTCACACCTCGGGTCTCAAGACTGTGGTGCTCGGTGGCCGGATTCCTTTTCTCTTTCGCTCCAAAACCCAGCGTCCTCCCATTGCCCTAAGCCCTGTCCCACCCCATACCCGGGTGGCAGACTAAGCGCTTGAGTCCTGCCATTGTTCCCCCCCGCCGCCCGCCCCGGGCCTGCTTGGGCTTAGACCCGCCAAGGTTGTTCTCGATGTTGTTTAGATTTCTCTCTATACTTTAGCAAAGGCTCTGCTCTTTTTTTTAGTCAAACTGCTCTGTTGACCGGCACCTGCCCACCCCACCCCCACTTCCCCTTGGCCTTCTACAAAGTACAGCGTCCTCCATTGACGGGAAGTTTTATTCTTGTCATTTTATTACGGGTTTGCCAGACTTGAATGAAAGAACGTGTGCACCTTTTCTCACACTGTTACCATATGGGAAACAAAATTAAGTTTGGCTGTGATTTTTGATTTCAGTAATCAAAGAACAATTTAGCCACTTTAGTGACTTCCTAGGGGAGCATCTTATTGACAGACAGACACAGATGTATAATCATTGCACCTGTTGAAAAGCACTCAGCTTTTCTTTACCATATTGTACCTAAAACCCAACAACCTCTCTTAGGCTTTCTTTCCCCTCCCTTCTTGCCCCTCCACCCTTTGGGCAGCTGAATACTTGAGGAGTGCTAGCAACATTCTACAGGCCCCATATTTTGGTGACATCTGAAGCAAGGGGGGGGAATGGATCAGTCCCTCTGCAGAATGTACCTGCTGCTTCCTGGGCAGCCTTAGCAGCAGAGTCCTCGCCTAGTGAACCTCTCCCTCTGGCCCGGTACTCTCTTAGGCGCCTCCAGGACTTGGACCCTCTGGTCTTGAAAGCTCAATGAGTAGGTTTGGATCCATGGGTTTCACTTTGTGCTCTTGAGCTATGCCAAGGATTAAGCTTGGTGTTTATTTTTGGTTATGCATGCACACATCCGTAAGTGTTTAAGTGATGATCTGCTGTATAAACATCTTCCTCAACACTCAAGAGTTCTCAGAGCTGCACACCTGTGTGTGATGTGGCTCCAGCCACGCCCTACTGATACCAGTAGCAAGGAGGGAAATGGCCTATCTGGTCTGCAGTGACAGGGCCAAGACACTGAAACCGCAGGTAGAAGCAGTTTGGCCTCCTGGAGCCCCAGGATATATTTGACACATCCACCCCCAGAGCCCCAACTACCCTCCCTCACTCCCTCAAACCAGCGGTGAGGGGACCCCCCACCTCCACCCCTCTCTCAGGGTCCGGAAAGCCGGGAAGCACTGGAATGTCGAGTTCTCTCACCCTTTTGTGCCTAGGTGTTGCAAACCACTGGAGGACAGAGCTTTGTGCTTTGATCTTATGTCCCAGTCATTCTTTAGCACAGAGGGGTGAGTTTAAATTAAATTTCTTTCTCTGCTGATAAGTTCTAATGGGCCTCAGAAGGTGAATAATTATGCAGTAACATTTCATGGGTTGTTGGAGTGGGAATTCCCACTGTGCTGTCACCAGGAACAGCGTTTCCCTTGTATGCTCAATGCTAAATGAAGCTTCGCAAGTAAGCCACAAGTGTCTTTCAAAATCTCGCTGCAGATGATCTAATTCTCCTCTGCTCTCACCTTTCTTGCCCTTGCAAAGCAGTTTGGCATCACTTTTAAATTTAAGTTTTATTTGAGGCAAAAGTACTTTAAAAATCTCTACTAAAGGATCTTATATTTGAGTGTAAAATATTTTTTGCTTTGATGATTAAAATGCATTCCTATCAAGACAAAGTACACATTGATGAAAGCTGAGGCTGCATTTTCCTGGAAAAGGGCAGACAAGCCACCTGGTATTTGCCTTCGAATACTTGGACTTAGTTTTGCCATCTCTTTTCACTTATTTTTGCAATTTTGTTCTTTTTTGCTTGCTTCCTGAGAAAAAAGGTCAAGATCTGGAGCTGCTGCAATCATGTTCTAAACCAACATGGTTTGCCGTTCAGAAATGGACTTTCTATGGGGGAGGGGAAGGTTAAAAGGCATTAATGCATTGCTGCTTCATTCAAAATGGCCATCTATGTATTAGAAAATGTGGGCTTAATTCTTTAAGATTCTGATTTATATTTAACTTCCCAAGATAGATAAGAAACAGCACCAACAGTTGAATATTTAAATGGATCACGACATTTTGACATTTTAAAATCAGACATTTAGTCTAAATCAATCTAAATTTGTAATTTAAAAACACAATGGAACTTTTTATAGTTTTCTTTTTTAAAGAAAATCCTTTATATCTCACTCACATCAGTGTTTCATTGCTTAGCATTTTCCTTGTTTACTTTTCTTCTCTTTAAATTTCTTCCTTTAAATGAATTGAGAGCCTACAGGTTTGAAGATTTCTAAATCAACACGTAGAAACTGGAGCCTGCTTATCAAGTTTTCACCCCACTCTTGGCAACTAATTTGAAAAGGCCCAAACAATGAGTTGATTTACATTATGCACATTTCCCCCAGTACTCCATGTGACTGTTGAAAAAAAACCTTAATAATTTATCTAGGGTTATCTTTATGTCTTTGAGGGAACAATCCTCCTAGCTCTCAGTTTTTTAGCCATTCCATTTTAAGCACTGAAATAGAAGAAAGAAAGTACATGTCATGCCCTCCCCCTGCGCCAGAGTTCAGGTGATTGTCTGATTCAACTGAAAATAAAGGATTTGTACTGCCCAATTTTGCACCCAATTTAATGTCCCTAATTATTTGGGTACCCTATCAGGTTTCCCATCATTTAAGGAAGTTTTGTGCTCATTCTTCTACACTGATCAATGCTTCACTTCTTTCTTACATACCTGTCCCTTAGTTTGGCTTTTTTTTTTTCCCCATAAGCACTTCCCCTTTCAATTAAACAAACAATGGCCTTCATAAAGGGAGGGGGAACCTAGTAGGTGGAAACGCATTGAAGAGTATTCACACTGATTTAGTGAATCAGTATTACCAAGTTATTAATATTCTTTAACAGGATTTGACTGTAGATATATGAAGTTTCTATTTAAGGGATAATCATTTTTATAACATTAAATTATATTTCTCCCAAACCTTTAAGAAAATAAGGTTCTTGTAGGTGATAATTCAGTAGCTCTTGTACTATGAGGCTAATTAAGGTTTGTTCTTTTTCCCAATAAATAATGACTTGGTCTTAAAACTGTAGTGGTTAAAGAACATGTATATCATATTTCCTTCCCTAAACAGTGACATATTTTAGTTTATTATCACAATCGAATGTTGTAATAGTAATGAATAGAAAGCAGCAAAACAACCTTGTAAATATTTTGGTAACAGAACGTTATATATTCTTCAGTTGCACATATTTTGTAGAAAGCACATGATATAACTATTTAGCATATAATATTTGAATAGCATATAATAGTATAGTAAATATTATATAATTATTAATGTGAACATTCTTTGCTTAGTGACATGTTCACTTGAATGTTTTAATATGTATTAAAATCAGAATCAGTGATTTTCCCAGGGAAATTAGAATCAGTGAAGTGTCCTACTCTTAAAATTCTACCTGTTGTTTTCCAGAGAAAATTTTAGTTCTGAAAGAGGGGTAAAATACTGATCCCTTTTGTAGAAAAATGGTATTTATGTCTGAGAAGTAGTTTAGAAAACTTTTATTATTTTATACTCCAAAAGCAAAGGTATTTTTTAAACTTCATTTTTTAAATTAAACTCTTCATTTTGGAATAATTTTAGATTTACAGAAAATTTGTAAAAATAGAAGAGCGAGCTCTAGTAGTTCTCTATATTGTTACCATCTTACATTATATGGTACACTTGTCAAACGTAGGATATCAATGTCAGTATATAATTTTTCAAAATAAAGACTTTAAACAAATGTTGCAGTGCACATCAGTCAGTGGTAGATTGTAGCTTAGGAAAGTGCTTTTTTTTGCTTAGCTTCTTATGGCCAACTGGGCTATGCAAACGCTATGTACCACATTAGCAAATTTACCCAGAAAGCTATTCCTCAGGGATATGTTTTAAAAATATAGCTTCTCAGAGTAAAAAAGGTTTTTTTAAAGAATTTCTCTCATAGTTAATTAAAATCTAAGAAGACATATCTAGTTCAGTTTTCATTTTTATTTCATGTATGGAAGTATCAGATTACATTTTGAATGGCTGATAATTTTACCCCAAATTTTCAAAAACCAATGTTCTATTTGTAGCCTAGACCTGCTTTTTATTCTATAATTTAAAATGACATTTAATTATTATTGTCCATAATATAGAAACTACAAAAGAGAAATAGTCTAATGGTTCTATTTATTTCCTCCAAATTTTAAGGTCACTTTTGCTAAGGAACTGAGTTTCTCAGAATACTAAAAGCTTTACAATTTAAAGGTTGGGTCTTTTTGTTTGTTTTAAATGTATCTCATACAGTCCATGGAGCAATACATTTGCAAGGGTCTTTGTCTTGTTTGAGTGAGATTATAAGGAGTTCATAAAAAAGGAAAGTATTCTTTATTTAAAATGTATTTTTACTCTACCTAGGGTTGTTGGGTAAAATATAAGATACACAGCTAAATTTGAATTTTAGATAAACAACAAATGATTTTTTAGTATAAGCATATCCCATGCAATATTTGGGACATAATAATACTAAATAGGATATGTTTTTTTTTGAAATGCAAATTTAACTGGATGTCCTAATTTTTCATTTTTCAAAAAATGAAATTCATGTATCTATAAGGACATGATAAAACATAAAATATATTTATCTAAAAATAAAAGGCAATATAAAAACAGAGTAACTCATGCCTGTTCGTGAAAATGCTAAGCATGGCATTCTGTACTATTTTAAAGGGGAAATGGGAGGCATAATAAAGTTAAGATTTACTTATTACCTGTAGGGTGAAAATATAAAACTGGTTTTCCTATTACTCTTTTCTGTTTCTTATTTTTCAGCTTGTTTGGCTTCATTTGGGGCTATCCTTATACATTTAAAATACTAGTACTACTCTGCCATACTAAGAAACTACATTTACCTTGTTTTCAAGAGAGTAGTATTATGCTGATGTACACTGGTCAGCACCTCCTCTCTTCTTTCTAATATTAATGCTATTAAAAAAAGAGGTATCTAAAAAAAAAAAAAAAATTCCAATTTCTGTTCATTAGATTCATGCAGTTGAGACCTTATCCTGAAGTTTTGCTTCTGAAGTTTCTTTTCTACAGATACTTTACACCTACCTGCTGGTTTAATTCCTCTTACTTCAATTGCATAATTGTGGACTCCTATGTTTCCAGAACTCATATATAAGTTGTAACAGCAGTACTACATATGAAATTCAGTTGGGAGGTATTCCACAAATTATGACTAAATAATCAGAAGTTAAAGTTCTCTACATCAGGACAGTTTGTTTTTCCTTCTGTGGTAGTATTGCTATAGGGCATAAAGATAATATGCATTTATAGCTTCATGACATTTTCTTAAGAAGCAGTCCATTATTCTATGGTAACAGTTTTCTCTCTTATGATTCATTTATACTATTAGTTTGATTTTTCTAACAGTTTCCCATTTCTTGATAATTATTATTTGTGATTATCCCCAGAAATAGTAAGTAAAGGTCTGTGTAGCCTAGACACAGTACAGGCTAATAAGAAGTGAAGGGGAGAATGAACCTGGCATTTGAGGTTTATCCATTGTAGTTTCACACAGAGCAAAGAATAAGTAAAAGTAATATTAACAAGTAATGTATGCCAATCAGATAAATTGTCAAGAACAATACAGGCAGTCTTTTTACCCATAAACGAGGAATTTATTGAGGACCATGTTTAAAAGCTACCCCCTCCGAGTTTCCACTTTTCCTAGGCTCTTACTGTAAGGGTTCAGAAGAAAACTAGTTAAGTGGGAAGTTTAGGAAATTTTATTTTGGAGGCTGCCTTGATTGTAGCACTTCCTAGAAAAGTAAATTGTAAACAAATTTTCACACATTATCATACTTTCTTTCTCCCACTTTAATTTGTTTTATTAATACCTTTTTTTTTTTTCCCCCAGCTGCACCTATAGCTGGCATGTGGAGGTTTAAACACATGCAAGAATAAACCCATGCCTCAGCAGTGGCCTGAGCCACAGCTGTGACAATACTGGATCTTGAACCTGCTAGGCTACCAGGGAACTCCTGTATTGTAAAAAATGTAACTACCTCTGTGAATTTTAATGGAGGCACTCACATACAAATGGAAATTTGTCAAATCATATTACCTCAGTTCTAATCTAAAGACTTTCCATTTCAGTAGAAGTTTTAAACTTCATTTTTTTGGAGACTATTAGATGCTCAATGAAGATATTCTAGAAAGTACAAGAAATTGTGAAGAAGCAGAGAAAACAAATTATCTTAAAGCCACTTCTGAGACAATAATTATGTCTTATAATCATTTTTTATATGTGATTTTTTCTTAGATACCTCTGTAAGAATATACAACCTTATTCCCTAATATTAAAATAAATTCCCCTCACTATTTAAAAATTATCTGCAGGAGTTCCCGTCGTGGCGCAGTGGTTAACGAATCCGACTAGGAACCATGAGGTTTCGGGTTCGGTCCCTGGCCTTGCTCAGTGGGTTAACGATCCGGTGTTGCCCTGAGCTGTGGTGTAGGTTGCAGACGCGGCTCGGATCCCTCATTGCTGTGGCTCTTGCTTAGGCCGGCGGCTACAGCTCTGATTCAGCCCCTAGCCTGGGAACCTCCATATGCTGCAGAAGCGGCCCAAAGAAATAGCAAAAAGACACACACACACAAATAAATAAATAAAATAAAAATTATCTGCAAACATAATTTTATTTTATTTTTTGCTTTTTAGGGCTGCACCCTTGGCATATGGAGGTTCCCAGGCTAGGGGTCAAATTGGAACTACAGTTGCTGGCCTATGCAGATCTGAGTGACGTCTGTGACCTACACCACAGCTCATGGCAACGCTGGATCCTTAATCCACTGAGTGAGGCCAGGGTTTGAACCACAACCCCACAGCTCCTAGTCGGATTTGTTTCTGCTGTGCCACAATGGGAACTCCTGCAATCATAATTTTAAACTGTTATAAAATACTGTATGGGCTTATGTATCAACATTTTACTACTTCCCTGATATGCAAAGTTAGTTTGTTTCCAAATGATTGAATATCCTTATGCATGACTTTTTGTTCTAATTTCCGATTATTACCTTAGGATACTATAAGGGGAAGGAATTCTTGAGGGATAAGAACATTTCAGAGGCGCTAGATAGAGATGACCAGATTACTGTCCCTGAAGTGTGTAGTAGTTTCTACTCCAGAAAAAAGCGGTTAAGAAAACCAGCCTTGAGTGCACTGAATTCTTCATTTAATAAGGAAGAAATGAATTTTATTGCTTTAAGTTGCAGATTTCAAATTTCTAAACTTTTCTTCCATATGTTTATTTGCTATTTGTATTCCCTGTTTTCTGAATTGTCCTTCCATGGTTTTGTCATTTTCTGAATGAGTTGTTTACTTGGTTGTAAAATCAAACAGATGATCTAGGCCAATGGAGAACATTCTGGAAAAGGAGTGCTGGCTCTAGAAACAGAAACTCTTCTTCAAGCCTTTGCACCATACACTTTCCTTCAACTGGAACCTGCAAATCAGTTTCCTTTTCTTAGTACTAGATTAACGCATTAAGTGGGCAGAATGGAACCTAATATATGCTATCATCTTACAAAAGAATTTTGGGAAACAATCAGTTCTATTTCTGTCACATGGTACTAAATACGGATTCACTTGAACAAGTTAGTTGTAACTGGTTGAAAGCTAAAAAAAAAAAAAAAAGGATTCAATCAATGAGTCTATAGTCTGCCCCCAAAAAATGACTTAAGATTTTTATAGTTAATTTTTCTTTACTGAATTTGCTAAGTGTATTGGTTTCTGGCTGCATGGAACCACAGAACAGACCTATAAAAAGAGTTCATTCATTTATGGCCACCATAGAAAATGAGTTTGATTTGAATCAGCTGTCATAGCAGGATGAAGAGGTCTATTTAAAATTTTTGCTACTTTATGGCCAATGGGCAAAATAGTGTCCAAGTCAGGTCTATTTAATCACTGATTAATTGTTAAAGGTTTTAAAAAGTTTTTTACATAATTGTACATAATTAAAAGTTATTCTTTTACAAGCTTGAAATAATACCTATAGGGCATATTCATTAGCCCTTGCAAGGAATGCTTAAATCCAACCACTAGAGAGTCTTAAACTCTTGAGTTGTTATGAGAAGGGAAGAAAGAAGAGGCTGAGTAGATTGGAACATACATCATATCTCTAATATAGCCTCAGCTTGTATTGAGGAAACAGTATCTCATAGTGACTATTTTATTTTATTTTATTTTTTGCTTTTCAGGGCTACCCTTGTGGCACATGGAAGTTCCCATGCCAGGTGTTGAATCAGAGCCAGAGCTGCTGGCCCACACCACTCCACAGTAGCACAACATGGGATCTGAGCTGTGTCTGCGACCTACACTACAGCTCATGACAACACTGGATCCTTAACCCGCAGAGCAAGGCCAGGGATCAAACCTGTATCCTCATGAATACTAGTTGGGTTCATCACTGCTGAGTCACAGTGGGAACTCCTTCATAGTGATATTTTAAATGATATGTTTGCTTTTCTTCAAAACTTTAAAAAATCAAATCAACAGATTCTGAATGCCTATTTTGTGTTCAGTACTTTGGGTTAAAAATAAGCTGTAAGCATGATCATGAATCACAGTCATAATTTGAGAACTTACTTATAATTGTAAAACAAAAGTAAGATATTTCTTGTGTTCCTTAAGGAAAAAAAATATTTGAAAAAATAAAAATCACCCCATCATCCTGACCTAAAATTTACTATTTAAAAATTTGACAATATGTAAACATTATAGTATTATAATTTAAAAATGTTCAAAGTGTGCTAAAATAACTTAAATCTTGGTCTGTGAGTGTATATGTATTTACCTGGAATTAAGCCCAATCTATTTTACTCTAAAATATTTATAAAGGGGCAGTTTAGTTTGTCTTCCAAATAAAGTTGATTAAAGTAAACTTAAATATTCTCTTGTGTATAATAAACTAATACAATTTACTGATGTTGCTAAATAGACTTGTAAAAGTAACTACTTTCTTTAACTATATATAGGAAATTCTGAGTACCACCCCCCCAAAAATGGATACAAGAGCCTATGCCTTTTAAAAACTCTATTGCAACACTTAAACCTGATTTCTTTTTTTTTTTTTTTGTCTTTTGTTGTTGTTGTTGTTGCCATTTCTTGGGCCGCTCCAGCGGCATATGGGGGTTCCCAGGCTAGGGGTTGAATCGGAGCTGTAGCCACCGGCCTACGCCAGAGCCACAGCAACGCAGGATCCGAGCCGCGTCTGCAACCTACACCACAGCTCATTAACCCACTGAGCAAGGCCAGGGACCGAACCCGCAACCTCATGGTTCCTAGTCGGATTCGTTAACCACTGCGCCACGACGGGAACTCCCAAACCTGATTTCATTAATTGTTCTATTTATGCTCCAGTTTATAACTTCTATTCATGAATCTTATATTTAAAATCTCTGATTGTGGAGACGGTTTTTTAAAAATTTTGGTCTAGAATAGTGAGTGGTTCTTAATTTTGTTGTTAACAAACCCTTTGAGAATTCGTTGCAGGCTGTGGATTTTATCTTAAGAATATGCTCATCTTAGCACCTCTCTGATACCTATCAATGGACACTAGATTTAGAGCCAGAGAACTTAGATTTAGAACTTGAGAACTTAGTTTGTTTGCACTACTAAAATGCTACATGTTTTAGAATAGTTTTACTTGAGTAAGTCAAAGAAAGTGTCTTTTATATTCGCCGCTATAATCCACCTTGATAAAAGAGAATGTAGGAGTTCCCGCTGTGGTGCAGTGGAACCATGAGGTTTTGGGTTCCATCCCTGGCCTCCCTCAGTGGGTTAAGGATCTGGTGTTGCCATGAGCTGTGGTCTAGGTTGCAGATGGCTCGAATCTGGCGTGTTGCTGTGGCTGTGGCATAGGCCAACAGCTGTAGCTCCCACTGCACCTCTAGCCTGGGAACCTCCGCATACCACGGGTGTAGGCCTAAAAAGCCGGAAAAAAAAAAAGCGAATGCAGAGAAAGGAGATGGTTAATTTTTTTGGTTTTTTTTTGACAGACTGGAGTTTCTGTGACGATTCCAATATTTACTAAAAGAGCAACTTGAAATACATAACATCAGAGAAAAGCCTGGGGGTGTTCTCCTTTACATTTCATAAGGGTATGATTAAAATTTTGTGATATTTGCACTTCTCTTGCTTGTTCTGCTGGGTTTGTGATATACTAGTGGTCACTCCAAATGTTTAAATTATGTCTAGGTTAATGTCATAGGTCTTCTATTAATATGGAAATAGATAGAATTTTATAGTTCATCATTAAACATCCCACTTTTACTTTATTTTATTTTTCCGGCCATGCCCATGGCATGTACAATTTCCTGGGCCAGGGATTGAACCTGTACCACAGCAGTGACAACACTGGATCCTTAATCCTCTGAGCTACCAGGGAATTCCTAAACATCCTGATTTTAAAACAATTTCATTACTGAAGCTGCATTTATTTTTACAATATCTGGAAAGTCATTCATATGAATAGAAGCCTCGGTATAGTTGAGCAAACCTGAACCACTTTTGATGACTCCACCTTAGCCCACACAGTACCCAATGCATATGTTACTTTTTTTTTTTCTTTTCAGCTGCAACATTTGTAAATCTGCCTTGGTCTTTGCATGATACAGCTATCAAGATCTTTTTTATCTTAACTGAAGAGAGGAATGATGCATCAGCAAGTGGGCTGCAAATGGAACAAAGAGTTATGATAAACACCCTGAAAATAAAGATAGCAGGGGTGATTCAACAGTGAGAGACAATCCAGGTAGCCATCAGGGTCTAATCTTTTTCTACACTTGAGTGTGTGTGTGTGAATGTAGGGAAGACAATTGTGGGGAAAAGGTGCTATTGCTAGAGCAGCTAGCCCTGCCAAATTGTTTCTGCATTATGTATAAGAATTTTTTCAGAATGTGAGTGGGCAGGAAAAAAAAATCCAGCTTCACATCAGAATGTTAACCAAAGAGGAACCATGTACCTCTGTATTTTTGCAGTGTAAGGAGGAGGCATACAGCAAGTTATTTTCTAAGTTTACAACTCCAATAAAAAAAAAAATATGTATTTTTGTCTTTTCCCAGCTGTGTCTGCAACCTACACCACAGCTCACGGCAATGCCAGATCCTTAACCCACTTAGTGAGGCCAGGGATTGAACCTGCGTCTTCATGGTTTCTAGTCGGGGTCATTAACCACTGAGCCATGATGGAACTCCTACAACTCAAAAATATTACTTAACCATTTCAGATTCCATCCTAGGGGGCTAATGGGTTAGTTGAGTGTGGGTTATACAGTCTGATTTTCTGAGTTGAATCCTCATTCTATCACTTCCTTTGCATTTGGCCTTGGGAAGATTCCCTAATTACTCTGTGCCTCAGTTTCCCCATTTGGTAAAATCTGAATAAAAGAATGATTCTTCTTGTCAGTAAGTTAATGCCTATAAGGCTCAATCATAGTGCCTGATAAATGAATGCTCAATGAATGTGAACTTAATTTCTTAAGTTCTATATAAAAACTATATATAGTATAGAAAAACTAGAACTTATAAGGCTAGCTTATTTTATTGATCTTATTATTGCTACCACTAATGAAAGGAACATTCCATTTTATAATGGAAGGCATTCTGTTACCTTCAAGGTTTTCTCCTTTCTCCATCCTTGTGAGCCATGTTGACCTTGCTCTTACTTAATGACCTCCTCTTCCTCTTGCTTTCCTTTGGTGTCCTGCACATACCATCCTGCGAAAGCCAGGCTTTTCCTGTTTGGCTTACATGTTGCTATTAACCCATCTCTTCTCAGAGATTTAGCTCTAGGAAACTAGAGACTAAAGGAATTTATAAAACTAATGTAGGCAAAGGTGTAACTCTGCTTTAACTGGGGCCATGGAAATAGGAATTTTAAATTTGCACATATTTTCTTAGGTTTTCTGAGTATTTGATGGTGGAATATTTTTTTCTTCCAGTCCTAAACTAATTGCTTGAGTGTATTACATTTTTTATTGTTTCAGCATTTTAAGTGTTTTTTTCTTCTTTCTTTAGTTGGTTATTTCTCTTTCTCTCTCTTTTTTTGCTTTACAATTGTCCATAATGTTCCAGTAATTTAACAACTTCAGCTCTTCCTAGAATCTATTCTTGACTCTTTACTGGGCAGAAATATTTTAGCCATATATTACATTACTGTGATGTAGTAAAGTCGATGATCAAACAAAATACCTCCATTCAATAGCAAATTTTACTTGGCTTACAAAGAATAGCATTCCATCATCTACTACATCTACAAAAACAGACTGGTTTACAAGATCATTCTTTCCTTCAGTTTAATAATGCAGCAGTGACTGAATTCATATATAGTTTTTCACACCTAATTGTCTAACTTTTGCTTTTTTGAAATCTCAGGAAACATCTTATTAAGCAGACCTTCAAGCAGTTTACAAAGAAAAACATTTCGTAGGATTAAACTGGACCTTGATAATTAAGCATAAATCATTAAGAAAACATGCCTCACAAACTCTATTTATTTACTTATTTATTTTTGTCTTTTTGCCTTTTCTAGGGCCTCGCCCGCCCGAGGGATATGGAGGTCCCCAGGCTAGGGGTTTAATCGGAGCTGTAGCCGCTGACTTATGCCACAGCTACAGCAACGTGGGATCTGAGCCTTGTCTGTGACCTACACCACAGCTCTCGGCAATGCTGGATCCTTAACCCACTGAGCAAGGCCAGGGATCGAACCCAAAACCTCATGGTTCCTAGTTGGATTCGTTAACCACTGAGCCACGATGGGAACTCCACAAACTCAGTTAGATTGATGATGCTTTTCAGCAAATTTCCATAGAAGTTATACTCATGGATAATGTACTTTGGTCTAAGAAGTGTGTCTCTTTTTCAAAATTTTTTAGAATGTGGAATTCTCATGTTTTTGAAATTTTACCCAGGTAAAAAGTGTCCAAATCCACAGCACTTATACATGTAAGTAATACTAAAGGAAAAGCATATTTATACATCAGTCTGAATTCAGTCTTACTATTGTGGTATGGATGTAGAGAATATATTTAGGGTGTGGCTGGTTAAGTTTATTAGACCATGTAACTCCTGCCAAAACTTCAGTTTTATCCTTACACAGACCTGATATACTCCTATGAGCAATGACTGATTCCTCAATTCATCTAGCCATCTTCTTGAATAAATTGTGGAGACAAGTCCTTGGTGCTATCTATGATGGAGACTTTAGGCTCTGGAGTTAGGTAAGGGTGTGAATTCCAAAGCCAAGTTGTAACAAATTTTAATCTTCTCAGACTTCACTATTCTTCTCTTTAAAGAAACATAATGTTGGAGTTCCTGTTGTGGCTCAGCGGAAATGAATCTGACTAGTATCCATGAGGATGCAGGTTAGATCCCTGGCCTTGCTCAGTGGGTTAAGGATCCGGCATTGCAGTACGCTGTGGTGTGGGTTGCAGACATAGCTCCGACCCCGAGTTGCTGTGGCTATGGTGTAGGTTGGCAGCTGCAACTCTGATCAACCCCTAGCCTGGTAACCTCCATGTGCCTTGGGTGAGGCTCTAAAAAGGCGAAAAAGAAAAGAAAAAAAGAAAAAAGAAAAAAAAAGATAATGTTAATAAAATGTGCCATTATAGGGTTGATATGAAGACTAAAGAAACAGTGTACAGAAAGTACTTATCCCATGCCTATGTGAAAAATTTCACAAAAATATTAGCTCTCATTAGAAGCAGTAGTTTAAAATGGTTTTAGGAAAGTTCAAAAGCATACAGAATCAGAAGCATGTGAAAGCTCATATATTTACAATATTAAGAAGTTTGTTTTTACTTGCTAGCATGTAATATAGCTATGTAGTGAACAGAGAAAAAGGTTAAGAAAGTAGAACTTAGTATAAACTTCTGTTCAATAAATCTAGTCTCAAGATAAAAGGAAATACCAGCAACAACAGAATCTGGTAGCAAAAGTAAAGAGAGAAAGACAAATGCATTCCAAATCCTGGCTTAGCAATGAGGATAGGTAACATGTTGCAATGGAAAAAGCACAGGGCTTGAAGGCAAGTTATGTGAGTTTTTGCTCTCATCAACATATGATGATGTTGGACTGGGTATTTTCAGTGTTCTCTTTGGGCTTTTATTCAATGGAAATCTGAAACAAAATAAAATAAAGTAAAAAAACCTCGTGTTCTCCATGGAATAAGAGTTTAAATAGATAGGCTTTGTAGTAGGCTGGGTGTTTTCCCAAAGATGTCCACATCCTAATTCCTGGAACCTGTGAATATGGTTGCCTCTATGTCAGAAGGGACTTTGCAGAAGTGATTAAGTTAAGAATCTTGAGATGGGCAGCTTATCCTGGATTATCTTCATGACACAAATGTAATCACAAGGCTCCTTCTAAGAGTAAGAGAGGAAGGTCAAAGGCGAGAGAGATGAAGATATGATGAAGGAAGCAGAGATCTGAGGAATGCAGGCCGAGGAACATGGGAAAAGAACAAGGAATGGTTTTTCCCTAGAACTCACACAGACTGATTTTACTTTTTTTGACCTCTAGAACTCCAAGATAGTAAATGTGGGTGTGTGTGTGTGTTTTTTGGTCTTTTTGTCTTTTTCTAGGGCCACACCCGAGGCATATGTAGGTTCCCAGGCTAGGGGTCTAATTGGAGCTGTAACCATGGGCCTAGACCACAGCCACAGCAACTTGGGATCTGAGCTGCATCTGCTACCTACACCACAGCTCACAGCAATGCCAGAGCCTTAACCCACTGAGCGAAGCCAGGGATCGAACCTGAAACCTCATGGTTCCTAGTTGTATTCATTAACCACTGAGCCACAACAAGAATTCCAATGTGTGTTATTTTAATTCACTAAGTTTGTGGTAATTTGTTATAGCAGTAATGGAAAAGTAGTACAGGTTTTATCAGTGTGGTTTTGCTAAACGGAATCCAGTTGTGTTACCTGAGGTACTATGTAGTGATCCATGCATTCTGAAACATAATTATGCTTTTTAAATGAGCTTTTACATGTCTTGTAATTATCACTTCTAATTTTCCCAGTTTCCTCCCTTGACTGGTTCTTATGAATGAATTTTCCAGACAATCTATGATTCTACTTTACTAACCCTGTTAGAATAAGAGCTCAGAATTAAAATAGTGAATACACAGAATTATTACAGGAAATATTTTCATACAATAGGTCATATGCAAAGCACTCTGCATGTACTATGAAACTGACACATTGAGTAGGTTAAAAACTAGGTTATTAGCTATGACCTAAGTTGACTTAACATAAAAACACACAGCTTATTTTAAAGAGTGGCAAGATATAAAGTAGGTTGATTGAGTTATAAAACAGGTGTGACATAGTGGTTTATTTCTTTTCATTACTATCTGTGCCTTATGCCTCTTACAGTTGTTTCCATTCTACTGGTACTCTCATTAGCATTTCAATTATTTTAAGACTCAATGAACAGCCTCCCTCCCAGGAAGAGAGGGTGGTACAAGGATAAGATGTGGCAATGGCTGAGGGCTACTACAATATGCTAACATTTAAAGGATGACTCTGATGGATACTGACCTCTCTGGTCAGCTGCCTTCACTATATTTAGGACTTTCTAGGCCAGGTATTCAGAGGTTCCATTCCATTGCCCCTATGTTCCCCCCTCGCCACGAATGGTACTTCATGTTTGTTTCTTGTAACATATCTAAGCCGAAAGGTAAAGGAGAAGCAGAGGGCAAGAGTGCTTGAGCAAACTTGAGTCAGCCTCAATAAGTATTAGGCTGAATCATGACTGGCAGAAGTCACTGTTTTCCCGAGACCAGGAAGTCCTTGAGAGGGCATGAGTAGTAATATAGACAGAAGTTTTGTGGGAAATGAGGCCCACAAGCATCTGAAAGAAATTTGTCAAGGTAAATTCAGGTACTAAAATATTTCAGAATTAAATACATAAACCAACTTTTACACTAGGATAAAAGATTAAAATTAATTAAGTTAAAGTAAACCTGCCATGTGGTAGAAAGGAAATATTTTTATGGACTTAAGCCATCCCAGAATAAAAGTTAACCATCCAGTAGGTCACTAAAGATTGATAATACCCATGACAAGGAGATGGCAATATGTGATTGCAGAAGCAAAAACAATTTGCAGCCAAACAGCTTATTTTTTCAGTAAAATATAAGCCTTATTTTAGTATCAGTAATGCACATTTGCTATGATGTCCTTTTGAGCTGAATCACCTTGAATATCTACAAAATCTAAGGCACTATAAGAAGACAATGCATTTTAAAGTTGCTGATTTGGTGTTCTGAATAATATGGCATTCATTACTTTAAGCCTTTAAGTAAACAATAAACCTAAACATATTATTATTTAATAATTAATTTATAAGAGCTTTAATGGGTGATTTCAAATGTAAAACCTAGACTTAAATCTGCTAAAGTACCTTTTCATTTTATTTTTTAAAATAGAAATCTCAATTCCTAATTTAGCTTCTTTTTCAGTTACAGAATACACTGCTTTAAGAAAAAGTATAAGGATAATATGAGAAAAAAATGTATATAAATGTATAACTGGGTCAATTTGCTGTATAGCTGAAATATACAGAACACTGTAAATAAACTATAACAAATTTGTTTTTTTTTTTTTTTTTTTTTTTGTTGTTGTTGTTGTTGCCATTTCTTGGGCCGCTCCCGCGGCATATGGAGGTTCCCAGGCTAGGGGTTGAATCGGAGCTGTAGCCACCGGCCTACGCCAGAGCCACAGCAACGCGGGATCCGAGCTGCGTCTGCAACCTACACCACAGCTCACGGCAACGCCGGATCGTTAACCCACTGAGCAAGGGCAGGGACCGAACCCGCAACCTCATGGTTCCTAGTCGGATTCGTTAACCACTGCGCCACGACGGGAACTCCACAAATTTGTTTTTAAAAAAGAAAAAGTATAGGGAGTAAAAGACTTCGAAAATTGATAGGGTGTGTGTGTGAATGATTGTTCATTTCAAAGAGATTTATACAAGTATTCCTTAAATCCTGAGCTCACTGAAGTAATTCCTTAGCTGGCTGGAATAATTCTGAGGACAAGGTGCTTTGATTCTATTAAACCCATTTTTTTTTTTTTTTTAATTTTCCCACTGTACAGCAAGGGGGTCAGGTTATCCTTACATGTATACATTACAATTACAGTTTTTCCCCCACTATTTCTTCTGTTGCAACATGAGTATCTAGACATAGTTCTCAATGCTATTCAGCAGGATCTCCTTGTAAATCTATTCTAGGTTGTGTCTGATAAGCCCAAGCTCCCGATTCCTCCCACTCCCTCCCCCTCCCATCAGGCAACCACAAGTCTCTTCTCCAAGTCCATGATTTTCTTTTCTGAGGAGATGTTCATTTGTGCTGGATATTAGATTCCAGTTATAAGTGATATCATATGGTATTTGTCTTTGTCTTTCTGGCTCATTTCACTCAGGATGAGATTCTCTAGTTCCATCCATGTTGCTGCAAATGGCATGATGTCATTCTTTTTTATGGCTGAGTAGTATTCCATTGTGTATATATACCACCTCTTCCGAATCCAATCATCTGCGGATGGCCATTTGGGTTGTTTCCATGTCCTGGCTATTGTGAATAGTGCTGCAGTGAACATGCGGGTGCATATGTCTCTTTTGAGTAGAGCTTTGTCTGGATAGATGCCCAAGAGTGGGATTGCGGGGTCATATGGAAGTTCTATGTATAGATTTCTAAGGTATCTCCAAACTGTTCTCCATAGTGGCTGTACCAGTTTACATTCCCACCAGCAGTGCAGGAGGGTTCCCTTTTCTCCACAGCCCCTCCAGCACTTGTTATTTGTGGATTTATTAATGATGGCCATTCTGACTGGTGTGAGGTGGTATCTCATGGTAGTTTTGATTTGCATTTCTCTTATAATCAGCGATGTTGAGCATTTTTTCATGTGTTTGTTGGCCATCTGTATATCTTCTTTGGAGAAATGTCTATTCAGGTCTTTTGCCCATTTTTCCATTGATTGATTGGCTTTTTTGCTGTTGAGTTGTATAAGTTGCTTATATATTCTAGAGATTAAGCCCTTGTCAGTTGCATCATTTGAAACTATTTTCTCCCATTCTGTAAGTTGTCTTTTTGTTTTCTTTTTGGTTTCCTTTGCTGTCCAAAAGCTTTTCAGTTTGATGAGGTCCCATGGGTTTATTTTTGCTCTAATTTCTATTGCTTTGGGAGACTGACCTGAGAAAATATTCATGATGTTGATGTCAGAGAGTGTTTTGCCTATGTTTTCTTCTAGGAGTTTGATGGTGTCCTGTCGTATATTTAAGTCTTTCAGCCATTTGGAGTTTATTTTTGTGCATGGTGTGAGGGTGTGTTCTAGTTTCATTGCTTTGCATGCAGCTGTCCAGGTTTCCCAGCAATGCTTGCTGAATAGACTTTCTTTTTCCCATTTTATGTTCTTGCCTCCCTTGTCAAAGATTAGTTGACCATAGGTGTCAGGGTTTATTTCTGGGTTCTCTATTCTGTTCCATTGGTCTGTCTGTCTGTTTTGGTACCAATACCACACTGTTTTGATGACTGTGGCTTTGTAGTATTTCTTGAAAAAATTAAAATGATATATTTTAAGACTATTTTAAGAACAATACAGCAATTTTAAACTTTTGAATTGTGGCAGTCCTTAAAAGCAGCAGGTCTCTACTCACTTTCTGCCTTCATCAGCTGAGAACCCCACATATCCTTGTGTACTCTTTGGGACCCCAATTTTCACCATGGTTGCTTGTTCCTGCGAAGGCAGTGACTAAGAATGCTGCCTGTAGATAATCCTTTAAAATCTTTTAAAATGCACGTAAAAAATTATATGGGGCTCTCAATTAGACAGGAAAATGTTTTACCGACATCTGTAGGTATGACTGTGGAATTGCCATGGATAGGCTCAAAGAGAACTTCGGCATTGCAGGTGTTTGTCAGTCTAGGAGGCATTACAGAATTGCAATCTGAGCTGCTCCTGCTCTGAGGATTTAAGCATATCCTTATTAGACTGCCCTTTCCCTCCTGCCTACCCTACTCTGGAAAGAGAAACCACCAAGGGCTTTACATTCACACTGAGCAAAAGGGGCCACAGGGCTTTCAGTGCCAATGTTTTTAAACAATACATCTGATTCTCAATCTCTTAATCTTATTTTTATTTTGCATTTTTTTAAAAAATGGCATAAAACGCAAATTTTTTTTTTAATTTTATTTATTTATTTTTTCCACTGTACAGCATGGGGACCAAGTTACATATACATGTATACATAATTTTTCCTCTCGTTGTCGTGTTGCAGTGTAGGTATCTAGACATAGTTCTCAATGCTACACAGCAGGATCTCATTGTAAATCCATTCCAAAAGCAAGTTTGCATCTGTTAACCCAAGCTCCCCAATCAACCCAGTCCCCCCACCTTCCCCTGGGCAACCACAAGTCTATTCTCCAAGTCCATGATTTTCTTTTCTGTGGAAATGTTCATTTGTACTGTATATTAGATTCCAGATATAAGTGATATCATATGGTATTTGTCTTTCTCTTTCTGACTTATTTCACTCAGAGAGTCTCTAGTTCCATCCATGTTGCTGCAAATGGCATTATGTCATTCTTTTTTTTATGGCTGAGTAGTATTCCATTGTGTATATATACACCACATCTTCTTAATCCAATCATCTGCTGATGGACATTTGGGTTGTTTCCAAGTCTTGGCTATTGTGAATAGAGCTGCAATGAACATACAGGTGCATGTCTTTTTTAAGGAAAGTTTTGTCCTCATATATGCCAAGAGTGGGATTGCTGGGTCATATGGGAGTTCTATGTATAGATTTCTAAGGTATCTCCATACTGATCTCTACAGTGATTGTACCAGCTTACATTCCCACCAACATTGCAGGAGGGTTCCCTTTTCTCCACAGCCCTTCCAGCACTTGTTATTTGTGGATTTATTAATGATGGCCATTCTTACTGGTGTGAGGTGGTATCTCATGGTAGTTTTGATTTGCATTTTTCTAATAATCAGGGATGTGGAGCATTTTTTCATGTGCTTGTTGGCCATCTGTATCTCTTCCTTGGAGAAATATCTATTCAGGCCCTTTGCTCATTTTTCCATTGCATTGTTGGCTTTTTTGCTGTTGCGTTGTATAAGGTTGCTTGCATATTCTAGAGATTAAGCCCTTGTCAGTTGCATCATTTGAAACTATTTTCTCCCATTCTGTAAGTTGTCTTTTTGTTTTCTTTTTGGTTTCCTTTGCTGTGCAAAAGCTTTTCAGTTTGATGAGGTCCCATTGGTTTATTTTTGTTTTTATTTCTGTTGCTTTGGGAACAAATGGCTTTAATTTTTTTCACAAAATTTCAGATTGCTGGCAGAGTGCACTTTAGAGAGGCTGATTGTGTCATTGTAAATGGAAAAAAATACAACTAAGAATAAAGATAAAATCACTAGAAATTACATATTTAAGTTAATGGAAAACATGACTCAGTTTACCAATATTGTTATTGACACAAAACTTTTAAATCATACTTATATTACAGAAAATAAAGTACATATACAATTTAAACAAATTACTTGATTGAATTATAATAAAGACATTTAAACTTTTTCTACCCATAATATAAAGGTAGCTCTGATTTAAGTAATTAAGTGTTCATACACAGGTAAGCCTATGATTTTTTTCTGCTAAACTCAAAGCTTGGAATAATGGAATCTTCAGAGTGGATCATATGACGCATTTCACTTACAGACGTGGAAGATAATACCTAATTCTGCCAGAAACTTATCCTCTCCATATTCGCCTGGCAAAGGAATATAATAGAATTTTGGGAATCTGAATATTCATTGAAAGGAGCACTGAGAGAGATATTGTAGGAGAAAGTCCTCACTAGCTCAAAGTACTCTAATATGTACCACAAAATTTGGGAAGTTCCAAATTAAAATCATTCTCCCTACAGTGTCACAGGTCCAGCAACATTTTACTCTCTCTTTGCTGAAATCTTTGAACCTAATTAACTGGACAATTTTTCCCTCTGGGAACAAATTCCCAATTTTATAGCAGAAGTTAATGGGAAAATAGATTCATTTTGCAGCCAACAAACTGCTTTATAAGTAAATGTGCCTTTAATTAAGTGAGGGATACAGGCTTTATCTCACTTAAGCAAATTTAGTAATTTTTGTTTCTTTTTAAAAATCTGAAGGGAAGATGGTGTGTAAACAGAATATGTCTGTATTTGAATACCATGATTCCACTGATACAAGCAATAAAGGAGACCAAAGCATGCCAAATAATTACCAAGTTCTCTTTCCTTGCATTACACAAAGATCAAAATATGTGTTAACTCTAACAGCATCACTGCACTGACTGTGCATTTACTAATTTAAAATATATGTCTCTATTTTTCAGGAGCTCTTGATGAGTTCCCTGTTCCTTTATTTTTCCATTGTGCAGAACCACTATCAAATCTGCATTCTGTATTGTGGAGAGTCTGTGAGCCACCATTAGGCACGTCCTCCCCTTACTGGCCTTATCAAGGGCGTGCTGAACCACCTGAAAGAGAGAAGGGCCTGTGATTGCTAGCTTGGGTTAGGTGCTAATCAACTTGCCCAAGTTGAAATGATTAAGGTAATCTATATATATTTATTGTGTATTTGCTTATCTCCAAGGAAAATGCCCTACTTTGTGAAATACTATACTCAACAGAAAGCCACAAAAAGTAATAGTGGACATATTATTTAAGACTTTTAATAAGAAAAACTTGGAGTTCCCATCGTGGCTCAGTGGTTAAAGACCCAGACTAGCATACATGAGGACTTGGGTTCAATTCCTGGCCTCACTCAGTGGGTTAAGATTCAGCATTGCCGTGAACTGTGGTGTAGGTTGCAGACCCGGCTCAGATCCCAGGATCCCGCGTGGCTGTGGTGTAGGCTGGCAGCTACAGCTTCGATTGGACCCCTAGCCTGGGAACCTCTACATGCTGCGGGTACAGCCCTAAAAAGACAAAAAAAAAAAAAAAAAAGAAAAGAAAAGAAAAAGGAAAAAAAAAGCTTTTGTGACAATGAATAAAAATTACATGGTTATGTGTATTAATAAGTGGTTCCAAAGTCAAAGCCAGAAATTAATATTTCAATACCTAAGTGGAATTTTCTAATTCACTTACTTCATTTCTTCTCACAGTTTTTGTGGGTTTTTTGTTTATTTTTTGTCTTATGTATAATTAAGCTGTAAAACCATCCTAGCCTAACAGCATCTCACCTCAATGATGTTACAGTGCTGTATATGAGAAATAAAAATGGAGGATGAAAACCAATACTTGCTGAACATATAAAATATTCCAATGATGGATATCTCATTTAAATCCTTGCAGTAACCCTGTGGGGAGCATTTTTATTTTTCTAATGAATAAACCAAGATTTGAAAAGTCCAGGTCACCTGGCCTAGGTCACACTGTTAGTAACTGATGAATTCAGGATTATAGCCTAGGTTATGTCTGATCCCAAAAGTCCTGTTTTATCTTCATAACACCCTATCATGAATAATAATCATCCACAAATAGCACCTGTGTGGTGATTAATTACATGGGCTTTTACATAGGACACCCTCTATTAGAATTTAGGGAAGTTACTTTTCTAAGCCTTAGGGTACTAATCTATAAAACGAGCATGATAATGAAATAAGCTAATTTATCAAGTTGTGAGGACTGAGACTGTAGCTGTTAACAGGCACTCGATAAATATTAAAGATTATCATTCATTCAATGTCTATTTGCTTCCTTGTTTCCTTTCCTAACCAAACTAATAGTCTATAGAAGGGAGAGTAACTAGCAGGCTCCAATAATAGTGTAGATTATTCTTTTATATATGTAGACTGCCTTATTATATTGTTTGGTATTACTAGGATAATAATAAAATAGGGAAGTAATTTTCCTTGGGCTTTTCCTTGAGTGAAGAAATATTTTAAGAATTGAGTCCTTGATAATGAGACTAAAAAGACTAATTCAAGTGAGAATACCTTTCTAAAACGCGAGATGCCCTGTGTCCCAAATCTCCCACCTTCCCACCAGCTTCTAATCTTTTTTTAAAGGCCAAAATCTTAATTAGAACTGGTGATACTTTGACTACAATTCTCTCCAGGTTTTCTCCCCCAAAATGACCTTGATTTCTCCCATGACACTCCACTCTTATATTTGATATTATATTCTGAGATGAAAGAGGAGGATGTTACCTTTTCACTTTCATTATCAAGGGCTGAAGTGGCCTCATCCAACAATAAAATTTTTGGTTTTCGAAGAAGAGCCCTTGCAATAGCTAGTCTTTGTTTCTGGCCGCCAGAAAGCTGTGTTCCTTTCGGTCCAACTTGTGTGTTGTATTTCTATTACAGGAACATGCAATTAAGAAAGCAAGGATTGGGTTATTTAAATTAGCATGGCAACCGTGGGCGAGAGCCATCTAAATATTTCAAATTTTGCTACTCTCTAAAACGTGTGTCCCAACAAGTGCTGAAATCTATTCTCGGACTTTGTTGCAAATAAATGCTAAACCAGCAGTAAACACTACCATCTCATTTACATATCTAATCTGATCACAAACAGCAGACCTTTGCCATTTTGCTTTTACTAAGGAATTGTTCAAATTAAAGCATAAGAAAAAAAATTATTGGGAAAAGAAGCTCCTAGTAAACACAAATCTTTTCCCATTAAGTTAAATTATCTTCTATTTTCAGGTCAAAATGATTTAAAGTATCATTTGAAAGAAAAGCATTGGGTTCCTTCACTTTGGCTCTTGATATACCTCTATGGGCACATCTCTCCAGATACTGTGAGGCTATTCTTAGTGGTGCAGGTATCTTCCTGGAAATAATTTAAGCTGACATCTTGAGACAGTCCATTCTGTCTCAGGTCATGATGGTGACATTTAGCACTTCACAATATTTCTACACTCTCCTACTTACTAATGACCCCCTTTTCAGTATTACCTATGTAGAAGGATAATGGACATTATTCACATATCCTAAAACCATCATAGTCTGCTAAATCACAATGGATCAGTTAAGTTGGTGCAAGCAGGCTACTACTTGCTTTCTAGATAGTTCCGTTGACTCTGCTTCCCTCCAACGTTTCACACTGCTTTTTAGAAGCCCTTGCCAATTTTTTAACACATACATGCCACTGGTACCTGGACAAGAATATATGCATGGATCAGCTCCACTAGGAAAGCAGATCCAAGTGTACAACCTTCCAAAGATGGATCTTGTAGCAGCATTATGGAGAAGATGGGACACATGATTAATGTACTATTTATCTGTCTTAGTATCCTCAAGAAGCCTGAATCATCTACTTTTCCCACCACATTTGGCTGCCTTCAGGAGGTGCCATTCCAGAAGAGTGGAGAGAGCCTGTGATATAACCTTATAATACATGTGTCTCCATCTCAAAGTTCATTTTTCAACTTAAAATGCTCAGTTGCTTACTTTATATTAGACAGGGGGTATATGACTTACTAAAGCCAAGTAAAATCATCTGTTCTGAAGTGAATGCTTTACAAAGTAAGAAGACTTCAGCTAGCTCCTCTATGATTTTATCTAGGACTGCCAGCAGGCTAGGCCTCTTCCTCCTAAAATGCACTTTATTATAATTGGAATCATAGGAATTCCTGTTGTGGCTCAGCGGTAACAAAACCAACTAGTATCCATGAGGATTCGGGTTCGATCCCTAGGGTTAAGAATCCAGCATTACTGTGAGCTGTGATGTAGGTGGCAGATGTGGCTCAAATCCCGTGTTGCTGTGGCTGTGGCATAGGCTGCATGTGTGGGCCTAAAAAGCAATAAATAAATAAATAAAATTTGAATCATAGGGCTATGGATAATCAGGAAAAAACTATTTCGACACAGTGCAATCCCATCTAAATTAGAGAATTCAATCTTAAGCCAAAAATTGAGAGATGATTAGATGGGAGTGATAATGGGCTTATAGCTCTTTATGCCAGTACAGCTTAAGTTGTACAGATTCCTCTAATACAGCTGAAGATAAAGCAATACTAGCTTAGAAATCCCTTCACATTTCTTGGCCTTCTCTGGCTTGCAGGAAGATGTAGGTCTCAAGAATGAATTGGATGAAAATATATTTCAGATGTTTTTGCCCATGATTAAACAGAATAGATTCACATTATAAATGTGAATATACATAGTCTCAATAGCAACCCGAAAACATTTTCGGACACTCAAACTGGAGGTTTTTGGTTTGTTTTTAATGAATACAGAATTTAATTCTTTTATGCTTAAACTGAAAATCTAAATCAATTTTATAGCAAACACTGTGTTAGTGAATGCCCTGAAATCACCTGTTTTATGAGACACTCAATGGCAATGGCTATTTGGTGTGAAGCTGGGGCTCAAAACCAGTTGAATCCTGGAGGAAACATCAGAAAAAGTCTAATCCTAAGACAACTGTATTCTGGAGATTTCTTGCAGGCCCTGGAAGGGAGTTTCAGGGTGGTTCCTGTGGTTGAAGTCCTACTCAGGGAGCTCTAATGTGGCTTGACTGAGAGCTGCCACTGTGAGAAATTGTGGGGACTAGGGGACATCTTCACCTAAGTGTTTCTCAAAGGATCCTCAAGACCAAGGCAGTGTTGTCTCAACTCCTCTCCTAGGCTACTTTTTCCAAATGACTGCAGGATATCTCCATGGCATATACTACAGTTGTGTTATCCTTAGCATGCTCCAAGGTGACTCCTTGCTATTTACCCTTCTGGTGAACTTCCAGACAGGTCCATAATCCTTTACATGAAACCTACAGGGCTATACTTGTTTAAGAATTCTATTTTTTTTTTTTTTTACTTTAGAAGAAAATACACTATAAATTGTATATACCATATATTACATATATTTAATATGTGATATATATATTATTTAACACTCCCAGAAAGGGCTGGGGAATCAACCAGTAATCAAGTATGTTAATATTTCCATAGAAATATGTGATAACTCATTCTAATTAGGATTAATAAAGACTACAGATAGCCTCACATCACTTGGGCCACAAACAAATTTGCATCAAACATATGGTCTTTGTGTGCTGGGGGGAAAAGAAGGCACAGAGTTTCAGAACTTTTGGAAATAGGAGTTGGGGGAAAAAAGTATGGACCTGCCTCTAGACTGTTGTAATGTACCTTTTATGCAGTCTCTGCCATTGACAAACAGTCACAATTTGCTCTTGAATGAGCAAGTGAAAGGCTGAGCTTCAAATGCACTGTTTTTCTTTAAAGATTTGATCATGTCTCTTTCTCTGCCTGAAAATGTCTAGCAATTTCCTATTTCCAACAATACAGAGTCCAAACTTAGCCTGGAATGTCAGAACCTGTGCATTTAGTTCCTGCTCATATTTTGTTTGGTTTCTTCTTCTCAACCCCCCAGTTTATGCTCAGGACTTTAAATGTATCCACTCCCCCGACCCCCAAACACCTAAAACCCTTTTACATGAATGTGTTTCTGTGAGCTTATTCAGCCTCCTAAGAATGGAGTTGTCCTTTCTCTGCCTAGTAAACTCATACACATTCTTTAAAACCCAATTCAAAACAGCATCCTCTGTATGGTTTTCTCTGAGTTCCAAGAGACTTTGTCATTCCTTCTTTTGTACTCTTATGATATACTCTTTGTGTTTTTATTCCAGCAGGTTGCCCAGTGTATCATGTACTTTTTTGCTCACTCTCTAAAGACAACCTGGAACTAAAGTCCTGACAATTCCACTTTTGTAATATCCTTTACATCCTTTTCCTTGTTTTATTTCACTTTATAGTTATTAATTGAGGCCTTCATATCTTAACCCTGGAAATAGCTCCTAAGTGACCTCCCAAATTCCTTGTCTTGTCTTCACTCCAAATGGTCATTTACATTGCTGCTAGACTAGTAAGTAGTTCCACTGTCCTATTCCAAAATGATATTTTGGCACCATATTTCTTTCTTCCTTTCCTTTCCTTCTTTATGGCTGCACCCACGACATATCGAAGTTCCTGGGCCAGGGTGCAGCTGTGGCAATTCGGATCCTTAACCCATTGTGCCAAGCCAGGGATCAAAGCTGTACCTCTGCAGTGACCTGAGCCACTGCAGTCAGATTCTTAACCCACTGCACCACAGTGGAAACTCTAGCACCATATTTATTTATGGTTCTACCTATTTGGGGTGGGGGGGTAACAGTGATATGGAGGAAAACTAAAGTTAAATTTAAAAACACCAAGAAACAAAGCTATTCTTTCTTTTGGAAATAACATCATCTTGATTCTCAAAGTTTATTGTAAAAAGCACACTGAATCTCTACAGTATACAGTTTTGGGTAAATCTGAGAAATAGTACAGTGAAAAAGAAGGAAAGATGATAAAAATTTTAAGAATACAAATCAAATGGTACAAATATAAAATGGTTAGCATTTTATCATATATTAATTAAAGAAAAAAAAACTACCAGAATTACGTGGATAATAATCTGACCTTGAGATGTTCCTGTCGTGGTGCAGAGGAAACAAATCCTACTAGGAACCATGAGGTTGCAGGTTTGATCCCTGGCCTTGCTCAGTGGGTTAAGGACCCGGCGTTGCAGTGAGCTGTGGTGTAGGTCACAGACACGGCTCGGATCTGGCGTTGCTGTGGCTGTGGCTGTGGCGTAGGCCAACAGCAACAGCTCTGATTAGACCCCTAGCCTGGGAACGTCCATATGCCATGGGTGCGGCCCTAAAAAGACCAAAAAAAAAAAAAAAAAAAAGACACAAAAAACTGACCTTGAGTCAATAATTCAGTGAATGCCTTGGTAAAAAAAAAGAGAAAGATAGAAGGTTACAATTTTTATAAAAATATATATTAATCCTTCTTTATTGTTAGTAATGCAGAACTTTCCTAGAGAAAGATATATTGTATTAATGGCCCACTTCTAGTTATAAGCACCAATTAGTATGGACAGGAGACCATAGATCTAGCAGTAGAAAAAAGAGTGTGGTGACCATTATCCTCCCCTAGGAACAAGGTACTAGATTAGTTATTTGATATACAAGTTATTAAACTTGGGCATTTCCTTTTCAAATGAGCTAGAAAACCACATTATAAAAGGTGTTTCTAATCAAAAGTCAGTATCTATATTTTTATTTTATTTGCACATGTATTTAAGTATAAACAGATATTGTAAGAACTTAGTTGCAATTACAATTAGTGTCTCTGTGTGCTACTTCTGGATCTGTGTCAGTGCTTGCTACACTAAAGCCTTCTCTACAGTTAACCAAAATTTTAAACTTTTCTGAGATTTTGTGTCAGATGTCACAGTCAATGCAAAGAGGTGACAAAAATGGCCTAGCACTCTAGTGGGAAAAGTAGACTCTAAACAAATCAACAAGCGCCAGGGTGATTTGAGATTATGATAAGCATCTTGAAGACTATGTGACTGGCTACAGGGGTGGTGGGGACTCTAAGAGAAGGTGGCCAGGAAAGGCCTCTGCAAAAGTGACATCTGAAAGAGCTTGAAAGTTAAGGAGCTGGTCTTCAAAGAGCCAGAAAATGGGAGGTCCCAGCTGAAGAAATAGTAAGTGTAAATGTCCTGAGGTAGGAAAGAACGTGGTGTATTCATGAGACAGAGAGGCCAGAGTGGCAGGAGCAGGGTGAGCACATGATGAGTAAGTTGCTGGCGAAGCAAGCCCAGCCACATCAGAGAAGGCCTTGCCAGGCACATAAGGAGTTTAGACTTCATTTTAAATGCAAACTATGCCATTAGAAGGTTTTAAGCAGGGAGGGGTATAATTTATGTTTTTAAAAAATCCTTCCAGTGGTTGTGAGGAAGAATTGTAAAGGGATAAGACTTTCTGGAAGAAAGAAAATAGATTAAGAGGCAATGAAGTGGTCTGGAGAGGGATGATGGTTGTGTAGATGTGAGTAGAGTATAAATGAATAGAAGGTGAAGAATCAAAATGTGAAAATTAATTCAGTGAATATTAATAGTTTGGTCTTAGAAAAAAATAGTCACACAAAAATCTCAAGTTTTGCTATTTACTTCTAACTTTATCTTAGACCCTGGCAATAAATACATTGTATAATCCAAGAAACACATAAAAACAACCACTTAGGGCCAGTATGATATTTGGACTTACTTGGCAGCTTTGTAGTTCAAGATTTCAGACATTTTCTTACCTCAGGAAGACCTTCAATAAAAGAATGGATATTTGCTGCATCTGCTACTTCTTTTATCTCATGTAAAGGCACAACACGGCTGTTATCACCATAGGCAATGTTCTCAGCAATGCTACAGTTGAAGAGCACAGGCTCTTGAGAAACAATTGCTATTTGGGAACGGAGCCACTGTACATTCAATTCCTTTGCATCCACACCATCAAAAAGCTATCAAAAGCAGAATGGAGAACAATACGTGATGATCCAACAACTGTATCATGTTACGGTTCATTGTATTCAAACATATACAACTCATAAAAAGAAGATTGGAATTCAAGCTGTTTCATAATACAATGTTACCCAAGGAGGGCTCACTAATAATAATGTTGTATAATAGCAGACAGATGTAGCTGACTGAAGTACCAACTCCTAAACTTACCTGACATTTCTAGGCATGGCTATATAATCAAAGACCAGTCCAGAGTCTATAATAAAGTCTGGTGCTCTGTACTGAGGTCAGATGAAAAATGACCAAACTCCACTGAAACAGGACCCCACTTTATTAAAGCCTGGAGAGAGGGTAAGTGATACAGTAGTCCGCATGTAGAAATATGTTATTTTGTACAAAACCATGTTTATTCATATTGGACATATAACAAAATTGAACTGATATTTGATGAACATACTGATTACGTTACAGGAACTCTTCAGGTACCAAGGAAACAGTAATAAACAAGACAAAGCTCTTGCCCTCCTGTAGCTTATATTCTAGTAAAAAAGGCAGGCTTATAATAAGCACACTAACAACTTATGAAACTCAGAAAAAGAAAGTTATCATGAAGACAGGATAATGGGATAGTGAGTGACTAGAATGTGGTGAGGATTTGGGAAGCGGGTGGGTAGATGCATATATTCTATAGTGTTATCTAAGAATCCCTATCTAAAGAAGTAGAATTTAGCAAGAACAAAGGCCCTTGAGTGTGTTTAAAGAACATAAAGAAGCCAGTGAGACTGACACACAGTGCACAGTGAGGGAAGAGTGGCAGGAGAGGAGTCTGGACAGAGAAGGGCAGGAGCCAGTTCATGGAGAACCTTAATTTGGTGGTATGAACTCTGGTTTATCCTGACTGTGGTGGGAAATCACTGGAGAGTTTAAAGGAGGGAGAGTGCTATGCTATGTGCAAACAGATGAGTGTTACCTAATTTTGGTACTCATTGTTAACTCATTGTTTTCTCTGGTAACAAGGGAGCCATTTTGGGAACACCATTTTGCAAACTGTCTTTGAGACCCTGTGATGGGGAAAAGACTGTAAATTGCAGCAGAAGGATGACTAACATGACACTCTTTTACTTTTATGGGCTTATGGTTTTTTCTGCGGGGGTAGGAGGAAACAGAACAGGAAGTTGTCCTTGTGTGTGTTATATGGTGATGGCTGGTGGAGAGAATAATTGGAAATCTGAATATTAGAGTAAGAAAAGTGCCAGGTCAGAAAAATAGTTCTTGGAGTTCAAAGGAGGGAGAGGTTGTTTTTTTTTTGTTTGTTTTGTTTGTTTTTTTTAGATCAGGATATAGAACTTAATGGAGCTGCAAGGAAACTCTAATCATGTAGAAGGTTTTGAGAGTTGCTAGAGTGAATAGCAGGAAGCCTGAACTGATGCAAAGAAACTACTATCTCTGCTTTAAACTCGAACAGAGTAACAAAAAAGCCCAGCTGTTGATATTAAGCCCATCTTCCAACACCTGTATTCTAAAAGAATTCCATGGATTATAAGATCAAAATGTCTGCTCTATAATGGTTAAAGAATCTTTGGATCTTTTTTCTTAGCTTTAAAGTTTTATCCATCATTTATGTTATTGGTTTGCTTGTTCTCTTAGTTAAGGAATAGAGGGGATGGAGTTTTTTTTTTTTTTTTTTTTTCCTTAAACTACTACACTGTTTGCCCTCCTCAAATCAGTGAGGATGCTTAAGCCCAAGGGAATGTTTAATAACAGCCCCACTAACCCCCAGATGAGTTGTATTTAATTTCAGTCTTACCACTTGTCCTTTCACTGGGTCATAAAATCTTTGCATAAGTTGGACAAAGGTGCTTTTCCCACAGCCACTGCTCCCAACAAATGCTACTGTCTTTCCTTTCTCAATACTGAGGGATAAGTTGCGAAGGATGAGAACATCCGGGCGACATGGATAGAAGAAAGAGACTTCTCGAAACTCTATATTCCCTTCAAATATATCCTGTAAAAAAAAGTTGGCAGTGTTTAGAAGGATGACTTAGAAAGGTTGTAACAAATTATAGCACACTGGCTGAGTGCTTTCTGAAAATTGTGTCTGTTTCTACAGCCATGTTAATTCTAAAAATTGTATTCCTCTCTGTACAGAGTTGCTAACTGTCGAGATTTCTGTATCTCTCATTTTTTTCTTTTCCGGGTTTTTAGGGCTACACCTGTGGCATATGGAAGTTCCTGGGCTAGGGGTCCAGTAGGAGCTGTAGCCGCTGGCCTACACCAGAGCCATAGCAACTCAGAATCCGAGCCGCATTTGCGACCTACACCACAGCTCACAGCAACGCCAGATCCATAACCCCACTGAGTGAGGCCAGGGATGGAACCCGACTCTTCATGGATGCTAGTCAGGTTCCTTAACTACTGAGCCACAATGGGAACTCCATATCTCTAATTCTTATTATCTTCATTTCTGGACTTTACTAAGTTCCTAAAAACACTACTTTCCTTCAGCTTTAGGACCTAGTCGTCAGATCTGCAGATTAGCTGTTTGCTCTAAACAAATACATCTTCAAAAAAATTAATTTATGCTTTATAGACATTTATTGCTTAATTCAGAAGAGCTGGCATCCTCATAAACCATAAATGTATAAATGGTAAGTTGGACCATGTTTTACAGTGAATATACAATTTTGAATTATCTGTTTTTAATTGATTATTATTTGGCAGTGACACTTTGCTAAATGTTATTTTTCTCCCTATGCTTCAATCTCTTTAGTGGTTGATAACTTGTAAAGCAATACTCATATATACCAGAGATGTTTATAAAAGACTTTCCAGAACTATCACTAAGTGATGATTAAATTCCCCTTATAGATTTGGTTTGTAAGATTTTAGTTTCTTTTCATGTTTGCTCTCAATCAACTACATTTGAAGTAGTCAGGTTTAATAGTCATGCTCAGCACATCTGAGCCCAGTATATAGGTTGGAGGCAGGGGTAGGTGGAAGGGAGGAACAACAAACAATGTTTGACAAAGAAATTATCCTGTTGTCAAAGGAAAGAAATGTTAACATGTGGTTAAGAGTCCTAGAATTAGAAAACAATATGTGGAAGCGTATATGCCAAAATATTAAGTTTAGTAGTAGGTTATTTTTAGCTTATTCAATGTCTTCTATTTTGCCCACTGTAATACATGAATATTATTTGTGAAAAAAAGTTTAAAAAAAAACCCAGGATACTGAAGAATAATGGAAAATAGAATTATTTCTGTGTATGCTCTGGTGCCTTTTGGAAAGGCATAGAGAGATATTCTAGACCTCTGGACTTTAATACATTTAAAATGTATTCTTACTGTTTTAAACATTTTATTATGGAAAATTTCAAACATCTATAAAAGTAGAATAACATATAATGGTCTGCTATATGCCTATCTCCCAGCCTCAATAATTATCAATATTTGCCAATTTTGTTTTGCCAGACTTTAATTTTTTAAAGCATAGGGAGTTATATTTAGAAGTAAGTGTATGTTAAACATTAAATAATTTTATAGTCTCTATAAGAAACATTTCCACATTCTATTCTGGAATATATGTAAATCCACCTTGTATACGGTTTCTATGAGGACATTTATCAGTGAGATGCTCAATCTCTCTAATGTAATATTTAGAAAGAAATGAGTAGTAATATTATATATCTAAATCCTAGATTTAAAGTTTCCTGCATTCTTTACTTTTCAAAAGATAAATATGAAATCTTATTTGATAATGCTCTCATGTATCTTAGAGCATTCTGTTTTGAGAATTTGAAGATGTTTTTATTTTTGTCACTAACAACCAGCATTCCTTTTAATAATTACGAAGTTCTTCTGATAATGTATGATTTTAAGCAATCATACATATGAATCTACTGTTAAAAATCTAGAGGGAAATATTTTTAAGTGAAAATCTTCTTTTAAGTATACACCTAGTAACTATTCTTCTAAATTTAAAATGTCTAGAAAGATCTTGAAATTGAATATATATTAAATGTACAAGACCACTATTGGAAGGCTTATTTAAAAAATTTTTTTTCATTTTTGCCACCCTGAGGCATATGGAGTTCCTGGGCCAGGGATCAGTTCCAAGCCACAATTGGGACCAAAACTGCAGCTGTGGCAATGTCAGATCTTTAACCCACTGTGCTGGGCTAGGGATCGAACTTTCACCCCATTGCTCCCAAGATGCTGCTGATCCTGTTGCACCATCGCAGGAGCTCCAAAGGGCTTATTTTGAAATTATACGCTCTCCCTATTATTTCCCTTTTAATATTCAGTCTTTTAGAATTTGTCACTAAATATGTGCATGTGTTTTAATATTTAATAAATTAATAAATATAGTTCTCTTTTTCCCTCCTTTGCTTACAGATATATTTCTCATGAAAAATCTGAAGCAACAGGGCATTATTTACTTTGTATATGTTATCAGAGAAAAACATGAATATATCCTTACCTAAGACTATAATGCAAATCTTTATTCAACACTAAAACTTTTGCTGTCCAAATAAAATCAAATGTGTAAATTAAACCTTTGTTCAAGAACATTCCCATGGCATCAGGTAAGTAAAAAAAAAAACCAGGAGCATATATTTTTAAATATAAAATATGTACATTTTAGTAGTAGATGTAAAAATTTGATTAAGCCATCAATGGAACAATGGGCAAAAGACCTGAATAGACATTTCTCCAAAGAAGATATACAGATGGCCAACAAACACATGAAAAAATGCTCAACATCGCTGATCATAAGAGAAATGCAAATCAAAACTACCATGAGATACCACCTCACACCAGTCAGAATGGCCATCATTAATAAATCCACAAATAACAAGTGCTGGAGGGGCTGTGGAGAAAAGGGAACCCTCCTGCACTGCTGGTGGGAATGTAAACTGGTACAGCCACTATGGAGAACAGTTTGGAGATACCTTAGACATCTATACATAGAACTTCCATATGACCCTGCAATCCCACTCGTGGGCATCTATCCGGACAAAACTCTACTTAAAAGAAACACGTGTAACCGCATGTTCATTGCAGCACTATTCACAATAGCCAGGACATGGAAACAACCCAAATGGCCATCCGCAGATGATTGGATTCGGAAGAGGTGGTATATATACACAATGGAATACTACTCAGCCATAAAAAAGGATGACATAATGCCATTTGCAGCAACATGGATGGAACTAGAGAATCTCATACTGAGTGAAATGAGCCAGAAAGACAAAGACAAATACCATATGATATCACTTATAACTGGACATCACAAATGAACATCTCCTCAGAAAAGAAAATCATGGACTTGGAGAAGAGACTTGTGGTTGCCTGAGGGGGAGGGAGTGGGAGGGATCGGGAGCTTGGGCTTATCAGACACAACTTAGAATAGATTTACAAGGAGATCCTGCTGAGCAGCATTGAGAACTTTGTCTAGATACTCATGTTGCAACAGAAGAAATAGTGGGGGAAAAATGTAATTGTAATGTATACATGTAAGGATAACCTGACCCCCTTGCTGTACAGTGGGAAAAAAAAAAAAAAAAAAAAAAAAAAAGAATAGATTTACAAGGAGATCCTGCTGAATAGCATTGAGAACTTTGTCTAGATACTCATGTTGCAACAGAACAAAGGGTGGGGGAAAAAATATAATTGTAATGTATACATGTAAGGATAACCTGACCCCCTTGCTGTACAGTGGGAAAATAAAAGAATTATAAAAAAAAAATTTGATTAAGCCATAACAATTATTTATATAAGCTTTTAATTATTTATAGCACTTTCTTTTGCAGTTATCAAATAATGCCTTCATTTAAGTTTCTACTTAGGGAGCATGCATATGGACAATTAATAATAAATGGACACTTAAAATCAGGGAGTTCCTAGAGTTCTATTGTGGCTCAGTGGGTTAAGGACCCGATGATGTCTCTATGAGGATGCAGGTTCAATCCCTGGTCTGGCTCAGTGGGTTAAGGATCTGACGTTGCTGCATGCAAGCTGTGGTGTAGGCCACAGCTGCAGCTTCAATTTGACTCCCTGCCCCAGAACTTCCAAATGCCACAGATTCAGCAGTAAAAGGAAAAAATAAAAATTAAAAAAAAATCAGGGAGTTCCTCAGTGGCCTAGTGGTTAAGGATTCAGAAAATGGCCCTTTTCCTCTACTGTGGCTTGGGTTAGAGCCCTGGCCCAGGAACTTCCACATGCTGTGGGCTTGGCCAAATAAATAAATAAATAAAATCATAGTTTTTCTTACTGTTTTTGTCCCTTCTTGACTATGGCTGTCTATAGTCGGTTTCTTTTCCAACAAAGCAAACAGATGTGCAGCTCCAGATTTGGCTCTTGAATATTCAGGTGCCAAAACAAGTGTTTCTCCAATGGCCATAGCTCCATATGCAACTGCAGTAAAAACTCTATCAAATGATAAAGCATTTGAATCTCAGTTAGGTTCATCTTCAAACAAGTACTCTAAAAGTAAAGGAAAAATCAAATACAGGAATATAATCTTTTGGCACAGACAATACCACTAATGACCAACAACGATATCTCTTTTATAATTTTCTACCACACAGTGATCATCCCTTGCTCTGTACATCAAAATAATCTTTGGAGTTCAGGTAATCTTAAACATTTCTCTTCTAATTATAAAGATAGATCAAAGGTCATAACTAGTGAATATAAAACTTCTTAGCCACTTTGATATAAGGCTTATTTGCTTGGAGATTTGACAAAGAATTCAACTAACAATAGGAAGAATGAGTCTAGTAGTGAGATCTGAATTTACACAGTAGATATCAATGTTCTTTTGGGGGGTTGCATATAATGTAGTTAGAACAGATAATTGATGCCAGATAATTCGTTATCTGCCTGAAGTGCTACATGATTTAAAGAGAGCAAAGCATGGTGTGGGTTTGACCCCTGGCCTCACTCAGTGTGCTGGGGATTCGGCATTGCTGTGAGCTGTGGTGTAGGCCTAAGATGCAGCCTGGATCCCGTGTTGCTGTGGTGCAGGTGGGCAGCTGTAGCTTTGATTTGACCCCTAGCCTGGGAACTTCCATATGCTGCAGAAAGCAAAAAAAGGGGAAAGGGAATAAAAGAAGACAAACTTACGCTGTATTTCTCAAAGTCTGTACATTTATATTGAACTAAATCCAAAGTGTTTCCAGGGCTAACAGGAGCAAAGAGGAAGAGTTTTACTATACATATGTGTATGAAAACCTAAGCAACAGATTTTCTAAATGCCTGTGCATTGGGGAAGAGGCATAAGAGTGAAAATGCTATTGCCTTTTAAAAAATCCTCATTTCAGAGAAGCTTCTACAATAATAGAGATGGATGGAGACAGCTTCTACCATAAGAAATATATTGCCCTTTTCTTTTTTCTTAAGAAAATACTAAATTGCCTTGCTGATAAACTAATGTTATGAGCACAGCAAGGGATTCTTCTGCTAAAATTCCTCTTGTGCATCTCCCTCTATAAGGCACACTGTCATTTCTGATTTTTTTTTTTTTAGGGTGGCACTTGTGGCATATGGAAGTTCCCCAGGCTAGGCGTTGAATTGGAGCTGCAGTTGCCAGCCTACTCGACAGTGACAGCAATGCCAGATCCTAACTCCATCTGCGACCTACACTATAGCTTGCAGCAATGCTGGATCCTTAACCCATTGAGTGAGACCAGCGATCGAACCTGTATCCTCATGGATACGAGTTGGGTTCATAACCTGCTGAGCCACAACAGGAACTCCCACAGTGTCATTTCTGAAAGAGAGACAGCTTACTCATCCTGGTAGCTATAAAACATGAAAATACATTCACACTTTCTAGAATGAGTGAAACATCTTTATTTTATACAATAAAATAAAATATGACTTCCACAATTTATATAATTCTAAGAAAGTTTCTGGTAATATCCTGAAGAAACCCCTAAGGTTTTAAGCAGTTATAGAGAGCAGCTTGGGATTCATCCCCTAAGTTTATATTTCTTAAACTGAGATCTTCAGATTCTGTGCCTCAGAATAATATGGAATGTTTTGTAAAATGTAGGGTCCTGGCCCTACATGAGATCTACAAAGCTCTGGGTTAGATTTGTGGGGTGAGCTCCAGGTACCTGCATTTTTTATCAGCTTCTCAATTGTTGAATTGGGAAAAAAAATGATTTAGAGAATGGCACAAAGTTCTTTTTTGCTTAAAGAGGGTTTTAGTAGGAGGGAGTTTTCTTTGTAAAATCTTCCATTCATATAGCTGATTAGACAGGAAGCCATCTGCCACCTTAGATTCTGGAAGACACAGAGTCTTCTAGGCCAGGTATAATTTAGTGTGTCTAAAGGAGCACTTGTGACACATTCTTGGTAGTTGGGGACTACTATGGGTCTCTAAGAAAGCTGGAGACTTTGCTATTAAAGGCAAATCTCATCTGTTCACATTTTGCACAGGCCAGTACCCATATTTCCTAGAGCCTCTCTCCTTTGTCCATACTATAAAAGTATGGGTATCCTTACTTTGTTTGTGGTCTGGATGAATGACACTCAAATCAAAAGTGATACTTGTGGTCCTAGCTCAGATAGCTCCAATTCTTCCTTCCCTCATGGCACTAGGAAATACCAGTGTGTTCATTAATCTTTGCTCTCATGTTAGTAGTCCTACATATGTTCTGACAGCTAAAGTGCTGTGTCTCCAGAAATAACTTTCAATTTTTTAGTGAAAAAAATCCAGCAATTGTGGTAGGCCATTTGGAGGAGGAATTTTTGTACGGAGGCCTTTTGATTCTCCTATATTTTAGGGTCATAAAATAACATTCGGCAAGTTATTTGTTCCATTAATGTTAAGTCTCATTCTGGCTCTGGATATTTAATGTTTGAAAAGAATGTAAGAATTAAAAAAATAATTTTATAGAAAGATTCTATGAAAGTTTGTCACAGAATTAGTAATAATGATAATAATAAGAATAAATGTTTACTAAGCAAAGCCCTTAGCATCTTGAATCCTGAACTTGAATCTGTGCTCTGTCACTAGCTGATTAAGTGACTTGAGCAAGTTAGGTAACCTCCCTGCATCTTAATTTTCCCTATCCCTAAAATGGGAGTCATAATATTTCACAGAGTAGTTGAGAAGGCTAAGCAGATAATGTCTGACAAATTTTTAATACTAAGGACTCAATCAAGTTTGTTATTACAGTAATTATCATATGCAACAGGATGGCTGGCTGTCTTAAGAGGCCCCTTTCAAGAAATATCCTTCCTGATGTCACTTGCAGACATGATAGTGATTGCTTGATTTTGAGGTTGTTTCACTTTCTAAGAAAATATTTGCTTAGTTTTTTTTTTTTCTTTTTTTCTTTTTAAGGCCTCACCTGCAGCATATGTAAGTTCCCGGGCTAGGGATCCAATTGGAGCTGCAGCTGCTGGCCTATGTCACAGCCACAGCAATTCCAGATCAGTGCCACATTTGGAAGCTTCACCATAGTTCCTGGCAATGCCGGATCCTCAACCCTTTGAGAAAGGCCAGGGATTGAACCTGCATCCTCATAGATACTAGTCAGGCACAAGGAGGTTCCCAGGCGAGGGGTCGAATCGGACCTGTAGCCACTGGCCTGGGCCAGAGCCACAGCAACGTGGGATCAGAGCCGCGTGTGCAACCTACACCACAGCTCACGGCAACGCTGATCCTTAACCCACTGAGCAAGGCCAGGAATCGAACCCACAACCTCATAGTTTCCAGTCGGATTCATTAACCAGTGCGCCACGATGGGAACTCCTGGATTTGTGTTTTAAAAGATCAGCCTAACTATCATGCTAAGTGAAGTCAGCCATACAATGAGACACCAACATCAAATGCTTTCACTGACATGTGGAATCTGAAAAAAGGACAGACTGAACTTCTTTGCAGAACAGATGCTGATTCACAGACATTGAAAAACTTATCATCTCCAGAGGAGACGGTGTGGGCGTTGGGGGGATGTGCTTGGGCTGTGGGATGGAAATCCTGTGAAATTGGATTGCTATGATCATTATACAACTACAGATGTGATAAGTTCATTTGAGAATTAAAAATAAATAAATAAATAAAAGATCAGCCTAACTACTGTGTGGAGAATGGATTATAGGAAAACAAGAGTGGGCACACGGACATGAGTGAGCAGGTGTTTAGAGTGGTCCAGTCAAAACAGGCAAGGATGTAAAAGGGAGGGTAATATGGGTAAATATGGTGACAAATATTTTGGAGTTAGAAGAGTTGTTAGAACTTGGTTGTTATATATGGTGAGTGAAAGCAAGAAAAGCATGAAGGACAATTCTTAGATTTTTGCATTGAGCAAATGTGTGGATGGTGGTACTGTTTATTAAAGTGGAACTGGGGAAGAGAACCTTTGGAAAGGAAAAAATCTCAAATTCTGTTTTGGACACATCAAGCTCTTAGACATCTAAGTGGAGATGTCCAGTAGGTAGCTGGATGAGTGTGTGGTGTTCAAGAGTAGGGTCAGAGTTTAGAAATACACAGAAGGGAGTCATCAGGACACAGGTAATATTTAAAGCTATCAGACTGGATGAAATCACCAATGAGAGTGTGTAGATGAAGAGTACAGAGAGCTCTAAAGCCCTCTAACACATGAAGGCCCAGCAGAAAAACAGGAGTCAGTAAAGGAAATAGAGGAGGGGCCAACAGCAAAGGATAAAAGGCTAGGGAACAAAATGTTTCAGGAAGGAGAGTATAAAATGCTGCTGAGAGGTCAAGTTAAGTGAGATGGGAGAACTGAATAGATAAGCTCTGTGGATGGGTGAGATGGAGGTCAGTGGTGACCTTGATAATGAGTCTTTAGGAGAGGCTGGAGATGAAAAGGTATATATAACAAGAATAGTCAACTCTGGAATTTGTTTTGCTGCAAACGAGAGCAGAGCCATTGAAAGTTGGCAGAAGGGGGCTCAAGGTTATGGGAGAGATTTCTCTTTTTTTTTACAATAGGTGATTATAATGTAAAGAAATAATAGTGATAGAAACTGATGTGAAGAGATGATTGTAGGAACCCACTGCAGACAAGGACCTTAGTTCTTCCTTGGAGTTGGCAGGCATGGTGGATCACGTGGTAGCCTAGTGAGTTTGATGATGGAAAGATAATGTGTCTCTTCTGATTGCTTTGTTATATTACCTTCAAGGTGAATCCATTAGAAATTAATTTAGATTATAATTGCTTTTAAAAATGAAAATTCTGGGAGCTCCCTCTTGTGGCTCAGTGTGTTAAGGACCCGTCGTTGTTTCTGGGAGGATGTGCGTTCAATCCCTGGCCTCACTCAGTGGGTTACCTATCTGGTGGTGTCATGGCTGTGGCATAGCACATAGCTGCAGCTCTGATCCAACCCCTAACCTGGGAACTTCCATATGCCACAGGTGCAGCCATTAAAAAAAAAAGAAAGAAATAAAATTCTTCTGTGAGAATTAATAAAATCATCAGACATTCTACATTCATACAAATATATTTAATTGACTTGCTTTCCACTAATATCAAGGATCAGTTATATGAAGAAATGCGACCCTAGGGGTTTAAAGACAGCTGCAGAAAGAGCAACATGAGGAAGACATATTCTGAGTTTCAAACAACTGGTTTACAAACAAACTTGAAATACAATCAGTTTGAAAGCTTATGATTGCCTGTAGTAGATAAGAACCAAGAAAAAAACTTGCTAATTTAGTGCAGGCTGGTGAACTGAAAAAATTAATTTAGCTGAAAAAAACATTTAGTTTCTTATTAATTTATCTATGTAAGCTAGTCTGTATAATCAGAATGAAGCTCAAGGCTAAATGTCATAATTCTTGTTTATATGTTCACACAGGCACGACTGCACACTATTTTATTTTATTTTATTTTATTTTTTGTCTTTTTAGGGCCACACCTGAGCTCAGCATATGGAGGTTCCCAGACTAGGGGTCCAATCGGAGCTGTAGCCACTGGCCTCTGCCAGAAGCACAGCAATGTGGGATATAAGCTGTCTGAAGCTGTCTGCAACCTGCACCACAGCTCATGGCAATGCCAGATCCTCAACCTACTGAACAAGGCCTACTGATCGAACCCTCGTCCTCATGGACGCTGGTTGGGTTTGTTAACCACTGAGCTATGATAGGAGCTCCTGCACACTATTTTAGAGAGTAGGAAAACATGGTATAAGAGGTAGCCTAAAATTTCTGTTAAAATTTTAAATACAGATATTCCATTTTACAGTCTGCTCTAGAAAACCTCTAAGTGGTTTATAGATTCAAAACTACTGGTTTGGTAAACTTTGGATGCTTTTCTCCTGAGTGCCTGGCAAAGAAACTTCCTGGGAACTCAGTTAATGTTTGATAGACAAATAAGCAAATGAATAATCACGTGAAGAGAAACTAAAAATTAGTCCAAGTTTTTCTGAAATTGTTTGGCTTCAAATGACTTTTGGTCATTTCCTCAAATTGAATATCTCCTCAAAGTACAAATATATGTCACCAATGAGGATATTCAAAGGAATGTGCCTGAGTCTTGAGAGGTAAATCCCAAAGAGGAGTTCCTAACATGTCTTCCCATATCTAGCAAAGTGAAGCAGGAAGCAATTCATTTGTGAGTTAACTCAGATTACCTGTGTTTTATCCTTGAAACAGGTGTTAATCTCCCAAGTCATTACTTTGAAGAGGCTGATCCTTGCTTTGATGTGTATGTTTTGGTGGGCTTGTTAAAAAATATAACATTACTTTTTAAAGTCAAATAGTGTATCAATTTCTCTAGTTCTAGATGTTTAGCAATGACATTCAAGATGCAGATTATTAATGTTCTGACATCTTATGGAGACATATAAAGCTCAGATTTAACACTCAAAGTTATTTTTTCTAATTTTAGAAGTTGAATTTAGGTGTTTCTGTGAAGTAAAGAAATTTATAACTATGTGGACGGAGTTCCAAAACAGAAACACCAACAAATGCTTTGGGAAGAGGCAGCCTTATTGGGTTGCCATGATCAATTCTAAATGTGACTTTTCTGAAGAGAAATACTCATCAACACGTATTTGTTCTGGAGTATTTGCTTAGCAAGGAACTCACTGATTTACAGTCATACTTGATAAAGCCATCTCCACCTCAGGACTTCCATGAAGCTTCTATGAAGTTCCATAAAGAAAAAAAAAAGGATAACAAGAAGGCATATTTTACCCCTATATTCCCACATCTAGCAAAGTGAAGCAGGAAGCAATTCATTTGTGAGTTAACTCAGATTACCTGTGTTTTATCAGTATTTGGCCAGCCTGACTGTACTTATAGATATTAAATAAACAAAAAAATTAAGAAAATATTTCCCAGCATGTCTTTCACACAAATATGATTTAAATGATAATGCACTATAAACTAGATATCTTTCTGGTTAATTTAAGTACACAATCGATTTACAAGGTTTATATAGGAGTTCCTCTGTGACACAGCAGATTAAGGGTCCAGTGTTGTCACTGCAGTGGCTTGGGTAGCTGCTGTGGTGTGGGTTTGATCCCTGGTACATGCCATGGGTTCAGCCAAAGAAACAAACAAATACAAGGTTTATATATTTGCATGACTTACATGAACATGCCCTCTGGGGTCATGCGGCCTGCTTGAATTAAATGGGTTCCAAACAGAAATCCTGCTGCATAGGCAAAATACACAAAGGCATGGCTAAATGCATAACAGATTCCAATGATCTGTGCTTTCTTCAAGGTATTTCTGAAATGCACAAAATATATTAAATAATGGGGCATGAGGTAAATAGCAAGGGCATTTAAATAAATACAGAGTAATAAATATAGAAGACATTATCATTTAGGGGATACACATTTTTTTTCTAAGAATTAAAGAGAAAATGATCTTTTTAACTACTGAGAATTATTACAGAGAAAACAGTAAATATAATGATTTTCTCTATAGCTACATACTCCATTGTTCAGTATAACAAAGTTGCCTCTTTTTATTTTCAAATAAATGGACAAAGTCCATGAAAGGACAGCTAATGAAAGAGTTAAAGGGATTTGGTTTTAAAGTATTTTCTATCCTAATCTTGTACTAAGAGAATAATTAGTGGAAATTAAAGGGTGGTACAAACCACAAGCATGAGTGTAAATAAGTACAAAGCTATCTTTCTGATAAAGTAATACAAAGAGTATCACTAAGTAAATGTGATAAGGAGGACTAGTTTAAATTTAAAAGAAGTGATTACATTTGTTGTGGTTATATTTGTTTTAAAATGTGAACTATTTTAGAGATTCAATATAAAGAGCCAAGCAATATTATTTTCTTTCTCAAATATGTTATTTCCTCATTCTTGTTTCAGGGAAATAAGAAAAATATGTACCCTTAGTTACAGTTTGCAGCAGTGTGGGAGGACTTAAAATACATGTTCTAACTGTGCTTGCTCTTGACTCCTTTCCTAGTTTCCTCTTGATGGAGTCATACGGGAAATTAAGATATGCCATTATTAGGAAAGATTCCAGGGTAAATGAATTGGCAAGCAAACCATTGGAGTCCCCTAGGAGTACTGCCATTACAGGAACAAACTATAAATTAATATAGTATGAATCTACAATCACCTGTGCTGAGTCTGCAGAGTCTCCTCATACATTTGCTCAAAGGCTTTTTCTCTTGTTAATGACACTATGGTACGTATATTCTCCACAGCTTCAGTTGCTATCTTATAAAACAATAAAATAGAGAAATAAAATTAGTAGTGTTTAAACTTATCCTGGTTATGAATTATAGTCACTTACAATGGGGACATATTAAGTACATCAAATCAATATATATGTATTTTGCCCACGCTGGCAGCATGCAGAAGTTCCCAGGCCAGGGACTTAATTCACACCACAGCAGTGACCCTAGCTACAGCAGTGGCAACACCTGATCATTAACCCGCTGAGCCATCCAGGAATTCCATCAATACATTTTTCTGATGAGTTTTCTTTTCCTTTTTGTTTTAGTTTAGGACTGCTAGGACAGGGGTTGAATTGGAATTGTGGCCACTGGCCTACGCCAGAACCATAGCCACAGCAATGCCAGATCCAAGCCACATCTGGGACCTACGCCACAGCTCATGGCAACACTGGATCCTAAACCACTGAACAGGGCCAGGGATTGAACCCACAACCTCATGGATACTAGTTGGGTTCATTGCCACTGAGCCACAATGGGAACTCCCTCTGATGAGTTTTCTTAGTTTTTTTTATTTCTCCAAAATAAGTCAGGAAAATAACATTTCAGGATAAAGGAAAATATCTTTAGAAAAGATTTAGTCCACCAATGTAAATTTAGCACCCTTTAAGTCTTCACTGAGTTACTATTTAAACTGATTCCACAGACAGAGATCAAACATTAGTGAGCATTATGTCCATATGCAATTATGCAAAGGAGCTATCTTATGAATTACAAGATAATTCAAGAAGACAGCAGAGAGAATCTAATATAAATAATTATTATAGTTTCATGGACAGAAATGCAAATAGCAACCAAAGGACTGGGGAACACTGTTGTAAAGTAACACGGAGGAGCCTTTTGAATTCTTTGTAAGATATTGTACAGCTGTTTTTCATATCCATGTCTATGAACTTAAAAAGATATTTAGTTCAAATATAATTAATGCTTCTCTATATATAGTTTTCAAAAAAGAAGGGAGATCAAAAGTGGAGGAGACTTTTGGCTCAAAATAACTTATTGGACATGAGAATACATGTAGACTTGAAAGAGAAACTTTCTGCTTTCTCATTCTCTTTCCAGACTGGCCGTGTGATCTGTAGGATAGGGGAAGACCTACCTAGGACACCCAAGGTTATTTGAAGGAGAACCTGGGTTATGAGAGGGAACTGGATATCTAGACCATAGTCAGGACACCTGGGTTCTGCTCTAAATTCTTATAATTTCAAAATGAACTCAAAGAAACTTTATTCTGTAGTATGCAAGTGAACTGAGTAAGAATGTTGAAACCTTGAGGAAAATAAAAAGAAATAAACAAAAAAAATCGTTTTTCACAGTGGAGAAAGTACTACTGACAGAACCTTAAAAATACACTTAAAAAGAAAAAACAAAACTGATGTGGTATTTTTTTTTTTTCTTTTAGGGCCGCACCCACGGCATATGGAAGTTCCCAGGCTAGGGGCTGAATCGTAGCCTATGCCACAGCCACAGAAACATGGGATCTGAGCTATGTCTTCCACCTATACCACAGCTCACATCAACACCAGATTCCTGACCCTCTGAGCAAGGCCACGGATTGAACCTGTATCCTCATGGATACTAGTTGGATTTGTTTTTGCTGCACCACAATGGAAACTCCTGATACGGTCATTTTAAATCTGAAAAACTAAACATTTGATCATTTGTCCAAATACATGCAGTAAAAGAAGGTCCAATATGTTTTACTGGTCTACAGTCTAAGTTTTGGTGTTTGGTAAAGTGATAGATTAAAAAGCTAGTGGGAAAGTACACAGATTGCCTATCTGATTGGAGTTACTAATTGTGCAGTCTTAGGTTACTCTAATAATACAAAAAGGAAAAATCAAAGAGCACATATACAACTAAAGCTCATGACATAAAATTAAGATGAATAAAATATTACTAATAGGGGCCAGATTAATTTGGAAATTGTAGTAATTTGTACACACAGAGGGCTGAACAATTTTGCACTGCCTCTGAGGCAAATACATACTAAGTAATATATGCTCAGCCTTTATTGCTCAAACATTCTAAGGGTCCCTAATCTAGTGCAGGAAATGTGGGAAGGTCCAAGGGTCATGAAAACCAGATATCTATGAGTCCTGTGCTTGGTTGGATCCTTATTCATGAATATTCATGCTACTTATAATGTGATACAGTTACTGTGATATAGATCATAATGATATTAAAATGTTTTTCGTATTCAGGAATGTTCACCAATGTGATAAAGATCTTTGAAACTATATCATGAAAGGAGCTGGGGCTGGATGGCCAAGAGAAGACTTGGCATTTATATGATGAAGCTTCCTAAAGGATGTCATGAGAAATAGGCTTTGCACCTCTCCCAAGATGAAAGCCAAGAAGAGAAGGACAGAAGGCTACCAAAAAGACAGAGAGAGAGAGAGAGAGGAGAGAGAACTGCCTGCTATCTAAGGAGTAGGCAGCAGCCTGGGAAAGTAATGCACTGCCTGCCGTTGGAGGAAAGGGTGGATAAAAGATGGACAGACATGGTTATTGTACAAAAGATGCCTACTTTGGGTAAATGGTTATATCAAATGACATCTCTTTCAATTCTTAGAAGTTATGATACTATACTATTAATATTTCCTTAAATCTCCACTACAATGATTATTTTTTATGAATATGATTGATCTTGAGAAACTTAAATATGTCCAAGAATTTTCCAAGTAAATATATCATTCATTTTGATCAGTATAAAAATGGTCATTTTCTCCAAAACTTTGTTTTAGGCACTACCTATATCAGTGCCTTGCCTTGTATTCAGTAACTACTATATTTCCTCTTTATTTTGAAAAATAAAATACCCAGAATTGTTCAAGAAATTTAATTGTTCAATAATCAGTGAATGGAGGAGTTCCTGTCATGGCTCAGTGGTTAATGAATCTGACTAGGAACCATGAAGTTGCGGGTTCGATCCCTGGCCTTGCTCAGTGGGTTGAGGATCCAGCATTGCCATGCTGTGGTGTAGGTCACAAACGCAGCTGGGATCTGGAGTTGCTGTGGCTGTGGTGTAGGCCAGCAGCTACAGCCCTGATTAGACCCCTAGCCTGGGAACCTCCATATGCCGAGGGTATGGGCCTAGAAAAAAGACAAAAAGACACACACACACAAAAAATCAGAGAATGGAGAATAACAATATTAACAAATTCACCCACAATTTGGTAACAGTAATAATGGCTGAAGACTGAGTGCTTACCGTCTTCCAGTACTATTGCAAATAATAATAATAATAATAATAATAATGATAATGATAATGATAATGACGATGATGATGATGTAGTTTCCGTAATACTTTTAAAGATCTGAAAGTGAATATACTATTTCATTCCCACTTTGCAGAGGATGAAATGGAAATCCAGAAAGGTTGATATAATTTACTCATATCATACATTTTCTTAGTGATAGAATCTGGATTCTAATTTAGCCAATTTGTCCCCAGAGCTCACGCTCTAAATTATGCACCCTATTGCTCTACAACCTAAACCCCATCCTAAACGTATCTGTATGAATTTCAATACATATATACCACTCTATAGATGCCAAAGAAAGGAATTTAACATAAAGATGGAAGCTCTTACTGATTTTTCTCTTAAAAGTTTTTTGTTTTGTTTTGTTTTGTTTTGTTTTTTTACCTTTCCAGCACGCTCAAGTTCTTGCTTATCCTTGTTGGCAAATCCAGTCATTGCTGCAGTTTCGATCATTCCTGCCAGAGCAAGTACTGGAGCAATACTTAAAATTAAGAGTGTCATCTCCCATCCATATATGAAGGAAATTATAACTGAAAGTCCCATGTTAGTTGCATTTTGTGTTAAGACACCAACTCTTGAACCTGTTGCCTATAATCAGACATATTTTGGAAAAAGTCAGTTAATTTTAAATTTATAAGAATTACTATTATAGTTTCTTACAAAATAAAGTAGGCGATCTTTTTTAGGATTTATACATAAAATTTTACTTTGAGTTTATAATTAGAGATTAAATAATAAATATAGTTTCCTGTTCCAGGAAAAATTAACAGAAAATAACAGACATTTGGCCTTGAAAAGTACTACAAGAATTAAAGGAAAATACAAATTGGTCTCAGTGACCTAGAGGAACAGTGTAGCTCTGGAAAGAATTAAGAACTGAAATCAGACGAAATTAATTAAATGTCCTTAGATTCTTTAGCAACATGGGCAAATACAGATTTTTTTCTTGGAAATTATGAGCAGAAAGTGATAGTTAAATAATTCTGGAGATAATTATTTATGGAGTATCTACTATGTCTAAGGTACTATGCTAAATGTGGGAAATATAACTTTGATAAGAAAATTTCAGAGGAAGGGCTACCATAAGAAAATAAATGAAAAGAAACTCAGTATGCAACCGCAGAAGTGAAATTGTATATGGCAGGACTTCTGCTTCTGGCTAACATGAAGAGAGGGAATGGATTTGTCTTACTATCAACAAACAAAAAATAGACAATATATATGAACCAATATTTTTCAAGATACTAGATCTAAGGCAACCAAAGGCAGAAACAAGATGAGCCCTGCTTGCCCCAGCTTACCCCCTGAAAAGTTTCCAGGCTGCAGAGCAGGAAGAGTGAGCTGAGACAGAGCCCAACAGACTCCCTAAGAACAGTAGACAAAGCTAAGAGTCTGGAGAGTCTAAGGAAGCTAGAGTTTGCAGCATATAATGCTGGATAGGAGAGAGATATATAGAAAGAGAAATCCGAGTATCTTCAGAGGGTCCTCCTTGAGTATTCAACTGAACAATGTACATGTGAGGGCTAGGAATAGTACTTGGTCATACCAGTCTGCCTGGATAACTCCATGCTTCACTGAGCACTAGGTTGAATATGTAGAAGGGTCCTGCTTTGGTACTTGGCTCCAGTCCTCCTTAATAAATCTTAAAATCAAGGACACCCCCCCCCCCCAATGGATTAAATTGCTTTAATGTATCTTAACTGCATCCCAGAACAAAAGAAGATTATTTATAGAAATACAAAAATATCCAGCACTCCAAAATGTTAAATTCACAATATGTGGCATCTAACCAAAAATTACCAGATATGACAAAACCCGGCAAAATAGGAGCTATGATGAACCTAAAAATCAACCAATTGAAACTGACCCAGAACTGACACAAATATTAGACTTAGCAGACAATGACATAAAAAGTTGTTATCACTGTATAACATTCAAAAAGTTAAGAGATAAGATAAAAAGATTCACATTAAAATTTTACAAATGAAAATTTAAATGTCTGTAAATAAAGTTTTATTGCAACACCACTATGCCCTTTTGTTTACCTGTTGTCTATGGCTGTCTTAGCATTGTAATGATGGAGTCGAGGAGTTGCTAGAGAAATCATTTGTGCCCCTCTTCACTTTATACTGCTACTTAATATGATGGGATTGTAATCTGACAGCATATTGAGTGCTACATGTGTTGCTGTACTGTGACATTTCATCCTAATTTTAAAAAGTATCTTTGCATGTCCATCATCTAAAGATAAGAAAAGGAAGAGAAAAGTGTCCTACTTTTAAGGCATAGTGGACTATGGATCACTTTGTGTTCTAATTAGATGCTACAGTGTTGTGTTTATTATGCCATGACACTATATAGTCCTAAAAAATATGAAACAGGTCAGCATTATCAGACTAAGCACTCATCACAAAATTCCTAATTCACAGCAAAGGAACATTCATAAATTTTAGAAAATTTAAAATGGAATAACACATCTCAGCAGAGTTTCTTCATAAAACTAAAAAGTGAAAACAAGACTGAATCTAAAGTAAGCTTCTGAATGGCTCATTTATCTATTAGTTTTGCAAAAAAAGTCTCAAATAGTGACTTAATTAAGTCATATTTGATTGCAGCACTGGAAGAAATGTGTTCAAGGAGCATAAACTTAGGCGATTAGCCTTTTGATGAGAACAGTTGCTCAAAAAGTCGAGAACAAAAACAGCAATATAAACTGTCAATTAAAAACCAAGGTAGCTCATTTTGAGCAGTTTTCTCTAGCTCCTGATGGGCTGACATATGTTATTGACATTGGTCAACTGCCTTTTTTGTTGTTGTTGAGGAGTCAATGCCAGAGTTTGAAGTGATTGAAACATTAGCTGCTATGAATACTCTATGTGGAACAAGCACAGGTGAGAATGTTTTCAAAGAAGTTGAAAAAAAAAAAAAAGCAGGTAAGTACAACCTGAAGTGTAATCTTCTAAGATATGGTGAAATTATTCATAGAGAAGAAAAAAAAAAAAAAAGATTAGTTCAACAAATTTACAAAGTTTGTGAAAATGTAAGGTGTTTAAAGCATATTGTTCAGCTTCCCCAGGCAACAGAAATAAAAACAAAAATAAAATTGACAGAACACTGTAAACCAGCTATAATGGAAAAAAATAAAAATCATTATATAAAAAAATAAAAAAAGAGACCTAATCAAACTTACAAGCTTTTACACAGCAAAGGAAACCATAAAAAAAAAAAAAAGAAAAGAAAAGAGAACCTATGGAATGGGAGAAAATAGCTGCAAATGATGCAACCACAACTGACAAGGTGTTAATCTCCAAAACATACAAACAACTCATACAACTCAACACCAAAAACAAAAACAAAAACAAAAAAACCCAAACAACCCAATCAAAAAATGGGCAGAAGACTTAAACAGATATTTCTCCTAAGAAGACATACAAAGGGCAGTAGGCACATGAAAAAATGCTCAACATCACAACTTATAGAGAAATGCAAATCAAACTACAATGAGGTGCCACCTCATACCTGTCAGAATGCCTACTGTTAATAAGTCTACAAATAACAAATGCTGGAGAGGGTGTGGAGAAAAGGAAACCCTCTTACACTGTTGGTGGGAATGTAAATTCATACAATCATTATGGAAAACAGTTTGGAGGATTCTCAGAAAACTAAATATACAGAACTACCATACGACCCAGAATTTTCACTCCTAAGCATATATCTGGACAAAACTATAATTCAAAAAGATATATGCACCCCTATGTTCATTGCAATGCTATTCACAATAATCAAGACATGGAAATAACCTAAATTTCCAATGACAGAGTAATGAATAAAGAAGATGTGGTACATGTATACAATGGAATGCTAGTCAGTCATAAAAGGAATTAAATAATGCCATTCTTAGCAACATGGATGAAACTAGACATTCTCATACTAAGGGAAGAAAGTCAGAAAGAGATAGACAAATACCATATGATATCACTTATTTTTGGAATCTAATATATGGCACAAATGAACCTACATACAAAACACAAAGAGACTCACAGACACAGAGAACAGACTTGTGTTGCCAAGGGGGAAGGGGGAGTTCGAATCAGAGCTGCGGCCGCCAGCCTATGCCACAGCTTACCGCAAAGTTGGATCCCCAACCCACTGAGAGAAGCCAAGGATTGAACCTGCATCCTCATGGATACTAGTCGGATTCATTTTTGCTGTGCCACAATGGGAACTCCCAAGAATATCTATTTCACTGGATTCTTAAGAGAGCTAAATGATAATAGGTAGTATGAGGAAAACATTCACACAGAAATGGGAAAAAAGCAAGTTTTGAGGAATGAGGATTCAAATGGAATTATAGGGATTGGTATTTTTGCCAGAAGTAGTGAACCCTGGAATTTCTTAACACAGATGTTGTCACTGGTGCTATGGAAGATTAATGTTATGCTCATCACTTAATTATTAAGTGAAATTCTATCCATCGTTTTCCCCCCACCTATACCAGTAAAATTGAGCTCCTCAGCCCTACTTTAAAAAATTTTATTTTATTTATTTTATTTTATTTTTTTTTTTGTCTTTTGTCTTTTTGTTGTTGTTGCTATTTCTTGGACCGCTCCCGCGGCATATGGAGGTTCCCAGGCTAGGGGTTGAATCGGAGCTGTAGCCACCGGCCTACGCCAGAGCCACAGCAACGCGGGATCCGAGCCGCGTCTGCAACCTACACCACAGCTCACGGCAACGCCGGATCGTTAACCCACTGAGCAAGGGCAGGGACCGAACCGGCAACCTCATGGTTCCTAGTCGGATTCGTTAACCACTGCGCCACGACGGGAACTCCAGCCCTACTTTAAAATTTAAATACTATCTAATGAAATTTAGCACCTTGTTTTCAAAATTATCAAAAAGAGTTTCAGGAAGATATGAAGATGATGTTCCCTTTTCTCTTGAGCTCTTTATACATCATGAATTTAGTTTTCTAAACCAATATGGAAGCATATGAATATTCACAACTATAACAACTTGTTCTATTATTTGGTAATATAAATCTATCTTGCATACATATATTGAACAAATGGATCTAGCAAAAGTTATAAAAATAATAAGAGTGGCCATGTCCTGTGGAAATAGCTTCCAAAAGAAAATACAGTTTTGAAGAGCTGTTTTAGTTGACAATTTGTTGCTCTGGTAGAATTCAGTAATCAACATTTCAGTATTTCTAAACTCAAAAATGCATCATTGACTTTCCTTTTCTCCCACATGCATGATAAGGAAAAATGAAAGTCTATAACTCTGCTAGAGTTTCTTTTTTTTTTTTTCCCTCTTCTTAAGGCTGCACCTGTGGTCCCCAGGCTAAGGGTCAGGGCCGCAGCTGTCGGCCTACATTACAGCCACAGCAATGTCAGATCTGAGGTGTGTCTGCAAACTACACCACAGCTCACGGCAGTACTGGATCCTTAACCCACTGAGCAAGGCCAGGGATCAAATCTGCATCATCATGGAAACTAGTCAGATTTGTTTCCACTGAACCACAATGGGAACTCCCTCTGCTAGAGTTTTTATTTTAACAAAGAGATCAAAAACTTTAACTCACTTAAAAGTGGGAAATCTTGTTTTGCACTTCTTTTCTCAACCATAGTTGATATACTACTTGTATTATAAAGGTTAATTTCATAAAAATATTTGGAAGAAAACCAATAAATTACTCTTTACTTCTTCCATACTACTCTACTCCCATTTACCTAAGTATCACTTTAACATACACTATGCTGGTTATTCTGTCATTAATTTTGAATGTGATGCACAGACATGCATTTTACAAACACATAATGTGACCAGTCATGATCACACATCTCTTTAACTTGATCTGTACACCATCACAGAATCATTTCCAGACATACACATGAATTTAACTTGCTAGACATTATGTTAAATAACACAATATATTATTTTCTGAGAGAAGGAAAAACTAAACTTTCCTATATTATTAACACTTCTAAGTAATGCGTGTATTTGCATTTTCATTACTTTTTTGGGTCTTACTATTTAATTCTGAGCTTTTTCCCTAACTCATTCTTGGTATTTTTGGTCCTCTGGTTATTCAAGTATATGTCCTAAATCTCCTTTATTTATTTATTTTTATTTTTTTCCCACTGTACAGCAAGGGGATCAAGTTATCCTTACATGTATACATTTTTCCCCCCACCCTTTGTTCTGTTGCAACATGAGTATCTAGACATAGTTCTCAATGCTACTCAGCAGGATCTCCTTGTAAATCTATTCTAAGTTGTGTCTGATAACCCCAAGCTCCCGATCCCTCCCACTCCCTCCCTCTCCCATCAGGCAGCCACAAGTCTATTTTCCAAGGCCATGATTTTCTTTTCTGAGGAGATGTTCATTTGTACTGGATATCAGATTCCAGTTATAAGTGATATCATATGGTATTTGTCTTTGTCTTTCTGGCTCATTTCACTCAGGATGAGATTCTCTAGTTCCATCCATGTTGCTGCAAATGGCATTATGTCATTCTTTTTTATGGCTGAGTAGTATTCCATTGTGTATATATACCACCTCTTCCAAATCCAATCATCTGCTGATGGCCATTTGGGTTGTTTCCATGTCCTGGCTATTGTGAATAGTGCTGCAATGAACACGCGGGTGCATGTGTCTCTTTTCAGTAGAGTTTTGTCCGGATAGATGCCCAAGAGTGGGATTGCGGGGTCATATGGAAGTTCTATGTGTAGATTTCTAAGGTATCTCCAAACTGTTCTCCACAGTGGCTGTACCAGTTTACATTCCCAACAGTGCAGGAGGGTTCCCTTTTCTCCACACCCCCTCCAGCACTTGTTATTTGTGGACTTATTAGTGAGGGCCATTCTGACTGGTGTGAGGTGGTATCTCATGGTAGTTTTGATTTGCATTTCTCTCATAATCAGGGATGTTGAGCATTTCCATGTGTTTGCTGGCCATCTGCATAGCTTCCTTGGAGAACAGTCTATTCAGGTCTTTTGCCCATTTTTCCATTGCATTGTTGGCTTTTTTGCTGTTGAGTTGTATATATATTCTAGAGATTAAGCCCTTGTCAGTTGCATCATTTGAAACTATTTTCTCCCATTCTGAAAGTTGTCTTTTTGTTTTCTTTTGGGTTTCCTTTGCTGGGCAAAAGCTTTTCAGTTTGATGAGGTCCCATGGGTTTATTTTTGCTCTAATTTCTATTGCTTTGGGAGACTGACCTGAGAAAATATTCATGATGTTGATGTCAGAGAGTGTTTTGCCTATGTTCTCTTCTAGGAGTTTGATGGTGTCCTGTCGTATATTTAAGTCTTTCAGCCATTTGGAGTTTATTTTTGTGCATGGTGTGAGGGTGTGTTCTAGTTTCATTACTTTGCATGCAGCTGTCCAGGTTTCCCAGCAATGCTTGCTGAATAGACTTTCTTTTTCCCATTTTATGTTCTTGCCTCCCTTGTCAAAGATTAGTTGACCATAGGTGTCAGGGTTTATTTTTGGGTTCTCTATTCTGTTCCATTGGTCTGTCTGTCTGTTTTGGTACCAGTACCACACTGTTTTGATGACTGTGGCTTTGTAATATTTTTTTAAGTCTGGGAGAGTTATGCCTCCTGCTTGGTTTTTGTTTCTCAGGATTGCTTTGGCGATTCTGGGTCTTTTGTGGTTCCATATAAATGTTTGGATTGTTTGTTCTAGTTCTGTGAAAAATGTCATGGGTAATTTGATACGGATTGCATTGAATCTGTAGATTGCTTTGGGTGGTATGGCCATTTTTACAATACTGATTTTTCCAATCCAGGAACATGGAATATCTTTCCATTTCTTTCCATCTTCTTTGATTTCTTTGATTATAGTTTTATAGTTCTCAGCATATAGGTCCTTTACCTCCTTGGTCAGGTGTATTCTGAGGTATTTGATTTTGTGAGGTGCAATTTTAAAAAGGTATTGTATTTTTGTATTCCTTTTCTAATATTTCATTGCTGGTATACAGAAATGTGACTGACTTCTGAATGTTAATCTTATATCCTGCTACTTTGCTGAATTTGTTGATCAGTTCAAGTAGTTTTTGGGGTTGAGTCCTTAGGGTTTTCTATGTATAGTATCACGTTGTCTGCGTACAGTGACAGTTTTATCTCTTCTCTTCCTATATGCATGCCTTTTATTTCTTTTGTTTGTCTAATTGCTGTGGCTAGGACTTCCAAAACTATGTTGAAGAGCAGTGGTGAGAGTGGGCATCCCTGTCTTGTTCCAGATTTGAGTGAGAAGGCTTTCAGTTTTTCCCCATTGAGTATTATATTTGCTGTGGGTTTGTCATAAATGGCTTTGATTATGTTCAGGAATGTTCCCTCTATACCCACTTTGGCGAGGGTCTTGATCATGAATGGATGTTGGACTTTGTCAAATGCTTTTTCTGCATCTATTGAGAGGATCATATGGTTTTTGACTTTTCTTTTGCTAATGTGGTGTATGACGTTGATTGATTTGCGTATGTTGAAGCATCCTTGTGAACCTGGGATGAACCCTACCTGGTCATGGTGTATGATTTTTTTTGATATGTTGTTGGATTCGGTTGGCTAAGATTTTGTTGAGAATTTTTGCATCTATATTCATCAAAGATATTGGCCGATAGTTTTCTTTTTTGGTGGTATCTCTGTCTTGGAATTAGGGTGATGGTGGCATCATAGAATATCTTTGGGAGTATTCCTTCTTCTTCAACCTTTTGAAAGAGTTTAAGGAGGATGGGCACCACTTCCTCTTTATATGTTTGGTAGAATTCTCCTGTGAAGCCATCTGGTCCTGGACTTTTATTTTTAGGGAATGTTTTATGCCATCTTCAATTTCATTTCTAGTGATCGGTCTGTTCGGTTGGTCTGTTTCTTCTTGATTCAGTTTTGGCAGGCTGTAAAATTCTAGAAAATTGTCCATTTCTTCAAAATTTTCAATCCTTTATTTTTGGTTAAAAATGTCCAGAACTAAAAGACTTCCTTATGCCTTTCATTGAGAGTTCCTTGTTAGCTCTGAGACTTACTGAATTTCCTTAATGATGTGGGTCATCTCAGCACAGCTCACATATATGCACAGACACATGTGTGTAAGTGCATGCATGCATACCACATACACACACCATTAAAAATAAAAGCAGTATACATACTCCTTGAATTTGTGCTATATCTATGGCTAATATTGTTGTCAAAGCTCCTGTGCTGTTTTCCTTCTCATCGAACCAGGAAATATCCTAGAGAAAAAAGAGAAATAACATATGGTTATCAAAAAATATTCTTCTCTGACTTGTGATTTTGCTGTATTAACTCAGAAGGCATTTACCTGCCTCCTTACTCATAGGCACTTAATTCTTATAAAAACTATGGATTGAATACATTTTGTTTCTTATTTCATAAAGATCTATATTTAGATACAAACTGAAGAACTTAAGCCCAACAGCTGGGACTCATTACTATGCCACAATATTGTGTAATAATCAATGTTTAAGATGGCTTTGAACCGCTGAGTGATTTTATAATTTTACTCCACAAGTAATCTGTGGAGAGCAGACTCTATTTATAAAGGTAATGCACAACACTATTTAGAAATATTTTCAAACCTTTCTGTCTAAACTGATAAATGATTTAAAAAAAGTCTGTCTCCTTCTCTTCGGGATCCAGATAGGCAACATTTTCCCTGACACTTCATATTCTCCCCTAGATCTTATAAGCACTGGGCACTGTGAGAAGCTCGAGAGGCAGAAATGTTGCTGTAAAACCCCTGAAGCCAAAAAGCATGCAATGTGGAGAAGGAGATAGGTCAAAAATACAAGCAATAAAAGCATAATTTTATAACCAATTTCATTTTCAACAGTAAACAGAGATAGCACTTCTTAGCACTTCTCAACCTGAGGAATGATGATTTCCTTGTATTAGCTGTTGAATGTTTCCTCCCATGCTCTCAAACCACTTATATCTCTTATGAATTAAAACTATGTGAAGACTGTCTTTGAAAAATAGGACTTATTTTTAGTGAGTGAAGAGCAAAAGACTGTTGGCTTACTACAACCCAGCCAGAGCCCTGATGCCCAGGTTACATTTCTGCCAACTAACAAAACAAAAGCAAAACAGAAGAAGGCTGTGCATTTATCATGCTGTCCTGTGAAAAGAAAGCTCTCATGGAGGAATACGGTAAGCTCCGGGGGAGTACAGCCGTGGCATGACAGCACTATTCTGTAAACTCCTGGATTGGGAAGATATCCCAAATTGTTTATGGTTCTATATGGCCAAAGGGCATCTTACAGAGATCATGATCTGCACTATTCAGTAGCTTTGAGAACACAACCCTAGTCAGGAGCCTAACATATTGTGAAGACATAACCTGTTTTTCACTGTATACTCAAAATATATTATACATTGCCTAATTATTTCTATATTTCCATATGTGATGAATACACAAAGAATTTTTAGATACAATATAAAGTAAAAATAATAGAAAAATAATTTATTATTTAGTATTATATTCCTGATTCTACAGTAACTGGCTAAAACACACAAGGCAAAGAATGTGTATGTGACTAGTTTTAGTCATTATCTGAGGTTCAATGCAAGATATCCAAAATTGCTGTTCAACAAGTCAGCAATTACACAGACTAGGTACTGTTTTCCAGCATGGGCATTATATGCTAACACTTAAGAGTTCCTGAAATACAGTTGGTATTGAGTAAAACTTAGCTTGCTTCTTCTCATCCTAATGCTAAAATGATTATAACTAAGGTTATCAGGTTTTCTGATACTAGTAAATCCATTTTTTTCCTGCCAATAATTCTCTAGAAATAAAAAATTACAGTAGCACTACTTTAAGTGCTTGGTATATCTTTTCTCATTTAATCATCACAGCAACTCTATGAGGTAGATACTATGATCAATGATTTATAAATGAGGAAACCAAGGTACTGAAAGATTAAGTAACTTGCCCAAGGCCACACAGCTGGCAGTACTGAAGTCAGGATTAGAACCTAGGCAACCAGATGCTGGAGTTTTGTTCTGTTTTTTCTTTTTCTTGTTTGGCTGCCCCGTGGCACATGGAGTTCTCTAAGCCTAAGTTGCAGCTGTAGCATTGCTGGATTCCCTAACTCACTGTTCTGGGCCAAGGATTGGAACCTGGGTCCCAGTGCTCCCATTGTGCCACATCAGAAACTCTAGTTTGCCAGAGTTTTTAATCAACTATTCTGTTCTGCCTCCAATCTAACTGAAGCACTACAGTTGAGTTTCACTATATAGTTCTCCTACCTTAGGACTTGTTAACCTCAAATACTTTTGGAAGTAGCTTTTTGAGATTTCTCAGTGATCACCACTAATACCATCATCTTATGATTTTAGAAATAGCCTTCCCCTCAGAAGCCCTAGTCAGTCCAATTTAGAGAGAAATAAGCAAATATAAACTTTACATCTTACAAAAAACCTAACAGATCTATAGGTCAATATTTGTCATTAAGAAATATAAATTTAGCTTTGGAACACAGTAAGCAATGGATTATTTACAGCCTCTGAAGTCAGCAACAGTTAGAACATTCTTTTCAACTGGAAGGATCTCAAGTAATCAAATAAAATATAGATTTTATACCTACAAAAAGACCACACCTGATTCCATAAATACCTCTACCTCAAATGAGATTTCAAAATGGTTATAAAAAGCACTACAAGTCTCAGCATGCTTTCTAATTTCTAAGTCTTAAAAAATGTTATCTAAGGAAGAAAACAGGTAATAAGAGGAGAAAATATACAGTAGGAACTTCCCTTATTATAGACAAAAGTGAAATTGGTAAGACATTTATGAAGAAAATGCTAAATACATTACTGTTCTTTTCTTCCAATTTAAAAAGGAAAAGAAGCAAAAAGAAAGCTGAAGAATAAAGAGGTAAAACAGATGGTAAACTGAAAGGGCCTGAGTTGAAATTATGGGAAGATTTAATAACATCTGCTGAATAACATAGAGTTTCTGTCTGTGTGTATTTGCATGTGTTTTGAAGAATCAGAATTTACAGATTGGTGTATTCTTATGGGCAGAAGCTATTTTGTCCACAAATGTTACTGTCTTGGTATTCACATGGCTAAAGATAGAGGTTCAGATTAACATGTCCAGTATCAGCCATTGGGATACTGGATTAACAATGTCCACTGGTGGAGTTCCCATCTTGGCATAGCAGAAACAAATCCGACTAGGAACCATCAGGTTGCAGGTTCCATCGCTGGCCTTGCTCAGCAGGTTAAGGATCCAGCGTTGCTGTGAGCCGTGGTGTAGGTTGCAGATACAGCTTGGATCTGGTGGTGCTATGGCTGTGGCGTAGGCCGGCAGCTGTAGCTCCAATTGGACCCCTAGCTTGGGATTATCCATATGCCATGGGTGCAGCCCTAAAGAGCAAAAACAAACAAAAGAACAAAAACAAAAAACAATGTCCATTGATTAAACTGGCCTGTGGCCTTGAGATTCCTTCAACAAAAGCATCATAAGAACCTCTAGAAAGAAAGTTCAAAGTAATGTTCAAAAAAGTCAACATTTAGGAGTTCCCATCGTGGCTCAGTGGTTAACGAATCTGACTAGGAACCATGAGGTTTTGGGTTCGATCCCTGGCCTTGCTCAGTGGGAAAAGGATCCGGTGTTGCCGTGAGCTGTGGTGTAGGTTGCAGACGCAGCTCGGATCCTGTGTTGCTGTGGCTCTGGTGTAGGCTGGCGGCTACAGCTCTGATTCAACCTCTAGTCTGGATATCTCCATATGCCGTGCGAGTGGCCCAAGAAATGGCAAAAAGACAAAAAAAAAAAAAAAGTTCACATTTATACTCTTTTATTTAAAATATTCAGACATTCAGAGAACATTTTCGAAAGTTCCTGGAAATTGAAAATAAATGTCCTTGAAGATGGAAAAACATAAATCACAAACAAAAACAAGCAGAAATTATCAAGTGTGAAATATAGTATTAGTTAATTAAAATCTCATCTTTTTTCATCAAAATGTTAGGTAAAGACATAAAATACTGATAAATTTAAAAAACTAAAGTACCAATTTAATGTGAGTGAGACAAGATGTGCAGGCATTAAATCGCTTTATGATCCCTCAAGTAGATTTTTGTTTTCCTGGATTAATAGTGTCTCCAATTGTCTCTGAGAAGAGGGTAGTGGGCACAAACTGCTCTGTTTCAGAGCATCAGGTTGCTATGGGAAACCCCCTACTCAGTTCATTTTGTCTCTTGTAGTTGCTGAAGAGTGCACAAAGGTGGAGGGGCTCTGTTACTCAGCAGTCCTTTAAGCACTACTGCTAAAAGTCACAAGACGTAAAAACTGGTTTTGAGGATTAGGTTGGAGTGACAGTAACTCTATTTTTGAAAAGAAATGACCCTGGCAGGAAGCTATTTGCTCCTGCATAGTGAGCTCTGGTGACAGAAAGTGTGGCAAAGGGCTCTAAATGATTACTGGCTTTCAGGGTAACCCAATACACCTCAACCTCTTGAAAGAATTTTAGAGGCGCTGATCTGAGACATTCTTGCCCCCAGGACTCACTTTTCAAGATTACTATTTGATCCACCTATTTTTAGTTATTTCACAGATATGAATGATCATATGTATGTGGCAGGCTGAACTGCCAGCTAGACTGATGTTACCTGAATTCAGGACTCTTCTGATGAGTGCAATGAGATTAGCTGCTTTCAAGAAGTATGCAGTGAAAAAAAACTTAAGCTTTGCACATGGATGAGAACTACACAAATTAAATCCTCTTCTTTATGTTTCCCAAGATACTGTAGCTCTACTGAAACTCTCCTTCAGTTATTTTTTTTTTAACTTAGTCCTCTATTCTTATCTTAGAACACTACATTATACATTAAGAGAAAGACTTGTCAAGATAATGCAAAAAACCAGGATTGGACTCTAAATCCCATTTTCTATAAGCTGTATTTTCTAACATAACATTTTTGGAATTGCTTCTATTAGAAAAATTTATTATAATAATTCTGTAGACTTGTGGTTGCCAAGGGGGAGGGAGTGGGGTGGTTGCAGAGCTTGGGGTTAATGGATAAAAACCACTGCCTTTGGAATGGATTAGCAATGAGATCCTGCTGTGTAGCACTGGGAACTATGTCTAGTCACTTATGATGGAGCATGACAATGTGAGAAAAAAGAATATATACATGTATGTGTAACTCAGTTACCATGCTGTACAGTAGGAAAAAAAATGTATTGGGGAAATAACTATTAAAAAATAATAAAAACTGGCAAATTGATTAAAAAAAAGAATTCTGATGTCAGATGCTGCTTAGGACACAAGAATGCTTTTAAATGATCAAAGGAAAGGTTATGTCAATAAATCAACTTGAAGAAAAACTGAAATCTAGAATTTTTAAAAACACATTTTAAATAAAATAAAAAGAACGAACCAAATACTAACCTGATATAACATGGCTTTAAATGCCAAGTGTCTTAATCTCATGGTTAAAATTTCCCCTGCTCTGCCGTAAAATAACCCCTGGAAAACAAACAAACAATTTATATGTATTCTTAACTCTCTTTTCCATTTTTTTGGGAACATTTAGTTACTATATTTACTTATTTATATTTTATTTCATTATTATCTTTACTTTTTAAAAACTCAAACAGGATGACAGAAAACAGTAATCATGTACAAATTTGTTTAATTGATTAAAAGCTTACCTGAATGAAATAACTGACAAAGCAAATAATACCCAAAATGACAAATATCATGGAATAAATTTCTGCATCATGCTTTAATGTGGTTTTATCATCATTCTCAAACATCTAAAAAGGAATAGTTTTTTTAAATCAGGTGATTGGAGGAAAATATAAGAAAGAAAAATAAAATGTCTACTCATCAAGATTTTTAAAATGAATTTCAACATGATAATAGCCATAAAAAAGAAAAATAATAATTCCCTTACATTTCTAGGGAAAAATGCACCACTATTCTATCTACATTCATTACATACAATAAAAAAACTCACTACTTCAATAAAAAAAAAAAACCTCACTGTTAATGCCCTCACTTATGCTATATAAATATAGGATCAGACAAATGAGTCCTCTATCTTCTATTATATCACAGTTTATTTTCAAAGAAACTATTGAAATTAGTTTTCTAATTCTAGTAACTCAAGTTTCTTAATATTCCTCTATTCAGAGTACTACCTGCAAACTAGACCTTTATATATGTCCCTAGAAATTGTTCCTAAAATTAGTAATTATACATATATTGGCATCTATGTTAACACAGTGTAGAAACACTCCAGGAGACTGAATACTTAACATAGCCCTAATAATATCCTTGAATTCATCAACTCTGCTGGGTCCTCCAGCACAATCCCAAACTCTGGTTATTTACCCTCTCTGAACCAATTGGTAATAAAAAATGGCCATTGTTTGGACTAGTTGAAAGAAAGAGTAGTGGTATTTGTCTATTTTATTGCTTTGGTGCTTTGGAATGCTGATATAGCACTGGAGTCAAAATTAGAAAACAAAGCAATTTCTTTACTGATTGCCCAGTTAACAAGGTCCAGCCAAACACTTCACAATAGAGGCTGGCTTATCCCCTTGGAACATTAGTTAAACTTTCTATCATGGATCCCACACAAGGGATGGCCCACTACACGTTCCAATTTCCCCCTTGCTAAGTCAAAGTCCACGGTTTTGTTCTCTCAGGTTATACTTTGTTTAACATTGTCAAAAATATTAGCAAATTAGTTTTACTTACAGTCACAATTTTTGCAAAGATGATGGAAAATACTGGATGAACACTTCCATTTAGAACAGAAGCCAATGTCCCCAGAACCACAGAAGGCCATTCAGACTTGTTTAATTTAAAAATTTTTAATAGAGAAACTTCAGGAAGACTTGTCTATAAATAAAATATCTTGGTTATAACCCCAGTTTGAGAAATTAGTCAATCTTGAACAGATCTATAATGTAAAATATCAAATATAATAAGAAACAGAGCAGAAAGTAGAATTTCTCTTAGAAAAATTTTACTGCCCATATTACTGATAATGATCTCAAACACAAAATAAATTGTGTTTATTTTATAATAAATTTGGGTTTATAAATACCCAAAAGTGGCAATTTGTGCAACTTATCACCTTTTGTCATGTCAGTTAATTATCATTAAAAAAAATACACATTAGGGGGAGTAGGATCAAGATGGTGGATGAATAAGACGAGGCACTCATCTCCTCCCTCAAACACATCAAAAAAAAAAAAATGTAGAATGATTCACACAGAACATCTACTGAATGCTGGCAGAGCACCTTAAACCACCCAAGAGGGCAAGAAACCCTTCACACAACTGGGTAGAACAAAAGGAAAGAGAGAGAGAGGAAAAAAAAAAAGGAATCAGGAAGGGACCAGCACTCCTGAGAGGGAGATATGAAACAGAAAAGGGATTTGCACCCTGGGATGCCACCTAACTGACTGGGAGATCAGTTGGGATGGAGGGGGAACCTCAGCGCCTTGGAAAAAAGTGCAGCAGTTGGACTGAGGAGGGAAAAGCAGAGAGAGAGCTGCACAGACCACTGGTACTACCACCATGGGATACCACAGCCTGGGACACTCAAGTCAGGGCTAGGAGCAGAGACTCAGGCTTCAGAAGTCAGTTTTGGGGAGGACACTAGGGTTGGCTGTGTGGAGACAGCCTGAGAGGTTAGATAGTGGAGCACCACAGCTAAAGGAGCACAGGAGGAGGCCTGGGCCCACAGGAGATGCAAGGCGCCATTGTTGGGGAGGGTGTGAGAAGGAGGGGTGGGACTTCCATAGGAATATCTTTCTCTGCCTACATGGTTGGGCACCTCTTGTGCAGTCTATGGGCAGGCAGTGGGGGCAAACCATCACAGCCATCTCAGACTCCAGAGGTGGGCACAACCCGCCACCATTAAGGGTCTGTGAATAGTCACCACCTGTAGCCCCAGTCACCTCAGGGCTTGCTATAGAGGACCATTCCCAGTTAAACGAACAGGAGAATTCCCTTGAAGGAGCAAACAATGAAACAGATCTCTGCAGTCTAACAGACACTAAGTTCAAAAAGTAGACAGTGAAAATTCTAAAGGAATTAATAGCAGATATGGTGTTCCCATTGTGGTTCAGTAGGTTGAGAACCCAACTAGTATCCATGAAGATGCAGGTTCAATCCATAGACTCATTCAGTGGGTTAAGGATCTGGCACTGCTGTGAGTTGCAGTGTAGGTTGCAGACATGGCTTGGATCCCATGTTGCTGTGACTGTGGCGTAGGCTGGCAACTGCAGCTCTGATTCAACCCCTAGCCCAGGAACTTCCATATGCTGCAGATGCAGCAACCCCCTCTCCCCCAAAAAAAGGAACTAGAAAATTTAAGGAGCCAAGAAAATTATAAAATTCATTTGCTGAGACAAAAGCTGAGTTAAAGGTATTGAAGAGCAGAATGAATAATGCAAAGGAATGAGTAAGTTACTTGGAAGATAGGATAATGGAAATCACCCAATCAGGACAGCAGAGAGAAAACCAAATGAGAAATCATGATAGCAATATGAGATCTATGGGATAATATAAAGTGGGTCAATCTACTCATAATAGGGATTCATGAAGGAGAAGAAAAAGAAAAGGGTATTCAACCTTAGAAATCTATACATAGAACTTCCATATGACCCCGCAGTCCCACTCTTGGGCATCTATCCGGACAAAACTCTACTGAAAAGAGACACATGCACCCGCGTGTTCACTGCAGCACTATTCACAATAGCCAGGACATGGAAACAACCCAAATGGCCATCAGCAGATGATTGGATTTGGAAGAGGTGGTATATATACACAATGGAATACTACTCAGCCATAAAAAAGAATGACATAATGCCATTTGCAGCAACATGGATGGAACTAGAGAATCTCATCCTGAGTGAAATGAGCCAGAAAGACAAAGACAAATACCATATGGTATCACTTATAACTGGAATCTAATATCCAGCACAAATGAACATCTCCTCAGAAAAGAAAATCATGGGAGTTCCCGTCGTGGCGCAGTGGTTACCGAATCTGACTAGGAACCATGAGGTTGCGGGTTCAGTCCCTGCCCCTTGCTCAGTGGGTTAATGATCCGGCATTGCCGTGAGCTGTGGTGTAGATTGCAGACATGGCTCGGATCCTGTGTTTCTGTGGCTCTGGCATAGGTCGGCGGCTACAGCTCCGATTGGACCCCTAGCCTGGGAACCTCCATATGCCGTGGGAGCGGCCCAAGAAATAGCTAAAAAGACAAAAAAAAAAAGAAAAAAGAAAATCATGGACTTGGAGAAGAGACTTGTGGTTGCCTGATGGGAGGGGGAGGGAGTGGGAGGAATCGGGAGCTTGGGCTTATCAGACACAACTTAGAATAGATTTACAAGGAGATCCTGCTGAATAGCATTGAGAACTTTGTCTAGGTACTCATGTTGCTACAGAACAAAGGGTGGGGAAAAATATGTAATTGTAATGTATACATGTAAGAATAACTTGATCCCCTTGCTGTACAGTGGGAAAATAAAAAAAAATAAATAAAAAAAGAAAAGGGTATTCAAAACATATTTGAAGAAATTATGGCTGAAAACTTTCCAAATCTAAAGGAAAAAGATATCAAGATACAGGAATTACAGAGGGCCCCCAAGTAAGTTGAAACCAAAGAGACCCACACCAACACATATTATGATAAAAATGGCAAAATTTAAAGATAAGGAAAGGATTCTAAAGGCATAAAGAGAAAAACAAAGGGTTAATTATAAGGAAATCTCCTAGGGCTATAAGCTGATTTCTCTACAGAAACACTGCAGTCCAGAAGAGAGTGGCAAGGTATACTTGAAGTTCTAAAAGGGAAACATTTGCAGCCTAGACTACTCTACCCAGCAAGAATATCATTTAAAATAGAGGGAGAAATAAGGAATTTCTTGAGCAGACAAAAACTAGGAGAATACAGCAATACTAAACTCATTCTAAAAGAAATACTAAAAGGTCTCCTCTAAACAGGAAAGAAATAAGACATAGGATGGAGGAAAACACAATTGGAAAGTAATAACTTAAGTAAGCCAATATACAGATTTAAAAGGGGAAAAAATTTGTAAAAGTGATGATAAATACAAGGAACAGCAAAAAGATAAACATGAAGATGTTAAAAAAAGGATATAAAAATCACAAAATGTGAGGAAGCAAAGTAAGAAAATCTAGACTCATGTTTGAACCTATATGACTATTAGGCTAAAGCAAGCAGATACAGGAATGGATTAACACACTTGAAAAAAAGGGCAATCACAAATCAAAACTAAGCAATACATTCATAAAAAGTAAAAGGAAGAGGACATAGGTATAATATAAAAGGAAATGATCCAACCAATAAAAGAAAGGAAAAAAGGAGAAACATAGAATCAATGGGAAAGCAAGGTTTAAAATGTCAATACATACATATTTATCAATAATTACCTTAAATGTCAATGGACTGAATGTTTTAGTCAAAAGACATACAGTGGCAGACTGGACACTATTTAATGATAAAAGGATAATTCAAGAAGAGGATATTATACTTGTCAGTATATAGGAGCACCAAATACATACAACAAATACTAAGAGACATAAAAAAATAAAAGCCTACAATATGCTGCCTACAAGAGACTCATCTTAGGGCAAAGGACACATAAAATGAAAGTAAGTGGATAGAAAAAGATATTTCACGTGAAAGGAAAAGATAGGAAAGTGGGCACTGCAGTACTCGTATCAGACAAAACAGACTTTAAAACAAAGCCCATAAAGAAAGATAAAGAAGGGCACTATTTAATGATTAAAGAATCAATTAAAGAAGAGGATATTACACTTGTCAACACATATGCCTCTAATATAGGAGCACCCAAATACATAAAACTAATACTAACAGACATAAAAGAAATTGATGGAAATACAGTAATAGTAGGAGATTTTTAACACCCCACTCACATCAATGGACAGATCCTCTAGACAGAAAATCAATAAGGCAACAGAGATCCTAAATGACACAATAGAAAAGTTAGACTTGATTGACATTTTCAGGACATTACATCCCAAAAAACCAAAATATGTATTCTTTTCAAGTACACATGGAACATTCTCAAGGACTGACCACATACTGGGGCACAAAACTAACCTCAACAAATTTAAGGATATAGTAATTGTTTCAGCATCTTCTCTGACCACAATGGCATGAAACTAGAAATTAACCACAGGAAAAGAAATGAGAAAAAACTGACTACATGGAGACTAAACAACATGCTACTAAAAACCAATGTGTCAATGAGGAAATCAAAAGGAAAATTAAAAAATACCTTGAGACAAATGATAGTGAAAATACAACCATTCAAAATCTATGGGATGCTGCAAAAACACTGCTTACAGGAAAATTCAAAGCCATACAGGCCTTCCTCAAAAAAGAAGAAAAATCTCAAATAAAAAACCTACTACCTAAAAGAATTAGAAAAAGAACAGGGAGTTCCCATTGTGGCTCAGTGATAATGGACCCAGCTAGGATCCATCAGGATGCAGGTTTAATTCCTGGCCTTACTCAGTGGGTTAAGGGTCCGATATTTCCAAGAGCTGTGGTGTAGGTTGCAGACACTGCTCAGATCCTGTGTTGCTGTGGCTTTGGTGTAGGCCGGCAGCTACAGCTTGGATTTGACCCCTATCCTGGGACTTCCATATGCTACAGGAGTGGCCCTAAAAAAGCACAAAAAAAAAAAAAAAGAAAGAAAAAGAAGAAACAAAACCTAAAATCAGCGGAAGGAAGTAAATCATAAAGATTAGAGAAGAAATAATAAATGAGAGATTCAAAAAACAATAGAAAAAAATCAATAAAAACCAAGAGCTGGTTCTTTGAAAGGGTTAAACAAAACTGAAAATCTCTGGCCAGACTCACCATGAAGAGAGAAAGAACCAAAATAAATAAAATAAGAAATGAAAAAAGAAAAATCTCAACAGATACTGGAGAAATACCAAAAAACCATAAGAGAATACGATGAACAGTTATATGCCAACAAATTTGACAACCTAGAAGAAATGGACCACTTTCTAGTGACGTACAGCCTGCCAAAACTGAATCAAGAAGAAACAGATCATCTGAATAGGCCAATCACTAGAAATGAAACTGAATATATCATAAAAACACTCCCTACAAACAAAAGTCCAGAACCAGATGGCTTCACAGGCGAATTCTACCAAACATACAAAGAACTTATACCCATCCTTCTTAAACTTCTCCAAAAGATTGAAGAAGGAACACTCCCAAATCATTCTGTGAAGCCACCATCACCCTAATACCAAAATCAGACAATCAGAAAGAGAAAGACAAATACCATATGATATCACTTATATGTGGAACCTAAAATATGGCACAAATGAACATATCTACAGAACAGACACAGATGCAAGGACATAGAGAACAGACTTGTGGTTGCCAAAGGGGTGGAGGGAGGCAGTGGGATGGACTGGGAGTTTTGGTTTAGTAGATGCAAACTGTTACATATAGAATAGATAAGCAATAAGACCCTACTATATAGCACAGGGAACTATATCCAATCACCTGTCATAGAATATGATAGAAGATAACATGGGAAAAAGAATGTATATATATCCATAACTGGGTCACTTTGCTATATAGCAAAAATTGACAGAACATTGTAAATCAACTATGATTTAAAAAAAGAAAAAAAAAAGTACACATTAACCCCCATGTTCTAATAGCTAAGACAGAGAAAATGACAGGCATATTTTCCTTGACATCTGTTAAACTGGATGGACAATCATGCTCCAGGATAGGATAAAATCTAGGTAGAAAGTAAGCATAGACAGAAGGTTAAAGTTTTACAAGCATTTTAAGCTTGAAAATTTTTGTTTTGTGACTTTTTTATGGAAGCATAAAATTCTTTTAACCAAAGTATTTTTCTAACACCTTGGTTAAAAGTTCGTTTGGTGTTTCTCAGTTATAAGTAAAATATTGTATTATCCGAGCATACTACTTACAGTCACTAGGCCTCAGTTTCCTTAACTTGCCAAGGCAGATAAACTTAACTCAGTATTTGCAAACAATAAATACCCAATAAATGTTAGCTGTTGCTGATGTTATTACGAAAGGAAGGATAATTTAATGCAAAATTTCAGCTCTTATACAGAGAAAGAAGATTGCAGGTAGCTCTGGTATTTGCTACCTCTTCCTGAGATCCATGGAGGGTGCCATGGGGTGGCAGTGGTTACCGTGATCAGAGGGTAAAGAAAATACAGCAATGATCTCTCCTTGCTCTTATCTAGAATATGTAGGGGATTTATTTTAGAAACTCAAAAAATTTTGTGAAAAATTTGAGGTGAATAATTATTTTGAATAGGAAAGTAGACAGCGAACTACTAGATATTTCATATGTTAAAACTTGGAGTTCCCATTGTGGCACAGTGGTTAATGAATCCGACTAGGAACCATGAGGTTGTGGGTTCAATGCCTAGCCTTGCTCAGTGGGTTAAAGGATCCGGTGTTGCTGTGAGCTGTGGTGTAGGTCGCAGACGCAGCTCAGATCCCCCGTTGCTGTGGCTCTGGAGTGGGCCAGCAGCAGCAGCTCCGATTGGATTGAGCCTGGGAACCTCCATATGCTGTGGGAGCGGCCCTACAAAAGGCAAAAAGATGAAAAAAAAAAAAAATTTAAAACTTCTTTGTGGCATTCACTCCTGAAGTAATGACATTTATGAACTAATAGCCAGAGAAAGACTTCAGGAAGGACTATAAAATAGTTTATAATTCTTGCTTTAATCTTAGTCTGGCAACTACAATATAAATTCTATTGTTTAAACAAAAGAACTTTCAAACTCTAAAGCTTTTAAAGTCTATTTTGAGGATAGCTAAACTAAGATTATATTGGGTTACTTAAAATTTTATTATCTGTTATCTTTCTGAAGTTTTCTCAAGATCAACACACAGAGCCTCACTTTTCAGTTGGTGACTGTCCAACAGAATATGTAGAAATTTTAAAAGTTTTATTCCAACTATTTGTAGAGCACTGAATATGGATTATCTTTTTTTGTCAAATCCTTTACAAAATTCCTCATTTTATAATGAAACTAAGGCTTAGCATAACCCAGGACACACCACCAGTAAATTACAGAGCCAGTAAAAGAAAGGCTATCTTGCTCCTATAGAATAAGCTATCCTTTTCTTTTTAAAAATATAAAACAGTAGAAGAAAATGGGTATTACCCTAAAAATGTTATCAAGATAGAAAAGGATAAAATGAAAAAAGACAAAAACAAAATGAAAATTTTTGGTAAAATCATGACAGATTCCTTGCCACCTAAATGTTAGAGGTTATAGCATATTTTAAGATAAACTGATATCAAAATATATGAAATTACAGACATTTTGTAAAGAGGTATGAGAGGGTTTAAAGTTAAAAAACAAATCTCTTAAAGATTTAAAAATTTAATTTGATATATTTTAGAGCTTTATTGAGTTATAATTTTCATATAAGCTGCACATATTTAAAATTTGGTAAGTTTAGAATAACGACACATCCATGAAACCATAACCACAGTCAACATAATGAAAGTATCTATTACTCCAGTAAGTTTTCTCCTGCCTTTTGTATTCCCTTTTTTTCCACACCTATCAGCTGCCAGTGCTCTTCTTCTATAACCATTGATATGTTTTTTTGGCATTATAGATTGCATTGCATTTTCTAGAGTTTTATATAGATGGAATAATATGGTATGTACTCTTTATTTATTTATTTTTTTCCCACTGTACAACAAGGGGATCAAGTTATCCTTACATGTATACATTTTTCCCCCCACTCTTTGTTCTGTTGCAACATGAGTATCTAGACATAGTTCTCAATGCTACTCAGCAGGATCTCCTTGTAAATCTATTCTAAGTTGTGTCTGATAACCCCAAGCTCCCGATCCCTCCCACTCCCTCCCTCTCCCATCAGGCAGCCACAAGTCTATTTTCCAAGGCCATGATTTTCTTTTCTGAGGAGATGTTCATTTGTACTGGATATCAGATTCCAGTTATAAGTGATATCATATGGTATTTGTCTTTGTCTTTCTGGCTCATTTCACTCAGGATGAGATTCTCTAGTTCCATCCATGTTGCTGCAAATGGCATTATGTCATTCTTTTTTATGGCTGAGTAGTATTCCATTGTGTATATATACCACCTCTTCCAAATCCAATCATCTGCTGATGGCCATTTGGGTTGTTTCCATGTCCTGGCTATTGTGAATAGTGCTGCAATGAACACGCGGGTGCATGTGTCTCTTTTCAGTAGAGTTTTGTCCGGATAGATGCCCAAGAGTGGGATTGCGGGGTCATATGGAAGTTCTATGTGTAGATTTCTAAGGTATCTCCAAACTGTTCTCCACAGTGGCTGTACCAGTTTACATTCCCAACAGTGCAGGAGGGTTCCCTTTTCTCCACACCCCCTCCAGCACTTGTTATTTGTGGACTTATTAGTGAGGGCCATTCTGACTGGTGTGAGGTGGTATCTCATGGTAGTTTTGATTTGCATTTCTCTCATAATCAGGGATGTTGAGCATTTCCATGTGTTTGCTGGCCATCTGCATAGCTTCCTTGGAGAACAGTCTATTCAGGTCTTTTGCCCATTTTTCCATTGCATTGTTGGCTTTTTTGCTGTTGAGTTGTATATATATTCTAGAGATTAAGCCCTTGTCAGTTGCATCATTTGAAACTATTTTCTCCCATTCTGAAAGTTGTCTTTTTGTTTTCTTTTGGGTTTCCTTTGCTGGGCAAAAGCTTTTCAGTTTGATGAGGTCCCATGGGTTTATTTTTGCTCTAATTTCTATTGCTTTGGGAGACTGACCTGAGAAAATATTCATGATGTTGATGTCAGAGAGTGTTTTGCCTATGTTCTCTTCTAGGAGTTTGATGGTGTCCTGTCGTATATTTAAGTCTTTCAGCCATTTGGAGTTTATTTTTGTGCATGGTGTGAGGGTGTGTTCTAGTTTCATTACTTTGCATGCAGCTGTCCAGGTTTCCCAGCAATGCTTGCTGAATAGACTTTCTTTTTCCCATTTTATGTTCTTGCCTCCCTTGTCAAAGATTAGTTGACCATAGGTGTCAGGGTTTATTTTTGGGTTCTCTATTCTGTTCCATTGGTCTGTCTGTCTGTTTTGGTACCAGTACCACACTGTTTTGATGACTGTGGCTTTGTAATATTTTTTTAAGTCTGGGAGAGTTATGCCTCCTGCTTGGTTTTTGTTTCTCAGGATTGCTTTGGCGATTCTGGGTCTTTTGTGGTTCCATATAAATGTTTGGATTGTTTGTTCTAGTTCTGTGAAAAATGTCATGGGTAATTTGATACGGATTGCATTGAATCTGTAGATTGCTTTGGGTGGTATGGCCATTTTTACAATACTGATTTTTCCAATCCAGGAACATGGAATATCTTTCCATTTCTTTCCATCTTCTTTGATTTCTTTGATTATAGTTTTATAGTTCTCAGCATATAGGTCCTTTACCTCCTTGGTCAGGTGTATTCTGAGGTATTTGATTTTGTGAGGTGCAATTTTAAAAAGGTATTGTATTTTTGTATTCCTTTTCTAATATTTCATTGCTGGTATACAGAAATGTGACTGACTTCTGAATGTTAATCTTATATCCTGCTACTTTGCTGAATTTGTTGATCAGTTCAAGTAGTTTTTGGGGTTGAGTCCTTAGGATTTTCTATGTATAGTATCACGTTGTCTGCGTACAGTGACAGTTTTATCTCTTCTCTTCCTATATGCATGCCTTTTATTTCTTTTGTTTGTCTAATTGCTGTGGCTAGGACTTCCAAAACTATGTTGAAGAGCAGTGGTGAGAGTGGGCATCCCTGTCTTGTTCCAGATTTGAGTGAGAAGGCTTTCAGTTTTTCCCCATTGAGTATTATATTTGCTGTGGGTTTGTCATAAATGGCTTTGATTATGTTCAGGAATGTTCCCTCTATACCCACTTTGGCGAGGGTCTTGATCATGAATGGATGTTGGACTTTGTCAAATGCTTTTTCTGCATCTATTGAGAGGATCATATGGTTTTTGACTTTTCTTTTGCTAATGTGGTGTATGACGTTGATTGATTTGCGTATGTTGAAGCATCATTGTGAACCTGGGATGAACCCTACCTGGTCATGGTGTATGATTTTTTTTGATATGTTGTTGGATTCGGTTGGCTAAGATTTTGTTGAGAATTTTTGCATCTATATTCATCAAAGATATTGGCCGATAGTTTTCTTTTTTGGTGGTATCTCTGTCTTGGAATTAGGGTGATGGTGGCATCATAGAATATCTTTGGGAGTATTCCTTCTTCTTCAACCTTTTGAAAGAGTTTAAGGAGGATGGGCACCACTTCCTCTTTATATGTTTGGTAGAATTCTCCTGTGAAGCCATCTGGTCCTGGACTTTTATTTTTAGGGAATGTTTTATGCCATCTTCAATTTCATTTCTAGTGATCGGTCTGTTCGGTTGGTCTGTTTCTTCTTGATTCAGTTTTGGCAGGCTGTAAAATTCTAGAAAATTGTCCATTTCTTCTAGGTTGTCAAATTTGTTGGCATATAGTTGTTCATAGTATTCTCTTATGGTTTTTTGTATTTGTGCAGTAACCATTGTGATTTCTCTTTTTTCATTTATAATTTTGGTTATTTGAGTTCTTTCTCTCCTATTTTTAGTGAGTCTGGCCAGGGGTTTGTCAATTTTGTTTACCTTTTCAAACAAGCAGCTCTTGGTTTTATTAATTTTCTCTATTGTTTTTTTGAATCTCTATTTTATTGATTTCTTCTTTGATCTTTATAATTTCCTTCCTTTTGCTGACTTTAGGTCTTTTTTGTTCTTCTTTTTCTAATTCATTTAGGTGGAGGGTTAAGTTGTCCATTTGGGATCTTTCTTCTTTTTTTGAGAAAGGCCTGTATTGCTGTAAATTTCCCTCTGAGCACTGCTTTTGCAGCATCCCATAGATTTTGAGAGGTTGTGTCTTCATTGTCATTTGTTTCAAGGTATTTTTTAATTTCCTTCTTGATTTCCTCATTGACCCATTGGTTTTTTAGTAGCATGTTGTTTAGTCTCCATGTAGTAGTTTTTTTCTCATTTCTTTTCCCATGGTTGATTTCTAATTTCATGGCGTTGTGGTCAGAGAAGATACTTGAGATAATTTCTATGCTCCTATAGTTGTTGAGGTTAGGTTTGTGTCCCAATATATGGTCGATTCTTGAGAATGTTCCATGTGCACTTGAGAAGAATGTGTATTGATATGTACTCTTTACATCTAGCTACTTTTGCTCAAATGTTACTCTGAGATTTATCTACACTGTTATACATGAATTAATATTCCCTTCATTTTCATTGCTGAGTAGTATTTCACAGTGTGGCTATACTACAATTTATGTATCCATTTACCTTTTACATAAGTTTGGGTCAATCCCAGTTTGGGGCTATTACATATCAAGCTGCTATGAACACATACAAGTCTGTGGATATAGGCTTTCATTCCTCTCGAGTGGCTGGATCATAGAGTAAGTGTTATGTTTAACTTTTTAAAAAACTGCTAAATTATTTTAAAAAGTGGATTTACTATTTTTTACTACCACCAGAAAATGTGGAGTTCTAGCTGCTCCCAAGCCACCAATACTTCATACAATCTTTTTAGATTTAATCATTCTAATAGGTGTATTGTGAGATCTCAATTATGATTTAATTTGCATTTCTCTAATGCTTAATGATGTTATGCATTTTTTGTGTGCTTATTTCTCATATGCACATCTTTTTATCTACTTTATCAATATTTAAAAAAGGGTGTTGAAACATCTGAATACAATTGTGTATTTCTTTTTTCAGTTCTTGATAAATTGATTCTTTTTTAATTTTCAGATAACCATCCTTATCCCTGGTAATTTTTTTGCTCTGAAATCTACCTTAATTGCCATTAACATTATAGTCTACCTTCAAGTAATATTATATACCATTTAAGAACCTTAAAATAGAATACTTCCATTCCTAATCTTCTGGCTATTGTTTTTATACTTTTACCTATATTGTAATCCCCACACTGTGTTTTATTTTTCTTTAAAAACCAGATTTTAAAAACATTATATTATGTTAACCTATTTATTTATTTGCTTTTTAGGGCCACACTCACAGCATACGGAGCTTCCCAGCCTAGGGGTCCAATCAGAGCTACAACTGCTAGCCTCCGCCACAGCCACAGCAACATCAGATCCAAGCTGCATCTGCAAACTACACCACAGCTCACGGCAACGCCAGATCCTTAACCCACTGAGTGGGGCCAGGGATTGGAATCATTTCTGCTGCACCACAACAGGAATTCCTTAACCCTTTTATTTATTATTTTTGATACTTTTCATTCCTTTTTATAATCTGTTATCACTTTTCTTTTGGCTGAAGAACTTCCTTTAACATTCCTTGTAGTATAGGTCTGCAGGTGATGAATTATTTTAGCTCTCTTTTTCCCCCTGAACCATTCTGCATATTGCCCTTATTTTTGAAAGGTATTTTTCTGCAGGTAGCATTCTAATTCAACTTTTTTCCCCCCTCTGATTAAAGATATTGCTCTATTGTCCTCCGGTTTGCACTGTTTCTAATGGAATTCTGTGATATTTCTTATTTTTTCCTTTATATAAATCGTGATGATTTTCTCTAGAGACTTTATAATTTTTCTATCACTTTTTTTTTTTTGGTCTTTTTAGGGCTGCACCCATGGCACATGGAGGTTTCCAGGCTGGGGTCAAATTGGAGCTACAGTGCCCGCCTACACCTCAGCCACAGCAACACCAGATCTGAGCTACATCAAAAAACATCACAGCTCATGGCAATGCCGGATCCTTAACCCACTAAGCAAGCTCAGGGATCGAACCTGCAACCTCATGGTTCCTAGTTGGATTCATTTCTGCTTCGCCATGACGGGAACTCCCCCATCACTTTTTTAAAGCAATTTGATTATAGTGTTTCTCATTTTTCTGCTGGTTGGAATTTATTGAGCTTCTTGGATCTGTGAATTTTCAATTTTCACCAGGTTTGGAAATTTTTTTTTTAAATTCCTGTTCAAAAGATTTTTGGTTCCCTCACTCCTTTGGGAGCATATAAAATATAGTTATAATAGTTGTTTAACATTCCCACTGATTCTACCAAGTGTATAATTTCTAGGTCTATTTCTACTGATCTATTTTCCCCCTTCATTTTGGGTACAATTTTCCTGCTTCTGTACTTGCCTGGAGATTTTTGATTGAATGCCAGACACTGTAAATTTTACTCATTGGATATTATTTGAATTCTTACATATATTGTTGTGCCTTGTTCTGGAACACATTTGAACTACCACAGCAGCTCTACTGCCCACCCTAGCGCAGGTCACAGCAGGACTGCTAGTTTGCTCTTGGGCTTTGTTAGTTGGGCTCAGAGCTGAGTTTAGTCTGGGGATAATTTTCCCCCTTTGAGTTAATACTTCCTTTAGATTCAACTCAAAGCCCTATGAATTTAGAGATTCCTCACTTTGGCTGGTTTAATAAAAATTATTCCTGGCCCTCTGTAAGCTCTAAGGATTTTTCCTTCTCATCCATTCCTTTGCCTTTGTCAGTTTTCTCAATAAATGCACTGTTTAGTATTCAGATGAAGACTCAAGGGAGAACCTTGAAAACCTCTGCACATCTCTGCAACTCTCTCTCTGTCTCTGTCTCTGAGCAGTTCTCTTTCTTCTAGTTCTCTGCTCTGAAGACTGACTACTTTGGTCTCCTGGGCTCTGCCTAGTTTTTCCTTCCAGCTCTGAGGCTTATAACTTGATAGTAACCTGGGTCAATGATAAGATTCATCTAATTTGTTTCCCCTTCTTCAGGGATTACTGTCTTCTTATGCCTGATGTCCAAAGTTAGAAAACTGTTTCACATACTTTGTCTAGTTTCTTAGGTGTGTCAAGCAGGAAGGCAAGTCTCACTCCTGTTAATCTTTCTTGGCTATAAGTAGAAATCTCTGATTTCATCTGGTTTCCAAAGCAACTGACATAAATGATTTCTTCCTCTTTTGGTAATATTTCTTTAGTTGACTTCTATGATACCAAACACTCCTTGCTTTCATTTTATTTTCTAGCCATTCTTTAGGCTCCAGTACTGGCTACTGTTCTCTACCTGAATTTAAATTTTGTAGTATCCTCAGTCTCAATCTTCTGTCCTAATTGCTTCTCCATCTATTCTTTATTTCTCCTTAGACTGCTTTAGTCGGGCCCATCGGTCCATTTTTTATCCATTATCATCTGTTTTCTGCTTGCTCTTCCCACTCTTACTCTGGCTCCCAAACACCATTCTCGCAGCCACATTAAGTAAATCAGTTCATGCACTCTTCTGAGTAAGATCCTCTCCTGCAACAGTTGTTAATCTGTTTTGTATCATGGACCCCTTTGGAAAATTTGTGAAATCTATGAACTCCTTCTCAGAAGAATTGATAACAATGTACTAAATAAAACTTAGGTCTCAAAGAAAGCCAATTATATTGAAATATAATATTCAAAATGTTTAGCAAAAAATCCAAAGCTGTGATATAATTATGTGCTTCATCATTAGCACATTAAATAATAAGATCTAATAGAGATGAATACAAAGATATTCTAAGATATCTCTGATAACTACAATGTGACATATATATTTCTGTGATTTTCATTGGTGACATTATAGACCCTGGTAATATTAGTGTTGTTTGTTGTTTGAATTCATAATTAAAGTACATTAAATTTATATCAAGGATAGATGGGATTTAATTCAGGTTAATTCCTTGTGAGTCATGAAGCACTGGTTAAAAATCACCAAAGGCTTTCTGTTAAGAGTAAGAAGAGAATCCAAAGCTATTACTATGGCCTACAAGGCACCACATCATCTGGTCCTTGAGCTTCTCATATACCTCCCTGCCTACTTCTCTCTTCCTCAGTTACTGTGTCTCCCAATTCCGGGCCCTTATATTTGCTGTTTCCTCTATTTAAAATAATATCAGCTCTGTCCCGGTTATTGGTTTATTGCTCCTCAGGTCCAAATTCACCCTTCAGTCTGATAGAAATTTCTCCTTTACCAGCTGGTAAAATGTCAAGCTCTGTCAGTAGAGGGTACTGGACAGACACTTTAGGAGGGGATTTTTCTTCCTGCTCTTTCAGGTGGGCTTACTGGGAAGGCTCCTATAGGATGAACTTCTTCTTTTTTTTTTTTTTTTTTGTCTTTTTGCCATTTTTCGCGCTGCTCCTGCGGCATATGGAGGTTCCCAGGCTAGGGGTTGAATCGAAGCCATAGCCGCTGGCCTATGCCAGAGCCATAGAAATGCAGGATCCAAGCCGCGTCTGCAACCTACACCACAGTTCACTGCAATGCCAGCTTGTTAACCCACTGAGCAAGGCCAGGGATTAAACCCACATCCTCATGGATTCTAGTCGGGTTTGTTACTACTGAGCCACGATGGGTAATCCCTCATTATTTTTTTTTATAGTTCTTTCATTTCTTTGTTCACTTTTCACTTCATTACCACAGTCTGAAAGAATCCTTTTCAAACATGGTCATGGAGCTGAGGCTTGGCTTGTTTCAGTTTTTGGTTGTAAGACTATCCTTCCAGGCTCTCAGCTTTTGCACATGCTATAGCTATAGGCACCAGATAGCCATGTTTCAGCTTCATTTTAAGAGTAGGTCCAGCTCACCCCTGCAGTTTGTTCTATTTCTGGTTGGTAGAGATATTTATCTTGTTTTTGGAGCCTAGGAATGTCTTACCAGTTTTTCTCTTTTTAGGTTTTATCTAACATTCCCATGTGTATGGAGCGGCACAGTTGTAATGTAGCATAAATTTACACTACCATTTTCTCTAGAAGTATGACAGTTGTTTTTTAATCTTGTAATTTTAATCTTTATTAGGTTTTTGAAAAATCTTCTTTATAGATCTAGTGAGTTTTCAGACTTCCAGGTATGTTTTTATTCTATTTGTAGCAATTACAGTGGAAGGTCCAGGAGCTCTAAAGAGATGTTTTAACATAGCATTTTTTTAAACTCTTGCACAGTGTTTCACAAATTCTCATACAGTACAAACTCTTGTACGGTATTCTTACAGGCATTCAGCCATATGGCAAATCATATGCATTATTATTTACTTGATTTTTTTTCTTTGTAGTTTATGTAAGTGAAACTTTTAAAAGAAAATTGATAGATAGGGAAAAATTTAAGTGTGAATGCCATGTATGATCATGTACCTAAAGAGAAAGCATTGCATCAAGGATTAAAAGTTGTAGACAGACAGTGCCAGAAAAGGGCAGAGGAGGGAGTTTGGGGCAGATACTCCCAGGGCTACAGGCAGATAATTCCAGAGCTTCAGGGAGATAATTGGCAGATGAGACCAAGAAGAGAGATGGTGGCAATAGCTATGGGGTGGTTCAACCTCAAGTATCTGTCAGACTCAAGGAGAAGAGAATTCCATCTTAGGAGAAAACAGTAGACCAAAGATAGAAGTGGGGTGATATGGAAGCTGCGGGTTAGGAAGATAGAAGCTAATATTCAGCGTCTGGGCAGGCGATTTCAAGGTATGTGAGTTTACAACTGAGAAGCAGCAAAAGGAGGCTGAGTGATGCTGACTGGTGTTGAGGAGAGGGTTGGGATTAGGGAATTCAGAGGCTTCAAGAGGCATGGGCTGAGGTGAGATGGAATGATGTTTTATGAAGGAGGGCTAAGGAAAATGTTTAGAGTGGAGGTCGAGGGCCAGAGTAGGCACTGGGCATGTTAAGAGAAGGGAATGGAATAGAGATATTAGACTAGAGTGGAGACTGAAGAGAAGTAGTACTGAGGAGTATGAGGTATAAAGACGGTTAAAGCATGGTGATCTGGACTGCAGAAGAGCCTGGGGGTAGGAGAGGAGAAGCAAGCATGGGAACAGGTACTCTTGCCCAAATGGACAAAGCTATTAGAGTTGTACCCTGGGATTGGAAGACTGGATCCTGTACATGCTAGTGCTGATCTGCATCCACTGAGTAGATCTGAGTCCTTATATGACTCAAATTGATCTTGAACATCAATGGTGGTTTCTGTACCACACTTCCTGAGCTACTATGGTTTGGCACATAGGAAAGGATTCTCATGAGATTTCTTGCCCCAACAATGAACTCCGGCATAAATGCAATCTTATTTGAGGGCCTCTTTCTTATGTGTCACAGTGATGTTAGAGTGAAGTTTGGGAAAGACTTATGTTTGGTAAACTAGGTGCTTTAATAACATTTCATAATAAATACATTCTAAATATTATAAGGAATGGTGTCAAAATTCATTGGTGAACATGTCGGCAGAACTTATTGATAGTTGAACCATTACCTTCTTATACTGGATGGAGTCCTCAGACTTGTCAGTATCTGGATTGATGCTATTCATAGAGCACAGAGGAGTTGAGCTGGTATTTTTTTCAGTAGAATATGCCATTGATTCCATCTGTTCATCAGCTTTTTTAATATCCTTAAATGAAGAATATATATGTTAAAACTAGAATAATGCCTTAAAAATTCAAAGCAACTTTAATAAGCATCCCTCTAAAACTATACCACCTCTGTTACTGAAAGTCATATTATTCTTGAGCAATTCTTGCTGAAGTTTTTAGACACGATAGAAAGCTAATAAGACTACTTCATACTAGTTAGTGACAATAGCTTATTGTGCCTTGTTTCTCCTAAAGACCTATATAATGAACTAGAGAAAACCATGTCTTAACCCCAATTATTCCACTACCAAGGACAGATGTTAGTAAAAGGAGCTTTGTGAGAGAGATGATTCATAAAAACTATTTCTGACCCTTTCTCCTTAGCCTTTTCTGGAGCTTATAAATTTATAACATGTAGCTGGGCACTTAAATGTGAGGCTTGTCCTAGGCCTCACATAGATCTCAGGAGACAAAACTTTCCAGGCCTGCTGCTGCTGCCCATTCCAAACTGATCAAAAGGCAAAACTGGTGGGGCCAGTTCCAGAAGAATACGAAATTCCAAAGACATCAAGATAACCTTAAGAAACTTTAAATTATGAAGTTCTACACCAGACTGCTCTAAGTGTAGTTTTTGTTTCTTGAGCTACTCCAATAAATGAGACAGTTTTAGTGAAATAAAGGAGGTACATATTCTCTGCTCATCTGAATGCAGTGTGAGTAAATTTGTGATTTCGTTATGAAGAGATGGGAGGAAGTGTCAAAACAGAAACGAAGAGCCCAACTAGGATGATGGTGGCCCAGACCTGGAAAGACTTAGGTAAATTTAGGTGCAAAGGAGGGTATGTATACAGAAGGCTTCCCAGAGACACTTCGATTCTTTAATAAGATTAACAACTATTAATCAGTTATTTCAAAGTACCATGAATTTAAACTAGCCTTATACTATCATAACATCTTTAATCAGACATTCCTTTCTTTATGTGATCACTTTCTTTTTTTCTATAAATTTCTCTGACAAGAAAGACTGTTTTTTTTTTTTTTTCTTTTTTTGGTCTTTTGTCATTTTAAGGCTGTACCCACGGCATATGGAGGTTCCCAGGCTAAGGGTCCAAATGGAGCTACACCTGCTGGCCTACACCACAGCAACAGCAACGCCAGATCCAAGCCAGATCCTTAACCTACTGAGTGAGACCAGGGATCAAACCGAAACCTCATGGTTCCTAGTGGGATTCGTTTCTGCTGCCTCACGATAGCACCTCCAAAGAAAGAAATTTTTTATTTGGCACTTTTTTTTTCCCCCAATAACTATTTACCTTGTGGTGAATTTCAAATAAAAAATTTGATTTCTTATAAATTTTTCTAAAAAGGTGGTTTAACAGGTCAAAGACAATTCCTTTTCCTGAGAAGGCTGCTAGACAAAATAACAATGACAAGAAGTTTTGGTATGTATATATTTCCATCTTTTTTTTTTTTTTTTTGGTCTTTTTGTCTTTTTTCAGGGCTGCACCTGCAGCATATGGAGGTTCCCAGGCTAGGGGTCCAAGAGTCACAACAACACAAGATCCAAGCTGCGTCTGCGACTTACACTACAGCTCACAGCATGATCCTTGACCCACTGAGCAAGGCTAGGGATTGAACCCGCGTGCTCATGGATGCTAGTCGGGTTTGTTAATCGCTGAGCCATAATGGGAACTCCCTTCTATATGTTTATATTTCTTTTTTTTTTAACTTTTTTTTTAAGGGCCGAGCCCACAGCATATGAAAGTTTCCAGGCTAGGGGTCCAGTTGGAGCTGTAGCTGCTGGCCTACAGCTTTAGCTGTAGCTGCTGCGCCTGCAACTTACGCTATAGCTCACAGCAATGCCGGAGCCTTAACCCACTAAGCAAGCCAGAAACTGAACCTGTGTCTTCATGGATACTAGTTGGGTTTGTTACTGCTGAGCCAGGATGGGAAACTTTTCATTTTCATGTGGAAACTCACTGAAGGAAACTGAAATACTCACTATGTCTGTAAATAATTATATATGTTCTAAATATATAATTACAGTATTAATTTGTACATGGTTACAGCAATAACCATGGTTTGAACTTTCTTGAAAAGTTTGATTGGATAACAATTGCTAATGGTAGGACTAGTAATATAATAAAATTTATCATGTCAACAATAATTCTAAGTACTTTACATGAACTCATTTAACACTCACTGTAATTCATTAATACATTACTATTATTTTTCCCATGTTAGAGATTAGAAAACTGAGGCACAGAATATTTAAACCACTTATCCAAAATCCTAAAACTACTAAGGGGCAGAGAAAGATTTCAACTTGCAGTATCTCCAGAGCTTGTAACCTTAACCATTTTGCTATGCTGCTTTTTGCGATTGATTTTCTTAGCAGCATTAACTTTAAAATTAACACTTATGAAAATCATGAAGTCATAAATTGATTCATTTGGATACCACAGGCAATAATAACAAATAAGTGCATTTAGAGTTTCAGAAATATGTTACTGTTTATGCAGATATCATGTATGTTATGTTACCATACAGTTCCCAGAATATTAGAGTTGTTCACTGAGTATTAATCTTTAAAATTGTCATGTTATAACAGATGAACATTATTTTAGGTAATCAGTACAAATCCATTTTGAGTAAGGTGTTTTAAATTTTTATACTTTTATATCAAACACTCCATTTTTATTTTCCTTATATTGTGAAACTAACACCTAAAAATGGAATTTTAGTTTAGTTACAATGAAAAATAAAGTGTTACTTCAAAGAAAGATCTGAGTGTAGTGGTTTTTAAAAGTCTCAAAGTAAGGGTTACTTTGACTAAAGGAAATTCCTTTTACTATTACAATTATCAGTTTAAAAATAATGAACTTTGGCTCATTATTTTTCCCTTCATGGCTCAGTGGTTAACAAACCCAGCTACGATCCATGAGGATGCAGGCTCTTAGTGGGTCAGGGGATCAAGCATTGCCATGAACTGTGGTGTAGATCACAGATGCAGCTCGGATCCCGGGTTGTGGTTGTGGTATACGCCAGCAGCTGTAGCTCCCATTCCACCCCTAGCCTGGGAACCTCCATATGCTGTGGATATGGCCCAAAGAAGCAAAAAATTAAAAAAAAAATAAAAAAATTGAACTTAACAACTATAAATTGTTAAGTCTACCATGGAATGAAACTCATGCAAATTCAACTGGCAAATAACACATAAATTTTATTTTTAAAGGAAAATATGGCCTACTATGAAATAAAATTGGAATCAAGCAGTTTTCAAATAAATATACGATTACATTTTCAAACTTTTCTCTTTAGCTATCATTGCTTTATAGGATGGTTAAAAATTCTTCATTCTAGCATTGTGGAGAAAGCTGGAGTTTGAAAGTTTGATGAGGAGATGGAGGGTCATAATTTTCTAAATTTCCTAATTTGTGAAATAATAATGTTGACAAAAAATATAATCAGAAAGTTGAAGAAGTAAAATAAACCAAAAAGGGTTGAAATTAATTGTCTGTAGAGATCCCTTAGAAAGAAGGCTGTCTTCCACACCAAAAGAAGAAGAGAGAATGAAGAAGACAGTTAGAGCCTAATCACTACCACTTATGTTAATGTATCCTAATGGAAAAACTATGTTAAACTCAGTAGGGTAGACCACACGGCATGCAGAAATTTGGGTCAGCCAAAACAGAAATTTGCCAGTTTGCCTCAAGCATTATCATGTCTCCTCTTGACTGCCTAACATGACTTTCTGGCTATCTGTGAGAACAAGGTATGTACATGGTATGTATATATGTGCGCATCCTTTCATTCAGCAGATTTTTTGAGTGCCCACTGTGTGCCAGGCACTGTACTGGGTGCCTACTACACAGGAAGTCCTAATCCTTCTATGATCTGACCTGCATTATCCAACTCTTTCCATTATTCCCCTAGTATTCACTGTTACTCTTGGAAGGCTGGTGTCTGTTCTGTTTAGCTGAAAACCAAGCTTCTTCTTACCCCTATACTACCCCTTCTTACTCCTATACTACCTAGACTTCTCCTCCTTTTCCACCTCCTACCTCTCATCTTCAAGACTTCTTAATGAATCCTTCCATGAGTAATCTAGTTTTCCACATCCCCCTCAATCTTGCTTATTTCTATAACTTGTAATATCTGCATGCATGATTGTATATTTTGCCTCCATAGCTAAGTTTTTAGGTAGGGATCATGTGTTGTATTCCTTTGTGTTCTACCAAAAGATCAAAGGATATAGAGTTGCTGCTCTGGATCTGCCACATATCAGCACTGAAGTCTACTGATACTGTGCCTGGCATACATTAGATGCTATGTACCATCTATGTACATACATTAGATGCTATATACCAATTCTTTAAATTTTATCATTTATATAGCACAATGCTGACGACATTAGACACAAATTTCTTCATTGAGGAACTATAAGTAAACTTTGGTTGCCTTGTAAAACCTATGATTATAATTCAGTACTTTTTTTTTTTTTCTAGCATGGCATGACCTCTTAAAAGTTGAAAAAAAATCTTGTATAAATAACATTATGTCATGTAAACATTACCTGAGATATTGCAAGTGAATAATAAGGACCCTGTTTTGCCATTAGCTCAGCATGTGTTCCTTTTTCCACCACCATCCCATCTTTTAAGGTCACAATCATATCTGCACTTCGAATAGTGGAAAGCCGGTGAGCTATCACAATTGTAGTCCGACCTTTGCTTGCCTATAAAATAATCAGCATAGGAAATAAATTAAAAATCAGTAGAAATAATAAACTCTGACTATTCAAGAAAACTTCCTGTATATTATTTAAAAATAAAGAATCTTTTCTTTGGATATAGAAGTTTGAAAACTTTAATCAATTAGGAAGACCAGTAAAATTAAAATAAAAAGAAAGGCAGGAAGTTAGATTCCAAATTGGTGGATTTATAAAGTCATAGTATCTTAGTACTGGAAAGGAAACTAAAGACCATTTAATCTGAGCCACCTAACAGCTGCCTGGCTATTAGTAACTAAAAGTAACTTAAATTTATTATTTATTTATTTTTTTCATTTCTGATATGGGGATATTGCTAAACTAATTGGGTAAAGATTCAAGATTATATATATATTTCAATAATATGTTTTTAATTTCTTAACAAGTATTATCTACATATGGAAAAGTACACATAAGTGTACAGGTCAATGTGCTTTCATAAACCAAATACATCCAGAGGCATAGTACCCAGATTAAGAAACAGATCATTATCAGTACCCTGAAACCCTCTTAAAGCTCTCTTACAATCACTGTTATCACTCACCCACACCAATGGTAACCACTATTCTGACTTCTAACAGCTTAGCATAATTTAATTTAGTTTTTTTTTCTTTTATATAAATTGAATACAATGTATATATCCTTCTATGTCTGGGCATTTTTGTTAAATATTATGTTTTTGGAGACTCACCTATTTTGTGTGTATAACTATGGAATATTCTTATTACTGAAGAGTATTCATTGTCTCTCTGAACCCTTAGATTCTATTTTTTTTCATACAGGCCATCTTATCATGCTTTTGAGATTTAAGAGGTTATAAAATGATCAAAATAAAAATGATTAATACTTTAGTAAATAGCTACAAAAATAATAGTTTGAATGGTTTTTACTGCTTTTTTCCCCCTTTTCACTCCTTAAGACAATGGAATTTATATATATTAAGCTGGTAAAAAAGCTCTTACTTTTGAAAATATCTTATATTTTAAGGAATGCTAGAGTTTGAAGGTTCTATAACTAATATTTCTCTATTTGGTTTTGCTTACATAGTCCCATGAGCTGATTCAGAAAGTATACTTATCTCCCTCTAAGAAAGAGGGAAACTAAGGCTTAGAAAGTAATGGGTATCAGTCCACATAGCAGATAGATAGCAATCCTTAAACACAAACTCAGGTCCTCTGAATGCTTTAAGTCCACAAATCCTGCCGCATCTCTATGAGATGTTTTTCTCTTAATGTGACTAATGCCCTTTGCTTTGACTGCTTCTTATACTCTGCAAGTTTTCTTTTCTTGTACCTTACACCAGCACTAAGGGTAGGCTTTTCCTTTGGCCTACTCTTTTCGTATACTTTTGTAAATTTTACACATGAACAAAGTAGAACTATTTAAACTTCCTGTATTGAAATGCAGGTAATGATGATAGTTACTGATCCTTAATAGTGATCTTATAAAACTGAACATGCAGAAGTTCCTGCTGTGGTGCAAAGGGATCAGTGGCGTCTTGGGAGCACTGGGACGTGGGTTTGATTCCCAGCCTGGCTCAGTGTATTAAGGATCCGGCATTGCCACAGCTGCAGCTTGGATTTGATCCATGGCCATGGAATGCCACATGCTGTGGGACAGACAAAAACGAAAAAAACAAAAGAAAAACAAAAACAAAAAACCAAACATGCATATCAGAAGAGTTATTTTCAATTCTATAATATATACTTCATTTAGATAATATTTATAAACTCTACTCTCTAATAGTTAATACTGCATGATTTCAAAATAGGTGATTTCTGAATTTTAGAAAAAATAAAAAATGAGTATATTAGGAAAGGAGAATACCAAAGCAATGCCTCAAAAAAGTAAGAGTCAATTGTATAAAACAAAAGACAGACTTCTGACTTCAACATAGGGTATAAAGGACAAGATTTACCCTCTCACCCAAAACCAGGAAAATAACTTGAAAAATAAGGGGAAAAATGTTTTTCAAAACACAGTATTATTGGGCAATAAAGCACAATGATCCGTTCAAACATGGAAGGTGAGTACTACAAATGCCCAAGCTTATTTCTTTGAGAGAGTTTTCAGGGTACAGAGTGTAGAGTAGGAATGCAGGTGGAGCTTGATTGACTTGCTGAGTTAAGGAGGTGGGGCTAAGAGTCTGGGGAGACCAAGACAGTAAGCGTTCACAGTGAAGAGTGCTAGAGAGGAGAAAAATGCAGAGAGAGAACTGAGGTGATCTTTAGAGGATCCCTTTCAAGTATTCAGTAGAGAACTGATGGTAGGAGAATGTGGAAACCATGAAGACCTGGAGAAAGAGGTACCTGAAGGGATTAGAGGGTATCACACTGAACACTCATATAGTGCAGGAAATAATGCTTGTTCCAACCAGCATGACTTTGAAACCTCATAATTCATAGGGGTACCAGGCACAGTACTCAAAAGAATCTTGCCTCCATAGTGGAGAATAATTTGCTCTAGACTAAAAATGGCTCTGGCCTAGCCTAACAGAATTAAAAGCAAAGAGAAAAAAGATCAGATTTTTTTTTTTTTAAAGTAACTTAAAGTTGCATCTTTCAACAAACGTCAAGAATATTTCTAAGAATATAAAAGTAATCAGAACCCAACAAGGTAAAATTCACAATTTTTGACACCCAGTAAAAAATGGTCAGGCATGCAAAAAAGCTACAAAATACAGCAAATAATGAGGAGAAAAAAATAACACAGATATAAAAATTAGCAGACCAGGACATTAAAGAAATAAAGAGCACTGAAAATGGTAGATACATGGGGAATTATATGCAATTTTTCCTTATTATTTAAATCTCTTTAAAAAATAATTGATTATTTAATTTAAAAAACCCCAGAAGAATAACAAAAACAATGTATAGCATTTATAACACATGTATAAGTTTATAATATATGTATGTTATTATTAGATAATTAGATAGTTATAATAACGACAGCTTGAGGGCCAGAAATAGAGGAATGGAAGTATACTAATGTAAGTTCTTTTACTATATGTGAGGTGATGTAATATCATTTGAAGGCTGACTGCGATAAGTTAGAGGTATACACATAAAAGATAAACCCATCACTGAAATAATAAAAAAGAGTTGTAGTTAATAAACTTATGAAACAGATAAAAAGGCATCATAAGAAAGTATTCAGTTAATCCCAATGAAGACAGAATCTGAGGAAAACAGAAACAAGAGCAAAAAAAAGCAAAGGTGATCTATTTAAATTCAGTCATATCAATAACCACATTTATTAGAATACATGGTCTAAATACTCCAATTATAAGTAAACAAATCAGTGGTGGTCAAGAGTCAGGGTAGGAGGGAGAGCCCATATTGACACAGCTACGTCACCAACTGGCTTAATGATCTTCACAGCACTATCAAATGTTTCTTAAAAGAAATTAATGTGTATAAAATTTAATTTAAAAATATGAAAGGGCACACATAACACATCACGCTCAAAGGAGAATGTGGGGAAAGAGAATGTAAAATCAAACAATTAGGAGAGTGCAACTAGAAAAGGTCTGAGAATGGTGTATAGACTCCTGTGAGTCACAAGGAGTGAATAAGAATCACAAGGTTTTCTAATGCAGATTTGTATCATTCTAGCCCTTCTCCTCTTTATAGAGGGATTCACAGGAATTTTTTAATCTACGTATCTTCTCATATTTCTTACAAGGCATTGCATATGGAGTGGGTTTACTTATCTGCAAAAGTTCATGCTATTGTCTGACACCTGAAAACTGACACTAAGGGATGATCCTTTCTGTAGCTGTGCCTTAGTGTACACTAATGCTCCCCAGAATGGAACAGCCTGCACTTACCCATATATATCATCTTCACTCTGCCAGGCTAGTGGCCTAAACTACAAATATTTCCTTAAAATATATATTAAGTTGCAATTTAATTTATTATATCATGAATTAGTGTCTGAGTATATCAAATTAATTACAGAAATGCCTAGTCCTTTAAAAGGGAAAACTTCTCCAAAAGCCTATAAAATGAGCCTGCAAGTACCATACATACTTAAGATACTACAAAGTACACTACAAGAATACAACTCCATTCCTAATGAATGTGATCTAAAACTGATGTAATAGCCATAGAGAACAACAAAAAGTTCATCACTAATTGTTTCAGATTTAAAACAGAGGAAGAAATTCTGCAAGTCAAGGTCTCCTAGAAAACTGATCAGAGAAATCTGAGCTGATGCTTTGTCTTTTAGCAAGAATTACTGAGAAGATAAGAAGGTGATCCAACCCATTCCACTGCTTTTTTTTTTTTTTTCAGATGCCTAGGTATGGTAGATTTTCAATGTCTTTGATGCTACCATTTCTTCTAGAAAGTATCAATTTGAAAGAATTTCCTAGCATCTCCTCTCCTCCTTCACTGTTTATACAAAGCTAAAAGTCAAACAATTAGGTATTTGACCAAAGAAAGGCCAACAGGAAGATCTCTACTTGATATTTTGCTGGCATTTTCTGATTACTTCACAATTCCACACACAATCATAAGTCATCAGGTAATTAGCTTGGATTCTGAAATAGAAGGTGCTTTAAAACATCTCTTCTAGAATCGCTAGACAGAGATAAAGGCTTGAGGAGACCAGGTAGCTTCTTATAATTGGTGGCCATGGGTGGGCAACAGATCAATGCAAAGCTGTGAGCATTTGAGAGGGCCTGCATATGACTACTGGATCAATTAATAGGGGCAATACACTTTCCAGAGAAGCCTGAAACACAGAGTTCTAAAGTCTTACACTAAGCACTAGGTAGGAAACCTATGGGAACACAAGTTCCCACTGACTGCCTCCCAGACGGTTGCCTCTGATGGATCTGCGGCCCTCTGATGGACATATGCTCCATGATGCAGTCCTATGGTCTTGAAGATCTTTTTTAAGCTGGAAAATCCTTTCATCAAATGAAAGCACACATAGAAACTTGATATATTTAAATAAGCCCTACAGATTAATGAGTAACTTCTCTCTCTCTCTCTCTTTTTTTTTTTTTTTTTTTTTGTATTTTGTCTTTTTAGGGCCACACCTGCAGCATATAGAGGTTCCTAGGCTAGGGGTCTAATTGGAGCTACAGCTGCTGGCCTCTACCACAGCCACAGCAACACCAGATCTAAGCTGTGTCTGCGACCTACACCACAGCTCACGGCAACACCGGATCCTTAACCCACTGTGTGAGGCCAGGGATCGAACCTACAACCTCATGGTTCCTAGTCAGATTGGTTTCTGCTGCGCCACGATGGGAACTCCAACTTCTCTGTTTGAATTCTTGACGGAAGGCAGCCCTACCAGCTCATCTACTCCACCTCCCCACCTTCTCTTATACCTTAAGAGGCTCCTGGAAAACCCTAGTACCTGGTACTTCAAGAATACAGTCCAACAAACCTTTAACAAATTTGCATGTTTTTTAACTACCAAATTTTAACTGATCATCTACTATAAGAAGATCCTTATGGTAGTTATACGGGAAATAGAGAATTTGGGGTATCTTGACCAGATTGGTGTTTTAAAATTATGATACTGAAAGCCAGTTGGCTTGATGCCTTTCTGGGTTAACACTAGTTCCATAGCTGGACGATACAGAATTACTATCACATTACTTCACCTGTCTTGAGAATATCTTTTGGAAAATGTGACGATAAACAGAAAAATATCAGGAACTTAGAAATTAGTTACATTCAATAAGGGACTTACACCTCCCCAACCTCGTCTTTTCAACTTGCAAGTGAATATGTATGTATGCTTAGGTTAAGGCCCATTAGAAAGGAAAATACATTTTAAGTCTAAACTCTATGCTGAAAGTTCCTGTTGTGGCTCAGTGGGTTAAGAATCCAACAGAGTGTACTTGAGGATGTGGGTTTGATCCCTGGCCTTGCTCAGTGATTTAAGGAGCTGGTGTTGCCGAAAGCGGCTGCGTAGGTCACAGATAAGCTTGGAAACTGTGAGGCTGTGGCTGTGGTGCAGGCTGATGGCTGCAGCTCTGATTTGACCCCTAGCCTGGGAACATCCATATGCTGCAGGTGTGGCCTTAAAAAGAAAACAAACAAAACAAAACTACACTGAGATGAAGTCATGTATATTACCTAATAAGGAACCTGGAATAATACTCTTCAGTACAAAGTTTTCTTTTTATAACCTGGAATGTCTTCATTTTCACTTTCTTTTTTTTTTTTTTTTTGGGGTCTTTTTGCCTTTTCTAGGGCTGCTCCCACGGCATATGGAGGTTCCCAGGCTAGGGGTCTAATTGGAGCTGTAACCACCGGCCAGAGCCAGAGCCACAGCAAAGTGGGATCCGAGCCGCATCTGCAACCTACACCACAACTCATGGCAACGCCGGATCCTTAACCCACTGAGCAGGGCCAGGGATTGAACCCAAAACCTCATAGTTCCTAGTCAGATTTGTTAACCACTGCGCCACAACAGGAACTCCCATTCTCACTTTTAAATAACAAAAACAAGTTAACGATTGGGGATAATGAAATTATTTACAGTCGCTGAAAACCCTTTTCCTTCATTTAACTTTATTAACAAGCTAATAAAGTGGAGAAATTTACAACAAAAAGTAATGATGAAGTAAATGGCAGATAAAGAGAGAAAATGCTACAGTAATTAGCTCATCTTTATTCCAGGGGAAAATAATAGCTTATCTAGCCCAGAGCCCTGACCAATAAATACTATACTAAAGATATTTTACTTTGTAGCAGTTAGAAAAATCAATATTTTATATAGGAATTTTCCTTATTTGTAGGGGAGGACAAACCTAGGAATAATTAAAATTCACAGAAGTCACTAAGATATTTATCCATATCATGAGGAAATATTTTGCTATATTTTAAAGAATTTTATTATTTTTTAAAGACTTTCGCTAAGTAGTAAGGATTTAAAATCATTTGTGGAAGAAAAATTCACTAGCTAGATAGATGATAGGATCAAAATAAGCAGCTTAAAAGGACAAAAATGAATCCATTATAAGCCTACATGGGAGCCTCAATCTGGGGTACGTTTTCTGGTTATTTTCCAAAAAGGCAGTGTGGTCTTGGGAAGAAGATAGATTTTTTTTTTTTTAATAAAAATGCTGGTAAAATACACAGAACATGAAATTTAGCAATCTAATTATTAAAACAAAAATTTTAATTGACATATACCTTACTTACAATATACTAGTTTCAGTTCTACTTCCTAGTGACTCAATATTTTTATGGATTATACTCCAATAAAGTTTTTATAAAATATTGCCTATATTTGCTGTGCTGTCCTTCTAACCATTTTAAAGGGTGGGGTCCTCCTTGTGAGGCCAGTTCCTTCTGTAATGCTCAGGCTTAGATCATTTTTTTGTGTGTGTGGTAAAATTACCAAAATTTTAAAATAATTTTAACATTTTAGGTGTATAATTTAGTGGTTTCAAGTACATTCATATTGTTGTGGAACCATCACCACCCTCCATTCTCCAAAGTCACATACTGAAACTCTATTCCCTTTAAACAACTTACAATTCTCCCCTTCCCTTAGTCCCTGGTAACCTCTATTCAATTTTCTGTCTACGAATTTTACTAGTCTAGGTGTCCCATATAAGTGTAATCATACAATATTTGTCTTTTTGTGTCTGTCATATCAATTAGCATACATCTTCTAAGGTCATCCACATTGTAACATGTGTCAGAATTTCCTTCCTTCTTTTTTGGAGTTCCCATTGTGGCTCAGTGGTAATGAATCTAACTAGTAGCATGAGGATTCAGGTTCAATCTCTAGCCTCACTCAGTGGGTTAAGGATCTGGCACTGCCATGAGCTGTGGTGTAGGTCACAGATACGACTCGGATCTGGTGTTGCTGTGGCTGTGGTGTGGAGGGGCAGCAGTAGCTCTGATTCCACCTCTAGCCTGGAATCTTACTGACCATGTGGCCATAAAACTTTCATTTATTGACCATGTGGCCATAAAAAGCAAACAAACAAACAAACAAAACCCTCTTCCTTTTTAAGACTGAGTACTATTCCATTGTTTATATATACCATATCTTGTTCATTCATCATCTGCCAATGGACATTTGCTTTGTTTCTATCTTTTGGCCATAATGGGTATGGCCATTACTGTATACCATAAACATTAGTATACCCATATCTGTTTGAGCTCCTTCTTTCAATTTTTTGGCTGCATACCCAAAAGTGGAATTGCTAGACCATATAAGTAAGTCTATGTTTAATAAGAGGCTAGTTTCAAAGAATGATCTGGTTTCAAATTTATCTTCAGTCCCTGGCAGATATATAATCTTGAGGCAATACACCATGGTGATTATGCAAATGAACCAGAGGGCTGACTATCTGGGTCCAGGTTCTGACTTCACTGCTTCCCAGCTGTTACTTCGGTGTGTACATTCATAAAATAGGAAAATAAATGTATGAACTCATTGGGATCTTGTAAGGATTAGTTATTATCAACCATGTGTTCCTTTATTACACCTAAAATAATGACTTATGAATGGCTTCGAGGGATCTATAAACCCCTCAATATTATATATAAATCTCTATGTATATAAAATCTACAAAGCGCATTGGTAGATTTTTCTGAAGAGATACAGTGTTTGATTCTGCCCTTTTTAAAGGGGCTTTTCAAAGGTTCTCCACTGATGTAGGGTCACTGAAACTCAGTTAATAATAATTATTCCTTAGACTTGCATACAACTTTTAATATTTCAAAGGCGTTCACAAACTTTATCCTAAAATAAATGTGAGCTTCTTCTGCTTCACCTGGGGCCTGCAGGTGTTCACCACCATGCCTCCTCATAGTAGGACAGCCTGGAAGCTGTTGCATTGGCATGTCAGGTCCAAATCAGTAGCAGAGTGGAACTTCATAGCTTGTGGCATAGATCTTTACCCACTGACCCTAGGTCTTCCTCTTAAACAAGATTAGTGAAGCCAAACTGGATTTTAGCAAGCCTAAACTAAGAACTCCAAAAAAGAGCACTTTGAGTCTTGGAACTATTCTATATCACCCTCATCCAAATACCATTCAGCAAATATTTATTGGTTGTCTAATAAAGGCCAGACATTGTTCTATTGCAGGATACACTGCAGTTAATCAATTAATGCCTTTGACAACAGAGAGTAGATATTCCAGCAGGGAAAGTGAGAGAAACAAACAAAACAAATAAATAAATAAATAGTATGTTAGTTGATGAAAACTGCTATCGTATGTTTAAGGTGTAGCCAATGTGGAGTAGAGTGGTGGGATGTCAAACTCCAGAAGGAGCTTAATGCCTAACTCCACAGAACTCTGTAGCTATCGTAAGGAATTAGAGTGAAAAGTGAGATAAGGAGTCACCTAAGATTAAAACAGAAGCACAACATGATCAAATTTACATTTTAATATCATCTGGTTGCTGTGTTGAGGACAGACTGAAGTGGATATAAGAGATAGCTATTACAGTAATCCAAGTGAGGACAAGAGTGATATTTCCCTCATGCCCCATTTCAGTCAAAATCTATCCCTTGCTCCAGTAAACTATTGATTTGATTCCTTTATCAATCAAATTGATAGATTAGTTTTACTGATTTCAGAGATTCAGGTAAAAGGAAGACAACGGGAGAGGAAGGGTTGGGGGGATATGTGAAGGCTGGGTGTGGAGAGAGGTGGATGCAGCATTTACCAGTAAAGAATACATTTAATTGTTCCCTCTTTTTGGTTAGTGGTTTACATGATATTTTGAGGTATAAAAATCTGCTAACTGCTGTGGGTTAAGCCATATCATGCCACTGGGTCTGAGAGTTCTTAGGCAGAACACAAATGATATCTGTTGGAAGTTTAGGTGAGGTCCTTAGGAGGGGACCTCATTAAAGGCTTGATTCTATAATAACCATCTGTGTGGTGAGTGTAAAGGGAGCTCTCATGGCACTGGTGTCTTCATTTCCTTGCCTGTGTTTTAATTCTCTTTACCACAAGTCAATTATATACTGAGGCACATATATTTAATCTAGTTTATCATGCTACTGTCACTCCATTTGCTACCATCTACCCTCACCCCACAAAAGATCAGCAAAGCCTACCTAAAGCAGACAATGCTGATTTAATTCCTCTCTTTAAAAACTGGAAAACAGGAGTTCCCGTCATGGCTCAGCAGGAACGAGCCCGACTAGAATCCATGAGGATGTGGGTTTGATCCTCGGTCTTGCTCAGCAGGTTAAGGAGCCGGTGTTGCTGTGAGCTATGGGGTAGGTCACAGATGTGGCTCGGATCTAGCGTTGTTGTGGCTGTGGTGTAGACACCCTGATTGGATCCCTAGCCTGGGAATTTCCATATGCTGCGGGTACAGCCCTAAAAAGACCAAAAGAACCCAAAAAAACTGGAAAATAGCAACAGTAATTGAATATATAAATACACAATATGTATATATAAATGTATATTTATATATTTATAAAATATGTATATATTTTATATATATTTAAAATACTCGGAGCAATAGTTTATAAATATCTTGCATCCTTCTCTTTTCACTTTTTTTTTTTTTTGTCTTTTTGCTATTTCTTTGGACTGCTCCCACGGCATATGGAGGTTCCCAGGCTAGGGGTCTAATTGGAGCTGCAGCCCCCCGGCCAGAGCCAGAGCCACAGCAAAATGGGATCCGAGCCGCGTCTGCAACCTACACCACAGCTCACGGCAACGCCGGATTGTTAACCTACTGAGCAAGGGCAGGGATCGAACCCTCGACCTCATGGTTCCTAGTCGGATTCATTAACCACTGCGCCACGACGGGAACTCCCCTCTTTTCACTTATGATACAGACTTCATTTTAACCAGTGAGAAAAATATTTGTTAGTTTATTATGTCACTAAGCAACAATTTCAAAGTCTGAACAAGGTGGGATTGACTGAAGTTATTAACATATTGGAGACAACGGGCACAACATCTAACCTCTAACCAATGTCAGAGCCGATTATAATGTATTTTTAAAAAATCTTATATATGGTATGTCAATTATATCTCAATAAAACTAGAAAAAAAATCTATGTAATTTGAGACGGCTAAGTGTAATCATTCTCAGTACATGCAACCCCAAGGTAACTAAACACTACAATTAATAAACACAATTTAAGGATATTCTATAGACAGAGTCCTGGCCTAATTTCTAAGCATAAAAAAATGAATAAAGTATGAGCCATGCTTTTGAGGGAATCATCACTTCCTCTCCACTAAAATGAACCAAATTGGCAGAGTGTCCACAATAAACATGGATTTTCATATCACTTGTTTAATTTATGAAATTAAGAAATATGAGCACTCTCATCACAGGATAGAAACTAGGATAAAAACTTATAAAATCTGATTTGGGGGAGTTCCTATCGTGGCTCAGTGGTTAATGAATCCGACTAGGAACCATGAGGTTGCGGGTCTAATCCCTGGCCTTGCTCAGTGGGTTAAGGATCTGGTGTTGCCATGAGCTGTGGTGTAGGTTGCAGATGCGGCTAGGATCCCGTGTTGCTATCACTCTGGCGTAGGCTGGCAGCTACAGCTCCGATTAGACCCCTAGCCTGGGACCCTCTATGTGCTGCAGGAATGGCCTTAGAAAAGGCAAAAAGAAAAAAAAAAATCTGATTTGGAAGTTAATAACGGTAACTAATACATTTTTCAATAAGCAGAGGGTACTCTGACTGCCAGTATCCATTTCTGGTCACCTAAATCAGTATTTAAAAAAGAAAAACCTGTAATTTTTTTAGAGAGAAAAACACAACATATTTTCAGACAAGCTCAAAGTAAAACGTGCCATTATGCCTTCTAAAGAGTTTGAAGGCCATGATTTCAAAAAAGGTATGGCCATTGAAAAAAGGATTCTGTGGTTTTTCATACCACCATCATTAACTATCCTCCCAGACACAGTGCAGTTTGGTAAAGGGCCATGACTGCATTGTGGTCATGAAGCATGTGCTGCAGCTTGCAGTGAGCAGAAAGCCAGTGTGAGGTTTGAGGGCCCGGGGCTGTTGAAGGAGGATAAAGGTCAAGGCAAACCATGCTGTATGCTTCTCCACTTGAAGTGAAATTAAGTTAAAATGTGCACTCTGGGGTTGCCCTAAAGAGGAAAAGTGGTCAGAAAAGAGAATCCCACAGGTGTGTATAAGGATTGTGTAAAGGAAAAGGGATGAATAATTGTGATAGTGGTAGGATGTGGGGATACTCTGGGGAGATGGAAAGTGCAGACCTGCTGAAATGGAGGTACATATGGAATGATTACTTGGTTATGAGCCTCTTATTTTATTTTTTGTCTTTTTAGGGCCATACCCTTGGCCTATGGAAGTTCCCAGGCCAGGAGTTGAATCGGAGCTGCAGCTGCTGGTCTACACCACAGCCACAGCCACAGCCACAGCAATATGCGATCCGAGCCCTGACTGCGACCTACACCACAGCTCATGGCAATGCCAGATCCTGAACCCACTGAGTTGAGGCCAGGGATCTAACCTGCTTCCTCAGGTTTGTTACTGCTGAGCCACAACAGGAACTACGCCTCTTATGTATTTTTAACACCAAGGATAACACCTTCTCTTCTCCTCCAAATCACTTTATATAATTATCATAGGAGTTTTTACAAAGATGAAGTCCTACACCCATACCTTAAGAAGGGCTTTGAAATTAATAAATAATCTACTATGCAGCCATACTTTCTTGTATTTAAAAGCAATGAGAAACCAGGAATATGAAAATAATAAATAAATCTGTTTATTTACCTTCTCCAGTGCAGCTTGAACTACTGATTCACTTTCTGTGTCTAGGGCAGATGTAGCCTCGTCTAAGATCAGAATCTTTGGGTTTCGAATTAAAGCTCGAGCAATCGCAATTCTCTGTTTTTGTCCTCCACTCATTTGAGCTCCTTTTTCCCCTACCAACGTATTAAATTTCTAACAAAAACAGGAAAGAGAACAAAAACAGAATGTCAGAAGATCAGAAAAAGAAACGGCAATCACAGTTGTGATTTTTAAAATTTTTTTGGAGTTTAGTTGACTTACAATGTTGTATTAGTGTCAGCTGTACAGCAAAGTGAATATTATACACGCACACACACACGCACACACACACACACATATATCCACCCCTTTTCAGATTCTTTTCTCATAAAGGTTATTACAGAGTAGATTTCCTTGTGCTATACAGTAGGTCTTTGTTACTTATCTAGTTATATATAGAATATGTGTAAATTAATCCCAATCTCCTAATTTACACGATTGTATTTTAATAACAGCTTAATCACCACTTCAGTGTGACTGGTATTGACCTATGATTTGTTCTTTGTAAAATAAACAGCTATTGCAAAAAAGAATCTAGGAGTTCCCACTGTGGCACAGTAGATTAATGACCTGCTTGTCTCTGTGGCATTGCCAGTTCGATTACTGGCCTGGTGTAAAAGGTTAAGGATCTGGCATTGCCACAGTTGTGATGCAGTTCACAGATGTGGCTCATATTTCATTCCTGTTCCGGGAACTTCCATGTGCTTCGAGTGCAGCTAAAAAAAAGAAAAAAAGAGAATCTCGTGAAGAAAAATTTGGCTAGGACTAAAAAAAATGAGAACACAGGATAATCAGAGATTTTAAGGAAGATTAATATTAATTTGAACATTTTCCAAAGTTTTAAAGATATTTTTAGAATGCATTGGTATTTTTATTTTTATTTTTTTGTCTTTTGTCCTTTTAGGGCAGCACCTGCGGCATATGGAGGCTCCCAGGCTAGGAGTCTAATCAGAGCTACAGCCGCCAGCCTATGCCAGAGACACAGCAATGTGGCATCCAAGCTGCATGTGCGACCTACACCACAGCTCACAGCAACGCCAGATCCTTAACCCACTGAGCAAAGCCAGGGATCGAACCTGCAACCTCATGGTTCCTAGTCGGATTCTAACCACTGAGCCACGAGGGGAACGCCGGTATTTTTATTTTTTAAATTATTTATTTACTAAACTTTTTGGCCGCTTCTCTAGCATGTGGAAGTTCTCAGGCTAGGGATGGAACTCAAGCCACAGCAGTGACCCAAGGTGAGGCAGTGATAGTGCTATTGGGAACTCCCATGCATTGGTATTTTTAAAAGAAACATTGTAGTACAACTACTTAGCTATTATTTGAAATTTTTATTACCAATTTAATATATTATTTGCAATTTCCTTCCTGATATTCTGAAAAATATTCTGAAAAAATTACTGCAAAAACTAACTCCTTTTACAAAACTTTTTTAAATCTTGGGAGACTTTTTAGGACTTTGTTTTGTATATGCATCTTTAGCAAAGTCAATATGATTAGATATTTGAGGTTGAAGGAAATTTCCAGAATTAATGAAGCATAATTAATAATATTCTGTTGGCTAAGTTTCTGATACAAAGTTCATTTCTTCAAGGATTTAAGTTTAAATACTCTTACTAAAACTTTTAACTTCTAGGGAGTTCCTGTTGTGGCTCTCAGCAGGTTATGAAACCCTTGTGCAGTTAAAGATACAAGTATAACTTTACAGTCAGTCTTCCATCTCCATATCCTCAAAGTTAATCAGCCATTGATCATGTAGTACTACAGCATATATTTACTGAAAAAGTCCATGTATAAGTGAACATATACAGTTCAAACCCAAATTGTTCAAGGATCAAACATATTTCACAAATATTGATACTTTGCATTTTCATTTTTATTTAGTTCAAAATAATTTTTAATTTTCCTTTAAACTTCCCCATTAAGCCATAGATTATTTAAAAACAGGTTAGTTTTCAAGTATTTGTGGATTTTCCAGGTATATTTGTTATTCATTTCTACATCTTAATTCCATTATGGCCCAAGAACATATTTTATATAATTCCTTTGAAACTATAAAAAGTTCTTCCCTTTAATGGTCCAGAATACTGTTTATCTCAGTGACTTACTATTATTCCATGTGCACCTAAGAAGAATGTTTTCTGTTGTTACTGGGTGGGAGTGTTCTATAAATATCAGATCCAATTTGTTGATAGTATTGCTCAGGTCATCTATATCTTTTGTGATTTTCTGCCTGCTTGTTCTATCAAGTACTAAAGCCTTCAACTAACATTGTGGATTTGTGTATTTCTCCTTTCAGCTGTACCAGTTTTTGCTTCATGCATTTTGAAGCTTTTCTTAAGTGCATAAATACATAGATTATTTAGATTATGTTTTCTTTCCAATGGATCAGTTTCCTGTTTCTTTGCATTTCTAGGTATTATAAAATATACACTGAATTCTGTATATGGTATGTTGAAGAGACTCTAAATTCTGTTTTCTTCTAAAGAAAATGTTGATTTTTGTCCTAGTAGCCAATTCAAATATTGACTAATTATCTTGAACTGTATAATCTTGATTTCATGCTTTGTTGGGGTGAATGTGTAGAATGTCTCAGAACTTGGCAGCACCCAACATCCAAGTTCTGTCTCCTTTGGTGATCTTGGTATTCGGATTTGTTAGAGCAGGTCTAGAATCAGCCTTACTTGAAAGTGTGGACTACACTCCTAAGGTGTGACTTTTTTGGTCTATCAGCTATGTGCCTGCTATTTATTTATTTTTTTAAAGGCATTAATGTGATCTCTCTACTCTGGCTGGGCTGTGTTTTCAACATCTCCACCACATCGCTTGACTTCTAGTATTTCTATTCTACTTTCAGCTTCGTCGTAGCTGCTCTCTGGTAAGTAATAGGTAATCTTATCCTCAGAGAGGGATTCCCAAGAGATGTCTGCATGGACTTTTGCCCCTCACTTTATGTCCTCAGCCTTCTCATTGCCTCTCCAGTTGCTTAAACTGCCCTGAAATTTTATCTCTGTATTTCAGCTCAGTGGGCCTGCCATGTTCTGTATGGATTCCATTTTACAGATGTGGTCAGATATTTGTTGCCTGGCACCATGTTGAGATTCATGGACTTTCTCCATGAGTTTCCTTTCTCTCAGGAATCAAAGAGAGATTATCCGATACTTGGAAATGACTGTTCTATGCCTCATATATTATAGCCAGTTTTATGGCTGTTTATGTGAAAAGGCTAGCAAGTATCAATTAATCCTAATATAGTAAGTTAAAAATATATGTATGTCATAGAAGGAGTAATGGTATTTATTTTTGAGCATAACTTACCCTAAATTTTCACTTATATGAATTAACCGCTTCTGGAACTTTTATTTATTATTATGCTTATTCTTATTTCTCTGGTTAACCATGGCTGTGGAATTTGGTTTCCATCATAATAAACCAGAATCTTTAATTTGTTCTTTGGATTGTATCTTTAGGATTTACTATTAGATTTATAGCAAGGAACATCTTTGTGTAAATATTGGACTTTTAGTAAAAGCAAGTCATAACTTATAGTAAATGATTTAAGAGGCACCAGAAAACTCCCTAATTTCAAGCGGGAAACTGAAGATCATTGATATTTTGAGGAAAGGAAATTACTGAAAGTGTCGAAGGGTCAAAGAAAAGAAGTTTCCATTTTCCCAAACCACAAGGCAAAGAATGACCTTAAAACCTTAATGTTTGCTGTCCCAAATATGACCCTAAATAATGGGGATAGGAGATAATGGCTGGCATAACTAAAGTTTTTATGAAAAAGAGAAAACAAAACAAACAAAATATTATTACCCATGTAGTACAGTTTGTAAAATATATCCATTAAAGCAAACTATTTTTGTTAGTGTTGCCTTCTGGGATGGTGTAATTTTATCTGTATTTTAATTTCAGATCTCATCCTTTCATATTTCACAAGGTGCTCCCACAACAATTTTGGATGACAGAGATAAAGAAATACTTTGAGAAATATAAATAAATATTTTTATAGCTCTCCATCAATTCCAAATACCTGTTAGAATCTTATATGTCCTAATAGAAAAAAACAGGTTATTGTACCTATTTCCAACTATAATTTCACATTTTATCCTATATCAGCTCCATGTACTTCTAAAAACAATGATATTTTTTCTTTTGCCTTATCACAGAACTGATGTGAACATTGTGTATGACATTCCCACTCTTAGCCACAAGATGGCCTTGCAAATCAACATTTTACAGATAGATCGTTTCTCAGCTTGGACCAATGATTTTGGCTCATATTTCTTTGTTATATTTTAACATATCCTTAATTTTTTTCTTTTCCATTTGCAGTGAGAATCAGTAAGAAATAAATAGATTAAAAATTGAGCTTTCAATGATGTACTTCTTTCATTTGTTACCATGCTCTCTCTTTTATAGATGTTTCATCTAGGACAATGCAAAAATTAATCATACTCCCCCTACTCTATAGAAGTTATTGTCTTATTATCTTATTTTGTAATATTTCAGGCTTTAGCTCTAAGCTAAGAACACAGGTCAGACAGTATACTTACTTTGGGAAACTCCATTATAAAATCATAAGCATTTGCTTCCTTTGCTGCATTCTCAATGTCTTCATCAGTCACACTATCTCGTCCATATTTAATATTGTTATTAATTGTGGTCCCAAACAAAACAGGCTCTTGGCTGACCACTCCAAAATGTTCTCGATAATGCTGCACATTTAAAGTTCTGATGTCCTTACCATCTACTGTGATCTGCCAATCCAAAGGAATGAATCATTCTGTGATGCCTTTCACTACAATGGGTTTAGAGTCTTTTTTACTAGTCCAAAACAAAACTGAGAAGCAGGTTTTGTCAGGAATCAAAGATTGACTATATTTTTATAAAATATTTATAGCATGTATATTGCAAACAGACTCTTCCTCATAGACGAGACCTAATAAAACCTGAAAAAAAATTGACTTAAAATCTTGCTAAACTACCTTAACATCTTTACTCTAAGATCCACAAATCAGGGGTTATGAAAATATATACTCTAGGAGCCACAAATGTCATAAGGTAGATCCAAGTAAAAAACTTCAGTTTTGTTACTTTAAGACTGATGTGACCTTTGCATTTTTTTCTAGGAATTATCCTTCCTTCTGCTCAACACCTTACTCCTTTGCAAAAGGTAAAAGTGTATTCTATTCACTGTCGTAAATAATAAATGAATACTGTCTTCATAGATAGTACCAATACCCATTACCCAAACATATTCTAATGATAGAAGCCAAGATTCGATAATTATAACACTAGTATTTCTTACCAACAACTATTCTGCCTGGGCATAGGTTTTCTATGCAACTGGTTTATATATGGAATGTTTATCCAATAATTTATTTATGCAATATTAGCATGGATACATGAGTCTAGTTTATTCCAAATGAAGACTTAAGAAGTCAAGCTGAAGTTTTAGAAGAGTAGATTAAAAAAAATAACAGTTAAAAATCTGAATAGAAGCATTAAGAATTATGCTTCTGTGACTATCATAGTCTTGTTCTCTATGCCATTTACAAGGATGAGAAAGTTAATTGCAACATATGGATGACAGAAGAAATGAGAGTGCTATTTTCTACAGTTACATCTTTTGGGGATTTTTTTTTGAGAAACAAATTCTTGCTAAGTTCTGGGTACTACAAATTACTATGTTGTTTTTCTATACAGTATTTATTACCTTCTAACATATACAATTTACTTACTTTTTGATTGTCTGTCTCTCCTAATTAGAATGTAAACCTGATGAGGGCAAAGAGGTTTTTATGCTTTGTTCATCAATGTATTTCCAGTATCTAGAACAATGTCTGGTGCATAGTAGGTGCTTAATAAATATTTGTTGAGTAAATACTCAGGAAAGAAAACGATATGGCTTCTTTCCCAGCTCCAGTATTAAAAATTAAAAGTCTATTTAGCTATGAGTTCTCTGCAGTAGATGGCATTTCCAAATCTCTTCATGTAAACTATGAAAGATCTTGCAAGATGCACTTACAAAGCCGTCATCAGGATCATATAACCTCTGCAGAAGCTGGACTGCTGTACTCTTTCCACTGCCACTGGGTCCAACCAAGGCTACTGTCTCTCCAGACTTAATTTTGAGACTCAGGCCTTTCAGAATCTATTGGAATGTATGGGAAAAAATTCCATAAAACTAGGATAAATAAGACTATAATTTACATACTTTCAGAAATTTAATGGATAATTATAAACAAGACAAATTTGTCTCTGGCACTTAAAAAACAAATTAGATCTTATTATGTTTGTTTCATAAAATATGTGTATAATAATAACCTACATAATTTTAGAAACTAATAGTAAAAAATCTCTAACCACCTCTCTATATGAAAAGGAGATCTAAATTAAGATCTCACAGACTATGGAGTTCCTATTGCAGCTCAATGGGTTATGATCCTGACTAGCATCCATGAGGATGTGGGTTTGGTCCCTGGCCTCGCTCAGTGGGTTAAGAATCCAGCACTGCCGTGAACTGTGGTGCAGGTCACAGATGGGGCTTTTATCCGGCATTGCTGTGGCTGTGGTATAGACCTGTAGCTCCAACTCCAATTCAACCCCTAGCCTGGGAACTTTCATATGCTGCAGCCGTGGCCCTAAAAAAAAAAAGAAAAAAGAAAAAAAAAAGCATTCATAGACTATTAACTAGCCACAGTAAACTTTTTTTTTCATATTTTCAAATGAAATACTTTTTGTGAATTTAATGACTACCAAAGTTACGAAAGTTTTATCTTCTAACTTGTAAAAACTGAATGAATCCTTCCACATATCTCTGTTAGCTATTTAAGAAAGTTCTTTCTTAGAATTTATTTGACATTATCACAAAACATATTCCAAAATAAAACAATCAGCAGACTTTTTAGGGATTCCCATGAATGGGATTTCACCACTAAAAACCCTCCTTTTCTAGCTGTGTATCTCACAGGGACATTTCAACTTGTGGAGAGTACTTTAAAAATTTTCTCAATAACTGGGGAATGCTACTAGCATTTAGTGTCCCATGGATCTGCAATATAAGAGGAACCTCACAAATAATTTACCTGCCAAAATGACAACAATGATCCTGTTGAGAAACTCTCATCTATCCTTGCTTGCATTTGCCCTATACATGGTAATATTCCCTTGGGTTCTTTTACTTTGATCTTCTCATTCATAAAGAAGTAGTCTTTAAAAAAGACAAACATAAAACCTTCAAAGGGCCAAGCAGAGAAGAATTCTCTAAAGGAGGTAAGAAACTGGGGACTCCCAGTGGGAGTACCTCCTCTCCCACCTGTACTTTTACTCTAGAATTGGCTTTGTTCTTTCTTTGGAATAATCTGTGTTTTATTTATTTAAACTTGGTGGACTTTTGGAGGGTAATTATTCATTTTTCAGTTTAATAAAAGAGGCTGTGTTTCAAATGTTATTTTAAAAAATAGTCCTTTAAAACTCAGGAAGCACTTTACCATGCAACATCAGTGCATGCAAAATCAGTGTGTTATTCTTCAGGAAGCCAACCCAAATGCAGTTGCAAAATGGAGTTAAAGTGCTCTATTTATGCTAAGAAAAATGAAAAAAGACAACACTATTCCAGTAATGGTAATTAAGTAACAAAACTTTTTTAAAAAACAAAGGGCTTTAAAAAGAGGATTTCAAAGACTTAAGAGAATAATAAGGAAGCAAGAGTAGATAGATCTTTTTTGATGAAATTATGCAAGGGATATTTGGACACTTTAAAAGACATTAAAGGTTGATGGCACTAGTAACTTTACCAATTTCACTTAAAATCATGTCATCTTTTTTTACAAAACAGTTATTTTATTAGAAATTACTCTTTGCAATCTTTAACACTACCTACTTTTTTTTGATAAATACACTAATAAGTAGGAAGACAATAAAAGAGGGAAGCAGTTTTTTTTTTATAAGAACTTGTCAAAGGCTGAATGATAGAGGGAAAAGGATGCATTTTATACTGAGTGTGTTTGCATGTGTGCACATGTATGCATGCTTGTGTATGTGTGTATGTGTGTGTGTATAAAAGTGAGAGAGAAAGAAACTGAAGCAAAGATGCCCAAGAAAATGGAGAAGGGAAAGACACAACATGTGCACAATTCCCCCAGTTTGTACTCTTTAGAAAGTTAAAATGAACTATCTATGCTGAGTGGGAAAACATCCAGACCACCAATGGGGGGCATCAGCAACCCAAGACACTTGTGATGTGCTCCCAAACCAGAGCAAAAACATTCCTGGGAGATGAAAATGTTTTATTCAGTTGAATATAGATAAGAAGCTGCAAAATATAACTAGCTCTTTCAGAGTTATTTGCCCATTACCAAGCTATCTTTCCTTCTTTCCTTTTTCTCATTCTGTCTCTGTCCCTTTCTCTCTCTCTCTCTCTTCAAGTCTCTAAGTAGAATAGCCAAATCTTGGTCAAACTGATCCTCAGTCTCATAAGAGGAGATCCTAGCCAGTTGACGATAATATTAGAGAACCATACATTTCTATAACTAAATTTTACCTACCTTGACAGATGGTCTTGATGGATAACTGAAAGAAACATTTTTAAATTCCACAGTTCCTTCTATGCATTCCAATTTGCAGCCTGTTGTTGAAAAGTTATCTATAGTAGGTTTCTTAGAAAAAAAAGATGACATTATAAATCCTCAAGAAACTAAGGTGACACTTTGTGTATCCTAAAAATAGTTTCAAGATGGGTTTTCTTTTACTATGTTTCTCTTTCTGCTTTAGATATGTATTTAGATATGAAGATTTCAATAAAACACAATTTCCTTGTAGAAGATTTGAAACAATCTCTCTTTCTACAGCCAATTGGCCAAGGTGGATTTTGCCCATCTTTTTGTTTTAGTGAAATGAGTGTTCCTGCATTTTGGTTTCCTATCTTTCAAAGCAATTAGAAGTCTTACCTTATCAATAATGTGGAAAATATTAAAGGCAGCTCCTCTGGCTATAGCGAAGCTTTCAAAGTTAGGGGCTGCTGCTCCAATGCAATAACTACTATGGATTACACTAAAAAAAACCTACAGGAATAAAAAAAAAAGATTTATCCTTATGTAAGAGGAACAACAGAATAAAGTGTGCACTTGGTTGAGACGCAGAGATATTAGAGAAATTAGGTAGGAAAAGGAAGGAAAGATGTCTCCAAATATAAAGGAAATATTAGCTGAGTGAAATGCAGTTTGCCTTTTCCTAGTGTACGATAACTTCTAATTGTTCCATCATCTTGATGTTATAACCTGTTGGGAAGCTAAGAAGAAAAATCTGCTTACTGAAGAGTGCTGGCAATACATGAACCATGAGGGGTGAGGAGGTGAGCTGTACTCTTCTCCATTCTGATTAACTTCTTAACTTTCAAGAGAAAGATGTTATAGATTTCACTATCTTAGAAACCCTGGACTAATTTTTTGTAAACTTTTCTTAATTATTTTATTAGTGTTTCCCTTTCCATTTTCAGATACACACATCTCTGTAAAAAGTCAAATAAGTAAAGTATCCTACAAGCTAAATACTATTTTCTCTATCTTATAGATGAGGAAGCTAAAGCTTAGCAAGTTATTTACCTACAGTCACACATAATGTGAGGAGGAAAGATGTGCTAAACATTCCTCATGCTCAATTTTCATTTATTAGAAATAAATGAATAGCTTAAAATCTTAAAAATGAAAGTCTCAAGTTCAAAAGATGACTTTAGTTGACAGAAAAAAAACCCCAACTATGTAGAATAGAAAAGCCAAATGAGAACTGAAGTAGAGAGAGCAGATCAATTTAGTTCAACAAGACAAATGGTTCTTAATCCTGAGCTGATTTGTTTATTGTTGAAACTTGGGAGGATAAGTGAATAAATAATACTTTAATGTGTAACCCTTAAAAGTTAAAAAAACCCCTAAATTATGATTTAGACAGAGCTGTATAGAGTCTGTTTTTAACATTACCATATACTGATAGGACAGAGGAAGAGTCTAATATATAGAATATTTACAGAAGACATTTAGCAAGGTGAATGTAGGGTACCATTTTATTTCAGCAAGATTAAAAAGAAGTCTCACTAGAGATTGGTCTTTTTGACTACCAGACTAAGAAAACTCTGTTTCTCAGTAGAAAATTCTATTATGAGTCTTCTAAAAGCTTTTAGCAGATGCTAAAACACCTAGATAAGTAAATCCCACCAATGCATAACTATAATTTAAAGGTATATACAAACCATTTGAAGTAAATAAATATTTGTTTATTGAGAATATCCACCTTTAAATAACCATCATACAAAGATAAATTTTTAATTTACTCTAGGCAAGAACAGATTATCTAGGCTAGATACCTTTGTTCTCAAACAAGACTTACAGCAAGAACAGTTCCGATGGTATAATCAGGTTCTCCACTGAGAATTAAGAAGGTTCCATACCAAAAAGCAAGTCCATATGTTCCATTCATAAAGAAGTACACAGCACCAAGAGACAGTTTTGAAGCTATAGCTTTTTTAATGCCAACATCCTTTGCATCTTTTAGATTCTGTGTATACCTTAAAAAGACACAACACAATGTAATAGCCTTGAGAGAAACTAAAACTAAACCCTTATTGTCAAAATTAAAGGAACAGACCTTTGAATTTCTTTCTCTTGGGCCCCAAAGGCTATGACTGTTCGGATTGATGACAAGACTTCCTCTGCTACAGCCCCAGCTTTGGAATAGGCATTTAATTCCTTACTGGACAATGAGATGACTATCTGTAATAATAATGATCAAAGTTAACCAAATAATAGTAGTAATAATGAGCAGAGAATTTAATTCAGTAGAATCTAGAAGAGTAAAATTTTACTATTGAAAAGGTACTTATCACTTATTCTAACCCCGTAAGTTTTCAAACGAAGAAGCCAATGATCACAGATACTGACTTTTTTAAGTCTCACAGTAGTGAATGAGCTTAGCTTAACATAATGCAGAGTCTAAATCTCTATTTTTCCTTCTAGTAGAGCTTCACTGTTTTCTCTCTACATTTTTAAAAGCTTTGATAATGAGTATCTATATTAACACAATTTGGAAAAGGATATTAGGGACATAGTTCTTATGTGTTCAAAAGAAATCAGTGATCCTGATTTGACTCGATTTGATTTGTTACTATGTAAAAAACAAAACTTCCAGAGGGTATGAATCACAGGGTTGTGTCAGGAAGAGGAATATGATCCTGCCTATGTCTGGGGCGTGACTCCTGAAACTATTAGTGCATAATGCAGCCTGCCTAGATTTTCAGAGAGAGGAAAGAGAGAGAGAGGGAGAGAGAGAGGAAACTATCACTCTTGGTGATACTAAGCAGGATTAACTGATTTCTAAAAAAATTTTAATTAAAGTGTGACTTTTTCTCTATTATACACCTCAATTACTATTTCTTTAATCAGTAAAGTACTTAATTTAGTAATCCGCACAACATTTTAATGAAAGGGAGCAGGAAAATTGTCCTCAGAGTTGTGAGTCTGTAACTACTAATTGCTCACATAACAAATCTATCCACTTTCAAAATACATTCCCATAATTGGAGTTGATTTTAGTAAGACATGCTCAGATTTTGCTAAAGCAGAAAGTAGTATAAACCAAGTAATACCCATTATTTACTAAATTCACTTAATAAATACAGCTATTTCTATTTAAAGTACCACTGAGGGGAAGCTGCATGTACAAAAAGCCTTGGACATAGACAGTATTCAAAAAATATTTGCCCAGCTGAATTGAACTGAAAGAAATTAGAAACCATCTAGCCTGGCTGCTTTAGTCATTTGGATAATTTTGACTTTTACTTGCTTCCTAGTCACAATCAGTTAATAACAATAAGCAGACCTTAGCTTCCCTATTGCTATTCTTTTTAAACTCATTGTCCACTTTATTTCTTGGTCAGTTAAGGTTCTGATTTTAGTAACATACTGTGTGGTTAATTTTCCTACTGAGGGAGTCCTCATTTCAAATAAGCTGGGGATGAAGATTTTGACAAGGGTTACAAGGTCAACAGAAGAAGTCACACTAAATAAAGATCTGTTGTCTGAAACACCCAAGTCTATCATTAAGGAATTATTCAAACTTAGAATATTTTTGTTGCTGAAAATTCTTGTTTGGTTGCATTTGTATATTGTTAGCAAATAAACTCCATGAATTTTACAGCTTTGGCTTTTATAAAGATCAATTAGCTTTGAAAAATTTAAAACTGAAAAAGCCCCCCAAAACAAACAAACAAAAACTCCATCTCTCAAGAGTAAACTGTGCCTCTGATCTAGAAAATGGATATACACATTGGTAGAATTGACAAGGACTTTATTTGGAGAGAGATATTAGGGATATACTGGTTGTTTTTTGCATTTCACAAAGAGATTTGGTTTCAAAACCAGGCTATCAATATCTTGTAAAGAGATTAATATTTATATTCATAGCATAACAGTGCTAAAAATGTAATTTTTAAAATTAAAAAAAATAATTTTTAAAATTAAAAAAAATGAAACAAGGAGTTACTGCTGTGGTACAGCAGAAATGAAACTGACTAGTATCCATGAGGATGCGGGTTCAATCCTTGGCCTTGTTCAATGGGTCAGGGATCTGGGATTGCTGTGAACTGCGGTATAGGCCAGCAGCTGTAGCTCTGATTCGACCCCTTGCCTTGGGAACCTCCCTATGCTCTGGGTGCGGCCCTGAAAAGCAAAAAAATCCCCAAAAACCAAAAATCAAAAAACAAAACCTGAAACAGATTTACATAATACATAAAATATATATTAGCAGACATTTTAAATGGTAATTCAGAGCCTTATAAAAACAGAAACTTGAAATGGCTGACATAAAAAATAATGGTTAAGTGTTTACTGTTTGAGGATTTTCTCATTCTGTTCTAGAGAAATGAACTGAAGCACATTTATCTGGTAATTTGGAACACATAATAAGGCTTTTTCAGCATTTAGTGTATAATGCCATAAACCTTATCAATGCTCTCATTTGAAATTACATTGGCTGTAAATGACAAAGAATTTTTTTTAATGTTTTTAGGATATTAAAATCATACCTCATTGTAGCCAAATAATTTGAAGAGAGAAAGGTGATAAATGATGAAAAAATAAAAACTATTTGTGGCCTAAGATATTCCTTTCTAGTATAGGATACAGAAAATAAATAGAAATGTCCTTTTTTGGACAAACTCAGTAAAATAATCTAGTTCACATTCCTGCTTTCAGTCAACACCGCATCAGCCATCTTGCCTACCCTAGAAAACATGGCAGCTGAAGCAATTATAAGAGGTGATGTGGACAGAGTAACCAGGGTGAGTTTCCAGCCCTTCGCCAAACCAATCACCAGGCCAATAGAAAAAGTAGACATGTTCTGAAACAACAGAGCAATCTTGTCTCCAATACCATCATTGATTTTGTTGATGTCACTGAAACAAGTAAATAAATTCAGTTAAGTTATTTATATGTTATATATGAGAACAAAGTTGATAAACTGCACATCCATCCTCTTACTCAGTCATGCGAGTATTAAGTTCACCGATGCCACAACTGTCAAACCAGCTGATATCCTGAGCCAAAATTGAATGAAAAAACTGTTTTCGAATTCTCTTGGTCTGTCGTGCTGCAGTCATAACCCAAAAGGAAATCTGCATGTAGCCAAAAACCAAGGCAGAAATTCCTATTGCAACATAATAAAGGGTCAACCTAGAAAAAAGATTATTGGAAATTTAGTGAGACCGCATCACAACTTTTTTCCCTTATTACCAAAAAAATGAAATGTATCATAATATTTGATTAAGATAATTTGTGCTAGAACCTATATGACAACAACAACAAAAAAACCCCACAAAAAACAAAGAACAGCATGAGAAAGAGTGAAGTACACTGATGTAGGAATCTAAGTTTCTCTTGTAAGACATCTAGAGTATGTCTCTCATATTATTAGCAAAAATTAGTTTTCTAAAACATATTTGCTATTTCCATCTTCTTTCCATATTTTGATGTTAGAAAACATTACACTGAAGTTATTTATAATAGCTGTATGTAGAACAGGAGGGTAAAAAACGATAGTAGTCAAAATCATTTTATAAAATATTTTAAATATATACATACCATTAAATCCCAAATTCAACTTAAGGAATTTACTCTAAGGAAGTATGTACAAAGATTAATCTAGATAAATGTTCACTGTAGCATTAATTATAAGACATAAAACTGAAAACATTCAAAATATCTAACAGTAGGTAGGAGACCAGATAAAAAATGCAGTCATTTCACACATAAATCTGTGGAATGCAGCAAAATCAGTATGAAGGTGAAGTTTATAGCAGACCTATAAACAAGAAAAATCTCAAATAAACAATCTAACTTAACACCTGAAGGAACTAGAAAAACAAATGAAGTCCAAAGGCAATAGAAAGAAGGAAATACTAAAAATCAAAGCAGAAAAAAATGAAATAGAGACTAAAAAGACAATAGAAAAGATCAATGAAATAAGAGCTGGTTCTTGGAAAAGATAAACAAAATTGACAGATCTTTAGTTAGATTCACTAAGAAAAAAGAAGACTCAGATAAACAAAATCAGAAACAAAAAAGGAGAAATTAGAACAGATACCACAGAAATACAAATGATTATAAGAGACTATTATGAGCAGCTATTCACCAATAAATTGGACAACCTAGCAGAAATGGTAAATTCATAGAATCAGACAGCCTTTCAAATAAACAAATGGGACCACATCAAACTAAAATGTTTTGTACAGCAAAGGAAATTATCAACAAAATGAAAATACGATCTACTGAATAGGAGAAGATATTTGTAAGTCATATATTTGATAAAGGGTTGACATCCAAAATACTTAAAAATTCATAAAGCTCAAGAACAACAAAAAACAAACAACCCAATTTAAAAAAATGAACAGAGGATCTGAATAGACATTTTTTTTCTAAAGAACACATACAGATGGCCAAGAGTTGAACATGAAAAGACATTCAATATCGAGGAGATGAGGCAAGATGGCGGAAGAGTAGGGGGATGCGCTTGCCCTCTCCCACAAACACAACAGAAAAAACACATCTACATGTAAAAAGACTCGCACAGAACAACAACTGAATGCTGGCAGAAAAACTTAAACTTGCCAAAACAGCAAGAATCTCTTGACATAACTGGGTGATATAAGAGAAAAGAGGAGAGAGAGACCAGACTGGCACTCCCAAGAAGGAATTGTGAAGAAGAAAGGGAACCTACACCCTGGAAAGTCATCTAACCGACAGAAAGAGCAACTGAGTTGGAGGGATCTCCAGACTCTGAGAAAAGTGCAGCAGCAGGTTTGAGATCTAAAAAGCAGAGTGAGAGCCACACAGATCATCTGAACCACTGGCACAGACACCAGAAAACAAGATGCTGGGGTTGGAGCTGGGCACCGAGATCTAGGCCCTGGAGGTTAGTCCCTGGGAGTGGGCTGGGGTTGACAGTGTGGAAATAGCCTGAGGGATTAGGAAGTAATATGTCATGGGTGGAGGGAGCAATACGCTGGGAAGTGGAAAGCCACAACAGAGGGAACCTGGGAGAAAGTCTGGACATGAAGGAGAGACAAGGCACCAGTGTTGCAGAGGGGAGAGGAGGAGGGGTGGGCCACCATACTCCTTGTGGCCCAATGTCCATGCTTGCCTTCCAGCTAGCAGAGAGCAGAGCTTCCCAGAACATCCCTCCTCCCCCACCCCACGTGCACCTGGCCAGAAGCTGCCTGCCATCACTTCGCACTGGCCTCACCACCCTCAGGAAGCTACCCACCACCGCAGCTTTCCCTGGCTGGTATCCCACACACAGGAAGAGCCCCACTCCTGTGGAGCAAGCTGCACAGCACCACTTGCCCTTGGGAAGAGCTTCGTGGCCCAGGAGCACCAGGGCAAGCCCTGCCCGACCACAGAAAGTGCGCTTCCAACTCACTGCACACCTGCAAGTCCTGCCCAACCTTGGGAAGTGCTCCTTTGCCTCAGAGCCAGCTGGTTAGCCCAGACCGCCCTCAGGAAGTTCTGTACTCTTGTGGAGCAAGCCACCCATCAGCCCTCGGGAAGAGCTCTGGGCCCAGGAGCACCAAGGCAAGCCCTGCCTGGACATGGGAAGTGTACCTCCACCATGAAAAAGAAAAACACAAGCAAGATGAAGAAGCTCAGAAACCATTCCCAGTTAAAGCAAAAGGAGAACTCACCTAAAGCAGTCAACAATGAAACAGACCTCTGCAGTCTGAAAGACTTGGAGCTCAAAATGGAGATAGTGAAAATAGTGATGGAATTAAGCGAAGATATGAACAGTAATGTAGACTCCCTCAGAAAGGAACTAGAAAATATAAGGAGAAGTCAAGAAAAACGAGAAAATTCATTTGCAGAGATACAAACGGAGCTAAAGGCATTAAAAAACCAGAATGAATAATGCAGAGGAACGAATTAGTGATGTGGAAGATAGAATAATGGAAATCACACAAACAGGACAGCAGACAGAAAACCAAATGAAAAAACATGAAAGCAATATAAGAGACCTATGGGATAATATAAAGCGGGCCCCCTCTATGCATAATAGGAATTCCAGAGGGAGAAGAAAAAGCATAGGGGATTGAAAATATATTTGAAGAAATTATTGCTGGAAAATTTCCAAATTTAAAGGACACTGATTTCAAGATACAGGAAGAACAGAGGGCCCCAAACAAATTGAACCCAAACAAACCCACACCAAGAAATATCATAATGAAAATGGTAAAAGTTAATGATAGAGAGAGGATCCTAAAGGCAGCAAGAGAAAAGCAAAGTGTAACTTATAAGGGAACCCCCATAAGGCTATCAGCTGATTTCTCTACAGAAACTCTACAGGCCAGGAGGGAATGGCAAGAGATATTTAAAGCACTGAAAGGAAAAAATATGCAACCTAGAATACTCTATCCAGCAAGAATATCATTTAGAATATAAAGGGAAATAAAGAGTTTCTCCAACAAAAAAAATCTAAAAGAATATAGCAATACAAAACCCATCCTAAAAGAAATACTGAAAGGGCTTCTCTAAATTAAAAAAAAAAAAAAAAAAAAAAGAAGAAGAACTAGGATGGAGGAAACCACCATCAGAGAGCAGTCACTTAAATAAGCCAGCATACAGATCTAATCATGAAGATGTTTAAAATAGAGTAAAATTAAAAAGAAGACATCAAAATCATAAAACATGGGCAAGGGAAGTAAGGAAATGAATAGATTTTTTTTTTCTTTTTTTAAATTTTAGTATGGTAATGAAGTGTTTGAACCTATCAGGCTAAAACACACAATAATAGGAAAGGGTTAACATACTTAAAAACAGGGCAAGCACAAATCAAAACCGAACATTACATTCACAAAAAATGAAAAGAAAAGTACTCAAGCAGAAAATAATTGGAGCCCATCCAACCAAGAAAAGAAAGGAAGAATGGAGAATCATAGAATCAACTGGAAAATGAGGTTTAAAATGACAATAAATAAACATCTATCAGTTATCACCTTAAATGTCAATGGACTGAATGCTCCAATCAAAAGACACAGAGCGGCAGACTGGATAAAAAAGCAAAAACCTTCAATCTGCTGTCTACAAGAAACTCACCTTAGGACAAAGGACACATATAGATTGAAAGTGAGGGGGTGGGAAAAGGTATTTCATGCCAGTGGACGAGACAGGAAAGCAGGAGTTGCAATACTTATATCAGACAAAATAGACTTTAAAATGAAGGCCATAAAGAAAGACAAGAAGGACACTATTTACTGGTTAAAGGATCCATTTAAGAAGAGGATATTACAATTGTCAACATATATGCCCCAAATATAGGAACACCCAGATACATACAACAAATACTAACAGACATAAAAGGAGAAATTGATGGGAATACAGTCATAGTAGGAGACTTTAATACCCCACTCACATCAGTGGACAGATCCTCTAGACAGAAAACCAATAAAGGAAACAATAGAAAAGTTAGACTTAACTGACATTTTCAGGACATTACATCCAAAAAAATCAGAATACACATTCTTCTCAAGTGTGCATGGAACATTCTCAAGAATTGACCACACACTGGGGCACAAAGCTAACCTCAACAAATTTAAGAGTATAGCAATTATTTCAAGTACCTTCTCTGAGCATGGTGGCATGCAACTAGAAATCAACCACAGGAAAAGAAATGAGAAAAAAACCTATCACGTGGAGACTAGACAACATGCTACTAAAAACCAATGGGTCAATGAGGAAGTCAAGAAAGAAATTAAAAAATACCTTGAGACGAATGATAATGAAGACACAACCTCTCAAAATCTATGGGACGCCGCAAAAGCAGTACTCAGAGGGAAATTCATGGCAATGCAGGCCTTCCTCAAAAGAGAAGAAAGATCTCAAATTGACAACTTAACCCACCAACTAAATGAATTAGAAAAAGAACAAACAAGACCTAAAGTCAGCAGAAGGAAGGACATCATGAAGATCAAAGAGGAAATCAATAAAATAGAGATTCAAAAACAATAGAAAAAAAAATAAAAAAAACCAAGAGCTGGTTCTTTGAAAAGGTAAACAAAACTGATAAACCTCTGGCTAGACTCACCAAGAAGAGGAGATAAAGAACACAAATAAACAAAATAAGAAATGAAAAAGGAGAAATCTCAAAGGAAACTGCATAAATACAAAATACAAAAAACAACCCATAAGAGAATGCCATGAACAATTATATGCCAACAAATTTGAAAACCTATAATGCGGAAAACTATCTAGAGACTTATACCCATTCTTCTTAAACTTTTTCAAAAGGTTGAAGAAAAAGGAACACTCCCAAAAATATTCTACAAAGGCAGCATCACCCTAATACAAAAACCAGACAAAGATACTATTAAAAAAGAAAATTATAGGCCAATATCTTTGATGAATATACATGCAAAAATTCACAACACAATTTTAGCCAACTGAATCCAACAACATATAAAAGAGATCATACACCATGACCAAGTGGGATTATTCCCAAGTGCACAACGATGGTTCAACAGACAGAAATCAATCAAAGTTATACACCACATTAACAAAAGAAAAGTCAAAAAACACATAATCATCTCAATAGTTGTAGAAAAAGCATCTGACAAAGTCCAATATCCATTCATGATAAAAACTCTTACCAAAGTGGGTATAGAGGGAACATTCCTTAACATAATTAAAACCATTTATGACAAACCCACAGCAAATATAATACCCGATGGAGAAAAGCTGAAAGCCTTCCCACTAATATCTGGAACAAGTCAAGAATGCCCACTCTCATCACTTCTATTAAACATAGTATTGGAAGTCCTAGCCACAGAAATCAGACAAACAAGAGAAATAAAATGTATCCAAATTGAAAGAGAAGTAAAATTGTCATTCTATGCAGATGACATGACACTATATATAGAAAACACTAAGGACTCCACACAAAAACAACTCAAACTGATCAATAAATTTAGCAAAGTAGCAGGATATAAAATTAACATTCAGAAATCAGTCACATTTCTGTATACTAACAATGAAATATTAGAAAAGGAACACAAAAATACCTTTTAAAATTTCACCCAAAAAACTATATAGGAATAAACCTGACTAAGGAGGTGAAAGACCTACATGCTGAGAACTATAAAACATTAATCAAGGAAATTAAAGAGGATTCAAGGAAATGGAAAGATATTCCACACTCCTGGGTTGGAAAAATTAATATTGTAAAAATGGTCATACTACCCTGAGCAATCTACAGATTCAAGGCAATCCCTTTCAAATCACCCAGGACATTTTCCACAGAATTACAACAAACAATCCCCAAATTTATATGGAACCATAAAAGACCCAAGCAGGAAGCATAACTCTCCCAGACTTCAGGCAGTATTACAGAGCCACAGTCATAAGACAGTGTGGTACTGGTATCAAAACAGACAGACAGACCAATGAAACAGAATAGAGAACCCAGAAATAAACACAGACACCTACAGTCAATTAATCTTCGACAAAGGAAGCAAGAATATAAAGTGGGAAAAAGACAGTCTTTTCAACAACTGATGCTATGAAAACTGGATAGCCACATGTAAATCAATGACAATGGAATAGGCCCTCACATCATGCACAAAAACAAACTCAAAATGGCTTAAAGACTTAAACATAAGACAAGACACCATAAAACTAGAAGAGAACATAGGCAAAAATTCTCTGACATCAACCATACAAATGTTTTTTTAGGTCAGTCTCCCAAGGCAACAGAAATAAAAGCAAAAATAAACCAATGGGACCTAATTAAACTTACAAGCTTTTGCACAGAAAAGGAAACCATAAAAAAATGAAAAGACAACCTATGGAATGGGAGAAAATAGTTTCAAATGATACAACCGACAAAGACCTAGTCTCCAAAATATACAAGCAACTTAAACAACTCAACAGCAAAAAAACCAACAATCCAATTGAAAAATGGGCAGACGACCTGAAAAGATATTTCTCCAAAGAAGACATACAGATGGCCAAGAGGCACATGGAAAAATGCTCAACATCACTAATTACTAGAGAAATGTAAATCAAAACTACAATGAGGTACCCCCTCACACTGGTCAGAAAGTCCATCATTAACAAGTCAACAAATAACAAATGCTGGAGAGGTGTGGAGAAAAGGGACCCTCATTCACTGTTGGTGGGAATGTAAATTGGCACAACCACTATGTAAAACTGTACGGGGGTACCTCAGAAAACTAAATATAGAACCACCATATGATCCAGCAATCCTACTCCTGGGCATATATCTAGATAAAACTTCTTTGAAAAAGATACATGCACTTGTATGTTCATTGCAGCACTATTCACAATAGCCAAGACATGGAAAATGTCCACTGACAGATGATTGGATTAAGATGTGGTGTGTGTATATATACACAATGGAATACTACTCAGCCATAAAAAAGAACAAAATAATGCCATTGGCAGCAACATGGATGGAACTAGAGACTCTGATACTTAGTGAAGTAAGTCAGAAAGAGAAAGACAAATACCATATGATATCATATATATGGAATCTAATATGGTACAATTAACCTATCTACAGAAAATAAAAATTCATGGACTTGGAGAACAGACTTGTGGTTGCCAAGGGGCAGGGGGAGGTGGTGGAATGGACTGGGAGTTTAGGATTAGCAGATGCCACCTATTGTATTTGGAGTGGATAAGCAAAGAGATCCTGCTGTATAGCACAGGAAACTATATTTAGTCACTTGTGATGGAACATGATGGAGGATAATGTGAGAAAAAGAATGTATATATGTATGTATGACTGGGTAACTTTGCTATATAGCAGAAATTGACAGAGCACTGTAAATCAACTATAATAGAAAAAATAAAAATCTTAAAAAAATCAAATGCAAAGAAGAAATGCAAGACTCACACACCAAAAACTACAAAATATGGTTGGGAGAAACAAAAGAAGATCTGAATAAAAGTATTGGAAGACAATGTTGTTAATGACAATTTCCTCAAATTGATCGGCAGATTCAATCACTCCTTGTCAAAAATCCCAGCAGGCTACTGTGCAGAATTTAAAAGGTAATCCATAAACATATGTAGAAATATATGTAGAAATGAAATATCTAAAAAGATCAAAGTTGGAGGACTTTCTTTTCCTAATTTTATTTATTTATTTATTCAAGTTCTAAAACTATAGTACTCTAAACAGTGTATACTAGCATTAGGGTAGACATGTCAATAAATGCAACAAAAATCAGAGAAAACAGAAGCTGACCTTACAGTAATGGGCATCAGATTTTTAGCAAAGGTGACAAGGCAATTAAATACAGAAAAAAATTGTTTTTTTCAAGAAACAGTCTTGGAACAAATGGATAGCCATATGTAAAAAGAAGTTAGACCCTTACCTCACCAATGGTTACAAAAATAAACTCAAAATGGATCAAAGATCTAAGTGTCAGAGTTGAAATGTTAAAAATTCTAAAAGAAAATGTAGAAGAGGATCTTCATGATCTTATGTTATGCAAAGAATTCTTAAATCCAAGAGGAAAATACAAAAAAGAAAAACTTGATGAACTGTACCTAATTAAAATTTAAGGAGTTCCTGTCATGGCGCAGTGGTTAACGAATCTGACCAGGAACCGTGAGGTTGTGGGTTCGATCCCTGGCCTTGCTCAATGGGTTAAGGATCCGGCGTTGCCGTGACCTGTGGTGTAGGTTGCAGACGCGGCTCAGATCCCGCATTGCTGTGGCTGTGGTGTAGGCCGGCGGCTACAGCTCCGATTCAACCCCTAGCCTGGGAATCTCCACATGCCGCGAGAGCAGCCCAAGAAATGGCAAAAAGACAAAAAAAAAAAAAAAAAAAAAAAAGAAAAATTTAAAACTTTTGTGTTCAAAAGAAATCATTAAGAAAATGAAGACCAGCCACACACTAGGAGAAAATATTTGCCAGTCATATATCTGAAAAAGAACTTGTACTTAGAATTTATAAAGAAATCTTAAAATTCAGTAATAACAAAAACAACATGATAAAATAGGCAAAATATATGAATACGCATTTCACCAAAGAAATGTATGAATGCCTAAAATGTAAATTAAAAATATAAATAATAAAGTACATTTTAAAAACAATTTTCATTAAAACATTAAAAATAATAAAATAAACAATAAATAAAACATAGCTAAAAAATGGAAACAGTTCAAAAGTCCATTATCTGGTGAAAAGATAAACAAAATGTGATATATCCTTGCAATGGATTACTACTAAGCAATAAAAAGGAATAAACGGTTGATACATGTTATAAAACGGATGAACCTCAAAAACATTACAAATAATAAAAGAAGCCAGGTGCAAAACCCTATATATTACAAGCACCCTGAGTGCATGCAATGTGAAGAAAGTGAAAATCTTTAAAGATGGCAGCTAAATAATGGCTTGGGCCTGGAGGTGGGAATGGGGATGGACTGCAAAAGAGGAATCTCTGCAAAGTGATGGAAGTGTTTTAAAAATGGTTTGTGGTGATGGTTGCACAACTGTAAATTTAGTAAAAACTGATAAACTGTACACTTAAAACTGGTGAGTTCTGTAAGTAAATTATGCTTCAATAAGCTGTCAAAATCACACAAACAGTATAATTCCATTTATGTTAAATTATATATAAAAATCAAAATATTTATCATCCAATAGTAGTGGAATTATAGGTGATTTAATTTTTTTTGTCATTTTAACCTTTAAACATTTTCTACAATGAAAATATTAAATATTTAATTAGAAAAGTAATTAAAAGAATTTTTATAGAAGCACTGACTCACTGTTAAGACTATTCTTAAAAGCAAAGCAAAAAAAACCACATTCAATTTATTCCACACAGAAGTACCATATTTACTAACTCTTCATTTATTTAGCAATCAGACTTCTAAATGACCTGGGGCCCAGAAGAAGAAACTCAAAAAGTTCCAGAGCCCACACATTTTATTTTGCATCAGGAAATAAAACTACCCTCAAGGCCTAAGCCTTCTGATTTAAAACCACATGAAAATTAAGATTGATTTAATGGTTCCATTTGTTTAGCATAAAAAATGTGTGTTAAATATATCAGGCCCTTTACATATCTCAGTATCACTGAATCTCCAGAAGGAGCTTATAGATGTTACCTGACAGACTCTTTAGCTAGCAATTGGTGGGGCTCACAATCTAAATCCTGAATCTGTTATCTGAATCCTGAGTTTATTATCTGAATCACTCTGGCAATATTTCTGAGGGAAAAGGGTTCTCAAATAAGTCTGGGAAACACCATATACCTAGCACCCTACCCCCTGGAAATTGATAATACACACCAACATGTTAAAAAATATCAAAACAAAGAAATAGTTAATTTTGTTCAACCCAAGATGTTTCAGACTAATTAACAATTAACACCCCCCATCCTTTTAAAATGTATCATTTTTTTAACACGTGTTATTTCCTTTGTACACAATTTGGGAATTATTTTAGGTGCAACTTGATGCAGCAGAAATTGTCATTGATTTAATCTATCATCTAATATCTGATCTCATCTTCCTAAATAAGGGAATCTCAGTTTTATTTTTAGTGGCCTGTGCCCAGCTAAAATGGATGTGGTCACATAACTAGTAGAAAGACAGAAGGATCCTGAGTTCCTGATAACTTTTGAGCCATATTTCATCCTTAGACTGACTACTTTTAGAATTCTACAAAACAGATTTCTATAATGATTAAACCAGTATTATGATAGCTTTTACATTAAACTCAGTTGAGTTTGATCCATCAGAGATTTGATCATCTAGTTTGCCCCTTTGTTTTCAATAGATTATAGTAGAAAAAAAGGAGCAAAAAAGAAGGAACAAACTGCTTATAGGTTATATAGAATTAAATAGTTATTGACAGCAAAAGAGGAGACATCATATTTACCAGTAATAATCTTGGAACTATTTAGTTATTATGATGTGAATTCAATTAGAAGAAATTAATTATTTTAAGGATAATTGATAAGTAAGACAAAGGCACAGACAACATTAAAATTACATAAGGTTATGAGTCATTATCTTTGGAAAATAGGTAGAACAAAATTCCTTAGTTTCTGATTATTACAGATGTAAGAGCTATTACCTTATCCCCACCAGAAAAGTTATATAAAACAATGTTTCCCAGAAATGTGTTCAGCAAAAAATTAGTTCAGCAGGATGTTTACCTTCCATAATCAAACAAGTGTGGAAAATTTGGATTAAACCGAGCTTTTACTATGCTTATTTGTCCAAGGGTATCCAAGGAAGCAATCACATACAGTATTTTTCTAAACCAGTTTGAATATAGAACATTTTTTTCATCATACCTCTCAAATACTTCCAAAATATTAAACTGGTTTGAGAAAGAGTAGCACAACAAATACTACATTATAAATGTTAAGAATGTTTCCTTATAAATTTAGTAATCTCTCAGTAACTATATATAGACATATCTTTTCATCTTATTCTCCCTTTATTATCTGTTTTTAAATAGATGATCCTATTTTTTTTTTAAGTTCCAAACCTTTTTAAGAAACCCATACTTCATGATTGTAACATCAAAGCCCTGCTTTAATATATAGACTAGAATTCAGCAGAAAGCAGTTCTTGGATCCTAATTAGGAATTTTCAAAAGATCCAATATAAAGAAAATTTATGCAAAAGGTGCTAAAAAACAGGAACTTTCCCTCAAAGACAGTTGAGACCTCAGCAAAGCACAACTCAGGACAGCACTATTCACACTGTAGTCCAGAAGAGCACTGTCCAGGAGAATGTTCTGTGACGAAAATAATGTTCCATATTTGTGCTATATAATATGGCAGCCAGTCATATGTGACTTGTGAGCACTTGCCATGTGTCTGAGAAACTGAATTTAAATGATATTTTAAATTAATTGAAGTTTAAATAGTCACACAAGGCTGTAGCTAGCATTGTCGAAGGTCAAAAATTATGGACTAGAGGGTATCACTGCAATGTGATGGATTTCTCTTGGGGTTGTATAATATGGAGTCTTCATTTTTAGGCAAAAAGAATAAGGGAACACTTAGGTCTGATAAGACTCATAGTTTTAGTGAGATACTACTGAAATCCAGTGAATATATTCAGGAAGGTTGCATTTCTCCAACAAATTCACACATGTGACAGAGGAAAGCATATTGCTTAATACACAAATATACAAAAATAGAATGGCCTTATAAATTATCTATTTCAGACTACAATTTTTAGTCTGAATGCAACTTTAATAGTCTGAGCAGTTAGTCTCCAAAATAGTCTGAATAAAACTTTAGTCCTTCTATTTAGATTTTTATTTTACTATTTGTTGCACATGTAATTTTGGCTCTTAAAGTTTACACAAGTGGCATTTTTCTGTAAGTTTTGGAAGAAAAATAATTTGAAAAAAAGGAAGAACTAGTTATTTAACCTTTAGGATATATACCTTCATGTCTAGGAAACAAAACTGGTATAAAAATGCAAATCCCAAAACAACTTCTCTACTGATGACAATTTTGTCAAAACTGAAAGCTTATGAACCTATATATCTTTCAAAAAGGAGAAAAAATTATGTGTAATTATATCTTTGGGAGTTCTCATTGTGGCTCAATGGAAACAAACCTGACTAGTATCCATGAGGATGGGGGTTCAATACCTGGCCTTGCTTAGTGGATTAAGGATCTGGTGTTGCTACAAGCTGTGGTGTTGGTTGCAGATGTGGCTTGGATCCCACGTTGCTGTGGCTGTGGCGCAGGCTGGCAGCTGCAGCTCTGATTTAACCCCTAGCCTGGGAACTTCCATGTGCTGCAGGTGTGGCCCTAAAAAGAAAAAAATTACATACCTAATGAAAGAACAGGATACATTTATTTTAATCATTTTTATTAATAATCAAACTTTCCAGGTTTTTTCCTTATAAATATTAAATAAAGCAGCATATAATTAATATAATATTAACATTTCATTTGGACTTACACAATCACATCTTCATTTATCTTCTCTTGAGACTGAGTACAGTTCCGAAAATTTGCTGTAAAAAAGTTTTTTAAATTATAAAAGAAGTTAATTTACAACTAGCCATGATGTATTTTATATATAGACCTCCAAACTAAATATAGTGCTTTCTCAAGAAAATGGACTTAATGACTACACCCTAATTAAGGATCATCTTATTTTCAATTCTTTAACCTAAAATTTGAAATGATTATCTCTGGTCTCAAGAAGCACACATGCAACATGAAAAATTACAAGGAAATATTAACCATGCAGCTCATACCTGGAAAGTATTGTTTAGGACCTCTCTGATTTCAGGCAACAGGTATGTAAGTAATAGTAATAGAATTTTCCTCTCCTGTTGAGATTAGGCATTTAGAATTTAGTTTGAGATACCCAGGGAATTTAGAAAGTCCAAGAAAAGTAAGAATACAAATGAAATTTATAAGTAGTAGTTATGGGAAAAGTTTAAAAGAAGTTCATCAAAGTATGTTGGGTATAACAAGGATAGCAACATCATAAAGTTGTATTTAAAATAATCTTTGCGTGACCAGTTTTCCATATAAACTTTTTCTAGCAAAAACTAAATCATACATTAATTAGTAATTTCACCAACAGCTCAAGGCAGTGGTGAGTATCAATTTTCTTTCTTAAAAGGCTATGATAATCATTTGTAATGAATTGCAGACATCATGCTCTTCATCTTTTACATAACCACAATGTCATAACATATGATGATGTCTATGATCTTTATGTATGTGCAAACAATTTTTCCTTTATTCCATTTACAGAATTGTGGCAGAAAACATTTTTAGAGTAGCTTGTTACAAATATCAGAATTGAAATAGAAGTATTAAAACTCAGTCAAAAATTTTAATGACATTTAACTTAGTTAATAAAAAGAATATTGATCTAAAAATGGCACCTAGAATCATGTAAAAATGGCATAATCTCATTTTGGAGATCATCTATATTATAGATTACATATTATAGCAGTAGCATGTGCAAAAGCTCAGTGCTGGCATAAATATGGGCCCCTGATCAATGATACTTATTATTCATATTTTCGTTTGTAGGAGCAAGATATCCCCCTCTATTATCCTTCAGAAAACCAAACTTAGAAGGTTGAAGACATACATCTTAATATCTCCAATTCTCCTTAATAATATATTACACCAATAATATCCACGTAATTATCTTTATCAACCTCTATGTGCTTACTACATTTGAAAAAACACACAATGAAACTTGAGAAATGTAGAAAAGGCTTAAACAAAATCAATAAATTGCTTAAATTGATCAATGAAATTCATCAATATCAGTCAGATATGTACTGAATATCTATCTAAAGCTAACAAAGCAATCAATTATGGAGCAGATCTAACCAAAGGAATACTACCAGACTGCTTAGTTTGCTAGGTTTATCCTCCCTCCCTTCCTCCATCTCTCTGTCCCTCCTTCCTTCCCTCTTTCACTTCCTCTTTCCCTTGCTTCCTTCCTTCTGCCCTCCTTCCCTCCCTCCTTCAATTCCTTCACTTACTCTTTCAGAGAGAGATATTTATATTTGGTAATAAATAAATATCTGCTCAATGAATTGTCAGATCCATTTATTTAACAAACAAAGTGACATCTTTACTTAGCCTCTATCATTAAATACCAAAAAATTAATAACTGTGTAGACAGGATATTATCACATGGAAGGACTTAGAGATGGAAGCAGTGAATTTATTCTACTTAAACAAGACTGGGACATTTGAAAAATGAGGCTTTGGGTAGAAAATAAGAGAGTATAAATTAGTATTTAAAGTCAAATAGGGCACAAAGAATCTCCAGCCTGCCAATTCACCTTACAGATTTTGAACTTGCCAGCTTCCATAATTGCATGAGCCAATTTCTTAAAATAAAGCTCTCTCTTTCTTTACACACACACACACACACACACACACACACACTCTACTGCTTATATTTCTTTGAAGAATGCTGACAAATTCAGATGTAGTCCTTTGTTGCTTAGCAATACAGAAGAATAAATGAATTAAATACATTATATAAATATTATTTGACAAGATAATAATCTGTATTATGAGTTTAATGTTTGATTGTTTTACTTAATGCTTTTGAGTCCCTAGCAATATAGAAAAGTAAATGTTGTACTCACTTGTGTTGGTTTTGACTAAACATCCACCAATAAGATTATCACTCATTTCTCCTAAAATCAGTGACATTACAGGAAGACAGGCCCCATTTAGTAGTGATGCCAGTAATCCCAGGATCATGAGTGTGATGTCCAGTCTATCAGCAAAGCGAAACTGAGGAAAAAAATAAGATATGGAAGCATGACAACTCTAAAAAAATTAAAAACCAATCTACAACAGAACACAGTAAACCAGCTATAATGGAAAAAAATAAAAATCATTAAAAAAAACCAGATTCAGATAAATCCTTGGCACTTAATGGAATAAGTCACTTTCAGTTATCTGGAAAAATAATTTGCTTGCAATGCTTTAACAGGAGATGTTAAATAAATGAGAATATTTGTTTCATTTAAAAAAAAAACTACGGTTTTTGCCATTAAGCAAATGTTATTTTATAAAGTGATTAAGAGATTCAATAAACATATAAAATCATGGATAAGTATATATTTATATATAAAGTATATATAAAGTAAAAGAGTCCCTCATCTTAAGGATTTACAATGTATTTTGAAGAAATTGTTGAAACAAAGTAGCAAAATTAGTACAAACTGTAGACCTGTGACACAAATCAATTCAGATGTGCATATGAATCAGATACATTTTTCCATATGGTTGATTCTGAAATAAAATTCTAAGATAATTGACAAATTAGCAATGACAACATCTTGGCTTAATGAATTATCTTGGCTTATGAAAGTTGATCTTCAAAGTTTCAATTCCCCTGGTTAATCAACCTTATAGCAATGAGACCACTAAGTGGAGTGGACATAACTATCCAGTAAAAATTAGTTCACCAAATGTAATGAATCACATTTTTCATTCTTATTTTAAATTCCTCAAATTTTTTGTTTCCAGGACAACATCTATCCCATAAGTAAGGGTCTATAATAACTTTTTTTCTTTTTTGGCCACCCCATGGCATATGGAGTTCCCAGGTCACGGATCAGATCTGAGCTGCAGTTGTAACCTATGCCACAGCTGTGGCAATGCCAGATCCTTTAGCCCACTGTGCTGTGCTGGGAATAGAACCTGCATCCTGGAGCTACAGAGGCGCTGCCAATCCTGTGGTACCACAGCAGGAATTCCTATAATAATTTTTAAGGCTGTTTGGGATAAGAAAAAAATAACTGAAAACCAGATATCGAATGCTTTGTATTCTGTTCTATGGCAGGTTCCTACAACACTACTCCTAAAAAACCATGAACAAAACATGAAAATGTGGATTATTTATCTTACTGAGAAAGGTCAAGATAAAATGCATAAGGTATTGAAATAAAATTAGATTTGAATAACAGCAAAAGGAACTTAGTATGCATTTTGAATGGAGATTGAGAAAATTTCATGTGATAGTTGAAAAATACTTACAGAGTAACTGCCACAGCATTGTACTAAGTACTACAGATGATAAGAGGGTATTTGCTCTTTTACCTTCCCCTTCAATAGGGTATTATCTCCTTGATAAAGCTTGTCATGTTCTTCTACTTTCCAGGTTTTTAAAATTTTGACTTTTGAAAAATCAGGCACTGCTTTGTGTGTATTTCTAATGACATTGACAGTCAGACTGACATAGAGATTAGGATAGGTGGAAGGGATGTTTTAAGAATACATGCCTGAAAATATTCCTTGAACATAATCCCAAGGAAGTATGCTGACAGGCTTTTTTGATAGATAGGATTTATAAAATATTTACATAATTATTTTTATTTATAAGACTACTACAAGCAACTATATGTCAATAAAATGGACAACCTAGAAGAAATGGACACATTCTTACAAAGATTCAATCTTCCAAGACTGCCAGGAAAAAAAAGAAAAAACAAATAGGAGTTCTCATCGTGGCTCAGGGGAAATGAATCTGATACATTTTTCCATATGGTTGATTCTGAAATAAAATTCTAAGATAATTGAAAAGTTAGCAATGACAACATCTTGGCTTATGAAAGTTAACTGAGTAGTATCCATGAGGATGACAGAATGATCCCTAACCTTGCTCAGTGGGTCAGTGATCCAGTGTTGCCATGAGCTGTGGTATAGGTCGCAGATGTGGCTTGGATCCCAGGTTGCTGTGGCTGTGGCAGAGGCCAGCAGCTGTAACTCTGATACTACTCCTAGCCTGGGAACTTCCATATGCCATGGGTGCAGCCTTAAAGAGCAAAAAAAAAAAAAAAAAAAAAAAGGCAAAATACAAATAGATCAACAACAAATTTATATAGATAGTCAACAGGCACATGTAAAGATATTCAACATGACTAATTATTAGAGAAATGCAAATCAAAACTACAATGAGGTACGCCCTCACGCCAGTCAGAATGGCCATCAAATAACAAATGCCAAAAAGGGTGTGAAGAAAAAGATACCCTTCTTCACTGCTAGATGGAATGTAAATTGGTACAACCAATATGGAAAACAGTATGGAGGTTCCTCAGAGAACTAAGTATAGAAGTACGATATGATCCAGCAATCCCACTCTTTGGCATTTATCTGGACAAAACTTTTATTCAAAAAGATACATGCACTTCTATGTTCATTGCAGCACTATTCACAATATCTACGACATGGAAACAACCTAAATGTCGATTGACAGGTGAATGGATTAAGAAGATGTGGTTCATATACACAATGGAATACTACTCAGCCATCAAAAGGAATGAAATAATGCTATATGCAGCAACATGGATGCAACTAGAGATTCTCACACTAAGGGAAGTAAGTCTGAAAGAGATATACAAATACTATTTGATATTACTTATATGTTGAATCTAAAATATGGCACAAATAAACCTACCTACAAAACAGAAAGAGACTCATAGACATAGAGAACACACTTGTGTTTTCAAGGGGTAAGGTGAAGGAAGTGACATGGACAGAGAGTTTGGGGTTGGTAGACGCACACTATTATATTTAGAATGGATAAGCAGTGAGGTCCTACTGTAGAGCACAGGGAACTATATCCAATCTCTTGGGAGAGAACATGAGGGAAGATAGTATGAGAAAAAGAACGCATACACAGTATGTATGATTGGGTCACTCTGCTGTACAGCAGAAATTGACACAACACTGTATATCAACTATACTTTTAAAAAAATAAAAATATAAAATAAAAAAGTTACTATATTAAACTAACATCTTAAAAAGTACCAACATTGGAACTGTGACCTCACACCAGTCAGAATGGCCATCATTAATAAGTCCACAAATAACAAATGCTGGAGGGGGTGTGGAGAAAAGGGAACCCTCCTGCACTGTTGGTGGGAATGTAAGCTGGTACAACCACTATGGAGAACAGTATGGAGGTACCTTAGAAAATTATATATAAAACTACCATATGACCCAGCAATCCAACTCTAGGGCATATATCTAGACAAAACTTTCCTTGAAAAAGACACATGCACCTGCATGTTCATTGCAGCACTGTTCACAATAGCCAAGACATGGAAACAATCCAAATGTCCATCAACAGATGATTGGATTAGGCAGATGTGGTATATATACACAACGGAATACTACTCAGCCATAAAAAAGAACAAAATAATGCCATTTGCAGCAACATGGATGGAACTAGAGACTCTCATCCTGAGTGAAGTAAGTCAGAAAGAGAAAGACAAATACCATATGATATCACTTATATCTGGAATCTAATATATGGCACAAATGAAACTTTCCACAGAAAAGAAAATCATGGACTTGGAGAATAGACTTGTGGTTGCCTGGGGGGAGAAGGAGGGAGTGGGTTGGATTGGGAGCTTGGGGTTAGTGGATGCAAGCTATTGCCTTTGGAATGGATTAGCAATGAGATCCTATTGTGTAGCACGGGGAATTTTGTCTGGTCACTTATGATGGAGCATGATAATGCGAGAAAAAAGAATGTATACATGTATGTGTAACTGGGTTACCATGCTGTACAGAAGAAAATTGACAGAACACTGTAAACCAGCTATAATGGAAAAAAATAAAAATCATTATATATATATTAAAAAAAAAACTTCCCCAAAAAACAAACTTCCAAGACCAGACGGCTTCATAAGCAAATTCAATCAAACATTTAGAGAAGAGTTAACAACTATCTTTCTGAAACTCTTCCAAAAATTACAGAGGAAGGAACAGGCCCAGGCTTATTCTGAGGCCATCATCAGTGTGATACAAAACCAGACAGGTATACCACAAAAAAATGAATTTCAATATCACTGATGACTATAAACAGACACAAAAATATTCATCAAAGTATTATCAAACCAAATTCAACAATAGATTAAAAAGATACTACACCATGATCAAGTGGGGTTTATCTCTGGGATACGAGGATTCTTCAGTATCCACACATCAGTCATATACCACATTAACAAAGTGAAGAATAAAAACCATATGGTCATTTCAAAAGATGCAGAAAAAGTTTTGACAAAATTCGACACCCATTCAACACCCATAAAAATTCTCCAGAAAGTGACACAGAAAAGAAAATCATGGACTTGGAGAATAGACCTGTGGTTGCCAAGGGGGAGGGGGAGGGAGTGGGGTGGATTGGGAGCTTGGGGTTAGTGGATGCAAACTATTGCCTTGGAATGGATTAGCAATGGGATCCTGCTGTGAGCACTGGAAACTATGTCTAGTGACTCATGATGGAGCATGATAATGTGAGAAAATAGAATGAGTACATATATGTGTAACTGGGTCACCATGCTGTACAGTAGGAAAAAAAAATTGTGTTGGGGAAATAACAATTAAAAAAAAAAGTTTCTCCTTGTCACTGCTGTGGCTGTGGCAAGAGCTGTGTTGAGAGATCCATCTCTGGCCAGACAATGTCTCAGTGTGGCATGGGGCACCCAAAAAAATTGATAAATAAAAACAGAGATTGAAAAGAATGAGCCTAATTGATAAAGAAATAAGTCAATGAAAAAAAAATCCTCTCCAAAAGTGGGCACAGAGAGAAAATACCTCAACATAATAAAGGTCAAATATGACAAACCCATAGATAACCTCATTCTCAATGGTGAAAAGCTAAAAAGCATTTCTTCTAAGAACAAGGCAAAGGTGTTTACTCTCACCACTTTTATCCAACATAGTTTTGGAAGTCCTAAAAGTCCTGACCATGGAATTCCTGACCATGACAATCAGACAAGAAAAGGAAATAAAATAAATCCAAATTAGAATTATCTTGTGGCACAGTGGGTTAAAGATCTGGCATTGTCACTGCAGTGGCTTGGGTCACCACTGTGGCATAGGTTCAACCCCTGGCCTGGGAATTCTGCATACTGCAGGCACAGCCAAAAATTAACAGATAAAATAAATAGCTTTTTTTTTGTGGGATGGACTGGTAGTTTTGGGGTTAATGGATACAAACTATTATATTTAGAGTGGATAAGCAATGAGGTCTTACTGTATAGCACAGGGAACTATATCCAGTCTCTTGGATAGACCATCATGGAATGTAAGAAAGGGAATGTATATTTATGTATGACTGGGTCACTTTGCTGTATAGTATAAACTGGCACAACATCATATCAACTATACTTTAATAAAAAAAAATAATTTTTAAAAAAGAAATCCAAGTCAGAAAAGAAGTAAAACTGTCATTGTTTGTAGATGACATGATACTATACCTAGAAAATCCTAAAGATGTTACCAGTAAACTACTAGAGCTCATCAATGAATTCAGTAAAGTTGCAGGATACAAAATTAATACACAGCAATCTCTTGCACTCCTATATACTAACAATGAAGGATTAGAAAGAGGTATCACTGAAACAATCCCATCTACCATTGCATCAGAAAGAATAAAATAACTATGAATAAACCTACCTAGGGAGGCAAAAGACTTGTACTCTGAAAACTATAAGTCACTAATGAAAGAGATCAAAGATGACACAAACAGATGGAAAGATATACCTTATACTAGGATTGGAAGAATCAATATTCTCAAAATGGCTATACTACCCAAGGCAGTCTATAGATTCAATGCAATCTCTAAAAAATCACCAATGGCATTTTTCATAGAACTAGAATTGAAAAATTTTAAATTTGTATGCAAATGAACAAAAGATCCCAAATAGCCAAACCAATCCCAAGTAAGAAAAAGAGAGCTGGAGGATTCAGCTCCTTGATTTCAGACTATACTACAAAGCTATAGTCATCAAAACAGTTATGATACAGGCACAAAAACAGATCAGTGGAAATATAGATCAATGGAACAGGATAGAAAGCTGAGAAATAAACCCACGAACCTATGGCCAATTCATTTATGACAAAGGAGGCAAGAATATAAAATGCAGAGAAGACAGTGTCTTCAATTAGTGGTGCTGGGAAAACAGAACAGCTATATGTAAAACAATGAAATTTGAACACTCTCTAACACCATATACAAAAATAAACTCAAAATGGATTAAAGATCTAAACATGACTGGACACTACGTAAAAAAAAAATCAACACAATTAAATATTAAAACTTTTGCATGGCAAAGGAAACCAGAAACAAAACAAAGAGACAACTAACAGAATGGGAGAAAACCTTTATAAATAAGTGACCACCAAGGGATTCTTCTCCAAAATATAAAAACAACACATGCAGCTCAATATTAAAAAAACAAACAACTCAATTAAAAAAGGGGGCAGAAGATCTAAATAGAAACTCCTCTAAGGAAGACACATGGCCAAAAAACACATGAAAAGATACTCCACAGCATTAATTATAAGGGAATGCAAATCAAATCTCTAATGAAGCATCACCTCACACTGGTCAGAATGGACATCATCTGAAAGTCTACAAACAGTTAAAGCTTGGAGAGGGTGCAGAGAGAATGGAACCCTCTTATGCTGTTGGTGGGAATGTAAGCTGGTGCAACCACTATGGGAAAAAGTATGGCAGCTCATCAAAAAACTAAAATTAGAACTACCACATGGTCCAACAATCCCATTCTTGGGCATATATCCAGAGAAAACCATAATTTGAAAAGATACTGCACCCCATGCTCATTGCAACACTATTTACAATAGCCAAGACATGGAAGCAACCTTAATGTCAATCAACATAGGAATGGATAAAGAAGATGTGGTAAATATGTTCAATGGAATATTACTCAGCAATAAAAAGAATGAAATAATGCCATTTGCAGCAACATGCATGGACCTAGAAATTATCATACTAAGTGAAGCAAGTCAAAGACAAATATCATGTGATATCACATGTGGAATATTACTAACGATACAAAGAAGTTTATTTACAAAACAGAAACAGTTTCACAGACTTTGAAAACAAATCTAGGGTTACCAAAGGGGAAAGGTAGGAAAGGGATGGACTGGAGATTTGGGACTGGCAAATGCACACTTTTGTATATGGAAAGGATGGTCAACAGGGCCTTGCTATACAGCACAGGGAAATTTACTCAGTGTTCTATGATAACCTATATGGGAATGATATGTGTATACGTATGGCTGAAGCAGTCTGCAATACAGCAGAAATTAACATAACATTGTAAACAAACTGTACTTTAATATATCAATAAAGTAAAAATATATCAAACGAAGGATTAATAACATTAAAAAGCAACTCATATCAACTCATATCAATGTATTACCAGTGGAAAATATTGAAATGTAAATATATAATAGTAAGGGTCACTCATAATTCCCCACTTCTGAGAAATAACCTGATAATATTTATGCATCATACACACATACACAAAGATACACACACCACACACAAACTTTCATCCACACACATATACATATTTTTTTTTCAAAATTGGATAACTCTATGGATATTGTGTTATTTTCTTTATAATTTTTCTATGCTGCAGCATGTGAAAGTTTCTGGGCCAAGGATCAAACCTATACCACAGCAGTAACCAGAGCCACAATAGTGACAACACCAGGCCCTTAACCTCCTGAGCCACCAGGGAACTCCTGGGTTTTTCCTTTTCTCTTATTGTGGAACTTACGGCTTGTTTTTTTTCTATTGTGTATAATAGTTTAATGAATTCTTAAAATTCTCTTTTCCTCCAAATAAGTGTAAACTATCAAACAAGCACAATTATTGTATGCACTCTTGATAATGTCCTAAAATTTTTTGAAATAGAAATTTTTGAAATATAGACATATTTCACTTACTATCTCAATAGGTCCAACGACTTGCTTTCTTACTTTGAGCAGGTGTTCTTGCAGTTTTCTGGAAAACAAATGTTTAAAATGGAAAAGTTACAATGTTATTATAATTTGCAAAATTTTCTACTAAAATTGTTCTGAGGTGTCAAATTTTATGCTTGGTTGCAAGTTTATTTCAACACTGAAATTTAAAAACAAACTAAATGATAGACAGTACCAAGGTTTTTCATATAATCACTGGGAAAGTAAGTTATCACTGGTTGTCTCTAGGTTAGTTAGGGTAAGGTTGAAGACACGCATCTGGAATAGAATATTTTTTTTGTGGTAAAACACACATAACATAGACCTACCATCTTAACTATATTTAAGTGTATAGTTCAATGTTATTAAGTACAATCATACTGCTGTGCTACCATCACCAGCAACCACCCACAGAACTGTCATCTTGCCAAATTGAAACTATACCAATTAAATAACTCCTCCCTTTCCCCCCAGCCTACAATCACCATTGTACTTTCTATCTCTAGGAATTTGACAGCTCTACATATATCACTTTAATGGAATCATACAGCATTTTGTCTTTTTCTGATGGGCTTATCTCACTTAGCATAGTGTATTTACAGTTCAACCATGTTGTAGCCCATGTCAGAATTTTCCTACTTTTAAAAATTGAATACCATTCCATTGTATGTATATCCTACATTTTGCTCATCTATTCATCAAGCAATGAACTCTTGGGTTGCTTCCACTTTTTGGCTATTGTGAATAATGCTGCTATGAATATGGTATAAAAATCTCTTCATGTCCTTGCTTTCAATTCTTTTTAGTGTATAAGCAAGAGAAGAACTGCTGGATCATGAGGTAATTCTATTTTTAATTTATTACAGAATTATCATACTGTTTTCTAAAGCAGCTGTATCATTTCACATTCTCATCAACCATGTATAAGAGTTCCAACTTCTCCACATCTTCAACAATACTTCCTATTTCCTGTTTTATTTTATTATTACCATTTAAAAAAATAGTAGCCACCCTAATGTGTGTGAAGTAGTAGATTTCAATTTTTAATGCTTTGTTACAAATTTATCAGAGCAATTGTGAGTTTTAAATGAAAGAAATTCTATTAAGTACACATTAAACAAGTGTCCTGAGATTTTTGTTCCCCATTGAAAATTTCATTTTTTAGCTCACATTTGAAGGAGTTCCAGATGAAGAATTTAAATTTTTGTCAACTGATTTCAGGGAAATCTATAATCTGTCAATTAAACACACACAGACACACAAGACTCTGAAACATTAAAATAAGCGTGGAGGGGATCAGATTAAATTTTCTGAAACAGATGTCACAGAAAGATGAACATCTTATTCTTCAGCTTTGTAACATATTGTTCTGGCAGCTTTGGCAAAGGAAAAGTCCTTTAATTTTATTCCATCTGAAGTTAATAATTTACTTACATATTTGGGCCAGTTTTCTCTGAGATGATTTACAGATGACAAAAAAATATTGCTTTAAGATTATAAAGTGCCACAATCACTTCTTCCAACCTAAATGTGGGTTTTACAACTTAAGAGCCAGTAAGTTATCTTCTTTTGATAAATTTTGCTTCAGGAATATTAAGTAACCAGTGATCTAAAGGGGGGCCTCTCCAGTTTTACAGTTTATACATCGAAATTTACACAATTATTATGGTAAACATGAAAATAAAAGGTTTTAAATAATTTCCATTTTAAATCTCTAAATTAATTAGTTAGAGATGTAGGAAATTTTATAACACATACACATAGACACAGTGAAAAAAATCAGAATTCCATATTTTCTTTTATTAAATATATTACATGGAATGAAGGGTTTATAGAGAAATAAAATGAAAATATTCAAGTATTTTTCTTCTATATACTAGTAAACTATAAGAAAATTAGAAGAAGAAATACAAGAAGTAAATACTAAATTAATTAGTTTTACACTTCCTAAATGTACTGTTAAAGCAGTTGTAATACTGATAAATGTTGAAGTCCAGCAAAATGCAAACAACATTACTATTTTTGGAAAGAAATTATAAACTTTTTTTCTACAGTTGAGAAAGGGATAAAGTATATTTGAAATTGCAGTAGTTTTTGAATAATTTAGGCGAAACTTACACATTTCTCTGAAAACTGTCTTGCATTTCTTCAGTTCTTTCTGAATTTTCCATCTTATTTACAGTTTAATTCCTCTGAAATAAAATATTAACAACTATGTCATGACAATGTGAAGTTTTATCATTTAGTTGATATAAAACATTCTTTATATCTCTAACAGCTTCTGAAAAAGCATGTTGCTAAGCTTCACCCTGTCTCCCATCCCCAAGCCAAAAGAGGTTTCTGGTTACGTAGCTTATCTATTCAGACTTTATCGTGAGTTTACAAGTTCTTTGCTTCATTCTGGGCTTATATTTGGAGCTAATAAAAATTCTAGAAATGGAATAAAAGGAAGAAAGTCATATTTCATGTACAATGCATGTTTTTCCAGAACGTTGAATTTTATTCCTACTCTGACACTGATTTGTTATCGATGAAAATCTTTAAATTTTCTAGTGCTTAGTTCTCCCTGCAAAAAAATGATGCAGCAGTATTTGTTACTGAGCAGTTTGAGGGAGTAGGGTTTTCTAGTTCACTAAATATAGCAAGTTAAAGCTTCTACTACATATGAATAGCTCTTAAAAATTAGAATATTAAAAACCTCACTTATTATTAAAATTATATTAAGCATAATGTATTCCTCCTTTGGCTGATACTTTAGGATCTTAGCATAATTACGTACATAAATTATCATTTTATTGAAATGTAGTGATGTTTTTGACTCAATTTGATTTGTTAGGCCAGTAACAAATTACCTATATTGAGATGATTATAACAAGTATGGATTTAAATTCTAGAGTGGAATTAGTAATTAATTAAAAACTACTTAAGCATCTGAACAAACCCATACATTTTCAAAGAGTAGATTTGTCCATGAAGGAATGATCCCAGTAGATCAGATAAAGTTTTAGCACCTGAGAAGGAAGGCATGATGCAAAGACACTGCATGTTCATTATTGGAAACCAACGGTCATAACTTCATACAAAAAAAATCTTCACAATTGCTATACTGATGTTACAGCATCTCCAGTTATTTAACATATGTGTAAGTAATGAAATAGACTATCAATCATTGCATGTTATAGAAATTAACAATTATACAATAAAGCTCATACAGTCCTATAAAGAAAACTAAACTATTTTGGCTTACCTTGTTAAGTGCATGCTTTGTTCATTTACACCAAAATCATGTGGGGTTTCTCCCCTTAACAAATGACTAACTGCACTTTCAGAACTCTAATTTACTAAGCTTCTTTTCTGCTCATGCCTTAATATCTGATTACAACAGTGAATTTCCAGGTAAAGCACACTATGTTCTTTTGTCATACTGTACTTGGAAAAAAGGTGAACAACAAAAAAAAAATCACTGAATCAAATAAACACTTTTTTAAAGCTCTGTAGTGTCCACACACTGTTTTCTATTGTTTAGTCCCATAACATTCTTTAGTTAGCTGAAGTAATAATTATAAAAATAAATGTCTTTTAAATGTCAATGGCACATTTGCACAACAAATATTCATTGACTAATTTTAAATGCAAAGCATTCATTTAATTGTTGTTACCTGAAAATAATCACCACCTTCTCTGATTTCCTTTAAAACTTTGCTCAGAGCTATATTATGTTCATTGAAACATTCTGCCTTATATTGCAATTCCTTGTTACTCTATTAGATAATATTTATATATCTATTCCTTTATGAATTCACTGAAAAAATATTGAGCTTATATGAGCTGATAGTTTATAAAAATAATAAGATATGTTCCTATCTTCTAAGGAACATGATCATGCCTTATTTTTCTATGCTACAGCCTCACTACACAGTGTGGTCCCAAGATGAGCAGCATCAACAAAAGGTAGAGAAGCATCTACCTGGGAACCTATAGAATTTAAATTAAAAAAAAAATTTGTGGTAAAATATAATATATATAACATAAAATTTAACATTAACCATGTTTAAGTGTACAATTCATTGGCATTAAGTACAGACACAATATTGTGCACCAATCTATCTACAATGACAGAACTTCTTCATCATCCCAAGCTGAAACTCCATACCCATTAAAACAAAAACTTTCTATTCCTTCCTCTCCTCAGACTCTAGTAACCTTTATTCCACTTTCTGTCTTTATGAATTTGCCTATTTTAGGTATCTCAGAAAAGTAGAATCATATAATATTTGTCCTTTTGTGTCAGGCTAGTTTTCATTTAGCATATACAATGTTTTCAAAGTTCATCCATATTACATGTGTAAAAATTCCTTCCTTTTAAGGCTAATACTACTCCATTGCGTGTGTGTATACATATAATATGTGGGAACATACTGTTTGTCCATTCAACCATTCATCTGTTGATGGAAATTTGGATTGTTTCCACCTTTGGGTAATTGTGAATAATGCTGCTATTTATGTAGGTGTACAAGTATCTGTTTGAGTCATTGTTTCCAATTTCTTTGAGTATAAACCCAGAAGTGGAAATACTGGATCATATGGCAATCCTACATTTAACTTTTTGATAAATTACCATGCTGTTTTTCATAGAGGCTATACCACTTAACATTCCCACTAGCAATGTGCAAGTGTTCCAGTTTCTCCACATTTTCATCAACACTTGATATTTTCTGGTTTCTTTTTCCTTCTTTCTTTCTTTCTTTTTTTTTTTTTTGTCTTCTTAGGGCTGCACTTGCAGCATATGGAGGTTCCCAGGCTAGGGGTTGAATCAGAGCTATAGCTGCCAGCCTACAACATAGCCACGCAGGATCAGAGCCACATCTGTGACTAATACCACAGGGCAATGCCGGATCCTTAACCCACTGAGCAACGCCAGGGATCGAATCCCATCCTGATGGATACTAGTCAGGCTCGTTAACTGCTGAGCCACAATGGGAACTCCTCTTGTTTCTTGATAGTAGTAAACCTAAGAGATCTGAAGTGGTATCTCATTGTAGTTTTGTTTTGTGTCCCCTAACGACTAGTGATATTGATCACTCTGTTTTTGGAAAAATGTCTATTCAAGTCAGTTGCCTGATAATTTTTTTTTTTTTTGGAGATGACCTGTAGGAGTTCTTTATATATTCTGGATATTAAACCCTTCCTATGTGTAGATTTGTGAATATTTTCTCCCATTCTGTCAGTTGTCTTTTCAGTTTTGATAGTGCCTGTTAAAGCACAAACTTTTAAAATTTCGAAGTCAAATTTATCTATTTTTTATGATTTTTTTCCCAATATAGCTAGTTTACAGTGTTCTGTCAATTTTCTACTGTATAACATGGTGACCCAGTTACACATACATGTATACATTCTTTTTTCTCACATTATCATGCTCCATCATAAGTGACCAGACAAAGTTCCCTGTGCTACACAATAGGATCTCATTGCTAATCCATCCAAAGGCAATAGCTTGCATCCACTAACCCCAAGCTCCCAATCCAACCCACTCCCTCCCCCTCCCCCCAGGCAACCACAAGTCTATTCTCCAAGTCCATGATTTTCTTTTCTGTGGAAAGTTTCATTTGTGCCATATATTAGATTCCAGATATAAGTGATATCATATGGTATTTGTCTTTCTCTTTCTGACTTACTTCACTCAGGATGAGAGTCTCTAGTTCCATCCATGTTGCTGCAAATGGCATTATTTTGTTCTTTTTTATGGCTGAGTAGTATTCCATTGTGTATATATACCACATCTGCCTAATCCAATCATCTGTTGATGGACATTTGGATTGTTTCCATGTCTTGGCTATTGTGAACAGTGCTGCAATGAACATGCAGGTGCATGTGTCTTTTTCAAGGAAAGTTTTGTCTAGATATATGCCCAAGAGTGGGATTGCTGGGTCATTAAAGATTCATCATAAAAACTCTTACCAAAGTGGGTATAGAGGGAACATTCCTTAACATAATTAAAACCATTTATGACAAACCCACAGCAAATATAATACCCGATGGAGAAAAGCTGAAAGCCTTCCCACTAAATTCTGGAATAAGACAAGGATGCCCACTCTCACCACTGCTATTCAACATAGTTTTGGAACTCCTAGCCACAGCAATTAGACAAACAAAAGAAATAAAAGACATCCAAATAGGAAGAGAAGAGATAAAACTGTCACTGTATGCAGACGACATGATACTATATGTAGAAAACCCTAAGGACTCAACCCAAAAACTACTTGAACTGATCAACAAATTCAGCAAAGTAGCAGGATATAAGATTAACATTCAGAAATCAGTCACATTTCTACAGAAATATTACTGACAATGAAATATTAGAAAAAGAATACAGAAACACAATACCCTTTAAAACTGCACCCCAGAAAATCAAATACCTGGGAATACACCTGAGCAAGGAGGTAAAAGACTCACATACTGAGAATTATAAAACATTAATCAAGGAAATTAAAGAAGATGGAAAGAAATGGAAAGATATTCCATGCTCCTGGGCTAGAAAAATTAATATTGTAAAAATGGCCATACTACCCTAAGCAATCTAGACTCAAGGCAATCCCTATCAAATTACCCATGACATTTTTCACAGAACTAGAACAAACAATCCAAAAATTTATATGGAACAACAAAAGACCCAGAATCGCCAAAGAAATTCTGAGGAACAAAAACCAAGAAGGAGGCATAACTCTCCCAGACTTCAAGAAATATTACAAAACCACAGTCATCAAGACAGTGTGGTACTGGTACCAAAACATTCATACAGACCAATGGAACAGAATAGAGAACCCAGAAATAAACCCTGACACCTATGGTCAACTAATCTTTGACAAAGGAGGCAAGAACATAAAATGAGGAAATGACAGTCTTTTCAGCAGTATTGCTGGGAAACCTGGACAGCTGCATGCAAATCAATGAAACTGGAACACACCCTCACACCATGCACAAAAATAAACTCAAAATGGCTAAAAGACTTAAATATAAGACAAGACACCATCAAACTCCTGGAAGAAAACATAGGCAAAACATTCTCTGACACCAATCTTACAAAGGTTTTCTCAGGTCAGTCTCCAAAGCAACAGAAATAAAAGCAAAAATAAACCAATGGGACCTAATCAAACTGACAAGCTTTTGCCCAGCAAAGGAAACTAAAAAGAAAACAAAAAGACAACTTACAGAATGGGAGAAAATAGTTTCAAATGATGCAACTGACAAAGGCTTAATCTCTAAAATATACAAATTTATCTATTTTTTTTTTTTTGGTTGTTGTTGCCCTAGGTTTTGGTGTCATAGCCAATACATCACTGTCAAATCCAATGTTATAAAGTTTTCCTCAGGTTTTCTTCCAAAATTTTAATAGCTTTGTCACTTACATTTGAACTTTTGATCCATTTTGAGTTGATTATTTTACATGTCATAAGATAAAGGATCTAATTTCATTCTTTTATACATGGATCCAATTTTGCCAGCACTGTTTGTTGAAATGATTGTCCTTTCCCCACAAATGGTCTTGTCACTCTTGCCAAATATTATTTTATCATATATGTGAGCATTCATTTCTGAGAATTATTCTATTCAATTGACTTATATGTCTGTCTTTATGGAGGTAACACACTATTTTGATTATGTAGTTTCATAATATATTTTGAAATGAGGAAATCTGAGCCTTCTGAACTTCTTCTTTGTAAGATTGTCTTTGGGGTCCCTTGTGGTTCCATATAGATTTTGGGATGGGTTTTTCTATGTATGCAAAAAATGTCATTGAGATTTTTATAAGGATTGAATTGAGTCTACATATCACTTTCAGTAATACTGTCATCTTAACAGTATTAAGTCCTCCAGTCCATGAATATAGAATGTCTTTCCATTTATTTGTGTTTTCTTTCATTTCTTTTAGCAATTTTTTGAAGTGTTCAGCGAACAAATCTTTCACCTCCATGGCTAAGTTTATTCCCAAGTATTCTGATGCTACTGTAAATGCAATTGTTTTATTAATTTTCTTTCCTGATCACTGTTGGTGTACAGAAAACCAACTGATTTTTTAAAAAAATATCCACACGTAAGTGAGATCATGCAATATTTGTCTTTCTGTGTCTTTCTTTTCTCTTAGTATAATGTCTTCCAGGGTCATCCACGTTGTCACAAATGACACAATTTCTTTTTTTTAATGTTGAAAATATTCTATTGTACCTATTTATCACATTTCCTTTATACATTCATCTGCCAATGGATGGACATTTAGGTTGTTTCCATATCTTGGCTACTGTGAATAGTAACAAGCAACTGATTTTTGCATGCTGATTTTGTATCATGCAACTTTGCTGCATTCATTTATTAGCTATGACAGTTTAGTTAGCATGTGCACGTGTGCATACATGTGTGTGTGTGTGCATGAGAGAGAGAGAGAGATTTGGATTCCCTACATATAAGATCTTGTCTGTGAACAGAGTTAATTTTAATTATTCTTTATTCAATCTGAATGCCTTATATTTCCTTTACTTGCCTAATTGCCCTGGCTAGAACTTCCAGTACTAAGTTGAACAGAAGTGGTGAAAGTGGGCATCTTAGTCTTGTTTCTGATCTTAAGGGGAAAGTTTTCAGTCTTTTAACATTAAGTATGATATTAGCTATGGGTTTTTCATAGGTGGCCTTTATCATTTTGAGAAAGTTTTCTTTTATTTCTAGTTTGTTGAGTGTTTTTATCATGAAAAAGTACTGAATTTTGTCATATGCTTTTTCTGCATCAATTGAGATAATTACAATTTTTTTCAGTCTGTTAATGTGGTGTATCAAATTGATTGCTTTTTGTAAGTTTACATATCCTTGCAATTTGGTAATAAATTCCATTTGATCAAGATGCAAAATCACTTTAATATGCTATTGAATTTGGTTGCCAGTATTTTGTTGAGGAATTCTGCATAAATATTCACAAGAGATATATGTCTGCAATTTTCTTGTAGTGTCTTTGTTTGGCTTTGTTATCAAGGTAATACTGGCCTCACAGGATGAGTTATGAAACTACTTCAATATTCTGGAAGAGTATGAGAAAGAATGGTGTTAATTCTTGAGTTATGAAACTACTTCAATATTCTGGAAGAGTATGAAAAAGAATGGTGTTAATTCTTGAAATGTTTGGTTATGAAACTACTTCAATATTCTGGAAGAGTATGAGAAAGAATGGTGTTAATTCTTGAAATGTTTGGTAGTGAAGGCATCTGAGATGGCTTCAGAGTTCAGGAATTTTCTTTATGGGAAGATTTTTGATTACTGATGCAACCTCCTTACTGGTTATATATCTATTCACATTTTCTATTTCTTCATGTTTTAGTAAATTGTATTTCTGCGAATTTTAAAAATTCATCTAGGCTATACAATTTGTTAGTATGTAACTGTCATATTTACTTACATTCCTTTTTACTTCTGTAAAATTGGTAGTAACATTTTCTCTTTCATTTCTGATTTTAGTAATTTGAATCTTCTTTTTTGTTTAGTCAATTTCATTAAAGATTTGTCAATTTTGTTGATATTTTCAAAGAACCAACTTTTTGTTTTATTGATTTTCTCTGTTGTTTTCTAGTCTCCATTTTATTTATCTTTGTTTTAATATTTATTTCCTTTTTCTGCTAGCTTTGGGTTTAGTTTAATTCTTTTTCTGCTCCCTTAGGGTGTAAACTTAGCTTGACATAACACTTTTTAAAATTTTATTTATTTAGTTAGTTATTTAATTTTTGGCTACCCCACGGCATATGGAGTTCCTGGGCCAGCGATCAGATCCGAGTCACAGTCACGACCTAAGCTGCAGTTGTGCCAGATTGTTAACCCACTGCGCCAGGCTGGAGGACTGAACCTGCATCCCAGCATTCCCAAGACACAGTCTGTCCTGTTGCACCACAATGGGAATGCCAATACCTTTCTTTTCTTCTTTTTTTTTTTTCTTTTTAGGGCCACACTTGCAGCATATGGAGGTTCCCAAGATAGGGGTCAAATTGGAGCTATAGCCCCCAGCCTACACAACAGCCACAGCAACGTCAGATCTGAGCTGCATCTGAGACCTACACCACAGCTCACATTACGCTGGTTCCTTAACCCACTGAGCAAGGCCAGGGATCAAACCTGCGTCCTCCTAGATATTAGATTCAGTTCTGCTGAGCCACAACAAGAACTCCCAATACCTCTCTTTGTTAATATAAGTATTTAGAGCTATACATTTCCCTCTTAGCAATGGTTTCACTGCACCCTCTAAGTTTTGGGATATAGTTTCTTTTTTCATTGTTTTAGGATATTTTGTTACTCCCTTTGTGATTTCTTTTTTGACTCATTGGTTGTTTAAGGGTGTGTTTAATTTCCACAGGTCTCTGAATTTTCTTCTGTTATTGGTTTCTAGTTTCATTCCATTGTGATTGGAAAGATACTTGATACTGTCAGTCTTTTAAAATTTACTAAGATTCATTCTGTGGTTTCATATATGGTCTTTCCTGGAGAATATTTTATGTGAATTTGAAAAATAAATGTATTTTGCTGCTGTTGGATGGAGTGGAGTGTTCTTTCTGTATATGTCTGTTAGGTCCAATTGGTTTAAAGTGCTGATCTTTCTGATTGTTACATTTATTATTGAAAGTGAGATACAAAGTCTCTAACTATTTTTGTAGAATTAGCCCCTTTCAGTTCTGTCACTATCTGGATCACATACTTAGGAGTTCTGATGTTTGGCACATATGTTTTTAATGATTATATCTTCTTAGTAATAATTTGATCAATATATAATGTCATCTTTGTCTCTTAAAAAAGTTTATGACTTGAATTCTCATTTCCCTAATATTACTATAATCATCCTGGATCTCTTTTGATTACTATTTGCATGGAATATCCTTTTCCATCCTTCTACTTTCAACTTGTGTCTTTAGATTTAAATGAAATTCATAGACAGCATACAGCTGCATTAGTTTTTTTTTTTTTTTTTACAGCTTTCCTGAGATAAAACTGACATATACATGTTTAAGGTATACAATGTAATAATTTGATAAATGCATATATTGCAAAATGATAAGTATTCCAATGTTAGTTAACACATCCATCACCTTTCATATTTATGTTTTTTTTGTGTGTGCGTGTGTGTATGCATGTGTGTTGAGAACTTTTAAAATCTATTCTCTTAGCAATTTTCAAATACATGGTATTGTTACCTAGGGTCGCCATACAGTATATTATATCTGTAGAACTTATTCACCTTACAGCTGAATCTTTGTACCCTCTGACTGCCTTCATCCATCTCCTTTATTCCCCACTCCCTGCCCTGGCAATCATTAGTCTATTCTAGGTTTCTATTCTCTGTTTCTATGAGTTCAGGTTTTAGGCTTTTTTTTTTTTTCCATACATAAGTGAAATCATGCAGTAATTGTCTTTGTCTGACTTATTTCACTTAGCATAATGCCCTCAAGCTTCATCTAAGTTGTTGCAAATAGTACAGTTTCCTTATTTTTTATGGATAAATCATGTTTTACTGTATAAATAACACATTTTCATTATCCATTCATCTATCAATGGATGCTCATGTTGTTACCATGTCTTGGCTATTGTAAATAATGCTGCAAGGAACATGGGGTATGCTGGTCCAGATACTCCTTCTAAGTAGTGATTCAATTTCCTTCAAACATATATCCAGAAGTAGAACTGCTGAATCTTATGGTAGTTTTATTTTTAATTTTTTGAGGCACCTCCATACTGTTTTCCATAGTGACTATACTGGATGATATATATATTTTTTGGTCTTTTTAGGGCCATACCCGCGGCATATGGAGGTTCCCAGGCTAGGGGTTGAATTGGAGCTGTAGATGCCAGCCTACACCACAGCCACAGCAACACAGGATCCGAGCTGTGTCTGTGACCTACATACAGCTCATGGCAATGCTGGATCCTTAAACCACTGAGCGAGGCCAGGGATCAAACCTGCGTCCTCGTGGATGCTAGTCAGATTTGTTTCCACTGAGCCATGGCAGAAACTCCTGGATGATTTTCTAAAATCCATTCTAGAAATCCAAATTTTGGATCCTGTTCTAGAATTACTGAAAAGAATCTGCATTTTAAACAAGATTCTCCCGGTAGCTTGTATGCATATCAAATTTTGAAAACCACAACTCCATAGCACCAAGTACAAAGACTTGTCAAGTAGAAGGCTCTATTTATTTAAAGGAAGTTTTATCTTTCTCTCTGCTAAATCCAAGAATATAAAAAAAAATTTAAGGAGTTCCCTCTGTGGCATGGCAGGTTAAGGATCTAGCACTGTCTCTGCTGCAGCAGAGGTTCAATCCCCAGCCTGGAGCGGTGGGTTAAGAATCTGGCATTGCTGAAGATGTTGTGCAGGCTGTAGCTGTGCCTTGAATTTGACCCCTGGCCCTGGAACTTCCATAAGCCACAAGAGCTCCCCTCTCCCCCCCAAAATTCAAAATACAGTGTAATACTAACAACATTTAGTTCTTACATAGTGTCCGCAGCATAAAGTATGATTAAATGACTCTTGGCATCAGAATTTCCTAGGGCATAAGTGAAAAAAAAATCTTCCTAGGTTTTCCTCTTCATGTTTTCAAGGACTAGCAAAGGCAGTGCTCCAGGAAATCTACATTTTTAACTAGCCCAAATGATGATTTTTTTCACTCCTTCATTTGGTAAGTACATATTTTGCCAGGTACTATTTTAAGCATTAGAGAGCCCAGATGTCTCTGTCATATAGAGCTTACTCTATTACTCTATTGCTCTATTGCAAGGAGAGTCATGGTTTTAATAAAAGACATACATAAAAAAGGAAAATGAGATAGTGTTAAGTTTTAGGCATAAAACTAAAACAGAGCAATGTGATGAAGTGTAAAGCGGCAGTTATAGTGTCTGGTCATCCTGTCTCTTCTAGAAGCCAATGTTTAAGGTCAAAATTGAGTTACAAGAAGGAAGTTGTCATACAAAAATCAAGAAGAGTATTCCAGTAGAGGAAGTATGATTTATATGTATGAAGGGAAACTGCACTAAGACAAAGTAACATGAGATGAAAGAAAATGAAGGGAAAGTGAGGAGTCATCATTACATGGGAAGATATAGGTTGGCCATGATGGCTGGACCCCCTTGTTCCTTATTTGCATCCTTTTTGAAAGGAAGATAAATTTGGTTGAAACATATCAAGTGTGAGATATTGGTGAGATAATCAGGTAGTAATATCCAACAATAAGAAGGTAATGTGAAAGCAGAACTCTGAACATTTTACTTGGCCTAAATAAAATCTGTGTTGGTCAGATTTTACCAATCTTTACTGATAATAGTGTAGAGGTTATCAATGTCAATACTATAAAAAATGTTTTTTTTGGTTCATATGTCAAGATGGAAATTCATGTAACAAAATATCACCATGTTAAGAAATTTCTGAGTGGCACTTAATCTTCAAGCATGTTTGGTAAGAATAACCTGATACGCAGCTAAGACAGACTATTTGGGTGGAAGTCCTGGGACTTTTAATTAGATGAAGGAAGATATGAATTTTATGGAAGCTACTAATTTTAGAAATAGGGAAATCATGGTTACGGCCAAATTTCACAAAACATTTTTTTGTTTCCACCTTTTCCACAAAGCTATTCTTTCGGAACTGGAGGAGTATTTTATGGTCTTCACAAACTGGTTGTTTTCATATACTCTAATATTTATACTTTGACTTAATGCATTTCCTCAAATACTAGTACCTTCTTCCCTCCACATTTACCCAAATTGCAGAGTTGAGATTATATATAAGAACTCTAAAATTATACATACCCCATGTGACGTTTAATTTTATGAGTCAGATTTGCTAGGCAATGGCACCCAGTTTTTTGATTAAATGCCAATCTAAAGGTTATTGTGAAGGTATTTTTAAGGATGTGATTGACATTTAAATTAGTAGATTTTGAGTAAAGCAGATACCCCCGTATAAAGTGAGTGAGCCTCGTCCAATCTGTTAAAATCCTAAGAGAGAAGACTGAGGTCCTCTAAAAAGGAAATAGTTCTGCTTCCAGACTGCCTTCAGATTCAAGATACTAACTTTTTGCAAGAATGTCTAGTCTTCTTTCCTGCCCTGAGGATTTCAGACTTGCCAGCTACCACACTTGTGTGAGACAATTTTTAAAAATCAAGGCCTCCTCAACTTACCATTCCTTTTCCCTCTCTAGATAGATACAGATAGAGAGAGATATAAATATAGATATAGATATAGATATAGACAAAACAGACAAATAGGATTCCCTGTTTCTCTAGAGAATCCTATTATGCTCAGCAAGGTAGGAAGTTATTTTCATGAATAGTACATACAGAGACTATTCTAGTATCTGAAAAGAACATTATGACCTAAAATGGTTTCACCCCACACATGAGAAGGCCCTGAGGTTGTTACGATGTCAATAAGTGTAGGTGTGTGGAGGAAGAACAAGAACATAATTTCGGGAACGCAAAGGTGAATTATCTCACAATAGAGGAATGAGACCAGTCTGGCTAGAATGAACAGTTCATACAAAAATCGAGAAAGAGATAAGGGATTAAAAAATACATGTATGTGTAACTGGGTCACTATGTTGTACAGTTGGAAAAAAATTGTGTTCAGGAAATAACAATAAAAAATAAAAATATTAAACTAAAAAATAAAAGAAGCACTGAACCAATTTATTCAGAGCAACTATTATAATTTTCTGAGAATGAGAGTGACAGGGCCATTGATATTTGATACAGTTTATGTGATGTCAGGGGTTGACTGTAACGACTTGGGAAAAGACAAGATTCAGGTAGACCCACTATGGTCTAATTTGACAGAAGTAAGAAAGTCATATTTGAGAGATATTTTTAAGGAAAGGTTGACAAGATATGATTCAGAGCACAAGAAAGAGGAATGAAAAATAAAAGTTCAATGCCTAAACTTCAGAAACTGAGAACAAAAGAGTAGCAAAGACGGAAATAGAGAAGTCAAGAGAGGAAGTTGGTTTTGGGGAAAAAGTGACACTTTGTTTTAAAAATGAGTTTGGGCGGATGTTATTAGAGTGTTCAATTGAACGTATCAGTCATACAGATGGAAATGTGGCACTGATAATTAAGAAAATCTCCAAGCTAGATATATACTTGTAATAGTCATTTGTACAGCAGAATAATTAAATTTTTGAGAATAAACTTACTTTAATAATCTGACAATGTTATATAAAAGCAAAGGCAAAATGGTATCGCATTCTAAAGTTTTGCTTCTAGAGTAGTGTTATCCAACAAAAATTTCTTCGAAAACAGAGATATTCTCTATCTTGTCCAAGATGGTTGCCACTAGGGATGTGTAGCTATTGAGCACTTGCAACTACTGAGGGAACTGAATTTCTAGTTTTATATAATTTAATTAATTTAAATTAAAATAGCCGCACATAACCTATGGCTATCATACTGGAAAGCACACTGCTGGAGTCAAACTGTCTAGATTCAAATTCTGGATTCCCCACTTACTACACATATAACTTTGAGCAAGCCATTTAATCCTTACTGTACAGCACTAATCACAGTGTTGAAAACTCAATAAGATCTCTCTTCTCTTTTAGAATTATGTAATTACTTGCTTCATTTTGTCAGAAGGCAAAGAAGCCATATCAATTACCACCAGATATCAGTGTACCATCATGAGTGAAAAAAAAAAGAAGGCAGAGAGAACTCAAAATAGTGAAATAGGAGCTTTCTATCATTTTCCAAATATACACAAGACACTGATATAGACAATCATTCACAGACATGAGTGCCTATGGAGAAGCCTGGGGGTAATCCTGAAGAACAGTTCCAGGACACTGTTGGAGGAAAAAAAATATCTGAGATTGAACTGACTAAAGGGGGTAACAGGAATAGTGTAACTTTCTCAGCTGTGCAGGAAGCCACTAAAGATGCCCATTTCTTTCTTGCTCCATCTAGAATGCTGAGTGACTAGGGGGCAGGGAATGGTTGGGAAAATAGCAGCCATGGCTCAGAATAGAACATACCAAAGAGATGCAGATTTTACTAGCTATCAAGAAGCTAGCTCATAAGCTGCTTGGGATGCTTGGCCTATTGATCTCCTAAATTGGCCCATGGACACCCCCAACATTTTGCATGCTTCACCCACACTCAACCACCTCCCAAACCTGTGGCTAGCTACTTGTGTGTACCTCTGAGATTGGTGTAAGCAAGTCTTTGCAAGCTAGTGAGCATGCATACACATGCGCAGAAGGCTGATCCAAGTTTGTTGGACTGGGAAAAAGCACACAAAACTAAGCGCTACCCTAGGAAATCAAGAAAATGAGAAGCTGTCAGTAGGTGGTTTTGCTTTGCAGGATCAAGAGAAGGCGTACAATCTCAAGAATATCCTTCCAAGAGGGAGTAAGAAGTGTGGAGCAGGCATACCCATAGAAAAGGTCTGAGAACACCTCAGAATCCCTAGAAGGGCTGACTGAGTGTATTTCTTTCCTAAAGTCAGTCAGTAAAGACTAGAAGAGGTGACTCCTTCAAATTCAAGTTAACAATGTAAGGCTTCAACAAATATGAAAAATCAAGGAAACTGGACACTTCCAAAGGAACACAATAATTTTCTAGTAAACAAGACCAAATAAATGGAGATCTGAGATTTGCCTGATAAAGAATTCAAAGTAATTTTTTTTTTAATGCACCCAACAATGGAGCACCTAAATATGTTAAGCAAATACTAACAGATCCAAAAGAAGAAACAGACAACAATATAACAATAGCAAAGAACTTCACTTTCAAGAGTGGATAGATAATTCAGACAGAAAATTAATAGGGAGACATATAGAACTATAGACCAAATGAACCTAACAGACATATACATAACATTCCATCCAATAGCAGCAGAATACACATTCTTCTCCAGCATGGACAGAACATTCTCCAGGATATTTCACATGTTAGATTACAAAACAAGTCTTAGCAAATTTAAGAAGACTGAAATACCAAGTATCTTTTTGGACCATAAGAGTATGAAACTACAAATCAATAATGTAAGGAAACTGGAAAATCCACAAATGTGTGGAAATTAAACAACATACTCCTGAACAATCAAAGAATTGAAGAAGAAACCAAAAGGGAAATTTTAAAAAAATCTTGAAACAAATAGAATTAGAAATACAATATACCAAAATTTATAGGATACAGCAAAAATAGTTCTAGGAGAGAATATTATAATAATAAATACCTAATTAAGGGAAAAAACTCAAACGATCTAACTATACACTTCAGGGAACTAGAAAAGGAACAGACTAAGCCTAATGTTTAGTAGAGAAGGAAAATAAGAAAGATTAGTTGGCACCTACAGCCAACTAATCTATGACAAAGGAGGCAAGGATATACCATGGAGAAAGGACAACTTGTTCAATAAGTGGTACTGGGAAAATTGAACAGCCACATGGAAAAGAATGAAATTAGAACACTCCCAAACACCATACATAAAAATAAACTCAAAATGGATTAAAGATCTAGATATAAGACCAGACACTATAAAACTCTTAGAGGAAAACATAGCCCAAACACTCTCTGACATAAACGACAGCAACATCTTCTCAGAGCCACCTCTTAGAGTACTGACAATAAAAAGAAATATAAACAAATGGGACCTAGTCAAACTTCAAAGTTTCTGCACAGCAAAGGAAACCCTAAACAACACAAAAAGACAACCCACAGAATGGGAGAAAATCTTTGCAAGTGAATTGACGGACAAGGGATTAATCTCCAAAATTTATAAATACCTTCTGCAGCTCCATACCAAAAAACACACAACCCCATCAAAAAATGGGCAGAAGATCTAAACGGACAGTTCTCCAAAGAAGACATACAGATGGCCAAGAAACACATGAAAAGACATTCAACATCACTCATTATTAGAGAAATGCAAATCAAAACCACTCTGAGGTACCACCTTACACCAGCCAGAATGGCCATCATCCAAAAGTCTACAAACAATAAGTGCTGGAGAGGGTGTGGAGAAAAAGGAACACTAGTACACTGTTGGTGGGATTGTAAATTGGTGCAACCACTGTGGAAAATAGTATGGAGATGCCTCAGAAAACTGAAAATAGAACTACCAATTGACAATAAAAAGAAATACTCCTGGGCATCTATCCAGAGAAAACCACGACTCGCAAAGACACATGTATTTCAATGTTCATTGCAGCACTATTTACAAGAGCCAAAACATGGAAACAACCTAAATATCCATCGACAGAGGAGTGGATCAAGAAGATGTGGTATATATACATAATGGAATGTTACTCAGCCATTAAAAAGAATGAAATACTGGCATTTTTAGCAACATGGATGGACCTAGAAACTATCATGCTAAGTGAAGTCAGCTGTACAATGAGACACCAACATCAAATGCTTTCACTGACATGTGGAATCTGAAAAAAGGACAGACTGAACTTCTTTGCAGAACAGATGCTGACTCACAGACATTGAAAAACTTATGGTCTCCAGAGGAGACAGTTTGGGGGGTAGGGGCATGTGCTTGGGTTATGGGATAGAAATCCTGTGAAACTGGATTGTTATGATCATTATACAACTACAGATGTGATAAATTCATTTGAGTAATTAAAAAAAAAATGAAAATAAATGACTTTAAGACTAGAAAAACAACAGAAAAAATGAGCTAATCTTTAAAAAAGATAAACAAAATTGACAAATCATTAGTTAGAAAAAGAATTAGGAAAGAAAAAGAAAGACAAATAAATAGAATCATAAATGAAATGGTATTAAAATCGATACTACCGAAATATAAAAGATCATAACAGACTACCATGAAAAATTACATACCAACAAACTAGATAATCTAGAACAAATGGCTAAATTCCAAGAAAAAAAAATACAACCTATCAAGACTCATGATAGCCGATCAAGCATTAGGAAGAAATAGAAGATCTGAATAGACCAATGAGAAAGTCAAGATATTTAATCTGTAATTACAAAAATAAAAAATCTTTCAAGAAAAAAAGAGGCCAGGACCACATGGTTTCCCTGTAAATTCTATCAAATACTTTGTTTTTCAGTTAGATAAATGTCTGCTTAGTAAGACAGATGTGATGTGTAATAGCTGTAGGAGCTATTAGCACCTGATGGTGTTTGGAAAATTATGGTCCTTCACTGTCATGTTAGATGTTTAAATTTTCACTCCTATTTTCAATAAAAGTTTTTACAGTTATTCTTTCATATGGAAGTTTGTTTCATGATTTTATATTCAACAAAATACCAATTTTATGACATTTGGCATTGATTCAAAATATATACATATATACATATCTCATATATACATAATAAGCACACACCAAAAAATGCTTCTAATATTGCCGGAGCATAACAGAGTAGAAAGCTTTAAAAAAAAAGTCTTTGTGAGAAAGTTTCTTTTAGTGACACCGTGGTCATTTAATGGTCCACAGTATCAACCAAATCCTCAGTAGGCTTTGCTTACCACATTTCCTCTGAATTCTAACCCTTGTCCCTCTAAAATCCATGGGAATAGATTGGTCAGTTTACTTTGGTTTGAGCCTAAATGAATGCTTTAAAGTGACTCTTTAAAGAAACCCATTAAAAATCCTCCCACTCTGGAAGCACTCTGCCAAGACTAACTCAAAGCCACAAAAGATTTAGGGTTGGTTCCAAACTGGAACCTGTAAGAACTGTGTGGGCCTTTAACTCAGCAAAAATTGCATCTTTCACAAAAACTCAAAATATTAAACATCAGAGTACAAAGCAATTGTCCAGACCCAAGAGACAATTACTTTAGTATAAAACCATGAAACTCTGTGAGAGAATTCTCCAAGTGAAAGTCTTTGTTTTGAGTGAAATGAAAGGATCACAGCGATCTCTGGAGAAGAGACAAGGTCTTGGTCAGGGCAGAAATCTGACCCTGCCAGGGAGTCACATTGTGATCTGGGTCTAGCTACATAGTCTTCTCATGTTTACTCTGTTTCCTAATAAAGTAAGTGATTATAATCATGACTAAACATATGTCCATTAGTTACCTTTTCACATTAAGAAAAAATTGACTGCTTTCCTCTTTAAGTTAGCAATAGTAATAACTGTTTCCATATATTAGTTGTACTTGTAGCATGTGTGGGTGGGTAGTTTCTTATGTACTAGCTCCATTCTGAGCACTTCTCTGCTATGTATTATGAAAAATATTTTATGGAAGCTTCAATAAATATTAGATTATTATTACTATTATGAAAATTATCTTATTTAATCATTGCTTTATTAGTCCCATTTTATAATAAGGTAATGAGATTAGAAGACTTAAATAACATTGTCAAGTTAACAAAATTATTAAAGAGGCAGAGCCAAATTTGTCTACTCCAAAATCTATGCTCTTAACCACTATATTACTCTACCATTTCACAAATTTGAATTTCACCTTGAGCTCTGAAGTTTGAAGAAGCATTCTGGGGCACATTAATTCCTTGGCTTCAAAAGGCAAAAGAAACTCCTACCTTCTCAGACACATTGAGCCTCATTTTTTTTTTCCCACTGAGATTACAATCATATGATCACAGCATCAGACTGAGACTGAACCTCACTTTAAAATTGGAGTAACAACCTGTATCCTCTAGCTCACATGCACACTGTGAGGATATAATTACATGGTATGTAAAGAGTTCTGGAAACCACGTAACAATTTCTCTACAAATGTAAAACATCAATGGGTTGTATTGTCTCTATTCCTATTCTTACTCTTCACTGGGTACTGAGTAGAATGCATTATATACAATCGCTCCTTTAATCCTTGTCACAATTCTGTGAAGTGGCATTGTAATCCCATTTTAAAAGTGAGGAAACTGAGACTCAGGGTGTTTAACATGGCCAGACTTGGATAGTCAGTAAGTGACTGAGCTGGAGTTTACCCATTTATGTCTGGATCCGATGAGGTGGTATGGATAATATATCTATATCTAGAGATCTAGATTTATCTATAAATGTATATATAATATATACATGGAGTTAATATTATCAACCCATTGTTTAAAGAGAAGCTGCCACTAGCAGATACTTTAGGGCCCCAAAACTGACAGATGACTGCACATATGGCTCAAAAATGGTCTTTAGAGGCAGGTAAAGCAGGCTACTGGTTTCCCTGTGTTATTAAATTGTGATTCTTGGAACACCTTGTCAGGATACAGACTTCTTAATAGAAATGCAGATTCTTGACCCTCTCCTCAGACACCTGAATCAGAGTCTCTGGAGAGTATGGCCCATGAAAACACATTTTTAACAAGCTATACAAGTGATTTTATTTAAATTAGAGTTTGAGATCCATTGCATAAAGTAAGGGGCACCTGGCTCTACTCCTGGTTCTTTTTATACATAGAATTTTTAGAAGTTCCTCTTCTAAATGGAAGAAAATAACTTCTCTGAGACAACAATGTTTTACTTCATAATACGAAAGATTATATTAATGTAGCTCTTGCATATTAAATCTCCCAGCCAAAACAGTCTCAATAGGGTTTACTTTTTCTTCTTTCTTGAATCTTACTTAAATTTTTTTCTCAAAGAAACCTCTGAACATTGCACAAAATATTAGATTAATATATTTACTATATTTATTATTGGAAGCTATTTTGCTGAACAGTTAACAGGATTGGGAGGTATTTTTAAATGTACCCAGCATTTATTTTAATCAGATATGGTAAGATATATAGACATGGAAATGACTGCCATGAAGGAAGAAGTTCATACTCATAGATCCCTAGAAATATGAAGCATACCACTCTATGAAGGACCACAAAGGAAGCACCAGAGTGGAATGAGATAAAGGAAGCAGAGGAAACAATGTGCAAGAGCTTTTATTGTAGTTTCTGAGAAAAAGGTAAGGCAAAGCAGTATAAATAGACTTAGAATCGGCTACTTTGAATAATCTCAGTGGACTCTGGGGGTGTAGGGGCGGTCTCTAGTTGTCTGGTGGTACCTGACCTTACTTGTGGTGATTAGAGAAACGAATAGTGGCTTGTTCAGCATATGGTGGCCTAGTAAAGGAGATGGTTGAGGGCATATGGGTTCTGGATTTCATATAGTTTTCATATAAAAGGAACACTGCAGGATGAACTATCTGCTATCTCTAGGAATTAGCTAAACCTGGGAGATGTCAAAGCAAAAAAACATGACTAATACAGAAGAAGTTCTTGTGCTATTGCTATAAAACAGGACAAATTCCTGAATTTATGTAAGACATACTTGTAGCATATGTGGGTGGGTAGTTTTCAAAATAGTAAATCTATTCTGAGGTAATGTGTTAATGTTCTTTTACTTCTCAAGGAGTTATAGGGCACTTTTTAAGAACAATAGCTTTAAATTCTTAATAGACTAAGTATTATAGTGACATTTTAAATTTAGAGCAAGAAAAAAGTTAAACTTTACAGCAACATTTGGCATCCAGGTCTATCTGTTCTGAAATTCTATATGTGGCCAAAGAGAAGTAATAATTGGAACAGCAAAGATTTAGTATCATGAGTTAAGGGTGGAGGAGACCTGCTTGAGAAACTTGTAAACCCAAGAAACTGTTACATCTCAACAGTGCCATTATAGGCTTAGAGGCAGAGCATGAACTAAGATTCAGCTGGTTTCTTGATGAAACGGTTACCTACACAGAGCTACAGCTGCCCAAAGAATTTCGAGAAAAGTTTAACTGGGTAGAGGGCTCAGGTATGAAATAGAAGTGATAAGAATATAGACAAAAGAGATAGGAGGGATGAGTCAGAAAGTCTAGAAGGAAGGCTCTCTTTGAGCACAGCATTCCTCCATTTTGCAAATGTCCTCATCTGGTCAGAAAGGTGGTTTTCCTTTTACCTTCCTGGGAAACCTATGATAGGTTTTACATTTCTTGAAAGCCAGGCTTCTAGTAACATAGAAAATTCTGGGAGTTCCCGGTTGTGGCGCAGTGGTTAACGAATCCGACTAGGAACCAGGAGGTTGCGGGTTCGGTCCCTGCCCTTGCTCAGTGGGTTAACGATCTGGCGTTGCTGCGAGCTGTGGTGTAGGTTGCAGACGCAGCTCGGATCCTGCGTTGCTATGGCTCTGGCGTAGGCCGGAGGCTACAGCTCCGATTCGACCCCTAGCATGGAACCTCCATATGCCGCGGGAGTGGCCCAAGAAATAGCAAAAAAAAAAGAAAATTCTGTAGGCAACTGAAAGGCCTTAACATGAAGGGCAGCAGTGACATGGCATGAATTATTCTAGCACTGGTAGTCTGAACAAGGTTATCTACCAGGTCTACTCCTCAAATTTCACGTATTAAAAGTTGAAATTCCCAGGCAGAATGTATTAGTTAGGACTCTTTAGGTTACAAGCGATGGAAATTCAGTGCCAAATACTTTAAACAACAACAAAAAATGTCTTTGGGTTTGCTGGCACTAGGGACTATTATCTTCTCCAGGTCTCACTATCAGCACATGTGGATGTCTAGTGGGCCAAAGCACTTGTGTTGGAAACCCCAAGGTGTCCACTTGATAAGGAGGATCTTTCCTTTAGGTTTCCCTGGGTGAGGACAAAGAGGCAGAATTCTGAAAGTTGACTGGAGAAGAAAAAAAATGCTTCCTTGAGGATAGCGGCATCATGAAAGTCAATTAAGAAGTCCTAGTTTTTTTTTAAGTTGCCTAATAAATATTTACTGGCTATCTAGTTTGTGTTGCTTATTGAGAATGTAGTACAGAATGAAACAAGGAGAGTCTTTGCCTTCAAGTTGCCCCAAGGCTCGTAAAGACTGCATTAGATGTTAAAATTATAAGAACACATACTCTTCTTGATCTCAGCAAAGGGCCAAAAATGATTATGAGGAAATGGAGTGTGAGATGAACTGTAGCTGGAGGCATTTCCTGAACCTGGAGATGACAGTGGCGAACAGGATAACCTCTGTGGACAAGTCTACTGTTCCAATGAAATTTTCTCTCTGGGAATGACCTTGATTTCTCCATTGCTAAAACACCCTGTGTCTATGAGTTTCATAGAGGTTCCTGGATTTTGTAAAGGAAGATTTTTTAGCTAGTTTTTTGTGTTTGTTTGTTTTGTTTACTATCATATGGTGTTAAATGGCTGATTAAAACTTTTTTTTTTAGTTTAAGGAGGCTCAACCATAGGAATCAACACCATTAACTCACTATTCTAATGTAATAACTCGAAAAGCGCTGCTAGGTCCAGGGAGGATCTTGGGGTGGAAGGTGGAGGTTCAGGATCCAAAAACTGGCATGACAGAACTCTTTGTCAGAGATATAAGGGCTAGCAGATGTAGCCACAGGACAAGATGTGCCCTTATCATATGATAGGTATCTGTAACGTGACTTTGCACAAGAATCTTAGGAATACTTAAAATTATTTTTAAATGGCTTTGAGCCATAAAATTGTGAGAGTTATTTTGCATCTCTATGGTTTAGCTTGCCCAATAACTAAACAAAGGAGTTTCCAGGATGTCACTAAAAATGTTGGGCTCCAAAATTTTATGATTCTTGGGAGGCTCCCAAGGTGCAAAGGAATATCCATTAGTTTGTACCCAGAAGAGTAGGTCTGGGAGTAATTTCTACCTGTTTGTTACATCACTTTAGGGCAGTGGTTTCTGAACCAGATGTAATGTTGGGCCCCCCATCCCTGGCACCCCCTCCGTGAGGATATTTGACAATAACTGAAAACATTTTTGGTTGTTATAATTGGGGGTGATGGTTTACCTAGTGGGTAGAATCCACGATGCTACTAAACATCTAGCAACACACAGGACAGAGCCATGAAACAAAAATTACCTAGACCAATTTTACTTAGGTTTGGAAATGCTGATTCAGACAAATCACCTAAATCTTGGTTTTTACATTTTGTAGAATACTGTTTTTTAGGACAGTAAATGAGACAGTTGTGAAAGCACTTAGTAAATGATTAAGAATGGCAACATTTGTGGTCATCAATCCAAGTCTTGCCTTCACAGTGACAATGGTGGAAAGGGAAGTCTGGAGGTGGGACAGAAGTTTTTGGGACAGAGCAATGAGGTGAGATCATTGAAATGTTGCTACATAGGAGGTGTTACAAAGAACAAAGTACTGCTTCCTTGATGACTTTGTTACTCTTCTTTCCCTCTCCTTTTGTGGTCTCCTTGATGGAATTTCATGGCAGGCACAAGGTACATTGACATCTGGGTAGTAGTGTGGCTGAGATCCTGTGCTTTAAAGTTAGATAGAGTTAAGTGTGAATCTTCCTTTAACATTTTCATGTGACCTAACTTTTCTGGCACCCAGATTAATATAGTTATAACATTTTCCACTCTATAAGGCCATCCTGAAGCTTCAGAGAGATATCACATGTTAAACCAGAGCTTGTGACCACGGAATAAATGGGTGCCCTCATCATTGTTATTCCTGCACTAAGTGCTATATAGTTGCTTTAAGTATCTCTCCCCTTTACTCTTCCCCTTTACTTTTCTATCACCCATCTCTTTCTCCAGCATTATGACTTTCTTATAAGCAAATCAATACCTGTCCTTCTTTGCTGGTTATTATTAGCCAACTCAATTTATACTGGATTGAGATATAAAAAATAAGTTTCTAACAGAAATTTATATAAGCAATCAATAAAAAAACCCCTGCTCTCTGAAAAAAAGGGGGAAATTATTGACTATAGGTTGCATAATTTTACTGCTAAAATGGATTCTACAGCTCAGGGTTTCCTGTATAGTTTTACATCAGAATCTCCTGAGGAGCTTTTAAAATTACAAACATCTAGAACTCCATCCCAGTTCTAGTGAATCAGAATCTTTGGCATAAGGCCCAGAAGCATTTTCTAAATGCTCTCTATGTTCTGAGATACATGGGGGCCATTAAAAAAGATACAGAGAGCAGGGTTCTACATGAGGCTTACTGTATAGAATCTCTGGGAAAGGACAGAATACATATGTGATATATTCATAGTCTTACTTGATCTTTACCACAATTCTGAGCTTAGGCTGGAAAGGAATGTTACCTCCAAATTTGGGTTTGAGTCTTAGGACTAAGAGACCATAAGTGATATGTTTACAGTCACAAAAGATGATATAATTCAATTACCTGTTCAAAATATTCCCTTCCTTTTCCTACTATGCCCTTCTCTGGAGCACCTCCTCATGTAAGGAGTTTACTTCCTGTTCTATTGACATTACCTGTTGACATCACACTCATGAAAAAGTATACTTACTGTTCTACTGACATCAGGCTTGGCTCTATAACTTGCTTCGATTGAGGAATATGGGTGGAAGTCATTAATGAGAGCACAAAATAGATCTCTGTTTAACCTGATAGGATTTGGGGATGATAACCCCTACTCCCTCTCCTATAATAGATAACAAAAGTGAGAATGTGAACTCAGGTCTTCTGTCCATGCATTGCTATTTCTGTTATAAAAGTGAAGAGGAGAGGAAGAGAGTTGTGTCTGACTAGGTGAGGAGGAGATTATTTGTTCCCACTGCTGGGGTGGCAACTGGAGGAAGGTGTGTTTTTGGTATAAGCAGCTGGAATTTAGAATAGAGATCTCAAATTTCTTCTAACCTAGAAATTCTATTGTTTTTGACACTCTTAAAGAAACACTCTGTGCATTGTGGCTACTTGGGCTAATTTATTATTTGTGGGGTTATATAGTCAAGGCTTAAATGTGGTATTAATTTGGGATTGAAAGGGAAATAAATCACCATATATAACATCCTTTATATGGAGAAAAAGTTTTCCAAGTTCCCAATGATAGGCAAAAAGGCAAACTTTTGAAACAAACTCTTACTTTACCTTAGGGTTCAGATAAACCTGAGAATACTCTTCTCAAAAAAAGGTATGAAAAAGGGTGACTGTTATTCACATTTTGCCCACAGGAGGGCCACACAAATTAGTACTTCACAATGTCTTCTGGTGATACATTTATTTACATATTTATTCCTAGTGCTTTTTTCTCCCTCCAGAAATCCTGATTGTCACCACAATCAATTTATAACCTGAGCTAAAGGGGTAGTTTTCTAAGTTCTCTATATAAAGATAGCTTCAGTCTGCTCTAGCTCTTCTAAACCTTCATTACTATTCAAATTTTGATGTCTATGGTAGATTAGAATTCCTATTTCATTTTCAGAAATTTAAAGTAGTTTTCCTGAACTCATTATTTTACATTTTAAGCATGTGAACCTAAGATAGATGAGGTAATTTCAATCAGAATCAAAATTAGTTATTGACATTCCCAAATTTAAAAAACCAGGATTTTTAAAAAAAGATACCAAAGGAAACACGATGATAATAATTCTTAGAAAAATGCATATAATAATAGTAGTAGCAATTATCTATTGACTACCTACTCTGACCAGAATTTTTTTGGCACATGATACTATTTAATCCTTCTCAAAGCAGCTTAGCAAGGTATATGTCATATTCATTGTTTGGGATGAGAAAACTAAGTCCTTAGATGTTAGTTGTTCTAACTACCACATGAATTTAATGGAAAGATCTGGCATTTGATCCCAAGTCTCTTAGAAGCCAAAGTCCACAAGCTTTCCTCTACACCACACTGCCTCTCCCATTTGGCTTTGAAATGAGTTTCTACTCTGGCTATCATATTTATCATCTCAAGTTTCTTCCTCAATTGCATATTTCGTTTCCAAAATAAATATTTATGCACACAAACTTCTATCTCAACAGGAAGCAGAGAATTAAAAATCACATAATTGCCATGAAAGCTTCTAGTAATCTTCCTACGGGAAAGGGAAGTTGTGGTTTGCAAGGAGCACATGCAGGGACCCCTTACCAGCAGTTTGTGGGCGAATGGACCACAGGAGGGTAGGTAAAGCACTGGGAAGGCACAGCACAAAAATATTCACTTGATGTCCCTTCTTGATAAGTGTACAATTGATGGGAATCATTTGGGTTCATTACACAATCTATATCATTCTCTTTATAAAAGTTAACCACTAAAAAGTCATAATTCATGCAATGTTCCAACCACTAGATGTCACTATTGCTTATGAAATGGGATTGCCTATTTTCAGTCCAACTCATGTTCACCAAGAAATTAAACACATGGCTTCTGACACGTTAGGACCATAAGACAGACTTATGTGAACAGTTAAATAATGTCCAGGAATGTGCATTCATTTGTGTCTAGTTGCAAAGAGGAAAGGCAGAGGTAACAGGAGCTATAAATCTGAGAGAAATGTGAAATATAGTGGCTTGTGGAGGTTTCCACATGTGGGGCCTGGGTGATGTTCTGATGATGAGTTTAGGAGCTGGCCAAGGCAGGAAGAGCAAAGATCATTACTAGGAGGAGTGACATGAGTACAAGCAGGAAGGTGGAAACAAATACTGAATTCAGGTGAAAAGGAATATTCATTTGGGGAAGAGTGGGAGTTGGCTGTGGAGGGGACAGATTATATAAAACCAGAAATAGCGACCAGGAAGAATTCATCCTCCTTCCTGAGTATGCCTCTCTATTAAATTTTTGAGCAGAAGAATGATGTGACGAATATTTCACTGTAGAAAGATGTTTGGGTATTGTGGGCAGGTTGATGAAGGATCACAAGTTTTCTAGCTGCCTTGTAAACTGTCGTTTGAGTCTTCTTCCCTGTATAATTACTTTATCCTGGTCCTTTCCACTTTTGATGTTCCCTTCCCGCCAAATCGTGATCTGTCAAGAGCAGAGACCCGCCTCCCCATCCCCACCCCCGCGTGCCCAACATTAAAACTAGAACCTGTCTGTCTCCGTCTAGGGCAGGAGCTTCTGCGTCTGGTCCAGTCTTGTCCCCAGAGACTTGTCTTCCTCTGGATGACCATTTTGAACATAATCTGAATTTGTGCTCAGATCCATTCAGCCAGTCAGCTCTCCTATAGGGAAAAAAAAAAAAAAAAAAAAATCAAAGACCGGCTTTCATCTCAGTGAGAGAAACGTCTGCAAGCAAAAGCGCCTCTGCTCCACTTGTCCTGAACCAAGTAAGTGGGAGACTATTTCAGAGGTTTTCTCTACCTATTAAAGTTCTAAGAACACGGGGGTAAGGGTGGGGTGGGGAAACCTTTCAGACTTTCCTTTATTTAGGTGTTCTGAGGAAAGGGCAGAGGCGGTCAGCGAATGGAGAAGGTGGCGCTTCTTGAGCTCCACTTGGCAACCGGTCAGTCTCTACCTTAGTCCGGCTGGGGCACCTGACTGGGGTCGAAGCCAACAAATGGAGAGGCCAGGCCTTTGGCCTCTCAGACTTTCCCAAGCCTCTCGGCTTACCGGACACCCCACTCCAGCACCTCACCTTCAAAGAGAGAAGTCACGAAAGTGTTGCTAGGAGCACGACGAAGGAGAAGCCTAAGAGGAAGACGAGCAGAGCGCCACAGGAGGTCCGGCGCCATTACGCTGAGGGCTGGCTTCCTCTCACGCCCGTTGCATCACGTCCCCCACATCCGGGTCCTCTGCCGGCGTCGAGCCGCTTTCGCCGGCTTTCCAGCCACAGCGGAAGAACCGAAGGGTGCAGCCGGCACAGTCCTGAGGTAGCTGGCTTCCTACCCAGTGGCGTGGCCAGCAAAGGCGGCGGAAGAGGCGTTCACGGTGAGAAGAACATGTATTGCTAAACAAGAAGTGGACACCAGGGGTAGCGTTGGAGCGTCACGCCGGAGCAGAAAACGTACGTTCAGTCCCCGAACTACTGTGCTGCTCTCCCGTGGCTTTCTCACCTTGAAAATTATGTGATGCAAAACGCAATGAATATACAAACCGAGGGACTTAAAACTTGTGGATGTCTTCTCATTTCCTCAGGACCAAGGCCTTCCAGGCTCACCTATTCCCAGGCTTTCAAACATCGTCCTGAGGTTCAGCAGGCTTGGCCCGTGAGGCCCCTGCACGTTTTGTTCTGTCTGAAGCACCCCTCCATCCCTTTGTGCCTCTCACCCCTGAGTCTAGGTTAACGCATAACTTCTCCAACTTCAGCTCAGCTGTCTCTTCCTCACGGAAGTTTTCTCCATGTGTATGTCAGCTTTTTCATGACGCTTTCATAGCATCAGGTGCTTTTTCTTCATAGTCTTGTCAATTATACCCCATGGCCCTGCTATTAGAATGTAAATTCCTTGGTAACAGGATTCCTGTCTGCATTTGCTCTCCTTGTTTCTATTTTCATTACTATGGGAGACAGTGAAAACAATGATGCCCTGCTCTGAGTCTCTTAAGATCCTATGAGGGTGGGAGGTGAGATGATTAAGATGCTGAAAATTCAGGGCAAAATTCTTTTAGATTAGAGGGCTCTTATCCTTTTAGCGTCCTTCCATATTGCCTGAAAAAAAGCAACTTTACGTTTTAATAAGATGGTGTGAAATATTGAATCACTTGTACTCTGAGCCCAGTAGGGCATAGAAACCTCAGCATCTTTACAGTTTGTTAAAATTAAATGGCATGGGGCTGTGATTGTTGTACACAGTAAATGAGGTGACGTTAAATGTGTTCAAGCCATTTTGAAGACATTTCCACAAACATTAAGAACTTTCCAGAAATGACTTCAAAATCATTTAGGGATTCTTTGTCAAGACTAATTGATTATTGCCTAGAGAAATAGAGGCATCCATTGTAGTCTAGGCCATATAGCTTCAAATGGTCTTTAAATTGCAAGAATCAAATTCAAGCTTTTGGACACCATTTTTAGCTGAGTCTTTGTTGTAGACAGTTCATGAATGTATTCTTTGGATTTTGTGCACTGATGACAGGATTTCCCCGTGCCCAACTTATTGTGTGGGTAGTGAATGACTTAAATTCTTTTCTTAGCTTTATGCTGTTAGCTTGCCCTATGAGATATGAGTCAGTCAATGATCTCATGCAGCTAATAGTGTGATTAGATCAGGACTGACAGCATTGTTATGGGAGCCAGCTATCTGCATTGTATATTGTTCTTTCATGTTTAGAGCTGTGTCAAATTGTATATTTAAAAAATGACCAATCGTGTTTCCAGTTCCATATGCTCCTCCAAAACCTTGCCATGCCCTCTCAGCCCACAGACTGAGTTAAGGTCTCAGCCTGTTGCCATTATTAACTCAAAATATGCGTGAGCCTTCGTTGATTCTAGCTCCAGCCTTTAAGCTCTCTCAGATGAAGCCAGACAGAGCAGAAATAAGGAGTCCCCACAAAGCCCTGGCCAAATTGTGGGCTTGTAAGCAAAATAACTGCTGTTATAAGATACTAAGTTTTCATTTGGCTTGTTACACAGCAGTAGATAACAGGAAAAATAGGCCTAAATATAGAGCAAATAATTCTCTTTAAGTTTGCCTCTGTGCTTTTGTTGTTGTTGTTGTTGTTTTTTTTCCCCCGGCCCTGAAATATCCTTTATTTTTCTTCCTCTCCCATTTCATTCACCTAACTTCCTGCTTAGCTGCCTTGAATCAACTCAGGTGTTAATCTCCTTAAGAAGTTTTCCATAACACTTAGTCAAATACCCTTCCTATGTGTGTAGACCTCAGTAACAATCCTAGCCACATGGGCTATCAGGATCCATTTAAGTGTTTGATGTCTGCAACCGGTGGTGCATTCATCTTTGAATTATTTGTCTTTGTACAGCTAATAGTTGTAGACTCAGGGACTAACATAGTGCCTGGCACTACTGTCTACCACCTGTGTGAACTTAGCCAAATTAATAAGCATATACAAGACTCCCTTTCCTTATCTATGAAAGGAGATAAAAGCTCCAACTCAGTGTTTTGTGAGGATTAGATGGTAAAGACATCTAAGGTGCTGACACATAGTAAATGATGCATAAATGTAGCTACAACAGTTTTTCTTTTTTCTTTTTCTTTTTTATATATTTACTTATTTTTCTTTTTAGGGATGCATCCGCAGCATATGGAGGTTCCCAGGCTAGGGGTCAAATTGGGGATACAGCTGCCGGCCTACGCCACAGTCATAGCAACACCAGATCTGAGCTGCGTCTGTGACCTATATTGCAGCTCACAGCAATGAGGATCCTTAACCCACTGAGCAAGGCCAGGGATTGAACCCGCAACCTCATGGTTCCTAGTTGGATCCATTTCTGCTACCCCACAATGGGAACTCCACTATAACAGTTTTTAGAGTAACCTTAAAATAGGAGAAATACCAGCATTCCAGAACACATATCTAGGTGTTATTATTTTGAGATCCATTAGTCAGAGTTCTGTACCACACTTTCCTGCCCCTCTACAGGGCAACTTGGAATATTCCCCACAATGTAATTTTCTTTATATACCACCCACAGAGGGAGGGTATGTATAGCTTTGAAAGGGAACATCAGTTGGATTGATGAATGGATTTTGAAACTTAGAACAGAGGTGAAATTCTTGGAAGCCAAGGGCAGATAAAGAGCTCTAAAGTTCAAGTGCTTGGCCTTGGATATCAGAATCCGAAGTACTAAATGTAATAAGGCACGGAGATTATGCTAAAATCACGAATGTATGATAAGAATTAATGAGAACCCAAATCTCACTCTGTATTCCCTCACTCCCACGCCCACCTCCCAAAGGAGAAGAGAATTCATGAGTCATATCCCAGGCTTCCAAGGTGTAGCAGGGGAGATTGGAAGCCTTTTAGAAGCCCCTCGGTTATCATGGGGCTGGAGTAGCAGAACAGCCCATGGCTGATGAAGAGCCTGAGTTAATAGCTCTGAGGATCTCCTCAGAGTTTTGTTGTATCCTAAGGGTACGAGAAAGGATCTGTGGGGGTACAGAGAGAGATCCAATGGACTTGAAGGAACTTGGGGCAAGAAGGGAAAACATGGTGTGTGTGTGTGTGTGTGTGTGTGTGTGCATGTGTGCATTTGCATGTGGTAGGGACAGTGGCTATAGGCCATTTAATATCAGCACTTGCCAGCCTATGACAGTAAGCACCTGGTGAAGAGATTTATACCTCAGCAGATATCAGATGCTATAAATAATAGTTGCTTTTTTTTACATGGTTGGTGTAAACTTTGAGGTAAATAATTTGAATACAGCTTATTTAGGTGAAAGCTTCTCTTTTCTTCAATTACTTCCACTTTAAAACAGAAGGGGTCTTTGGGTCTTCAAGTGAATGGATGTTATGATGATGTCCAGACCTGCCGCAGCACCCCTCTGCAGGCTCAGTGGTCTTAACGTAATCTGATGACCACTTCCTATTGATGGCTTTCCAACAGCGCAGATCTCTTCACTGTGGTTTCCCAGCAGTTTTAGCTAGCTCCTCCCCAAGAAATCATTGCACAGACTTTTGTAGAGGCCACCGGAAATATCCCTGTCCTGCAGACATGCTGCTGCTTTAGGACTTGCAGCTCTCAGCAAGATCAGCTTTATCACTGTAATCTAGAAAAGCACATGCTGTTCTCAACAATCTTGGCAAAGGGCTTTATGAGAAAATTTTGTAGAAGTTATGTTTTCCAGTTATAGCTAAACCACCAGGGTTAGTTTCTACTTTGCAGTCAAGATCCACAGATGAATATAGTTGCAAAGCCTGCAATATCCAGAGATAAAATGCTCTAAACTCTGAATCTTGTGAAGTTCAGAAGAGAAGCATAATAGGGGAAGCAGTCTAGGGGAACAAAATTCTAAGAGGGAGTATTTATCAGATTGTCTAGTTTCTTGTTTTAGCTCCTACAAGTTACTAGCTCTGAGGCCCAGAAAAGTGGGCCTTCTCTCTCTTTTTTTTTTTTTTATTTTCTATAAAATAGCCAAAAACAATTTTCCTTATGGGACTTGAGGATTAAATGACAAATGTGTACAAAGCACAATGACATTTTTTGAGTTCTCAATGAATGGTGGCTAATGTTATCATGTTCATTATTATTTCTACATTGATGGTGGCAGAAAATGTTGATTGCCTACCTATAGACATATCCTGCTACTCCATTTTGCTTTTATTCTGAGTACTGATTTTGTGTATTTATCTGAGAGCTGTGTGCTGGTAAATCTCACTAGTAAGCAGTTCCTCTCTATTTCTGATGGCACTTCTCCATCTGCTTGAAGGTAGGCATGGCCATGTGACTTGCTGTGGCCAGAAAATAAGTGAGATGATGCTTGTTGCTTCAGTCAGTGATCCTCCAGATGATAAAAGTCTCAAAAGAGAACATTGGGTGTAGAAGCTCCTGCCAAAATGGGAAGACATGTTGTATGAATGAAACTTTGAAATAATACTGAATAAACTTTTCAAATAATACTGTATTGTATATTTGAAAGTTCTCAGAAGAGTAGATCATAAAAGTCATAATGCCAAGAAAACATTTTGTAACTATGTATGGTGATAGGTGTTAACTAGACTTACTGTGATAATTTAACAACATAACAAATATCAAATCATTATGTTGTATACCTGAAACTAATATCTCACTTACATCTCAATTTAAAAATAAATAAATAATTTTTAATAAAAAAATAAACTTTTCAGCTTCAAACCACTGAAGTAATTGGAATGTGGTTGTCATCTCTTGCCATAACTTTACTTGGCCCATCCCAGCTAGTATTTATAAGTAAACTCCATAAAACTATTTCACTCTTAGATAAGTAAATTTTTTTTTCAGAAATTATTTTCACAATCAACTTTTTTGTGTAAATTCCCAGAAATATATTAATTCATAATCATTTTGTTCATATCATACTGAACTGATTTTAGCTTCTGCATTATGAGTTTTCTTTTGTGGCTCTTAGTTCTAACAAGGTCAATTTACTTGTGTCACATTTTACAGATATAAATTTCTTTTTTTATGGTTTTCTTTTTTTAATTATAGTTAATTTACAATGTTCTGTCAATTTCTGCTGTGCAGCAAAATGACTCAGTCATATATATAAGCTATATATATATATATATATATATATATATATATATATATATATAGTTTTTCTAACATTATCCTCCATCATGTTCCATCACAGTTGACTAGATATAGTTCCGTGTGCTATGCAGTAGGATCTCATTTCTTATCCACTCCACATGCAATAGGTTACATCTACTAATTCCAAACTCCTGGTCCATCCCACACACTCCCCATCTCCCTTGGCAACCACAGGTTTGTTCTCCATGTCCATGAGTTTTTTTTCTGTAGATAGATTCATTTGTGTCATAGTTAGATTCCAGATATGTGATATTGTATGATATTTGTCTTTCTTTTTCTGCCTTACTTCATTAGTATCAGAGTCTCTAGTTCCATCCATGTTGCTGCAAATGGCATTATTTTGTTCTTTTTTATGGCTGAGAGGTATTCCACTGTGTATGTATACCACATCTTCTTCTTCTTTTTTTTTTTTTTTTTTTTTTTTTGCTTTTTAGGGCTGCACATGAGGCATATGGAGGTTCCCAGGCTAGGGACCCAATTGGAGCTGCAGCTTCTGGCCTATGCCACAGCCACAGCAACGCCAGATCCGAGCCACATCTGTGACCTATACACCACAGCTCACAGCAATGAGCAATACACACAGATCCTTAACCCACTGAGCGAGGCCAGGTATCAAACCCCCAACCTCATGGTTCCTAGTCACATTCGTTTCTGCTATGACGTGATGGGAACTCCATACCACATCTTCTTAATCTACTCATCTGTGGATGGACATTTAGGTTGTTTCCAACTATGTTGAATAAAAGTGATGAAACTGGACATCCTTGTCTTGTTCTTGATCTTAGCATGAAAGCTTTCAGCTTTTCACCTTTGAGAATGATGTTTGCTGTGGGTTTGTCATATATGGCCTTTTTTTTTTTTTTTTGTCTTTTTGCTATTTCTTTGGGCCGCTCCCTCGGCATATGGAGGTTCCCAGGCTAGGGGTCCAATCGGAGCTATAGCCACCGGCCAATGCCAGAGCCACAGCAACGCGGGATCCGAGCCGTGTCTGCAACCTACACCACAGCTCACGGCAACGCCGGATCATTAACCCACTGAGCAAGGGCAGGGACCGAACCCGCAACCTCATAGTTCCTAGTCGGATTCGTTAACCACTGCGCCACGACAGGAACTCCATATATGGCCTTTTTAATGTTGAGGTAGTTTCTGTGCTCACTTACTGGAGAGGTTTTTTTTTTTATTGTATATGGGTGTTGAATTTTGTTGGAAGGTTTTTCTGCACCTGTTGTGATGACCATATTTTTTTCATTCTTCAGTTTGTTAATGTTGTGTATAACACTGATTGATTTGTGGATATTGAAGAATCATTGTATCCCTGTGATAAATCCTACTTGATTATGGTGTAGGAGTTGGATTTAATTTGATAATATTTTTTTGAAGATTTTTGTGCCTATGTTCATCAGTGATATTGCCCTGTAATTTTCTTTTATTTGTAGTATCTTTGTTTAGTTTCATTCTCAGGGTGATGGTGGACTCATGGAATGGCTTGGGGGTGTTCCTTCCTCTCCACTTCTTTTGGAAGAGTTTCAGAAGGATAGTTGTTAACTCTTCCCCAAATATCTGATAGAATTCACCTGTGAAGCCATCTCCTCACCAGCTTTTGTTTTTTAGGTGTTTTTAAATCCCAGGTTCATTTTCAGTACTTAAGATTTGTCTATTCATGCTTTTTATTCATTTTTAAAAATTTATTTTTATTAACTTATGTATACTTTTTATATCTTTATCTGTGGTATATAGACGTTTCCCAGCTAGGGGTCAAATTGGAGCTGCAGCTGTAGGCCTATGCCACAGTCACAGCAATTGGATCTGAGCCACATGTGCAACCTATGCCACAGTTTGTGGCAATGCTGGATCCTTAACTCATTGAGCCAGGTAAAGAATCGAACCTGCATCCTCACAGACACTGTGTTGGATTTTTAACCTGCTGAGTCACAATGGGAACACCTCATATTTTCTACTTAGAAAAGGTCTCTTTTAGGTCTTTTGTTCATGGTATGTCTATTGTTTATTTGATTTTTATGTGGTGTAATAATAGTGTTCCTCCTTATTTTAAAAATGAGAATTTTGAATGTTTGTGAAAACAGAAGAACTTTACTAATGCCTTCATCTTTATCAACTTAATCAATTTGATTAACTCAAATGGTCTCTTTATAGTGAGTGGCACAGAAGACCCAAAGCGTCCTGCATAATAGCTGAAACAGCCCTTCAAATCACTGATTGGTTTCTTATTTTATTTCCATTTAAATTTCTATAAGATAGGTATCTTAAATTTTTCCACTTTCCTCAAAATAGAAAACAAGCCAATAGAAGATGTTTCTTAGAAATGCCAGCCACTAATGTGAGCAATAAATTTGAACATATTTCTCTAAATTTACTTCAAAGAATGATCTCATATTTAGCATAGACACATCTTCTAAATGAAAAAGTTTCAGGGAATGCTGCTCAGAGAATAGTCTCTCTTTTAGAGGAATTTAAGTTATTTCCTATTTTGGGGATACATAAAATATGTAGGAAAGTTCTGCTTGTGTTGACTTTGGTGAAAAGTATATTTGATTATAAGGATCTTTCCAGTTTCTTGGTTGATTCATTTTGAAGTCTGGGCTTAAGAAAGCATTAGGAAAATATTGAGGACAGAGAGCCTCAGTCTATTCCTAGGGCATTTGGCATTCATCTCTTCCTTTCTCATTTTAGGTTAATTTCCTAATCTTTAGATAATCATCTATTAACAGTGAACATTCACCCCCCCTCCCAAAAAAATAGCAACTCTTGTGAAATATCTCTTTATATATATGTACATTCATAGCATGGGATCAGAATAAATTTGAATAAATTTAGGATTGAACTAAGCAATGCATTTTATGAACTTTGTAGAGAGGGACCTTTATTTAAGATATGTTACAAGATTTCTTACTGAGAAGCCCACCTCAGACCAGATGCTGAGATTGCTATCATTGGTGTTCTAAGGAAGTTACACATCTTGTGAACAGATATGAGGGTCTGTGATGCCCTGCATACACACACACACACACACACACACACACACACACACACACACACACACACCATTAAATTAAGGCAAATTTGAAGTACTAAGAAAAATAAACATAAGCATATTTGTTAAGATACCTGTGGGAGAAGAAGCAAATGTTATCAAAGACTTAAAGTCATGTCAGTTTTCCTTTGTTGGTCCAAAATATAGCCCCTTTTTTGGTAACTTAGATGGGCAAAAATTAAACCATTAGTTCTCACTAGCACAGTAGCAAAATTGCTTTGTTAGACTTGCTGGCCATTGTCTGATCAGACAAGGCCATTGACAAAAAAGAACATGAAGCATGTGAGTTTATTTAATTTTTTCTCTGTTGGGCCCTCAGAGAAGGTAGAGGACAAAGAGCATCTGAGATAGATTTTTATACCTCTGAAAAGGGATTATTGGGTAGGATAAGTGGAAATTCCAAGAGGGGAGTGGCAACGCCAATCAGCATCGTGGCCTTTTTATCAGTGTGCTGAGCTCTAGTCTATAGAGAAGGTAGACCTCAGTGGAACAAGTGAGATATGAGTGTGTTATCAGGAGTGACTGGAACTGTGTGAAGCCATAGCAACATCACTACAGTTTTCTTTTTGTTTGCCAGGCAAGTGGAAAAGGCACTGAGAAAGAGCAGTTTGAACAAAAACAGAAATGGAGGGATGGTGATGGACTGAGAAGGAGGGCTTCCCATGTAGATGAGAGAGGATACTTAAAGATGGGAAGCTTATAATAGTAAAAGGTGGTACTGAAAATGTTTTAAGTATTTTTCTCAGGAAAACCTTCATATAAACCATATGAGATGAGTCCTGTTTTCATCTCCATGCTGTAGAGGAAAACTTAGAGGATTAAAGATATTGAATAGCTTTTCCAGGGTCTTTAATGTCTTTAAAGACATATAAAGCCAGTAGGACAAATAAAGCTGACAAGTACCAGAGCTAGGATTAAAATCTAAGGAAAGGCAAGGAAGTTTTAATTAGATATGCAAAGGAGGAACATCATGTAAAAGGGAGTTTTTTTAAAAAAAATCATTTGTAGGTCTACAGGGTAGAAATAGTAGAAATAGGTATTATAGGGAAGTTAAAGAAAAAGGTAGATTTCAGCACATCCTAAGGAAGGCTTTCTGAAATTTGAGTTAATTTTAGGGAAAAGGAATCTTTGTGAAACAGTGGGTTTCCTGATACTAGACACAGTAAAATGGAGATTAGATGGCCACATGTTAGAGGAGCTGTAGAGGAATTTCAGATATGAGTGGGAATGGTCGACCAGGTGAGCTTCAAGTCTTTGTGATTGAAAATTACCACCCTTGGAGTTCCTTAATATCAGCATTCATATGTGTTTTGGGGCCTAGCAAATAAGAGTTTAATTTCAGGTAATTATCTTTGTCCTGCAAGATGAAACAGGAAGGGAAAATGTATTCTCAAGTTTATAAAAAGGTGCAAGTGAACTTGTGCTCTCATCTCAAAGGGCAGTTGAATGCAAGTGTCTGTATTTGATTGCTGGCCTCAGTCAATGGAAGAAGTATGGTATAGCAAGGACTTTGCAATGATTTTAAATTATAAATATTGTCAATTTCACTTGCATGTATATCTTTGTAATTAATCATCATCATCTTTGGTGACATCTAGGGCCCAGTTTCTGACACATGCCTAGGTTTTCCTGGGCCTTAGGAACATAATCTTTAAAAACCATGTATTTATCACATGTTTGTAAATTATCTAAATCATCTCATTAGCACTGTCTGTGTATAGCTTTAACAGCAAAGTGATAAAATGAATTAATATTTCTCAACTCACTTGTGATCTCGATCTCTTTAAAATCCACAGTAGCTTAGTAGTTATACCAGGTGGAAGACTAAAGATCCTTCCTGGCTCATGTTTTTTGTGATCTGGATCTCTTCCTTTTTGAATAAGAAAACACTTTCTCCCCTACTCTCTTTGAAGCATTTTCTTATTTACACTGAAGACGTCGGAAGAATGAGATCTATACAGTCAAAGACAGACTAACTTCATAAGACAAAGACAAGAAGGAATCATATTTAGCCTGCTGGTTAAACAAATTAAAATAGTGAGCAAGAATTCCCATTGTGTCTCAGTGGTATTGAACCTGACTAGTACCCATGAGGATGCGGGTTCAGTCCCTGGCCCTGCTCAGTGGGTTAAGGATCCAAGTGTTGCCATGAGTTGTGGTGTACGTTGCAGATGTGTGGCTCAGATCTGGTGTTGCTGTGGCTGTGGCATAGGCCAGCGACTGCAGTTCCAAGTCACCTCCTAGCCTGGGAACTTCAGTATGCTGCAGGTGTGGCCCTTTCTAGAAAGAAAAAAAAAATAGTGAGCCTATGTCTTATGGGTTATATATATCTAATAGCAATGGACTGTTATCTACTATTGGAGAAGTAAGGCAAATGGAATATGATTTAGATTAGAAGGCTAAAAACATAAATATTAATTCTAAATTTTTGGCAATTAAATAGAAAGTAAAAAAAATTATTAACAACGTCCTAAGGAATAAGGAAGGATTTAAGCACAAAAATCCAACACATCTTTATTGGGAGTGAGGCTTGCTAATTTAGTTCAATTAAGCAAATTAAAAAATATATTCTGCATGAAATCCTTGATTTGGTCCTGAAGAAGACATAAAATCAGACATAATATCCAAAACTTCAAGAAGTTTACCATCTAGTACAGGATCAATCAAATGAGCCAGTAAATCTAATAAAAATAATATATTATACCTATTGTAACTGGGGTATAAATAAAGTACAGTGCAGTTTAAAGAGGAGAATGCTCGCTTCTATTTGGGGTGGGGAGAGATATGGCTCCATGGAAGCAATGACGTTTGAAAAATAGATGAAGTATTTACAGATGAAAAAAAGGAGAGAGGGCATACCAGACAGACAAAGGATTAGAAGCAAGATGATAGGCAAGTATGAGTCAGTTCTGAGAAAGTGTGCCAGCTAGAGTAGAACAAAGGTGTGTAAGGAGGTAAGAAATAGGAGATAATGTAGAAGACACAAGCTAATGCCAAGCATGGTGAGTATTCTGTATTAGGCTAGTGGGTGTGAATTTATTTTCATGGGTGATGAGTGGATCATTAAAATGTGTGGAGTTGAGGGATGGCAGGGTCACAGGGCTGCCCAGTATTATGTGCAGTTTGTATACTGAAAATCATAGAGGCTGCCATTTACGTGGTAACTGTATATTTCTATATTTATTATGACCATGTTTCAGCTGTTGTAAATATATCAGGTTATGATAAGTTTCCTAAGAGATGGAAGTCAATTGTCTTGAGGATGGGGTACTTTTTCTAATTTGTACAAAAACACAATATAGTGCTAGTGGTAGCCTCCTGTGACATCTCTGCTGTAGGAAAACACATCTTACAACAGAAGATAAGGACCAGTTGCTTCAAGGAGAGACTTGAGACTTTGACAGCAGTAAACACAAAAATAGTAGCTTTGTTTGTTAAAGACAGGCTGATGTAGCATCTAGATAGAAGAAGGACCCAAACATAACTTAAAAGATAGGGGACAGATAGTGGTGGCAAGTAGGAAATAGAAAAGTGAGAAAGGAGATTTATTAAGATGGGGAAATGGAGGTAGATGGAGGACAGAGATGAGAGGCTCCATTTTGGAACATGTTTTGGAGCCAGGGGTGTTAGCTGAGCATCCAGTTGGGATTGTCAGCTATTAGGCTGAAGTGTTGAAATGTTGGTCTGGAGGGCAGGACAAGAATTGGGCTAGAGTAATCTGTGTCAAAATGATTGCTGAGATAACAGGAGAGGCCTTACAGAGGCAGGTGGAATATAACTGATATCAGAAGCATTTCTCCTTCTTATATTTTGCTCTCTAGCCCCAAAAGAATTAGGAATAAATCTTGCAGAGGAGTTTCCTTTCTTAGTAATGTGGTTGTTGGATAATGTTTCTTTTCCAATTCCTGCCAACCATCAAACACAGTCAGCATGTTAGCTCTTATATGTAAACATGTCATTTTTTTAAATTGTAAGATTAGATAGGAGTGTTGGCAGGACAGGTTTTCTGACCAAAGGCAGGATCATTGATGACTTGGTAATGTTTTAATGAAGAAATAGAAGCATAGAAATCAGTTATAAAATACAGTCAATCTCTCACTCAAGAAAGTAAGCAATGGCAAACACCTAAAAAGCATTTTTTTTTGACCTTCTAAAGCACAGCATGGTTCCATATTTTCATTTCAGTTTTTTTTAATCTGATGCTAAAATTAATTTACATTTCATTAGGACATAAAATTGATGATAAAAGGTAGTCCAGAAGTGTACTGGGTGGCAGAGAAACAATTAGGAAACAAAAATATTTGCCTTATGTAGGTCTTATGTAGTGAATTAGGGCTTATTTTAATGACTGTCCTGGGCTTGTCTTCTCATGCATTTAGGCTGTTAGTGTTAGTGCTCTCATACCAGGATAATTCCAATAGCCAACAAGGCATCAATGTTTTGCAACTTAGATGGAAGTTGACATTTAAATACAGTTTATCCCAAACTCATCCTATTCCCTGTTTTATGCTATATTGACACAAGGGTCCATTCTAATCTGAGAATCATAAAAAATTGGTTCTTCTGTGTCTCAAGGAAAGTTTTTTTAAAAAAGGGGTCATCATTAGTATTTCCTTGATGTTATTAAGTCCTAACATAACATCGATTTGTTTGTTTCCTGAACTTTTCGTGGAAGAAAAGTATTTGTGGCTACTAGTATCTCTAGGTTGATAGAGGAAAATTTTATATTATATCAGGCTGTTTGTGATTTAACATTCTGATAATCTCATTTGAATATTGTATGAAGATACAGTAATGATACTCAGTTCCCAGCTGATATTCCTTTTGAACTCTAAAGACCTTTTTCTTTAGTGTGGTAAGCCGTATTTAAGAATGATATTAGTGTAGTAGAGAGATTAAATGAAATATGTAACCAGCACTCTAACCTACAAATAGAAATATGTAATTTTTTTTTTTAATGGCTGTACCTGTGCCATATGGAGGGTTCCCCAGCTAGGGGTTGAATTGGAGCTGCAGCTGCAGGCCTACGCTACAGCCACAGCAATCTGAGCCACATCTGTTACCTACATCAAAGCTTGCATCACTGCTGTATCCTTAACCACTGAATGAGGCCAGGGATTGAACCTGCATCCTTACGGACACTATGTTGGGTAGTTGACCCACTGAGCCACAACGAGAACTCCTATAACCTTTTAAATAATGTTTAATGTAGAACAATATTTGTAAGATAAAATCAAGGAAGAAACTTGGGCCTTTGTAAATGGTATTTGGGGGTATAAAGTTCATAAAGCTGTACATTTGAAAATGCAGTAGCTAGAAACATCAAATCTGTGGAAGCAAATGTTCTTATTAGTATGGTGAACTGGTCTCTCAAATGTTATTTAAATTTGAACAATCTCATTTTCTCATCCATTTAAAAATTGTTTTAAATTATTATCCTGTGTTTTTGTACTTTACGGAATAAAAACCATGCCAGATCTCATATTATTGAAAAGGGAATATATTTGGTACATAGCTTTTCATAAATTACAGAAAGAGGTGAGTTGGGCTGTTTTTCTCAATTCTGTGAATTTCCATTAAGAGAAACTAAACCAACAAATAAGCACATACACTAATATGCACTTAAACGTACCATTTAGGCCCTTAAATTAAAAATAGCTTCGGAGCTGTATTTTGTCAGGAATATAATATGTGTATGTATTTTGTTAATGTAGCTTACCCATCTGGCCTTTATAAATATTTACTGATGTCAGTGACAACTAAGAAAATTAGTCAGTGTGTGCAACAATATAATTTTCTTAAGGATTTAAATCAGGTAAAAACGAAGAAAAAATTAATGGCTGTTGAATGTATTACAGAAATAATTTGAAAAATGAACCTGAAAAAGAAAAAGTATCTAGTTTCCAGGGGACAAAATTAAATCTCATTTTCATTTAGAATAGTTTAAAAATTGTTTTGAAATATCTATACACTTCTTTTTAATTTCATTTTAAAATACTTAGGGACTTCCCAGTCCAGAGTAAGTCTGCAGGCCAGAATATTAAAACATTTTGAGGAAAAGTTTCACTTTCAGACTTCCCCAAGGATGTTGTGCAGTCTCTGGGGAACAATCTCGCAGAATTATAGAGATGTTCTTTCAGACTTTCACTTGGTCTTGACAGCCTGCTCTTTGATGTTCTTTCCTGATACTTAGTAAAATATAGAAGAGCTGAACAATTGACCAGCCAAACAAACAAAAAAAGCTGCATCTGCAGAAATGTGTAATTTGTGAAATTGCCTATAGTGAAAGCCTAAAAAATATGTTGAAGCATAAGTGGCTGGTGATGCTAAGAACATAAAAGAATTACATTCTCTTATTTACTCTGGTTGACAACATGTGACCTGAACTGTTTGTCCATTGCTCTTCTGTTTTTCTTTAGCAAAAACAACATGTACAATTAACTAGGAGATTACACTTCATGTGTGATGGTTACAGACTGAATGTATTCCCCTTAAATTCATATGTTGAATTGCTAACCCCCATTATTGCAGAATATTACTGTATTTGGAGACAGGGCTTTTAAAGTACATGTTGCAGGAAAACATCCATGAAAAATAACTGAATATGAGTTCTCTCTCCACTTTTAAAAAATCATTGTAAAAAACACATGACATTAAATTTACCATTATTACCATTTTAAGTGTAGGGTTCAGTAGAGTTAAGTGTATTGATGTTGTTGTGCAACATATCTGAAGAAATATGTTTAATCAACCTGTAAATGATTTTCATCATTTGGCTTTTCATATATGGCCTTTATTACATTGAAATTATTTCCTTCTATTTATAATTTGTTGAGGTGTTTTAAAATTATGAATGGATATTCAATTTTGTCAAATGCTTTTTATGCATCAATAGAGATCATTTTTTGTCCTTCATTTTGCTAATGTGATAGTTAATGTTTGATTAATTTTTGTATGTTGAACCATCTGCATTGCAGAAATAAATTCCACTTGGTGATGATAATGTATAATCCTTTTAATGCACCATTGAATTTGATTTGCTAGTATTTGTTGAGGATTTTTGCATCATTGTGAATCAGTGATATTAGTTATTATTTTCTTTTTTTGTAATGTATTTTCTTGCTTTGGTATCAGAGTCATGCTGATGTCATAAAAGCATTTTAGAAATGTTCTCTCTTCTGAATGGCAAGAGATATTTACAGCACTGAAAGGAAAAAATATGCAACCTAGGATACTCTATCCAGCAAGAATATCATTTAGAATAGAAGGGGAAATAAAGAGTTTCTCCAACAACAAAAAAAAAGCTAAAAGAATACAGCAATACAAAACCTATCCTAAAAGAAATACTGAAAGGGCTTCTCTAAATTAAAAAAAAAAAAAAAGAGGAAGAACTAGGATGGAGGAAACCACCATCAGAGAGCAGTCACTTAAATAAGCCAGCATACAGATCTAATCATGAAGATGTTTAAAATAAAGTAAAATTAAAAAGAAGACATCAAAATCATAAAACATAGGCAAGGGAAGTAAGGAAATGAATAGATTTTTTTTTCTTTTTTCTTTTTTTAAATTTTAGTATGGTAATGAAGTGTTTGAACCTATCAGGCTAAAACACACAATAATAGGAAGGGGTTAACATACTTAAAAACAGGGCTGGAGTTCCCGTTGTGGCGCAGTGGTTAATGAATCCGACTAGGAACCATGAGTTTGCGGGTTCGGTCCCTGCCCTTGCTCAGTGGGTTAACGATCCGGTGTTGCCGTGAGCTGTGGTGTAGGTTGCAGACGCGGCTGGGATCCCGCGTTGCTGTGGCTCTGGCGTAGGCCGGTGGCTATAGCTCCGATTAGACCCCTAGCCTGGGAACTCCATATGCCGCGGCAGCGGCCCAAGAAATAGCAACAACAACAACAACAACAACAAAAGACAAAAGACAAAAGACAAAAAAAAAAAAAAAAAAACAAAACAAAACAGGGCAAGCACAAATCAAAACTGAACATTACATTCACAAAAAATGAAAAGAAAAGTACTCAAGCAGAAAATAATTGGAGCCCATCCAACCAAGAAAAGAAAGGAAGAATGGAGAATCATAGAATCAACTGGAAAATGAGGTTTAAAATGACAATAAATAAACATCTATCAGTTATCACCTTAAATGTCAATGGACTGAATGCTCCAATCAAAAGACACAGAGTGGCAGACTGGATAAAAAAGCAAAAACCTTCAATCTGCTGTCTACAAGAAACTCACCTTAGGACAAAGGACACATATAGATTGAAAGTGAGGGGGTGGGAAAAGGTATTTCATGCCAGTGGACGAGACAGGAAAGCAGGAGTTGCAATACTTATATCAGACAAAATAGACTTTAAAATGAAGGCCATAAAGAAAGACAAGAAGGACACTATTTACTGATTAAAGGATCCATATATGTCAACATATATGCCCCAAATATAGGAACACCCAGATACATACAACAAATACTAACAGACATAAAAGGAGAAATTGATGGGAATACAGTCATAGTAGGAGACTTTAATACCCCACTCACATCAGTGGACAGATCCTCTAGACAGAAAACCAATAAAGGAAACTAGACTTAACTGACATTTTCAGGACATTACATCCAAAAAAATCAGAATACACATTCTTCTCAAGTGTGCATGGAACATTCTCAAGAATTGACCACACACTGGGGCACAAAGCTAACCTCAACAAATTTAAGAGTATAGCAATTATTTCAAGTACCTTCTCTGAGCATGATGGCATGCAACTAGAAATCAACCACAGGAAAAGAAATGAGAAAAAAACCTATCACGTGGAGACTAGACAACATGCTACTAAAAACCAATGGGTCAATGAGGAAGTCAAGAAAGAAATTAAAAAATACCTTGAGACGAAGGATAATGAAGACACAACCTCTCAAAATCTATGGGACGCCGCAAAAGCAGTACTCAGAGGGAAATTCATGGCAATGCAGGCCTTCCTCAAAAGAGAAGAAAGATCTCAAATTGACAACTTAACCCACCAACTAAATGAATTAGAAAAAGAACAAACAAGACCTAAAGTCAGCAGAAGGAAGGACATCATGAAGATCAAAGAGGAAATCAATAAAATAGAGATTCAAAAAGCAATAGACAAAGTAAGTCAAACCAAGAGCTGGTTCTTTGCAAAGCTAAGCAAAATTGATGAACCTCTGGCTAGACTCACTAAGAAGAGGAGAGAAAGAACCAAAATAAAGTTAGACATGAAAAAGGAGAAATCACAATGGATACTGCAGAAATACAAAAAACTATGCAAGAATACTGTGAACAATTGTATGCCAACAAATTTGACAATCTGGAAAAAATGGACAACTTTCTAGAGTCTTACAAGCTGCCAAAACTGAATCAAGAAGAAATAGACCAACTGAACAGACTGATCACTAGAAATTAAATTGAATACATCATAAAAACACTCCCTACAAATAAAAGTTCAGGACCAAATGGCTTCACAGGTGAATTCTACCAAACATACATGGAGGAACTGGTGCCCATCCTCCTTAAACTTTTTCAAAAGGTTGAAGAAGAAGGAACACTCCCAAAGACATTCTGTGACGCCACCATTACCCTCATTCCAAAACCAAAGATACCACCAAAAAAGAAAACTATCAGCCAATATCGTTGATAAATATAGATGCAAAAATTCTCAACAAAATTTTAGCCAACCGAATCCAACAACGTATCAAAAAGATCATACACCATGACCTGGTGGGATTCATCCCAGGTTCACAAGGATGGTTCAAAATATATACAAATCAATCAACATCACACTCCACATTAACAAAAGTCAAAAACCATGTGATCATCTCAATAGATGCAGAAAAAGCATTTGACAAAGTCCAACATCCATTTATGATAAAAAACTCACCAAAGTGGGTATAGAGGGAACATTCCTTAACATAATGAATGCCATTTATGACAATCCCATTTATGGGGTGTATGATGTTGATTGATTTGTGTATGTTGAACCATTCTTGTGAACCTGGGATGAATCCCACCTGGTCATGGTGTATGATCTTTTTGATATGTTGTTGGATTTGGTTGGCTAAAATTTTGTTGAGAATTTTTGCATCTGTATGGAGAAAAATTAAAAACCTTCCCACTAAAATCTGGAACAAGACAGGGATGCCTACTCTCACCACTGCCATTCAACATAGTATTGGAAGTCCTAGCCACAGCAATTAGACAAACAAAAGAAATAAAAGGCATCCAAATAGGAAGAGAAGAGATCAAACTGTCACTGTACGCAGACAATGTGATACTATACATAGAAAACCCTAAAGACTCAACCCAAAAACTGCTTGAACTGATCAACAAATTCAGCAAAGTAGCAGGATATAAGATTGACATTCAGAAATCAGTTTCATTTTGGTATACTAACAATGAAATATTAGAAAAGAAATACAGAAATACAATACCCTTTAAAACTGCACCCCAGAAAATCAAATACCTGGGAACACACCTGAGCAAGGAGGTAAAAGACTTACATGCTGAGAACTATAAAACATTAATCAAGGAAATTAAAGAAGATGGAAAGAAATGGAAAGATATTCCATGTTCCTGGATTGGAGAAAGTAATATTGTAAAATGGCCCCACTACCCTGAGCAATCTGCAGATTCAAGGCAATCCCTTTCAAATCACCCAGGACATTTTTCACAGAACTAGAATAAATAATCCAAAAAAATTTATGGAACCACAAAAACCCCAGAATCACCAAAGCAATCCTGAGATACAAAAACCAAGCAGGAGGCATAACTCTTCCAGACTTCAAAAAATATTACAAAGCCACAGTCATCAAAACAGTGTGGTACTGGTACCAAAACAGACAGACAGACCAATGGAACAGAATAGAGAACCCGGAAATAAACCCTGACACCTATGGTCAACTAATCTTTGACAAGGGAGGCAAGAACATAAAATGGGAAAAGGAAAGTCTTTTCAGCAAGTATTGCTGGGAAGCCTGGACAGCTGCATGCAAATCAGTGAAACTAGAACACACCCTCACACCATGCACAAAAATAAACTCAAAATGGCTTAAAGACTTAAATATAAGACAAGATAACATCAAACTCCTGGGAGAGAATATAGGCAAAACATTCTCTGACATCAACCTTATGAATATTTCCTCAGGTTCATCTCCCAAAGCAACAGAAATAAGAGCAAAAATAAACCAATGGGACCTAACCAAACTGACAAGTTTTTGCACAGCAAAGGAAACTAAAAAGAAAACAAAAAGACAACTTACAGAATGGGAGAAAATAGTTTCAAATGATGCAACTGACAAAGGCTTAATCTCTAAAATATACAAACAACTCGTACAACTCAACAGCAAAAAAGCCAACAACCCAATGGAAAAATGGGCAAAGGACCTACATAGACATTTCTCCAATGAGAATATACAGATGGCCAACAAGCACATGAAAAAATGCTCCACATCCCTGATTATTAGAGAAATGAAAATCAAAACTATCATGAGACACCACTTCACACCAGTCAGAATGGCCATCATTACTAAGTCCACAAATAACAAATGCTGGGGCAGGGGGTGTGTGGAGAAAAGGGAACCCTTCTTCACTGTTGGTGGGAATGTAAGCTGGTACAACCACTATGGAGATCAGTACGGAGGTACCTTAGAAATCTATACATAGAACTACCATATGATCCAGCAAGCCCACTCTTGGGCACATATCCGGACAAAACTTTCCTTAAAAAAGATATCCACCCACATGTTCATTGCAGCTCTATTCACAATAGCTAAGACCTGGAAACAACCCAAATGTCCATCGACAGACAATTGGATTAGGAAGATGTGGTATATATACACAATGGAATACTACTCAGCCATAAAAAAGAATGACATAATGCCATTTGCAGCAACATGAATGGAACTAGAGACTCTCATACTGAGTGAAATAAGTCAGAAAGAGGAAGACAAATACCATATGATATCACTCATATCTGGTATATAATATATGGCACAAATGAACCTTTCCACAGAAAAGAAATTCATGGACTTGGAGAATAGACTTGTGGTTGTCTAGGGGCAGGGGAGGGATTGGGAGCTTGGGGTTAATAGATGCAAATATTGTCTTTGGAATGGATTAGCAATGAGATCCTGCTGTGTAGCACTGAAAACTATGTCTAGATACTTACAAGGCAGCACAACAATGGGAGAAAAAATTATGTTTACATGTATGTGTAACTTGGTCCTCATGCTGTACAATGGGAAAAAAAAAAGTGTGTTGGGGGAAATAACAATAAAAAATAAATTAAAAAAAAGAAATGTTCCCTCTTCTATTTTTTTGGAAGGGTTGGTATTAATTCTTTAAATATTTGATAGAATTCACTGCTGAAGCCATCTGGTCTTGGGTTTTTCCTTGTTGGGAGGTTTTTGATTACTGATTCATCTTCCTACTAATTATAGGTCTGTTCATATTTTTCATTTCTTAATAATTCAGTTTTGGTTCCTTGTATGTTTCTAGAAATTGTCTATTTCTTCTGGATTGTCCATTTTTTTGTACAATTGTTCATAATAGTCCCTTATGATTTTTTAAAAATTTCTGTGGCATTAGTTATAATAATATCTTCTCTTTCTTTAGCGATTTTCATTGTGTCTTCTCTCTTTTTTCCTAGTTAATCTTGTTAAGTGTTTATTACTTTATCTTTAGAAAAAACAATTTTTAAATAGCTGTGAGAACATGTTACCTAAACTGTGGGAGTTTTTATCTGTTCATCTGTGAAATGAACATACCATTACCATGCCAGGTCACTGTTTTCTACTTAGATTCATCTGTTTACAGTTACATTGTTGGCACTAAATAAATAGTAGTCTTATTTTAAATTATTTAAGTAAGAGAGAAGTTCCTCACCCCCTGTAGATCACAAATCCCTTTCTCATTCTTTTTCAAAAGAATCATGAACTCTAAGTTCACACATATTATTAGTATTCAGTTCTTAGGAACTGTAAATCTTGCTTTTTTTTTGTCTCATCATTCTTGTGTAATTATGTACTTAAAATTGTGTGACACTTCTGTGCACAAGTTTAACTACGTAATGATAAATTACTTCCAGAAGACTTTCATTTTTAATTTCCTTATACATGACCATGGGTTGATATCTTACTTAGTAGAATTTTTCTCTGAGTTAACTGTTTTCCAACTATATTTTCTATTAAGTAGAATAATTCCATGGTCATTCCATATACTATTGGACATTATTTTCATATAACTGTCCTATAAATTTAAAGAACTCGAATGAAGTGAAAGCTTATTCATTCCCTTGTATACCTGTTTTTAGTAGATGTGGTTTCGGTTTTTAGGATGAAAGCGAATACAAGCTTTTTAACATTCTTTCTGAATTGCTTTTCATGTGTGTTGGCTGGCTAAGTTCTTGTTTGATTTACAGGTTGATTAAACATAGCTGAGTTTTAATTTTGACATTCAGCTGTCCGAAAACAATTATAGGTATGGATAATGTATATTAGAATTTTTCTTATTAAATGCCAACTCCAAAGAAGTATTTGACTTTATGAACAAAGGAAAAATTCCTTTGATTTCCCTGGTTGAAAACTATATTTACAATGAGTTTTATTGGCATTGTTGTTAACCATTGATTGTCTTATAAATCACGGTGGGTAAAGCATTTACCTTTGGAGGGAAAGGGAATTGGGTATAGAGGGAGGAAATATAGCATTATTGCACTTTCTTAAAGTTACACAACTATATTGCAAAACTGTTAGTGAATTTAAAAATTCATACCTTAAACATTATTTTGTAGTCCAAAGCTATTTAAGGATAATATTGCAGGCATATGATTTAGAGTCAAATCAGCTTAGATTTGATTTACAGTTTTTCAGCTTCTTCTGTGTTAACAAATAATCCCCAAATTTCAGACGCTTACAACAGTAAACAGTTTCTTATTCATGTTGCATGAAGGCTGTGGGTTGGCTTAGGCTTTGTTGATATCAGGATAGTTTCATGTGTCTTCTAATTCCTGGGCTTTGGCTGATAAGAAGCCATTATCTGGGCACTCTCACAGTGAAGAGAAGTTAAGAGAATAGGTCACAGAAGTACATTGGACCCTCACATCCCATTCTCCAATGCTGATCACATGACCTAGCCCCAAAGCAGTGGGGCAGAGAAGTGAACTTGGCCTCCAGGAAAGCACAGCAAAGATGAGGAGGCAATGACATGATAGTAAGTCAGTCTGTCACAAGAACCTATCTTTCCAAGATACTGTGGACTCTTTTGGGGCAGTCCTCATAATAAGCTCAGTTTGTCATTTCAGAATGTAAATAAATTATTTTTAAGTCAGAGAATTTTAGATATAAAATAATCTCTAAAGTAATGTATTATTTTATTCAAATAGATATTGTATTTTAAGGCCAGAAATTGAAAAGATTGAACTGGGGTTGGAGGACCCAATGTCCTGCCTGCTGACTGCTTCCTCTTCACCTCCTTGCTTTCCCCTCGCTATGGTTCCTGGCAAACCCTGAGGGGATTTTGCAGAGCATAGTTTGAAAATCACCAGTGCAGCATTTCTCAGTGCAGACTCCAGAGATATTTAGGGATGTTAGGTTGTAAAAAATGTAAAATATTCTGTAGAGGTTGAACAAAGTTATACAGAACTGCAGGAATTCTCATAACCTTTACTGTGTTATTGTTCCTTGTGAACTTCCAAGAAGGGTATATAGGTCTTGGGATTGCTCAAACTTCTTGTGAAGCAATTTAATGCTTTGGAATACATCTTATGAACTGCTGCACTAGACAGTTGCTCTTTTATTTAAAAAAATATATTTTAGGCAGAGCCTTGAGATGGAACAATTGACTGAGTTTTTCTCTTTTAGTTAGTAGCAGAGATCAGATTAAAATTCAGGTCTCCCCACTCCCTTCCCAGTAGTCATGTTGACGAGTTTGATCCTATGACCAGAACATACTTTCAAAGTGATGTAGTGGTTCATGGGATATCTTAACCTCTGAGAACAATAGGCCTGGTGAATGCTTCTGTTAGGGTCCAGTAAGAAAGAAATTGAGTAACTGGCTTCACAAAGTGAATGAAGGATGTATGACCTAATCTGAAGCAACTGTTGAGATAAACCGCAACATTAGCAAATGCTTAGGGATTTTTTTCCTCCAATGAGTTTAAGGCTCCCTTCTTTGAGAAAATCTTGGATATTGAAAACTGTAGTTTTCTGTCTTATCCATACTCTCTCTTTTTTTCCCCTTATGTTCACAAGTAAATGACTGTTGTGAATCTGTATAACTTCTGTCCTAGGTTATTGTTTGATACTGTTACTGTAATTGATATTACCACAAAGGACATAAATTTGACCCCAGTTTTTGTCAAGAGCTTCATACCAATTATACAGTTATAGGGAGTAATCATCATAAATCTTATATATCTAAGAAAAACCCATGAAAATAGAATGAAGGAGAAGAGCTTTATCCTTGTATAATTACCTGTGATTTAAACATTCAAAATTTTGGGTGGATTAAAGTATAAAAAATGTATTAGTAAATGCACATTTGGTAGAAGTTGTTTCATGTCTAAAAATATCTGCAAAAAAAAAATAAAGAACAGCAAAATGCGTCTGAAGAAATATTATACTTTTTAACTTAAATTTTTCACAACTATTAAGTGCAACTTTAGATTTTCCTTCATTGTTCTTATAGAGTAAGCATTCTTTCCTTTTATTTTTCACTTGATAGATGAAAGATGCAAGTGTAGTGTTTATAGTTTTATGAGCAGTTGCCTTAAGCAAAATGATTGAAATTGCAAAAGAGCAAATATAAAACTTTCCAGGTGTGTGTAAATGAAAACCATGTGTGAAGATAAAGCTGTGATAGAATACAGATTAAAGGATGACATTGATTTTTTTATATCAGCAGTTAAGGTGAAATTGTATTTTAAGTAAATATAGTGATCTCTGATTTCATTAGCTTTTGTTTACCTCTTGAATATTCTTCCATTATTTAAAATAAGTAACATGCTTGGAGCTGTCTTGCCAACTGATTCACAATTTTGAGAAAGCTGCTCTAAATTTTCCTTTTAAAATTTTGTTCTAGTGTGCCCATAAAAGTTATACATATTTTCCTGGACCTGTTTTTTTTCCCCTCTCAAACTAAAAAAAAAAACCAAAAAAACCCAAACAAACCACTTTTAATTGACATTGACACATTATATTGTTTGTACAAATCGTAAGTGTATATACTTGGTGAAATTTTCACAGATTTAACACACCACATAATCTACACCCCCCAGGCGGACCCCTTCATGTTTCCTTCTATGTACTCACAAACTTTTGTATGTAAAAGTGAAATTTGTAGACCCATTTACAACCAGTTAGGTAATTTCAAAGTTTAGAATTCTGACCCTCCTTTGGGAATTGACAGCATTGTAAATATGCAGTTATCTAACTTCTTTTGAAGCTAAGCACGTGATGTATTTCTAGTTAATAAAAGCTGGGGATGGGGCTGGCTAGAGAACACTAGTGTGATGATCAGAACTAAGAAAGGCATCTTGTAACCATGAGTTTACAAACATCAGAAGGCTTCGAATCTAGTAGAGATTGACTCTCAGAGTGTTAATCATTGAGCCCATGTGTGAGCTATTTACTTGGAGCAGAATAATAGTGCCACATTCTCTTAGATTCATCTCTTATGATTTGCTACAAGTAAATAGCCACCAAATAAATGTTAAAGGAAGCATCTCCCTTCCTTGGAGATGAAGATGCAGTAAAGCTTTTAAAAACAGCACAGAAAATCGTGTGTGTTTCTGACTCTTCTTTTGAGTCTTTATTGATTTTCTACTCTGGATAAAAAAACAAAACAAAACCCCTTTGTGTCTAGCATCTGTTACTATGTTTTCACATTTCCTATTCTAATAAGCTTTGAATTTTTTTTTCCTATTTGGTTACTCTTTTTCAAACTTTGACTTGGGGATTACAGTTTAAAGATGTGAATTAGTTGAATGATTTAGGCAGAGAAGGTATAGGATGGGTTGTCAGGAGGTGGTATGGCTCCAGGAATATTTTAGTCTAGAGTTTTTGGTAATAGCATTAGCAGACAATATATTTTAAAAGAGGAATTTTTCAAATTACAACCTAATTATCCTTAAAAATGAAGCTGAGAATGAACTAAGCATTAAAATTTATGTGCGCTGTTTAAATTTACTTTCACATTCATGTGAAAAGTATGGGGTATCACATTTAATTTGCTTTGTATATTTTTTGATCTTTATTTAAAATTCTTGTTTCTGTAAGATGAACATTATAGTGGAATTATGTGCTAAGCTCCTTTAAATTTTTATATTTATCTGTAATTTACCTTAACCCATTGAGTGAGGCCAGAGAGCAAACCTAAACCCACATCCTCACAGAGGCAACATCAGGTCCTTAACACACTGTGCTACAATGGGAACTTCCCAAGTAGTAGTTTTTAAAAGCAGTCTTTTGGAGTTCCCATTGTGGCTCAGTGGCTAAGAATCTGACACAGTGTCCCTGAGGGTGGGGGTTCGATCCTTGACCTTGCTCAGTGGGTTAAGGATCCTGCATTATTGCAAGCTGTGGCATAGGCCACAGATGTGGCTTCGATCCTGTGTTGCTTTGGCTGTGGCTGGCAGCTGCAGCTCTCATGCGACCGCTAGCCTGGGAACTTCCACATGCTTCAGGTAGACCCTTAAAAAGGAAAAAACGTAGTTTCTAAAAGAAAGCAATAAGATTGGCATGTGTACACTATTGTGTATAGAATGGATGGTCAGTGGGGACCTGTTGTATAACACAGGGAACTCAGTATTCTTGATAATTTATATGGGAAAAGAATCTGAAAAAGAATGGGTATGTGTGTATGTATAACTGAATCACTTTTTTGTACAGTGGAAATTATCACAAAATTCTAAATCAACTGTACTTCAATAAAACTTAAAAAAAAAGAAAAAAATAAACCTAAACTAAATCCAAGTATTTATTTATTTATGTAATTTTTTGACCATGCCCGTAGCACACGGAAGTTGGAATTGAACCTGAGCCACAGCAGTGACAATGCTGAATCCTTAACTGGTAGGCCACTAGGGAACTCCTGAAGTAACTTTAAAAATTGAGTCAGAAATAGATAAGCCTTTTTAAAAAATTAAAAACAACTGGCTGAAATACATGGTATCTTCATTAAGTGAGCTCATGACAGAGCTTTAAAAGAATCTTTTATATTTTGAATTGGTAGATAAGTGAGTATATATATATGTATTTAGGCTTATATACATGTATAATATATACATCTATATATGTAATTCTAAAGTATAGTAGCAGTTACACTGAAAATTCCTTCAATAGATATAAATACTCACTGAGCATAGGTTCTTTATTTTTTCTTGGAAATATTTGAGAGCTTATTATACATAGGGCATATTAAGCTATACAGTACACGTATTGTACAGTATAATTGTGGTATATTTAGTAGATAAAAATCCAGTTATTCTTTTTTTACTAACATTTAAGAAAGTCTCTTGCAGATAGGAAGAAATTTGCTGTTGTGGTACCTGAAATTCTGAAAATTTTAACTAGAAATGAAAGATTTTATCAAGATAAATGAGAGAACTGAGATTTCCATTCATTTTTGGTCCTTACAAGCCTATGCCCCTCTCAGTACTATTGTATATTAAGTTAACTTTAGTGTTATTTTTGTTTGACTAGAATGTTCTAACTCTAATAAGAGTGTTTGGCCGTTATGGTACTTAATGCATTTACAAAGTCAAATACTGACTGTCTTTTACTGAAAGCTGTAGGAATTTCCGGTCCCCCCACAGTCTTTGATTAGAGAAGTGGCCATGATGACTGCATTTTGTGCAGTTGTCCTGGAATCAGCCTTGACATTAGTACATTTATCTTTTGGGACATCTTCCAAGGTTTCCTGAGCAGTCTGGACAGCCATACAAAGAATTTTTTTTTTAAATAGATTGTTCCTAGCAGTTCCCTTATTGATTGATTGTTAATCCTATTTCTCCCATTTTGGTGATTTCATTGTAAACTGTCATGGTAGGAAGGCTAGGTTTTACTTTACTCCTAAGAATGCTTCAGCTAGAAGGTGTCTTTTTTCCCCCAAGTACTGTTCTCAAATTTTGAGAAAACAAAAACAAAAACAAAAACAAACGTGTTCTTTAGCCTTTACTACCCTACTGGAATATCTTGACATTATCAAACTTTGAAAATGGCGATAGGAATTCCCTTTGTGCATCAGCAGGTTAAGAACCTGACATAGTGTCTGTGAGAATGCAGGTTTGATTGCTGATCTTGCTCATTGGGTTAAGGATCCAGGATTGCCACAAGCTGTGATATAGGTCACAGGTGTGGCTTGGATCCCATGTTGCTGTGGCTGTAGTGTAGGCCGGAAGCTGCATCTCCAAGTGGACTCCTAGCCTAGGAACCTCCATGTGCCATGGTGCAGCCATACAAAGAAAAAAAAAGAAAAAAGAAAATGGCAAAAGGTGAATTAACTTTATGAATCTGTGCAATCAGAATCCTACAGACTTGCAAATATATTTTAATTCATTCAGTGAGGCTCCAAAAGAAAAACAAGGACCTTTCTACTTCTTCCATGATTTTCATATAAAGAGAGTTCATTAAATATAAATTGTGTTATTTGAATATTCCTCCAGTTACCTATTTCTAGTAGGTAGCTAGGCTGTGTTACCATAGTTTAAGATTTTTCTTTTTTCTGTGTAGACAGCAAAGGACATTATATTGTGTTTGTTCATAGTTTTAAATCTATGCTGATATCTACAACATTTGGACAACTTCTGGTTGCCCATTGTGTTAAAATTTTTTTTTTACCGGAATTTAGTTGACTTACAAGCTTGTGTTAATTTCGGGCATATGCTAAAGTAAAACAGTTATACATATACATATATCCATTCCTTTTGAGATTATTTTCCCATATAGGTTATTATGCAGTATTGAGTAAATTTCCCTTTGCTATATGGTAGGTTCTTGTTACCTGTTTATTTTGTATATATAGTAATGTATATTTATCAATCCCAATCCCCTAATTTATTCCTCTCCCCAGTTTCCCCTTTGATAAATATGGTTTCAAAATCTTTTGAGTCTGTTTCTGTTGTGTAAGTTTTATTGTATCTTTTCTATTAGGTTTCACATATTAGCAATCTCATATGATCATTGTCTTACTTAATTCACTTAGTATGATAATCTTTAGGTCCATACATGTCACTGTAAATGACATTGTTTTATGCTTTTCAATGGCTAATATTCCATTCCATGCATATATATATCTCACACATATATACATATTTATAAAACATACATATATATATATATATCAATCACATCTTCTTTATCACATCTTCTGTTGATGGACATTTAGGTTACTTCCATGTCTTGAATGTTGTAAATAGTGCTGCAGTGAATGCTGGGGTGCATGCATCATTTCGAATTATGGTTTCCTCTGGATATATGCCCAAGAGTAGGATTGCTGGGTCATATGGTAGTTCTATATGTAATTTTTTAAGGAACATCCATACTGTTCTCCATAGAGGTTGTCCCAGCTTACATTCCCACCAACATTATAGGGGGTTCTTTTTCCTCCACTCCCTCTCCAGCATTTATTGTTTGTAGACTTTTTGATGATGGCCATTCTTACTGGTGTGGAGTGATATCTCATTGTAGTTTTGATTGCATTTCTCTAATAATTGACATTGTTGAGCATCTTTTCATGTGCTCTTTGGCCATTGTCTGTCTTCTTTGGAGAAATGTCTATTTAGATCTTCTTCCCATTTTTTGATTGTGTTGTTTGTTTTTTTGATATTAAGCTGCATGAGCTATTTGTATATTTTGGAGATTAATCCCTGGTCAGTCACTTCGTTTGCAAAGATTTCTTCCCTTTCTGTGGGTTGTCTTTTCATTATGTTTATGGTTTCCTTGGCTGTGCAGAAACTTTTAATCTTAAGTCCCATGTGTTGATTTTTGTTTTTACCTTCATTACTCTAGGAGATGGGCCCATTGCTGCTCTTTATGTCAAAGTTTCGGCTGATGTTTTCCACTAAGAGTTTTATAGTGTCAGGTCTTATGTTTTGGTTTTTAATCCATTTTGAATTTATTTTTGCATATAGAATTAGAGAATATTCAATTCCAGTCTTTCACATATAGCTGTCTAGTTTTAACAGGCTGTCTTTTCTCCATTGCATATTCTTGCCTTCCTGTTGTAGATTAATTGCCCATAGGTGCATGGGTCTATTTTTGGGCTTTCTATGCTGTTCCACTGATCAGTATTTCTGCTTTTGTGCCAGTACCATACTGTTTTGATGATTATAGCTTTGTAGTAAAGTCTGAAGTTAGGTAGCCTGATTTCTTCAGTTCTGTTTTTCTTTCTTGGGGTTGCTTTGGCTATTTGGGGTTTTCATGTTTCCATACAAATTGTAACATTTTTTTATTCTAGTTTTGTGAAAAATGTCATTGGTGGTTTGATAGGGATTGTTATGAATCTATAGATTGCTTTGGGTATTATAGTCATTTTGACCATGTTGATTCTTCCATTCCAAGAGCACATGATGTATATTTCCATGTCCTTGTGTCATCTTCTACTTCCTTCATCAGTGTCTTATAGTTTTCAGAGTTTAGGTCTTTTGCCTCTTGGGATAGGTTTATTCCTAGGTATTTTATTCTTTTTGATGCAATGGTAAATGGGATTGTTTCTTTACTTTCTCTTACTGATCTTTTATTGTTGGTATATATGAATGTAAGAGATTTCTGTGTATTAATTTTGTATCTTGCAACTTTACCAAATTCGTTGATGAGCTCTAGCAGTTTTCTGGTAGTATCTTTAGGACTTTCTATGTATAGTATCATGTCATCTGCAAACAGTGACACTTATACTTCTTTTCCAATTTGGATTCCTTTTATTTAATTTTCTTCTCTGGTTGTCATGGCTAAGATTTCCAAAACTATGTTGAATTAAAGTGGTGAGAGTGGACGTCCTTGTCTTGTTTCTGATCTTAACAGGAATGCTTTCAACTTTTCACCATTGAGACTGATGCTAGCTGTGGATTTGTCATATATGGCCTTTATTATGTTGAGGTGTAGATTCCCTCTCTGCTCACTTTTTGGAGAGTTTTTATCAAAAATGAGTGTTGAATTTTGTCAAACACTTTTTCTGCATCTACTGAGATGATCATGTCATTTTTATTCTTCAGTTTGTTGGTATGGTGAATCACATTTGCTTGCCTATTTGAAGAATCCTTGCATTCCTGCCCATTGTCTTTTATTTATTTATGGTCATTTTAGGGCCACACTAAGGGTCGAATCAGAGCTCTAGCTGCCGGCCTATGCCACAGCCACAGCAATGCCAGATCCGAGCCACATGTGTGACCTACACCACAGTTCATGGCAATGCTGGATCCTTAACCCTCTGAGCAAGGCCAGGGATCAAACCCGCATCCTCATGAATACTAGTCAGATTTGTTTCCACTGAGCTGTGATGGGAACTCCCCCCTTTCCCCCCACCCATTGTCTTTTAAAGAAGATGTCACGTTCAATGTATTTGTTAAGAATCTTTTTTTCTTTTTTTGTCTTTTGGTTTTTGTCTTTTTTAGGGCTGTACTCACAGCATATGGAGGTTCCCAAGCTAGGGGTCTAATCAGAGCTGCAGCTGCCAGCCTACACCACAGCCACAGCAACAGCAGATCCGAGCCGCATCTGTGATCTACACCACAGCTCATGGCAATGCTGGATCCTTAACCCACTGAACAAGGCCAGGGGTTGAACCCACAACCTCATGGTTCCTAGTTGGATTTGTTTCCCCTGCGCCATGATGCGAACTCCAAAAATACTTTTAAAGTAAGAATTGATGTGGCTCAATAATTGGTAAAATTTGAATATGGTCTGTGAATTAAATAATAGCATCATGATTAATTTTCTAAGTTTGTTAATTGTGTTGGAGCTATATAGTGTCCTTTTCTAAAGAGATATATACTGAAGTATTAAAGAGATAATGAAGTACAATATCTAAATTTTCTCTCAAATGTTTCTGGAAATTTTTTTTAGGTGTACATATACATACATATAAATAAAGAGTAAGAGAGGATGCAAATGTGGCCAAAAATTAACAATTACTGAATCCAAATGAAGGGTACAAGATACGAGATGTATAATTCTTATAACATTTCTGTAAGTTTGAAATTATGTCAGAACAAAAGATAAAATGTGCCTTGCAATTAAGACTTAAGCAAAAGCAAATATGTATTTATGGCCACCATACTCCCTTCTGAATCCATGTATTTTATTTTTGTATTTTTAAAATAATGAGAAAGCATATCTTCGACTTTTTAGGGCATCTGAAAGCAAGGAGATGGCTGTGGAGACTGCTGATAGTAGCTACAGGAAATGGATTCCCTGAAAGCTTCCTTCCTGTCAGGATTGAAAACAAGTAACCCTGGAGAGCTGCCTCTTCATTTCTGAGCTGGGGAAGGTAGGAGTTTTATTTATTTCTAGTTTTATCTTTCTAGTAAGAAACCAGTTATATGAATGTGCTATCAAATTCATTAATACAAAATTATAATTTTAAGGAATAAATAAGTGGAGCATCTTAAACATACTATACTCTTGTGAGTACTCAAAAATCTTGATTTTTTTTCCTGATAAAATATAAAGGCATTGCATTTAAATTGGGTCTTGCATCTAATGCTCTCAAACACTTTCATTTGGTCATGCACCAATTATTTGACTTCAGAGGTAAGATTAACTGATTATCTCATTTTTTCTTAGCCTTTATTTCATGTGATTTTATGCTTTTCAATAAAAATAATTTTTATACACTTTGATGAATAAATTTAATTTTTATGCCTTTGCAGGACTTTAAAAAATTAAGAAAAAAATTCCCATTGGATTGTAGGTTGTATAATAGGACCATTTTGTTGTTAGCTTGTGTGAATTAAGCCAGGTAAAATGACAGTAATCACTACTAGACAAATTGGCAAAAATGATGTGTAGAGGATTGAAACAACTTTTACAAAGGAAAATAATTTCTCCTTGAGTTTACACTATAATCTGTGGCTTCAAGTAGTAGAATTCTAATAAGGCTTACAAAGTCTCTTAATTATAGTGAGTATATAATTAAACATTATATAGACATCATTAGTCATTCCTAGCATTTGTTTATTCTAAGCTGCAATTTAAAGCAATTTTTTTCAGAGTTCCCATTGTGGCTCAGTGGTTAGCGAGTCTGACTAGGAACCATGAGGTTGTGAGTTCGATCCCTGGCCTTGCTCAGTGGGTTAGGGATCCAGTGTTGCTGTGAGCTGTGGGGTAGGTAGCAGACGTGGCTTGGATCCCGCGTTGCTGTGATTCTGGCGTAGGCTGGCAGCAACAGCTCTGACTAGACCCCTAACCTGGAAACCTCCATATGCCGTGGGTATGGCCCTAGAAAAGACAAACAAAACAAAACAATTTTTTTCCATTTGAAAGTTCCAGAATCCAACGTGTTTTCTAATTGCCAGTGACAATATTTTGATACACACCTATTACTATTCATGTTGCAAGAAACCTCAAAAGTCTACTTTGTGTACCAAGGAAAGAATTGATTCCTCGTATCTCTCTGGATATAGGTCTTCAGGGTTCAGTCTTGCCCATATCTCTGTGACTATTTACTTTCCCTGGACTACTCCAGACTTTCTTTTGAATATTGAAACCTAAATTCCTATTTTTTTATCCTCCTGTGTCCTCTGAGTAGCCATTATTCTATTGTATGTAACCTTGTTTCTCCCCACCATCATTTCATCCATCTTTTTAAACAGGGTTTTCATCTTACCTCCATGAAAGAAGAAACAACCAACTCTGGAAATATTTTCTATTATTTCTCCATAATGGCAGGTCAGACAGAATTAGGAATTTCAAAAACAGGTTGTGTAATGAAAAAGTAATAAAGAAAAGGTTCCATGGTGCCTTAGGCCAGTATCATTGAAGCCATAAATATTTTTTAATTCTATCCCCCTCTTCAACCTCTTCCTAGCTAATAATCTTTCTAACATTCCTATATTTAATATTTTGATCAATACTGTAGTCAGCATCAGTGCCTAACTGGGGCTTTACGCAGTGCTTATTTAGCTTCTTAATGTCAGCTTTTTTTGAAGAATTAAAATAAAGAGGCAAATTTTATTTAAATAATTATTAAAAATAAGTGGTATTAGCTGAACCACGTAGCTGTTGCTATTTGTGATGGACTTTTTTGATTTAATAAAGATTTATTTTTCAAAATGTTCAGTTGGTGGGACCTTTTCATGAATTCACCAGCAGCTGGGGCATCTCCACTCTTGGTGTTTCTAGTATAAATAACTTGAACTCTGTGCTTTGAAACCAGTTTAATAAGTCCTTTGCTCAGGAGCTCCTGAGGGGCAGCCCTGGCCAGGGAACCACGTATCTTCAGTCTCTGAGAGATGACAGCTGGGGTTATAAGCTTATAGTTGGGAACTTGTTTACAGAGTTTGTCATATGTCACTTTGTCAGTCAAGACTAGGTTATTGAGCTTATCCCAAACTTTGCCTTTGGACCACTTCTTTTTGGCCTTGCCCCCAGATTTGTTCATGGGGTCTTTGTCTTTCTTGGCTGACTTTGTCATCCTTGAGCGACATACCAAACCTGGGAGAGCAAATGCTAGGACTTCTGCCTAACTCAGATGTTGGACAAAGAGGCATGGTGGACTTTTTATATCTGAATTTGTTTAAATTTCGAATCTGTGTGTGTGTGGTGCTGTTTACAGTTTCATACACATGTATTATGTAACTTATAAGTACCATAACTTATAAACACCATATATTCCTCTAATTAGGTTCTCTTTCATTTCATGCTTGCTGAACTATTTAGTGAGACTTGGGTATTCTTCATCTTCAGTTTCTTGTAAACACCTCTGCCACATAGTGGACTGTATGAAATCAGTCAGGTTAGCTCAGTAGGTGTGTGGTCAAGCACAAATGCTCAAATATCACATTGAGTGAACCTACAAGTAGATTTGGAGATGGTTGTAAATCCTGTATTTATATGTTAACCTCTACTAAGGTACATTGAGTAGACAGCCTGGGTGAAATGTATTGTACTCTGAGATCTCCACAGAGAGAGAGAGAAAAATGGCTTCTGCACTTTAAGTAGCTGTCCGGGGTAGCTCTATTTAAATGAGCTGTGAATAAGGTCCCATAAGAAGTTTAAGGAAATAACAATCTTAGAACCAGGAGTCAAATGCTTGAAGAAGAAGCTCTGACCCGTGGGCTTTGGCATTGCCAGCGGCATATGACGGGACTCTATGGAAAGTTGGGAATATCTGGGAAGCCAGCTGGAAAACTTCTGCTTGAAGAGCTAGCCCTGGGGTCATATTTTTATCACAGGTGTAATGAAATATAAATATGTTACTATTACCAACTTAATAACAATCGTTAGTTGAAATTATCATCTGATTTAAATGTTTTGTTTTATCTTTATAACTAAACATAGGTTGTTCTAAATGCTGTTGCCTATTCATAATCTGAGATTAATTATCATTAAAAGTGCTAGGAATGGAATCTTTGTGATATTTGCTGCACTAGTTCTAGCTTTAATTTTGGATATCTTATTTTCAGAAAAATTGGAGAAGTTCAGAGATGAATTAAAGAAACAAAACTACTTTGTCAGCCTATGAAGAAAATTGAATTGAATTGACATTATTTTAATCTGGAGAAAATTACTTAATTTATTTTAAATCATTATCTTCCATTATAGCTGTTAGTAATATTGGAAGAGTTTTATAATTTGGGGGCACATTAGCAGGTACAGTCCCAAAGCAATGTATAACCTCATTTCTTGTCATAGTTTGCACACCAAAACCAATCTTGAATTAGACTGAAGTTTTGCTTTGGAGTTTAGTATTTAAATTTAGGCCATTTGTTTCCTCTAAAATTCCATTTATTTATTTTAAAGTTACCTTTCCTGATGTAATTTTAGGAAAATTAGGGCTCACCTAGAACTTTATTAAAATTTCAGAGGGAGAGAAACCTTTTAACATGGAGGATGGAGCTGGACAGGAAACAATTGCCTTCCACCTCTTGAGTTTCAGCTTCTGGCCCTTTGATCACTGGGATGATCTATGTAGCATCCTTAGGTTCCCTGGATTCCAACTTTGCTCTGGTTCTCTAATTCCTAACTTACTTTTGGCCTTTGTTCATGTTTTCTCTTTGATTCATGACTTGGCTTTTGTGGTGATTTGTCCCAGTTGGACACACCTGAACATTCTGATGTGAGTTTGGAAGCAAAAATATCAATGGAGAAATAGTCTATTGATTTGTAAAAAGATAGTTGCTACTATTTATATAGCGTTTTTCCCCCTTTTGGCTGCACCTATGGCATGTGGAAGTTCCCAGGCCAGAGATAAAATCTGAGCCACAGCTGTGACCTGTGCCACAACTGCAGCAATGCTGGATCCTTAACTCATTGCACCTGGCCAGGGATCAAACCAGCACTGCCACAGAGACAAACTAGATCATGAACCCACTGTGCCACACTGGGAACTCTTATATAGCTTTCGTTTTTAAGTATTATAACAAATACTTTCTTTTCACAAAGATTATATACACATTGATAGAAATTTTAGAAAATACATTTAATTTCAAAGCAAACTATAAGTTTATGTCACATTGAGAAAAACAGGTGATTAGGACTAAAAACCATTTTTTTCGGTGTATAAGCACAATTTTTAAACAAAAATAAAATCACTTTATTTTTTCACTTAAGATCAAATGCCATTTCCACATGTCATTATATTTTCTTACAACATCATTTTTCAGTGGCTGCAGAATAATGTTCTGTGAATATATGTCATTGATTAGCTCTTTACTTTGGACAAATACAGATTTTAAATATTTTTCTATTTTAATAATATTGAATGAATTTCTTTGTGTATATAGATTTGGTAGACCCATGATATTTCCATAAGCTATAGTTCTAAAATTTAGTATTTTTGAGGTCTGCATTCAGAGGTAGACATATAGCATTAGTAATATTTCCAAAATGCAGAGTAAACTTAGAAATTTTGAATCTTTTGTGAGCAAGACTCTTCTGTTTTGACAAACTTTGATTATAATCAAAATGAGCAGTAAACTTACTACATGGTTTCTTTTTCTATTTAGCATGCAAGTCATGGTTCTGATTTTTATTGTTTCATGCCTTCTTCTTTGGTTTGGTCTTTGATTACTTTTGGATTATTGTTTGTTTGTGGTTCAAAAAATGAAAATTCTTGAGGCAGGGTCTTTTTCTTTGCCAAAATCTGGTGCAAAATTGATGATATATGAAACAGTAGACCCTGTGAAATATCATGTTGTTTTATATGGAAAATATTCGTAATGAGTTTCATTTGATGATTTTCTTATAAAAAGTTTACTAAAACTTTCTCAAGCATATCTGGAATTGAAATAAAAACAAAAATCTAGCATGTAGAGTTGGTAATAGTTGGTATAGACTTGTTCAACTGTCCCATAAAGATACCCGATAAAATCCAGCTTCTAGAAAGGTAACAGGTAAAATTATTCTATGGCAAATGTACTGTGCTAGCTCTTGGTGCTAACTCATAAATATTTCCATCCACATACACTTTCCAATGCATAGTTTTCCAGTTGCAGTTAAACTTCATGATATTGAATATTTGAGGATTTTAAGTAATTTTGCCTATACACAATTAAAATTTTGAAAATGGTATCCTTAATTTATTATAATAAATTCTTCTTACAGAAATGTGCTTTCAGAACTTAGGTATCACTCTACAGTAGGCTATATTCCATATCTGAAGACCTCCACATTAATGAATTGGTAGGTATATTACATCCTTCCACAGATTAAACCCTTAGGGGGACATTTTAGACACAGTGGTTCTGGTAACAGATACTAATAAATTCACTAAAACCAAAGAATGTGATGATCTCAACCTTAAAACAGCAAAAGCTCAGATGCTTTATTCCAAAGAAATACATGCATTTTAACTTTCCGAGTTTCCTGTGGCAACTCAGTTTTTATGGTTCTAGTCCTCAAACAACTAGTCATTGTATGAAAGTCGTCTGCTTATCTTCTTTTGTAGTTGTAATTGGTATTCATTATTACTTATTTTAAAATATTTATAGCATGTTAAAAATTCATATTTGTTGAGTGACTACTATAGTACAGCATTGATCATAGATACTTAATCTTCATAATCCTTAAAAAACCCTATGAGCAAATTAATGTTGTTTCTGTATTACACATAAGAAAATGGAGTGTCAGAGAGGTTGAGTAACGTTACCAATGGCACCCAGCCTAGAAGCAGCAGATCCAGGGTTAAGATTTAGTTTTAGACGTTTTGGATGAAATAAGTTTTAATTAGATTCCTGAGAGTAGGTTATTATCTGAAAACAAAATAGCAAAAATAGAGTACTAGTAAATATCATTTTATCTCATTGTATCTTATATTGTTTCCAAATATTTATTTTTTGTTTGTAAGAGAACTATAACTACTGTTCCTATATGTTCTGTTGGTGCTGAGAAAATCTAAATTTGGAAACAAGAATCAGATTTATAAAGTTAACTGAAAAGTTAAAAATCCTTTCTGGCTATGCCAGTAGTCATTTCAAATAAGTATTTCATATTCCTTCAATAATGTTTTAATGACTATACCATTCTATTCTTTCTTAAAGTTTAGTACCATTTGCTTTCCATTAGAAAATCGTTTTAAATTAAGAGCCTCTTTAGGATGAAGTCCATAAACTGTGAGAAGTGAATAATGAGAGAATTTTTTTTTTTTTGTATTTCACCAACCTGACCTATATCAAGTTTCTAGATACATGAAAATTAAAGTATATATTACCCAATGTTTTGTATTTCTTTGCTGTCCTCTTCTGTAATAGCACAACTCTTAACCCAGTGTAGAGAATATACTCTTTTAGCCTCTCCCAAGGCGCTTATGTCTCCTGAAGTGAGTCCAGTAATAGAAGGTAATTTACTTCTATTTGAAGCCAGAGTAAAAGCTCATCAGGCCAGGATAACTGAAGCTATTTGACAGCCCTATTCAAAAGGAACCAGAAAAGAAAGAAGTCTCTGTGACAAAGCTCAGGTGAATTCCTGCTGCCTGGAACATAGGACCTTATAAATTGTTTTAAGTGTTGAATTTATATCGTTTTATTTTCTACAAACAAAATTTGGTGTTTTTGCCCACAGAAGTCTCAAAGTGCCAAAATGAACTGATGCCAGTGGAAAATTCAGCTAGTGACTAGTGGAAGATTAATCATTGAGGAAATGAGTAGTAGCCTTGGTTTAATGCATTGGAGTTTAAGAAGACAGGCAGCGTTTTTGAGCAGGCATTTCTAGCAGACAGCATTTTGCTCTTTCTTAGTTATATGGTAGACGAGAAAGAAAATAGGATTTGGAATATGAAGATCTGAGCTTTAAAAAGGGAGAATGAATGACAGGGAGCAAATGTTTCTTGAGGACTTTGGTAAGTGACGGGCACTGGGTTAAGGGCCTTTTCATTTTATCTTATTAAGTCCTCTCAACAGTGGGGCTCAGTGAGTTTAAGAGATTTGACCTAGGTCAAAGCTAGAAGGCTACAGAAGTAGAACATAACTATATGTTAATCTAAACCTGGAACTCATTTTATTCCCACTCTTATTATTTAAATATGGTTATAATCATATTCAGTTTATCGTGGAGAAAGATAAAATCCATTTGTTTTTCCTAAAGTGTCATCTGCATGTCACCTGCATCAGAACCATTTGTCAAAAAAAGAATTATTTGGAAATCCCCAGTCCCATTCCAGACGCGTGGAGCCAGAATCTTGGAGAAGGGCCTGAGATATGGCAATTATATATAACAAGTCCCATGGCACACTTTATTATGTACATTAAAATCTGAGAGCTGATGCTTTAGAAGAGGGTATGAAAGGCTGGAAAAACATAAATTTAAAATGATACTTGCACTATTTTACCTTTTAAAGTTATTTGAAACTGAGAATAACACACAAATTCCTGAGAACTGGAAGCTATTTGAATATAAACCAACAGCCTCAGCTCCATAAAGGAAGCCTGAGGGAATACATAGATATTTGCTAATAGGCACAGACAGCCAAAAGCAGGACAAGGAATCTATTGCCCAGGATCAGCAGAATTCTTGTGTTTTATTCTGGAGCCTGAAAAACTGTCGAGTGTATATTGTATTTTTCACATTTGGGGGTATAGACATACCTATTTGGATTTTGTTTTGTAACTGACTGATCAACAAATAAATGCAAATGAAATCATGGAATGGTAGAAAGATTCTGAACTTTTGAGAACTACAGATAAGGGACTGCATGTTTACTGGTTAGATGACGTAATTAAACTTTTGTGGTCTCAGATTCGATCACTTTAAAATGAAATAATAACTAATACCTTGATATGTTGCCATGAAGATTAGTGATGAAAAATGTAAAGCATGTTACACAGAGCCTAGGACAAAGAAAATAGTTAATAGTAACGTATTATATCATCATCATTGTTAGTTACATTCATTAAATAGAGGATAAATAGAAGTGAAATATGTTCATAACATGTATGATATTTAAGAAAGCCAATACATTCTATAAATAATGCTTTCATCATGTATCTTGAAACATTACTGAGAATTTTAATATAGTACCTTAATATTGTTGAAACTTCTTAGAGTTTTGTTCCATATAATATTTCATATTTCTGATAAATAGAACAAAAATCCTGCCATGTTTCATGGCTACAGTTTTAGCATCTAGCTCTTTATTTTTTTTTATGGCCACATCTGTAGCATAAGGAAGTTCCTGGGCCAGGGATTGAATCTAAGCCACAGTTTTACAATGCCAGATCCTTTAACCCACTGTGCCAGGCCAGGGATTGGACCTGTGTCTTTACCGCTACCCAAGCTGCTGCAGTTGGATTCTTAATCTACTGTACCACGGTGGAAACTCTGCATCTAGCTTTTTAAGTTTTGCTCTGAATATCAAAAGACAATTTAAACTCCAGAAATGTTAGTTTGGTAGCTGAAGTTGATCTATGAGATACATGATTGACATATTTTAGTCACTCTTTTTCTTAAAATAACTTGAAAGTTTTATCTATATAACTTTAAAAAAATAGAGTATTTTAACTTGGTGGTATCTGTATTTAAGTATTAGATCTCTACAACTTTTCCTGTATGTTGCATACCATTTTTACCAGGGAAAATACATTTTAAGTTGGTTAATAAAATATCTACAGCATTTAAGAAATTGTCATGTCAGTTAGCGCCCCATGAAATAAAAATGTGGATATGTTTTTGTTTGTTGAAGTTCTGATGTTTCTGGGAGGCCTTTTAAAAAGGTGTACTTAAACATTTATTTAGGTGGGGAAGGAAAATAGTAGGAAAAAATTTTATTCATAAAGCCTTGTTTATTCAGGCTTTTTACATTTGAGTATCTTTTTGAATGGAATAATTGTTGGGAGAATGACTGCAAAAATCAGGAACTCTCTGCCACTTCTCCCATGGAAATAGATATGGAGAACTATGTATCTATAGGACTAGCTTTAAAAAAGTCTGGCTATGTTAGCGTTTCACCCATAGAACTATTCATATTGGAGTCTTCCAGCAGTAGTTGTATGTAGCTGACTACTCTTTCCCATCAGCTAGAAATTTATTCTTGTGTTTTGGTACTGATATTTATAAGCCCAACAGTCCTTGAGAAACTGAAAAACTTTAATCTACCTATTTGTGAAAATTTATAGTGTTATAGTCTTTTTAACCCTTATCATACTTCAGATTTCTTAAAAATGAATAAAAACGTGTAAAAATATTTTTTAAAGTTCATTATAATTTCTCTTTGATTAAGGAGTTAGTTTCTAAATACATGGAGTTAAAAATTCTTTTTGTTCTTAGTTTCTAAATTGTATTCTAGTTGCAAAGTAAGATTTTACGTGTCACATTTTTTTCAACTTTGGAGAATTGCTTTATGGCCTTAGACATCATTAATTTGATAAATATTCCATGTGTGCTTGAGAAAAAGGTATACTCTAATATTTGGGTCCATTCATTCAATATTATTTAGTTATGTCGTTGAAATTTTCTATAGTAATCCGATTCTTTATCCGTTCAGTTTATAGATAGTTGGAAGAGATACGTTAAAATCTCTCATTATGCTGGTGAAATGGTTTAATTCTTCCTTTAGTACTGTTTTTCTATAGTGTCAATTTTTATCAATTTGCTATATTATCTACATTTTTTTGCTGTCTTATCAATTTAAAAAATAATTTTCTAGAAATACAGTTCACATATCGTAAAATTCACCCATTTAAAGTATACAATTCAGTGGTTTTTTTTTAGTATATTCATAGATACATGTGACTATTACCACTGTACATTTTAGAACATTTTCATCATCTCAAAAAGACATCCCATACCCTTCAGCTATCACCTACCTGTTCCTCATACCCTTCTTTCTTGTCCTAAGAGCTACTAACTTACTTTTTATTTCTATGAGATTTCCTATTCCGAACTTTTGTGTGAATGAAATCAAATAATGTGTGGACTTTTATGAAGGCTTTTTTTCACTTAGCATGTTTTATAGATTTATTAATGTTGTAGCACACACCAGTATTCATGCCTTTTTGTAGATGAATAATATTCCATTGACTGAATTTATCACATTTTGTTTATCCATTTGTCCACTGATGAACATAGGGGTTGTTTCTAACCTTTTAGCTGTTATGAATAATGCTTCTGTAAACACTAATGTATAATTTTTTTTGTGGATATATGTTTGTATTTATTGGGCTTATACTTAGGAGTAAAACTGCTGGGCCATATAATTATTCTATGTTTAATTGTTTGAGGAAATTCTAGATGGTTTTCCAAAATAGTTGCACATTTTGCAGTCTTACTACCCAGGTATAAGGATTCCAGTTTCTTCATGTCTTCAATGACACTGTTATTATATAATGTTTTGATTTTTGACATTCTAATGGGTATGAAATGGTATCTCATTGTGGTTTTGATTGGCATTTTTCTTCTTTCTTTTTTGCTTTTTAGGACTGAACTTGCAGCATATGGAGGGGCTCCCAGGCTAGGGGTCCAGTTGGAGCTACAGATGCTGGCCTATGCCACAACCACAGACCTACTCCCACGGCTCACAGCAATGCCAGATCTGTAACCCACTGAGCGAGGCCAGGGATTGAACCCATAATCTCATGGTTCCTAGTCAGATTCCTTTCTGCTGTGCCACGATGAGAACTCTGTTGATTTATACTTTTCTGACAAAAAATGATGTTGATCATCTATTGATGGGCATTTTGACCGTTTTCTTATCCAATCCTTGACCTCTTGCTTAAATTAGGTTGTTTTTATTGAGTTATAAGTTTTTTTGTTTTTTTAGTGCATTCTAGATATGCGTCCTTTAGCAGATATCTGATTTGCATTCATACACAGGTATATATTTACAATTCTATGGAATTTTTACTTTCTTTTTGATGTTCTTTGAAGCACACAGATTTTTACTTTTGATCAAGTCCATTTTATCTGTTAAGCTCATTTTTTGATATCAAATCTAAAAATCCATTGCAAAATCCGAGGTCATGAAGCCTTATCCCATGCTTTCTTGTAAAAGTTTTATAGTATTAGCTCTTATATTTATGCTTTTGATCTCTAATGAGTTAATTTTTGTGAATGTGTGAGGTAAGGGTTCAACTTCATTCTTTTGAATGTGGCTTCAGTTGTTCTGGCACCATTTCACGAAAAGACTATTCTTTATCCATTGAATTATCTGGCACCTTTGTCAGAAGTCTGTTGAGTATGGTTACATGGTTTCATATAAGTACTCTTAGTTTCATGTTATCTCAGTTGTGTTTTATCTCAGTTACATCAGTTATCTCCACTGATTTATATGTCTGTCCTTATGCCAGTCCCACATTGTCTCAATTATTATTGCTTTGTAGGTAAATTTTTTCAGAAAGTGTTGAGTTTTTTTACTTTGTTATTCTCTATTCTAGGCCCTTGCAATTCCATATGAATTTTAGAATCAGCTTGTCAAGTTGTACAAAAAAATCAACTGGGATTCCAGTTGCATTGAATCTGTAGATTTCTTTGGGGAATTTTGCCATCTTAACAAAATTAAATCTTCTGATCTATGAACATTGGATGTTTTCCATTTATTTTGATCATCTTCAATTTCTTTCAACAATATTTTTTACTTTCCGGAGTATTCTTCTTGAGTCAGTTTTGTTGTTAGTTTGTGACTTTCCAGGAATTTGTCCACTTCCTCTACCTAATGCTTTGGCATATAGTTGCTTATAGTATTCCTTTATAAATCTTTTTATTTCTCTAATGTCAGCAATGATGTCCTTTCTTCCACTACTGATTCTAGTAACTTGAGTATTCATTTTTTTTTCTTAGATCTATGTAGCTAGACATTTTCCAACTTTATTGATCTTTTCAAAGAGCTAGATTTTGGAGATCCTGTCGTGGCTCAGTGGTTAACGAATCTGACTAGGAACCATGAGGTTGTGGGTTCGATCCCTGGCCTTGCTCAATGGATTAAGGATCCAGCATTGCTGTGAGCTGTGGTGTAGGTCACAGATGTGGCTTGGATCCCACATTGCTGTGGCTATGGTGTAGGCTGGCTACAGCTCCAATTAGACCCCTAATCTGGGCACTTCCATATGCTGTGGGTGTGGCCCTAGAAAAGACCAAAAAAAAAAAAGAGCTAGCTTTTAGTTTCATTGAAGTCTCTATTATTTTTCTAGTCTCTATTTTATTTGTTTCTGTTCTAATTTTATTATTTCCTTCTTTCTGCTTGCTTTAGGTTTAGTTTGCTCTTCTTTTTAAGTGTTTTGAGGAAGACTAGGTTATTGATTTGTAATCTATTAATATAGAGCTTTGTAGTTATAAATTTCCCTCTATATTTTGCTGTTTTCTTCTTAGCATGCTTTCTGATTTCCCCTTTGGTTTCTTCTTTGACAAGTTTGTTATTTAGGAGTATACTGTTTTATTTCCACATATTTGTGATTTTCCAAAATATTTTTTTCTGCTGTTTCACTCCATTGTGGTCAGAGAACATACATTGTATTGTTTCATTCTTTTCAAATTACTGAGATTTGCTTTGTGGCCTAGCATATGGTCTATCCTGGAGAATGTTCCATGTGTAGTTCAGAAGAATGGATATTCTGTTGTTGTTGTGTTGAATGTTCTAGGGATGTCTGTTGGTTTAGAATTTTATTCAAGTCTCCCATTTCTTGTTGATCTTATGTATAGCTGTTCTGTCCAGTACTGATAGTGGGTTATTGAGGTTTCTGATTGTTATTGTTGAATTGTCATTTTTTATTGCTATTTGCTTCATGTATTTTGGTGTTGTGTTATTAGATGTGTGAGTGAAAAATATTGCCTGCCAGTTCAGCAAAGGATGTTGCAGCCATCGAACCACTCTAGCCACCCTGGACAGTGAACCCTTAGTTGGCTCTGGATGGAGACAAATGGGCTGCCCACTGCCAAGCCCTCAGTCATCCCCAGCTGTGCACCTTGAGGGATTCAGGATGGAGAAAAATGGATACTGGCCCCAGATAGCTGAGGTGCAAATCAAAGGAGTGATTTCAGTGAGTGCAAACTCTTGCATATTTACATACATAGAAAAATGCTAAATTCCTTACCTTGAAATATCTGATTTTCTTTAATTAGCACTAATCTTTTGATTGCTATTTGGCCTTTGTTGCAAAAACTCCTATTTATCCTAGCTCCTCCCTGACCTCTTCTGAGCTGTTTCTCAGTCCTTTCTGAGAGACTTTGTCCTGAGCTCAAGTCCTCAGTTTTGTCTGCAAAATAGAGTATGACTGTTAACTTTCAGCTTGTACATTTTATTTTAGTTAACAGATGCATATATATGCTATTGACTTTGTGTCATGAACCAACATATAACATTAATCCAAAGTTATTCAAGAGTTTTTAAAGAGAAAAATACTAATGGAACTCTAGTTATTTTTTTTTTAAAGATGCCGTCAGTTATAAGAAAAAAGGATTTACTGGTGAGAAAAAGAAGATATAGTATTTAATGTTCATGCTGATTTTATAACTGGCATTTATCTACTTCGTTGTAATGAATCACCCTGAGGTATATTCCCCACCTTTGACAATACCTGGTTTTTCAGACAAACATGAATAAATCTCCAAGGGCTGTGTTCTTTCTTAAAAATGCAAACTAAATATTTTAAAATTAAGCAAAATCAATCCAATATTAATTTCACATCTCAAACATACCTTGCTTGTTCAGCTACACTTTAGAGTCAAGGCTGGTAGGAAAATATCCTGTATAAAACTATAAAACTATCAATTTATTTGAAAAGGTTAACTCCTCACTTGACTTCCTACCATTTTGGATGAGGTTTTTTTTTTTTTTTTTTTTTTTTTTCTGTCTACAGTGTGTACAGTTTAGGCTGATTCTTTTTGGCATAATCACAAAGCTGAAATGTGTGCTGGGGGAATGGGCCAAACCTCTATGAACCAGTCATGTTTTTGATGAATATTTTATAGAACTACTCAGTTTACTCAGTTGAGAGTAACTGGAGTTAAATCATGCTTAGAGAAGGTTTCTTCTTTGTTCTTCATTCTGCCTCTTAGTTCAGAGGGGCCATTACCCTACTACAAAGAAATGCCAGGCATTCTTTGGAAATAAAAAATGATGCTGAGTTGTGAGTTTGTGTATTTGTTTTAGCATTTAATACAGTGAATGGATTTAAAGATATAAATAAATAAGCATTTTAAGAATTGAGGGAGGAGTTCCTGTCATGGCTCAGTGGTTAACGAATCTAACTGGGAACCATGAGGTTGGGGGTTTGGTCCCTGGCCTTGCTCAGTGGGTTAAGGATCCAGTGTTGCCATGAGCTGTGGTGTAGGTTGCAGATTCAGCTCGGATCCTGCATTGCTGTGCCTCTGGCATAGGCTGGTTGCTGCAGCTCTGATTCGACCCCTAGCCTGGGGACCTCCATATGCCACAGGAGCAGCCCAAGAAATGGCAGAAAGACCAAAAAAAAAAAAAAAAAAAAAAAAAAAGTGAAAGGTGGTGACCAAAGTATATTGCTTAGCTCAAAACAACTAAATATTACTAAGAAAAAGGAATTTGTGGTTCTTTGACATTCTAACTCCAGCAGGTAGAGATTAAGCTTGTAATAAGGAGTTATGTACATTAGGTTAGTTGCTCAGTAATAAGCAAGCAAACCCTGGAAAGAAAATCTTAAATCTAGCATGAATTTCCATTAGATATAACCATTGGAGTATAAACCACCTTAGTTTTGTAATTTAGGAATTTAACCTCATAACTCTATTTAATTCTAGTAGGAGATTTTTATCTTAGCCTCAAATACTTTATGCTGTAATTAGTATTGCAGTGCTTAGTATTTTTAATCTTCAATGGAAATAATTACTAATTATATTCTAAAGTATTCTTCCTATATTTCCCTGAAGAACATATTTATAATATAATCAATTTATTACACGTGCAACTTGACATAAAAAAGCACAGGATAAACTAGTATTAATCACTAGATAGCTATGTATTGATAAAATTTTTAATAACTATATATTGATATAAATCAATTTTGGTCCTAAAATGGGTCATATAATTTGCTTTTTTATATTCACTCATATATATGCGTATAGGCTGCCACTTTGAGCAGTGTATACAAATCTCAGAGTCTAAAAGGAGCATTACTGGGTTGCTATTTGATGAATAAAAAATAAACAGTCCTGTTAAGAGATATTGTATCTTGACTCTCTTCAGAGTTGGGTTTTATCAATTGATAAAAATTACTGTGGTTGTATGAAGTATTTAGTATTATTCAGTGCAGTACATAAAATGTGAAACAAAGTTAGTTCTCTTCTCTGCTAACTCATTAAACCTTGTTTAAGTTTTTATTTTATTTTGTCTTTCTTTTAAATTATTGAACAATGCTATGAAATGGATCAATATGTTAAGAACTATAAATGTGACATATAAGCCTTAAGAATCAATAGTACTATTGTTCATATAAGGGAAAAGAATTTGAATTTATGGATACATTGATACTTAGATTACACATGTTTCACTTTATTTTATTTATTTTTGTTTCTTATTTTTCTTGACTTGAGGTTATATGTTCATTAAAAAAATACAGAAAAGATAAACAATAATAACAAAATAAAAATTATCCATAGCCCATCACCGTCCAAACCCAATGATTGTTAAGATTCTGACATACTCCTTTTTGTGGGTTTTTTAAATATAAAGTTCTAGTTGGAGTTCCCGTCGTGGAGCAGTGGTTAACGAATCCGACTAGGAACCATGAGGTTGCGGGTTCGGTCCCTGCCCTTGCTCAGTGGGTTAAGGGTCCGGCGTTGCCGTGAGCTGTGGTGTAGGTCTCAGACGCGGCTCGGATCCCTCGTTGCTGTGGGTCTGGCGTAGGCCAGTGGCTACAGCTCTGATTCAACCCCTAGCCTGGGAACCTCCATATGCCGTGGGAGCGGCCCAAGAAATAGCAAAAAAAAGACAAAAAAAAAAAAAATAAAGTTCTAGTTTTGTGTCTGTGTAATTTAGAATCCTAATGATTCACTTTATTTTGATATGCATTTTTCCAAATATTTTATCTTTAATAGGTATGTACCATACTCTTGCCTGTTTCTTCCTTCCCTGCCTTCCACCTTCCCTCTCTTTCTTCCTTTCTTTCTTTTCTTCCTTTCCTTCTTTCTTTCTTCCTTTGTTTCTTCCTTCCTTCCTTCCTTCCTTTCCTTCTTTCCTTCTTTCCTTCTTCCCTTCTTTCTTTCTTCCCTTCTTTCTTTCTTTCTTTCTGCACAATCACCTTCGTGTATAAAATATTTCAATTTTTAGTTGAATTCAGGATCAAAGCATGTAAATGTTTTGAGTTCTTTTGGTAAATATTGATTTTATTTTACAAGAGGATTGGACCAAAGTAAATTCCCAGCATATATATGAGAACAACTGTTTCCTCAGATTATGACTAGTATTGGAAATTGCCTGATTTTTTTGTTGTTGCTGTTGTTGTTGTTGCTGACTTGCTTGAGAGGTTAAAAATAGCTTATTTGGAGTTCCTTTCCTGGCTCAGTGGTTGACGAACTTGATTAGGATCCATGAGGATGTGGGTTTCATCCCTGACCTTGCTCAGTGGGTTAAGGATCTGACATTTCTATGAGCTGTGGTGTAGATCACAGACTGCTTGGATCCCACATTGCTGTGGCTGTGGTGTAGGTCAGCAGCTGTAGCTCTGATTCAACCCCTAGCCTGGGAACTTCCATATGCTGCAGGTGCGGCCCTAAAAAAGAGAAAAGAAAAAAAAAGGGGGGCTTATTACTTCAATCTGCTTTTTGCTGATAACTGATCATATTGTCTTTAAAAAGCTTTAAAAACATTATTTAGATCAGGCTGATCCACATAATGTATTTTTAGTACTAAAGTGTAATGAATTCTAAAAATTCTTTATTATTTTTCCCCTCAAAGTTTAATCTCTGTTACACTCTCTGGCTTTCTCCTATCAGAAGATGAACATAATTACAAAATTTGGAAATGGCTCAGTTTGGAAACAAAGCATGCATGTTAAATTTGTGGTGGTGCAAAAATGTGCACAATTCCTTCTGTAGAAGAAAAGATAATAAATAGAAAAATTTCTCTCTTCCATACCGCTTTGTGTTTCCAATCCACTAATCATTTTTAATAGATTCTATCTATTATTGTTTATTAGTATTTTCAGAAACTACACATAGTATTTTTTCTTTGGAATTTTTGCTTAATTGTTGTCTCGAAACACAGCAAATTAAAATATGCTCCTTTCTGAAATAAATGTTTGGTTTGCCTTCTTCACATAGATGCTGTTTTCTGGCAGTGCTTAACTGTTGATGGAAAATATAATTTGTTTATATGAAGCCTTATGGCCATTAGACAGATGGGTTTTTCATTTGAAAATTTAAAATTATTATTATTTTTTATCATTTATATATATATATATATTTTTTTTTCTACTGTACAGCATGGTGACCCAGTTCATTCCATGTTACATCATAAGTGACTAGACAGAGTTCCCAGTAGTAAACAGCAGGATCCCATTGCTAATCCATCCCGAAGGCAACATTGATTTTTTTAAAAGTTAGAAGCAAATGTGGCCTAAAAAATCCATTTGTAATTTCAGTTGCTTGTAGGACAGTATATTACTCAGGATGTGAGACAATTCAGCAAGTTGTTTTATAAGAAGGAAAAAGAACACTTAGATGCATACTGTAATTTCCAATATTAAAATGATCTATCTATTATATACTTTTCTTTAATTAATCTCTTTTGAGACAGTTAAAGATTATATTAGAAAGTCTCCTGTAAACTAATGTCTGTTCATTCAGATATTCCCCAAAGATTTTACAATTTGGGTTTTTTTGTCAACCAGGATTTCTGTGATCAAATTATATGGTGTGAGTAAAAGTGCTCTGTTTTCTTTCTAAGAGCAAATCTGTTGAATTTATATTGAAATAATTTTAGCACAGTTCAAATTATAAAAATACTATTTCTTCAGCCTTTCAGTTCTGTCTTTAAACTATCACTGATAGTTTAAAACTTGCTTTTTTGAAAGAGGTTACAAGTAAGTTTTTTCTACTTTGTAGATTACTCTTTACAAGAGAAATATATGTTCATTGTGGAAATAGAGGTAAGCAAAAATTTTACTAAAGATCACTCATAGCCCCACTATTCAGAAGTAACAGTAGCCCATGATTATAAGTAAGGTGGTATTTGGGGTTGGGGTTTATAAAGCTTATATATTTGGTGTTGACATATAAACACAGTGGAAGGTTTTTTGAGTTTTTAGTGCAACTTTTCAGATCTCCGTTTTTTTTGAAGACAGTAAAAAATGTTGGCCAAATTTTAATTTAGACATTTCCAATTCTGTGTTTTTGGCCCTTGTATTTAGTATGATTAATCTGTCCTTGTGGGAATGAGGCCTAGCTGCCTGTGTTTTATAAAGGAAAAATTTAATTTATCATTGTAACTACATCCAGCTTTGCAGCTGGTTCATTGCCAGCTCTTTACCACTTAACTGAGGTTGAATTAGACTAATAGTTTTGTGCACTGAACAGTGAGACTTTCAACTCCTTATAATGATTCATGTGTTAAAGCTGCTGTCTGTGCTCCATAATAATTTATGACTTTTCACTGAACCACAGAGCTTCCTTTCCTCTCAGCTAATCTTTTGATAAAATGTCCACTTTTTAATTTTCTAGATGGCCATTTGAAAGTTAACAAAATTCTTAGATTTGAAGTGGTCATTATTCGGAATAGATTAGATTGTGAGAAAATCTGATTTTTATGTTTATCATTTTTAATGTTTACTAAGATACTCATTTAGGAAATATATACTTTCACTGGAAAAATACCTTTTGCATAATTTCAGGGAAATTATTCATGTTTAAAGTGATTTTTTAATACAAATAAAAACTTCATTATGTCTTATTCCAGAATTTTGCTCTGAATAGCCAAAGCTGAGTTTTATAAATTTAGAAGTATTTATTGGTGTGATTTCATCTTGTATTTACCCAATTTTCTCTGTGTTATGTGGGCACATTGTGAGAGAAAATGGCTCAAACCAATATGTAAGGAACCTAAAATATGTATCCTTATTAATAATGCTGAAATATTTTATTTTAAAATACCCCAAGTTGAAATAGTAAGCCTATATTGTCAAAATATACATTAATTAAAATTATGGACTGGAAAATAACATCAGCAAATAAAAATTTTAATGTTTCTCTGGCAAAGACATATCAGTATAGACTCACATTTTATAGTAAAAAAATTTAGTTGAATATAAATAATAACTGAAGCATTATATTTCTTTTAAAAATAACTTGTGTTTGTATAAATATTTTTCAAGGGTCTTTTTTTTTTTTTGGCCGCACATATGGCATATGGGAGTTCCCAGGCAAGGGATTGAATCTGACCTATGCTGCAGCTGTGGCAACAGCAGACCCCTCTTAACCCACTGCCCTGGGTCTGGGTTTGAACTGGCACTGGGTCATTAACTGGCTATGACACAGCTGGAAGTCCCATATTTTTTTAACAGATGATTTTGACTTAAACTAAAATCATATTTCTCTTGGTTCTAATGGTTTTGGATGTGGTTCCTACATTTGATCTTCTTTAGCACAGTAGGTAAGTCAATATTTTTCAACATTAATGGCTGAGTGGAGAGAGTATAACTTCTTCAGTTTGTACTTTGACTTCCCTATTCACCTGGTAAAAGCACAGTAAGCATTTGTAGTGGATCCGCTGGATTGTTTTTTTAAACATGAATTACAACTTTTTACTTTCTGTGATTTTCAATATTGCAATGTCTGGAGGTTAAAAAATAAACAAAACAAAACACTTCCTATATGTTCTTATTGATAAGGTTCCAGGTACCATCTGGTTTCCTCTAATCTAGTCACTCATGGGAGACTTGAATTTGGGATTAAGTTGATTGGGCCGACACCATAATTGTTCTGTTTGAGTGATGTCAGAGGCAAGTATGGATTTAAGTAACCACTTTCTTGATCAGCAATCTTTTGCAATGGCAAGTGCAACATCTTCAAACACAACAGAAGTGGAATAGTTTTTGGGGCTGAGAACTTTCTTAGATGGTATACCTAGGGCTTACTGCTCCAGATCATTCAACAGTTTTTAAGCCACAACATAGATAGTAATATGTCCCTTTATGTATAACAGATTTCTTTGTTCTGTAATGAACCTGAAACAATTAAAAACCTTGCTAGAGTTTAAGGTATTCAAGGGAATTTTGATTATTCATTTCTGATGATGGAATGAAGAGATGCCTGTAATAATTTCATTTGTCATTTGACCCATGATTTAAGTCATAATGTAATATAATTACTAGCAAATAAGGCTCTTTTACTCAATAAGTTTTTGGAGAAGAAATATTGAATATATGAGGGGAAAATGTATATTCTTTTCTACTAATGTTGTTTTATAGAAAGTAATTACCTTATTCAGTGTTGCAATCAAGGTAAATATACACACATATAAATATTCTATAAACATACATTATCTGTAATGTTGGGGGGATTAATGCCACAAAAACTCTAAAGTAATACATTTGAGTAAAGCATAGTAGTAAATTTATATCACTTCATCACTGTCTTTACTGATCTGTCTAGTATGTAATTTATGATGATGTTCAGTTCCTTTGTAAAGCCTTCTAACTTCTCCTATTCTTGGCTTTCTAACCACTGCACACAGGCATGCATGAGTTCACATACACCTGTTTACCAATTTTGTATGTAATTATAGGTTATTGAGGTTAAGAATTATGTTTTGGACTTCCCATCATGGCTCAGCAGGAACGAACCCAACTAGTATCCAGGAGGATGTGGGTTTAATCCCTGGTCTCACTCAGTGTGTTGAGGATTCAGCATTCCCATGAGCTGTAGGCATGGCACAGATGTGGTTCATATCCTGCATTGCCATGGGCTGTGGCATAAGCCACAGCCTGGGATTTGACCCCTAGCCTAGGAACTTCCATATGTCGAGGATGTGACCCTAAAAAGACAGAAAAAAGGAATTGTGTTTTTCTTTTTTTTCTACAGTTGATTTATTTTTACATTTTTAAATTGTTATTTCCTCAATACGATTTTTTTTCCCTACTGTACAGCATGGTGACCCAGTTACACATACATGTATACTTTCTTTTTTCTCACATTATCATGCTCCATCATAAGTGACTAGACAGTTCCCAGTGCTACATGGCAGAGTCTCATTGCTAATCCATTCCAAAGACAATAGTTTGCATCTGTTAATCCCAAGCTCCCAATCCACCCCAAACCCTCCCCCTCCCCCTTGGCAACCACAAGTCTATTCTCCAAGTCACTGATTTTCTTTTCTGTGGAAAGGTTCATTTGTGCCATATATTAGATTCCATATATAAGTGATACCATATGGTATTTGTCTTTCTCTTTCTGACTTACTTCACTCAGGATGAGAGTCTCTAGTTCCATCCATGTTGCTGCAAATGGCATCATTTTGTTCTTTTTTATGGCTGAGTAGTATTCCATTGTGTATATATACCACATCTGCCTAATCCAATCATCTGTTGATGGACATTTGGGTTGTTTCCATGTCTTGGCTATTGTGAATAGTGCTACAATAAACATGTGGGTGCATGGGTCTTTTTCAAGGCAAGTTTTGTCCGGATATATGCCCTAGAGTGGGATTGCTGGGTCATATGTTAGTTTTATATATAATTTTCTAAGGTACCTCCATACTGTTCTCCATAGTAGTTGTACCAGCCTACCAAAAAAAAAAAAAGAAAGGATTTGTGTTTTATTATCATCTTTGAATTCATAGTATTTAAAATATTTTAGCTTTTTTTTTAAAGTATTGATTGAATTGAACAGATGAAGGAATAGGAAGAAGCAGACTGTGAAGAGGGCAGCATAGTGAACTACACTGACTAATGGATAAGGAGTCTGGACTCACAACTCAGTGATTTAAAATAATTATTTCTTTAAATTCTGTGCATTTATGGGCAATTCCTCTGTTTCATTATTGTTGACTGGGTCTCTGAAATAGCTGTATAATCCAAAATAACTTCATTTACGTGTTTGGCAGTTGCTTCTGGTCTTGGCTGAGCAAGAAATAATGGTAAACACTGAAGATCTCTTAAGTTTCTGTTCCAGAAGTTGTAATGCCTGACTTCTGCTGCACTTTACTGGTCAGAACAAGCTTCATCACCTGCGAAGATTCAAGGGGAAGGTAATGGATGTCAGCTTTTAAGTAGTAAAGTTACATTTGACTCTAGGCCAGCCTTAATGCTTCTAACGATGGAGATTACAGAGTCACTCATGAACCATAAAAAGGATGAAGAGAGGAAGATATGAGAGAGAAAATGGGAGAGAGTATAAGACATGGACTATGTAGCAGTTTGGAGCTGTTTACATCAGTGAAGAGTTAAGGAAAAAGAAGCAAATTCTCTTTCAGAAAATAGGGCCTTCTACCTCTAACCATCTCTGTCAATGGGCTAACAGTAATTTGGAGACAGGAAAATGAGAGATTCATAACTGAGAAATTCCTCCATTGTTTATGTAGAACTCAGTTGTTTGTCCCTTCACCCCCAGCGACAAGGGAGGCTGAGAAGTGTACCTTGAGAGCTGTGTGCCCACAAGGAAAAAGAAAGGTGATTTAGTTAATACACAGCTGTCTCTACCACATAGAAGGCAGATAACATATGGTTAAAAAAATGATTTATCCAAAGTCTCTGAGAGCAAAGATGAACAATTTTAATAAAATTAAAAAAACAGTTGTAAGTTTATAAAACAGTTGAAGTTTATAAAAGATTAGGAGTGTATCTGTAGTCACTTTTATATAAAATAAATGCATTGGTTTTCCCAGAAGCTTACTTAATTTCAGCTTTAGTTGCATTTACTTTTCCAGGTGGAAAATTATCTGTTGTTGACATAGCAAATAATGTAGTCCCATGGCTTATTATGTGTTATTATTTTTTTTTTTTTAGCTCTTTCAGACTTAGTGTTCAAATATCATAGCCATCTAGGTAATCTCAAAAAAGAACATTGTGGCAGAAAAATAATTCAATAAAATAGAATTTGACCTAAATTTGGATATAAAGTCTCAAACATATTACTATAAAATTAAAGAAGAATAATACAGAACTGCTATGTAGATTTTAAGAATATTACTGAGTCTTTAAGGGAATGGTGAGATATTTTATATAATTGAAGTGCCACCACAGACACTTTCCAGTTGTTTACCCTTGAGTAGATTACTTAGTATTCTGGGACTCAGTTTCTATAATCTGTGAAATACAGAGGAGGTTAAGCATTTACATTTTTATTTTATTTTATTTTATTTTATTTTCCCACTGTACAGCAAGGGGATCAAGTTATCCTTACATGTATACATTACAATTACATTTTTTCCCCCACCCTTTGTTCTGTTGCAACATGAGTATCTAGACAAAGTTCTCAATTCTACTGAGCAGCATCTCCTTGTAAATCTATTCTAAGTTGTGTCTGATAAGCCCAAGCTCCCGATCCCTCCCACTCCCTCCCTCTCCCATCAGGCAGCCACAAGTCTTTTCTCCAAGTCCATGATTTTCTTTTCCGAGGAGATGTTCATTTGTGCTGGATATTAGATTCCAGTTATAAGTGATATCATATGGTATTTGTCTTTGTCTTTCTGGCTCATTTCACTCAGGATGAGATTCTCTAGTTCCATCCATGTTGCTGCAAATGGCATTATGTCATCCTTTTTTATGGCTGAGTAGTATTCCATTGTGTATATATATGACCTCTTCCTAATGCAATCATCTGCTGATGGCCATTTGGGTTGTTTCCATGTCCTGGCTGTTGTGATTAGTGCTGCAATGAACATGCGGGTGCATGTGTCTCTTTTCAGTAGAGTTTTGTCCGGATAGATGCGGGGTCATATGGAAGTTCTATGTATAGATTTCTAGGTATCTCCTAACTGTTCTCCATAGTGGCTGTACCAGTTTACATTCCCACCAAGAGTGCAGGAAGGTTCCCTTTTCTCCACACCCCCTCCAGCACTTGTTATTTGTGGACTTATTAATGAGGGCCATTCTGACTGGTGTGAGGTGGTATCTCATGGTAGTTTTGATTTGCATTTCTCTCATAATCAGGGATGTTGAGAATGTTTTCATGTGTTTGCTGGCCATCTGTATATCTTCCTTGGAGAGCAGTCTATTCAGGTCTTTTGCCCATTTTTTCCATTGGTTGATTGGCTTTTTTGCTGTTGAGTTGTATAAGTTGCTTATATATTCTAGAGATTAAGCCCTTGTCAGTTGCATCATTTGAAACTATTTTCTCCCATTCTGAAAGTTGTCTTTTTGTTTTCTTTTGGGTTTCCTTTGCTGGGCAAAAGCTTGTCAGTTTGATGAGGTCTCATGGGTTTATTTTTGCTCTAATTTCTATTGCTTTGGGAGACTGACCTGAGAAAACATTCATGATGTTGATGTCAGAGAGTGTTTTGCCTATGTTCTCTTCTAGGAGTTTGATGGTGTCCTGTCTTACATTTAAGTCTTTCAGCCGTTTTGAGTTTATTTTTGTGCATGGTGTGAGGGTGTGTTCTAGTTTCATTACTTTGCATGCAGCTGTCCAGGTTTCCCAGCAATGCTTGCTGAATAGACTGTCTTTTTCCCATTTTATGTTCTTGCCTCCCTTGTCAAAGATTAGTTGACCATAGGTGTCAGGGTTTATTTCTGGGTTCTCTATTCTGTTCCATTGGTCTGTCTGTCTGTTTTGGTACCAGTACCACACTGTTTTGATGACTGTGGCTTTGTAATATTTCTTGAAGTCTGGGAGAGTGATGCCTCCTGCTTGGTTTTTGTTTCTCAGGATTGCTTTGGCGATTCTGGGTCTTTTGTTGTTCCATATAAATGTTTGGATTGTTTGTTCTAGTTCTGTGAACAATGTCATGGGTAATTTGATAGGGATTGCATTGAATCTGTAGATTGCTTTGGGTGGTATGGCCATTTTTACAATACTGATTTTTCCAATCCAGGAACATGGAATATCTTTCCATTTCTTTCCATCTTCTTTGATTTCTTTGATTATAGTTTTATAGTTCTCGGCATATAGGTCCTTTACCTCCTTGGTCAGGTGTATTCTGAGGTATTTGATTTTGTGAGGTGCAATTTTAAAAGGTATCGTATTTTTGTATTCCTTTTCTAATATTTCATTGCTGGTATACAGAAATGTGACTGACTTCTGAATGTTAATCTTATATCCTGCTACTTTGCTGAATTTGTTGATCAGTTCAAGTAGTTTTTGGGGTTGAGTCCTTAGGGTTTTCTATGTATAGTATCACGTTGTCTGCGTACAGTGACAGTTTTATCTATTCTCTTCCTATATGCATGCCTTTTATTTCTTTTGTTTGTCTAATTGCTGTGGCTAGGACTTCCAAAACTATGTTGAAGAGCAGTGGTGAGAGTGGGCATCCCTGTCTTGTTCCAGATTTGAGTGAGAAGGCTTTCAGTTTTTCCCCATTGAGTATTATATTTGCTGTGGGTTTGTCATAAATGGCTTTGATTATGTTCAGGAATGTTCCCTCTATACCCACTTTGGTGAGGGTCTTGATCATGAATGGATGTTGGACTTTGTCAAATGCTTTTTCTGCATCTATTGAGATGATCATATGGTTTTTGACTTTTTTTTTGTTAATGTGGTGTATGACGTTGATTGATTTGCGTATGTTGAAGCATCCTTGTGAACCTGGGATGAACCCTACCTGGTCATGGTGTATGATTTTTTTGATATGTTGTTGGATTCGGTTGGCTAGCATTTACATTAATTAGTCCTCAATGCCCTTTCTAACTAAGATTTAAAAGGTATTTCAGAATAAAGGGAGGCTTTAAATATCTTGTGCACCAAAGAGTGCAGCAGAAATCTCTCTTCCATTAGGTAGGACTAAACCAAAAACATTACAGACACATGGGTATGTGTAGAATTTCTTTTCTGGGAAAGGAAATAAGAGTTACTGGAAGCATAATGAAATAATTAATATTCTATATCTGTAAAGCACTTAGCATAGTGCCTGATACAAAAAGAGAGCTCATTAAGTTAATTAACTTATAGCTATTAGAAAATCATCTAAGAACACTTCACAGGCCTCACATTCAAAAAGTTGTTTCTTATTATTCTATCACCTAGAAAAATCCTTCTAGGTCAGTTACCATTTGGACCACAACTTTACATGTAAATATATCCCATTGAGATAGGTTACTAGGAAAGGAAGAAGAAATTTTTATATTTATCTACTTCTTCCCCTCCCTGTTGCTTATTACCCTTTCCTCCTTTCCTTCGTTCCCTCCTTTAGCCCTATAGATCCACAGTTATGAATTTAACCTAGGCAACCTGCTTTCAGAGCCCAGGTTCCAAATTACTCTTCTTCTTTTTTTTTTGTCTTTTTGCCTTTTCTAGGGCCGCTCCCGTGGCATATGGAGGTTCCCAGGCTAGGGGTCCAATCAGAGCTGTAGCCACCAGCCTATGCTGGAGCCACAGTAATGCGGGATCTGAGCCGCGTCTGCGACCTACACCACAGCTAATGGCAACGCCGGATCGTTAACCCACTGAGCAAGGCCAGGGATCGAACCTGCAACCTCATGGTTCCTAGTCAGATTCCTTTAACCACTGCGCCACGACGAAACTCCCCAAATTACTCTTCTATGCTGACTCTTTCAAGTACCTTCCATAGTTCCTTGTACATAGATACTCTGAAAATGTGGGTTGTTGGTAAAATACAATTTTTGGCTTTTTCTTCTGCCTGTTTAAAAAATTCTTATAGGATTCAAAAATTTCCATTTACCCTTATTAATATCATAAACATTTTTGACATATGTGCTTGCTAATGCAGCATTGTCCGTTGTCTTTCAACCAATGTTTTATTTATTTTCGTTACTCAGAAGAATTATCATTGAACCCTCCCTTTTTCTTATCCCCCAAACCCATCAATAATCAAACCTTGCTTTTTTTCTTCCTAAGAGCTCTCAGATATGTTCTGTCTCTCCATCTCCATCACCAGTACCCTATTTAAAGTTGCCAGTATCATGTCCTTGGACCTCTGTAGTAGCCTCCTAATGAATCTTTTCACATTACTCTTGATCATTCCAGTACAATCCATTTTTTCTTGCAAGAAAATGATCAGTTTAAAAATGCAAGTGGGTTTTGGCTATTCTGCTAATTATTGGTCACGATTTATTCAGGAAAGAGATGTCATTTCAAATAGTGCAAATGTAGAGATTATAACAAAAGAGTCACTCTACAGTTTGGTCACAGTTAGGACCGATAGAAAATACTAAGAAACATAAAGATAGACAAAAGTGGAAGCTGATTATCATTCCTCAGACTGAAGGATCAAGGGGAGGGAGATATATTACCACAGCTCACTAAGAGCTGGCCTAACGAGAAGAGTCCACACAGCAAGGACTGTAATTTTGGAGAGGCCAGGTAATACGAGTGCAGTAGCAGTGAAACAAGGAGGAAATATCTTGATTTTAATTTCTTCTCTAATCTTAACTCTCCTGTCAGTATCTCCTACTGGTGAAATCTAACTGGAAACTTGAAGGCAAGCAACCAGGATAATTTAGTCTACAGGGGTCAGCCTGAGGTAAGGAGAAGAGAGTTGGGCAGATAATGTGAAAAATAAGCAGTACACTGTAAGACCAAATCTTTGATCTGTCATGGAGAAGAATCCTACAAGAGCCTTTTCCTCTCTTGTCAGGCTCATCCTTGGCCACTTTCCTCCTGTTTCACTATCTCCAGCCATACTTGGATCTTTAATTTTCTTGAATATACTGTGCTCATGTCTATCTCAGTGCCTTTACACATGCTGTTCTCTGTCTAATGAGTTCTTGTGCAACTTTTCACTTCCTTAAATCTTAAGCTTTCAGAGTTCAGCTCAGAAGACACATCGTCAAGGAAGTCTTCCTTAACTATCCAGACTAGGTCCTATCCATGTGCAATATAATTGCATCCTGTTCTTCTTCTTCTTTAGAGTGATAGCACCTATCATTCTAATTAGATATGTACATACCTATTAATTAAGAGAGTGTTTGTAGTCCTGAATATGAACAGAGATTTTTGTTTTTATGTTTGCCATGTTTTTCTTATTTCCCAATACCTTGCTCAGCTTTCTGCACATAGTAGGCACCCAACAAACATGAATGAATGAATAAATGAATTTTACATGATTTATCCAAAAATATAAAAAATTGTGTATGCATGTTTAATATCAAAACCACATATGAAATAGCATGGGGAAAGAATAATCTTGAATGAGTTTTCTTCTGTTGTGTCTATTATTGTGGTAGTGTTCTGTTTATTTAGGAGACTGTAAAAAAAAGATGTGACTTATATTTAAATCTTACTTCTTTCCTGCCTGTTAGAATAGACTGAATGATTACTTTTTGTAAAGCCAGAGTGTGGCAGAGTGCTTGAGTGGTTAGTATTTTCAAGGGCAGTATTGTGACAGAATGTACTCTAGATTATATTACTGTACCTTTTCCAGTTCCTCACCATTGTTTTATGTGCACGCACCCTCTTAGTGTTTGGTAGAAATTTTTTTTTGGGGAAAAAGCCATTGTGATTCATACCTTACCTCCAAATATCCCTGCTCCTTGCCTACTCCCGATTATTTGTACCTACAAACTAGATGAAGCTCCTCCAAGAGAGGGTTTCCCTGGGTAGAGCTACATGAAAAACCTGTTTGCTTGTTTGTTTTTTTGTTTTTTTTAACACAATGCATCATGCAAGAATTGTATTATTCCATGTGGTATGCAAACATTAAACATGGCAATTATTTGGTCTTCTGCTAAATCTACTGTAGGTAATAATCTTCTCTATTTGATAGCCATTTAAAGTACAATAGTGAAATAATTCTCAGTGTTATCACAAAGTGAATGCACTATACACAAAATAGCCAAAGAATGCATTGGATATCTGTCATATCCCATGATCATTGGGGTTCCTCAGACTTATTTTCTTGGACCTTTTGCTTCATCTACTCCCATTACACACATCCACTTGTGCATACACACAAGCATGCATGTCACTTCTAAGTCTTTTTTTTAAATCTCCACACTTATTTATTTCTAAATTTTATTATAGTTGATTTACCCCAGTGCCAGATCTTCTCCTCTTTGGCTCTAGATCCTTATTTCCAAGTGCTTTTCTCCCTTTTCCCAACACTACGCTTATATTTTTACTCTCAGTAAATGGATGACCACTTACATAGTTTCCGAAACCTTGGTTCTTGGACTCATCCTTAAATTCTCTCTCTCCATATCTAACCAACCACCAAGTCTTTTCAATTTGAATTCCAAAATGTTTCATTAATTTTGCTTCATCATTCTTTCCCCATTGCTATTTCATTGGGTCAGTTTCTCAATATCTTAGTAAAGTAAATTTCGCATAGTCTTGTTCCCTTTTCCTCTTCACCATGGTCTGTCTTCTGGAAGAGATAGCCACCCACAAAAACAAGATTTATATCACTTTATTGCTCAAAAAGTATTTATTGTACCTTTAACTTCTCTTTGTTTACTCCTTAGTAAGCTGTACATAAAAAGTTCTTTGTGTGAGTCCTCTCTACCATTCTAATCTATCCTGAACTTATCATCTGTCATCTCCTAGCTCACACAAGGGTTGTATATTGACATCTTATTGACATTAGTTACCGTATGCTTTCTATGACCTTGTTTAGTGATGGAAGAACTCAGAAGTCCTTTGAAAACTTGGATTTCTTTGCTTATCTTCAAGGCAGCTTAAAGGCTAATTCTTGGCATATTCCAGACCTCATCTTATTAAACTATCTGCCATTTGGTCTTTCAGGAAATGATATTAATGAGAATTATGCTAAAAATACTTATTCTTGTCTTTCTTCCCTTATGAGACGATTTGTTTAATCATTTACTCAATTATTCAGTAAGCCATTTCTCAATACCTACTATGTTCTGAACAATGAATATAAAGATAAATACTTTTCCAATAAGAAACACTGTCTAGTAGAAAAGATGAATAAATAACTATCTGTAAGGGTTGATGGTACCCTACCTTGAGTCTAAGCTGTAGATGTGTTTGTAAATGTCTGGCAAATGTGGAGGATTGGCTTCTCAGGAGGAAAATAAATATGTACATTGCTGTAATTTTTTTGCCTTTTAAAAAATTATTAAAGACTATTTCAAGAAGTTCTTTTTCAAGCTTTTACTTTTTCAAAATACTTCTTTAAATTTTGAATGTTTTGTTTGTAAATAGTCCTAGAAGTTCTCAAAAGAATTCAGAAATCACAAGTGAGATGTAATGAGTGTGAGTTTTACAGCTTTTCTTGAGTGTTCCCTGGCATAGGTGCTGCTGAATAATTAAAATACAAACTAAAATATAAGAAGCAACAAATTGAGCCACAAATTGAAAAAAGTTGTCCTTTAGTACTTAGACTAATAAATAATGTAATGTAATTATCCTGCACAATCAAGCGTATGTGCACAAAATGTCCTAGTATATTTATAGAAATAATGAGTTGAATTATTTTGTATAGGAACTTAATAATTTATCTTAGCAGTTGTCTAAAAATACTGACAAATTCTGTCTCAACCATTTGCTTTTCATATCACAAACTAATTTTTATACTAATGGTTAAAGTAATAACTTACCACTTGTACAGGCAGCTGGGGGTTAACTCTGTCCCCCAATTTTTTTTCCTACTAATATTTTATAAATGATTTTTTGAGATACTTTTATTAACAAGAGACAATTTCAAAAAAGAGCAATAAAAATCAAAATGTGCTGCCCAGGTCAAAGTTGCTATAATTTTTCAGAGTTTAGTTTGTGGTTTCATATGTACTCTCTAAGGGTAAGTTATAAATCAAAGAGCTGGAAGGGAATTTATGGGATAACTTGGTTCCCTTAAGCATGCACAAGCCAAACTTATCTAAAATTACACTCTCATTAGAATCTCTTCTGAGGACAAAGTGGCCACAGCCTTGCCTCCATAAAGTACTTAATTACCCTTGGAGTTTATACGATGTTCTTTATTAAGAGTGTGAATACTACTTGGCCCCTTTGTTGATAATCAAACCCAATTCCTTTTCACTTTTTGGCAGGTGCTTACTGGTCACTATTCTTCATCAACCTGAAAGCATTTATGGTTATTAAAATTTTTTTTTGTCTTGGAGTTCCTGTAATGGCTCATTGGAAATGAATCTGACTAGTATCTATGAGGATGCAGGTTTGATCCCTGACCTCAAATCAGTGGGTTAAGGATCCAGCTTTGCCATGAGCTGTGCTGTAGGTCACAGACACAACTTAGATCTGGCATTGCTGTGGCTGTGGTGTAGGCCAGTGGCTACAGCTCCAATTCCATCCCTAGCCTGGGACCCTCCGTATGCCATAGGTATGGCCCTAAAAAGACAATTAATTAATTAATTAATTAATATTATCATTTATAAAAAATAAAATAAAATTTGTTTTATCTTGTATTTGCAAGATTAAATAATAGCAAAAAACCAAAACTAAAGATTTTTTACACTTTTCTTTTAGAACTTGTTTTCTTATTTCTTTTTTTGTGTGTCTTTTAGTCTCACTGTAATTTAAAATGCTAAAACAAAATCTGAAGATGTTTCTCCTTAACAAGGTCAAGAGCAGGCTTCTTCCAGTTCATTTGACAGAAATCTGTCAAGCATTCATTTCATTCTGAGCCAGCATTCTAGTTGTTAAACGTACAGTGCTAAATAAGAGAGCCTCTGACCTCTAGGCAAACTATAACTGCCAGGACAGCAGAGTAGGAAGCAGGCAATATAGCGGGTCAGGAATGCTAAGTGGGAGTTCCTGTTGTGGCTCCGTGGATTAAGAACCTGACATAGTACCATGAGGCTGTAGGTTTGATCCCAGGTCCCACTTAGTTGGGTTAAGGATCCAGCCTGGCCACAAGTTGCAGGGTATATCGCAGATGCAGCTTGGATACGGTGTTGCTGTGGCTGTGGTGCAGACTGGCAGCTGTAGCTCCAGTTCTACCACTGTCCTCTGGGAACTCCCATATGCCACATGCGTGACTGTAGAAAGAAAAAAATGCTAAAAGGGGTAGGTAGTGATGGCCTTAGGCTGTTAAAGCAGTGAAGCACCTATGATGACTTGATGCCATTTTTAAGAATTTTCTACATTCTTCATGCAGTGTAGAAATGGCTCAAAACAAGTGAAAACTGCAACTTTAGCTATGTGCACTTAAAATAGAGAAACAGACAAGTAAAACCTTGATTTATGCTGTGGCATTCTCTATAAATAGCCTTTTGATTTAGAGATATACTTTTCTGATTGATTCCTCACCCAATTCCTCATAAAGCTTTGGGAAACAGGAAAAATATATCAGGTCTTATTCCAATACAAATGCAAATATGATCCCTAAAATAAACAATTTTAAGAAAGAAAGGATAGTCATAAATTGTAAAACATAATATATTTTTCCAGTGTTTACTCTTGACAAGAGAAGATGAATATATTTGGCTTTCTTTTTCCCCCATGACTCTTCTACCTGTACATGATTATATGTGTACACATACATAATACCTATTTTGTTGATGGTGTTGACTGTCAGATAGTCACCACGTGTTCAACTTTTCACTTTGTGAATATCGTCCTTAAGTTTATTCTATTTATTTTATTCTATTCTTTACTGAATATAAAACTAAATTTTAGTGCTTACTTAAGTGATGAGTGTTTGTTATGGCACCATATACCCTTTAGGTATATAAAGGTGTGACCATAGGTTCTAATTTTCCTAAGATCTCATTTTCACTTGTGTTTCTAGCATAATTAATAGCTTGTCTTTTCATGCTCAAAAGTATGGTCAATTAAATGATACATTACATGGCTGCCTTCCATAAGGTAAACTTCAGGGCGGCTGAACTAATGAGAGATAAGGAAGGAGTTAGCATGATGCAGTAACATAAAAGCATTTAAAGTACCTTTTGAAATTAGTAAAAGTCATACATCTTGTCCTTTTTCCTAAATAGGTCTGACTTTTTTTTTCTCCAAGTACCTTTTGAAATTAGTAAAAGTCATACATCTTGTCCTTTTTCCTAAATAGGTCTGACTTTTTTTTTCTCCCCTTGAGACTTACCCCTGACTGTATTTAAGTGATGTGGGGAGGTGAAGGTATATCGAGGGTCTGGGTTCCTGTAAATCCATATAAAAGATAAACTAGAAACATATTATCTCAATCTGGCTCCATTTGAACAAAATAATTTAGAATGACAACATCCCACCAATTGTTTATGAAAATTTTTTTTCATGCTGATTATTTGATTTCTGTGTGATTAGTGCTATACTTTTCTGAGTTGTCTATAGATAGCTTTGTCCTCTATCAAAATATCAATGCATAGGCCTCTAATGTAATAAAATAATTACATGGTACTACCTTTTTACACTAAGATTTTGTAGATACTGGTATGTCTTACTTTTTCACAGTTACTGTCTTATCCAGACAAGGCCTAAAATTACTTTTGTTTTAGGTATACATTAAGTATTAATTGTTGTATTTATATGTTTATGTATCATATACAGGCTTATTTTAGTTAGTGGCAGAAATTAAGAAGTTCTCCTGGAAATAAATTGTGGTAGTAAAGTTGCTTGAGCTGGGGAGAGGAAGGGGTTATTATATAGGCAGTCAATGGTACCATAAGTTTTTTTCTTCTTGGAGAAGTAGGATGATTGGAAGCCTACTTATGAAAACCCTATGTATTAGTTTTCTAAGGCTCCCATAACAAAATACCACAGATTGGGTGACTTAAACAATAGAAATTCATATTATCAAAGTTCTAGAGGCTAAAAGATTAAGGTGGTAGACTGATTGTTTCTGCTGAGGCTTCTCTCCTTGGCTTATAGGTCACCATCTTCTTGCTGCATCTTCATATGATCTTTCTTCTATGTATATGCACCTCTGGTGTTAACTTTGTTTGTCCAAAGTTCCTCTTTTTATGAAGATACAAGCCATATTAGGTTAGGGCTCATGCTAATGACCCCATCTAACCTCATTACTATCTTTAAGGACTCTTATCCCCACACACAGTCATATTTTCAGGTAATGGAGGTTAGGGCTTCAATATAATGACCTGGGAAGTAGGAAATTCATTTGCTGGAATGAGTGAAACAAAATACTGTAGCACCAAAATTTGAAGGCAATAATGAGTCAAAGTCTGAACTACTCCAGGAAAATTCTGGGAAGTTGTTTTACAGTTTAGATGACCTATATTATTGGAACAAAAATTTCTTTCATTGCTTATGCTTAAAGAAGGTCTAGTGCCTGTAAAGATTTATTTTACCTGAATATAGGAATAGCTCGTTTCAGTGGTTTCTTTTGGTATGTTTTATATCTTCCCCAAATACCTTATTTATATAATAAAGATGCTAAAACTCAGAATAAACCTATTGAAATATCTATAAACAACTAAGTACTCCTGTGGTCCTAAGAAATTGAACTTACATTTTTAAATGTTAGCTTATTCATTTAAGTCTTATTACTTCCAAGTCTTATGAGAGGATGAACATTTCTAATTCGTTTAAGTCTTAATTTAGTCATTTTAGTTAAATATTCTTGTTAGAGATGAAAGAGCAGAGATTAAATGAATATAAACTCTAGAACCAAAATATCTGGGTTAAAAACCCAGCTCTGGCACTTACAAGCTAAGTTACTTTAAGCTGATACTAATTCTGTCTGTGCCTCAGTTACCTCCAGTGTAAATTGGGGAAAACACTAGTACTTCACAGGGTTACTGTGAAGATTAAATAACTTAATGTATGAAGCACTTGGAATAGTGTTAAGCATAGTAAACATTACTCCAGTAGGAAATCATTAGATTAATTGGATATGTGAAATGATTGGATCACTTACGGAAATATTGTGGAGAGAGATCTTGAAATTTTTTGACCATTAGAGCAGGAATTAATATTTATCATCCCTTTTATAATTTCTTTCTTTTTCCATGTGATGAATGTGAGGGCTGCAAAAACATAGGTTTTTAACAATTTTAACTCTGAAGTCAGACCAATCTGGATTTGAATCAGTCTTGGCCACTTACTAACAATGTGACTTGGGGTAAATTACTTAACCTTTCTAAAACTTGTCTCCTTCAACTAAAAAAAATGAAGAGAATAACAGTATCTCCTTTATAGAATTCCTTTGTGTTTCAAATGGAATAATAATTGTAAAGCATTTTATCAGCAGTATCTGGCTCCTGTTAAGTGTTCAATAAATGTTAGTTACAATGGTAACTTAGTACACTCTTGCCTAGGATCATGGACATGGTATTATTTGAAACACTTAGACCTCTCAGTTTTAAAGGTATGTTTCATATTTACCAAGAAAATAATTTCCACTTTTCAAACTCTGTAAATACTGTTTACTTCTAACCATGCCTTCCTTTGATGGCTTCTACCAACCGTTAAATGCAGTAATTTTAAAGAGCGATTAAAAACTGCTTCAGCTTTCATTCCTACTTTGATATAGGCAGATAGTTTTGTAGCATTCAGTAAGACACTTGAGAGACTTTTGCTTCTGGAAAGATAAGAGTAGATGTACTTTTCCCTAATTTTCCCACTAAGCTCAATTAAAACTTCAGGACATTATATATGAAATAATATAAGATTGAATTACGTCTGGCTAGGGGTCCCAGGATGCAAGAAACAACATTTTAAGTTCCCTGAGTTTTCTTTTTGCCACATATATTCCAGATAGGGTACTGGATAACTGGCAGCTTAAGAAGTGCCATTGGGCACAGAATATAAAAAAGGTCGAACAAAAGCCTTTTCCTCAAGCTTAAAGGAGCAAGGAAAAAACAGTGGACACCTAGCAAGTCAGAAAACTTTTAAAACAATAACTTCTTTAACTCTAGTCAGATATCCAATAGCATATTAGAAGTTGTGATTCTGCCTCTGCTCACACCCACTCACTCTCTAGGGAAAAGACTAGACTCACATATATTACTTTTAGATAGGTGGTATTTTTAATATTGTTTCACTTATAATATTTTTAACTATTGTTAAAATAGTGCTAATTATTTTATAATGTTTATTATTCTTTGATCAATAAATCATCTGGAAGTACATTTTAAAATATGACAACATATGGTGTTTTTCACTTTGCATTGATTACTTACTCTATCTTGTTTTTGTAAAGAATATGGTTTGTATGATGCCAGTTCTTAAAGTTTGCTAGGAAGCTTCAGAAGCATTTTGCATAAATTCAGTATGTTTGAAGAAGATTCATATTTTTTACTTTTTGGGTGGAACATTCAACATGATCTATTTAGAGCAACTTTGTTAATTTTGTTTTCCAGTCTCTCTCTCTATATATATCTTTTCTAATTTTTTGTCCACTTCATCTACTATTTATCAAGAGAGATATGTATGCTAAAATATCACGTAGTGGATAATTTGTCAATTTCTTCTCATACTTCTGTTATCTTTTAAAATTTACTTTCAACTTATTTCACTAGGTGCATATAAATTAAGAATTGTTTGTTTTCAAATTCGATGTTCAATTTTATAGTGACCATCTTTCTTTAAAAATATTTTTTGCCATTATATTTACTTTACCTGGTTTTAATACAGCTATTCCAGCTTTCTTTTGCTTGGTATTTGCCTGGCGTATCTTCTTCATTCTTTTAGCTTTTGATATTTCGTTTTTTTATATTATATGGGTCTCATAAACAAAATTTAACAGGACCTTAATTTTTTTAAAAATTACTTTTGTTTTAATGAAGAATTACTTTATGTTTATAATGATCACTGATAATCTTTTGATTAGTTGTAACATTTTATTTTGGGTTTTCTCTTTGCCTCAACTTTTCTGTTTCTTCTAACTCCTTTCTTGTTACTTTATCATTTTTTCACTTTGCTTATTTTTTTTTTTTGCCCATAGAGAAGTTTTTAAGTTTTATTGGTTATACTTAACACTTTTTGCAATTGTACCTGGATTTTGAATTCATAGTTGCTGTTTCTCATTCCTGTGATTTTTGTGTTACATTTCTGGAAAATTCTTTGCTTTTATTTCTTTTAATAATTGTCTCATCCCAGTTTCTTCTATTATTTCCTTTGGAAGTCTTAGACATGTGCTTTCTTAATCTCTCATGTTTATTTACCATAGTTCTTTCTCTTGACTACATTTTGGATAATTTCTTTGAATTTTTCCTTTGGTTCACCAATTCTCTCTTTAGATTTTCACTTACTTCTTTCAGCCACCTTTGCATTTAATTAAATTATTTAAGTTTTATTCTCTACCCAAGATTTTTCAGACAACAGAGGTGTCATAAATTCAACTATAGATCCACGAGGGTTACTTTATGGTTATGAATTTTCAGGAGGGTCCTCCCCTCCCTCCTGCCCCATACCTCATCCTCATCTGAGTCCTGGCTTGAGACAAGTAAACTTCTTTGCTACCTCCTTATGGATGGCAGATTTTATTTTTTCTTCACTTCATAGTGATAGATTTCCCACTTTGAGCAAGTCCTGAGCATTATCACAAGCGCCCTGCATGCTGGTCAGACTTTAGAGAAAACTAGGGTATCCAGGGTTGACCAAAACCTCTCAGAGAGAAAACCTACTTGACTTGACTCTCAAGTTTCCTGTGCAGCTATGTGGGGACTCCACAAATCCTTTTGTTCCTTTCTTAGTTTTTATCTCACCTATACATTTAGAATTAAACTATGCTCTATGTCCCATGATGAACTGTAATGGAAAAGAATAAAAGAGTGTATATGTCTATATAACTGAATCACTTTGCTGTACAGCAGAAATTGGCACAACACTGTAAATCAGTGATAGTTCAATTTAAAAAATAATAGATTTGGATTGCCCTGGTGGTGTTGTGAGTTAAGGTTTTGGTGTTGTCACTGCTGTGAATTGGATCACTGCTGTGGTGTGAGTTTGATCCCTAGCCCAGGAACTTCCACTTGCTGCAGGCGTGGCCAAAAGAAAAAAAATAATAATAAATTTAAAATTAAAACTATATATACATATTTGTTTGCCATTTTAGTTGATTTCATCTAGCAAGTAGTTCATTGTATCTGATACTGGTAAAAATGATATTTTAGACCTGGCCTCTTATTCTTGTAATTTCACTTCCTCTGCAAAATCATTATTCCTTGCTATAATTTCTGTGTTAGTGGGTGTCTCTCTTATAAACTGACATCACCATACCCTTCTGGCAATGAGTCAGCTAGTTGGGGGTTAAGAGGAAAATTATAATTCCATCTGCTTGTCACCTAGGTTTTAAAGTAGATAGTTTCATTTCCTGACTTGAAAAAAATGTGTTTCTATATTTTATAAGCAGAACGATAGCACTTTGGTAGCATTCTGTTTCTACCTTTTTTTCCCTTACAGTTTAAAAATATTGTTCTTTTTTTTTTTTTTTTTTTTTTTTTTTTTGCTGGGAAGCTGATCAGATCTCCCTTAATATCAGGTCTGATTTGCTGTTTCCTATTGTTCATTGTTTGAGTACCACAAATTTGCTTTGAGTCCCGAAGAAGACACAACACAAAAATTTAGCAAGTATTTGGAGACAGTTTATGATGTTTGTTCTGGGTTTTGCCTCCAACAGAAAATTTTCTGTTCCTTATTTAGATTAATACTACCCTGCTGAATATTGTCACTTTGGAATTGACTCAGCTCTTCTGAGACAAAAATTAGCAACCCAGTTTTCTGGGAGGTGTTGGTTACACTAAAGGAAGTTAAGCTTGGCCGGTGACCACAACGAAGTTACTCCTTCTCAGTGTTCCCAAGACCTCACATGGAGGATATGAGAACACTTGATATTTTCTAGTTCCCAAGCCCAATTACACAGGTCCCTGAAACCCTGTACATTGAGTAAGAGTGATGAGAGGGACTCTCTGCTGACCCCACCATTCTAATGCTTGCCTGTGGGCTGTGAGACAGAAGAATGGGGCTTTAGTAGCTGTTTCTTCCTTTAAATCTCACTTTTGCATCAACTTATTTGCCTAATTATGTTATTATTTGTGACTTGATAGCCTATCTACTGAAGGATTTCTTCCAGATTTTGGAGACTGGTTCAGGGGAGATGAGAGTAGACCTAGCTACTATGTACAAGAGAAAGAGTCTATGAGAATAAAATTCTTGTCCACTTAGAGTCACAGGTCAAATTCCTTAGAATCCATCAGAGATTCTTCTGCTCATCTAGTCTCAGGCTTTACTTGTGCATCTGTGTTTATGGCCACATATATTCTTCTAATTAAAGATGGGAAGTAGGAAGGAAGGTAAGAAGAGAGGAAGGAAAGAAAATGTTTTCCTGAAATTTTCAGTTATTCTTGTTTAATCATCAAACATATGGTGATTACTTAGAAAGAGTTAACATAAAGGCTTCTGTAGAAATCAGTTATCCTTAGCTTGAAATATTTTTCTATTTATACCTACTCTATCCACCTACACAAATAAAACAACCATCCTGGTTATTATGAATAGATGCCAAATAATGGAGGGAAAAAAACATTCTTTTTTTCTTTTCTTCTCCTCTCTTCTCCTGTATTATTCCTTTCCTTTTTCCTTTTTTTTTTTCTACTCTCCTCTCCTTTTCTTACTTATCTTAAAGCTGGAGGACTCAGAAATAAGAAAGTTTTCAGTTTAGTTTGGATTTAAGTCCTAGCTTCAGTGCTTCTTCCCCTGGTTTTACTGTCTGTAGGATAATTCCCTCTAAATACTGTACTATACGGTAGTCAACACCTTAGGGAGAGTTAATTAGTAGATGAGTTCTTTATTATAAATAAATGTCTTAGAGCTAATTAATTAATAAAATGTTGTTTTGGTAAAATCAAAATGAATGGTATTTAGGTTATGAGGTTGGTTGGAATGGTGATACAGGACCTAGTACCCTGTCCTGAACAAATATGTAAGAGAAGACACCCACTAGCCCAGACGTATCTGCCAATGGAAGATCTCCATGTTTGTACTCTGGTTTACCTGCAGACCTCCTTGCCCTAGCAGATGGGGATCAGACTTCAGGATCCAACTTTGAGTCTCCTTTTGGATTTCATGCAAGGAGCTGCTAGATATTTTTTAGGTCAGAGAAAGGATTCTGCAGCTCCAGAGTGGTCATACCTGCTTGCTAATAAATAAATGCCTTTGCATTTGGCAGAAGGTGGTCTGAGTTTCTTTTGTTGAAAAAGACCTTTTGGGAGTGAGGGACACGGGTAGGGACTACTGCCTCTAAGTATGAAACATTTCCAATATCTAAAAAGAACTTGACATTTGTTGAAGAGCTAGGCTGACTGATTGGTGACACTTTAGTTTTACAGTTATGTACATCTATTTCTGTCTGCTTCCCTATGTATTAGAAACCCTCTGAGAGCCACAGCGCATAGTAAGCCTTCGAAAAATCCATTAGGATCTTTCGAACTCTGCAAGTGATGGTGGTAACTTTTCCTTGTAAGAAAGAATTTTAAAAAGCAAAATAAAACATAATGTCTTATTCTTCCTCCTTTTCAAGGTCACATCCCCCTTGAGTGTATCTTTCTGTGTCTTCAGTCTTCTCTCTTGACCTACCAGCACTGCCTTCAGGCTAAGGGATAATAATTGTTTGTCCATATTCACATACAAAATGCAATACATTTGTTTGCTCTTTTATGAAATAAAAAGCCCAGTATTTGCAAATCACATGTGATTCATTGTTCCTTGGAAATTAGCTGGAAATGAATTATATTATAGCCAGTGCAGCTAGTGTATGTGTATTTTACCCATAAGTCACCATTTTATTAATTTTTCTGGGTAGGCATTCTCTTTAGCTAGCGCATATTCTTTCCCTGATATCTTGCTGCACTTTGTAGCAAATATGTAAAGAAGCCTTTGTTCTGAAAAAAGCCACCCATTGAGTAGGAGTGTGAATTCAAATGTTAAGGTCACCATGGGATCCTACAGTTATTTCAGCTCAGTAAGATCTGTGTGACATAACACTTTTGTTAAATATCTTAGGGGGAAAAAAAGAGAAGAAGAGAGAAAGGCCAGTGCTTGTTGCTTCTCAGTGTTGAATGAACCATTGTTTCCTTTTTCTAAATTCCCTCTGTCTTCCTCTACCTCTGACCAAGGCAAAGAAGTATTTCCCAACATACTAAACTTATATGAAAATGGGATTGATTAATCCATATCTGGTGTATAATCCACTGCCTTTTTCACAGTGGATTGCTTTTATATCTATAAAAGAGTTATAGATATTTTCCTCTTTCTAAATTTGCTTTTCCTAGAACACTATCGAGACAGATAACATCTTTATTCTTAAAAAGGATCTTTTGGATTTCTTTTTTTTTTTTTTTTTTTTGCTTTTAGAGCAGCACCTGTAGCATATGGAGGTTCCCAGGCTAGGGATCAAATCGGAGCTACAACTGCCAGCCTACACCACAGCCACAACGACGCAGGATCCAAGCTGCATCTGTGACCTACACCACAGCTCATGGTAACACCAGATCCTTAACCCACTGAGTGAGGCCAGGGATTGAACCTGCAACCTCATGGTTCCTAGTCAGATTTGTTTCCACTGAGCCACAATGGGAACTCTTGGATTTCTTATATTTTTTATTATTGAGGTAAAAATGCATAACTTAGCATCTTAATCATTTCTAAGTATACTGCTCAATAAGTATATCCACAATGTTAGGCAGTCAGTTTCCAGAACTTTTTCATCTTGTAAAAACAAAACTATATACCCATTAAACAACTCTTCATTTCCCTCTCCCCCTGCTGCTGGTAACCAGCACTCTTCTATCTCTATGAATTTGACTTCTCTAGATATCTCATTTAAATGGAATGACACAGTATTTGTCTCTTGTGACTGGCTTGTTTCACTTAGCATAAAGTCCTCAAGGTTCATCCATATAGTAATGTGTCAGAATTTCCTTCATTTTTAAGGCAAAATTATATTCCATTGCATATATACATGTATATATATATATATACACACCCCACTTTATTTACCCATTTATTTCTCAATGGACATTTGTATTGCTTTCACCTCATAGCTGTTATGAATAGTGATGCTTTGATCATGGGTGCGTAAATATCTTTTTGAGATTCTGTTTTCAATTATTTTGGATATATATACTCAGAAGTAGAATTGCTCAGTCATTTGGCAATTCTGCTTTTAACTTTTGAAGAACTGACATACTGTTTTCCATAGCAACTGTACCACTTTACATGCCCACCAACAGTTCTTAACAGTTCTAATTTCTGCACTGCCTTGTCAATATCTGTTACTTTCTGTTTTTTTTTTTTTTTTGTTTGTTTTTTTTAAACAGTATCCATCCTAATGAATGGAGGTGATTTTGCATTATGGTTTTGATTTGCATTTCTGTAATGATAAGTGATGTTAAGCATATTTCCATATGTTGCTTGGCCATTTGTATATCATCTTCAGAAAAATGGCCTTTTAAATCCTTTGCTCAGGTTTTGTTGTTGTTGAGTAGTAGGAGTTCTTTATATGTGCTAGATTTTAACTCATTATCAGATATGAGTTCCAGATATTATTTTAAAATATTTTCTTTCTTTCTTTAGGTTGCCTTTTCATTCTGTTGATTGTGCCTTTTGAAGAACAGAATTTTTTTAAGTTTAATATAGTACAGTCTGTTTTTACTTTTGTTGCCTGTGCTTTTGGTGTCATATCCAGGATATCCTTGATAAATTCAATGTCATGAAGCCTTTCCCTTGTGTATTCTTCTAAAAGTTTTATAGTTTTAGGCTTTATGTTTAGGTCTTTGATCCATTTTGCATTAATTTTGTATATAGTATAATTTAAAGGTGCAACTTTATTCCTTTACATACAGATAGCCATTTTTCCCAGCACCATTTATTGAACAGACTGTGCTTTGATTTTGGCAGCTATATATTAGTCTGCTGAGCTGCAATAACAAAATACCATAGACAGAGTGGCTTAAACAATATAAATTTTTTTATTGGAGGCTGGAAGTTTGAATATTCTACTTCATTACTGTGTATTTTTGATTTCTTGTATTTTTGTTTTACTGTCATATCTGTAAATTTTAGTACTTCTTTATATCTGAAAAAAAGAATGAAATTTACATAATAATTTAAAAATTAGGTAAATAGGTATTCTGCAAATTTCCAATAGACTTAGTTTCAAAGTGGATTTTATTGGTAACATTGTAATATATTTTTTGGACTTCTCAGGCATGCCTTTTACTAGATAGTAAATTCTACTTTATTTTATCAAAATGAATTTTGGGATTAATTTAATTAAACTACATAAGTGTTAAACTGTTGTAGCATGTAATTCTTACTTTGACCTATTTTCTTTCCCCCTTACTTAAAGCTCATTTATTTAGTATCCTGCTTGAGGTTTTTTTTTTTTAATTTAATTTTTAAATTTTATTATAGTTGATTTAGAATGTTCTGTCAGTTTTTTTTAATATAGCGACTTTAATTTTTTTTTCCATTATAGCTGGTTTGCCGTGTTCTGTCAATTTTCTAGTGTACAGCATGGTGACCCAGTTACACATACATGTATAGATTCTTTTTTCTCACATTATCATGCTCTGTCATAAGTGACTAGACAATTTCTGCTGTATAGAAAAAAATAAAATATCAGATGGAAGCAGTGAAGTTCTGGTTTCATTCTAAAAACAAAACATCTTTAAAAAATATCTATCTTGGAATTATTGCTGTATTTAAAGTTATCAAAAGTGTGTACAGCAAACCTGTGTGCTAAAGCAAACCACACTCACAACATTGATTTTTAAAACTTCTGTGACTTTGTTCAAGTTTTCTCTTGAAAAATTTGAGTCTGAAAGTAACATTGTAAACTGACATCAGAAACAGCACAGATTTGGGGAATTGTGTGGGTCAGTGTTTGAGTCTTTGTCCTGCCATTTACTGAATGTGGTCCTTCAGACTAATTACCTAACTTCTACATTTCCTTACCTGCTTTCAACTTTGTTGCAAAGAGATGATTTTCTTAAAGCATTTACCAATGATAAGAAGTAAAAATGAATAGCTGTTGATGCAAATATCTAAAATGGTTATTTGTGCTAAAAAATAGATACATTATTAGGCAGGACCTATGGTTAATCTTGCCTAACAGTACAGATTCTATAGACACAAGGAGTAAGGGTTATTGTTTTCTATGGGGATGAAGTCTGGTATTTCTTCGTGGCCCAACAGATCATATTTTGAGTTTAAAAAGTCCTTAGGGCATTTTTCACCTGGAGCCCTGCTTTAGTGATTCTTCTTTTTTTTTTTTTTTTTTTTTTGTCTAGAGAGGGACAATTAGGGACAATCATACCTCAAGAAAGTCCGTATTAGGAGTTCCCATCATGGCTCAGTGGAAACGAATCTAACTAGCATCCATGAGGATGCAGGTTCTATCCATAGCCTCACTTGTGGATTAAGGATCTGGTGTTGCTGTGAGCTCTGGTATAGGTCACAGATGTGGCTTGTATCTGGCATTGCTTTGGCTGTGATGTAGGCCAGCAGCTACAGCTCCGATTCGACCCCTAGGCTGGGAACCTCCATATGCTGTGAGTGAGGCCCTAAGAAAATAAAAAATAAAAAAAGAAAGTTTGTATCATTATCCAAATGAGTGGACATCTCTATGCATAAATATCAGTCAGAATCATAAAAATATAGAGTAATATTGTCTAATAAAACTGTAGCTTTCACAAATTCCCAAAAATTATTTTCTGCTAGTGGCAGAACCAAGTTAGGAATGTTTCATTAGAGCTTATTTTACAAGCAGTAGTTCTATTTTGATTTAATATGGCTTCATGAAAAAGTATATGGGGACAGAGGAGACGGATTTAAATGTTTAATTTAAATGTTTTTGGCTGCACCTGAGGCATGCAGAAGTTCCTGGGCCAAGGATCAAACCTTTGCCGCAGTAGTACCCTGAGCTGTTGCAGTGACAACATTGGATCCTTAACCTGCTGTGCCACTAGGGAACTCCTTCAGTTTGTTTTTGATGAAAAAGAAGAGAATCATTCCTTTTTATTTGTTTTCTTTATCATCTAAATTCCCATGTAAATGTCAGTGATTATAAATTATAGTAATTTGAGAATCTTGAAGGTTGGCTATTGAATACATGTAAGTTTACCTTTATATGTTATAGAGCAAATCATTTTCAAAATGGAGCTGGGTTCTTGATACTTTTATTAGTAGAAAATAAAATGTGTGTATCTATATCTAAAAAAAAATGGAGCGTTTCTCCTCCATAACACCCTCAGTACCTTTTATGAAATTTATAAGAGGAATAAGAGTAAATGTTTAGCCATTAAATATTTCTATAGATGTTAGTAATTTCATTTTACTAGCTTAAGGGCTTTAAAGAGGGAAAATCAAAATAAAAATCTAATTTTCTACTTACTGTTCCTTTGGGGGACAATTGTCATTTCTTAAGCATTTTTGCATCTAACTCCAAAAAAAAATCTGACAAATCATTTATTCATTTTGAGAAAGGACATGCACTCTTGGTTGTTTTACTGTTCATGCCAGTAGATTTCTGCTGATTGTATACACCCTCTTAGTCTGTTCGCATTGTGAAACAATGGCCTTTATATGTGATGTGATGACCAACCAGGCTTGGGGTACATTCTGCAACCACCAAACAAAATGAAGCCATTGGCCTAAAATGGGCTGAACCTTTGACATTGACCCTATTAGCATTTTAATTAACTTGGAAACTACCAGAAGCTTGCTCTCAGAATTCTCCTGAATCACATCATGCGTCGGATAACACTATTTAATATCATTCTGATTAAAATGCCCTGTTTTTCTGAAATAAATTATAAGAAAACAGCCTACTGTTAAATCAGTATTGGTGTCTTACTGCCTTTTGAGATTAATATATTATTTAATAATAGTAGTAGTAGTAGCAGTAGCAGTAGCAGCAGTGGCAAAAAATGGTAGGTAACATTTATCGAATGTTTCTTATAGACCCATTTTCCTGGCTGAGTTACGTCCAGCACCCTCATCCCCAAGTCATATGTTGAAGTCCCAAATCCTGGTTCCTCAGCATATCACTGTATTTGAGATAGAGTCTTGAAAGAGGTAATTAAAGTTAAATGAAATTATTGGAGTAAGCCCTAATCTAATAGGATTGCTATCCTTGTGGAAAGAGGATATTAGGATAGAGACACAGAGAGAAGACTAAGTGAAGACACCACAGGGAGAAGAAGTTGGATGTATACAAACAAAGAAGAGAGGCCTCAGAAGTAACCAAACTTGCCAAAAATTTTATTTTGAACTTTGAGCATCCAGAACTGTGAGAGAAGTCAATTTCTGTTGTTTAAATCACCCAGTTTGTAGAATTTTATTGTGGCAGCCTTTGCAAACTAATTCAGGCAGGCACTGTGCTAAGTGTTTTACATTAATTTTCTTTGTAACTTTTCATAGTAACTTATGGAATATATCTATTAATATGCCTACTTTGCCAACGAAGGATCTTAGGATATGATCATTTTTCAGGGGCAAGTGAGTGGAAAAGCCAGGGTGAGAACCATTGCAATTAAATTCTAGCATCCACAGACTCGTCCATACAGATATATTGCCCTCCTCCTACCATCTCTCAGGTAATATATGCAATAAAACTACCGCCTTAAGGTACTGTTACTGTTCTAATTTGGTTGTCCTCATTGTACAGATAAGGATTTTGAGACTCAGGAGTGTCTTATCTAAAATCACTCTGCTATCACATCCCTAAGTCAGAATCCTATGTCAAATATGTCTAACCCCATGGTTGTAAATCATAACCATCAAACTGTCCTGCCTTTATTTCCTTTTGTCTGGGGGAAGGGAATAATCTTGTAATTTACTCTTAGATCTCTAGAACCTGTCATAGTGCTTGAACAGAATTGAAATTGGTGAAAATAATGTACTTTGTTCTGCTTACTGTAATGCAGCATTTGAAATTGTTTTTTCTTCTGCCTCCTTTAATTTCCATATACATAGTGTAATTGCTTAATGGTTACAGAGGCTTTGGTACAAACAAGCTTTTTATTAGGGAGTATTTTTTTTTATTTCTTTATATATATATTTTTTCTACTGCACAGCATGGTGACCCAGTTACACATACATGTATACATTCTTTTTTCTCACATTATGTGTTCCACCATAATTGACTAGACAGAGTTCCCAGTGCTACACAGCAGGATCCCATTGCTAGTGCATCCCAAAGGCAACATTCTGCATCTGTTTACCCCAAGCTCCCAGTCCCTCCCACTCCCTCCCCTTCCCCCTTGGCAACCACAAGTCTGTTCTCCAAGTCCGTGATTTTCTTTTCTGTGGAAAGGTTCCTTTGTGCCATATGTTAGATTCCAGATATAAGTGAAATTTTAATAATTATCCACTATTAATTAGGACTTAGGGGAAGAAAAAGATCATAAAGGAAATCACAAACAGCATAGTGACTTCCTTCAGTTGAAAGCAGTAGTTTATGGTACTGACCAACTATTTTATACTTTAGTAATAGTCTCAAAAAGATCAGATTGCTCTGTGGTAGAACATGGTGGAATAATTGTCCTTGAGCTATTTGGTTAGTTTACCTTCTGTTCTATTAGGCTTCTATTTTTTATGTCCACAAAAAGACAATAGTATTTTATTTTAACTTAATCAGTAGAGGTTTTATGAAAATTACTGAATAAAATAGGAGTAAGAAAGCAATTGGAAAAAAAATTTTCATTTAACTGAAGAAATGTGCAATGGGGAAAAATTCGACTATCTTTTTTCTTTTTTTTTTTTTTGTCTTTTTTTTGCTATTTCTTTGGGCTGCTCCCACGGCATATGGAGGTTCCCAGGCTAGGGGTCCAATCAGAGCTGTAGCCGCCAGCCTACGCCAGAGCCACAGCAACGCGGGATCTGAGCCGCATCTGCAACCTACACCACAGCTCACGGCAACGCCGGATCGTTAACCCACTGAGCAAGGGCATGGACTGAACCTGCAACCTCATGGTTCCTAGTCGGATTCGTTAACCACTGCGCCACGACGGGAACTCCGAGAAATTCAAATATCTTAAAAGCAATTCTTTTATATCATTAAGTGACATATTTAAATCACAGCATATCTGTAAGAGTTGTTAAACCATTCTGTCATATTTTTAAAAAATTCCTGGATTTCCCATTGTGGCTCAGTGGTTAATGAATCCGACTAGGAACCGTAAGGTTGTGGGTTCGATCCCTGGCCTTGCTCAGTGGGTTAAGGATCTGGCATTGCTGTGAGCTGTGGTGTAGGTTGCAGACGCGGCTTGGATCTCTGCGTTGCTGTGGCTCTGGTGTAGGCCAGCAGCTACAGCTCCGATTCAGACCCTAGCCTGGGAACCTCTATATGCCGAGGGAGCGGCTCAAGAAATAGCAAAGAGACAAAAAAAAAAAAAAAAAAAAAAAAATTCTTTACTGTGGCTACACCTGCAGCATATGGAAGTTCCCAGGTCAGGGATTGCATCCAAACTATAGCTGTGACCCAAGCCACTGCAGTCAGATTCTTAACCCACTGCACTACAGCAAGAACTCCCTATTCTGTCATATTTTTAAGCCTATTATCATAACAACAAACATTTGTGAAAATTCCAGGCAGAAGAAGAGAAATATAAATACAGATAGAAACATTTCAGTTATCTGAAATTTGCTTTTCTGGGAAATTTCACTCTTCAGAACCTGTGTGAAAACCATGAAGTTTGCAAAAAAAGGCCTTATGCTTCAAAAAGAGACCTCACAGAGTCCATGTGTTAAAATTCCTGTGCTCATAGAGCAAGTACACAAGGTCCTTGGCAAGAACATACTTCCTCCTAACTCATCTGACAGAGTTGTTTATTTGCCCTCCCTAGCTCACTCCTTGTTAGAAGTAGCAAATTAAAAAGGAAGGCTTAGGATATTACTAAATGCAAATACATTGTTAGCAACAAACAGGATTTCAACGTGGAAGGAGATTAAAAAATTAAATTTAAAGATGTGATTTAATGTCAAACATCAGGGAGATAGTGGTATAGAAAGAAAGTAGCTTTTTTGACAGAGCCCTACATGCAAAATCTCCACCTGTTAATTAGCTCTATAACCCTAGGCAAGCTATTTAAAATATCTATGTCTTCGTTATCATGTGTAAGATAAGAATACTATAACTGTTTGTAGGGATTAAATGAAATGACTTGTGCAAAATGCCTGGTCAATTTTTGTTTCATTCTCAGGCCCAAAAATATGTCTCTGTGTACACTTTAACAGCTTTCACAACTCAATGGATCATTAAAATAGTTCATGCTTCTAAATATGACTGGTGCTTGATTGTATAATAATGTTAAAGCTATATACAATGTATTCTACCTAAGAGTGTATGCCAGTGTGTAATTCATGTTATAGAAACACATCAGAATAATTATTGTTTAACTCATCCCTGGAATGGCTACCTGTTGCCTTTTTCTCCTTGGCAGTTGACACCAGCCTCAGGGGACTTGTGTCTACACTGTCCTGCGAATTTCAGGAGAAAGACATAACTCTACATGAGCCTCTCATCTGCCGTATCAGGGCCTCAGTGATTAATGGATAATGAGGACAATTAGCAGTGTTCCCACATCACATCTCTAGATGGTGGTGGTATTGTTAGTCACCAAAATTGTCAGCCCTTAAGGAGGAGGAATAGTATAATTTTAGAGCAGACAAGACCTTAGTGGCATCACTCAGTATTATTCTAAACATTTTTATTTTCATGACTGTCATCAGTAAAGGTAAAAAGCCATGCTGATTGAATATATTTTCTTTAGAATAACAAAAAATATTTAACTTACCATGTTTAAGTATATACTTATGGAAGAAATATAGAAAGAATGTTCCTTCTTTTATAATATTCAGCAAAATTAGAACCAAGAAGGAACTCAGTACTTCAAGGTCAGTACTAATTGATATGTTTCCAAAAAAGTTCTTATTGTTAGTGTACAAGAAAAAAGTTTCAATATTTCATTGAGCGAAAGTATACAAATTACTCTCTTGAGAGCTGATCATCCTTGACTTAAAAAAAAAAAAAAAAAAAAGTAAGGGTAGAATGATCTGTACTCAGCTTTCCTGCTAACACAGGTCTTGAGATATGGGACATGACAGAATACCAGTAGGAGTGCCTTTCTTGTGGCCCACCTTACATAGAGCAGACTTCTTCCTCTTGCTAAAAATGTCACAGAGCAGGTAGATATTTGACTCACTCTCTACTAAAAATGTCATAATGGGGGTTATAAAAAAGTTACTTGTGTAGTGAGAACTAAAACAATGTCAGTACAAGTTCTTATATTTCTAAAAACACTCTCAATATCAGTGTAGAAGATTCAGCAATATGTATATATTCAGCAATATATATATGTATACACACACACATACTGCTATTTCAGGGATTTGATAATCCTTGATTAGGGGAAAAATTTCTAGGGGAAATTTTATTTATTTTAGGAGTCTCTTGTTTCCAACAGTTTGGGGACAACTTAACATGAGGCTGAACAGATATAAGATCAGTTAATCATTGGCCATAGTTCGCATTTAAAGATTCATTACCCTACCACGTACTATGAAGTGAGTAGGAACACCAGTCTCTCCAGTTTCCCTGTGATTATTTATCCATATGGATTTATAACAGATCACATTCTTTTTAGTTAGCATTTGTGAACTAGACTTCTGATGAGGCTTCCAGAGAGAAGAAGCTTAAAGATTTAAACAAAATAGCAAAAGCCTCAGGATATGCTATCTCTCCAGCTTTCTGTTCATAATCCTTGAGTCTAGTGTGATTTGGGGATTGGAATTGTCCTGGGATGCAGTGAGCTTCACTGATCTAAAGTTGTTATCTCCCAAATCTATCTTTAACTAAGAGTGTTATTTCAACCATCATTTATTTAACATGTACTTTGTGCCAGGCCATTGCTTTACATATAGTGTAGAAATATTTTAAAAGAAAAGAAAAAGACACAGGAAGACAGTGATTTGTTGGGGGGAGGGACAGACACATAGAGAAGCATAATAAACAATTATTTAGCTAGGTTCAGAATTCCAGGGAAACCCAAAGTAAATGGAATGTTGGGCAAGATTCCACTGGAGAGCTAATGAAATTGCTGGGTCTTGAAGATGAGTAGGAATTTGTCAACCAGAGAAGGTGAGGTCTAAATTATGTCAAAGAGTTTGGAGCATTCATTGAAGAGAAAATAAGAAAGAGTTCACTGCACATGGAAAGTAAGATCTGTGGGTTGGGAATGTGGGGTTAGTTGATGAGGAACATGGGCAGGAAGGGGAGATGTAGATCACGTTACTAAGACTGAGTTCCTTGGTGAGGGATTAGGACTTAATTGGCAGCAAGGAAGCTGCAGGAATTCCAAAGCAGAGACATTCCATGACCAATCCTCTTCTTTAGAAACAACCCTCTGATTTATAGGAGGATGGACTGAAGTGGGGAGGAGCCTGAGAAAGGAACATGGGTTAGGAGGCTATTACAGTATCCCTGTGGGAGTTGATGCTAATTAGCTGCTTAGAATACTGAATTGGCAGGACCTAGTAACTAATAAAGAAGCTGTATTTATAACATTCCTTTAGTGATTATTTGTAGAACTCCTGTTCTGTGCCAGACATTATTGAGGATGCTGGGGATACTGAAGTAAACAAAAAGACAAAGTGTCTGCTCTCACAAATTTGCATTCTATATTGAGAGAGACAAAAATAAGTCCCCTAATATACATTATCTCATACCATATGACGTTAAGTGCCATGAAGAAAAATAAAGCATTTGGTGAAAATGATATTATGCAACCTATGAGCTGAAACTTCTACTTTTGGCCTATGGAATGCTCTCCTAGATGGCCATGTAAGGAATCTGACTAGCACATATGAGGATCAGAGAAGGAAGATATCCTAGGCACTCCAACCAACAGCCAGCATTATTTGCCAGAGTAAGGAACATTGTAGCTGAACTTTCTGCTGAAAACAGCTTCATGAGTGAGCTCAGAAGAAATCAGAGAGGAACTACCCGACCAACCCACAAAGTCATGAGAAATCATAGATCTTTGTTGCTTTCAACCACTAAATTTGGGGAGTTTTATTATTCAGAAATAGATAACAGAAACAATGAAGAAGAGAGAGGTACTATTGAAGAATGATTTCTGAATCGCTGGTACAGTGACAGGCTGGCCAAGTGCTGTAGTTAGCTAAGAGAAGTATAACTTAAAGAAAAGTAAATTCAGAATTGTCTTAGGATAGAAAGTCTTTGGCCATTTCAGATGGGGGCAAAGTTTAATTAGCATTTTTTGGTGTTTAAAGGATGCATTTATGGAGAACATAATTTTTCCTTTAAAAATTAGAAAAAGTGAAGTCCTCAGCGAAAGAGCTCATTGGATTGAATGGATTTTAAAGAGTAATCACTAATCAATAATTAAGGAGTAATTATTAATTGCTATGTAGCTATAATTGTTCATAAGATCTTTTTATATTTTATTTTGTTTATTTAAGTAGGAGAGGGACACTGAAAATGAGAACAACAGGGCTTCAAAAATGGGTGGAAATGAGTAAGGAGATTAATACTAAGAAGAGAAAGATGGGATAGTGGGGCCTGGCGAAAGGACAGATTTTGCCTTTGTTAACTTTTATGCGCTTGTATAAAAGGTAGCTGACCACAGAACAGTGTTTGGTCATTGAGTTTACTTGGCATGACTGATGATTTTTTTTTTTTTTTTTTTTTGCTTTTTATGGCCACACCTGCAGCATATGAAGTTTCCAGGCTAGGGGTCGAGTTGCAGCTGTAGCTACCAGCCTACACCACAGCCACAGCAACACAGCATCCCAGCCACGTCTGCAACCTATACCACAGCTCACGGCAGTGCCATATCTTTTAACCCACTGAGTAAGGCCAGGGATCTAACCTGGGTCCTTATGGATCCTAGTCTGCTTCATTACTGCTGAGCCATGACGGGAATTCCTGATGAAAAAAATTTTAAAAATAGATTGAATTTTCATAAAGTAGCCTTCATTTTAAAAATTGTATCAGTCCTAGATTTACACTCATGATTTTGTAAAGTGAGAAGAACCTCTGTTTTTTTTTGCTGAGTTACAATATACCATGAGTTGTAAATGAATGAAAAAAGTCTTTGCCAAATATTCTTCACTTTTTTTCAGGAATTTAATCTAGTACATTAACGTGAGTTGTAACATAGTTGTAGTCATTCATTTTTAGGTACCAATAAGAACATTTCGCCCTTTTATTAACAATAAAAGTCACAGAAATGGCTTGTTATTCATGTTCCCTCAGTCTCCATGAGATTTAGCAAAGAGAGGATTATTTTATGGATAATACACTTCTATTATGATTAGAACATTTGAGCTTCAAGGAGAGAAAAAAATAACTTTGGCTTATCCATCTACCCTGTGCAAAAGGTACCTTATTTGTCCTGGATATTGACCTTAGTGTTCACAGTATGCAGTTTACACTTTAGTTTGACCATGTGACCTAAGATAAATCCAAGCTTTTACGCAACCCCCTTCCTCCAAGCTAAGTTTGTATGTAAACTCCTTCATAGAGAGAACAATAATCAAAATAGAGGAAAAATAATGAAATAATTTAGTTTTTTGAGTAGCACTGTGGACTAAATGTTTGTGTCTCTCCAAATTTATATGTTGAATTTCAGACCTCCAATGTGATGGTATTAGGAGGTAGGGTCCTTGGGGTGTGATTACATCGTGAGAGTAAAAGCTTCGTGAATGAGATTAGACCCTTTCTATGAAGATATTGGAGAGATTTTTTTTCTCTCTCTCTCTCTCTGTTCTGTGAAGATACAATGAAAAGATGGTCATCTATAAACCAGTGAGATGGCCTTCACGAAGAATCCAGGGTGCTGACATTCTGATCTAGGTCTTCTAGTCCCCAGAACTGTGAGAAACAATTGTTTGTTGTTTAATACACCCAGTTTATGGTATTTTAGTTACAGGTACGAAAACTAAGATAAAAGATATTTAAATAGGAGGAAAGCAATGACATAAACCTCAGTTTTTAAACATTAATTTTTAGCATATACATTTATTTAAACAATGGAATTCTCAGTAGTGAAACTGTAAATCTTGTTAGAGTAATGACTTTGACATCTGTTAAATAAATACCAAAAGGAGTGTGAATTTCCATTTTCTTCCCAAAGGGGAAATTAAATACTCTGGTGTGAAGAAGCAGCTGCATTTCTTGCTACAAATGGACATAGGACTGTGTGCATTATAGCCTGTCTTAATTCGTCTTATTTCGTAGTTAGCTATATCCATGTAAGTCTTCCTCCCTAGATCATAAGCCCTTTAAAAGCAAAGAGTACTTTTCTTCGTAATTATATACTTGATATTACCTAGTACAGTGCCACATACAAAGAATGAGATCAGTGAGTAAACTGAAATTATGCATTTTGTTTCTCGGGTCTTAGCTCATAGCACTTGTAACAGTTATAATTGCCATATCAAATGTGAGGATTGCTGTTTAGTGCCTAATCACCCGGTGGACTGAGAACTTCGTTAGGGTTCAAATGATGTTTTTCTAGCTCAAAACTTTATTCCCAGGATGAGCACAGTGCTGGAGTATTGTTGCTGCCCAGTGAGTATTTCTACATTATTGAATGCCTGAAAGAATAAAGCACAACTTCAGTTTGTCATCCATTTCAGAGAAGGAAGGGCCCAAAAGGTCTCTCTCTCTCCACAGATAGAAAACCTCATCCTACAACCTTTCCTTCAGAGTGACAGTGTTGGCTGCCATATCTTTCTGTTTGTTATTTGATAGCTGAATTCCGGAAAGTTTGAGGATTTAGTTCTTCTTAGGCCTTTGAGAGGTAAAAAGTAGGGTTGCCTGGTAAAATACAGGATACCCAGTGAAATTTGAATTTTGGAAAAAATAGTGAATAAGTATATGAAGAGGTATAATTATGTTCCATTTAAAATTTTTTTAAATTGTACTTATCTGAAATTCAAATTTCACTACATGTCCTATATTTTACTTTCCTAACTTAGTGTAAAGCTATTTTGTTTATAGAGCTAGGAAGGCTTTGTCTGTCCTGGAAGGTTACTTCTGAGTTCAAGGCCTTGTTCCTGATTAGGAGGCCTGCTCCCTTCACATAGGATCGTAGTATGCAGTGCAAAATCATGGAGCAAGAGAAGTTGACCCTCACAGTCTCTAGTTACCTTCCTTCTAGCTCCTTTTCTTGGAGGAAAAGGAAGAGACCTTACTTTCATTTTTTTTGCTTCTTGGAAATACTGTTCTTATAACATATTACCTCATAAAGTCATTCCTACTGGAATGTAAATGACTGATAAGGTTAATGTATTATTTCCATCAGGGAAAGTCATATTGTAAATATGTACCATCCAAATAATTAATACAAATTAATTTTGAATTGAGGAAGTTTAGAATTTCTTTATTATTGGAGGTTGTATTAGAGGTAAAATATTGTTCTCTTGAAATTAAGCATTTAGTGTTTGACAACTGTAGCCTCTTTAGGCACATACATATAAATTTGGGGTTCAGGCTCCAGAATCCTGGGGGATTGTTAGGGAAAGATGTTATCTCTAAATTAATGCAAGCTCTTAATCCTGTGACTACAGAGGAAAACAAGATTATAAACACTTTTATGAGTGGGCTTCTTTTTGTTAGTGTTCCTCTGCTAAACATTCTCACATGTCAATCTTGGAAAAAGTCCTGTGAAGTGAACGATATTATGTTCAGGTTTTACATGAAGCAATAGAAGTTCAGAGAGGTTAAGTGACTTGCCCCAAGCCAGAGAGATGGTAAATGACAGAGCTGTGACTCAAACTCAGGGTTTTTTGACTTCAAGGCTAGTGATTTTTCTGTCACAATACAGTGATCATGCACTCCCACAGCCCCTTTTTTGGAAGCTCCAGGATCCTCCTGAAGCTATTTAGAATGTGGGCCTAGGGTGTGGTTTTTGGGTACTAAATGCCCTGTGGTTAAACGACTTTTGATTGCAAAGTTTTGGGAACAAGTAATAATGCCAGATTACTAATGTCAGAGATGGAAAAATGATTCAGACTTGCATGCTGTTGGGCAACTAAATTTCATTGCAAGATTTTCTGTTCAAGAAATTGGAATCTCCTTTATCCATGAGTAAAGCCACGATGTAGGGTAGAGGGATCTTGACACCATCATTAAGATCCATTTCCAAGCAATCAGGCATTAAAGGGGAAGTGAAGGAAAATTGTGATGTAAGAAAACTTCGTCTTTACTGCCCTTTCAATGACCTTTTAAGGCAACTTTTTTATTCTTCCTTAGCCCAAAAGAGATTGGCTAACAGTTTAGAAAAAATCTGAAAAGCCTCTAGGCAATATTACAAAGCCACAGTCATCAAGACAGTGTGGTACTGGTACCAAAACAGACAGACAGACCAATGGAACAGAATAGAGAACCCAGAAATAAACACACACTTATGGTCAATTAATCTTCAACAAAGGAGGCAAGAATATAAAATGGGGAAAAGACAGTCTTTTCAGCAAATGGTACCAGGAAACCTGGACAGCCACATGTAAATCAATAAAAATGGAACACACCCTCACACCATGCACAAAAAATAAACTCTAAATGGCTTAAAGACTTAAATGTAAGACAAGAAACCATCAAACTCCTAGAAGAGAAAATAGGCAAAACATTCTCTGACATCAACCTTACAAATGTTTTCTTAGGTCAGACTCCCAAGGCAGCAGGAATAAAAGTAAAAATAAACCAATGGGACCTAATCAAAGTGACAAGCTTTTGCACAGCAAAGGAAACCATAAAAGACAACCTATGGAATGGGAGAAAACAATTTCAAATGATGCAACCAACAAGGGCTTAATCTCTAAAATATACAAACAAATTATACAACTCAAGAGCAAAAAAACCCCAATAATCCAACTGAAAAATAGGCAAAAGACCTGAACAGACATTTCTCCAAAGGAGATATACAGATGGCCAACAAGCACATGAAAAAATGCTCCACATCCCTGATTATTACAGAAATGCAAATCAAAACTGCTATGCAGTACCACATCACACCTGTCAGAATGGCCATCATTAGCAAATTAAGAAATAACAAGTGGTAGAGAGGGTATGGAGAAAAGGGTACCTTCCTACACTGTTGGTGGGAATGTAAATTGGCACAACCACTGTGGAGAACAGTACGGAGGTACCTCAAAAACTGAATATAGAATTGCCATATGATCCAGTAATTCCACTTCTGGGCGTATATCCAGACAACATATTCATTCAAAAACATACATGCACCCCTCTGTTCAGAGCAGCACTATTCACAATAGCCAAGACATGGAACAACCTAAATGTCCATTGACAGATGAATGGATTAAGAAGATGGATGTGGTACATACCCACAATGTAATATTACTCAGCCATAAAAAGTACAAAATAATGTCCTTTGCAGCAACATAGATGGAATTAGAGGCTTTCATACTAAGTGAAGTAGGTCAGAAAGAGAAAACCAAATATCATATAGTACCACTTATATGTGGAATCTAAAATGTGGCACAGATGATTCTATCTACAAAACAGAAACAGACTGTGGACATGGAAAGCAGACTTGTGGTTTCCAGTGGGGAAAGGGAGGGAGTGGGATGAGTGGGGATTCGGGGGTTAGTGAATGCAAACTGTTACATTTGGAATGGGTGAGCAATGAGGTCCTACTGTACAGCACAGGGAACTGTGTGATTAGGTCACCTTGCTGTACAACAGAGATGGAAGAATCATTGTAAATCAACTATCCTTTTATTAAAAAAAAAATAAAGAAAAAACAATTCTACAAATGCAAATAAAAGCAATGTTCCAGGAGAAAGGAGATGCATTTAATGTATTTGGGAGGCTCTTCTAAAAATCAGATGAGCAATGATGACTCCTAGACCAGAGTAGTATCACTTGAAGTTGTCATAGATCCTGAATTTGTTTTGTAGAGCCATAGCATCTCTTAATGGATTGAATGGGAAAGAATAAAAGAGAAATCAAGAGCAACTACATATTTCTTCCTTGACTAACTCAACAAAAGTATTGCAGTGAGATGGGGAAGTCTGTGGAGGATTGGGATTTTGAAGGAAGGATTTGAGGAATAAGGAGTTTAGTTTTAGTCATGTAAGTTTGAGGTGGTTATTAAAATATTAGCAGGGGAGTTAAGAGGCAGGTGAATAAATAAATCTGAGGTTTAAGAACTTGACAACAGAATTAAAAATTATCAATGAAACAAGCCATAAAATTGAATGAAATTACCCTAAGAATGGGAAAAGTTCTTAAAACTTGGGTTTTTGGGTCCTCTGTCTAAGAAGCTAAGGTTAGGAGGATCCCCAAGGAGATTGGAAAGAAATGGCCAGTAAGAAAAGAGAAGAATCAAGATTTGTATCCTAGAAACCAGGTGAAAAAAGCATTTTAAAAATCAGGGAAAGGTCAACTATGTCTAATATTACTATTTAGAGGAAATGAGGACTCTGAATTATATGATTATGCAACAGGAAAATCATTGTTTGCCCTGATGTTGTTTCAGTGGGGGAGATAGAGATAAATGGATTTCTTTTTACCGTTTGCAGGGTCCACAGCAAGACCACAGTTTGAGGTCCATGCACCATATATCTACATTTTAAAATTATAAATCAAGATATCAAATAGCAGATACTTTTGACCATGAGACAAAAAGAAAAAGACCAAGGAAACAGAAGAAATGTTGGTCCTGATACAGTCTAGCCACATAATTAATGTCAGCAGCCACCCTCACACACCCAAGCTTGGCAAATGATTAGAAGGACTAGTACCCCATCTTCCCATCATCACAATGAGAATCATTCAGGGGCCTGGCATTCTCTGGAATATGCATTGTGGGTCTATACTCTTCAGAGAGCAAGCATTAAGAACAGCCTTGTCAGTAGGATAAGATATAGGATGCTTAACTTTGGGGTGTCAGGTGGTGCATGAGTCTTCTGGGAACAGAGATGCCTTGAGGCGCATAAGATGGGGGAGCTAAGCCATGGAGGTCCAAGCTGGGGTGTAGTCTCCAATCTCAGATAGTTTGTTGTCTAGAGTGAGTTCTGAGTCATTTTGGGACAATCCTGGTCTTACCTTTTTTTAAAAAAATTTTTATTTAATAATTTTTATTTTTTCCATTATGTTTGGTTTACAGCGTTCTGTCAATTTCTACTGTATAGCAAATTGGCCTCGTCACACACACATACACACACATAGATATATACACACATATTTTTTCTCACATTATCCTCCATCATGTTCCATCACAAGTGACTAGATCTAGTTCCCAGTGCTATACAGCAGGATTTCATTGCTCACCCATTCCAAATGCAGTAGTTTGCATCTATTAACCCCAGATTCCCAGTCCATCCCACTCCCTCCTCCTCCCCCTTGGCAACCACAAGTCTGTTCTCCAAGTGGAAAGGTTCATTTGTGCTGTATATTAGATTCCAGATATGAGTGATATCATATGGTATTTGTCTTCCTCTTTATGACTTATTTCACTCAGTATGAGAGTCTCTAGTTTCATCCATGTTTCTGCAAATGGCATTATTTTGTACTTTTTATGGCTGAGTAATATTCCATTGTATATATATATATACTACATCTTCTTAATCCATTCATCTGTCAATGGACATTTAGGTTGTTCCATGTCTTGGCTATTGTGAATAGTGCTGCTCTGAACAGAGGGGTGCATGTATGTTTTTGAATGAATATGTTGTCTGGATATACGCCCAGAAGTGGAATTACTGGATCATATGGCAATTCTATATTCAGTTTTTGAGGTACCTCCGTACTGTTCTCCACAGTGGTTGTGCCAATTTACATTCCCACCAACAGTGTAGGAGGGTACCCTTTTCTCCATACCCTCTCTACCACTTGTTATTTCTTAATTTGCTAATGATGGCCATTCTGACAGGTGTGATGTGGTACTGCATAGCAGTTTTGATTTGCATTTCTGTAATAATCAGGGATGTGGAGCATTTTTTCATGTGCTTGTTGGCCATCTGTATATCTCCTTTGGAGAAATGTCTGTTCAGGTCTTTTGCCTATTTTTCAGTTGGATTATTGGGGTTTTTTTGCTCTTGAGTTGTATAATTTGTTTGTATATTTTAGAGATTAAGCCCTTGTTGGTTGCATCATTTGAAATTGTTTTCTCCCATTCCATAGGTTGTCTTTTATGGTTTCCTTTGCTGTGCAAAAGCTTGTCACTTTGATTAGGTCCCATTGGTTTATTTTTACTTTTATTCCTGCTGCCTTGGGAGTCTGACCTAAGAAAACATTTGTAAGGTTGATGTCAGAGAATGTTTTGCCTATTTTCTCTTCTAGGAGTTTGATGGTTTCTTGTCTTACATTTAAGTCTTTAAGCCATTTAGAGTTTATTTTTTGTGCATGGTGTGAGGGTGTGTTCCATTTTTATTGATTTACATGTGGCTGTCCAGGTTTCCTGGTACCATTTGCTGAAAAGACTGTCTTTTCCCCATTTTATATTCTTGCCTCCTTTGTTGAAGATTAATTGACCGTAGGTGTCTGGGGGCAATCCTGATCTTACACTGTGAGATTTTCTGTTATTTTCAGCTTAATATCTGATTTATAGACATTTAATAAATATTCATTAAATGACTAAATGGTTAAGAAAACATTACAATGATGTAATATCACAGCCTTAATAATGGCGAATCAGTGCTATGAAAATGATGTTTGTTATGATTTCATTTATATTTGTTCATATATATGTTTGCATGTGTATGTATATATATATTTACTGTATGTCTAGCATATATGCATAAACACATAGAGAAATGTACCTACGCACATAGTCTTTTCACTCAGTGTAGTACTTTACTCCTAGCAAACCCTTGAATACTTATTGAATCATTGCATATTAACATACTAGTTTAGAGTGTCAACCTAGGAAGCAGAGTAGGTTTAGGTCCTCATATCAACCCCTAGCTTCACTCCACATTTTAACTTTTCCAGCCTGGAGAAATCACCTTTCCCTTTAAGCCCCCAGATATTTGTTCCAAGGCTTCTTTCCAAATTCCTTACCAAAGCTCATCTTATTTTGCATTCTTTCTAACAGTGTTCATTAAGTGCTTCAGGAAACACTTGTTTCTCAAGCCCCCTGAGATCTGTGCTTGCCAGGAACATTTCCAGTGATGGCTCTGAACTCTATTGCTCTCTGCATCCTGCTGCCACTTGATAGCTCCTCCATGATATTGCGGCTCCTCATTCTCAGGCCTTAATTCTCAATTCCCAGCTGACAATGACCTCTGGTATTAACATAGCTTTCATTAAAGCTTAAGGACACCCAGGGTATTGCAATGCAGATATGAACATTGTTTCAGTAGTCTCTGTTCTAGATCAGGCTTCTTCAGAGAGTGCCCCCTTCTGGCTATGCTTCTCCACAGGCCCAAGCGGTTGCCAGGGGCAGCTTATCTTCCCCAAATGGAAGAGCACCCTTCACATTTCCTCTTCTTTCCCTTTTTGTCTGGGCTACATTGGAGCTCCAATCTTCTCTGCCTTTTGCCTAATTCAAAGGAAGGAAAACATCAATACAAATAGACAAACTAGACAAACAGTTGCATAATTGTCATCATCTTTAGGCCTCAAATGAAGACTGCCTTTTATAATCATGGCACAGATGAATTAAGGATTTAGTCTGAAATACCTGCATTTAGGTACTTCATTATTATTGAGCTTTCCTGAGAACAAAATCTACCCTTAAATTCCTTCTCATTTTCTTTATTGAACAAATTTATTGAGTGTATAGTGTGTGCCAGATACTCTAGCAAGTATTTGGGATACAAGGTAAATAACAGATACATCCCCTGTACTCAAAAGAATGTACATTTTAACAATTAAAAGGCCTAACATGGTAATCTCTTCTAGGTAAATTAGAGTTTGCCCCAACAATTAAGACCAGTGTTTTTACTCTAAAATGCAGAAACTGCATACTATCTTCTTAATAGAAATTTCCCAGCTCACCTGTTCATGTCCAGGCAACATCTCTAATTCTAGAAACTGGTACCTTGCTACATTATGAGGAGGAAATGCTTGTGGAGTAAATCTCTGAATTGAGTCAGTCATAAATTATTGAAGCAAAGCATTTTTCCAATCTAAATCTAAGGATAAATGCATCAAAACCACTTGGGAGCTTACACACACAAAACACATACAACACATATATACCACATGCACATCTCTCTCTCACACATACACACACAGATACCATTCCTCCCCCAGTACATCACCACATAGGACAAAGCCATGCTGCTGAAGTTTCAAGAGGAATTTTAGACATGGCAGTGGGGAAATGGAAGCAGAAACATTACTATATTCAAAAAGTGACTAGAAATCTTAATTATCTACCAGGTTTGGACACTAATCCAATAGATCAGCTGATTGGAAAACTTGGTTAGAGAAATAATGACCATGTTCTCTGTGGTAATCTATTTGACACTGAGAACCAATGCCTGCTTGAGATGTCATCTTCCCTTAATTGTATTGCTGTCCCCACCATGACCCATGGTATTTCATATATAATTACTTTTGCTTTCCCAAATATAGAATCTTGCCTGTCTTATCCAGGCTATATACACATGAAACATGGTGCAGATAAGTGTCCTTCTTTCACTGAAGGCCTAGGAAAATCTTACATACATACGTAGGAAAATCTTACATAGAATTCAGCATAGGAATTCTAGAAATTGTGATTTTGTATAAGTTGCATATTGCTGTACTTGATAAAATGTAAACACTTACAGATCTCTCCTTCCAGTCTTCAGATGTGAATTTTGAGAAAGGCCACCTCTGGCCATAGGGAAAAAAGTTTCACCTCTAGATACTAATTCTTTGTCAAGCAAATTCCAGGGCCTGAGATTTGTCTGGATTCTAATGAGGTTCCCTTCTGCTCAGACTCTAGTCCTAAAAGCAGTAGGAGAGTTGTATTCAGACCTGATCGTTCTCAAACAAGAGCCTAAAAAGAAAGCAAATACCACCAAACCTGGAGCCTTATTTTTTGCCCCAGAAACAACATATTAAGAAAGTGCAATTCTATTGTATGCATGTCTTGGATCAAATTCTTGGCCTAAAAATAACCCTGGCATGACTGGGTTATGGAACATCTGATTCTTTTCTGGGCTTGGCTTATTTCAGGAATCACCTCATTAATTGTACATGACTCTGTCTTAGCCATCCTGATGATGGGACCAGCAGCACTTAAATTACTATTTATTTTTCTAATTAAAAATGCTTTAATTATATTTCAAAATACAGAAGACAACATAAGAGGTACTTATTTTTCTATCACCATATCTAATAATTCTTTCAGCTTGAATTCTTTTTTTAATGAAAAAATTATAAGTACAGCTAACACCTCCATCCCTAACTCTTTCTACTCCCTCAATCCCGTGAAGAGCCATTTACACAAATATGTTGTGACAGTTTACCATTTTTACTACGTGTTATATGTTCTTTAAAAATCTAAATTTGTTGGGTGTAAATAATAATAAAGTTTAAATTTAACTTGATTTGTATAAATTATGGTTAGTATATTTTAAAGCACAATGTTTAATTTAAAAAAATCTCTTTATTAAACCAAGGAAAGGGGGACTGGTCTTTACTTTTTTTTCATCACATAGAGTACCACACTTGCATTTAAATGGGATCGCACTGTATTAATGATGTCCAGTTTTAAAACATAATGAAATCACAAGCAATATCAAATTTATGTGTACTTAACAAGAATTGAATATGAAGGAGAAAAAAAAAATCTATCCTCAAAAAACAGTGAAGTAAAGAACGTACTTTTCCTTGCTGTCAAATAACTGATGACATGGTTAATATAATGACAGTTGTAAACAATTGAGAAAGTCCTTCATCAGAAAATGCCTCATAAGTTAGTAAATATGGATTTGAGTTTGGGAAATCCAAAATGCATATTTGGAAAAACCCATCATAATGGAACAGTTTCCAGTTGCTTCATGATCTTATTAGATTGCAAAACATGAAGCAGAATAGATTAGCACAGTAAAGTTTTCATTTTGCCATTGAGAAAATTTTATTACTATAGACATGTGAGCATTTTATTAATATGTAATATGTGTTATTATATAATATGTAATGTAATGTGTGTGTATATGTATGTTTGTTTGTTTGTTTATTTATTTATTTATTGTCTTTTTGCCGTTTTCTTGGGCTGCTCCGGCGTCAAATGGAGGTTCCCAGGCTAGGGGTCGAATTGGAGCTGTAACCACTGGCCTACGCCAGAGCCACAGCAACTTATTTTTTATTGTTATTTCCCCAACACACTTTTTTCTTTTCCACTGTACAGCATGGGGACCTAGTTACACATACATGTATACATAATTTTTTTTCCCATTGGCATGATGCATTGTAAGTATCTAGACATAGTTCTCAGTGCTACACAGCAGGATCTCATTATTAATCCATTACAAGAGCAATAGTTTGCATCCATTAACCTCAAACTCCCAATCCCTCCTATATCCTTCCCCTCCCCCGGGCAACTACAAGTCTATTCTCTAAGTCCATGATTTTCTTTTCTGTGGAAAGGTTCATTTGTACTGTATATTGGATACCAGATATGAGTGATATCATGTGGTATTTGTCTTTCTCTTCCTGACTTATTTCACTCAGTCTGAGAGTCTCTAGTTCCATCCACGTTTTTGCAAATGGCATTATTTTGTTATTTTTTATGGTTGAGTAGTACTCCATTGTGTATATATACCACATCTTCCTAATTCAGTCATCTGTTAATGGACATTTAGGTTGTTTCCATGTCTTGGCTACTGTGAATAGAGCTGCAATGAACATTTGGGTGCATGTGTCTTTTTTAAGGAAAGTTTTGTCCAGATATATACCCAAGAGTGGGGTTGCTGGTATATGGTAGTTCTATGTATAGATTTCTAAGGTACCTCCATAGTAATGTAATGTAATATATATATGTATTTTTCTTTATCCATTCATCTGTTGTTGATGGCATTTGGAGTGCCTCCCTATCTTGGCTATTGTCAATAGTGCTGCTGAGAACATTGAGGTGCATATATATTTTTGACCTAGTGTTTTTGTTTTTTCTGAATATATACCCAGGAGTGGAATTGGAATTACATGATAGTTCTATTTTTAGTTTTTTGAGAAACCTCCATAGTGTTTTCCATAATGGATACACCAATTTACACTCCCACAACAGTGTACAAAGTTTCCTTTTTTGTCCACATTCTCATCAACATATGTTTATGTGTGTGTATATATATACACACACACATACACAACATATGTTTATGTGTGTGTGTATATATATATACACATGCATGCACACACAACACACATATAGATATTTATATATATGTTATATGTTTATATATATATATATTTATTTTTTGGCCACAACCATGGCATGCAGTTCCTGGGCCAGGGATTGAATCTGACAGCACTGACAGCACTGGATCCTTAATCTACTGTCCCACAAGGGAAATCCTATTTATATATATATATATATATATATATATATAAATTTTTTTTTACAGAATAAAATACATATATTTAAACACAGTTATATTCACACAGATTATTATATAATGGATCTTAAGAAAGAGATTAAGTGACTCCCTCTGGAGAAGTGGAATGGAAAATATGCTGAGACAAATAGGAAATTTATTGCATACTTTATGCCATTTTGTATGGCTTTCATCTTTACTATTTAGTATTATCTATTACATTTCAATTTTTCTTTAACAATTAGCATTATATTAAAATTGTGTATATTATGCAACTATAATTTATAAAGAAGAAAGCCTTATATACTATTAAATATTTTATATAGCATAATAAAAAGAAAAAACTTAACTGGTAAGAATAACAAAAATAATACACCCTCTGAAAATAAGTAAAATATAAAATGCATAAATTGGTTAAAAAACAGTGTAACTATATAAATATGTCCTCACAATTTGTTGCATCTTATTGATTCTTCAGTATAGGCATTACACCACTCTAGGTGATGTGATAAACAAGACATTATAGACCTTACATTATACCATGGAGAGAAATGGTTATTAATAATACAATTGTAGAACTGTATTTTTTAATTGTAGAGTTGCATTATTTAATTATCATAAATTCTTTGATGGAGAGGAAATCAGAATCAGATGTAAGAAGACTTCAGCATTCCAAGAATGATGTCAAATGACCCCCTTCATGGTGGATTATGCACTTGTTTACTATGAGATATATTTCTTCTTCAGAGATTCCTTGTTTGTGTATCAGTTGTAGATTTTTGGTTTGTAGTTATTCTGAAGTTTTGATATAAGAGTCTATATGTATACGAGATTGTTTTAAGTTGTTGTTCTCTTAATTGCAAGTTCATCTCCAGTGTCCTGCATTTGTACCCACCTCTTCTTGTGATTTCTGATTTTGGTGGTATAATCGTGCATGGATGATTTCATATCTTTACTGTATATATATCTTTACTGGTGAGCCTTGTCATTTGTGGAATTTTTGTTCCCTGTTGCTGTCTTATCTTTTCTGCCTAGAGAAGTTCCTTTAGTATTTGTTGTAAGGCTGGTTTACTGTTGCTGAATTCTCTCAACTTCTGCTTATCTGTGAAGGTTTTTATTTCTCCTTGAAATCTGAGTGAGAGCCTTGCTGGGTAGAGTAATCTTGGTTGGAGGATTTTTTCCTTTCATCACGTTAGGTATATCATGCCACTCCCTTCTGGCCTGCAGAGTTTCTGCTGAAAAATCTGCTGATAACCTTATTGGGGTTCCCTTGTATGTTATTTGTTTCTTTTCCCTAGCTGCTTTCAAGATTTTCTCTTTGTCTTTAATTTTGGTTAGTTTGATTAATATGTGTCTCGGTGTATTCCTCCTTGGGTTTATTTTATATGATACTCATTGTGCTTCCTGGATTTGAGTGAGTGGTTCCTTTCCCATGTGAGGGAAGCTTTCGGCTGTTATCTCTTGGGATATTTTTTCTGTCTCCTTCCCTCTCTCTTCTCCTGGCACCCTTATAATACAGATGTTGTTGCATTTCACATTGTCCCAGAGTTCTCTGAGACTCTTCATTTGTTTTCAATCTTTTTTCTCTTTTCTGTTCTGCATCCGTAATTTCCACTAATCTGTCCTCCACCTCACTTATTCGTTCTTCTGCCTCCTGTATTCTGCTGTTAGCTGCTTCTAGTGAATTTTTTATTTTAGTTATTGTATTTTGCATCTCTTCTTGTTTAAGTTTTATATCTTGTATCTCTTTGGTCAGTGTTTCCTGTAAGTTATCCATCTTTGCCTCCAATTTATTTCCAATGTCTTGCATCATCTTTAGCATCAACAATCTAAAGTCTTTTTCCTGGATGCTGAGAATCTCATCACTTAGCTTATTTTCTGGAGTTTTTCCTTTCTCCCTCATCTGAGTTATAGTTCTCTGTCTCTTCATTTTTATATGTTTTTGGTGTGGTGATTTTTTTACAGATAATAGAGTTGTAGCCTCTCTTACTTCTGGTGTCTGCCCCCCTTGTGGCTGAAGTCTATATGGGGGCTTGCTGTAGGCTTCCTGATGGGAGGGGCTGATGCCTGCCCACTGGTAGGTGGAGCTGATTCTAATCCCTCTGGTGGGTGGGGCTTAGTCTCTGGATGGGATTAGAGGCAGCTGTGTGCCTGAGGGCTCTTTAGGTAGCCTGTTTACTGAGGGGTGGGGCTGTGACCCCACCTGGATTGTTGTTTGCCTTGGGGCTTCTCAGCACTGACTGACATGTGGGGCCAGATTTTCTCAAAATGGCCACCTCCAGAGAAAGGCATGGCTGCTGAATATTCCTGAGAGCTTTGCTTTCAGTGTCCTTCCCTCACAACAAGCCATGTTCACCCCTTTTTACCCAGGATGTCCTCCAAGAACCGCAGTCAGGTTTGACCCAGATTCCTATGGAGACCTCACTCTGCCCTGGGATCTAGTGCACGTGAAAGTCCGTGTGCGCCTTTTAAGAATGGGGTCTCCATTTCCCCCAGCCCTGTGGAGATACTGTGCACAAGCCCCACTGGCCTTCAATGTCAGATGCTCCAGGGGCTCTTTCTCCCACTGCCAGATCCCCACACGTGAGGGTTTGATGTGGGGCTCAGAACTCTCACTCATGTAGGTGAGTCTCTGTGAACCAGTTAGTTTTCAGTCTGTGGAGCTTCCCGCCCTGGAGGTATGAGGTTGTTTATATCATGAAATCACCCCTCCTACCTCTTGATGTGGCTTCCTCTTTTTCTTCTGAAGTAGGGTATCTTTTTTAAGGTTTCTGGTCCATTTGGGTGGAGATTGCTCAGCCTTTAGTTGTGAATTTTGTTGTTTTTAGGAGAGAAGTTGAGCTCCAGTCCTTCTATTCTGCCATCTTAATCCTCTCTCTTCTATTTATATATTTTTGGATGATAGCCATTCTAACAGATGTGAGGTGTTATCTCATTGTTGTTTTGATTTGAGCTTCCTAATAATGAGTGATATTGAGCATCTTTTCTTTACCTGTTAGTCATCTCTGTGTCTTCTTTTGAAAAATGGCTATTCAGTTATTCTGCCTAATTTTTTAAGTGGGTTGTTTGGAATTTTTTAACTTTGAAGTGTATGATCTGTTTTTATATTTTCAATATTAACCCCTCGTTGATCATATCCTTTGTAAATATTTTCTCCCATTCAGCAGCTTGTCTTTTCATTTTGTCATTGGTTTCCTTTGCTGTGGAAAAGCTTTTAATTTTAATTAGGTTCATTTTTGCCTTTTTTTTTTTTTTTTTTTTTTTTTTTTTGCCTTAGGAGACAGATCCAAAAACTATCATGATGGTTTATGTCAGAGTGTTTTTCCTATGTCATCTTCCAGGAATTTTAGGGTTTCATGTCTTACCTTTAGGTCTTTTTCCATTTTGAGTTTATTTTTGTATATGAAGTGAGGAAATTTTCTAATAGGATTGTTTTTTTTTTTTTTTGTCTTTTTAGGACCTCACCCTTGGTATATGGAGGTTCCCAGGCTAGGGGTTGAATCAGAGCTGTAGAGCCACTGGCCTCTGCCACAGCCACATCAATGCCAGATCTAAGCTATGCAACATACACCACAACTCATGACGATACTGTGTCCTTAACCCACTCTGTGGGGAGGCCAAGGATCAAACCTGCGTCCTCATGGATACTAGTCAGATTTATTTATGCTGAGCCGGGACAGGAACTCCTGGGCCCTCTATTCTTGTCCACTGATCTCTGTGCCTGTTTTTTTTTTTCCCCCCCCAGTGCTATGCACAGTACTCTTTGGGTCATCTCTTCTTGGTGAGCCTGACTAAAGGTTTATTAATTTTGTTTATCTTAAAAAAACTGGCTCTTGTTTTCATTGATCTTTTCTATTGTTTTTAAAAAAATCTCTATTTTATTTTTTTTTTGATCATTATTATTTCCTTCTGCTAACTTTGAGCTTTATAGTTCTTTTTCTCATTCTTTTAGGTGATATGTTAGATTGTTTGAGGCTTTTCTTGTTTCTTAAAGAAGTCTGTTTCTCTATAAACCCCATCTTAGAACTGCTTTTCTTGCATCCCATAGATTTTGGAGTATTATGTTTCCATTTTTATTTGTCTCAATGTATTTTTTGATTTGTTCTGTGGCTTTTATGTTGACTCATTAGTTTTCTAGTAACATGTTGTTTCATCTCCACATGTTTTGTTTAGTCTCCACATGTTTGTTCTTTTCCATCTTCCTTCCTTGCTATTTTTTTGGCTGCATCCGTGGCATATGGAAGTTCCCAGGCCAAGGATTGAATTCTGGCCACAGCCGGACCTACACCACAACTGTGGCAGTGCCAGATCCTTAACCCACTGTGCCAGGCTGGGGATTGAACCTGAGCCTTTGCATCAATCTGAGGCACTGCATTTAGATTCTTAATCCACTGTGCCACAGAGGTAATACCTCCATTTTTCTTTCTGTAATTGATTTCTAGTTTTACACTGCTGTGATCAGAAAAAATGCTTGATATAAATTTTCTCCTCTTAAATTTTTGAAGACTTGTTTTGTGGCCTAGCATGTTATCTATTTCAGAGAAGATTCCACGTGGACTTCAATGGATATTCTGCTGGTTTGGGATGGAATATCATGTAGATATCAATTAAGTTTAGCTGACTTATTGTGTCATTTAAGACTGGTATTATATTATTGATTTTCTGTGTAGATGAACTGTCAGTTGATGTCATTGGAGTGGTAACATCCCATACTGTTATTGTATTGTTGTTAGATTCTCCCTTTATGTCTGTTAGAATTTGCTTTATATATTTAGGTGCTCCTATATTGGGTGCATATATGTTAATGAGTGTAATATCCTCTTCTTGTGTTGATCCCTTAATCATTATATAATGCTTTTCTTTTTTTGTTGTTGTAGCCTTTGTGTTCATCTCTTTTTCTGATATGAGTATTACTGCCTCCACTTTTTTGTTGTTTCTATTTGCATGAAATGTCTTTTTCCATCCTATAACTTTCAGTCTGTGTATATTTTTCCCCTTGAAGTGAGTCTCTTGCAGGAAACGTATTGAAGTACCTTTTTTTTTTTTTTTTCTAATTATATCAGTCACCTTATGTCTTTTGAACAGTCAGTTGACATCTAAAATAATTATTGATAGTTATGTTATTCCTGTATTTTATTACTGTCTTTCTGGTTATTTTTGTAGTTCTGTGTTCATTTTTTCTTTCTGTTTCTTTATTGTGGTTTTATGATTTTCTTTAGTATGCTGTGTCCTTTTCTTTTTAGTTTTTGTGTATCTACTATAGAGTTTTGGTTTGTGGCTACCATGGGGTTCATATATGTTGACCTGTAATTATATTTTGTTTTATTGGTAGTCATTTAAGTTCAAACACATTCAATAAGATCTGTATTTTTTACTCTCCTGCTCCCCCACATTCTGTGTTTTCAATATCATATTTTACATCTCCATGCTTATTCCTTAACTGTTTATTGTAGTTATAAGTGCTTTTTATAATTTTTTGTCTTTTGATCTATATACTGGTATATTTTAATGACTTATCATCAATGTGTACTATATCTTTGCCTTTCCCAGGGGGATTTTCCATTTCCTGTAGCTTCTTACTTCTTTTCCATTTAGAGAAGACCATTCAACATTTTTTTAGGGAAGTTTTAGTGTTAATGAACACTTAGTTTTTGCTTTTTTGAGAAGTTCTTTATCTATACTATTCTAAATGATAATATTGCAGACTAGAGTATCCTAGGTTGAAGATTTGTTTCCTTTTAAAACTGTTATTATATCTAATTATATCATGCCATTCTCTGCGAAGTTTATACAGAGAAAATAGCTGATAGCTTTACAGGGGTTCTTGTATATAACTCTTTATTTTTCTGTTGCTACCTTTATAATTCTCACTTTAATTCTTGCACTTTAGGAGTTCTCATTGTGGCTCAGTGGGTGAAGAATCCAACATAGTGCCTGTGAGGATGTGGGTTTGATCTGTGGCCTCGCTTAGTGGATTAAGTATCCACTATTGCCTCAAGCTGTGGCACAAGTCACAGATGCAGCTCAGATCTGGCATTGCTGTGGCTATGGTGTAGGCCAGCAGCTGAAGCTGTTATTTAACCCTTAGTCCATGAATTTATATATGTCATTGGTGCAGCCATCACTTATATCTGGAATCTCATATAAGGCACAAATGAGCCTTTCCAAAGAAAAGAAAATCATGGACTTTGAGAATAGACTTGTGGTTGCAAAGGGGCAGGGGAAGGGAGTGGGGTGATTGGGGAGCTTGGGGCTAATAGATACAAACTATTGCCTTTGTAATGGATTAGCAATGAGATCCTGCTGTGTAGCACTGGGAACTATGTCTAGTCACTTATGATGGAATATGATAATGTGCGAAAATAGAATGCGTACATGTATGTGTAACTGGATCATCATGCTGTACAGTAGAAAAAAAAAGTATTGGGGAAATAACTATTAAAAAATAAAGTGTAGTGACTGCAAAAAAAAAAAAAAGAAAAAGAAAAAGAAACAACAAAAATCTCTTGCCATTTTAGCCATATGTCTTGGGTTGGTTGGCTTCATCTTCTTTGGAACCCTCTTTTCTTCCTGTACCTGTATATCTGTTTCCTTTTTCAAGACTGGGAAGTTTTCATCCATAATTTCCTCAAATACATTTTCTATTCCCTTCTCTCTCTCTTCTCCTTCTTGAACACCTATGATGCAAATGTTGGAATGCTTAATGTTACTTCAGAGATTTTTAATTTTTTTTTTATTTGGCTTATTTCTGCTGCCCTGATTTGCTGATTTCCATTATTGTGTCTTCCAGATCACTTATGCATTCTTCTATATTACTTTAGTCTGTGTGTTTTTTATTTCAGCTATTGAATTATTTATTTTTGGTTAGTTCTTTTTTATATTTTCTAGTTACTTATTAAAATGTTCACTGTTTAGATCAGTATTTTCCCTAATCCAGTTAAGACTTTTATTACTAATATTTTGAATTCTTTATCTGATAAAGATATCTGATTTATTTTTATTTTATTTTTTATTTCTTCAGGAGTTTTATTTTGCACTTTCAGTTGAGAGTAGTTCCTCTACATTTTCATTTTCCTTAACTTTCTCTTCATCTATGAATTTAGGGGCAATTATTACCTATCACCATCTTGATGGGGTGTTCTTCTGTGGAACATCTCTATACAGACTGTGTGTTCCCAGTGCCTTTGGTAGGAGAGCTATATTTGATGTGGATGCAAGCCATATTTTTTCCTCATGTTACTGACAGCTATCACCTTGGTAGAGGCTGTCACTATGGCTGGAGATGCAGGGGCTAGAGCTGGCACTGGGTGTTGTGGAGAGACTTCTCTGCTCAGTGGCTGTCATAGCCTTATTAGAGGCATGGTCTGACCGAAGTTGCTAAAGCAGAGGCCATGAAGGTTGCTTGAGTTGGCTCTATTTCCTTTAAGTGTGTGTTTTCCCTTCTCCTTATACCCTGACCTTTGCCTCAGAGGGCTGGAGTGCTGATAAAGTGAAGGCTGTGTGCACACAAAGGTCTCTTGTGCTGCCTGTGCATGTGTTCATGACTCTGCTTAGACCTATTCTCAGGTGCAAGTCCACTCTGTTTCTCATATCTCACATTGTCCCCTACCTCTGCTGCCCCTGCCTTGCCATGTAACTGTCCACAGGGCTGGTGGAGGCACCTGTAGACTCCTACTGTGTATCAGGAGGCCAGCTGTGATGGAGCAGCTGCCATCAGAAATCTAGGAAGTTTCTGGGGCACCACTTGAGTAAATACTAACAGTGGCAGCTAGCTGCCTTCCCACTCAGGCTCTGCCTCAGGAGCAGGTCGTCTCTGCATCCTGAAGTCAAGTTTTCCCCTTTTTGTGGCCACCCCAGGTCTGTTACTGCACTGCGGCATGGAGTGAGTGGGCTGGAGCATTTGCTCAGTTTGGGTTGGGGCACGTGGTGAAGTGGTCATGGGAACCCAGGTAGCTTCTGGGGCAAACCTCCCTCTGCTCTATTTCAGTGGCTGTCCAGCACCCACTTTCCCTAATAGTGAAATCCAGTCTTCCTCAGCCCTTCTCCTTTTTCCAGCAGCCTTCTAACTAGTCAAAGGGGCTTGTCTCTTCCATGTAGGACCCTAGGACTGGATGCCCAATCTTTGGCTCAAAGCACTCACTCCCCAGGGTGGTTATCCACCTGTGTAATCTCCCTTTTTCTCTGAGTCCTTTCACAGGAGGATAGAACCTCACTGTTTGCTTTCCTTCCCTTCCTACCCAATTACAAGTGTGTTTTTCTTACAGTATTATTTGTACAGGAGTCCTTCTGCCAGTTTCCAATTAGCTTTCTATGAGAATTTTTCCACATGCGGGTGTATTTTTTTGGGAGGGGTGCTTTTTAAGGCCACACTCACAACATATGGAAGTTCCAAGGCTAGGGGTCGAATCAGATCTACAGCTGCCAGCCTACGCCACAACCATAGTAACACAGGATCCGAGCCATGTCTGCAACCTACACCACAGCTCATGGCAATGCCGGATCCTTAACACACTGAGCAAGGCCAGGAATTGAACCTGCATCTTCATGGACACTAGTCAGATTCATTACCACTGAGCCAGGACAGGAACTCCAACTCCAGGCAGTATTTTTGATGTATTTGTGGGGAGAGGTGAGCTTCACATCTTCTCAGCCATCTTGATCAAATCCATAAAAAGGATTTAATCACTTAATCATTTTATCACTGGCAATCAGTTTGGACTTAGCTTTACTAACTGTGTTAATTATTTGGGTGGAAGAAATAGAACATAATTGTGGACAAAAGAACAAGCTTCTTTTCATGTCTGGTACAATGAAGATTCACCCAGAATAAAACATAGTTGAGATTTATGTTTGGTGATATTTATTCAAAAAGTGAAAGGAGAGGGGGTTTGTGAATTTGTTAAACCTCTTTCAAGCTATTTTTTAATATCTAGTTTAGTTGCACATACTTTATGATCCAGAAATACCACTTTTAAGTGTAGCTTAGGGAAGCTCTCATGTGTGAACACAGGTATAAAAACATTTAGAACAGTGTTATTTGTAATGGCAAAGCATTTTGTTTGTCACTAGGAAAATGGTTATATATGCAATGGAATTATGCAGTGGAAATGTTATTATAGATCCTTCCATAGCAACATGTTTGTGAATCTCATAAACATAATGATTATCAAAACAAAAAACAAAAGAAAGAAAAAGAAAGTTTCACAAGTGTTTGTACTACATCAAACTATTTGCTTTTAATTTGGAAATATGAAAGAACTATGATGTATGATGTATATTGCTTATAAAAATACACAAATGGAATATAGATAATACATGGAAATAAATTTAGAATGGTAGTTATATGGTTAGGGAATGAGGGGCATGTGATCAAAGATTAGTTCTCTGAGGCTCCCAAAGTTTTGGTAATGTGTTTTTTTAATGAATATGACATTAATTAATATTTTGTAATATAGCTTGGTAAATCTGGACTTTGGATAAATTAAAATCTTTATGTATCTCAGTGTCTTCAGCATGCATTATGCAAATAGTCAAGAATTAAAAATTCTAACTTAAAATGAAGAAAATTCATGACATACATCTTGAGTTGTGGCTTAATTACCCTATACCCAGGAAGATAGCAACAATTGTCCTGTGGAAGCTATTGATGTTCCTGTCCAATATTAAATGAAATTGCAGTTTATCAGAGCTACACTGAAAAAATAAGCGAATCCATTCATGGCTCTTTGATTAATGCCAAGTATGATAAACACAATGGGATTCATTAAGCCATATATCATGTGGTAGTTTTTTTGTTGTTTTTGCTTTTTTTTTTTTTTTATGGCCACACCTGTGACATGTGGAAGTTCCTGGCCTAGCAGTTGAATATGAGCTCCAGGTGCTGGCCTATGCCACACCCACAGCAACACTGGATCTGAGCCACATCTGCAACCTGTGCTGCTGCTTGTGGCAATGCTGCATCCTTAACCCACTGAGCGAGGCCGGGGATTAAAACCTCATCCTCACAGAGACTACATTGGGTTCTTAACCTGCTGAGCCAAAGTGGAAACTCCCAGGTGAGTAAAGTAAATGTCATGTTTCTGTTTTGACCGTGTACAGCCTTGAGCCTCGAAGTTGTATTTCCGACACCAGTGAGTTCTACATAGAAGCATCCCTCTTAATTCTCTTATTGTAAATTTTCCATTATGCGTAGTTATTTTTTTAGACAAATTAAGCATTTCAAATTAATTAGTTAATATGCTTTGATTTTTAAATTGGGTTTCCCTTACGCTATGTGCAACAAAACTTATCAGGAAACTCTTCTCCTTTTAAATTTTTCTTCTAATCATATTTGTGTCTTAAAATCTGATGTGATTGAATGGCTATTTGTTAACATTTAAAATGTCTTATGTTACACACATATAAAATGTGTAAAATAAGATATAGACAAGTATCTTACATATTATATATTATTTTATTTTACGCACATTTTATGTTTTAAATATTCTATATATGCATTTTTTAAAGACTGTGTTGGGGGGTAGATAATTCGGGGGGGTAGATAATTCAGGAGGTGGTGGGTATCTTCTGTGAAGTAAAAATTCTTTATGTTCAGAGTTCCCATTGTCGCTCAGTGGATTAAGAACTCTACATAGTCTTGATGAAGATGTGGGTTCTATCCCTGGCCTTGCTAAATGGGTTAAGGATCCAGTATTGCCACAAGGTGTGGCATAGCTCACAGATGTGACTCAGATCCATTGTTGCTATGGCTGTGGTGTAGGCCAGCATCTGAAGCTCTGATTCAACCACTTGCCTGGAAACTTACATATGCCGCAGGTACAGCTATTAAAAAAAAAGAAAATTCTTTATGTTAGGATGAGGAAAATAAAGTGATAGTTGGGAATCCCCTTTCATATGACAATCATTTTTTTGGTGTCTGGTGTCTTCTGACTAGCAGAGGAATTCCCAGCAGTTTAGAAATATTTAGTATATCAAAAAAGTTTTCCAGTGGATAGGGCCTTTTTTCACTTCCTTTAAAGTACTTCCTAATGTCTCTGTATCATGAGAGTGCATTTTTGGATCACTTGGGAAGATAATCTGTGATTCATGTCTTTTACCTGTTGAAGGTTCAATCCTTGACCATCGTATATAAGGAAATGATAGGAGGTGGTATAGTGTAATAAACAGAAAATGAACTATGAGGCCAGACCATCCTAAAATCAGATCCTGCCTTTTCCTCCAGAAAGCTGTATCAACTTGGACAAGGGATAAATTATTCACCTTTTCTGATTTGTTGTGAAAATCAAATGAAATATCTGTAAAGTGCCTGACACATAGAGGCTCAGTCATAGCCTAATTTTTTTTCTTAAGACATCTATAATTTCCTCCTCATTTTAATGAAATCTATAATCATAGATTGAGTGATTATATTAAGAAACCAGATTGAAAGTTATACATTGAAACTAAATCAGGGATTCTCAGGGTACTTGTTTTTTTTTTTTTTTTCCTGGCTATATATTAGAATATTACTGTTCTAAAAAAGTCAGTTAGGGTACTTTATGATCAATTGAGTGTGCTCTTACTTATCAAAGCTAAGGACTTTCCCCCACATACAATTGCACAATAGAGAGATTTGTATTTTTAATAGAACAGATAAGAATGTCTTGGCATTTGTACCTTCTATTTGTAAATTGGTATTCATGTTGAAGATTTTCTTTTAACTGGAAAAATTATAGCGTTTAAATCCATCAGAATTTTAGCTTTTAAGTGGTCTTTAGAGGCCATTCCAAGCCTGTCATTGCTACTGTTCCTTGGCCCTTTTTCATAGTTTTCCAGGACCTACCATGAGGAGGGTTATCCCTGGGGCCTGCTCACAAAAAAGCATGATTGATTCATTGCCAACAGTATCCTTTTCTGCCTTCCCTTAACTAACTGCAGGGCCCCTAGAGACTTCATTCTCTAGTCATCACACTCACTGTCTCTCCTCCTCTGGGTTTAAGAAAGAAAAGTTACTCTTTAGGGGAATTTAGACTCTCCTTACCTCCTCCAAGTCCCTTTAGTTTCTGCATCACAGTTTCGTCATCTTTGTCATCCTTCACAGATGCTATTCTGCTTTGATCTGCATTAGAAACTTGTTTGATTTTAATTAATTACCTCTAATAAGAAGAACTACTTAGACGTTTAATAGAACCCAAAGAAGATTAAGCTGCTTTTGTCTTGACAAATTCGAATAGCAATAGGGTTAAATTAATGGTGTTTTATATTCTTTCTTTTTTTATCATTTATTTATATATATATATATTTTTTTTCTACTGTTCAGCATGATGACCCAGTTACACTTACATGTATACATTCTTTTTTCTCACATTACATGTTCCATCATAAGTGACTAGACAGAGTTCCCAGTGCTACACAGCAGGATCCCGTTGCTAATCCATCCCAAAGGCAACATTCCGCATCTATTTACCCCAAGCTCCCAGTCCCTCCCATACCCTCCCCTTTCCCCTTGGCAACCACAAATCTATTCTCCAAGATCATGATTTTCTTTTCTGTGGAAAGGTTCCTTTGTGCCATATATTATATTCCAGATTTAAATGATATCATAGATATACAGATGGCCAACAAGCACTTGAAACAATGCTCAGCATCAATGATTATTAGAGAGATGCAAATCAAAACTGCCATGAGATACCACCTCACACCAGTCAGAATGGCCCTCATTAATAAGTCCACAAATAACAAATGCTGGAGGGGATGTGGAGAAAAGGGAACCCTCCTGCACTGTTGGTGGGAATGTAAACTGGTACAACCACTATGGAGAACAGTATGGAGGTATCTTAGAAAACTATACAGAGAACTACCATATGACCCAGCAATCCCACTCTTGAGCATACATCTGGACAAAACTCTCCTTTAAAAAGACAGATGCACCCACATGTTCATTGCAGCACTATTCACAATAGCCAAGACATGGAATCAACCCAAATGTCCACTGATAGATGATTGGATTAGGAAGATGTGATATATATATATAGCTAATGCTATGTCTTCCATTATGGTAAATGTTCCAGAGAAGAAACTAATCAGATGAAATGAAAGCAAAATGGAAAGAAATTACATAGATGGTGCATTCAGCAAAGTAATGACTAAAAGTTCCACGTATTTAATATCAAAAAACAAATTGTTTCACTTAATATATTTTTCAAAAATTGGGAGTTCCCGTCGTGGCGCAGTGGTTAACGAATCCGACTAGGAACCATGAGGTTGCGGGTTCAGTCCCTGCCCTTGCTCAGTGGGTTAACGATCTGGCGTTGCCGTGAGCTGTAGTGTAGGTTGCAGATGCGTCTCGGATCTTGCGTTGCTGTGGCTCTGGCATAGGCCAGGGGCTACAGCTCCGATTCGACCCTTAGCCTGGGAACCTCCATATGCCGCTGGAGCGGCCCAGGAAATGGCAAAAAAAAGACAAAAAAAAAAAAAAAAAAAAATGAAGGTAAATGTTTTAAGCACATTAGTGGAAATATTTACTAAATATATCTTGAATACATGCATCTTTACCATGGTGTAAATACCAATGGAATGTTTTCTTAGTAATTTGAGGGAGGGAGTTTTCTTGTTCTGCACTGGGTTACGGATTAAGCTTTGTCATTGTAGTAGCTCAAGTCACTGCCATGGGGTGGGTTTGATCCTGCCCGGGGAACTTCCACATGCTATGGGTGCGGCCAAAAAAAATTAAAAAACGAAATAACTTGAGGGATATGTATGAATATAAGTTTCTCTTTAGATGTTCCTCTAGAGAAGCCATTGCACTAAATGGCCTAGGATGATTTTGGTTTTAGAACTCAGTTCTACTTTCATGTATCTTGTCTTTCTCCTTAGTTTTCTCTCCAATACTAATAAATGTTTCTTAGTTTGTAGAGACCAAAATGAGTCATGTAACATGTCTAACGGCTGTGCCTGGTACACCAAAGGATTCAGTAAATATGAATTTCTGAGTCATTTACAATTAGATGTAGAGGAAAAGTAGGTTGATTTTGAGGGCTCTTGTATGGTAAATACATGTTTTATGCATGGATATTTTGATACTTCTTTTGCTTCTTTTTTTATTGCTTACTTTTTCGATTAGAAAATAGGTAAAAGACAGGGGATATATTCCCATAGAAAATTGTACCAAAGTTTTCAGAGTAGGTTTTCCTAAATTAAGTAAAGCTCTCTAACAACACCAAATTAGTAGTCTGCCTTGGCCGAAACTCACTGCCACAGTGACACCCCTATTAATGCAAAAAGTGTGTAGTGCAGAGAAGAGGATACATTTAAGTTTCTTGTGGTTCAGGGAGCTCACTGCTGATTAAGGAAAGAGAGTTGAAGAGTCCAGGAATTCAGTTCATGTAACTTTTTGTTTTGGGTTGCTTTTAATTGAAATTTCTCTTAATCATTTGTGGTAGAAGTTAAGCATCTAGCAGAAAATGAGAAATAGCCAAAATACCCAACAGTAAGAGAATGAGTAAATAATATATGATACATATATATATTTATGAATATTATTAAAATTAATTAGTTTTAGAATAATATTTACTAAATGGAAAATGTTCATGATGACATAAAAATGTGGAAAAAGTACGATAAAAATGGTATATGTACTTGGGTATCAATTTAAGAACATAAAAATATATGTGCATAGGAAAACAAAAAGCAAAGTAATGGATAAAACGTGGTGGTGGTATTAATGGTCATATTACTGGAGATTTTAATGGTTTATTTTCATTTCCCCAACTTTCTGAAATAAATAGATATCATATTTACTATTATCTATCTGATATATCTCTCCAAATGTATGTATACCAATATCTAATGTATATTATATATTAGATATATACATATGTTGCTAAGTGGCTACTTTAAAGAGACAGGCAGCTGACATGCGCATATTTCTACTTCTATTACTACTACTACTATCACTGGTGCTTATCTAGAGTTGTTACTCTGCTTAGCACCTTGCATATGTTAACACACTTAACCTTTCAACAGCCTACTGGAGACAGTTCTCCATAGGTCTCTTTACTACTACCCATCTTGCTGGGAATGTCAAGAATGCAAGACCCCGACAGCTTTTCACCTGGTTCACTTTTCAGGATTGTTTTTGCGGTGACACCCTTGGGAGATGAAGTAATATCTAGCTCTGGGACAAAGATCAGGCTTGTTTACAGGCTGCTGTAAGGCAGCAACCTCCCTACCCCCTCCCCCGACCCAGAATTTCTCTTCTGTAGCATAATACCCTCTGTGTGCAGGCGTCCATCTTAGCACACCTGTAGTGCCACCGGGAACTTTGGTTTGGGGAACTGACACAGCATTGTTGACATTTTGGCTACTGTTTTGCTTGTCTCAGATTCAGGAGTCTTGTGTCTTCTGCCAGTACACATGAAGCTGGCAAGTTAGTTAGCTTGCGAGTAAGATAAAATCTAGACTCTTCACAGTTCTTGACAAAATCCCGCTATTATATGCATTCTATAGATGAAAGAGGGACACAGGTTAAGTAATGGTATGAGTTTATGTAGCAAGTAAGTGTTAAAGTTGAATGTGAACCTGATAGACAGGCTCTGGTGTCTAGGCTTTTAATTACTACCTTATACTGCCACTTTATAGCAGCTGAAACTAGATATGTAGATGGTTGACATTTCTGCAAAATAGGGCTGAGAGGTCCTAAGAGTTGCCATGTAATGATGCTTCCTTCATCTACAAACCTATGAACATGGTCACTATGAACGCCCATGAAAGCAAGTCATAGGTCTCTTTATACTTATAAGATAAACTAAATGTAAAAACAAGGTGATGAGAAAAAGCAGGAACTATTCTATCACCTTTATATCTTACATTATATTACTATTTGATATGCAGTATATCATACAATACAATACACAATATATAATACAATATATACAATATGCAATACAATACCATATCATACAATACAAAAAGTGTTGAAATGTTGCATTTTAACAAATTCCCAGGTGATGTCACTGCCATTCCTCCAAGGTACCAATATTGAATAGCAAGATCAGCATTTCACAAAATTCTCTCCTGGTAAGAATCACTTGAGCAGCTAAAGTTTTAAAATGTTCTCAGGTCCTCTCTTTAGAGATTGTAATCATGTGGCTCTTAAGTATGACCTAACCTTTTTTTAAAATTTTTTAAAATTAAATTTATTTTTTTCAGGGCTGCACCTGCTGCATGTGGAGGTTCCCAGGCTAGGGGTCAAATCAGAGCTGTAGTCGCTGGCCTACGCCATAGCCACAACAACACTGGATCAGAGCCACGTCTGTGACCCACACCACAGCTCATGGCAACGCTGGATCCTTAACCCACTCAGTGAGGCCAGGGATTGAACCTGCATCCTTATGGATACTAATTGGGTTCTTAACACACTGAGCCACTATGGGAACTCCAGACCTAATGAGCAACCCAAATGAGTTAACATTAGGGAAGTTTGGATATGCTGTTCTAGATTAAAGATTACCAAATCTGACTGTGCTTTTTTGTTACTATAGGGCTTTTTGAAAAACAGATGCCTATAACCAGGAATAGGACTCAGGTATCTGTTAGGTGCCCAAGAAATTATTACTTCCATAAGGGCAGGGACCAAAATTGTTTTGTTTGTTGCAATATTTAAAGGACTTAGCACAGTGTTTAACAAAATGAATACTCATAAAATGTTTTTCACTTCCCTTATTATAGGCTCCCCACAATCTGGCCCTGGATTAGTCAGAGCTCTTGCAATTTCAGTTAACAAAAACTCATCTTAAACCAGTTTATTCCAAGAAAGGAAATTGAGAGTCAATAAAACAGAACTGTCCAGAGTTGTTCTTGTTGGCATAGGTGGATTCAGATGTTCAAATAATATTATCAGGTATTAAGTTTTTCTCCCTCCCTTTCTGCTTTCCTTCCTTCCTTCCACCACTTTTCCGCATCTCTTTCTCTGCTTAGCACAGTGTCTTCAAGGTTCATCCAAGTTGCAGCATGCAGCAAAATTCCCTTCCTTTTTAAGGATGAATAATATTCCATTATATATCTGTACCACATTTTGTTTATCTATTCAACTGTAGATGGTACTTGGGTTGCCATCTTGGCTCTAGCTCTTGGCTACTTTGGATAGTGCTGCTATATCATGAGTATGCATGAAGTCTTCTTTAATCCCTTCTTTTCTCTCCTTTAGGGAATGAATTTCTCCCATTTTCATACTAATGCTGGTTCTTGCCATGCCATAAACTATCCTACCTAGTCCACTCTTCACTCCATGGTATATAGATAATGTTTAAGGTGAGGCATGTATGGGATTTGAACACTATTTGTAGTGTTTGTTGACATCCATCCATAAAAGAACATGGCCCTAACTATCTAAAAGCCAGTGTCTTTTTTCCAGTTCATTGCAAATTTAGACACCCAGTTTTCTGAAAAACAGAAATGAGCTGTTGAAAATTATGAGGTGAATGTTTAAACCAGATGGTCCACTAAGGAAACAAATGTGCTTAGGACCATCTGCCAAAATTCCTTCTACATGTTGCATGTCAAAGTAGAACATCTGATGTGTGAGACTGTGTGTGTGTGTGTGTATGTGTAGAAAGTATTTAACAAATTTCATGTTTCTGTTCAAATTGCCATAACTGAAGAAAAATAATAGTTTACCCATATCATTTATAGTTAACAAACTAGCTCTTAGAAATATATTGTCAGAGAATTACAAACTCCATGCAGGAAAAGGCATAGAGACATTCTGTAATACAGAAGAACTTCTCTTTAGTGCTATTTCATCTTTTTCAACCAGGTAACTACTTTCTAGCCATAAATAGTTTTTGTTTGCTTTTACTCTTAAAATCTATGAGGGGACTTTGTATATTTCTTATAAAAATTAGACTCTATATGAAAATGGACAAGTCCTACAGAGTACAAAATGTTTCCTTTAAGAAGGAAATGTGGTCCAGTGAGGAGCCTCTTTTCTCCTAAAGCTTTCATATACCAGCAAGTTTATGGTAAATTTCCATAACTATAGGAGAGATGGAGAATTCAGTTCTGGAAAATTGAGGACAATCTCTACTTAAACTGCATAATTTCCTGTTTTAACATAAAGGTAAAACTCATTTTGAAATTGTAGTTAAAATTCAGATAACCTGGGTTAGCAATCAATACAGAATGCAGGCTGAGGCTTTGATCATGCCCATCCAAAAGGAGTGACTGTCTAGAACCCTTTAATATCTACCTGAGAAAAAATATATTTATAGATAATCATTCTTGGCCTAAGCAACTCATCTTGAAGGTAAACTCATTGAGGGTGGAGGCTATTATGAATGGTTTAGTGCTATATCCTCAGAAAATAGAACAGTAAGTATCTGTTCACAAAGTATCTGAACACAAAGAAATGTTGCATAAATGAACATATTCAAATGTTCTGAATTGTTGCATTGTTCCTTGGATAGATCTCACTCCCAGGACAACCATGATCTAATACTCTTAGTTTTAGTTCCTAAGTTACTCACGAATCTGTTCAGAGCTCTGCATATTGACCATTACCAAATGCAAAAGCCTCTCCCTTTGTTCCCCTTGCCTCCACTCTGGTCCCATTGTGGTAGGTAGACCCAAAGATGTCTGTATTCTAGTCTCTGGAACCTATGACTATGTTAGGTTATAAGGCAGATGAAATTCAAAGTTTCTAATTAGCTAGTGTTAAGTTGAGGAAAATTATCCTGAATGATCTGACTGGGCCCATTGTAATCAAAGAGGTCCTTAAATTTGGAAGAAAGATGTAAAATAGTAGCTGAGGGATGTGATGTGAGGAGGATTATACTGGCCATTGCTAATAATTGTGGGCAGTCTCCAGAAGGTGGAAAAGGCAAAGAAACAGATACTATCCTAGGGCCTCCCTGTATCCTAGGGTACAAAAAATTACCCCTGTCATCCAGGCAGCTTGATTTTGGTCCAGTGAAACCCATTAGAAACTTTGGAACAACAGAGATTTAAGATAATAAGTTTGCATGTTTTAAACACTAAATTTGTGGTAATTTATTAGTTCTCTGTGGTAGCAGCTGTAGAGAACTGATACATGCTCCAAATGAGTCTTATCAGCATTACCTCCTCATTCAGCACCTTCATGTACAGCTCTTGAATGATTTTCCTTTCAAGATGAAGACTACATTTCTCAATGTATTCTGCAAGGCCTGCCCAAGTTGCATTTATCTAATGCTGTAGGGTCATCTTGTGTCAGGTTTGCTCTAGGCATCCATCTACACTCTAGTCAAACAAACCTTCTTGGTGTCCTATGATACCTTTTAACATCAGGTCTGTTGCCTCCTTCTGCTCTGATTGTTTACCTCTTACCCTTCTTAGGTCTTGGAAAAATAATCACTTACTCAATGAAGCATCTTTGACCTCCATAACCACTTCAGTTTCTACTACTAGAAGCTTTGATAACACTGGAGAGTGAGTCTCTCTTGTGTGTAAGTATCAAAGGTGTGGTTTCACATTTGTTCATGTGATTCTTTGATTAAAATCTGCAATTTTGGTGTGGTCTTTCCCCCCAGCTCATATTTCTTATGCTTAGCAAAATGGTTTGCATACAGTAGGTTTTTAATAAATATTTGTTGAGTAGAGGAACAAATGAATGAATGAAGCTGGATCACCAGAAGACTGAGCCTCGGGCTTGTTTGTAGTTGGCCCCTTTCAGAATCTCATGGAGAGGGATGTCAATGTTATTCTCTTATCAAGGACAGGGTAGAAGACAGCCCCATAAAATCCTTTAACTGTGTTTCCTGTAGGGCTGTTAGTGAGAATTTTTTTCCTATCATATTGCTCTGTTTTCTCTATACAATAACTGTTTTAGAATAACTTTGCTTTCCCAGAGAGAGTAATAATCTATTTTCTTTCTTTTCTGAGTGAGCACTGGGGTACACCAAAACCATGACCTTTAGGATTGAAGCCCATGTAACAAATCTGGGAGAATTGACAGCTGATGACTTGTAGCTAAGGCCCTTCCCACCTACCCCTATTTTGAAGAGAACCACTTGGCCCAGCATTACTCCACTTCCCAGACATAGCCTCCATCATGACGGTCCAGTCTGACAGGGTGGAGTGGTATAAACCCTATGTCATCCAATTGGAACAACTCAGAAGAGCTACCACAGCTTCAGTGCTCCCCATGGAGAGTTCTTCATTGACTTCTCAGTCCAGCTTCTCTATCTGTCTATTAGACTTCCCTCACTCTTGCATAGGTGCTCCCAAGAGCTTTCCCCATTAAACTTCCTAAATATAAATCTTTGTCTAGGAGTCTCCTTGCTGGAGAACCTAACTTAATGATTTTTTTCTTTCTTCTTTTCTTGATTATATTCTTCTTTTACTTTACTTGGAAACGTAGAAACCCAACTAAAGAGGCTAAGGTAGCTTATATGATGATCTGCATATTAATAGATTTAGTCTAAGTTGTCTATTTGCATGCCTGTCTGTCTATATTTTCTCTTTTTGTTCATATTATATCGCTATTTTTATTGGGTATACTCTGACTTTAAAGTGTCTCAACCCTTTTGATGAACAAGGCAGGATTTCAGTGAGCAAACAAAGCAGGTAAACAGGAATATAGACTATTTGGGAGACAACATTAAGCACGAGATTTAGATTTACCAAGGGCATGTTGAAATTTCTTGCACTAAAGGGAGATAGGTATGCCCAAGTTAGGATATAGCTATGCCTGTTTAAAATAAAAAGTTAGTTGAGCAGAAAAAAGGAGTACTCTTGTCTTTCTCTTAAAGTTTACCTCCTAAGAAGCGAGCTGAGAGAAAAGAAAAGCTAGCCATAAAATAGGAAAGATAGGAGGCAGATGGCCCATAGTTCAGTCAACCTACCACATTTTCCTTCTCTTAGACAGTTGTCCTTAAATATATCATCAGGATGTACTGATTCTGCATCTACTTAAAGCCATTTAGCTCCTGAGAAATGAAGCAATGTAGTGTTAAATTGCTCCTTTAAAGTGGGTATGACTCTGCTTCTCAGTTCCTCATTTTTCAAACCCTTGTTGTAACTGAAGTTATCAGACACAAAAATAGAGTGAGAAATGAGTAACAAACATTTCCTGACACAGTTGTTTAATTCATTTCCATAAATCTCATAGGCTCATCATTTTTAGCCAGTAGAAAGAACTTCTGACACTGGGTTTTGGTTTGGGTAAGTGAAGTGTGTGTTCTGCTAATATTCCTGATAGATTGTTCCTTGTGCCCATATCAAAGACATTCACATTCTCTGATCCTGTTTCCTCATATGAGGTTTTCTGATTTTTTTCCATTTTTGAAATTCCATCTCAAAAAATAAAAGCAGAAACATGAACTTCCTTGTTGATGGTGAAGGGAATGCCAGGATCTCTCTCTTTTTTTTTTCTTTGCAAATAGAGTCTTCTTTGAGATTGCTACATTGTTGATAAGGGAACCCTTTACATAATCTAAGGAACATTGAATCTAATGCATTTCCTATCAATGTCAAATTACTTCTTGCAGCCAGGAGATCAGATATGAATCTTTTTTTTTTGGTCTTTTTAAAGCTGCACCCACAGCATATGGAGGTTCCCAGGCCAGGGGTTGAATTGGAGCTGTAGCCACTGACCTACACCACAGCCACAGCAACGCCATATCTGAGCTGCATCTGTGACCTACACCATGGCTCACGGCAACACCAGATCCTTAACCACTGAGCGAGGCCAGGGATCGAACCTGTATCCTCATGGATTCTAGTCAGATTTGTTTCCACTGAGCCACAACGGGAACTCCCAGATATGACTCTTAATGGAGATTTCAGAGACTGTTATAACTTGAATACTTACCTACGTGATAACTGAGCATCCTAGCAGAGAAAAGAATTGAAGTGATTCTACAGGTTCATTAGACTATTGCTATTTGTTTATTACTTTATATTATGAAGACAAATTAAGATCTGTTTATAAAAATAATAAACCTTTTTTTTAACTGTCAGGGAAAAGAAGAATTTCTCTTTCAAAATAGAAATGATCTAATAACATAAAGTAGCAAAAGAGTGCTAAATCATAAAATGTTCTTTTAAATCGGTTTATTCTGATAATCAGCCTAAGGAATATGACTTCTTTTAGAAGTAAATGATTTCTTTAAATAAATAAACTTTAGGAGATTAAGATAGTAACTCAGCAAAGTTAAGATCTTATGTGGAAACATGGCTTGGAGAAATGAATCCTGATGGAATATTATCACTCCACTACCTAGGAAGATAATAGGGAAAAGTAACATGAGATATGACTTCCTTAACTCAAATGTACTTTAAAAACACTGTCCCTGGAGTTCCTATTGTGGCTCAGTGGAAATGAACCCAACTAGTATCCAGGAAAATGCGGGTTCAATCCCTGGCCCACTCAGTGGGTTAAGGTTCCGGCGTTACTGCAAGCTATAATGTAGTTCGCAGATGAAGCTCAGACCTGATGTTGTTGTGGCTGTGGTATAGGCCAGCAACTGCAGCTCCAATTGGATCCTTAGCCTTGGAACTTTCATATGCCACACCTTTGACTTGCAAAAATAAAATAAAATAAATACAATGTCTTTTTGGTTATAAAATCACTAATAGAGGATAGAAAGCAAAAAAAAAAAAATGACTTAGAAGAACTTAGAAGAATATAAGTAGAATGTGACATGATTTCACTTTAAAAAAAAAAGGACTGCGGTAGATTCTGATACTAACTAGGACTAACTTTACAAATTAGAAGCATAGTCCTCTATAAAACTGCCCTTATTTCTGACATAGATCGCAAGGGGACCCTAGGCTACCTTCACTTCTGACTAGGTAGCTACAAACTTAGGAATTCTCACACACACCACTCCCCTGCCATGTTTGATGATTTAATTAGAATGACTCACAGAACTCAGGAAAGTACTATACTTATGATTATAGTTTTATTATAGCAAAGGATACAGATCACATCCAGCCAATGGGAGAGATGTGTAGGGTAAGGTCTGGGAGAGTTTCAAAGACAGTTGTCCTTAAGTTGTCCTCTCCACATAGATTCAGGACATATTACCTTCCCAGCTTACCAATGTATGACAAAATATGTATTGCCACCTAGGGAATTTTGACCCAGCTTTGCATTACAGTTTCTCTATGTAGGCATGACTGATTGAACCATTATTAATGTGATCGAACCCAATCTCTAGTCCCTCTCTCTTCTTCAGAGGTCAAATTGATATCACCTGATTAATCACTAATCCACTAATCACATGGTTTGTCTTTCTGGCATGGCCAAGTCCTATCCTGCGTCATCTTATTAGCATAAACTATCAAAGAGCCTACCATGAGTCACCTAATTACATAAATTCAAGTATGGTTTCACAGGCTCACCATGAATAGCAGAAACACCCCTATCACTCTGAAAATTCCAAGAGTTTAGAGAATATCTCCTACTAACCATGAACAAAGCCCAGACAAATTTGTTAGTAAATGAAGGGGAAACAGAATATTGTAGAAGAGTGGCCAGGAGTTGAAACCGAGCTGTAGTTGCTTACCTACACCACAGCCACAGCAATGGCAGATCTGAGCTGCATCTGTGACCTACACAACAGCTCACAGCAACACTGGATCCCTAACCCACTAAGTGAGGCCAGGGATCTAACCTGCATCTTCATGGATGCTAGTCATATTCGTTTCCACTGAGCCACGATGGGAACTCCCAGGTATGATTCTTAATGTAGGCCTTATAAAGAAAAGAAGATTAAAAAATGTGATATTACATTTTTTTAGATTGATCGTGTAATTACAGTTACATAAGTTATTCTAGGACAATTAATGAGTCCAACTACAAGGTTAAGGTATGAACGGTAGCAAATTGTGTTTTTAAGAGCTCTTTTCTTTTTGAGAGTTTCAAGTATACAAAGTCCGTTTTCATTATACAAATATTCACTTGAATTACCAGAATGGCACAAAATACTGAAAATGTTACATGACTTTATGTGCTAGAGAATATGGCAATTTTTTGGTAAAATAGCTAAAAAAACCCTTTCATTTTGATTTAAAATCTGCTTCTTGTGTAAGTTAATCTGATTTTTTGAAAGTAAGTCAAGATTTAAATTCTGACTTCTTTTGTATTAATCAACAATTTGTGTAAGAACTCTAATCCATTGTTATACAGCAGAAATTGGCACAACATTATAAATTAACTGTACTTTAATAAAAAAATGAATGTATTCCAACTTATGATTAATATTTAATGATATTTATATACCGAATTTTGTATTTAAATGTTTATAATTATTTGTCTAAGACTAATTTCTTTTAATATTTTCTAATAACCCATTTTTTTAATCTATGGGACTTTAAGGGTTTGACTTCACTGAATAAGAAAACAACAGATGGTGTTCACATGTTTCCAATTAAGAAATATGTGCTTCTAGATACACATTTTTTAAAAACTACAGTTAATTTACAGTGTGCCAATTTCTGCTATATAGCATAGTGACCCAGTCATACAGATGTATAGTCTTTTTCTCATATAATCTTCCATCATTTTAAGAAATTAGATATAGTTTCCTGTGGTGTACAGTAAACTATACACCACAGGAAACTGCTTATCCATTCTAAATGTAATAGTTTGCATCTAGCAACCCCAAACTTCTTGTCCATCCTATTCCTTCTCCCTTGGCAACCACAAGTCTGTTCTCTATGTCTGTGAGTCTGTTTTGTAGATAGGTTCATTTGTACTGTATTTTAGATTCCACATGTAAGGGATATCATATGGTGTTTGTCTTTCTCTTTATGACTTACTTATTATGAGAATGTCTGGTTGCATCCATGTTGCTTCAAATGGCATTGTTTCGTTCTTTTTTATGGCTGGTTGTTCCATTGTATATATGTACCACATCTTCTTAATCCATTCATCTGTCAGTGTACATTTGTATTGTTTCCATGTCTTGGCCTTTGTGAATTGTGCTGCAGTGAACATAGTGATTCATATATCTTTTTTTATTTTTAATTTTTTTTTATTAAACTATAGTTGATTTACAGTTTTGTACTAATTTCTGGTATGTCTTTTTGCATTATAGTTTTGTCTGGATATGTGCCCAGGACTGGGGTTACTGGATCATATGGTAGTTCTATATTTAGTTTTCTGAGGAACATCTATACTGTTTTCCACAGTGGTTCTACCAATTCCCACCAGCAGTGTGGGAGGGTTCCCTTTTCTCCACATCCTCTCCAGCATTTGTTGTTTGTAGACTTGTTAATGATAGCCACCCTGACTGGTGTGAGATGATACTTCATGGTAGTTTTGATTTGCATTTCTCTAATGATTAGTAATGTTGAGCATCTTTTCATGTGCCTATTGGCTACCCATATGTCTTCTTTGGAGAAATGCTTATTTAGGTCTTCTTCCCATTTTTCAATTGGGTTGTTTTCATTGTTGTTGAGTTGTATGAGTTGTTTGTATATTTTGGAGATTAGGCCATTGTTGGTACTACCCAAGGCAGTCTACAGATTTCATGCAATCCCTGTCAAATTATCTGTAACATTCTTTATAGAACTAGGACAAAATATTAAAAATTTTGGAGTTCCCATCATAGCTAAGCAGAAACGAATCTTACTATCGTCCATAAGGATGCAGGTTCGATCCTTGGCCTTGCTCAGTGTGTTAAGGATCCAGCATTGCTGTGAGGTATGGTATATGTCACAGATGCAGCTCAGATCTGGCATTGCAGTGGCTATAGCATAGGCCAGCGTTTATAGCTCTATTCGACCCCTAGCCTGGGAACCTCCATGTGTTGCCGGTGTGACCCTAAAAAGACACACACAAAAAAGTATGACAACACAAAAGACCCCAGGTAGCAAAAGCAATCTTGAGAAATAAATAGGAAACTAGAGTAATCAGGCTTCCTGACTTCAGACTATACTACAAAGCTATACTCATCAAAACAGCATGGTACTATAACAAAAATAGAAATATAGATAAATGGAACAGGATAGAAAACCCAGAAATAAACCCAAGCACCTATGGTCAACTGATCTATGACAAAGGAAGCACGAACATTACAATGGAGGAAAGACAGTCTCTTCAATAAACGATTCTGGGAAAACTGGACAGCTGCATGTGAAAGAATGAAGTCAGAATACTCTCTAACACCATATACAAAACAAACCCAAAATGGATTAAATACATAAACAGAAGGCCAGATACTATAAAAGTCCTAGATGAAAACCTAGGCAGAATGCTCTTTGACGTAAATTGTAGCAATATCCTGTTTGATCCCCCTCCTAGAATAATGATAATGAAAACAAAAGTAAACCAGTGGGGCCTAATTAAATTCAAAAGCTTTTGCACAGAAAAGGAAACCATTAAAGAAAAGAAAAGAAAAAATAGAATGGGAGAAAATCTTAGCTTTATATTTTAGGATTTTTCATTTTCTATTTAATGATTTCTAAAACATTAGATTGTGTTAATCTTGTTTCATTTACCAAAGAGATCATAATGGAAGCGATTTATGAGTAATTTTGTAAAGTCTTCTTAGCTCATTGGGTCTAAAATGGATTTGAACTTCAGTCATTTCACACCCAAAGGCTTTACATTTTTCTAATGGTAATAATTTTCTCAGGCTTTTAAAAATAAGTTTTCCTCAGAGATATTCAGGAAAATTCCTTATAGTAAGGCATACTGATTAAAGAAAAATAAAATAAAATACAGAAATGAGACATATCTGATTCCTTCATTGGAAAAATCACTTGAATTACTAATTATGTAAGAGTTTCTTCCATTTTCTTTTTCCATCCTTCAATCCTTTTTTTTTTATTTCTTATTTTCAACCAAATGGTGCTTGGTTGAGAGAGAAGTTTTAAATTTGCAGGTAGATGCTTTCTTTCTTCTAGTCATTTATAGTTATTTAAAATGCTGTTAATATTCTACCTAAAGTGAATCTCACTTTTTGAAACAAATATTTAATGTGTTAGTGTCCTTGAATACAAAGTAATGAAACTATTTTTGTGTGTGCTAATATACTCCAGAAACTTTATAAAATAAATGCTTTATGATCTAGTTGTATAATAATCAAATCTAGAATATTTTACTCTTCGTATCCCAAGCATGCAGCCCTAAGCAATTTAGAAAATGTTTGGGTATTGAGCCAAGCTCCTTGTGAAAGAATTTCTTGCTCTGTTCTTTCTTGTCATTGAGTAGAGTGGAAACAGTAGCTAGATGGAGACCTGGCAGAGGGCCAGGTTGATAAGTGGGAAGGCCACTGGAGATCAGAGCCTTCCCTAATTATCATTGTGGAAGAAAAAACAGATTTCTTTGGTATTTCCCCAGCCAAGATTAATGGTTTTGTTCATATCTTACCTCCACTGGCTTAGAAACAACCCCCATGCATCCTTTTATTTCTACTAGTACATTTTTTTCCTTTCCCTTCTAATGCATTATATATCATTTAAATATTTTCCTGTGAAAGATCTAATTATTGAATTCATACTAACAAGCTAATAATAATCAATAAAGCCCAAATACACTCTTACTCTCCCAGAAGGATACTGTACCTTGGGGACATTGCTTAGGTTCAGAGGAAAAAATATTTGATAGAATATTATGAAAGCAGAAGATAAGATTAGTTTTTCAGATGATTTGGTTATAATCTAGTCAGCACAAGAAAATTAAAAAAATGCTTAAAACTTAAAAAATAGATTGGATATAGTAAAAATTTTAAAAAATCAATGCCTTTTAAATGTAATTTTATATGTAGCTAAAAGATGTAATGAAGAGATGGGATGTGATACTCTTTGCTGAATAACAAAATAGAAAGTTATGTATTATTATATCCAGGAATAATCCTCCAAAGTATTTGTGTGTCCTGTGAATAAAGTTATAACAATATATTGAGAATTATAAAAGAAGAGTTGAATTTGAAGATTTACAGGAAGACTGCTTTTGTTTCTAAATAGGTCAGTTGTCACTAAATTTATTTTTGAAATCCTAATCTAACTACCAATAAGATTTCTTTCTTTTGCGGGTGTGGGACTTGACGCAGAATTCTGATTTTCATTTGGAAGAATGAAACTAGCTGAAAACATTCTGAAGAAAAAAATTAAAAGGAGGGATTTGCCCTAAAATGCCTAACTGTTGTGATTAAAATATAGAAGTAGTGCAAGAGTATTATACTGACAGTGTAATAGATCAGAATAGATAATCACCCTGAAGTAGATAGAATGGATAGACTTGATGGAGAGAGATCATCTTAGGAAGTAGTCATACTTCATTCGCAATAATCACAAGGGACTTGTTTCTAAAGATTTCCCGTAATTCAGCATCTTGTTTAAGATGAATTCTGACTAAGGGCATTTCTGTTTACCAAGTGGAGCTGAAAGAGTCCTTAAGTCCCCATCCCAATCCCCTGAGCCTTTCTATTGTAGTACACCCTCCATTTTCTCTACTAGCTCTTGGCTGCTGAAGCTAGGTCTGCCTCCTAGCAGCTGGAAGTGTTGAGGAATTTACACCACTGCCAGTAGCTTTAACCATACACTGATGAGAGTTGCTGCATGAACTCTCCAGCTTCCTCATCCCTAGTATGGACATCTCCAAGGAATGAGGTCTACCTTGACTCAGGCTTAAATTCCATTTGCCCCCAGCGACAAAGAGTTTGATAAGTTACTTTTCCTTGGTCATCTTCTGTTTCTTTTTTAATTCCCTGTTCCCCTATGAGTGTATCCTCAGATCACTTTTCATATTACCTACATTTGAATTTTGGGGAGCGAGGGAGGTGGCTTCTGGGGGAGCCCAAACTATCCCACCAATTGCTGATTACAGGGCTTCATAGACCACAGATGCACGAACCAGGGGCATCATTTACTAGGATACACGATAATGTGCTACAGGCACTACACAGCACAAGGACATGGATGGTATATTTTTTTCTACTTCTCTTTTTAGAATTTCCATGTTCTTGAGAGATTTTAGAATGCAGGTATTAAATTTTCTGCACAATAGATCTTTGCTAATATTTTCATAAGTAGAATATGTTTTCATATTTTTATAATTCAAGTTGATAAACAAGAATGTACCTTCAGTTTGCATGAATTCACATATTAGTAAAAGAAAGAATATATGGTCAGTGGTGCTGGGACAATTCATTATTTAGAGGTAAAAATCCAGTTATACCAAACTTCATATTAAAGATATAAGTAGATAGCAAATTGATTAGTGAACTAAATGAAAATTTAAAATCACTCTTAAGCAACTAGAAAATATTGCAGAATATCCTGTCTTTGGGGTAGGAAATGACTTTCTAATCATAAAACAAAGAATCTACAAAGTATTTTACTATATAAATGAAACAGTTCTGTGTCATAATTAATATAAAGAAAGCTAAAGGCCATTTATACAGTGGGAAAATATTTTAAGTTGTGACAACGGGTACTGAAATACAGTGTTAACATTATGAACCTTAAGAGGTAGAAATGGATAAATTCACTGCTTTAAGACTTGTCTATATTTTCTAATTGTGTGACCTTGGGGAAACAAGTAAATCATGATATCTCCATTTTCTTATCTGTTAATGGGACCTAATAACATATGTTTTGAGTATTAAATGAGATTATCTAGATAAAGTACTTTGCAGAATGCCTGGACCTGGTAATAGTTCAATAAAATCTAATTTTAGGTATTTTTAACTGGCTTACATCTTTATCTTTATAACTGGTTTACATCTTTTATAAATGATGAATCCCTACAAGGCTATTTTTTAAAGATGAACATGTCCTAGAGAAATCTAAAAAAGACATGAATAATTTACGAAAGAAGTGTTTCAAATGATTAAGTACTAGACATTTATTCTAAGCACTTTACCTGCATTAGTTATTTTAACACTAATAACAACTTATGAGATAAGTACTATTGGTATATTTATTTTTATGTAATGAGGAAACTGAGGCAGACAGGAGTTAAGGAACTTAACCTGTGATCGCACATCTACCATTATTATATTTATTTCTCATGGAATTTCAATGATTATTAAAATATATAATTTGAAGATCCTTTTACATAATGCAAAGTACCAAAAAATTTAAACTGTTTTTTATAATTCATAAAGTATTTTAAATGTTTTTTGATGGAAGTCAATTACATTATTTCCTTTCATCCTCACCAGACTTGGAAATAGTGTAGAAATTTAATATGGTTAAATGACTTGGGTCATTCTTTTTTATCTACTTTCTTGTAAAAAGAAAAAACTGAAAATATTTGGTGTTTGTGGAAAAGGAAATAGGTGACTTAAGGACAGGAGTTTGAGGAAGGCTCTCAATAACGTAATAAAATATTCTCCAATAATGATCTAAAACAGGAAAATTATTTAAGACAAAACTAATAAAATGGAAAACTGGTAACCTAAAGATCAGAAAAAAATGGGAGATGATGCAAGGAAAATTAATCTACTCAAATTTAAAAAGTCTCAGGTATAGGAAGGCACTAGGTGACAGCAAGAGGATCTAAGTCTGGAGAGCTCAACAGCATCATCAAGAGCCTTCTGGATTCCTTATATACCTGTCATATTCTACACTAAACAGGACCATTAGGCTGAGAGTCATTGGAGGTGGTGGGGATGGGCTGTCATATGGGAACTTACTTTCATTCAATGGAAACCTGAGAGTGTGCAATCAGAGAAGTTTTCCTAGAAGTCACAGAATAGAAAGACTCAGAGACCAACTAGAATCTTGAAAGCTTATGATTTATTGAATCAACTTAAAACAGAGAGTTAGAAGCAAGAGATAAGAGGTGGGGTAGGTTAATACATTTAGGAAAAGGTAGAGAGGTAGAAGTATCACACAATGTGAATTCTGTGCTGCACGATGTTACTGTCTTATTTTTCTCTCTGTCTTGTCAGCCGTTCCCACTGTCAGGGTGGTTATAAGGACTAGGGTTGAGAGTGAGCAAGGAACTCAGCCTGTGGAAGGTTCCTAAAGTCAGTAAATGCTTGTGCTGTAGGAGAGACACAGGGGCAAGTATGCCTGGCCACAGCTATAGCTTACTGAGCAGCTGTAGATTTTATCTGCGTGTCTCAGGCAGAGGACATGTGAGCCAGAATGAATGTTGTCAGTGGGTGGGGGCAATTTTAAATCCCATGAGTATTGAGTATCATACATATTTATCTCTTTTGCCTCATAAATACTTAGTAGAATATGAAGTTTGGGGGTATCATGTGCCATATGAATATTTGGTGCTTTTGATATTTGCTTCTCTACTTTTGTCTATCACACTCTTCTTATCCATGTCGAATGTATCCCACAGATTATTAACTTATTGTCTATGCTAAACATATGATTTTCTTCTGTGTATCACAGCTGCTTTTATACTTACTACCTATATTAAATGTTTCTCATGAGTTTCATTGATTCTGTTAGCTTTTCTTGTCTTTTATAGGGGAATTGAATATTCTTAAATATTTAATACAGCAAACACACCTGAGTTTGTGGAGACTAGTTCCTCTTCAGTGTAGTATGGCTCTGGATAATTCCTATATTCTCTTTCAGCTCACATACACTGCACTGTCTATACTGGTTTTCATGGATATCTTATAGACAGACATTGACGAAAACTCTTCACAGGGCTGTAGACTTTTGAAGCATTCATTTTATAAACTCTTTTATGTTGTTTCTTATTTTGCCATCATATCTTTACTGTAACTAATAAATTATTTACTTTAGGTTGATGTGGATTAACTAGAAAAATATACCAGAAAAATCAGAGCATTAAAAGATAGAATAAGGGGGAAAAACAGGGTTTCTCATGCAGATGGCTCCTCAATTATTCAAGGTAGAATTGAGACTTGCACACACAATTTGATAGTGGGTAACATGTAAAACTGGGATTCATCAAATATCCTGCATATACTATAACTCTTAATGCATGACTTCTATTTATAATTCAAGTCATACATTTGATTTTCACCATTGAGTGCTGTAAATTCCAGCTGAACTTCAATTAGCTGAGTTTTAATATAAAGGAGAAAAATCCCCACTATCATTTACAGTATAAGACTTTCTTCTTTGTTTTTCATCTTGGATCATGGAAATCACCGAAGTTTTACTGTTGTATCTTAAAATTATGATCTGAGGGGGGTAGTGCTAATCCAACATTTGGCAATTTCTGTTTTTTCAGGCAGTTATTCTGTACTTTGTCTGCCACACTAAGACAAATAAATTCCAAAAAGAAATATTTAACAATTTTCAGTTCCTTACCCAGGTAATTTAATAATCATCTGGAGACTGTTATTAAGGCCAAATCTGCAAATGTCCAAAAGCATAGGTGGCAAAATATTTCAATGAAAACAGCCAGTTTCATCACAGGAAATCCTGACAGTGCCAAAAGCTATGCTGTTCAAAGGTCTCATATGGTTTTAATTCTAAAATCTGGCTTTAACCAGGTGATTCTCATTTTTAATTTTTATGAAAACCCGTATGCTATGTTTTAAATGGGTTTTATATTGAAAGATTATGACAAAATAAACAAAATTATTTTACAAATTAAGAATTATATTTAAAAATTGTTTTATAATGAAACTAGTTTGCAAACTTATGCAAAATAATGCTAAATCGATGTTAATAATGTGATCATATATTTTAGAATGTGTATATTGAGAAGCACTTTTCTATCAATGGAAGAAAGCTGAGTGTGTGTTTTTGGGGTGGGGGGCTACAAAGGAATAGAGATTTCAACACAGGAAAGAATAAATAAATCTAAGTACTAAGTAAACATGAGTATTCATAAATTGCATTATGTGTAATTTAAATTCAAGATGTCAAACATGTCTTATCTTTTCTTCTCCTATAAAGCTTAACACAGTATTTCATACAAGGTACTGCTGAACATTTATTGAATAAATAAATGAAGCATTTCATCTTTCTTTTATCCATATTTTTGCAAAGGATTTTCAAAGAAACAGTAGGTTCTCATTATCTTTTCAGTTCAACAATAACAACAAAAAAATGAGCACAATCTTCCAGAATTGCTCCAAGAGCAGTAAGGGTGGGAGGAGGAGGAGGATTATCTATGAGCAGTACATGACTGGAATCTCCCCAGAACTAGAACTAGAAATTCCCTGTATTGTTGTACTAGGATAAAAATACCAATTGTGATATTTAAATAATATGCTACCCTACTCTCCTCCAATGACTCTTATCTCCATTTGCTGAACCCCAGCAATTTCTCCCTCTTCCTGACATTGCTTTTTGCTAATAAAATATGGAAGAGTGCTTGTGTCCCAATGATTGATCTATGAAGAGGGAACTTAGGTAGCTGAAGAAAGGCTCATGGAGTAGGTAGAATTGAACTAGACCTTGAAGGGAGACAGAGATCCATGTAGATGAAGGGAAAAGAGGACTGTGAGTAAAAGGATGAGCATCAGTCCATCAGGATAGTAAGGTACCACAGCTTAGGGTCTGTGATTGCACCTTGTGCAAAATATGATTGAGTATATAGAATAAACTTATATTGTGGGAGGGTCTTTACAATCAACTAGATTATCTAAACATTCAAAAGAATCAATAAATGTAAATTACTATATCAACAAGTTAGAAAGGAAAAAAAATATGATCATGTCAATAGACATAGTAAAGACATTTGAAAAAGGTAACAACCATCATGAAAGAACTCAACAAATGAGGAACAGAAGGGAATTTCCTCAAATTGATGAAGGACATAGATATAAAAGCCAACAGCTTATAGGTTACTTAATGATGAACGACCAGATACCTTCACCCACGAGCTGGAAACTGCAAAGTGTCTGCCCTCATCATTCTTATTCAGCTTTGTACTGGAAGTCCTAGCCAGTTCAGTAGGGTAAGGTAAAGAAATAAAAGTCATGCAGATTAAAAATTGTCAACATGACTACACTACCCAGACAATCTACAGATTCAATGTAATCCCTATCAAATTACCAATGGCATTTTTCACAGAAATAGAGCAAAAAAATTAAATTTGTGTGGAGACATGAAAGACCCTCAATAGCCAAAGCAATCTTGAAATAGAAAAATAGAGCTGGAAGAATCAAGCTCTCTGACTGCAGACTATACTACAAAGCTAGAGTCATCAAAATAGCATAGTATTTGCACAAAAACAAAAATATAGATCCTTGCAACAGGATAGAAAGCCCAGAGATAAACTCACACATCCATGATCAACTAATCTATGGCAAAGGAGGCAAGAACACACAATGCAGAAAAGACAATCTCTTTAATAAGTGGTGCTGGAAAAACTGGACAGGTACATATAAAAGAATGAAATTAGAATATTCTCTAACATCATACACAAAAATAAACTCCACATGTATTGAAGACCTAAGTATAGCACTGGATACTATAAAATTCTTAGAGGAATAGGTAAGCATAGAATTCGTTGACATAAACCACAACAATATCTTTTTGGATCCACCTTCTAAAACAACAAAAATAAAAACAAAAATAAACAAATGGGACCTAACTAAACTTAAAAGCCTTTGCACAGCAAAGGAAACCATAAACAAAAAGAAAGACAGCTCACAGAAGGGGAGAAAAATCTTTGCAAACAAAGTGACCAACAAGGGATTAATCTCCAAAATATGCAAACAGCTCATGCAGCTTAATATCAAAAAGAAAAAGACAGGAATTCTCATCATGGTTCAGCAGAAACAAAGCCTACTAGTGTCCATGAGGATGCATGTTCAATCCCTGGCCTTGCTCAGTGGATTGGGGATCCAGCATTGAAGTGAGCTGTGATGTAGGTCGCACATGCAGCTTGGATCCGAATTGCTGTGGCTATGGTAGAGGCCAGCAGCTGTAGCTCTGAATTGACCCCTACCCCTGGCAACTTTTCAGGTGTGGCCCTAAAAAAAAAAAAAGGCAAAAATTTTTTTAAAAAAATAAAAAAGGAGTTCCCGTCGTGGCGCAGTGGTTAACAAATCTGACTAGGAACCATGAGTTTGCGGGTTCGGTCCCTGCCCTTGCTCAGTGGGTTAACGATCCGGCGTTGCTGTGAGCTGTGGTGTAGGTTGCAGACGTGGCTCAGATGCCGCGTTGCTGTGGCTCTGGCGTAGGCCAGTGGCTACAGCTCCGATTCGACCCCTAGCCTGGGAACCTCCATATGCTGCGGGAGTGGCCCAAGAAATAGCAAAAAAGCCAAAAAAAAAAAAAAAATTAAAAAATAAAAAAGACAACCTAATCAAAAAATGGTCAGAAGATCTAAATAGATGTTTCTCCAAGGAGGACAGATGGCTAAAAAAGCACATGAGAAGATGTTCAACATGACTAATTATGGGAGAAATGCTAATCAAAACTACAATGAAGTAGAGTTCCTGTAGCGGCCCAGTGGTTTAAGGACTGGACTACTATCCATTAGGATGTGGGTTCGATCCCTGACCTCACTCAGATGGTTAAGGATCCAACATTGCTGCAAGTGGCAGCATGGGTCACAGATGTGACTCAGATCTGGCATTGCTGTGGCTGTGGCATGGGCCTGCAGTTGTAGCTTCTATTTGACCCCTGGCCTGGGAACTTCCATATCATGGGTGTTGCCCTAAAAAGAAAACAAAACAAAACAAAACTACAGTGAAGTATCACTTCGCATGAGTCAGAATGGCTGTTATCAAAAAGTTGACAAACGGGGATTTCCTGTCATAGCTCAGTGGAAACGAATCTGATTGGTATTCATGAGGACAAAGGTTCGATCCCTGGCCTTGCTCAGTTGGGCCTCGATCAGATGGTTAAGGATCCAGTGTTGCCGGGAGCTGTGATGTAAGTTGTAGACACAGCTCCAGATCTGGTGTTGCTGTGGCTATGGCATAGGCCAGCAGCTGTAGCTCCAATTCGACCCCTAGCCCAGGAACTTCATATGCTGTGGGTGTAGCCCTAAAAAAAAAAAAAAAGAGAGATGTGTTACATTTATACAATAGAATTTTACTCAGCCATAAAAAAGAATAAATAATGCCATTTGCAGCAACATTAATGGCCCTAGAGATTATCATACTAAGTGAAATAAGTCAGACAAAGACAAATATCATATGATATTTCTTACATGTGGAATCTAATAAAAAAAAGGATACAAATGAACTTATTTAAAAAATGGAACAAACTCAGAGATCTCAAAATCAAACTTATAGTTACCAAAGGGGAAATGTGAGGGGAAAGGATAAATGAGGAGTTACCATACTATATATAAAATAGATAACTCACAAGGACCTGCTGTATAGCACAGGGAACTCTACTTAATGTTCCAGAATAACCTATATGGGAAAAGAATCTGGAAGAGAATATGTGGTGTGTGTATATATGTACACATACATATATAACATATATGTGTGTGTGCTATAACACATATAAAACATGTATAGAACATAAATATATATACACATATATAACTGATTCACTGTAACCCTGAAACTAGCATGATATTGTAAATCAACTATATCCCAATAAAATTTAATCTAAAAAAAGTATGCGGATTAGAAAGGAAGAAATGATCTATTTCTAGGTGACATGATTGTCTAAATGGAAAATCATGAAAAATTATCAAAAAAAGCTACAAAAAGTAATGAGTGAATTTGTAAAGGTCATAAGATAAAAGGTCAATATGAAAAAATCAATTGTTTTTCTAAACTGGCAATGGAAAATTAAAATTGCAGTTAATGAAAGTGTCATTCAAATTGGATTAAAATATAAAATACATAGAGATATGTATAAGATTTGTATTTTGTATTTGAAAATTATAAATTATTTAAAAAATCCAAGAACATCTAAATAAGTGTAAAGATGTTATTTTCTTCACAGATTGGAGAAATTAAGACTGTTAAGATTTCAGTTCTCCCCAGGTGTATTCATATATTTAATGAGTCCTAATTAAAACCTCAGCAGGCTTTTTTATAGCACCTAAAAAAATGTATATGAAAAACAAAGTAACTAGAATAGCCAAAGAACTCTTGATAAGGAAAAAACAAAGTTGGGGAATTCATATTATCTGATTTCAAGATTTATACTCTAAAGCTAGAGTAATAAAACCTGATGAAATATTGGTATAGGTATAGACAGTATATCAGTGGGGTAGAATAGAGTCTAGAAATATGACCACACACATAATACAATTGACCCTTGAACAACACTTGGGTTTGAACTGTTCAGGTTCACTTACATGTGGATTTTTTTCAGTAATAAACACTAGTACTGTGGATGCTGAAGTATGCACACTGAAGGCTGAGTATAAATTTCACTCAAATTTTAGACTGTGCAAAGTATCATTCCCCCAAATCCCCACATTGTATGAGAGTCAACTGGAGTCAGTTGATTATTTTTTTTTTTTGACAAAGGTGCCAAATTTATTTAATGGATAAAGAATAGTCTTTCTAAGAAGTATTACAGGAATAATTCAACTTTGAAAAAATGAACTCACACTGTATTTTTTTAAAAACTTAAGAATGGATTATATATCTAAAAAAAAAAAGGTCTAAATTTATTAAACTTCCAGAAGGAAACAAGACAAGAAAAATCTTTTGACCTTTCATTAGACCAAGATTTCTTAGATATGACACCAAAAGCATAAACCATGGAAGAAAAAGTAGATAAATTGGATTTCATCAAAATACGAAATTTCTTTTCTCTAGTTTGTTAAGAAAAGTGAAAGGAACAAGCTGAAAGCTGGGAGCAAGCATTTGAAGAACACCTATCTTATAAAGAATTTATACCCAAAGTATATAAAGAAATCTTTTAAGTCAATAGCAAGAGAAGAACCTATTAAAAAAAGAAATAGACTGAAGGCTTGAACATACATTTTACCAAAGAAAATATGTGAATGGTGTGTTAGTTATCTCCTACTGAGTAGCAATTTACTTAATAACTCAGTAGCTTAAAATGATGATAAAAGTGTGTCTCAGTTTTTGTAGGCTATGAAATCGAAAGACATTTAATTGGTGTTATTCTCTCTCTCTCACTTTTTTTTTTCTTTTAAGTTGTAGCCAAGATGTTGTCTGGGGCTGCAGTTATCTGAAGCCTTAACTAGGCTTGAGGATCTATCTTCAAAATGCTCACTCACATGGCTGGCAAGTTGTTGCTGGCTAATGTCAGGAGGCCCGAGTTCTTCACTATTTGGTTTTCTCCATAAGGTTTTCTGAATGTCCTCATTAGTTGACCCCTGGTTTACCTCAAAGTCAGTGAGCCAAGAGTGATAAAGGAGAAGGCAACAGTGGCTTTTATGACTTAGCTTCAGAAGTTACACAGTATCATTTTAATGGTATCCTGTTTGTTACAGCCCTATTAAATTTAGGAGGGAAATACCTGGAGGTGTGAATGCCAGTGCCTTGGGATCAGTTTGAGGGGGGTGGTAGCAGAACTTGGATGCTGGTTACTAGATGTCGAAGAAGCACATGAAAAGAAGTTCCACATCTTTAGTCATTAGGGAAGTGCAGATAGAGTAGTATACACCTACGTGAATGTTTTTTAAAAACCTGACACTGCAAAGTCCTAACATGGATGCAGGGCAACTAGAATACTTGTCAGGTGCAGCTGGGAATGTAAAAGGATATATAGCCACTTTGCAAAGCAGATTGATAGTTTCTGATAACAGTAACCACACACTAGCCATTTGACCTAACAATTCCTACTCCTCGGTCTTTAAACAAGAGAAAACATATATCTGTGTTAAGGCCTTTATGAGAATGCTTATAGAGTTTCACTCAAAATTATTAAATTAGTAGTCCCAGTCCCTATTAACCAGGGATTGGATCATCAAATTGTGGTACACTCATATAGTAGAATCTTACAATTCAGCAATATTTATTTCTTACATATGCAAACATTGTTGAATCTCAAAAGCACTATGCTGAGTGAAAGAAACCATACACAAAAGGCTATATCCTGTATAATTCCATTCGTATCACATGACATTTTGGAAAAAAGAGACTATAGAGATGGAAGTCAGGTTGGTAGTTGCCAGGGCCAGGGGTAGGAAGAAAGAATGGACTGACTATAAATGGGCACTGGAAATTTGGGGGAATTTATATTTTGCAATTCTGATTATAAATTTTGATAAGATAGTGGTTATACAGTGATATACATGCATTTGTTGAGATCCATCTGAAAAGAATGATTTTTTTCTATGGGATAAATTGTATTACAATAAACTTGACTTTTAAAAAAGCAAATGTATTATGCTAGCTTATATATTTTGGTATTGCTATGAGAAGATTAGACTTGGATAAATGTCAAGTGAAGGTCTATTAATTCTGAGGGAAATTACAAGTAAGAAAGTTGTTTGGTTATGGTAAGAGAAATCAGTGATCACATGGAACGGGATGGATAGATGGAGAGATTGATTGATTGATTGATTGATTGATTTGGCTTATGTAATTGTGACAGCTTGTTAAGTCCAAAATCTGTTGGAGGAGGCCAGCAGACAAGAGACTCAGGAAGGAGTTGCAGTTTGAGTCCAAAGGCAGTATCCTGGAGAACCAGAATGAGCTGATGTTGCTCCAAAAGCAGTCTGCTAGAGAATTCCCTCTTGCTAGAGGGAGTCAGCCTTTTGATTGGTTCAGTTATAAAACAAACTGATTCAACTTCAGTTTCAGTTGATTGGGTGAGTCCCACCTCCATTATGAAGAATACAGAGTCCACTGATTTAAATGTAAATCTTACCCCAAAACACTACCTTACAGAAGTATCCAGAATACTCCTTGAACAAATATCTAGGTATTGTATCCCAGTCAAGTTGACATAAAAATTAACTATCATAGGAGGGGATTGCTTGACTGGAAAGGGGCATAAAGAACCTTCTGAAGTGAAAAAAATATTCTGTGATGTTTACATAGGTGTATACACTTAGAATTCCATCAAGTTATAGACTTAAGATTTATACATTATATCGCTTATAAATAAAACATAAAGAAAAAAGGGAGTTCCTGTTGTGGGTCAGAGGAAACAAACCTGAATAGTATCCATGAGGATGTGTGTTCAATTCCTGGCCTCGCTCAGTAGGTTAAGGATCTGGTGGTGTCCTGAGCTGTGGTGTAGGTCACAGATGCAGCTCGGATCTGGCTGTGGCTGTGGCATAGGCTGGCAGCTGCAGCTCTGATTTGATCCCTAGCCTGAGAAGTTACATATACCTCGGGTGTGGCTCTATAAAAGCAAAAAAAAAAAAAACAAAAAAAAACAAAAAAAAAACACCAAAAAACAAAAAACCCTAAAACTCCAGAAGTGACCTTGATCAGCTGTCATGACTGATGTTATATCTCAGCATTAAAGTATGTGAGTATGTGTACATGTGTATGAGAATGAGTGAGTGTACATGCATGTGAGTGTGCGTGTGTGTGTGTGTGATTGTAAGTGAGTGATGGAGATTTTTTCCTCCTGTGACTTTTTTTCATGCTTTGTCTTTCCTTTATTCTTGGACCACCTACACCCATAATAAAGACTCCCTAATGCCTTCACTCATCATTATTTTAAAGAATGCATTTGCTTTCTCCCCATATCTTTAGAAATATATTGGTTTCTTCTTCTATCTGCTCTTTTTTTCAAATGATTGCTGACTAATTAAGCCATTATCTATCCAATACTAGAATAGAAAGTTAGGATGTATATTTATTCCTACTAAATGATTAAGAAGCTAAAGGATACTTATGTAGCATATATTTCTTTTATGAATAAAGGAGAATTAAAAGCTGCCATATAGAGTTATCATTCTACTCATACAATTTTGAGTCAAACAATTCTACCTATTTTTCTTTACCCAAATAGAATCAATGTCATCAGAGGACAAAGTAATGAAATCTTGAAACTTAATAATTGGCCTTTTCGCAATTTGTCCAAAGGCAAAGATTGTTTTAAGTGTTGAATAATATGGTTTATTTCTGTTTTTTAAATAAAAGTCTTAAAGGAATAGAAGAAATTGCCAAGTGAAAAGTAACCAATATTCCAGCAAACACATGAAAAAATGCTCAACATCATGATTATAAGAGAAATGCAAATCAAAACTACCATGAGATACCACCTCACACCAGTCAGAAGGGCCGTCATTAATAAATCCACAAATAACAAATGCTGGAGGGGATGTGGAGAAAAGGGAACCCTCCTGCACTCTTGGTGGGAATGTAAACTGGTACAGCCACTATGGAGAACAGTTTGGAGATACCTTAGAAATCTACATAGAACTTCCATATGACCCCGCAATCCCACTCTTGGGCATCTATCCGGACAAAACTCTACTGAAAAGAGACACATGCACCCGCATGTTCATTGCAGCACTAATCACAACAGCCAGGACATGGAAACAACCCAAATGGCCATCCGCAGATGATTGGATTCGGAAGAGGTGATATATATACACAATGGAATACTACTCAGCCATAAAAAAGAATGACATAATGCCATTTGCAATAACATGGATGGAACTAGAGACTCTCATACTGAGTGAAAAGAGTCAGAAAGACAAAGGCAAATACCATATGATATCACTTATCTAATATCCAGTACAAATGAACATCTCCACAGAAAAAAAAATCATGGACTTGGAGAATAGACTTGTGGCTGTCCCACGGGAGGGAGGGAGTGGGAGGGATCGGGAGCTTGGGGTTATCAGATACAACTTAGAATAGATTTACAAGGAGATCCTGCTGAGTAGCATTGAGAACTGTCTAGATACTCATACTGCAACAGAACAAAGGGTGGGGAAAAAAAATGTATGCATGTAAGAGTAACTTGATCTCCATGCTGTACAGCAGGAAAAAATAAAATTAAATTAAATAAACAAAAAAGAAAAGTAACCAATATTTGCAAAATCAGTCTGTAGGTTAAGGTGAATATACTTTATGCAAAGTGATCTCATTCATATCAAATGCACTAAAAATAAACTGATTAATTAAAAAAACTGATTAATTAAAAAAATAATAACAGTATATTGTTTTCAATACATGTTTTTTGTGTTCTCTGGTCTGGGAGAGGGAGTTGTAAATTTCATTTAAAATCATTCTTGAGAAGAATCTGATAGTACTGTTTCATTTGAAAAGAAGGAAAATGGTACTTCTTTATTCTGTTTCAAATGATATTCTAACCTGTAGAGTGACAATAGACACTTGGTTAGAATTAGGATAGACATACCTAGTACTAGCCATTCATCCTCTCTAATTTTCCTGTGAGGAGATAGGACCCAGGTCATAGCCTTATGTGTTATCAGCACTAATCTATGATGAAGCCTCTTTTTTTGGCATGAGCCAAGTGTCAGATTTCTCTGTCTCGTAGGTGTAGAGAATATATTTCAAAGTTTCTAAGGGTTCCTTTGAAACTACATTAGGCTGAAAGTTAGAGGGAATATCCCTCATCCTATCCCCAAAGAGAGCTGAAGTGGAGACTCAAGGCAAGGATTTTTCAAAAATTATTTTTGACAATCTTCTTTCCTTCCTGTCTCTGCCCTCTCTTTATATCCTCTATGGCCTGAGGGATCCAAGTCCCAGAACAAGTTCTCATATCATTTTTTATTCTTTGGGTCTATCAGAAGCCCACAGAACACACATGCATATATTTCATTTCCTTATTTATAGTAATTGGTACTGTACAGGTTATTTTCCTTTCTCCAAGTCCATACCAATTCAGAAATACTACCAAAATTAGTACTAAATTTAGTGGACTAAAGACAAATTTGAATGCAGGCCCACAGAGCTACTTTTTTTCTTACAAGAAGAGATAAAATTGAATCTGGATAAGGGAGAAAGGGATGACTTAGATTTTTTTTTTCTTAGGGACAAAGAGCAAACAAATGTGATTACTCCAAGTAAGAGGGAACAGAGAATTTTCTACTCCAGTGACCAGGGAGTGGAATAGAAGAGATGTTGTACCCAGCTGTCCTTGGTGTGGCTGTCACACTTGTATTCTCTGAAGACAGCCAACAGACCTGGACACTTGCAAGTGTCTCTCAACAGAGAGAAGGGGAAGAAGTTGTGTACTTGGGTGGACATGAGAATATGAAGAGAAGATTTAGTCCTCTGACCAAGATGGAACTCCACAGACCATGTTAGGAATTTCCCTATTAATTAGCATTTTACACACACACACACACACCTACATGCTTTTAGCTTTTAGGAAGAATAGAGAGTGTTTAAATGACAGAAAAAAGTGAACTGCCTATAGATAATAAGAATATTTAATGTGGGCCTCTACCTAAAAAGTAATTTAAGCCAATTTTATTTTTTTTATAAAACATGCCAGGCAATCATTTTATTACTTTCATTTTAACTTTAATAACTGACAGACAAGTTTGGAGCATAGTCTTTTCACAGGGTCATATCGGAGGGGCTCAGAGAAAATAGAATGTAATGTACTTGACAATAAATCAATAATTGCACTAAGTATTGATTGTCAGGTACTGGTATATGTGTAGCAGTAAGCATAATCTGTAGCTTTTGGTTTCCGATGCTAACTTGTACTCTTTATGGAAATGGTTCTCAAATTTTGGCAGACATCAGACATACTTAGAGAATTTGTTAAAACACAAATCACTGGGCCCCATTTACAGAGGTTCAGATTTAGAAGATTTGGGGTAAAGACCAAAATTTTGCATTTGTAACAGTTTTCATGTAATATTGATGCTGCTGGCCTGGGAACTACTCTTTGAAAATTTTAAACTTACAGACTATCCTTACTTTAATAGGGAAAAATGTACAAAAATATTGTTAGTGACAAATTAAAATTTTCTCAAGTGGATAATTATCTCACAATTTTAATGATGGCTAGAATGTATTCTAGCCATAACAATGGAAAAACAGCACAGAGTATGACAAAGCCTAGTAAAGAAAGAGTTTACCTCTCACCAATATGGACAGTGTTTTTATACCTTTAAGCAATTCATTGGGAGGAGTTTAAGTAGCACTGGGTCCTAAAGACTAAATAATGTACCAGTCCAAATAAGTGCTAAGATTGCTAGGTTGAAAGCCAAGATGCCATTTGTTTTTCTTGTGTTGCCCACCACTGCCTCTAATTATGATCAAAATATTTATATATAAGCAGATTAAAAGTAGACACTGCCTATTTTATATCTAGGCTTATGATAATATTGAAAGCATGACCATCTTCACGGCTTAGAAATTCACAACTTTAGTTTTGTCTGGCTGAATATTTTGATGAAGTTAGAATTTAGTCTAAGAGTCATGGACTGTCAAGAACAATGTGATTTGCGAAACTAGTTTCAGAGGTTTATCCAATTTGGATAGAAATTTGTAGTGACTTTCAGAGTTGGCATTAGAGCTCTCTTCAACTAAATTCTTTCCTTATCACCTAGCCAGTCTCCAAGTTCTTTCTAATCTTCCTTGTAGCAGTAGTTCTTATTCCTTTCCTTTGTACTTTTGTCTAAACCTCTACTTCCTCATGAAGATATTGTAAGTTTATTTCACTGATTCTTCTTTGTCATCATTTGAAATGCTTCCCTATTGTACCTTAGACCAGTACAACCTTCCTAACATAAACATTGGCTCCTCCTTCTCTGAAAATCTCTCCCATTCAAAAATAGTTTATTTAACCAATCTATTGAATACTGAAGTTGTTAACCATTGTTTTATATTTTGTATCATTTCTTGACCTTTCTTTTTCTCAGTGAACATAAAATCTATGATTGTGGCATATTCTTGAATGGGATATCAACCTACTAAAACTATAGCATAAATCTTGACATGGAAAAAGTTTGAAATGATTTTGAAGGAAAAAATATCTCTATACCACACTATTTATATTTATTTCTTAGTTATAAATACACAATATATGGCAAGGGTCAACTCTGGGTGGTTGGATTGGAGTAATATTTATTTTAATTTTAATACTTAAATATTTTTGTATGTTTTACAAACAAATATGCCTTATCTGCAAATAAGTTATAAAGTACAGAGAAAAATACACTGAAAATATACCTACATATGAAAGTGATTGCTATTAGGCAGTTGGATTTTCAATTTTTTTCTACATTTGTACACTTCAATTTTTTTACCCCAGTACAAAATATTATTTTATTAAATAGCATTTAATGGAATTAAAATTTAATATTGAGTATTTATATTTGGTATTAGAGGAGATTAAATTAGTGTTAAATTAAAAGTTATATTTAGTTTATGTTACCATGTGCCAAACTATGTATAATTCCAATAATACCATCTTTTTTGTGCAAAAACTTCAGGGCTTGCTTTTTCCAAGTAACCAAAGTTCAAACCTCTTAGCCTGGAAAGTAAGCTTCCCATAGACTAAGACCTGGAGGTTATTGCTTTTATTACCCAATGCTGCATCTCAATAAGATCTCAATCTTCTTGGATGGAATCCCCATCCTTTTCTTCATTATCATTCCCTTAGTTCTCCCTGACCTACATTTTGTTTTTCCTTGTTAAGTTCTATTCACGAATTCCTGTGTAGCACTTGTGCACATATATTAGCTCCTCAGCTTTACCGATTGCCCATGCTTTTTGGTTTATGAGGACATAGTTAAACTATTAAAACAAGTTAACTTTGTAAAATCTGTCCTCACAAAACATATGATTGGTCATTTATGAAATGAAAAACAGGTGTCTGTGGTTCTGATGTTGGCTACCTGCTGGCTGTGGGCATTTATACAGGGTCCTTAATCTCTCTGTGCCTTGTTTTCCTGATTTGAAAAATTGACAGAAATGGTATTTAGTATTGATGAGGAGTAAGTGAGACAATAGCATAAATAACACATCATTAGATAGAGTACAAATTATCTGCCAAAACATCAAATGCAGTGGTTTAGCTAAAAAGATTGTTCCCTACCAGGAATCAGTTGAGGCGAGCAATTATTGGCTGAAGGGGAAGCTCTAAATATTTTAGCACAAGATTTCTTTTGCCAAGACAGCTCCAATTGTCCAGGTAACAAAAACATGGAAAAAGGAAGTGAGATCTGGGTTCTTCACTCATCCATCAAACTGGCCCACATTTAGTCCTGTAACCACATTTAGCTGCAAAGGCATGCAGTTAAGCCTCAGCTGTGTGCTTTAGTGAAACTTAGGGGGTGGTTCCCATTACTAAAAAGAGAAAGGAAGAATGGGACCAAACAACACTCATTAAAAAAATCCATATCTTGAGCCTGAAAGAATGTATAGCCCAAACACAACTTGGATGAATTCTTAAATATAAAAGCCTATGAGACCACCTGATAGCTTCCATCTGACTTCCCCAGTGAAAGCCTTCTTCCTGCAAGTATGCTACACATACCCTTTCCTTCAAACTGTTAAAACTCATTGAGGACAGGGAATCCATCTACATATCTTATTTAACTTTTAGTATGTCCCCTCATCGGCTTTTCTTTCTCCACTGGATTAAATAAAGGAAAATTACAACACATGGGTATTTCATAAATTTCACTTGTTTAAATATGGCTCTGGTGAATGCGCAGTTGAAGATTATGACAGTATACGGATGTTATTACATTTCCTTGTGTCATAGTGTCCTATGATCTGTCAGGTACTGAGGGTCATGAAGAACACAATGATAAATAAGAAAGCATTCTTTGCATTCTTGATCTTTACATTTTTATTTTAAAACAAAATTTCATATCGGTTAACTCCTACTATTAAACAGAATGATGCATTAATTAAATGCCTTGTCATAACTATTATAAGCTCTGTTAGAAAAATAAACATCTCACAACAAACTACAGTGTCAGCTCTTTAATAAATACATAAACCAAAGTTAGTAGTCAGTCAGAATTATATGAACAGATTCATAGTATATTTCATGAAATTATCATATATCCCAATCTTCTGTGTCACTTAAGGCAACTTTAATTTATATATAATTCAAAGCCAGAAATAAGAAACTTGTTTAATGAGAATTTCTTTCTTAGAACTATTTTATACTCAAATATTTTAATTTAAAAATACACTCTATATTAAATTTTTTTTATAAAGGCAGGACTTGTGAAATGAAACACATAGGTTATATTACTGATAATTTTAAAACATTTCTAACTTTTTTGCAGAGGTTTAAAAAACTTTAATGAAGTAGCTAGTTTTAAAGTTTTGTTAAATATACACAAATGAATTTTATAATGTAAAATAGTTTTAAAGTTATGTTAAATATACACAAAATGAATTTCTATATTAATGTGCAAATATATTTTCTTATAATTTAGAATTAAAATATTTTTATTCTATATTCTTAATAAAATCTATGTGCCACAGTTGTTATCGTGTGGAATTCTTATCAAAATCACATTTATCTATAGTACAATATAAAATTAGTGAAAATTCTTTACACAAATCACACATTTTCCGTCTTTGATGACTGCAGTGTTTTGGGTGATTTTTTAAATTATTACTATTGGGTTAGATGATTTTAACTGAATTATATTATGGAGGTTAGAAACCTGATTAATAGAATTAGCTTACAAAGGTAAATTTTATGTGGGAAAGTAATCCAGGTAGATTAAAGAGTAGTGCTATTACTCTCAAGTATTTCATCAACAGCTGCCCAGAGAGCTGAACAGTGTTTCATATAAGTCAAATAATTTAAATATGCAGTTTTATGACAGTCATTACATGAGCTTGAAGGTGAATTTATTAAAGCAAAAAAAAAAAAAATACCCACAAGGGAAATGATAAAGAAGAATAAAAATGTAAGAGGACTTGAAGGGAAAGTTTTCCTACAATATTGGTTGTATCCTATTTTTCTCTTGTCATTGACATAAGACATACAAGATGCTGCAAAATCTAAATCTAATTGTGATAGTTTTATGTAATATTTTTCCAGTTAATCCTGCATAAAAGTGAGATGATTATATGAAAGTATCCTTTAGAAAGTAATAGAAAGAATAAAAATTTGTTAAAACTGGAAGAAACTCACTCATTCTTGTCATTTAATTTAGCGTTTGTTAAAATTGTAGCCACTAGCATAAGCATAACTAGGAGGCTGAAACTGGTTTACAGGATCTGAGGTCATAATTGGACAAATAGGCTCCATGTCAAGTTAGTTGTATGTCATTCAGATGTACTGAAAACTCACTTCACATGTTATCATGAGTGTATTCTTAAATACTTATATGAAAATGAATGTCCCTATACCCATGAACATTTAGTTGAAAATAAATTAGTGTAATATTTATTTAAGCACAACTTTAAACACTGCATCTAAGAAGATACATCACAGTTTTAGAGGTGTTAAATTTAAAAAGTGAATGTCTTAGAATCAATGAAATATGAACATGTATAGTCAGTTACCCATAATAAATTTGCCATTGAGGAATTATTAGAGAAAAGAGAATGACTTGAAAGAATGCTAGTTCTATATTTCTTTGAAAATGTATCTCAGTTTGCATTGCATGAAATGGAGTTCTTAAGGTCAATATAAGTAAGGATAGTTGTAAATTAAATGTTAAGAGTAAAAAAAATATAATATGCAGATTACTGAACTCCCAAGTAGCAGTACTTCACTTGATACTTTTATTAAAATATATAGACCTCAACTCTTTAAAATTGAAAAAAGCTTGAATAGTTATGAAAACTTAACATTCTTAGTTTTTAATGGGTCTTTGTTCAGGATCATAGATTCAAATAAATTTTTAAATCATTGAGATGTCTGGAAATGAAGAACTTTATTATACCATTTCATCCAGTTATTTTTCACAATTAGGTCTATTGAGCTTGAAGTTTGGGGCAATCTCTTAGGAAAAGTGAGTGGAAAAAATAGCAGGAGTAAGGAAAGGAAGGAATAGTCATTGAGTCAAACTTACTATACCAGATACGAGAGGAATATAATTCTATGGGGAAAAATTTATCAGTATATCATAATCATATTTTATCATTTTATGGATGCCTGCTGTCATACATAAGGATATCTTCAATGGAGATTAAGTATATGTTTAAAATATTTGGAATTTATTCTTTAGTGAATTGTTGTATCTGATGCATCCACTAATTTTTAAGTTTTGAAAAATTTGCCTCCAGAGAAATATCTTCTGTTTAACCAAAGGTAAATTGAACATTTAGGGCATAATCAGAGTTTTAGTAAATTTTTGAGTCTTTCAGAGAATGTCTGTAACTTCATAAATATTAATGAATTTCCAAAAAATATATCAAGTGCTTATAAATCCATGTACACTGCAGTGTAAAGATATCCCCAGAGAAGTAAAATGCATACAGTTATGTTGTAGTGTTTGTATGCCACATTTCTAAATCATGACATACTTTAGAGCACAGAAATGCTGTCGTACCGAAAGTGTTGTTCAAGTTCTTAATAACTTTGTTGACCATTTAAAATTTCATTACTTGTGTTTAATATCAGTGAATCTCAAATGGCTCTTGTGGTCATATTAGTTAAAAATAGGCTTTATTTACATAAATTACTTAATCTAAGACTACCCTGTTTTCCTTTAACTTTTAATTAATTCTAACTATTCATATATAAATTCTCTTTTCACAAGGAAAATATCAATTATTCAAGTAAATATAAACTCTAAAATCTTTAAGAATTAGATCTTTAAGTAAAGATAGAAAACACAAGACATCACAAACATAACTACAGTCATCATCTAGCATTGATCTGCCTACCAGGAAATTTGTCCCTTCCTGTGGTAAGAAACTTTATCCATTATAAATTAGTGCAGACTAATGATAGAGTGAAAATATATATCCCTTTAAAGTTCTGTTTTATTATGTGATTTTGGAAAATTCATCCCGCATGGAAATTAGCTTATGAACATTGTAATGTTCATTTTTAAAATTTTCAGCATTTCAATGGATATTTTCCACTTTTTCCTTTTTGGGGGTTGTCAGGTATCCATTTATTTTCTCTTCTAAAAAGGATGCTACATGTGACAAATAGAAAGCTAAATACAATTTTTACATTATCCTTTGTGATCAAAGGTATTTTTACATAAGTGAGTCACAGTACTGAATTATGTCAATGCCCCTAATCTCTCATTTGGGGAAGGAACTCCAGTCCAACCTGGCATCGTAAGTGCTTGGCTGCAGGGGACAGTGGATGGAATTACCGTGTTTGTTGGCTCCAGAACAACTTATCATATGTTTTTAAATCCTCTTTAGTGTAGAATATGCAGTGGGATTTAGTTTTTGTCTAAATGCAAATACCTGGCACTTTGATTAACTCAAGTCCTGGAAGACAGAAAATCTGGGAAGTTAGTTCTAAGAAAACATTTTAAATAAATTCCTTTGTTGTCATAGGCAAAGATCCGTACTGCACACAGGACTGTTGGACTTTTAGCCAATAAAATCAGGCTGAATAAGTCTGCAGGATATGGTAATTGTAATGAAGTTCCCATTGGGGAAGATGAAAGTTCATGGCCTCTATATCAAGCTTTCAGGCTGAGCACTGAGCACTTCACAACTCCAGGGGGCGCCATTCACACAGATTATGGTGTGAATGGACTTCCCTCTAGTTAGGCCATGATGAAGTCTCTTAGAAGCTAATTAGCAGAAAAACTAGAAGCAACCATGGACAATTTTCTTTGAATTACTTTTTTCTGCTTTGCCTTGAAATTTTCTCATGGCCATATACTTAAAACTTCAGTAAATCACATTTTAAAATACTTGCCAATTGAAAAGTTTAAAGATTCAAGAGGTAGTCGAACACTGGCCTGATGATAAGAAAATAGTTCTCTTTCCTGTCACTTAGTCACTTGGGGGTTTTTAACAAATCATTTAAACTTTCTGAGCCTCTATTCCCTGACTGACTGACAGGGTGAATTAGCTTATTTCTAAAATATTGTCTAGCTGCCTCCAATTGTACACTTTTAGAATTCTGGTGGGTGGAATTGTGGTGATTCAGGAAAAGAATGTTTTTATACTGCATCAAAGGGCAAAAATAATATAGCTTAATATTGCTTTTAATTTGAAAAATGCTATTCTCTACTTTGAGTAAATATTGGAGAAAACACATTTGAAAGTGTGGCACTTGCTTTAGGCAGAGTTTCTTAATATCTTGGGAATTTCAACCTGATGTTTAGATACAGGAAATGATGAAAACCATCCAGTTTACAAGGTAAGAAGATGTAAAACTCCACACATGCAAGCAACAAAATTATTCAGATTTTGATGTTAGTTGACTGTTTCCCTTATTGAACATTCAGCTTTTAAAATCAGTATTCTGATAAAGTGACATTGTATTATTAGGTTTTTATGGCAGTAGTAACTTAGCACTTATTTAATCCAGTCATCTGTGACATATATAAACCTATCTTATAAGAAAGAAAACCAAAATATAAAGGCAAAGAGGAAAGAACGTTGGAATTAGTATCCATCTTATAAAAAGAAGGAAACAAACACACATGCATAAAACTACACTTTGAAAAGCAGTATCCCTCAAGATTAAGGTATTATCTGTTCCTCTTGAATGAGTAAAAACTAACCATTTATTCATCTAGCTGTTCTTATTTATTCATTGCCAATTGTTGAAGTATTTGGCAACATTAGTATGACTGCCTTATTATTTTTTCCATCTGCATATTTGGTGCAGGGATTACTGTACCCTTGTAGTGACACAATGCCAAAACTATCTCACAGCATTGTCCCTCTGAGAAGTGTAGGAATGGCAGGTACCTGTAAAGTGTAATCAGTGCTCTTCAGATGATCTACATTCTATGCTGATCTAAATAAGTTATATATTACAGTAAAGTGCTACAATGACACTAGTATCAAACAGTAGTAAGACACATTTTTCTCTGAAAAATTCAGCAGCAGTGTGAGTCACATGATGATGAGGATGCTTGTCAGTCTTCAATCGAGTGAAATACTAGCAACTGGCATGATCTGGAAAATTTGTCTCCTCTGTGACTTCTCAAAAAATTTGTAGGAGCAATTATTAAAAATCCAGTTTCCCATAAAGTACATTTTTTTTATCTTTTTAAAAGTTGCACCTGAAAGTTTCATGAGCATTTAATTTGCTAATATCCATTTTTATTTCTTCAGGTTTCTCACGTCGGTAGGTGACCGCTCTTGTGCAAACACTTTGTAGAATTGACTTGTCCTTGAGGGAGAAGAAATATTCATTAATTAAGAGCCTAAATATTAAAACTAGACAATAACATACTGATAGTAAACCTTTTTTAGAATTCACTGACCTTTTTTGAGGCTGATACCCTGTAATCTGCCGAGGACTTAATTTTATTACTATTCCATTGTAGTATAACCTGTCTAATGATAAGGACTTTAAGCAACCCAATCAAGAATGTAACTATGAAGATGATGAAAAATATTCTCAAATAGCTCGGGCTAGAGAAACATTCTGTAAAGAAGCAAACAAATAAATGGGTTAAAAATTTGGAATGAATAAACCAAAGGATTCTAACAAGTAAATAATGTTCATTGTCTCTATTAATAGGATCATAGATATTGTGCAAATCTACGTTTTCAAAAAGAGGACTGCCATTACTGTTGATTCAAAAAGTAAACTAACTTTATTACACACTCATTAATAAAATATTTTCAACAGAAAACTCTCCTTTGGACAATAGCCACAGTTAAGGTATTCAATAAGATTATTTCTCTGCAGCTTGATTTCCTTAATTGTATTAACTGGGATATGTCCACATCCCTTTAACTAAGTATCATTTTATTTATGACAGAGAGAGGGATGGTTTTTGTGGTGTATACTGATCACTACACACTGATCACTACTGATCATTTCCACTTGATCACTAAGTGGAAAATAGGATTTAAAAAAATGTTTAACAGCTCTGTGTATTAGCATATATTTCTCTTGTTAGGCTTTCTCTTCATTTGTTGCACATCAGTAATGGAAAATAAACATCTGCAGAAGCTAAAATCTTTACTACTCTAATAGATGAATAAATGTTTCCTTTGAAACTGCAGTGCAAGTTTTCATTATTATTACACATAGCTTCTTCAGGAAGTGGGGGTGTACAGTTTGGGACAATAAAACCGAAATCTCTTTCCTCAGTGTTTGTCAATTTAGTTTTCACTTGTCTGTTGACCAAACCTATTCTATTTTGCTTTTAAAAATTCCACTGTATGTTTTTTCAAGAACAAATAATTACTAGCTGGAAAAGGAAATGCTGCATTAAGAGGAGGGGCATGCTAGGTCTCTGTTTCAGTCCTACGTCCTTGGCAAACTTGAGTTGGAAAGTTTACAGGCTCTGTGGCTGCCAGAGGTATTACCCTAGTCTAAGAGGAACCTGGTTGCGCAATGCACAAGTATTCCACAAAATTCACCACCTGCTCCACATTCATAAAATTACCTTCTGGCCTAAAGAAGCGTGTGTTTTCTGCCCATTCTCCAAACTTTGAGGACTTCACCTAAATGTCTAAAAGTTTTCTTGGGAAGTCTTTTGAGAAGGGACCTACTAAGGCTTAGAAGAGCAGTCACCCAATCAAGAGTGATTTCTGTTTGAATTCCGAGGGAGGACCAAGCATGTTCTTGAATAAGCCAAGAACTCAGTAACAAGGACAAGGGCTCTTCGCCAAGTGGGAAGACTTAGAGCCCAGTTTTCTCTTGGTTGTAATGATAAGGTTCCTTGAAGGAAAGGCTAAAGGGAATAGAAGCACTAAACACAAGTACAAGTCTCCCTTTGTTGCAGTCTTACAGAGAGAATCCAAGATGCCCTCTCTATTCAAAGGTGGTGTTCTTGGTGGTGCCTGGGTTCATGACATGCACGCCTTTCATTTCCCTTCAGTGACTTGTAACTGCTTAATCAGCTAAGAGGGCATGTGGCTTGATCTCACTTATTGGCTTCTTGCCTAGTAGAACCTTAGCCAGAAAGATCAAAAGAATACCCTTTAAGTGTGATCAAGTGGGTAGATAATAGAGGTAGCTAAAAAAAAAAGAAAAAAAAAATGCAGTTCCCTCTCCTTGCACAGCAGTTGTGAAGGGGAGGAGAGATTCCCTAGCTAGTAATACATTTTACAAATATTTCTAATGAGTTAGGTTGGAGGACATTTTCAGGGTTCAAATCTGTATGCAGTCTTAAATTTTTAGCTTTGGAGGGCCAAACATTTAGCTCTGGCCATGACTCTTTTCTTAGTTTAGGTTAAGCAAGGTCTTTTCCTAAGGAGCATTAAGGGAATACTTTTTGTAACCATATTTAAGTCAGAGTAGGTTTGTTTACTTAACCTAATAAATGACATGTTGACAATAGGGCTCTATTTATTAGCAAAGGCATTTGGCTTTCGGGTGTGATTGCTTCAGCCCCAGCTGGCAGGGCTCTTTTCAGAGCCAAATTCAGTGAGCTAAGATTACTGTCACTGTGAGGGGAGAGGGAAACAAAACACTGGAGAGAGTTTATTATGTGCAATCTGTTTAAGACCTGGAATTATTCTTACCGGTTGGAGGAGAAACTAGATATACTAGCGGTAGTAAGAATGTTTTCACTGAATACATGATTTCAAGCTTCATTTCTAATTCACATGTAGTTTAACACCTTACACCTACACAAAATGAGGTGCTGGCTTTTGGGTTCTAATGAACTTTTATATAAAATGGTCTTTGAACACAGCTTCCTCATGTTTGTTTCATTCATGTATCATCTTTTAATTTATTTTTTTAATGTTCACTGGCTTATTTATGTTCATACAACTTTTTGAAGTTGGTATTATTATCTCCATTTTAGTGATAGGGAAATTGAGGCTTGGGGAAATTTTGTAAGAGGGCGATCTTTCTTAACTACTAGTGTCAAGGGACATGCCTTAAGCTAAGGACATCAGACTAAAATTTCTAAACCCTTTTCATTGTACCATGTTTATATTCATTCATCTCTAAGTTATATTTATATCAGAGTGAAAATTATCAGGAAAGAATGGCCCTTTTGTAATTAAGTTTTTTTGCAAAAGCAGATCATTGCTGCTTAGGATTTTTGGCATCACCTGAAACATGAAAGTAAATGTCGGTTTGACATGAGGATGGTTATACCTGGGTTGTGAAGGATAATTGTGGCTCCATAGACCTTGTCTCTAAGGGTAAAATGGATTCTGTATAGAAAACTCCTGTTCTTAGCTCAATGAGGCCTCTCTAGAAAACTTGGCAGAATTCCATGGAGGTGCACAGCATGGGGATTTAGCTGCTGAGAAGGGAGATGTAACAATTTAGCCAAACAGTGGAAACCGTCCTCAGATAGTTTTATAGAGTACCATTTCTGGGAGATTGAAGACACTGAAGCAATTAGTTCTTTTTTTAGGATGGTCGATTATAAACCCTTTTGGGCAACATGATTCTCTATAGATACTCTTCAGTGCTTTGATTATTAAACTTTTGTTTACCTGACATTTGGTCCGCATAATGCTGTTCCTTGAGAGCACATGAGGTTTTACACTGATCAAGTATAGCTTGAGACAGATTGTGAGGGTGAAGGCATTGCACACAATTCCTGTAAGGGAAAACAAAAGTGAAAACATTTAATTTTTTAAAAGGTTGTATCCTGTAGTATTTTCTATAGAAAATAAAATAACAAAATAGTATACTGCTTTAGGACAGCAGCTTGTAAAACTGGGCAAGAAAGCTATGAGATTTATTTGTAATCTTGGCTGAATGTAATACCATGGCAAAATTATATTCTAACCACCTAAAATATTTTAATGTATAAAGTCAAAATAATAACTTTTCTGTATTGAGAAGAACATCTCTAGGAAATGAGTAAGATACCCTTACTGCAAAATCAAAAATGAAATCAACTAGCCCAAATTAAGATGAATATCATGATACTACTAGAAAAATTTAGCAATGAATATACAGTTCAAATTTTGGTTGGGTTCATTAGAAATACCTACATCATTATGTTCCTAGTGAGTTACATAACTACTATGCATAATTTTAAAGTTTTACTTGCATGTCTTTTTAAATAAATTGGAAGGCACAGTGATACATATAGAAGTGACCTTTGAACAGGACTCAAATTGTTATTGGAAGATTAATTAATGACATAAAACAATGTTACTGCTATTTAATATGTCACTTTTCACTTGTAAGTTCTTTCTAGAGTGCGTCATAGCCATCACTCTTTATCTTTAAATGAATAGAAATAAAAAAGAATAACACCCAGCATTTATTCTATGATTACTGTACACCAAGTACAAAGATTTAGATTTTTTTGCATGAACATCTAATTTAATATTTCATAGAATTATACCAAGGTATTATTTTTATCCTTGCTTTCGATATCATGAAACTGAGGCACAGAGAATTTTTTTTTTTTTTTTTTTTTTGGCTTTTTGCCTTTTCTAGGGCCGCTCCCCCAGCATATGGATGTTCCCAGGCTGGGGTTGAATCAGAGCTGCAGCCGCCGGCCTGTGGCAGAGCCACGGCAACTTGGGATCCGAGCCGCGTTTGTGACCTACACCACAGCTCACGGCAACGCTGGATCCTTAACCCACTGAGCAAGGCCAGGGATCGAACCTGCAACCTCATGGTTCCTAGTCAGATTCATTAACCACTGTGCCACAATGGGAACTCCGAGAATTTTTTAAAACTTGCCATAAATCCAATAGCTAATTAATAGTAAGCTGGGAAGCACCCAGTCCCTAAATCATTGCATTGTACATCTTAAACTTAGATGAGGTTACATGTCAGTTATATCTCAATAAAGCTGGAGGACAAAACCCAAATGAGCCTTGATGAACACTGACTATTATTCTTAGGAAAAAAACCAATTTCAAAAAAGATAGTGAATACCTAGATAAATTCTCATGCTTCCACAGCTATCTAATGGCCAAAGATTGGAATCTAAGTGTTCTAAGTCTTAAATTCCTTATGCAGTTACTTTTTAGCATGATGATAACAATTTATCTAGAGAAAATCCAGCAACTTTTTGGTTAAGGTAGGCAAAATAGAAAAGGTCGAACATGGCTATAATGACAGGCTGCTTTGTGTTTGGAATCAGAAAACATACCAGTTTTCATTGCAGGCTGTGTGACATGTGGGACAATGTTCACAGAAACGGCCAATGCTTCTGGGATCGGTGCATTCACACCTGCCACATACACATGTGCCTCTTCCACTACACACTTGGCCCTTTGGATTGACGCAGTGCTGGGTCGATGCTGATGGGCACTGGCACCGATCCCCTTCCCAGCCCCTGAAGCACTGGCATTTGCCTGCTTCACACTCTCCATGCCCTGCAAAAATGACACTCCAAGACCTAGGTTATTGAGGTCACCAACTTTATAAAGCATTTCCAAGCATGAATTCCCCTTTTATCTCCATGGAAACACACTGACAGTCAAGTGAATGGAAACAGCATCATTTTCTATTTGTCTAACATGAACAATACCAGGTCTTAGAAGTGTCTGTTTTCAAAGCTGTTCTATCATAGATAATTTCTCCATGCTAATCTATTGTGTCGAAAATTATGAATTTTGCCCTCTGTCCTTCTACTTGAAATGGCTGCCCAACTACTTGAAGGTCACCATGCATTTAGTTTTAAATTAAAAACACACAAATACAAAGAAGCTCTAGAGGCTGAAGTAATGTTAATTGTGCGATTTTAAATCTGAAAAACAATGGAATTTTATGAATAGCTTCTGTAATTTTCTCTCTCTCTCTCTCTCTCTCTCTCTTTTTTTGTTCTTTAGGGCCACACTTGCAGCATATGGAAGTTCCCGGGTTAGGAGTCAAATCAGAGCTGCAGCTGCCAGCCTATGCCACAGCTACAGCAATGCAGCATCCCAGCCACATCTGCGACCTACACTACAGCCCACAGCAACACCGAATCCTTAAACCACTGAGGATCCTCAAACCCAAGTCCTCATGGATACTAGTTGGGTTTGTTATTGCTGGGCCATGACGGGAACTCCCAGAATTTATTCCCTTAGTTGCTCATTATTGCTTAGGGCCTGGGCTAACTGTAAGGTCCATGGGGCAGACCCTTTTAATGCTTCAGTTGTGCTAGTGCCATGTTTAAAGACAAGATCTCTGGGAAAGTTAAAATAATCCTTTCACATCTTTAAGACATTATTTAGCAGGTTAGTGGGGCATGTCTTAAAGTACACTGTGAGCTGTTACTAGATGGTAAATAAGAGAAAGCAAAAGAGAAAGTAAGGTGGTATGTGTGCGCATGTTGGAATTGAGGAAAAACACTGGTCAAACATAGTTAAATGGATTTTAGCCTGCAGGAAGTATCCAGGATTTAATATGCTAATGTGAACTATAAATCTTCAAGAGGAGGTACATTTTACAGCACTGCTATGTTTTTCAGGTTTATGTGGGTGGCCACAGACTTTTGCTTCCTTCCTTCTTTCCTTGTTTTCTCTTCACTCTCCCTCCTTCCCTCACTCCCTCCCTCTCTCATTTTTTCCTTCCTTCCCTCACTTCCTGACTTCCTCCCCTCTCCCTTTATTGCAGAGTACCTCATAGGGTAACTGTTCCATTGCATCTACTGTTGGATCAGCTCAATTTGTTAAGTGTAAAACTAATGATATCCAGGCCAAACAAATGGCCTGCCAGACCTGGTTCTCGTATATGGGCTGCACTCCTAATCCTCGCCAGCAGACCTGTGAACATGTGTTTTTATTCTCAAAGGAGACTAGTGAATAAAATGCTTGTCAGCCTACAGTTTGCATTTATAACTTACATACAGATAATTCAAAGCAGATTTTCAACTGCCTGTGGGTCAGTAGGATCATAGTCATATAGAAAGACCAGTACATTGATCTTTGATATTTTACTATAAACAGAGACTGAGATTTTCAGTGTGTTTCAAACTTCTTTGAGATATTGATAACGGTAGGAAATGATGATCTCAGAATTCATTTTCTTCTCTGTCCCTAACAGGATTAGCACTAAAAAGTTAGATGACAATTGTGGGTTTGTTCTAAAATCATCTATAATCCATTCTACCCAGATAATAGGTACAGCTAAATAAATGTTTGGAATATAAAAAGTGTGTATAGAGAGAATAAAAATGATATTTTGTATCATATATGTATGTGATATAGGGCAAATTTTCATTTACATAAGAATAAAATTTTATTTTGTATAGGTTTGTAGCTTTCCATATGCTTATGACAATGAAGTATTTCATCAATAATTTAACTAATATTTGCTCACAAAAGTGGAAGCATTAAAAAGGTGTTTTAATAATGGATTTAGCACACTGTCACAGAAAAAAATTAATTCATTTAAAAACAATATTTTGTATTAATTTTCAAGTATTGCATATATTTTCTAGAATCTAACCTCTAGGTGGCAGTAAACTGAATTAGCCAAAAATTACCTTTGAGATATGTATATATATTTTCTTTCTTACTTCTGATATTTTTGTTTTAAATTATTTCATTTTTAAGTTTGTTCTGTGTGTGAGCTCTGGGACTAATCTAGATTTCTTATGAAACCAGTATTTTCTTGAAGAATATTGTCCTTTGATAAATCTGTTGCTGGCATTGTTATAAAAATAAACTAGAGAGGTTTAAATTACTACAGATTTCCAATGCCATCTATAATAATGCATTAAAAATTTTACATTAAATTAAAAGTATATTTTTGTAGTTTACTATCCTCTGAGAAAGATGGAGTGACCACTTATGGGAATGAATCAGATCCTTCTAGAAGAATAACCCAATTATAGAAAATCTGTCAAACATTAGCAGTAATTTCCTTTTCTGGAATATGTATTTACAAGGTCAAGACATATTTGAAAATAACTGTTTTAATTTTTGGTTTTAATTTTTAAGTATTTCCTGTACAAAATAATTTAAAATATAAATATCAGAATCATGTACTTTAAATGAGTGGCCATGCCATAATTTCACAGACTTAGAAAGTTTAAATATTAAATTCAGATTCAAAGTTGATAATTATAAAAATGATTAAAAGATACTTTAATATATATGGTAGTTTAATATATAACTATATAAATAACTGCATGTACATATTTCTACTCACCAGCACACAGATTTCCATGGTGATATGGACAAGAAAAGTCATCCTTTTCACAGTATTTTCCATACACTTTTCCAAGCTTAATTTTGTGACATAAACATTTCCCACAAATACAAACTCCTCTACCACTGCAAACAGGTTGATCCTTGTGTGACTTGCAACTTTCAGAAGGAAATTGATCTTCATCAAAATGACATTTATTCTCATCACACTGGGAACACTTGGCATCCAGAAAAGTTTCTTCTACACACTTTCTTTTAAGTTCTCTGCTGTCATCACATTGACAGCTGCAGTTTCTGTGTATATGAATTTTAGTGGTTTCATTGAAACCAATAGGTTTGATTATTGCATAGCTTTTTCCTCCCGTGACATCACATTTTTCCATTGTAACTGTTACATTGAAAAGAACCTAAATTTGTGGGTAGGGGGAAGAAAGTATATTTATATGTCTTGATTATTTTATTACCAATATTATATCTGTTAATGACATTTTAAATCAATAATATATCATCTTATAGAAATTAATATTTATAAATTACACATGCATGCTCTTTCATATATAGATATGACATACTTTTAAAATTTCATGTATTTCCAGAGATCCCATCGTGGCTCAGCAGAAACAAACCTGACTAGCATCCATGAGGATACAGGTTCGTTCCCTGGCCTCAGTGGGTTAAGGATCCAGCGTTGCTGTGAGCTGTGGTGTAGGTTGCAGATGCGGCTTGGATCTGACATTGCTGTGGCATAGTCCGTAGGCCATAGGCTGGCAGCTACATATCTGATTCGACCCCTAGCCTGGGAACCTCTATATGTCATGAGCGAGGCCCTAAAAAGCAAAAAAAAAAAAAGACCAAACACAAATAAAAAAATAACAAAAAAATACAATTTCATGCATTTGCTAATTAAATGAGCTGGAAAGTTAAAGGATGCAATAACTGTGAGTTGTCTATATTGCACCATTAAATGGACATGAGTTCAAGCCTATTTGAAATGTTTGCTCTACATCTGATCATTAATTTATATCTTAAGTTGAATTCTTAGCAAACTTGAGAGAGAATAGACCATTTTCTGGGTTCAGTGCTTAAAATGTAGGGTTACTGAAAATATTTGGCACTGGAGATAGATCAAATAAACTAAAGTCACTGGTTTAAAATCCTGAAATGAATAATTGTTCAAAGGAACAATTTTTATGTTGCTTCTATTTTCCAGGGACCCAAGTAAAGTTTCAGAGTTAAATTTTAGTTTGTACATGGGGTTAAGAGGAAAACGTGGGACTTTTCCTCAAGTTACTGAAGGGAAAGAGATTTAGGACTCTCACTTTTAGATCTTATCATCTCAATTCAAGGTCATACATTTGCTCAGTGGAAGATGTTAGTCCGTAACTAAGGATCTGACCTGTCTGGAATTGGTTCCTCTCATGAAACTACAGAATTTCTTTCTCATAACAAATTTTTCATTTTTCTCTATTTTTTCCTTTCCACACAACACAATTGGCTTAATGTGTCTGAATTTGTTAACTTACCTTCTGATCTTCAAATTTGGTACATAGAATGTTATTTTTTTTTTTCCTTGTTAGACTGGGATACTTTACAATATAAAAATAATTTATGCTAGGATTAAGATTTTTTGAGAGAGATTAAATAGATAATATGGATGGATATATATGTGGATGATAGGATGACATATATATACATGAAAATGAATATATAGATTCTCTTTCTATAGATAGATAGACAGACAGATAGATAGATAGATGGATGTATATAGAGATCGAGATAGTTATCCTAACCAGAAAGCCTACACACATACACATACACACAGTTATATGATAGCTCTGTAATTAGGCATATATTATATATATCCATTCAGAATTAGATTTAGTCTCATAATATTAAAATCTGTATGATTGGTGGTTGAAATTTTTTTCTCTTTAAAGATACTAAGGATTCACAGATTCTAGGGTAATGCGGTCCTGCAAATATTAATAGAGCAAAACTTGGGGCTTATATAATTGAGATCCTATGACTTCCTGAGAGTCAGACAGTTTATACCACTTGGCTGAAAATGAGGGGAAAAGAGATGTAGATAAGAAAAAGAAAAGAGGAAAGAAGCAAGGAAAACCATTCTGCCAAAACTGATTTTGAAAGAACTACTTCTAAGAAGGTAACCCTTTCTCAGAAAGTAATAGTACTATCTTTTGCTAGCACAAAATTTTCTCTCTATGCAGTGGAAATCAAAACTGGTAAACTGGTATATAATGTTTTTTGAACAAAATTCAACAAGTGATTATGGAGGAGCCTACAGAATTAGAAACTAAATAATTAATTTCAAATATACAGCTTTTGGAGCAACTATACTCCTTGCAGATTCTAAACTTCCCAGAGGGATAAGTATATTGTGACTTAAGATGACAAAGATTCTCCTTTATTCAATCTTAGAATCTTAGTGTTTTTCTTTTTGTCTGTTTGTTTGTTTGTTTTTTGTCTTTTTGCCATTTCTTGGGCCGCTCCCACGGCATATGGAGGTTCCCAGGCTAGGGGTCAAATCGGAGCTGTAGCCCCTGGCCTAAGCCAGAGCCACAGCAACGCAGGATCCCAGCCGCGTCTGCAACCTACACCACAGCTCACGGCAACGCCGGATCATTAACCCGCTGAGCAAGGCCAGGGATCGAACCCGCAACCTCATGGTTCCTAGTCGGATTTGTTAACCACTGAGCCACGACAGGAACTCCCAGAATCTTAAGTGTTTTTAACCTCTTTTAATAACTCTTTCTCTATAGCATGATATTAAAATAAGAACATCATAGAACCTTAGCGATGGATGGAAGAGGGATTAGAAAATCTTCTAGTTAAAGCTGTTTTTTTAAAAAGGAGGCAGCTGATGCCTCAAGAGATAAATGATTCACTAAAAATCACTTCATTCTACTAGAATTTCTTTTAAAGGAAAATTTCTGTGTGTTTGCTCTCTCATGTGCCAATCCTAGGAGAATCCTTATCTCCCCCAGTCTTATTTCCTGATGCTACTATAATCTGGGCCTCTCTTTTCCACAGTTCATTCTTTTTCAGTTAAATGATAACACTTCTTTTTGTTCTTAGCAAATTTCCCTACTGCTTAGATCTTTGTATTGAGACAATAAAAGTGTGTTGGTACAATCATAAAGAGAAAGATTTTGTCAGCTTTATCAACGGCTTCATCACTTCCATTTTTCTCTGTGGATTTTTACCTTCAACTTCACATTTACTTGGAGAATTTTCAGATTTGAAAGAAAAAGTTACTATCATCATCATAAGTGTAAACACTCCTTGTTTGAAGAGATGTGATTTCATAATATTTCCTGGCTGTGACATCTAAGTTTAAAGTTATTAAATAATTATTTAATATGATATAGATTTATTTTAATTAGATAGTTTGAGAAAATAGTCAATGGAGTTACTAGTAGGAACTTTGCGAATAGACAGTAAGTTACTTTGAAATGTAAGTAAGATTCTTGAGGTCAGTAGTAGGGAAAGTTTTCCAGAATGATTTGATTTTTCTGTGAAAAAGCATGTCAAACAACTTAGTTTACTTTAAATGGGAAAAATACACATTCACATACTTCGTCATTGCTTGTCACATTTCTGCATCCGTCTGTGCCTGGCTTCCTGGTCCCATCTGGACAGATGGCAGTAATATTAAAATAGATGCCTTTTACCTGGTTTTCCACCTGAACTTTCACTTCTGAAATTAGTTTCTGCAGAGAAGACATTTTTAAATTGTATGCTATAGCAGTTTCAAATGTAAGCAGCTAAAACAGTTGTTTGTTGTGTCATTCTAGATTTAATATTTAACTAAATCAAAGAATCTGTCTACTATAAAAGGATAAATGAAAACATTTTACACATAATGACCCAGTTACTTTTGAAATACATTAAAAATACTGATGGATTAGATTATTTGCATTTAAATTGCTCTGTTTTTCACATATTTCCATATCTACATTTTTATCACCTCACAGATATTTCTTACTCAACACGTGTTATAAAAATTATCCTTTTCATCCAATAATATTTATATTTTGTGGTAACATTTAAATAAAACATTGAGAATATCATCACAGATGGTAAATCTTGACAGCTTAAAATCTGGAACATGCTTCTGACATATAGCTATTAGAGAAACATTTCAGTTTTCAAACACTTGAGACTATCTATCATGAAAGCTAAAATGCCCTTATTGATACAGAACTGAAAGGTAAATTTTAGAGACACCATTTCTATCCTATAGTTATAAGAAATACCTTCCAGTTTTGGCTTTGTAAATTCTCCAGAAATGATCTAGGATTTTTGCCAAATCACCGGGACTTGTTTACGTCAATCAAATTTTTTCCATTCTTTAATATTGAAATATGGCCCCTTAGTGGGAAGAAAATCATTCACTCATTTATACAATGACTCAAAAAATACCTATGTAATTCTAATATGTATCAAGCACATCTAATTTTTTCCAGTGTCTGAGTTCTAAAAATTCTAGGTACATTAAATATATTCTGTAGATCTCTATTTCATCTCATAAAACTAAGACTCTACCATAGGCAAAAATCTTTAACTTATACCTGTAAACCAAAGGAAAGGGAGGAGTTCCCGTCATGGCACAGTGGTTAACGAGTCTGACTAGGAACCATGAGGTTGCAGGTTTGATCCCTGGCCTGCTCAGTGGGTTAAGCATCCAGCGTTGCCGTGAGCTGTGGTGTAGGTTGCAGATGCGGCTCAGATCCGCGTTGCTGTGGCTCTGGTGTAGGCCGGTGGCTACAGTTCCGATTTGACCCCTAGCCTGGGAACCTCCATATGCTGCGGAAGCGGCCCTAGAAAAGGCAAAAAAAAAAAAAAAAAAGGAAAGGGAAAAGATGACGTATGTACCTAAGGAAAGAAAGTAAATAGCAGGGTATGAAGGAAAAAGAAATTCCCATTCTTTACTTGAGTAATTTTTCTTCTTCATCTGTATAATCAATAAAGAGATATGTGCTTATTGATTAATAATTGCTCATGAAATTATGGCAGTAAATATTTAGAATAAGGTACTTACTAAAATTAGTAAATCTTATTTGAGTTAGGTAAGATTATCACATTTTTATATCTACTAGAGAATTCATACATTGTAATCACTTTTTGGCCTGTGCTACAGCTGAAGTTATGCTGGATCCTTAGCCCACTGTGTCATGAGGGAACTTCCTATAAACACTTAATTAAACAACTTCAAAAAACCAAACTACTTAGTCAAAACTTAGGCAGATCTAAGTAGACATTTCTCCAAAGAAGATACACGCATGGCCAAAAAACACATGAAAAAATGCTCAACATCAGTAACTATTAGAGAAATGCAAATCAAAACTACTCTAAGGTACCACCTTACACTAGCCAGAATGACCATCATCAAAAAAATCTATATTTCTAACACTGTTCGTGGGAATGTAAATTGGTACAACTGCTATGGAAAACAGTATGAACGGTTCCTCAAAGAACTAAAAATAGAGTTATCATATGATCCAGCAATCCCACTCCTGGGTATCTATCTTTAGAAAACCATAATTCAAAAAGATACATGTATCCTGACGCAGCACTATTTGCAATAGCCAAGACTTGGAAGCAACTTAAATGTCTGTCAACAGAGCAATGGATAAATAAGATGTGGCGTATATATATGGTGGAATATTACTCAGCATAAAAATGAAATCATGCTATTTGCAGCAATGTGGATGGACCTAGAGATTATCTTACTAAGTGAAGTTAGACAGTGAAAGGCAAACATAATATATGATATCACTTATATGTGGAATCTAAAAAAAAGACTACAAATGAACTTATTTGCAGAAATAGACTCACAGACTTTGAAAACAGACTTATACTTAATCCAAGGGGACAGGTGGGGAGGAGGGATGGATTGGGGGTTTGGGATTGGCATATGCACACTGTGGTATATGGAATGACTAGCTACAGGGACCTTATGTATATGCACAGAGAACTCTATGCAATATTCTGTGATAATCTGTGTGGGAAAAGAATCTGAATCACTTTGCTGTACTGTAGAAATTATTGCAACATTGTAAAGCAACTATACTTCAATAAAACTTTAAAAAAGTGAAAAAAAATTCAGCAAAAAAACCAGAAACTTTTTAATGGTATACAAATGGTGTTGAAATAGTGATGGTTTGGCAGATCAGAAGGAAATTCCTAATACTGTGAGTGTTCTTTTTGCTCTTTCGAAATTCTGCTTCTCTAAAGCTTAAGCTAGTTACACCAGTGTTTTTCAAGTAGGGTATGAAAACAAATATTTAAAAATTTTCCCAGTTTTGAGATTTAGAAATTAAGTTTCAGACACAATCGTAAGCTTCTCTTTTAATATCTAACAGGTATAGAGGTAGAATTTATTTTTTCTGATATATGGTTCTTTTTTATTCAATATAATTTATTTTTTGCTTCTTAATTTCAGCTAAATTACTATTAAGTTATAGTTGTGATTTTTACATAGTTTTAATTCTATCGGAAGTGCTGATGTAAAGATAAAAAGAAAATGCAATCACGTTCACCATGTATTAAATTTGTTTACAATTTTTAAAAAGTCATAGAAAGAAAATGCAAAAAATTAGAATTTAGAATTAAATGTTTTTATTCTTTTTTTTCTTCAATGAACTGTGAATGGTTCTTCTTGGACCGTGAAGACAAAATGAAATTTCAGAAGAATTTTGAAAATATAGACTATATAAAATAATAACAAATTCTCAACTTAAGGATATTGGTTGGCCAGAATTTTTGTTGGTTTTGCTAGTATTTTCAAATTGTTTAAGGTCAGTCAGAACTGCAGGTAGATTGGGCATCACCCACTTATCCTAGGCAAAGAAAGAACATGAAAAAATAAAGCTGCTGATTCCCTTTACATGGGTGCAGTCTGATATACAGGAAAGTTTGTCAACTTGTATTCCTTCCTGGGGGTAATAATTGGGTTCGTGCTGTGAAAAGTAGGGTGACTTCTAACACATTAATCTCCTTTCTTATTTTGCTTATCTTTGGGAACAAACTACACAGGGTAATGAATTGTACACAAGTTTGATTTTCCTTGATAAAATGTTCCCCAGGCTCTGAATTTTTTTTAGTAACAGTGAGAAAGAAATATAATTAAAGATGTTTTCTTTATTTTTTCCAACATAGTCTTCAGACACAGAACAATTGCTTGGCCAAAAAAATAAATAAAAAATCTCGCAAGATTTATTTTTAAGAAAAAAGTTTAAGCAATTCTTTTGTTTTCTAACCTGTGTCTGCCTTTCTCTTTTGTACCTGAGTTAAAGACATGTTCCATGGAGAAAATGAGAATAGAAGCCTGAGGTTTCTCGCAATGTTGGACACTTTTAACTCTACTGTGTCAAGAAGAGAATAAGAGGATTTGGGGAAGTGAGGGTTTATCAATGGCACATAAAGTAAAGGTAGAATAAACAATATCTTTGGACACTATGTAAAGAAAAAAAACAAGTATTATCACACAGGAGGAAGCACATACACTCTAGAGTTAAGGGAGACCCAGGTTCTGGTTCTGCTTCTTCTGCTTGTTAGCTGTTTGACCTTTGGTAGATTTGCTTAGCTTCTTTGAAGTTCTACAAATTCACAATGGGAGTACTAATACTTACCTTATAGGTTGGTTTTGCAAATTTAATGAGGTCATGTATGGAAAGTAACTAATTCTTAGTGGTATTAAGTAACAGTTACTATTATTACAGTATTTTAGCAGAGATTATCCTATCCAGGAATGACCTAGGTTGAGAGAGTAGATGTTTCTTTAAATCTTTAAAAAAATTTTTTATTATACTTGATTTACAGTGTTCTGTCAGTTTCTGCTATACAGCAAAGTGACCCAGTTATAAATGTACATTCACATTCTTTTTCTCGTATTATCTTACGTCATGTTCCATCACAAGTGATTGGATATAGTTCCCCGTGCTATACAGGAGGACCCCGTTGCCTATCCATTCTATATGTAAATTCACATCTACCAACCACCAACTCCCTGTCCATCCCACTCCCTCCCCCTCCCCTTACTCCTCCCCTTACCCCTCCCCCTTGGCAACCACAAGTCTGTTCTCTCTGTCCATGAGTTTGTTTCTGTTCAGTAGATAGGTTTATTTGTGCCATATTTTAGACTCCACATGTAAGTTATATCATATGGTATTTGTCTTTCTCTTTCTGACTTACTTCACTTAGTATGAGAAGTATGAGAATGTCTAGTTGCATCCATGTTGCCGCACATGGCATTATTATTATTATTATTATTATTATTATTATTATTATTTTGTCGTTTTAGGGACACACCCACAACTAATGTAGGTTCCCAGGCTAGGGGTCGAGTAGCCACTGGCCTACACCACAGCCACAGCAACATGGGATCTGAGCCACATCTGTGACCTACATCACAGCTCATGCCAACACCAAATCCTTAACCCATTGAGCAAGGCCAGGGATTAAACCTGCATCCTCATAAATGCTAGTCAGATTCATTTCCACTGAGCCATGACGGGAACACCTATTTTGTTTTGTATGTCTGACTAGTATTCCATTGTGTGTGTGTACCACATCTTAATCCATTCATCTGTCAATGCGCATTTAGGTTGTTTCCATGTCTTGTCTATTGTGAATAGTGTTGCAATGATTATAGGGGCACATGTATCTTTTTGAGTGAAAGTTTTGTCTGGATATATGCCCAGGAGTAGGATTGCTGGATCATATGGTAGTGCTATATTTAGTTTTCTGAGCCACCTCCATACTGTTTTCCACAGTGATTGTACCAATTTACATTCCAACCAACAGTGCAGTAGGGTTCCCTTTTCTCCACACTCTCTCTAGCATTTGTTATTTGTAGACTTATTAATAATAGTCATTCTGACCGGTGTGAGGTAGTACCTCATTGTAGTTTTGATTTGCATTTCTCTAATAATTAGTGATGTTGAGCATTTTTTCATGTGCCTGTTGGCTATTTGTATGTCTTTTTTGGAGAAATGTCAATTTAGGTCTTCTGCCCATTTTTAAATTGGGTTTTTTTTTTTTTTTTTGCTGTTGAGTTGTATGAGTTGTTTATATATTTTGGAGATTAAGCCCTTTTCAGTTGCATCTTTTTCAACTATTTTCTCCCATTCTGTAGGTTGTATTTTTGGATTTTTTTAATGGTTTCCTTTACTGTACAAAGCTTGTAACTTTGGACATTCTGGTCATGGCTCAGGGGTGACGAACCCAACTAGTATCCATGAGGGGTTTGATCCTTGGCCTAGCTCAGTAGGTTAAGAATCCAGCATTGCTGTGAACTCTACTGTAGGCCACAGACTTGGCTCAGTGTCGCTGTGGCTGTGACTTGGGCTGGCAGCTGCAGCTCCAATTCACCCCTAGCCTGGGGACTTCCATATGCTGTAGGTGCAGACCTAAAAAGCAAAGCAAAACAAACAAACAAAACACTTGCAAGTTGTTTGATTGATTAGGTCTCATTGGTTTGTTTTTGTTTTTATTTCTATTGCCTTGGGAGACTAACCTAAGAAAATATCTGTATGGTTGATGTCAAAGAGTGTTTCACCTCTGTTCTGTTCTAGGAGTTTTGTGGTGTCTTGTCTTATATTTAAGTCCTTAAGCCATTTTGACTTCATTTATGTGCATGGTGTGAGGGTATGTTCTAGTCTCCTTGATTTAAATGCAGCTGTCCATTTTTTCCCAGCACCACTTGCTGAAGACACTGTCTTTTTCCTATTTTATATTCTTGCCTTATTTGTCAAAGATTAATTGACCCATAAGTGCCTGGGTTTATTTCTGGGTTCTCTTTTCCGTCCTATTAAATCTGTGTGTCTGTTTTAGTATCAGTACCACACTGTCTTGATTACTGTAACTTTGTAGTGTTGTGTGAAGTTCTTTAAATCTTTGCATTTGGCACCCATTTTTCACAAACTGGGCACAGCATACAACCGTCATTTCAGTAAAATAGTGTATCTCTTAAAGGGATTCTTTAAATCAAAATAGTTTGATAAAACTGCCAAAATAAATGATTAAACAACCATGTGATTTATCTAGGTGACCCAAAAAAGTTCTGTCAATAATCTCTATATCCCAGATAGTTCATTTTCCCTGGCAAGTTACTGTTTAACAACTGTGGATTTATTCCATCATTACAGCACTAGAAATTGTGAAATTTCTTGGTAATAAAGTATATTCTATAGATGTGATTTGGTGACTCACTAAACATTAGACTAAGAAGGCAATTTAGACAGCCTCCATCTCAACCCAAGTTTAGTAAATTATGTCAGTGAGACAAAGTGAAGCACAGAAAGCTGAATGACTTTCCTAAGCTTCCATAACTAGTTAGTAGTAGAACCATGGCTAACTACAGGTTCCTAATTCCTATATAATGTTATTTTCACCACTCCTCTCAAAATGATAGACCATTAGTTTGTATGTTGTCATAGAAATTGGGGATAAAAAGATTATTTGAAAAAAATATGTACAATATATACATACCTGATAGGCTTCTACTACCAAATTATTGAGGTTTGCAGCCTTTGATTCTATTTCACCAGCAATGGTGCCAGGCAGGAGGGGTAGAAGATCCTAGAAACATACCAGTAACATTCACTTAATGACAATATTACACATTTAGCAATGAGCAGTTATTTTAAAAATTAAATTAAAAAAATTAAAAAATATTAATAGAAGGTGGGTCATTATATGAATCAAAAAATATAAGACAGAAGAAAATATAAGTAACTAAGAAGAACAGCCAAAACATATAGACCTGAAATGGTAGTGTGTTTGTATATACATGAGTGTATGTGTGTGCACAAATTATACACTGACCTAAAGACTCAATCAAAGTATGGACCAGCATTTCCCAAACTAGCTCCATTGAACATGGTCCCAGGAGTTTTTTGGGTTTTGTTTGTTTTGTTTTGTTTTTAGGGCTGCACCTGTGGCATATAGAAGTTCTCAGTCCAGGGATCGCATTGGAGCTGTAGCTGCCAGCCTACACCACAGCCAAAGCAACAGCAGTGCAGGATCCGAGCTGAGTCTGCGACCTACACAATACTGGTCTAGCAGTCAGATCCTTAACACACTGAGCAAAGACAGGGATAGGAACCACGTCCTCATGGATCCTGGTCGGATTCATTACCACTGAGCCACAGTGGGAACTCCACTATGAAATTTTAAAATAGAAAGGGTTTTGAGGGCAAAAAAGTTTGATAAGTTCTGCATATTGTTTCTCCAACATAGAGATTCAAAGTGCACACACCTGCAATTCAGAACTAACAGCATTGTTAAATGCATTTCCTAACATTTACCTAATTATAAAATTCTTTTCTCACTTAACATATATAAATATTTTGCAGAACTACTTTTCCATAGAATAGCCTTTAGGACATAGTTGCCCAGACAGGAGAAAAAAAAACAATAGTCACAAGTGGAAGCTTCATGGAGTGGGTTATTCCTGATGGATGGTACATAATAACTATGGTCTAGACTCAAGGTATTCCTAGTGAGAAAATGAGAATTAGCAAAGACTTAATTTACCTAAGTTTTAGATGAAGTAGGAACAAAGAAGAAACAGATCTGACCAGAGTGAATGGTGCATATTTATATGGAAATGGATTGTGAAAAGTCATGAAATGCATTTATACATTCATTTTACCATTCACAAGTATCAAGTTCCTGCTATATGCCAGCCACTTTTTCTTTTCTTATTTTATTGTTTTGGAAGTCCCCAAGCTAGGGGTTGAATTGTAGCTATAGCTGCTGGCCTACACCACAGCCACAGCAACACAAGATCCGAGCTATGTCTGCTGCCTACACCACAGCTCACTACAACGCCAGATATGGCAACTCCTGCTAGCCACTGTTTAGATACTAACCATATGGTATCTCAGGAAACATGGAAATCATATCACTCAAAGATTTTAAAAATCCATTTATATAACCTTTAATAAGTACCTATGATATACCACTTTGGAGATGCTAAATTGCTAGGCTACATAGTGTCCATCCTTAAGGATCTCACAGGAGTATAAATGACAGTTTCAAAAAAATGACGTACACATGAAGCAATAGACATATGCACAGATTCTATTGAGAGGGGTACTGAGCAAGCCTTTGAGGGCTGGGGATAATTGTCATGGACTGTTTCCTAGAGGAGGTGATTCATGAGCTGTTTCTTTAAGGATGAGTAAGAGTTAGTGAAGTAAATGAGGAATAAGGGCTTTCAGGCGTGGGATGTATATAGCGAGATTAAAGGCACTAAGAAAAGAAAGAGGCTGGTGAGTATGTGTACACAGGGGCTTAGAAGCATGACTAAAGGGACAAGTTTAAGGCAGACAGTAGTAGGGGGGATGAGGCCAAAGAGGCAAGCAGGGACCAGCTGGCCTCATATGCTATGTTAAAGTCTTGATCCTCTAAATCAGAAGGAAACACTGGAACATTTTACTCTAGGGAGTACTGTGGTCACACTTGTGATTTAAATAGCTCACCCTGTAGCCAGATGAAGTATGGATTTAGGGGATGGATTAGGAGGCTCTTACAAGCCAGACAAAGGTGAGTGATAAAAAACGTCTCTGGGCAGCCAAAGTAGGTGACTGCAAGGACAGACTCTTAGCAGAGCTTGTTAGGTGTTTAGAGCCTGTTGATTCTTACTTTGCACACAATTCAATTAATAATAAGCCTGATTTTTATGATTTATCAGTCAGTGGGAATTTTCTTAAAGGAGGAGAGAGAAATTGCTAAAGTTAGTATTACCATCAAGAAATAATGAACAGCAGAGTAAAAGGAAGCAAAAGCAATAAAAAGCTACACAATAATTTGAAATCAATTTGAAATTTAAGCTTAAAGGTTAAGAACACAGGATTTAGTTTGTTAGGAAAGTTTGGGCAAGCATATAACCTCTCCAAAAGCATTTCCTTCATCTTTAAAATGGGCATATTAGTAATATTGCCTTACTGTTATGAGTAAAGAGTATTAAATGAGTTAATGTCAATAAATTCTGAGCCTGACTATAGTTTGTACTCTTAAGTGGAAGCTGTTACCTTTGTTTATAAAGTGATCTGGGCATTTAATTTGTGTTGGAGTTCTACTTGTAAGGATATTAACATTTGTTACCTTAAAAGGGCATTCCATGGTATAAAAATTTGGGAAAATGGAATTAAATTTTAACTGTATATTTCTAAAGGGAGAAATGGTATAATTAAAGAAGCTCTTTCAGATGATGAATGTGGTAGCCGGGTATTAGAGAAATTGGTGGAGGGAACACCAGGTTTGTGGCATGTGCAAATGAGTTGAAATATTTGTTGAAGCCAAAAAAAATGTAGTTTCTCCAAAGTATTAGAAAATAAGTAAAGGACATTGGGTATAAAAGGAAAAAGCAAAGACAATAAAGGAGATAAAGTAGGCCCAGTGAACAGACATGTGCAATGAAAATTATGGTTTCACAGTATTGTGGAAATAAAGAGAAGAGAGTTTCCTGGAAGGAAGAACATGAAAGACTGTGAAAAAAAACTACAGCAGGGTCACAGAAGCTCTTTATTAGGGATGAGAGGGGAAATATGGGGTAACACCAGAGTTACATAGGTGCCAAATTTGTATTCTGCTTGTAGGACTCACCTGGTCCAAAAGATTCTGGATAAAAGCAAGATTACTCTTATGTAGATAGGTAGGCATGCTTTGACTGCATTGACCCCTTCCATGGCTCCTCTCATTCTTTTATTAGATGACCTAGACCGAATCTATGAACGATGATGCTATTGAAAAATAGGCTGATAGTCCCCAACCTAATCTATTATAAAGATATGCCCATTGACTGGAATAAGCAGACATGTACAGATAGCTGGAGCATGGACTACTTTTCCACCTGATAAAAATGTCCTCTATTATTGTCACAGTCAGTAAAACACCAAGTATCAAGGCCCACACTTGGATCTAGTGTTATAAACATAGATAGAATTTATTCTTATTTAGACTTAAATGCCAATTTAAGACACTTTGTAGTTTGCATTAGTTAATACAGTATTAAGTTTAGATTGTACAGAGTATAGTAACTCCAGAATCCTTTCCTTGGGTTCTAAGATGTATTCTAGTTTTAACTGCCATTTTTATTTTTATGCGTTGGGAATTAACATACCTTATACCAATGAAACTGTTTTCCTTGAACAGCAAAGATGACATTAATGTTGTTGTCTATTAATTTTTCTGAAAGTTGGCCTAGGGAGGGATGTTCCTGTAACAGAAAGTGAAATAAAGAAGGGAGTGAAATTTAGTAGCTCAATCCCACACACAACTAAACATCCACATGAGGAAAACTGTATGATTAACATAAAAAATGTATTGGGAAGGATTATGTTTTTACTAGAGGCATTTAAATTCTTTTAAAAAATAAGATCAACATCAACATATTACGGATATTTTAAAGGCAAAAGCATCATAAAAACCTCAGAAACTCAGAAAGTTGAAGAGGGCTGAATTCAGAGAATGTTCAGCAGCTCTTTAGGTTAACACTGGACTCTAAATCATATATATATATATATATATATTTGTCTTTTTGCTATTTCTTTGGGCCGCTCTCGCGGCATATGGAAGGGGTCCAATCGGAGCTGTAGCCACTGGCCTACACCAGAGCCACAGCAACGCGGGATCCCAGCTGCATCTGCAACCTACACCACAGCTCACGGCAACGCCGGATCCTTTAACCCACTGAGCAAGGCCAGGGACCGAACCCGCAACCTCATGGTTCCCAGTCGGATTCGTTAACCACTGCGCCACGACGGGAACTCCTAAATGATATATTTGAAAGATTATTTAATGTTCAGAAACGGACATATTAGTGACGATAACATTCTGAGAAGAAATTCGGTAGCAAGCATTGAAATGCAAATATATGAATTTCACATATATATTTACACACATATACATGTATGTAATATATACACATATTTATATATATATATGTGTATATTTGGAATAGTACATGATATAGCACAAACTCTGTTTAAAGGCAGAAAACCCTGCATTCAAGTCCCAAGTTGTCAGTTTATGATAAAAATTGTATCTCAGGTATATCCTTTGTAATATCTGAATGGTATCTGCTTTCCATGTTGCTGGCAAGATTAAAAAGATAAAAATAGTATGTGACTTAATTAGAATAGTTTCTTGCATATACTTAAAACTAATATCACTTATTATAATTTTTATTTCTAACAGCTTATATGAGGTGTAGGCTCAGATCTTTCCACTTAACCTTTTTGTCATTCATACATACACACACACACACACACACACACACACACACACACACATATACACACACACACATTTATATTACAAATCTGTCTTACAATGATAAATAAAACTTATGTAGATCTGTGACATTCTTTGTGGTTGTCAGAAAGTTAGGGATGAGTAGGAGAAGGGGAATAAAAATAAATGAGAAATCTGACTACTATGGAAATTGCTATATAAAGTTATGTATCTAGACATAGTACTTGATATTTTTTCTTTCTACAAATGCTTTCCTAGATATTAAAGCAACTGCAAATAACAACTTTGTAACAATGTCAAACTTCACCTGCAGCCATTCCCACCTGTTGTTGGTGCTTAGTTGCATAAGCTAAGATCATGTGACTGAGCCTAATCTGATTCAAGTTCATATTACTCTGTAGGTTTTACTCCCTCTTTCACCCTCCAATTCTAATTGTGCTTTTTTAAGGGAATATTTTACTTAAACCATCTTGGTTAAAATTTCTGTATTTAGGCAACTGTGTAAACTTAATGAAAGAGCTAATTTCACTAGTTTCGCCTGTAGCCTAAATTATGTGATTCACATATTAAACATATATATGTTTAATAAGATATGATATAACTTGGTGGCTTAAAACTACCATCACTATCATGAGTAACTGCTGTGAATTGAATATCTGTGTCCCAAATTGATATACTGAAATCCCAGCCACAAGGTGATGGTATTAAGAGGTGAGCCTTTGACTAATATATAAAAAAACGGGTAACAAGGACCTACTATATAGCTTGGAGAAATCTTTTCAGTACTCTGTGATGGCCTATATGGGGAAAGAATCTGAAAAAGAATGGATCTGTATGTTTATGTATGGCTGATTCACTTTGTTGTACACCTGAAACTAACATGACATTGTAAGTCACCTATACTCCAATAAAATTTACTAAAAAAAAAAGGTTGGCTTTTGGGAGATGATTAGGTCATGAAGGTAGAGCTCCCAGGAATGAGATTAGTGCCCTTATAAAAGAGAGCCAGTGGAGAAAGTCCCCTTGTGCCTTCTGCCTCATGAGGTTATAAAATAGAAGCTGTTGTTTATGAATTGAAAAGTAGGCTCTCACCACACCCTGAATCTGCCAATGCCTTGATCTTGGACTTCCCAACCTCAAAACCTTTGAGGAATAAATATCTCTTGTTTATAAGCCACTCAGTGTATGGTGTTTTGGTATATAGGTGCCCAAATGGAGTAAGGTAACAAACGAACATAACAAATATCCATTTATTTCTATGTAATCTGTCATTGCTTTGGTAAGAAACAAATCAAATTTTCATGAACTACATTTAAATGTGATATGACAAAAATTTATGAAAAGATTTAAAAAGTGTTATCACAAGATTTGCATAAGAAAGATTCTGCACAGTACTGTTAAGAATATAATTAATAGAAAAACAATCCCCAGTATATAAGTTTCACCAGATAAATTTTTATTCCTTATTCCTAATAATATATATGCTCTTAACATAGACTTACAATGGTTTGCATAATGTTAGTAAATGAAAGAGAACAAGTGAGGGAAGGTAAATCTAGCTGTATTGGGAATTTTCTTTAAATGGCAACAACTACAACTACTTTTCAAATATTTTTCCTTCAATTTTAAAAAAATCACACTTTGCCAAGCATTCCCTTTCTTTTAAAACCATTCATATTTTAAGGAAATTTTTTTGTCTTTTTAGGGCCACACCTGTGGCATACGGAGGTTCCCAGGCTAGGGGTCCAATTGGAGCTATAGCTGCCGGCCTATGCCATAGTCAGCAACGTGGGATCCAAGCCGAATCCTTAACCCACTGAGCAAGGCCAGGGATCGAACCTGCATCCTCCTGGATGCTAGGCAGTTTTGTTAACTGCTGAGCCACGACGGGAACTCCTCTTAGGGATTTTTTTTTTTTTTTTTTTTTTGTCTTTTTAGGGCCACACCATGGCATATGGAGGTTCCCAGGCTAGGGGTCTAATTGGAGCTCTTGCTGCTGGCCTATGCCAGAGCCACAGCAACACCAGATCCGAGCCGTGTCTGCGACCTACACCATAGCTCACGGCAACTCCAAATACCTAACCCACTGAGCAAGGCCAGGGATTGAACCCATGTCCTCATGGATGCTAATCAGATTCATTTCCACTGTGCCATGACAGGAACTCCTTTTAAGGAAATTTTAATCCATGTTTTTAACCAGTTTATATTGAAGTCACATAAAATCAATATTTAAAGAACAGATCAAAATGTAAGCAGGTTTTGGAGTCTTCTCAGTCTCTTTCTCCTTTTTAAAAATAGGAAGTCACATTGACCAAAAGTATGCAGAATTGAAATCTTGAAAGTTCTAGTGTGCTCAGAAGATCATTAAGAAGGTCATTTGGATCTCTAAGCTTAAAAGAACACATTGTTTTTTTTAACCCTAGAAAGAAATGTTTTAAAAGAAAATTCCAAGTATCTTGAGGGGAGTTCCTGTCTTGGCTCAACAGAAACAAATCTGACTAGTATCCATGAGGACACAGGTTCAATCCCTGGCCTTGCTTAGTGGGTTAAGGATCCAGCGTTGCTATGAGCTGTGGTGTAGGTTGTGGATGTGGCTCAGATCCCGCCTTGCTGTGGCTATGGTGTAGGCTGGCAGCTGTAGCTCCCATTCAACCCCTGGCCCCGGAACCTCCATATACCACAGGTGGAGCCCTAAAAAAAAAGACACACAAAACAAAATAAAACAACCCAAGTAACTTGAAGATTTGTTAAAATTACACGTTTAACAGCTGTTTAAATAAGACGAGAGTTGTGGATTAATGACCATTGTTGAAACCCCTTCCCTTTTCTCCCACAGAGCATATAGAATCTTAGTAGATTTTATTTCTAGGTCTCGTATTCACTAGCAGGAACACTCTCTCAGCCAGCTGTCTTGTGTTGACGTCACTCACTGTTCCTTAGCTCTAACTCCCTCTCTGTCTAACCCATCACTTATTGTTTCTCTAATCTCTGAAAATAATTAATAGAGATAACAAGCATTTCAGGGGTAAAAGGGAGATGGGAAAGCAATGTGCCAAGGCAGCTGCTAAGTAATTAAGGGCAAAAGGGTACCTTTCACATTTTTCTTCTTCACCAACACCTTCACTGTGCTTTGTGGGAAATACTTTATAAAGGTCAGAAGGGAAAAGGAGGTAAGAAAGATTCAATGGAAACAGTTTTGGTTAAAGAGATAACTGTGAAGATTTATGAGTTTTAATAATGTGCATATGTAGTGACAAAAATAAGTGTTTAATAGTCTGTAAAAGTGAGATTCATAATAAAAATTCTTATAGAATTTGTAATATTGAATATCATAATAAGATATGAAAAAAATCCAATGTCTTGGTTAAATAAAGTACTAATTATTTGGACTGCTTTTTATAGTTCACTTTTTAGAGAACAGACAGCATGAAAACAATCTGATAGCACAGGTTTATTTAGAGATGAAGATTATAAATTATGTATTGTCAGTCCCCATCTATTGCAGTAGCTTATTTTTTATCTACATGGCTGCATAGTAATAATCACATAGACCCAGGTTTCTCATCAGTGGCACTACTGACATTTGGGGCCAGGTTTCTTTGTTGTGGAAGTGGGGCTGTCCTGCATTGTAAGATACTTTAGACATCCCTGGCTGCTACCTATTAGATGCTGGTATCTCCCTCCTCCCCAGCTGTAACAACCAAAATGTCTCTGGACATTGGAATGTCCTCTGGGGAGCAAAATAGCTCTAGTTGAGAACTACACCAAGAGTAGGGGCTCTGAAAACATACCACCTGAGGCTTCAGCTCTTGGCACTATAATTACTCGTTATGTAACACTGGACATCTGTCTTCACCTGTTTGTGATCCAGTTTCTATATGTGTAAAATGGGTATAAATACTAGTATCAACCTCTCAGATTAATGAGTTAATGTTTGTATAGGCTTTCACTTACCATTAAGCTCAGATTAATAGTAATTAAGGGCTCATGTCCTGATGTCACACTGCTTGTCTTGTGACCACAGACAAGTTCTTGATCCTTTTAGTGCTCCCATTTTCTCAATTATAAAATGGAGGAAATGGCAACATCTACACTTTGCTGGAATGTTGAGTGGTGCTATCTAAATGCAAAGGGACAAACCCCACAGGGCTGCTTAATAAAATACAGCTTTCAATAAAATATTGCTTAATAAAAAGACATTTTGAGTCCATTACAAAGGCTAGATGTTCAGCTCTTGAATATGCTTTGTTTGACTTGCCTCATTTATTTACCTTTCCCACCTGGCTCCTGAAGTGTTTAAATCTGTGGCTTCTGCCAAACGTGATATCAACTGCATTCTTAATATCCTCGTTACTGAAGGAGGGCTTGGACTAATAATTTTTGTAAGCTTCTCAATGAGCATGGTAATAAAAAATTTTCTGCTTAAATATGATTTAAAAAATATGTAATTTAATTGGAACATTCTATTTCATAAGTATTTTTATCAATTTTTTTTTCATTGTGTCACTTTGGAAAAACATTATTTTTTCTCACTTACAAGAGCATTATAAAAGCAGTGTGAGGCTGCCCTGAGCCTGGCCCAGCTGATTCTGTTTGCAACTTTTGCTTTCAATTTTAAAGAAAAAAATAAACTAAATATTGTTTGCAGAAATAATTTCCTGGCCATATTTTTTGCAAGCATGAGGAACATTCAGATTAGGTCTGTTCTGAAGTTATTATTGAAATCATTTTGGTTCTCATGGAATTTACAATTTAAAACAGATTACAGAGAGAGGACAAGATGGCGGAGGAGTAGGGGGACACGCTCGCCCTCTCCCACAAACACAACAAAAAAAGCACATCTACAGAATAAATGACTCGCACAGAACAGCAACCAATCGCTGGCAGAGGAACCTAAACTCTAATAACAGCAAGAAGTTCGTGACATTACTGGGCAGAACGGGAGAAAAGAGGAGAGTGAGAGAAGGTGAATCCGAGCTGGACGGGCGCTCCCGAAAGGGAACTGTGGAGGAGAAAGGGTTCCCGCACCATGGAAAGTCACCTACACGGGGAAAAGATCAAACAAACTGGAGCAATCTCCAGGTGCAGAGAAGAGTGTAGCAGTAAGTTGGAGTACGGAAAAGCCGATCAAGAACCGAACGGACCATCTGAACTACGGGCACAGTCACCAAAAATTTAGACGCCTGGGTGGGGGCTGGGCACCGAGACTTCGGCTCCGAAGGTTAGTCCCCGGGAAAGGGACGGGGACGCCTGGGTGGGGGCTGGGCACCGAGACCTCAGCTCCAGAGGTTAGTCCCCGGGCTGGGGGGGCGGGGCGGAGCAGAAACTGCTTGGGAGGTCTCAAAACCATTTGACGGGGCAGAGACTGCCTGGGAGACTAGAAAACAAAACCATCGCAGAGGAAGTGAGCAATACTCTAGGGGCGGGGAAGTGGAAAGCTGCATCAGAGGGAACCTGGGAGAAGAGCCTGGTCTGCGCCCGTGCTGGGGAGGGGAGAGAAGAAGGAGTGGGTCCCCATAGAATACCCCCCACGCCACAGCAAGCTTACAGGCCCGCTAGCTAGCAGAAAGCTGTGCTTCCCAGTGCATCCCCTCCCCCCACCCCCGCCACCCCCTATGCTCTCCCGAACCTGGGACTGCCTGCCATCCAGGTGGGCTGGCCTCAACAATTGCCTGAAGCCTACCACCGCAGGGGCTGTCCCTGCACAGGCCTGCTTGCCCTTTGGTGGGGCTACACTTCCACAGAGTAGCACCAAACACCACCAGCCCCCGAGAAAAGGCCTGCAGGCCAGAAAAGCTAGAACAAGCCTAGCCAGGCCGTGAATAGATCTGCCTAATTCTCGGACGGTTTTTCTGAGTTGGGCTGCCCCGGGGAGGAGCCTCTTGGATTTCCAGCGGCCCTGCTACCCACACAAGCCCCCAGGGGGTGCCAAGCTCTAGAGGATCAGCTGCATACGACTGCCAGCTCCAGGCAGGACCCCCTACAGCCCAGAAAAGCTGTAACAAGCCTGGCCGAGTCGGGAAAAGATCTCAGACGGTTTTTCTGAGTCAGGCTGCCCCGGGGAGGAGCCTCTTGGGTTTCCAACGGCCCTGCTACCCGCACAAGCCCCCAGGGGGTGCCAAGCTCTAGAGGATCAGCTGCATACGACTGCCAGCTCCAGGCAGGACCCCCTACAGTCCAGAAAAGCTGCAACAAGCCTGGCCGAGTCGGGAAAAGATCTCAGACAGTTTTTCTGAGTGAGGATGCCCCAGGGAGGAGCCTCTTGGGTTTCCAACGGCCCTGCTACCCACCCAAGCCCCTAGGGGGTGCCCTAGTGGATCAGCTGCATAGGACTGCCAGCTCCAGGCAGGACCCCCTGCAGCCCAGAAAAGCTGCAACAAGCCTGGCCGAGTCGGGAAAAGATCTCAGATGGTCTTTCTGAGTCGGGCTGCCCTGGGGAGGAGCCTCTTGGGTTTCCAGTGGCCCTGCCACCCGCCCAAGCCCCCAGGGGGTGCCCCACTCCTGTGGAATAGCTGCTCAGCACCACCAGCCCCCTGGAAGAGCCCCTGCAGCCCAGAAAAGCTGCAAGAAGCTTGGCTAGACTGTGAAAAGATCCGCCTACATTCTCAGGCCATCCTTCTGAGTTGGGCTGCCTTAGGGAAGAGCCTCTTAGGTTCTCAGTGACCCAGATAGTTGCTCCAGCCCCCAGGGGGTGCTGCACTCCTGAGGAACAGCTGCCCAACACCACCAACCCCCTGCAAGAACCCCACAACCTAAAAACACCAGAGCAAGCTCTACATGACCAAGTGAAATCTGCTACCATCATGGTGTGGACCTCCCAGTCCTGTCTGCCCTCAGGAAGCCCTCCTTTGCTTCAAGGAAACACTGTTAGCCCCATCAACACTCCAGAAAAGCCACACTGCCTCAAAAAAGATTGACCAACAACGCCAGCCCTCAGGAAATATTCCACGGCAGTGACAAGGCAAACACTGCCCGGTCACGGAGAGTACAACTCCCTCAGGAAAAAGAAAACAACAAGCAAGATGAAGAAGCTGAGAAACCACCCCCAGTCAAACCAACAGGAGAACTCACCTAAAACAGTCAACAATGAAACAGATCTCTGCAGTCAGACAGACCTGGAGTTCAAAAGAGAAATAGTGAAAATACTGAAGGAATTAAGAGAAGATATGAACAGTAATGCAGATACCCTCAGAAAGGAACTAGAAAATATAAGGAGAAGCCAAGAAAAACTAGAACATTCATTTGCAGAGATGCAAACTGAACTAGGGGCAGTAAAAACCAGAATGAATAATGCAGAAGAACGAATCAGTGATATGGAAGATAGAATAATGGAAATCACTCAATCCGGTCAACAGACAGAAAACCGAATCAAAAAACTGGAAAGCAATATAAGAGACCTATGGGATAATATAAAGCGGGCCAATCTACACATAATAGGAATTCCAGAAGGAGTAGAAAAAATAAGGGGATGGAAAATATATTTGAAGAAATTATCGCTGGAAACTTCCCAAATCTAAAGGATACTGGATTGAAGATACAAGAAGCACAGAGGGCCCCAAACAAACTGAACCCAAATAGACCCACACCAAGACACATCATAATAAAAATGTTAAAAGTTAGTGATAAAGAGAGGATCCTAAAGGCAGCAAGAGAAAAACAGAATGTTACCTACAAGGGAACCCCCATAAGAATATCAGCTGATTTCTCTACAGAAACACTACAGGCCAGGAGGGAATGGCAAGAGATATTTAAAGTGCTCAAAGGAAAAAATATGCAACCTAGAATACTCTATCCAGCAAGAATATCATTTAAAATAGAAGGGGAAATAAAAATTTTTCCCAACAAACAAAAACTTAAAGAATACAGCAACACAAAACCCAGGTTAAAGGAAATATTGCAAGGGCATCTCTAAACCAAAAGAAAGGAAGGAAAGGGAAGAAAAAAGAAAAGAAAAAAAAAAAAAAAGAAGAAGAGGAAGAACTAGGACTGAGGAAACCGCAGTCAGAGAGCAGTCACTCAAATAAGCCAGCATACAGATTTAATCATGAACATGCTTCAAACAAAATAAAATTAAAAAGAAAAAAGAGTCATCAAAACCATAAAATGTGGGCAAGGGATGTTAAGAAGTAAATAACCCTTTTTGTTTCTTTGTTTGTATGTTTCTCTTCTTAATTTTCATATAGCAATGAAGTGTTTGAACTTACAGGACCATCAGGCTAAAACACACAATTATGGGAAGGGGTTAGCATACTTAAAAAACAGGGCAACCACAAGCCAAAAGCAAATATTGCATTTGCAAAAAATGAAAAAAAAAATACACTCAAGCAGAAAACAACAGGAGATCAGCCAACCAAAAAAAAAAAAAAAAAAAAAAGAAAGGAAGAATGGAGAACCATAGAATCAACTGGAACACGAGGTGCAAATGGCAATAAATAATCATCTATCAATTATCACCTTAAATGTCAATGGGCTGGATGCCCCAATCAAAAGACACAGAGTGGCTGAGTGGATAAAAAGGCAAAAACCTTCAATATGCTGCCTACAAGAAACTCACCTTAGGACAAAAGATACATATAGATTGAAAGTGAAAGGGTGGGGAAAAATATTTCACGCCAATAGACATGACAGAAAAGCAGGAGTCGCAACGCTCATATCAGACAAAATAGACTTTAAAACAAAAGACATAAAGAAAGACAAAGAAGGACACTATTTAATGATTAAGGGATCCATCCAAGGAGAGGATGTTACTATCGTCAACATATATGCCCCAAACATAGGAGCACCCAGATACATACAACAAATATTAACTGACATAAAGGGAGATATTGATGAGAATACAATCATAGTAGGAGACCTTAATACCCCCCTCACATCAATGGACAGATCCTCTAGACAGAAAACCAATAAAGCAACAGAGATCCTAAAGGAAACAATAGAAAAGTTAGACTTAATTGCTATCTTCAGGACACTACATCCAAAAAAAGCAGAATACACATTCTTCTCAAATGCTCATGGAACATTCTCAAGAATCGACCACATATTGGGACACAAAGCGAATCTCAATAAATTTAGGAGCGTAGAAATTATCTCAAGTGTCTTCTCTGACCACAATGCCATGAAATTAGAAACCAACCATGGGAAAAGGAAAGAGAAAAAACCTACTACATGGAGACTAAACAACATGCTACTAAAAAACCAATGGGTCAATGAGGAAATCAAGAAGGAAATTAAAAACTACATTGAAACAAATGACAATGAAGGCACAACCTCTCAAAATCTATGGGATGCTGCGAAAGCAGTGCTCAGAGGGAAATTTACAGCAATACAGGCCTTTCTCAAAAAAGAAGAAAGATCCCAAATTGACAACTTAACCCTCCACCTAAATGAATTAGAAAAAGAAGAACAAAAAAGTCCTAAAGTCAGCAGAAGGAAGGAAATTATAAAGATCAAAGAAGAAATCAATAAAATAGAGACTCAAAAAACAATAGAGAAAATCAATAAAACCAAGAGCTGGTTCTTTGAAAAGGTAAACAAAATTGACAAACCCCTGGCCAGACTCACTAAAAAGAGGAGGGAAAGAACCCAAATAACCAAAATTATAAATGAAAAAGGAGAAATCACAACAGATACAGCAGAAATACAAAAAACCATAAGAGAATACTATGAACAACTATACGGCAGCAAGTTTGAAAATCTGGAAGAAATGGACAATTTTCTATAATCTTACAGCCTGCCAAAACTGAATCAAGTAGAAACAGACCAAATGAACACACCGATCACTAGAAATGAAATTGAAGAGGTCATAAAATCACTCCCTACAAATAAAAGTCCAGAACTAGATGGCTTCACAGGCGAATTCTACCAAATGTATAAAGAGGAAATGGTGCCCATCCTCCTTAAACTCTTTCAAAAGGTTGAAGAAGAAGGAATACTCCCAAAGACATTCTATGTGAATGTCACCATCACCCTCATTCCAAAACCAGACAGAGATACCACCAAAAAAAAAAAAAAAACTATTGCCCAATATCATTGATGAATATAGATGCAAAAATTCTCAACAAAATCTTAGTCAACCGAATCCAACAACATACCAAAAAAATTATACACCATGACCAGGTTGGGTTCATCCCAGGTTCACAAGGATGGTTCAACATACGCAAATCAATCAGCATCATACACCACATTAACAACAACAACAAAAAAAGTCAAAAATCATATGATCATCTCAATAGACGCAGAAAAAGCATTTGACAAAGTCCAACATCCATTCATGATCAAGACCCTCGCCAAACTGGGTATAGAGGGAACATTCCTGAATACAATCAAAGCCATTTATGACAAACCCACAGCAAATATAATACTCAATGGGGAAAAACTGAAAGCCTTCTCACTCAAATCTGGAACAAGACAGGGATGCCCACTCTCACCACTGCTCTTCAACATAGTTTTGGAAGTCCTAGCCACAGCAATTAGACAAACAAAAGAAATCAAAGGCATCCATATAGGAAGAGAAGAGATCAAACTGTCACTGTACGCAGACAACGTGATACTATACATAGAAAACCCTAAGGACTCAACCCCAAAACTCCTGAAACTGATTAATAAATTCAGCAAAGTAGCAGGCTATAAGATTAACATTCAGAAGTCAGTTGCATTTCTGTATACCAGCAATGAAATATTAGAAAAGGAATACAAAAATACGATACCTTTTAAAATTGCACCTCACAAAATCAAATACCTCGGAATACACCTGACCAAGGAGGTAAAGGACCTATATGCCGAGAACTATAAAACTTTCATCAAAGAAATCAAAGAAGATGTAAAAAAATGGAAAGATATTCCATGTTCCTGGATTGGGAAAATCAATATTGTAAAAATGGCCATACTACCCAAAGCAATCTACAGATTCAGTGCAATCCCTATCAAATTACCCATGACATTGTTCACAGAACTAGAACAAACAATCCAAACATTTATATGGAACCACAAAAGACCCAGAATCGCCAAAGCAATCCTGAGAAACAAAAACCAAGCAGGAGGCCTCACTCTCCCAGACTTCAAGAAATACTACAAAGCCACAGTCATCAAAACAGTGTGGTACTGGTACCAAAACAGACAGACAGACCAATGGAATAGAATAGAGAACCCGGAAATAAGCCCTGATACCTATGGTCAACTAATCTTTGACAAGGGAGGCAAGAACATAAAATGGGAAAAAGAAAGTCTATTCAGCAAGCATTGCTGGGAAACCTGGACAGCTGCATGCAAAGCCATGAAACTAGAACACACCCTCACACCATGCACAAAAATAAACTCAAAATGGCTGAAAGACTTAAATATACGACAGGACACCATCAAACTCCTAGAAGAAAATATAGGCAAAACACTCTCTGACATCAACATCATGAATATTTTCTCAGGTCAGCCTCCCAAAGTAATAGAAATTAGAGCAAAAATAAACCCATGGGACCTCATCAAACTGAAAAGCTTTTGCCCAGCAAAGGAAACCCAAAAGAAAACAAAAAGACAACTTTCAGAATGGGAGAAAATAGTTTCAAATGATGCAACTGACAAGGGCTTAATCTCTAGAATATATAAACAACTTATACAACGCAACAGCAAAAAAACCAATCAATCAATGGAAAAATGGGCAAAAGACCTGAATAGACATTTCTCCAAAGAAGATATACAGATGGCCAACACATGAAAAAATGCTCAACATCACTGATTATAAGAGAAATGCAAATCAAAACTACCATGAGATACCACCTCACACCAGTCAGAATGGCCATCATTAATAAATCCACAAATAACAAGTGCTGGAGGGGCTGTGGAGAAAAGGGAACCCTCCTGCACGGTTGGTGGGAATGTAAACTGGTACAGCCACTATGGAGAACAGTTTGGAGATACCTTAGAAATCTATACATAGAACTTCCATATGACCCTGCAATCCCACTCTTGGGCATCTATCCGGACAAAACTCTACTGAAAAGAGACACATGCACCCGCATGTTCATTGCAGCACTATTCACAATAGCCAGGACATGGAAACAACCCAAATGTCCATCAGCAGATGATTGGATTCGGAAGAGGTGGTATATATACACAATGGAATACTACTCAGCCATAAAAAAAGAATGACATCATGCCATTTGCAGCAACATGGATGGAACTAGAGAATCTCATCCTGAGTGAAATGAGCCAGAAAGATAGACAAATACCATATGATATCACTTATAACTGGAATCTAATATCCAGCACAAATGAACATCTCCTCAGAAAAGAAAATCATGGACTTGGAGAAGAGACTTGTGGTTGCCTGATGGGAGGGGGAGGGAGTGGGAGGGATCCGGAGCTTGGGCTTATCAGACACAACTTAAAATAGATTTACAAGGAGATCCTGCTGAGTAGCATTGAGAACTTTGTCTAGATACTCATGTTGCAACAGAAGAAAGGGTCGGGAAAAAACTGTAATTGTAATGTATACATGTAAGGATAACTTGATCCCCTTGCTGTACAGTGGGAAATTACAAAAAAATAAAAAATAAAAAATAAAAAAATAAAAAAATAAAACATTACAGAGCACTAAACTGAAATTAGGCATTTTGTTACTTTTAAAAGTTGTTATGTGTGTGTATATATAAAATACATATATATTTTAATAACATTATAAAATATTGGAGGAGTTCCCCTCGTGGCTCAGTGGTTAATGAATCCGACTAGGAACCATAAGGTTGTCGGTTTGATTCCTAACTTTGCTCAGTGGGTTAAGGATCCGCCATTGCCGTGAGCTGTGGTGTAGGTTGCAGACGCAGCTTAGATCCCGCGTTGCTGTGGCTCTGGTGTAGGTAGGCAGCTACAGTTCTGATTCGACCCCTAGCTTGGTAACCTCCATGTGCTGCGGGAGCCGCCCCAGAAAAGGCAAAAAAGTAAATAAATAAAATACTGTATATATTCCCTTATTCCCTGTGCTGTACATTATATCCTTGTATCTTATTTATTTTATACCCAGTAGTTTGTAGCTCTTAATCCCTCTCTCTTATCTTGCCCTCCACCATCCCTCTCTCAATCAGCAACTACTAGTTTGTTCTCCATATCCGAGTCTGTTTCTATGTTGTTATATGCATTTAGTATATTTTTTTAGATTCCACTTAGAAGTGAAAATGTGCAGTGTTTATCTTTCTCTCTGATTCATTTTAGTAAGTATAATACACTCTGTATCCATCCATGTCATTGCAGATGGCAAAATTTCATTCTTTATTATGGCTGAGTAATATTCCACTGCATGTATATATGCCTATATAAATAATGTATATAATTATATATTTATAATTTCACAGATTTCTGTATCCATTCACCTGTTGATGGATGCTTAGTTTGCTTCCATATTTTGCTCTTGTGATTAGTGCTGCTAAGAACATTGGGGTATATAGATCTTTTTGAATTAGTGTTTTCATTTTCTTCATATATATACACACACACACGTGGAACTGATGAATTATGTGTGAGTTCTATTTTAAATTTTTTGAGTAACCTCCATACTCTTTTCCATAGTAGAAATTTACATTCCCACCAACAGTGCACTATGGTTCCCTTTTCTCTGCTTCCTAACTGACATGTTATTTGTAGTCTTTTTAATGATAGCCTTTCTGACAGGTGTGAGGTGATATCTCATTGTGGTTTTGATTTGCATTTTTCCTAATGATTAGTGATATTAAACATCTTTTCACATGCCTATTAGCCACCTGTGTATCTTCTTTAAAAAAATGCTATTCAGATTTTCTGCCCATTTTTTAATTAGCGTGTTAGTTTTTTGATATTGAGTTGTATTAGCAGTTTATATTTTTTATATTAACCCCTTATTGGATATAATATCTGCAAATATCTTCTCCCATTCAGTAGGCTGCATTTTCCTTGTGTGGTGTAAAAGTTTTTAAGTTTGATTAGGTCTCATTTGTTTATTTTTTACTTCTGTTTCCCTTGCCTGAGGAGATAGACCAAAAAAATAGTGCTGAGATCTTTATCAGTTACTGTACTGCCTACATTTTCTTCTAGTTGTTTTATGGTTTTTGGTCTTACATTTAGGTCTTTAAATCCATTTTGAGTTTATTTTTGTATATATGTGATAAAATGTTCTAATTTTATTCCTTTGCATGTAGCTGGCCAGGTTTCCCATCATCACTTGTTGAAGAGACTGTCTTTTCCCCACTGTGTATTCTTGCCTCCTTTGTCATAGAGTAATTTACCATATGTAAATGCATTTATGTCTGGGCTCTCTATTATGTTCAACTGATATATGTGTATTTTGTGCCATACTTTTTTTATTACTGTAGCTTTGTAGTATAGCCTGAAGTCAGGAAGAATGATACACCTCTAGCTTTGTTCTTTTTTCTCAAGATTGCTTTGGCAATTTGAGGTCTTTTTTATTCCATATAAATTTTAGGATAATTTATTCTAGTTTTGTGAAAAATATTGTGGCATTTTGATGGAGATTGCATTAAATCCATGGATTGCTTTGGGCAGTATGGCCATTTTAACAATATTAATTCTTCCCATCCAAGAGTGTGGGATGTCTTTCCATTTCTTTTTATTATCTTTAGTTTCTTCATTGTGTTTTATAGTTTTCAGAGTATAGGTGTTTCACTTACTTGGTTAAGATAATTTCTATATTTAGTTCCCATCGTGGCTCAGTGGTTAACGAACCCAACTAGCATCCACGAGGACATGGGTTCAATCCCTGGCCTTGCTCAGTGGGTTGAGGATCTGGAGTTGCTGTGAGCTGTGGTGTAAGTCACAGACATGGCTTGGATCCAGTGTGGCTCTGGAGTAGGCTGTTGGCTACAGCTCCAGTTGGACCCTTGCCTGGGAACTTCCATATGCCACAGGTACAGCCCTAAAAAGACAAAAACAAAGGTAATTTCTATATATTTTATTCTTTTTGATGCAGTTTTAAATGGTTTTCTTGGTTTCTCTAAGAAAATGTATGCTGACACATTATTTAGTGTATAGAAAATCAACAACTTTCTGTATGTTGATCTTATATTCTGCAATTTTACTCAATTCATTTATTAGTTCTAATAGTTTTTTAGTGGAGAACTTAGGGATTCCTATATGTGGTATCATGTAATCTGCAGATAGTGACAGATGCATCTATATTCATCAGAAATAGTGCCCTTTAATTTTCTTTTTTTGTACTGTCTTTGGTTTTGGTGTCAGGGTAATTGTGGGCTCATAGAATGAGTTTGGAAGTGTTCCCTTCTCTTCAGTTTCTTGGAATAGTTTAAGAAGGATAGTTATTAACTCTTCTTTATATGTTTGATAGCATTCACCTGTGAAGCACTCTGGTTCTGGACTTTTGTTTGGAAGGTTTTGATTACTGATTCAATTTCTGTAGTAGTAATTGTTCTGTTAAAATTATATATTTCTTCCTGATTCAGCCTTGGAAGATTGTATGTTTCTAGGAATCTATTTCTTCTAGGTTGTCCTATTTTTTGGCATTAACTGTTCATAGTATTGTCTCATGATTGTTTATATTTCTGTGATAATGGCAGTAACTTCTCTTTCATTTCTTATTTTGTGTATTTGAGTACTTTCTCTTTTTTTCTTAAAGTCATATCAATTTGGTTTATCTTTTCAGAAAACCATCTCTTGCTTTCATTGATCTTTTCTGTCTTTATTTTGTCCCTAAATTATTGATTTCCACTCTGATCTTTATTATTTCCTTCCTTCTGCTGAATTTGGGCTTTGTTATTCATTTTCTAATTCTTTTAGAGGGTATGTTAGGCTTTTTGAGATTTTCATTATTTGTTGAGGTAGGCCTGTTATCACTATAAATTTCCCTCTTAGAACTCTTTTGGTGCATCCTTTAGATTTTGGAGTATTGTGTTTCCATTTTAACTTGCTTCAAGATATTTTCTGATTTCCTCTTTGATTTATTTATTGACCATTGGTGTTTGGTAGCATGTTGTTTAGTCTTCACATGTTTGTTCTTTCCTCCTTTGTCTTCCTGTAATTGATTTTCAATTTCATGCCATCATGATAAAAAAAAAGATACTTGATATGATGTCTGTCTTCTTAAATTTGTCCTGACTTGTTTTGTTAACTGTCCTGGAGAACAGTCTATGTGCACTTGAAAGGAATGTGCATTCTACTGTTTTGGGGGTAGAATATACTGTAGATATCTCTTAAGTCCAGCTGGTCTAATGATTCATTTATTTACATTCTATTTTTATTTTTAGTTTTATTTTAAGGTTTCATCTGCAGCATATGGAACTTCCCATGCTAGAGGTTGAATGTGAGCTGTGGCTGTTGGCCTATGCCATAGTGATGCCAGATCTGAGCCATGTCTGTAACCTATGCCACAGCTTGAAGCTGCACTGGATCCTTAACCCACTGAGTAAGGCCAGGGATGGAACCCACATCCTCATGGATACAAGATTTTTTTTTTACCTGCTGAGCCACAGTAGGAACTACTTTTTTATTTTTATTTATTTACTTATTAGGGTTGCACCTGTGCCATATAATGATTCATGTAAGGCTAGTGTTTCCTTGCTGATTTTCTATCTGGATTATCTCCCACTGATGTAATTGGGATGTTCATTTGCTCTACCATTATTGTGTTACTGTCAATTTCTCCCTTTATTTCTGTTAATATTTTGTGTGTGTATATATGTTTGTGTATATATACATAATATATATGTTTGGGGTGCATATATATTAATGAGTAAAGTATCTTCCCCTTGTGTTGATCTCACATTCTAAAAGAGCAAAGTTTTTTACTACACACTCCACTTTTTGTTTCTTATGTCATATTTTATATCTTCATGTTCAACCCTTAACTATTTATTTTAGTTTTGGTTGATTTTACAATTTTGATCTTTTAAATTTTGTACTAACTTATTTAAGTGGTTGCGCCACTGTCTTTACTATATATCTGCATCTACTAGTGGCATTTCCTCTTCCTACAATTTCTTATTTCTCTGTTACAGCCATTTCTTTTTCACTTGAAGAATGCCCTTTAATATTTCTTGTAAGTTTGGTTTACTATTGATTAAATCTTATAGTTTCTGCTTATCTGAGAAGCTCTTTATTTCTCTTTCAATTTTGCATGATGAATTTTCTGTATAGAGTATCCTAGATTGTAGGGTTTTATTTATTTATTTATTTCATTTTACTTTTTGTCTTTTTAGGGTCTTACCCATGGCATATGGAGGCTCCCAGGCTAGGGGTATAATTGGAGCTATAGCTGCTGGCATATGCCACAGAAACAGCAATGCCAGATCTAAGCCACGTCTGTGATCTACACTGCAACTCACAGCAACTCCATATCCTAAACCCACTGAGCAAGGCCAGGGATTGAACCCATGCCCTCATGGATGCTAGTTGAATTCGTTTCTGCTGTGCCACAATGGGAACTCTGTTTTTTTTTAAAAAAAAAAAAAAAACACTTTTTAAGTATATCTGCCATTCCCTTCTGGCCTGCAAAGTCTACTGTAAAACAGGCTGATAGCCTGCGGGTATTCTCTTGTAAGTGATTCTTTGTTTTACCTTCTGCCTTTCATATTCTCTCTTTACTTATAACAAAAAGTTGTGACAATATTAAAAAAATTTGCACACAGACTTAAAACTTTCTGGGTGCATTTTGCCTGAGTGACATAACCTTTACTTTCTTGATGGTGCATGTTCATAAAACTCTAAGGTGCTCACACTTAAAACTGATCTTATCTCTTTAATTTTAAAAAGTTGCATTTTTATGCAGTGTTAAGCCTAGAACAACAAAGTAAGAATCAGGAAATGAGGTGAAAATTTTTATTATATGCTTTAATTTACCCATATTAGAATTACTTATATTAGTCTTATAATTGCAAATCAGTAATTTCCCTGAGACTAAATAAATAAAGGAATTCTAAGAAATTAAATGATAGGAGGTGTGAAGAATCACTGACCATGAAATGATGAGGCACAGGAAAAAAAAAAAAAAGGCTCCATAAAGAAACAAACAACAAACATAAGCTACTAAATACAATTAGAAGTATGATGGGATCTTGCCTATTTACATATTTCCAGCAGGACTGAGAATCAGAGCAGTATGTGAAAATCACGTAGATAAGTGTTCACTGAATGACCTGTATGCCTCTTCCACATATTTGCTCCTTGGCCCCCTTTCATTGTTACTGGATATTCTGGTGTTATTCTTGACCTCCACCAAGGTGAAGTGAATAGTTTGTAAAATGGGCTCTGAATGAGGTTGGGAATCACCCTGGAGGAACTGGGTAGGGAGATAGAATAAAATTCTAGACCCTCAGAAATAATAACCTGTCTTCTACACCATTAACAATTTTTATACTAACATTTGCCATTTTATAAAGGATTCCTTATTTTTAAACTGTCATTATTACACATTACAAAACTACATTACTACTCAAGTTTTTCATTCTAGCAGTTGGAGAAAAAACAGGGGGAAAATGTAGTTTATTTAATATTATAACACTATTTGCCAGTGGCCATATATAAAATGTAAGGATCTTCAAATGTAAACTATTTAAAATTTTATCTTGTTTTATAATTTATATAAGCCAAATTATTTGCTTTATTTCTTCTGAAATATTGCAACTAGAAAGTTAGAGCAGAATTCACACCAAAAACTTCGATGCTATATCTCTTGTAGTTTTCCCTTGTGACATTGTGGCAGAATGGTTAAGAATACAGATTTTAATATAAGATTAACTTGACTGAGCCCCAGTTCTGTCACTTACTAACTTTTTAGCAGTCTATCCTCTCAGTCAACTTTCTTAATTTCTTCTACCCTCAATCTTTTTGGTTATAAAAGAAAGATAATTATGACTACCATGCCAAATTATAAAGATAAATTTCATACTTCATGCACTGTACTATACTCAGTATACTGATACTGTATGTAGCAACAGTGTTTTCAGTTAATAAAAACTCAAAACATGGTAGTTGTTATTATTCTGGAATTCACCTTGACCCTCATGAAATAGCTATGTGAACAAGCAATAGAACTCTGGCCTATGTAATTGAGACATGTAAAAGGTCTTTTATCAATTAATTTCCTTTTATAAATGAAGGAACCAGTCTTAGATCAAGAAGCTCAGATACTATTCAACATTACTAGTATTGGCTGCTGGAGATAAAGCCAAGAAGCCACGTGTTTGATTGCTTGTCTAGTTTATACCTTTTAAAATTCCCCTATAATGGCTGGATAGGAGAGAATGGAGGTCATTTTAAAATGAGCAGGTAAGAAGCAAAAGATTTATACAATGTGAAGAGAAACATGAGTAAGATGGGAACCATGTCTGGTCACTTATGATGGAGCATGATAATGTGAGAAAAAAGAATCTATACATGTATGTGTAACTGGGTCACCATGCTGTACTGTGGAAAATTGGCAGAACACTGTAAAGCATCTATAATGGAAAAAAATCATTATATATATATATAAATGAGCAGGTAAATATGCTTAGAGCCAGACTCATGGTAGCTTTGGATATAGGAGGTTTCAGAGCAGTAGCACATCTTGTGTATATAAACACATGGTGGAGGGATCAATCAAAATGTTTCAGCTTCTTTTGTTTAGGGCAGTGTTCCTGGCAATTAAGGGAATGAGACTTCTTAGGAAAAGTATCCCTTAAAACACAGACCTGGTATAAATGAGATAAAAATATTTTTCTCTGGTTTTAACAAACACACTACTTCTTGGTTTACATATTAGTGACATGTGGAAGGTTCATTCTTTATATAGATTAAACAGTGTTCAAGAAGACAATTAAAGGTTATGATAGTTTGTCCAAATTTCTGATGTCATAAGAGCCCAAATGCTCTGTAAAATTCCACCAGAATCATGATTTAGTCCCATAAATTTATATGGCAGGGTATGTATCTAAATGTACGAGAACATTTCTTTGCCTTAAGGAATCCTTCTTAGATGAGCAACAGCACCCTCTAAAATACAGTTATGGAGAGATGACTTCAGTGAGTTGGCAAAACTTCAAGAGAAGAATGCAATGCAATTTGAAAATAATGTGACTATTATTTTTCCTGTAAAAAAAGCTTCTCCTTGTCTGATAATAGAATAGTTCCTCTTATGTTCTCCACTCCCAGTAAATGAATTAGAACTCTATCTCAAATTAAAAGAGGTTAAAATAGAAGGAAGAAAAATAAGAAATGACTAAGTTAAAGTAGATTTATCTACCAAAATGAAATGTGGCTGAGTAGAAGATAATTAGCAAAGAGAAAGATACTAACGGAATAACTCCAAATCCTAAATTTTTAAATTCAAACTCTAGTTACTTTTTAAAATCTTTAAATGTTGCAAGACTCTAAACCAACTAAGGGTAATACACTTGCCTCTACGCTTTCAAAAAGTCTAGTATTTCAGATTAACTGCATTTAAACTATTTAAATTTCATTCATGGGAATCACACATTTCAGCATAATTATAGTGCATTTCCCAAACCGTGCATAAGGTGTCTTAGAGTATTGTAGTACACTTTCACTAGGTTACCTCCGAATATCTTGAATTTTCAAGGGAAACACAGTGATGCTTGGCATCTGTGAGGTATCCATGAGCTACTAGCTGGAGGTGGTTCACAACTTTAATATTATATTTGGCTCTGTCCTTTTGGATGATGTCATATCTTTGCAAAGCTGAGCAGCATGAAAATCAGTGCAGAACAGGAAATGAAGGTGGCTTATATATATATATCCAATCTGACTCCAAGGCTTGGGAAGTTCTCATTTTAAGTTATTTACTAAAAATAATATATACATACTTATATTTATATATTGATGATTTATTTGTATTATTTTTTTAAACTGGCTACTAAATTTTTAGGACATAAATAGTTATGTTATTGGGCCTATCTTCTTAATTAATAGAAATGTCAGGCTGGTGTTTATTTTTCCTTCCAGGGAAAAAATTACTGAGATAGTAGGTACCACAATCTAAGAAAGTTTGAAAGCTTTTATTCTAACATGTGCATGTATGTATAAATAGGGGTCAGTGTCACAAATAAATAATACGTTACGCAATTGATTTTGTACATGTACCATAGCTAATGCTGGGAAAGATATGGTTCTAGGAGATTGTATTTAAATATATGATTTACAGCTGAAACTAACCCTCAGGAAGCAATCCAGATGTGCACTGATTATAAAAAAATAGACCCTGAATAAAGATAAAACTAAAATATTGAAAGCTGGCCTAGTTTTACTCCTTTTTTGCCCCCTAGTCTCTACTTAGATTTACCCATTGTACTATGAGGATTCCTCAGACCAAATACACTCCCCTTAACAATCCCTAGCATATTTTTCAATACCAACCCCTGTAGAACTAATTTATTTATGTAAGACAAAGGTATATGTATATACTCTTTTCAAGGTCCTTCAGTTGCATAAAAAGTAAGCTCTTCTATCACTTTTATTTTCATAAATTATAGAGTGCTTTGGAGGACATCAGAAGTCAGCTACTAGATATTATCAAAGCATTTCAGCCTTATATTTTATTGATTGGAATTTATAGATTGTATTGTTTCATAGTTTCTTTATCATGGCTAATCTTGACTCTACATCATGTTTCTTTAGGTAATTTCTTGGTATAAAAACAGCTGAATTGCCAATTTAAACTTACACTGTAACCAAAAGAGTTCTAACTCTAAGAGGCTATTGCTTTATTACCATGCTTGTTGATCTGATGTAGACGTTGTTTTTCAGATGGCAGTTTCCGTCATTTGGCACCACTATGCCAGCCAATTTGCTGTCAAGAGCAAGATGAGATGTCTGATCTGTCATCACCAGCAGCAGTCTTTTAGCTTCTTTTCGCCATCCAATATGACTCTTAAAATAAACATGGAATTAGATCTTGTACAATAACATAGATCTCTCATGTAGCCTTTATCCCAAGTAAACATTGAATTTAAGTTAACAAAAATTAAGCCAGGCTAGAATAATGTGCATAAATTCAATATCTTTCATAAATAGCATTAACTTTCATTTGTATATCCTCTTTTTTTTTTTTTTTTTTTCTTCCCACTACAGCCATTTGATTACACTAGTTCGTGACTAGAGATTTCTAGTGTTCCTTCAGAGGAAAAACAAGCCAGGTTTACAAAGTGCAGACTACCCAGTGTGATGTGAGTAGGACAAGCTATTCCTGGTTCTTCCTTGGAAAGTGGTGAGTGAAAAGAGCAGCCCTTTTTGGAAAGGATTTTCCAAATGCACAAATTATTCTTGCCCTTTTATCTTTTCCTATTTATAACCCTCTCCCAATTTAGCTCCTCTGTCCTGAACACATACCAAAATGAATAATATGGGTGACAAATAAGAGATAGAAGAAGAATGTATTCTTTTATGCTATGTTTTCACTACATAAATCAAAGAGAAGAATCCTAAATTCTTGGGGAATTTTGCATCAGAGCAAAGACTCAATGATGTGAAAACTTCTTACCTCACAGACAGCTGCCTGAAGCATAGCATCAAAACCTCCTTCAGGTGTATCTATATTTCCAGAAATCTTCTGTCTGTGAACTGCTTTTTCAAACTCAGTGATATTCTCCGTCAAAGACAGCACATGAATATAGCCGTGGGGAGGCATACAGTCCAAGTTGTAGTCACTATATAGGTTAAGAAGAAATGCAAATTCTGTTTTGCTATGCTTCCTTAAAGGATTCAAAATATTACTCATAGGAAAATTATGTGGGGAGCTCCTGCTGTGGTGCAGCATATCAACGGCATCTTGGGAGCTGCCAAGTTGTGGTTTCGATCCTTGGCCCAGCACAGTGGGTTGGGGATCCAGCGTTGCCACAGCTGTGGCTTAGGTCACGACTATGGATCTGATGTGATCCCTGGCCTGGGAGCCCTGTGTGCGGTGGGGCAGTCAAAAAAAAGAAAGACCAAGGAAATTTTATTAAAGAAAACCTGTATTTCATAAACTCAGGGGGAACCAATAGGTGAATATTCCTTTGCAAGTAGGAATATAATGGCTTGGTGTTCAAAACATAAAGAACATCAAATAAGTTTCTTTAATGTAGGACACCTAAGGGCTTTTATTATGCTAACGAGCACTATTACTTTTTAAGAGGAGATAAAATTTGCAGTGATTTCCTATCACATTTGTCCATGGAACAGCTGAAAAACACTTTTGGGGAAATATATTTAAGAATTTAGTTAAAATGTTATACTATTTTTGGATATTTTAAAATATGCTAATTTTTAAAGTGATGCTTGGTGTGGAATTATTGATGAACAGTCAAAATTCATTGAAATTGTTTTGAGAATTCCATGATGCCCCCAAAGTGAGAATCATTCCTCAGATGCATCTGCATTCAGGGAGAAGGTGCATGAAGCTCCATAGGGAGATGCCTCAGTCTTGTTCCACTACAACAGATAGCAGAGTTGTTTTGATAAATTGGAGTATACACTGTGAAGTGATCTGGGCAATTTATGGAAGTAGGAAAGGAGATGTTAAAATGAGTCGTTTCATTAACAAAGAGCACTGAATACATTTATATTTCTCTTTGAAAATTCAATAGGCTAAGTAGAGTATTGAGTGAGAAATTCATATTTTATTTTTTAAATTTTTTTCTTTTTGAGTTCAATTTTTTTAAAAAAATTTTTAATTGTTATTTCCCCAATACAATTTTTTTTTTCTACTGTACAGCATGGTGACCCAGTTACACATACATGTACACATTCTTTTTTCTTACATTATCATGCTCCACCATGAGGGACTAGACATAGTTCCCAGTGCTACACAGCAGGATCTCATTGCTAATCCATTCCAAAGGCAATAGTTTGCATCCATTAACCCCAGGCTCCCAATCCACCCCACTCATATTCGAAAGGTCTGTTTTCCTTTTGTAGTTGGGCGTATGATATTTAGAATCAGCCTTCCCAAATGATAAGAAAAATGGTTCTTTCCAGCAAACAAATTCTCATCTTTTGACCTATCTACCTTCCCTGTACTAGCTGAGCTTTCTCTGAAATCACATTATAAGTCAGTGTTAATTATAAACCCAGTAACAATACAGTAATGGAGATATAGATGCAATACTGGCAAAATAAGTACTTTAAATACTTTAAATTTGATAAAACTTAATTCCAGCAAATTTGGAGCAATCAAAAAAGGGAAATATAGAATTTTCAAGGAATTTTTATATATGGTAGCCTGATTATTGGAGGTTTATTCCAAATTACTAATGTTATTTGTGCTTTATTTAATAAAAACTAAGGGAATAATATTTGAAATAGTATAAAATAAAAAGTCCCCCTTCAATCTCAGAAGTTTTCAGGTAAGAGCATGCTTCCTCTATAAATATTTTCATTTCTCATTTAATTAAAACAAAAATGTACAATTTAGTAAGTCCTTATGTTAAAAACGAAATGCAATTTTATAAGAAAAAAATTGCTTAAGTTCTCCTGCTGACTCAGTTTATTTTTTTAAATGCTTATATTAATACATGCAGAGGCAAGATACAAATAATTATAAGCATCAGTTAAAAGGGAAACAGCCTGGCTCCACACTCAGGATTTGAGTTGTGGTCAGAAGAGGCGAGCTCCTCTCTGGTGTGTGCGAGCCAGCTGGAGCACTCAGTGGCAGGAGGCTTTCAGGAATGGCGAGGAAAGGGCCAGAAGTGGGGGGTGGGAGATGGGAGGAGTGGGTGAAGAAGGTCAAAAGTAACAAACTTCCATTTATAAAATAAATAAGTCATGGGGATGTAATATACAGCATGGTAGCTATAGTTAATAATAGCATTAAGAAATCCACATCAGGAGTTCCCGTCGTGGCTCAGTGGTTAACGAATCTGACTAGGAACCATGAGGTTGCAGGTTTGATCCCTGGCCTTGCTCAGTGGGTTAAGGATCCGGAGTTGCTGTGAGCTGTGGTGTAGGTTGCAGAAGTGGCTCGGATTCTGCGTTGCTGTGGTTCTGGCATAGGCCGGCAACTCCAGCTCCAATTAGACCCCTAACCTGGGAACCTCCATATGCCACAGGAGCAACCCTGGAAAAGGCAAAAAGACCAAAAAAAAAAAAAAAAAAAGAAAGAAAGAAAGAAATCCACATCAAATATTATATACCTGCATTGATTATGAATTCTTTCTGGATGGATACTAATATATGGTGAAACTGTTTTATCAACATATGAGCCAAATCCAAGGCGGAAGTCACGGGAGAAAAATGCCATTTTTCTAGATAAATCATTTCCAACTGTATTTAATTTTTCAATGTTATTATGCATTGATGCTGAGACATCAACCAGATAATAAAGATCCACAGGATATTTCTTCAGAGGATGGATTTTCAGCATAAAATTGGCTTTAGCACCTAGTTTAAAAAAAGACAAACATCATGTAGTATTCATTTTAAACATCTCAGGATAAGCTATCAATAAATGTCACATTTTAAATATTGAACAGTTTTCACAAATTTTGCATAAGGACTAGAATTAGGAATATTCTGGAATAATTTTAAAGCAATTTGAAACCATACCAATTTAGTAGTCTCCAATTTGTACACCACATTTCTCATAATTCTAAAGGGCTGATAGAAATAATAGCAAATAGACCAGCTCAGATAGGGAATATCATTATCATCATATGGTAGTGTCTAGTAAAGCACAGCACAAAACAGCAACCAGCATTCTGTTATAAGAGAGAGAAGGTGGCTATGTATATTAGATTTGAAGACAGCAGATTTTTTCATAAGAAAAATTACATTGTATTAAGATACAGGTATAAACTCATTCTTTTGGGTTAAGATACATTTACATATGAGATGTGAAAACTCTGTTACTGAGAAGTACATCAAGCTATTCAAAATAATTACTACCTCATCATAAATTAATTGAGTCTTCCTAATAGTTGTAAGAAGAAATGATACAGTCTAAAGAATGATAGCCAGCAGTGACACACTGAGGACCTAGGCAATGTAGAGGACTATATCTGTCCAATGCTTAATGGGTGCTAGATAAACATATGTTGAAAAGGTACTGCAGAGGCAAAGGAAATGGATGAGAAGAGAGGGTCACCATAGGAGAATTGTTGGAGCCTCCAAAAGACAACTGTCTTTGCAATACATTTTAGTTCTCTGTCCATTATCACTGGATACAGGGATCTATATCCCTGTATACAGGGTATAACACCCCACAGAAATAGTAGTTTTGTATTTAACTTTTTAAAGTACATGGTAAAAAGTTACCAGTTTTAATATAGGCAATTTGTGAATTTTACTTTTTTAAACAATGAAGCAAATGCTTTGTAAGTCATTAATTGTACGTGGGGAATATTTTGAGTGGAAACATTTTGTGATAAACATAATTTGTATACATAATTTTTAGCATGATCTCCATATTAGAGGAATCCTATAATTTATCAAATCATATTTTCAGTCTTTCAGAATGATAGAGTCTGTTAGACATGGCCATATCTATGAGAAATAGAAATGGAGCATATAGGAGAGTGTATTTTATGTGGAGGAGCTTGAATTTTAATGTGTGACTTAGCACTTAATTTTTTTAACTGGTTGACTTGGACATATTATGGCTGAAGGCCTTGAGCCCTGGACACATGGTATTTTCATCTTAATGAATCATTTCAGCTTATGATGGCTCTGTCTAAAGATGAATGGTTGTCTGTTTTTATGGAGTCATTGAAAAACACTTGAAATATTCAACATATTGTGTGAGCTGTTATATTGTTAGTTAGTTATATAAGAAAACAGGTGGAGTCTACATGGTATCAATAAAAGCACAGTCTTTGGAGGCCTAAGCTACTCAGGGAGCTTAAACCAATTTTAGCCACACGGAGGCCTTCAACATTTATCAGCTACTCATAGTCTCACAAGCAAATCCTAGTCTCAACCAACCTCAGCAAAGAAGAGGGCTGTTAGGAAGCCCTGCCAAATAGTCAAGATTAGAGGATGTACACTGCTGTAGTTTGATTTTGGATTATATAGATGCTGGCCTTAGCACCATGTACCTGGCATTAACACATGCACTTGGGTCAGCTGAAGACCTTGGCATGGGCTGACTCCTCAGTAAACTAAGTTTTCATTAAAGGAGAAAAGGTTGTTTTCCATCATTGCTGGAGGGAATAAATGTTGCTACTTTAAAACTACAAGGTACTTGAGTATTCTGTAAGGTTCTTGCTTTAAGTGGTCAGCTGAAGGGTGGCAGCCCTAGATAGGCTGACTCCAAACCCACCCTGCTTGTTAAGGAGGAAACTGACAGGATCAAACTTGGATTGCCACATTTTGCCCATGAGCTTGAGAAACTCCTCACAATATGCTCTCAAATTGACTTTGGATTGGATAATTATAGATGAGGAGGGAAAAACCTTCTCCTGAAAGCAGTAGAAACACATTTTCAGAGGAATATGGATACTATGTCCCTATATGAAATTCCCATTTAGTTCACACCGGGGTGCCACCAACACTGGGCTCAAAGGGAAGATGATATTATGAGGTTTTAAATATATTGAATGAGAAAGAAACACATCTAAAAATAAGACAGTATCTGTGGCCATCACCATTGTGATGTTATCAATTTCAGCAGCAATGTCTTAAATGCTCCTCTGAGAGAAGGGCTATGTGGAGATGGATTCTCTTAGTGGATAAGAGCTACTATGTGAAGTAATCTATATAAAATATTTACCGCAGTATTTGGTACACAGTAAATATATAGATATTAGTAAGCATCACCATTACCGTTACTAGATTCTAATTAACGTCAGGGCAAAAACTGTTTATTCACCTCTGAAGCCTCTGGGTTTGTTACAGGCATAGACAGTCATAAATATTCTTTAAAATATATTTTGATACAGCATTTTAAAAGGCCCACATATTTATCATAGTAACAAGCTAATATCTATAACTTCTTTCCCAGTTTAGAGAGAGCTTAAATAGTTTCTCTCTTTAAGAGGAAAGGAGTATCGTCTAGCCCCAAAATATTTATGCAAACATTTATATTATCTCCAGGAAAGATTCATCCTCATATTTTGAAATTCTAAAGGCTTAAATTCTCTCCCCTTGATTAACTTCAAAGGCAAGAGAAAAGTCTGTGACATAGAATAAGAAAGAGGACTTCGAAGAATGTTAAGACCTACTTAGCGCTATTGCCAGTATTGGTTTGAATACATCAAAGAACTAAAGTTTTTAGAATGAGCTTTAAATTATTCAAATAACAGTGTGAGCATCTCTGAAGAATGGGCTACAATGAGCAAGACTGGATGTTAAGAAAAGATAACTAAAAAAATTATGATGACACTGAAAAACCATAAAAAATATGGAGAACCGCAGCAGGAAGAAAGAACTGCCAATTTCTGTTCATTATACTTGGGCAGGGGAAAGACTGCAGCCCATTTCTGGATTTCTGCAATGTATAAAATATACCAGGTGTTGAGTGGGGAAAGGCATGATTCTAATTTTTTTTTTTTTGAAAAAAGTTTTGAATTCAAGAAGAATACCTGAAACACTTATATTTTAAATTAAGCCATGCTGAATTAAAGAACTTTTTATTTACAATATTGAAGTGAATCAAGTTTGAAACATCTTCTTCAATTAGTGAAGTATAGATTATACTAATCCTTGTCTTGTATATCATATTACTTCTGCATTAGAGAATCCTCTTCTCTCCCCTACCTTCCTAAAGATTTCATTTCACTGTTCTTAGGGAACATCAACTAGGATCAGTAGCCAATTATAATATTTTGGATACAAAAATTCAAATAGTGGGGAATTGACTAAAATTAAGCCCCATAATTATTGATGTAGACATTAAATATTTTTCCCTTCACTCTCCAACTCCCCATGATCTCATCCATACTGCCTCCACATACCACCTCATGTGGACATCTTCAGTATCTCTAGTTCCAATTCTGTAACCCCCCCTGAACTTCAGCCTCATGTGGATAAGTCAGTACCTTAGCTTAGGATGTCTGAACTCAGACTCATCCCCTCTAAGAAGGGCAGCCTTCCCCACCTCATCTCATGGAGATGCTTGAGCCAGAGCCCAGGTGTTCCCATAGTCATTAATCTCCAATCCCTGGGGACACTGCTCCCCATTATCTCTCAAGTCTGGCCATTTTTCTCCTGCCTTGCTACCATTACTACCATTGCTTATCTACAACATTGAAACATTGAAACAATTTCCCAACTTTTGAAATGTTAACATATAGCCTCAGAAAGATTCAACCACGATTAAATCTACAAATGAGAATAAACTAAGTTTATTTAAGTATATAAATTAAATGTTACACACCAGTAGAAAAAAAATTGCCTTATAGTTTTAAATCTCGAGTATTTATAAAAGAGCAAGACATTTTTAAAGGTCGTATTTATTAGAGGCAAATAATATATGATAAGCCTCATGCATAAGCTGTTGAAAATTATCGTTCAATGGGAAAAATAGGCAAATTTATATGGAGGGGCAAAATCACACACAAAATTGAGAGTTAAAGATAGTTAACAAGCTTAGGAAAATGGTCAAGCTTTATAGTGCTGGGAAGAAGACAAAAGAAAGCAGCTAATGGGCTAGTTGTACTTAACAAGAGATTAAAAAGAATGAGAACAGGTAAGGTTGACTCTTGACTAACTGGACATGAATTTTTCTTGGAATAATCTGACAATATACATGACCTAGTAAATCTATTTCTAGGAGTGTATCCTAAATAAATATGTTGTTATATATTGAGATAGATAGAAATAGAGACATGTAAAATGAGTGTTATTGAAGATTTGTTTAAACAAACTGCATTCAGATTTGGCTGGGATTGCCTTAACATTTATTGATTCACTTAGCTTTCATTATATTTCTAGAATATGTTTATAGAAAAGTGTTATTGTCATAATATTGCTTTCCTATTCAGCAACATCAAATTCTTCTGCAATTATTCATATCATCTTTTAGGTAGCACAATGGATCCTACATACTTTGCAGAAAATTTATCACTAGACAGTGTGTGTTTTAGGTTGCTGCTTTGAAATGATCCCCTTTTAAGTTACATTTAATACTACATAGGAAATTCATTGAATTTTGAATACTTTAAAAATATCCTGCCATGGCTTTTTATTTTTAATTTTAATAGTTTTAGTTGATTTGCTTGTATTTCCAGGTAGACATAAAATGATGATTTTGCTTTACTTTTTCACAATGTTTGTAACTTGTATTTGGTTTTCTTGTCTGGTTGCTTTTATATAAAATTTTCAGAAGGATTTTAATACATATTAAAGGAGTATTCTTCAGTTTTGGTTTGGGCAGGAATGGACAATTCAATTGTATGATTTTTGGTGTCTATTGAGATAACAATATATATTTTTCTTCTTTTGGCAAATTAAGATGATAAAAATACATTAATTTAAAAATAACCAACTGCCCTAAATTAAATCTGCTTGTATGGTGACACTGTATTATTATCACATGCTGTTTAATTTGATTTCTTAAAGTGTTATTAAGAATTTGATACTAGAGTTAGGATAACATTATAAAAATTGAGTAGTCTTCTATGCCTTCTCTAAAACTATGAAGGAATTTATGATGCATTGGGATAATGTGTTACTTGAATGTTTGGGTGAACATGAAATCATTTCTTCCCATGAAAACATTTAAACCTAATGTGTTTAAGGGGAGTTTCTTTTATAATTTTCTTAGCTTCTTATGTCTTTATTAGGTTTCTTATGGGTTCTTCCTCTTATTGAGTCAATTTTAGTCAAGTATATTTTCCTAGTACATTATCTTTATTATCAAAATTTACAAATTTTACCATAGATTTTGTAATTAATATCTTCTTAAAGTCTTTTTTTCCCAGTATTTGTTTCTTTGGTTATAATCCATATATTTAGGTCTTTGCTTTTTGTCCTTGTTCCTTAATTAGCTTTGCCAACAATTTCTTCATTTCATTGGACTTTACAAAGAACCAGCTGTTGGATTTATATATCGTTTTACTTTTTTACTTCTACTTTACATTTTATTAATTTTGTTTTTCCTTAACTTACAAATTCTTTCTTCTTATTTTCCTTATGGTTATTTTATTTTTGTTGTTTCTGTATCTTTTCCTGGATACTTAGTTAACTTTTGTTCATGCTTCTTTAATAATAAAAGCATTTACATTTTTGAATATTCCTGAGAAGCAACTTTGGACACGTCCCATACATTTTGATATGGGTTGTTATTATTATTAAATAATCTATGGATAGAGTTTGATTTATTCTTATAGATAGAATTTACTTAGGAGAAGCCTTTCCTAGTTTCTCTATTATTTAGTATTTATTTATCCTCTGGTATTGATTTCAAATTTTACTGCACAGTGTTCAGGGATGTTGGCCTCCAAAAAACAGTTTCAATTTTTGGAATTTAGTTTTCTTGTCTAGAATATAATACGTTTCTAAAAATATATCATGGCCTTTGAAAACATATTTGATACATCAAGTACTATGGGCTGAATTTTTGTCCTTACCAAATTTATGTGTTAAAACCTTCACTCAAATGTTTGGAGATTGAGTCTTTAGGAGATGATTAGGTTTCTATGAGGTCCTGAGGGTGGTGTTCTCATGATGATCAGTACCCTTATAAGTAGAGACAATAGAAACAACAGAGGACTCCTCTGTTTCCTCTCTCTGTGTCATGTTCTCCCTCTCCAGAAACTGAATCTGCTGGTACCTTGATCTCAGGCTTTGTAGCCCCTCTAACTGTGAGAAAATAAATTTCTGTTGTTTAAGCCACCAGTATATGATATTTTGTTATAGCAGCAATAGAAGATAGCAAGCATCATAATCTTACCAACCCAATTACTTTCATTTTTTTGTATGCTTTACTAGCTGTTGCTCATTTTATGTCCATACCGAGCTGAATAACTGAAGTTCACAGTTTTAATTGGAAACTGGAAATATGCTTAGGGCCAGGAAAGAGATGGACTTGTTATTTGGGTAACCCAAGAGTCTGCTTTGGAATTGGGAGGTCATATGCTAATAATGGTTATTTGAAACTTGAAAGACCACCCAAAATGAAATAGTGAAGTCTTAAAGGCAATTGCATACTGCTTAGAGCTAAAGGCATCTAATTTGGTGATGCATATCTTTGTATCTGAGCTTCTCCTGCCCTATGTAGTTTGTACCCTGGGATTCTTTGGCACTCGAAAAAAAATGACTAATTTCTAGTGGCCTACTATATGTACCAAACTGTGGAATAAGATGTGTGGAAGGACAAGTGTAAGAGAAATATAGGAGGAAAAGTATGTGTTAATCTCAAGGGCTATCACAAAGCTGCTCAAGTTAATTATAGTAATTATGAATTGCAGTTTTATGTTTAAAAGTTTATCACAAAGTCTCTACAACTTAGCTTAATTCACATCTCTTAATAATTGATTAATCAACTAATAAATAAAGTTTATAATAAACTTTAAAAACTAATAAAGTTTTCAACAAAAACTTATGGAGTGCTTACTACATGCCAGCACTCTGCTAGGTGCTAGAAAATACAGTGGAATAAAATATGTTCTCTTTCTTCCAGAGCTGGCAGTAGCATAGAAAAACAATTATAGTACAATGTGATCAAGTGTGGAAACACATAATTATAATATAGTGTGGTCAGGTTTGTAAGGTGTTCAAGGCCATACATCTAGCTAGCACAAGAAAGACAAGAAATTCAGATTTCTTGATTCTAAGCCCACTGTTATTTCTACAGCAACAGTACTGACTGCCAAAAAACATTAAATATGCACAAATGAAGCTAGATATAATTTCAAATTAAGAATCATTATATATTTATTTGAAAATCACCATACCTTCACGCAGTTGGATCAGCACTTCTCCCGGTGTCACCTGGGTATTCTTTTCATTTTCACTTGGTATTACATGCACAGATGGGTATTCTATCAAATTAACTGAGCAGCCTTTGTTTATTAAATTGGAAACAATATCACAGCGTTCATTCCTTGATCCACCTGAAATGAAATCCTGTTTAAAAGAAGGAAAATCACTAATGTTTTTAATTATAACCAAAAAAACTACATAACAAATTCTACAAAGAAGCCACATTTCAGTATTGTATAAATTATACAATGCTGCAGAATAGCTACATGTTTCTAATAAAAGTAATGGCAAATTTGTCTTAAAGCTTTAATTTCTAAATCTTAGTTTAAAAGAAGAAAGTGAATATTAAAAAGGAGATTTAAACCAAGTACTTTAAATATTGTTAACTGATCACTGTAAAATTTTACCAACTTAATTCTTTCTAACTATTTTACTTTGGAAAGCCTTCTCCAAAAGAAAATTTAGCCAAAATAGACCATTCAGTGTGGTTCCAAACAAGCTTCAGTTCTCAAAGAACCCAGCTGATATGTTTATTATATGCTATTATATTTGGATGTGAGAGCAAGTTCTCAGAAGTCACATGCCTAATTAGGTACTGAAAATTCATAGAAGAATGAATTGGAAATATACATTTCTTAGATTATAAAATCTCACAACTTCTTATACATATTACATTCTATAAGTAATTAAGTATACCAAGAAAGCTGCTCATAATAAGGCTGGGAGATATAATATTGCAGCTTGAATTTTCCTTATTTTGCAACTGAATCTTGAACTTTCATTACCATTCAGCATTGGTTAGTTGGTGGTAGTCCAGTAGTCATCCAATAAACTTGGAATTAATGGAGCAAGATTAAAATTTAATTTATCTTGACTGAGAAAAATGTGCTATTTTTACTTTTCATGTAACCATTCAGGTTTCTTCCTAAAAACAGGAAATATATGAAAAAGTATAGAAATATATATAAGGTTGGACTGAATTATGTAGGATATTTGCTTACACATTAGCTGGATATTTGCTCAGTGATATTTCTGGCAGTGGCTATTTTGATCTGGCACTCATTAATTCCCCCTCTAGTTCAGTTGACTCAGAGTTGGGTTTCTGATCAATTAATCATTCAATCAAAGAATGTTGTTGAGTACTTACTCAAGGGCAGTAGTTTGTTATGTGCTGAGGATACAGAATGGAACAAGACAGATAGAGTCTCTGTTATCAGAGTCAGCAGACCATCAGTGAATTCAGCCATTAAGCAAGTAAATGTAATTATAATAGACATTAAATTTAGGGGCAGCACAGAATGTCATAGGGTTATGGAGAAGAGATTACCAAGTTTTATATTAGTTGAATATGTGATCTCTAATTATGAACAGGGAGATCCCTGGCACTGGTGAATAGGAGATGGGATGGTTCTAGGCAATATAAAAACCTTCATACAAGGATTTTAATTCTTCTCTTAATTTAGAAAAGGGGTTGGAAAATTAGAGATGTGGGACAAACACAACCCGTGGCTTGGTTTTGTATGGCTTGAGTGGTAAAAAAATCCTTTTGTGTGTGTGTGTGTGTGCGCGCGTTTTAGGGCCACACCTGCGGCATACAGAAGTTCCCAGGCTAGGGGCTGAATCAGAGCTGCAGCTGGCAGCCTGTGCCATAGCCACAACAACTGGGGATCCAGGCCACATCTGTGACCTATATATATCACAGCTCATTGCAATGCTGGATCCTTAACCCACTGAGTGGGGCCAGGAATCGAACCCGTATCCTCATGGTTGCTAGTCAGGTTTGTAACTCACTGAGCCACAACAGGAACTCCCACTTTTAACATTTTCTAAATGCTATAAAAAAGTAGAAGAATGTGCAACATATATACTATGTGGCACAAAAATTTTCATTATGTGACCCTTAACAGTACTGATCCTGAATTAGAGTATGGTTCATAGTTGTAATATAAATATAATTGTTTTAAAAAGAGTATTTTCTTTTCAATTAGGATCTCCAGTTACCATTTGGTGAATGACTTCATGGGAACAGAAAAATTCAATCTGCTTTGCTGTAGACCATATGCCTAAATTTTAGCCTTAAGTTAAAATGTTCAAAGCCTTAATTTGTTGTGTCAAAATTTATCCTATCTGTTGATACAATTTAGAGGAACTGAATATGAGATTTAGTTTTTAAACAACTTAGAGCTCCTCAGAGAAATGTGGCATGTATTGTTTTTGTATTATTTTTCTTCAGAAAGCCTGAGGCTAGGTGGGGGGATGCCACCTGTCCCAGAAGCCAGGAAGTGGAATATTGAGGGCACATAAGATTTGGTACATGTATGTTTATTCATGCCTCCTGTGACAGGCCACAGATCAAGGGCCACATGCATTTTACAGAAGTAAATATCACAAGACTTCAAATCAGGAAAGGAAATAAAGTACAAATCTGATTTTTCTTTTTGGCCAAGAATTTTGTGATTTGGACATACAGAATGGAAAAGAAGTATGGGTAATTCACTGTACCTATACATAAGCTATGCCTTTTGACCTTTCAATGTCAAATTGTTTTCCTGAAATTGAAGGCAAAAAGTCTCAGTTGTCTTGCAAAGTCTGAATCAGCATGGCCATTTTTACTCTACTGTAAAAACTAAGTTAGAAAAACACTGCCAATTAGACAATTAGGTTTGAAAAGAGAAGAAAAGATTGTAGCATCAAGACAAAGAACAGATTGCTGCCCCTACCCACTGTGGCCTATTTTCCACTTTGTATAAAAGAAAAGAATTTGAAACCATACCCTTTTAATTTTTGGTGTTTTATGTCATTTAAAGTTTTTCTAATCCTTATATTTTACTTTTTCTACAAGAAATATTCAAGCAAACTCATACTCTAATTGTCTACATCTAAAACTTATTTGAGAAGAAAAAGCCCAGGTTGAAGTTACCCTGGTTAGCTTTTTATCAGTTGTTACTTTCATCCATTTAATGTAGTAATCTAGAGACAAACAACAGGAAAAGGTTTTTCTCCTACTCATTTCTGTGTCTAACTTCCAAGCATGGCCATCTGCACAGAAATTAAAGAATTCTACCATCTTCTTTTTGATAGTGCATGCCCTTCATACTATATTTTAGTTTAATTATGCTCCCCTCTAAAATGGCTATGCATTCACAACTTATATCTGACACATCAGGCAAGAGAGGAAGGGAAGTCTTCAGAATGTGTCAAGTCTTTCACATGTGTTAAAATAAACATGAGGCACTGAACTAGGTAATATTGATACAATTTTGTCTATCCTAAATATTTTCCAATTATTTTTATATAGCATGGAGAGAAAGAGAAGGCAAGATGTATGGAATGGCAGACTAATATGCTACACAAGAATGCAGACAAATTGATTATACTCTGTATAAATTTTCTAGGGAACTTTTACTTGTGACCAGCTTTGGGAATTACACAAACCAGGCTTAAATTGTTAATGTTTATCTTTTCTAATCATGAACAGAAAACAAAACAAAACAAAACAAAAACCCAGAAAAAACATACTTTCTTTTCTTGTCCCTCTACTTTTGCTGACTGAGAATAAAACTATCAGTTGCATTTGTGCCTAAGTGGTGGCAGTCCTTCAGAATTAACCATTGCATTTTTTCCTCTCAATGATGTCAGGTTAGCATGCAGGGAGTGGACAGCTCTTTTGGTTAATGATATGGCGAGTGACTGAGTCCTAACACTAGTTGTTTGCTGTAACATTGTGTTCTTAACATAGGCAATTTGCTTAGTTTCCTTAAGTCTGAATTACTTGCTCCAGAGTCTCACTGAAGGTCTTATAATTACTTAAGCAAGGCTTGTGTGCCAGATGTTTCCCACATACAGTTTCACTTAAACTCCACAACAGTGTGTCATAGTTACAGTTAGGATTTCCATTTTACAGCTAGGGAAAACTGAGGTTCAGAATGGGTAGGTTAACTTGACCAAGTTTGCATAGTTGGAATCTGAAGGAAATTGGATTTGAATCTAAGGTGATCTCATTTCAGAGCCTTCTTTTTCAACACGTAAATTAGACTACACTGCACCACACACATGAATATTTGGAGACATGAACAGCCAAGTCATTTCTGGATGTTTTCTGAGATCCCCTTCTGAGGATTGGACCAATGGAAGACACCTCTGGCAGCCACCCTACCTTTCCTTCTTGGCTTACCTCCTTCCATTTGACCACTCATTTCTCTGAATACACAAAATCCTGCATGGCAGGACTGACATTGCTACTCTCATAATTGTGACTCTCCAGATTCTTTGGGCCAGCAGAGGTACAAGATGGGGAAGAGTGTTCTGACTTTCTATATAGCTGGCATGTACCTGACATCTGGGTTTCTTGAACCATCTTTTGAAAATTCCTCTAAACTATACTCACTAAAATCTCAGCTGAGGTCAGGTTTGCACAAACTTCACAACTCTAATGATTTTCCTTATTGATGCAGTAAAAATCTAAAATGGAACGTTCTGTCAGGTCAGGAAAAAACAAGCCATGAAACATTCCTGACAAGAAAGGCCTGGAAATAAACTCCCAACTCAAGGTTATAGAGATGAGGAAAAGGAGGTTCAGAGAATAGGTTTGGATTATAAAAGGGAATGAGACTGGCCCTAGAAACTCTGGAATTGTCCTCTCTCTGACATTGCCATACTCCATGGGTTCTGGTAAAGCACTGCCTGGTTGTGAGTGATGTCTGATTTCTGACTGATAAAGCCCAGAGTACATTTAAGCTTTTGGCTGTGAATAGGAGGAATGCTTACTTTCAGACATGGCTATCCCTCCCCTTTCTTTTTCCTGACTAGCTGCATAGAAAAAAAAAAAAAAAAGTAATGTTCACCATCCTTTGCTACTTTTTTATATTTCTTCTTCTCCTGGGGATGCTAAGGGCAAGTAGTAACAGGAGAGGTTGGAAAGATTCAGTTTTTCAGCTTAATCAGAGATTTCTCTTCATGTCAAGCAAAAAGCCTTTCAAGATCTGTTTGTTCCAATTCCTGGGAATTATATAAATAATTGTAAAATTACCTAGGAAATTTCATAAAAAGACACCTCAGATTAGCAAATGGCTTCCTTATTTAAACTTCCTATATAAAACAGTTCTGATTGACAATTGCCAACGAAGGAAAACTCCCAAAACAACTTTAGAGCCAACAAAGATGGAACACATTATAATTGTTTTTTTTAAAGTTTTGTTACTGGGATAGGCTTCTCTTGCTAGAATGTATGAACACTAATTCTGAAGAATTGTCATTTTCTGATTATTCTCCATTTCACAGAATTTGAATGCACACAATATTTCATGAATAGGGTCACATGTCAAAAGAAAAGCATCCCATTTTCCATAAGTAGCCAATGAATTAATGTACTATTATGAAAGAGTGTATCACTTATCTCCAAGTATTTCAAATAAAAACAAATGATATGGACCAATAAATTAGTTTGCTTTTCTTTAATAAGCAAGGAGAGACAGTGATCCAACTTGCATATATAATCTAATGCCCCACGCTGCAGCAAGGATTTCACACAAGGCATAGTGACCTATCAAAAGTTATTATCCATGTTTGCCAATTCTCTCTATAGAACAGATGGAAAACATAAAACGGTTTGCACTTCATTTCCAAATTACCATAATTTTCCTAATAAAAAGGCTATACTTTATATTCAGCAAGATATGCTGTTTCCAAGCATAAAACCAAATAAAATTTTCCTAATGCTCAGCAGTATCTTTGTCCTCTCTGAAGCATCTTCAAGGCACAGGATATTAGGGCAATGGAATCATGCTAGAAACAAGGTCAACTGTGAGGAAAAGAGAAAAGAGCAAAAAAGGAAGAAAAGAAAGAAAAAGGCACCACACCTCTTGAGCACACCATCCACATTCTGGACCCAGTGCAAGGCACTTGGTGCAGGACACTGCATTCGAAGACGTACATCTGTTTTCTTCTGTAATGGAGGATAAAATGAGGCATTACAGTTTATTCTCACATTGGAAAGTATGTAAAATTTTAGACAAAAATAAATTTTCAAATGTGAAATAAGCTGACCCACATTTTTAAGTACAAGACATCAAAAAATATGTAATTTCTTTGGGAGGAGTTAACCTGACCACTGCAATTGATATATACCATATTTCCTGAAGAGTTATTACTTGGTTTTTATAAGATTAGGGAAAAGGAGATGATAAAAATATGACTTTAGGTTTGGGGGTTTGGTTTGAATTCTGCTACAATGGTAGAGGACCTTCCACATTTTTTAGTGTGCTAAAGTTTCAATGTATTTCACATTATCTGAACCAATAAGGTGTTTTTGGATCAAGAATTTTTCCTGTAAAAATAATCATACATAGGAGTTCCCATCATGGTGCAGCGGAAATGAATCCGACTAGGAACCATGAGGTTGTGAGTTTGATCCCTGGCCTTGCTCAGTGGGTTAAGGATCTGGTGCTGCCGTGAGCTGTGGTGTAGGTGCAGATGCGGCTCGGATCTGGTGTTGCTGTGGCTTTGGCGGGTAGGCCGGTGGCTATAGCTCTGACTGGACCCCTAGCCTGGGAACCTCCATATGCTGCAGGTAACAGCCCTCAAAAGACGAAAAAAAAAAAAATCATATATAGACCTCAATCTCAGCATGTAAATCCATGTTGAGTCACAGTGAATGAAGTTTCTTCTAAACAATCTCTTTTTGTTTGCTTTTGTTCCCAGGCTAGCGGTCAGATCAGAGCTACAGGTCCCAGCCTATGCCACAGCAATGCAGGATCTGAGCCATGTCTATGACCAACACCACAACTCACAGCAACTCTGGATCCTTAACCCACTGAGTGAGGCCAGGGATTGAACCCGCAACCCATGGTTAGTAGTCAGATTCGTTTCTGCTGCATCACAATGGGAACTCCTCTTCTAAACAGTCTTGATGGACACACAGAGTAATTCACTTGATAATTCTGACTGCATTAAAATCAATGATTTTCATCTGAAGGATATCAGAACCAGATAAAAATTGCATGATTTAGTATTGTATAAGTAAAGTGGTTAAAAATGAATTAACTGTATTAGTTTAATTTAATTTCTGTTTTTGGATCACATTAAGGTCATGACCAATTCACTTTTCCATAGATATCCACACTTGGCTATGACATTTTAATATCATAGTTGTGCCAAGATACTATTTTTACCTTTTTCCTTCTAACCACTAACTACTTAGATCATTAAAAATAGGCTCAGCATTATAGATTTAAACCAAATAAAATATAATGAAGAGTGAGTCATAAATTATTTTATCATGAGGTTTGAGTAGAACCATTACATGCTTCCCATATTCCATCCTTTACTATGAAGTATCCCAAGAACACTGGAAATCACAGCATTCTTCTATTCATCTCACAGGCACTCAGTAAATAACATAAACATCCTGGTTGTAAGTAGTGCACAGTCCAGGTGAGGCAAAAACTGTATAAGCAAACAATAAAACACAGTATGATGAGCACAAGATATCACAAATGCATTATGGGAATACAGTGAGGAGGTTGTCACTATGCTTAGAGGGAAGGCAGTGGTCGGAAAAGAGGGCATGTTTAAGGATGGCTCCCCAGAAGCAGCAATATGTAGTATGCACCCTTGCCATCTCATTGTTTCTCTTCATTTGTATTTATCTCTTTAAAAAATGTAATAAGCATGAAAGAAGATTCTGTGTGTGCCCAGTCATACATGGACATGGTGGTTTGAAAAGAAAAAGAGTCCACAAAATCCATAGTCGTCCTCATCTTACTGGTTTCTCTTTTTCTTCTCTCACAATTTGCCCCAACATTCTAGAAGACAGAGTTAAAATATGGTGCTAACCAGTAGGTGGCACTGGATGAGTGCTGGGGATGAAGAGAGTGAAGAATACAGGGAGTAAACATGGCAGAGAAGTGCTAACCTGGGGTGGTAGTGAGCACTCTTACTGTAGTTCCCCAGACACCAATGAGTTAAGCTAAAAGCATTCTTCCCAAACATTGTTCTGTTATCTCCTTTCTGTGTCTACTTGCATCCTTTATCCTTGGCTTTACATCTACTTTTAAAACTTCTTTCCTGATCTAGATGCACTGGCCTAGAATTTTCTTTGCTGGCCTAGAATTCCAAGGACTGAAAAACAACTAATGTTTGGGCTTTCTTTACTACCAGTGTGGTCACCAACTATGAAGATTCCATAACCATCTGGCTTATTTTGCAAAACTATAAAAACCTGCTTATTCCTAAAGTATTCAGAAGACAAGTGACCTATTAAGTTTTGTTCCCAGAATGAAAACCAGTTTAGGTCTAGAAATTAAGCACATTTGCCAACATTACTTGAGCTTTACCAACTTAAGCTTGACCCAGTTGGAACACAGAATTAAGTCTATTTCAGATCAGCCTTGACCAAGCCTTTCACTGAATAGGTAGGATTTTTACCCTGGTGGTTAGGATTGCAGTCTTCTTGGAGAGATGCTGTAGATTCTGTGACTCTGGTCTTTGTTTCTAATGGTTGTCTGACTCTGTCTAAAGTTAACCCAGTTCAAGTTTAAGTCAGATTCCTACTTCTATAGTACATGTAGTAAATAATGAATTTAAACAAACATCTATTTTCTTTGAATTTTCTGACTGTATTCTTTAAAAAGTTTTTGTGCCAACCTCTGTTCTCAAACTTCGGACACCTAACGATGATGACCAAAAGAGATAGAGACTTTGGTTCTGTCGATATTTCCCAGGTTCCAAGAATGACATTTCTCAGAGTCTCCTTAACTACAAGAAAAAAGATCCCATAAATGGCTATAAAGGAGATGGGCCTTAGGGTTCTGCAGAACTGGAGGAAGGCCATAAGTTGAATTCCATGGGAATAGTGTCAGATATTATTGCTGGAGAGGGTCATGGTTATACTTTATAGAAGATAAGCCAGATACACTTTTGTAAGCAGAATTTTAAGGATTTTCTTTTCAATATTAAATAGGCAAGTAATAAATATGGAAAATATCATAGACCAGTCATAGCAGTTCTTTATACGGAATGGTCATGTTCCTATGTGGGCTATTAGATATTAAGTATCAGGAGTGTGTGTGTGGGGGGAGAACAGCCTCCAGGTCTACTCAGCTTATCCCATTCCTGAAGCAACATCACAGGAAGGCTGATTTCCAGCAGTGGTTCTCTATCAGCCCTCAGTGCTGACACCTCATTAGAGGGTGTTCCTGAGCACTTCTTCCTCCCTCCCTCTGTGATAGTGATAGCTCCTTGTCCAGCTATGTCCAGTTATGTGGCATTAACCACCTTGTTCCTTATGGTCCAGCACTGTATTTTTATCTATTATTTTTATAGATCCTAATTACATTCTTAAGCCAGTAGAAGCAGAATAATATTTTAAACTGCATATCCTCCAGAACTCTGTTTTGTATCAATTTGTTTTGGTCCTAAGTGTCTCACAAACCCCCATGTTGTGAAAAAATATACTGCCATGACAGAAATCGGTAAAGCATTTAACTTCATACAGTTAGTAAGTGTGTACATTCTGAAAATTCAAATTTCTTGATCTGGGAGCAGGAGTGGAAAGTATTACTTTTTCTCATGTTAAACCTGGAGGTAGCAGATGTGATGAAGTAGCATTGCTAAGTGGTTACTAGGAACAAAGTTCCAAATTTCCACAGCACTCCTACTTAGCAACTCTGTGCCCTCAAGCTAGTTACCTAAATTCTCTGAGGCTCATAACACAGGGCTAACTATATCAAAATGCTGATATTAGATGTATCACAAGTATAAGCATGCCAAGAATAGCACTTGAGATGTACTAGGCACTCAGTAAAGGGACCATTGTAATGTGACTATAATTAATATTATAATAATTTTATGTGTATATATAAACACATAATATTATAATTAATATTATAATAATTATATGTGTATATATATAAACACACACATAATACACATATATATAAATACATGTATATATAGTATATGTGTGTGTGTGTATATATATATAGTTCTATCTTAAAAGAAAGGCATTATGTGTCTTTAAATTTGTTTGAAATGTAAATTGGTTCTTTAAAATTGAAGTCCTTTGTGTTAAAAGGGCAAAGTTTTTAAAATACAGCTGATATTAAAAAAAAATTTAAGTTAAAAGTGATTGCATTTATATCAATTATTTTAAAATGTTTCTCAAAAGCCAAATTAGGGCAGGACCAAGATGGCAGAGGAGTAAGAGTGGCACTCACCTCCCACAAACACACACAAAAAACAATCTACATGTAGAATGATTCATACAGAACATCTACTGAACACTGGCAGAAGACCTCCAGCTTCCAAAAGGGGCACAAAACCCTCCACATAACTGCGTAGAAAAAGGGAAGGAAAAAAAAAAAAAGATCCAGAGAGAGAGAAGAGAAAAAAAGGAATCAACATGGGACCAGCACTCCTGAGATGAAGCTGTGAAAGAGGAAAGGAATTTGCATCTTAGGGGGTCACTTACCTGACAGCTGATGGAGGTGGAGCCTCAAAGCCTCAGAGAAAACTGCAGCAGCCAGTATTGGGAGGGCAAAGCAGAGATCTGCACAGACTTTCCATACCACCACCTCACACACCACAGCCTGAGGCACTTGTTCAGGGGCTGGGATTTGGAGGTCAGTTCCAGGAAGAGGACTAGGGTTGGCTGTGCAGAAACAGACTGAGGGGAACAGGAAACCATGCACCAAGCTGAGGGAATGAGGGATGGGGCCTAGGCCTGCCAGAGAAGCAAGGCATCCCACTGTTTGGGAGTGAGAGACAAGGGGGGTGGACCACCATAGGAAATTCTTCCCCTGTGCACATGGGGCTCTTGGTGTCTGAACACCTCTTGCATGGGCTATGGGGGCAGGTGCAAACTGCCACAGCCAGCTCGGGTTCCTGAGATGGGCACAGCCTGACACCACTGAGGGTTCCATGACCAGGCACTGCCTATAGCCCCAGTTAGCTCAGGGGTTGCTGCTGCAGAGGGACCTGCAACCAGGCATCACTTATTGCCTTCATCTCCCTAAGAATGAACACTCTCCATTGTTGCCACTGCTAAGGACTCTGGGAGCCACCCCCATCTCCTGAGGGTCACTGCCACTGCTGAAGGCCCTGCAGTCAGTAGCAGCATGCCACCCCCACCTCCCTGTGGGACCCCACCACTACCAAGGACTTGGCCACCAGGTGCCACCTGCAGGCACCACCCATTGCTTCCACCTCCCTGGAAGTATGTGTAGGCCATATGCTTTCACACACCCTATCAAAGGGGTAATGGCCTACACATACCAAGAACAGAGACAGCAAGTATCCAAACCAAAAGCAACCCTCAAGCCAAAAACTAGTCAGCTCTCACAAGCTTCCAGGTAGTCTCTCAAATATAAATAGCCCTCGAGACTATAGTATATAATTGTTTTGCCTAAACTCACAGGGTAAGAAAAATTAAGTAAAATGAAGAAGCATAGGAACCATTCCCAGTTAAAAGAACAGGAGATTTCCACTGAAGGAGCAAACAATGAAAAAGACCTCTGCAGTCTAAGAGACACAAAGTTCAAAAGGAAGGTAATGAAAATACTGAAGGAATTATAACAGATATCAACTTTAATGCAGATTACTATAAAGAGGAACTAGAAACTATAAGGAGGAGCCAGGAAGAATTAGGAAATTCATTTGCTGAGACAAAAGCTGAGACATTCATTAGACAGCAGAATAAATAATGCAGAGGAATTAATAATTGACTTGGAAGATAGAATAATGGAAGTCACCCAATCAGGACAGCAGACAGAAAGCCAAATGAAAAAAAAACTGAAAGCAATATAAGAGGCCTAGGGGTTATATAAACTGTGCCAATCCATGCATAATAGGGATTGCAGAAGGAGAAGAAAAGGAAAGGGGATTGAAAATATACTTGAAGAAATTATGGCTAAAAACTGTACAATCTAAAGAAGGAAACAGATATCCAGATACAGGAAGCACAGAAGGCCCCAAATAAATTGAACACAAACAGACCTGCACCAAGACATATTATAATAAAAATGGCAAAAGTTAAAGATAAGGAGAGGATTTGAAAGGCAGCAAGAGAAAAACGAAGAATTAATTACAAGGGAACCTTCATAAGGCTATCAGCTAATTTCTCTAGAGAAACACTACACAGGCCAGAAGAGAGTGGCAAGATATATTAAAAGTTCTAAAAGGGAAAAATTTTCAACCTCCGAATACTCTACCCAGCAATATTATCATTTAAAATAGAAATGGAAAATAAAGAATTTTTTAGACAAACAAAAACTAAAAGAATACAGCAATACTAAAGCTATACTAAAAGAAATATTAAAAGGTCTCATCAAAATAGGAAAGAAGTAAGATGATTTAGGATGGGGGAAATCACAATTGAAAGTAATCACTTATATAAGCCAGTGTACAAATAAAAAAAAAAAGCAAATAAACAAAACCTATTTGCAAGAGTTTCTGTTGTGGTGCAGTGGAAATGAATCCTACTAGTATCCCTGAAGATTTGGGCTCAATCCCTGACCTTACTCAGTGGGTTGGGGATCTGGCATTCCTGTGAGTTGTGGTGTAGATCGCAGATGCAGCTCTTGTATCCCGAATTGCTGTGGATGTGGCCTAGAATGGCAGCTGTAGCTCTGATTTGACCCCTAGCCTGGGAATTTACATATGCCGCACATGTGGCCCTAAAAAACAAAAAACAAACAAACAAAAAACAACAACAAACAAAAACAGAAAAAACAAAACAAAAAAACTATTGGTGAGAGTGATGATAAATACAAGGAACAACAGCAAAAGGATAAACCTGAAGATGTAAAACAGGACATCAAAGTCATAAAATATGGGGAAGGAGAGTAAGAAAATCTAGACTCTTTTTTTTTTTTTAGAATGTGTTTGAGCCTATAAGACTATCAGTCTAAAGCAAGCAGATATAGGAAGGGGTTCACATACTTGAAAAACAGGGCAACAGCAAATCAAAAACCACAGATGCATGAAAACCAAAAAAGAAGAGGACACAAGCATAAAATAAAAGGAAATCCTCCTAGCAAAAAAAAAGAAAAAAAAGTGAAAGAAAGCAACAAAGGAGAAACATAGAATCAACTGGAAAACAAGGTTTAAAATGGCAATAAATATGTATTTATCAGTAATTACCTTAAATGTCAATGGACTGAATGTTCCAATCAGGAGACATAGAGTGGCAGAATGGATAAAAAAACAAGATCCTCCAAAGGACTGGATAACAAAACAAGATACCTCCAAGGGACCGACCTTAGGGCAAAGGGCATATTTTACATACAAAGAAGAGCTTGTACCGATTCTTCTTTTTTTTTTTTTTTTTTTTTTATTTTCCCATTGTACAGCAAGGAGATCAAGTTATCCTTACATGTATACATTACAATTACATTTTTTTCCCCACCCTTTGTTCTGTTGCAACATGAGTATCTAGACAAAGTTCTCAGTGCTACTCAGCAGGATCTCCTTGTAAATCTATGGAATACTACTCAGCCATAAAAAAGAATGACATAATACCATTTGCAGCAACATGGATGGAACTAGAGAATCTCATACCAATTCTTCTTAAACTGTTATAAAAGATTGAAGAAGAAGGAACACTCCCAAAGACGTTCTATGAAGCCTGATACCAAAAACAAAGATCCTACAAAAAAAAGAAAATTATAGGCCAATATCTTTGACGAATATAAATACAAAAATTCTCAATAGAATTTTAGCCAACCAAATCCAACAACACATAAAAAATATCACACTCCATGACCAAGTGGGATTCATTCCAGGTTCACAAGGATGGTTCAACATGCACAAATCAATCAGTATAGTATACCTCATTAACAAAAGAAAAGTCAAAAACCACATGATCATTTTAATAGATTCAGAAAAAGCATCTGACAGAATTCAACATCCATTCATGATAAAAACTAAAGTGGATATAGAGGGAAAATATCTCAACATAATAAAAGCCATTTATGACAAACACACAGTGAATATAATACTCAATGGAGAAAAGCTGAAAAGCCATCCTGCTAAAATCTGGAATAAGACAAGGATGCCCACTCTCACCCACTTCTATTCAACATAGTATTGGACATTATAGCCACAGCAATCAGACAAACAAAAAATATAAAATGTATCCAAAGTGGAAAAGTTGGATAGGTAAAACTCACTATATGCAGATGACATGATACTATGTATAGAAAACCCTAAGAATTCCACACAAAAACTAATTGAACTGATCAACAAACTCAGCAAAGTAGCAGGATACGAGATTAACATTCAGAAATTGGACACATTTCTCTATATGAACAATGAAATATTAAAAAAGCAATATTAAAAATATATAAAATATTAAAAAAAACCTTTTAACGAGTCTGACTAGGAACCATGAGGTTGAGGGTTCGATCCCTGCCCTTGCTCAGTGGGTTAACGATCCGGCATTGCCGTGAGCTGTGGTGTAGGTTGCAGACGCGGCTCGGATCCCGCGTTGCTGTGGCTCTGGCGTAGGCTGGGGGCTACAGCTCTGATTCGACCCCTAGCCTGGGAACTTCCATATGCCGTGGGAGTGGCCCAAAGAAATAGCAAAAAAAGACAAAAAAAAAAAAATCAAAAATCAAAAACAGGCAAAAAAAGTTGTGAATCACTATTTTGTAACCCTGAAACTTATATAATATTGTACATCATCTATACTTCAATAAAAGATAAAATGAAATAAAAATTTCTAAAAAGTCAATTTAGCCAAATATACACACATCAGTCCAATCTATTATAGTCTATTAAAAATACAGTTTGACATGAATGTAATTGGATTTCTGAAAATCTCTTAGAAAACCTTAATTTTGTTCACATTTTCCAAGTGATCATTGACTGAATATGGATAATTTTGGAATTATTACCCAGAATTAAGTGAGTATAATACATGTGAAACAACTTCGATAACTGTCATGAGGTATGTATAATAAATACCTATCCTTAACAGGAGAGAGTATACAAAAATCAGAAAACTACATACTCATGAAATTTACTTATGTATTCTTTGTTTTAGATGACATGTTTACTAATTTTGTTTTTTAGGGTCGCACCTGCAACATATGGAATTTCCCAGGCTAGGGGTCAAATTAGAAGGCAGCTGCAAGCTGATGCCACAGCCACAGCAATGCCAGATCTGAACCGCATCCATTACCTACGCCATGGCAACACCACATCCTTTAACCCACTGAGTGAAGCCAGGGATTGAACCTGCATCCTCATGATTACTAATCAGATTCTTAACCTGCTGAACCACAGTGGGTTAAGAACTCCTACTAATGTTATTTTGAGAATGTTTAATCTATATAAGAGAAAGGAGGAAGAAAGTAGACCAGAAAAACATAATCTAAAGACTGCAGAAATTTCAGTGTTTAGCTTGTGAGCTTCCCATAAGTGATGAGATCAAGTGAAAGTTCTAGGAAACATTTCTAATGTTTTTCTGTTCTAAAGTCTACAGTACAAAATTTCAACAAAATTTATAAGATGCCCATAGTTATCTGAAAGAATGAAGAATGAAAACAGAAAGATTATAGTCCTTGATGTTTAGAATTAACATTCTAGATCGTCCTGTTACTCCTAGACAGAATGATTTGTGAAAAATGCACAAATGCATTTTTATCAGACAATACCCTCTTCCTAATTGCATTTACTATACAAATTAAGTTAAACTTGTACAATTATATAAAAATGCTTCCTTTTGGAGTTCCTTTCATGGCGCAGTGGTTAACGAATCCGACTAGGAACCATGAGGTTGCGGGTTCGGTCCCTGCCCTTGCTCAGTGGGTTAAAGGATCCGGCGTTGCCGTGAGCTGTGGTGTAGGTGGCAGACGCGGCTCCGATCCCACATTGCTGTGGCTCTGGCGTAGGCCAGTAGCTACAGCTCTGATTAGACCCCTAGCCTGGGAACCTCCATGTGCACGGGAGCGGCCCTAGAAAAGGCAAAAAGACAAAAAAAAAAAAAAAAAATGCTTCCTTTAAAAGAAAAATAAACACTATTATAATGGATGTGTATTCTACTTTGATAATCATTAAAACAAGGTAAATTGAGGACACGTAGAATAAAGTCTGGAGTATAACCTCAGGACTTCCTTGTTCGAGATGTATGCCATAATCATGTTACATTACAGTACATTACATTACTTAATTATTGAAAGCTCACTTGTACACAGAAATTTTGTTATCATTTGATATAAAAATCAAAACAAAGAAATAGGTTAGTATTTTAATCACTTGCCATTATCTAGCTATTCCAAGTTTTGATTCAGGAACTGTTTCCTAATGGCTGCTAAAACAATATAGGGAAGGAGGGCATGGTTTAGGGCTCTTTAAAAATTGGGCACAAACCAAAGTCCGAGTTAAATTTTAATAGAGATTAAGTAAAGGGACATGGCATAAAAGGAGGAAGCATAAGAAGTTCTTTGGAAAAGATGGATCTGAGTAGGGAAACTTGGAAGAGCTTAGAAATATATTAGAAGGAAGTTAGTGCCTGAGGCCATTATCTCAAAACAGGGAGATCAAGGAAATAATACAACTATTGGTATTTATCTTTTTCTCCTAGTTTTTTCCTTGGAGTTCATATATATAATACGAAACTGAATTCTTCATTTATTAGTGTTCTTCATTTACTTTTTTAATTATACATGAAACACAATTTTACTTTTGAAATAGAAAAAGCATATATAATTAAAATAATTATAATACATCTGTGGCAAAACTTCAACTACTAACATAATTTTATGCAACAAACCCACATCTCAAGTGCGCTCATACAGAATTAGTTTTAAAAATTAACTTTAAGACTTGTAGTTTGGGGAGTTCCTGTCATGGCTCAGTGGTTAACGAATCTGACTAGGAACCATGAGGTTGCAGGTTCGATCCCTGGCCTTGATCAGTGGGTTAAGGATCCGGCATTGCCATGTGCCATGGTGGAGGCCACAGATGTGGCTCGGATCCCGCATTGCTGTGGCTCTGGTGTAGGCCGGTAGCTACAGCTCTGATTGGACCCCTAGCCTGGGAACCTCCATATGCCGCGAGTGTGGCCCTAGAAAAGACAAAAAAAAAAAAAAAAAAAAAAAAAAGACTTGTAGTTTGTTACTAAACTGTAATTCAGAAAATACTACTTTCTAACAGCAGCACTCTGCCTAGATTGGCAAATTCCTCTTTTCTACCTATATCATTCTGCTTAATTTCTTTCAGACTTGTATCAAATAAGCATTCAGCCCACATAAATGAAAATAAGTATCATTATGGGGAAAATCATTTTGTCTAAATAATTTTGCCTCTACTTGCATGTGAAGAAACATATACTTGTATTTATGTTGAGAGAAAAACAGCTTGGCTCTCTTTCTTGTCTCCCCTGTTACTTGTCCCATTGATTAGGTTTGATAGTGTAAAGGTATATTTGGAGGAAAGGCACTGGTGTGATAATACTCAATTCTTATAAAGTGGCTCTGGAAAAGGATGAGAGAATTCTAAGAAAAAATAATTGTCTTAGTTTCCCAGAGGAAGAATCTGATATAGAGACTCTTGGCAGATCATTTGAGAGGAAGTGAGATAAGAATATCAGATAAGGTGCTCAGCAAAGATGTTGATGCAGTTAAGTCTGATATCGGCCAGAACCCACCCAGAAGCTGGAGCAAATTGACACCATGAAGTTGTCACACCTTGAGGGAAGGGCAGTTTGGCTTTTATACCCTCATCCCAGTCAGTTATTGAGCTGCATGCCCTGGAGGGGATAGGGTGGAGGCAGGGTGGGTTAAAGTCTCAGATATCTTTGAGTCCCAGATATCCCTTTGGATGGAAGTCAGTTCTTCTGAGAAGGTGGCATTTATGATTTATTAACAGCCAGAATTCAGAGGGCTGGGGATGGTGTGCCAGCCTATAAAAGGATTCTGGATGGGGTGCCAGCAACATCTACTACAGAGTGATAAATAATTGGAGTAGCAGGCAGAGATTGCTATTTGTCTGCCTATTCTTTACTAAGAGCATCCTAGTTTTGTTCAAGATGGCATTGAGGAAAACTGGAACACCACATTTTCCAGCCTTTTTTGTGTAGTCATATGACTAGTTCTGATGACTGCTATGGGGAAGGCAAAAGTTGCTTAATAGGGCTTCTCTCACAATTCCTCAAAAAGGGGGATGACTCAGCTGGAAGGCCCCTTTTTGCCTTATGCTTGTCCTGATTGTCCCTGCCTGGAACATGGATGTGATGTCTTGGAACAGCAGCAGCCATCTTTAGACTAGAGGTAGTCTTTCTCATGGAGGCCAGCAGTAAGGATGACAGAAGGAAAGGGTCCTAGGCTGCTTGTTACTGTGGAGTTGCTGTCCCTTTCTGGGTTGTCTCTCAGAACTGTTTCTGACATTAAGAGGAAAATTCAACCCAATTTTACTTAAGCAATTGTTTTTAAATGCCCTCTTACTGGTAGATGAACAAAGCACCTCAGTTTTTCATCTGAATTTTGAAAGGTATATTAATAAGAGCTAGTAATAGCAGTATTATTTACAGTGGTCAAGATATGGAAGCAACCTAAGTGTCCACTGACAGGTGAATAAGATGATAAAGAAGATGTATGTGTATATATAAATACAAACAATGGAATATTACTCAGATATTAAAAAAGAATGAAATTTTGCCATTTGCAACAACATGGATGGACTTGGAGCGTGTTATGCTAAGTGAAATAAGTTAGAAAAAGACAAATGATACATCACTTACATGTAGAATCTAAAAAATAAAAACAAACTAGTGAATATAACAAAAAAGAAAAGGCTCACAGATATAGAGACCAAACTAGTGGTTACCAATGGAGAGAAGGAAAAGGGAAGGGGCAAAATATTGGTAGGGGATTAAGAGGTATAAAGTATTATGTATAAAAAATAAGCTACAAGGATACATTGTACAACATAGGTAATATAGCCAATATTTTACAATAATAGATGGAATATAACCTTTAAAATTATATCACTCTGATTTACACCAGTAACTTATATTATACATCAAATATATATCATTGAAAAAATTAATGAGAAATATTTGAGCAGGATTAATGTAAATGCTTTTTCAGAAATGTTAAGCATATTACTTTATATAAAATAGACCATGTACCCTAAAGATACTTTTTTCATGTTTTGCTTTTCCTGGGAAAAGTAAGACTACTGGGCTGTCAGTTCCTGGAAGATAGTACTTACATGTATTTTCTTTCTATCCTCAGTGTCTGAGCCTAGCACTTGGTATACAATAAATATATGATGAATAATTGATATTCTAAGTTGACTATAGTTTTTCATTTAATTTCTGAAATCTTTCTGGCTCCTTATTATTTGGATATTTTTTTTCTTTTAATGGCTGCACCTGTAGCATATGTAAGTTCGTGGGCCAGAAATAGAATTAGAGCTGCAGCTAGGGCCTATGCCACAGCCACAGCAACACTGGATCCTAGCCACATCTGTGACCTATGCCACAGCTTATGGCAATGGCAAATCCTTAACCCACTGAGCCACAATGGAAACTCCTTGCATTTTAAAATAATCTTACATTCCAAAACTTATTTATTGCAGAAGGCAATAGAACTATGTTTACTTAATGATTCACATCTGGATGAAATCATCTAATGTTTCCAAATGTTAAAAAAAAAATGTACCTATAGTGACAATTTTCTTTTCTTACTTGGTCTTCTGATGTTATACTGTTATGCTGGTTTATTTTAAAGCAAGGGTAGTTTCTTTCTAAAGAACTCTGAATGTGTGATGGAATGATACTGAATTGAAATAGCACTTTTGAATGCTACCATTATCAGATGCAAAACTACCAAATTCACTTTTTTTTGTTGTTGTTGTCTTTTTAGGGCCGCACCCACAGCGTATGGAGGTTCCCAGGCTAGGGGTCCAATTGGAGCTACATCTGCCAGCCACGGCCACAGCCACACGGGATCTGAGCCTCGTCTGCAACCTACACCACAGCTCACAGCAAAGCCAGATCCTTAACCCACTGAGCAAGGCCAGGGATCGAACCCATGTGTTCATAGATACTAGTTGGGTTCATTAAGCCACTGAGCTATGATGGGAACTTCTCAGTTGTTTTTTTCTTAATGCTCAGCTCTAGATCAAATTCCACTTCAGCAGATGTTCTTTGCCCCTTTGAGGCTGAGTAACTTTTCACTGAGCAGAACTTCCTCATAATGCCAATGTTAGGAAATAGCACTGATGTCTCTTCTTCTCATTTACCAGGTTTATTAGGCTTTTATTATATGTAATCCTTGTGTCAGGGACAAGTTTCAACCTCCCTTGTTACATAGCAAAAAATTCATATGAGTACAACAGGGTTTTATGCTAGCATAAAGATTTTTGGAGCGCAAAGGGGAAACTAAAGTCACTTTCAACACTGGGCAAGTTAAGAAATGTTAGGGCAAGGCTACACATTCCATTAGTCTGCCCTGCCCTGTTTGGGGCAAACCCAACATGAATCAGTATTTAAAGTAGGCTAGGATGGCATAAATCAAAACTCTAGTTCATAATGGAATTTACAAGAAGAACCATTGCGAAGCCACTACTGATGACACTCATTTGTGTTGAAACAGGCCACCTCAAGAAGGCCACTGTATCAGAAAGTTTTATTATGACTGATTTACACACATTTTAACCAACTTTGCTTTGAAAAAGTTCTGATTGCAGGTTACCTTGGGTGATTGTATAATTTATGCTCTATACCAGAACACATTTTAATTTTAAGGGGGTATTATTACACTGCTGAAACAGGTATAAGCTGGAACTCCTCAGGCAAGCAGAGGCCTCAGGTCACCCTAAATGCACAGTAGTTTGGTGTGTATAATAAGAAATAAAAACAATACACAAGGTGATCCATGGTGAGGTGACAGGAAATGTGAAAAAAAAATAAATAAAATGCCTTCAGTTATTACTAACGAAGGAATCTCTTCACATTAAGGAGGACCTGTCAGGTTTGAAGGATATGTAAAACTCAGAAATCTGGCAAAAATTTGGTTGATCATTTTTAGATTATATCTTCTTTGAAATGGGAAGGAGATGAAAAAGTATAAAGAGTATTTGTCATTTTCATTTGAAAATGACTTTACAGTTCATATTATTTCCTAAAGAGTGAAGTTTCTTTTGGTGGGCCAAGCAGGTATTCAACATAAAACAAGATATTTCCTAAAGAGGTACAAATCCAGTTTTGCATTTGCACCTTTTCTTAAGCATATCAGTTTGTCCTCTGAAATTTACTCACCTGGTGGGAATTTGTGACAAAGTGAGGGAAACTCACAAAGAAAGGTGAGGAGCAATAAACATAGCATCTGTTAGTATTGTTTTTCTACCTCAAACCTGAAACTTGAAAAAGGATCAAAATTTCAAGGTTCAAGGAGGGCTCCAGAGGCCCCTCTGAGGCAAATTCTGGTTAAAGCTGCATTTGTCTAACTTGGAAAAGCAATAGTAGTCATGTGCTTTGTGTCTTGTTTTAACTGGAACTTTTCCATACATTCCAACTGTCCTGTTTATGAGGCACACTCCCTTTTCATAAAAGCCAAAATATTCACCGGTTTCCCACTCTTTTTCTCTAAATAATGTTTTTAATCGAACACACTGGAGTTCCAGGGGCTCTTCCTATTTTCCTCTCCAGCTTTTAGCAGGTGTGAATTTCCTTCCTCCTACCTAAAAAGAAAAAAAAAATCACAGTGCTATTCATGTCAAAATCTCAAATGCCACAGTTAAGGAGGTAAAAAAAGTGCCCCAGGATAGTAGGAATACATTTTGTCATTATATCTTTTAAATTTGAAGTCAAGTTGCAGGTTTGCACTTGATGAGGACAGCAAAGAAACACCTTATATTGTAAAGAATTTTGTTCTAAGTAAAAAAATAAATAAAAACTCAAAGTGAAATTTAGTTCATTCAGCATTTGGTTTTCTTGCAGGTACATTTCAAAGACCCAAAAGGTATGTGTAGTTGACTCTGCCACTTGAAAATCAAATATATATATATGTGTGTGTGTGTGAGTGTGCACTATGATAAAACTGGAGGGAAAAAAACCCTAAATATTTATTAAGTGATTACTCTCTTTTGGGCCCTGTCCTAAGCACTTTATATGTATTATCTCTCTTAAAATGTATAGAGCCCTATGAGGAAAGCACTACTATGCCCCCCCCTTTTTTTGTCTTTTTGCTATTTCTTGGGCCGCTCCCACAGCATATGGGGGTTCCCAGGCTAGGGGTTGAATCAGAGCTGTAGCCCCTAGCCTACACCAGAGCCACAGCAACGCGGGATCCGAACCACATCTGCAATGTACACCACAGCTCACGGCAACGCCGGAGCGTTAACCCACTGAGCAAGGGCAGGGACCAAACCCGCAACCTCATCGTTCCTAGTCGGATTCGTTAACCACTGAGCCACGACAGGAACTCACTACTATGCCCATTTTAAAGATGAGGAACTAACTAAAACTTAGGCAAAGTCTCTACTTAGTCACATAGCTAGTAAGCACAGGGACCAAGCTGGAACCCAGTTCTGACTGCAGAGACTCTTTTCTTAAACACTGTCCTATATGGAATAGAGAATAACAGAAAGACAGTTACACCAAAATATGATTTAAAACCCTTGCTAATTAGTACTATTATTAGTACTATTATTAGTCTTACATGATGATAATAATATGTCATGTAGCTGAAGAAAATTCTTTCATATTCGTAATATGTCATTACTTTTCCTATCATCAGTCGTACTCTAGAGATGAGGATGTTAGATTCTCCCCAGTAGGATTATTTTGTGTCCTCAGTGCCAGAGACATCCCTAAGTACTTCAGTGCCCTTTTCAAAATTCGTTTTATTTTTATTCATTTTATGTGCAAGGAAACTTTGAGTTTTAACACCAAAGCCCCAACCTGAATGTCTTAGCAAGTGCTTGAATCAGATTGGTTGGCACTTTTTCAACAAGGGAGAGAGTTTCTCCTTTTACAACTGTGTTTCCCCAATCTCTTGCCAGGGGACAGTTCTGGGCTACATGCTAATTAGGCAGAAGCACTTGAAATGGTGTTTGCAGTTACAGTTTCCATTCGTGAATTTCCAGTTCTGCCCTGGAAGCCAAATCTGGAACAGGGAAGCAGGCAACTTGTTCTTGTACTAACCGCCTATTCTCTGACCTCAGCTTCATAATGTAACTTTGCTGAGGTTTTGCTTCTTTGCTGATGAAGTAGGGAAAATGCTCCTCCTCTTTGAGTGTATTTTGTATTCATCCACTGACTAGTGAAAACACTAAAAAGTAGAATATGAATTAAAATGACATGATAGGTGGAAAACTTTTGCTTTATAACATATACAATCCTATGGGGACATTTTAAGATACAATTTATAATATGGAAGATGTATTTTTAAGGTTATTCAAAACCATATATGTTAGATATATCAGTTACTCATTAAGGTGGTACCTGTAATACAGAATCATTCATTGTTTTATGTTTTAACCTTATCAGCAAAGAAGCATAAGCAAACTTGCTGGGATGGAGGTGTTATGCATATTTATAGTATTATTTTCACAGTTCTATACATCTGTCAAAAATCAATCAACGCTTTAAATGATCTAAATTTTATCATCAGCATTGTAAATTACCTTTGATAGAGTAACAAGATAAAGGACAGTCAGAGCACAGTGAGGAAATATATTCTATTCCTTTCTTGAAAGTGTATAAAAATAATAAATTACTTTATGTAGTTTTTTAAAAGTAGGCCAATTAACACATTATATAAACCTTCTGACTTACATATGAATTTGTGGCTAATTAACATCATTTATCCCAACACTATGTTTACCTGGTTTATATAACTTCTATTCAGATCAAAGTATAATTTTTTTTTTTTTTTTTTTTTTTTTTTTGTATTTTTAGGGCTGCACCCACGGCATATGGAAGTTCCCAGGCTAGGGGTCTAAGCAGAGCTGCAGCTGGTGGCCTGTACCACAGCCACAGCAACATAGGATCTGGGCCATGTCTGCAATCTACACCACAGCTCATGGTATCACCAGAACCTTAAGCCATTGAGTGGGGCCAGGGATCAAACCTGCATCCTCATGGATACTAGTCGGGTTCATTACTGCTGAGCCACAATGGGAACTCCAATGGGTAAATTATTTTAATGTTTATTCAAATAGACTGAGCTCAACTATGAGATGATAAAATTTTTTTCAAATTCAAACTTTTATATTCTGCTTGTAATTTCTTGCACACTTTCAGCTGCATGAAAAATTGAAAGGAACATGTAGTAATACAAAGTGTAAGATTAAATATCTTAGTAATTAGTACTAAATAAGCAGTAATACTAATATAGTTTGAGGTACACATTTATAATATATTTTATATTCCATTCTCTACAGTAAAAATCTTTTCTATCCTCATGTCAAAGATGATTCTAAATACTTCAGTGTCTCTCTCTTTTTTTTTTTTTTTTTTTTGTCTTTTTGCCTTTTCTTGAGCCACTCCCGTGGCATATGGAGGTTCCCAGGCTAGGGGTCGAATCAGAGCTGTAGCCACCAGCCTACGCCAGAGCCACAGCAACGTGGGATCCGAGCCACGTCTGCGACCCACACTACAGCTCATGGCAACGCTGGATCGTTAACCCACTGAGCAAGGCCAGGGATTGAACCTGCAACCTCATGGTTCCTAGTCGGATCCTTTAACCACTGAGCCACAACGGGAACTCCAATACTTCAGTGTCTCTTATAAAATTCATTTTACTTTTAGACTCAGGCAAAGGAAATTCTGAATTATAATTTTAAAATTTTCACCTAACTCTATCTTATAGGATAGAAATTTAATCTTCTATAATACTTATATTACCTAAACTATTTTAACTGATTGCCCAGTTTACTTCCATTGGCTGGAATTTGACTAGGTACTTCTTTATACATATATGTCAGTGATCAGTGCTTTACCTCATAGTCTTTAGTGCTGTACTTCTTAAGGAGAAGGATATTCTCTTACAAAACCACCACAGAGTTTGTTTTATATTGGACAGGGCATTTTATATTGATACTATATCATGAACTATCTATAGTCCATATTATCCAATGAAATTCTTATTCCATAGTCTCCATATTTCCTAAAATAGTCCAACTATTGATTCCCCTTCATAAAAACTCAGCTTTATTACAGTTTAGCATTCTTTGGGTAAATCTCCAACCTTTGCTTTATCTTCTTGCTCTCACTGTCTGTATGTAGGGTTCTCCCTCCATTCCCACCTCCCTCCCTCCCAGATATATCAACCTCTAATTTTGTAAAGTTCACAGCTCTTATTTAATATGCTGCTCCCAATCGTTATCATCACCAGACACTTTTCTCACTTTTACAATGCATTCATTCATTATCTTGCTTATGATTTTTAGCTTTACCCAATTCTATGAAATCACCCAAATCACCCTCACATTTCACCACCTCCACATTAGAGTTGTTGAGAATCCCTGGGGCCAGGAACTACAGCAGGAAATTCTCATGAGCTAATGGGGCCACTGGATCATGAAACCATGAAAGAGTTCTTAGGCCCAGGGTCCAAAGAGAAGCAGGATAAATAAAAAATTCAAGAGGAGTGAGAGAATGAGACAGAAGGCAGGCTCCTGAGCCAAGAATTTTAAATATGAAATTGAAAACAAACAAGTACTGTTTATGCATCCTAAGCAACAACTTATATCTTAGCATCTGAAGTTGGCTTTATGGGGCATTGTTTCTTCCAGATTTCTCTCTCACCTAACCCCTAGGCCTTGCTTTTGTTCATCTCTTACTGACTTTTTATCATAGTTTCTCACATTCATTATTCCATTTCTTTCTCTTCAAATCTCCAAACCCTTCTGTTAAGTCCTCATACTTAGATATGACCCAGTCTCACCTTCATGTTACCTAGCACATCTAAATAACTTTTTATAAAAACCCAAATTTGTTTTTGTTATCTTTTCAGAGGAAGAAGAGTTTCGTACTTGCCAAGATTATTTCACCATCTAGTGAACTGCTCCCTCAAAGACAAACAATAATTTCCTAATTATATCCAGCAATTAGCATTTAACAATGTTTAAATTGTCCTCCACCTTTTATCAGTGAGTGGGCACTCTATCACTTCTCCCATTGCCACAGTTTATTCTCTTTATATGTCTTTGCCTCTTTTTACATCTCTCTAAACTCTTTACCTTGATGGCTTCATGAACTAACATGACTTTAAGTCTCATCTGCTTGCACATGACCACCAAATTAGTACCTGCAGCTCTAAACTTTCATGAAAGTTTCTGTCTTGAATTTTCAACAATCTGCTAGACATCCCACATAGATTCCTACTGGAAGCTGCAAGTCTCAAATAAAACTCATTTTTGCATCTACCAGTAGCTCTTCCTGACTTGACTGACCTATTTCTGTTAATTACAATATTTTCCTCATTATTGTGCTTTAAATCTTTTTGGTCAATCATGACTCCTCCCTCTGCCATACTCCCAACAACCTATCAGTCACCAAGACTTCTTACTTTTACTTTAATATCTTTAGCATTCATCTCTCTCTTAGTGGACTTCAGCCTGGTTTAAACTCTCATTATTTATCATTTGCTTTCTTGTTAAGAATTTTCTCACAATCTTTTACCTTGGGTATCTACCACTGAAATTCATTATCCATTTGTTCCTCAGTATGTCCAGGGGATTGGTTCGAGGACTCCTCCATACCAAAATTAATGCTCAAGTCCCTTATAGTATTTGCATATAACTTACACATATCCTTCCATATACTTTAAATCATATCCAAATTACCTATGATATTTAATGCAATGTTAATTCTTTGTAAATATTTTTAAATGCAATGTAAACATTATGAAAATAGTTGCTGGCATGTGGCAAATTTGAGTTTTTCTTTTGGAACTTCCTGGAATTTTTTTTTTTCAGAGTATTTTCAATCCATGGTTGAATCCATGAACGTTAAACCCTCAAATATGGGTTATTGCCTACCCTACGGAATAATCAAATAAAAAATTTTCAATGATTTCTCACTACCTGAGTAGTAAAGTTCAAATAAATTCACCTGTGTATAAGTTGACATGTCTTAATCAATATGTATGCCTCCTCTCTCTGCTTGCAGAGTCATCCTGGGCATTTTTTCTCTGTTACAGTCCTTCCAGTCCTTCAGAATCCAATTTAGACAGTTATCTTACTTTTATGTCTCTTCCTTCCTGTCCCCTTCAGGTATTTCTCATCTTACTACTTTTGAGTCCTTATAGAATTTGCATTGTGATCCTTACATTCTGCACTGAATTATAGTTATTTGTATCTGTGTTATTTGTGGGTTTTTTGTTTATTTAGTTAATTGCATTTTATGTAAGTGTGTATAATTTACATATTACACATTTGTAAATATATTTACCAAGAAGCAGATTCTTCCAGGGAGGAGATGATTTAGGTAATTTGGAAAGTCTTCACTAAACCCTTTCATTTGCAAAGCACTGTTGGTTTATACCACCTTTAGGCATAATTCTCAGGTATTGTATACCTCCTCAGACAATCAGCTCCATCCAGGGTCAAGGGTATCCAAAGGCATCCTGCCAAAATTCCATTTCCCACTTGGTAGGATATTGAAGTACAGTGAGCACTCTAACACCAGAACTAAGTCAGGCTTCCTCAGACATTTCTCTTCCTTCCATAGAATGAAGAGCAAGTCTCAGAACCTCCCCCTCCCCCTCACCACTCATCTTCATCACCACTATCTACCTTGAGTTCACAAAGACTACTCTTACTTACCCCTGTTCCTGTCAGTCCCTACAAAGAGTCTAAGACTTGCAAGTGCCCCTCTGATCTTTCATAGGCTCTACATAGTCTTTCTTCTTCTTTCATCTGCACTCTTTTACAATTCCAGAAATCCTCTTCTTGTCCTCTCCAAAAGTCTTAGTCTCTTTCCAGAATTCCTGTATGTCAGTCTCTTCTATGAATTTTCCCATTCCTTCTTGCTCTAATGAAACCTGCATCACCTCTGAGGATGCAGCTTCTCTTGCTTACCTCATGAGTAATGGCTTTTTCTCCTACAACCCTCATACTGGGCCTGGAGGCAGATAGCTGCCTCCTTAGATCTTATTGCCATTTCCAGGGCATTCTCCCTCCCTCACCCCTAACCTCTTCTGGCTTTGACAGTCTTAACTAAGTTATATCACACAGAACCCTGCATTACTCCAGGGTGATAACTTCTCATTTCTAGAGGATATTTACTCCCTGCCTCTTATCATACTCTCCAACATTCCTATTTCAGTTCTTGGCCTTTTCAGTATAAATGCATAATATCTTTGCAGTAGATGCCCCACTTCCTTGTCTTCTTCTCCCAATTATTTTGTCTTCCACTGATTTAGCTACTTGCTAAAGCCATGGTCATAGCTTTAGACCATGTAACTACCAATAGCTGTAACCCTCTACAACCCCAATATTCCCCATATTACTTCCTCTGACCACCACCTCCTGTCTTTCAATTTCACTCACTCTTTCCAGGATCCTGACACCAACAATCTGCCACCTCCAATCTTTCCATCCTCCCATATACTTCACATCTCTTACATCTTTTGATAGCCTCTCTTTTTTCAATCCCTTCTTCTAATTATCCACAAGGCTACCTCTCTCATAGCCTTCAAGATTTTGCTCAAACATCCCCTTTCTTAATGAGGTCTAGCCTGTCTAATCCATTTAAAAATGGCAACTCCTGCCTAAACCCTAATCCTGCTCTGTGAACATACTATCTAATGGGAGATAGTATGTTCATATAGCATGTTTCCTCTCCTCCTCCCCCTCCCTCTCCCTGACTTGGTGTGTTTACTTCTGCATCCTTTAGTTACCTTTCTCCCAGTGCCCAGTGCTGTCCCTTTCTCTCAGTCAACTCTGGAAGCTAGCTCAGGAGTCTTCCCATTGGGGAAGATCTATCCTGCTACTGCACTTATTCTCTGTGACCACTCTGCACTGCTCCCCAAGAGACACACGAAACATTCTTTTCTTTTTTGGGGCAAGTTGTCTCTGAATCTTGCCACTTTGATATCCCCACTCTACTCATTCAATAAATTAATCCTTATATTTCTGTTCGTCCTGTTTAACTAGCATTGAGTTTCTGCTAATAGCTAAGAATGCCAATAGCTAAAGACAGTACAAGAAATAATGTATACCTTTAGGGTAAGGACTCTATAACCTGGATTTGCTTTATGTTGATGCATTTTATGATGGTTTCTAAGAATACACTGTGCCTAAAAAGCTGAAATGTATGTATAGTAAAATCTTAGTAGCTGAAACCTTAAGTTAATCAAGGCTTTTCACTTTAATTCTCTGCTAAAGCATAGGAAAATTTAAAATTTAAGTATTAATATTTAAAAGGGATTTTGAAGTTCGGTCTTGGCATCAGAACATGCTTGACCTATATCCTGTCTACTTCAGAAGAAGTCTAAAGCCCTACAATGCTAATGACCCAGACCACCCACCTCAGCCCCACATCACTGTTTTGTGTCATGTACTCACAGTTCCCAAAGCTCAGCTATCCTTTTAACATGGTATTTTATTTCTCCATACCCACAGCAGCTAGTACAATCCAAAATGTTTTGAGTAGGTACTCAAATAATATATTTTGATTTATTGACTGACTGATAACTGTGAAGCTTTCCTCAAATCTCAGAGTCTGAGAAACATACTTACCAAGACAGGAAAGTTTACCAATATGTCTTTAAAAGATTTTTAAAAGAAAGTATCAAAATATGAATGTCCTTGGATTTCATTAATTAAGATACCACCTTTCACATGGACTCTGGCACCCCAGAGTTTTACTGTAACTTTCTCACCTTCTCATGGGCAACACTGTTCCTATTATTAAAAGATTTCTTAAGTATAAAGAAGAGAATGGGCAAAGATTTGGTCAAAAGAGGAAAGGACATTATCATCTGAAAATTCCACTTCTGAAGGAATTTGATGGCATTCATCCATTCATGAATTATTTGGTAATTGTTTAATACCTACTCTAACTATAGCATTGTACAGGGGCTTAAGAATAGGGTATGCACCTTGCAGAGCTTACAGAATGATAGAAAAAACTGACAGATGACATAACCTTAACAAGTGTGCTGTGCAAAGAACAGGATGGGTGCTATGGCAGCAGATGACAAGGAGAAGCTAAGAAAACTTCCTTGAGCAATTTTCCAGGTCCTTTTATTACACAACTGAATTTCTATTCTGTCTGGTTTCTAAATACATGCTGTCTGTTAGACATCACACAGTATTGGTTAAGTTGCTACTAAGAGTCAGCCCATTCAGCTGGGTCAGTTAAATCTGGCAAAACAGCAGCAACCATTCAGAAAAATGAAATCATCCTCCAACATCCAACACCCCAGGTCTAATCCCTGAACTCCTCTGTTTTCTACTCAGCTTCCCCTTGAATCTCAGAAATCTTTTGTCTTCCAGAACTTATCTACCCTTTTAAAGTTCAACATTTCTGCTAAAGATTCCCAAGCTCCCTTCTTAAATAGATAAACATATGATTATTTTTGAATGGTAAATAGGAGCCGCTTCCTCACCATGACCAAGGCTCTTGCATGCCTGTCAGACCCATTCTGCTGATCAATGGAGTGCAGAGATATGTCAGTTTATCCACCCCTTCTGACCTGGAACGTTCTGCCTTATTCCAAAGTAAATGACAACCACTCTAAACATTGTTCCTAGGTTTCTGTGCTCTCACATGCATGTGTACCTGTGGCTATCGATTTCTTGCCTCCTGAACAACCCTGAAGCACCCACATTTCTACCACATTTCACCTTTACATACAGCATTTGAAAAAGGAGATGAAATAAAATGCCTTTTCCCACATATGTCATTTCTGAAACATATAAACTGTTACATATGTATTTTTTCTTTTTTCCCATTTTTTATTTTTTATTGAATTACAGTGTGATAGTTTCTGCTATACAACAAGGTGATTCAGTTACACATATAGACACAGCCATTCCTTTTCAGATTCTTTTCCTGTATAGGTTATCACAGAATATTGGATAGAGTTCCCCGTGCTATAGAGCAGGTCCACATTGACCATCCATTCCATATACCATGGAGTGCATATGCCAGTCTCAACATTATTGATAATATCCTCTCAGATTTTTAATTCCCTGCCAGTCTCCTGGACGGAGGAGGTCACTGTATATCTGGGTAACATCCAACAAGTCTGCTTTATATAACCAACTAATTTGGACCGTCCTAGGCCACTTGCTATACAGCATCCCCAAAGGCTTATTAGAAAGGTGAGATTGTGCTACTAAGGGTAAAGTACTTGGGAACCGAAATTCCTCATAGGTAATTCATATATAAGAGTGCCACTATGCTGAAGAGGTGGGTTTCCAAAGTATACATAATTCCATATTTCTTGAGATTTTCTGGGCGTTTTAGTTCCCTGCTTGTCAGTAAAAACCCCTAACAAATATCCTAAAGAGGACTGACAAGCTAGTAGGTCCTCCACCACTATAACAGCTCCATTGAACTCAAAGGCCCCATGCTGGAGTACTTTGGAGCTTGAATTATTTAACATAGAACTAGAAGCATCTACAGGCTTACTTCATTTTATTGTGCTTCACTTTATTTCACTATGTAGATATTGTGTTTTTGCAAACTGAGGGCTTGTGATAACCCTGAATCAAGTCCATTGACACCATTTTCCCAACAGTATTTGCTCAATTCATGTCTCAGTGAAACATTTTGGTAATTCTCACAGTATTTCTAACTTTTTTATTATTACTATATTTATTATGATGATCTGTGATCTATGATCTTTGATGTTATTATTGTAATTGTTTTGGAGCACCATAAATAATGCTCATTCAAAACAAAAAATTTGATAAATATTTAGTGTGTTCTCATTGCTTCACTGACATGCCTTCCCGCATCTTTCTCTCTCTCTTTCCTTGGGCCTCCCTATTCCTGAGACAAAAAAAAAAAAAAAAAAATTGAAATTAGGCCAGTTAATAACCCTACAGTGGCCTCTAAGCATTCAGTGAAGGAAGAGCCCATATCTCTGATTTTAAACCAAAAGCCAGAAATGACTAAGTTTAGTGACAAAAGCATGCTAAAAGCTGAGACAGGCTGAAAGCTAGGCCTCTTGGGCCAAACAGTTAGCTAAATTGTAAATGAAAAGGAAAAGCTCTTGAAGGAAATTAAAAATGCCACTCCCATGAAGATGCAAATGATAGGAAAGCAAACAGGCTTACTGCTGATAGGAAGAAAGTTTAAGTGGCTGGATAGAAGATTAAATCAGCCACAACATTCCCTTAAGCCAAAACCCAATCTAGAGCAAGGCCTTGATGCTGTTCAGTTCTGTAAAGAGGTGAAGAAGCTGCCGAAGAAGAGTTTGAAGCTAGCAGACCTTGGTTCATGAGGTTTAAGGAAAAGACACAGTCTCCATAAAATTAAAGTGCAAGGTGAAACAGCACGTGCCCATGTAGAAGCTGCAGCAAATTATTCAGAAGTTGATCTAACAACACATTTTCACTTTTCAGTATAGACAAAACAGCCTTATATTAAAAGAAAATATTATCTAGGACTTTCTTGACTAGAGAGGAAAAGTCAATGCTGGGCTCCAGAGCTTCAAAGGACAAGCTTATTCTCTTGTTAGGGGCTAATGTAGCTGGTGACTTTAAGTTGAAGCCTGTACTCATTTACCATTATGAAAATCCTAGGGCTCTTAAAAATTTTGCTCAATCTACTCTGCTGATGCTCTGTAAAAGGAATAGCAAAGCCTGGATGATGGGCACATCTGTTCTCAACATGGTTTACTGATATTTTAAGCCTACTATTGAGACCTACTTCTCAGAAAAAAAAAAGCTTCTGTTCAAAATACTATTGCTCATTAGCAGTGCACCTGGCCATCCAAGGATTTTGAGGAGATGGATAATAAAATTAATTTGTTTTCATGCCTGCTAACACAAGATCATTCTGCAGCCCATGGATGAAGGAGTAAGTTCATCTTTCAAGTTTTATTTAAGAAATACACTTCATAAGGCTGTAGCTGCCATAGATAGTGATTCCTCTCAAGGATCTGGACAAAGTTAATTGAAAACCTGGAAAGGATTCACCATTCTAGATTCCATTAAAACATTTTTGATTCATGGGAAGAGGTAAAAATATAAATATTAACAGGAGATTGGAAGAAATTGATTCCAACCTTCATGAATAACTTTGAGGGATTTAAGACTTCAGTAAAGGGGGTAACTGCAGATGTGGTGGAAATAGCAAGAGAACCAGAATTAAAAGCGGAGCCTGAATATGTGACTGAATTGCTGTAATCTCATGATAAAACTTGAATGGATGAAGAGTTGCTTCTTATGCATAAGCAAAGAAATTAGTTTCTTGAGATAGAATCTACTACCAGTGAAGATGCCATGAAAATTGTTAACATGACAAAAAAGGACTTATCTTACATAAACTTAGTTGATAAAGAAGCAGCAGGGTTTGAGAGGATTGACTCCAATTCTGAAAGTAGTTCTACTGTGGGTAGACACTCGGTATGTTATAGAGAAATCTTTCATGAAAGGAAGAGTCAGTGGATGCATCAAACTTTACTGTTGTCTTAATTTTAAGAAATTGCCACAACCACTCTGACCTAACTACTACCTCGATCAGTCAGCAGACATGAACATGCAGGCAAGACTCTCCATAAGCAAAAATACTATCACTCACTGAAGGCTCAGATAATGGTTAGCATTTTTCAGCAAAAAAGTATTTTTAATTAATATATGGACATTATTTTTTAGATATAATGTTTTTGCATACTTAATAATCTACAAGATAGTTAAAAATAACTACTTTTATATACACTGAGAAATCAAAAAACTCATGTGACTTACTTTACTGTTTTGTTGTAGTTTTCTGGAATCAAATCCAAACTATCTCCAAGGTATGCATGTATGTAATTTAGTAAAAGGGCCAACAGAAACCCAGTTCTGTACATGGGTTTTTTCCTTAAAAAATTAAGCCCAAAGGATTTGATGGGTGCCCAATGTAGGAGAAAAAAAAATCCCATGCCATCTGGAAAGTTTTCTCAAGAAGTTTACCCTGTAGGGAAGCAGGGTGTAACATGTAACATCCATTTATAGGTCTAATCGGCCAAATATTTCTGCATTGTAAAGTAATTCAATCAGCAGCAACACTTATCTTTTTTTTTTTTAAATTTAAAAATCAAACACATCTGTAAGAGGCAGAATTGTCCAAAAAACCCTGATACCTGACTTTTGATAATGCCCATAAATTAATCTCCACCCCCAACAAGTCTCACCAGATAATCTACCCTTCAACCCTGTTCTCAGAGTAGTGACCTCTGGCATCATTGCTACGCTAAACTCCAAGTAGTCAAGCTGTGCTGTGTTGCCTTCAGTGGGGCACAGGCAGATACTCAGGACACCACACGCCTTTTAATACCCCATTTTAGTCCCACCAGATGTCACTGAGCATTATGGGACACTGAAGTCTTCAAGAGGCATCAAACAAGCTATATCCTCTGATCTAAAGACTGGTACTAATTACATTTAGTCCTTGTGTTTCCATTACCAATCTCGAGGGTTTTGCACTGTGATTATATACATTAGCCTTCACCTTAGAGCTCTGGATCTAGATGGTTGTGGTTGAAACACTTATCAAAAGGGATGTTTTAAACCAAAATTCAGGATGCCTGAAACTGACTCCCTTCTTGAGTGTATTTTTCAGTGTTACCATCTTCCAGATAAATTCTCTTGGAACTAAAGCCTCATGTATCATTTCTAGAGGGTTTTCTTTTGCAAATTTTGGGTTACTTGCCTTCAATTCACCATAAAAATCCAAACCAAATGCACAAAAGACAATAGAGTGATACCTTGAGATGTATGCCTCATGTTGAGAAAGAGACCAGCTAGGTAATTTTCCTGCCAATAATACAGTTCTGCTACAATGAGTTCTTTGTTTTCAACTAGAACAGCCAGTTCTACAGCAATTTCTGCACACCCCGAAACTTCCCTGTGTCCTTTGTTCTACTGCAATCAAAGAATACCTTACTCCATTAAGCATAGCCAGTGTGGCCTCCTAACCTGACTTAAACAGGCAATTTAAAAAGACATTCCCTAGTCTGGCGTTCCTGAAGGTACTTCCTTAATGTCCTGTAGAATTCTGAATTTTTCTTTTAAATATTTTCTTCATTTGAACTCAGAATATTCTAAAGCCCCTTTGGAGTATAGTGGTATCCCTTATTCCATAAGGATAAAGCTTTCCACCCAGTTCTTTTCCCTACCCAGGACTTGCAGCAGTTACTGGGGAATTATACTGAATATATGGCCCCACTGAAATCAGGAAAAATGGTTGTACTTTCGAAAATGTTTGTGGTTCAACCTCAAGGATAGGGCCCTATTACCCTTTATATAATTGGATCAACAGTACCTTGACTGTAGCAAAATTGGCACATCTTGAAATATTAACTCTTTTATCTTAAAAGGAAACTGGGTCCAAAACATCAAAACATCCATAACCAAAAGCTATTGCACACCTCACATACTTAACAAATATTTGGCACATATCTTCAAAGCTGACATATTTCTAGTCTTTCAGTCTCCTGTCTTTCTTACTGGCCTTTCCTTCTGCTTTCAAAGTCAGTCTTTCCCATGGACTTTACCTTGAACTAACCTTTGATTGCTACTCTGGTTCCTCACTCTGCTTATCTGTGGAATGTGATTTTTTGGGCAATTCTCTAGAATAATCAAACAGTACCAATACTGATCTGCAGTGGCAACAGACTCTAGCTTTGACAAATGTAACAGTATTTATTAAGACAACAAAACAACAACAAAAACATTTGGGAAAGAGAGTAATACATCTTCAAAACAAGTATAGAAATGATAGTTGGCTCAATGATAAGGTCAGCATGCAAGGCCACTTTGTAAGATTTTATATACTGTTTTAAAATGAACTTCCAGGAGTTCCCACTGTGGCTTGGTAGGTTAAGGACCCAATGTTGTCTCTGTGAGAATGTCTTTCAGACATTCTCAGTGGGTTAAAGATCCAGCATTGCTGTAAGCTGAGGCATGGGTCACACAGCTTGCACCTAACACAGATGCAGGTTGGGTCTGGTGTGGCTGTGGCATAGGCTGTAGCTGCAACTCCAGTTCAAGCCCTGGCCTGGTAACTTTCATATGCCACAGGTGCAGCCATAAAAAGAAAAATGAATAAATAAATAAATAAAATGAACCTCTAGTATTTTGAATAACAGCATTCAAAATAAAAGCATCTTTTAGAATCATCTTAAGTATAAATATCCGTTAAGACCACTATAATTTGACTGCAATTTTAATTTCATGATCTTGTTTTTATTTCCTAAACTAATTTAAGTTGGGAATCTTTTTAAATATGTCAGAGGTGATAATTTTAATATGCCTCTTTAACATTAGTAGTTTCCTAGCAAGAATTGATCCCAATACTTTTGTTTAAAAGTAGAACTGTTTTAATTAAATTATAAAATCCCAATGGAAACCGTTTACTTTCATTACAGTTTTTTTTTGATATATAAATTATACTAATACATTGACAATAAAAACATAAAACAAGTTGCATAAGGCTGATTTTGGGGAGTTCCCACAGTGGTACAGCATGTTAAGGATCCCTGTAGCTGTGGCATAGGTCACACCTATGGCTCAGATTTGACCCCTGGCCCAGGAACTTCCATATGCTGTGGGTGGGGCCGAAAAGAAAAAAAAAAGATTGATTTTTAAATTGAAAAATAGTCCTTTTCATCCATGAGGCAATATGGTAGTGGTTTTTCTACACTTGTATTCACTCAATAGAGGTTAAACATATGCCAGTGAATAATTCAAGCAAATTTGGCTAACTCATGTCCATAAAATGTTCTTTTCTGTGACATGTTTTAAATTAATAGGGGGAAATAAAAAGTAAAACTAAATTAAAAATATGTATTCACTAGACTCTCACTATGACACTATTTGCAAGAAAATAGAATTCAGAATAATCTGTACACATCTTAAGAGTTTTACCAAAAAGTACCTTGACATCAAGTAGTTCTCTTTATTCAGTAATCTATGCTGCTTTCATTGTCTGTCACCATCCCCCAAATACTTTCAATGTACTAGACCAATCTGTCCCTAACGTTTTTTAGGGCCAAAAGCAAGAATGCAAATGGTGGTGGGCATAACAAGATTAAATATTTATCAGTTACAACCCAAGCAAAGAAACTATTAAGTAAAGTAAGTTCTATTTTCCTACATTGATAAATATGCATTGATAATGGCCTAAAATGTTAGGTCTAAATTTAGAACTTCAGACACTGAGATTTCTGGTTGGGAACTTGGCAGTATGTTGTTTTTCCCCCAGCCTTTAATCTGCCTCTCTTTCTCACTTCCAGCTTTATTCTGCAAATAGCCTTCACTTAACCTGCATGGATTTTTCAGCCTGTATGTTCAAGTTCTGTTTACTTCCCCTCTGCTATGGTTTTGCATTTGGGGGTCACAGTCTAAAGAAAGTAGTTTGGAGCTGAAAAAGCAGAGAATTCTAGAGATGATCTAAAAGGGAATTGAAGGAGTTCCCATCATGGCGCAGTGGAAAAGAATATGACTAGAAACCATGAGGTTGTGGGTTCGATCCCTGGCCTCGCTCAGTGGTTAAGGATCTGGCATTTCCGTGAGCTGTGGTGTAGGTCACAGGCATGGCTTCGATCCTGTGTTGCTGTGCTGTGGCTGTGTTGCTGTGGCTGTGATTCAACCCCTGGTCTGGGAATCTCCATATGCCGTGGGTGTGGCCCTAAAAAGCAAATAAATAAATAAATAAATAGGAATTGAAGATTCTGAATAGGCATGTCCCATGGATTCTTTGCCTGTGGAGACGGCCAGAGCAGAGCCCACCAAGGCCTGGGAGAAAGATTCTCACCCGTGGAAGACAGTCTATAATGATGGTTGAGGGTGCAGCGTCAAACTTCACAGGCCAGAATTCTGTTTGTTATATATTAGCTAAGAAGAAGTTATTATCACTTTGTCACTCCTTCACTACCTTTCAACTGATTTCTTCTTAGCCATAAGTGAGAATTTGATCCTCTTTAAAAGCAAAGGGGAAAACTCCTATTACTATTAAGAACTTAGAAATCTTAGTGTATCTTTCTTTCCTTTCATTTTTCAGAAGGAGCTAACCTATAGGCAAGATTATGAAATGTCTTAAGTGTAGCATAGAAAAAAAAATTTAAGAAATTTAATGTCATCTTATTAGAATGACCTACTCCGACTATCCTGTATATATAATAGCAGTCTGTCCAGTCCCTCTCATGTTGATTCCCTCACTCTATTTTATTTTTTATTCTCTTTTAACATATATATATATACATATATGTATGCTATATATCACATATGACATATATACATGTATTTGTCCTCTTGAATGTAAGCATCATAAGAGCAGGGTCTTTGTTTTGCTCTCTGCTGTATTCTTAGTGCATAGACAGAGCCTTTGATGTCTTAGTATTAAACTTCTGCCTGAAGAGTCAGAAATCTCTTGTACTTTTTGAATGGCTTCCACAGAGAAGAGTGGTGAGAAGGGTCACTCTGCATTCAGTGAGGTGGTGACCAGAAAATAAACCATCAGCATTTATCTCTGTGAACATAGAGTAGTCTTTAAAAGAAGCATGACACTTGGACACTCAAAGAGATCTGGAAGTTTTCCACAGGGAGGAGGGAACTTGAGATATGTACTTTGACACCAGGCTTATTAACAAAGCTGTTTGGGCCAAAGGAATAAAGAATGTCATATACCGTGTCCATATGTCATTGCTCAGAAAGCAAGGGTGATGATTCACTAAACAAGCTATTTATGGTGATGACTTATATGCCTGTTACCACTTTCAGAAATCTATAGACAGTCAACATAGGTGTAAACCAACTGCTGACTGGCAAATAGTTATAAAACTGAAAATACTTACACACTTACATACACAAGCAGCAAAAACTTCTGCGTAAACAAAGAAAGCATAGCAGTAGATGCCTTCAGTTTGGCAAATACTGAAAATGCCATGCTCTAAATGACCAATATTGGTAGACTTTTGGCTATGGCTAATCACTGTAAATATTTAACAGCTGAAGAAACACCTATTTTGTAAAAATTCATAGAGAATAAGCAGAGAATATGAATATATTATTCATAATATAGCAGAGAATATATTAAACAATAAAGAGTATCAAGCTATATAATAGAGTGGCTCCAAGAGGCTAGGAATGCACAAGCACTGTATTAATCAATAATGTGACAGCTTGTACCATGATTTTGTCCTTTTGAACACTTTTGACTGAACTGGTTACTAGCTATTTAGTAGATCAGTCTCTTTCTCTTTTCCTTTCTCTCTCATAACCACAAGTCATACCCATCTATAACACATTGGAAAGCCTGTGGGAGGCAGAGTTTAATTCCGGGTTACTCCCATAAGGCCACATGTCTTCTCTCCCTTTCTTACTCCCATTTGAAAGCAACCATGGTGAGGTGTATTTAAGGTTGAGTTGAGAGTTTGTGGGGCTTCCACGGGAGATATGCTTTGTCCACAGCCCTGATTCACAAATATTTATCCTCTTCTCTGTGGTTACTCTGTGAGGGCAACACTGTTACAGGGCAGAGCCCAGGAATCTCCAGGGAAGGAGGCCCAAACTCTGTTCTTGGGCTTCTGTGCCCTCACATGTTTGTGTACCTGTGGCCATTGACTCCTTGCTCCTGGACAAACCTGAAGCACCCAGATTTCCATCACATTTTACCTTTGCATACCAACAGTTGAGAAAGGGGATGAATGAAAGAACTTTTTTCAAATATTCCATGGGCCTCCTTGCCAACATCCTATTTCATCTGGTAGTCACATGGAATGTACAACTTAGAGCAACATCCAGAAACTTTTTAAATCAAATAGGAAACAACATAGCAGAGTTCAAATTCCATCTCTTCTACTTGCTACCTTGATTAAATTGAACAAATTCCTTATCTCCTCTATTTTTCAGTTTCCTCAGTTCTAAAATAGGAATAACAATTCCATCTCTTTCATAGTGTTAGTATGAAAGTTAAGTTAATGTAGTAAAGCATTTATATCAGTGCATGGCACAGAGTGAGAGTTACTAGGTGTTTGAAACTATGTGAGCTTTACTTTTCTTTCTACTACATGTAATAACCATACTTATATGACATCTTTAGAATACAATTGAAAAGTTACATTTTTAGAGCTAACAATTAGGTCAACTACTTAAGAAACTCAGTATTTCATTGTCCAACTTAATAAAACACAATTTGCATCAGCATAAACTTTTTTTAATGGTTTCTTTTATAAGAAATAGAGTTTACAGAATGTATGTTAAATATAACTGGAGAAGATAGGGCAAAACTCCTCTAACTATGTATACTTAGGCTACAACAGGGACTAGAGTTTTGAAGACCAAGAATGACTGAGCATAAACAATACAGGATTGGTTATGAATGTTGTCAGGTCATTCAATAAACATATAAAAAGACTATTTCTTTTTTCAGTTTGGTAAGATGAGATTCAGTAATATCACAGATAGCATCAGTTACTCCCTGAGACCTAATGAACAAGCAAAAAGACATCATTTAGATGACTGGTGATTCCATTTAACAACAGGCATTTTCAATGAAGATACTTTAAACACCTTGCTTAATAGGTACAAACAAGAGAAACACTGTATCCCAAGGCAAATAGCTTACTGCTTTTTAAGAAAACTGGGTGGTCTCTAGATATCAAGTCCCAGTTATTAAATTGTAAAGAACTTTAAATCAAAACCATACCCTCTGACATCCATCTATTGGTCAACAGAATGGCCCTGGGGCAGAGGAGTGGTGAACAAAGCGAGAAATTTAACATGAAGTATCCCTGAATTTAACAGGTGGGACAGAAAAGGCTCTAAACTATTAAACTGCACAGACCAGATTATCTCAAATACTTTAGTTGCCTCAAGGAAGGTTAATCAAAATGCACTACAGGAAAACTGAAAAGGCAATATAGTATTGCTATATCATGATATTTCTCACGTCATAAAAACATAAAATTAGTATGAAAACTGATTATCTTGTTAACTGTCTATATTAAATACTATTTTAAAATGTCCCTTTCTCTTCTAAACTATATTCTCTGACTTCCCTTGGTTTATTAAGACAATTGACTAATTTTGTTTTCAGTCAAGTCAAGGCTTAATTAGCTTAGTAGGTATATATATTCATGAATAAATAATATAATAATAAATAATGAAGATTTAAGCATACATTTTAAAAAATTACCAGCTGATAAAATTATCCTGAGGACTTTTTCTACTTGGTCAGTCCTCTTATCCTTTAGCATCCTATATATGGTCCTACCTCTTGAAGATATCATATACTTTAAAAAAGTTATAGCATTAATTCAACTTTTATCAAATTGGAATGGACAAAAAAAATCACAGAAATATCAGCTACTAGGAAACAGAGGTACTATGGAATGTTGAAGAAACAGAGACATCAAGGGTGCTGCCAGAGTGTTATCCTGAACTACTGGAAGACTTATGAGAGCCCTTACTGAGACGAGGAGTGTAAAAGGAGCGAGCTTGAGGGAGAAAATTGGAAATTTGGTTTTGAATATATTAGGGTTAACTCTACCTATAGATATACAGTGGAGATGATGAATAGCCAGTTTTCTAGACCCTCTGACATCAGATAAGAGGGAAGGACTGGAGTTGTCACATACAAATGGTATTTAAGACTCAAGTCTGGATCAGTCCAATTGTTGTATCTAGAAGAGAAGATCTGAAGGCTAAAGCCTGGGCCACTTCTGTATTTGGAGTTTGGGACATGAGGAAGTACCAACACCAAGAATTGGAAAGGAGCTTAAAGCAAGAGAATGTGAGTCCAAAAAGCCAAGGAAAGAAGTGTTTCAAAGGTAGGAGTGGTCAACACTGTCAATTTGCTGATAGATGGTAGGTCAAGCAGGATGAAGATTATGAATTCACCATCAGATTTAGCAATAGGAAGGGTACTGTGATCTTAACAGAGTGGTATAACTTCAGAGGTGAGTAAGAAAGCCTGACTGCCATAGATTCAAAGAGAAGATGAGGAGAATTGGAAACATCAAATATGGATAACTCTTTCAAGAATTTTTGCTATAAAGGAGCCTGAAAAATAGAAGATGCATTATTACAGCATGTATAGATAGCATGCATATGCCATAAATGATCTAGTAGATGATGATTCAAAAGATAAGGGGAATCGTCCTTAAAAAAAAATGAAATTCAGGAGTTCCCATCATGACTCAGCAGTAACGAACCCAACTAGGACCCATGAGGATGCGGGTTGGATCCCTAACCTTACTCAGTGGGTTAAAGTTCCAGCATTGCCCTGAGATATGGTGTAGGTTACAGATGCTGCTTGGATTCTGTGTTGCTATGGCTGTGGTTTAGGACAGCAGCCTAACTGTAGCTCCAATTTGACCCCTAGCCTGGGAACTTCCACATGCCACTGGTTCGGCCCTAAAAAGTAGTAAAAAACAAAAACAAAACCAAAAAACACTCAAAGTATTCCTACTATGATTCCATTGGAATAAAGTGATTAACTTTTGTCTGTATTTTTTTCCTTTTCATATACATGCATATGTAAAAAAAATTTTAATAGAGCCATAATAGAACCGCTGAAAAGTGAATGCTTGAAACCATCTTTGTCTTTGCTTGCCTCCCTCACTTCAGCATTGCTCCTTTTAAAGATAGTGAAGTTCTTGTGGCCCTAAATTCAACTAAAAACATTCATGCTATTGGGGATTAATGACAGTGTGCTTCTCTTCCAGGAGTATTTTGATTTACTGAAATATTTTAGGACAAAATGATATATTTATTTCAAAATAGTCTTGGTGGGGCAAGGAAATGAAATGGGTGGGAGAAGACATGAAAGAAGTTGGCCTTGAGTTCATAGTTGATGAAGCTGGGTATGAGTGTATGGTGATTCCTTATACCGTTCTTTTTTCCTATGTATATGTTTGACGATTTCCATAATATAAAGTTAAAAATTAGAAAAAACATAGTGTCAATATAATGCTTAATCCAAATAAATTATTAAATGGTTAAATTTCTAATAATTTGGTAACAGGTGAAGGAACTATTTGGAAGCATAGGAATTTTTCTGGCTTTTTTCAAATCATAGCTACTTTGCTTTCGTATACAGCACAAACATAGCCTTTTCATATACATCACAAGCTTTTTTATCAAAAGGTGTCTCAGTTGCTTTAAGACAGAATTTGGATGCTTATAAGTGCAAATAATTTGGAAATCTGGATTTTTAAAAATAAAGCATTGTCTCTTAAATACCCTCTCACTTTAGGTAAGCATAAAGAATTCTGAAGATATTTATTCTATGATACATATTCTGGAGTAAAGTAATACTACACACAAAACAATGCTAATACAGTTGATTGTTAAGAAAAAGAATAGTAAATCATGCACAGAAGGTAAAATTTCATTGCAATAGTTACTAGTTTTAAAAAAGAAATGGTTAATTTCAGAAATTTGTCACTCTTATATTGCTATATAAAATTTTAGGTTAAAAATATTTTTAACGTTTCAAACTTAGCATATGTAGAAACAGCAGTGTTGATACATTAACTCTTCAAATATTAACCACTAGGTATTCTTTAGTGTTTTCCAGTTACTCATTAACTTTTTTTATAGTGTTACTGTTTCTCTGATTGTCGGTAATTTCCACAAGGAAAGCTGAAAAACAAACTCCAATGTTTTTTTTTCTAGATCAGAATAAAGTTCATATTTTAGTTATAACATCTCCCTAGGTCATCATATATTCATCATTAAAAGTCCACTATATATTTGGGACCTGCAAATTCTGCTTAAAAAAATTAAACCTAAAGTTGTGTTGTGCAGTTTATGGTTTCTTTTGTATGGCTTTATTGCCCTCAACATTTCGTTGGTGTAAACTACTAAGCAAAGGAACAAGATTTCCTTTGTAACTGATACCTAAATTTCTACTTTGCTTTGAGCATCTAATTTGTACTGCGAAGACATATAATTTGAGACTTGTAGCTATATCACAAAAGTACAACGGTTTACGCTGATCTTTAATTTTCTGAGTTGTACTAGCTGTAATTTAAATTTTTTGCATGTTTTTAACTGCAATGCAGACCAGTATACATCAGAAACCTTTGTATATTGACAGAGACTGGGAAAAGGATGCCTTGTTCTGATTTCAGATAGGCATTCCCTTTTCACAACTGCAGGTGCAAGGGAGCCCATTCATAATATTTGCTTCAAATCAGTTACAGTCACTAGATGGAAATACAATGCTATTATACAAGAACTTGACAAATCTTTACAAAAATGATTTTCTTTAACAACTATCACTATTATAAATAAAATTGGGGGCAAGTAGGATATTTTCTTTTGCTTATGTACTGGGGACAAAATATACCCTGTTGACACAAGTTTTGGTCATTTTACTACTGAACATGTGTGTGTATTTACTAAATCGAGAAAAATACTTCGTTGCTTATTAGCACCTAATGGAATTTTGCTTGGTGGAAAATTTGCAACAAATGTATGTTTCACTTAAGAGAAAATTGATAATGTTATTTTTTCCTTTGCCTTAAATTTTACTTATTTTAAAATCAACTTACAAACTAGAAAAGAAAAATTAACTCTTAATTGCTCTCATTTCACATAGCTAGATAAATGTTTTGAAACAAATATTAGGCAATTATGTATGCTAGCATGTTTCCATTATGTATAAGGGTATGACTTGATGGTTTTAATTAGCTTCAGGCAGAAACTTGATTTGTCAATTCAAAACTTAGGAGAACATTTTAGTCTGTGAAACAGTCACAACTCTCTTTTAACAGGAGAGGTCAGAGAAAAGGCTCTAATAGAATTTTAAGGGCTCAATGACCAAACACAGGTAAACATTTTCTAAAAAGTATAGTAACAATCACTGTACTGGCAAAAATATATATTTGGCCTATATTTAATGCTAATAAGAACCCATGCTAAATTCATAATTACTATTACTTACTGTATGTCTTAACTGCTTGCTAACCATCCAGTACTGCCACCTTAAATTTGCTCATAATTCAGAAGTGCCAAAACACCTTTTCATACACCATTTGACAAGCTTTTCTTTGTGATTTGTAAAATGAGGGTGATACAGTTTATAAAGAAGTATGCTCTCCAAATCAGGTAATTCTGACAAAAGTAGCTTGCCTGTACTGAAAGCTGTCAATCCTGGTCTAGGGTCTTGTCTTAGAGTTTTAGTCTCAGGGATGGATCTCACTGAGGGATCAATTAGCTAGGAATCTTTTTTTGAGCTGAAAAAAAAAAAACCGACTTAATGCAAGAATATTCCTCATATGTGTTTAATTCATTCAGGCTCCACTGTGGTAGAGGAAACTTGTATGCTGCCATCTTTTGCCATCTGCCATGCTTTTATGTCATGGACTCAAAAACAGAACCCTCAATCTCATTATACCAGTTTATCCTCAGCCTTGAATCCAATGCAAACTAGTGGTTAGTGGATCCACATGCTAGAAAGATGAGGAACATCTTCAAGGATGCTTTCAAGGAGGGAGGATGCCTTCAAAGATAGAGTGGAACCCCTAAATTAGCTTCTGTAAATACAACCCACCATCCTTCCAAACTTCCATTCTATTACTGCCTCCCTGAGCAACAATAGTATCTCCTCATTTAGTTATTGCTGTCATTCTAGGGCAGAAATGCTTGACACCTGGCCTCCCTCAGGCGGTCTGCAATGCAGGATGCTGCCACACTTCTGCACTTCTGAAGTTCTTAGGGCAGACAGAGGGTGTCACTGGCCCACATACCTGGCCAGGATACTTTTCATGACTGCCCAAGATCTTTGAGGAAGAGAGGAAAACAAAGGAAAACAAAACAACTTACCACTTTGGCCCAGTCCAAGAACAACTGAAAACACCCAGGCCGCCCGGAGGAATGGGGCAGGACATGGCCTGCAGTTTTGCAGGCAGACTAATGCGGCAGTAAAAAAAGCCAGGGCCGAGCGGCACATAATGCAAAGCAGCCCGCACCGCACCGCTCCCGCCGCCAGGCTGCTAACCGGATGCGCGATCGCGCCTCCGGGGCGCGAAGTGCCAAGTGTCGCTAGGACGTTTCCAGCAGGCCCAGCAGGCGGACCCAGCGGCTGGGAGAAAACGGTGCAGGTACGTCGGCCTGGGCACTGCTCGGCATCGCAGGGCCCCCACGGCCCTCCCAGCTTGGCACGGCGGGTCCCGCGATCTTAGAGAGAAGCACCTCCTTTGATGGCCAATGGCCCGGGGCGGCGTCGAAAGCAAAGGCTCTGCAGCCCGCTCTGGGACAAAGAAAAGAGCTTTTGTCTCTCTCTAGCCGACGGGGCTTCTGCTGCATAAATCAGCTTAGCGAAGAGCCAAACACAATCAAAGCCAAACAAAGCCCAAAGCTGGGGGGAAAAACCAGCCTAATGTACATTCACTGGGTGATGCTGCATCTGTGGGAGGGGACGCCAGCGAGGCCGAAAGGGAAAAAAAGACGATGGCGCATCAATCAGCTCGAGCTTCTTCCACAGGTGGGCAGGGAGGCCAACTTCATTTAGTAGCAGCTTTGCAGCCTCGTCAGCTGAGCAGCGGGCAAAGTAGTAGCGGCAGCGTTCTCGCTGGTGAGGGAGGAACTTGTGGTGGCAGCAGCTGCAGTTGGGGCGGCCCTGGAGCGCCCTAGAAGCCCTCGCCCGCACGGGTGGACACAGTGCGAAGCTTCGCAGCTCCCTGTTAGTCCGGGAATCGAGCACACGGCCCTGAGCGCCGGAGGGAAGGTTCGGCAGGGGTGCGGGAGCCTAGCTGCACCCGGCGGGACCTTCGTGCCCTCTTCCTTTTGGCCCCAGTGCGAGGCTCAGGCGTCCCGCAGTCCAGAGCCCGGACAGCTGGCTCGCTCTGGGGTGCACCCCGGGGAGGATGCGAAGGAGGCGAGCCTGGCGAAGGGTGGGGGAGGAGTGGTCCTGCCCTGGCCCGGGGCGGGCTGGGGGTTGCTCCTGAATTGCGGAGAACTAAGCGCTTTCGGGCCTCGAGTTGCTAGGAAACCGCCCCACGCTACAGAGCCTCTCGCTCCTGCCGCCCGCAGGCTCCGCCGAGGCTCCAGCAGCAGTAACAGCTCGGAGCAGCGTGGGCGGGACATTGGTGAGGCATGAAGTCACCGGGGCCCACACTCGCTCTTTGTTTTGCTCACTCCAGCTCTTTTTCTCCCGTTTGGCTCTGATAGCTGCCATTCCCATCGTTCACAAGAACTCCTGAAGCGTAGCCGCGCAACAGGAATCATACACCCTGTTCCCTTTAGCCCTCCTCCCCGAATCCCTGGACCCCAACACTCGCCTAGCAGGCGCGGAGACTCTCTCAGCGCTAGTGGCAGCTGAGCGGAATTTTTAGCCTCTGACCCCGACGCTACGCGCTCCTTTGTTGAGGGATCCTGCCTGGCAGCTGCCAAAGCCAGAGTGGATTCCAGGCGCCTCTCCCCGCCCCCAAAACCCTCTGTTCCGCTGGAGCGCACTGCCCACTTTGCTTGCAGAGTTAGGAGCTCACCCTTTGCCCTACCCCAAGACCGCCCGGCATCTGCCCAACCCTTGCAGAGCTGGCCAGTCCGCAGGGGCTATAGAAGAGTTGCAGTCGAAATTTCTCGAGGCTCCTTCTCTACTCGGAGCCTCAGCCCTAAGCTGGACAACCCCTCGTTCCAGGGTCTGGTGATCGCTCTGGGCTTTTGCTAGTCACGGAGGATCTTTTGACCTTAAGCGTCACCTTCCAAATAAACGGAACGAAGAAGTTACAAAGGCCAACGAAGCAGAAGAGAGAGGCTAAGGAAAGAAGGTGGGAGGGCCTTTCTGCCTGTTTACAACTCAGAAATTTAGGTACAAGCCAGGAGCCGGGTTATGCCGGGCAACTGTAGGGGAAGCCGCGCGCCTCCCTGGGTCCCGGTTACTACCACACTGGGCCGAGGGAGGGAACCCGTCCTGCCCGCCAACCCTTGAAAACAAGGGGCGATTTCCAATCTGAGACACGGGTTGATGGTTCTTTTTTTCCTCTAGGGGCAGGAGAGGTTCCCCGTGGTAAAGTCTGACCTCTTATTTTTCCATTAGCAGCCTGCCCGATCTCTTTCATAGAGCACTAGAGCACCGCCTCTTACAGGCATCAGAGCATTCCAGCCAGGTCAAGGTGAAATATGCGGGAGTTTCCCTCCTTCTTATTTGTTTAATAGTTTCCATCTCCATATTTGGAGTACAAAAACAAGTAGGAGGCTTTCTCGCTCTTTTGTTTTTTTTTTTTTCTTTCTGTTTTCTAATTGTTAACTGAGTGAATGGAAAGTACCTGGTTAATAAAACATGACATTAAAAACTCCCCCTTTTCAGGTGTGGACTGTACATTGAGGCCCACAAAATTAACTAAGCAAACCAGGAACCCAGTTGGAAAATTACAAGTGCCCTGGATCTACAAAGCCGGACCTTTTGAGGCACCAAATGAATGACCAAACCTATCAGACCCAAACTGATACTTGTAAACATAATCCCACTATTGGCAATGTACTCTAAACAGAATTAAATCCAGCTCAGCTTCATTTTTTATTTTTTCTCCTTTAGTTCTAAGTTTCAACAGCTATACTTTTGCTATCGGTAGTCTTGAAAGAAGGACCATGAAAAGTGATTGGAATGGGGATGAGGATTTGAAATTTGAACATAAGAGGAACATATTCAAGCTCTGATTACTGAGTCTTCAATTGGGCAGCATGTGTATTTTCCAGAGATTTTTTCACAGTCCTGAGGAATGCAGCCACCCTTGAGACAGTGCAATGCCACAATGAAGAAAAAAGGTCAATCCATAATCCTTATAAGGATATGTGTGTAAATGTACTCTACATTGTTAAGTGACTATTACATCAGAATTTCATGACATATTTTTAACTCATAACTCTTGATGTTGGAAATGTAAATGAAAATTACAATATTAAGGAATAAGTTTATACCAATAATAATGGAAGTAACTATGAAATTGATATGGTATACACAGATTTTTTTTAAAAACTCTATATTGTTAGATATCAGTGTACTTTATATACTAAGCCAAAATAACTGGAGAGCAAGAGAAATAAAACGAAGCTTGTAAATCTGTAAGCTTGTAAATTTTGAAGTCCTTTGAAAAGAAAGAATTCCATATTGTATTATACGAAGTTTATGCAGATATATATCAGGATGCCAATTTTATGGAGATGTTGAAGAATATGCTCTATTTATCATTACTTCCCAATATTAAAGAGGTTATAATTCTGGTTATCAAAATAAGACCGAATATCCCAGCTGTGAGACTGTGATCCTTGTAAGTTATTAACTAACAGGTTATCTGTACATTTGGGGCTGAAAAGATAAAATTGAATTCTCATGGAGTTCCCATCGTGATGCAGCGAAAACGAATCCGACTAGGAACCATGAGGTTTTGGGTTTGATCCCTGGCCTTGCTCGGTGGGTTAAGGATCCAGCATTGCTGTGAGCGGTGGTATAGATTGAAGACACAGCTCGGATCTGGTGTTGCTATGGCTGTGGGGTAGGCCGGCAGCTGCAGTTCCAATTCTATAGCTAGCCTAGGAACCTCCATATGCCACAAGGAGGCCCTAAAAAGCAAAAAAAAAAAAAAAAAAAAAAATCAAATTCTCATGAGTCTTGTAAATCGTCTATAAGATTTTCTTACAGTAAATATAACTAGTGACCCAGGAACAAAAAGTTTGCTTGTTTCCAATAAATGTCATTGGTTATCACAATTCATCCTTTTTCCTATATGAAAATATACAGGATATTGTGAAGAAATGTAGTAGTGTTCTTTTCATGTATCACTTGAAGAATTCTAGCAAAGAAAACAATGTTCCTAAAGATGATGACTTAATTTTTTTTTCTATCATGTTCTGCTGTATTGTTTTGAAATTTCTGACAGCTAATTTTTTATCATTTGTGGTAATGAGAGCAAATTAAATTCACCTATAGTCTAAAAATAACCTTTTAGCTATTCACTTCAAGCCTCCCATCATCAGATTCTTTTAGTTTCTAAAAAGTCATAAAATTAGATAAATTAATATTCTTCATGCTAACTCAGTTTCTAACTCAGGTTATGGTGAGAAATGAATAAGCTATAGATAGATAGCAAAAGAGAGACATCTGAGAGACTGCCCCTTTTTAGTGTGTGTGCCACCTGTAACTAGATTTTGCCCAAATTATTGACCCTGTAGTTACAGCTAAAACCATATTCACATTTTAATATTATGTTTTTCTGAAGTCAGGATCAGAGATATTCAAGGTTTTTTCAGAGGTTTTAAGCAAATGTTCACAAGTTGTCTATGAGCCTGCTTCATCTGCAGCTCTTAGGAGATGATGAATTATCATACCATTGGGATGTGTTATTATGACTATGACTTTTAGCTTCTTCTAATGATAAAGAACATAAGCTATCAGAAGGTACATTTCACTGAAACATAGAAAGTAGTATTCCTCACACTGTGAACTGAAGACTGCCTACAAATAATTACCTGTAGAGTGATTCCTTAGCTCTATTCCAGAAGATCCTAAATTCATAGATCTGGTGTGATGCCTAGCAATATGCATTACTGCAAACTTTTCGAATAGTTCTTTCTGCCCTGAAGTTTAAGAACTCATATTATAATGGATTAACACAGACATTCCTCAAAGGCCTCATGCATTCTTCTTGATAAACTCCAGTGTCAGGTACAAAGCCAAAGAAAAATGAACTGCTAAAACCAACGTCTCTTTCTAAGATATTCTATGGATGATTAACTCTATGAGATGTTAAGTGTTTTCAGAAGTAAGACTCCCATTATTAAGTTTTGGAAATGCTTGGTTAATATTAAGTTAAATCCTTTGCTGGAGAATTATTCAGAAACGTAACTAGGCTAATAAGCAATTGGGTTCTCTAAAGGAAGAATCCTTTATTCACGGAATATCTCACAGATGAATTTTACATAAAGCACACTGATGAACTAATAATGAACTAATATTATTGTACAGAAACTGAAAATCAGGTTGGCGAAGAGACTGACTTCACTCCTTCAAGAGAATTACTGAGCTTGCGTGAATTAGAGCTCTGATTCTTCACCACCATTTCATATCAGTGATGACTTTTGGTTTCAAGCAACAGATTCAGACATAAGTAAAAAAGGACGTTATTGGAAGGAAATTGAGAACTCACACAATAAGCAGGAGGCTGAGAGAAAAGGATTGAATAAGGCCAGAAAGCAAGGAAGGCATAAGCATGAGCAGTCAGTGTCCAAAAAACAAGAATGCTTTCTAATCATCCCTTCATCTTTGGACCATTTGCTTAAGATTCAGAAACCTTGTTGAGAATATCTCATTTTCATAACTTTATTCACATGCCATTCCCCTGACTTTCCTGGTAGAGGAAAGAAGGAGGAGCTCTTGTTTTTGGCTTCCTTAGTGGAAAATATACTACTTCCCAATAAGATGACACAAAATTATCTTAGGATGATGGCAGGAGCCCTGTAAAGTGTCAGATGCTCATTACTCACATATCCTGAATTAGACAGGCTACTGCTTTGCATTACAGTTGGGTTTCAGGAAATGATGTAGCTTAATTTAGCTACCCTATCCACTAACCAGTGCGTTGGTTGGCAGTATTAGTTCTTTTCTTTTCTTTCTTTCTTTTCTTTTCTTTTTTTCTTTTACTTTTTTTTTTTTTTGCTTTTTAGGGCCACACTTGTGGAATCTGAAAGTTCCCAGGCTAGGGGTCGACACCACAGCCATAGCAACTTGGGATCCAAGCCACATCTGTGATCTACACCACAGCTCACAGCAACACCAGATCCTTACTTAACCTGCTGAACAAGGCCAGGGATCAAACCCATATCCTTACAGATTCTTAGATTCGTTTCCGCTGCCCCACAATGGGAACTCCATGCATGCTTTTGAATGAAATATTTTATCTGTGCATAGTCAAATCCTAGCTTTCTGTCATCTTTCTAGATATAGCATGAAGCCAATTAATGCTTATTTAGCTTTTAACTCATTTTCAGGATGATTTTAGAGATATGATGATACTTGAATTAAATTCTTAGCTTTGTGAAATTCTTTATCGACAGTTTGTAGCAGACATTATTGTTGATGTTCCTGTGATCCTTGAGGCATACCCCTTCATTCCATCCAGCCAGAAGTTCTGGGCAAAGAAAAAAAAACGAAAAAAAAACTTATGGTCAATGTCTCAACCAAGGACTGACCTGACAGGAAGTGAGATATAAATACCTCAGCTCCCTTGCTCCTTGAAAGGAATCACTTTGGGCCTTGTGTTCCACACTAGTACTTCTCAAACTATTTTTGGACCAGTTTGTGTTTGTTTGTTTGTTTTGAATCCATTGTGGATTGGTACTTTAAAAAAAAAAATGAATTATTAGAAAAATGGATATCACGGAGTTCCCGTTGTGGCACAGTGGAATCGAATCCGACTAGTAACCATGAGGTTGCAGGTTTGATCCCTGGCCTCACTCAGTGTGTTAAGGATCCAGTGTTGCTGTGAGCTGTGGCATAGCCTGGCAGCTGTAGCTCTGATTCGAACCCTAGCCTGGGAAACTCCATATGTCTCAGGCGCACCCCCCCCCCACCGCAAAAAAAAAGAAAATATCACAAATGTCAAGTTGTTATAGAAGTTTCTAAGTACTTACTTTTACTTTTTATATATTATTTTATCCTGGTGGCTCTCAAACATTTCAGGCTCTCAAACTGTCACACACTGTATTGTAAGTAATACATAACACCATTTTCCTAGGTTCCCCAGGTTCTTCTCAAAGGAGAATAAAACAAGTTAAAATTCACAGTATGTTATCCCAAGGGTTTTTGCAATGGTAATTTAGAATACTTTAATTTCACAATGTAAACAACATTGAAAATACATAAATACTTATTTCAAGACTTGCATATTGTCATTAAAACAACATCAAACATCTTTGGTTTTTGCTGAACATATAACTTTCCTTTTCTGGTAACTATACAATTCTTTACCCACATTAATAGATGTAGTGAGCATGTCTTTATATAGAAGCCTGTAATCCTAGCATTCTTTATGACAGTCTAGTTTTATGTCTCCTTAATCAAACAAATTGTTCCACAGTCTTTTCATCCTGAAGTCATCCTGTATAGTTTGATATATAACTATATGAAAGCCTTCATATGTTTGTACACGACAAGAGAAAAACATACGTAATACTGCCTTTATTTAAAATTTAACATGTTTAAACGTAGATATAGTCAGGAGGGGAAATGAGTATATAATATGTTTTAAATGTTGTTGCTTTATGGCTCAGCAGTCTAAATGTATAGCAGTGTTGAGGGCCCACAGCTGGTTCTCCCAAATAAAGGTATCAGCAGACATATAAAGACAACATTTCACCATTGACATAGCTCTTATGTTGAGCCACATAAGTGGTATGTGGACTGATTTGCACATCATTACACAGCTAAAGGCCTTTCTGAACTTCAGTGATTCAGAGTGAGCCCATAACTAAAATTCTCTCTCTGAGCATTTTCTCATGATCACATCGCCTCTGGAGAATGAAGTCACTACAAAATTTAAATTATTGTAATCAAATTCACATGGAATTTTTATACTTGGAATGCTTCCATTTTCAGCCCCCTTCTCCAATTTCAAAATTACTTCATGTTTCACCTTGAAGAATGTGACCTTTTAACATAGTGAGGAAATTCTTTATAAATTAGGCACAGGATATTCAATTTAAACATTCATTTAATAAATATGTAAATATTTATTGAACATTTACTATGCCTAAAGTGATAGATCCTATGGAAAATATAAGCATTAGTAAAACCCAGTCCTTTTCTCAAAAATATTATAATCTGATTTGAAAGTAATATTTAATAAGAAAAAGATGATTGAGTTGGTAAATAGAATAGCTTATAGACTCTAGAATCAATTATAGTTTAGTATAATGTAAGATATGCTTTGAATATCAGTGGAGAGAGAATAAAATATTTAATAAATAGTGTTGGCACAATTGTGAGCTATTTGGAAAAAACAACATTAATTTAGGAAGTTTTTCTTAGTTTTATTTTTTCTTTTGGAATTAAGCCTTTGATTATTTTTAATTGAAGTATAGTTAATTTACAGTATTAGTTTCAGGTATACAACATAATAATTCAATATTTTTATAGATTACAATCCATTTAAAGTTATTACAAAATAATCACTGTATTTCCATGTGCAGTACAATAGATCCTGTCGCTTAACTATTTTATACTAGAAACTTACTTTATACTGATAAATACATATACATTCATGGTAGATTAAAGGACTTAGTGTAAAACTGCAAGACTTACACACATACATACACACACACACATGCACATATACATATGAATGTATAGTCTTATAGTTTTTCCTGGTATTGGTAATGAAAATTCTTTCTAAATGTAAGAATAATGTATCCAGTTTCAAAAGAACAAATAAACAAATTTGATAATGACCTCTTTAAAACTTATATGTTCATAAATGTTTCAAAAAGGTAAAAGTACATATCACAGAATATGTATACGAATGTATATTAAAACATTTAATCTACAATAGATATATACACAAAAAGCATCAGCATATGATTCAAGTATAGGAAATAAAAATGCTTAAAAACACGTGGGAAAAATTCAGTTTCATTAGTTATCAAAAAAATACCTTAAAAAAAACCCTGAGATGCTGTTTTTACCCATTAAATGCTAGAAGACTTTTTAAATGACAATATAAAAAAATGCTAACAATAGAGGGTTGAAATAGGAACTTATTAATGGTGGAATGGTAAATTGGCTCAAACTTTTTTTCAATCAGTTGACAACATGCAATAAAATCTTTAAAATATTTGAAACTCTAACCTCATATCTGGAAAATTAGCCCCCTAAAGATTCAGAAATATAATAAAGTTATTTATGAAGATTCACATTTCAGTATGCAATACAATTTTGAGAATGGAAACGATATATTTGGGCACAGTAGAACTCTTTTCAAAGCTAGAGTAACAGCGGAGAATATCACATTTTTAGGTTAGAAGCGTATGCTGCATAACCCCTGTCTTTCATTAATTAACAGATTATATTAATCCCACCTTACTGAAATGTCTGCAGTCTTTTCAATCCTATTTAATGCCTTTACTACTGCCTTAGTTCAAGCATTTGTCATCCTCCTAAATTCCCAGACATCTCATCCTCACCATGTTGTAAGAATTTCCTTTCTGAAATACCAATATAAATTTATTATCCCTTTCTTAAACTTATCTATGGTTCGTTCATCTTAGGCCATCCCCAATCTCTTTCCAAGCTATGAAAGAGACCCTTAACCATCAACCATGAAACCTTGAGTAGTCTGGCCCCAACTCACATTCTAGGTACCACTTTCAATGACATGTATGTCCCTGCTCTGTTCCCAACTCCACCTACATGCTCTATAGAACAGAACCCTGATTTTTCTACAAGTACTTTCACTTGGTTTTTCTTAGGCTTTATCCTCAACTGGACATATTTTAGCTGGACATATTTTTTTCCCTTTTCCTTCTCATTTTTCATAATTTATTGTCAAGAATCATTTCCTTTTTTTAAGTTTTATAGAAGTATAGTTGATTTACAATGTTGTGATAATTTCTGTTTACAACAAAGTGATTTCAGTTATGCATATACACACAAATGTTCTTTTTAGATTCTTTTCCCACATAGATTATCACAGAATAATGGAAAGAGAATCATTTCTAATGCCACTTATACGTTTTTCTGGATTTCTCTAGGCGTAATCCACAATGTCTTACACTTTCAAGTAATTTTTAAAGGAAAATTTTTTATTTAAAGTGCAGTGTGTTTTTATTACATAAAATGTGAAGAACATATTGCATTTTTATGGTGGATTTCATTTGCTTTATTTTTATGTAGTTTTGTTCATACTGCATTTACCAACTTTGTTGTTAATACACATTCTTCATGAGTATCTTCCTGTGTTATATATTATTCCCAAGTGAATTTGTTGTGCATTTTACTTAAATATGCTCCTTGATTCCACTAGATGCTTGGCAGTGAAACAAATGGTATACTCAAACTGGGTAATTTGAGCAGAATTTCACCATAAAGGCACTATTTACACCTGGGGATAGTGCTGTATTCTTGAGTTAGAAACAGTGAGGTGATACATCACTATCCTAATGCTTCAGAGTACAAAAGAAGGCTGTATTACTGAACCCCAGAGGTACTGAGTGTGTGGATATCACCTGACAAGCTCTGTCACCTTCGTTGAAGAGTCATAGTCAGCCTGAGGTCATCTTCAGGGAGCGGCCAGGAAAATTAACTATGCCTACTTCATTGTTTTGCCTTTCTCTGATTTCTAACCAAGACACACTGTTGGCAAAGCCCAAGCCAAAGGGTAGTACAGCCATAGCTGGAGTCCAAAAAGGCTGGCACTGAAGGGCAGAGAGCAAAATGGAATGGGAATTCAGTAGGGCAAACGAAAGACACCTGACAGGAGTTCCTACTGTGGCATAGTAGGTTAGGAATCCAACTGCAGTGGCTCCAGTCTCTGCAGAGGTGTGGGTTCGATTCCCAGCCTGGTGCAGTGGGTTAAAGGATCTGGCCTTGCCACAGCTGCGACACTGACCACAGCTGCAGCTCAGATTCAATCCCTGTACAGGGAACGCCCATGTACCACAGGTGGGGCCATTAAAAAAAGACACCTGGCGTACTCCTGAGATGTGAGTTGTTTATTGTTTTTGACCATTTTAATACTAAACATATTTGCATAAATTTTTATTCAAGCTCTTGAATAGTTACGATTCTTTCCTTAATTTCCAAGGTGATGTTATGTGGTTGGTTAGATACATTCTCAAGGCTTCTGACACTTCCTGCCAAATAGCTTTGCTTTTTCAACAGACCCAGAAAAATAGTAATTAAAGGACTTGATGAGAAGTTTTTCTCAGTTAAGATCCCAGCCCCGGGAATGATTGTGTCCTTGGAAATGGCATCTTAAGGCAGGCTCCCAGAAGGAAATAAAAATCATAGTTAAACTGGGTGACTGAAGCCTGCAGGGGAGGTTTTATGGAAGAAAGAAATGATGGTGTAGTCCCATGGGACTTATAACAGTAGGGCACCTTTAGCACCCTTGTCTTGAAGGGTCAAGAAGAGGCAATGTTTAAGAAACACACACACACAAAGGGCATGGGGGAGCTGTATAAAAGAGGGCCTTCAGATGGGAGAAAAGGAGCTAATTAGTGAACCAGCAGGGGAAAAAACAGGGCAAATAAATGCCCTGATGCCAATTTCTTTCTACCCTCCAAACTCCTTCCAGTATCCCAGATAGGCCAAACATAGTGGAAGCCAGAGATGAAGTAATCCTTTAAAGCATCTACACTGGCCAGCTTCCTGGTTCACAAAAAGGGTAGAGAAGGGAACTGGATGGGTGAATGGAAAATATCCAACACATTTAGCTTTAAAGGCAGTCAAATGGCCACAGGAAAGGAGATTGGCTTTATTAAGATAGTCATAATCTATTTTGGTGAGATTAGCAAAAAGAAACATGAAAATTGCTCATTAGTCTGAATTTTACATCTTTGCCTAATAATTAAGGTTTTTATTGCTGCTAGCTGAGATCTCTTCCCTCTCAAATATACCCTTAATTATTTGGTTGGATTTCCTAGATCTTCTTGACTGTGAAACACAAGTTTCAGAGTCAAATATGAAAATATGTTTTGTTTGGCCCTTTTACTATTTTCCTGTAGAGTAGTTTAAAAAATTATTGAACATTTTGCCAAATGTTTTAAAATCAAGAGATTTCATAAAATCCTACTTTCAGCTTCTCTTGAACAATCAGGATATTGGGCACAACTGGGCCTACATTTCTGCAAGACAATGAGCTGGAGCTGCATATCTGCAGTCATATAAGGAGTCCAGGCTCTCTAGTTTGCCATAGTCTTTGCCACTCCCTGTTGTGTTTTTAATTACCGTTTTTCACTGGTATCATGTTACTGCTTTTCATATACCTAGTCTGGGTTTATTCATGCATGTTACATGCCTGAGTCCATTGTACATTTATGTTTGTGATCCCTGTACTAGTGGCTTATCAACAAAGGGAACAGTGTCCAACCACCAATTCTTTATTTCCTTAGGATCATATTTAATATCAATACAGCAGGAACTACATCATGGTCAATGGGATTTGGCATAAGTAAAATTAGTCACAATCTTTTCACGATTCCTTTTACCAAATAGTGATAATGGAAGGAAAGAAGGATTACCTGTTCTATGTCCTGGCCCTCACCACTTTTTACTGTACCTCCTCTGCCTGTAGAAAGAAGTTTAGAATTATAACAGTTTTTCTCCTATTAAAACAGTTTTGCTTTTATAAAGCTAGATTCTGCCTACTTGGTTTTAGGTCATGAAATGAAATAGTAATATGACCTCCATCATGGACACTGAAGACAGTATTAGAGACATGCTCAAGCAAAGATGTACATACAACTGAGCAACAACAGGTTTTATTATTTACATAAATTATTCAGTGAGACATTGGGCCTAGCACCTTTAAGAAAATATTTACAAACATTCTTTTGATTATTAGAAAGGTTAAAAGATAACAAGAGTCTGAAGAGCTTAAAAGTTCATTTTACCTGAAGTGCTGATGATATATCTCTAGAGAAGGGTGACATGTAACAACTGAAAGCATAATTGCCATACAGTCTTCTTTTAGAAGATTAGGAGAGCTTGAAGAATCATTCTAAAGACTTTACTCTCTTTTGGTTTTACCAGTTTTGGGGCGTACAGCAAAAGATTCAAAGACATATTAGAATACGCATACATTCATATTTTGAGGAAGGTGAAAAATTATTTTTGCTAATCAGGAACCAAGACTGTTAAGACTAAGCGGGAGTCAGAGATAACGTTGTTGGCAGGACATATTAGGTTGAGTAATTTCAGATTTTAAGCATAGCACAAGAAGTTCTCTCAAGGCTTGGTCATCCTGAGACCTAAAAGAACCTGGAGCAGATGAGTCAGGAAGATCAGGGGTGGTACCAGAATGAGAGTAAGGTCAGTGTGGGGGCAAATCCAGGTGTGAGTGAAAAGTTTAAGAATTGAAATTAAAAGTATGAGTTTTAGTAAGACAAATAAGATATGATGATCTAATGTGAAACATGGTGACTATAATCGATAACACTATTATATATAGTTGAAATTTGCTAAGAAAGTGGAACTTAAATATTCTCATCCAAAAAAAAGAGATAAATATGTAAGGTAATTAATGTGTTAATTAACTAGATAGGGAGAGTCTTTTCACAATGTATACCTATACCAAACACTGTGATATATACTTTAAATATCTTATAATTTTATTTTATTTTATTTATTTATTTTTTTTTGTCTTTTTTGTCTTTTTGTTGTTGTTGTTGTTGCTATTTCTTGGGCCGCTCCCGTGGCATATGGAGGTTCCCAGGCTAGGGGTCTAATCGGAGCTGTAGTCTCCGGCCTACGCCAGAGCCACAGCAAGGTGGGATCCGAGCCGCGTCTGCAACCTACACCACAGCTCACGGCAACGCCGGATTGTTAACCCACTGAGCAAGGGCAGGGACCAAAGCCGCAACCTCATGGTTCCTAGTCGGATTCGTTAACCACTGCGCCACGACGGGAACTCCAATATCTTATAATTTTATATGTCAGTTGTACCTCAATAAAGCTGACATTTTAAAAAAGAAGTGTTTTAACTATATAAAATATTTATGTTAGATCTTTATCCTTATGTATATCTATACTGAGTTAAATTGAATGAATTTATATACTTAATCTAGTAATAATTCAATAAACATGTATAGGGCTCTGTTGTATACTCATCTTTCTCCTAAGTGCTAGGTTGCAATAATGAAAAGACATAGTCTCTATGTCCTAGTACTTCACGTTGTATTGAGAGAAAGATTCATTTTAAAAATAACAATACAGGATTATGAGAAATAACAATATGTTTGGAACTTGTGGGGTTGTATAGGGATGTGGGAAATTTACTCCATGTGGGAATCAAGAAAGAATTTACATCAGAGAAGTCCTGGCAGAATTTTGAAGGATGAATAAGGAATGCATGCTGATGTAATGGCAAGAAGGTATCAAAAGGTGCAAGGGCCCAGAGGTATTAGATTTTGAAGTGGGTTCCAGTTTGACGGTAGAAGAAAGTACCAAGGATAAATCTAGAGAGGTATGTAGAAATAGATCATGTAGGACCCTGTCTGTTGTCCAAGAGACTTAGACTTTCCCCTCTAGATGATGAGGAGTCATTCAAAAGTTCTAAGAAGGAAGATGATTTGGTTAGAGTGGTATTTTGGATACATCACTCTAGTATTAGTGTGGAGAATAAATTTGAGAGGATAAGACTGGAGCAGGCTTAGGTAAGAAGTGAAAATGATCTGGGCCAAGAAAGTAATGTTTGGTGATGGAAAGGAGGTAATAGGTTCAGGCGATTTTAGGAGATAAAGAGGATATTTAGGATATATATAGTGATTATTAAAGGAATATAAGAGGAGAGCTAATATATACTGAGGAAGATAATTTAGAAACGGCCTGCATGAATTCCAGATGGAGAGATCTAGAAGGCAGTTGGAAATATAGATTTAAAGCTTAAGAGAGATGTATGAACTGTTATTATAGATTTGAGAGTAAAAATATGCTAAATGATACATAAAGACATGGACCCTCCTTGGGGGCCTATATAGAAGGTTTACAGAATATGTAAGAGGGACCTGGGAAACATAGCAATTGAAGGCTGAGAGGGGGTAGCCAGTGAGGCAAGCAAATAAGGGCAGTAGAGACTCACTGATAGAAGCCAAGAGAGTTGAAATAATTCTGAAATAAGAGTGATTAGGAGGTCAAATACTACAGAAAAGTCAGTTAACATAGGGGGTTCAAATTCCATACTGGATCATTATCTAGGAGGTCACTGTTTTTAACAGAGTGCTTCCCATTTAGAAGCCAGTCTGCAGTGCCTGAATAAGCTGGAGCCATCTTTTGAGATGGTAAATTGGGAAGAGGATGAGAGTTAAGAGAGTAACCTGAATAAATGAGAAATCTATATTTATCAAAGAATCTTTATATACACTTGCCATGTTTAATATTTTTATAAGATCAATAATGGAAACTTTTTTGGTATCACAATACATGCTGTATCTATAGGACAGTTTACCTGCCATTAGATGTAACTATTAGAATATTCAGGTTTGTTTTCTACAGATAGGGAGCCTAATCAGGACCTTAAGGATTCTTTCTGGCTTTGGGTTTAATGGGAAAGAATTAAAAAACAGAAAGGTTAGAACTTATAATTATTGAGAAATTTAATTTATTAAATTGGTGCTTTCCTTCAACAAAAACAGTTTGAAAAGAAAAAACATAGTTTGGGTTTTTTTCTTTTTACTGCAAGTATAATGTAATAACATGTTCAGAAAAGCTTATTGTTGTGATGAAATAACACATTTTTACCAAAGTAATTTTTGTAATTATAGCCTATTTCACATATTTATTTTCTCTACCCAACCCATTTTTTTTTTAATGAGCAGACTTTAATCTGCTTAGCATCCGACACAGATGACAATACATTTGCCTAGCTAGTGTTTTTTCGGGGAGTAGGGATGGGAGAAAGACAAGTCCCATTCAGAAGGACATGAATCTCAGCATGATAACATCCTATCAACAACTTCTGTCATCATCTTGAACGCTGTAAATCACATAAATTATTTGATTTAGCTTGACATCCAAGTGATAAAATTCTAATACTGACTATTGTTTTTGTATCTACCTCAGGCCTCTAATGGAAAATCTAGTAAATAGAGCTGATTTTATTGATGGAGAGGTGCATAGCAGAGTAATCCCATTATAGCTGAATTGGCTGTTCAGTGTTTATTAAACGGTGCTCCTTACTAGCTTCAGAAGCATTAGCTGAGCCTTAGGGTTTGCTTCAGTCCCAGAGAAGTGCACAAGAATGAAGTGAGTGTGAGATGCAGGTCCTTTTCTTGCCCATAACATGACAGGCTAAGTGAAAGCTTAGACCAAAGCTTCTCAGTAGAAGAAGGGTGAAAAGTGTGCCAACAGAATCACCTATAGAGATTTTCCGATTTTATTCTTTAGACTCCACCAATATGTCTTCCCAAATTAGGAGTCACAGTCTCCAGGTGAAGAGGCTAATATCTCTAGTTCTCATGTTTAGCTGTATGTTAGAATTACCTAAGGTACTTTAAAAAAATCTTTTTGAGTCAAAATCTCTAGAGTTTGGGATTGAGCTGGCATTTAAATACAGTTGGTGTTTCAAAGAAAAATTTGACAGGTTATTCTAATTTGTAGCCAGGTTTAAGCATCAAAAACAAACTTGTGTAAACTGAAAATCTTCCCAAATAATCCTGATGTTCCGATTCTAGTGCCCACCCCCTACCCCTTTTCCTCAGCTGCTGGCTGAGAACCCCAGACCTATATAATGAAGAGAATCATGGGTAAAGAAGGGGGACCTTATTGCTGGACCCGATCTAGGTCCAAAGTTCTCAACTTCCTCTTTAGGCTTTATGATTCTTTAGTTGTAGGGGGGAGGGCTGTGCTGTGTACAATATACAGTGTCTACCAGCATCCCTAGCTTTTACCAACTAGATGCCAATTGCATTTCCACCCAGGTTGTGACTGTTAACTGTGTGCAGACATTGCCAGATGTCCCCTGAGGGGCAGAATATCTCCTAGTTGAGAACCACAGATCTAGGCAGTAAACTAAAGCAAGACCTAGCAAGTGGGTCTGGGGCCAGGGAAGACCTGGCTGGATAAACTTTGAAATTCTTAAATGCAAACTGGAATGCATTAAAATTTATCTGGGGCTTTATGTTTCACATGAAGAAGACACAGAAGTATTTTGATTTTGTTCTGGTTATCTACTGCTGTATAAAAAACTATAGTAAAACTTAGTGGCTTGGAACAGTGACAAGCCATGTGAGAACATTAATTTTATTCACAAACCTGAAATTTGGCCAGGGCTAGGTGAGAAGCCTTGTTTTTGCTCTACTGAGGTGGCCGAAGAGTGGGGAGGCAGAAGCGTTTCAAAGCCAGCTCCCTCCTCTGGTGGTCAATGGCTAGCTGACGATGGGGGCTTCAGTGGGAGATATGGCTAAAAGACCTACTTGTGGCCTTTCCATGTAGCTGCTTGGCTTTCTCACAGCATGATGGCTGGATTCCAGGGACAAGAGTCCCGAGAGAATTAAGCAGAAGCTGTATTGCGTTTTATGAATTGGTCTTGGGAGTCACATACATCATTTCCACTGTAGCCTAAAGTCTGCCCAGATTCAAGAGAAGGAAGATAAACCCAATTTTTTTGGTGGAGAAGTGCCCATGTCACCTTATAGGAAGCGCATGTAAGATCATATATACATTGGCACAGTCATCTTTAGAAAATACAAACAGCTGCAAAGCTGAAAAGGCAGATCATTTTGGATTGCTTACCTGAAGTCTATGACAGTGGTATCTAATGATTGTTCTATGGACCACCTATATCAATAAACTGAGGAATTCTTGTTTCAAATGCCAATTTCTGGACCTCTCTCTCAAGGACTCTCATTTGGCAGGTCAGTTTTTAGGCATTTGCTATCTGGTTTTTCATTCAGTTCTCAAAATGATTCTTATGTGTGTTAAGAATATTCTTTGTTTATACAGATGCTTTAATCATTTACACATTTCTATTATACATTTACACATTTTCTTCCATGAAACAAGATGATGATGCAGAGGGATGAAAGTAGATATTCAGAGGAACTGCTTCAGATATGTTTTTGGGTTTGTAGTATGCACATATTATTTGTCAAAAGATACTTTGAAAGTTGTGTTACTGATTGAGGTTTTGTTAACATTTTATTTATTTATTTATTTTTGTCTTTTTGCCATTTCTTGGGCTGCTCCCACAGCATATGGAGGTTCCCAGGCTAGGGGTCGAATTGCAGCTATAGCCGCTGGCCTACACCAGAGCCACAGCAGCGCAGGATCCGAGCCGCATCTGAGACCTACACCACAGCTCACAGCAACGCCGGATCGTTAACCCACGGAGCAAGGGCAGGGATCGAACCTGCAACTTCATGTTTCCTAGTCAATTCGTTACCCGCTGCGCCACCACGGGAACTCCAACATTGTATTTGTTTTAATTTCCATGCATGTCAAAATGAAAACAGGAAATAGAGAACATTATAATCCTAGTCAAGAAATTTTGGATTTTTAAAATCTAATTTTATAGTCAAATTTTATGTGCTTTTATGTTACATTTAAAACTATATTTTCAGCATCAAATGAAAAACTAACATTTATAACGCTGTAATTGAAGTTGTATCATAAGGAAGGATCCTTTGAAGAAACTTAAAATGATAACGTATGTGGTAAGGTGAATACTGTTTTCAAGGAGTATCATGAAGAATTTGGGAAATAAAACACTAGTATTGGGACAGATCCCTAAATTGAATTTTACTGATCAAGCAACTTTAGTGACCTAATGTATACCTGAGAAAACAATGTGTTAAAAAAGCCTCTGCATTAAATCTGTAGATTGCTTTGGGTAGTATGGCCACCATGAAATTTTTCACAGAACTAGAACAAACAATACAAAAATTTATATGGAACCACAAGAGACCCAGAATTGCCAAAGCAATACTGAAGAACAAAAACCAAGCAGGAGGCATAACTCTCCCAGACTTCAGGCAATATTACAAAGCCACAGTCATCAAGACAGTGTTGTACTGGTACCAAAACAGGCATACACACCAATGGAACAAAATAGAGAACACAGAAATAAACCCAGACACCTACTGTCAATTAATCTTTGACAAAGAAGTCAAGAACATAAAATGGGGAAAAAGTCTTTTCAGCAAGTGGTGCTGGGAATCTGGACAGCCACATGTAAATCAATGAAACTAGAACACATCCTCACACCATGCACAAAAATAAACTCAAAATGGCTTAAAGACTTAAACATAAGATAAGACACCATCAAAATCCTAGAGGAGAAAATAGGCAAAACATTCTCTGACATCAACCTTACAAATATTTTCTCAGGTCAGTCTCCTAAAGCAACAGAAATAAAGGCAAAAATAAATCAATGGGACCTAATCAAACTGACAAGCTTTTGCTCAGCAAAGGAAACCAAAAAGAAAACTAAAAGACAACTTACAGAATGGGAGAAAATAATTTCAAGTGATGCAACTGACAAGGGCTTAATCTCTAAAATATACAAGCAACTTATACAACTCAACAGCAAAAAAGCTAACAACCCAATGGAAAAATGGGCAAAAGACCTGAATAGACATTTTTCCGAGGAAGATATACAGATGGCCAACAAGCACATGAAAAAATGCTCAACTTCCCTGGTAATTAGAGAAATGCAAATCAAAACTACCGTGAGATACCACCTCACACCAGTCAGAATGGCCATCATTAATAAGTCCACAAATAACAAGTGCTGGAGGGGTTGTGGAGAAAAGGGAACTCTCCTGCACTGTTGGTAGGGAACCACTATGGAGAACTGTATGGAGGTACCTTAGAAAACTATACATAGAATTACCATATGACCCAGCAATCCCACTTTTGGGCATATATCCAGACAAAACTTTCCTTAAAAAAGACACATGCACCCTCATGTTCATTGCAGCACTTTTCACAATAGCCAAGACATGAAAACAACCCAAATGTCCATCAACAGCTGATTGGTTTAGGAAGATTTGGTATACTACTCAGCCATAAAAAAGAATGAAATAATGCCATTTGAAGCAACATGGATGGAACTAGAGACTCATACTGAGTGAAGTAATTCAGAAAGTGAAAGATAAAAACCATAGGATATCACTGATATCTGGAATCTAATATACAGCACAAATGAACCTTTCGACAGAAAAGAAAATCGTGAATTTGGAGAATAGACTTGTGGTTGTCTAGGGGAAGGGGGAGGGAGTGGAATGGATTGCGAGCTTGAGGATAATGGATGCAAACTATTGCTTTTGGAGTAGATTAGCAATGAGATCCTGCTGTTAAGCACTGAGAACTATGTCTCAGTACTTATGATGGAGCATGATAATGGGAGAAAAAAGAATGTATACATATATGTGTAACTGGGTTACTATGCTATACAGTAGGGATTTTTTATATTGGGCAAATAACAATTAAAAAAAGCCTCTGTGTAATCAAAATAGAATACAAAAGTTCATACTATACTTGGAGTTTACATACTGTTATTTTGCATGCAAGTCTATTTGCAGGGTTCCCAGCATACAGCAAAAGAACCTCATGTTAGAATGGGTCAGAAGTGGGTGGCTACAGTTTGGCATAATGAGGACTAAGAGCAACTGAGGCAGCAATAACACAAAATTTGATTATTTCAAAGCAGAAATATTTTTCATGTTTTTTGAGGGGTGGAAACCCACTTTTATATCTCACTGTTTGAAGGGGTTCCACTATATTACAGAGGTACAGCGACTATTTTCATCATGGTGAGCCTGAGTTTTTAAAAAGCCTATTTTAAATATATTTAAGAGATCAGAGAAATGCTTAATAACTTTATAAAAAATTCTTCTAAGTGGTCAAAATTAACTAAGCTTTGGTGCTTTTAGTAGATAAACTTCCATTATCCATAAAATTATTTTTTGTAGATTGCCTCATTTGAAGAGAATGCTAGATAATTGTTTCTTTATTGACATCATTCTATTAAGATATTTAAAAAAAATTTTTTTTTTACTAAATTGAAAGCTTATGTGTGAAGTAAAATCTAACTCAGAAGTCTAAGTCTTACATGAAGAACTGTATCAGCATTTCAGTTATATTCATATCAGCAAATGCTAACAAACTGAGAGGGAACAGCAGAATCAAGAGCCATTGGACCTACCACCAGCTCTATTGAGTCCAGCTCAAAAATTCATCTCCAGTCTGTTCATTTCTTTCTCTTTTTCTTTCTTTTTTTTTTTTTTTCCCCTTGCTTTTTAGGGCTGCACCCAAGGCATAGGGAAGTTCCCAGACTAGAGTTCGAATCAGAGCTACAGCTGCCAGCTTAACCACAGGCACAGCAACTCGGGATCTAAGCCATGTCTGTAACCTACACCATAGCTCACAGTAATGCTGGATCCTTAACCCACTGAGTGAGGCCAGGGACCAAACCTGCATCCTCAGGATCCTAGTTGGGTTCTTAAACCACTGAGCTATGAAGGGAACCCCTATTTTTTTTCCCGGTGTGTTCATGTTTCTTACCTCCACTTGTCACCACCCTTGTCCATGGCAAAAATCATCTCTCCCATCTGTATTTCTGTAATGGGCTATTAACTTTCTCCTTCTTCTCTTGGCTGCCTCAAACCCCTTCTCCCTGCAGCCATCAGATCAAGTTACTTCCTTCTCTGTTACTGTGGCTTTCCATTCTATTTCACATAAAACCTGTTGTTCTTACCCTGGCTTTCAAGGCCCTGCATGATCAGGTTCCTTCTTCCTTCTCCAACCCCATTTCACAAAACTCCCCTTTGCTTAATCTGCTCTGTAGCCCTTCCTTGGGCCTCTCTCAGTGTTTTGACCTCTACATAAATAATATCCTCTGCCTCTTTCTCTATGTTCTTGGCAGAGTTGCTCCTTTTACTTCAAGTCTCAGTTTGAATAGTGCCTCTTCTTAAATGCCTTTCTTGATTACCCTAATGTAAGTCTGTTTTCCCTCTACATTATTCTCTGTCACAGTACAGTGTGTTGTTTCTTTATAGTTTGTATCATAATGTTTTTTGTTTATTTATTTTCTGTTTCCCTCACAAGGCCCATGAAGGCAAAGACCAGTCTGTTTTATTGAACACTGACAGTGACTAATAATGTCTGGCACATAGTAGGTGCCTAATAAATTTTTTTTAATTAATGAAGAGTAGTCTATAAATTTGTCAACTGATAAGTACACAGAGTCCACAATGGTGAGCATATATGCTAATAAAACATGCCTGTGAGTTTAGGAATAATTTGAGTAAATCATAGATGCTCTGTCCATATGAATTTTGAAATGAGAGGTCTGCAGAGTTCATAACTAGGTATTCACTATGAATCATACTACATTTATTTCAATCTCCAAACATGACTTTGTCAGAATCTGAGTAGGGAGTTGGAGATACTTGGCTTGATTCAATCAGGTGTTTCTTAGGAAGAGAATAGAGGGAGTGAGAATAGGATGTGGAATAGGGAATTATTAATTCTGATAGCTTATTTATCCTCAAACATAATCAGAAGATTATACCTGTTATTTATGTTTTCTTTGGAATTCAGAGAGTTTAGCATATTTGTTACATTCAGCGGTGGGTCAATAAGCAAGAGAATAATTACATTTACCTTAGAAAGTTGGAAATGAGAATCGTATCTCTTTTACTGTGGCATCCAATTAATGATAATTCTAATACAGTTTACGACAAAAGATAAACCAGTTTCTTACAACATCAGTAACTGGTACATTTTTCTTGATGCCAGAAACCATGACTTAAGCTTTTTTTTTTTTTTTTTTTTTTTTTTCTTCCCCTTTTAGGACCTCACTTGTGGTATATGGAAGTTCCAGGCTAGGGAGTGAATCGGAGCTCCAGCTGCCAGCCTATGCCACAGCCGTGAGAATGCTGGATCCGAGCTGCATCTGCGACCCTAGCCTCAGCTTTTGTCAATGCTGGATCCTTAACCCACTGAGTGAGGCCAGGGATCAAACCCACATCTCACAGATACTATGTTTTGTTCTTAACCCATTAAGCCACAACAGGAATGCCATCATTTTTTTCTTATTTCTAAGATGGGCCTAAAAGTGAGGGCGACACATAACAAGGACACACTATTTCTCGAATGAATGGAAAATTTCAAACCACTCAGAGAACCTAGTTTAAATTGCTTTTGACCACCAAATAAACTGAGAAGTGAATATAATTATATACGCTGCTGATTGAAGTATATGAAAATGAAAAAAAATGTTGTGAAATAAGTCTCTTTACCCTACACTTAGGGTGAAAACATTTGATGATGCAGGCAACAGTTTTATTATAAAAGGAATGCACAGTAGGTCGTATGAAAAATAAAACAAGAAAGAAACCTTTAGGTGGCGGCCAAGAGCTATGATTATGAATTCTTTTATGAGAATTTATAATCTTGTTTGAAAGTGGTCATGTTAAGCGGGTTATTAAACCACAAAAATTCAGTACAAAGCAAATTCAAGAAAAAAAATTAGGCCTGGAAAGAAATGGATTTGAATGAGTATATCATCGAACAATCAATCAAATCTTAATTTTGATTAAATATGGGTATTTTGATTATGAATATTTTTTAAGAAACCAGATCTGGGAAGATAATCATATTGGTATTGAGTCATGAAATTAATTAGTCTTGACAGTTAAATAATTGTTTTAATCTTGAAAGAAATCATCTTCAAGCAAAATGGTAGCGTTTTAAGAAATCAGAGAATGTAATAAAGATGTCAAACTGTCCAGATGCTCATTGTGCAATTGGAAACTCCACTCAAAGTTGACACAGGTCTCCAAAAAAAAAGGAAAAAGGTCAATGAGCTCATTCATTCTTGCAACATCTGCCAGAAGCTATGGCTTCTTGAAACACTAATATGTTTTCTCTCTTTTTTTGTTGCTCTCTCAAATGAAGAGCCGACAGAATTCATCATATATCTCTTTCAGTCCTAGAAAAAAGGGGGAAAGATGAAATACTTTTAAATAAAGCATTATGATTTTGTGATGATATGCAGTAGTTTTTCCTCTCTGCTTTTTGTTTTCATCATTAGTCTACTTGAAGGAAAAATTGTTTTAAGCATCACTATTGCATACTGCTTTACAGTAATTTTCATTTAAAAGTTTTTCCATTAATGGTTAGTTCTGTTAGCATTTAGATTCATTACACTTTTGACAATGTTTTGGCAAGTAGACTAAATATAGATATGTGCTTCCATTTAATCCGGACTTCAGTGATGAAATATCTCTAGTTCAATTCTTGTCCACTTTAGTAACACACATTTAGCGTCAATTGTGTGCACACCCAGGACCATGGAGGAGAGAAAACAAATAAAAGACAAACTCAGTACATATGGAGTTGACAAGCTTTCTAGATGAAATAAGAGAATAGAAACAAAATACTATAGCAAAAACAACACGTTATCATTATCATTATTATTATTATTATTTGTCTTTTGTCTTTTTAGGCCTGCACCCTCAGCATATGGAGGTTCCCAGGCTAGGGGTCAAATCAGCTACAGCTGCCAGCCTCTACCACAGCCCACACCAACGCGGCATCTGAGCTGTGTCTGCGGCCTATACCACAGCCCATGACAACACTGGACCCTCAACCCACTGAGCAGGACCAGGGATCAAACCTGCATCCTCATGGATACTAGTCGGGTTCGTTAACCACTGAGCCACAACAGGAACTCCAACAATACATTATTTTTGAGTAATAAGAAGAGAAGGAAAAGTGTGAGTTGATATTAACTGAGAAAAGCTCTGCAAAGAAAATAAAAGTAAACTGGTAGCTCCCCAGTATATTGTTGGGAAAGTAAATGCTTTAATTTAAAAAAAAACTATTTCAATTGCTTAATGTTAATATTCCATTAACAGTAGTGCAGAACAGTTTCTTTCCTAAATATTTTTCACTATGTTTAGTCAGTGAAGCTGGTGACAACTCTTCTCAAACATTTAGTATGTTGCTGGATTACATGGCAAACTGCACAAAAAAAGATTACCCAGAAATTATTTCAGTTTTCTAGTCTAGGAGTAAATGCATGATGAAAACCCAAGTTGAACCTATGGGATTTAAGTGGTAGAATTATTTTCTCTGTCACCAGTATCTTCAAACTGATATTCCTGAAGCTAGGAATCAGAGAGTTGGCCCTCACCCTGACTCTGATAGTGGATATGGTGATAAAATCATGGTCAGGATACATCATTTCTCTAGAAGAATCTTCCTTCTGTGTAACATGAAAGAGAACTAGATGATCTCTAAATTTCCTCTTAACTCTAAAATGTTACACTTCAGGATTTTTAGAGAATAAAAACAAAATATTATTCAACATTATTGAAGTAGAAAATGTGTATGGCATAGTTTCAGGGAGAATTACAAAATGAATCCAACTGAATACAGGGCCCCATACATAGGTCAAGAGTGACCCCCTAGAATTGTGCAGTGTTCAGCTTACATGACTGTATATGTTGGCTGTAAAATTATATCAATAGTAAGGAAAAGAAGATTTAGAAAATTCCTCTGTATTAAAATTTTTATTATAATAGAATTTTAAAATAGAATAAATTTGATTTAGTTTCTAAATCATGGTCCTTTTTTAGAACTGTTAAATGTAAAAGCAGTAAACTGAAGAAAACAGAAAGGGTAGTCATCTTAACTACGATGAATGAAAATGATTGTCCAAGGTTTGAATGTTACGAAGCCAGTAGATAAACTAGGGAATGAATATTTTCTCATGGATTTAAAAGACTGAAAATTCTATCAGTGGATGAATGTGACTTTTAGGTACCTTATAAATATAATCTATATTAAAATTTAATTTCAAGTAATCTGCCATTATGCTAATGTATTTATATGTGGGTGTGTGTCTGTGTGTGTATATATATACAACTTATATAGCTAATGATTTATATAGTCATGAATAATTCAGATATTGGGATATAAATCTCATTAGTTCAAAGCAATGCATTTAAACCTGAATGATCATTTATTTTTGAATGCAATTCTCTTTTGAATACTTTTGGAAATTAGGTGAAAGTCTATAAGAGAAAGATGAACATTCTTACTCTCATATTTAAAAAAAATTCAAAGTATATGTCGCTTCATATGGATCAGGAAAAAATTATTAAAATTTTAAAATTCTATATTAAAGAAATTTTTATGATTCTATCTGCATAAGGAATAAACAATATAAACTGATGCCAATGCTCCCATCTCTAACACTACAAAAATAAGTAGAAGTAAAACTTTTGTGTTTTATTTTGTTGTAACTATTGCTTCAAAAGTTACACCTTAATCCAGGGCCATGTCTTTATTCTGCTGCTTATCAGTTAACCATATTAAAACTGACAGTAGTAACGGCATGAACCTAGCCAGAACACAGAATGGAACTTGAACCCACGTGCGGAGACTCAAACCCAGTCTAAAGCCAGATTGGGGCTTAAACCCACTGTTTTAAATTAGAATCACCTGGTGTCTGCACTCACTGGGGTTCAGGTTCTTCATGCCTCATGCAGAAGCAATTCAGTGAGAGACAAAGAAATGGGAAGACATAGGTTTATTAACATAGGATGTTTGTGAGAAATGCAAGCAGGCAGGCAAGGAGGCTCTGCTCCGAGGATTAGGTGGGCTACAGTTTTATCATCCAAGGAGAGTGGGGGTTGGAAAAGACCACCTATTCCTCTTCTTTGAGCATAGCTCCTCCTTAGTATCCAGTAAGGTGTGTAGTCAAATCAGCAGAAGGGAGGTCCTCAAACTCCTGCCCTTGGTCTGAATCTGAATGCAGGCCTCATCCCATTACCACACAATGACCTGAGGCAGTCAAGCAAGCCTGCCTTGTGCTCATGGCTTTCTTGAGCAATTATTAACTTACAGTGATCTCCCAATGTCTCCTGAGTTCCCCTCTTTATCTGTGGTCCCTTATTGGGACTTCTACAACTACCTGTACCTACTCCATCCCTATTGTATATATTTCAGGTATACAATATTATATACAAAAGTTATTTTATCTTGAGTGGCAGCAACTCAGAATGCTAGACTTGATTTCAGAGTCCTGTCATTCATTACTTGATTAGAGTGAAAATACCTGATCCGTACAAATAAATACGATAAATCTCTCATTCCATCTGATTCTATTCACTGTGAACTACAGGGAGAACAAAGAGACCGGTTAACAAAAAGTCTACTATTGAAGGTGCTATTTCCTAAGGCTAATTTTTCATCCACTTTTGTCATATTACAGATAAACTTTAAATTGCTCCAATCATAATCTTTTGCACAAAGTCAATGGGACTGGGATTCAAACAATCAAGAAAAAGTAATACATGGAAGGAGAGAAAAAAACAATTCATAGAGAAACATGCATAATAAAGATAGAGCGTAATGCACAAATTTCTAGAAGTGAGAAAACAGAGAGACCATAAAGGTAGCAAGAACAAAAGTAACCTAAATGCAGGGAAGGAGACTGAAAATAAGGATAATACAAAACTAAGATTGAAAAGGGAAGAGAGTAAGGAATGAGTGAAGGTAGGAAAAAAGTGACAAAAGTTTAGAGAAGAAACAGCAGAACAGAGTGGGATAAAGGAGGTCATGGCTTGAGAGCAAAAACGCAAAGAGTGGAGGACAGCAGACAAAGAAGTGAGATTCAAATGGAGAGGGTCCAATTGACTAGATTATAAAAGTGGTGCTAAAAGTAGGCAGGCAGGAGTGAGGGAGGTCGCAGAACAAACAGCTTCCAGAGCCAATGATTTTGCTTTGTTTTTAGTATTTTTAATTTTAATTTTTAAAATTTTATTGGAGTATAGTTGATTTACAATGTTGTGTTGGTTTCAGGTATACAGCAGAATGAATCAGTTTTAAGTATACATATATCCATTCCTCTTCAGATTCTTTTCCCATATAGGTTATTTGAGAATATTGAGTAGAATTCCCTGTGCTATAAAGTACATCCTTGTCTGTTAGCTGTTTTACATATAGTACTATGTATATGTTAATCTCAAATTCCTAATTTATCCCTCCCACCTGCTTTGTTTTTTATCAGTGGAATTTATGCCGCTTGAATGGAGCTTGCAAATGAGTGTGAATTATTTTACTGGTATCATTTATCATTCCAGATCCTCCTATAATAATACTAGGAAATTAACATAGTGGTGTGAGCCATAACTAGGGCTATCAAAATCCCTTTATATATGACCAAAACAACCAAATTTCCATCTATTTGCAGTTTCCAGTCTCTATTCAAATGGCATAAACTGACAATAAGTTGGCTAGGAAAATTCTGGATATTAAAAAAAAAAAGAAAGGAAATAATGTTTTTATTTAAAAATAATCGTATGCTCATTTGCTCATAGTTTCATTGCTTGTGTATAGATTGGGCTGTTTGTTTGTTTTCCAAATCTAGTTGACTTAAATTTAGTCAGTTTCATGAAAATTCCCAAAATTCTTGAAACATGTAAGTACAGATTGCCACTATGAGGACCAAATTGCTAAAATAAAACAAACCATTCAAATCATTAATTTAAAATGCCCTTTGCTTAGGTAGTAAGCTTTAAAAACTGCTTTGGGGGAAGAAACACTCTCTTTAAAGTTGCTGTTAAGGACACCAAGAATGATTTGTTACTTAGCAGGTCAAAGAGATCAGAACTAGGTTCTTTGCTTTGAGCTGGAACTTGAAACCTAGATATCTATTTTTTTTTTCTTTTTTGTCTTTTTATTTTGCTCTTTAATAGCCTCTGAGCAAACTACCCAGCCTGTGAAGTTTTAAAGCTTCAAGTTCAACTCTGTTTAGGTGTTCATTTTTGTTTCTCCAAGGGAACAAACATGTTGCCATGGGAACTGGGTAGCACAGAATACAGATAGTACAGAAAGCTGTATAGGAAGAATCTAACATGAAATTAACTATTTAATGCAAGTACTAACACAAAGTGAACTGCTTAATCATCTAACATATTATGACATCTAACATATTATGACATCTCAAAAAGAAAAACTTGATCCTGTGGCTTATCACATTTTGGAACAACAAAACAAAAGGAAATTATACTGTTTTCTCACTGGAAAAAAATAGAAAAGTTAATTTTTTTATTTAAAAAAATAGAAACCATCAAACAGATTAGTTGTGGTGACTATTTCATTGAATAAAAAAGATGCCTTCACAAATTTTCTTTATATAAAAAAAGGCTTTTTTTCTTTTTTTTTGATGAGTGCTCTTTGCGTATTGACATTGTCTTATCCCACACCATACCTACTGTAAAGTATGCTGGACTTCAGGTCAGGGAAAGAGAAGTAAGCAGGAAAAAGGAGGCTGGGATCAAGGGTCTAAATTGGGTGGGTGACCTGCAATCCTAATTATACTATCTGAGATTAGAAAAACTGGGATTGTGGGCCAGGAATGATTTATAAGGGATTGAAATCTAGTGATAGAGGATATGGCAACAGGAATTCCTGGCAGTGCTAGTGTTTCAGCTCCAGGCAAGGGAAGGAAAGAGGTCGTTCTTTTGGAAGCAGAGCTCCAGTCAGTGTCTAGGGAAGGGTGTGAGGTACCATACCAGATTCTAGTCAGGGGAAAGGCCCTTGTTAAACATACTTGGTTTACCTTAGGATACCCATTGCAGCCCCAGGTATGGAGTATGTCCATAAGGACAGTCATCCAGTAATGAAGATTGGGCAAAGGAATTGTTTGATGGGAGAGTGGCTGCAGCTTGCTGGGTGCATGAATGCATAGGACACCCCACAGACACTCTGGATTCTGGGAGCTGGAATACATGTTTAATTCCAGGCTCCATTTAATGATTGTGGATGGAGCTCTTAATATATTGTCTGGTTGCATTAGGATTGACTAGGAGACTGGGATGGGCAGAGACTGAAACAACAAAGTTTTGGGCAATTAGGAGATGCTAATACAGGGATTGAAAAATAAGAAGAGCTTTGATATGCCCCAAATCAACCCACAGTAAGAATTGTACATTTATGTTTTAATGTTAGTACAACTGTATGTAAGAATAAGCATTTACATTTCAGTGGCAGAGGAAGGATGCTCCCACAGGTCCCACAGTTAGTTTCGCATTTTCAGGGGTATGCTATCCCAGCAATTATTTTGTATTACCTTTAAGTAAGCAAAATATTCGACGTCACAACAACCCCTTTAATAAAAGTAACAAAATAAACTTCAGTAAAAGAGTTAACTTTCTGAAAATGTGCCTGGGTGCCATCTCCTTACCTTGTATTTTTTTTCAGAGTCCTATAGTAGCTGTTTGGCAGAAGTTTAAAGCTACTGCAGGAAACCAATTTAAGCTGCCCTTTTGTTCATGAAGTCTGAGAACAACAGACCGGCAACTCTTTTCTGCTTTCTAAAATAATGTGGTCATGCTGTGTGTGCCTCATTGCATTTTGAGGTTATGGTTCATTTAATTTCGTGGAATAAAATAGGCTTCTGTGAAAAGTAGTATTTTCACCTTTAAGTTAGTAGCGAATAAAACAAAACTAATTTTGGAATAAAAACCCAATGTCTCCCATAACTTGCATATAAATTCCCCATGCCACAGTTATAGAAATTCTCTTACTGATACAAAACAAAAATATGAAGAGTAGTAGACAATTGTTATTTTAAAAGGAAGTGAACATCCAAAAGAGGAAGATGTGGGTTAAAGGAAATACTGGAATAAAAAAAATGATACTGACAAAGCCAAGAAAGAATGAAAATGAGCTGAAAAAGATTTTAAAATTATTTTAAACTGTAAAACTTAATATAATATGTGGTTTCTCTTTCTCTCTCTCTCTCTTTTTTTTTCTTGGCCACCCCAAGGCATGTGGAAGTTCCTGGGTTATGCATTAAACCCATACCACAGCAGCGATTGTACTGGATCCTTAACCACTAGACCACCAGGGAACTCCCTGTGGTGTCCCTCTTATGATTTATAAGTTGAGACAGAAACTAAAGCAGTGCATTTTTATCCTTTCCACATGGCCCCATTCACAGTAGTCAGATAACAGAGTTCCCCCTTTCTGTGTATGCAATTATTTAAAGATATCTCTCAAGGAAATATCACCTTAGTGGTGCATGGGTATCTATGTGACAAAATATTGTTTTGTTATTTCCTACATAATACACATATAGCACATATATGCCAAAAATCTATTTGGCAAAATATTGTTTAATTGTTTTACTTTATTAACCTATGAGAAAAAAAGTGCCATTTCTAGTATAGCAGACACTGTACAAGTACTGATCTGGGCACTTGTAGATCACAAATGAGCACAACATAGCAAGTAAGAGGGATAGTTCAAGAATTATAGTTAGAAGCACATATAAAGTGTTGTCAAAGATAAAGTCAGACACTAGTTAAAGTGGTAAAGATAGATTGTTATCAGTAATAACTATTGCAATAGGGAAAGCAGTCCAGCATGACCTAAACTCAATTTTAATTTGTACAAAGGTGACTTTTGTACAAAGGTGTTTTTAAAGGAGAATGTCAGGAGTAGGGAAGGGAGCAAGCAAGGGCCCAGTGGAATTTTCAGAGAAGTAACAAAAATTACAAAAAGCAACAAGTGGGGACTTGGTCCATATGAAATCCATCTGTGTTTGCCAACTGGCACTTATCAAAGTTAGGATCCTACCCTCCCAAAGAGACTGAGAAACCCTATCTTCGTTGTTGGGTGGAGCAAATAGTGAGTTCTTTTAGCAGTTTCAAGCTTTCTCAGGCAGGTACCTTGAGGGGCCTAGGTCATCCTAGGGATGCAGCCTTGAGCTGTTAGAAACTACAGTAGCATTTATTCAGGTCTTTATAGGCCAGGGTTGAAACCTAGTTGAGACGAGGATGTAGAGGAACCTGACTAGAGTCTGGTCAAGGAAGAATGTTTATCAGAGAAATGTTTCTGGGAGGACCCTCAAGACTTTACATCAAAAATCTCTAGAGTGAGGTATTAGATTTTTCATGGCAGACTACAATGGGGAAATTAATGGGACTGAATATAGTCAGGATATGTGGCCTGTAGGGTGGAAGAAAATTAGTTTGAAAGGTTCAGGAGTGAGATCATATCAATCTACTGAGTTTGGATTTTATCCCACAGTCCAGTGCTTCCCAAAGTGTGGAACTTGTCTACAGATGACATTTCAATGGTACAAAGATACCGCATTAAATCATATTTAAGTCACTCAATGAAAAAATACTTTCCAATTATCTTTTAATCTGTCTAATTCAAGGAGAAAAATCTTAGGTTGGTACTAATCTTGTCTTAAGTGGTATTTGCCTTTGAGGTGCGGTGTAGGTCACAGATGAGACTTGGATCTGGCATTGCTGTGGTTGTGGCCTAGGCCAGCAGCTGCAGCTCTGATTAGACCTCCATATGCTGTGGGTGCAGCCCTAAAAAGACAAAAGACAAAAAAAAAAATTTCTTTTATAGTAACTGATGTAAGTTTTCTATTTTAATAATATGGAGATTTCCTTTTAAGCTTATTTATTTATTTGCTATATCCTCAGTGTGTAGAAATTCCTGGGTCATGGATCATACCCATGTTACAGCAGTGACAATGCCAGGTCCTTAACCCACTGAGCCACCAGGAAACTCCCTTTAAAACATGCTTAAATTGAAAAATACTGAGTCCCTTTAAAGACAAATGTTGGGTACAATAGCAGGAGGAAGAATCAAGATGGGGAAAGGTTGCTCAAAGGATAGAATGGTGGTATCATTAACTAAGATAGGTTTTACAGAAAAATAAAGAAAGCAAAAGAAAGGAAAAGAAAAACCAAGAATAAGAAATGCCTCGCCAGTTGTTACGGGATGTCCAACAAAGTATATTTAGACCTATTATCTTCCAAGATCCCATTGCTTTAAGGTCAGATCCAACATACCTCCACATTCGCTAATATACAGCCAGTAAAAGCAAGCCAGGAAGACAGCCTTTGTTGTAAATCCTGCATTTTCACTGTTTTGTTTCACTTACATCATGCTTGGGTTACTTTTCTTTCTGCCAGGTGTTAACTCTAGATTATGTCCTTGATTTCCAATGTACTTTGGCCATAAACTTCAGGATTATTTTTTGGTCTTTATTTTCCTGCTTTCACTTTTGGATATGTCTAAATACTGTCTACATTCAGCCAAGCTTTGGACCCTTGTGTGTGAGATCTTGGCACTAGTGCGCCTCCAGTAAAAGATTATTTTGTATGTGTACCCTCTCTCTCACAGGATGATCCCTTTCTCTTGCATGCAATCTTAGTATTGGAACATTATAACATACGGCTTTTTGTATATCGTTCATTAAGATATTTGAGGTCAAGAATGCCAGAGGTTTCTTCATCTTTGGATATCAGCCAGCCATTTTCCCTTTTGGGAGTAGTTTAAGGCAAAATATCTCTTTTGAAGCAAGACCTCAAACATTTTTCCCTTCTTTTGAAATAGACTTGTTTTCCTTTTGAATTTCACTTTGAGGCATGCATCTAAAGCTATTTTCTTTGTCTTCTGAGATGCTGTGTTTTATCATATCAAAAAATACCTACTGTAAATGGCTATCATCACCATGAAGATGGCTTTTTCCTGCTGAATGACTATGGTGAAGTCAGCCTGCCTTTTAATTTCAATGATCCCTTCAAATTGAGTCTTAAAATAGCTAAGTCTTTAAATGAAACAGTAGCACAGTCATTTTTTCAATTCATCGTATACTCTTAGTAATCAAATGAAGTACTTTGTGGTTTCTCATTTGCAACATTTTTGGAAATGTTACATTTGGAGGTATAGTGATAAATGCACATTTTTAAATAAGTAAAGTTTTAAATTTTCATATATAAATCCATGAGTAAATACTCCCTTCTGCTGATAATCTATTTATTTTTCAATTATGGGCTTACTTTTGCTGGAATTTTGACATGGGTACCCAAGAATTAAAAGCCTGCAAACCGATTATAGTTGTAAAAACACAAATACATACTTCCTGAAACATATAAATAAAGATTTTGTGTTTTGACATATTTTATGTTAACGTTAACACTTCCAGTTTTTAAAATAGATGAGTCATTTCCTCTGTCTGGGGGATGACTGTGAGTGGTAAACGTCTAGAAAACTACGTTAAGGTCACAGACGTTTGTTAGAATACGGGATCCAAGTTCTGCTTTGAATTTCATCTTGACTTAGAGTAAGGTGATGCTGGTATTATGACAAACCAATGAAGGAATGACTGATACAGTAGATAACAATTTAACTTTTTCCCTCATTACTATCTCCAGTAGAAACATGTGATATCCCAAGCCTTGGGTTTCTGAAATTCTCTTTCATGAATCTGTAATGAGATTCAATTCTTGACTAAGGCATATCTTTCTTAATTTTTGGTCAATTGGCATATGCAGAACCAAGAATTTATGTTGAAGAGTTATGTCATAACAAAAGGGATGTTAATGAAAACATTCATTTATTCCAATTTTAACTTGGCATTTTAGTAGAATAAATGTGAATTTCACTTAGCCTACTTAATAGCTGTTGGGACCTTGAGAAATTTACTTAGTCTCTTTCAGTCAGAGGGTTCTCATCTTATTCATCATTAAGATTCAATTAAAAAGGTTACTGAATGTGGTCATATTTGTAAAATGCCTCAGGTGTTACCTAGAATATAGTTTTGTTTTGTTTTTTCCCCCCAAATTCCCCATCTCATCCCCTATCCCTTCCTTAGAAGAGAGAGAAAATATTTGTCTTCTGGATATCATCCATTTCTTGATGGAAGTTGGTGTATTAAAATCTATAAAGATGAATGATAAGTAATGATAGATAATGAAAAATAATGGTAAAAAGCAAAACGATTATGATCTGGGTAAAATATCAGATCCCATTAGGCAAGATTGTCTTCTGCATTCACATGTATTACACATATGATAAGAGAGAACAATTTTTATTTGCTTAGAAGATGGAGAACACAGTTTATTTGGAAAGTTCTTTTTTAAATTTTTTTAATTAAATTTTATGGTCATACTCATGGCATAAGGAAGTTCCTGGGCCAGGAAATGAATATGAACCACAGCTGCAGCCTATGCTATAGCTGCAGCAACACCTTATCCCTTCACCCACTGCGTGGGCCGGGGATCAAACATGTGACTTCGCAGCAGCCTGAGCCACTGCAGTCAGATTCTTAACCCATTGTGCCATATCGGGAACTCCAATGGAAAGTTCTTGATAAGTTCGTAGATGAGGTAAATTTTTGCAGGTGTGGTGTTGGCCTCACTAGAGGTTTAGGAATAATGTGTGTGATGTAGGGATAAGACTGCTTGTATCCAAAGGAGCAGAGGAGGACATAATTGAGGGATGAAAAGGATGAGAATGCGAACAAAGAGGAGGCAACAGAATATGGAAGAAAGCTGTTTTATGAATAACATTACTTTCTTCATGACCACTGAAGTTACTAGATCCACAGAATGCTTGTGCATGAGTTTTTGTGAATATCAGAAGAGTGACCTATGTAAATCTATGCCAGGCCAACAGACTGCATGAATTTAGGAAGGGAAGCAACAGGGACCTGAAAAAGTAAACCCTAAGAAATTTACAGATTTAGTGATAATCTTCGCAGGGAGGATTTGGATCATCAAGCTCAAACCAATGATTTGAATGAAACTCATTTAGGTCTCTGTGTGTGTGGGTCTCAGATGACATTTACTTTATACACAGCCACATGACATTTCAGCCATTGGTATATAGTTATGATTTACACTACTGCATCTATGGTACTCTGTGATGTAATATCCACACTAGAATTATTTTGAAATAGAAATGTTAAATTCTTAATTTTTTATATTAAATATATTCTCCATATATAAAGCAAATAATAGAGTTCTAATTCTGAACTATTCTGTAGACCAAATTATATTCTCCTATCATGACAACAGAACTAGTAATGGAGAGCTCACCCTTGTTCCTAGTTACAGCCATTTTAACAGTAGTTAGTCTTTGTTGTATTTATGAAAAATCCATTCTGTACACTGATTTTTTTCAAGATTTACAGGTATACCTGTAAAGACAAAGATAATCAAATGACCAATAAGTCTGTCAAATAAAAAGAAAAATATGGTAGTGTAAGGAGAAAAAACCATTGCAGTGGGTGACTTTTGAAAGAAAACATAAATGGTTGACTTTCATTGCCACCAATGATGATAAATGATTTGTTTACATATGCTATTAAATATATTTGACTGATTTTTAAAGAAAGTACATTTTCATGTAAAATTTAAGTCAATCAAAAGAATTTGACAAGTGTTAGTTTTTTAACTCTGAATCTTAAGAGATCTGCATGGAAAAGCCATAATTTTTATCCTAAAAGATAATATAAAAAATGGTATGTGCCTCCTTTTTCACTGCCACTGACCTAGCTGAGGTGAGGAACTTTTGTGCTTCTATGATGGTCTCGTAGTTATCTCTGTCTCTAATATTTCTCTCCTCTGATTTATTTTCTATGACTCTGTGAGTGATGCTTTACAATTCATTGCTGTTAGAATTAAAACAAAACTCTTTACAAGCTTTGTTACTCAGCAGCCTTCTTTGTTTATCCATACAAACATAATTATAATTCATCACACATGTGCTATGGATGCTGTCTTATCTTTGGGATTTTATATAAGCCTCTGAACTTTCTTCCCCAAGGCCCCAACACTTGCCCCTTTATTCTTTTTTTTTTTTTCAGTTCCAGTTTACAAGTTTCTTCCTTCAGAAAAACTCCCCAAACCTTCCAAAGAGTTAATAATTGTTACCCTTTATTGAGCATTGTAGAGGGATTGGAGATGACTTTACTGAGGTGTCATCTGAGTTGAGCCTTGAAGAACTAAAGAGTTAGGCTGCTAAAGAACAGAAAGAAACTTCAGGTAGGAGAAATGATCTCTGTTAATATGAAGAGGAGGCATGAAAGGAACAGACAGTAATTTGGTAGAGTGTGAGATATCAGGGCCAGGGATGGGGAAAGTTGTTGATTTTTAGGAATGTCTGTTTGTGATAGGTGTAGAGAGCTTTAATGATTAACCAAAATTTCAACTTATCATATAGACAGTAGACCTTCACTGATAGAAATTTTAAATTTGCATAATGGGACAACATGGTCAGACATATTTTAGAAAGATTTTTCTGCCAGAAGTGGGGGGAAGGAGTTAAAAAAAAAGAGGCTAAGAATGGTAGTTGAGAGACAAGTTTTTTTTAGGCACAGATGAATGAATTAGAATAACTGGAGAGAATGAGAGAACAGTAAAATAGTCTTAAAAGAGAAATAAACCTTAGGAGTATAGAACGTAGTTCTATGAAAAATACGGATGATATATGCCTGTAAGATTTTAAGAAACTTTTTTTCTTTGAACTTTGAGGGGAATTTATTGAAGGGGAATATTAGGTGATGACAGTGTATTGGTTGGGGTCATGGCTGGAAACAAAATTCCTCTCAAATGATTCAAATGAAGTGATATTGATGCAATGATTCTTAACCTTGGCTGTGTTGGAAACATTGGAGAGCTTAAAAAAAAAAAATGACACCTCCATGCTGCCCCCAGAGGTTCTGATTTAGTTGGTCTGGTTTGTGGCCTGGCCATTGGGATTTTTAAAAGCTTCCCAGCTGATTTTTAATATGTAGGCTGAGTAGAGAACCACTGCTTTAATGAAAGGACTGATTTCAGAGGCATGGGCAATGTGAAGAAATAAAGATGGTAAGACACCAGAGACATAGGAAGGGAAGGGGCATCCTTACTACCCTCATGGCCAAGGGACAAAGAAGGTAATGGAAATAGGTTGACCCAGGGAGAGCTAGATTTGTGAAAAAGGGGCCATTTTACGAGAGCTGTAGTTTTAGGAGGATACATCTACTTCCAGACACTCCATGCTGAATCAGGGTGTATTTGTCAGGGTTCTCCAGAGAAAAAGAACCAGTAGGATCTTTCTGTCTCTCTCTACCCACTTCGTACACACACAGACACACACACACATTTCTTTCCCTTTCTCTCTCTCTCTCGCTATACACGCACACACACACACATATATGTATGTATAAAGAGAAAGAGTTTTGTCTTAATAAATTGCCTCATGTGATTATGGAGGCCAGTAAGTTCAGTATCTTCCAGGTGGGTCGGTAGGCTAGAGACCCAGGAAGAGCCTATGTTGCAGTTCAAGTCTGAAGGCTGTTGGCTGGCAGAATCCCCTCTTATTTGGGGGAGGTCAGTCTTTTTTCTATTTGGGCCTTCAGTTGATTGGACGAGGCCTACCATATTATGGAGGGCAATCTGCTTTATTCAAAGCCCATCAATTTAAATGTTAATCTCACCTAAAAACACTCTCACAGAAATACCCAGAAGAGTGTTAACCACATATTTGGGCAATATGGCACAGTCAAATTGATACATAAAATTGATGGTCACACAGGGAGGAATTAGAGAAGTAGTCCAACATCTTTCTCTTTTCTTCCTTTGGCTAAACAGCTTCCCAGAGGGGACAGAGTGGAGAAGAATGGATAATGGATCTGAAGGGGCAAATGGAAGATGTTCTGCACATACCACTAAGTTATTTATCATATGCTTGACCATTATTTTGTAGATGCATTTTCTATGGTTTCAATTTTAGTTTGGTTAGATTGAACAATATTGTAACATTCTTGAATTTATTTTTTTAAGAAACTATGGTTATGATCTAATGGTTTCTAAAATGATTTTCTAATGACCTTTGTTGAAATAGATTCAGTTTAGACTAGGATAACATCAAGAAGCTTGAGTCACAAGCACTAATTCTTTTTATTAACCAGTAAGAGCGGTATTTTTGTTATTGAATTGGATCTCATTGTTTGCTGCTTACAAAATCAAACTCACAATTAAAAAAAATTGGAGTATAGTTGACTTACAATATTGTGTTAATTTCAGGTATATGGCAAAGTGAATCATATACATATGTGTACATATATCTATTCTTTGCCAAATTCTTTTCCCATATAGTTTATTACAGAGTGTTGAGTAGATTTCCTAGTGCTATATATTAAATCCTTGTTACTTGTCTGTTGTATGTGAAGTAGGTGTATATATTAAAACCCAAACTTCTGATTTATCCTCACCACATTTCCTTTCATAACCATAAGTGTGATTTCAAAATCTTTGAATCTGTTTGTTTGGTAAATAAGTTCTTTTGTATCATTTTTATTAGATTCCACATATAAGTAACATCATATGGAATTTATTTTCTTCTGTCTGACTTATTTCACTTAGTATGATAATGTCTAGGTCCATCCATGTTGCTGCAAATGGCATTATTTCGTTCTTTTTTATGATAGTGTAATATTCCATTACGTGTGTGTGTGTGTGTGTGTGTGTGTGTGTGTGTGTGTAACATCTTCTTTATCCATTTCTTTGTTGATGGACATTAAGGTTGCTTCCATGTCTTGGCTGTTGTAAATAGTATTGTAGTGAACTTTGGGGTGCATGATCCTTTTGAATTGTGGTTTTCTCTGGATATATGCCCAGGAGTTGCATTGCTAGAATCCAAATTAGAAAAGAACATAAAACTGTTAGAGCTCATCAATGAATTTGGTGAAGTTGCAGGATGCAAAATTAATACACAGAAATCTCTTGCAGTCCTATACACTAACAATGAAAGATCAGGAAAAGAAATTATGGAAATAAATGTTGATAGGAAAGTTGCCTTTAATGAGAATGCTGGCAATCTGGGGAGAAGGTGGACTCAGCACCCTCAAAAAACCACCTCTGAAGATTCTGCTTAATCATGAAAGCTTTTAAAGGAAAGCAGAAGAAGTAATCTCAGTTAATTATTGAGATAGGGGATTGGAGTTGTCACCATCCCCCACTATGTATAGGCTGGTCAGCTCCTGGTGATCATTGTTTAGATGCTATAAGTTAATTATTGAGATAGGGGATCGGAGTTGTCACCATCCCCCACTATGTATAGGCTGGTCAGCTCCTGGTGATCATCGTTTAGATGCTATCTGGTTCACATAGTTCCCGAGATTACTGAAGGGGAAACTAGGGAAGAGATCTGATCATCTGTTAATTACTTATTCTTCATTTCTACTTCTTTGATCTATGGAAAGAACCAGCAAGTTAGGCAAGGTATTATGTAATCAGAAGATCTGAAATGTGTGCTAGGGACCGAGATGAGTAGAGCATGAAAGTGCCCGACTTAAGCTTAGTGACAAGACAAAGGAGTGCCTCCTGCAGAGAGCTCTTTCATACAAAAAGACTTTTCCTGCAAAAAGTTGCTTACAAATCAAATCCTCACTTGTCAGAACATCATTCCATTTCTGTGGGATCATGGACTACGGTCTGTCTTTTGTAACTTCTTCATGCTCACATAGGGTGTCATATACTTAAGAGCGGAAAATGTCAACTTTGGTTAGGAGTGTCTTTTTGCCCGATCAAACATACAGACAGGGCAAACTACAATTATTTTGATGCCCACAAAGCTATTATTATGAGCAATAGTGTTAATTCCACTCTCTTAAGGCCATTTCTTGGAACTGTGCTAGTCATAGACTCAGTGTTGTTCAAAATAGAGCAGTTCATGTCATAGCTGCAGTCTGGTCATCCTGCAGTTAGCTTTATCCTGCTGGTAGCTCTGTAAAACAATGCAGGAGTCTACATCAGACACTGAGTCTATGCTCCTTTCTTGTCCTAAGCATTACCTGCTTGGGCCTGCTCTTGTGTGACTCAGGGAGGCCTGGGAGACTTCAGTTTTTCTGTTAACAAGAGGCAGGAGACATGGTGAGGCCTTTGTCCCCTTGGGAAGGATAGGGCACAATGTTCTTGGTTACATTTTGAAATGTGTTATCAGTCCAAAAAGAGATACTGTCCTCTTAAATTTTGTATAAGATGATATGAGTATTTATTTTCAGATTTTTAGAAAAATTTACTGCATATTATTTATGTATTTTAGATATTCAGAGGGAAAAGTTGTCTGTGTATAGAGCTGTAAAGAAACAGTATTTGCTATACAGCATGGATGGTGATTGCAGTAATTCAAGTAATAAATAATTAGTGTCTAGGAAATTAAACACAGATTAAACACTGGGAGCCACCAATATTTTAAGAGGTATCTGGAGAACTAAATGAGGAATACTCAGAGAAGTGAGAGAAAAGCTGAAAGAGAAAGGATTCAAGAAAGCCAGACAAGGAAAGGATTTCAAATACAAAGTATCATCAGGTGATAAGGAAGAAGATGTTAAGCTTAGTGAGAACAGAAGTAAGTTTCTGACTGGCAAAAATTTCCGAAGGGCAGAAGCTGAACTGTGGCAGGCTGAAGAAAGAGAGTGAAGTGAGAAACTAGAGATAGTGAAGGCAGATAATTATTTTAAGAAATGTTGCCAAGAAAGAAAGGAGAAGAAAATGAAGCAGCAGCTAGGGAGGATGAATATAATTTCCTTCTTTTCTTCCTACCTATCTTCCTTTCTTCTTTTTTTCTCCCTCCCTCTTTTCCTCCCCCCACCCCATTTTTTTTTCTTTCTCTCTTTTTTCTTTTGTTTTTAAATGGGAAGAAACAATTAAGAGAGTGGTTTGTACTCAGAGTTTAATATTCTGGAGGTGATTTAATTTCAGAGGTTGGCTAGACCCATGGTATGACCTTGGAATTACACTGTGGTAGTTAAATGGTGGTAAAGATATTTGGGATGGACAAGGCCAATTGAATAGCTCATATGTGGAATAGGATGTCAAATAGTTAAGAATGAAGACTGTGGGACAAATGATAATATTATTGTTAAGTGTCAGAGAATTGTCTGAGGGTTAGAAGAGGAGAGTAGCAGGTTCAAGTAAATGGATATGAAGCCATGCAGTATGAGCTTTTTTTTTCTTTTTTTTTTTAAGAGGCTTAGTTAATGAAAATAAATGTGCAATAAATAGGAAGTGGCAGTAGCCAGGAGGATGCCAACCTTGCCTCAGAGGCTGAGATGTTCATGCTGACATATGAGAGAATGTACAGCCCCTACTGAAGAAGTTAACATGAGATCTTTCGTTGAAGTTAGTTTTCTGTTTTCTACACACACACACACACACACACACACACACACACACAATGGCATTCAGGACATGCCCTGGGAGAAATTAAGGATGTAAGGATGTAGATTTGGGTTTGCTTGCTTATTTTTCAGAATGGAGGATTCCAAAGACCTGTGGAAGGATCTCAAATGAGAGCAGAGCTGTAAGCACTCAGAGGGAAAGGAGCAGAGGGAAAATGGGACACTAAGACCAAAGATCTTTTTTAATCTCTGGTGTCTATGGTGTCTAAGGTGAATAGAGCTGTAGGAAGTTATGGGTTAGCCAGAAGTGACATAGACGGGATTCCATTATTTAATGGGAATTTGATTTCTCATTTTGGTAGTGGCATGCCCCCAAGTTTCCAGGTATCTGACTTTATAGAATCCTGCTCCCTATCAATGTGGAGATGATATAGCCTGCCAGGAAGCCATGGTGATCATTAATGACTCCTGTTATTTCTTAGGCTCTAGCATGTGTCAGATGGGTCCAGACCTTAGAAGGAAAGAATAGTTATTACGGTTAGTGGCAGTCATTATAGTAAGGATGATTAAATGTGGTGATTCCAGTTTGCCCACTTATCCCTGAGCCCGACCTGTGGGAATCTGAGAGATGCTTATGGGAAACCTGTGGTTGATCAGTGGGATTGTTGAGGAATGCTTGTTTCCATCTCTTCCCCACAGGAGTTAGCTGAATTCCCCCAGTAGCCTCATAACACAGAGTTGATCCCTTTCAGTTCTAAGAGGGAAGAAGTAGGGATTTTCCAGGGGAAAGGAGAATCCCCAAACTCAGTCCCACCATTGTTTATAGGCATAAACAAAAGGGCAAAATTCCTCAGGTCACAGCATGTATTTTCACACCTTATACTAGAACTTCACAAGGCATATATATTCGTACTCCATATCCTGTGACCTCAGAAACTACATATGTGTATTTGGATCTTCTTGCAGTTTTGTGCATTAACTTCATTCTTACCTGATAGATTATGTCTCTTTTAAAAGTAGTTATATGGACATATCATTTTTAAAAAATATGACTCAGATTGTATTTACTTCTTGCTTTTTCCTTCTTAATTTTCCCCAATATCTACGTTGGGGCTGTGAGAGCAAATACTTTGGATTTTACCAACAATATTGCCAGGCAAGTAATAGGCATTTATAGAACCCACAGGGGAATTACACTCCTATTTTATTTTAGTTAGAGAGTGACTAAGTAGAATAATTCATAAAAAAGAATACTAAACATAAAGATTATTGAAAATTCTTCAATATCAGTTCTTTAACATATCTAGGAGTATATTTTGGAATCAATAAAATAAAGACTCAAAATTGTACAAATATGAGGAAACAGTAGGACAATGGTCCTAGCATCATATTTCATCTTCAATTTAGAAATTATTTTATGAAAATTATTCTAATTTTAATGAGTCATGTATTTATGCTAGTTTAGTGCTATTGATTACCCTTAAAATGGCTTATCTGGGCATGAAAGGATTCCTGAAAGATGGTACAATAGAAAGTACCAGGAATCAGGAATTCATCATTCTACCTAGATAGTAATTACATGGGCAGAATTTGGCTGACGTAACTAATTGAAACTCTGGAGTCTAATGAAGTCTTGCTACTTCTTGGGAAAGGCTTGGACATTAATTTTGGTTATTTCAGCACTTATCAACTGCCCATCCCCACTCCCGACCCAATGTCAGGCAGCTGTACACATGTTTTATGCACCCTGCATACAGCTTGCAGGAGGAAGAGTAGCAATAAGGATCCCTTCAAATATCGGGGATTTGTGTGTAGATTGCTGATTACTGTTTCTGATCATGGATGTGCAAACACAGAAGTGGGAAGCTATGTTTGTTGCACTGCTCCTTGTAGGAAGGCCCTCTAACTTTCAGATAACACAAATGCCAGGAGATTTAAAGGCCTGGCATTCCTTTGCCCTACACTTTATTTTTCTCTTATTCCACATTTTTGGAGGTAGACATTAAAGGTTAAAATATTCTAAATCAACCATATATATATCGGGGATGTTAGAAAGCTGCTATGCATTCCCAGAGAAAGGTGTGGACTCAGTAAAGACCTGGTAAGACCTGAAGTTTATACTTCACATTCGTCTTTGGTACAGAGGCAGCTTACAACAATAAAAATGAAACAAAACACCCCAGCAAATCATAGGGAAGGGGAAGAATGTAATTTCCAGAATTACAGCATTATTAGATTCTAATGTCCAATTTTCAACGTAAAATCACAAGGCATATAAATAACAGGGAAGTATGTCTTATTCAAATAAAAAAAATTAAATAATCCAACGGAAACTTTCACTGAGAAAGATCTGATGGCTGATCTACTAGAAGAAGATTTTAAAACAACTATATTAAAGATGCTCAAAGTACTGAAGATGTGGAGAAATCCAAGAAAATGATGTATGCACAAAATGGAAATATAAATAAAGAGATAGAAAAATCTATAAATAAAGCAAAAAAAATTCTGGAATTAAAAAGTATATCAACTGAAATAAAAAATTCATTAGAGATGTTCAAGGGCAGATTTAAGCAGACAGAAAAAGGAATCAGTGAACTTGGAGATAGAACAATTACTGAATCTGAGGAAGAGAAAGAAAAAGACTGGGACAAGTGAGCTAGGCTCTGCTCACTTGTCCCCAATCTTTTTCTTTCATGTATTCAACAGCTCTGCAGCTCTCAGAACCCTGTATAAATTTACCAACATATGCACACTGGGTGTCCAGGATAAGAAGAAAGAGAAAAGGGTGGAGAGAGTATTTGAATAAATACAGTCTAAAATTTTCTTAAATTTGATGAAAGATATGAATATAAACATCAAAGAAACCCAATAAACTCAAAGTAGGATCAACTCAAAGAGGCTTACACTGAGACATAACATAATAAAACTGTTGAAAGACAAAGAGAAGTATGAGAAGTGACTACTCACATTCAAGGACTTCTAAATAAGATAATCAGCAGATTTCTCACTAGAAACTTTGGAGGCCAGGGGACAGGCTGATATATTTAAAGTGCTAATAGAAAGAAAATATCAACCAGGAATCATGTATCAGAAAATGAAACAAAAACAAAAAACCTGTCCTTCCAAAGTGAAGGACAATATAAAGCATTTCCAGGTAAACTAAAGCTTACAGAGTTTACCAGTAGACCTACTAAAGGGAGATATGCTTCAAGATATGCTTACGGGAGTTCTGTAGGTTGAAATGAAAGTATACTAGACAGTAATTTGAAGCCATGTGAAGAAATAAAAATCATTGTAAAGGTAAATGCATGGGCAATTATAAAATTTAGTATCATCGTATCTGTAAGGGAAAAACACATTCATCCTATGTGTCTCCTTTATTCTCACTACTGCCATACTCAGAACACTTATGACACTAGGTATGTGGGTTTTCCACACATCAAACAATTATCTATAACACTAGCTGAGTTTCCTACGATTTAACTCAATTCTAACACTGTCTACCTGGAGATGGCATCAGCTCCCCTAGGCTAAGGACTCAGTCCTACAATATCATTCCCCTAACTACAGATGCCAATCACCAGTCCCAGGTTTTCATCTGTACTTTGGACTGACTGTCTATAAATCAGGATTCTTAAAACCCCTCTCCTTGGGTTTGATTATTTGTTAGAATAGCTCATAGAACACAGAGTATAACATTTGTTTATGTTTACTGGTTTACTATAACAAGATATGATAAATGATGCACGTAAACATTCAAACCGAAGTGATGCAAAAGGCAAAGTATGGCAAACAGTTAAAAGGGTACAAAGGCGGAAACTAAGCTGTAAATGCTTATGTTAAAAAAGAAGAAATAGGAGTTCCTGTTGTGGCTCAGTGGAAACGAATCTGACTAGCATTCATGAGGATGCAGGTTCAATCCCTGGCCTCACTCAGTGGGTTAAGGATCCGGCATTGCAGTGAGCTGTGGTGTAGGTTGCAGACACGGCTCGGATCTGGTGTTGCTGTGGCTGTGGTGTAGGCCAGCAGCTACAGCTCAGATTTGACCCCTAACCTGGGAACTTCCATATGCCTCAGGTGTAGCCCTAAAAAGACAAAGAAAAAGAAAGCAAAAGAAATATCGTATATCAACGACATATCTTTACAACTTAGTGATCTGTAAAAATAAGAATAAATTAAACCCAAAGCTAGTGGAAGGAAGGAAATAATAAAGATTAAAGTAGAGAAGTCAAACCTTTACCTAACACTACACACAAAAATTAACTCAAAATGTGTTAAAGTCTCAAATGTAAGATCCAAAACCATAAAATTTTTGTTAAGGAAACATAGAGCAAAAGATTTATGACACAGGGAGTTCCCGTCGTGGTGCAGTGGTTAACGAATCCGACTAGGAACCATGAGGTTGCGGGTTCGGTCCCTGACCTTGCTCAGTGGGTTAATGATCTGGCGTTGCCGTGAGCTGTGGTGTAGGTTGCAGACGCGGCTCGGATCCTGCGTTGCTGAGGCTCTGGCGTAGGCTAGGGGCCAGCAGCTACAGCTCAGATTCGACCCCTAGCCTGGGAACCTCCATATGCCGCGGGAGCGGCCCAAGAAATAGCAAAAAAGACAAAAAAAAAAAAAAAAAAAAAAAAAAAAAAAAGAAAAAGATTTATGACACAGAGTTTGGCAGTGATTTTTCTAAAACTCAACATCAACAAAAACATACAAACTGACCCAAAAATGGGCAAAGGATCTGAAATTATATCCAAATATAAAATTTCAGTGAGCATGTGAAAAGATGTTCAACATTACTAATTGTTAGGGAAATTCAAGTCAAAACTACAGTGAGATACCACCTCACACCCATTAGAATGATAATTATCAAAAACACAAACAAACCTCTTCTTCCTTTCTTTAATTCTTTCTATAGAGTTACTTTTGATTCTTTGAATACTTTTATAGTAGCTGTTTTGAAAATTTTGTCTTCTACGCTCAACATCAACGCCCACTCAAAGGTATTTTTTTTTTTTTACTATAGATGGGGCCATACTTTTTCCATGTTTCCATGCTTCGTAATTTTTTTTATTGTTGTTACTGCAAAAACTGGACTTTTACATAATTTATCTAGCAATTATTTTGTATTAAATTTTTGGATTAAAAAAAAAAGATAACCCGGAGCTCCTGCTGTGGTACAACAGGATTGGCAGCATTTTGGGTGTGCTGGGATGCAGGTTTGCTCCCTGACCCAGCACAGTGGGTTAAGGATCTGGCATTACTGCAGCTGCAGCTTAGTTCATGGCTGTGGCTTGGATCTGATCCCAGGATCTCCATATGCCACAGGGGGGCCAAAAAAGAAAAAAAAAAAAGAAAAAAACAAACAAAAAGAAGAAAAATAGCAAATGATGACTAGGATATATCCAAAAGAACTGAAAGCAGAGTCTTGAAAAAATATTTTTACACCCATGTTTATAGTAGCATTATTCATAACACCTAAAACATGGAAGAAAGCTAAGATTCCAGTGATGGATGAATGGATAGATAAGATATAGTATATCCATACAATGGAATATTATTCAACCTCAAAAAGTAAGGCAATTCTGGCACATATCCCAACATAGATGAACCCTGAGGACATTATGCTTAGTGAAATAAGCCAATCACAAAAAGACAAATATTGTGTGATTCCACTTATGTGAGTTACTTAGAGTAGTCAAAAATCAGAGAGAGAGGAAGTAGAAAGATGGTTACCAGGGTCTAGGGAATGGGCTGTGGATGGTGAGTTATTGTTTAATGGGTATTCAGTATTGTTTAATGAGTTTCAGTTTTGCAAGATGAAAATAGTTCTGAAGATAGATGGTGATGATGGTTGCACAATATGAATGCACTAGTAATACTGAACTGTGTACTAAAAAATGGTTGGTTCTGAGTTAGAAATGTGGTGTTTTGGAGTCACTGAGCAGATGACAATTGAAGCCTTAGATGTGAATTAGGTCACTCAGAGGAGGCAGAGTGAGAGACCAGAGAAGGACCCCAGGTTCTCACAAGCCACTTGATGAAGAGAAATTCATGCAAATTTCTGAAAAGTAATTGCTGGAGAAAAAGAAAGAAAGAAAACTACTGTGCAGTTAGTAGTAGTCAGCAAGCCTGGAAGAAAAGGGATGGCCTTAGTCTAGTAAACTAAGTGAAAACATATATATCACATAATAAAATTCTGGCTAAATTTTTTTTTCCTTTTCTACTGCACCTGCAGTATATGGAATTTTGCATCTTCAGCCTACACCATGCCAGATCCTTAACCCATTGTGTGAGGCCAGGTATGGAACCAGCAATACTACAAAGACAAGCCACATTAACCTTCTGTGCCACAGTGGGAAATTTTACATTTTATCCCTTTACATATGTACTTAGTTCATTCCTACAAACTAAATTTGAATAAACTTCATATTACAGAAATTCCACAAGATATGCATATATCTCTATAGCTTTGGATCTATCTATATTAATATCCACATTTATATTTATATCTATATTTTTAAAATATATATTTACATATACCAATCATTAAAAAAAATTCTGGGCAATGTGTTTTATCAAAAGGAAAAGCAATCCTCCCTTCAAATAAACCAAATAATGATACCTTTAAGAAGGGGATGTTATAAACATTATCAATGTGGTTCAAGTTAAGTAAGATGGAAACTGAAAACTGATTGTAGGTAAAGTTGTCACAAGATCATTCGTGAGCTAAAGAAGACGACTTTTAGAGGAATGGTGACAGAAGTAAAACTCAGTGGATTGAGGAATGAATTAACCTAAGGAAGTGGTGAGGATAAATTATTACAACACTTTTAAGAAAGTTAGTGTTATGGAGTTCCCGTTGTGGCACAGCAGAAACGAATCCGACTAGGAACCATGAGGTTGTGGGTTTGATCCCTGGCCTCACTCAGTGGATTAAGGATCTTGTGCTGCCTTGAGCTGTGGTGTAGGTCGCAGCTGTAGCTCTGATTCGACCCCTAGCCTGGGGACCTACATATGCCTCAGGTGAGGCCCTAAAAAGCCAAAAAAGCAAAAAAAAATGTTAGTGGTAAAGACAAGGAGGGAAATCAGTAATAATTTGTATAGTGTGTAGGAAGAAGGATTTTCTTTTTCTTTTTTCCTTTTTTTTTTTTGTCTTTTGTCTTTTTTTGTTGTTGTTGTTGTTGTTGCTATTTCTTGGGCCGCTCCCGCGGCATATGGAGGTTCCCAGGCTAGGGGTCGAATCTGAGCTGTAGCCACCGGCCTATGCCAGAGCCACAGCAACGCAGGATCCGAGCCGCGTCTGCGACCTACACCACAGCTCATGGCAATGCCGGATCGTTAACCCACTGAGCAAGGGCAGGGATCGAACCCGCAACCTCATGGTTCCTAGTCGGATTCGTTAACCACTGCGCCACGACGGGAACTCCGGATTTTCTTTTTCTGAATACAAAGATTTTTTTTCTCATATTTGGTTGATTTTTATTTTTTTAAATTTTTTTATTAAACTTGATTTACAATGTTCTGTCAGTTTATGCTCTACAGTGAAGTGACCCAGTTTATATATACATTATTTTTTCACCTTATCTTCCATCATGTTCCATCACAATTGATCATATATAGTTCCCTGGGGTATACAGCAGAATGTCATTGCTTATCCATGCCAAATGCAATAGTTTATATCTACTAACCCCCAAATGCTAGTCCCTCCCACTCCTCTCCCTCTTGAAACCACAAGTCTGTTCTCCAAGTCCATGAGTTTGTTTCCTTTCTGTAGATAGGTTCATTTGTGCCATATATTAGATTCCAGATATATGATATCATATGGTATTTATCTTTTTCCTTCTGACTTACTTCACTTAGTATGAGAATCTCTAGTTCCATCCATGTTGCTGCAAGTGGCATTATTTTGTTCTTTTTTATGACTGAGTAGTATTTCATTTTGTATATATACCACATCTTCTTATCCATTCATCTGTCATTGGACATTTAGGTTGTTTCCATGTCTTGGCTATTGAGAATAGTGCTGCAGTGAACATAGGGGTACCTTTATCTTTTCCAATGAAAGTTTTGTCTGTATATATGCCCAGGAGTGGGATTGCTGGATCACACAGTAGTTCTATGTTTTGTTTCATAAGGTGCCTCCATACTATTTTCCATAGTGGTTGTACCAATTTACATTCCCACCAAAAAGTGTAGGAGGCTTCCCTTTTCTCCACACCCTCTCCAGCATTTGTTATATGTAGACTTATTAGTGATGGCCATTCTGACCAGTGTGAAGTGGTACTTCAATGTAATTTTGATTTGCATTTCTTTAATAATTAGTGATGTTGAGCATTTTTTCATGTGACTGTTGGCCATCCATGTCTTTTTTGGAGACATGTCTGCTTAGGTCTTCTGCCCATTTTTTAATTGGGTCTTTTGTTTGTTTTTCCTGTTGAGTAAGTTCTTTGTATATTTTGGAGATTCAGCCCTTATCAGTTGCATCATTTGAAACTATTTTCTCCCATTCCATAAGTTGTCTTTTTTTTTTTTTTTTAATGGTTTCCTTTGCTGTGCAAAACCTTGTAAGTTTGGTAATACTTAATGGAGAGAAGCTGAAAGCCTTCCTGCTGAAATCTGGAACAAGACAAGGATTCCCACCCTCACTACTTTTATTCAACTTGGTATTGGAAGTCCTAGCCACAGCAATCAGACAAATGAAAGAAAGAAAATATATCCAAATTGGAAGAGAAGAGGTAAAATTGTCACTAGCATATGACATGATACTATATATAGAAAACCCTAAGGACTCCATGCAAAAACTACTCAAACTGATCAATGAATTCAGCAAGGTAGCAGTATACAAGATTAACATTCAGAAATTGGTTGCATTTCTATATACTAACAATGAAATCTTAGAAAAGGAATGCAAAATACCTTTTAAAATTGCACCCCCAAAAATTAAATACCTAGGAATAAACCTGACTAATGAGGTGAAAGATTTATATGCTGAGAACTATAAAGCATTAATCAAGGAAATTAAAAATGATTCAAAGAAATGGAAAGATATTCCATGCTCCTGGATTGGAAGAATTAATATCATTAAAATGGCCATACTACCCAAAGCAATCTACAGATTCAATTCAATCCCTATCAAATTACCCATGACATTTTTCTCAGAACTAGAATAAACAATCCAAAAATTTATATGATACCATAAAACACCCAGAATTACCAAAGCAACTCTGAGGGGAAAAAAAAACATTCAGGAGCTATAAATCTCCCAGACTTTGGGCAATATTACAAAGCTATAGTAATCAAGCCAGTGTGGTACTGGTACCAAAACAGACATACAGACCAATGGAACAGAATAGAGAACTGAGAAATAAACCCAGACACTTATGGTCAATTAATTTTCAACTAAGGAGGAAAAAATATAAAATGGGAAAAAGTCTCTTCAGCGAGTGATGCTGGCAAAACTGGACAACTGCATGTGAATCAAGGAAACTAGAACATACCCTCGCACCATGCACAAAAGTAAACCAAAATGGCTTAAAGACTAAAACACAAGACATTGTAGAACCCCCTCCTCATTCTGGAATGGAGTAACTGATACTATGTCAAAGTAAACACTTTGCTTCCTCTAATTAGGAAAGCAGTGTAGAAAACTAGCAGGTGTTTTAAACATAGAGTTAAAAAATTTCCCCAGTCTCAACTCTATGCCTTCACTCAAAAGTCACCTAACCTCTCAAAGCTTCAGTTTTATCAGAGCTAAAAGAGCAAAACAATACCTCCTCTGCGGTTTTGAGGTTCAAGCAAAATAATGTGCTTATTTTCATATTTATTAATGTCTAGCTTTAAAATAACTCTCCACTTTAGGAAATGATGCTAGGAAGAAAGTTTTTCTCTAGTAAAAATGTAAATGTCACATTAAACTTTCAAAAATACACAGGAAATAGTTTTAAGTGACTTTTGTAACAAAAAAATTAAAATTTTCAAAAATTCCAGTTACAGGTAATTCTTTCTTTGTAGCCTAAATTTTATGGATGTACATTTGAAAAAATAATGAGCAACTTTCAGATTAAAATGGCAATATAAGAATTTGTGCTTCTCCAATTTTTCTACAGGCCATTGAAATGACAAAGTAAAAAAAAAAAAAAGATATAAACAAGGGAATAAATCCATAACCACTGCAGGACACAATAAAAAGTCAATAGTCAAAAATTTCTGCAAATTAGAAAGGTTTTGCATTTAGTTTCAAGTAGAAACCAGAGCAAATACACAAGTAAAACCATTCTCCAGTAGAGACAGGAAAGTATTAGTAAGGAAAGTAAAGGAAAGCGATTTTTTCCCCAATGCATCCTAGAGAAATTCTAAGTTCATAGTCACCGAGAATAAAATGGTGTTTACTCTCAGTCTCCAAATCCTGAGAGAATAGCATGATAAGATGGAGGTTCTTCTAGAAGCAAGTACTAAGGAGGACAAGGAATGTATGTTCAGAATGCATTAAAGACTCAGGAGAAGGAGAAGGGACACAAACTTCTACACTGTTGAAATTTAGGGAGTTTCTGTTGCGGCGCAGCAGAAACGAATCCCACTAGGAACCATAAGGTTTCAGGTTCAATCCCTGGCCTCGTTCAGTGGGTTAAGGATCCAGGTGTTGCTGTGAGCTGTAGTGTGTGCAGCAGACGCAGCTCAGATCTGGGAACCTCCATATGCTGTGGGTGCAGCCCTGAAAAGACAAAAAAAAAAAAAAAAAAAAAAAAAAAAAAAGAAAAAGAAAAAAAGAAATGTGGGGCTGGACAAATTTTTGTGGTGGGGAACTGTCTTATTCGTGATAGGACTTTTGCCAATATCTTTGGCCTGTACTTATTGCCAAAATATCGGCTACCTCTGTATAACAATGCTGAATAGAAACAAGGAGATAGAGTTGGAGAAAATAGAAGAAATAGATTTACCTGCCAGGCAAAGAAGAAATACAGCAGGTTAACGCCTCAAGGACTGTGCCCTCTCTGGACGGGGCGGGGGTGTAGTGAGAAGACTTAGAGTGTTCAAGGAGCATTGCATGATCAGTTTGTAGAAATTTTCCTAATTGGTTTGTGGTGAGGTAATTCAGAGTCAACCTGATGAACCTTCTGGCTCCAAATGGTCTGGGTCTACATGCTTGCTGGCAGCATATGGTTAACTGCTTCCACCTGGTGGGGGGCTTCAGCACCTGCAAAAAAGCTTAAAGGACTTGGCTCGAATATTAGCCATAGTCCTTGAGGAAGAATTAAATGTCCTTGACTTTGCTAAATGGCTAAACTATTATTATTTTGTCTTGCTTGAGTGTTTTCCTTTTTCTCTGTATTTTTTCACTTCTCTGATTCTTTGACTAAAGTTTTTCTGCAGACAAAAGGAAGGCAGAGGACATGAGTAGGAGTCTATTCTGGGAAGGCTTTATAGGGTCCTGCTTGGTTACAATTCCCCCCTTTTCTTTCATACTCTTCAATCTTGAGGAGGAATAGCAAGAAAGGGAATAAAGTCTTAGGTTAAGAGGTTAGTCATAAACTTTGTAGGGGAACTCAGTTTTGGTTCCATTTCTGTTTTAATTTTCCCCAACTCTTTGAGGGGATGGGGAGACAACCACTCTGGCTGCTTTCTGCTGAAATGGGATGTAGACCTGCCTAACTTAGGTAATGGACACAGAGTTGGAAATCATCTCCAGTTCCAAGCTTAGCATCAATATTTTGCATTAAGAAAACATTATACTCATTAGATATCAGTAGCTCCTCCCTGCCCCTCCACAACTGTAACAACTAAAAGTGCCAATAGATATTTCTTATATATATTTGGTCTTTGCCTTAGTTGATTGCTCACAACTCTCCAAACCCTTGGAATTTCCTCAGTATTGAGAGTAATTAAAGTGTCTTTTGTTATGTTAATGAAGTGACTTTCGGTAAAGCACCTTTAGGATGGGGACTAGTTTCCAAAGGATTAGAGGGTTGAAACTTTCAGTCTTACCTCCTGACCTCAGAAAGGGAGTTAATCAGTCAAGCCTATGAAGTGAAGTCTCCATAAAACCCCAAAAGTATGAGGTTCAGGGAGTTTTCAGAACAATTCCATGTGCCAGGCCCCAGTTCCACAAAGACAGAGGCTCCCTTATCTAAGTCTTCACCCTATGTATTTTTTTCATCTGGCTGATTACTACCCTTTAATATCCTTATCAATAAATTGATAATCTAGTGAGTAAATAGGTTTTCCCGAGTTTCTAACAAATTAATCCAACCCAAGGAGGTGAACATGGGAGCCTCTGATTTATAGCCAGTTAGTCAGAAGTACAGGTAAAACTTGGGCTTGTGATTGGTGTCTAAAGTGGAGGGTGATCTTGTAGAATGAGCCCTATAATTGCATAATCTTGATTCTGTCTGTGTTTTGCAAGTGTCAGAATTGGTTGATGTCCAAGAAGTACTTGTTGATGTGGGGAAGCACGCACATGCATTGAAATTGGGTCCAAGAAAGTAGTTTATTAATCTTGATCATATTCTTGGTTTTTCTTATATATTTTATGATCCTTCAATTGTCTCTTCATATTTTTCACTGAATGACTAGGTCGTGAAGTTAGCTATCACAAATTTTCTCTACAGTTCTAAATGTAATTCCCTAATTGGCCTCTTATGTCAATGAAAGCAGAGTATAGCCTTACAGAATTCCTCTCAGGATTGGTAGGCATTAAATAGACAGGCAATCTTGAGGGTCTTAAAATTGGTAAAGGCAGAAAAATGTTTAATCTGAAGGTATAGAGCTTCAGTGTGTATCTCTTGTATGCAAAGCTGTGTGTCCTTTTTAAAATAATTTTTCCTCATCTGTTGTGGATTTTCTCCATTTTTTTTTCAGGATTTTCATATTTAGTATTGATACCATAGGCAACTCATGGGCCCTATAAGAAAAGGTTCTGCATTTAAATTACAAACACTGTTCTACAAACAAACAACCACTGCTAATAGCTCAGTAGGAAGGTGAGGGGAAGAGGTATTTTTGCCCCAGCTACCTAATAAAGATATCTCTAACTACTTTATCTTTACTTAATTAGTTCATATATAAATACATAGTATAACTATTTATAAATTAATGTAGTTAATTGGATAATAACTCCTCGATTCCCTCCTCAACCCTGTGCTCATTCTCTGAGATTGAACTTTTTCTGGGCCCCACTATTAAGACACTTCTCATCTGAGTAGTTCTCTGTGACTAGGTTTCTCTGCCAATTTTATCCCATTTACTTTCTATTTCTAGAGCTTCCTTTGCTTTTACAAAATGTTTTATGAATCCTATCTACTCTTGGGGCTTGGTCTCTACTACTTTCTTTCATTTCTAGTTTTCCAGTGATCATCAAATCATTACCAATGAGAATTTCTAGAAAATGTAAAGTGCAAAATAAATAAATCACCAGAACCAGCAGAAGCTAAAGAAAAAATAAAATAAAGTACTAAAAATGTCAAAGAAAGTGCCCAAATTGTAACCCAAATAAACACTCGTGCAATAATAGGAAACTTTAAACAATATTTAAAAGCAATGTATATTTCCCAAACCATGTATATCAAAGTAAATCATCTCTTCAGCTTCTTTAGACAAGGCACTGTAACTTGAATGAACAAAGAAAAAAAATACTTGTGCTGCATTATACTCTTGATTTCATCTAAGTTACAATTGAAAATGAGCTGTATGAAGTTTGTACTGTCTTGAGAGACTATGATTTCTAGCTGTAGTTTGTTTCCCCATCAACAATTTAGTTGATAGTAGATATGTGTTGTTATTATTAGCTACATTCCAGTGTCTTTAGGTGCCCATGTTTGTTTGTTTGTTTGTTTTAAACTCATTTGTTACTATATATGGAACTCAAGGGTAGACTAGGCAGATGTTAAGTAAACATTATTAGTTTTTACATGAGGAAACAGATTCTTATATGTTACTATTCCAAGATACATATTTAGTAACTTATTGTACACATGGTCATCATTTTCTGCCTACCCACAACTCTAGTTGATCACATGACTCTATCTTACTACAGTCATAGCTAAAGGAGCCCATAGGTTGATCAGATGTTTATGATAATCGGCAGTGACAGATAGACTCTGGGTAAACATTAAAGAGAGGAACAATTATATATCTTCCTTAGGAATTTAGAATCAAAGTATTAAGCAAACTAGGTCATTGATAATTCAGCCCAGAACTCACTGTGGTAATACAGAGTTGGGCTTTTAACCATGTTAGGCTGTGGTAAAGATAGGTAAGCACAAGAAGATGATAAAAAATATTGTAGATTGAACATTTATTGGTAAAATAGGTAAATAGTCTAGAAAGTTCTTGAAAGATTGAATAATTTTGATTTCCGGTCTTGCAATCTCAGACCACAGGAAACCCAGCTCTACCTAATAAAATATCCTGGGATATTTTATATTTTTTAATAAACTTCTTTATTACTTTGTTAGTTTGAATATGATTTACTTCTTGCAAATGAAGGAACCTTGTCAGGAACAATGATTTAGGTAATCTAGTACCATTCACAATATCACTTGCTAAGGGCTCAGAGTTATAAAGACAACTAATATTACATATTAAAAGGAAGCAATGTAATATAAGTCTACATGTTGATAAATACTGAAATTAGATATTTCAGAAATTTGATATTGGAGAAGTAGACACTGTTTTATTAAAAAAAGAAAATAAGGGAGTTCCTGTCATGGCACAGTGGTTAACGAATCAGACTAAGAACCGTGACGTTGCAGGTTCAATCCCTGGCCTTGCTTAGTGGGTCAAGGATCCAGCGTTGCTGTGATTTGTGGTGTAGGTTACAGACGCGGCTCGGATCTGCATTGCTGTGGCTCTGGCATAGGGTGGCAGCAACAGCTTTGATTAGACCCCTAGCCTGGGAACGTCCATATGCCATGGGAGCGGCTCTAGTAAAGGCAAGACCCCCCCAAAAAAAGAAAGAAAGTAATACTTAACTGGATCCAACAATAAAATCAAGCCTACCTATTAAACAATTCACAAGTCATATCATAATTCTTATTGCTCTTTGTTTTCTAGTTTTACCCACGAAGAACAATTGGGTCAATTATGAGGCTGTGAGAATTATTCATATGATAATTATATATCCTTTTAAACTATATTTTACAAAACTGTACATATATTGAGATGTAATACAATGAGAATTTTATAGAATCTGTAAAAGTAAAGGCTTCCTCTCTCAAAACAGGTAGAAAATTTCAGCACCAATATTGAAGAAACATGCCTATATTACTGAAGCCGAAACTACTAAACCTGAGTTCCCCTGCTATATTTATGATTAATTTCTCTATCCGAAACTTTATCCCCTTTCTTATCCTGCTCTCTGTTCCCCTCAGAATTGAAGGGTATCAAAGAAAAGGGGGGACTGAAACTAAGCTAGACCTCGTGGGGTCTTCCTAGGTACAAAAGCACCTCTATGTCCCCCATTTCTTGTTTGTAGAAAAAAAGGCTTTAGTGTTTGAGGGCTTCCCTGTATTTCACAGAGTAGGCTCAAGCAATTAATAATTAGAACAACAGTCTCAGGACTCCTAGTTTCTTCTGAAGGGATGTAGATAGTAATCTGATGCATATCTTTGAGTTATTCTGCGGAAACTAAGACCTCCTCCCAGCTGGAGGATGCTGACTACCTACTGACAACAAGCACTCTTGGAACCAGAAGGTTGAGATTCTTGAAACATGAGCCTATTGCCTCATCTCCAGCCAATCAGTAGAAGGTCCATGAGATGAACACACATCTTACAACCCTCTCCCATAACACTGTCTTTCAAAATTCTAGCCTGATAGTCATTGGGGAGTTTTGGTCTTTTGCGCATGAGCTGCCCATTCTCCTTGCTTGGTGCTCTGCAAATAAACCCTTACTTTGTTGCATACACCTACTGTCAGAGTTTGACTATCTGTGCTTGGGCGTATGAACCCTTGTTCTCTAACATCACCAGTAAGCAAATCATGCACAAAGCCAATAGCACTTCAAGTATACACACAGTAAGTTTTTTAGTGATTTGATTTCCTGTCCCTTTCTTAGAATAAATTGGATTTAGCCTCTGGATTTTCCTGAGGATTCCTCCATGTATTTAAACATCTTTTGGTAAAAAGTTGTTGGCTATTTTTAAAAGAATATGTTTATTTATAAGAGAAAGATTGAATAAATACATATCTATAAGTACAGGGCAGAAAAACTTGTGCCTTATTAATCTTGAAAAAGAAATACAGTATCTGTACCTTAGCTTTAGATTTACCAATCTGAGTCCTTTTGAGGACCTTTACTCTATGATATAAATAGAACTAGTTTGAATTTTGAGACTCAGAAGGTGAGTTCCCTCCTTTTGCTTCTTGATATTTATGTTGGAAGTTATGAAAAACCTTTGGTGAGATGTGTTTTCATAGCTTTGGCTTCTTGATCTATAGGATAGTAACCTCATTGTCTGTCATTCTTATATTCTCCTTTTATATGTTAATATAAACCTGTTATTTAAAATCTTTCTGAAAAACTTAAGTGACTTATAGTCAAAGTAAAAAAAGAACCAGGGCAGAAAATAGCCAAGAAGTCATGATTATAGAATAAAAGAAACAATGAAGTAATAAAATATAGGAATGGGTGTATGTTTAAATGACGTTATGGATGAAGTTACAAAATGCTTCTTGGTAGTCAAGGTGAAGACTGAACTATTATGGCTTACACGTAATTCTCATAATTATTAGGATATAAACCAACTAGTTCATAAGGCCATATGATCCACACCCACCTCCTGTTGGAAGCTCTCAAAAAACTGTTAAGAAGACCTATATTTAGAGAACATGATTGAGTATGTTTTGAGTTTTGTTTTTACAATTTTAGCAATTTAATAATCTGGACTTTGATTAAAAAAAAACTTAGGACTTAAAGTCACATCTTCATCCTATAAAGAAAATTATACAGGACACTTGCTTATTATAATTTATAAATATTTAAACTTTAAGAAACAATATAAATTTAAAATAAGTTCAGTGGAAAAGTATTATATTTTTGTAGGCGATAGTTCTCACCATGGCCCTGATGTCCCATGTGCTCTTTTGCAATGTGACTGCCCTTTGTCTGTCAAGAGATGACATCTGCTTCCCCTTTCTTGAATTTGGCCTCTGGACTTATTTTGACCAATAGAATGCAACTTCCAAGGCTAGTACTTATGGGGCCTTGCAGATTCTGTTCACTCCTTTGGAAGCCAAGTGCCATGTAAAGAAGTTGAAGATATTCTGTCAGAAAGGAATGTGGATAGAGAGCCTTGAGGATAAAAGGCCAAATAGAAGAGAAAAAGAAGGATCTCAGCTGACAGCCAGCACCAATACTGAAAATGTAAATGAAGACATCTTGGATGTTCTAACCCTAGCTGAATTATCAGCTGAAAGTAGCCACATGAATGATACCATTCAAAACTAAGTGGAGCACAGACAATCAACCCACAAAGTTGAAAGAAATAAAAGATCACTTGTTTAACTAACTTTTGGGGTGGTTTATTTTATGCAGCAGAAAATAACATGAGTTTTTTGCAAACATTTTATTCTAGTCTGTGCCTTGTCTTTTTATTCTCTTGCCAGTGTCTTTTGCAGAGCAGAAATTTTATTATTTAATAAAGTCCTGCTTATCTGTTCTTTCTTTCATGTATCATGTCTTCAGTTTTGTATCTAAAATATTATCATTAAACACAAGGTCATCTAAATTTTCTGTTATGTTACCTCCAAGAAGTTTTATAGTTTTGTGTTTTACATCCAGGTCCATAATTCACTTTGAGTTAATTTTTGTGAAGGATGTAAGGTCTGTGTCCATATTCTTTTTATTTATTTTTGCATATGAATGTGTACTTAGTTCAGTTAGTTGTCCTAATATCAGCTGTTGAAAAGACTACCTTTTCTCCATCGAATCCCAAAAGAGGCTGTTTTTGCATTAAAAATACAGAATAACAAAACGATTAAATTTTGTACGGTGATGTTATGTATATATGTATATAATATATATAAAGTATATAATATAAAATATATATTTATCATACTGTCACCATAAAATTTACCTGTTTATATATATTCTAGCTTGTTACTATGTAAATGCTTCCCTATAAATGTGTGCAAGCAATGAAGTACCAATTTGTGCAGATATATCTACAGAACAATTGACATTCATGGATAACCATCTTACTTTACTTATAGGGTATCCAGTGGAAAGCTCATGGTGATATTTTTTCAGTCTCTTCAGTAGAACATAGATTAAATCTCATCATTATTATGAGTTGAGTTAGAAGCCATAAAGGAACTGTCCTAGAGATTTCTCAATTTTTAATTTATCCCATGTCTTATTTAACAATGAAGAGCTTGCTAGATTTCCCCAGTTTGGCAAGGTTCTCAATTCTGTTCCCAACCCTGAAGAAAGCAACTAAGAAACCCTTGGGGCTCCCCGTCAGGGAATGTGAGCTGAGATCCCCAACAGAAATGGGGACATCCAGTGGGAATTCACCCACTTCCAAGGGAGTGTCCCTTCCCACCTGGGGAATGCCTGGGTTGTTACTCTCCTAATTCTGAACCATTGGGGTATATGTGGATATACATACATTTGCTTGAATTTGTGATGGTGACTAAATGCTCCATGTTGCCAAGGTCTGCTTATGACTTCAGATGACAAAGTTCCTGATTGTAGAGTATACTGTATTTATTCTCTGCTTCCACCATGTGGTTGTGAGACATCAAGTGCCCAGCTCTGGTCTACATCCTAATTTCTACTTCTTCCAAGACTGAAGAAAGAAATAAAGGAAAAGAGAAAGAAGGAATGAAGGGAGGAAGAAAGGAAGGAAGAAAGTTAAGACATCTGTGAGTAGAGAAATGATGAACAATCTGAGTTTAGGTTTAGATTTTATCTGCTAGGCCACTTCTGGTATGTCAAATTATGATTTCTTTGCCAAATCCCCTAAATATGAATTCAAAACGGCATGCTTCTTTAATATGTATTATTGCTGAGTTGTTTTGTGGCTTCATCATGAACGTCTGGTTTCAAAAATGATATGAAAGCAAGGGTTCTCAGCAGGATTGTGAGGTTTCATTTAAAAACCAGAAATGGAAATAAAGATGAATAACACACCACAGAAGAAAAATGAAACTACCATATATATTACAACCTGGCCAAAAAAAAAAAAAAAAAAAAGTGGAAATGCATTTTATAATTTGATAGAGGCTTAAGAGACATACAGCAGGTGTATTTTTGACTCCCCAAATTAATCAAATTTCTTCTTGTTTCAGGTTTCGAAATGAAATAATTTCTCATAGTTCTGGTTAGAGTCCTTGAAACTGATAATTACTGTGTGTTTTGTATTCATTTGGCAGATAAATAGACACTTTCCTGAGTATTCATATAAACTTCTAACTAAAAATTCCCTGTGCCTAACTAGAGTACTGTTTCTTTAGATGTTTTTCTCTTTTAAATGAAATGTTGAGAAGAAAATGCTATTGATGTAACTATCACTATAAATAACTCGTTGCATATTTGTGAGGTTAAAGTTCCTAGCATTATGACTTCACGTTTTATGCACATCCATTTAAGTACCAAATAATGAATAAAAGCCTTGGAATAACAAAACTTCATTTTTGAGGGTAGGCAGTTTTGGATTTGCCCATATGATTTTTTTATGTAAACTTTTAATTTAGATATTGTTTCAAGGTTAACAATATTTTGCAACAATAGCACAAGATTTACAAGTTTTTGTTTATATTTTCCCTATTATTCTCTTCTCTTTCTCTCTCCATGTATGTGTGTGTGTGTGTATATATATATATGGATACATATATTCTTTATATATGTATACACATATACACGTATATATGAGGGTGTAAGAGTTGATGTCAAGTGTGTATAGAATTGCTATATGGAAAAATTCTAAACTTTTTTTTCTGTTGCTTGCAGTGATCAGATGATTAATATAGTGTGTATAAATTTGAGCCAGACTTCGGTTTAATATAGGGAAAAATTTTCCAGCATCTCATCTGCCAGTAGATTTAATAGTTTTACTTTGTTGGCAAATAAGTACCTCCTTTTCCAGATACTGAGGCAGAATTAATTTTTATTAGGGATGCGGTAGAGAATAATTATATATTTCTAAGTTACCATAGTGATAGGAACGAAAACTATTTAAATTTACAAAAGAGCTTCTTAGTATTTGACATAAGAGTTTAATTTGTGGATAAGTAAGTACACTAGAGATCTCATATGACACTGTATTTTAAATTTATATGAGAAAGGAGCAAATACAGTGGAAATAAGTGATTGTTAGCAATATCAATACTCTCTAAACACTTTGAGATGATATATGGAGTTAATATAAACTCAAATTTTTTACAACCTTGAAGAGAAAAAATATTTAAAATTATTATCTTGAAGAACTGCACATTCCTAAAATTTCATCAAAAAATAAATCAGTGCTTAGCAGAGAGCTAAGAAAGAATAAGTTATTTATAAAAATTGCTGACATAAAAATGAATTAATCATGTTGGTTTTAGTGTTAAATGCATTTTATTGTGTTTTAAATGTTTTGAAATGGGTAATCCATGTTTGGTTTTATGTGCTAACACTCTATTAATTATAACTTTGATTACCTTATTCTTCAAACATGCCAGATTAAGCTTACTTAACTCCTCTTTTTTTAATCTGCTAAAAAAATTAACTAGCAAACTAACATCTGTTTTGCATTATGGTATAGTTCACTCTTTCTGGGCCCCTTCTCCCAGTATACCCAGAGTAAAGAACTCACATTCATATATGCCAATTTATATATACACGTATAAACATGTATGTATGCAAATGCTTGTATAATATGTATGTGTATCTATATGTAATGCAGAGAGAGAGACAGAGACGCAGAGAGAGAGACAGAGACACAGAGACAAAGAGACGATTGCATTAGCTGGATCTCCTATGATAATAAGTCTTGATAGTTGCGGAGTATTTACTCAAGTAGTGCTGAGCAATATGCTGAGTGCTTTAAATGCATTTTGTTGCTAAATGTGAATAACTCTTTAAAATCCTACTTCACCCTTATTTTGAAGATTTAACAGCTAATATGTGATAGAAATTTCTCTGTGTGATTTTGGCTGTTCTTAACCACTGAATCACATGACCTACACAAACACTATCTTCTCTCTTTCCATATTTAGACACACAAATTCATGTTTCCATATCATAGCATGCCCCTATGTCTATCAACAACAGTGGTTGTCAACTGGGGGCAAATTTGACCCTGTGGCATATTTGGCAACATATGAAGGCACTTTTAGTTATTATAACTGAAAAGCTATGACTGCGAGAGGCTAAGAATACATGCAAACATCCTAAAATGTACAGGGTATCTCCTCAACAACAAAGAATTGTCTGGCCCAGTGTGTTAATAGTGACAATGTTGGGAAACCCTGTACTGGAAAGATATATATTTGAAGGGAAATGTACATAATTATATGTGTATTGTTACATAATTATTTTTCTTTAAGGGCTTCTTCTAAGTTTTTAGCAGACCATGGCCCTTAGAAAGTTTCAGAATTCTGGAGTTCCCGTCATGGCACAGTGGGTAAGTAATCTGACTAGGAACCAGCGTTGCTGTGGCTCTGGCGTAGGCTGGCAGCTACAGCTCCGATTAGACCCCTAGCCTGGGTACCTCCATATGCCACGGGAGCAGCCCAAGAAATGGCAAAAAGACAAAAAAAAAAAAAAAAAAAAAAAAAAAAGAAAGAAAGTTTCAGAATTCTCCTAGCAGATTGTTTTGACCCACAAAACACATAACTTTATTTCTAGTTCAGGGAACAGTATTGCCATATCATCCTTGATACTGAACTGTGTTATGTATCCAAAATGTCTTGACGTGGTGTTGTTGACTATGTACATTAAAAACAAAAAAACAAAAAACCACGGGCATGGACAAGAAACCAGTTATGCAGTCATCTTTGTCTTAGTCCATCTGTTATGCCTTGATCTGTATTGTGTTGAGAACAAGAGAAAATAGCCAGCAATAAATGAACAAATCTTCACTACACAATCATTTTCTGCTTTTAAACTGTTCAAGGACATCTCTATTCCCTTAAGTGGCTATAGCAGTCTACATTTCACATATTCAAAAGGACTGACAGGTCATCCTTAAACTACAGTAACCTCCGGCCTACCAAGCCTACCCATTTACATTCTAGTAATGTGAGTCTTCTGAAATGGGCTTTAATTTTCAGTTTTGCAGTGTAGGCCATCAACAACCATAAACAATTCTGGGAGGAGAGTTATTGGGAATGAAAAAAAAACTAACAATTATGGAAAAGATATATATGAGTATAGATTGATGCATATGAAATAGCCAAAAAAATGACATTTCTCACCTATAAAAATGGCAGTTTCACATAGTTAGACCTATATGAGTTTTGTCCTTGAACATATAATAATGAGCAGTGGCTCTGCAATTAACCTGTTAATTGTTGTGATCCTGGCTCTACCTCTCACTGATTCTGAATTTGAGACCATTATTGTTTAACCTGTTTAAATATCAGTTGCCCAAAGCCTTCAGTTTGTATATTTACTGAATAAGTGTACTTTGTCTTTACAACAGCAGGGAACATACCTATTTTGTCATAGTTCCTTTCCCTGTCCTTAGACAGTGATGAAGAGAGTGGCTGTGGTCAGTGTATTTTATACATTTGTTGACTGAATCAATGTGTGAAGAATACTAGATTGTTGTGAAGCTTAAATGAGATCATGTATGTTAAAGTCAGTATATATAGTAAATATTAAATGTTAACTGTGATTATGATTAATTCAAAAAGAGCAAAGGATTCTAGATAAGTCTCAGAGGTTATTTGTTTTTTGGGTTTTTTTTTTTTTTCTGTTTTCTTTTGCTTTTTAGGGCCACACCCCTTGCATATGGGAGTTCCCAGGCTAGGGATCCAATCTGAGCTGTAGCTGCTGGCCTACACCACAGCCACAGCAAAGCCAGATCCGAGCCATGCCTGTGACCTATCCCACAGCTCATGGCAACGCTAGATCCTTAACCCACTGAGCAAGGCCAGGGATCAAACCTGCATCCTCATGGATCCTAGTCAGGTTCGTTAGCCGCTGAACTATAAAGGGAACTCCCTGTTTTCACATATTTTTACCTTCACTTTGAAAGTACATTTTTGGTTCAATGCCATTACTATAAACTCTCTGATCCTGCTGAACTTGTGTGTCAGATTCTCTTGCCACACTATGAGAAATGTAGCCCTAATTCTTTTGTGCATACAGCACTCTGGAAATTGTTTTTTAAATGAATAAATAAATAGGAGTTCCCGTCGTGGAACAGTGGTTAACGAATCCGACTAGGAACCATGAGGTTACGGATTCGATCCCTGCCCTTGCTCAGTGGGTTAAGGATCCGGCGTTGCTGTGAGCTGTGGTGTAGGTCGCAGATGTGGCTCAGATCCCGCGTTGCTGTGGCTCTGGTGTAGACTGGTGGCTACATCTCCGATTAGACCCCTAGCCTGGGAACCTCCATATGCCATGGGAGCGGCCCTAGAAAAGATAAATAAATAAATTCATTTCCCCTGTTTCTTTTGTCTTTCTCCTCTAGACTCTGAGAGAATACATTTTCTTCAGAAATATCTACAACTAGGCAGGTTTCCATTGCAAACAGACACAGTTCCAAGAAGCCATCTAGAATCTTAAAGATGTTTTAGTCACCATTTCTCCTATTAAGAGTCTCATGGTTTCTTGGCCACAGTAGCCACATCAGTCTTGATATTTTTGTTGATCTTGAACAGGCTCACAGCTCTCTGTGCCTGCTGTGAGGATAATGATGGCATTGCACTATTTACTGATTGACAACTTGTTTAAAAACTGACATTCTCTGTAGCATACAAGGGAGTATTTTTCTTTTTTAAAAAAATTTTTAATTACAGTTGATTTAAAATGTTCTGTCAATTTCTGCTGTACAGCAAAGTGCTCCAGAAATATATTCTTTTTCTCACATTATCCTCCATCACATTCCATCACAAGTGACTAGACATAATTCCCTATGCTATATAGCAGGATCTTATTGCTTATCCATTCCAAATGCAATAGTGTGCATCTACTAACCCCAAACACCCAGTCCATCTCACTCCCTCCCCCTCCCCTTGGGAACCACAAGTCTCTTCTCCATGTCATGAGTTTGTTTCTTTTCTGTAGGTAGGTTCATTATATCATATGGTATTTGTCTTTTTCTTTCTGACTTACATCATTTAGTATGAGAGTCTAGTTCCATCCATGTTGCGATAAATGGCATTATTTTGTTCTTTTTTATGGCTGAGTAGTATTCCATTGTGTGTATATACCACATCTTCTTAATCCATTCATCTGTCTATGGACATTTATGTTGTTTCCATGTCTTGCCTATTGTGAATAGTGCTGCTCTGAATATAGGGGTGCATATACCTTTTTCAATGAAAGTTTTGTCCAGATATATGCCCAGGAGTGGGATTGCTGGATCATAAGGTAGTTCTCTATTTAGTTTACTGAGGTACCTCTGTACTGTTTTCCACAGTGGTTGTGCCAATTTTCATTCCCACCAGCAGTGAAGGAGGGTACCCTTTTCTCCACACCCTCTCCAGCATTTCTTATTTGTTGACTTGTTAATGCTCCCCAATCTGACAAGCGTGAGGTGGTACCTCATTGTAGTTTTGATTTGCATTTATCTAATAATTAATTATTTGAGTACTTTTCTAGCCATCAAGAAAACAAAGCAGTATTAATGAATCAGCTCTTGAATTTTTATACTTACTTTTACTATTGCCCTATCTTGTTTCATTGAGATTTTTAATAGAGAATTTCACACCCTGCATCCACTTCTGGACCATATTCTAAGCATCTAAAAGAGTGGATAGTATTCAGTGGTGTCTAGTTTCATAAACATTTGTCGAATTTTTAAAAATCATACTTGCTGGACCCTACCCAAAGCTCAGACTCAGGCGGTATAGGAAGGGGTCCAAGTATCTTTCTATCTATATCTGTATCTTTATACATGACATCCTTGTTAGAATATTTGTCCTAGAACAGGTCTTCTGAATCTTAAGCCAAAGGCTGATTACCTGTGGAACTTATTAACCATGTGGATACCCAGGCCTATCCTCAATGAGCCTGATGTACTAGGTCCAAAATGAAGCAACTAAATCTGCATTTTAAGTACATGTCCTGGTCAAGTTGTGTTTCACATTCTCTTACCACATTTTGAGAAATGTGATCCTAATTTTTTTGTACGTGTAACACTTTGCAAATTGTTTAGTGAGTGAATAAAGAAAGGAATGAATGAATACACTCACTTCTTAGAATTGTTGCAAGTCTTAAAAGAGATAATGGAAGTGCCCTGGTGTCACTGCCATGGCTCAGGTCACCACGGTGGCATGGGTTCAATCCCCGGCCTAGGAACTTCCATGTGCCACAATGCATCCAAAAAAAAAAAAAAAAAAAAGAGAGAGAGATAATGTATGCAATGTGCCAATTAAGAACACTAAATATTCAGTGCTAGTGCTAATTATGATTTATTTGTAAAGCTATAGATCCAGGTGTTTTAATTTTTTTCCTTTTCCATATTTATTATTATCAGTTTTACCCTTCAAGTCTAGTAAGAGAGTCAAAGTTAAATAATTATATAAATTATTATTTGATTCATTATGATAATACAGTGAGAAAAATATTTAAGGTACTATGGTAATGAATAAGGAGGTAGGTCTGAATATAGTTTGAGGACTTGGAATGGTTTTCTGGAGAAAGAGTAGTATTCTTTTGAACTAGAACATGAATGATAAATAGGAATAAGCCAGATGAAAAGCAAAGGAAAAAGTCAAAAATAGCAGGAACAGCATGACCAAAATCCATTTGTTGGTAGAATTTCTTAGAGACAAGCAAGAGAGAACGAAGGCCATGAGGAGACTTCATTAATCCATGTTAGGGATGATGGTGACTTGGATTAGGGTGGCAGCAATAGTATGGACAGAATTGTGAAGAGAGTTATAAACAATACTGAGGGTAAAAGCAATGATTTTCAGTGATGTATTAGCCGAGGGCAATGGATGAGGAAATGGAGGTGCTGGGTGATTTTCTGGCATAAACTAATGAGTAATGGTTTTCTAAATTAACAACCTGAGAGCTTTTGAAAAGAACCCACACCTGGACCCTGCTTTTAGTGATTCTAAATTTGTTGGGATGGGGTCAGACCCAGATGGTCATTAATAGGAACTATTTGTTTTCTAATAGTATAGTATTTGTCCAGATTAAAAACTGAGACACGCTGACAAATAAACTGGAGAAAGTCAGAAGCTGTCTTTTTACTTATTCAGATAATATTCTTTACCTACTTCTAATGAAAATGATATTTTTCCATATATTGAATACAGGTCATAGAATATATATTTGAAAAATGTCTTTTAGAAAAGAAAAAATTGTTTAGGGTAGTAGGCAGATATGTCAGTTATTAACATTTATTAATTTATTGCCTCTTAGCTCCAAAGTCACCCAGTTTTCCTGCTCTGGATAACAAAAGTGGGTGTGGTTAAACACTAAGTCCAGTGTGTCTAAGGGACAGTGGAGGAGAGAGTTTCCTTCTTGGTTCAGATGTGTTCATTCAGTTGAGCTCCTGCAAAGTGAACTGCCTTTTTTTCAGCAGTGTCCTGGCATCAAGTAGCAAGTGGCACCTCCCCAGCTTCCCTTAGTACAAACCCAACCATGGACAGTTTCCAGCAATAAGTTCTATGGCACTCCTTAGGGCAGGTAACAAGCTCTATGGTTTTACCACCTTGTTTGCCAATGAATCAACAACAGCCTCGTCTCACACCCCTGCTACTTCCAGGTGGTTTTACACGCACGCCAGATAACACCCAAGCTGGCTTTCTAGCAAATCAGTAATAATCTAAACAGATAGCTTACCAGCAAATTTCATCAGTATCCTGGTAGGCAGTTCTCCATTGGCCTGACAACTGAGGACCCTCTTTGGCTTCAACCAACCCAGTAAACTTTCCAACATCTAGTGGGATTCAGCCATACCCTCTCTAGTGACATTTGAGTCCTAGATTTGGGGGGGACTCTTCTCCATGTTTGTTCTTTCCTTGAGTACTCTCTCTCAGTAGGCACTTGGGTCCACACCCCCTCTCCTCAACCTTTGGCAAGTTCCCTATTACTTTAGTGCTCTGTGGCTGTTTCTTTGTACTAAAGTTTCCATGTTTAAATTACTGTGTGTTTTGTCTTCTGTTTGGAATGTAACTAATACACCAGAGAAACAAGAACAAACATTTTATCTGGTAGGTAAATTAAATTTTTGCAAGTACAAAGAGCCCAGGAATTGAATAGACTTCTGAAAAAGCCTTAAAATGAAATTACTAAATATTTTCTACTTCTGAACATGATCTCTTTGGTATATGAGACTACCTCTGGGAATTATTGTTAACAATAACGAATGGACCAGGAAAAAACTCTCATAGTTCTCTCAGCCTCCTGGAGAAAGAAAGGGCATACAAGGAAGCTTTGTACTTTCAGTCTTTTGTGTTGAAAATCTTGTTTTTGAGTTATGTTTATATCTCAAGTTTTTTCACATATTATCCAGATTTATTCATATCATTCCATGAGAATGTTATGACCTCCTCCCTCTCTGTCTCTCTCGGTCTGTCTCTGTGTAGGAAAGAGTCCTACAGTGGGAAGACCAAAACTCCATCTCCATGCCAACTCCCACCCAGAAACAAAGTCAGTCTTGAGGAACCTTGTTATATCAAGATGAAGGTTTTCTTTCTTCTTCTTCTTTTCCTTTTCTATTTTGAGCTGCCTTCTTCCCAATTCTTCACTTCATTCCCTATAGACTCTCCAGTTAGGTACCTCTTTAGAAATCTAGTATTCAAAGGACAACTATCATATCTTCTGTTTATTTGTCCAAGTGTCATATGCTTCTTAAATCCATAGTCTTGTCTTTAGATTAACAGCTCATTTATCTGCATTTAAACCTTCAAGATAAAATTTCTTTGAATACAGTCAGTATACAATGTATAAAAATGTAGATTCATGAATCCTGTTCTAGAATTATTGAATCAGATCCTTGAGAGAGCCATGGTCCAGAAACCTGTATTTCTAATAATGCTTCTTCCATCCTAATAATAGTTTTCAGTGTTGCTTCCAAAAGATATTTGCATATTAATATGGTAGCTTCTAGCCTTAGAAGCGATTTTCCATTGGTTGTAGCACAGACTAGAACAGTATATGAACATGGACATTTAAACTTTTGTTATGAGGAAGTTCTCACTGTGGTGCAATGGAAATGAATCTGACTAGTATCCCTGAGGATGCGGGTTCTGTCCTTGGCCTTACTCAGTGGGTCGGGGATCCAGCATTGCTGTGGCCGTGATATAGGCCAGCAGCTGTATCTCCAGCTAGACCCCTAGCCTTGGAACTGCCATATGCTGCGGGTGCGGCCTTTTAAAAAAAACAAAACGCAAAAAAAAAACCAAACTTTTTGTTAGGAGAGACCTTGGAGCCCTTGCATGAAGTTTTTAGCTCTAGAGGCTAGAGTCCTTAAGCTCAAATGGCTGTGAAATTGGGCTTCAGACCAGGCTGCTGAAAGCAAATTTGTGTTGTTCATTTCCATTCCAGGAACACAAATTTGTATAGATCAGTAGAATAATGATGGAGATTGCCAATAGTGAGGAGATTCAAAAGCTGTAAGGCCACAGTGTTGATGGGTTCTCCATGAAAAGAGACAGCATCTAGGATAGAGGTAGGACATAGAGATGAGTAGAGAATTGGGAGCAAGGGGTGAATGTATTCAGTCATGCCTGGTGGGGAAGTGGGCATGGGGCAAGAAATGGACAGATACTTAGTGTTATTCCAACTCCCACTACCCCCAGAAATGCCACAGTTATTTAACAATCTTTTATCAAAAAGAAATAATTTGAAAACTTCTGACTTCTGTATAAGTATTACACTGTGGAATCCCAGTGTTTGCCAAACACAGCAGCACATGAGAATCATCCAAAGTGATGGTTTAAAAATAGGAATTATTGGATACCACTCCATTTATAACTTTTTATTTTAAAATTATTTTAGACTCACAAAAATGGGAATTTGCCAAAGAAATATTAAAGGATGAAATTCCTGTTCTGGCTCAGCAATTTCAGAACCCAAAATAGTGTCCATGAGGATGCAGGTTCAACCCCTGGCCTTGCTCAGTGGGTTAAGTATCTGGTGCTGCTGCAAGCTGTGGGATAGGCTTCAGATGTGGCTTGGATATGATGTTTCTGTGACTGTGGTGTAGTGTAGTGTAGCTGCAGCTGCAGCTCTGATTCAACTCCTAGCCTGGGAACTTCCATAGCTGTAGGTGCAACCTTAAAAAAAAAATTAAGGGAGGCCCTCTGTGCCCTCCAACCAGTTTCTCCCAGTGATAATATATTTTATAACTACATCACAATATTGAAACTTAGAATACCTATTTTTATAAGTTCTCTAGATATGATTCAGTTAACTAGAAATGTATTGAATAAATGATGAGTAATTATGCAAGGAAATGAGTTAACTTGACTATTTGTAATCCTGGAGTATTTATCAACCAAAAATCATCCTTTAATCACCCATATATTACACAGTTCATTTGTTGCTCTGATTAGAGGAATAATTCAGAATAATTCATTGAAATTATTTCATTAGTAATCTTTTCCTACTTTTTAAAAGATTTATAACCTCTCATTCATGAAGCAGTCCATATTGAAGACTTTTTCTTCAAGTTTATCTGTCACCTCTTACCAATACTTTGCAAAGAAATGGAAGTGAGAGATATTGGAAAAGTGGATTTGTTTTGACCAGTACTATTCAGAGCTGTTGCAACCTTTTCATCTTTCTTTTGAAGTTGATTCTCTTTTCAGAAAATTTGACTCATTCCACCTTACTTTTCATTCCTTCTGTGCTACATTTACTTTACAATAGTAAATTAAAAGGATTCCTCACCCTGGCAATCATTTAACTATTAACCTAATTCTTATCAACTCAGTATAATTTTAAGCTTTGAGATGCATGGATGCTAGTCTTAGTTCTGCCACTTACTGGTTGTGTGACCATGACCAGCAAACTCAACCTATCTCATTTAACACCATCATAATAATAAAATGGATGCCAACTTCCCCTTTCCTATAACACAAGGCTCATTTTGTGTCATCTGTTATACATTGTGTAAACTATGAAATAAACAATAAATATGTGGTGATGAGTCTGAGAATACAAATAATATGGTTAAGAATTTTCAGCAGGAATCTGCTTTTGGGGGAATTGAGTTACATTGTCGTTTTTCCTTCTTTCTTCACCATGTATCTTTTTTTTTTTTTTTTAACTTGAGCTAGAAGTTTTTCACAATTATCTGCCATATAATTTCAGGATAGTTTGACATGCTATTTTAATTATATAAATACTTACTCTCTTTCCTAAGTTATATAAAACACCCATATATTTAGGCATTCTCTACCCTTGGTGGTAACAAGAGTAGTGGAACTTGAGTGGTTAAACTTCACAAAATGCCTAAATATTATCCTATTGAAGATATTTCTGGAAAGCTATTAGGCAGAGGCAAAAATCTCTTTCATCAATATATGAGAAAATTCTGAGCTATCTTGCACTTCACAGCAGCAAGAGGGTAGTTTTCTAGAAGTAGCTGAGCCTTGGCTTGATATTGTGACTGGACCACTGATCCTCAACTGAGTTCCTCTGCAGAGAACACACCAGCAATTTGTCATCACCACCTTCATCACACTTGATATCGGTGGTGTGAAAATCTCAAAATATCCCACTGATGCTTACCTTAAGAAGAAGTTTCATAAGCCCAGGTATCAGGAAGACAAGATCTTTGATAAAGAAAAGGAGAAATAATGAGTTTACAGAGCCGTGTGAGGTTGATTAGATAGTTGTAGACTTTAAAATTCTGCTAAAAATCAAAGACATTCCTTAGCTCCAGGGTTACATCTGTTCTGTATTTTCTCTCACAAATGGAGTTTATCCTCACAAACTGGTATTCTGAATTTCTTACAAAGAACCTAATAACTGATATATATATATATATATATAAATGCAAGTGTATAGATGGTAGTATTTGACAAATTCATTCTTCTTTCTTTACTAGAATAAGAAAGGAGTCCCAGAAAACACAGTTAGGTAGAAAGCCCTTGTCACTCAAAAACTTAATAAATAGTTTAGGGGAAAATGTGAGACATTTTTTAATCAACGGAACATTCCATCGTTAACAATCATGGAAAAATGGTACATCCTGTTTTCTTAAGTGGATGCCTTACTGTTGCATCTTGCATCGTAAGTCCCTGGCACACGGAGTCCATAAATGCCTTCTTGGTAGATGTTCTTATCATTCCATGGAAACAGCCATGACTGTGTGAGAAGATCATAAGTGGTGTGAAATATGGGTAAGCAGCTGTATCCATTGTTGATGTATCTTCTCTGTTTTTCACTTCTGAATTTTGCATAAAAACTCAGAATATGTTTATATAGAAGTTCACAGTGATAATGCATTTGTCCAGTTGAAATAAACAAGGGAATAAAAGCAATGGAATTTGTATAATATTAAAATCAGCTTTTGGTTCTACTTTAATACAAAATAAACCTGAAAGAATTTTTTATGAATACCCACCCTTGGATTCTTTCTTTCAATAAATATTAAATCAATTATTTCCTGTATATTCTTCCGTTTATCTATCTACCTGTCTTCAGAAACCTGTCTTTATACTTACTTTGTAGCCTGTTATTTTAGGTGTTTTTGTTAGTTATCTATGACTGTATAATAAATTTCCCCAAAATGTAGTAGCTTAAAACGATAGTCATTTATTGTTTTCATTTCAGGGGTCTGGGTGCAGCTTAGCTTGGCATCTCTGATTCTAAATCTCTCACAAGACTGCAATCAGATTTCCTCTAGAGCCATAGGCATCTCATAGTTCTCTGCAGGTAGGATTAGCAGCTTTCAAGCCCACTAATAGCTCATGTAGTTGTTGGCTAAAGATAACACTTCCATGCCACATGGGCCTCTCCATAAGGTAGCCCACAATATAGTAGGTGACTTCCCTCAAAAATGAGCAAGGAAGGGAGCAAGAGAAGGAGAGAAAGACAGAAACCAGAGTCTTTTGTAACTGTTTTTGGAAATAACACCCTGTCACTTCGACCTTATTCTGTTTGTAACAAGCAAGTCACTAGGTCCAGCCCAGGCTCAGGGAAAGAGAATTATGCAGGGGAATGAAGAGCAAGATAAAGAGATCACTGATAACCTTCACAGTGTTCCAAGGGTATACATTATGCTTCCTTGCTTTTGCTTCTGTAGAAAGCAAACTTACTTACAAAAGAGTAATTTATAAGACATTACATGAATTATACAGTTAGTGGATAGCAGAGACATTCACAGGAAGAAGTGTGGGTTGAGGCAATCAAGGAAGTTATGGTATAATGGACTTACTTATTTTAGCCTGAATATATGGATAGACATTGAACATGTCCACAGAAAATGTACTCAAAATTTGAGAATAAGCAGTTACAAGAGGTAGAAGAATCTTTAGGGACTTAAAGGGACCTAAAGTGGCTAAGAGTGATATATAAACTATATATCAATATATAATCAATAAAATTGATATATAAACAATAACCATCTAGAACAAAGTTTAAACTCATTACCCTGTTATAGATATGTGTGTGTATATTTGTATGTGTATATGTACGTATATATGTGTATGTGTGAATGGATGGATAGATAGGTAATTTCTATGGCTCTTCAATTAGTACTGCTTTATATGTCTCCTAAGATCTGATCATGCAGTCTTCCAAATGAACCCTGCTTTCTTCACCTATATGCACTGCTAGATATTATTCTTTTTAGGCTCTCTTATTCTCCACAATTTGCTTTGCCACCATCCTTTTATTATCCACATCAATAAACACTGTTTTCTAAAATGTTTTCACTGAAGAAACAAGAGGAAGCCATGTCCTATCTCCTACAGCAAAACTTCCCTTTCTTGCCTCTGATGGATGCTCTACCTCCTGGCTTGGCTTGTCAGGCCTTACCGTTTGTACTTACAAGGTAGCTCCTCCAGGACAAGAACTGTACTTTTATTTCTGTCTCTCTGTGACTGATACCAGTGCCACATAATTTAATAGGTGCTCTTTTTGTTTAGTAAATTAAGGAATATAATCTAATTAATAAGAGTAAAGTAAATCAAACCAAGTGGAAAGAGGGAGTGGGCTGGAGAGAAGCGGTATAGTTGAAAGTAACCTTTGACAGAAATAGCATTGTCAAGTGAGAAACTCTCTCTTTCTCTCTCTCCCTCTCTCTGTCTCCCTCTCCCTCCCTCACCTTCTCTCTCTCTCTCCCTTACTTCTTGGTGATAACTTAGATGTGCCATTGACTGAAACAAGTGTCTTTTGCTCTTATGCTATAATACAAGGTAAAAGAGAGATGATATGCTTTAATAGAGCATTTCCCAAAAAATGTATTTTATTAATATAGATAAGTACCTACTAAACAAACAAAAGATACTATAGGAAATGATGCAGAGTTAAATAAGCGAAGTTTTTGTTACTGTTTTTAATTGCAGGACTTCACAGAATCTTTAATGTGTGCACTGTTTATCTCTGGCAGCACATGTAATATGGGAGATTACTCAAATACATGTATGTGAGTGCATATATATACGTACATATATATATGTACATATATATACATATATATATGTGCACACACACTAAGAAACTTTGTACAAAAGTATCTCTTGGGACTCATGGATAATTCTTTGCAAAATTCTAGTTTAGTGTATTTTACCCCGACAGAGACCTAAATCATATATTCCTGTATGTTTTACTTGCTTCTGGTATGACGTTCAACACCTAAACAAGCTTTACTCTACTTCCAGCTATAAATGAAAATAATAAAACATAACCTTTACCAGCCTCCGAGGGGATTTTGTAAGCGTCAATAAAATAAATTCAGCATAAATGCAGCAAAACATAAAAAACAGACGATATCCTTGCTCCCTTTTGGATGTTCAGTAGTAACGTGCTACAGAGCAACTTCCCCGAGTGCTACCTTTTAATCACTTAAAAGCATAAAAATCAAACATATTCTAAAATATAAGAAAATTACTAAAGTGTGTTTAAAATGAACTTTAGAGAAATTTTAGGAGCAGCTTACAGAGATAAAATTCTATATAGCTTTGAGGGGAAGAACTAAAAGGAGTGGAGTGTTGATTTATTTTTCCAGTTCTTGCTGTTTCTTTCAAAGATTGTCAAAGGACTGAGGCGAGGGGTCACCTTGAGTAATTTTATTCTACTAAAAGGGGAGGACTTCTCCCCAGGGCCCATTGAAGTCTTCCTGAGATACTTTCTCTAAAGAGACTGCTTTTTCATTATAAGTCTGTCTATTCATTGATGAACTGACGGAAGTATCAGTTGACTTGAATAGGCGTCAACCAACACTAAGTTTCAAGTAACAAGAACTAAAAGCTGAATTTAAAAATAAGTTTAGAGATGAGAGTGTAATTCTTATTGTCACTACATTAGAGGTGTTAGAACTTATTTCTAATTCCTAACCCCTCTTAGGAAGATTTTAGAGCAATTTCATGAACTTGCTTCAGTCTCACTTTGAGAGTTTTATTGCCTGCCAGAAATGAGTTCATTCGTATATTTGTGAGTGATTGGGCCCTCATTTCTTAATCTTTAAAAATGAAATTTTGTTCCTTTGCAGATTATTGTGAGAACTAAATGAGACAACAGAGATTCAACCAAAGTTACTTAGTAGGCTTTCAGTAAATGGTAGCCTTGGGTAGCCTTTATTCACAAGCTTCATCAGATAACAAATTTCAGCCCTAACCTTGGGGCAGCTCTGAACTCAAATTGCTCTCTGACAATAGAAAGGTGAAATTCAATTCCTTGCAGGCTTTCCAGTAATTTATGTAGTAATTCTTTTTTGATTGGTTCATTTTAATTTTTCTACAAATATTTACGATCATTACATCATATACTTATTATTAAAGTATGAGTTTTACTATAATTTTAGTTTACTCTGTGTAGCAGAATAACCCTTCTGTAAGTGTGCTTTTTCTTAATTCACATGCATTATATGTTAATTATTTGTTATGGTTATTGTCCACTTAAGGTATTACTAAACTGTGCTCTTGTGATAGATAAAGTCACACAATTTAGATGAGATGGTGGCTCTGATCTGAGCCTCTGAAACTCTGCCAGTCGTTTATCAGAGGAAGGGTCTTAAGGAAGCTGGAATTTTATTCTTGGTCCCTGCTTTAAGGGCCAAGTATGTCTAGCAATTATACCTATATGGTAGTAAATATGTACCATAGAGAGGTAAATGGGAAGATGAAAAGAATTACAGAGATAGTAATTTTAAGCCATAAAATCAATGTGTTTGGCTCTCAGCCATTCCCAGTTCTTAGGTGTCCCTTCTCCAAACCACTGAATCAATAGCATAAGCGTTGCTTCATGGGGAAAGTATAACCTTTTTACATACAGCCAAGGATGCATTGACTTAGTATTTTAAAATGGAATTTTTTTATGTTTGAAAGTAAGTGCTTTTGATTGTTGAGAGTGCCTGGCTGGCTTGTGAAATAGATGATTTTCTCAGAACTCTCAAAGAAGACATTCAACTTGAATATTAGGCAATTTATATGATGAGACTATGAAATCGGAGAAAAAAAGATGCAACATAAGGAAATTTCATAGCACATAGGAAGAGGAAAACCCATCTGGTCATCGAGAGATACAGCCTGGGAGTACGACAAAGAGAAGAACCAAAGATCAGACCCTAGTGTTCTGATTCTCCCCTTCAGGGTGAATCCCAAAGAAGGCATTAATAACATCCAAGTAAGTTTGAGAAGTCCAAAGACCATAGGGACTGATGCCCTGATTCCTGAACATAGCCTAGGATAATAGGAAGTTTCACAAAGAAGTTTCGTGAGTGTGAAATGCTAGGAACATTTACAGAGCAATAGTTAAATAAGTATCAAAGTGGGTAGGTCTGAGTGAAATCTCACTTTGATGTTGTGTGGAGGAAACAAAAAATCTTAGGCCACCAAGACCATCCTAAGTGCTACATTTCCTAGTGATTATCAGGAGGACTATAGTTGCCACATAGAATGGAGAGTGTAGGGTCTTTGTAACTAGAGGTAGGGCAAAGTCCATGTACATCAGCAACATTAACAGGATGCACTCTCAAGACCAAGCAGCACAACCCAACTCAGGATACTCCATAGCCACACAGTTATAACATTACAGAAGGAGCCACAACAGTGGGCAACTCAGAGACTAAGCAGGATGTGATACATACCTAGAGAATTAAATGCCCTACCTCCTTTTCTCAGACATGTCAGCTTCATTCTGCAACCAGATACTATATTTGGAAGGATAATGGAAAAAATTTAAAGCATGAGAGAGTCTTTAAAGTTATCTGTGGCATAGCATGTTAAGGATCCAGCACTATCACTGCAGTAGCTCTGGCTACTACTGTGGCATGGGTTTGATCCCTGGCCTAGGAACTTCCACATGCCATGGACACAGCCAAAAAAAAAGAGAGAAACTCTTATATACAAGATAAAAATGTATATTCTGACTTTTGTGATAAGGGACTCCTAGAGTAGAAATAACATATATATTAGTTATAAAACTAAATTTCATTTTTGATATTTGAATGTATATTTGTTTAATTCATACTTGTCCAATAGGCAAGAAAGCTGTAAAGTTGGGTAAGCACTTTTAGGATAGAATTCATTTGTCTTAGAGCAAGAATTTTGAAATATGAAATGTTAACCAAAAACAAGAAATTCTGTAAGTGATTTATTTTGTTTCTTCCTTGAAAGTTGAAAATTATCTTGTGTGTCAGGGTAGTTGAGGCCCAAGTTTTCAAAGAGAGATTAGCATCTTTTTATAGACAGCATATCAGCTTATGGGAATCAAAGTGAGAAGATTCTGATGCCAACATTTTAGTATGTGCAAGCACCTTAAGAAATTTTACACTTGTGAAATCTAGAGCTCATCTCTGAACAGTCTTAGAGGGATTTACATATTATTCATGGAGGCCTTTTTGTAATAATCCTTGTGACAGTGATGGACTCTTTTCTAGCCATCCTGCCACAGTCTCCTGAGTGGTTATAGACAAGAAGCCAAGAGTGATTTTAAGCATAATACATGGATGGCCACAGGACTGGATATAACAGGAGGAATCAGGAATGGAGGTCTAGTTAGATGTGGAGGGTCTGGAATAAACAAACTTAAGCAGGCAGGCAAGGTGAAGTCCAGAATCTATTCTGAGACAAGAAGAAGTTGCCAAGAATGAGGGAAACCTATCCTTCAATAGGTCCAGATCTAGGTAGGGGTATGGATAGTGAGAGTTGACTTAATTTTTTTTTTTTTTTGTCTTTTGTCTTTTTAGGGCTGCACCCACAGCATATGGAGGTTCCCAAACTAGGGGTCTATTCGGAGCTGTAGCTGCCGGCCTACGCCACAGCCACAGCAATGCCAGATCCAAGTTGTGTTTGCGACCCACACCACAGCTCATGGCAATGCCGTATCCTCAACCCACTATATGAGGGCAGGGATCAAACCCGCAACATCATGGTTCCTAGTCAGATTCATTTCCGCTGTGACATGATGGGAACTCCAACTTAATTTAATATCAAGCAAAAAGCTGTGGGAAACAGTGAACCATAATTTTCTTCTTGCTCAGCTATGATGGAATGAGTGTATATGGGTGAGAGGAAAAAATATCAGAAATGAGGCATAAAAATGGAGCAACTTGTGACATGGTGAATGGTTTCTTGTTTTTTCTCACAGTGCTATGTCTGGAGGCATGTCTAGAACCATTGCTGGTAAGATAGACCTCCTTACTGATATTCAGGACCAATATGACCCACTAGCAAGATAAATCTGTATAATTCTTACCCTTACATACCCAGAATATTGACCAATTCACGTGCTGCATCCATTCCCAGTACTGGTTAATAAATAGACTTCTGCTTATTTGCTGTGCCTGAAGCTCTTTACTGATAACTGCCATCTTCTAGTGCCAGGATTCTATTTTTTTCTTACTAGAACTCTCCCCAGTAACTTCAGCCTGGCCCTCAAAGTGATTTGATCTTTGTATTGATAGTGACAGTGTTGGCATGCCCTCTTACCTAATGCTCCCAAACTCATAGGGATTATGGCATTCACATGAGATTTTATTTGGGAGGACTGGAAAGCAAATTCATTGTATAAACTTGTTAATTGCATATCTGATGTTAACAGACAACAATAATAACCTTAAAAAAATTCTGTAACAGCTCATAAAAAACTGAGTATTCAAGAGGTAAACATATTAAGGTCACCAAGTAAGTCAATGACTGAATAGCAATTAGTTCAAACTCTTAACTTCTCAGAGTTTTAAGGCATCTCTTTGTTTTTTCTCAGAATGACACTTTTCTTAAAAAATAAATGTTTCTTGGCTACTCCTAACCCTCTTTCCTAATTGTGAAAGAAAAGGCAACAGGAAGTCGCAGAGCTAACTACTTCTCTCTGTGCCAACTCTCTCAGACCACACAGAAGCAAAAGCTAGATGAATTGGCTGTGATATCAGACCTGAGGAGAGATTTGGCAATGGGACAAGTGAAAGGGAAGCTGACTGTGGTGTTGCTAGGCCACAAAGGAGTGGTTACAGGCAGTGGTAGTAAACTGCCTACACCCTGGGTGGGAGCAGCTGGGTAGGGAATTTGACCCAGCAAAGGGAGAGAGAACAAGTTGGCATTCATAATAAAATGGAAGTTGGCATTTTAGAGAGATATTGAGACCACAAAGATTGCTTGTGGTTGAGGAGGGTATAGTGCAAGCTGAATGCTTGTGATCTATTGTAGGTTGCTTTAAATACTTGATATTACTACTTTCTAGGACTACAGCCATGTAAAATAATGGTATCAGCATATTTTGTTGGGATCAAGTCCTAACTTAAATACAAAAAAAAAAACCATAAAAAAAAAAAAAAGAACTAGGAGTTCCTGTCATGGCTCAGGGGTTAACGAATCCAACTAGGAACCATGAGATTATGGGCTCGATCCCTGGCCTCGCTCAGTGGGTTAAGGATCCAGCGTTGCCGTGAGCTGTGGTGTAGGTCGCAGACAAGGCTCAGATCTGGCGTTGCTGTGGCCACAGCTCCAATTAGACCCCTGACCTGGGAACCTCCATATGCCACAGGAGCAGCCCTAGAAAAGGCAAAAAGACCAAAAAAAAAAAAAAAAAAAAAAAAAAAGAAAAAAAAGAAAAAGAACTAGATGCAAAGATACCTTCCAGAATAATACTTCTTTATATTGTGGCTAACTTTGAAAAAATTAGATTTATTTTAAAAAATTACATTAAAGCACTTTAATATGTTGAGTTAGAATGATTCTATAAAGCCATAGCATTATCGCTATGGCCATTAGAAGTAAACTTAAAATAAGTAAAACAATTTATAACCCTATACATTCTGTGAAATAGGAATAACAATATTAGCTAAATTTTACTGAACACTTACTGTGATCCAGGCACTATGTTTGGTGCTTTACATTTATGTTCTTTTTAAAGTTCAAAACAAATCTGAGCAAGGTACTCTTTTTACTATTACTTAGAGAACAAAATGGAGGCATAAAGAAGCTAAGACAACTTGTTTGTAGTCACGCATATATAGGCACACCTTGTTTTATTGCACTTCACTTTATTGCGCTTCACAGATGCTCCTTACAAGCTGAAGGATTGTAGCAACCCTGTATCAAGCAAGTCTCTGGCATCATTTTTCTGACTGCATGTGCTCATTTCATGCCTCTGTGTCACATTTTAGTAATTCTTCCCATATTTCAAATTTTTTGTTATTTTTATATGTTATGGTGATTTGTGATCAGTGATTTTTAATGTTACTGTTAGAAAAAGATTACAACTTGCTCAGATAGTGGTTAACATTTTTTAGCAATAAAGTATTTTTAATTAAAGTATGTTTTTTATAATAATGCTAATGCACACTCAGTAGAACACAGTATCGTGTAATATAACTTTTATAATTTTTTGGAAAACAGAAAATTTGCACGACCCATTCTATTGAAATATTCACTTTATTGCAGTGGTCTATAACCAAATCGTCACTATCTCCAAGGTTCGCCTATTGTTTGAACCAGGTTTGGAATTCAGATCCATGTGTGACTCTATTGCCAGTCAGTATTTTAAGCTGGGAGTCTCAGTTGCTAATCTAGTCCTCTTCAAAACAAACTGTTTCCTGAATACAAATTAGAATCACAATGGTATATCACTACATACTTGCTGAAATGGCTAAAATTTAAAAAGACCAACATACCAAATGTGACCAAGATATGGTACAATTGAAACTCTCATACACTGATGGTGTACTGTACAAAGGTACAACTTATTTGGAGAACCATTCAACAGTTTCTTATACAATTATGCAATGAAATGAAAATGTACCTGTATACAATGTTAATATCAGCTCTATTTATAATATTCAAAAACTGTAAATAATCTGAATGTTCATTAACTGGTAAATGGTTAAACCATTTGTGGTAGATATATTCAATGGACTATTACTCAGCAATAAAAAGCAATCAACTGCTGATACTTGCAACCACATGAATAAATCTAAAAAGTATTATGATGAGTGAAAGACAAAGAATTTCACATATCATATGATTTCATTTATGTGAAGTTAGAGAATAGATGAAATTAATCCAAAGCGATATAAAGGATTAACTAGTACTGAGAAAGTAGGATTAACTTTATAGGGACACCAGTGAAATTTTGGATGATATAAATGTTCTGTATCTTCGTTGTGATGGTGGTTACAGAAGTTTATGCATTTGTCAAAACTCATTGGACAGGACACTTAAAACAGTTATATTTTATATAAATTATCCCTGAATAAAAGTGATTTAGAAATATACTATTTCCTGTAGTTAAGTACCTACTGCCTAGGAAATTCCTAGCCTTTATTTCTCTGAACTTCCTGGCTGTTCCATCATGTATATGTAAGTATATATGTATGTATAGTAGTATGCATTAATTTATTTAGGAGATTGTATACTGACCTACTTATAGACTAAATCACTTCACAAAATGAATTGTACATATTTTTCCATTTAGTGTGTTCTTATGTTTGTCTCTTTGCTGACTAAATCACAGTTATGATGTTTTTGTTAATCTGATTATGCAAAAATCTATACACCCTGTTATGATTTTAAAAATACAGTGCATAATGCCAAATATTCAGACATAAGTAAAATGGAAGTCTGAGTTAACTAATAGTATTTATTAACTCTCTATTAACTGAAAAAAAAAACTCTTAAATTAGCACCTTACATATATGAAATAATGGAAGCCTTTAACAGTGACCTTGAAATGATAGCACCTAAATTATCATCTAATCACTTCATATAGATTGAATTGCAGTTTTTGCAAATTTTAGTTATATTTAGAAGTCAGCATGCTATTATAGGGAGAATTTAAATGTTGAAACAAGGTGCCTGACTTAAATTTGAATCCCAATTTCACTATTTACCTGCTGGGTGACAATGTGCAACTGCCTAAGCTTTTTGATGATCAATTTACATATCTGAAAAGTAGAACTAGCCCAATTTCACTATTTACCTGCTGGGTGACAATGTGCAACTGCCTAAGCTTTTTGATGATCAATTTACATATCTGAAAAGTAGAACTAATCTCATTGAATTGTGACAAATAGGAAAAGTGCATGGTATATAATGGATGGTAGTATCTTACGATTGCTGTTATTTATTGTATTAAATGTAGTATAGTAAGAAGAATTCTGGTTTAAATTGAATTCCCTATACTTAATTCACTAGCTAGTGCATGAGGCAAGCTTATGGATCTCTTTGATTTTGTATTGACCATTTTGTAAAATGGTTATAATAACAACCACATGGGTAAATTTTGAGGTTTAAATGAGACTTTATAAACTGAAGTATAGAATACATGGTGCAGAGTAGCACCCCATAAGCATTAATTGTTTTGAAATCGAGTTTTTATTGAAACTCACATAAAATGTATAATAACTATTAAATCAATATTAATAATAGTGTCCTATTTGCCAGCTGTACCTAAAGATAGGTGTTGCACAAACTTAAGAAAAAACAAACACTGAGATCATAGACCAGACTTATTTGATTTTATCCAGATCTTTCACATTTTAAATATAAAGCTAAATAAGTGGCCCGATAATGCAGGAGGCATTTTATGACCCTGTACTTCAAATGCTTGTTTGTGTTCTTTGTTAGATTTCTGTGAAAGTCTGAAAGGTGGAAAACAGAAGGCAATGAAACTAAGAATAGTGCAACACTGATCATTTCTTTTGATAGCACAATAGTTTCATCATAACTTGGTTATTAAACAGATGAATTAAGCAGATGTCAAAACAGACTTGAAGCTCTAGGGACTCCAGTTTCATAAAAATATTCAAAATCTAAATGAAAATGATATTTTTATAATGGAAATAATATTATGAATTATTCCCCTGCTGAGAATGCTTATTTCTAATTGTATGTTTAATATCAGATATAATAGAGATAAAATAAATAATGGATAAAATATGACCACATATAATAAACTAATGAATCTTGTTTGAAAACAAGAAAGTAAACTCTAAGAAAATAAAGCGTAATAGTAAAGCCTTTTAAAAAATGAATATAGAAATATTAATACATAGTCATGTAATAGGGTAGATAGAAGCATATCTTCCAAACTTTGAGAAAAAAATATACTGCTTGGCTTATTTATTTGTATTTGACATGTGATGGCAGAAAGCCAAGAAGACTCAATGACAGATCTAAATTTCTGCATAAATTGTATCTGCTTACCTGCAGGTATAATTATTCTATTTTGTAATCAATATATGGCTGGATGGCAAAATATGTTGGCAGCACCATTATTTTTAATTAAATATTCATGTGTAAGTGAGACCCTTTAATTACCAAGAATTTTATTTTGGCTGCACCTGCATGTAGAAGTTCCCAGGGCAAGGAATGAACCCATCCCACAGCTGCTGCTCGAGCCACAGCAGTGACAACACCAGATCCTTAACCTGCTGCACCACTGGGAAACTCTAACGAGAACTCGTTTGTCACATTTCACTAAGGAATAAGCTTTTTTTTTTGTAATCTTGTTTGGACAAATTGAGTTTATTTTATGTAAAATGATAGAAATATAAGCACCGGTATTTAAAATTAAATAGGTTAATTCAATTAAATGTAGCTTAAATAATAAGTTAAATCTCAAGTATAGTTACTTTCTAAGTAAGTTAGAAAAGTAATAGCTTCCCTTATCATGCCTATTACTGCCATCTCTCATTCTTTTTGCATTGTCAAAAAGGTCACTCTACACACAATATGCAGGGCATTTTCTACTTTAGTCATGTATAGGGTACATAATAAAATAGCTGTAAAGAGCTAATAAATCATAAAGAGAATAAATTCATTTGGACAAAATAACTGAGTAATAACAAAGGACACAAGCTGGGTAAGAATTTCCATGTGAGGAGCAGAATTATAAATATATGGAAAAAAACCCTTTGTTTTATAAATCTATGTTGAGTGCTATATGTTTTAGAACTACGTTTTACATAATATCCTTTGACTATTGGCAGTTTTTTGAGAGAAGTTACTTGCCTAGGATTGTAAGGTTTCAATACAGTAATGTTTTTATTGAAACCAAAATATTCTGACTTTGTATTTACTGATCTTTTTGCTGTGTTGGACAAAGTCAAAATCACACAGAACTGGGATGGCTTACTTAACCAATTCAACTTAAATAATTTTGAAAATTTGTGCTCATTAAGTAATTTGGGGGGGAGTTCAAATATGCTGTCTAGCCAGTAGTTTATTGCTTAGGCTTAAAAATATCCATACTTAAAAAAATCCACCTTTTTCTATGTTAGTGCCTTAAAGCAGAATGTTTGATCTTTGAGCTACTGTTAATGTTTCAATAATGGAGCTGTGTCAGTAAATTAACCACAATGAAGCATCACACAAAGGTGTAAAAGACTTAACTTGCTGTTTCTCAATTCATCTTAATTATAAAATCTTAGGAACTAAATCACTCAACTATTTTCTAAATTATACAAGGGCTTTTGGGAGTTGCCATTGTGGCTCAACCGTAATAAACCCAACTAGTATCCATGAGGATGCAAGTTCTATCCCTGGCTTCGCTCGGTGGGTTAAAGATCCAGCATTGCCAGGGGCAATGATCACAGGTGTGGTTTGGACCTGGCGTTACCATGACTGTGGTGTAGGCTGGCAACTGCAGCTCCCATTTGACTCCTAACCTGGGGACCTCCATGCTGTGGGTACAGCCCTGGAAAAAAAGAAAAAAAAAAGGAAAAAAGAAAAGAAAAGGACTTTTAATAGTATTTAAAATGAAAACTTAATGAATTGCCTGTGAACTATCCAAATATAATTTCATTACTCTGCCTTCTAATTCCATGAGAATTTAGAATATGGGCATATCAGACAGCCTTGCATTTTTGTCTGTCTGGTACCTATGTCCCTTTCTTTTGGCATATTGTTTTAACTTTCTTTTGAGAAGCCATCCCACCCTACTTTTAGTCTAGGCTCAAAGGTGGGTACTCCAGTCCTGGTCAGTCAAAATCCTTCAGGTGCTTTTAGGAATGAAGAGCTCTTTCTTATTATGGGCTTGCTAAGGTGGAAGAAACCTAGCCTGAAGCTACTGGGGCCATCTTGCTACCAAGTGAAAAGAGCTTGATGAAGTCAACATGGGGAAAAGGGAAGCTAAGAAATGGAGTGACATACATTCCTAGTAATATTTCTTCACACCAATTGTAGCCAGATTTACTTTTGAAGTTTATCAAAGTGAACCAATATTTTGATTGATTGACTAATTGCATAAGCCTGTCTCATTTGAATTTCTGCTATGTGTTACTGAAAATCATTAATACAGATGGATGATCATAAATTTAGTCTTTAAACATGACTGAGTTCAAAGTTAACAATCCTGAAAAATTTGTGAAAGTATGTTAAACCTCAAGCATGTATCAGGGCCTTAGATATGTTGCTCTGCGATAACAGTGTTTCATTCATCCAACTATACCTTCTGGTAAACCAGAAATATGAATACCTATGCTAGTATGTTAGTTCAGTGTTACACAAATAAAGGAAGAATAGGAGGATTTCCTTTGAGTCTAATAAGTGAAGCAGAGAATGCTCAGATTATATGAACTAAGGATCAAGTCAAATTAATGTATTTGCAATTAAAAGTATATGACATTTTTTTCTAAAAGTAGGTGGCCTACTTTTTGTATCAAATAGCACAAAAGCAATACGTTCTCCTAAGGAGGCCTAAACACTTTTTTAGAACATTTCTTTAATTTCATCTTTAAGATTCCTATAGAGGAGTTCCCGTCGTGGCTCAGTGGTTAACGAACCTGACTAGGAACCATGAGGTTGTGGGTTCGATCCCTGGCCTCGCTCAGTGGGTTAAGGATCTGGCATTGCCATGAGCTGTGGTGTAGGTTGGAGACACAGCTCGGATCCCACATTTCTGTGGCTCTGGCATGGGCTGGCAGCCACAGCTCCAATTAGACCCCTAGCCTGGGAACCTCCATGTGCCGCAGGTGTGGCCCTAGAAAAAGCAAAAAGACCAGAAAAAAAAAAAATTCCTATAGAGATTTGCTCCTTTAAAAGTGGTAGCTTTCATGTTCAATTTCTAAGACTTTTCCTCCCTTCCCTTCCACTCTCTCACCAGAAATACTTATTATAGTTCACCCTATGCCAAAGGATTCAGGAGTAAACAAGTTTGACGTGAGTTCCTTTCTTATAGATGCTTCTAAATTTTATTATAAAGTAATTACAGAAAAGATAGAAAGGTACTCTAAGGTCCAGGCTAGACCTTAGAATTATGGATGATTCTGTTTTCTAGGCAAGACTGTATTCTAGTTATCGATTTCCAGAAAATGTGTTAGAAACTGCATAGCACTATTTGCATCATTGTCAGGTTAGGAAATGATCCTTAGGAAGCCTCTTTTTTAAAAAAAGATGTATCCCCTATCAAGTCAGTAACAAGGAGTACCTTTTTAACTTACAATGCTCCTGCCCTTTTCCAAATATCTGAAAAGTCCTGGATTCTGAGAGGTGTCATGACTCACTTGGCCATGAGGATTGATGACAGAGTTGCCCACCATGTCCTGAAAGCACAAATAATTAACCTTACCAAGAAAGGAAAGGCATTCTGACCTCTTTTATTACTCTTCTCAGGGAAGGAATTTTTGTTCTGGTGACAGAAAATGTCACAACCAACTTTTAATTAATTTTATTTTTTTTTTAAATTTAAGTTAAAGTATAGCTGATTAACAATGTTGTGTCAATTTCTGCTGTACAGCAGAATGACCCAATCGTACATGTATTTTAATGAATTTTAGGTAATAATAATCAAGTCTTCCTCTATTCTGTTAAAGTAATTTAAAAATCAAACAAGCAAGTATAACTGCCAGGCAAAAACAAACAAAAAACCCTTATTTTTATAAAGAATTTGTAATGTGCTGTGTTCCTTTTCCTCATGAGATATGAGGTTCTTTTTAGGAAGGGTCATAGTTCTTGAAATTGTTTAATAACAATAGGCTGAAGTCATGATAGTCAATCTTATTAGTTTCCTTTGATAGAAAATTACTTTTTACATGATGTTGTAAGGTGGTTATGTCCTTTTAAAAGTTATTCTCAAGATTTCCCTAACTTCATGTGCTAAGCCAGTGCCCAGTGAATGGTGACTCTAGTCCCTTGACTGAACCTGTGCTAATTAACCCTCATCTAATTCTGGGTTAAAGTTTGTTTGTTAATTGCTCTTTTGGGGACTTTAAAGAATATTAAATATGCTAATAAGAGTAATCAGTATCCTAAAGGAATAATATGTAGCATTTCCTCAAATTATTTGATCTCTGACTGTTTTTTCCCCTCTCATGGAATTTCTTAACAAACACTGGTGGTCTGTAGAACAATTATCATGAAATTGGTTGCTGATATAGAACTGAGCATTTTCTTTGTTAAAATCAGTTAAGTGCTTCCACTTCAAATAATACCAGAAATATTGCTGTATTTAATTTGAAAATTAACAGTCTCTGTGTGAAAACAATGATTATAGTGTCTTTTTTTCTCCAACTTTATTGGAATATAATTGATATATAACACTATAATTTTAAGGTGTACAGTGTAATGATTTGGTAAATATATATATTACAGTGATCATTGCAATAAGGTTAGTTAATATCTCCATCACCTCACATAATTACCTTTTTTTCTTGTCACGAAAACATTTAAGATGTACTTTCTTAGCAACTTTCAAGAATGTAATGAAGTATTATTAACTGTAGTCACTCTGCTATACATTAGGTCCTCAGAAGGTACTCATCTCATAAGCAGAAATTGTACATTTTGATCAACATCTTCCCATTTCTCCAAACCTAATAGACTCTGGTAACCACCATACTATGTTCTGTTTCTATGAATTCGACTTTTTTTAGATGCCACATATAAATGAGATCCTTCAGTATTTGTATTTTTCTGTCTGAATTATTTCACTTAGCATAATGCCCCCATGGACATCCATGTTTTACCAAAAGACACAACTTCCTTCTGAATAATATTTCATTGAATATGATTCCATTGTGTGTAAATATACATATATTTACATACATATTATATATCACATTTCCTTTAGTAGTATATAGCAAATAATAGTCCATTGTATCTCTATACCACATTTTTAATTTTTTTATTTATTTTTTATTTTTATTTTATTTTTTTGTCTTTTCTAGTGTCACACCAGCAGCACCTGCAAGTTCCCAGGCTAGGGGTCTAATCAGAGCTGTAGCCGCTAGCCTACGCCAGAGCCACAGCAACGTGGGATCCGAGCCATGTCTGTGACCTACACCACAGCTCAGGGCAACACCAGATCCTTACCCACTGAGCAAGGCCAGGGATCGAACCTGTAACCTCATGGTTGCTGGTCGGGTTCGTTAACAGCTGAGCCAAGACGGGAACTCCTAGACCACATTTTTTAAACCATTCAATTATATGTAAACACTTAGGTTATTTCCATGTCTTGGCTGTTATGAATAATGCTGCAGTGAACATAAGGGTGCAGATATCTCTGAGAAAGTGATTACATTTCTTTCATATACATATGTATATATACGCATATATATATTACATTCCTTTCGTATGTATATATTTGGAAGAGGATGGCTGGATAATATGGTAGTTCTATTTTTTTTTTTTTTTTTGTCTTTTTGCTATTTCTTTGGGTCGCTCCCGCAGCATATGGAGGTTCCCAGGCTAGGGGTCTAATTTGAGCTGTAGCCACTGGCCTACCAGAGCCATAGAAACCCCAGATCTGAACCACGTCTGTGACCCCCACCACAGCTCGCAGCAACGCCAGATCCTTAACCCACTGAACGAGGCCAGGGATCGAACCCACAACCTCATGGTTCCTAGTTGGATTCATTAACCGCTGAGCCACAACAGGAACTGCCAATTTACATTTCTACCAACCATGCACAACGGTTCCCTTTTTTTCACATCCTCATCAGCTCTTATACACTTGTCCTTTTCATAATAGCCATTCCAATAGTTTTCAGACGATATATTATTATGGCATTGATTTGCATTCCTTTGATGATTGGTGGTGTTGAAGATATTTTTCATGTACTTGTTGGCTATTTATGTATCTTTGGAAAGTATCTTTTCAGGTCCTTTGACCATTTTAAAAAATCAGATTATTTGGAGTTTTTTACTATTGAGATGTATAATTCTATTATCTATTTTGGATATTAGCCCCTTGTCAGTTATATGATTTTCAAATATTTTCTCCCATTACATAGGTTGCTTTTTCATTTTGTTTCATTTTGTTGATTATTCCTTTTGCCATGCAGAAGCATTTTAGTTTGATATACTGTCACTTACTCATTTTTGCTTTGGTTGCTTGCATTTTTGGTGTCATACCCCCCCCAAAAAAAAAAATAAAAAAAATCATTGTCAAATCCAAAGTCAAGGAATTTTTTTCCTACTTTTTTTTTTGTCTAGAAATTTTAAGGTTTTAGTTCTTAAATTTAAGTCCTTAATCCACTTTGGTTCATTTTAGTGAGTGGTGAAAGGTAGGAATCCAGTATATTCTTTTGTATGTGGATATCCAATTTTCCCAGCATCATTTTTTGAAGAGACTATCTTTTCCCCATTGAGCATTTTTGGCAACCTTGTAAAATACTAGTTGACCATATATGCATGAGTTTATTTCTGGGCTCTCAAGTATTTAGTTGGTTTTTATGCTATTGTAAATGGGATTATTTTCTTTATTTGTTTTTCAGATAGTTAATTTTTAATGTGTAGACACAGAACTAATTTTTTTCATGTAGATTTTGTATCCTGTAACTTTAATGAATTAAGAGTTCTAACAGTTGAGAGTTTTCATATCTATATTCCCTGGGAATATTGGCCCATAGTTTTCTTTTCTAGTAGTTTTTTGTTATCTGACTTTGCTATCAGGATAAGGCTGGTCTCATAAATTAATTGGGAAGATTTCCCTTCTCTTCATTATTTTAGAAGAGTTTGAGAAGCTAGACATTAACTATTCTTTAAATATTTGGCAAAATCCATCAGGGAAACCATCTGTTTTTATTAATAGTATTCTATAATTCACTTTCTCATTCTTTTTTCTTTTTATACCTCTGACTGGGTGACTTCAAATGACTTGTCTTCTATTTCACTAAATCTTTTTTTCTGCTTGGCTGAATCTGTTGTTGAAGCTCTCTATTGAATTCATCAGTGCAGTCATTGTACTCCTCAATTCTAGTATTTTTGTTTCTTTTTTATGGTTTAGAATTCTTTGTTGAACTCTCATTTTGTTAATACATTGCTTTCCTAATTTCATTTGGTTGTCTGTGTTTTCTTATACTTCACTGAAATTCTTTAAGAGGATAATTCTGAATTCTTAGTTAAATAGTTCATAGATCTCCATTTATTTAGGGTCAGTCATTGGAGTTTTATTTATAACCTTTGATAGTTTAATGTTTCCTGATTATTCATAATCCTGTGGCCTTGTAATGGTGTCTAGGCATTGAGGAAGTAGGCACCTCTTCCAGTCTTAACAGATTGGTTTAGGCAGAGAAATCCCTTTATGAATCAGCACATCCAGAGGTTTGGAGTAAGCTGTATTGTGCTTTCTGTGGACAGACTTGCTACTAGAGTCTTTGGGAAGGCAGGTCTAAGCCTGGGTCAGCAGGTGGGGAGACCTGGTCCTTCGTCCTGGGTCCATAGAGGCAGATGCTAACTAGGTACAGGGACTAGCCAGAGAGGCCTGGTGCCTGTGTCTTCAGAACCCGCCCCAGTCTGGATTCTGGAGCCATAGAATTTGGTTGCCTCAGAGTCTAGCCTGAAAGTGTGAGCTATGGGAGCCTGTCTAGACTTGGGTGGGCTGTGATTCTGGGGATGCAAGAGTTACCCTGGCACTGGCTTGGGCAGGGTCTTAGTCTTGGGAACCATTCTGGTGCTATGGGAACTGGCTTGGCACTGGGCGAGCTAAGAGTCTAAGTTGATTATAGCTGGTCTACCACTGGAGTCAGCAAGGAGCCTTGGTTAAGGGAACATGACTGAGGCTGTAGGAGTCAGCCTGGCACTGGTGCAGGTGGGTGCTATGGTCTGTGGTGAAGTCAGGTGCTCATTTCATTCTCTTTCCCCCACAAGAGAGTGTCTCTCTTTGCACTGCCTAGGCTGCATAGGATAAGGAGAAGGGTGATAGGGTTAATGTGAAACTGTCTTTCCTACTTGATTAAATTCACCTTATACTATAATTTCTCATGTGGAATTCTTAGCTCCCATGGAGGTATTTTCATGCTTGGATAGTTGTTCATATTTATGGTTCGGGGAGATGATAAGCACTAGAAATTCCTATATCACCATGTTCCTGATATCACTTTCCATTAGCGAACCTCCTAAAATACTCCATACCAAGATGTCTTCCAGCCTTGAGCAATAGGACCTTAGCAGAAATAGCTTAGAAGTGTATGTTATCAAATTCAGAAGTTGTCAGGAGAGGGAGGAAGTTCCTTAGAGGCCATCTAGGAGAGACTGTTAAGAAACCCCTTTCCGTGGGCTGTTTCTAAATATCAAATCCACTCTTGGCCAAGATGGAATAACAAGGTCCAGATTATCATTTCTCCTGCCTGGAGCTTGTTCCTGCAGACCTGCATTTTTCCTCCTCTCTCCCTTTTCCACAGTGGTCTCTTTTCCCACATTTAAAGACTGCTTTTTCTTGAAGCATAAAAAGAATAGCCTTAGCAACCTCCACACTGAAGCATTTCACACACTTTCTCTTACTTGTTCTGATTACCTCACTGGAATGTGGTAGAGGTCAAATCTGGGGTGACATAGCTTCTTAAACATAGTAGATTGAAATAACCATTTACAAAATGGAGAAATAAATGAATAAAGAGTACTAAGGTAATATTTTTACTCTTCCTTCAAACTTTTTTCTTTTAATTTTGACTTTCTTCACACTCTTTCTGGCTATGATATAGAGGACTTCCCAGCTCATATTCCATTATGTATGCTTGTACAGCCGTACAAACTATGAGCAGGTCCTTAGTTCTAGGCTCTCTTTCAATTTCTGACTTCGCATATGTTATTTCCTTCTAAAATATTCTTTGCCTTGCTTTTTTTTAACCTATTTCCTATCCTTCCTCTGGCTGTCAGCTCAGATATCCCTTACTCCAGGAAACCTTACAGCTTAAAGTTGGGATAGATGTTACTTCTATGTGCTCCCCCAGTACATTCTGCTTACATCTACTGTAGCCCTTAAGATTCTCTGTTGCGATTGCTTATTCTTTTCTGATTCTCATATTAAACTTTAAGCTCCTTTGAGCACAGGCTCTATCTTGTTCACTCTTTTATACCAAGAGCTTAGCATAGTGTCTGGCACATGGAAGATACTCAATAGAACTCTAGTGATTAGCTCAAGGTTACATAGCTGTGAGTGGTAGATTTAAGATTCAAATCCAGTCTGTCTGCCTATGGGACATTCATGTGTTTTGTGCTGAAACACTAACTCTCCCTCACTCCTAAAAACATAGCTATTAAAATTCAGTCTTTAAAGTATTGCATAGTACAGACTGATAGTGTTTGTTAGGGAAAGATCCACAGCTAAAGCAAAGTATTCTAAATCCCTCCACTGAAGTGTGACAAAACTTGGAACCACCCTTCAGTATACTGCAGGGTGTTTTGGCCAAGGAATGGGCCCTGATGTGTTTCCATGTGGTGGAACAATAGTAATACCTATGATCCAACCATGTGGAATGAATATGTCACGGGTGTATTTCCAAAATGTGTCCCTCCCCGAATCAAACAGTGTTATTCCATAAAATATATCTAAAACATAGTGACTTGCTGATTTATGTTAGCAGGAATGAACTGTTTTTCTGGTGTTTTAAATAATGAAGGGAATTACCTTTTAATCTTTTCATTTAGGTGTATTTAACTAAAATTTCATTATGTATTGTAGTTTGTAAGGTATTTGTGCTACAGGACAATTTGTCTTTCAGTCTCAACTGCTATGATGAATTATGCAAGAGTCTCTAAGTATATTTTCTTCTTAATCATTTTGATGTTCAGGTTTCAGATTGTGGTGACATTTCAGACCACTACAGCTCAAAAGAGGAAAAGAGAATTTGATAATAATTCCGACAGCTGTACAGAGTGTATTTTATACTCTCATTAGTGAGAAAGCTTTTTTGTAATTCAGATGGCACCAGGCTGAACCCGTAATCTGTTCATTGTAACTGTTCACCCCTTTTAATGGATTTGATGTCTAAAGACCTTAATTGCCAAGTATCTACCTAGAGCGGAGGGAGTCAATCACATGGTATTTTAGAAAGCAATTGAGTTTAACATTTTTAATTAGGATATTTGGCCTCAAAACACATATTTCTGAGATCTCCTGAAATATGCCATGCGGCATAACATCCTGGAGTTGTGCAACTGCTGCCTGTCCCCTTTTAGGCACGAGTATCTCTAGTCTGTTATACTCTTACACTCTTTTCCCCCCTTTATGTCATCTCCTTGTCCCTCTTGGCATTGATTTCTCCATATTTGGACTCGAATATTCCTGTTGGTATAAACAATAACTTTTTCAACCAATCAAGTGGGTCCAAATGAAATCTATTTTCAAGATTAATAGTTATTGAGTCTTTAATCTTTTTTAAGTGCTGAGGAGAATTTTTTTTTTAAATAGGATAAAATCACAAGGGGAATAAGTGAACTTTTGTCCACTATTATTTCATTCCTTACAAATTTATTGAACATCTATGTAGTCCTGAAGATACAGCTATCTTATTTTAAGGAACTTATAGACCTTCTCTGCCGGTATCTGTCAAATCTCAACAAACTAGTAATAGGAATATGAATTTGGGGTAAGATACACTGCAACCTGTTAAATAAAACAATTGGAAGAATTCAACTTTTTAAAAGCTATTTATTTATTTATTTATTTATTTATTTTTGTCTTTTTAGGGCCGCACCTGCAGCACATGGAGGTTCCCAGGCTAGGCGTCCAGTCAGAGCTGCAGCTGCTGGCCTACACAACAGCCACAGCTACACAGGAGCCAAGCTGCAACCTATACTGCAGCTCATAGCAACACTGGATCCTTAACCCACTGAGCAAGGCCAGGGATCAAACCTGTGTCCTCATGGATGCTAGTTAGATTCGTTTCCATTGAGCCATAACGGGAACACCTAAAGCTATATATTTAGGAATGTGTTAGTTCATAGATAAAGATCATAGACGTTTCATCAAAATTAAAGCAAATATAAATCCTTAAGTTCTATCCTTCATTAAAAAAAAACTTAAGTGTTTTATGAGTAAGCATTTTTCTTCTTGGAAGAAAGAGTCTTTGAAAAGTAAGTTTCACTTGTTCTCCCATTGAGCATAGTTATAGAAAATAGGTCATTGCCTTCCTCACCAAATTAACTAAATATGTTAACCCTTGAAGTTTACAAAACATTTTTTTAATTGTTAATGCTAGAAGGGCCATAGTATTCTTCATCTTTTTTCACAGTTGGAAGAGAGCCTTTTTATATGTTTTTGTCCTGCTTCATTGCCTTCAGAATGCTTTAATGTTTCTTCTACCTTCAAGACAAAGGAATACAGAGATTTGCCAATTCCTGGCACCAGGTCTCTTGGTTATGGTAATTACGTGGCATTTTGAATTTGGAATATCTCATTAGTTTGATCTAATTTTTTATGGCAACATAACTAAATAAATCCAGAATGAATAGATAAAGTTATAAATCACTTGTCAAACTTGAAGTCTGTTAATCTATTTATTTTTCCTCCAAAACTGCTTCTTAATCTGCTTTAAATATCATATAGTCCTTACAACCAATACCTCTACCCTATAAGATGGTACTGGTCTCATTAGTAAATAGAAATTCTGTATTTACTGGTATTTCCCTACAGCCATGTTGACTTTCTTGATGCCTCTAACAACCTCAGCACATACAAATCAATACTAGGATATGGAACCCCAGTACTTTCTTTCTATTCAGTGAATTCCTAACTTTCTTAACTATAGCACTATTTCTGCTTTCACTATACCACCAATGGATCTGCTTTACAGAAGTCTCTAAGGAGATGTACATTGACAAATTCAGTACATTCTCCTCAATCCTTTTCTTATGTGATCTTGGTCTTACTGACTGTCTCCTTGCAACTTCTGTTATCTCATGTGACACTACAGTGTCCTAGTTTCTCCTTCCTTTCTTAGTTTGTCTCACAGATTTTTATTCTTCTACCTATCCATTAAATAAAATAAAGCACATTTTATTTTTGGACTTTTCATATATTCACTTCTTTCTGGAGTGATCTACTACATACTTATCTAAAAGCACATTGCTGTGTCGTTAGTTCTCAAAGCTGTATCTTCAGTCTCAATTTTGTTATCTTGCTCCATACTTTTATGCCCAACTCTTGAATATACATACTCATTTATATAGACTACAGTAGTTCAAAGTTAACTCATATTTTTGCACCCAAGCCTAGTCATCCTCTTTTACTCCTTATCCTGGTGACAAACAACTTTATATATGCGAAAACTCAAGGTAAACCCTGGGACTAATTCTAATCTGCTTCTTCTTAATCCTGAGTTCAATCATTTACTCCAGAGAGATGAAAAAATAGTTGTAGAGATCACCAACTTTCTGTTCCAGTGGTCTTCTTTCCATCCCACCTGCTGCCATCTTGGAATAGGCTTCCTAGATCTTTCATTTGGGCAATCTAATTATTCTTAGGATCTGACCTCAGGATCCTTTCACCTATACTGAAGATCCGGTCATTGACTTCTTAAGATGTGACTCTGACCTCATTATTCACAAAAACAAAAACAAAAATATCTTTCCCAGCCTCTTTGTCTATGCAGAGATTTTGAAACTATTTTTCATAAAGGAAGTTTTAAGTGGAGGACTAAACAGATGTGAGCAAGGAAGCTATTTTTCCTAGTAGGCTCTAAGGAAATTCTATAATTTGAAATCCACTGGCTTGCAGTATAAAATCTAAATTCTCCCATATGGCAAACAAAGCCCTTTTATTTTAGTTTCCCCCACCCTCCCATCCCTTTCAACCTGCTTTTCAACACACTGATATCACTGCCTTTCCCTCAACTGGCCACTTTTGGTTTTGGCCTCTCTGCTATTCCACATCATCCACTTGTAGCCTAAACATTCTTGCTCATGTCTGACTCAAAACATCCGACTCATCTTTGAGACTGAATCAAACTATCCCCAGAGGCATACTTCAGTGCTCCCTTTTCCTGCTTATACTCTATCCCACAACAGCATTGATTATTCCTGCTTCTGAGCAGGACAATATTTTTATATGCATATATTTATGTATATGCATATATTTGTATTATAAATGCACCTCTATTTTATACATATATTTATTTTAATTTGCTTATGAGTTAATTTCTCCTATTACATTGTGAATTTCTTGAAAACAAGTACTGTATTCATCTTTGTATTCCTTGTCTCTAGGAGAATGCTTTGATCATTTTCAACATTTGGTACCTTTTATAATGCTTTTAGGTAATATTCTTTTTTCTGAATATATTGCTTACAAAAATCTAATCCTCTCCTTCAAAAGCACAAATGCACTTACCTACTTTTGCACAGTTTTGCAGTATTGTACCATAGTTCTTTAGTTATGATATCAATAAATACGGATCAAATAATTCACTTTCATAGATTCTTATTTAAAATTTTAGAAGTTTTTTTTGAGATCATCCATTTATTTGTTAATTCATCCAACAAGCATTTATTGAGAATCTATAGTGTACTAGGCACAAAGAAGCTGAGACAAGTGAGAAGAGAGAAACAGGGATATTCATTTTACCATGTAAAGTCTTGCTGTCCATGATTATAGCTTTCAAACTTAACGTATTATTGGTCCTTTAGAGAGAAACTAAATTTGGTTTAGTATAAACTTAAACTTCTTTATCCATTCATCTGTTGATAGGTCCTTAGTTTACTTCTATATCACTCGGCTATTGTAATAATGCTGCTATGAACATTTGAGGTGCATACATTCTTTCGAATTAGCATATTCATTTTTTCTGGATATACACCCAGGAGTAAAATCACTAGATCATATGACTGTTCTTTTTTTAGTTGAGGAACTTCCATAATGTTTTCCATAGTGGCTGTACCAACTTCATCATCAGTGTACGAAGGTTGCCTTTAATCCACATCCTGTCCAAAATTAGTTATTTGTAGACTTTTTTTTTTTTTAATCTCTTTAGGGCCACACCCACGGCATAGGAAGTTTCCAGGCTAGTGATCAAATCAGAGCTATAGCTGCCAGCCTACACCACAGCAACAGCAACGTGGGACCCAAGCCATGTCTGCCACCCTACACCACAGCTCTCAGCAAAGCCAGATCCTTAACCCACTGAGCAAGGCCAGGAACCTGAATCATCATGGATGCTAGTTGGGTTTGTTTCCACTAAGCCAAATGGGAACCCCTATTTTTAGACTTTTTAATGATAGCCATTCTGACAGCTGTGAGGTGATATTGAAGTTTTGATTTGAATTTCTCTAATAATTATCAATGTGGAGCATCCTTTCATGTTCCTGTTAGCCATTTATATGTCTTCTTTGGAAAAAATATTATTTAGGGCCTCTGCTCATTTTATATTTTTTTTGTGGGGGGGAGGTGGCACAACCACAGCATGTGGAAGCTCCCAGGTCAGGGATTGAACCTGTACCACAGCACCATCCTGAGCCATTTTAGTGACAATGCTGTGTCCTTAACCAACTGTGCCACAAGGAAACTCCTGGGTTTTTTTTATATATAGAGTTATATAAGCTGTTCATATATTTTTGATAATAACTCTTGTTGGTCATATCATTTGCAAATATTTTCTTTCAAGCTATAGGTTGTCTTTCTGTTTTGCAGATGGTTTCTTTTGCTGTGCAAGAGCTTTTAAGTTTAATTAGCTCTCACTTACTTGTTTTTCCTTTTGTTTATTTTGCCTTTGGTGACAGATTACAAAAATTATTGCTGTGGTTTATGTCAAAGAAAGTTCTGCCTATGTTCTCTTCTAGGAGTTTTATGGTTTCTGGCCTTAAATTTAGGACTGTAATTCATTTTTGAGTTTATTTTCATATATGGTATGAAGAAATGTTCTAATCTCACTGTTTTATCTTTTTTTTTGTTTGACTTTTTAGGGCCAAACCCATGGCATATAGGAAGCTCCCAGGCTAGGGGTTGAATCAAAGCTATAGCCTTTGGCCTATACCACAGCCACAGCAACACCAGATCCAATCCTGTCGGTGACCTATACCACAGCACACAGCAATGCCAGATCCTTGACCCACTTAGTGAGGCCAGGGATCGAACCTGCATCCTCATGGATGCTAGTCAGTTTTGTTCCCACTGGGCCAAGATGGGAACTCTGCTGTTTTACCTTTAATTGTCCAGTTTTCCTAGCACCATTTTGAAGAGACTATCTTTTGTTCATTGTATATTCTTGCCTCTTTGTTGTATATTTATTGATCATAGATGAAGGTGTTTATTTCTTGGCTCTCTAGTTTTTCCATTCAGTTAGGTGTTTGTTTTTGTGCCAGTGCCATGCTGTTTTTATTACTGTAGCTTTGTAGTATAATCTTAAGCCAGGGAGTATGATATCTCCAGCTTTGTTCTCTTTTCTCAAAACAGCTTGGACAATTCAAGGTCATTTTTTGCTTTATATGAATTTTAGGATTATTGATTCTAGCTCTTTGAAAAATGCCATGGGTATTTTGATGGGGATTACATTAAATCTGTAGATTGCTTAGGGTGGTATGGCCATTTAACAGAATTAATTCTTCTAATTCAAAGCACAGAATATCTTTCCATTTATTTTACCATCTTCAATTCCCTTCATCAATGTTTTGTAGTTTTCAGATTACTAGTCTTTTACCTCTCTATTTAAGTTTATTCCTAGGTATTGTATTCTTTTTTATGAGATTTTAAACAGGATTTTTTAAAACTTTCTCTTTCTGAAAATTCATTATTACAGTATAGAAAATCAACAGATTACTCTTTATCAATCTTTTATCCTACAAGTCCCTAAATTCATTTATTAGTTATAATAGTTTTTGGGTGGAGTCTTTAAGGTTTTCTATATAAAAGAAGTAGTGACAATTTTACTTCTTCCCTTCCAATTTGGATGCCTTTTATTTATCTTTCTTGTATGATTGCTATAGCTAGGACTTCCGATATTATGTTAAAACAAGTGATGAGAGTTGGCATTCTTGTCTTGTTCCTAAATTTAGAGGAAATTCACAGTTGAGTATAATGTTAGCTGTGGGTTTGTCATGTGTTCCCTCTATATCCGCTTTGATGAGAATTTGTATTTTAAGTGGATATTGAATTTTGCCAAATGCTTTTACTGCATCTATGGAGATAATCATTTGTTTGTTATCCTTCCCTTTGTTAATGTGATGTATTATTCCCTTTATTAATGTGATGTTGATTGATTTGTGCATATTGAACCAATCCTGTGTCCCTGGAATAAATCCAACTTGATCGTGGTGTGTGTATATATGTATATATGTAACATATTGCTGGATTTAGTTTATGAATATTTTGTTGAGGATTTTTGCATCAATATTCATCATAGATATTGGTCTGTAATTTTCTTTTTTGTGGTGTCTTTATCTGGTTTTTCTTTTTTTCTTTTTTTTTTGCTTTTTCTAGGGCCGCTCCTGTGGCATATGGAGGTTCCCAGGCTAAAGGTCTGATTGGAGCTGTAGCCGCTGGCCTACACCAGAAGCCACAGCAACGCAGGATCCGAGCTGCATTCTGCAACCTACACCACAGCTCACGGCAACACCGGATCCTTAACCCCCTGAGCAAGGCCAGGGATTGAACCCACAACCTCATGGTTCCTAGTCAGATTCATTAACCAATGTGCCACAACGGGAGCTCTTTATCTGGTTTTGATAGTAGGATAATAATGGCCTTATAGAATGAGTCTGGGAGTGTTCCATCCTCTTCAATTTTTGGAATAGTTTGAGAAGGATAGGTATTAGTTCTTCTTTATATGCTTGGTAGAATTCCCCTGTGAAGCCTTTCAGTACTGGACTTTTGTTTGCTGGGAGTTTTTTTTAAATTACAGATTCAATTTCACTACTATGATCATCTGTTTCTTCTTGATTCACTCTTAGAAGGTTGTTGTTTCTAGAATGTGTGCATTTCTTCGAGGTTGTCCAGTTTGTTTTCATATGATTAATTGTAATATTCTCTTATAATTTTTTTATATCTTTGCTATCTGTTGTTATTTCTCTTCCTGATTACTTATTCTGTTTATTTGGATTTTCTTTCTTTCCTCTTGGTGAGCTGAGCCTGGTTAAAGGCTTATCAGTTTTGTTTATCTCTTGAAAAACATCTCTTGGTTTCATTTATCTTTTTTATTTCTTTTCTTTTCTTTTTTGGTCTCTATTTTATTTATTTCCTCCCTGACTTTTATTATTTCCCTCCTTCTGCCAACTTTGGGCTTTGTTCTTCTTTTTCTAATTCCTTTAGGTGTTTGGTTAGATTGTTTATTTGAGATTTTTCATGTTTCTTGAGGAAGGCCCATATTGCTATAAACTTCCCTCTTAGAATTGCTTTCACTACATTTCAGAGATTTCAGAGTGTTGTTTTTCCATTTTCATTGGTCTCAATGTATTTTCTTGATTTATTTATTGGCCCATTGTTTTTTTAGTGATATGTTGTTTAGTCTCCACGTGTTTGTTCTTTTTCCATTTTGTTTCTGTAGTTGATTTTTCATTTCACACCATTATGGTCATAAAAAAAGCTTGGTGTAACTTCTATCTACTTAAATTCATTGAGACTTGTTTTGTGGCATAGCATGTGATCTGACCTGATGACAAATCCATATACACTTGAAAAGAATGTTTATTCTCCTGTTTGGGGATATAATGTCCTATAGATTGCAATTTAGTTTAATTAACCTATTATGTTACTTAAGACCACTGTTGCCTTATTGATTTTCTGGGCTTAGGTTTGTGACAAAGGAGTCACAGGGAACCCAGCAGCCCCTAGGGAAGACCTTTATCCACCCTAACTTGTGCACTCCTCATGAACAGAGTCCAGGATTCTGCAGCCTTTCTGTCTCACCCAGCAATTCTCCAAACCTCCAAAAGGGATTATGTCATCCATGTAGGACCCCAAGACTGGGATGTCCAGTGCTCAACTCTCTCCCTCCTCAGGGTGGGTGGTGTCCACTCATATAATCTTCCTTTCCTTTGAGTCCCCCTCCCAGGCACACACACAGGTCCTGTCCGTATCACTTTTCTTTCCTTCCTACCCAATTGCATGTCTGTCTGTCTTTCTTTCTTTCTTTCTTTTTTTTTTTTGCTTTTTAGGGCCACATCCATGGCATATGAAAGTTCCCAGGCTAGGGTTAAATTGGAGCTACAGCTGCCAGCCTATACAACAGCCACAGCAACGCAGGATCCAAGCTGCATCTGTGACCTACACCACAGCTCACAGCAATGCCAGATCCCCAATCCACTGAGCTAGGCCAGGGATCAAACATGTATCTTCATGGACACTGGTCAGATTCATTTCTGCTGCACCACAATGGGAACTCCCAACATGTTTATCTTTCTTACTACCTTAGTTGTAAGGAAACTTTCTGCCAGTGTCCACTTAGTTTTCAGTGAGAATCTTTCCACACCTAGATGTATTTTTGATGTGTTAGTGAGGAGAGAAGAGCTCCACATCCTCTAACTCTGCCATACTGATCTCTCTCCTGCTTTTATTTTTAAATGTCTCTACAATATTGAGATCTGTCACACTTCAGAAGTCTCTACTCACATGATACAAAACTAAAGCCAGAATTCATTTTATGTCTAAAAAAATTATGATGTCTTTCTTTTATTAAGGTAACTGAGGGTTCCTCTGAATTACAATACTTTATATATTTTACTTATGTATGTGACCAAAATCACTTTTATCTATTTTTGTGGATTATTTTATGTGGCTTTAAGTTATTAAACGAGGAATTTAAAAAATGATTATTATTGTTATTCCTGAAAAAGTCCTAAGTTGATTATTATTATTTTTTTAACCCTTTGATTAAAGGTCACTCATGGATGCCAAACTCAAGCTATTTATTGCTGGAGATGTTCAAATTTTATTCAGTAAGCATGGGAAACACTTGGCTTTCCTTGGTATTTTTAGAAAAGGAAAAATGGAAACTAATATATATTGAATGTCAATTATGTACTAGGATGTTGCCAGATGTTTTTCCTTTAATCCTCCCAACAAACCTTGGAGCAAGAGGTATTACCTCTGTTTTTGCTAATGTGGAAAATGGATCTCAAGGGAAATGAAGTAATCTGTCCCAGATTCCTCACTAGAAATTGGCAGAGTCTGATTTAGAACTGTGCACGCCATCGTTAATCCATGCTCTTTCTTTATGCACTGTTGCATCAGACACAACTATTCAAGGCCAACATGAATAATACTTACCAAGAAAATGGGCTAAAATATATTATTTTGAGATGATAACACTTCAGGCCCAAGCTTCTAGTTGCTATTTGTCTCAGTTGCACATTCTATCTGTGTGTAACTATGAGTCACTTTTCACTATCCATAACAACTTTCTAATTCTTTCCTAAGACTGTGAAGCTTGTTAAAGTTATTTTCATAATGTAAAGTACAGGATCTGTAGGTCTACTAACTTAAAATAACAATTAAAAAAATTATTTTGGCCGTCAGTATAACAAACATGTGCTTTTCTTATTGTATAAGAGGATCAGGAAGTAAACAATCCCTTTTTCTGTCTTATTTCACCCTGATGCAAAATTATCCTTCTGATTTTCTGTTCTTTTAAATTTTATGTTTTGTGGTTACTAAGGCTTTCAGAACTCTCCCATTTTTTTGTGTGAACATAGTACACTGTAATCCCATTTTTGTATATCATGGAAAGAGATTTGCTATCCAAATATGAGACTGCTGTAAGAGAGGTCAGTTGTAGAACAAGATATGTTCAGGCCTGAAACTAATGTGAAGTTTAATACTTTTTAAATTGAATTAGGAATTTTATATTACAATTTTATTTCAAAGCATTAAAGTGCATTGTAAATGGCATTTCAAAGTGGAATCCTGTGTAAAAATTTTTAAAGATGTGTCTTTTATCTTTATTCTCATTATTTTTCTCCAGACCATGTTAAACGAAGTCAGATTTCCAAATACTCAGATACAGCAAACATACTTTATTAGCCCTTACCCACAAACTTACTATAATACTGCACTTCTATCACGGGAGTATGATGACTACAAACAATTCTTAGGCAAGCAAAGAATAAGAAAAATTGTAGCGTGTGCTTTTCATTGAGTTGCAATTAAAGGAAGCTCATTATTAAAACAAATTGCAATTTGAACAAAGGGAATAAAGAATGGGAGGAATTAGGTCTGTATTTTAATATACTTACTTTTATGTGAAATAGGCTTTAATTTAAAATTAAAAAATTAGCAATATTTCAAATTATAAATTAATAACTTAATATTTGAAATACTTTTACTAAAAAATCTTTATTATATTCTATAATTTCAATTAGATTTTGCTTTGAATTCTCATGTTTTATTTTGCAGAACAGAGAATCAAAAGAGGAAACTCATTTTTATAGATAGTAATAGAATAACAAAATTACCTCAGTGCTTATCCTCTTCTCTCTACTAGTCCCCTGTAACTTCCTGGGTGCAAGATTTGTCTAAAAACACTGCCTCCCTCTACTATCCATCTCCTTCCCATGCCCCCATAACCCTAACCCCCCAAACCAATATGAGTCTAATAGGCAGTTAACAAGGTATAACTTTTAGTGAACTGAGCCAAGCACATCAGAGAAGAGGCCTCCCTTCTATATAATTGGTATGTGTGAAACCATACATACACTGTTTGCCCGAATTCTCACATTTGTTGCAAAAACCAATTCTAAAATCTAGATCTCTAGGCTAATATTTATACCAGATCACACTGTTGCTTATATTGAGTTCAACTGGTGAATTTTCTAGAATTTGTGCCATACATATAAATATATATGCACAAATTTTAAGAGCTATTCATTATGAATATGAATATTTATTAAGCAACTATTAATGTGCCAGAGATATAGCTGTGAATGAGATGGACAAATTCATGCCTTCACAGAGCTTAAACTCTAGTAACTGAGATAGACAATAAATAAACTGACAAATCTTTAATGTAGTAATAGATATTCAAATCAGGATATGAAGATAAAGTATTTTGGGTAATAACTTTGTGAATGTATTATTTGGCTGTATCATGTTTTTCGGGTGAAGAAGGAATTGAGACATCCTGAGAGAGAGAGGTGTGCTTTTATCTGTTTTGGCTTTTGGACTTTGTTTAGTGTATTAACACACTCATGAACACACAGTATGTTATTAACATATTTATAACAATAGCTTTTCTAATGAATTATTAAGATGCTATTTTAAATTCAGACTCATCTCTTTTCATTGTGTTGCCATTGTCTCTTACACCAGTTTATTTCAATGGCATTGTCATCTGACAGAGTTAACACAACTAAACTTTGATGCAAAATTTGAAGGACCAAGGGAGATAGAAAAATATACAACAGAATGACTTCACAAAACAGAAAATACACTGAGTTGTCTTCAGTACTTTTATGAAGACGCTTTTCCCACTCCAGGAGAATTTTAATGCATTGTGGAAAAGAAAGGTCTCAGGCTTTGTCTCATCTTATTTTATCATGAAAGAGTAATGATGCTGTTTACAGCTATTGAATGGTCATGATGCAAGTAGCAAATTTTTCCCCTATCTACTTTTTCCAAATATCTGAGAGTGTTCCTCTACAATTAAAAAATAAATATCAAATTGATAAAGATAATAGCTAATATCTAGCAAATGTCAAGTTCTTGGCACTAGAAAGTACTAGTCGCTAATAACTTCCTGTACAATATGTATACAAAACACATTACATGAATTATTTCATAATTGAAAGCAAGTACCCTATGAATTAAACATTATTATGTTCAGGTTATGGGCAGGAATCCAAAAGAGGTTAAATATCTAACTCAATGTCACACCTGTTATCAGGGGAGTCAAACAGGAACTCTAGCTCTTGGACTTAAGGCCTCAACCTTTAAACACAAGCCGTCTGTGTGAGTCTTTTATTCTGACAGATAAACAGATGGATCAGTTTCTAAGAGAAAAGTGGAAAAGAATGAACTACATGGCTTGAGGCACAAAATGTCTGAGGGTAGTCATTGGTTATAATCAAAAGGAAAGTAATCCAGTGTGGTGAAAGATCATGGTTTTTCTAAGTATCTGTCTACTCTTCCTGAGGGTGATCCCCATGAGCACAACAGGGAAGTTGTTGAACATAATAGCACATGTTGATACAAATAGAAACCTTGGAGAAAATTAGATACTTTTTTCACAGCAGGAGTTTTTTAGGCAAGCACTCTTGGTGAGGCATTTGTAGGGTCTGTTTGGAAAGACCAGGGAAAAGCCTTACAAATATCAACCAAAATCAAAAGGGTACTTGTGGTTGGTGGCTACACAGGCTTTATGACATGACTTTCTGGTTCCTGCTTCTTCTTCTCTCTCCTGTGGTTGCTAAGAGTGAAATTATTCACATTTGCAGACACTTCTCTGAGCACATATTCATTCACTGTAATCAATATTTATGGACCACTTACTCTGTGTCTAGCATGGAGCTATGAGGTTGAGCTGTACGGAAATTAAAGAGAGAATTTGGGCTTTAAAAGGACTTATAGAGTATTCCTTCTTTCCTTTCTATAATCATGTAATACATAGTATGAGGGTAAACCAAGTATTCTGCTTGGTTCTGACCTACAACCCCAAACAAGGGAAAATATCTACCTGATCTTATGCACTAAGCATTCTAAAAAGGAGACAAAATAACCAAGTAAACAAATACAGACAAATTATGATTATTGCTATGAAGGGATTAAGTGGGGAGCTGTGAGAGAGAATAATAGAATGTCATACTTTATGGAGGGGAAGTTAAGAAAACCTCTCTAAAGAAGTGACATATAAATTGAGATGGAAAGTTGAGGTGGAGACAATCATGGAAAATGCCAGTCAAAAAGAAGTCCAGACAAAGGAAATGAAAGACAATATGGGAAGTAGGAGAAATAGGAGGAGGGGGATTTAGTGACTTAATATAGATTTTTAAAAAACTTGCTATTTGCAGAGTCAAGGAAACCAGTTTTTCAGAGCTTTATTCTTATGATTTGTATTATACTTTCCTGTTTCCAAGACAGTGAGATGACTGTTAAATGGACTAAAGAGCCATGAAGACGCCAGAGCAAAATAATCTACTCTAATTTTAGCAGGTATCAGGATACTAAAGGACAAATTATATTTCCAGAGAATTAATAATTCTCCATAGAAAATACATCAAGGTAAGATCTTAGGATACCAATGCTATACTTGCAAAAATATGTTCTTTTCCAACAATAAATTCAGACATTGAAGATGGTAGTTTTGTTATTTAAAAAAGTTTTAGAACTTTAATTAAAAGGCTTTGTTGAAAATGTTTGTCATGGAGTTCCCGTCGTGGTGCAGTGGTTAATGAATCCGACTAGGAACCATGAAGTTGTGGGTTCGATCCCTGGCCTTGCTCAGTGGGTTAAGGATCCGGTGTTGCCATGAGCTGTGGTGTAGGTTGCAGACGCAGCTTGGATTCTGCGTTGCTGTGGCTCTGGTGTAGGCCGGTGGCTACAGCTCCGATTTGGCCCCTAGCCTGAGACCCTCCATATGCCGCAGGAGTGGCCCAAGAAATGGCAAAAAGACAAAAAAAAAAAAAAAAAAAAAAAAAAGGAATGTTAAAAAAAAAAAAAGTTTGTCATGACAATACCCCCACTTGATGTTTAGTCATTGCTGAGGTCCACATCCATGGAAAAAATGACAATTTTTGTTTGAGGTCAGAAATTGAAGAAATAAATTTTCACGAATGATTACTTCCTTATTTTAATGAGGTACTTTTTAGTACTGTCATCCGAAGGTGCTGACACCTCATTACTTAGCAAATTTATATGGTTTTCAGATCTCTGAGTTGTAGGAAAAAGACATTGTGAAGTTGTAATTCACTCAGTTTCATTATTTATATGACTAATGAAAAATTAAGTCAGGAAGGAACCACTAACAATGTGACTGAAACTCTGTGGTTGGCTGCTTGGCTGTCAAAAGAATCCAACATATACACACTACGTGCACACACACGCCCCCCCCCCCACACACACATGTAAGCACACATGCACGTGTACACAAACACACACACACACGAAAGCCACATTTTTATTGAGTGTCGGTATAAGAAAGACAAGAGGGTAAGAGGCTCAATTTCATTCTTTGTTCTTACACTAGATGAGCCTCTGGCCAGAATATTTCTCAAGTATTCTTTAAAGATCATGGGAATGTCCCCAAATTACTCCGCAATACTGCCTCATGCATCTCTGCTCGAGAAAAGACTTATGATGGAGGCCAGAGAGGAACACTGAAAATCTCTAGTTTTCATCTTTTCTTTTTTTGCCACACCTTCAATCTTATGCTTTCCCTGATACCTAATTCTCTATATTTTTGCTTCTTGAGGTGAAGCCCACAAACTTGCAGAATCACTTGGGAACTTGTTTGAAATGCAGAATTTCAAGCCTTACCCCAAGACCTGCTGAATCAGAACATGCATTTTAACAGCAAGCCTTATATGTACATTAAATTTGGAAGCTCTCCTCTATATCAAACATGCACAATTCTTCCCTACCTGGAAAAGCCATCATCAGATCTTACCCCTGTTTCTTTGCTTTAGTTATATTTTTCATTTCTTTGGGCCAGGCTTAATATATTTCAATTCCTTTTTGTTTTTCCCCCCATTACACCATGGAATCTGGCTTCATGTCCGTCTTCAGTACATACATGACATCATTGCCCCTCATCTTCCTTTCACCTTATCTTACCTACTATCCACCACTCCTCCTCTCTCAGACTGTGGGGTTCACATCCCTCCCCCAGGGTGCAGCATACAACCAGATTAAGTTAAACAGTAGACCATGTTCCTTCTGGCCGAGGTGGTTGGTGCCTATATTGAGTGAATGGGGAGGAATATTTCTTATTTTTATTTGTGCAGCATTGCAAGATGACAAGATGTAAGTTCTGGAGTTCTGGAGCTCCTCCTGGAATCCATCCTGCCTTTAGACTCAGGTAGAAGTGGTTTCTGCCCTGGACCCCATGTTCTGTTCCTCTACCAGCTGTGTTTCGTCCTATTGGTCATAGATAGGCTGAGTAGAATCTATGACACCCCATTATCCAGGAGTCTAGGACTCAATTCATTGTCCAGTTGGCTCCAACCCTGCTTCTAAAGTTTGTACAGAAAAAAAAATGGTGCTTATGTACCTCTTGGGTCTCCTGAGCCGCATCTTAATGCTGCTGGTGTGTGTATTTAGCATGAAGGGTGACCTTCCAGGGGAAGGTTTCTTTGAAGAGTGCTCCTCTGGGCTATGTGTTCACCGAGTCTTTTAGATTCGTATGGTGGTACAGGGTGGAGCCAGAGGTGAAAGGAGAAGCAGCCACCAATGGCCATCACTATTTATTCACTGTTGGTAGCACATGAGACCTATCCCTCCAACACTCTCTGCCCTGGAATGTCACCAATGACTTCAGCATTGCCATGATTTTCCCTCTGTTTTCATTTTCTTTGCACATTTTCTCCTTCTTTTGGCACTATTGACTCCCATAAAACATAGAAAACTCAAATATTGAGTACTCATATTGTGTATATGTCATAAATCTGAGAGTCAACCTAGGTTCCTTCCTCCCCCTCAGGTCTATTCCTTACCTTTAGGGTCTTCCAATTAATTTTTTTTTTTTGTCTTTTGTCCTTTTTTAGGGCCACATTTGTGGCATATGGAGGTTCCCAGGCTAGGGGTCTAATCAGAGCTGTAGCTGCTGGCCTATGCCAGAGTCACAGCAACGCCAGATCTGAGCCGCATCTGTGACCTACACCACAGCTCATGGCAACGCCAGATCCTTAACACACTGAGCGAGGCCAGGGATTGAACCCATAAACTCATGGTTCCTAGTCGGATTCGCTTCTGCTGTGCCACGTTGGGAACTCCTAAAAATTATTTTTAATCAATCATGTCTTGGCCTTCATCACTTTAGAAGTCTTGGGTAGTTACTTCAGTAGATAACAGATTAGTCTTATTCCTCTCAAATGAATCTTCTATATGAGAGTGACCTAATAGGAAACTAATTTTATATACCTATAAAAACTATTATATATATATTTTGTCTTTTGTCTTTTTTTAGGGCCGCACCCATGGCATATGGAGGTTCCCAGGCTAGGGGGTTGAATCAGAGTTATAGCTGCTGGCCTATGCCACAGCTATAGCAATGCGGGAGCTGAACCGCATCTGAGACCTATACCACAGCCCACCACAACGCTGGATCATCAACCCACTGATCAAGGCCAGGGATCGAACCCACATCCTCATGGATACTAGTTGGGTTCATTAACTACTGAGCTAGGTCGGGAACACTTTTTTTTTATGTTTTTATTTTTATTTTATTTTTTTTATACTTTTTTTTATTTTCCCACTGTACAGCAAGGGGGTCAGGTTATCCTTACATGTATACATTACAATTACATTTTTCCCCCACCCTTTCTTCTGTTGCAACATGAGTATCTAGACAAAGTTCTCAATGCTATTCAGCAGGATCTCCTTGGAAATCTATTCTAAGCTGTGTCTGATAAGCCCAAGCTCCCAATCCCTCCCACTCCCTCCCCCTCCCATCAGGCAGCCACAAGTCCTTTCTCCAAGTCCATGATTTTCTTTTCTGAGGCGATGTTCATTTGTGCTGGATATTAGATTCCAGATATAAGTGATAGCATAAGGTATTTGTCTTTGTCTTTCTGGCTCATTTCACTCAGGATGAAATTCTCTAGTTCCATCCATGTTGCTGCAAATGGCATTATGTCATTCTTTTTTATGGCTGAGTAGGATTCCATTGTGTATATATACCACCTCTTCCGAATCCAATCATCTGCTGATGGACATTTGGGTTGTTTCCATGTCCTGCCTATTGTGAATAGTGCTGCAATGAACATGCGGGTGCATGTGTCTCTTTTAAGTAGAGTTTTGTCTGGATAGATGCCCAAGAGTGGGATTGCGGGGAACACTTTTTTTTTTTTTATTTATTAATCATCAGTGGATCCAATCCCCCTATTGAACACACACAATCCTTATGATGGCTTACAAATCCCTCCATCTCTGTCCCTTGTTTAATGTCCAGCCTACTTCATTCTTTAACCAGATATTTATTAATTGTCTACTTTGTGGTAGACAGAATTCTAGGCAGTGGTGATACTGTGGTGAACAAGATAGAGTGCCTGGCTTTCAGGGAACTACTGGGGACAAGTAATCTATATACACACAGATAAGCCAATGCAGGAAAATAAAAAAATATTAGTAAATGCTGCTCACAGAATGAAAATAGGGTCATTTGCTTGAAAGTTACAGGGTGGCTAAATAAAGGTATATGGTTTGAGAAAGTTTCCCAGACATGTGACATTTAAGCTGAGACTTGACTGACTGGAGCACAATGCCCCAAGTATAGGCAAGAGAAAGAACTCAGACTGGGGGCAAAGGCCTTGAAGGAAGAACCTGCCCACTCTTTGATTCACATTGTATGCTTCAAATCGAACTCAAACTTCCGATTCCTCAAGCAGACCAGGCTCTTTCACACCCTTGTGGGGCTTTATACACACAGGTCTGTCCTTCATTCTGGCCAGCCAGTTACTACTTGTCTTTCTAGTTCAGTCTATCTATACCTTCTATATTGAGGTTGCTTTGACTGCCATCTCCTTGCCAAGCAAATGGAGGTGCTCTCTCCTCATGCTCCTCTTTCCTTGCATTAATTTCCCTATAATAACCCTGCCGTGGTACTGAGATGCACTTAAAAGCAGAGAAATGGGAGTTCCTGTCATGGTGCAACAGAAACAAATCTGACTAGGAACCATGAGGTTGTGGGTTCGATCCCTGGCCTCCCCTAGTGGGTTAAGGATCCAGTGTTACTGTGGACTGTGGTGTAGGTTGCAGCTCTGATCTGGTGTTGCTGTGGCTTTGGCATAGGCTGGCAGCTGTAGCTCCGATTGGACCCCCAGCCTGGGAACCTACATATGCCACAGGTGCAGCCCTAAAAAGAGAGATAGAGAAAAAAAAGCATTTATACCACATACACAATGGAATACTACTCAGCCATCAAAAGAACAAAATAATGCCGTTTGCAAGAATATGGATGGAACTAGAGACTCTCAGACTGAGGGAAGTAAATCAGAAAGAGAAAGACAAATACCGTATGATATCACTTGGAATCTAATATACGGCACAAATGAACCTTTCCACAGAAAACAAAATCATGGACTTGGCAAATAGACCTTGTGGTTGCCAAGGGGGAGGGGGAGGGAGTGGGGTGGATTGGGAGCTTGGGGTTAATAGATGCAAACTATTACCTTTGGAATGGACTAGCAATGAGATCCTGCTGTGTAGCACTGGGAACTATGTCTAGTCACTTATGATGGAGCATGATAATGTGAGAAAATAGAATGTATACATGTATGTGTAACTGGGTCACCATGCTGTACAGTAGAAAAAAAATTGGGGAAATAACAATTAAAGAAAAAACAAAAAACAGCAGAGAAATGGCTTTTCACCTTGTTTTTCTAGAGCCTTGCATCTATTACACACTCAATGAATATTTAAATGGATGAAGAAAACTTTCTTTGAAGATCTCTCATGCCACACTCTTCTAATTCAACTCCCCATGCCACTCTGTTCTAAATCTTTTCAAAAACTCTGTAATTTCCTTATTTTTCTTCTTAGGCTCTTTTTTCTCTTTCTCCTCTCCATCAAGTCTTTAGGATTTTCTGTGTTTGAAGACTTATACTTTGTAGTTCAGTGATCCCTTGAATTTTCAGAACTTCAACCATTTCTGTATTGATTTTAAAATGTTTATTTTCAGCAAGATGCTAGTGTTTTCTTTTAAAAATTCATTCCATTGACATTCAGTTCCTTGTCCTTAAGATCTTGAATATTATTAAGAGAGGAAAAATACAGAAATAGTAGGCATAAAAATCAAAGTCAGTGTGTATTTTCAAGGAATCTTCAATAGCTGTATGTGAGATAACTGTCAAATATCTTTGAGTCAGACTTACTAAGTCCTTCATAAGTATTAGTCATTTAACCTTCATGACACTCCTATGAAGTAGGGAACTGTATTACTTCCATTTTACAGATGGGTCAAATGAGGCTTAGAGGAATTGGGAATTTTCTCTCAGCCACCAATCACTTCTGAAGCCTGAATGCTAACTCACATATGTCTGATTAATCATTCAACCAGTAGACCAGAAGGACAAATAGAAAATGGCTTAAACATTAAGCATTTTATGAAAATTCTGTGCCTCTTCAGTTCATCATTCTATAGCTGTCTTTCAGATGAAGGCAGGAATGTACTAGGTCTTAAGTTCGTGCAGTCATTTAGTAACTTAGATTTGTTTCTAGCCTTTAAATATCTTGTCTTGTCTTATAAACAAGCAACTGTATATTAAAAGAATCTTATGTCTGAATCAAGCTACAACACTTTGTGTTTCTTCTGTACACTGAATCATTTGTACCACTGTAAAGGGCAAGATTAAGACTCATAGTGGTTTGGAAAATTTTGTGCTCTATCATTAGGGAGGTAAAAATTGAATTCACTAAGACTGCTAAGAGATGTGCATTTTGTAAATCAAACAATGCTATAATCAGGTTTCAGATACAACAAATAACTTCTTGCAGACAATGTGTTTGAGATTAAATGTACTTCCCCTAACATGTGACAACAGCAATCACATTCCAAAACTTTTGATTTCTGAAGAAGTAGCTTTGATCAATTCTTTGTCCTCTCTTAATCTGGTAATGAAAAACAGTTGAACTCTGTAGTGATGAATTCTTGTGATTGTAAATGTCATGGCATATATGCACCCCAACGGATTTGAGGATGGTTGTAAAATTCTGTGTTGTTGCAGGCATTGTAGAGGAGGCTACTGGAGTATTTGTGTATTTTTTTGAATAAAAAATGCTGCAAACTGTGCCCATCTTCAAGTTTAGTTCTGCCTTTCTTCAGAACAGAGTTGTACGTGGATATTAGGGGACATTTGGAGAAGCTGTATAGGACATTTGGGAAAGCTGAGATTCTGGAGTCAGGCTACCTGGAGTAGAGTCTTGACTCTTTGATTTACTAGCTTGTGACCTTGGATGAGAAATTCACTAGCTCAGTTTCTTCACCTATAAAATAAAGATGTAAGAAATGCCTGTCTTATACAATATTAGGAATATCATAATTAAATATTTATATGAAGAAAGTGAAGGGCTTCATGTAATATTTGGCACTTAGTGGTGCCAATACATGTTAGTGCCTTGCATTTGTACTTCCAGTACTTTGCCTCGGATGACATTTGATAATGGTGAAGATGATGACCATGCTATTCTCCATAGAGAAAACACTAATTTCACATTAACCATGCTATGCACCAGGGCACAAAGAGAATTGGACCCAGTTTATGTGTCCCTGCCACCTGGATTTGCTTAACATCACCTGTCTTTTTATGGCTTACACCTTTCCTATAGTCATCAAGGCCATCACAGTCATCACCTCATTTCTGACCAACACAATTATCTCTGCTTCTCTTAAGATGAGATGATAACTGGACTGAAGGGAACTGTTGTAGCTCATCTCCAGTGGCTACCCGAAGAGGCTGTGAACACACTTTGGAGATATGGGAGTTTATGCACTGTAGATTGACTTTTGACCGATCAAAGAGAGAATAAGGGAAAAATAAATACACAAATTACTTACCTTTCTCTTCTAGGTGGCATGGTCTTGAGGTACATGTGGCGAGTTGAGTGATGAATCATCTGGTATTTGCTTCACTTGTTTCCTATATCACTTCACTTTTCCATTCTTGCTTCCTCGGGTTTATATTCTCCAATAAAATGTTAGTAGGTTAACTTTGCCTCAGGTACTGTTTTCAAGGGATCTAGGGTCTATAGGCAAGAAATACCATTTTTTCAGAATAAGATGATAATTTAGCTTCATAAACATAATTATTTTAACAGCAACTTTAAAATAATATAGTAATGACTCTTCTATTGCCATGGAAACAGAAAAGATAGAGGGATATATTCTTCAAAAAGAAAGGACGGAAGGAAGGAAATATCAGGCAGGCTTCCCTGAGAAGGAGTTTGTTTGAAGCATAAATAGAGTTTTTGAAGGATAAGTAAAGATGGACAAGAAAGGCAGAAGGAACAAATTAAGTGAATGCAAAAGTATATAAACAATTGCAAACTTACATGCAAAGCATAAGGGGATGACTTCTATGACCAGAGTGGAAGATGCATAGAGGAATGCTATAGATGAGCTAGAGGTATATACTGATTAAGATTGTGAAGGCTCCTTGGTGTCATGATGAGAAGGAACTTTGGCATAATATTCTAAGAAGAACTTTCAAAGGTTTTGAGTTAGGAGGTGATATAATCAGAAGGTAAGGTATTGGAGACAGGTAGGCTGCTTGGGTGTCTACCTGCGACAGTCCACATGTGATCATTAGAACTTAATCTAAGAAAGAGAGGGACTGTAAAGTGAAGGATAAATACCAGATATATTGTGTACAGAATCAAGAAGGCTTGGAAAATTTTGCATGTAGAATGAGGAAGAGGAGTCAATGTTGGTACTCATTTGGGAACTAAACAGCAGACTGAATAATGATATCATTTATCAAGATGGAGGGCAGAAAGGAAGACACATTTTGGGGGAAGAAGCTAATTTTATATTAATCATTTTCCAGTGAATCTAGGTAAAAATTCCTAGAAAGAGTTGGAAATACAAATCCAGACCTAAAATATGGTGTTACTCTACAGGTGTTGACTGCTGACATTGACTAGTAACAGATCCCAAGATTTTTTAGAAAAATCAAATTTGAGGAGTTCAAATTTGGGTCAGCAGAAACAAATCTGACTAGTATCCATGAAGATGCAGGTTTGATCCCTGGCCTTGCTCAGTGGGTTAAGGATCCAGCATTGCTGTGAGCTGTGGTATAGGTCACAGATGAGGCTCAGATCTGGTGTTGCTGTGACTGTGGCATAGGTCAGCAACTATATTCGACCTTTAGCCTTGGGAGCCTCCATATGCCACGGGTATGGCCCTAAAAAGCAAAAAAAAAAAAAAAGAAAGAAAGAAAAATCAAATATGTAATCTATCTTACTGTCCCCCCCACACATACACACCAAAGGCATTCAATTGCAGTGTAAACCTTTTATAAGCTTTTATAAGGATGGTGAGTTATGTAAAGAATGGCAGAAAACAAAGAAGTGGATGGAGATGTAAACTCACTAAGCCATTAGATTCACTCTCACCTGAGCATACGGACACCTTATAGAACACAGGGGTCAGATACAGGACTCAGAATAATGAGAAATTGTCTTTGAGACCCTTTAGGATTCTTCACAAGTATTAAAAAACTGGACTATTAAGAATTATTTACGAGTATAGGAGTTCCTATCATGGCTCGGTGGTTAACAAACCTGACTAGGAACCATGAGGTTGTGGGTTCGATCCCTGGCCTCACTCAGTGGGTTAAGGATCCAGTGTTGCCGTGAGTTGTGGTGTAGGTTGCAGATTTGACTCAGATCTGGTGCTGCTGTGGCTCTGGCATAGGCCGGTGGCTACAGCTTCGATTAGACCCCTAGCCTGGGAACCTTCACATGCCACGGGTATGGCCTTAGAAAAGACAGAAAGACAAAAAAAAAAAAAAAAATTTTATATGAATATAAAAGGCATTTATACTTAGGTGATGAGTGAAGGCAAAATAGACCAAGAAGAGTTTTCAGAACAGAAAGATTTATTAGGGAGAAAAGAAAAATCCATATATATTTATATTTTAGAAATGTGTTCCAATTTTTAGAAAAAATAACTAGCACTTATTAAAACATTGTCATTGCATTGTCATTGCATGCCAGATATTGTTAAATTTAACGCTTGCAAAATCCTAATGTTATAGATAGTATTGCCATCACTTTTCAGATAAGGGCATAGGAGGGTCATAGATCCTGTGGGTCATGAGCCAGGACTCAAACCAGGCCATGCTGCACCAGTACTCACCTTTAACTACTATACCATGTCACCTTTCTAGTTGTATCAGAACAGCAAAAAATTCCTTAACATTTGCATAGGAGTTTATAGTTCTTGATGCATTATTTCATACTAACACAATATATACCTATAAATTAGAAAAGACAAGTATTCTTAAGGCAATTAAGGCTGAGAAGGTTACTGTTCTATAAGGCTACACATCTATTTTATAGCTTTTCTAGACACGAACTGACTTTTAAGGCAAACACTATCAAGGCTATCCAAATGGAGAAAATGAAAAATTCAAAGGTGAATGAACTTGAGAGAAAGAATAGCAAAATACAACCTAAGAAGTGTGAATTTTTTTTTTCTTCCTGAATTTGGCAATAGCTCCAGCAGCTTCCTTGGGTTATGGTCCTTTGGAAATAGGCTGTGAGGGTAATCAATATCACAGTTTCCTTGTCTGTAAATTGTACTTAATAATCATATTTAGATCAGAGGGTTGTTATAAAGATGAGATGCCTGGCACATGGGTGCTACATTAGTATTAGTATATTACTGAGTGTTCACTATGTGCCAGACACTATTGTAGGGACTGGAAATAAAAACATAATCAGGTTAGACAGTATCCCTGACTTCACATGCCCTATATTCAATCCTTCTAGTCAGGAGGACAGATAACAAACAAGCATCAAATTTAGCATACATTATGTTTTCAAGTTGTGATCTAAATTGTATAATGGCTATACATATTCATATATTTAATAATGTAATACTTTAAATTAGACAAGGCTTCACCATTTTTAAGTAGCCTCCACATCTTTTATATCACTACAGTTGGCCCAGAATTTATTTGGCACATATTATTTTCAATCCTCCCCCAGATTCTGAAAGGTAAGAAACTGAGTTTCAGGAGTTCCTACTGTGGTGCAGTAGGTGAAGAATTCAACTGAGTGGCTCGGCTTGTTTCACTGGAATGTACGGGTTCAGTCCCCAGCGGACACAGTGGGTTGAAAGACGCGGTGTTGCCTGCACAGCTTCGGTTCAGATTCAGTCCCTGGCCTGGGAACTTCCTTATGCCACAGGTTCAACCATTAAAAACAAAACAAAACAAAACAAAAACAAAAAACTGAGTCTCAGAAATTCTCTGGAAGGTGGTAGAGGTAAAGTCAAAACTCACATCTGTCTTACTTTGAAGTCCATGTCACATGACTCCTCTATGCTGCCTCATAACACTGAGATGTGGTGAAACAGAAATTACACCCGTTTCCAGCTCAGAAAATATGACTTAGTTTAAGTGTCTTGCATCAAAGTTGTATAGCTTAGTAAATGGAAGAGTTTGGATATGAATCCAGGTTTTTAGGTTCCTATGTCAGTGTTTTATTTACTATAGCAAAATTGTAAAATTCCACATGCACTTGAAGAATGGTTGGAAATGCTATCTAGTCCCTCAAAGCACTCTCATACTTCATTGTTATTATTCATATCATTTTAGGGCTTAAACTGCATACATTCGAAAATCCATATCAACTGTGTGTGAGTCAATTTTCTGGGCTGGAATACAGCTTTTCAAAGAAACAGTGTTTGAAATAGGTGTTAGGTTCTAAACCAGCCCACGAAAGTCTCCTTAATATTTAGGGGCATGGGAGTACAATGTTAATGGAAGCTACTAGCTACTAGTGATATGTTAATTTCTCTGGATTTACATGAGGAGAGTTTCCTTTTTAGGGCAATCTGAAAGTCCTCGAATTAGAGTTCAGTTGGGAAAGGAAAGATGGAGAGTGATTAGAGAGAACAGTCACTTCATCAACCAATAGGTCATTCTTTAGTCAGGGAAGGTTTGCATTTTCATTCTCTTGTAACAGTCCCATGATAGAATTAGCTTAGATATTTCTGACTTTTGCGTGAAACAATAATCGTATTCTCTACAATTTTAGACAATTTTTAATTGTTAAAAAATAGCAAGACTTCTGGCGTGTTTAGACCATGACCTGTTAACTCCCCAGTGCCATACCTATACTTCCTAAAAAAGAGATTATGTATAGAAAAATTCTTTGGAAATTAGTTTGAAATCTAGCATTTCTCTGAATCACTCACATTCTCAGTAATGTTGGAAAAGTTGGCCAGGAAAGAGACCAATAGGCAAATCAGTATCAGGAGCATGAATATAAGAGGAAATTGTGTGGTGACACCACAAACTATCCTCCTAAGACTATTAAATTGGCCAGAAACGTTCTTTTATATTATGTGGCTTACCTTTTGGAAACACAAGCGAATATATCCAAAATGAGTCCCAGGGCTCTTTCGTATTTCAGAACTTTTATCTTTTCATCTACCCATCAGTGATTGTGAGAGGGACTTTTCTCTGTTTAATTTCTTCTTTGGAATCCTAAAGCATTTCCCTAAAGTGTTTTTGGTCCTCAGATTCTTTTTTGACAATCATTCTTTCCCTTTTACCAAATGGTTACTTTCAACCACTTATATAAAACATTTATTTAAAATATGCAGTATTATGGTTTCCAGAGTGTTGGAAGAGTGATGACTCAAGAAAAAAGATTTTTTTTTTTAAATGTCATTGTATAAAGTGGAAAGAACCATGAATAAAGAGCCCAGAGATCCAGGGTCCACCCTGTTTCATCCATTAAGAAGATTCACTTAAATCCTTAGATTCCCAGTTTGTTGCGGTGCCTGATACAATGTTGTGTGTTATATGAATAAATATTGTTGTTTGAATTTGCAAAATAAAGGTAGTTTTGAACTTGAAAAATTCTAAGTAACTCTTCCATGGTAAGAATCTCTTTTTTAGACTCTACACTAGTGTCATTCTAATAACTTTCATGATACCTACAAATGACTTGCATATCATTAAAATTTTGTCCAGCAGACCTTTCCTAGATAATTAGTAAACTATTATTCTTTTGCAAAGATAAATGGAATAGGGGCAAATCTATTTTATAAATTTAGATAATATCTATTTTAAGTTGTAGATAATAGTAGCAAATAATGTTTTATAATAGCACCAAAATTCCCTTTTAAATCTTTAAGAAATTAATGCTTTAAGTGCTAAGGAAAGTTCAGGATAATTTAATTACACATCATAATTAATGTAAATAATAGCCTTCTGATTTTCATCTCAAACATATTTGATATTTTGTCTTTCTTACGTACTATTCATTTTTAAATGCCTTATGAACTGCCACATGGACTTTAAAACATAGATTTGAATCTTAAAAATGTAAAATTTCTGGTGCCTCTTCCATTACTGAGAAATTAACTACTCTGTTTCAAATGCAAATTATACCTTTTGGGTGAGAAGAAACATATTTGTTGAACAGCATTTAAAATTCTACCAGAAGAACCTTAGTAACTTAAAAAAGAGTATTTGTCCAAATTGAGATAAATTGTTTCCTTCTTACTGATAGCATTAATCCTTAGGATAGCTACCTAAAATTATCATCATGGAATTTAGGGTGACACATTGCCTTAATCACTTGTGTGAGGGCTAGTTAATTTCATTTCCCAGAAATTCAGTGAAATCTCTAGATCTGTATTTATTTAATACGGCATCTTTGACTTTAAACTCTGGCTTTGGAAATTTATAAATTTCTTCTGAAATGAAAAGAGGGGAAATAACTGTAATCGGTGTTCCAGTTAATTGTTCTTTTTTAGTGATGACTATCTGGATATGACTCTAGTCTCTATCCTAAGAAAATGTGAGGAGAATATTCATGTTGGAAGAAGATCCATGAGATACAATTGGGAAAAGATGAGCAACCGTGCGTCTTTTGTTAATGAGGTTATCCCTAATAATCTCATAAACAAGTACATTTTAGCAAAAGCCTCATCCAGTCCTAAAAAATATATTTTTTATAAGTTTCCCTAGTGACAAGGCCTCACAGAGCTTATCTGAACAACTAACATAAATTATTTATAAAATTATCATGGAATTAAGAACTCAAAGGAAGCCTTTTCTGTGGATAGCCAAGATCTAAAGGGAAAGAAGGAGGGAAGTATTCCTGATAGAGAAAATGTGCAAAGACCTTTGGTGGAAGAAAACTTGGAAAATTCTAGGAATTAAAAGAAGTCTCCTCTGGAGCAGAACAAATCATTAATAGTAATATACTACGTGGGTGGACATATAGGAAGGGACTCAGAGACCATGGAGGGCCTTACTGGCTAAATAGGGATTTTATCTTTACCCAAAAGGGGTAAAAATACATTTGGGAAAAACCTTTCTCTTTTCGATATAAAGAATGGATCGAATATCATCAAACATTGATAAAGAGATCAATTAGGCTATTGTTGTGTTCTGGGCACGGGAAGTGACTAGTTGGGAGGAGGTTAATGACAGTGAACATGGAAAGAGGGATATGGAATACTGCTTAGGAGGTATACCTGACAGGGACTGACTGGTAATGATTTAGATATGAAGAAAAGCAGGGCATCTGTCCTGGGAAAATTGGACTGCTCAGCCTGCCACTTCCTGAGGTAGGCAACACAGGCAAAGAAACCATTTAGGGGCAAATTTATGATTTTGTTTTGGATTAAGATGCCAAATGAGGGTAGTAATGAAGAAGAATGGAGAGCTGGATATCTTGAGTTTATGGCTCAGAGGAGAGCTCTGATAAAACTTAAAAACAGTTAATGTATAGAAGGTAGTAGAAGCAGTGGCAAAGATGAAATTGCCTGGGGAAAGAGATGAGTTGCTAGGACAAGTTGAGTAAAGGAAAATGAGTTTGGCAAATACAGAAAAAGAGCAGCTAGAGAGGAGAAAAGCATCAAAAGAGTAGAGCCTCTCAGATGCCAAAGGAGAGTAAGTTCCAAGGAGAGATCAGTGAACCTCACTGTAGGAATTGAATCCAACTCATCAGATTTTTCCAGCTCTCTGTCTACAGTCAAATGGTAGATGGCTGTACTTCCTGGCTCATTGTGGGTGGGTGTGGCTGTGCAATTCGTTTTAGCTGAAGAGTTACAAGTGAAAAGAATGTGTTGATTCCGGGCCTATAATTGCCTGCATGAAGTTCATCAGTGGTCTCCCTCTTCCAGGACAACAGGCAACGTTCAAATTAGATGCCGCTCTGAAGGTCTAAATTCCTGAGTGATTCGGTTGAGCAAAGCCCTCTAGCTAACCCTCAATGGATAGGAAGAGTGAACAAGAAAGAGACCTTTGTTATGTTGTGCCTGAGGGTTTAGAATTGTTTTTGTTGTTATTGTTATTGTGTTTTTTTTGTTTGTTTGTTTGTTTGTTTGTTTGTTTGTTTGTTTTTACTGCAGCATCATCTAGACCATTCTGAATGATATATGTTAAAATCTGGTGATAAAAATTTTTTCAGATTGAAAAAAATAGATTGGATTTAGAAAAAATGGCCATAAGGGGAGCTTAATGATAGCAGAAGTCAGATTAAAAAGGGTTGAGGACTAAGAAGATAAGGAAACTGACAAGTATACAGGGAAAGATTATGAAAATGTATCAGTGATGGGATGGAAAGGTTATCATAGGTACTTGAGAGGGATGTAAAAGTTTGTTTTTTTTTAATAAAGTGGGGGATATTTGAGAGATGAGGATTGGAAGGATTCTGATGAAAGAGGTAGAATATGAAAGAAAATACAAGAGGAGTTCCTGTTGTGGCTCAGTGGTTAACGAATCTGACTAGGAACCCTGAGGTTGTGGGTTTGATCCCTGGCCTTGCTTCGTGGATTAAGGATGTGGCGTTGCTGTGAGCTGTGGTGTAGGTCACAAATGAAGCTCTGATCCCACATTGCTGTGGCTCTGCTATAGGCCGGTGGCTACAGCTCTGATTAGACCCCTAGCCTGGGAACCTCCATATGCTGTGGCAACAACTCTAGAAAAGGCAATAAGACAAAAAAAAAAAAAAAAAAAAGGCAAGAGAAAATAAGAGATGATTGATGCTGAGAATTTCTTGAAAAGGCCAGAGGGAAATGCCTTGAGAACTACTAACAGAGTTAGGCAAATTTTGACTAACAAGTAATTTTTGGCTCTTTATAAAGACAATGAATCATTTATTGGAACAAAAATGAATGAAAAAATGAGTGAATGAATGCATGAACAGACAAATAAATAAGTAATTCTGTAATGAGTAAACCAGACATAGTTAAGAATTCTTTATATTCAATTTACCTCATTCTTTTATGGTCAATGCCATCTACAAGAAGAGACAGCTCTTAATTCACCCTTTTGGAATGAGACATCTATACAGTTAGAACCAGTTCTAAGCAAAACTCTAAGTAACTTTAATTCAGGCCATGTTAGTTAGGCTCTTTCCTGCTGCAAGAAATACGTGAAGAGGGTGTGTTGAAAGGATGGAAAATAAAGTGAAGAAGCACAGGAAGTTACTATGACATTTGTACAATCAGAAAGAACTCATAGTTTAGGATGTAACTATTTTGCATATACCGTAGATTGTAGGCTCTGTGGAGGCATGAATTTCTGTCTATTTACTTCACTGCAATATACCCAGGTCTTAGAATAGTCCACGGTACTCAGTAAGTATTTGTTGAATGTAAGAATGACTAACAGCTCACCTTGCTTTGCCTTTATTAATGTCTAATATTTCTGAACCTCTGATTCTGCCATTCCTGTTACTAACCTTTATCATACTCTACTTCTTCCTCTGTCTCTTTCTACTGCCACTGCCAATTACCAACCCTCCACCCTGCTGCCCTCTTACTCCCACAGTCTCTGCATATTAGTCAAGCTTTTGACTGGTTTGTGGTTTCTATTTTCCGTCTTGTCAAGGTGTTTATCTTGGTTTTATAACACTCCAGAGACAATAACTCTATCTGAAGTTTTTCATTTTCATGTCATAAGACTGATGATATGATTGGTTAGTTAGTTACTACCCAATACACATATTTTCAAAACCTGACAGGGCATAGCTCTCATGTCAGAATACCTCATAAGACCACTATTTAGCTCTGTAGTTTTCAAATTTGCCACCCCAGAAAGGAAAACATTTTCTCTTTGACCCAACACTCAAACATACACACAGACACACAAACACACATATGTGCATTTACATACACACTGAAATGAATACTTCATGAACCAGAATTGTCCCTTTTGAGTTCAATGTATTGATTCATTTTATTCTGGTCTAGTCTATCTTATCTTACTCATTCCATCCATTCTGTTCTATTCCATTTCCATTTATCCTACTTTACTTAAAAATGTTGATGAATTGACTCATGGCCTACAAACAGGTCAAACATACAGTATGAAAAACCCTGGTCTAGTTTGCATATGGCTGACTTTGATCTGGACATGAATTTTCAGTCCAGTCATTTGGGATCAATTATCTGTGGTCATTCAGGGCTGTAGAGGCATGTATTACAAGGCATGAAAAATAATATTTGTGGCTAGATTCTTTCATGTAAAGGGAGAGATGCTCCTTTTTCATGTGAGTTTGAGAGGTACTTCATATGGTCTCTCTGATACAGGCCAACTCCTACTCAACTTAGTGCTACCCTTATCCTTCCCTACCCTATCTACTTCATACACTAACTCCTACTAAACTGGTAGTTGATGAATTTTTGCATTGAGAAACCCTCTAAGGTGTATTTCCATTTTAGTATGGTCGTAGTTTTTAATGTAATTTTATCACTTCTGAGAGCAAACCACTTTACAACTGAATCATGTGTCTCTAGTAATAAAATAATGAGTGAGAGCGAAGGAGCAGGTGATGTTTGAGGGAACCAGGGCCTCTTTATATGTCTCTTCAGTTGCATATCTTCTTCTTCTGTTTGCAGATAAAAAGATTTTCTCTTAATTCCAATGGGAAGCTTGTATGGGATCCAGTTCTATCCCTAGAGTGCTATATAGACAAGTTCCTGAGGTGGTAACATGGTGAGGCCAGAAAAATGGCCTCTCCAAGATGTTCACACCCTAATCTCTGGAACCTGTTAATACGTTACCCTACTTGATAAAAAGGGCTTTGCAAGTTTGGTTAAGGGCCTTTACTTTGAGATTTGGGTGGATTATCCTGGGTTACCTAGGTGGTCCCAATGTCCCTTTGTGGAAATGTTTTCCCAGCTGTTGAGAGAGAGAAAGAGAGAGAGATCAGAATCAGAAAGAGGATTCCACCTGCCGTTACTGACTCTGAAGACGGAGGAAGGAGATCTGAGCTAAGGGATGTGGATGACCTCTAAAAGCTGAAAAAGGCAAGGAAATGGACTCTCCCTCAGAGCGTCCTAAAAGGCATGTGGTTCCACTGACACCTTGGTTTTAGCTTAATGAGATCAACATCAGCCTCCTGATTTCCAGAACTATGGATGGTAAATTTGTATGGTTTAAGCCACTACATTTGTGCGTACTTTTATCAAGGTAGAAATTGTAAATGAATACACTCAGAATGAACTTGTCAGCATCAGGAGAGTGTGTGGAAATAGAAGCAGCCAACCTCATATAGGTTCTGACTTCCCAAAGGGAATCCCTATAAGGTAGTGGATGGGTGACCTAAGGCACTCCTTTTCTTCTATGCCAGAGAACACTGGGATTTATATTTTGTAGGTAAACCTGTCTTTATGGAGTTCAGAACTTTCGGGGGTTTAATCTTTATCAGAAACATATAAAATAAGAATCAAGATATGAAATATACTTTCTTTCAGGGCTTCAAATTGACAGAAAAATTAACCTTTTTTTTTTTTTTTTTTTTTTTGTCTTTTTCTAAGGCCTCTAATCTATGGAAATTCCCAGGCTAGTGGTCTAATCGGAGCTGTGGCTGCTGGCCTATGCCAGAGCTACAGCAGCAACACAGGATCTGAGCTGCGTCTGTGACCTAGAGCACAGCTCACGGCAACGCCAGATCCTTAACCACTGAGCAAGGCCAGGGATCGAACCCACAACCTCATGGTTCCTAGTCAGATTCATTAACCACTGAGCCATGACGGGAATTCTGAAAAATTAAACTACTATTGAAAATTTCCAGTGATGGTGTCCATAGCACATAGCAGTATGTGAATGGATGTTAACATTAAAAAATGTCTTTGTGTCTTCTTGTGCAATTTTTTAAAAAATGTTCAAGAAATGTGTGTGTGTGTATAGTGAAGTATATTATCTAAACTATAGTGGCAGATGAATTTGAAATATTTGACATGCCCCCTTGTCTTGGCTTATAGATTGTGAAGTTTTTAAAATACAATTATTCTCAAATAACTTGCAATCTGGTATACCAGGGACTCAGAGTAAACTCTTCTTTTGTCCTAAAGAGGGTGGAATTGCATGCTTACATACACAGGTGCATATGTACATACACACATAACACATACAGGTTAATGGGATGCCTAAAACCACTATTTTAATCAAGGGACACAAAATCCTATACATTTTTAGGACTTAATGACAAATTCATGCTTTGGAAATTTTCTGGAAAACCATGTAAACTCTGGGGAAGTTGATGTAAAGATAGCTGAAGATTATTTCAGAGTGATCTTGCTATGAAAATGGCGGTTGTGTCAATAAAAATACAGAGGAGTCAACAAATGCAGAACTCTTTAGGTTACCATTCATTATAGGACAAATAATCCATAGGCATTCTAGTACAAACTACACAGAGGGTTCTCTGTTATTGATTAGTAGCAAAAGGGCAGCTTGAAAACATCTTATGATCATGTGAAGAATTGGCATATATTCTCTTATGTGTTATCCTGAAAGGAAAAAATGAAAAAACAAAAAACAGCAACGAAGTTCTAAACTACAGCTTGATGGGGGTCAGTTTGTGGATGATTCATCTTATGGTTGAATAAGGAGCCAGAAAGAAGTAATGAAGGTAAATATGAAATTGTAAGAACAACTTGGCTCACTTTCTTAATCTAGGGAAATTAGGATCAATCTGACCTAAATTAATTTAGGGCCTAACATTTCACTATGATTTGAATTACTCACTGAAATTAACTAGTAAATGGCACAGTATCAACTGGTTTTGGAAAGTAACAGTGTGATCATGACTCAGGGACAAAGTGACCCAGAAAATGGGAGTCACAGTCAGCCCAGGGGTCTAAGAGTTAATGCATATTGAAACAGGACAAAGAAAAAACTCCAGGGGGAACTTTCTTATAACTTTGCAAATGTGGCCTTTCTCTTTGCAAGATAGCCTCATATGGGGAAAAATCTGAGCATGTGGGGAATATAGCTATTTCCTATTACTCTTTCTGGTATATTTGTACTATAGGGACCAAACATGAGTGACATTTAGCATAGGTCATTAAAGGATACCAAGAAAATCCCCTTTTAATTATTAAGTAATACCCTAGGCATATTCAAATCACTTTTTGTGTTTGATTTCCCCCTCTGTGTACAGGGAATCACTAGCTCTGTTCCCTACCAGATACGTAGAGGGAAAAAAGTCTATAAATTCTAAATCAGATGAAACATTAGGAGAAAAAATTACATCTGCTTTAATGAGCAATTGACAGCTTCCATGTGGTCAGAGAATTTTTAAGTTGGAAGAACTTTAAGCAAGACTTCCTCATTTTACTGGTCAGTTCAATTTAGGTCAACACATATGTACTATTGCCAGGCGCTGTGGAGCTTTTGGATATTTAGAGAATATGTACGATCCAGTCCTTGATTGAATAAAGTCTGAAGAAAATGGGGTGGGCAGAGGTGACTTGTTTTACAGTGAAGTACAAGCTATGTTAGAAGTATATATTAGTATTCCAAGCAATAGCAAATCACTTGGGCTGATCTAAATTGAAGAGCAACACACCAAACTCCAGTCCCGCAATTAATGAGAGGGCTGGATATCAGGCTCATGGCTCGTGAAGCCAAGGCAGCAGCCAAAATAATGGTACTGGATAAATTAGTTGTGTCTGCTAAGCCCTAGAAAACTCAATTTGCAGGGCCATTACTATGAGTCTTGGCTCTACTCCCCATGGCCCTGACAGACATAGCCAAAGCATGACACTGTTTGCATAGCTACCTCTGTTCACCTCGAGTATTTTCTGTCTCTGCTGTTGTGTGTCTCCAGTTCCTAATTCCAGGTCCCAGATAACTGTGTATGATTAGCCACTCTAAGTGCTTTGCTTCTCCCTCATCTACCAGGCTGGCTATCAGTGAGAGTCACTGGCATTTTAGCTTCCATATTTGTTGACACCATTAGAGTATAGATGGGGTGAAGCAGATTTCAAACTCACAGTTGCAAACATCACAGTGTCTTTAAGCTTAAATAATCTTTGGGGTGACTCCTTTTTTATTCTCAGTCTTTCAGCTTCTCCTTGAGTCATAAAGGCATACTTGTCCTAACACCTGGTATCTGCAGATCCACTCACATCTTGGCACTCTCATGTTTTCACAGTGAAGAATCTGTGAATAGCTAGTGCCTGATTATCTCTCCCAAATGGGCAAAGAATGCAATGGTGTCAGCTGTGTGACTGAACATGGAGCCCTGATATATTTCACGTTTCAGTACCTACCAGTATGTTTCAACTGAAGCCCCCATGGAGTTCTACTCATTCTCTGGCTTTCTTTTTCCCACACACTGGAGTAGAAGGGGCTGGCTTTTCATACCCTTTTGCTGTCTGTCAGGAAATAACAGATGTCCATATTTTACTTATTTTTATTTATTTTGTCTTTTGTCTTTTGTCTTTTTTTAGGGCTACACCCATGGCATATGGAGGTTCCCAGGCTAGAGGTCGAATCAGAGCTATAGCTGCCAGCCTACACCACAGCTCACAGCAACGCTGTATCCTTAACCAACTGAATGAGGCCAGAGATTGAACCTGCAACCTCATGGTTCCCAGTTGGATTTGTTTCACTGCACCATGACGGGAACTCCGTCCACTTATTTTTAAAATTTTATTGGAATATAGTCAACTTAAAAATATTCTACTTATGTTTTAGGTACAATAAATCTCGTGGCTGCAAGTGATCATGATTTCAGGGGAGAAATTAAAATATCTTGGTTTAGCATGAGCAAAATATCAACCCAGTCAGATATTTGTGTAAATCAGTACTAGAAACATAAGGGGGCTAGAATGGGTTAAGGGGATCAGAAAAGACATGAGAGGAACTAACAACTACTGAGAGAATTCCCTTCCTGGGTGGGAGAGATCAGTGATTAAGAATTATTTGAAGGGAGTTCCCGTCGTGGCACAGCGGAAACAAATCCGACCAGGAACCATGAGGTTATGGGTCTGATCCCTTGCCTCACTCAGTGGGTTAAGGATCTGGTGTTTTAACCCACTATCTGGGTTAAGGATCTGGTTGCTGTGAGCCGTGGTGCAGGTCATAGAAGTGGCTCGGATCCCGTGTTGTGACCTAGGCCGGCAGCTGTAGCTCCGATTAGACCCCTAGCCTGGGAACCTCCATATGCCACGAGTGCAGCCATAAAAATACAAAGAGACAACAAACAAACAAACAAGCAAACAAAACAAAACAAAAAACAAGAATTATTTGAAGAATTGTATATCAATTATACTTCAATAAAAAAATTAAAAAATAATTATTTATAGAAGTCTAAAGGGCAGGGTTTTGACTTCAGAGCCAGGAGATAAGATTAGAGGGGAAGGGAACCAGATATGCTGGAGCTGATGTTCAAAAATCATAGATGGAGGCAGGACCAGCTCTCCAAGATGGAGTCATGGGACTGAGGGCCAGCCCTTGGGAGGCTGTTAGAAAGGCAAGAGCATCAGTACGAGGCAGAGCTGGCGAAATAATCAGTACTGATCCAGGAAAGCCTTCATTTGAGGTACTGTCAGGGCTTAAATTAATACATTTAATAACATACTCTTCTGGAAATAAAGGTTGTGGAACCTCCACAAGACTAGACCACAGGGACATTCTGTTAACAGAATTGCTTCTAGCTATTTGACAGTTCTTTAAATGCAAATGTTTCTTGGGAGAGAGAAAGATGGTATTAACATCCAGTTTAGAGTTAATACCTCAGTTATTTCATTCATTAGTTGTTTATCAGAAACATTTACATGTAAATTACTGAGTGGGAACAAAATAAGATCTTGCCTTCAAATTGAAACATTAAGATATGTGCACACACACACACACACACACACACACACACACACACACACACCCAATGAAACAAGATATAACATCTGTTATGAGAGGACTAGGTAAAATATCAACTTGTTAGGAGAGGAAGAATAATTCAGATTAGGGCAGACTGGGGAGGGCTTCTTGGATAGGAATATTTTTTCACTGGGCTTTGAAAGACAAAAAAGTCTGAACATTTAAAAATGGGCAAAGAATATTTCAGGGAGAAGAAACAGCATGAGAACAAAATCTATAGGGTTTGGGAAAATAGAGAACCATTTGTTCTGAAAGGAATATAAATGACATAAGGGCAAATTAGGTTCTGGTCAGGAGATTATTCCTTTTCCTCTGACAAAGGAAAACAGAATGACTCAGTTTGAGCTGTGGAATGAGTGACGCAAGGGGAAACTTCACTATGGCTTTGGGTGGATCAGGTAGGACGGGCCACAGGAAGCCCCATGTTCCTTAGGTGTGTGGCATGAAGGAAGGAGGGAGCGAAAGTGTAGAAAATGGAAAAGAAATTTCTCTTTTGTCACCATTCTGCTGTCTGCTTATTTTAGCTGAATCCATCCATTAGGTTCTTGGGCCCAGACAAGGTCTTGTCTATTTCCGTTTTATGGGTTGCTTCTAATGTGAAATAAAAGGCTAGAGACAGACGATGTATGAACAAATAGAGAAAACACTTTTCTTAGCTTTTGTTTGTTTATTTCTAACACTTTCTTTTTCCCAGTGTTGCAAAGAAGTGAAACAACTATTTCACCTTTAATTTTTTACCCAAGTTTTAAAATCTATTTTTCCATTCAATTTTCTTGTTTTTGAATTTTGAGCAATCAGAAGCAATGCTGGAATCTACAGAAGGAAGACACCAAATCAAGGAATGAAAAGAAAAATGGAAGAAAATATCAACAAAGATTCCATTTTCCTCACATTTTAAAAAGCATATTTAAATAAATCCGGGGGATTTGGAAGATGAGGGGTAAAATGTCCCCATTATATCCCTAAAGAGTGACATTGCAGTGCTGATGCAGGAGGAACTAGAGGCTTTCAGGCCTCACCTGGGAAGTCCTCTTTCACCTCATCCTCAGCTCTGAATCACTCACTGAGAGAGAATCTGGCCAGGCAGGTTCCACACCTGCATGAGGAGGATTCGTTTGCATAAAGAGTTTTTAATTCTTGCCAACACAGAGGGTGCCTTCTTACTCCTTGGCAAACTCTTTTGTTTCCTTTTATAGAAATAGTTTCTATTTACAAATTGTACTTAGATATACCCAGCTGATAAATACATGTTTACTTTTTGCTTTGTTTTTTCATCTTCCTAGGGTGAAACTGTAACCATCCACCCTCTTCTCCTGGTTTCAGGTGAGGAAATTGAATTGTGGGAATTGTAGTTCTTCTAAGCTTTTAAGGTTTCTGATTGGGCAGCCTGAGCCACACCGGGAGGACTTCTAGTCCCAGGTGGCTCTGTAAGCAGTAGTTCAGGCGCCACTTACAGAGCAAGGCACATTTGCAGAGAGTCCTCCGTTTTGGTAAAATGAGTTCCATTCACTCTACCAAATAATGTTCCTGAAATGAAGAGGCTGGATTCATTTCCACAACTGTAAGTGCTGTTTTTAAAAATTAATATCCTTTTTACTCTTGATATATAGTACAAATAGAAAATTGTGTCATTTCTAGAACAATTGAACAAACCGAATGTTTCTTCCTTCACAAACCCTCCTTGGAAAGGAAAAAAGGGAAGGTAATGGATATTCTGTGGGTTTTTACGACATGGTTTAGAATAAATTTTAACACATAGAATAGACTAATATCTTGATACATGGCATTGGATGAAATAATTTATAAAAAGAGGAGTAAGACATGCAACATTCAAAGTCAATGCAAACAGCAACTAAATCCACTTTGACTTGTTTCAAATATGTAGATGATTGAAATACCCTGAAATTTTAAAATATTTCAAAAGGCAGCAGCTGTGTTGAAAAGACTATGGGCATTCAAGTCAGATAAAGTTGGATTCAGGTAGTTCCCATTGTGGCTCAGTGGAAACAAGCCTAGTTTCCATGAGGATGTGGGTTCTATCCCTGGCCTCTGTTAGTGCATCAAGGATCCAGTATTGGTGCTGTGATATAGGTCACAGATGTGGCATGGCTCCCATGTTGCTGTGGCTGTAGCCACAGCTGTAACTCTGATTTGACCCCTAGCCCGGGAACTTGCATATCCTGTGGTGTGGCCCTAAAAAAAAAAGTTGGATTCATTGGCCTCATTGCTTATTAGATATGTGAATTGTGGCAAAATGCTTCACCTTTCAAGCCCTAATTTCCACATTTGCAAAGTGGGTATAAAACCTACCTCACTGGATTAATAGAATGAAATTAGTATGGTATATTGTACTAAATAGATGCTTAGGCAATAGCTACTGGATATAATCTTGTCTTCTTTCTAATTAAGTTTCAATTAAGCTTCAAAAACAGATTAAAGAGACAAAAAAATTATTGTAGGATTCCATTTACATAAGGTATTGAGAGTAGTCAGATTCATAGAAACAGAAAGTAGAATGTGGTTGCCAGGGCCTGGGGAGAGGAAGAAGTAGGAAATCTTTATTAGCGGGTAAAGAGTTTCAGTTTTTCAATTTGAAAATGTTCTAAGATTTGTTGCACAATAATGGGAATATACTTAACACTATTGAACTATACATTTACAAATAGTTAAATGGAAGATTTTATATAATGTGTTTTTACCATAATTAAAAAAAAAAAATCAAAAGCATGTAGTAAAAATTCTGGGGAGTTCCCATTGTGGTTCAGTGGAAATGAATCTGACTAGCATCCATGAGGACACAGGTTCAATCCCTTGCCTTGCTCTGTGGGTTAAGTGTCTGGTGTTGCCATGAGCTGTGGTGTACGTCGCAGACATGACTTAGATCCACCATTGCTGTCACTGTGGTGTAGGCCAGCAGCTACAGCTCTGATTCGATCTCTAGTCTGGGAACCTTCATATGCCGGGTGTGTGGATTTAAAAAAATGAAAGAAGAAAGGAAAAGAAAATTCTGGTGCCTCCCATTTATTAAGGTGCCTCTGGCTCTTTAAAAGGTGTGTCTTTCAGTGGTTCTAATTTTAGGATTGCCTTTGGATCACCTATGTTAGTTAGTGTCTGGTTTTTACATAACAATAATTGGCAGAGAGGAGATGCATTTTTGGTATATTTTTAGAGTTATCTCCACAGTTTTGTGGTGATCCTTTTATACCCTTCTTAATTACATGATTGTCTCTAATTCATAGTAGGGATCTTAATATGATTTCATAGTTATTGTACAAAATATAAAAATTACAAAGTCATAATTATGGGTTACACCTTACTTGAAAACTTTAGATACAACTCAAATGTATTTTTTTTTTTTTTTTTTGTCTTTTTTTGCCTTTTCTAGGGCCGCTCCTGCAGCATATGGAGGTTCCCAGGCTAGGGGTCGAATCGAAGCTGTAGTCACCGGCCTACACCAGAGCCACAGCGACTCGGGATCTGAGCCGCGTCTGCAACCTACACCACAGCTCACGGCAACACCGGATCCTTAACCCACTGAGCAAGGCCAGGGATCGAACCCGCAACCTCTTGGTTCCTAGTCGGGTTCATTAACCACTGAGCCACGACGGGAACTCCTCAAATGTATTATTTACTTTGGTGTTCTCACATTCCCTGTAGCTAATTTATAAACAGATTATTTTATGTGTCTGTCTTAGAAATAATAAGGCTATTAAGACAGGATCTGTTAAACACCACCCTATCTTAAAATGTATTAGCTAATTTGAAAGATAAAAGATAATTTGGAATCATTGATTTTAAACTTGAAAGCATGTTGTTGTTGAATTTTTGGAAAAATCTTTTCTTGAAAGATCACACTAATGCCTTGCTATCTATTACAACTAAGTGTCCTTCATGGTATTTGGTGATAACAACTAATATTTTTAATAAGTTTGCAAAGTTTTGCATGTGATATACATTAAATGTAATCTCTCTCAGAAACTATGTTAGGAAGTCCAGGGTCGCATTAGAATGAAAACAAAGGCAAAAAAACAAACAAACAAACAAACAAAACAAAACAAAAAAAAACCCCAAAACTAAAGAAGCACTTGATATAGTATAACATCTAAAAGGGCAACATTGTTTTTGCCATTGAATGCCTATCTATGGTCTACTTTCTCTAGGAAGTGTCATTTGTTTACTTAACAATTATTTCTTGCAGTCCTACAGTGTTCTCCCACAGGGGTGGGCTTTGGGGTTAAAGAGTGACTGAGGCATAGCACTTGAGGGGGACCTGTTCTACTAGAGGAGATACGTATTCATAAATGGCTAAAGGGAGAACATGCCAATTTATCAATAACTCATGCCATTCCTGGTGTCACTGTTGGTTAATTCCCACTGCTAAGAGTATATGGTGTTCAATATCCTGGGATTAAAGCTGCTTCAGTATATCTTTGCTTGAACCGCAATCACTGGAGACCCCCCCAAAATTTTTTTTGAAAAATCGTGTATGAGTCAGTCACAAGCAGAGTGGAGTGACTTCCAAAAAACATGGAAGAAACATGTACCCAGAATGCCCGAGGATAGAGAGGTCGTGGTGTACTGAAAAGCAAGAGGGTACTCTGGGAGGTGCTAGAACTGTATTTTCAGCTAGGCCTGGAAAGATGAACAGAGTTGAAATCATCAGAAAAAAATGAAGAGAATATTTCTTGCAGAGCAGCATTTACCAAACTTTGTTGAATGAAATGATTTTAGGCAATATGTGGACCAGCTAGTGAATAACATTGAGTTACACAGTGAAAAAATTACTGTATTTTCAAAATGACTTTCAATTCTTCAAGGTCAAAATATTATTATTGTTGATGCGACTTTAAAATTATTTTAACACTTGTTTAATTCTCCTTTATAACAACAATAGAGTAATAGGCTCAATAATTTAAGCTGACAAAATATTTAGTTATAACTTTTAGAATAACATTTATTTTTATAGTGATCACTATTTATTCCAATAGATACTGGTTTTTTTTTCATTTATGCTACCGATGGAAGTGTACTTTTAAAAGACTTACCTGAACTAAATGAATGGATTTATAGAAATTTTGAATAAAAAATTGTTCAGATGATATGTGGCAATGGAAGAAATCATGAAAAGGTACCAGAATATCTGAAGTTTGGGAAACACTAAGTAGAGGCCACGCCAAGTACAAAAATAGGCTGGTTTTATGTATAGCTAGAAAGGAGGGACATTGAGCATTCTAAGGAGAGAATCCCAGGAGACTTTGTGTGATGATGCTGGAGTAAGTTTGATTGTAGAGGCTTTGAAGGAATTTGCTCTTCAGCTTCTAGATGGTGGAGTTCTAGGGTCCTGACTCAAGCACAGCATAATGAAAGCTGTGCTTTAGAAGAATTATACAAGGAATGACACAGGGAACATGAATGTAGAGAAAGTGCTTTGGAAATAGGTTTATCTGAGTATGAATAAATAACGGGTTTGGGGATTGAAAATGGAAGAGAGGGATAGGGAAGTCATTCAACAACAAAGGAGGTTAATAATATCATAATAGAATGATAACAGCCGAGATGCTTTTGAGTTTTTAAAGCTCAGTGACTTGAGCGAATAACTTAACACTGAGACAAAAGAGAGCTAGCTAGTTTTTGTGGGTAAATGATCCTTTGTACCTCAGGCAATTTGAAATTGAGGTGAGCTGGGCTTCCAGTGGAAAGGGAAACTGCGTTGTTAATCATGTGGAATTGGAATTCTGGAGAGCCATTAGAGTTGGTCAGAGGAATAGAGGCAGCAAGCAAGTACTGCCCTTAGTAAAATGAAACTTAGATCTGCTCTGCCTCATTCATGGAGGAATGCTGAAGAATGAGAATCTCCAGGTTCTGAGGGATGGATAAGGGAAAGAAGAGCAGGTTGACTCATTCCTTCCAAGATTTTATTTTGTCTTGGGGGTTCTCTCTTGATTACTGTAGCTGCCACCTTGCTCAGAGATGAGACGTTCTTATAGGGTCCTTGCTAGGAATAAACAGAAGCATCTTCATCTCTAGCCAGGAAAATAGCTCCCAGATTTACTTTCTGGGAATGATAGAGAGGAGTTTTGTGTGTCTTCTATTTTCATTGGGAAAAACACTTAATTTAGAAGTTTCCCTAAAAGATGCAATACATAGTAGATTGGTATTTAAAGTAGATATATATTACAGAGACTTAAATACTCACCTTTTAGCTTAACAAATAAAATTTTAGACATTTTCAAAAGAGGAATGCTCTCCCTGATTCTGTTTCTCCCTTTCCTATCTCAGGACTCACTCTTCTCCTGTCCTTGTAGATTTTCTCCATTGTATACTTTTATTCTTTTATCTCTTTCTATTTTTATGTTTTATTCTTTCTACTTCCATGTGAACATATCCATAAATTGTTTTAATGTATAACATTTTAATGTAAACATTAGAGTATACATTGTTCACTTACTCTTTTCTTTTAACCTTATACTTTTGAGATTAATCCATATTGATTATTATAGCACAACTTATTAGTTCTCATAGTGATAAGGTATTTTGCTATCATAAGTAGCACTATAAACAATATTCTTATACATGTCATTTGTGTACGATGTAAGAATTACTCTTGTGAATATTTCCAGGGAATATATTTGCTGATCCATTGGCATATGCATCTTCAAATTAATGAGATACTGATTTTTTTTTCTAAAATACTTATACCATATTATATTCGTAGACAAAATGAATGAGAGTTTCTCTTTCTCTCCAATCTCAACATGCTTGTTTCTCTTACATGTTCTAGTTAAATAATCTTTCCAGATGTAACTGAAACCAGACACTTGTGGCATCTTGGAGACTCAGCTATGTTTGGAACACTGTAATCTCTAAAACATAGTGGAAAATTTGATCTCAAATCAACTTCTTTGTTTCTTAGCCTATGGTGTGAGAGATTGAACAGTTTTTCCATTTAACAGACATTAATAATGATGATGATGATTATAACAACTGTTAACAATATTTGAATGCTTACCATGTACTAAGTGCTGTCTTAAGCCCTTTAATTAAAATATCGTATTTAATTAATTTGGCGGGAAGATAATTATATTATGCCAATTTTAGAGATGAAGAAATTAATTCACAGAAATATCATGTCAATACTTAGTAAGCAGGGATGGTAGAATTCATAGTTACTCAGTCTATTCCAACTAAGACATGTGCGAAAGTGTAGGTGGCAACAGACTCGGGAAATAGACATCCAAGTATAGGAGTTCTTAATTTTTGAACGTTTAAAATCTAGTTAATATTGAAATAACATCAAAAGCACATAATGAAATGATGAGAAGTGTCAAATAAGTCATATTTGTACTTGGGAGAATTTAATTTTGCCTAGGAAAATTGGAGAATGTTTCTTATAGGTGATCAAACTTTACTGAGCCTTGAAAATGAGAAAAAGGAAATTAAGGAGACAAAAAATAAAGGGAGTAGCTTTTTAGAAAATATGATGAAGTGGAAAGTACAAGATATATTGGGTAAAGTTATTTTATGCAATCATAACTCAACCAATAATTTCTGAACATCTACTATGTGTGAAGGAGCTAAATTGTGGGACATAGCAGTGAGCAAGAAAGACACTATCTCTCCCCATAGATAAGTGTGCTTAGAAATGTTGTGTTTGGGGAACTGGGGGCAAACTGTGAAGGGAATGAGATTGAAAAGATAGCTTACTGCTAATTATGAAGTATTTTCAAATATCTGCCTTAAGAATTGTCCACTTCATTCTGAAGGCAGTGAGGAATCAGTGTGAGTCACTCTGAGGTGAGTGCCATTACTCATTTATTTATTCGGTAAACACTTATTCTACCTGTGCTTTGCTTAGTGATAGGGATAGAGGGAGTGACAAATATGTCTGTAAAATCAATAATACAGTGTGAGAAATAGGGCAGGGGGTGCACAGGATAACATTGCCTAACCCAGGCTGGAGAAGTGTGGTGAGAAGAGGGAACCATGGTAGGAGATACTCCAAAGTGATTTTGGGGATAAAGGAAATTGCTTGAAAAATATTGACAACTGATGGCCAATAAGCACATGAAAAAATGCTCAACATCACTGATTATTAGAGAAATGCAGATCAAATCTACTATGAGGTACCACCTCACACCAGTCAGAATGGCCATCATTAAGAAGTCCACAAATAACAAATATTGGAGAGGGTGTGGAGAAAAGGAAATGCTCCTGCACTGTTGGTGGGAATGTAAATTGGTACAGCCACTATGGAAAACAGTATGGAGATACCTCAGAAAACTAAATATAGAACTACCATATGACCCAGCAATCCCACTCTTGGGCATATATCCAGACAAAACTTTCCTTAAAAAAGACACATGCACCTTCATGCTCATTGCAGCACTATTCACAATAGCCAAGACATGGAAACAACCTAAATGTACATCAGCAGGTGATTGGATTAAGAAGATGTGGTATATATACACAATGGAATACTACTCAGCCATAAAAAGGACAAAATAATGCCATTTATAGCAACATGGATGGAACTAGAGACTCTCATACTGAATGAAGTAAGTCAGAAAGAGAAAGACAAATACCATATGATATCACTTATATCTGGAATCTAATATACAGCACAAGTGAAACTTTCCACAGAAAAGAAACTCATGGACTTGGAGAATAGACTTGTGGTTGCCAAGGGGAAGAAGGAGGAAGTGGGAGGGACTGGGAATTGGGGGATAATACATGAAAATTATTGCATTTGGAATGGATAAGCAATGAGATCCTGCTGTATAGCACTGGAAACTATATCTAGTCACTTATGATGGAGAATTATAATGTGAGAAAAAGAATGTACATATGCATGTGTGACTGGGTCACCTTGCTGCACAGTGGAAAACTGATAGAACACTATAACCCAGCTATGATGGAAAGAATAGAAATCATTAAAAAAAATTGACAACTGAGTTTAGTCTTTTATAAAACATCTTTTTTTTTTTCCCAAAAATGTTGCATGTTCACTGTAGAAACTTGAAAACCACAATCATACTTATCAAGGATGTACATCTTTAAGATTTGTGTATATATCCTGTTGGTCTTTTTATGCCTATGGTAGATACTGAGAATGAATGACTTAAATAAATGTTATCTGATCATTTTAGTTCACTTGACAATATACTATATTTTTCCACATTATTATATGTCTTTTATAACTTTTAAATTTCTTATCTGCATGTGATATTATATTGCATGTGATATATAATGAATTCTCTACTGTTGAAAATACATTTCTCTCAATATTTGCTGTTGTGAATAGGACCTCATTGAACATTGTTGTACAAGCGTCTTAAGATATCTGATTACTTTTGGAGTTCCCATTGTGGCACAGAGGAAATGGATCCGACTAGGAACCATGAGGTTGCGGGTTCGATCCCTGGCCTCGCTCAGTAGGTCAAGGATCCAGCGTTGCTGTGAGCTATGGTGTAGTTTGCAGACATGGCTCAGATCTGGCGTTGCTGTGGCTCTGGCGTAGGCTGGCAGCTACAGCTCTGATTAGACCCCTAGCCTGGGAACCTCCACATGCCACAGGTGTGGCCCTAGAAAAGACCAAAAAAAAAAAAAAAAAGATATTTGATTATTTTCAAAGATAAATTTCTAGAATTTGAATTATTATAAGTCCTTTTACCCACTAAAACTCCTGACCATATCATATAAGAGAAGGAAAGTTCTTATAGGCTACTTAATAAGATACTGAATTGATGAAACTGGCATTTTAGATATATCATTTTAAATATATTGTAAAAGGAGAATAGAAAATATTTCAGGCAACATGCCAGGTAGAATTTATTGTTGAATTCTAAATGAAAAAAAAAAAATAGATCCTGCACAAATGAAATCACATTTGTGATGGAATGTGATAGGATATTTTAGAGAGATTAATTTTGCAGAAATTAGTGCATTAGGTACAGTGACTCAGGGGCAGGAAAGCAGTAAAATTGATTAAAGATTATCTCTCAGTTTCTGACATAGGCAACTAACTGGGTGGATGGTAATGTCCTTGTTCATTCAGATAGAGAAGATAGGAGAAACAGGTTCAGTTGAGGCTAGTGGACTTTGACATGCCTGTGACAATCCACAGGGAGAAACTGCTTAAGCAGTTAGACAGATCTGGGAGTCAGAAGTGCAAATGAGTTAGAGATGGAGAGTGTGAGAGTCATCAATACCTAGGTGTAGCTATAGGTATAGATGTAGTCATGGATGTAGATGAGATCTCCCAGAGTATTAAAGACTAGACTACAGCATGAGAAGAGTAGGGTGTTCTGGTGGTACCCCTCTGACATGATAATAGCAGTAAGTCTTAGTCAGGGTGAAAACAGTTATGGTGGAGACTGAAAAGTAGAGGCCAGAGAAACAAGAAAATCCAGTGAGAGTACAATGAGTGAAGACAAAGTAGAATTTTTTAGGAAGGGAGAAGTTAACAGTGTCACGTGTCACAGCAAGGCCTAATAAGAATGAAAAGTATCTTTTTATATTTCACTGCAAGTTTTATCTAGAGAAGTTTCAGAAGAATGACAGGGGCAGACACTAGAATGCCATGACTAGACGTGTGTTTCAGTAAGATGCCTTTAGCGGCATTTAGTAGAATGGCTCCAGAAAGGAAGTAATACAGCTAATCCAGAGCAGCTGCCATGGTGTTGAATAGAAAGAGATTGTGGCAGTAGGATTTATCAAGTAGGTGAATATGTGTGACAGAGAGGATGGAGTCTAAGACCTTAATCCAGTATGACTGAGAAGACTAAAACTGTCAACAAGGTAGAGTTCAGAAAGATATTTTTTGTTGGTAGTAGATAAGGAAGGAAAGATGAGTTCTGCATTGGATATGTTGATTAGAGGTATATATGGGATGTATAAGAGAATGATAACATTCACACGGAGATTTTCTGAAGGTGGCTGTTCTGGCTCTATAGCTCAGGGCAGACATACGGGTTAGAGATACAGATCACTGAGCTTTTCCCATAAAAATGGAATTTGGAATCACTAATAAGCCTGGTATAGCTCACAGAGATCACTTAGTGTGAGAAGAACAAGAAAACCATGGGGAATATTCATTTAACAGGTAAAAAATGTAGGAGGAGCCACTGAAAAAAACAGGGGAGGAATGATCAAAGCAATAGCAAGAAGCCCTAGGATAATTCAAGAAAGTAGAGGAGAGGGTAGTTTTAGGTCAAGGTCATTAGCCAATGTCATTATCAAGTCAGTCATCAGCAGGAAAGCAGGGATGGGACCAAGGAAGACCTTTGGGATCTGGGCTTCTTCCAACTCCTGTTTTGTACTGAAAAATACTTTTTAGGATATTTATTGTAATACTGTAATTTATGCTGTCCTCTAGGCTTTTTTCCCCCTCTTCTCAATTTCTTTTTCCTTTTGTATGAAACTAAATGCTTAATTTTGTTTAATTCTCTACCATAGCTTTCAATTTCTCTTCCTTACTGAAATTACGAGAAATATTTTATGACCAAATTTACATTTCTAGAAACTAGCCAGTTTTGACCTCAATAAAATTTATCAAAGTAAAACTTTAGACGGGTTTTCCTTCCCACTTTTTTCCATTAAAAAAATAAATTTTGTTAATTTACATATAAATTCATATATCAAACTGTTTTATTTGCTGTAACTTTCTCTTTGATACCTACAGCATAAATATAATTCTAGACCCTCAGACTAAGGTTCTAGGAAGAATCTCTTTGGCCTTTGCTGATTGAAAAATAGCAAGCAAAGGACAGTCTCAAGCAAAGTGAACAGTCTCTGCTTACTAGGCAATTCTCTTTTTGAATAATTTTAATAAAGTGAAAATTCAGTAAAAAGTATTGCTTGGTATTGAATATCAAGAATCAAACATCATTTTCCACTTTAAAGATTAATTCCGAGAGTTCTTGTCATGGCCCAGAGGTAACAAACCTGACTAGTATCCATGAGGATGCAGGTTCAATTCCTGTCCTCACTCAGTGGGTTAAGGGTGTGGCGTTGCCGTGAGCTGTGGTGTATGTCACAGATGTGGCTCGAATATGGCATTGCTGTGGCAGTGGTGTAGGCCAGCAGCTGCAGCTCTGTTTCAGTCCCTAGCCTGGGAACTTCCATATGCCGAGGGTGCAGCCCTAAAAAAAGAAAAAAAAAAAAAAGAAATAAAGGTTAATTGTTCAGTATTTCCATGTAGTTTACAAACTTAAAGTAAAATATATACATTTTTTGTTATGCCTATAATCCAGCCTATTTTTCTGTACTCTCTTGGGAAAAGAAAACATGTTTGTTATAGCTCACCTATTAATTGAAAAATATAGATTAATTTATTCTGTCTGTGGTGTTTCATTTGTTTCAAAATGCTATAAATGAACTGGTCAATTATGTGGAAAGAGCATTTCGGTTGGATGTACACACAGCTATGTCAGAATGTCCAGGCTGAAAAAAAAAAAGATGCTGGAGACTTCGTACCAAACCAAATGGAACAACTTGAAGATAATGTTTTAAAAAATTAAACAATGAATTGGGGAAGTTCCCTTCATGGCTCAGTGGTTAACAAACCCAACTAGGATCCATAAAGATGTGGACTCCATCAGTGGATTAAGGATCTGGCAGTGCTGTGAGCTGTGGTATGGGTCGAAGATCCATCTTGGATTCCCTTTTGCTGTGGCTGGGGCAGAGGCCGGTGGCTACAGCTCAGATTTAACCCCTAGCCTGGGAACTTCCATATGCCGCAGGTGTGGCCCTAAAATAGCATTAAAAAAAACACAATAAGTAGGGATAAATGTATACACACACACACATGCACACACACACACACACACACATATATTTACAAAATTTTTTAATGTAAAGTAATTCTTACCAAAATTAAAAATCCAAATAGTATGAAAGCATCTAGAATGTAAAGTAAGCTGAAACTACAGGTTTCAGATTTTCTAGTCTGCAGATCCTCTCAGAATTATAGCATGGCAGCTTTCATTGCATATAAAGATACCACATTGTTTTTTACCACAGTGGTTGTAAGTTTTTTTTATACATCTCATATTGATGATTTCTATGTAATTTCCAGTCTTTAGCTACTGTTAACACAGCTGCAGTGATCAAGAATGTTAAATTGGAAAATTTGGCCAATATTCTAAGATCATTGGTTTCAGATATCAAAAAGATGTATCTGACTAAAATCCCAAATAGGAATATTTTCACACTTCTTGATTTGTCATCCACTCCCAGGTTATGAAGAAAAATAAAGGGGGGAAAAAAAGGGTGAGAATTTTGTTAGAATGATTTTTGAAGAGCTAATTCAGTGTAGAGAGGTAGAAATGAGGGATGGTCCTTTGCTACCTCAAGCTTAGAAGAAATAGCTTCCCTGTGTACTCCTGGAGGCTTAATGTCTTTTTCTGCTAGAAAACCAGAGCTGAGGGAGGCATAACTAACAGAAGAATTAGATGCATCACTCACTTCACGGGCAGTGTAGTCATAAGCTTCTGAGGATTCCCCAAAGCTCGCTCATGTACTTGTGCTCACACATAAGACCCCCCATACTCAGCATCAGTGACAAACATTGAAGAGGCAAAGCCAGCTTTCACTACCAGCAGAGTAAAAATGTTCTGCTTTATTCATCTCTTTTCTTCCCCATTCTCCAGTTTTGGAGGCTTCAATAACAGGAGCTTACAAGTTGAGTGATGAAGTGGGTGAGGTAGAAAAAGAGAAGGTGTGCATAGCAACCCCCCTGACCCTCCCACACAGAAGGCTGTAGACTTGTAGGACATGGGGGCCAGGGAAATCTGTCTTACACTGGAATGTTGGTGTGATGATGGAGATATTGGATGGGGCATTCTAATTTAAGAATCAAAACTGAATTTTGCAACTTTAAGTAACCACAGAGTTTTCTTTAAATCTAAGTCTGACCAGAAGATACACAGGGCCAACTGGGGAATTTTCATCAGTGGTATTGGGAAAAACTCCCCCCAATGAATGCATTTTTAAAAGGAAAGTGGTGGACAAAAATACAATTGCACTCTGATTCATCTCACAAATTTTCTTTAAAACTGTTATATACATATCTTTCCTTAAACAAGGACAATATATCTATGGATTTCCAGAGGAGGGTAGAGTTAATTAACTTGCAGAAGGAAAAAAACTGAAACTAAAACTCTACTGTAGAAAGAGTGTGGAGAGCATTTCCAGTGTGGTGATGTGGCTTTTAAATTTTAACATAATTAAAATTAGCTAAAATGAAAAATTTGGTTTCTCACTTGCAGTATCCTTATTTGAAGTGTTCAGTAGTTACATGTAACTACTGACTACTTGATATGACAGAGCAGATACAGAAAATTCCCCAAATGACAGAATTTTTGTTCTTTATCACAGACATTACACCATTTAATTCTAATAAAACATAGTGAAAAAGATAGATATAAAAATTAAAGATCTGGGAAATTTAGAATCTTGATCTAGTTCTTTGATTATAGGTCCCATGTTCTTTCCTCTGAACCATATTAGTTGACCCTCAAGGCAAGTATAAAATCAGCTTCACTTTACTTTCAAAATACAACAGGGATTATTCTAAAATGCAGAAATTCCTGAGGAAAGGAAGCTTTGCTCATCTCTATGTCATAACTGGATTTGGGAAATACAGTCTTGTTTGCCTCCTATTTTACATACTTAAAATTTATTTATTCAACTAAAAGACTTTTAATGAATGAGAAAAGTTTTAGTAGCAATAGCAAAGTACTAAATAACTACACTTGTCTGTATTTTCCCTTCACTTTGGTATATTTCTCTGAGAACCTACTCACTGACTTGATTATGCATAGTTGTTTTAAGACCAGATTTCCTCTTTGTATTATCTTTTACAAATGAAAATATATGAAATTCACAATTCAACTGTTGTTTCACACTAAACATCTAATGTTATGTGGATGTAACTTTTTTTATTGCAGAAAGAAAATGCAGGAGCAAATTGAAAAATAAAAAGACAATTAGGAGAAAGTTGTTTTAACACACACACTTCTTCCTTTATACTCAGAAATGTCTGACTGGTTCACAGACTCAGTGGGAGCAGGGGCAGAGGAGGCACTCAAGCTGTGTGTCCTCAGATGCTAAAGCCCAAAAATGGAATCTAAGGAGGTCCTGAGTGCAAAACCTAAAGATATGACTTGGAATCCTTAGAGAGCTCAGGAATGGAAGACAAGGAGTGAATTGGGCTCTGTCCATTCTCGCCATTCTTAGGATCCCTTTCCTATTCAGGCTATTGCCACCTCTCCTTGCTCTAGTTCTACTCCACCTTTTGCTTTCCATCTTTCTAAGATGTAAATCATAAATTGGATCATGTCATTCCCTTATTTTAAACTCTTCTGTATCCTCTCTCTTTTAGGCTAAAGTTCATGTTCCTCACAAGACCACTCAGTACCAGCCTGGTCTTTGCATTCTTTCCTCTTGCTACTTCCCGAGTCTTCCTAGCTCTGTCCCTACCTCACTGCTACAACCTAGCCTTTCTGCACTGCTTACTGCTTCCTGAATGAGCCATGCCACTTGTTTCCATGCCCACATGCCAGCTCCACACTGGACTTTGTAGGGAAAAGAAGGATAAACAGTGCTTCAGGTAAAAGCACTTGTGTGTCATTTTCCTTTTACCTGAATCACTTTTTATCCTTCTTTTCCCTACAAAGTCCAGTGTGGAGTTGGCATGTGAAACTAGATAGCTCAGCCTCCAGAGCCCATTTCATAAACACTACGTGATACCATGGGGCAGACAGGCTGAAGGACTTGTCCTATCTTCTCGTATCTCATGATCCTAGCTGTTACTTTAACCCCTCTCCAATATAACTGCACACTGTATCCACTTTCCTCTGGGTCTTACCAGTACCCATTAAGGTCATCTTTATATCTGATTCATCAATTCAGATGATATAGTATCACTTCTCTTTTTAGGATATATATTTTCATTTTTATTTATTTATTTATTTTTTTCTTTTTTAGCCACCCCAGCCACATATGGAAGTTCCCAGGTCAAGGACTGAATCCAAGCCAGAGCTTTGACCTCTGCCATAGCTACAACAATGCCAGATTCTTAACCCACTGCCCCAGGCCAGAAGTGGAACCTGTGCCTCCACAGAAACAAGCCAGATCACTAACCCACTGTGCCACAGTGGGAACTCCCTAGACTATATGTATATATATATACACACACACATATATGTGGAAGTTCCCAGGCTAGGGGTTGCATCAGAGCTGTGGCTGCAGGCCTACACCATAGCTATGGCAACACAGGATTCAAACCTCATCTGCAACCTACATCACAGCTTGCAGCAACATGGGATCCTTAGCCCACTGAGTGAGGTCAGGGATCAAACTCTCATCCTCTGGACACTATGTCAGGTTCTTAACCCACTGAACCACAACAGTAACCCCTATATTTTTAAATGAAAGAAATTTAAAAATAGAAAATTCATCCTGCCAAATAATACCCAGTCATCTTTGAAGACTTTACAAAAGAGATGAGCAACTACCTGAGTAGGCTTAGGTATATACTTTCCTGGATGCAGAGTGATATGAAAGATATTTAATAATGGATATGGTATGGACACTGGCTTATTACAATGGATATTGGTTAGCATATAGTACCCAGTGTTGTCACTGAATATTCATTCTGCCTGGAAGCAGGGGATAGACATGAAAATATTGCCTTGCTTTTATAAACTTTTAGTATTGGATAACACCCATGTTTCTAGGAAGTCTAGGATGGCAAAAGGATGTCTTAGGAGCCTAACTGTGGGAATATTTCTCCTGGTTCAGGCAAAAAGGAAATTAGGTACTGATGGCTGAGTGCATTGCTTTGGCTCCCCTCTTAAGTAATTACATAGCTTGACCTCTCATGTCTTGAGTTGACTTTGGCTCTTTTCTGAACTTGAAATTCCCTATTATTAACCTATGCACCCTTGCCTGTTGCAATTTGACAACAATTTACTTTCTCTTCCAGGATTTGTTGTTCTGATCAGTAAGTTGGTTGAGATTGTTGATACCAGAGGTCTCTAAGTAATTTCTTTTTTTCTTGGATGTTATGATTTTCTTCAGTTTATTATTATTATTATTATGAAATATAACTTAGTAGTGTTTGTTACAGGGAGAGACATTTTTATGTTTATCTGTGGCTCTCTATTTCTAGTAATCTTTTAAATGATTGTCTATGTGTATGCCTACAAAATGGTATAGATAGCTGTTTTCCTTTATTTTCTAATAAATTTGCTAATGGTTGTAGGATATGTCTAACTCACAGTTGCTTCAAAGCTGTTTGCAAGGCCTTTTTTCTTTATGAAAATATATTTAATTCACAACTTTCTTATTGGTTCACTTTATAGAACATTTAGTTTTATTTTTTAATTTATTTAAAAATTGTTTTAATATAAAAAATAAATAAGAATTATTTTAAAATAAAATAATGTATTTTTATTGAAGAAGTTTGTAAGGATTGAAAGTGGATTATTCTGTGATATTATTTTTGAATAACACTTTATGTTCTTTTGACTACTACTCACCTCTATGATTTCCTCTTCATTCATTTTTGGGGTTTAATTCTTATGTTCATAAGTTCTCTGTTGTTGCTATGTACTTCCTATTTAATTTAAGCAATTGTGCCTATTCCCTCATTCTAATCCTCATTTCAGAATATGGCTCTGAAGTGACTGTTTCCTCATAATTATGTGATGATCTTCCTGTTGTTGGAGGGTGTGGTGGGGGAGGGTGGTACTAGAGCATGGTGTTGGCTTCAGGCCAAGAGGTTGCCAGAGTGTCTATTGTGCTGAGTAAGGCAGGCCAAGCATTTCACCTGTGTACTTATCAGTATTTCCTGGGCTGAGCTGCTGCATTTGACACTCTACCACGTACTCCCAGGTCCCTTCTCTGGGTAATTCCCTTTTGCCTCAGATATCTTTGTCTAGGATGGTGCCTTTTTTTTTTTTTTTTAGTGTGTTTGAATTGGAGAAGTTCAGTTCTGCCAGCTCTTTGTCTGTGACCACATTCCCACCTTTGTAGCTAATGATTTTCCCTTCTACTCCCAGCTTCCTTGCGTAAGTATTGTATAAACCATGTAATCTGTCTGTGTCTCAATTTCTTATCTGTAAAAAGAGCTAATAACATCAGCTACTTTTCTGCTAAGATAGTCCTGAGGATTAATGAACTGATTTTCAAAAGACAAGTGTCTAAAATGATAGGCCATCCATAAATTCAAATTACTATTATTATCATCCTCCCTTTTTACTGCCACCAGAATAATAATTCATGGCAGAGCCTCCTTGGCCTGCCCACCTGTATCTCTCAAAAGTGTCTTATCTTAATAAATCTATTTCTTAAAAAAAAGAAAAAAAAGAATTCACGTAGGATCTAGTATTTGTAAAGAGGTTTGCATTTTTAAGTATTTTACAGTCTTTAATAATTTAGAAAAGCTTTTCTCTCCACAATCTCAGCATCATACTTCTGTGGACAAAGGATTTACTACTTTGTAGATCTTGTTTTCACAAACTCTTCATTGTTTTGCCAATTCCAATTATCAGTCCTATTTTATCTTCCATTTGAAGGATTTGTTTTATAGCAAGGCTTCTTGGGGTGTATGAGATTTATTCTTCTGATTGAATAATTTGGATAATATAAATGTAATTTGACTTATAAATCACTGACCCTTATGAAAATATTGTTTCGTTAGAAGGAAACTGGAGAGACTAAAAATGAGACTGAGATCTGAATGGAGAACTCCATAATGGAGACTTGGACCAGGGGCAGACTTCAGGAGCTTATCAAGACATGACTGAATAAGCATAGGGTGGAGCCTGGATAAAATGTTCACTTGTCAGGATAAGCTTTAAATGTTTACACTGGCCAGTGGATTCCCTTTTATCCCCTCTGCCCCACTATCCATTAAATTGAGTCCTTGGCAGTCCCACTTTGCTCATTGTTTATACCCTGAACTAGCATTATACACTTGGCTCTTTATCCCTCTTGATCTCCCATGCTGCCTTTGGATCCAGTGCCTAATTCTGGTTCAGAAAAGTCCCTGGGACTTTACCCAGGCACTAGTTTAATTAGTGCCAGGTTTTTCCCAGCACTTATGGAAAGGGATTAGGTAATGCTTTGATCAATATCTTTTTGGCAGTGATTTGCTTCTCTTCCCCCCACTTTTCTCCATACCCCAGGTATCCTGTACTCTCTGGGACATCCAGATATATGTTGTCTTCCTGAGGTTTCTTTGCTAATACCTAAACTTAGACCTTCCTCTAATTTCCTTCTCTACTTGGATGAGTCAGTGCAGTAACTGGAAGAAAGTCTGCCCTCATGACTTTGGTATTTCAGAGTTTCACCGCTAGGGAGTGGTGTTTTCTTCTTATGATCCTTGTAATTGTTTATGTTGAAATGATTTTTATTAAATAAATATTTATATAAATGAAATTACCCATATATTCTAGTGGACATAATAAGCCTATATATCATAAGGAATAAAAATTAAAAAAAAACAACAATAAATGATAGCTTTGGATCATTTCTCCTAAAGTCATGATGTTAAGTCTACTAGATGATCAAAATTTGACTCAAACTTTTTCGTTCCATCTGAAGTTGAGTGTAAAGAATAATGACCTTCAACTTTGTAGCTCAAATATGGCTTTTTCAAAACTTTACATGATGTTTTCAAAGTTTATCAGGATCTTTGTGCATCATGCAATTACATTCTACTTCCTTAGTTTTGTTTTTGTTTTTGTTTTTTTTGTGTGTGTGTCTTTTGTCTTTTGTTGTTGTTGTTGTTGTTGTTGTAGTTATTGTTGCTATTTCTTGGGCCGCTCCCGCGGCATATGGAGGTTCCCAGGCTAGGGGTTGAATCGGAGCTGTAGCCACCGGCCTATGCCAGAGCCACAGCAACGCGGGATCCGAGCCGCGTCTGCAACCTATACCACAGCTCACGGCAACGCCGGATCGTTAACCCACTGAGCAAGGGCAGGGACCGAACCCGCAACCTCATGGTTCCTAGTCGGATTCGTTAACCACTGTGCCACGACGGGAACTCCCTTAGTTTTTTTTTTTTTAAAGAATTATTATTTTTTTCTTTTTTAAATTTTTATTTCCCCAGTGCAATTTTTTTTCTACTGTACAGCATGGTGACCCACTTACACATACATGTACACATTCTATTCTCTCACAATATCATGCTCCATCATAAGTGACTAGACATAGTTCCCAATGCTGCACAGCAGGATCGTTTTTGTCTGGAGGCATTTATAAAATAAACCATGCTCCCAAGTTTATTCAGTCCTCAATTTATTGACAGTGGTACATAAGGACCTGTAGAGATTTTACTAATGGACAAAAGAATTTGATATATATTATGTTCGAAAAACAGAGTCAGATCAACTTTTTAAATGTCCAAGAAAGAAAAACAAGTTGTCACTAAGATTCCACAGCATCTTTATCTTATCTATGCTTATTTAATACACGAAAAATGCAGGGCCACATGATTTTTACTTATAGGGTAAAAAATTTAGATCCTTTAGTTTTGAATAGGGAATAGGCAACACACAGAACCAGTTGAAAGCAAACCCATAAAGAAGAGAGAGCCCAGGTCAGCCTAGGAGGAAGAAAAGAAAGAGAAAATAATGTTTGCTGCCTTGTTGAATTTAAGAAAATCTTAGACTCTCTTTAGTTTTTAACAAAATTCCAAATCACTCAATAATTTTCAGATACCACCATTTTAATTTTAAGCCAATATTGGGATTGAACTTTCTGTTGTGACAAAAATAAACATCTGGCATTCAGGGAACCTGAGAGCTGATGTTGTCCAAATCACCACCTCAGTGGTTTTAGATAAATCACAACTTCAAAGCCGCAGTTTCCATATTTATACAAAAAAGACAACTGAATTTGATTGATAGTTTTCAAATATGTACCATGGGAAACTGAGTTCTTTGGAGTGATTACAGAGCCCCCATTGCAGTGAAAGGTGTGACTAGCAAGGTGAAGATGATGGGCGTTTATCCCCTTACCTTTCAAACAGATGAACTTTGCTTTTATTTATTTGTTTTCCAATATTATTTCTTAAATTTTGCACAGTATTTCATTTGAAGAAATTGGTTGTCCATGCATGAGAGAATTATGTTTGAAACCATCCAATTAAATTATTCCTGGGAGTTCCCTTAGTGGCTCAGCGGTTAATGAAACCAACTAGGATCCATGAGGATGCGGATTTGAGCTCTGGTCACACTCAGTGGGTTAAGGATCCGGTGTTGCTGTTAGCTGTGGTGTAGGTCTCAGATGTGGCTTGGATCCCATGTTTCTGTGGCTATGGCAGAGGCTGGCAGCTGTAGCTCCAACTCGACCTCTAGCCTGGGAACTTCCATGTGTTGCAGGTGTGGTCCTAAAAAGCAAAAAAAAAAAAAAAAAAAATTCCTAATGTCCTTTCTTTCTTTCCCTTTTTTTTTTTTTTTTTTTTTTTTTTGGTCTTTTTAGGGCTGACCTGTGGCATATGAAAGTTCCCAGGATAGGGGTTGAATTGGAGCTATGGCTGCTAGCCACAGCCACAGCAACACCAGATCCTAGCCATGTCTGCGACCTGCACCACAGCTCATGGCAACCCCGGATCTTTAACCCACTGAGCGGGACAAGGGATAGAACCTGCATCCTCATGGATACTAGTAGGATTCACTACTACTGAGCCACAGTGGGAACTCCCAAATTATTCCTAATGTCCTTTCATTTTAAAGATACGTTTCTATGACAGTTAATGATAATATATGTTGGATATAACACATATGTTCATATGTATATATATTATTTGACATATTTGTATTCTAGCTTTCCCAAATATGACTTAAAACACCCAATCATGAAAATACACATATAAGAAAATTAAAAACCATTAAAATAAAATCTAAGTCATATAATAATGACAAGATAGTGGGTTGGGTGAAGAGATTAATTATATTAAACAAATTAACAAAAAATTAGGGATATAGGAAGCTACTTTAAATGCACAAAAACCCACTCTAAGCTTCCTAGTAGCCAAGGTAAAACCCAAAGCATGAGGGGATACTAGTCTATTAATAAAGGAAAACATTAAAATTGGGAGGAAGAAACTTTCCCTATCCCCAAACTCTGATAATAATCTGCAACACATGGCTTTATATGAAAACATAATGGGCAAATTCCCTGATTACAGTTTTACAAAAATATTATATATGGTCATATATCATTTTTCCCAGCAGTAAAAACCAAGAAAGTAGTGCTAAGCCATCAGTCTGTTAAGGCCATCTTGCTAACATGCTGTAATAATATGCTTTAGCTTTTTTTTTTAAGTTTTATTGAAGTATAGTCGATTTACAATATTGTAATAATTTCTCCTGTACAACAGTGATTCAGTTACACATGTATGCACATCCAGTCTTTTTCAGATTCTTTTCCCTTATAGATTATCACAGAATATTGGGTAGAGTTCCCTGTGCTATACAGCAGGTCCCTGCTGGCCAGTCATTCCCTATATCCTGTTATGCTTTGCTTCTAAAGTTGTCTTCATTGCACTTGATTTACCTGAAAGGATTGTATGCCGTCGTGAGACATAGCTGAAAGGCAGACTTTCCTTATTATTTGTGAGTACAGGAAAATGATGTTTTGTGTGATAATAAAGTTCCTGACATGGTTTCGCTTTCATAGTTGTCCATTAGACCTCAGCCAGAGGAGCCCACAGGTTGAACTGGCTTTCAGCCAGTACCTTGAGTGACTCGGGTGTGAGCTTTTAAGGGTACAGTGAAAGGAGTGAGGCTCACTTAAAAGGCTTTTTATACTTCTTCCATGGGGCCAGGTTAAAATGTTTCTCCTTGTGTTTATGTCTAACGAAAACTAAAAGGAAAGCACATGGGAAGAGAGCTAACCACTTAGTTGTACTGCTTTCTAAGTTTGGAGAAGAGAAGAAAAGCTGGGTTCCTTGCTTCTGTCACCACTAAGCTGTATTTCAGAACCTAACTTCCTTTTCTGTTCTTTCATATTGCCTAAAATTGTATCATCTAAAATCCTACAATCTAAAATTATGCTCTAAAAAAGAGATAAAGCCCCTTAGAGCAGCATGGCTTCACAAGTTCCCTGGTTTTAAAATGGGCCCCATTTCATTTATGAACAGAGTCAGATGATGGAGATAGGAAATGGGATCTTGGGGATCACATCATGAAGATGCCCTTATTTTACAAATGGAAGCATGAATCTCTCAGGAAGCAAAGAGTCACTGCTGGTCATATAACCAACTGGTCACAAACTGAGAACTAGCTTCTAGTTCTTGCTATTTCTGTTCTCCCACTTCACAATATTCCTCAAATTATTACAGTAGTAATGTTTTCTTTAATTGTGTGTGTGTGTGTGTGTGTGTGTGTGTTTGTGCAGGCACATGCCTATTTGGGTAAAGATGGAGGATACAGTGACGGAGAACAGTGTTAGCTCTTTGATTTCTGGTTCCTACCTGATAGTTTTACTTTGCTGTTCATGAGGCAAAAAGAGAAGAGAAAGAAGTAAAATTTCCTCAAGAGTCTGTGTTTTCCTTCTCTATGACATGTTTATTTTTCCACATCATATTTTGCAAAGAAGTAAGAAGTGGTCCTTCACAACCCAGCCTGCTTTCCCTAGCTTTGGGCATTACAGTAATCCCTTAGTTTAGTGGCATCTTTTACAAGATAGATCATAAAACCTCAGAAGCTGCTTTCTGAGAGAACTTGCATTACTTACCAATGACTGTAATGGGATACAACTTAAAAAAGAAATGGCAGTTAAAAAAAAATTGAAGGCAAAGTTGCATTTTATGACTGTCACCTCAACATAACTGTTTTTTTCAGTTCTCCAAATTTCTCTCCAGTATATCTGTAATATACAAATTTTTTATACTTGCAATCATAGTTTATATAAACTTTCAAGATTAATTTTTTCACTTACACATGCTATAAAGAATTTCTCATGTTCTTAGATACTTTGCAACTCTTTTACTAAAAGAGGACATCATGCTCTAAGTTGATAGCTTATAGTGGATTCAATTATTCATCTATTATAGAATATTTGGGTTGTTTTCATTTATTTTTAATAATATAAAGCTTTGATAGAGAGTTTTAGAAACATAGCTGTCTCTCTTCTTTTTGAATTATTTTCTTGGGGACAATACACATTATTGAGAAGGAGTAAAATAGTTTTATGATTATTAACATGTATCCCCTAAGAGGATATTCTATTTTGTGGCCTGAAATTTATGTAACTTGGGAAAAAGGGATTTTTGAAAAAAAGAATACAGAATCACAAACATAAATTGTTAGGGTCCCTCCCAGTGCCGTGAAGGGACTCATCACAGTGAGGGGCCATAAGCCCAACTTGTCATAGCTTCACATATTCAAAGTGCTTCCATTAAATACTATAATAACTTTAATTTCATCAGTAAGATATGAACTACTCCATCCCTAGAGCTTCATGAGTACTGTGTTTTGTGATTTAGTTACTTTAGCCGGCATAACCCGGCCACATTTAACATGGATAATTTGCCTTAGTGTGTACTTTTTTTTTTGCTTATTAAAAAGATTGTGTTTTATCATCTCTTGCTACATAACGAACTAACTCAAAATTTGGTGGCCCAAAACATGAGTTTTATTATGTCTCAGAATTTGGTTGCTGAGAGATTTAGGTAGGATTGGCTGGGCAATTTCTGCCCTTTATAGTATAGACTGTGGCTCTTGGCTTGCAGATGGGCTGGTCTAGGGAGTTCATGACTTCACATTCTTGTCTGACATTTTCCAGATATGACTAGAAGGTGGGGCTCATTTGGGCCTGTTGACCAGAGCACCTATATGTAGTTTTTCCAGCTTGGTGGCCTTGGGGTACTTGGACTTCTGACATGGCACTGATTTCACCCAGAGCAGATTTTCAAAGAGAACTGGACAGAGGCTCTACAATTTTTTATGATCTAGACTTGAAAATCTCAGAACATTGCTTTTCCTGCATTTTATTAGTCAAGCAAATCACTAAGGCAAGTCTAGATTCAAAGGGAATCTCAATGAGAAGATAGCAAATAATTGAGTTAGTTGTCATTTATTACCTTGTGGCCAAGTACCACAGGGTAATAAATTTTCTCTGATTGTATACTACTTGCATAAATTACCCTGCTCAATAACTTCATATATTGGAATATCAACAGAAGTATGAAGGTTTAAGTAGAACATTAACATGGCTCCATGACAGTAAGAAAAGATAGTTATTTTGAAACTTGCATAAATCTATTGAATTTGCCTTTAATAAGGTTGAAAAATCAGAATTACTTTGATAGCAGGCCTAAGGAAACTGGTTTACAGTTATGTATTACTTATTATATCTTTGTCTCCTATTTTTTTCTTACTTATTTACTTATTTTACTCCTTTAGTAAGATGATACAAATGAGATACCAAATTGTCATTAGTAAATTTAAATACAGCTATGGTAAATAAATACTACAGAAAAACTGGCATAGAAGATAGGATATGTAAGCCATTTTCCTGCTTGTCCTTAGTCTCCATTTCTGCCCTTCTCTGCTCTTCTTTTCTGTAGGTTTATGGTATCCCACAGATTGCCTTTTCAGGTTTTTACTGCCAGCAAGATTCCAGTTAGGTTTTGTCAGTGGGAGGTCCTGGCAAGAGACCAAGAAAGAAAGAAGGGGGAAAGTGACTCACTTCCTGTTTTCAACTTCTGGGCCTCCATCTGCAGTAGCAAAAAACTATGGACTCCAAACATCGAAGCATCCTCTGGCCATTTCTTCCTTGATTCCAACACCTGCTTTTTGGCACACCCCTTGGCTATACCACCACCAGGACCTACAACAGAGACCTTTGGTAACCTCAGCTCCAGCTGTGTGGTACCTTCTCAGCAGTCCCAGCACAAGTCACACAGGTTGCAGTTATGTTTTCAGCCACTCGCCTCTCACCAACACCTCATCTGTCATCCAAGTACTGACAGAGGGGCCTCTGCTTGGTGTTTCTAGGGTCTCTTGAGGCACTGTGCAAATGCATTATCAAGTGGGCTCCTGGGTTCAACCACCTCCTCCTCCGTTTTGTCTTCCCGGCCTTGGGGATATTAGGTATCGACATCTAAGTTAGTTCACATTCTGCTTTTTGTGCTTTTAGACTTCTACTCCCCTCTGCTCAAAAGATCTCATATGATTTCTGTTTTCCTCACTGAACCCTCAGTGGTACAGTAGGAGCCTATGTTACTGCTATTTGCAGATATAGATAGAAGATCTACTAAGGGAGAATGTTCAGATTAGTGCATCTGGTATGTAGAAAGGTGAGCATTCATAAAATATCGGTGCTTTGTTTTCCAAGTTTTTAATGCCCTCCCTTATTATGGACTTTGTGTCACAGAACCAGTTGTGTTTTACAAGGAAATACTCTTTTCACAAAACAGAAAGCAAACATTATTGAGAGTAACACTCTTTTTTCTTGTCAGCATCAAATTGAATTTTGTAATAGCAGAAGTCACAGGAATATATTCACTGATCATTCTGTCATTAATAGTTCACAGGGAGGCTCTCAGAAATGAAAAAAGTGGGTTATTATTAGAAGAAAACCTTTCATTGAAAGTCTTTCCATTTCTCCTGGTTTGACAAAAACTAACAGATTTTGGCTTTGTTGCTATTTACAAAGCCATGAATTGCTCCAGAATTTTATATTTAGAGTTATCTGTTCATGCTATGGGAATGGAAAAAGGCACTGCCAATTCCTTTTTGAAAAAAGAATCAACAATGAGTAATGTTTATTTGTTATGCCTTGACTCTCATATTCATTTGTCAGTTCTGAAAAGTTTGTATTGAGAAAAAAATTTTATTTAATATCAAGATCCAGTGACAATTTATTAGTTAATTTATGGCCTTAAATATTTTATAGATATAAGTAATTGTTAAAGTAGTAGAATCAAAATCTTATGAATACATAAAGCTAAGTGGAAGACAATCATTTAAATCATCTACATTGGCATAATTAACAATTAAGCATTTAATTTGGTATGATTATAATTATCTTTGATATTCAAAAGACAGAAATAACATAGTATACATATATTTGAACAAACATATAAAATAGTCCTGATTTCAAGGGAGGCAGGAACATAAAATGGGAAAAAGAAAGTCTATTCAGCAAGCATTGCTGGGAAACCTGGACAGCTGCATGCAAAGCAATGAAACTAGAACATACCCTCACACCATGCACAAAAATAAACTCAAAATGGCTGAAAGACTTAAATATACGACAGGACACCACAAACTCCTAGAAGAAAACATAGGCAAAACACTCTCTGACATCAACATCATGAATATTTTCTCAGGTCAGTCTCCCAAAGCAATAGAAATTAGAGCAAAAATAAACCCATGGGACCTAATCAAACTGAAAAGCTTTTTGCACAGCAAAGGAAACCCAAAAGAAAACAAAAAGACAACTTACAGAATTGGAGAAAATAGTTTCAAATGATGCAACCAACAAGGGCTTAATCTCTAGAATATATAAGCAACTTATATAACTCAACAGCAAAAAAGCCAATCAAGCAATGGAAAAATGGGCAAAAGACCTGAATAGACATTTCTCCAAAGAAGATATACAGATGGCCAACAAACACATGAAAAAATGCTCAACATCATTGATTATAAGAGAAATGCAAATCAAAACTACCATGAGATACCACCTCACACCAGTCAGAATGGCCATCATTAATAAATCCACAAATAACAAGTGCTGGAGGGGCTGTGGAGAAAAGGGAACCCTCCTGCACTGCTGGTGGGAATATAAACTGGTACAGCCACTATGGAGAACAGTATGGAGATACCTTAGAAATCTATACATAGAACTTCCATATGACCCTGCAATCCCACTCTTGGGCATATATATGGACAAAACTCTACTTAAAAGAGACACATGCACCCGCATGTTCATTGCAGCACTATTCACAATAGCCAGGACGTGGAAACAACCCAAATGTCCATCAACAGATGATTGGATTCGGAAGATGTGGTATAACAGAAATAACATAGTATACATATATTTGAACAAATACATAAAATAGTCCTGCTCAGCCATAAAAAAGAACGGCATAATGCCATTTGCAGCAACATGGGTGGAACTAGAGAATCTCATCCTGAGTGAAATGAGCCAGAAAGACAAAGACAAATACCATATGATATCACTTATAACTGGAATCTAATATCCAGCACAAATGAACATCTCCTCAGAAAAGAAAATCATGGACTTGGAGAATAGAGTTGTGGCTGCCAGACGGGAGGGGGAGGGAGTGGGAGGGATCGGGAGCTTGGGGTTATCAGACACAACTTAGAATAGATTTACAAGGAGAACTACCATTTGATCCAGCAATCCCACTCCTGGGCATCTATCCAGAGAAAACCATGACCCGCAAATACACATGTACTCCAATGTTCATTGCAGCACTCTTTTCAATAGCCAAGACATGGAAACAACCTAAATGTCCATCAACAGAGGAGTGGATCAAGAAGATGTGGTACATATACACAATGGAATATTACTCAGCCATTAAAAGGAACGAAATACTGGCATTTTTAGCAACATGGATGGACCTAGAAATTATGCTAAGTGAGGTCAGCCATACAATGAGACACCAACATCAAATGCTTTCACTGACATGTGGAATCTGCAAAAAGGACAGACTGAACTTCTTTCCAGAACAGATGCTAACTCATAGACGTTGAAAAACTTATGGTCTCCAGAGGAGACAGTTTGGGGGGCGGGGGGATGTGCTTGGGTTGTGGGATGGAAATCCTGTGAAATCAGATTGTTATGATCATTATACTACTACAGATGTGATAAATTCATTTGAGTAATAAAAAAAAATCTTCACAGAATTTAGTCTTAAGGGAATATAAAGGCTAGCAAGATTCCAGAGATTTACTAGCTGTCAAATGTACAAATCTGAAGATAATTTAGGAGAGTGAAAGTATTTGTGATTGTCTTCTACTCATTTACAATGAAGCACTTTACATATAGCATAGATAATATATAGATTAGATGATAGAAGTCAGCGTCTCAGATACTTTCCTGATCTCTCACCCTCTCTCTCCCTTTTGCAATTTGTGTGTGTGTGTGTGTGTGTGTGTGTGTGTGTCTGTCTGTCTGTCTGTCTGTCTGTCTGTCTCTGTCTCTTTCCTCCATCTCATACTTGCAGAAAGCATTTTTCACTTTGGTCTAGAACTAAGAGATTATAGAACTTAAATGTGTCATTTCTTGGTTAGTCTTCCCAGAGCTTTCACACTGCAATGGGCATTTCCTTCAAGAAAGCCATTTATGTTAAGCTATCTATATGCCAAATTTGCATACCACCTAGAAATTTTAACGGGCTTCCATTGATTTGTTACACATGACTTTTTATTTGTTAATCCAGCTCATTTCCTTCTCAATTTTCAATGGGAAATTCATTCATTCATTTTATTACATTGCATAGTTTATTGAACACCTACTGTACACTAGAAACTGTTCTAGATTCTAGGAATACAACAGTGAACAAAATAAGCAAAGAAATAAATCTTCACCCTATGGTGCTTACATTCTAGCATGGGGAAAATAGAACAGAACAAAATATATTAGTCATGTATATTGTATATTAGAGGATATAAGTGGTATGGAGAAAAGGGCTCATTTATAACATAATTTTTAAGTAAATATAAAAAGATGCTGGGGAATTCACCATAAATATCTGAGGATGGAGTGTTTAACACAAGTAGAGAAAACAGCAAACATAAAGGCCCGGAGGTAGGAATGTATCTGGTGTGTTTAATGAACAGTAAGTAATGCCAGTGTGGCTGGAGTCATGTGAGGAAGGAGAGAGTATAGAAGGTGATTTCAAACAGGTAATGGGGTCACTTGTTTTAGATCCAATGTTTAGGTCATATGACTTTGGCTTTTACTTGGTTGAGAAAGAAAGCTATTGCAGGGTTTTGAACAGATGTGACCTGAGTGATATGATCTGTTTCAAGGAGAAAGTGATAAGCTACACTGCATGATGTTGATAGGTCAAATAAGACAAGTAATAAGAACTTACCACTGAGCTGTATAACACAGGGAACTTTAGCTAGTCACTTACCATGGAACATGATGGAGGATAATGTGAGAAAAAGAATGTATGTATGTATGTATGTATATATATATATATATATATATACACACACACACACATATATATACGTGTGTGTGTGTGTGTGAGAGAGAGAGAGAGAGAGAGAGAGAGAGAGGGGGACTGGGTCACTTTGCTGTACAGTAGAAATTGACAGAACACTAAACCAACTGTAATGGAACATTAAAAATCATTTAAAACAAAACCAAAAAAAAAATTTACCACTGAATTTGACAATGGGAGGTCATAGGTGACCTTGAAAAGAGCATTTCTGATGGAGTGGGGAATGGGTAAAAATGATGGGCGCACATGAGGAAAAGAATAATTGTAGATATGGAGAGAATTTTTTTTTTTTTTTTGGTCTGTTTTTGCTGTATAGGGTAGGGGGTTTTGGGGTGGGAACTAGAGGGTGAAGTAAGATCAAGACAGGTTTAGTTGGATTTTTTTTTAAGATGTCAAAAATATCAGCATGTTTTTATGCTTATGGGAATGATGCAATAGAGGGGAATACGCTTGTGATGCAAGAAAGAGAAGAGACGGAGGAGAGTTTTGATGCATTTCTTTGAGTAGGTGAGTTGGAATGGCACCTACATATCGATGGAGGAAGGAGACTTGGCTGGCTGCACCAACAGCTCATCCATAGTAACAGGAAAGAAACCCAAGTATATGTGTCCACATATAGGCAGTTCAAAAAATGGGTTAGTAGGAAAAAGTGGAATTTCTCTCTGATTGCTTCTTTTCTTTAATCCTCAGTAAAATATGAAGCAAGATCATCAGCTAAAAGTGAAAACTAAGAAGACTGTTGGAGATGATTCAACAAGAAAGGTGAGCTGGATATATGTGCCAAGGATGTTAAGATTGTCTGGCAACATGAAAACTAAGCATCTGGGATGAGTTTGTGTGCTTTTCTTCAGCTACAAGCAGTTTTCTGGATTATAAGTAGGTGGAGTGTTGGATTTCACCAAGGTATGGTTACACTACTTAGTAGAAGAAACTTATAGACTGTTTGGAGAGTTAAGAGGGTATGTAGGAAGGCAGTTATAATGGCAGTCTTGTCATTTAAGCTGTAAATAGAGTAAGAGAGGTTTGTGGGAAAGGCAGGTGTGGGGCAGTGAAAAGGCGGTAGGATCAGCAGACTATTGGTCTTATAAGGTGAAAGGATTGTCAAAACTAAGGAACTGCCATGACATATTAATTTATATTAGAGTTCACCTTAGTTTAAGAATTTTTTTTGTTCCTCCTGTGGTTTTCTCTTCATCCTGTTTTTTTCTTTAAATATATCCCTTTTTATAAATTAGATCTGAATTAATATCTATTCTCAATGTAAAATATTTTCATAATCAAATAATTCACACTTATTAAAATTTGAAAAATATAAAAAAAGATAATGAAGATTATTCTCAAGAGTCTTACCAATTAAGCACAAATACTGGTAGTACTTTTGATTATGTCAGTCTTTAAATATTCTAGTCTTGTTTCTCTTCATAATTTTTCATGGTTTTGTACCATCTTTTTCATTTCACCATAGTCTTATAAGCATACTTCATGCTGTTACATGCTTCCATCAAGATTATCTTCAATGACTGCATAATATTCTAATAAGTGGATATTATATAATCTGTTTAATTTTGTCTGTATTACAGTGTATTTATACTAATTTATTATGGCATTAAAATTGTGTGGTGGTGAATGTCTTTGTGAATAATTTTTAAGGTCATTATTTAGATATCATAAATAATTTTTTTTTTTCCCACTGTACAGCAAGGGGGTCAGGTTATCCTTACATGTATACATTACAATTACATTTTTTCCCCCACCCTTTGTTCTGTTGCAACATGAGCATAAATAATTTTTATGTTTGTTCTTCCTTTCTTTAAAAACAGAATCATCTAGATGTCTCAAACTAGTCCTTAGACATTTTCATTTTCTTTAGATAAATCCTCTCAAAGTTTCCACATAGTATTTTAATAACTTCCCTAGTGGATTTAAATATAACAGATTGACCTTACATTTATTTTCAGTATTTTAAGCTCCTATTTATTTATGTTATTGTGTTACCCAGTTCAGTGTTATGCTACATTTTTTAGAGTGCTCCATCCTGATCACAGACATAAATTCAATGGCCTATTGTTTTGTTGATTAAAATAATGATTTATTCTAATTGTTAATTACTTAGTACAGCAAATAAGTATTTTATATTTATGGACTAATTTTTTTATGTTGAAAGTTTTCAGAACCATTTAGAATGTTGTTGGTAAATGCCTTATCTTATTGATATTGGAACACATTCGTGCTAACACACCCAGTTAGCAAGTCCCTTTGAGCTTATAAGAATCAAAGATGCTCTTAGATTAGAGGGCATTGTGGAGAGGACATTAGAAAGTTAGGAAATAAAACAGTCTGCAACCGGTGAGCAAGGTTTTATGAACTGGAAGACCACTAGGGATGTAACAGGAGCTCTGGCCACATGGTGGCAATTCTTGGAGTTGTTCCCTTAGGAGAGCTACTCAAGGCCTCCTGCAGTGGGATCTTCAGGGGCATTGCCCACTGATTACTCTGCATGTATTCATTGAGAGTGTGGACTCCCAAGCAAGATTCTTGGGCTTTGGCTCCTGGCTCTTTTACTTCCTAGGTGAATGTTATTAGGTAAGTAAATTTATCTCTGCATGTCTCTGTTTCCCTACTGCAACATGGAGACAATAATATCAACTATCCCACAGCACTGTTGTGCAGTTAGAGGAGAAAACAGATGTAAAATACTTAGAACACTCCCTGGCACCAAGTGTGCCTAGTAATTTTTAGCTGTTATTGGTTACTGTAAATTTAAGTTTATCTACATTAGGCAATCTCTTTTACACTTCTGCCAGATTTCTCTTGTTTTCAGTCTGTTTTCTGTTATCTAATTTTACTCACAATGATTTAAAGTATTAAAAGTAAATTTCTTGACTTTATTCTAAATCATAACTAAGCAGACTTGATTTTCTTCATAAATTAAAATATGATTAAAGGAACGTTTCTATTCCACATATTTTGTAAGTGCTATTTTTAACTTGGACATCCAACCTAATCCAAAGAAACTTCCTTATTTTCTTGTCTCTCTTTCACGATTACATGTCATTTTCAGTCACATTATGTCTCTTTGGTTAAGTTTAATTGGAATGCTCATTTTGGTTACTGTTTAAATACTAGAAGATATATTTTGGAATAATACATGTCTTAATATTGTCTTATAAAAGCTTGCAATAGATAAGTAGCTGAGATAGTGATAGAATTTTAAAGAGCAATTTGTCAGTGTCTTATTAGTTCTTATAATAGCAAATTATTAGCCTCTGTTAAAATAACAATTTCTTGGTAATTCAGGTTCATATTTTCCTTTTCTTAGAGAGGATGGATACTATCTATCCCCTGTAGTCCCACCAGGAGGTTGAAGAGAAATGTGTTGTATTGTTTAGAAATCTGGAATAGGGAACAAAAGGGAATATTGAAAATATTTTCAATCCAATAGAAGGAAGAGAGAAATAAACACAAAAAGTAAATACAACATTAGGTGGTAGAAATAAAAGTCATGACTTTAAGTGATTGTAAAATAATAGAACTCAACTATTTAAAGATGGATATTAATAATCAATGTGAATTTTTAAAAATCTAGCTATTTGCTCTTTATGGTGGCATACCTCATAACCAACCAAAAGAGGTTAACTAAAGAGATAGAAAAAGATGTCAGATGAATACTGTATTTCTTTGAATTTAAAACTCCAACCATTTTAAGACGTACCCTTATTTTATGTAATACCAAAAAACAAAAGCCATCTAAATTTTGACATCAATTGCATATGCCCTTTTGATTTCAGAGGTTTATTTTTTTGGCTCAACTCATGGCATATGGAGGTTACAGGCTAGGGGTCAAATTGGAGCTGTAGCCACCGGCCTACACCACAGCCACAGCAATGCCAGATCTGAGCTGTATCTGCAAAGCTTACGGCAGCTTACGGCACAGCTTACAGCAGCACTGGGTCCTTAATCTGCTGAGCATGGCCAGGGATCGAACCTGAGTCCTCATAGGTACAGGTCAGATTTGTTTCTGCTGAACCACGATGGGAACTCCCTGATCGGAGATTTTAAGCTGTAAAAAATATCTTAAAATTATAAACTACAATAGTGAAAAGTATGTCGGTATGACAATGTTAGTATCACAGAAAATTTAATTTATGTCAAAAAATGTGTAGACATAAGAGAAACACTAGAGAAGAATAAAGAGAAAATCCATTAGGAAAACATAACCTTTACATGTTTGCAGTTTTAATAGTAAAGCTCTTAGCTCTGTGAAGCAAAAATTGATAGAATTTTTAATAATAATAATGATAAAAAAGAAAAAAGAAAAAGAAAAAAAATTTGATAGAATTACAAGAAAATCTGACAACTTTAAAACTATAGCTGAAAATTTTATCACACCTCCCACCAAAACTTTTAAGTCAAATAGGTATAAAATAATTATAAGAATAGAGTATACTTGAACAATTTAGTTTAAGAACTTCATCTAATAAATATAGAGGGATAGAGGGATTTCATGCATATTTGTAATTTGTTCTTTTTTTTAATTGTATATTTTATGTTATTATGGCTACTCTTGCAGTTTATGGAAGTTCGTGGGCCAGGGATTGAATATGAATTGCAGAGGCCAACACCAGATCCTTTAGCCTACTGTGCTGGGCCAGGGATCAAACCTGTGCCTCTGCAGTGACCTGAGCCATGGCAATTGGATTCTTAACCCACTGTGCCATGGTGGGAACTTCGTAACTTTTTAAATTTCAGACATTCTGTGATTGTGTATTTACAAATTTTGTTCATTTGTTTGCTTGCTTTTTAGAGATGCACCCGCAGCACTGGAAGTTCCCAGGCTAGGGGTACAATCAAAGCTGCAGCTGCTGACCTAGGCCACACCTACATCACAGTTCACAGCAACACTGGACCCTTAACCCACTGAATGAGGCCAGAGATTGAAGCCTCATCCTCCTGGATACTGGTTAGGTTTGTTATCACTGAACAACAACGGGAACTCCCTTTACAGATTTTTAAACGAGAAAAATAACAATGAATCATCTATCAACCAAAACCCTCAAATTCATTTCTGTAAATGTAACAAAAAGCTACTGAAACAAACACACTTAGTACCAGTAGCTTAAAAATTCCTATCTCTTCTATTTATACTATCTTGATTGTGAAATGACTGCTTATTATTCTGATGTTCTACTAGTTGAATTTGAAATGAAACTAGGTTGTCTCAGAGTTCCCTGATGGCCCAACAGGTTAAGGATCAGACATTGTCACTGGGTTGAATCTGAACTTCTTGGATTGCTATTGTAGTGCAGGTTCGATTCCTGACTTAGGAACTTCTACATGCTGCAGGCACAGCCAAAAAAGAAAGAAACTAATTTTTCTCAAATATTCCTTAGCTGAAAATATTCCTTTAAGGGAAATAAACTTTTTTTTTCCTAGAGAAACATTGCCAATAGGTCATAATGAGAGATTCACATGTTAATTTTGTTTATTAAAAACTAGGAAGCTTTTACTGGGAAAATGTTAACCAGGGAGATGTTTTTTGGGATATTCCTGTGTCTGTCTGTCTGTCTGTCTGTCTGTGTGTACGTAGTGAGCTAGAAAATGCCACCTAGAGCATAAGAAAACTCTTTTGGCCTAAGCAGAACCAAGACATATACTAAAAACAGGCTTTTTTTATTATCTTAATAGCTAAAAGTAGATTTTATAATTCTAAGAGAAAGATTTTATAATTCTAAGAGAAAGAAAAGACAGATACATGAACTCCAGCAAAACATGCTAAAAGAGAGAGTATTTGTCCTTAAAGCCTAAAGCAGAACTGGTCTTAGATGTGATCCCCAGGCTATACCAGGAAGGCCCATGCCACTTACAGGGTAGAGAGAGTCCCACATTTTCCCTGTATCACCCTGAAATCCCACGATTAGCACCATGTTCCTTTAAACATTTTTGCCCCAGAAGGGTTGCCTTGTAAGGATGGCATCTTGAGCTGCCATGTATTTTATGAGGTCCAGTACTATGTTGGTATAAAACAAAACAAAATGAAATATATTCTTATCACCTTATAATTGTGATTCAGTGGCTCTCAGTGTTCATTGTACACTGGAATCTCCTGGGACCTCTTTATATAAATAATGTTACCGGGGTTCCACCCTAGGCTTTTGGGATAGGTTCTGGACTTCCGTATTCTTGTTATTTATTTATTTATTTATTTATTTATTTATTTATTTATTTATTTATCTATCTATCTATCTTTTTTTTTTTTTTAGGTCTGCACCCACGGCATACGGAAGTTCCTAGGCTAGGGGTTAAATCAGAGCTGTAGCCACCAGTCTATGCCACAGCCACAAGGATGCCAAATCCAAGCCTCATCCGCAACCTACACCACAGCTCATAGCAATGCCAGATCCTTAAGTAGGCCAGGGATCGAACTGAGTAGGGCCAGGGATCAAACCTACAACCTCATGGTTACTAGTTGGATTTGTTTCTGCTGCACCACAACAGGAACTCCTGGACTTCAGTATTTTTTAAAAGTTCCATAGTTGATGATGCAGAAGAATTGTTGAGGACCACCATTTTACATTAAACTGGTTAGGGCAACCAGCCAGGGGGCAGAAACAAGACCAGTACAGAGCTTCAGAACAGCAGGCCAGGAGGACCCCAGCCTGGCACTGGGTGGTGCTGTGGGCACAACTCTGAGCCTCCTTCTGGTTTCCCCAACTGAACACAAGGAACCCTCCAGCTCCCACAGAGCAGTCAGGGTCTCAGTAGAGGGAAACACAACCCCCTACCTTGGGTATTCCACCTGCTTTAAATGAAAGGAGAGATGGAGAGGAAGGGAAGAACGAATTCCTCTGGAAAGGTTCTAAGTTCTTTTGGGTTACTAAGTGCGAGGGTTCAATTTTTTAGTCTGCTTTAATGAAATAAAAAGGACAGCGATGGACAACTGTATCCATCTTATATGGATGGTTTCCTTTGTATTTAACTTGCTATTTCTATTAGAATTTTGTATGAGAAAATAGAACACTTATTACACTCATTAGGGTATAAGTACATGGTCCCTTTCATGTGGGACCATGTGCTTATACCCTAATACTGTAATTACAGAGACAACTGTCTTGGGTTCCTTAGACTGACACATTTTAGTTTCAAAAATGGAACAGTCCTGGGCAAACTTAGTCCTATCTACCCAATAGATAGTTGGTCTCCCTACCTATAACCCACATGTTCTCTTTAGCAGCTGTGTTTTCAGGCCTTTAAGTAGGACATAACACCTCTTTTATTCACTATAAATTCCTTTTCTTTATGGGTAGGAAATATGGTTATTCATGAAGAGTTATAGGAGAACTAGAAGTAGGGTTGACAATGCATGGCCTTCAGTTGTTTCACTGAAAATATTCTCATTAGTTGCATCTTCTAGTTTCCCATTTCCCTTTAAGGCTGTAGTCTCCTGCAGCCCAACCCCAAACCTTTCAGTTGGTTTCCTTTCTCACACAGGAAAATTTTGGTCTCTCTTAGCTTCTTTCTTAAGACTTCTCGTACACTCCATCATTACTTGAAACTGTCTTCAAATAAGTGAATTTTAAGATGTAATTGTCTCTCAGAAAGGAAATGATCTGGTTTCCAGTATTTAGAGAACAGCAAAGCATTACTAATAACAAAACCATTTCTTGTTCTGCTAAATAATATGTGTATATATTTCTTGTGACTATTCTCTCTACTTTATCCATTCATCTATGTACTATCCAACTCCCTACCAATCTGACTATATATATCTTTACATATGAGCAGATACTGTTATTTTTCAATTTTTTACTTTGATAAACAGTTCATACTTTGCAAACAATTCTCACTTTACAAAATTGACAAATAAAAATACTCTGATTCCCTGAAACATTAAAAATTAGATGTGATAAATTGTTGAGAATTTAAGGGAAACTCCTGCTTTGAACATTGGATGATAAGGCATAATGAACACTCCTTTCTTTAATCTTATCAGTTCTATCAAACTTCACCCACATGCTTATTCTCACAGCAATTATTAGTATATAAACACTCTGTTATCATTTAATAGCAACTGAACATTCATATTGTCTCGATCAAGAAGGTAGACTTGTCAGATATGATTCACACCAGCGTTTCTAAGTTCAAACCCAGGAAGACTATGGGTGTACTTAAAATGTGTGTCAGAGGGTGTTTTTCTTCTGGCAAAGAATTTGGTGACTCTTATAGTTAATTCAACCCAGTAACAGTGGGGTAAGTCTTGACTGAAAAACATTAGATTTAGTTGTGAAAGGACTGAGAAAATCTAGTTAGAAAACAAAACAGTAATTTTTCAATTACCGTCTTTAGAGAGGTAAAAAGATTATCTTTAATGATCTTTTAATCAGAATGATTAAACAATCACATGATAAATAGAACTAAACTTCCTCAGTGCTTTTTCTGCTTCCTCTTTTCCAATATACCTTAAGTATCTTTGTCAGTAGCCACTCACTACTCATGCTGAGAGCAAGAGAATTGGCACAGATAAGAATAAAATAAAAATGTTAAGAACTCTCATTTTCATCAGTGATTGGTATTAATTGGGGATTTATGGTATTTATTTAATCTTTACAATGACTTATAGAAAGCTTTATTGAGATGTAAATCACATACCATTAACAAACTATTTAAAGCAGATATTTTTATAATCTATTGCTGAGAAAGTATGCTCAGACCAATGAATTCACTTATAAGCTTTGCTTCGAACCCATTTCTGTTTAATTTCAAGGCCTACATTCTTTCTATATTTTTTCTTTCTGGCAGGAGTAATACAAATACTTGTTAAAATGTTCTATGAAGAATGGCAAATAGGAGGGGATTCCCAAGACACAACTGGACAGCAGTCATTTTTTCCCTTAGGCAGCAAAGTCAGAGTCTAAGGCCATCTGAGTGAAAGAAAATTCTAGAATGTGCCCAGTTGGAGAAATTATTTCTCTATGCACAGGAGCAATAGGAGGGAAGAACCAGAGGAAGAGAAAGAGAATCACCTGGTCCTTCTACTTTTTATACAGTATTTAATTTGACTATTAAAGCAGCACTATGAAGAATAGGGCTCATTAATAAAAACAACAATAGTAATAATATTACTATTCCTTATTTTTTACAGGTAATAAACAAGGTCACAAAATGTTTAGTAATTTTCCCAAGTTTATATCCAGGGGTCTGAAACAAGAGAATTCTAACTCTAAAACCAGAATTCTCTGTACTTTGCCAAAATGCATTTACATAAGAAAAAACAAACACTGATGATAGGGGAAAACCAGTGAGCTCTCAGGATGTCAAGTGTTCTATAAAGTGGTGGAGTTTTAGGGGTTCCTGTTGTGGCTCAGCAGGTGAAGGACCTGATTATTGTCTCTGTGAGGATGATGGTTCAATCCCTTGTCTGCCTAGGTGGGTTAAGGATCCCATGTTGCCATGGGTGTGGAGTAGGCCTTAGCTTGAGCTCCAGTTCAACCCTTGGCCTGGAACTTCCATAATGCTGCAGGTGTTACCAAAAAAATAGTGGTGGAGTTTTGCAGGGCTTATAAGAAAACAAATACAGAATTAGGCTCAGGGTCCTGGAAAGAGCCTGCTAAATGAGGGTCCTACAAGTTCAGCTTTATTAGTCATGGGGTAAATCTGACTCTAGTTCTTCCCCTTCTGAATCAGTAAGTGACCTTTGTGTCTTTTGAAAAATACAAGCCAGAAAACTTCTCTTGCATATAATGATGCAAAAAAAAAAAAAAAAAAGACTCAAGGTCACTTATGACAGCCAAAGTCATATCCAAAAACTTGCTTAACAGTTCAACTTGTTCAATTATCTACCAATTCTCCGCCAGAGTCACTTTTTTTTTAAAACTTTTACTGAAGAAAAATGTATACTTACTTGTTGTTTAAATGCATTATGATGATCAAGTATTTGCAAACATTCTGAAATTCATTTTTTAAAAAAGAAGAGGAGGGAGATAGACAGACACTGTGTGTGTGTGTGCATGTGCACACGTGTGTACACATACATCCACACACACAAATCCATCCTTAAAATGAACATACTACAGGGAATTCAAATTAACAAATGTCTATTGATCATCAGTTATATATGCCTTGGTCAATAGTGAAAGATGGATGATTTATGATGAATGTTTATCAGAAGTCCATAATACTCTCTTACTCATTTTTTGAGTGTTAATTGCATAGTTCTGCTCTGTGAGTTGAAAGGCAAGATGCTGCAAGAATGATATAAAGTCAGCATGAGTAGAACCAACCTTGCCAGGGACTTGATTTTCTCTTGTCTTGGCCAAATGTCACATCTAAAAAGTCGTTGTGTGGACTTCTGGAAGAGAACATAGGCAAAACATTCTCTGACATCAACCTTACAAATGTTTTCTCAGGTCAGTCTCCCAAAGCAACAGAAATAAAGGCAAAAATAAACCAATGGAACCTAATCAAACCGACGAGCTTTTGCACAGCAAAGGAAACCAAAAAGAAAACAAAAAGATAACTTACAGAATGGGAGAAAATAGTTTCAAATGATGCAACTGACAAGGGCTTAATCTCTAAAATACACAAACAATTTATACAACACAACAGCAAAAAATCAACCACCCAATGGAAAAATGGGCAAAAGACCTGAAAAGACATTTCTCCAAGGAAAATATACAGATGGCCAACAAACACATGAAAAAATGCTCAACTTCCCTGGTAATTAGAGAAATGCAAATCAAAACTACCGTGAGATACCACCTCATACCAGTCAGAATGGCCATCATTAAGACGTCCACAAATAACAAGTGCTGGAGAGGGTGTGGAGAAAAGGGAACCCTCCTGCACTGTTGGTGGAAATGTAAGCTGGTACAATCACTATGAAGAACAGTATGGAGATACCTTAGAAATCTATACATAGAACTACCATATGACCCAGCAATCCCACTCTTGGGTGTACAGCCCAACAAAACTTTCCTTGAAAAAGACACGTGCACCCGCATTTCATTGCAACACTATTCACAATAGCTAAGACATGAGAACAACCCAAATGTCCATCGACAGATGATTGGATTCGGAAGATGTGGTATATATACACAATGGAATACTACTCAGCCATAAAAAGAACGACATAATGCCATTTGCAGCAACATGCATGGAACTAGAGACTCTCATACTGAGTGAAGTAAGTCAGAAAGAGAAAGACAAAAACCACATATCACTTATAACTGGAATCTAATATATGGCACAAATGAACCTTTCCACAGAAAAGAAAATGATGGATTTGGAGAATAGACTTGTGGTTGCCAAGGGGGAGGGGAAGGGATTAGGATGGATTGGAAGCTTGGGGTTAATAAATGCAGACTATTGCCTTGGGAATGGATTAGCAATGAGATCCAGCTGTGTAGCACTGGGAACTGTGTCTGGTCACTTATGATGGAGCATGATAATGTGAGAAAAAAGAATGTGTATATGTATGTGTAACTGGTCACCATGCTATACAGTAGAAAATTTACAGAACACTATATACCACCTATAATGGATAAAAAAATCATATAAGAAAATAAAAAAATAAAAAATAATAAATAAAAGACCCCCCCCCAAAAAAAAAGTCATTTTTCATAGGAGGTACAATGCTAGGGCAATGTGAGGCTGGGACCACTTTATTTCACTCTCATTGAGTTAAACTTTTTATCATTTTTGCTTTAAATTCTTAAAATATAAGCCATTATTACTTTGACATTATATAGCATATGAATTTTAAAAGATCTCATTTTTTGGTCTTCCAGAATTCAGGAAATGTTTAGAAACATTCTCATACCCTCCTTCTTATGGAGTTCAAATCAGGAGGTGACAGTTTGATTCCTGAACCTATAAGTGATGAACCTGCTACCCTGAGCACCTCATATAACCTCTCTGCAGCTCAGTTTTATCATCTGCAAATTGAGCATTCTTTGTCTAACATAATGCTTTTCTCTTATCGTCATGGTCACTTATAATTGCAGTCACATTGAGTTTGGAGGCTAACGGCTGCCTACTTCATGAGCTAGGACTGCTTCATAATTTGTAGTACCCAAGGCAAAATGAAAATGTGGGATCCCTTGTTCAAACATAGTAAGTATTTCAAGATATCAACAGTTGAGCGTTAGACCAACATGAGGCCCTTCTGATAAAAAAGCCCTGTGTGACAGCATGTCACACATACACCCTTCTTTTGGGCCCTGCTGTGAACTTTGGAAAGATCTCCTGGGACTGAGATTGAAGCTTAATGCTACTCTCTACCAACAAGCCCAGGCATAGTCTTAAACTCACTTCCTCTGGAAGGGAAGATCTGACCCATGGGTAGGAAGCATAGTGTAGGGTTCAAAGTCTTGTCTCTAGAATTTGGTTATCCTAAGTTCAAACAATGGCTCTGCCGCCTAGTACCTATATAATCTTGGGCAAATATGGAGTTCCCGTCGTGGTTCAGTGGGTTAACAAACCCAGCTAGCATCCATGAGGACACAGGTTAGATCCCTGGTCTCTCTCAGTGGGTTAAGGATCTGGCGTTGCCATGAGCTGTGGTGTAGGTCGCAGACACAGCTTGGGTCCTGCATTGCTATGGCTGTGGCAAAGGCTGGCGGCTACAGCTCCGATTCCACCCTTAGCCTGGGAATCTCCATATGCCATGGCTGTGGCTCTAAAGTAGACAAAAAGACAATAAATAAATAAATAAAATTGGGCAAATAACTCTGTAAGCCTAATTACCTTACATTTAGAACCAGCTTTATAGAGTTTTGAAAGTTATAAATGAGAAAATTCATGCACAGCACTAGGAATGTAGCAAGCTCTCTATAAATAATAGCTTTTATGATGGATTTTTAAATTATTTTTCAGGCCTGACATATTCCTTTTGTGTACTGTTTACAGTCCTTTACATTTTCCCTTTCAGACTATGGTTTCTGGGAAGGTTTCTTGGCTACATCATTAAACTGAACATGAAACAATTTCCAATCTGCTGTTTCTCTGTTTCTGATTTCTGCTCACTAATATGATGTTATCCTACACAGTTATTGTAATTTTCCCAAACTCTTGCTCTGCTGGTAATGGGAGGGTGATAAGATAAAAAGAATGTGATCGGCATCTTGACATAGTGATATTAACAAGACATTGTATTGATGGATACTTTGAATTACTACAGTTGGAGGCATCATAGAAATTATTGTGTACTTCTAATACTGCTTAGAGCACTAGGGTTCCTGCAGGCCCTCCCTAGAGAATCTTACAAAGCCACTTTTGTTGGGAAAAGTGACTACTGATATTTTTGCTGTCAGGTCTTTTAAATCTTTGGCCGCATTGACCAGAGGTAACAAACTATTTGAAAACTATTGGTAAAGGTATATACACTACCAATCAGAGAGTGTGCATAGCCCATCAGAAGGTGCCCTGGGAGTCACATCCAGTGAGGCCATACGTACATGGCAATACCATGGAAATGTCCAGTGAAATCATACCAGGTGAGTATTATCTACTGATTATAGTTCCTTTGTTTTCCACTCAGGGTTTTTATACTAGTTGTATTTACCAGAGGACAAAAAATTATTTGTGTAGGTTTGGCTTTTGAGGCGTAAAGTCCATCAGTCCAGTAATTGCCCTTCTGACATTTTAGCATTTGCTGTTACCTGTAAGAGTTATAGCCTATGTGGAAGTATTTTTAATATCATATAGGTCAAGAATTAAATGCAGTACAGATGATAGAAACACAGGAATCTGAGGTATTCAGGGACTAGTTGAAAAATATTTTGAACATACTGGGTGACTGAATACAAAAATTTTCACTGTATGATGATTATTGTAAATATAATGACTGTAAATGAACACATCTTAAAGGGAATTTTTTAAAATTTGGGGGCCGCACCTGTAGCACATGGAAGTTCCCAGGCTAGGGGTCTAATTGGAACTATAGCCGCCAGCCTACTCCACAGCCACAGCAACACCGGATCCGAGCCACGTCTGCGACCTACATCACACCTCATGGTGACGCCAGATCCTTAACCCACTGAGCGAGGCCAGGGATCAAACCCAAAACCTCATGTTTCCCACTCAGATTCATTTCCACTGTGCCATGACAGGAACTCCTACTTTTTTTTTTTTTGTCTTTAAAAGGGAAATTATTTTGAATAATATTGTTTTCCTGGTTACTCTTTTGCAAACACTCCCTCCCTCCCCCAAAAAATCTTTGCTCTTTTGACAAGTTATACAGTTGGCAAATATTCCCGGTTCCATAAGACTTAGTTTAAACTGTAAAATGAATAGAGATCAAAACTTTCTTTGTTGGTTCTTGGAGTTCACTGGTGGTACAATGGATTAAGGATCTAGCATTGTCGCTGCTATTGCATGGGTTTGATCCCTGGCAAGGAACTTCCTCATGCCATGGGCATGGCCCATAAAAAGCTTTATTAATATATTCTTTAAGAAATAAAATGATGGATCCTGTAGAATCAGATTGTGTTTTAAAAGGCACCTTGAGAGAAAAACATGTCCTCAATTAAATGGGCAGTAGATTGCTCTTTTCCCACTTACTCATTCCAACAAAGACTGACTCATGCTTCTTTAGACAAAGTTTAAAAAATTCCCATTTTGGACACCAGTTGAAATTTAATATAAAGTTTAAGTGGAAGAAAACATGGGGAATTAATAAATGGGACTAGTGCTCTTTGCACCTGTGTAAACATGCACTGCCTTCCAAAGGTCAGCATCATGGTCCTTCCAATTAAGGGCTTTTCCATTATATTGCCTCTCCCTGTATTTATAGGAAAAAAAAAATCCAGATTTAGGACAGAGTCCTTATGAGGGGTGTGTGTGTGTGTGTGTGTGTGTGTGTGTGTGTATGTGTGTGTGTGTGTGCAAAAAGACTGGGAGAAGGAAGATTTGTTGGGTGATGGTGGGAATAGCCAGAGGGGAGGGAGAAATCTATTTAGGAAAGAAGTTAACATGATGGGTTTTAGAATGTGTCTCTCAAGATTTGCTCCCCAGAACCACAGCATCACATCACTTTCTTAGAAATGCAAATTTTTGGGTGGGACCCCAGATCTTCTAGATCAGAAACATTGGAATAGGTCCAGCAAACTGTTTTGTTTGGTGTTTGTTCAGACTCTCCAGGGGTTTTGATGTGATTGAATTTTAGACCCACTGGTTTAAATGACAGTGAAGATCTGCTTGCTGATTAAAGAGGCTACTACACGAAGAATTCCAGCTAATGACAACCTTGTTCCTTTGTTTCTGAGATGCTATGATCCTCGGGGCATAGCTGCATAAGGTATCATTCCTGGTTCATGTATAGTTGAGAACTTCTGACTATATTCTACTAAGATGTAACTTTTTTACATCAAGGGTTATTTGCCTCAAAAGAATCCTGGGTATAAATTGTTCCTTTCTGCTATTTTCTCCACAACAAATTACAGAATTTAGGTAGGTTTCTGTCTAAACTGGTTTTCCATTTAAAATTTACTTTATCTTTTTGAAATAGACTTTTTATTTAAATATTTTTTTCTCATTTTAATTTGATTTGCTTATTTTTTCAGAAGAATGTGAACTTAGTTTTCCTATTTCCACATTTTGGCTACCTACAGTGTACTAAGGACTTTAGTCTTGGACATAATATTTGAAAAAATTTACCACAGAATTTTGAGGGTCTGCCAGGAAACTTGAAGTTCAGTGCAAACTGCATAGTGCATAATTCTACTTTTTCACCCAGTCTTTTCATGTAGTTTCACCTATTGGAGAAAATTTTGCTATTGCACCATTTGATCTTTTTATGCGATAATTTTTGCATTTTTTATCCACTGTGTTTGGAAAACATGACCCTCTCCTCCCTTGCTTTCCCTTTCTTTTTCTTTTCTTTTCCTTCCTCCCCTTTCCTCTCTTTCTCTCCCCTCTTCTCTCTAATTTTATACATATTTTTTCCTCTTTTTTTTTTCCTTAGGGCCACACCCATGGCATATGAAAGTTCTCAGGCTAGGGGTCAAATCAGAGCTACAGCTGCCGGCCCACACCACAGCCACACCAGATCTGAGCTGTGTCTGTGACAGCTCACGGCAATGCCAGATTCTAAACCCACCGAGAGAGACCAGGGATCGAACCCGTGTCCTCATGGATTCTAGTTGGGTTCATTACTGCTGCATCACCACAAGAACTCCCTATTATTTCTCTTTTATACAAGAAAAGGTTTTTGATTTCTTTAAAAAAAAACTTTTTGAAATAAAATGTCAATAACTTGAAAGACATGTAATGCAAAAAAAGACAAGCCACAGGTGACGGAGGTATGGTTAGCAGATGAAGGAGAATAATAAATAAGGTTTAGCCTGATTGGAAATTGGAACTGGAAAGTAGGATAGTCTTTCAGAATGTACTGTTGGGAACCTTGAGTCAGAGAAGAGGTATGTGGAAGATGAGATATGGTCGGCTATATGGGCAGGCTGAAATGTGCATGAGTAATTATGGCTGGTCAGTCACTCACTAGCTATTTGACCTTGTTAAGTTACTTATGTCCCATTGTTGAGATTTCATTTTTGTACCCAAAGAAGTCAATTTAATATACCTATTTTTCAGTGTTGTCATAGCATTCAGAGAAAACATACTTGTAAAGAAGGCTGAGGTTTAGCAATGTCCTATCTACAGTTAGTACATATGGATGCTTTCAGCTGTAATTCATCTGTTTCCTTAGTGTCATGGTAGTTCCATCACATTAAAACACCACAATTTTTTATCCATTCATATGGCAAAGTATATTTTGATTGATTCTAGTTTTTTGTATATATTGTCATAAATATTCTTATATGTCTCTTCTGATGCACACACGCAAGATTTTACTACAACACATAACTGGGATTTGAATTGCTGGGTATTCAGCTGTAACGATCTTTGCTAGACAGTACCAGATCAGTTTCTAAATTGACACTTTAACTAAGAGTGTATAAAAGTTCTCTTTGCTCCTCATCTTTGCCAATAATTAGTGTTGCCAGATTTTAAAACTTTTGCAAATTTGATGATTGGGAGTTGTAACTCATGTGGTCTCATTTAGCATTTCCTTGATTACTAGTAAATTGAGCATATTTTATATATTTAGGGATCATTTGTGTTTATGTGAGAAGTGCCTGTTCTCTTTTCGAATTTTTCAATAATGTTTTTATTTTGCTTATTGATTTGTAGGAGTCTTTGATATATTTTGGAATCTGATCCTTTTTTCTTTTTTAGTCATATGTAATGAAAATATCTTGTCCCAGTTTTTGACTTGTGTTTTTACTTTTTGTAAACAATATCCTTTGTGGAGTTCCTCTTGTGGTACCACAGAAATGAAAAATGCAGTCAGTAACCATGAGGTTTAGGGTTCAATCCCTGGCCTCGCTCAGTGGATTAAGGATCTGGCATTGTCATGAGCTCTGGCTCAGATCCCGCGTTGCTGTGGCTGTGGCCTCTGCCGGTGGCTACAGCTCCGATTCAACCCCTCTCCTGGGAACCTCCATATCCCTCGGGTGTGGCCCTAAAAAATAAAAACAAAAAATAAAAAAACAGAACAATATCCTTTGATGTATATGATTTCTCCTTTTTTTTTTTTTTTTTTTTGTCTTTTTGCCATTTCTTGGGCCACTCCCACAGCATATGGAGGTTCCCAGGCTAGGGGTCTAATCGGAGCTGTAGCTGCCAGTCTATGCCAGAGCCACAGCAACGCAGGATCCGAGCCACATCTGCAACTTACACCACAGCTCACAAGGCAACGCCGGATCGTTAACCCGCTGAACAAGGCCAGGGATCGAACCCACAACCTCATGGTTCCTAGTCGGATTTGTTAACCATTGCGCCACAACGGGAACTCCAATTTTTTTTTTTTTTTTTTTTTTTTTTTTTTCCGGCTGCACTGGAGGCGTATGGATGTTCCCAGGCCAGGGATTGAATCTGAGCCACAGCTGTGACCTACGCTGCAGCTGTGGAAACAGCAGATCCTTTAACCCACGGTGCCGGACCAGGGATTGAACCCACACCTCTGCAGCTACCCAAGCCACTGCAGTCAGATTCTTAACCCACTGTGCCACCGCAGGAATTCCTCATTCTTTTTTTTTATGTTTTGCATTTTGTTTGTCCTTTGCTTAAGAAATTCTGTTTCTAGAAAGCATAAAGATTATTCTGTTGACTCTATTTTTAAGTTTTAAATTTTTCTTTTCAGTCTTTAAATCTCTTAGAATAGATTTTTGTATAATCAATGTTATTTTTTTCAGCATAGACAACCAATTGTGCTATAACTCTTTGTTGAATAATCCATTTCCACACTGCTCTGCCTGGCTACCTCTGTTATATATTAAGTTTCATTTGAGGGTGGATCTATTTCTGGGGGTATTGTGTTTCCTTAGTCTATTTCTGTTCCAAATCCACATTGTCTTACTTAGCGCATATTTATAATAAATACTAATGCACACATCACTTCTATCATGTTCCTCTTCTGGATTGTCTTATATAGCAGCTCTTTTCTTTTCTACATAAATTTTCAACTGGCCTGAGTTTCAAACATATGTTATTTTTCTTGAATTAAATGTGCAAAAGGATTTGGGGAGAAATTCCAGTTTCGTGATTTTTAGTCTTCTAATTACCAACAGGGAATGTCTATTTATTGAAGTTTAAAATTACTATTATTTTTGTTATCCTTTGGATTTTCACTATTTCTTTTTTATAGGATCACTAATGCATTTCTAATTTTATTTGTTGGTATTAATCCAGGATCTGATGTTTTTCAATGGAGCACTAATACTTTAGGATATCTAGTCCAGCATCCTACCATAAGTAGAGGACCTATAAAGAGTATTTATATGAAACTTTCTGCTTTAAACATGTGGATTACTTTGAGTTTTGTTTCTATGCCAAGCTGCTTATATATTCTTACAAGAAATATGGTATGTAAATATTATGTATTTACTCTTTACTCTGTAGGTGGAATAATGTTAACCAGAGAAAAAGCCCCTTTTTCTTCAGAGGAATTTCACAAAGTAGATCTGAAGGAAATTTGACATGGAAGCCCAAAAATCCTCAAAGAATTGCAGTATTACAGGTACAGGTACAAGAATTTATAACAATTGTAATTTTTTCTTCTATCATCAATAACTACTGGAGGACTTCCTCTGAAAATTGCTACTGAAGATTAAAATAATTATAAAATCCCATCTTTATCATAGAAATATTTACACTATCATTAAAAAGATGAGCAAAATAAAATAATCAACCAAAAGATTATAATAAATATTATGACACAAAAACTCATTATTAAATGAGTCCTATATTCAGTAAATATAATGAATTTTGGGATTGAAGAGATCTCAGTAGGTTGAATGGGCTAATACATCCTAATGGAATATAAAATAATTGATTGGCAGATAAAAAGTAAGTTTTAAGAGAGTTAAATGGAGCTAGGTTTGAAGAAAAGTATAAAGATAAAAGCAATGCAACTTTTATTTTTCAAAATACATCTAATTTTTTAATATATCACACTTAAAACTCATTTAATCAGTATAGTTCTCTATATACTAAGAAAAAAAACTTAAAGCTTACTTGAATTCATTTTTGTTTAGCTTTCATTTTCTCTAAAGCAGCAAAACCTCCATAGTGTCCATGGAATCTTATTAATATTTATTGCAAAGTGACCAAGTATAAATTGCTGTAAACATAAAAAATTCAATATTTTTTCAATATATATAAATTCATTATAGTTCATACAGAAATATTTTAGTATGTTGCTGATTCTTAAAATACTTTCCAAAGAATGGTATGTTTCCTTCATAGTGGTAATAATCTTGTTTTTTTGGCATTTTAAACTTGAAAAAGCTCAATGAATTCCTTCAAGTAGTAAATCTAAAGGTGGTCTATTTTTCCAGTGTTTATGTTCATGAAACATTCATTTTTCATAAAAAATTCAGTGTTATTAAAATTTACCAATATGAAGTTACTGGAAAATAAGAAATGCTTGATTATCTAGTTGGGCATATTATTTTTTTAATTATTTTAGTTCTTCACAGATATATTTTATATTTTTCACACATTGAATATTATCAGAAAAAAATATCAAACGCACAATCTAAAGGTAATGAGCCCCGCTAGTCAATGTTTAGAAATATCTGGATAATTGACTGAATTATTCTGTTTGTTTACAGGTATTTTTTTCATGAAAAGGAAATATAAGTCAATTAAGGCATAAGTGTATGTAATCTGGATCATTTTTAAGAAGATATATTCAATAATTATTATCTAAATTGCTAAAAATTTATTTGGTTATAAGTCATAATATCTTACTATAAAGTAACATTACCGATGGTCAGAATAAACTGGTAGAACTATTACTCTTTACTCATAACATGAAAATTATACCAAATTTAATATTAATTTTATAGTATTTATTAGACTGGAAATCAAAAAGCAAACAAAGACTCTTGAATTCTTAATCTATAATACAAATTAATCTTTGTTGTCTCTCAGAATGCCACTTCAAGTTGTTTTGCTTTGTTTTTGTTTAAATAACAAGAATTTCCAGACCCAAGTTTGCCTCTCGATTGGCCAGATGATTTCACACTTCGTGGCAATAAAGCTGCTAATGCTACAAATCCATTCTGGAATGAACTGTCTGTTTCTAACCCATTTTTGGATGACATAACTCAGCTAAGAAATAATCAGAAGAGAAATAATATTTCCATCTTGAAGGAAGATCCTTTACTTTTTTTCAGAGAAATAGAAACTGGAAATTCTTTTGATTCCTCTGGTGATGAACTTAATGTGCATCAGTTGCTGAGACAGTCTTCCTCAAGGAAATGTGGAAGATCTAAAAGTGTTTCAGAACTTTTGGACATTTTAGATGACACAGCACGTGCCCATCAAAATGGACAAAATTCTGACCAGATCCTAGAACAAGACTTAGAATGGCTTCAAAATGATCGAGAGGCTTATAAAATGGCTTGGTTAAGTCAACGCCAGCTGGCCCGCTCCTGTCTGGATTTAAAGACAATTAATCAGAGTCCTGGGTGGGCCCAAACACAAGTTGCAGAGACCACAATAGTTTGCAAATTAAACCATCAAGGGGGGTCAGTACAGTTACCTGAATCAGATATCACTGTTCATGTTCCCCAAGGTCATGTAGCTATAGGAGAATTCCAAGAGTTATCTCTAAGGGCTTTTCTAGATCCCCCACAAGTACTGAACCATGATCTTTCATGCACTGTAAGCCCACTGTTGGAAATCATGCTAGGTAACCTTAACACAATGGAAGCTATTTTGCTAGAGATAAAAATCGGGGCTGAAGTAAAAAAGGATCCTTTCAGCCAAGTCATGACAGAAATAGTGTGTTTACACAGCCTAGATAAAGAAGGCCCTTTCAAGGTATTGAACAACTGCTACATTTACAAAGACACCATCCAAGTCAAGCTAGTAGACTTGAGCCAGGTGATGTATCTAGTGATTGCTGCACAAACTAAAGGTATTCAGTCACCTGCTATGACCATTTGGGATTATATCCACAAAACCACCTCAATTGGAATTTATGGCCCCAAATATATCCACCCCAGTTTCACTGCTGTTTTTACAGTTTGTGGACACAGTTATATGCCAGGAAAGCTTACAATTTCTGATATTAAGAAGGGTGGGAAAAATATGTCTCCAGTTGTATTTCAGCTCTGGGGGAAACATTCCTTCTTACTTGAAAAGCCACAAGATTTAAATATTTCTGTCTTTTCATGTGATCCTGATTTTGAAGTGAAGGTAGAAGGAAAAAGGAAAGAAATTAAACAAAAGCAGTTGCGATCAGGTCAAGTAGTTCATCAGCAATTTTCATTCTCTTTAGTTGACTCCAGAGAAATGCACTTGTTTGTTTTCCGTGTTCAGGTGGAGCCTCCCAATGGTAGACCAGTTACACAGTTCTTTATTACTACTCCTGATCCAGCCCCAAACCTAAAAAGGCTCTCAGATCTGCCAAGTGATTGGCAGAAGGAAAAAGAAATAAAGTCTACTCCTTTACTACCAACAGTGCATGTTAAATATCCCACATTTCAAGACAAAAAATTGAACTTTACAAACTATGGGATAACCCTGAAGACAGTGCTAAGACAAAGCAAGATTGACTACTTACTTGAATATTTCAAAGGGGACAGAGTAGCTCTTCTTGGAGAAGGTAAAGTAAAAGCCATTGGACAGTCCAAAGTGAAAGAATGGTATGTGGGAGTCCTGAGAGGTAAGATTGGACTTGTGCATTGTAAAAATATCAAGGTGATTGCAAAGGAACAAGTAATGTCTACATCGGATACTGTCTTCACAACCTGGAATCTTCTTGAACAAATTGCTCTGCCTTTTAAAAAACTGACTTATATCTACTCAGTTGTATTGACCTTGGTGTCAGAAAAAGTTAATGATTGGAAAGTTTTAGCTGATGTCCTGGGTTACTCACATCTGGTGCTGGAAGATTTTGATCGAATACAAGCAGACAAAGAATCAGAAAAAGTTTCTTATGTTGTGAAGAAGTTAAAGGAAGATTGTCATACAGATAGAAATACCAGGAAGTTTCTTTATGAACTTGTTGTGGTGAGTATTGCTTGATCACATTGATTTATTTACCGTAAAGAACTTTATTAACTTGGCAAGATTTATAAGTAAACATAAGAGAGTAGTTTAAGAAGTCTCAGCAGTCCCATATAAATTGAAGTCACTTTACAGCAGTTATAGAGCTTTGCCTACCAGATCATGTAATTGGTTTCTAAGGTTTGACATTCAATTGTGATTTCCCCAGAACCTAGGCCCCCAAGGATCATCCTTTAATGGAAAATTAAAGATTCAGTTTGTGCTAGAACATAACAGTTAAGAGATCCCTTGTTTTACCCTCTCAAATATTTAGATAGCTCTTCAAATATCAGAGAAACTCCAGTAACATGAAAGTAGATGAGAACAAACTGAAACAAAACTAGTTAACTTGAGCATTGCTATAGGTTCACTTTTTAGTTTTTTTTTTTTTTTTAGACATATCACCAATGTCCTTAACTTTAACAATTTAAGATTCTTCTGTTTGCAATGCATTGCACTTCAGAAATGATATCGCTAATTGTCTTCTTAATCTTCAGGATCTCTTTTTTTTCAACATAGCATTCATCCCCATTTTAGGCTCAGTAGAGAGTTATAAAAAAGATGAAGCACTCTTTTGCCTTAAATGTGGACATTCAGTATTTTGTAAAAGTTAAAAAAAAATCAAGAGGACATTTCTAAAAATGGCTAAAATGTGAATGTATAAATAATAACAGTGATAGCTATCAGTCTTCTATGGTCTCCATGTGTTTGACACTGTGCTGAACTCTGTACACACTATCTCATTAGCCATTTAAACAACTCTATGGTATAAGTATATTTAGTATTTTCATCTTACAAATAGAGGGAACTGAGTTTTGGGAGGTTGGGCAATTTGTTCAAGGTCTGACAGTCGGTTAGCACCAGATATGGATTTGAAAGCTTTTTGGTTCCAAAGCCATGCTTAAAACCACTATGGTCTCCCAAAACAAAGTTATGAACATGTCTGCGTGTGTATAAAAATATTCGTTTAAGTATGTGTGCTGATGTGTGTACTAAATATTATAACTGTGTAAAACTGGTGCCCTGTAAGAGATGAGTGGTTCATATAGATGAGGCAGGCTCATGGACAGGAGCAAAGTTTTAATCATAGTGCAGAAGGAGGAAAGAAATTTTGGGAGAGGAATTTATTCTGTGGCATTAACAATAATTCATATAATAAAGAACTATATATATAAAACAATTCCTCTCCAATTATTTTTAGGATTCTACAGTGACCCTGGGAGGGGTTGAATTTTTAAAGCCCAATATCTGATAAGTGGGTAGTTTTATGATGGTGTGCTGCAATCTAACAATCTGAGCCATTTATAGTTATTGGCTGACCTACCTGGTTGAAGCTGCACATGCATTTTGCAATAGCTCATTATCTTTCATAGCTCATGCTCAGCATGGACTCATGTAAATTTGAATTGAAAATTGTTTTGGTTCCCTTAGTGGCAAAAAAGGGTTATATTGGCCAAATGATCTGAGAGTTTAAGCCTGGCTACACCGGCACCATATTGGTGTGTGATAATTGTTTTCTTTTCTTTTCTTTTTTGTCTTTTTGTCATTTCTTGGGCCGCTCCCGCGGCATATGGAGGTTCCCAGGCTAGGGGTCAAATCGGAGCTGTAGCCACCAGCCTACACCATAGCCACAGCAATGCATGGATCCAAGCCGTGTCTGCAACCTACACCACAGCTCACAGCAACGCCAGATCCCTAACCCACTGAGCAAAGCCAGGGATTGAACCTGCAACCTCATGGTTCCTAGGTGGATTCATTAACCACTGAGCCACAACGGGAACTCGCGGTGCATGATAATTATTTGAGTAGCTTTGGTAATGAACCAGCCTGTGCTGGTGGAGAGCTCATTCGAGGAAGTAGTTCCTCAGTGCAGGCTTCAGGATTTCTTCAGGATTTCTTAATGGAAGGTGCTGAGGTCTGGCTATCTGACCAGAGGTCGATAAAGCATACTGTATAGTGACTACCTCTTGATTTATTTTTAAAGTGTACATTTTTCTTGGATTGTGTACTATTTTGGGGTGGCTGGAAAGGAGTTTATAAAGATTATGGGTTCCAAACCCCTTAGTCATCTCTAGACATTAAGACTGGCTGTCCTTGTATAACTCGAAACTTGATGCTTTAAGTATTTCATCATCTGATTCAACTTTCGTAATGATTATAGGCATTTGGATGGGGTGGTATTACCATTGTATCCATTTTAAAAGTCATTAAGCAGAGATATTTTGTGATTTATTTAAAGTCCTGGAGTTCCCACTGTGTCACAACAGAAACAAATCCGACTAGGAACCATGAGGTTGTGGGTTGGATCCCTCGCCAAGCTCACTGGGTTAAGGATCTGGCGTTGCTGTGGCTCTGGTGTAGGCCGGCAGCTACAGCTCTGATTCGACCCCTGGCCTGGGAACCTCCATACGCTGTGGGTGCGGCCCTAAAAAAAAAGCAAATAAATAAATAACTAAATAAATCCTGTTATTTGTAGAGTTGAAGTTTAAACTCAAGATTTTTTAACTCTTAAGTGCAGGTTTTTTTTTTTTTTTTTTTCCTTTAAAACAAGGAACTAGAATAAGCTATACCCACTCCACAGTTTACTAAAAGCACCTTCACAGGTGTGCTGGCTCAGCAGTGCTTCTCCCTGAGGTCATAACTCTACACCCTAAATTTATGGATACTTATAGTCTATGTATAGAGTCCATGAGTAATTCTTCCAATGCTTCCATGAGAATGAACACTCTGTGGACTTTAATAGTTGCCTCACTTGGTCATTCATTTTTACTCAATGTTTCATAATGACAAATAAAACTTTTAAGTGCCATTAAATGATGAAGGGCTACCAAACCTGTTTATTTGAACAGAGAACAGCTATAGATCAATCTAATCTCATACTTTAAAAATATACTCAAGGCAAAAGAGAAACTCATAGTTTGTTGAAACATGCATAGCGACTGACAAAGCTCAGATGCTTAATTAAAGAAGAAAGAATCTGAAGGCTTTTTTATTTTGCATTGTTGAAACCTAAGTGTTTTGTTTTATGGCTGCACCTGTGGCACAGGGTAGTTCCCAGGCCAGGGATTCCCAAATCAGCTGCAGCAACACCAAATCCTTTAACCTACTGTGCCTGGCCAGAGACTGAACCTGTGCCTCTGCAGCAACCTAAGCTGCTGCAGTTGGATTCTTAACCTGTGCACCACAGTGGGAACTCTGAAACTAAATGTTTAATATAGATTATAATACCTTGTTTGAGTTAAATTTGGTGATGAAGGGAGAGAGTTAATTTTTTTTAAGTCATAAATATCAATAGCTTTGTTCAAGGTTGTCAGAGGGTCTCATTTTCATATAATACTCATGATTCTGGGAAGTTTTAGATCACATTTTGATAACAAAATATTAGAATAACATTTACCAGCACCTGTGTACTCATTCTATAAAAATCCCATATCCAGTCATCTGGTAAGGAAAGTAATTATTGTTTGTAGAGTGAGTAATCCTCCCTGTGTTGATACATTATTAACTACTAGGACCTCAGGGTATATTTGGAAGTGGCTAGTTCAACTTTCTCCTAGTGTAATTAAGGATATTAAGAAACATCTTAGTTAAGTGGTTTACCCAGGGCGCTGTAATTAGCTACTTAGTTAGTCCTAAAAGTCCCATAATTCTGATCTAGTAGTGTCTTGGGTACTTTACATGTTGGATTTGCTTAAAAGTAAGTTAACTCTGTAAATATTAGAAAATTCAAATATATGTGCAGTTAAAAAAATAGGCCAGTTCTGGAATATGCAACAACAAATTTAATTTATAGAAAAAAGCTCAAATTAATTGCTTTTAATTATGACATGCAGTTGTTATTGCAGGCTCTGCTGAAGATTGATTGCCAGGGGTTAGTAGCACATCTCATCCAAGAGGCTGTTATTCTGACTTCAGCTGTCAAGCTTGGAAAAGGCTGGAGGGAACTAGCTGAAAAGTTAGTAAGACTCACAAAGCGACAGATAGAGGCATATGAAACTCCTCACCAAGGAAAAGCGGGAGATGTTACCACAGAGGTAAGATTTCTGTTTGTCTAAATAGTGAAAAAATGCAGATGGAGTACATCAAGTGCAGTCAAATGTGCACCACATATGTGCATTGATTGAGGGAGTATCCTAGAGGATCCACTAACTGCAGTCACTGCACCTGTAACTCTTGATTATATTCAAAACATATACACATCACCCTTTAAAGGTATTTATTACTTTAAAATATATTTCTGTTTCTCCTAGTGAATTGCATATTAACATGGTCTTTGATCAAATAAGTTGACCGAATTAAATAAGCAGTTGGCAATGCAGGGCTCTAAGAACTTGAAGCAGAGAATAGATAAACTGAAAAGAGGAGTTGGGAACAGGAACATGATAATAAGTATTGTTCAGGCTCAGGTATAGACTTAATCATTTGTGATATATAATGTTTTGTGACAAAAAGCGTTGAGAGAGTAAATGGTGTGGGATCACTGGTAATGAGAACTGCAGATATGTATGAGCATTATCTCCTCCACAATTTTGCCTACAGTAAGAACTATAGACATCAAATACAGAATGACAGCGTGTAGAACAGAGTAAATATTTAATATGAAAATATTGTTTTTATTAATATTAAAACAAGTATATACTTTTAGGTTAAGTTAGGTAAGTATTTTTTCTACCATAAAGAAATGTATGTGTGATTGGGTCATCTTGCTGTATAGTAGAAAAGTGACAGAACACTCTAAACCAGCTATAATGGAAAAAAAAAATCATTATAAAATAAATAAAGGAAATGTGGGTCAGTTTTTATTGACTTAAAAATATTCCAGTGATGAGCACACATAAAGTGTTCTTTCTGTATCTTTCTTTCACAGGAATGTAAATATTTTGAAGATATTTCAGTTAAGGAAAGACTGTCTGTTTAGTTAGATGATGACTTGATAGAAGGCAAAAGTTGTATTCTGTATTTCATTTTTGGACATAGACCTGGGAATTAATTTCTTGAGAAAAAATTCTTATTTTGAAATAAGTATTACAGTTGGGTATGCAGGATAAGACAACCTTTTCACAAAGAGTAAAGAGGCAATTCAAATCATTTATATTCTAGCAGCTACAGTAGAAGTCTTAGCAGGCCAGCTTCTGGGTTCCTGGAACCTGGCTCTCTAAACAAGACTTGCTGCTAGCCACGAGCAGCCAGAGGCTGAGGCCATATTTCCTCTGCATAAGCTACATTTATCTCTGTTCCCTAAGAAGAGCATTGCAGATCAGCTTTTATCGAATGAGATAAAGATGAGAAAACTGTAAGCAATAAAACAGGAAAAATATTATGTGTGATATCTTGCTCTAACATTTCAGTTAACTGATGAAAAAGAGATACCACTACACATCTATTAGAGTGGCCAAAACTGAGACCACTGACCATACCAAATGCTGATGAGAATATGGAATAACAGGAACCTTCTTTCATTGCTGATAGGAATATACAGTTGCTTTGGAGCTTCTTGGCTTTTTCTTGCAGAAGAAACCTACTCTTGGTATATGATCCATTAGTCATGCTTCTTGGTATTTATGCAAATGAATTGAAGACCTTTGTCCACACAGAAACCCGAACACGAAAGTTTATAGCAACTTTACTCATAATTGCCAAAACTTGGAGGCACCCAAAATATCTTTCAGTAGGTGAATGGATAAACTGTGGTACAATGTAAGATTATGCAACAATGGAATATTATTTAGTACTAAAAACCAAAAGAGCTACCAAGCCATAAAAAGACATGGAGGAACCTTAAATGCACAGTATTAAGCAAAAGAACCCATTCTGAAAAGGCTATATAATGCATGATTCCAAATATATTTGACATTCTAGAAAAGTCAAAACTATGACAACAGTAAAACTATCAGTGGTTGCCAGGGTTAGGAGGAAGGGATAAATAGGCAGAGCATAGAGGATTTTTAGGGCAATGAAAATACTCAATGTGATACCATACCCATGGAATGTACAAGACTGGGAGTGATTGGAGTTCCCAATGTGGCGCAGTGGTTAACAAATCTGACTAGGAACCATGAGGTTGCAGGTTAGGTCCCTGGCCTTGCTCAGTGGGTTAAGGACCAGGCATTGCTGTGAGCTGTGGTGTAGGTTGCAGACACGGCTCAGATCCTGCGTTGCTGTGGCTCTGGCATAGGCTGGCAGCTACAGCTCTGATTCGACCCCTAGCCTGGGAACCTCCTTGTGCCGCGGGAGCGGCCCAAGAAATGGCCAAAAGATAAAAAGAAAAAAAAAAAAAAAAAAGACTGGGAGTGAACCGTAAAGTAAACTATAGACTTTGAATGATTGTGATACATCAGTGTAGATTCATTTGTACCATATATATCACTGTGGTGAATGACATTGATAATAAGGAAGGCTACTTTGAGGGCAGGGGATAAATGGGAAATCTACCTCCTTCCTATCAATTTTGCTATGAAACAAAAATTGCTCTCCCTACAGAATCTTTTTTTTTTTTTAAATGTTGTCTAATTGAAAGCAGGACTTGTTTTCTTAATAAGCTCTGTTTTTTAAAAGGTTTTATTGATGGTTGTTTATCAAAGAGTTATTTATCAAAGAGTTTTGTTAAGTATCTAGCTTCTCTCTAACTGTGGTTGTTTACAGTTTATCCTCCCTCGAATCTTCACAGAGGCCAACAAATAGCCTACTTTTCCATTATTTACTTTTGCACAGGCCAAATCACAGAGATGACTATGTCTGTGCCTGAGGCTAATAAATACTCAGAAACAGAAAGGAAATCCCCTGTGTATCTTTTTAAGGCCTATTGTTCAATTTATTGTGATTAACACTAGCAATCATCACTTTGATGCATGTTATTACTATGAAATGTTTAGAAAATAATTCATGGTGTATTGACCTGAAGCTATTCCAAATAATCTATGAGACTATTACCTTTAAGGCCATGTAAGTTAAGTGTATGCTACTTTCCATCCTCTGAAAAAAAAAAAAAAAAAACTCTACAATATTTTTCTCTCAGGAAGGAGGTGATTCTTAAGTAGGATCAATTTACAAGATAAGCATTTGATTTCAAAGCATATACTTCTGTTAGTTCTGAGTAGTTGTGCAGAGGAGGGAGGAATTGGAATAGGGGGAGGGAGAGAACAAGTTCTTGTGGTTCCCATGCTGCTTTTATTTCTTTTATCTCACATCCTTAGTGGGCACATGTTTTGAAAATTTCCACCGATGTGTGCCAATGCCTCCAATCAGTTCTGTCACTATTCTTCCTTTTCAGCTTCTCCCTTTACCCTTTGTTCTATTTTTATTTTATCTAACAGTTATCTGACCCTTACTCTGTGCCAGGCAATGTTCCAGCAACATTTCAAAAATTAACTTATTTAATGCTTTTAACAAAAACTTGAGGGCAGTTACTAATGTTATCTAAGCTATAGGGGGGCTGGGTAATTTGCTTAAACATGTGTAGCTAGAAAGTCACAGGACCAGGTTTGGGGCACAGGCCTTTGACTCTGGAGTCCTTATACTTTAACCATTATATTCTGTTCACTCACTCCAAATCCAATATAGTGGCTGAGTGGCAGAGCTGTCAGTTATGGTAGGACTGAGAGTTTAACCAATTCATTTCACTTTTTATTTTTTCAAGCCATGTTATGATACTATCAAAATTTGCATCAACAGCTTCATCAAGCTTCAGACAATTAAAGAATGGAGATTATTAATATTACATCTGTCAGATTTTTCTTGAGTGCTTTTGGCCACTTCTCATTCATTCATTTTTTTTTTCTTTTTGGCTGGATCTGTGGCATGTGTGAGTTTGTGGATCAGGAATCAAACCTGAGCCACAATAGTGGCCCAAGCCACAGCAAAGACAACGCTAGATCCTTAACCCGCTATGCCACCACAGAATTCCTCAATCTTTTTTATAAGAAGAAAAAAAGCCTCTCTCTAGAGACTTCTGAGAATGACACTTTTACTATTTTTAAATTTATTTTTATTGATATACTGTGGATTTACAACGTTCTGTTAATTTCTACTGTGCAGCAAAATGATTCAGTTATACATGTGTATGTATTATTTTTTTACATTCTTTTCCATTTTGGTTTATCCCAGGATACTGAATATAGTTCCCTATGCTATATGGTAGGACCTTGTTGTTCATCCAGTAGTAAATGTAATAATTTGCATTTACTAGCCCCAAACTCCTAATCCATTCCTCCCCACCACCCCTGCCCCTTGACAACCACAAATCCGTTCTCTATTTGAGTCTGTTTCTGTTTCATAGATAGGTTCATTTGTATGATATTTTAGATTCTACATATAAGTGTATCATGTGGTATTTGGTCTTTCTCTTTCTGACCTCAATTAGTATGATAATTTCTAGTTACACTCATGTTGCTGCAAATGGCGTTATGTCATTCTTTTTTATGGCTATGTAGTATTCTGTGATATATATATGTATATACACATGTATGTATATATTAATTCTTTATCCATTCATTTTGGAGAATGACACTTTTAAATTAACTATCTCCATAAGCTAAAATTTAAGAAAATTTACTCAATTTTTTGAATGACATTTCAATTCCTACATAAAAGCAAAACTATAAAACTTAGAATATGATTATTAGCAAAACATGTTTTTCAGAGTATTTCTTTTAGAAAAAAAGATGCTTATGGTATACAAAGATATTTATTGCCAATGTTTTCCTATGAAAGTTAGTAAAAATTCATTGGAGTTTTTCTGAACTTTATTTTAAAAATAAATATCAATAAAATATTAGAAAAAGTAGCCCATTTTTAAAAACCATTGGATTTTACAAGCAGAAATTATGGTAATTTCAGGGCTAAGAGATTTGCAAACCTAAACTCGGTACTCTTCACTTAGCCTTCTGGAGATTGCTACCGTATATGATAGTAATTTACCTAGAATCTCTCTCACATTGGTCCCCTTGCGGTAAAGATGACACTTTTTCCATCTTATTCAATATGGACACTTATTTACCGTGCACACTAAAAGTTCACTTCACCTTTTAAGTTACCTATGCTCACTGGGCTCCACCTCAGCAATAGGCACCAATAAACTTGTTGAGGCTAATTTCTTATCTGACCTATCAGAACAGACCACCATCCCTATGAAGTCACCATTCCTAATTGTAATATTTTTTTCATCTTAGAAACTACTCACCTATAGAGAGCTATAACTAGCAAGATATATTTGTATCTTCTTACTGACTACACTGAATCAATAAGGATCTAATTCTCTACTTTATCTTCTAGTTATAATCTTTTCCCTCCTCCTTCTCTGACTGGCAGCAGTAGTGTTCAGAGCACTTTATTCTTAGCTTAGATAAAAAATGGAAAAGTAGGAGTTCCCTTCATGGCTCCATGGTTAACAAATCCAACTAGGAACCATGAGGTTGAGGGTTCAATCCCTGACCTTGATCAGTGGATTGGGGATCCAGAATTGCCATGAGCTGTGGTGTAGGTCACAGACACGGCTCAGATCCTGCGTTGCTGTTATTGTGGCTCATGGTTACTGGTCGGGTTCGTTAACCACTGAGCCACGGTAGGAACTCCATATTTGAAGTGCTACATTTTAAAGAATTATATGGTTAGATGTTGAAATAAGTGAATATAGCTAATAATGAGAATGAAAATAGTTGCAGTTTTTCATATTTACTGCATGTCAGCTAATCATTATGAGCAATTTCTTTACAATATCATTTGTTTCAACAAGCTTTGTAAAAAAGATATTATAACCATCCTCTTTTTACACATGTGCAAACTATGAGTGAATGAATTTATGTACGTTACCCAGAACTATATCCTTGTTAAGTGACACAACTGGGATTTAAATCTGGGTTTGTTTTATATGCAGATGATAAATCCTTTCAGAGTTAACTAAATAAAAGAAGATCAAAGAGACAGGAGCTACTAGAGGGTACATCCTAGTCCTGAAGGATGGGTAATGTTTGAATAATTGGAAAGGACTGGAAGGGGATTTCAGTGCTTCTGGATGACTTCTAGAGACCATTGAAAAGAATGCATGATTTTGAGGGGAGAGTTCATGTTTAGAATTATGGGGAAATATGGTTGGATATGTATTTTTTTGGAGAGTCTTGAATGACTTCCAGAGCAGAGATTAAGATTCCTGGTCTGAATTCCAGCTCTACCATCTTTTAGCCCTAAGTCCTTGGGCAGGTTATTTGACTTTTCTATGAATAATTGGTTTTTTTTTGTAAAATGAGGCAAATAATAGTATCGTATTCATGAGCTGTTTAGAGGAATAAGTGAGATAATACATGTGAAATATTTAGGACAATACCTTGCACATTTTAATAGCTAAATGTCATCTATTATTTTGACTGAGAGGAAGAGGTGAATTTGACAACTGTGTAACAGTGTGACAGTAAATGATTTTGGAAAAGTGAATGAAGTATATTAATTTTTTAGTAATATGGCCAAGATTATTTACAGAAAGAATGAAGGTAAGGGAGAAGTTAGCAATGATTTTAAGCCTTCTCTTCCAAGGAACCGGCAGAATGGTCATCCATGGGAAAAAAATAAGGAAAAAAATCTTGGCTGATCAACTTTTTCTTACTGGCTTACCAACATTTAATTTTCCTTGGAAAATGTCTCTGACAAAAGGTAAAAGGAATATTCTTGAACTCTTAACAGTTTTCTGGTTTCCTGGCTCACTCTGCAATACTTGGATTTTGCTTATAGGGATGTGGCATGATCTGGTTATGTATCTGGGTCTGGCTCAGTTCTAGCCTTGGTACTTAAATCTAGGGTTTGCTGTTCTTTTACAATAAGAAATACATTTACAATTTCTTTAAAAGGGAAAAGATTCATCTACCAGTGGTAAAGTTTATAGAGTAATTTATTAAATCTTCATTGTTTGTACTAGAGATCTGGCACAGTGACATAATATTTAGATTATCATAGTTTATTTTGTACAACTCTATGATGCTTGGTGCTACAATCTTTAATTCCAAAAAGATACTCCATGTTTTGAAGTGATAGAATAAAGAAAAAAGACTTCAATTTAATTCATAGGGTATCACAGTGTATTCCTATGATTTTTTGATTTAATTCTATATGTCCTATTACCACCCTGAAATCAAATAGAAATAATAATAATATTAAGTTAAATATTATAATAGATATCTTAAAAGTATTTAGCATCACTAATATTTGATTTAAGGTTTAGATTTTCCTTTATCAAGGTTTATTATTAGGAATCACAAACAATAAATTTTTGAAAACCAAACACCAGCTAATTATAAGACTTAAATCAGCATTTATTGAAACTGCTTATTTGTGGCAATACTTTAGTGAGAAAGCCTCAGATTTATAGCCAGGTGACCTGGATTCTTTTCCTAGCTAGAATTTGGTGAGAATAGCTTGACCAGCAGGTTTTCCTAAGATGTTAGACTGTTTTGATGCAGTAGCTTGGAATGAGACCTCTGTCTTTCTCTGGCTCCTGCTTAACTGCTAAAGTTTCACATAGTTTATCCTAGAGCAAATAGAGCTTGCTATGCTCAAAGAGACTTTTCAGAGAGTCTTTTTTAAATCAGTCTTTTTTAAAGTACCATGTCCCTTTTGAGGAAATAAGGACTCCTGATATGTTAGTCTCTTTTCTCTTCTGAAAATAATGGCAACCTCATCTCCAACAATTTCTATGTACTTTCCAATTATAGGTGATGGAAGGCCACCTGGATATTGTAAACGATGCACTGAAGATAGAATACGTATAATAATCATTAATGGGGCAAATTTGTCTTAATACTTCTTTAGCTAATTGTACTTAAAATGAAACATTGCTCCTAAGTAGGTAGATTTTTAACCTTTTAATGTGGCAAAATGTAATTATCTAAAGGTAGTTAAAGCCACTTGCATTTTTTATACTGTTCATATCTTATGAGCTAAAAAAAGACATAGAATGCTACGTTCAAATCTGAATTGCTTTTGTTCATGTTATATTTCATTGTCTATTGTATTATCTAATGAGTCTGACTGGCTTTTGGGAAAATGCATTCTAAATTTGGAAAACTTCATTTTTTTGTCTCTGTTTTGTTTCATTTCTTTTGGCATTCCATTATTACTTTTTCATTGCTTCTTTACCTTTTTATTTGTCCTCTAATATCTGGAAGATAAACCAAAGACATATTCCTTCTACACAAATGCTGTTACTTTAGAAATTGCTCAACTTTAGAAGATTAAATGCTTACTAATGCTGCTGCTCCTTATATAAAGAAATCAAAGCACATAGATAAGAAGTTGACAACTATACTTTTATCAGCCTCATACTTCCTGTTCAGAGATGAGCCCATAAACACCATGAAGTTAACGTCAAAAATCTAAGAGTTAAAGAATAAGAATGATGCCAGTGTGTCAAATATTGGTGATAAAGATGAGAAGGCTGAGGGAATTTGTTTTGTGGTTAAGAATAATTCAACAAAAACAAACCCTCAGGAGCATACTTTCCTTTTGATTTGTCAGAGCAATAGTGCAGAGTTTCTGCATATCTTCCTTTAAATCATAGCATTAAGCAAGAGAGGAAGAACTATTTTTAAACCACTGAATGGATATAAAATAACATAAACCTGGAAGAGATCTTGGCAGTCCACAACTCATGTCCAGTTTTGGAGGACTTAACTTAGATCATCCCAGAAAGAAAATTGTTTATTCTAGTTATTTTATTTATTCAAACATTTCTAGAGAAAATGACTTTATTTTCTCTTTATTATGAAGTTTAGAATACCTTGTGGCCTTAATGTGTATGTTTACTTGGGCATAATTTCATGAAGTCTGTAGTGAATTAATGTATGTCTTTGTCTGTGATAACATATTCAGTTAAGTAAGAAAAATAGAATGACCTAAGAAAATAAGAAATTCTGAAGAAAGAAAAATGTGTTTAAGAACTTGAGTTCAAATGTCGTATATCTATACCATAAAAGACAACAAACAACTAATGAAACTCTTGAATTGATGAAAGCTGGACTTTTATCAGTTTGTTAAGGCAAATCTCAATATATAAAAAGCCATATTTATCATGCCTGGCAGAGATTTGCTTATTAAGGGAAAACATAGTTCCTAACATGTAATATTTTTCATTGTTTTATCAAGTACATAACTAAAACATAGGCTTTTGATCCTATTTCTTCTCAATTTTTCTCAATACTTGTCCCCTTAATTATAACCCCAAACTCCATAAGTATTTTAATATTTGTTTGTGTTTACATCTCCTGCTTAAAGAAAGTTAACTTTTCCTCTTGAATATTTTATATATGTTGCCTTTTTAATCTTCAACAAATTCTAAATTCTCCATCTGGCTAAGTTGAAATTTAAACCAAACTATCCTTTCAATTATATAATATTTATTTTTACAAATTTTTTTTCCTTTGAAACATACTTTTATTTTTCATTGCTTCTCCTTATAACTTTGTCTCTCTTCCTTCAACGTCCAGATTCCAGACATGACCCATTTATTCTATGGCTTCCAGTTCCTTGGCACCTGCTCATATCTGTAGTATGCCCTCCACCACTCCCTTGAAACTTTCTTCTCCAAGGTTACTATTACCACAATCCTGAATTTTCTGTATTTTCTTTCATGTTTCTATTTTTCTATTACTTCTGAGAAGTAGCAGGAAAAAGATGTCCTCAGTGAGTGGCATGCTGGTAGGTATTTAGCAATGAGTTCCTTAAAGGATAAAAAGCCCTCATTTATAGCTTTTTCCAATTTCCTTGGTAGACAAACTCCCAACTTTGATGATTTTAATATTCCAGTGTGATGGAATTGAAAGGCCATATGAACAACCGGCTGGTGTGAGCCAGCTCCAGCAAGCCACTGAATGTCCTCTTGGGGGATGCTGAGTCCTTAACTTTTCCAACATGAAGCAGTTTGCTTAATTTTCTATTACTCTGACACCAGCTTCTCCCCATCCTTTCATTGCTTCTATTTCTTAGTCGTGGTCCCTAATGGTAGACTTAGGGATTAAAATTTTCATCCCTTTATTTTCCTCTACTCTCATGCTTTTCACCATCACTTTAGCATGAGTGATGCTAAACTCTTGCCTGCTCATAGAGATCATCTCTCTATTAAGATTTCTTATTGGAGATGAGAGATAGCCCCTCTTACTTCAGACTCAGTAAAGCTAAAACCTGACTCCTTATCTTTCCCTCACCCAAAACATACTTTCTTTCATATCCTATTAAACAGTATTAAATACAAACAAAACACCAGACACTTCATGGGGCACTTTGGACACAGGCATGGGGATTATTATCCACATTTTATAGATTAGAAAATTCAAAGCTTAGATAATTTGATTAACTTACTCACATTGACCTATCCACTAGACCATAGAAATCAGACATGAACCCAGGACTCCGAAACCAAAAATTATCTTTTTTTTTTTTTAATTATACCATAGTGTTTCTAAGTCAATGGAACTATCATTTTTTTCTTACACTAAGTTAGATTATGCAAGTAACTTTTTAGTTGTTCTTAACTATTATTAATTGCCAAATCCTATCTATTCTTACATTGTGACAGTGTTTATGCAAGTATTTATCTTCTTCCATGCCTTAAAGCTTCTAAAAACAAGAACCCTGCTATAATCATTATTTTATTCCTTTTTTGTAACAAATTTCTCATAGCAGTAGGTACTCAATAATTTTCATGTAATAAGTGAAATAAACGCTAAATGAACAGCAATGTATTTCAAATATTTTCATTTTATGTGTACGTGATGTTTTTCTGTCATCTGTATTGAGAGCCAATAATGATATTATATACAGCAGATCAAATTTTGCACTGAAGGAATATTCAGGTTTAGTTTGCTGCACAGAGAAACAAAAATGGGATACAAAAATGTACTCATATTTTAGTACAAATTATGAAGTTTACCGTTGCCCTAGTGTTTTTAGCCCAAAGCTGTTGTATCTATTTCTAGGTAGCTTAGTGAGTTTCAGACAACATGCCTCCTTGTATTTCTGACTAATTCAGAGGACTCCTGGGAAGTCATTTTATACGTACAGAGGTCCTAATTAGGGTCCAGGACTCAGCAATCTGTCCACATTTCTGTGAATTGCAAGAGCTGGCCATCCTGCTCTACTATCAGTACAAATTGCCAAACTTGAGGGATAACATGGCCCTGTGCCTAAGTAAGTAGATAAATGTATCATTGGGCTTCTTCTGAATCTGTAGTTTCTAATCCCCACATCACCTTGGAATATTTCCTGCTTCCAACAGCTCCAAGGGGCTGCTCTGTGATTGAGTATGCCTCGGGCTTTTTCTATACATAGTGATCCACTCTGCTGCAGCAAGATATGTAATGCAGAGTTTTTCTGCCAAGGAAAGTTAGTGAAGTTATTTGAATCTGTATTGTAGTACACAATCCAAAAATTACCAGTTTGCAGTTCTTAAGAAATATCTGTTTTCTATGATACTGTGCCATTACCTTGGTATTGAAATGCTCTTGTTTGCTGCATATAATAAAATATCTTCAAATACTTCTTTTTATCAGGCTCAGTCACTAAAGGGCTTAGGATAAAGTCTTAGAAGCCTTTAGCTATAAACAGTATTATTTGAAACAATATATGACAAGTTGAAAAATAATGTACCAGGTAGTTGGACATTGGGGAATTTTAAATGAATGCAACATAGGATATAAAGCTTTTACAAAGGGTTGGAATATACCCACTCAGAATAATCTGCTCATTTAGTGCTTCTTTGCATCTTAGCAAGGACAGGCAAGATTGAATCTGGCAAAAAGACTCAATTAATAAGCCTCAACTCATCTTCCATTGCAGAACTAATAGTGTGACCTGCACTTTGGAAGTTTTGATTTCAATGTGAGTATTCAGAAAAACAGATGAGAGAACACTTTATTCACAGCTTGTCAGTGATAGAAGATACAGTTCTTTATAAATCAGCTTGGTGAGGATAAAACTTATATACAGAATGATTTCTGTTGCTGCATCATGGCCAACTCTCTATGGTTTAACTTTGATAATTATCGAAGCTTTGTCAAGAGATGTGAAAATGTGAGTGTTCATGGCTATTTAGGGATGCCAGTTGGTAAATAACATCAAAGATTATCCTTTGAGGGTGGGGGAAAAATGTAATTGTAATGTATATACAAAAGGATAACCTGACCCCCTTGCTGTACAGTGGGAAAATAAAAAAAAAAATTATAAAAAAATTTAAAAAAAAGATTATCCTTTGAGCCTGATGTCTAGCCTTTTATATAGATTGTATTGAAACATAACAGAATTCCTTATTTAGATCTTTCATTCTTTTAACTTCAATTGTAGAGTACATGGGTATATCAGTGGAGGCTGAAAATTATATCCCAAGGCCCTACTTCATGTGATATTGCTGTTAATGGAGGCTCTATTTTAAGAGAGCAACTTTGCATAATATGCGGCCCACAGTCTGTGTTCCTGCACTTTGAAAGTGATAAAATCACAAATGAGTTAGTTTAATGAACCCAAATAAGTAGCAAAGCAAAGTTTATATTCCAGATATTCCCATTATAAGTGTGGAGTTCATTTGGTTGTTTTCCTAGAGAAAATTTATGTTAACCTGGATATGTGTGTGTATTCTACAATTTGTCTTATTTGGTTGGCCTTTGTCTCTATTCTCTCTGAGCCTGGTTGCCTTGGTTACCATTACATACACGCTTGTATGTGAAGTTCCTATTTGACGTACATTTATTTCTATGGAAACAATGAGGTCATTGGTATGGGTAGTTGCCTAGGGAAAGCATAATAAAGTATTGAATATTTATCTTTCTTTTGGTGATAAAATGTGTCATTAAATTATTTTTAATTAGAGAACTATATTTTTGCTTTTCATTTGACTTGATCATGAAGCTGCATTTTTCCTTGTTTATAGATTTGCTCAAATAAGATTACTTAAAGCATTAGATGTACAGTATAGTTCCTTCTTGTGATATGTGGTGTCATAAAGGTCACTACAGATACATATAAAAATAAAAGAGTTATTACTTTAGCCTGAAAAGCCTTTCAGGGAGTGAAAAGTTTATCTCAATAACATTTGTTAACATAAAAAAATGCACAAGGAATTTTATGTATATTCATATGAAGACAATGAGGAATGTTTAGACAATGAATCAAGAAAAAAAGGCCCTGTGCGTGGTCATTATTCTTAAACTCTCGAGGTTTAGAAACCTCAAGAGAGATTTAACAGAGAAGTGATAGTTATTAAAATACATTTTCTGTGACATTAAATAAGTGCATCTATAATTAATATTCCATTTTCTTTTTGAGTCTTAAGAGGCTGCTGAACCTTTTTCCAAAGCATCTATTTGCCCTTCTGATTTATTTCCACACTACTCCAGTCTAATTTTTTTTTCTTTATAGATGATGTGGAAACCTGCCTATGATTTTCTCTATACTTGGAGTGCTCACTATGGAAATAGCTACAGAGATGTGTTACAAGACCTTCAATCAGCCTTGGATAGAATGAAAAATCCTGTGACCAGACAATGGCGGGACTTAACTGGAGCTTTAATATTAGTAAATTCTTTAGAGGTTTTGAGAGCAACTGCATTCTCCACTTCAGAAGAAGTATAGAAATGAAGGGTATGTTTTTTGGAGGAGGGCCTGGGGAGAGACTAGGCGTGTGTGTGTGTGTGTGTGTGTGTGTGTGTAAGATGAAGAATCTGAGAAAAGTATTACTTATTTTTTTCATATTTGAAAAAATATTTTTTCTCCTGGTGAAAGCACAGCATGACACAAAATCCAAAGGTGGGTTTTATAATCAAATGTGTTTTTGTATATGTTTCAAATGCAAACATTAAGGTGTTTTCTTATTGAGAAAAGAAAGAAAAATCCCCTCTCCCTTTCAAAGTTACTTTTAGTTGAAACAAATGACGGCTAGCAAAATTATGTCACACAGATATCCAGATTATTCAGAGGCTCTCCATGTGAACACGAGTTTTATCAGGAGACAGGTAGGGAGAAAGGAGAAGCAAACATAGGAACAGGGCTCCAGGCTTTCTGTACCTGATCTCTGTTATTTCTCAGTGGCATTTGTTGGCATTATTTCTTTTCCATGTGAAGGAACTAAGGACTAAAGAGGATGCTCAGAACAGTACAGGCAGTGTGAAAGAGGTTTTCTGTCTACAAAACCTGGTTATACTTTAAAAAAAAAAAAGCATAGCACATAGGAATATAGTAACAACAATTAAATGCATATTAAAATGTATAGGGAAATTGTAGCTATTTCATTTTAATTGAAGCTCACTGCTCTTTCCCACCATCTCTTGAAAGACTGCCAGAAGGAAAATATGACTTATCAGAAATCCATTGTCTGCATCCACCAACTGGAGTTTTCACCACCTTCCTTCAGTATTTTGAGACCAAACTAATCATGCCTAACTTGGACTTTTCCTTCAGGATCCTAGTGCAGAGTAGTTCTTTAACTCTCAAAGATTTTTAATAGCAAAAGTTATTTTTTAAAAAACCTGATTTATCACTGTGAAGTGCAGCAATCTTAACCACCAAAACCACTGATATCTTTGTACATGTTCATGTGTTCACGTAAACACATGTATTTGTGTGTGTGTGTGTGTGTGTGTGTGTGTGTGTGTGTGTGTGTGTGTGTATACCAGAGTGTTTTATAAAGCTTTGGAAGACAAAGATTATGTAGGAATTTGGACCAGTATAAGTGCTAACTGTGGAGTAGTTGATAAAGAGATGGTCTGGGCTTACTCAGATGTTCAATCTTCTGTTTATGTATTTTAGACAGTCATTCATTTATTGTCACTTAGTTGACAGATGGAGTGTGTGTACCTACTCTGTGGCAGACACGTAGATGTTTGAGGCTAATAGCTAATAATGGGGAATAAACAGCATGATACTTGACTTCAGTACAGCTGAAGTGATTGAGACAGTAGTAAAAAAATCTATACAGACAAATCTTAAAATGGTATCTGCAATACCAGCTGCAGTGGAAAAACTGAGATGCCAAGAGATTAGATTTGGGGGATAACATGTGGATCAGGGGATTAAGTTAAGTTTTCTCTGGGAAAGAAATGATGAGCCTAATAGAGGATCAGACAGTGTTCCTGGTCTGGGGAGGCTAGAAGAGGCAGTTCCTCAATGCACCGAAGCCTTCAGGCAGGAGGGGAGCTCAGAAGATGCAGGAAGCCAGGGTGAAGGGCTGGAAAGGGTGAAGGAAGGAAAGATGCTCAAAGGTAATGCGGATGAGCTGAATAAGGATTTTATTTAGAGATCCTGAATAAAACATGTCCATTTGGCTAAAAAGTAAGAGCAGACTCTTTTTAGAGCTTTTAATACACCCACCCTGGGGTATTTGGTATGCTGGCAAATGTAATTCGAATTAGGGTTTAAGATCTTTAAGGCTTTTAATATTTATATTTGATGATAAGAGAATACAGCCTGCCCAAGGAGTTATGTACACCCATTCAAGGACGGAATTTATTTTTGTTGAAAACAAATTCAGGAAGAAGGAAAAAAAAAAAAAAAACGATTTTAAGATCGGAACGCAATCATTTTTAGTGGTGATTTTGCTTTCTTTAGAACATTCTTGGAATCTTATTAGCATGTCAGCAAACCAGAGAATTTCGGGAAAGGATAATAAGGAATTAATAACTGGGTTTTTCCAGGCTCTAAGATCTGAGACAACAGAGATCTTTTTAGCTGATTAGGGTAGTAAGATGAAGTAAATCACTTCAGGTTTATCACATCATGTGTTGTGATTGTGGTTGGGAAGTTTATGAAGAGTTTAAAAAATGAACAAGATGGTCTCTGAAATTTAAGGATGAAACAATGATTTAAATATTAATACACACAAAGATATTTTATAATCTTGTAATAAATGCTTTCAGGGGAATTTTAAACCTGTGTCCAAACATTCTGTTCTTTTAAATATATCCTAATATTTTTATAAATCATTTCTACTTTTCCAAATTTTATATTTTTCTTCCTATAATGGATTTTCAAAATCAGAAAAGATTAGCCCAGTAATCACATATTGCCTTTAACATTTGGCAGCAAATCAAGGGAATTAATAAGGCACTTAAATCCCATCCTTGACATCATTAAAAGCATCAAAAGCTATTAATATAAAACATCTTTAAGCATTTCAAAAGTGAAAAAAACAAAGATGATTCCTCAGGCTTTTCCTGTAATGATGGTTTGGGATGAGATTTTTGTTCAGTGCTCAACTTGCAAGGTAACAATTTTTCTATGTAAGCCACAAATCCTCTACATTCTTCTGTTAAAGCCTTAATATGAAGGCCAGCTAAGGAGGTGCGAGCAGTTGTGTGTCATTAACTGTTCATACCAGTCATGAATATCCTTTCATGTCCTCTAAGTTAGAAAATACCATATGAAGTTTTGAACTTAGGGATGACTAGGTTTCTGGAAGAAGCAGAATATCCTTTAATGGATGGAAATGTTGCTGTTACTAAATAGCTTTGAATATGTGATACAAAAATACAGTAAAAGAAATACATTCAAAATTGTACAATGCCATAAATAATTGGAAGTTTCAAAACTCAAATTTCCATACTGTGATAGTGAAAATTATATTTTCTGTAGTTTCTTAATGTCTAAGGATTATATGAGGCTATAAGGCACTATGAAGGAAAAGGAGAATAATAAAAATTATGTTTCTGGAGTCTCTTCTAATTAAAATAGATCATATATATATATATATATATATATATATATATATATATATATACACACACACTTCTTCCCCACTCTTCTGTATGAAGTTTCCTTCATGTGCTGCTGTATAACTTAGTGAGTTCCAAAGTTCCAAACATCAGGAGTTCCCGTCGTGGCGCAGTGGTTAACGAATCCGACTAGGAACCATGAGGTTGCGGGTTCGGTCCCTGCCCTTGCTCAGTGGGTTAACGATCCGGCGTTGCTGTGAGCTGTGGTGTAGGTTGCAGACTCAGGATCGGATCCCGTGTTGCTGTGGCTCTGGCGTAGGCTGGTGGCTACAGCTCCGATTCAACCCCTAGCCTGGGAACCTCCATATGCTGCGGGAGCGGCCCAAGAAATAGCAACAACAGCAACAATAACAACAACAGACAAAAAGACAAAAAAAAAAAAAAAAAAAAAAAAAAAAAGTTCCAAACATCATATGTTCCTGTTATGCTGGGTGGAGTTACCTCAAAAGACATTCTTCAGAATAGCATAATTTTTTTTCATTTATAATGATTTTTATTTTTTCCATTATAGCTGGTTTACAGTGTTCTGTCAATTTTCTACAGCAAGCAAGGTGACCCAGTTACACATGCATGCATACATTCTTTTTTCTCACATTGTCATGTTCCATCATAAGTGACTAGACATATTTCCCAGTGCTATTCACAATAGCCAAAACATGGAAACAACCTAAATGTCCATTGACAGATGATTGGATTAAGAAGATGTGGTATATATACACAATAGAATACTACTCAGCCATAAAAAGAACAAAATAATGCCATTTGCAGCAACATGGATGGAACTAGAGACTCTCATACGAAGTGAGGTAAGTCAGAAAGAGAAAGACAATTACCATATGATGTCATTTATATTGAGTAGCATAATTTTTGAAAGTTGGTTTCTTGCGTGCGTATTCACTAATCCACAACACAGAATAGACAGTGACTATGTATACACAGGAAATTTTAATTTGTACATATATAACGTCTCATGTATATCTGCTATTTACCTATCATTATTTCATTAAATGCTATAGAAATATGTGGCTTTTGAATACATATTTTACATTGATTTCTATTTATGTAGATCTAGGCTCATGTAGGCCAGAAAGTTTTAAATCTAATAGCTTTGCAATTCTGAATAATAGTGTCAATTTATACATGAGGGAATAGAAATACAGAGATTTAGCACTGTATAATAATTAGTAATGCTAAAGGAGAAAATTCCAGAGCAAGCTGTTGTAGTAGTGAATACAACATGCATGGCTTTTTCTGCAAGATACTAGTCCAGAAGTTGAGGGCTGTGCCTTCTGATCTTTGCCTATTACTTCCTAAGAAACTTTTGAAGCTTCATTTTTCTCTTCTAAAATAATGGGCTTCAGTTTTCTCCTCTAAAATAATGGGCTTGAATTGAATAATCTCTGAATTCCTCTTAGGCTTAAATGTCTATGAATGTATAATGGGGTAGGATATTGTTTTGCTATGAGGGAAAAGAATATGAACTAAGACTACTAGTTTGAATATCAATGATCTACATTACAATAACGTCTCCTATGTGTGAGGCACAGCATACATAGCATGCACACATAAGCACACTTAGCACTTTATAGATATTATCTCATTTATTACTCACATAGCCTAATGAAACTGGTTGGGCAATATGCACTATTTTGAGTAGTTGAACACATCAACTATTCAAAACAAACTAGAATACAGATATGAGGACTGAGTTGAAGGGCGGCAATGGTTTTACCAGGACCTACCCAAAGCACACTGTCAAACACACTTCAGTCTCATTGCAAAGGCCTTAGACCAAGCAACCTCTGCTGCAGAGGTTCTTCAGCCTTAGCAGGAACAGAATCACCTGGAAGGCTTGTTAGGACACAGATTTCTGGGTCTTACCCCAGAATTCTCATTCAGCAGGTCTGGGATGGTGACTGAGAATTTGCATTTCCAAGTTCCCAGGTGATATATATGCTGCTTGGTCCAGGAACTCCACTTAGAGGACTCCACTGCACCACAAGGGAACTAATTCCTAGAAGCAGGTTTTAAATGTTTTTAATATATAAGTCAACACTTAAACCCTTGGAGTGTGCTACAACATTTAACATAGTCATATAAATATGATTACTAGTTGAAAATCACACTTAGCCATGATGAAATTACTGGTTTTACTTATACCAGTTCTACCAGGCTCAGTCTTTTATCAAAATTTGGGATTGACAAGTTTGGTATAATGTTCCCCTTACACTTATGGTGTAATAGAATTAGCTACCACACTCTTTTTTTAGGATAGTACAAAAATCCATTCTATGGGGAGAAAATACCAGGACATATATACTCCAGGCTCACCCAGTCCCCTTACAGCATGGTAGAAAGCAGGGAGAATGTGAAGGGGAGATAGGAAAAAGTTTGACTATGGTCTAAGGAAAGGAGACTATTTAGGGACAATGGAAACTTTTTCTCTTTGCGCTGGTCTTTTCAAAAGTGGAAAATATCTTTCATTCTTTTTCCTTATCTGATCAGTAATAAGATGAAAATTAAGACTGTCCTTAAAACTACTAAGAAACTTAAGCTAGAGCAAACACAGCAGCCCTATGTTAAGACTGTCATTTAGCAGTCTTTTGGAAATGGGTGTCAGAAAACCTATTTGTAACTGGCTTCAGCACAAAGAATTTTTTGTCTCTCACAACTGAAAACTCTAGGGGTATTTCAGGCATTCCAGGATTCAGGCCTTCAAGGGTGTGATCAAATTGCTTGTTTTTCACCTCCTCTGATTTTGATTATATTAGTTTCATCCTTGGACTCCACAAAGCAGCCCTACAGCTCTGGGCTCTCCCTCCATGCTGCAGCAGCTCCAGCCTCAATTTTCCCCATGTTCCACTTTCAGGTTGTGGTACTTCATAAATGAGTGAACTTGGCTAAACTATGTTTCCCAGAGTTCTCTTCACTGAATATTTCTGGTTAGGGTTAGCTACAAGAGAAATCTGTTAAAGATTTGGAAGGCCACTGTGGAACAATAGCCATTGTGTCTCTTGGAATGTAGCTATAGATCAGGCCCCTTTGCAGCATCTGAATCAGCTTGTTGGTTGGGGGTAGCTGCTTGGCCTGCAGCTACTGTTTCCCTGGGTGCGTTTCCTTCTTCTCTAAATCCCTGCCAGGCATGAATGCAAGTCTGCAACCAGAGAACCACTAGAACTGTGGGTTATCCACAGCAGCAGTGTTCCTGGCTTGGAGTCTGGGAAGGACCAACCAGGGTGCAAGTAACTGACAAATGCAGATTCTGGTTGTCCTTGCTCTTCCTCAGTCAGCTGTTTATCTTTTCCTTCCCTCAGTCTTACCTGTGACTTCAGGCTTAGCACCAGAGACAAAAGAAAGAGCCAGACTAAGACTGACCAGCTTTCACAAATGCATCGGGTCAAATCACTGCAATAAATCCTTATTGTATAACATTGCAGATGGTTCTGCTTTTCTGAGTGAACTCAGATTGATAGGTAGAGCAATAGAGTACTTCCTGATAACCCCAGAAGAGAGGCCCTCTTATTGGACCGATTTAGGTTTTCTGCTTATCCCTCAGCCAGTCACAAAGGGCTCTAACCAGTGGTCCTTTGATTGGTTAGATATGGGTCACATGCTTCTTCCTTGATCGCTGTGCACCTCCTCCATTCAAACCACTGAGTTTGGAAGTCATTGGTGACTGGGTAAAATTGAAATCTGTTCCTGGAACTGGGGGGAGGTGGATGCTGGGGATGTCAATAGCAATTTTCTATTAAAAATGTGATGTGAGATAACCTCAGCATTATTTCCTACACCAGGAAACCTCTTTCCTTCCAGTATAATTTAAGAAGCTAGTCATCTAAGTCCTTCTCACATGACTGGGCAGTGGGCTGCTTCTATTCTGCACTAAATCAAATGCTAAATAAGTGAAACCTCACCAGCAATTTACCCTCCATACACCACTTTATAAATTAATGATGGCATGACGGAGCCATCTAAAACGCTATCAGGACTATGAGTTGACATGACCTAGGATGTCCAGGGACAGATCTATTACTGCTAATTGGTTGCTCTCAAGCAGGACCTGTACTCTTGTCAATGCACCTCACCTGCTGCCAGAAAGGAGCTAATTGGGAGAGGCGGGATGGAGGAGGAGTTCTGAGAATAGCTGATGGAGAAAATTGTAGTTGAGATTTGGTGGCAGTCACTACCTGCCCATAAAAAACATCATGGCAGAATCATTTGAACATTCTCTGAATGAAATTATGATAATTTAATTTTTTTTTGGCTGTGCCCACAGCATGCTGAAGTTCTAGGGGCAGGGATTGAATCCCTGACACAGCAGTGACAACTACCTGATCATTAACCCACTGTGCCACCTTGGAACTCCTGAATGAAATTATGAAAGCAAGTCCAAGGTCAGGGGTATTGCTCTCTTTTTCAGTTATCTGACTTTTCATTGGAGACCTCTTCTTCACTTTTGAATCAGTAATAACCTCTAAGTGCTACTGAAGGGGAAAGTGGAACAGCAATGTGAACAAAGTAAATTAGGTGATTCTAAGATGTTAATGAAAGATAGGACAGAATGATACAAAAGGGATATACTGACAAAGGTGTTGTATTTCTGTGCTTGTTTTGTATACAGAACAACTTTATGAAGCTAAAACTCATAACAATTCATTCCGTTTCTCTTCATACATAATTCCTGTTTAATATGTGTTCAATTATATTCATGATTTACTCTGCATGGAGAAATGATCTTCAGAAGAAAATATCATATTGTTATGTTTTTCAGGGTGAAGTGGATTGCTATGGGCTGTGGCGAAATAAGAGATTAGTGGTCAAGGTTATTCATGAGAAGATGAAAGAGCGCTTGATGTTACATTCCTAAAGCTATTTTTAAGAGGTTTCACTGATAGAGTGGAAGAAAAAAAATCGAAAGTCTTCCTTTCATACTCTTAGACAACCTTTCTATTTATTCCCATTTTGATTGTTCAGAAGATTACTATGTGCATAGGGTTAAGAGTGTAAATTCTGATGTGAGAGCTGCAAACCCCTGCAAGTAGATAATCCACACCCTGGGTTTTTGCTTTGAGTAAGGTTCCTAATCTCTCTTTAATGGTAATTCATTTTGACCACTCAGTATATTCTATATTTATCTACTGGTAAATTCTATTAGTTTGCTGGTACTACCATAAGACAGCATCATAAACTGGTGGCTTAAACAATAAAAAATTTTCTCTCAGTTCTGGAGGCTGGAAGTCCAAGATTAAAGTTTTGGCAGGGTTGGTTTCCTTTGAGGGCCATGAGAGAAGGATCTGTTCCAGGCCTATTTCTCAGCTTGTAGATGGTTATCTTCTCCCTATGTCTTTACCTGTCTTTACCTGGTTTGTGTCCTAATCTTTTTTTTTAAGGATACTAGTAATATTGGATTAAGACCCACTCTAGTAACTTCATTTTAATTTAATTACCTTTTGAAAGACGCCATCTCCAAATCCAGTCACATTCGTAAATACTGAGGGTTATGAGTTCAGTATAAGAATTTGAGGGACACAATCTAGATCATAACAAAAATGATTTGGGGTCAATTTTTTTCTATTTAGCCAGTATCAACTACTTTGTTTGAATGCATTTTAAACAATTATGCAATGGACCTTTTAAAATTATGCTTCCTTCTGTTTTTATCCCAGGTGTTCATAGATGGCTGAGAAATGATGCATATTCTAGAACCATAGAGTGAGTAAATTGTAGTAAGATAGCAGACCTAGAGAGCTGGAACCTTTTCACTACATTGCCCTTTTACTTCAGGCAAGACATATCAAATTCTGATTATTAGAGTAAATGAAAAGCATACTCATAGATGACTTCCCTTGGGTTTTCTTTGTTGTTACTGTAGGGTCTGAATGCTGCAGATAAAGAATGCTGTTTCTACAGGTGGGGAACATGAAGCAGTTTAGGAACAGACATAGTGTTATGGGTAAGGATTATGAAATTAACCTGGATCTCCTTTTAGTGAACACTGAGGTCCCTGGGAAGGCAAATGTCTTTTATTGAGCAAACTAAAATAAAGGGAGGCTTAGCTCACCCAAAAGAACACTGAGAAAATCTGGGAAGTTTGTCTTGAAGAGTGTGGTGAGTGGGAAGGAAAGAGGATATGCTGGACTCCTGAAGGCGTTGAGTATGTCATCCTGAACAGAGATTTGAGAAAAGTAGCAGAAAAATCTCCAGCTGGGAACTGCAATTTGAGAGGGAAGGCTAAAAAGTCTTCTCTAGTTGTTATTTTTTATAGTCCTTTCAGGGCAATTTTAGTAAACAAGCCTGAAACTGAGGCGTTTCCTGATACTTGGAATTTTCATTGCTGAAACCAGGAAAGTCCCAGACAAACTGAGATAGTTGGTCACCCCAGGTATAAAACACTGAAAGACATTGCTAAAAATAAAAGCAGCAACTGAGAAAGATAACACTTTTAATTATTATCAGGCATTTTGTATCATAGCTTAAATAATCATGATAGTTATGTTAGCAAAGGATGTAAGATATTTTTATAGGTGAAGGGAGTCATGGAAAGTACCAAGAATGTGTCCCTGACTTGGGGACAGACTGTCTTGAGAAAAGGGCAAAACTTAAAGTAAATACAGGGTGCAGAAGTTGACAGAGAGAGATAATAAATGCAAACCTTGCTAATTACAATTTTTGCTAAGGACCAGACCTGATAAAACTCATGCCATTCTGATGTGGATAAGCTTTGAAATGGTATTTGTAAGTTTGTTACTTAATTACAAGTTTCTCTGACTGCAAAACACTGAATTATAATTCAGTCAAAAAATACAGTGGTCAAAAGAATTTGTGACATTACTGGGCAGTCTGTAGAAAGGGTATTTGTCAAAGTGGTTGTTTTGACTTAGAAAGTCAATATTAGGCATAATCATCTGTACATTAGACATAATCATCTGTACATTTAATTCATTTAATTAATTGATTGATTGATTTTATTGAACTTTAATTGATTTACAGTATTTTATTACTTTCAAGCATACAGCATAGTGATTCAGTATTTCTCTTTAGTGCTCCTGTGTTGCATGCATACTTTTTTGTATTGGATCCTTAACCATTGTATAATGCCCTTCTTTGTCTTTGGTTATAGCTTTTGTTTGAAAGTCTGTTTTGTCTATATGAGTATTTCCACCCCTGCCTTCTTGTTTCTGTTTGTATGAAATATATATTTCTATTATTTTTCAGCCTGTGTATATCTTTAGCTCCGAAGTGGGTCTCTTGTAGCAGCATATGGGTGAGTCTTTTTTTTTTAAATCCAATCAGCCATCCTATGTCTCTAAATTGAACCACTTTGTCCACTAATATTTAAGTAAGTTATTGATAGGTATGTAGTTGATGCCGTTTTATTTGATATTTTCTGGTTGTTTTTATAGTTCTTCTCTGTTCATTTTTCTTTTTGTTTCTTCCTTTCTGGTTGATGATGTTCTTTATTAGTATGCTGTGTTTATTTTTTTTTAGTTTTTGTGTATCTGTTTTAAGTTTTTGATTAGTAGTTACCATGAGGCTCATATATGTTGACCTATAACTATCTACTTGTTTTATACTGGTAGTCATTTTAGTTCAAACATATTCTAAAAGACTACATTTTTTATTCTGATCTCCCATATTTTGTGTTTTTGTTCTTCATGTTTATCCCTTAAATATTTATTGTAATTATAGTTACTTTTACAACTTTTGGTCTTTAATCTTCATACTGGCGTATTTAAGTTGTTGGTCCTCAGCCCTTATTCTGTACTTGCCTTTCCAATTGGGATTATCTCTTTCTTATGTATTCTTACCACTTTTTCATTTAGAGAAGATTTCCTAAAGTTCTTTTAGAGTTGGTTTAGTATCAATGAACTCTTAGTTTTGGCTTGTCTGAGAATTTCTTTCTCTCTCCCTCTACTCTAAGTGATAGTCTTTCTGTGTACAATTTCTAGGCTGCAGGATTTTCTCTTTTAGCTCTTTGAATATATCATGACACTCTTTTCTGGATCACAAAACTTCTATAGAAAAATCAGCTGATATCCTTATGGGAGTTCCCTTTTATATGACTCTTTGTTTTTCTCTTGATGCCTTTAGAATTCTCACTTTAACTTTTGCCATTTTAATTATGATTAATTAAATTTTAATTATGTCTTTGTGTGGGTCTGTTGAGGACCCTCCTTGCTTCCTGTTCTGGGAATCGGTTTCCTTCTTTAGGTTTGTGAAGTTTTCAGGCATAATATCATTGAATACATTTTGGATCACCAATTTTCTCTCTCTTCTTCTGGAACCCCTATAATGCAAATGTTGGTATACTTGATACTATCTCCAAAATTTCATAAACTATTTTCATTTAATTATTTTTTCTTTTTGCTGTTCCAATTGGTGATTTCCATTTTCGTAGCTTCCAGATCACCTATGCATTATTCTGTGTCACTTATTTTGCTATTCATTCCTGGTAGTATTTTTAAATTATAGCAATTGAAGTCTTCATTACTGATTGGTCTTTTTTATATTTTCTAGTTCCTTATTAAAATTCTGGCTTTTTTTTCCATAATCCTCTTAGTATTCTTATTATTAATGTTTTGAATTTTTTATCTGTTACATTGTTTACTTCTGTTTTGTTATTTATTTTTTCAGGGGATTTTCCTTTCAATGGAGACTAGTCCCTTTGCCTTCTCATTTTGCTTACCTTTCTGTCTCTATGAGTTTAGGTGAAACAATTACTTATTGTAGTCATGAAGGGATGTTCTTATGTAAGAGTGTCTCTGTAGAGATTGCTTGTGCCCAGTACCTTTTGTTGGAAAGCTAGATTTGACATGGATGCAAGTCATGTATTTCCTCAGGGTATGCCTGCACCCATCACCTTGGTATGCAGTGGGGATAGAGAGAGGCTAGGGCTGGAGTTGGGTTTGAGGCAGGGCTTCCCTGCTACTCAGTAGCTGTCATCATCCTACTGGGGGCAGGGGCAGATCCCAAGTTGCTGGAGCAGAAGCCCTAAGGGTTGATTCAGAGATGGCTCTTCCCTTTAAGTATGTTCCCTCTTCTCTCTAAGCACTAGGACCAGTGCCTCAGAGAGGAGCAGTGCTAAAACAAAAGGGACCCATGCAGGATCTCTCATGATGGGGTATTAGCTATATGGTCCATGCTGCCTCCAATGTACCACCTTTGTAGGCACCAGCAATTGCCCTCACTTGGTTCAGACTCATCCTCATATCTAGTCTTTGTCCCTCACAGCTGACCACTCTCTCCAGCTTTCACTACCCCTACCTGTTGTGGAGACTTGCTTCAGTGTAGGCGGGCCACATGGGCTCTCAGTAATTATCAGGGTGTGCATTGTGGTGGACTGGTCACCATCAGAATTCCAGGCTGTTTCTGCTGCAGTGCTTAAGTGTGTGCCAACAGTTGCCACCCTTGCACCACCCAAACACTGCTCTGGGTCTGAGTTGCCTCTGCATCCCATGGCTGAGCTCTCTCTCTGATTGTGGTAGTTCTAGGAACAGTGCAGAGCTGTGACATGGAGTAAATGAGGCTGGAACATTCATTTTGCTCAGGCTGGGGCATGCACCAGGGCAGTCACTGGAAACCACGCAGCCACTGGAGCTGTCTTCAGTCTGCCCTCTCAGTCCTGCCTCAGGAGAAAGCCAGTGTATGTGCACTCCTCATGAGTAAAGTCCAGGCTTCTGATTGCCCTCCTCTTAATCCCAGTCAGCCTAGATGAGCCTGGGCACCTCATCTTCCTTGTATAGGACCCCAGGGCTGGGACACCCAATAGGTGGCTCAAGCTGCTCACTCCTCAGGCAGGATCACCACCTGTGTAATATCCCTTTTCTTCTGAGTCCCCTCCCGGGGGAACAGGTCCTCACTTGATCACTTCTCTTCCCTTCCGCCTGATTCTGTGTGTATCTTTCTTGAAGACTTTGTTGTGCTGAAGTTTTTCTGCCTTCTTTTAGTTAGTTTTCTGTGAGGATTATTCCACATGTAGGTGTATTAGGACATGTTTGTGGGGAGAGGTGAGTTCCATGTCCTCCCACTCTGCCATCGTGATTGGTCTCTTCTGTACGTTAAATTTAAAACATGAAAAATATGAAAAACTTTTGTGTCTTAACTTTGTAATATTTGCAAGAGTTTTTGGAAATCCTTCTAATATTACCTAGAACATGAAAGTGACTTTATATGGATACAGTTATCAACCAAACTATCAATTAGCATTTAAAAAACACTAATTTGTGCCAAGTCAAGTACCATATGTATGATACTTGATCCAAATAAATTTAAATGGGAATTGATTTAATTAGCATAATTTTGTCAGTGTTAGTCTCCTCTGCTTATTTTTTCTTTCTTTTTCGTTTGTCCTCATCTTTCTCCTCTTCCGCCTCCTCTTTTTCATCCTATTCTTTTTTCTCATTGTCAAAAAGATGAAGTAGGCCTGCTATTCTTAGAACAATATATGAAGTATCTGCTTCTGAGAAAACAGTGTTTATTATTTTTACATCAAGTCTAAAGCACTGTGCAGGGCATAGGACACAAATAAAGAAAACCTTTTCATTCTGACATTGTTTGCTGCCTAGTGGAGGATTACACATGTAAACCAATAATTATAGACAGCAGAAAAAATTTCTCAATGGTTGAATTTATGTGTAGAAAGGATTTGACTGAATGTTTACTATCTTAAAGGATTTACATAACATATTAAACATGAAAAGTAGTGAGACTGGTTGTTATCATTACTGCAATTGATTCCTGTTGCTTCTCCTGTGATTTGAAGCATAATAGCAGACATGCTTGTGTTAACCATAAGTTGTTCTTTTTTATATTTACATTTAGCTACATTCAAAGCTCATTTGACAATTAATTTCCACTGTTACACATAGTAATACCAGCGGACTTGAAGACTTTTCTTATCTCCAGACTACCAACTTCTTAAATTTTGTTTTTCTATGTTCTGTAAATGCAGAATAAGTGCAATTGACCAGCTTTCCTGCTTTCTCAGCCCTATTTGTAATTGATAGTTTCTGTATTATTTAGAAACAAAAAACACCTTCAAATGGAAAGTTTCTAAAATCTTATACAAGGTTCCTTATTAAATATTACAGTGACAACTACATTAATGCACTCTTTGATTCCTTGGGGGCAAAGGGCACTTGGAACACAACGTTTAAAGCTCTGGGTAAATTCAGGAATCTATCAGTAAGTCCTGACTCAACAGAATTAACTCAAGTTTACGGGCAGGCTCTTACATTAATAAGAGAGATTGTATTTCCAAAACATTCCAGTGTTTAAAAATGTCTTAGAAAAACTACAGCCCTGTCTAAACAGTGCTCAAGTAGAAATAATTTTATAACTAAGTATTTCTTAAAGAAAGGACCTTGGGATAGGACCAGTTATAATTAACTGTAAAGGTGTGAGTTTGACAATTTTTCCTCTCTTTAGAAGGAAAATAAATATTTAAATGATTGGTCTGTAAAAAAAATTCTTTCTGGACAATGGATAGAGTAATTGGAAAGAACATCTGGAGCAAGGAGGGTCGATGTAACATGTCTCCCCAAAACACTCCAACAAATAAAAATGTAGACTATCAAAACATATCTGTGAAGGGATTATCTATAATTATAAATTATATAGGCTTATACTATAGGATGACCCATTCAAATCCAGCCACATACTATAGAAATTTTTAAATGGAAATCTGTAATGCAATAGATTTTTAATGTTTTTAATAGGTTATTTATATAAAAATTTTATTTTCCACTCAAAAACATACTTTTTATTGTTTATAGTGCTTTATAAAATGAGAATCCAATAGAATACTTACTTTGAAATCTTGTTATTGTTATATCTTGTTTTGGTAGTAATGATGGATTGAAATTTCTCTTTCTATGCCTTTTGTATGGTGTGGCTCAATATCATGATTTCCAAGATGGTTGGATATATTCACTGGTGAAGCAATTTGTGTGACTATCAGTCACATTCATATTGGGCATAATTATCAAAACCACTTGACCCAGGAAATATATCATAACTCATTGGAGTAACAGATCAGAAAACTTACAGTTGAGAGAAACCCACTGTTGGATCATCAGATTTTATTTCAATAGCTTAAGTATTAAAAAGCTCATACCCAAAAGGGCAGGTAATCCCTGAAGAGTAAAGTATCTTTAGGAATTTCCTCAGACTAAAAATATGAATAATGCAACAAGAAGTACAAAATAATTTGCCATCAAAGGGAGGATGTTTGCAGGAGAGCTCTTGGACCAGGTAGGGGACTTGTTAGCAGGTTTGCTTGGGTGGCAAGGTATCAAGGGCAAGGAAGAGAAGGAGGTTTCACTGGCAACTCTTACCAAGGATAAAACTCAGAACTGTGCCAAGAGAAAATATTAAGCCTTTATAAGCACAGGAGATGAAGGCAGTTGAGTATTAGAGAGTTCATGGGGAGTGAACGAGCAATAAGCCAAAGGCTGAGCAGGACTGGGATGTGAGAGTATATGGAATTTTCTACACTTCTTTGTGGTTCCACCTTACCCTAGATTCTCTTATGATGTTTTACAGCTTCATTCTCTGCATATTGTTATTGTTATATCACCACCCTAATTTTATTATCTTTATTTTAGAAGTATACCACCTGCATTAAAGACTACAAGATAGATAATTGAAAATATACAATAGCTTTTGCCTTATGGAGATATGCTATTTAAATATGTGTTTTTCTTTCACAATTATATCTTATGCTTGCACTTCTCCTATTCCTTAACACCTAAGGATGTAATTTACATATGTAGAGACAATCCTCTTTAACTAAAAGCAAAAACAAAAACATGATGTAAGGTGATATAAGAAAGGCAAAAAAAGATTCATAATATATGTAGCCCTTCATATACATTTAAAAATATATAAAACCGTTATATATTATTTATGATTACATGCATACATATATAGTAAGACTATAAAATACATGCATGAGGAAATGCATGGTAATTTCAGAAGAGAGATCACATTTAGAGAGAGGAAGAAACATGAATAGTGGAGCACTGGCTCTTTCTATTTTCTAAGTGGAGATTTGAACTATATGTAGCAACATATTAATGTGTTTAGTTATTGTTGCATATGGATGCTTGCATGAACAATATATTCTATACTTTGTGTTTGAAATACTTGATAAGTAAAAATAAATTTAAAATTGAAACAAATAATCAAAAAGCCTAAACACCTATTTTTCTCATCAAGCAGAATCGTGCTTAAGTTCTTCATTAAGCAGAATCTCATAACACTTATGACTCTTAGATAAAAATATGCTGTCATTCAACATTAAGTGGTAAGGATGCGACCTTTAAAATAATTAGTTATTATGTATTACTGTATTGTAAAAGATAACTCACAAGCCATGAACTGAATATGGCAGTGACTGAGAAACTTCCGTATTACTATAGTTTTCCTGGAAAACATTAAAATTGCATCAAATTACATAGTATATAGATTGCCTCACATACAGGGAGGTATGTTGTAGTTAGAGAAGTCTGAGCTTAGGACCAGAAAACTAAGTTCTACCTCAGTTCTACCATTTAGTGGTAGTTTAACCATAAGCAAGACAGTTACCTTCTTCGGGTCTTTACCTCTTCATCTGTAAAATGAAGACTTGAAATTCTTCTTGGCTCTGGATCCTCTCAGTAGGAGGGAAAGTAAATGTTAAGGAAGTAGGTACTGAAGTCAGACTCTCATCTTTTCCTTGCAGGGTGCTTGTGAGGACTGAGTAAAATAATACAAGTTTATACCTTAGAACAGTGCTCTGCAAATATGAGAAGTCTCAGCTTCTTTTATTACTGTGATAAAATAATGATTCTCTTTGCCCAGAACCATGGTAGGCTTTTGAAAGCTTATGATACCAAATCTTTATTTTGGCTTATCGCATGTAAGGTGCTTTCACACTATTTTGTTGAATCCCAGGATTGAAAAGATTTATGTGCTCCAGCCCTGGGCCTTGAGGAGTTAAGAATGCAGTTGTAGAAGTTCCTGTTGTGGCTCAGTGGTAACGGACCCAACTAGTGTCCATGAAGACGCAGGTTCAATCCCTGCCCTCCCTTGGTGGGTTAAGGATCCGGTGTTGCTGTGAGCTGCAGTGTAGGTCACAGATGTGGCTCAGATCTGGTGTGGCTGTGGCTGTGGCTGTGGCAGGCAGCTGCAGCTCTGATTTGACCACTAGCCTGGGAACTAACAATGCTGCAGGTGCAGCCCTAAAAAGACAAAAAAAAAAAAAAATGCAGTTGTGATATCATATGGTATTTGTCCTTCTCTTTCTGACTTACTTCACTCAGTATGAGAGTCTGCAGTTCCATCCATGTTGCTGCAAATGGCATGATTTTGTTCTTTTTATGGATGAGTAGTATTCCATTGTGTATATATACCACATCTTCCTAATCCAGTCATCTATCAATATCACTTATTTCTGGAATCTAATATATGGCATGAATGAACCTTTCCACAAAAAAGAAAATCAGGGACTTGGAGAATAGACTTGTGGTTGCCAAGGGGGAGGTGGGGAGGGAGTGGGATGGATTGGGAGCTTGAGGTTAATAGATGCAGACTATTGCCTTTGGAATAGATTAGCAAAGAGATCCTGCTATGTAGTACTGGGAACTATGTCTAGTCACTTATGATGGAGCATGATAATGTGAGAAAATAGAATATATACATGTATGTGTAACTGGGTCACCATGCTGTACAGTAGGAAAAAAATTTGGATTTGGGTAATAACATTAAAAAAAATTAAAAAATTAAATTCAAAATAAAAAATGCAGTTGTATAAATAAAGTACAGGAGATAATTAATAATTCATATTAGGCTCTGTTCAGTGAAGAGCTAGGTGGTGGGGTTCATAACCAACCTAAGAAGTCAGAGATGAGACATAGCTATGTTGGAGCTTGAGCTGGACAAAAATGATTCAGTGAATAACATGGAAACCTAGCTAAATCTCAGTGCCCATTGTTATCTTAGTCTCTTCTCAACCATTGTCAGTGCTGTTTAACAGACTAAAATAACAAAGTCCTGAGTGCTTTCATCACCAATAAGGAGAGTTTGAGTTCTGGGAAGAATCTGACTTCATTATTTACAACTTGGGGCATGGATTAATAAATTCTTTCTTAGGAAAGAAGGTTGTGCCAAAACTTACATTCCTCCACTCAGAAGTATGAATTCCATTCTATTCTAAATCTCAAATACCCTTTCCAAACATCCTATTTACTTTTTAATCCTCTCTGCCAGGAATCCTTCTACATACTCGTTACTGACCTCCCACTCAATAAGGCAATGGTCTTATGCTTCTTAGGTTGAACCAGAAGAGTAATTCAGCCTTCACAAAAGGAGGAAGTAAGCTAGGAGTAAAGGCTTACTGCCCACCATTGTTGTCTAGAATGGCCAGAGCCTTCCCCTCTAGAAGGAAGGCAGCATTTCTTGGCATGCTAGCTGTTAGGTCCTTATAGGAATGAGACCTGGATGGTCTCTCTGGCTGACGATGCAATGTGGTGAACTACAATAAGCAAAGGTTCACAGGCAGGTGAATCTGAGTTGGTCTCTGTCTCCTACAAGCTAGTAGTTTATTTTGGCAAGCTCTTTGAGTCTATTTTCTTATTTATAAAGTAGGAAAACATAGATCTACCTTAGTGGACTATTGTAAGGATTAACAAGATAATTAATATAAAACAGCCAAATAAAAAGGGTCATCTGTGTATGTGGCACATGGAATTAAAAATATCCATATTCCCATCACCTTGCTCTTTCCTCTCGTTAAAATAAACAATAGTATTTCAAAACAGTGATATTTAAAGTTTTACTTTTATTCTCTAAAAATATAAAGAGGAAATTCACACCTCAAATAACAAATAAAAACCCAAGACTTCAGCTAGTCCAGAGAGAGAAGACTGCTCTGAGCAGAACAGTCACACGGTGTTCTTTTACACAGCCCGGCCTATTTAAAGAGGTGTGGCCTTTGTTTCCCCAGCCCACAATGTTATCACATTTATTAACATTTTGTTTGTGTGTGGATCACAACTTCCCTTTGCTACATATCCTCCCAACATCTAAGTTTTTGTTTTGCTTGTTGGGATGGTTATTCACATTCCTCATGTTATTTGGTGTGGAAGGAGTTTGAATGAAGAGGATTTTCATTGAGCTGAATCAGGTGATCTTAGAAATCTGATTTAGAATCCAAACTGAGTTAGTGTTTCCTTTTTAGTGCCATACCAATCATTTTATTCCCTTCAGCTGGCTCACTAATCCACAAAACTAATCAAATCTTTGAAATTCTTCCATCGCCTCTTTTGTGCTGCCTGTTACAACAAAGAACAAACAGTACTATTTTTGACTGAAAGGAAGCTACGCAGAACTGATAACTGACTTCTGTTTTTACATCATGATTCTCTCGGTATTTTTAGTAGGGCATTGGTCTCAGAAGAGCAATGCCTAGATATTGGCCCCAAGTACCTGATAGCCTTCCATTAGTGACAGCATTTCTGGAATTCATGTCTTTTCTTCTGTTATCCCTGGCTTAAAAAAAATATCCAGATATCTTCCTGAAATGATCCTGATAAAACCGCATATGGCTAAGGAGAATAAGGACATAATTGTGTACTCTCTAATTTTATCAGCTAAAAGTAATGAAATGCTTTCTGCAAGAGAGTTTTCGTTTGTTTTTTGTTTGTTTGTTTGTTGTTTTGTTCTGTCTTTTTGCCTTTTCTAGGGCTACTTCCTGCGGCATATGGAGGTTCCCAGGCTAGGGGTCTAATCGGAGTTGTAGCTACCAGCCTACACTAGAGCCACAGCAATGCGGGATCCGAGCCGTGTCTGCAACCTACACCACAGCTCACGGCAATGCTGGATCCTTAACCCACTGAGCAAGGCCAGGGATCGAACCCCTAACCTCATGGTTCCTAGTTGGATTCGTTAACCACTGCGCCACTGTGGGAACTCCTGCAAGAGATTTTCAGTTTTACCAATGCCTTCTTCTCTACAGAATTACCTTAATGATAGAGATAACTAAAGTTTATCAAATAGTAATCTATGCCAGTCATTTCCACTAAGTACCTTAATGTGCATAGTACCTACCTGTGAGGTGCAGGTGCTATTATCATATGTGCTTTAGCAATGAGGACACTGAAACAGAGAAGTTAAATAAATAGCTTGTAGTCATATAGCTTGTAAAGTTAAGTGGTAGGCCTTGGAATCCAACTTGAGTCTTTGGATTTCCAACTCAAGCAGAACCACATTTGGAAAGTATTCTTATGAAAGGCTGACATTTGTCCAAGGATGCTCTTGTTCTCAGATGTCACTCAGATTGTGTGAACAAGATAGTTTTGAAAAGGGGACTCCATCCAGAGTCAGGCTCCATTTTGAACAGCCTTGCCTCAGCTCCAGTTACTGCAGTGTTTTTCATGTGCAGTGAGGCTCCCAACTCTCTCTCAACATCAGATTGCTATTGGATTAGTGGTAAAGGCACAGATGATACTAAGTTAATGTTTGAATGCCTATTATAAGATTATTTTAGTAATTTATTATAAATTCTCCAATTGTATACTAGATATGTTTGCTATCTTGATGCCCAGTTATTTTTTTTAAATATTCATTATTTTAGGAAGAATATGTATTTTCACTCTCTTTCAATGTGTATATTTCATCAGGTGTATAAAATGATACACAAAATGATGTTTGGGGGGAGGATGCTAAAAAAAGTACTAGAGAAGAAACTTAAATCACAGAAATGGAAAAATCAAAAAGGAGAGGGTGAATAAGAAATATTTGGAGGAAACTTACTTTTTTCCACTGCTAGGTAATAGGCAGTAAATAAAAGGGCATTTCCAGTTATAGCTCAGAAGGAAATGAGTAGTGATATCATTCATCTCATAAAGAAATTTCTAGTTAATGCTAAGAGAGAAGGTGACCATCACTGGGAACATTTCTCCCCATGACTCAATGCAAGACATCCTGGAGTCTTTTTAAGAGAAACACACATTAATGGAAAAAATGTCCTTTTTCTCAAATCTTGTGTGGGAACTATCCTGGGGCATGGTGTTCTTCTGAGCCACCATTTCCTTCAATCAAGTTAATTATCATTCATCCTTTCAATTGCGTGGATTCTAGTTTACCAGAGCACCTAGGAAGTCCCTATTTTTCCTGATTTTCTTGCCTCAATGGCCTTATAGGTATCTATGTCATAAAACATCTGTGCTAAGATTTTAAAATATAGCTTAAACCATAACTGCTTTCATATATAGATATCTGCCCCTGTGACTCTCTTTAAAAGCAAATATTATGATTGGTATAGCTGAGGATACAATTTATTAATATTACCTAAGTATTTATTTTTCCTTTGAAAAGGTGTTGTCAAAATTCAGTACAATTAAGAAAGAAATATATGGGAGTTCCCGTCGTGGCACAGTGGTTAATGAATCCGACTAGGAACCATGAGGTTGCGGGTTCGATCCCTGCCCTTGCTCAGTGGGTTAACGATCCGGCGTTGCCGTGAGCTGTGGTGTAGGTTGCAGACGCGGCTCGGATCCCGCGTTGCTGTGGCTCTGGCATAGGCTGGCAGCTACAGCTCCGATTCAACCCCTAGCCTGGGAACCTCCATATGCCGCGGGAGCGGCCCAAGAAATGGCAAAAAGACAAAAAAAAAAATAAAGAAAGAAAGAAAGAAATATATGGTCACTGGTGATTTGAAATCTTTCACTAATATAGAACAGCTTTGGAGTTCACGTAGTGGCTCAGAGGAAATGAATCTGACTAGGAACCATGAGGTTGCAGGTTTGATTCCTGGCCTTCCTGGTTAAGGATCTGGCATTGCCATGAGCTGTGGCGTAAGCCAGCAGCAACAGCTCCGATTAGACCCCTAGCCTGGGAACCTCCATGTGCCACGGTGCAGCCCTAAAAGGACAAAAGACAAAAAAAAAAAAAAAAAAATTAAACAGCCTTGTTTTTTTATGTCAAGAATCCTGCTGTGTAGCACTGGGAACTCTGTCTAGTCACTTGTGATGGAGTGTGATAATATGAGAAAACAGAAATGTATACATGTATGTGTAACTGGGTCACCATGCTGTACAGTAGAAAAATAAATAAATAAAAGGTTAAAAAAAAAGAATTCCAAATAAAGCAATACTATACATATTTAGAATTATGGAATTATTCTACATATGTTTCATCTGTTTAGATAATAAAGTCCTATTCTCTCTATACCATTCCTTTCATGGTTTTAAAAATCACATTATTTCTAAAATATTTTATAACTTTCCTACTAATATATACTAAGTAAACTCTAAACACAATTTAACTAGTTCTGAATGATGTAGGTTGCTCTGTATTCTAAAATTTATAAAACTTTAAAAGCTTTTCTGGTATCTTTTTTTTTCCTGTTGCCCGGCTTTTCATATTTCAGCTCTTGCTGGTAAACCAGGGCTTATCTGTCAGCTCACTTCTTTTTTCAAAGTTGCTGTTTCTAATCTTCTATAACCATAGAAACCAGATAATAGTTCTTGTCTGAACTTAGAGTTAACAGGCTCTAAGTTAGTTTCTCTTTTTTTTTTTTTTTAACATTGATTTGCTTATTTGGGGACCTATTTAAATTGCATCCTAGATTCTAGTCAATATTCAAGATGGTTGATGTTTCCAGATGTGATATCTCTGATTCATTTAAGGAACTGAAGAGGTGAAGGTGGGACATCCAGGAAGACCAAACCACATGAATAGAGGCAAGAATGGGTGTTGGGAGTGTGGTTATGTTTTGAAAACTGTTTAAAAGTTGTTTAGCAAGGCTGAAGCCTCAGCTGAAAGAATGTGGGATGTGGCAATAAGGGACAAGGAATGGAGCAATAGCTCTGGCAAAATAACAGAGTTTCCTATATTTCATGCTAAGGAGTTTTAACTTCAACATTGAAGGGTAAGTAAGATGCCGCTAAAGTGTTTAGAGAAGGCAGCATCATGATCAGATTTGCATTTAGAAAGATTACTTTTGTGTCACTGTGAAAATGTTCCTATAAATGCGTATAGAAATCACATTTACATTAGGAATTGTATTGGCTGGCAGCATTTGTTTCAATAGCTGGCATAGTGGAGGAGGGTTGTGTTTAACTCTTTTCAAAATATTTTTTTTACATATCTAAAATATTAAAAAAATAGAAACAAGTTATAACTCAGTGACAGACTACCTCCTATAAGGAGTACAGAGAAAAATATTCTACATGGCTTCTTTAGAAATTTCCAGAGTCCTCTGTGTTTTTGATATCTGGTATATAGCAGTGAAGCCTGAAGACAGCTCTAGAACGCCCTCCTTAATGTAAACATTCCATCTGAAAAAGAATGCAAAAGATGACATCTTTAGAAAGTTGAGTGAAATATCATGAAATACTAATTACCAATTATTAAAATTTTTCATCATTATTAACATGCATAGTAATCATTAACCTTTTTTTTTTTTTTTTTTTTTTTTTTTGTCCTTTTAGGGCCATGCCCATGGCACACAGAGGTTCCCAGGCTAGGGGTTGAATCATAGCTGTAACTGCTGACGTATACCACAGCCACACCAACCAGGGGTGAGCAGCATCTGCGACCTACACCACAGCTCATGGCAATGCCGGATCCTTAACCCACTGAACAAGGCCAGGGATCGAACCCACGTTCTCATGGATACTAGTCAGGTTCATTAACTGCTGAGCAATGAGAACTCTGGTAATCACTATCTTAAGTGATCATTATCTTAGGTGTCAATAAGGACAAGTGGCTTGCTTAAGAAGGATATGGCAAAGATAAACAGACAAATATATCTTCACTTAAAATTATGTAATTAAGGAGTTGGTCATAAAAATGAGTTTTTCCCTTTGTACTAGTCAAAGTCAATAACCTCCGAGTATACCAAATAGACTGCTCTAAGAAATTGAGAAATCTGAGTTGAATGGAACTCAGAGAAACCTTCTACATTATCATGAACATGGTAGTAATAATATGATGATGATGATGACAATGATGATAAAGATGGTGATTATTATTCCCTCAAAGGATTTTTCTTTTCTGTTTTCATCTTTTTAGGGCTGCACCTACAGCATATGGAAGTTCCCAGGCTAGGGCTTGAATCGGAGCTACAGCTGCCGGCCTACGTCACAGCCACAGCAACTCGGGATCTGAGGCCCATTTGTGACCTATACCACAGCTCACAGCAACTCCGGATCCACAATCCACTGAGAAAGCCCAGGGATCAAAACCACATCCTCATGGATACTAGTCAGATTCGTTTCTGCTGCACCACAATGGGAACTCCCAAGAAAAATCATTTTAAAAATTTGTGGGAGGATCTAAATATATGAAGTTAATACCAACCTGCTTATTATTTAAGGAGTTAGATAAATCATTGAATCCTATCTTTTAATTTTGATGATTAGGAAACTGAGGCTCAGAAGATATAAAAGGCCACATAGTTGGATGTAGAAGTATTCTGCTTCACGTTCTTAAGAATTCAGTACACGTTTCTCATGTATTTAATGTCCCTTAAAACAAATGGCCTTTTGTGACTCAGTCCTAAAATCAATAAGGAAGGTAAGGGGCAATAAGATGGAACCTGTTTACCACCACTGAAATCTGTTCCCCCATTGATTGTTTCCTTGACTCTACGTGGTATCTCTGTGGATATCCTGAGGTAGCCATGTGTCACTTCTCAGAAGTGCAGGGGATGTGGGCTTCTGCTAATCAACACTCCAGAGGGATGAAAGACATAGATAAAGCACCCAGGACCTCATATTTTTTTGCTTCTGTGTTTCTTTAGATGAGTTCAGAATTTTGCCAATCAAATGCTGCAGCTTTGATCACCCAGTGGTATCAGTGTCCTGTGGCAATGTTCTAGGCTTAGATTTTATGAGTTTGGTGTATAATTGGACACAGAAATATCTATTTTTGCACTTTGGGTATATTATTTTATTATTCTGCTCATTTTCAACCTAGAATAAGAGTTTTCCTTTTGATTTATTATTAAACTATTCTAGTACAATAGAATCAGCTTGCTTTATTTTAGTAAGTTTATAGTGGTCTCTTTGCCTAACTAGGAAAATCCTGAGAAAATATCCAGGTAATCCAAAAGTATGACTAAAACGTCATGAATCTAAAAATTGTGTGAATAATTAAGTGTGTCTAGGAGTCTGCTAAAAATGACTCCTATGGATAATGTGTGGCCATCCACAGTATGCACATGAGAGCACTTTTGATAGAAAATGTCCCCTATTCAAAATGTAGTATATTCCATATTATAAGCTGTAAAAAAACAAATGTTATACATGAGTATGAAAGCTTAATGGATTTTCTTAGGAATATAGTTTCATGAAATGCATGAATGGTGTGTATTGAATCAGCCTGTCTAGATGAGACAGGGAAAGCTGAATAAGCCTCATTCTAAACCATCAACATCTATGACCTTGGAACAAATCAATAGAATCTATTCAGCTTGTCTTTGGGAAATGGAGTTAATTCAACTTCTAATTCAAGTCAGTTAATATCTATGGATTTCGCACAATGTTCCAGGCCTGAAGGATGCAATAAATGGTTAACTTTCTTGTCCTCCAGTAGCTCACCATCTAGCTGGGAGATAGATTTGTACACATTGAACCAAAATACAAATATGGTCTATGACCATCACACAGGCAAAATTTTAAAGGGAAATGGATGATGCCTGAATGTTGGAAAAAACCGAGGAAATGGAAAGCTTCACAGAGGATGTGAAATTTAAATTAGATATTTAAGGAAAACTGACATTTTCCTTAATTTTTACAAAATGCTCAAAAATCCTATAAAGTCACATATCTTCTTTCTGACTAATAAGATACTCCCAGTTTTCTAAATGTGAACTACTTTTATTGCTATAAAATTGATAAAGTAAACTGACTTTTAAAAATGTTATCATTCTGTTTTGTATGTATTTGTAAAGACTATAGTTGGGAGGAAATAGATGTTCAAATGGATTATTTAAGCCAAAAAAGATTATCGTTATCATTTAGTGGAAAACCAGAAGAGAACTGGCACTTCCATCTCTGCAAAGAAACACTTTGACATTTTCATTATCAAAACAACAACAACAACAAAAAAACAATAACAGCAACAAAAAGTATCTCATTAAGGTTTCTTAAAGGATTATATATTTGTATACAGAAAGGGCATTTGACTAATTCTGTTGAGGTTCAGATATCAGATGATGACCAATGATTGTTTCCTGGTTTGGGCTTTATAAAGGCAAACTTCTAACAATAAGAGTGGCTCAAAATTCAAATGGAGTGCCTTGTGAAATAAAGAGCTATCATATGGAAGGAATCTTACCACTCAAATAAAGTTAGGTTCAGGGGTTACGGGCAAACGTGAACATTTCCTCAAAAAGCAATTTTGAACTGACTCAAATATTTAAAGCAAGAGAGTTCCATACCATTGAGTAAAAATAAAATGCTCAGCTGAGAGAGGAAAGTGAGCAATACCATTTCTATGTCTGAACCATTTAGAAATTTTATATGTCCACAAAATGCATAAAAAGATAGGTTGAAAAACACTGACAAAACATTTCCCCTCTCCCATTATGAATGAAGAACCATTTGTAGAGCTAAAATGCCTGAGCAAATACAAAATGTTCTATCATGCAGTAGATGAAATGGATAGATGTGTATGATTTCTTTGGCAAATACTACAAAATACATTTAAAATGTACATGAAACATCAGAGCTAGGTGTGAATTAACCTCTTCAGTGCTTTAATTATAATCTTGCTTTAACATCATAAGATTAGTGGCTGTTCAACCTAAAGAGAAGCAAAAAAGCTGAACTCAAATTCCAGCCAGATTGTTCTGGGCATCATTTTTTAGGCCAATGAAAATTCAATGCTGAGTTGGATTTTTCTATTAATAGGGATTGATTTGATATTAACTAAAATTGGATGACTTCTAGTTTCTTCCTATCAACCAAAGGGAAAAGAGGACTTGTATTAGTTCTCATATTTTTCTCCCAGTCAAGTGGAAATAGGGGATTGTAACATTTGGAATGTTATTTCTTGCTGTCTGTTCACCCTCAAGAAAAGACTTCTCATATTTCCACACAGGGCTCTGACAGCATTTATTGACTAATACCTTTTTTTTTTTTTCTCTGAGCTTCAGAAATAATAGATTTAATGATAGTTGTAGAAGGGGCTTTACGAGGTTGGGCTATTTACAGTTCTGGATATTTGGTTTTGAGGAATACCTAAAGGTCTATGGTTCCTTTGCCAAAATGACTCTCCCCCGCCTCCCACACTCTCAACTTTTGACCTTACATCCTGTTTCTCTTGTTGAGGGCCTCCAGAAAATTGTCCTAAACTTTCACTCTCTCCACTTGTGGTCTCTCTTCATAGAGAAATATGTCTTCAACTTGACATGACTCTAGGTGGTAGTCATTTTCATTTTTTTTAATCTTCCTTACTAAAGATTGTAATTGACTTTAAGGTGGAATTGTTTCCTCTTTCTTGTGTGGTTCCCTGCACATAGCTGTCACTAAAGTAATATGTATATTATCAAAAGACATGAGGTAAGTTTGTTAGGAAATTGGTGAGAACTTTTTTTTTTTTTTTTTGCTTTTTAGGGCCACACCCATGGCATAAGGAGGTTCCCAGGCTAGGGGTCTAATTGGCACTATAACTGCCGGCCTATACCAGAGCCACAGCAATGCCAGATCTGAGCGAGAACACTTTTTTTCAAACTGACATCATTTATTTTCTTTTTTCATGAATTGCTACACAGGTCAGTCAGAGGATGTCATAGTCAAAATAGATCTGCTTTTGATGAATTGTCATGTCCTAGCCTTAAATATAGTAAGAGAAACATGAGCTCAGTGACAGTATGGTTAGTAGCTTTATAGATCACCAAACAATTAGATTATCAGTCTCTTGATCAATGGAAATTCACCATTTTGTGGGGGATCATGCTGGATTGCCAGAGTTACACAAAGGAGAACAGCATTCTAGAGGCTTGTTTGTATCGTGATTTAAAAGCAAACAGTATATACTATTAACATAGAAAAGTCTTTTATATCTTCATATGAAATGAAATAAATCATTTTATAAGATACTTTTTCTTTAAGTCAGTTTGATAGTTTTCTTCCTTGGGTCACATGTTGGCCAGCTTATTTCACAAACACTGCTGGGAAAATAACTGACAACGTGAAGATAACAGTGAAGTTGTGGATTCAGTATTTATTAATTTGGGACATCACAATGACTAAATGATAAACCAGGCTCAACTCATAGTTCTTGGTGTTTGGAGGAGTGGCTAGTGAAAGAGGGAAGCAGAGAGAGGTAATATATGCTTTCCTTTCCATGTGACCTTTCCCTTTCATTGTCTCATTCTTGTTAGATAATTAAATCGAACTATAATATAGAAACTGAACCCATGGTAATACATATCAGAAAATAATTCTTTCTGAGGATAATGATAACTGGAAAGGGAAAGGAAGTTGAAGTAGTGTTATGGGGTGTACCTTGGTATGAGTGGTGAGTAGGTATATTTACAGGTAGTAGATAAAAATTGAGTGGTTTGTGTATTGAACTGTACTTTATTCCTTGTTTTTTTTTTTTAAAGAAGAATATAATGATTAAAGGTGTTAGGCAGTAATAAGAAAATAACCAAACATTAAACCAGTTTGACTACACTAGATAGATTAATATAGTAGACAAGTGTAAAGAAGAGTTGAGAATGTTGTTTCATGCTATGTTCTTAGAGTCTTAAATTCTGTGATGAGGAAACAAAACTTTATTCCCTATATCTGAGGTCATTTTTATCAATTCCATTCCTTGGTACTTAATCTTAACCCCACTGGAGTAATCTGATGACTACATTTTTGACTTGGGATCTTCTGGAAAGCAGGTTGTTATTCCTATGGAAGGACACTCTCTAATGGGCATGATTCCTGAGTGGAGAGTCAGAATCATTAACCTCCACCTCACTCTATGGAAAGAGTGGGTCCAGAGGGTCCATGATCTTTGGTAGCTTGTTTTAAGATGAACCAAGTCTGGAGAATTAAAGGCCTAGAGGAGAAGATAAAAGGGAATGGAGGAGTTCCCTTGTGGCTCAGCTCATTAAGGATCTGGTATGTCATTGCAGTGGCTCAGGTGCCTGCTGTGGCATGGGTTTGATCCCTGGCTAGGGAACTTTCACATGCCACATGCATGGCCAAAAACATGGGGTGGGATGGGAAGAAGTACCTCCTGGGCAGGTTCCTTGGCAGAGGAACATGGCAGAGCATGCAGGGCTATGGGGAGTATTTCTGCATATAATGGCCTTTTCACGCCTCCTCCTCTCAGAACGTGTGAACTTGTTTTTCTGAGATAGTTTCAGCATATAGTAGACATTTACTAAAGTTGTTTGAATGAATGAATGAAGACTGAATAATCCCCTTGAAAGTGATGGAATTTTTCTCCAAGAATTATTTGTTGTTTTGGTTTTTACTGGCAAGATTGTTAAAAAATTGTGAGCATTCCAATATATTGTATTTCCTTGCTAAAATATGTCTTCAGTGCCAGATGTAGCAAGAATCTAACAACAGGTGTTATTGACAGGGGTGTATGTGTGGAATAAACACTGAACTAAATAGTCATAAACTGCATCCCAATTTCAGAACTATTAAAAACTGAAAAATAATGCATCTTAGAAATGAGAGGATGAGAATGCTTAAGTTATCTTCCCCAACCCTTTCTTAAAGACCTGTATCACGTATCCATGACACACCTTTCTTTCTCTAACGTCTTCCTCGGCTCTCAGGGTCAGCTGTAGATGTCTTTATTACTGCAGACTCCCTGGGAATATCTAGTAGATCAAAATCTGAGGGAGAAAAAAGGTCACCACACACTTGCTCTGCACAATTTACAGGAAATTGAATGCTATCCCAGATCTTACACCTTAAAAAAAAAAGAAAGAAAAAGAAAGAAAAACTGTAATTGAGAAACAAAAACTTGGAAGTCCCCTCCACTAAGATTTTATTCTTGGCAAGTCAATTCCAAGATCATTGTTATTTGCTTGAAAATTTTTCTGCACATGCACTTCCAGTAAAACCTTTCAAAACATAAACAGTCGGTTTTGACTTCACCTTACTTGTCCTTATGTAGATTTCCCACTGTAAATTTACCCTTCTGTGTTTATATTGGAGGCTTTTCCTCAGCTTCTTCAGGGCCTTGGCTTAGCGTACTGAGATTTAATAAGTTTATTTAATAGCAATAATATAATATTATAATTATATGTGATATAATTTCAATACATGTAAATATAAACTTGCTTTATAATTTAAAAAATACCTCATACACTATTTAATGTGGACAGGGCAGCTATTATTAATTCTAAAGGTGAATTAATAAGTGAATATTAAATAAGCAACTTGCCTCAAATCACACAGATGTTAGATGGCAGCTAAGAAATTAGAACTAAAGAATGGCAAAGCTCTGACTAGTGCATGGGAAAACCTTCCTGCTCTTTCTTATTCCCTTGGCTATTAGTTTTCTTTGTGATTGATTATTATTATTATTTTTTAATTCTTCATTTTCTTTTTTCTTTTTTTTTTTTTTTTTTTGTCTTTTCTAGGGCTGTTCCCACGGCATATGGAGGTTCCCAGGCTAGGGGTCTAATCAGAGCTGTAGCTACCGGCCTACGCCAGAGCCACAGCAACGGGGGATCCGAGCCACGTCTGCGACCTACACCACAGCACACAGCAACACCAGATCCTTAACCCACTGAGCAAGGCCAGTGATTGAACCTGCAACCTCATGTTTCCTAGTCAGATTCGTTAACCACTGTGCCACGAGAGGAACTCCTGTGATTGATTATTAAAGGAACCATCTGATTAGATAAAACAAGTGCATCTTACTGCTCCAGTTAATGTTGAATGAATCACCATACTCAGTCAATCATCAATTCAGGTTATTCCTAATTTCCTCCAAACCATCTCTTGAATCAAACTTCTTTATTTACAGGACCCAATCATAATTTATGCCATCACCTCTCTGCTTAGACATCAGCAGTAGTTACCTAACCCACCCCCTTATTTCCACCCTCTCCTCTCCTCTAATGTTCCCATCATTCTCTGTGCACCCCCATTAAAACTGCTGCAATGATTCTCTTTGTTTTTGAGATAAAGATCCCCTATCTCTTTTGCCCTGCCCAGGATTTGGCCCCTTCAGATCTCTCTGGAATCATTTACCCCTGTTTTCTCTTTTGTTCCAAATAGTCCAGTCTCACTGACCTCTTTTCAGTTACTCAAAACAAGCCTGCTCCTTCCCAACCCACATGCTATTACCTCCGCCTGGTGAATCCGCTCTCTCCCTCTGTCACCTAGTTAACCCTCTCTCTCCCTTCAATTCTCAGTTCGAACACCATTTTTCATATAAACCTCTGACTTTCCTGTCATATCATTTCCTCCTTTAGGCCTTAATGCCTTTCCCTTGGGGCGCTCATCACTGTGGTAGCTTTACTTTTATTTGATTAGCTGTTTGATCAGATGCTGAAAGGGAAAAGTTAACAGTGGGTCTGTAACACATCCTTTCTACTTTGGAAATGCTGGAGATAGTTTTTCTTTTTAACTCCAAGCATGCCTTCTTGAAAGTATTAACTGGTGAAATTTACTAGCCCCTGATTACTGATTTAGGAATGCTTTTAACGAAGTATACCTGATCTTTTTTGCCTACTTGTAAATGTATCTGTAATTTATGGATTTATGAACTGCAGCTGTGCTGATGAATGAAAGTTAATCACATGGCTAGAAGTGGACTTCGAGATGATGAGATGTATAAACTGTGACTACAAACACTAAGAAGCTTCCCTTTGCTAATTAGAGCCATGCGAAATAAACACCCTTCACTCCAGAACCAAAACATAGTGCAGAAAACAAGGCTGCATCTGATGGGTTTAGGTCTGCCAGATATTGCTGTAGCACATTTGGCTGATGTTTCTCTCTAGTAATTTGTAAAGCTTGAGGCTGGGTAAAATTTATATTTCATGTGACTCGTACTGACAGCTCTGGCTTTTGTTATTACGTAAGTGAAACATCTATACTTCTTCCTCATTGTCTCATGAGCTTCATGAAAGCAGGAAAATAACTTTTATCTGTCAGCTAGTTCCTATTTTCTGACCTAATTTTTAGCACTTAGTGTGATCATATTTGTGTGGGAGAGATTACTAGAGTACATCATGTCCGATTCTTCCTGCATCCATTGAAAAAAACATCCAACTTCCCACACAATTGGTGGTTAATTTCCTCTTGGTGGACTTTGAGAGAAAATAACAAACATAACTTCAAGATAGAGGCAGGCAGATCAGATGTAAACTGCCCACACCATTTTTCCCTCACTAGCAAATGCTGAAAACTTATGTTGGTATGGTTATCTGGAAAGATGGTGGAGCCTCTGTCATTTCTGGATCCCGGATTAGTAGGTAGAGAATAAGCAACCTCCCAGCCATGTTGGCTATATACTAGGTGCCAGAAATGCCAATTGATTTTGTGAAGCGCCTGAGATTTTACGGTTAGCCTGTTACGTATATGTAATGTAGCTTATGCTGTCTGATGCATGAGTGAGCAGTCAGCAGGCAAAACCGGGTCTGAAAGCACTCTGCAGCACACTGCTTTCTTCTCTTCCCTTGAGTCTTCCATTCTCTCCCTTCCTTCCCAAAATACAAATTAGTGAGTGAGGAACAAGGGAGAGAGTCCACAGTTTCAAATGTACTGAAGAAATAAAACACTCACCTTAAACTGAGCTTCCAGGTTAACAATTTAGTGGCAATACCTCACTTCTCTGTACCTTGTCAGTGAAGTATTAGAAGGTGATCTGGACCAATTGGCCTTGAGGAAAATTTAAATCAGAGTAGGAGATTTTCATTTGTAACTAAAAGGTATCTCCTATGTTCTTGATCTCTGTCCTCACATGGAATTCAACTGTATACTTTATTGTGGGTCTCCAAAATTTCAGTATGCAAAAGAGTCATCATAATAGTTTGGTAAAAATGTCCATTTTAAGCTTTCTATCCAAGAATCTATCAGATTTATGTGTCTGAGAGATTTTCATTTTAAATACCTCACCTTGGTTTTTTTTGATTTATGCAGCTCTCAAACCTCACTTTGGTAAAACACTGCTATAAACAGTAGTTGTAAAAGATCAAATAATATAGGTCCTTTTTTCATTTATAGCAGTCGTTCTCAACCATGGCTTCATATGAGAACCATATGGGGAGCTTTGAAAATAGTATCAATTCACAGGGCATACCACAGACTAATTATATCTCATGATGAATATAAATGAATTTATTTTCTGCAAGCTATGGCAAATTATTGTTTAGAAGGTCTCCTACTTATTGTGGCATTACTGGAAATTGGTAAACAGGCCACATGTCAATCAATAGCCCCCTGAGAACCACAGTGCAGAGTATCCTGGGATGAGGCCAAACAAATACCAATTTCTTAAAAGCTTAGAACCTGAAGAACAGGACCTCTTGGTAATACACTGACTTCATGGATCTTGGTGCCTTTACTTTTTTTTTTTTTTTTTTTGTCTTTTTTTTCCATTTCTTGGGCCACTCCCGAGGCATATGGAGGTTCCCAGGCTAGGGGTCGAATCGGAGCCGTAGCCGCTGGCCTATGCCAGAGCTACAGCAACACAGGATCCGAGCCACGTCTGCGACCCACACCACAGCTCATGGCAACACCGAATCCTTAACCCGCTGAGCAAGGCCGGGAATCGAACCCACAACCTCATGGTTCCTAGTCGGATTCGTGAACCACTGAGCCACGACAGGATCTCCAGGTTCCTTTACTTTTAATTCCAACCCATTTGCCCCTCCCATGCCAAGCCTCTGTAGCAACAAGCAGACAGGTGGAGATTGAAAAGTGTGAGCCTTGTTCTCTCAGAGCCATAACTGATGGAGCTCCACATTGGGAAAAAGGTAGAAATCAGAGGTAGAGAACTTACTTTAACCTTTACTAAGCTTAATGTGATCTTGTTTTGGTGACAGGGTATGTGTAAGAACGAGGATAGAGGCCAAGATGAGCCCACCTGAGTGTGCTTGGTTTCTTTGGCTTTTCATGGGTGAAAAAGTAGTTGGAGTGGTGGGCTGACTTTTCCATCCCTGAAGATTAGAGGCCTGGGAACACCAGGGAAAAGAAAGACTACATGCAACGCAGCCAGCCCACATGGACGGAGAGTAAAATCCCTCCTGTGGGACTACTGCCATTTAGTGTTTCCCAGCAGCTGGATTTTAGCTGCAAGGAGCAGAACCCAGAAAATTATAGCTCGCCTATGCGGGCCCATCATAGAGAAAAGAGCAGATTGATACTCAAATCAGGCTTTTGATATAGCACACCTGATGGACACTTAATATGGAAATGAAAAAAGTATTTAAGACAATTTAAGTACAATCCAAAGTTTCTTTATGGAACTTTGGTAACACCATCTTCACATGTAAAAGTTCAGCATCTCAATAGAGGGAGAAGATGTTTACTAATGGTTACTGAATTAGTAGGTTAGAAGAAAAAGTGAAGGACATATCGCAAAGTAAAATAAACAGGGATTTAAAAAAAGCAAGGAAAGATTAAGTGACATTAAGTAAATTGTCAAAAAACAGGATTTCCAGAAGAATAAAAAAGATTCTTATATATTAAGATAGGAAATAAGATGGAAAAACTTCTCTGAGATAAAAACACCCCAGTTAAAAGGGCCTTCTAAGTTTAGTCAGGATTTATAGAAAAAAGACACATCCAAGCACAGTAAACAAAATCCCCAAATTTCAGGCATGAAGAGAACACATCAAGATTTCCATATAGAAAGAACAAGTGAATTACAAAGACAAGCACGTCAGACTGGGATTGGGCTTCTCATCTCTCATGCTAGACCACAGTACAATAATGTTGACAGCAGACAAGAATCACAGTAGAATAGTATCCACAAAATCACAACCCTGGCTGCACTTGAGAATCAGCTGGGGAGCTTCAGCAAATGCAGATACTAGGCTATATCCCAGATGAATTAAATCAGAACCTCTGGGGGGTGGAGCATGAAATTGGTAATTCTTTTTTTAGCTCCCTGGATGTTTCTAATAAACAGCTAGCATTGCCTTGTGATCTATAGACTACTGGAAAAAAAATGAATGCAATCTAAAAACCCTATGCCCAGCCAATGTTATGTCCAGCCAGACCATGTGCCAAGGTGAAGAAATGATTACTTACAGATGTGCCTGTTTTTAGAAAATATATCACTAGTTACCTAATCTCAGGAAATAGTGAAGCTATCTACCCACAGAGCAGATAAATGAATAGAGTCAAGATGGAGAAGGACAGAGTATAGGACCAGTTGTGATAAGCAATGAGCCATGCTTGTAACCTGGAACAGTGATGGAGATAGTAGCTGAAAGCCTGCTAGTTTACAACAGGAGACCTTAACAAAGACTCTTGAAATAGAAGGGACAAATTGTGTGGGGTGATCCTAATGATAGTTGGAAACGCAAGTCTCCGGTTTCTTCAGTAAAGTTTGAAAGTTAGGTTAGACTCATGATGAGAGAAGAGTAGTAAAGGATTCCAAAAGTTTCCCCTCGTGTTCAAATGAAAACGGGTGGAGGAGGGAGGGCAAGAAAAAAGAAAAGATTATTCTAAAATTTTCATCTTTTATAGATTGGACATCACAGAGGAATAGAGAATTTTGGTGGAGGAAAGTGTTGATATATTGTTTACACGTATATTGACAGAGTATTTTAAGATAAGCATCAACGATACAAAGGTAGTCATAAATAGCATGGAAAAATAATATATAACCTTTGACATTGGGAATAAAGAGCATTCTGTCCAAAGGAGTAAAACCTAAGTAAAAGGGCCTCTGCAGTCTCGCAATTTCCTTTCTTGCCTCTTCCTGTAGATGATATATCCCAAAGTACACTCTCTGCTTGTGCACTGAGACCCATCCCTTCTAGTTTATTCAAAGATATTCCTCCTCCAGAAATTTCCCTTTCTTTCCTACATTATCACTATTTCACCATCTCCTGGATCATTGATATCAGCACTAAAATATGCTATTGTTTTTATCCATATTTAAAAATAATGTCATTTCATTTCCCCTGTGAGTTGTAGTCTTGTTTACACACTCTGAAATGCTTTCTCTTCTAAACTTTCTTTAATTTAATCGAATTTTCTACACTCTACCAGGGCACCAGAATTTTTGGACAAATTTCCATATCACTAAATCCAACATTCCATTCTCAGTCTACATTTTACTCAGTCTTTCAGCCACACTTCCCACACAGGTAATCCTACTCTTTACTTGATAATCTTTCTTCCCTTGTCTTTTGGAATGCCATACTATCTTAGTTTTCCTCCTCCCTTACTTTTCTCCTCCTTCCCCACTCTTGAGCTGTCTCATTTGCTGATTCCTTGTCTTTTCTCTGACAATGTTATCCTGCATTGCCCCCGGATTTAATTCTTTCATCTCTTTTCCACCTATCCACACAGTCTTGGTGAGCTCATCCCATCTAATCACTACTGATTCTCAAATTTCTATCCCTGGCCAAATCTGGACTTGATATCCAAATGCCCACTTAACATCTCTACTTGGATATGTAACACACATCACAAATCAATATGTACAAAACTATTGACAGCCATGTCTCTATATACAGCCTTCTCCATCTGACCTAATGACAACTCATCGTTTCAGCTGCTCTTGACAAAAAACCCATTTGACCTTATTTCTTTTTTCTCTTTCCCTGGGCTCAATAACACTGGTTCCTTAAAATTCATCAACATTGTTACTCCTGTTCTCTTGGTTTCTTTTGCCTGGACATTTCCTCTTCCAGGACTACTCTTCCCTCAGATATCTACAAAACTATCTCCATTATTAGTTTTTAGAGTTTGCTCAATTCAATTACCTTAATTACCTTCTCTCTCTCTTTTTTTTTTTTTTTTTTTGTGACCCTTCCTTGAAATGCATAAGATCCCAGGCTAGGGATCGAACTAGCATCATGGCAGCGACACAAGCCACAGTAGTGACTACTCTATATCCTTAACCCACTGAGCCAGTAGGGAACTCAATTGCTTTCTTTTAAATAAGGCCTACCCTGAAGACCCTATTTAAAAATGATTCCTATCCCTGCATCGCAACATTCTCAATCCCCCTTTCCCTACGCTATTTTCATAGCACTTACCACCAGGTAAAATACCACCGTATGACATATTGTATAATTTACAGTTTTGCTGTTTTTAGAATAGTCTGTAAAATGACTAATCCATACTGGAATGTGTTCTTTGGGGATCAAATTTGTACTTTTCTGATATAAAATCTGTTTATGTTTTTCATACCAGGATATCATTATTTAATGAATGCACCTGAAATCAAGAAAGAGAAAATCATGGACCATCCCACTGACTAACTCAGATCTATGGCTTCGATGGATCAGGCAACTCTCCAAAAAAGACTGATGCAGGGGAAGACCAAGTTGTCTTCTCGGAAGGAGCCCTGTTTGTTGCCTCAGGCTACTTTTAGTTTTCTTTGGCATGAGTCATACACAAGTCCTCCTCTGCGGGTTATTCAAAATACTACCAATTTTTCAAGGTAGAGGTATTCTTCTTAGCCTCAAGTTTTGTGTTGGTTTTCTTAGTACTGTTGGGAAAATTACCTTTTCAAGATGTACTTTCTGGAGTTCCTGCTGTGGCACAATGGGATCAGCTGTGTCTCTGCAATGCTGGGATGCAGGTTCCATCCTCTGCTGGCACAGTGGGTTAAAGGATCCAGCATTACTGCAGCTGCAGCATAGGTTACAACTGTGGCTCGGATCTGATTCCTGGCCTGGGAACTCCATATGCCACCAGGAAGCAAAAAAAAAAAAAAAAAAAAAAAGAAAGAAAAATACTCTCTGACAGCAGCCAAAATGACTCCAAGGCTCCTTGGTGTCTCTCACTTGTACCCTGTGTCCTATCCACACAGGAAGGGGATCACTTGTTTTCTCGGAAGGAGCCCTGTTTGCTGCCTCAGGCTACTTTTAGTTTTTTTGACATGAGTCACACACAAGTCCTTCATTGCCTAACTTCAGAGAACATATGCTCCTCATTTGGCTCATTTTAGCCTCTCTTGACAGACCCCAGGTTATGAAATGGTCTTCTGTCACCTCATCCCATTCTTTTTGGGAAGAAATTTCTTTAAAAACCCTCTCCCAATTTGCACACACTTCATGTTTTTATAGCCCCTTCATGGTGAATTTTCAGGGTCATATTACTGGTTCTTATTATTTTGAAATTTCCTCAGGTCTGCCCTTAATCTTAAATTTTTCTATCCATTGTATTATGGCATCCCAGAGAAAACTTTGTTTAATATCTTTTAATGTGCATTTGTACACATATTTCATTTTTACGTACATTTATTTATATACAGTTGATGGAACTTGATATAAGTTTGCTAGGTTGTTTATATGGCTTACCTACTAAGAATCAGATCAGGGTAGGGGCATGATGCAGGGAGAGGAATGGGGTTAGTGGAAGATGGAAGACATTCAAGAAAAAAAATGGAAAGAATAAAGTATTTACCTCAAATTTCCCAGCTTCTTATATGATTGCTTGTATAAGCTACTTATATGTGTATTAGTAAGTGTATATTTGCACAATTAGGCCACCCAATGTGGCTGTTCTCTTGCTCTCTATTGTATGTAGCCTTCTGACCAATGCCTGCTTCACCTGCGCCCAATCGCATAACTGACCTTTCTACATACTTGCCCTAGGCTTCAGCTAGTGATTTTTCCAACCTTTATTTTTTATTGTTTTAATCTTTATTCTTTTTTGTTTTTACTATAGTTGGTTTACAGTGTTCTGCCAATTTCTGTTGTACAGCAAAGTGACCCAGTTACACATATATTGTCTTCCATTGTGCTTCATCACAAGTTCCCTGTGCTATACAGCAGGACCTCACTAAATTCCTTATACACTCCAAATTATAGTTTGCATCTACTAATCCCAAACACCTGTTCTGTCCAACTCACTCCCCCTTGGCAACCACAAGTCTGTTCTCTATGTCCATTAGTTTGTTTCTTTTCTGTAGATAAGTTCATTTGTGCCATATTTTAGAGTCCACATGTAAGTAATATCATATGGTATTTGTCTTTCTCTTTCTGACTTACTTCACTTATGAGAATCTCTAGTTGCATCCTTGTTGCTGAAAAGGGCATTATTTTGTTCTATTTTATGGCTGAGGAGTATTCCATTGTGTATATATACCACATCTTCTTCATCCATTCATCTGTCAATGGACATTTAGATCGTTTCCATGTCTTGGCTGTCGTGAATAGTGCTGCAGTGAATGTGGGGTGCATGTATCTTTTTGAATGAAAGTTTTGTCTGGATGTATGCCCAGAAGTAGGATTGTTGAATCATATGGTAGTTCTATATTTAGTTTTCTGAGGTGCCTCCATACTGTTTTCCATAGTGGTTGTAGCAATCTACATTCCTACCACAGTGTAGGAGGGTTCCCTTTTCTCCTCACCCCCTCCAGAATTTCTTATATGTAGAATTAATGATAGCCATTCTGACGGGTTAGAGGTGATACCTCACTGAAATTTTGATTTGTATTTTTCTAATAACTAGCAGTGCTGAACATTTTTTCAAACAATAAGAGCTTAATCTCCAAAATATGCAAACAACTCATACAACTCAATAGCAAAAAACAAACAACCCAATTGAAAAATGGGCAGAAGTCCTAAAAAGACATTTCTCCAAAGAAGACATACAGATTTTTCAAATCTTTAGAGCAGATCACCTCCACCTGATAGCTTATCAAAGGAGTGGTGAGGGGCGTGCCCCTTGCTAGTTTCCTTGGTAATTAATGAGCCAACCTGACGTCCATTGCGCCGTAAGTAGTAACCTCCCCTTCCCTCCGGTGAAGACTTCAGCCTTGCCTAGTCCTGCTCTCCAGTCATCTACGGCACCGGCTCCAGGATATTGCTTCAGGCAGGTAAGTTCCCCTCATTCCTTAAACGATTGACGTCTCTGTCACTGACCTGGGGCTCTTTCTTCAGTCTTGAAGCAGGGTGCAAGTATAAGGCTTGCAGGCCTATGAGGTGTAGCCCAACATTATTCATATAATATTTTTGAGAGAAAGAGATCTTAAGTGAAAATTAGGTTGAATGCTATTTGTAATGTGATTCTGGTTGGTTAAAATTAACCTCCAAATGAATATAGTAATTTTTTTTGGTAAGAAGCAAGATGTAGAAGTCATAGGATGTTGAGAAATGTTAACATTGATGACTTCAAGAAAATGGAATAGGAAATATTTAATAGAGGAAATTTTCATTTTTTGTGATATCTTTATAATTTTTCTTTTGCAACAAGGAGCATATCTTATAACCATATGAATAACCTTAAAGCAAGTCAGTGCTATACTGGGAGAGTACTTGTAGGAATCACCTGAGAAAGATCTACTCAGTATGAAAACAAAAAGGGTGGATTTCTGGATGTGAGTAGAATGGGGGTAATCTAAAATAACAGCTGTGGGGAGTTCCTGCTGTCACAAAGTGGGTTAAAAATCTGACTGCAGAAGCTCTGGTCCCTTCAGAGGTATGGGTTTCCTGCCTGGCTGACAGCAGGTTAAAGGATCCGTAGTTGTCACAGCTGTGGTGTAGGCATCAAATGTGGCTTAGATTCAATCCCTGGCCCAGGAATTTCTATATGCCACAGGTGCAGCCACAAGAAAAGAAAAATATAAAATAAAATAACTGGTGGAATACTAAATTGCTTTTGAAGGGGGAAAAGACTAAGGTGAAAGTGAATGGGATGAGCCTTTAACAATTCTCAATCTATACTCATGTCTCTTGTTCATTAGTAGCCAGTAACTTTGGACTAAGAATTTTGAGCATAATACAAAACAAATTGTAGATTATCTCAGGGTTGAGGATGAACAGGGTGGGTCAGGAAGTTAGAAGGTCATAGAGTATTGATGAAAGTATGATTGATTTCGTTCTGCATGGAGGTGCAGACTGAATAGAGAGACAAGAAAAGCATTAAACAATAAGCTAGGAAAATAGGCAAGGAGCAGTACTTAATGGTAATAGAGAATATGTTTAATAAGAGTGAGAATAAAATGAATAGGAACAGTGGTTATCTTTTGTTTGTCTGAGATAATCCCAGTAAAATTACAAATAAGGTCCTCTTTGACTCTCAAAAGTGTCCTTTTCTGCAAAATAATTAAAAAAAAGACTGGGGAATAAAAGGATCATGAAGTATAGTTAGCAACACGGTGTGGGGGTGGGGGGGATCTCACCTGATTAGGAGGAAGAAGAAGGTGGGGGGATCTCAGCTCATAATGTCCACTTTGAGACAGTAATCACCCACATAAAGGTGGTTTACACTAACTTTTGTGCAGTGGAGATTGACAAATGGGGTGTTTACCCTAGTTATTTTAGACCGTATTTCTCAAACTCTGAGATTATCTTCAAAATTCATGAGATTTTGAGAATTTTCTCAGGCACTTAAAATGTCAGAACAATGGGTCCCGTCCCTTCAAAACATTTTGGAACCATCTGATAAGGGAATCTGCATAAGCCAATAAACATCTCTTCACCTTGATGTTCCATCGTTTATCTTACAAAATACTGCCATTGTCTTTGCTCTCCTGTTGTCCCATAAAATACTATATATCTGGATGTTGTAGTCCATAGTATGTGGTGATTTAAACATTGTGGGTAAATGAAAAACAAAGTATTTGAATTTAAACCAGATGTGATAGTAAGCTTTCCATTTAGAATGGCAAGGGTAAGAATTTTAGCTCTGGCAAGTGGCACAGGGGCAAGAAAATGACTAGTGCTTAAAAATGTTACTTCATTTTTTCTTAATTGTGTTTTTTGAATTATGTTTTAACTGGTTGTATTCATTTATTTAGCATTCTCAATTTTTCTTTCTATAATGGGTATTGAATGCCTATAATGGGTATTAAATGCTATAATGTTTAATGCTAACACCACCATTTGATTTTAAAATCAAAATTATACACAAGAAAAGTTATTCCTGAAAGAGGGACAGTAAACTCATCATTCCATATCATTTCATATATTTGATTTTAAACAAATTTTCAAAGTGACATTGAACATTTTTCATCTTGCCTCCTAGTTTTATAAAATAATTAACATCAGTTTGTTTTAGACTGTTTACTTTTAAGAGACTACAAAGACTATGAAAAAAAATTTTTTTTCCAGACTCAAGACAGTAGTGTTTCTTAATTTAGAACCTACATGCTGAAATTTACCTGGAAAAAAAAGGATATTTTATGCAAGTTTATCAGTATATTAGTTTTCTACTGCTATGTAACAATTTATCAGAAATTTAGTAACTTAAAACAACATCGATATATTATCTCACATATTTTGAACTTCAGAAGTCTGTGCACAGAGTGGCTGAGTTCTCTTCTATGGTCTCACAGAATTGCGTTCAAGGTCTCAGCCAGGTTGCCTTCTTATCTGGAGCTTGGGGTCCTTTTCCAAGCTCATTCATATTACCCACAGATTTTGTTTCCTTGCAGGTATATGTTGAAGCCCTCCCTCCTTGCTAGCTATTGCCAGGGAACTTCTTATAGCAACTATAGACTGCTCTGAGGTCCTTGCCACATGGTTGCATCCATCCTCTCTTACTCAACACAGAAGCTGGTTTCTTTGAAGCTGCAATGAAAAATCTTTCTCACTCTGAATTTCTTCCTTCAGAAGGGAGAGGGTCTCTTTTAAAGGCTCTCTTGCTTAGGTCTGGTTCACCCAGGGTAGTCTCTCTTTTGATCACCTCAAAGTAATTAAGTTGGGACCTTACCTGATCTGAAAAGTCCCTTCACTTTTATGACAAAGCATAATTATTTTGTTGTGTTATCTTGTCAATCAGATAATGGAATTGCATGGTATTCGGTGCCTCCCACACTTAGGGGACTGGAGTGTTATACTAGGAGTGTACACTAGAGGGTGGCAATCTTAGGTGCCTTCTCAGAACTCTGCCTACCGTCATTCAGGTTGAACATACTGAATCTGTTTTTGTAGCAAGTGATAAGTACATGAAAAATCAAATTGAATATGTGTGATGAGATTCCTTGTTTGTCTTTCACTTTTTTATTTTTAATAATTCACAATTGAAAACATGTTTTTCCTGTTTTATATCACATATGAAGAAATAATCTTTTCAACTTTTAGTCCATATGGAATTTAGACAGAAAAAAATATCCTATGGGGGACTTATTAACTTATGGTCATAGTTCTTTTATTTTGTTGTGGAATATTTAAGAATGGCAAAGCAAAAATTACTGCCATTTATTTTTCAGTTATAAGGAAGGACTCTGCAAATATGACATAAATTGGAAGTTTAACATTTCCTATTTAGACTCCTAAAAAAACAGACACTGTGCCATTAGATAAAAAGTGAATATGTGAAAAAAAATTAATTTTAGCATTTTTAACTAGTGCACCATTTTCACCATTATTTCTGCTTTGGTCATATTTGTTTACTTGTTAAATTTTAGGTATTTCTGTCAAAAACATGTTTCTATGGAACTTAGCATTTATAATACTACTGGGAAAATGGTTAGAATTAGCATAGAAATGAAAATCAGCTAAATTGTTTAGAAATGTGTATTTTAATATGTTAAACTAGCCCAAGAAATACTCTAGACCCTACCATCAGTTAATAATTTCCCTGAAAAAATAACTATTTTACTTCTAAAAATTATCGGTTTGACCATCAATAGAGAACAAGTAAGGTAACAACCTCTGCTTTTATTTTGAATTTATTATTTCTAAGGAGAATGTATTTTTCCTTTTTAAAGAATTGTAATTATCTGGAACACTTTAGGTTTATGGTCAATTGCTATATTTATCAGGGGGTCCTAATGTCTTAGGTACCTCAAAAAGCATAGCAGGAGAAAATGGCTTGCATGAAGGAGTTCGTTTTGCTCATAGAGTCCAAGGAACTGAAGGGGGTGGGTGGAAAGAGCGAGACATGAAGGAGGAAAATCCATTCCAAGAGCATGTTACTGAGCTGATCACATCTCTGGACAACTGAAATTTCACTATACTATGGCCCTTTTAAGGTCCTATGTATAATGCTCCTCAAAATTGTCTGCCTAAGGAATAAAAGGTGTTTATTCTCTAGCTCTATCCCATTAGCAGTCAAGTATTCTCTCATAGGGTTTAAATTGCCTTGCCTTTCCTGATTTGTGGATGCACCAGAATGGCCCAGCAAGTCAAATACATCCCACATGGTGGTGGTAGAGAAGCATGGGGGCAGGAAGTGAGCCACTTGGGGATATAACTGAAGTGAGATGCCATCAAATTATACCCACTTACAATTGATAGTTTAGAAAGAGTTAGTAACACTGGTAGAATCTTTGGTTGTGTACCCAGTTTTGTGACTTCTATACTATAAAATGGGTTCCTTGATTTGAGGCAATGTTATATGGGAATCCATGCTAGTAAAGTAAGCTTCCCATGTTGATGCTGTTGGACCCACTAGAAGCAGGGAAGGAAAACTAGAGCGAGATCAGGTGTCAGCTCCATTAAGGAGGATTTCCTGTGCCTTCTGGGGTTAGCATATTTCCATAGTATTTTATTCCTAGTGTCAATGCAAGAATTGGTTGTAGACCTCAGGATTCCCTTGATTATTTTAATATACAGTAACTAAGTAATCAAAGGAACTTCAAGGCCTCATCAGTGCTAGAACAGTCTCACATTAGAGACTGACAGATGGCATGCTCACATTCTTCAACACTGAAGGCATTCATTTAATAGAGGAAATTGAGAGTTGGAGAATTTGTAGAAGGAAATTCTGCAAAGCTGGTTGGTGTTTATCTTTGTGACTACATTGCCATGACCTCACCAGAGCCATTAAGTGAGGGAAACAATAATTATTTAATTAACCACAGCTGCTAAAGTTGAGTCACCTTCAGCTTCTATGTATTAGAGAAAAACATGCCCCTTTACTACATAAAAGTTTATGGGAATTCACTCTACGTTTATTCATTAAAATTTTAGTAGGTGTTCCACTATGTGCTGATAGATGCAAACTTACATGTGGGGACACACCAGTGAATCAGAGAGATATGGCCCCTGCTCTCAGGGAGCAATCTGCTTATGAGGGAGGTATATGTGATTAGGTGATCATTTGCAGTGTGGATGGTTTTGTTTTTTTAAAGGATGTGGTGTGTTTACAATAATTTAGGGTGTATGTATAAGATAAGTATTGACCTTAGTGAATAGCTCATTGGACTGATGATCTTCCAAACTCTGATTATTGCTATCCAAAACAACATATATCTTTCAAGTATTCTTTGAAAGGAAATATATGTCATTTCATGTCATCAGTAAAAGAGGTGTAGGAATGAGAGTATGTGAAATAACTGTTGGATGTTGGACTGCCTTGTCTGGTATTCTGACTTTGATTTTTTTTACCATTTCTTTGTCTTTTTGCTATACCTTCTGGAACAATTCCTGACGTTGTCTTCCAAATATACACCTATTGACTTTTTCATTTCTATACTCATACTAATTCTTAAGAATTCTTACTTGTCTCTTTTATTAAAGCAACCTGAATTAATTTAAGTAATAACTTTTCATATCTTTTCCATATGGTTTCATATGTGAACAATATCAAAGTTTTCTTGTCACTGTTTTTTCCAAATTGTTTTTGTCCCCCTTTTGATTGCTTAAACCACCATACTCCACTTTAAATGTATCTCTTCTCTGAAAGGTCAGTCAAGACTTGGCATTGTGCTCATGGATTAGAGTGCGAGACATAAAATTGACTGGAATTCCCATTTGATTTAAGTTGCCCTCTAAGTTTATCTGAATGGGTTGTTCCTGAGAAACCTCTAGGGTCAACATGTTGAGACAGTGAGATTGTTCAGGGTTCTGTGTCTGCAATTTTGGCAGCCAACTGAAGAGGAAGGCCTGGGGATGTTTCTGCCTTCAATGCTGAGAATGTCAGTGGTCACTTAATCTTCATGTTCCAGAAATATATCCTCGGAAGTCTTCCTAGGGCTCCCAATACAGAGACGTTCTTTTTCTCCTGGGCCAGAGACTAAACCTCCAGACTTTTGCTGGGGATATACGTCAGTTCCCCTGAGGTGTGGTGTTGAGAGGGACTCAACTTCACAGACAGTATTCACTGTAGTCCCTTGAGTCATTACCCATTTTCACACTTACTGCTGCTGTCACTGTGCTTCTTGAAATACAAATTATGTTGGTTCTTTGTTTTCCTTACTGCCAGCTTTAATTTTGGCCTTCTTTGAATGTGCTAAGCCAGTTATTCTTGTGAATCAGAAAAGTGTTTTCTCTAAAAGGACACAGGTCTTCCTTGATGAGGGTAGAGTGAAGAGCTGGATTTTATATCCCACTGGCTCTCATCCCAGCCTTATATAGTAGCCATTGTCAGCACAGGCCCATCTGCTGTTTATACCTCATCCTTGTAAATTTTTACTTTTTAAAACTTTCCTTTGCAAATGCTTAAATGAGTATGTGTGTTTTCTGGAGGAAGCTAAATTACATATATTAATTCAATCTGTTATGATAACCCAGAAAAGGCATTTAGAAATTTTAAAAGTCATATAGATAGAATATTCTGGAAACATTATCTCAACAGATCTGTTCAGAGATTTGTATTCTACCTCTGTGGCTAAATACTATTATCTGGTCAGAATTCTTAAGACAGATCCTGTAGCAACTGAGGTCAGAATATTGCTGCATAAGCAACTCTAAAGAACATACTATTTGCAAAGCCAATTCAAAACCACATACTTGGCTTGAATCAGATAATATTAAAGCTTAGATGTCAACTCAGATAAGCTTGATATTTCAAACTAATTAAGGAGTCGTACAGATTGCACATAAATATATTGCTCAGCATATCCTGCATGGCTCAGTGATTGCAGAGCATTATTCATCTCACTTGGTGACCTCCAATTGGGGTGAAAACAGATTTCTTTCTTCTCAATCATGGAAGCCAGGAGCTATTTACTTTTAAGCTAAGATTTTGCACATTCAAGCTCTTCTAATGGGTTGGAATTAGTACTATCATGAGGGACTCAACTTTTTCTTTGCCGTGAAAGTGTAGGCAGGAATGAATAACATAGATTATCAGAATCTAGGATTGTGTTTTAAACAGAAAATCTATAGATGACACAATTCTTTTCTTTCTCATTTATTCCCTCTCCATCTCTCGTTGTGTCTCTTTCTCTTTTTTTTTCTCATTTTATTTTGTTTCTTCAGATTAGAGAATGCTTTGACGACAACTTTCTCTGCCTATATCCAATAAGTGACATTACCTATGCCCACCTCTACAGTAGCCAACTCCCGTACACAAACTATATAAAGCTGATTTCCTGCTCTAGTAGCACATTACATTTCAGTGCTCACTCTTCTTTAGAAAAACTTGCCTATCTATTTGATGAACTCTATGGGCCCTTTTCTGAGCACAGCAACCAAATAGAATTTTCTAAAGTATGATTTAGATTTGTTTCATTTTCTCTTGAAAACTTTTATAGTTCCTTATCGCCTGTCCATTAAGGTTTATAGTCATTAGCTTAGCTGCTAAAGCTCTCTGAATTTGTCTTCAGTATAGCTCTACCACTTAACAGTCTACATTTCCACAAAATCAGATGACTTTGTTTCTTTAAAAATGTAAATTTCCTTAGTTTCTTAGGTTCGCCCTTAACCAATCTCTCCATCTGTGAATTTTTTTCTTCTTTGTCCCTACCTTTATCTGTTAAATTTTATCCATCAATGAAATCTCAGATCAAGGGTCACATCTTAATCCAAACTAGTCTTCTTACTTGATGAACTTTGCAACATTAAATTTGATCTCATGTGAAATATATTTATGTAATGTCCCTTACTCAACTTCAGTCACTTTAGACAAATTAAAAAAAAATCCTCTTGGCAAATAGTAGATACTGAGTAATTCCTTCCTGAATGAGTGTCATACTGAGTCTTTCAGATATTTTTATCAGTTAAATTTATAATAGATTATGTTTGGATAAAGAAAAAATAATTTATATGGGAAATTTTATTGATTTCTATAATTGAAAGGTTTAAATGGGCATGTACATTGCTTCTTCCTGATGATTATGAGATATTTTGTGAATTGGCTGAGTTTCCTTTGTGCCCTAATATCGGCCAAATTTTTATAAATATTCCACATGTGTAATATTTTTCTTTGCTGGAAATGAGAGTTTTATTTAAAGAATATTTTGTTGAAGAACTGCTATATACCAGGCACTGTTTTGGGCCGTAAGAAATACAGTGTTATATAAACACATTATAATGCAATGTCACAGCATATTAATCCATCTATCAATGGACATTTAGGTTGTTTCCATGTCTTGGCTATTGTGAATATTGCTGCAATGAACATAGAGTTGCATGTATCTTTTTGAATTATAGTTTTGTCCAGATAGATGCCCAGGAGTGGGATTGCTGAATCATATAGTAGTTCTATATTTAGTTTTTTGAAGAACCTCCATACTGTTTTCCAGTGGATGTACCAATTTACATTCCCACAAAGAATGTAGGAACATTTTCTTTGTTCCACACCCTCTTCAGGATTTGATATTTATAGACTTAATAATAGCCATTGTGACCAGTGTGATAGGGTGCCTCATTGTACTTTTGACTTGGATTTTTCTAAAAATTAGTAATATTGAATATCTTTTCATGTGCCTGTTGGCCATCTGTATGTCTTCTTTAGAGAAATGTTTGTTTAGGTCTTCTGTATACTTTGGAGATTAAGCCCTCATGGATTGCATTGTTTGCAAAAATTTCTCCCATTCTGGGGTTTTTTTTTTTTTTTTTCATTTTGTTTATGGTTTCCTTTGCTGTGCAAAACCTTTTGAGTTTAATTAGGTCCTGTTTGTTTATTTTTGTTTTTATTGTCATTATTCTAGGAAATGGATCAAATAAGACATTGCTGCAATTTATGTCAAAGAGCATTTTCCTGTTTTTCTCTAGAAGTTTTATAGTATCTGTCCTTACTTTTATGTCTTTGATCCATTTTTAGTTTATTTTTGTGTATGATGTTATTAACCGTTCTAATTTCATTCTTTTACATTTAGCTGTCCAGTTTTCCCAGCACTGTTTATCAAAGAGACTGTCTTTCCTCCCTTGTTTTTTCTTAGCTCCTTTGTCATACATCAGTTGACCACAGATGCTTGGGTTTATTCCTAAGCTTTCTATCCTTTCCCACTGATCTATATTTCTGTTTTGTGACCATACCATACTGTTTAGATTACTGTAGCTTTGTAGTATAGTCTGAAGTTAGGAAGCCTGATTCCTCCAGTTCCACTTTTCTTTTTCAGTATTGCTTTGGATATCTACTCAGCCATGAAAAAAGAATGAAATAATGGCATTTGCAGCAACAGGGATACAACTAGAGATTATTGTACTAAGTAAAGTAAGGCAGAAAGAAAAAGACAATATAATATATGAATTACCTATGTGGAATCTAAAATATGGCACAAATGAATCTATCTACAAAACCAAAACAGACTCACAGACATAGAATTAGTGGTTACCAATGAGGACAGGGGAGGAAGTGCAATGGATTGGGAGTTTGGGGTTAGTAGATGTAAACTATTACATTTAGAAAGGATAAGCAACAAGATCCTGTTGTATAGCATAGGGAACTAAATTCAGTCTCTTGGGATAGAACATGATGAAAGGTGAAAAGATGAATCTATGATTAGGTCACTTTGCTATACAGCAGAAATTGGCACAGCTTTGTAAATCAACTATACTTTAATAAAAATAATAATGTAATGTCACATCAAAAGCAGTTTTAAAGAAGTGTTATAGAAAGTGTTCAGGTAAGACTTCTGAAGAGATTTTTAAGAATAAATCTAAATATAATGAGAGCAAGGTATGTTATAATGTGGGAGAATATCATTCAGACAGAGAAACCAACCATAACCACAGCCTTGAGAGTGAGAATGAGCTTGGAATACATGGCTACAAGTGATTAATCAAGGAGATTGGGAGGAGTCAGATATAAGGATGCAAGGTCATGTAGCATCTTGTTTGCTGTGTAAAATAATTTGTATTTTACTTTGAATGAGTTGGAAGCCATTGGGTGGTTTGTGTAGGTATGTAGTATGCTTTAATCATAGGGGCCAGACACTGGGAGATTAGCTGGAAGGTGATTTTTAGTCTTCTAGATAAAATATGATGAGGTCTTGGGTTAGGGAGAAGGCACTGAATGTGGTCAAAAGTGTTCAGATTCAGGAGATATTTGGAAGTTATAGATGAGCAGAATTATTCTGATGGTTGTACATGGATATGTTGTAAATAGAGGACTGAAGCATGACTCAGAGGTTAGGATCGGAGGTCTAAACATTTTAGGAAAATGTGTTACCACTTAATGAGCTAACGGAAAGAGCCAGTTACTAATAAAAAAAAAAAAAGAATCTGCTCTCAGATCTTTCTTTTTAAATGATTGATTTTAGGACTTTTTATTTGTCTTTGATACACTAGGTTTAACAATGATGGGCATAGGTATAGATGTGGAGATTTTTTGTTTTTTATTGAGCTATAGTTCATTTACAATGTTAGTTTTGGGTATAAAACAAAGTGATTCAGTTATGCATACATGTATATCTGTTTTTTTCAGATTCTGTGTTTATAGATCTTTTTTAATTTACCCTTTTCAGATTATCTTGTCTGCTTTATTAAAACTTTTGTAATTATTATTCTGGAAAGTTCTTTTGAAAGATAGCCATTATTGTTATTTTCTCCTTCTAAAATTCTTGCTGCATATATGGACCTTCTCTACCTTTTCTCCAAGCTTTTAAAAATAATGAATCTTTGACCTGATTATTGTTATTTTTAACCACTTTATCAATTTATAAATTTTTCTTTGGTTGTATCTAATCAGTTACTTTTTGGGAGTTCAACTTGTTTCTGTAAATCTGCTCATTCCTTGTCTCTCTTACTATATCCTTTGATTCATTATGGTATGCACTTTGTCCTTTACTCTCTAATGTACATAAAATAATATATAACTTTGAGATTTTTTCTATGATATCCAGTTCTTTCAGTTCTCTCATACTTCGATCTCACTCTTATTAGGACTCCCTCTTCCTCTTCCTTCTTCTTTGTCTTTTGTGATTGTGAATTCTTCCCCAGAAGGGAATATTTTTTCATATCTTTTTTCCATGTGCCTTAAGCCATGGAGTTGTATCTATACAGATGTTTTTCTGCTATAGGGGCTCACTAGTCTAGAACTGGTTTTTATACTAATTTCTCAATTTGAGTTTTACATACCATCCATATAACCAATTCTACTCATGCATATGATGGAAGCTTGGGGTTTTGATTTATCTAGATGACTGTCCTTTGAACTACAGCCTTGAGTAGAAGAAAAACTTCCCATTGGTTTTTTAGGGCCAGGAGTTCAAGTTTTTCTTGGAAGAGACAGTAAGTTCTTTAGCACCTAGCATCATGAGTTTCATTTCACCTTCAATGGAATTACAATCCTGTCCCAAGAGCTATAACCTGTGTTCGTTCAGGGTAATGTATTAAAGGATATTGCAATGCCAAATTCTACCCACCCACTTCTATCACTTGAGTTCCCAACATATTCCTGACACACAGCATGTATTATTCTCCTTTCCAGTTTAGACATTCATTTAATTTTATTGTTGTTGATATATGCTGTCCAGCATTTCCAGTATTTTTAGCAAGAGGGATTCATCCTTGTCAACATAGAGCACTACGTTGCCAAAAGTCAGAAACAACTTAATGATTACCACGTCAGGCAGAGTATTCAGGAGGGCTCTTCAACACCCTGAAACACTGGAAAATATGTGTTAATCCACAGGCCCTTAGACTAACATCAGATTACATTTGTAGGTTGGTCTAGTGCTGGGTATGCTAATGTTCCCCTGAGAATGAAGTACAAACCAAATGAGCATCAAAAGTGTAACAGAAGTGAAGGGAAGAAATATACCTCATCTTGGTGTTAATAGCTTCATCAAATACAACACCAGGAACAAAAGAATTTCCCTAAAGACACAGGTGGTTCTTAAAAACAGCAATCATTCTTTATAAATCAAGGAAGAGTATGTATCTTCTTAAAACCTTCACTTACTTGTTCTTCATAAGATTGCTAACATTCTTGAAAGGAAACAGATTGTCTTTTCTGTGTTTTATGTGAATATCAAATAGTAACTAATTTTTGAGGTTGTATAAATTAGTTTGCAGTCTATTCCCATCAAAAGTCCTCCTCAAAAAAATAGTATCTGAATGATTAAATGAATTTCTTTCTTAATTGCCCCTTCTGTATAAATCACATAGTACCATTTTAGTAAAAACAGATCTGTTTCTCAGACTTTATAAGTCCAGGCATTCCTAGTCTCTTGAGTTCATGTATATTCCTCCCTGATTGAGTAGATGGGAAGGGAAACATATATCTCAGGCCCCACCCTGAGTTGGGCACTTCACAAACATGATTTTATTTAATCTTCACAACCACCATGTTACTCACTTTCAGTGGAAATGAGGAAATGAATTTCATAGAGATCGAATACTGTTCCCAATATCTGTGAATTATCTGGCAGATGAGCAGAGCTAGGACTTAAGCCCCATACTAATACCATGGTCTTAGGAAGCATCTAAAACAAGAGAAATACAAAACACGTTTATATAATCAGACTTTTCTAGGTCATTTCTAGGAAAAATATGGATGAACCTAGAACCAGAATTTAAACATCTTAACTACAGCATGTCTCATTTCCCTTAATTTCTACTTTAAATAAATGGTAGTACCTTTTGAAATTTATTTTGATTTCCATGAATTGCTCCAGAAATATCAAATCCATAAAATCTTTTTTTTAGGTATTCTAACCCTAAAATTCAAGTAGATACTTTTTTCCTTTTCCTTGTACATGTATATTCATTTGTCCGTATTTCAAAGTGAGAGTTTTATAGGGCTAATCATAGGTGACTATTTGAGCTATGTAAGTATTTTAATTGGTTTAATATTTTCCTTAATATCCTGAGATAGAGTAGTAATAAAAAATAACTTTCTATCTCATAGTAACTACTGATTTACTTTGCAATATTATGCACAACACATTTTCCAGGGACTGTACATTTATTGTCTCAACACACGAGTGATACATTAGACAATTTTCACTTCTCAGCCAAAGTTCTGCAGTTAGATAATTTTCCAAAGTTACTCTGATGATCAATGGAGACTGCAACAACCTGATCTATCTGACTCCAAAATCTAAGTTAGTGCTACTATAGTATACCTATGAAATACTCTTGGTGGAGGGAGTTCCCGTCTAGGCGCAGTGGAAATGAATCCAACTAGGAACCATGAGGTTGCAGGTTCGATCCCTGGCCTCTCTCAGTGGGTTAAGGATCTGGTGTTGCTGTGGCTGTGTCTGTGGCCAGCGGCTACAGCTCTGATTAGACCCCTACCCTAGGAACCTCCATATGCCATAGGTGCAGCCCTTAAAAAACAAACAAAAAAAACAACAACAAAAAAAGGAAAACGCTTGGTGAGAACACTTCTATTTTAATACGGTTCAGTCTCTATCTCAGAGATTATTCTGCTCCTATAGGTTTTCTTGAACCTGAATAAAATACAGATGCAATCCTGATTAATATTTAATACAAACCCACAGGGAAAAGTAGGTGGTGTTACTGCTTTCTACCTGTGTGTTGCCAGTGTAATCTAATTCTACTTTGCCTTTTTTTGTTGTGCTGCCTTTGTGGAGGAGAAAATGTTCCTTTGTTACTGGAGTGTATGTTATGTATCATATAAAATAATAGTAAAGCCATTCTTTTTTAAAAAAAAAAAAAATAGTGCATTAAAAAAAAAAAAAAATGGGAGTTCCTGTCGTGCCTCAGTGGAAGTGAACCTGACTAGGCACTGTGAGGTTGTGGGTTCTATCCCTGGCCTCGCTTCTTGGGTTAAGGATCCAGTGTTGCTGTGAACTGTCGTGTAGATCACAGATGAGGCTCGGATCTGGCATTGGTGTGGCTATGGTGTAGGCTACCAGCTGTAGCTCCAATTAGACCTCCAGCCTGGGAACCTCCGTAAGCTGCGGGTATGGCCCTAAAAAGGAAAAAAATAAATAAAAAATTGTGCATTTTATTTTGTTTTATTTAAATTTTGAGGTGTACAGCATATAATCAGTGTCTATGTGTATACCTGCAGAGTGATTATCAGCACAAATCTAGTTACTGTTTATTACCATATGGTTAACCTCTCCCATTTTGCTCACCCCCACCCCCTTCCTTTTTGGTAACCCCTAATCTAGTCTCCGTATTTTAGAGTTTGTTTTGTTTTGTTTTGTTTGTTCATTTGGTTTTTTGTTTGTATGTTTAGATTCCACATGTAAGTAAAAATGTACAGAATTACCTTTCGCTGCCTGGTTTATTTCACTTACCATAAGTGAAATAACCTCAAGGGTAAAGCCGTCCCTTTAAGAGGCATCTCTTGACAGTGCTTATTTGGTGTTACTCATGTTTCCAATACCTTTTTTCACTGAATTAATGTTTGCCACCCAAATTTTCAGAGTTACACACAAAGAGACTTTAAAAATTTTAAATTTAAGTAAGGTTGGTAAAACAATGTTTTCTCATTGTATCAACTTGCCCTGCTCTTACATTTTGTTTTGTACCTTTTCCTTTCACCATTGTAAAGGTAAATTAATTACATCAGAATTTTCTATGCATATCTTTCTAAAATTATATATTTAATTGTCAATGTTCAAAGTCAAAATATTCCTTAGTTTTTTTATATATATAATGATTTTTATTTTTTTCCATTATAGCTGGTTTATAGTGTTCTGTCAATTTTCTACTGTACAGCATGGTGACCCAGTTACACATACATGTATACATTCTTTTTTCTCACATTATCATGCTCCATCATAAGTGACTAGACATAGTTCCCAGTGCTACATAGCAGGATCTCTTTGCTAATCTATTCCAAAGGCAATAGTCTGCATCTATTAACCTCAAGCTCCCCATCCACCCTGCTCCCTCCCCCTCCCACTTGGCAACCACAAGTCTATTCTCCAAGTCCCCGATTTTCTTTTCTGTGGAAAGGTTCATTTGTGCCGTGTATTAGATTCCAGATATAAGTGATACATATATTTTTAAAATAGCACCTCAACCATTGTAAATTTCTTTTCTTAGCACTACTAGGACTTTTATTCACAGGTATAATCAGACAAAGTTTAACTTGGTGGGGTTTTTTACTAAATCCAGCAGAAAGCACATATTTTAATATTTAACAGAACTATTATTTTATTGTATGTATTTATTTTTGTCTTTTTTCTTTCTATGGCTGCTCCCGAGGCATATGGAGGTTCCCAGGCCAGGGGTCCAATTGGAGCTGTAGCCTACACCACAGCTCACGGCAATGCCGGATCCTTAACCCACTAAGCAAGGCCAGGGATTGAACCCACATCCTCATGGATGCTAGTCAGGTTCGTTTACCACTGAGCCACAATGGGAACTCCAAAAGTATTATTTAAAGAAGAGGAGGCCTACCTATTTTGCTGTAGTTAAAAGTAATATAACTAATAATTAAGCTCATACAAAAGGGATAGTTTTTTGTCTATGTAGCACTGAAACAATAAATTTTAAACACATTATGGATTTCTCTCCTCTCCAAGACTAAAGAGATTTTCTTTCTGAGCTACAGATTGTTTGATTTCCTTTTTTTTTTTTTTTTTTTTTTTTTTGTCTTTTTGTTGTTGTTTTGTTGTTGTTGTTGCTATCTCTTGGGCCGCTTCCGCGGCATATGGAGGTTCCCAGGCTAGGGGTCTTATCGGAGCTGTAGCCACCGGCCTACGCCAGAGCCACAGCAACTCAGGATCCGAGCCGCGTCTTCAACCTACACCACAGCTCACGGCAACGCCGGATCGTTAACCCACTGAGCAAGGGCAGGGACCGAACCCGCAACCTCATGGTTCTTAGTCGGATTCGTTAACCACTGCGCCACGACGGGAACTCCTGATTTCCTTTTATTGATACTTTTAATTTTCTATACACCCTAAACCCTACCTGACACTTTTTTTTTTCTTTTTAGCCTTGCTTTTTTGCATGTGGTCTTTGGACTTCATTAGCATTCTAAGTGCATAGGTATACACAAAATAGTCTGCAATAGCTCACAGACTCTTTTTTTTTTTTCCTTTTTTTTTTTTTTTTTTTGCATTTTGTTTTTTTTTAATTTTTTTTTTTTTTTTTATTTTCCCACTGTACAGCAAGGGGGTCAGGTTATCCTTACATGTATACATTACAATTACATTTTTTCCCCCACCCTTTCTTCTGTTGCAACATGAGTATCTAGACATAGTTCTCAATGCTATTCAGCAGGATCTCCTTGTAAATCTATTCTAAGTTGTGTCTGATAAGCCCAAGCTCCCGATCCCTCCCACTCCCTCCCCCTCCCATCAGGCAGCCACAAGTCTCTTCTCCAAGTCCATAATTTTCTTTTCTGAGGAGATGTTCATTTGTGCTGGATATTAGATTCCAGTTATAAGTGATATCATATGGTATTTGTCTTTGTCTTTCTGGCTCATTTCACTCAGGATGAGAGTCTCTAGTTCCATCCATGTTATTGCAAATGGCATTATGTCATTCTTTTTTTATGGCTGAGTATATATTGTGTATATATACAACATCTTCCGAATCCAATCATCTGTCGATGGACATTTGGATTGTTTCCATGTCCTGGCTATTGTGAATAGTGCTGCAATGAACATGTGGGTGCATGTGTCTCTTTTAAGTAGAGTTTTGTCCGGATAGATGCCCAAGAGTGGGATTGCGGAGTCATATGGAAGTTCTATGTATAGATTTCTAAGGTATCTCCAAACTGTTCTCCATAGTGGCTGTACCAGTTTACATTCCCACCAACCGTGCAGGAGGGTTCCCTTTTCTCCACAGCCCCTCCAGCACTTGTTATTTGTGGATTTCTTAATGATGGCCATTCTGACTGGTGTGAGGTGGTATCTCATGGTAGTTTTGATTTGCATTTCTCTTATAATCAGCGATGTTGAGCATTTTTTCATTGTTGGCCATCTGTGTATCTTCTTTGGAGAAATGTCTATTCAGGTCTTACCCATTTTTCCATTGATTGATTGGCTTTGTTACTGTTGGGTTGTATAAGTTGTTTATATATTCTAGAGATTAAGCCCTTATCGGTTGCATCATTTGAAACTATTTTCTCCCATTCTGTAAGTTGTCTTTTTGTTTTCTTTTTGGTTTCCTTTGCTGTGCAAAACTTTTCAGTTTGATGAGGTCCCATGGGTTTATTTTTGCTCTAATTTCTATTGCTTTGGGAGACTGAGCTGAGAAAATATTCATGATGTTGATGTCAGAGAGTGTTTTGCCTATGTTTTCTTCTAGGAGTTTGATGGTGTCCTGTCGTATATTTAAGTCTTTCAGCCATTTGGAGTTTATGTTTGTGCATGGTGTGAGGGTGTGTTCTAGTTTCATTGCTTTGCATGCAGCTGTCCAGGTTTCCCAGCAATGCTTGCTGAATAGACTTTCTTTTTCCCATTTTATGTTCTTGCCTCCCTTGTCAAAGATTAACTGACCCTAGGTGTCAGGGTTTATTTCCGGTTCTCTATTCTGTTTCATTGGTCTGTCTGTCTGTTTTGATGACTGTGGCTTTGTAGTATTTCTTGAAGTCTGGGAGAGTTATGCCTCCTGCTTGGTTTTTGTTTCTCAGGATTGCTTTGGCGATTCTGGGTCTTTTGTGGTTCCATATAAATGTTTGGATTGTTTGTTCTAGTTCTGTGAAAAATGTCATGGGTAATTTGATAGGGATTGCATTGAATCTGTAGATTGCTTTGGGTAGGATGGCCATTTTCACAATATTGATTTTCCCAATCCAGGAACATGGACTATCTTTCCATTTCTTTACATCTTCTTTGATTTCTTTGATTAAGGTTTTATAGTTCTCGGCATATAGGTCCTTTACCTCCTTGGTCAGGTGTATTCCGAGATAATTGATTTTGTGTGGTGCAATTTTAAAAGGTATCGTATTTTTGTTTTCCTTTTCTAATATTTCATTGCTGGTATACAGAAATGCAACTGACTTCTGAATGTTAATCTTATATCCTGCCACTTTGCTGAATTTATTAATCAGTTCAAGTAGTTTTGGGGTTGAGTCCTTAGGGTTTTCTAGGTATAGAATCATGTCATCTGCATACAGTGACAGTTTGATCTCTTCTCTTCCTATATGGATGCCTTTGATTTCTTTTGTTTGTCTAATTGCTGTGGCTAGGACTTCCAAAACTATGTTGAAGAGCAGTGGTGAGAGTGGGCATCCCTGTCTTGTTCCAGATTTGAGTGAGAAGGCTTTCAGTTTTTCCCCATTGAGGATTATATTTGCTGTGGGTTTATCATAAATGGCTTTGATTATATTCAGGAATGTTCCCTCTATACCCACTTTGGAGAGGGTCTTGATCATGAATGGATGTTGGACTTTGTCAAATGCTTTTTCTGCGTCTATTGAGATGATCATGATTTTTGACTTTTTTTTTTGTTAATGTGGTGTATGATGCTGATTGATTTGCGTATGTTGAAGCATCCTTGTGAACCTGGGATGAACCCAACCTGGTCATGGTGTATAATTTTTTTGGTATGTTGTTGGATTCGGTTTGCTAAGATTTTGTTGAGAATTTTTGCATCTATATTCATCAATGATATTGGGCGATAGTTTTCTTTTTTGGTGGTATCTCTGTCTGGTTTTGGAATGAGGGTGATGGTGGCATCATAGAATGTCTTTGGGAGTATTCCTTCTTCTTCAACCTTTTGAAAGAGTTTAAGGAGGATGGGCACCAATTCCTCTTTATATGTTTGATAAAATTCACCTGTGAAGCCATCTGGTCTTGGACTTTTATTTGTAGGGAGTGATCTTATGACCTCTTCAATTTCATTTCTAGTGATCGGTCTGTTCATTTGGTCTGTTTCTGTTTGATTCAGTTTTGGCAAGCTGTAAGATTCTAGAAAATTGTCCATTTCTTCCAGATTGTCAAACTTGTTGCCATATAGTTGTTCATAGTATTCTCTTATGGTTTTTTGTATTTCTGCTGTATCCGTTGTGATTTCTCCTTTTTCATTTATAATTTTGGTGATTTGGGTTCTTTCTCTCCTCTTTTTAGTGAGTCTGGCCAGGGGTTTATCAATTTTGTTCACCTTTTCAAAGAACCAACTCTTGGTTTTATTAATTTTCTCTATTGTTTTTTGAGTCTCTATTTTATTGATTTCTTCTTTGATCTTTATAATTTCCTTCCTTCTGCTGACTTTAGGACTTTTTTGTTCTTCTTTTTCTAATTCATTTAGGTAGAGGGTTAAGTTGTCAATTTGGGATCTTTCTTCTTTTTTGAGAAAGGCCTGTATTGCTATAAATTTCCCTCTGAGCACTGCTTTCGCAGCATCCCATAGATTTTGAGAGGTTGTGTCTTCATTATCATTTGTTTCAAGGTAGTTTTTAATTTCCGTCTTGATTTCCTCATTGACCCATTGGTTTTTTAGTAGCATGTTTAGTCTCCATGTAGTAGGTTTTTTCTCTTTGCTTTTCCCATGGTTGATTTCTAATTTCATGGCATTGTGGTCAGAGAAGATACTTGAGATAATTTCTATGCTCCTAAATTTATTGAGATTCGCTTTGTGTCCCAATATGTGGTCGATTCTTGAGAATGTTCCATGAGCATTTGAGAAGAATGTGTATTCTGCTTTTTTTGGATGTAGTGTCCTGAAGATATCAATTAAGTCTAACTTTTCTATTGTTTCCTTTAGGATCTCTGTTGCTTTATTGGTTTTCTGAGCTCACAGATTCTTGATATTTAAAATGCTATTAGTCAATTTGGACAAAGCTAGTTGAAATATGGTATTATGTCCAAGAAAATTTGATGTTTTTAATCTCCTTAGTGACAGAGGTCCTTGTGTCTCTGAATAGCTTTTATTGAGGACTCTTTTATTAAAAAATACTTGATTCTCTGAACAGTAAATATTCAATGGATAGTCAGTAGGTTAAAAGTCTCAAATACTCTTTTGTTTTTGAGGAAAGTGAAACCATATTTAAATTGTTGTGGGAGCCATCAGTAGAATCTGGCTCACCAGCAGGAACTTACATGTGTTAAAATTCAAGCACTTCTGTCACTTACCTGTACATTGGAGAAAAATCTTACAAGGATTTATCGCTATTAATACCAACAGATGAAGTTACTTTATAGTATTGCCAAAGCACAAAGCAAGTAGGATTTCTTTACATTACTTATTATGTAATTTATGAGTTTCTAGGCTTACTTATTAAAAAAACACAAAAGGGTTTATTTGCCAAAGTGATTTTTTTTATTATATTCTTGATCCAGACTTAGTTTGAAGACTATTATTTCCAACAACGTCACTGAGATTTTATGAGAGAGATGCACTTCCCCATTGTTATTATTTCAAAATAAAAGAGATTGTTAAGGATTTTCAATGACGGTTCTTTTCTGTAAAATTAGCACATACCTGATGAGGTTATTTAGCAATGAACAGAAGTCGTTTAAAAATATCCATCTAAGGAAGAAGATGGGGGAGGGTGTTGATCACTATTTTATTTTCTAAGAGATACACTACCAGAGACAGTGTGCTTTGTAGAGCAAAGGTGAATATTGTGATGATGAAATAAATAAATCTCTTCAATATTGGTGAATAGTTTGCCATTCTATTTAATACAAGTACTTTTGTGAGTTTCATTAGAGTGACCCAATCTCTGAAAGACTGATAAATAGGAATCCACATACCTTGAATTCATTATACTACAAAGCAGAATTAGACCTTGGTTATTTTATCAAGATAACACAGCCTGCAAAGACAACCTGTGTAAAGTGACAAGGCTGCTGCTGCCAATTATATCTCTGTTTCATCTCTCCAACTATGCCAACACAAGATAACAAGTTAAATTATATCATGCCAAATAATTTCTCCAAGCCATGTATGAGGAAAAGTACTTAAAAATAGAAGAAAATCAGGTAGGAGTAATAAATATAATGATGAAAATAATAGTAACAGAATAATAACATATTTGTGAATGACTGGGTACAAACCATTATTTTAAGTGCTTTATATATATTATTAATTATGTATTTTAATTAATAATTATAATTAATCTCAAGTGGATGATGTTATTTCCCATATTTTATCATCATAAAACATAGATGACGAATCTGAGATACAAATAGGCACAGTAATTGCCCAAGGTCACACAGCTACTATGGGGTAGAATTAAGATAAAAAGTTTCTGTTCCAGGGAACATGACCTTAGAAACTATGCTTTACTGGCTGAGGAGTGGAGCTGAGATTTCAGAATCTATCTATAATTCACCCCCACCTGGGAAATTAATTACATGGATCACAGAGATCAAAAAATACACAACATCATAGAGAAAAATGATAAATAAACATCAATAAATTGGTGTCCATTGACAGATGATTGACTTGGAAGATGTGGTATATAAACACAATGGAATACTATTCAGCCGTAAAAAGGAACGAAATAATGCCATTTGCAGCAACAGGGATGGAACTAGAGACTCTTCATACTGAGTGAAGTAAGCCAGAAAGAGAAAGACAAATACCATATGAAATCACTCATATCTGGAATCTAATATACAGCATACAAATGAATCTTTCCACAGAAAAGAAAATCATGGACTTGAAGAATAGACTTGCGGTTGCCAAGGGGCAGAGAGAGGGAATGGGAGGGATGGGGAGCTTGGGGTTAACGGATGCAAACTATTGCTTTTGGAATGGATTAACAATGAGATCCTGCTGTGTGGCACTGAGAACTATGTCTAGATACTTAAAACAGAGCATGATAATGGGAGAAAAAATTATGTGTATGTGTATGTGTGTGTAACTGGGTCCCCATGGTGAACAGTGGAAAAAAAATTGTGTTGGGGGGAAATAACAATAAAAAAATATATATATATTGGTAAATAACTGTCAATCTATGTAACAACTCAGATTAGCAAGCAAAAACTGCCTGGAATGCTGTGTTGAAAAAGATTATGAACCCAAGTTTAGACTAGTAAAAAATAGTACCGTGGTCAGTTAGTGACATCTCCCAGAAAAGGGGTCAGAGGAGTGTCCTTAATTAATCATATCTGTAGAATAGAGGGAAAGTTGGAAACTGTATCAACCATGGTGAATGAAATGAGTACCTATTTTTTAAATTTATTTTATTATTCATTTATTTTTTGTCTTTTTGTCTATTTCTAGGGACACTCCTGCGGCATATGGAGGTGCCCAGGCTAGGGGTCTAATCAGAACTGTAGCCGCCGGCCTACGCCAGGGCCATAGCAACGGGGGATGCAAGCCACGTCTGCGACCAACACCACAGCTCACTGCAATGCTGGATCCTTAACCCACTGAGCAAGGCCAGGGATCGAACCCACAACCTCATGATTCCTAGTCAAATTCATTAACCACTGCACCATGAGGGGAACTCCTATTTTTTTTCCAGGCTACCATTATTTTATTATTAGTAGTAGTAGTAGTAGTAGTATTTTAAATAGTTATTTCCCCAATACAACTTTTTTTTCTACTGAACAGCATGACCCAGTTACACATACATGTACACATTCTATTTTTGCACATTATGCTCCATCATAAGTAACTAGTTAATTGCAAGGGGTTTCTCAAGTGAAAATTCTTTTATTGAGTTGTGCATTGGTAGGGCAGTGATGGTGAAGGATTTATTTTCTTAGACCACAGGTAATTTATTTAACTGAATAGAAGAGTAGCCTATGCAAATTTGTTGTGTTAGTCAGTAAAATGTTAATTTCTAGATGCTTTTTATAAGTGGCCACATAGAGGCAGCCTTCTAATTTACCATCCTGAATGAGGTTGCAGGTCATCTTCTGAAGTTAAGCAGAGCATTTGTGGCCTATGCATGATGACCTAGTGCTTGCTTACCACTAAATCAGAAATTTCTCACTTAACTCATCAGTAAAGTGATTTGCTAATTTACTTAATTGATTTGCTAATGATTCATTATTGTTGTGGATCCTATCTATCTACCTATTGGTTCATCATATATTTTTATGGATAAGTGCATATACAGCAATCCCTATTCCATGGCACTTCTGAAACACAGGTGGGTACATGTTGTCAGGCCCTTTGTTAGGGCCCAGTACCCTACTTGGTAATGATTCTTCAAAGCTCTTATCTATGCTCTCAAGGCTTCATCATCTGAGTCATTCTTCCTTTTCTATTAGAAATGATAGATGCGGAGTTCCCGACGTGGCGCAGTGGTTAACGAATCCGACTAGGAGCCATGAGGTTGCGGGTTCGGTCCCTGCCCTTGCTCAGTGGGTTAACGATCCGGCGTTGCCATGAGCTGTGGTGTAGGCTGCAGCCGCGGCTCGGATCCCGCGTTGCTGTGGCTCTGGCGTAGGCCGGTGGCTACAGCTCCGATTGGACCCCTAGCCTGGGAATCTCCATATGCCGCGGGAGTGGCCCAAGAAATAGCAAAAAAAAAAAAAAAAAGATATATGTTTACAGTTAAGTAGGATAGCTGTTCTTTGCCCTCTAAGTCTGAGCTCTCTAGGACATGTTTTAATTTTGAACTATCTCTTTCCCTTTTAGTCCTAGCCCTCCAAACTTCTAGTAATGTTATTTTTTTATAAATGTTATTTTTTAAATAAAAATGATCTTAATAGAAATTCAACAATATACATCATAGACATGTCTATATTTTTACCACTGTATCTTCACGCATTAAAATATATGCTCAAGGAAAGTCAGTGGTATCCTTAAATATGTTACTATAGGATCTGCATTATGCATACTATAGAAGATTAGAAAGAAAAATTTAAAAATCTAAATATTCAACAATAAGAGATTAGTTAATTACCATGTAGCTGTATTAAAAATAATTGAAACATTAAAATCATGCATTCTGAGAACACTTGAGCATATGTAGAAAAGCTTACAAAATAGCTAATGAAAAATCAAATTCACATGATTTGGCATAAGATAAACATATATGGAGTTCCTGTCATGGCTCAGTGGTTAACGAATCCGACTAGGAACCATAAAGTTGCGATTTTGATCCCCGGCCTTGCTCACTGGTTTAAGGATCTGGCATTGGTGTGGGCTGTGGTGTAGGTTGCAGACACCGCTCGAATCCCAAGTTGCTGTGGCTGTGGTGTAGGCCAGCGGCTACAGCTCAGATTAGACCCCTAGCCTGGGAACCTCCATGTGCCGGGGGAGTGGCCCTAGAAATAGCAAAAAGACAAAAAAAAAAAAAAAAAAAAAAAAAAGATAAACATATAAGCACTGAAAAGAATTAGAAGGCTATTTATCCAATGTTGAGTGGTTATGTTTTTTTCTAATTTTTCTGCAAGAAACATGGATTACTTTGATAATGAAAGTGTTAACAATACTATGCAATGTTTCAGTCATGTGGTAGGTCCTCATTTAATGTAATCAATTAATGTCATTTTTTAAAAGGAATAGAAATTGTGACTCTGACCTTGCTAACAATGTAGCAAGACTAGAGTAATTTAGGGTTACGACTGATCAGGGTGTGGTTCCACTAGACTATAGGAAAGTAGAAAATGAAAGAAATTTGGTACCTGCTTTATAAAACAGTTGTAAGTAAATAAGAAATGAAAAAGAATTTTTATTTTGACTCTTGAAACATAAAATTCGTGAAAGAGCTTTGCACTTAGTAGAAAGTCTAAGGTTTACAAACAAAAGAAATAAAAGATATCTGAATTGGAAAAAGTAAAACTGCCACTGTTTGCAGATGATATGATACTATATATGGAAAACCCTAAGGATTCCATGCAAAAACTAATTGAACTGATCAACAAATTTAGCCAAGTAGCAGGATACAAGACTAACATTCAGAAATCAACTGCATTTCTGCATACTAACAATGAAATATTAGAAAAGGAATACAAAAATACAATACCTTTTAAAATCACATGCCCACTAATTTAATACCTAGGAATAAACCTGACCAAGGAGGTAAAAGACTTATATGCTGAGAACTATAAAACATTAATCAAGGAAATTAAAGAGGATTCAAAGAAATGGAAAGATAGTCCATGGTCCTGGGATGGAAAAAAAAAAAAAATGATAGAAATGGCCATACTACTCAAAGCAATCTACAGATTCAATGCAGTCTATCAAATTACCCATGACATTTTTCACAGAATTAGAACAAACAATCCAAAAATTTATATGGAACCACAGAAGACCAGAATTGCCAAAGCAATCCTGAGGAACAAAAACTAAGCAGGAGGCATAACTATCCCAGATTTCAGGCAATATTACAAAGCTATAGTAATCAAGACAGTGCGGTACGGGCACCAAAACAGACATACAGACCAATGGAACAGAATAGAGAACCCAGAAATAAACCCAGACACCTATGGTCAATTAATCTTCACAAAGGAGGGAAGTATATAAAATGGGAATAGCTGGGAAACCTGGACAGCTGCATGGAAATCAATGAAACTAGAACACATCCTCACACAGTGCACAAAAACAAACTCAATATGGCTTAAAAACTTAAATGTAAGACAAGGCACCATAATTCCTAGAAGAGAACACAGGCAAACATTCTCTGACATCAACCTTACAAATGTTTTCTCAGGTCAGTTTCCCAAAGCTACAGAAATAAAAGCAAAAATAAACCAATGGGACATAATCAAACTGACAAGCTTTTGCACAGTGAGGGAAACCCATTTAAAAAACCCAAAAAGACAACTTAGAGAATGGGAGAAAGAAGTTTCAAACAATGCAACTGGCAAGGGCTTAATCTCTAAAATATACAAACTACTACTACAATGCAACACCAAAAAAAAAAAAAAAACAAAAAAACAAAGTATGGGCAAAAGACCTAAATAGACATTTCTTCAAAGAAGATAAATAGATGGCCAACAGGCACAGGAAAAAATGCTCAACATCACTATTTATTAGTAGTTTTGATTTGCATTTATCTATGAGGTACCACCTCACACTGGTCAGAATGCCCATCATTAATAAGTCAGCAACAAATGCTGGAGAGGGTGTGGAGAAAAGGGTACCCTCCCACACTGTTGGTAGGAATTTAAATTGCTACAACCACTATGGAAAACAGTATGAAGGTACCTTAGAAAATTAAATATAGAAGTACCATAAGACCCAGGAATTCCACTCTTGGGCATTATATCCAGACAAAACTTTCCTTGAAAAAGACACATGTACCTGTATGTTCATTGCAGCACTGTTCACAATGGCCAAGACATAGAAACAACCTAAATGTCCATTGAGAAATGAAGGGATTAAGAAGATGTGGTACATATACACAATACTACGCATCCATAGAAAGAAGAAAATAATGCCATTTGCAGCAATATGGATGGAACTAGAGACTCTCATACTAAGTGAAATAAGTCAGAAAGAGAAAAACAAATACCATATGATATCACATATGTGGAATCTAATCTAATCTGCCAATGGCCCTTTCCACAGAAAAGGAAATCATGGGCTTGGAGATTAGACTTGTGGTTGCCAAGGGGGAGGGGAAGGGGGAGGGAGTGGGATGGAATGAGAGCTTGGGGTTAATAGATGCAAACTATTGCATTTGGAGTGAATAAGCAATGAGATCCTGCTGTATAGCACAGGGAACTATGTCTAATCACTTGTGATGGAACATGTTGGAGGATAAGGTGAGAAAAAGAATGTATATATGTGACTGGGTCACTTTGCTTTACAGTAGAAATTTGAGAGAACACTGTGAACCAACTATAATGGAAAAAAATTAAAATCATTTAAAAAAAAGTCTAGGGTTTGGAAAATGACTTTAGAAATATAAAGTTGAAAAATAGCATTAGAATATTAGGAAAAATATTTTTTTCCTTATCTGAAACATTGGGACAAAAACAATGATTATAATGTGTGTTGAAAATGCATCTGCTTTGTATAAAATCAGCCTTGGTACTAACCTCCAGTAAGGTTCACAACAAATCAATTAGTCCCTGATCATCCTGGCAGCACTGCCAAGTATCATTAGTGCTGGAAGCCATAAGCAGCCACTGAGGACATGCCCATAGTTACTTCCTGGAAGTCTTAGTTTTCAGTCTGTGGAATAGAGCTGGTGCTGACTGCACATTATAACACAAGTAATTATTCATCAAAACTTGTCTTGCTGCAAGCGATTCATTCCTCTCACCACAGATGTCCCCCACCCTGACCTAGAGCAAGCAGCAAGAGTGTTGGCTAAAAATAGCAGCTACACAATGCAGCAGGCTGCCATGGTGAGACTGCATTTAAGAGGTTTTCATACCCTTGGTTTCAGAGCACTTTCTCACATGAATTAACCCTTGAAGTCCTAGAAGGTGAATACCATCTCATCCTTACTTGTGCTTTAGTCCCTGAAGTTATATAAAGCACATTTCTTTTTGTGAATAAACTCTGCTTTGCCCAATTTAAAATTCTTCCTTTTTATCTCTTTTATGCAATTACCATTTTTTGTTTTCTTTTTTTTCTTTTTCCATAGCTGGAGTAGGAAAATGGGAGTGTCAGTTCCATGACTATCACTCTGACAAAACCACATGCTGGAGAGAACACATTCATTAACATCTATTATGTGCAAGTATGGTGCTAGGCATTGTGGAGGATAAACATATAACCCTTATCACATCAGCCTCAGGAAAATCAAGCATTAAAGTAACAACCAGAGAAGCGTTTGATTCCAGTCCTCCGTTTTGCTAACACAATTTTAATGTCCCTGATCTCCTCACCCTGTTTAGTTTAACATCTTCTAATGTGAAGGTCTGGTAAAAGAATCCTGATTAAGGACCCCATCAACATCATCCAAGTAAAATCCTGTTAAAAATGGTCTTCCATTTTTTTCCTGGCACATCTTTGTCCTGTTCATCCAGGACAAAGGACCCAATAGTTCCTTCACAATTACTCCAAAGTTCCTGGATTCCCTCATGCTATTAGAACTGTTGGACATCCCAGAGGTTCTAAGATGCTTAAACTGATTAACCTCAACTGTAACCCTTAAGAAGGAAGATGATGGACAGATGTGGTCTCTGCTTTCAAGGAATTTGTAATCTTACCATGTATGCTGGCAGTGGTAATACATAACAGCATCCCATATAATTCTTTTGACATTTAGAGGTTTAAGACTAGACACTTTATTTATATTAAGTCATTCAGTCCTCTTGATGAGCATATAAGATAGTAATTGTCCTCCCCCCCAGTTTTATTGAGATATAATTGACACATAACATTATGTAAGTTTAAGATGTATAATATGATTATTTGATACACACATATTGAGAAGTGATTGCCACTATAAGGTTACTTAATACATTCTTCACATCATATATTATCCATTTTGCTGTGGTAGTGGTGTGGGAACATCTATATCTCATGTAATTCTATTGCCAGATTTTTTGTGAATTGATGAGCTGTGAGATAGACCCTAAGTTCCATCAGGACCTGTAAGGGAACATGATCTCTACCTTGTGGTCCTTGCTTAGGCAACTTTTCTTAGTGATATTAATAGTTAATACTTTTGAGCACTTAACTGCAGGCACTGTTGACATGTGTTGTCATGTAAAACACTTTTTTGCATGTATTTAGTCATTTTGTACCCACAATAGCCATATTTTTATCATCTTTTGAAAGATACTTTTGGTGGGTGTGGGTAATCACTGCAATCATGAAAGGCTACTGGGCTTCCAGTAATGGTGTGTTTTGATCTGGATGCTGATGGCACACATGTTTTCACTTTCCGAAATTAATCTAGCTGATGAAAATTATATGTATATTTTCATCATTCACGTTCACACAGGAAAAAAGTAGCAGAAGCTACTTTTTCAAACCCAGATGTTCCAATTTGAAAACACATTTTAACTATTATAGTAAACAACCACATTTGGTATTCCATTTCTAGAATGTATATTCATCAAAATATTAGTCCTTTAGCATGCTCTTTGAAAAAGGTTCTGTGAATACATAAGTTTGAGAAATATTGCATATACCCTGTGTGGAATTCAGGGCACATTTTAACATGATTAAAGCTTATATATAAATAATGCATGGAGAAAAACAGTTTAACTTTGTATAACACAACTTTTCCAATCATTTTTGCCCCGAAACACTTTTCACCACATAGTTCTTTAACATGCTGCTGAAAAAGACTTTCAAAAAATCCACTTTGTGAAATAATGTCTTGGGAAAGGCAATATAAGAAAAAAAATGATGTCTCTGAAAAAGTATCAGTGATAAAATGGTTTTATAAATCAGGAATTTGAGAGAAGTTTCTATGTTATGTTTAAGTAAACATGATAGGAATATCACCTGAATAGGCTTTTTATTTTTCTCTATCTCTATTCCCATCTGTAATTCATCTTGTCTTTATGAAAAGTTGCTTGGAATATTTTATGTTGGTCTGTCTACACAGAGAAGGTAAACCTTGTTTAAAGAAGAAAAACATACATTTAGAAACGTATGTATATCATATGTGTCAGCTAAATTAATTTCAGAAGATGAACACTTGTGCCATCAGTATCCCAGATCAAAACACAGAGCATTACTGGGACTGCATAAGCTTCTTTTGCTTCTCATGACCACTCACATGCACCAGGGGTGTATACTATACTGACCTCTTTTTACACAGGTTGGTTTTTCTTCTGTTTCGGTTGGTTGGTTTCTTTTTGTTGTTGTTGTCTTTTTGTCTTTTCCAGGGCCGCACCCACGGCATATGGAGGTTCCCAGTCTAGGGGTCTAATCAGAGCTGTTGCTGCCAGCTTACACCAGAGCCACAGCAACGCTAGATCCATGCCACATCTGCAACCACAGCTTACGGCAACGCTGGATCCTTAACCCATGGAGCAAAGCCAGGGATCGAACCTGAAACCTCCTGGTTCCTAGTCAGATATGTTAACCACTGAGCCACGACGGGAACTCTGTTGGTTTCTTTACTGCTTCATTGAGGTATAATTGATAGCTATTATGTTTCATATATTTAAAGTCTATTTTTGTGAATTTTGACATGTGTATCACACACAACCAAGATAATGAATATAGCCACCAATTTTCCTTCTGAACTTTGTAATTCCCCATCCTCAAGTAACCACTGGTCTGCTTTCTGTCACTCTAGATTAGCTTGCATCTTCTAGAATCTTACATGAATGGAACCATACCTATGTATCTTTTCCTTTGGAGGGGTGTTGTTTATTTCATTCTGCATAAGTATTTTGAGATTCTTTCATTTTAATTTGTGCATTAGCAGTTGTTTCCTTTTTACTGCTTAATAGTAAAAATGAATTGAATGGATATATATCACAATTTGCTTATCTATTCACTTGTTGATGGCGATTTAGATTGTTTGGGGGGCATTACAAATAAGGTTTCTCTGAACACTTGCATACAAGATTTTGTGCATGGGTTTTCATATCCTCTGGTGAATACTTAGGAGTGATTTGACTGCGTCACATGGTTAGCATGTATTGAAATTTTTCAGAAACACGCCAAACTGTTTTCAAAAGTGGACATGCCAACATATGTTTCCACCAGTAGATATAGAGTTCCAGTTGTTCCATGTCCTCAACAACAATTCATATGGTTAGTTTTTCTTTTTAGCCATTTTAATGAGTGTGTAGTGATACCATATTGACGTTTTAATTTTTAATTTATTGTTTTGTGTGTGTGTGTGTCCATACATGAAACATATGGAAGTTCCTGGATCAGGGATTGAATGTGAGCTGCAGCTGTGACCTATGCCACAGCTATGGCAAGGCCAGATCCTTAACCAGCTGCTCCACAGTGGGAACTTGTTAATTTGCATTTTCTTTCTTTCTTTTTTTTGTGCTGTTTTTTGCTTTTTCGTGCTGCACCTGTGGCACATGGAAGTTCGCTGGCTAGGGATCACTTCAGAGCTATTGGGGCTGGCCTACACCACAGCCACAGCAATGCCAGATCTGAGTCACATCTCCTACCTATACCACAGTTCACGGCAACACCAGATCCTAAAGCCACTGAGCGAGTGAGGCCAGGGATCAAACCTGCATCCTCATGGGTACTAGTGGAGTTTGATACTGCTGAGCCACAATGGGAACTTCCTGAATTTTCTTAATAGCATCTTCTCAGATGCTTATTTGCCATCTTTACATCTTTGGTGAAATGTCTGTTCAAATATTCTTCTCTTTTTGGGAGTTCCCTTCTTGGCTCAGTGGTTAACAAACCCGACTAGGATGCATGAGGACAAAGGTTCAGTCCCTGGCCTCATTCAGTGGGTTAAGGATCCAGCGTTGCTGTGAGGTATGGTGTATGTCGGAGACTTGGCTTGGATTTGGTGTTGTTGTGGCTGTGGTGTAGGCCAGCAGCTGTGGCTCTGATTCGACCTATAGCCTAGAAACTTCCATATGCTGCAGGTGCAGCCCTAAAAACAAGTAAATAAATAAATAAAATTCTTCCCTTTTTATTTTTTTATGTTTTTCATTTTTGGCTTCCCCATGGCATATCAAGTTCCCAGGCCAGGGATCAGATCTGAGCCACAGCTGTGACCTAAGCTATAGCAGCAGCAACACTGGATCCTTAACCCATTGTGCTGGGCCAGGAATTTTTTTTTTTTTAATCTTTTAAGGGCTGAACTTGCGGCAAATGGAGGTTCCCAGGCTAGGGGTAGAAGTGGAGCTGTAGTTGCCAGCCTACACCACAGCCACAGCAATGCAGGATCCAAGCCGCATCTGGGACCTACACCACACCTCACAGCAATGCCAGATCCTTTAACCCACTGAGCAAGGCCAGGGATCTAATCTGCATCCTCATAGATACTAGTCAGATTCCTTTCCACTGAACCACAAAGGGAACTCCAGGGCTAGGAACTGAACCCTTTCCTCTAATTCCTAAGATGCTGCCAATGCCATTGCACCACAGAAGGAACTCCTCAGGCATTCTTCCCTTTTTAAATTGAATTGTTCATTACCTTATTTTTGAGACTTGAAACTATCTATTTTAGACACAAGCTCTTAGCTTAGTTGGGATCAGTTTTAGAATTGTTTTCTTCCAACCTATGGCCTACCCATATTTCTGTTTTATAACAGTATTTTTGGAAAGCAAATGCTTTTAATTTTTAGTGGGATCTATGATAAAATTATGATTATTTTTTGTTTGTGGTAGAGTCAATTTTTTCATTTGGTTTTGTGTTTTTGTGTGTGTGCGTGTCTGTGTGTGTGTGTTTAATACAAAGGTATTCAATTGCACTATTACCGTTTGTTGAAAAGACTTCTTTCTTCCGTTGAATTGTCTTTTGTAAAAAGTCAAATGACCATATGTGGTATTGATTTATTTCTGGGCTTTCTATTATTTTCCGTTATCTATTTGTCTATCTTTCCACTAAAACATTATCCAAATTACTCTAACTTTCTAGTAATTATTGAAATCGGGTAGTGTACTTCCTTGAGAGTTAAGTACAGCATTCGAGGTGATTCACAATAGGAAGTAGCTGAGGCAGGATTCAAACCGAGATGATCTAATTGGTGAGCCCATATTTTAACTGTATTCTTTTACAAAGTTGTTTTGAGATCCTTTAAATTTACTTTAAAATTTCAGTACCAGCCTGTCAATTTCTTTTTTAAAAAAAGGCATTCTTAGATTTTGATTGAGACTGTACTAGAGTTATAGATCAATTTGGGGAAGAATATATGTCTTAAAAATATTGAGTCTTCTAATTCAGATACTCAGTATATTTCTCCATTTATTGAAATCTTTAGTTTATTGCAGCACATTTTTATAGCTTTTAGTGTTTAGGTCTTATACATCTACCAAATGTATGCCTAAGAATTTTATATTTTGATGCGACTGTAAATGGAGTTTTAAAATTTCAAGTTCCTGTTATTCATTGGTAGTATAACATAAATGTTGTCTGATTGATAAGGCATATTATTTTCTGAAACATCAGAGAACTTGTCACTAGTATCTGGCCTGTCTTTTGTAATATTAAATACTTTAAAAATATGTTGCAAAGGAAAAAATACAAAAAAGCTCACTGTGTTAAGACCATCTGCAAATCATTGTTGTGTTCACTCATTCATATTTCTTTTTTTTAATATAATGATTTTTTATTTTTTCCCATTATAGATGGTTTACAGTGTTCTGTCAATTTTCTACTATACAGCATGGTGCCCAGTTACACATACATGTATACATTGTTTTTTCTCACATTATCATGCTCCTAGTGCTAAATAGCAGGATCTCATTGCTAATCTATTCCAAAGGCGATAGTCCGTATCTATTAACCCCAAGTTCCCAATCCATCCCACTCCCTCCTCCTCCCCCTTGGCAACCACAAGTCTAATCTCCAAGCCCATGATTTTGTTTTCTGTGGAAAGGTTCATTTGTGCCAAATAATAGATTCCAGATGTGTGATATCATATGATATTTGTCTTTCTCTTTCTGACTCACTTCACTCAGTATGAGAGTGTCTAGTTCCATCCATGTTGTTGCAAACTCATTCATATTTCATTCCTTTATTCTTTCCCATTGAAGGAAAAGTTTTAAATATTCTTAGGTTTTCAAGAAACTTAAGCTCAGAGGTGAAGAGAATTTCTGTGAAAAGAAAGCTTCAATAAAAAGACCATTCTTTGGCTTTGAATTTAAGCTTACTATTGACCACACACAGATGGTTCAAACCAGGCTATTGAAACCGTGAACTATAGGTTTATTTACTTGAGTTTACTAACTGATGGAAAATTTTTCCAGTTAGCATTGGAAATGTTTTAGTAAAATTTTAACATTTTCATCTATTCTATAAAGTTTTTTTTTTTTTTTTTTTTGGTCTTTTGTTGTTGTTGCTATTTTTTGGGCCGCTCCCGCGGCATGTGGAGGTTCCCAGGCTAGGGGTCGAATCAGAGCTGTAGCCACCGGCCTACGCCAGAGCCACAGCAACGCGGGATCCGAACCACGTCTGCAACCTACACCACAGCTCACGGCAATGCCGGATCGTTAACCCACTGAGCAAGGGCAGGGACCGAACCCGCAACCTCATGGTTCCTAGTCGGATTCGTTAACCACTGCGCCATGACGGGAACTCCAGAGAAAGATTTCCTTTTTTTTTTTTTTTTTTTTTTGTCTTCTAGGGCCGCTCCCGTGGCATATGGACCTCCCAGGCCAGGGGTCTAATTGAGCCGTAGCCACAAGCCTACTCCAGAGCCACAGCAATGCAGGATCCGAGCCGCGTCTGCAAACTATACCGCAGCTCAGGGCAACGCCAGATCCTTAACCCACTGAGCAAGGGCAGGAATCGAACCCACAACCTCATGGTTCCTAGTCGGATTCGTTAACCACTGCACCACGACAGGAACTCCTAAAGTTCTTAATATAAATATTTTAGCAATATTAAATTCTCAGTCTCTTTTCTCCAATGCACACGCACGTGCACGCACACACACACACACACACCCAAATGGCCAAAAATGTACATATTTTGAAGTCTTAAGCCTCAAAGTGACTATCTTTGAAGAAGTGGTCTTTTGGAGGTAATTAAGGTTAAACGAGGTCATAACAGTGAGGCACTAATCCTTATAGGAAAAAGAAGAGAGCTCCTTCTTGTTCTCTTTCTCTCCAATTACATAACTCTGAGGAAAGGCTATGTGAACCCACAGCTAGAAAGTGGCCATCTATAAGCCAAGAAATGAGCTCTCCCCAAAATGGATCATCTTGGCATCCTGATCTTAAACTTTGAAACTCCGGAACTGTGAAAAAAATTTTTTTGTTATTTAAGTTACCCAGTGTGTGGTATTTTGTTATGGCAGTTTCAGTAGATGAAGGTACAAGCCAAATCTAATCACAGTTCCTGTAGCTTCCCTTGTTTTATGGTTGCCTGATTTGCTGCATGAAGTGGAATGTGCTGATGACTCTGGCAGATTTCAGATTCACTTACAGGTAGCTCATTCTGATGATCCTGCTGTTTGCTCACTGCTATACTACTGGGTGTATTGCTGTTATTACCACAGGCCCATCAAATTGCAATTCATTCAGTAGTTTATTAAATGACATCTCTTCCTAGAGTGTTAAAATAAGCAACCCCTCTTAAAATAAGACATTTTAAAAGAAATAAACATTTATTTTATCATAGTTTTAGATTTGTAGAAAAGTTACCAAGTTAATACAGAGTTTTTAGAAGCTCAGTGCCCTTTCCCCTTTTGTTAGGATCTTACATTAGTATGATACATTTGTCACACCTAACAAACCCATATTGATACACTGTTATTATCTGAAGTCTATACTTCATCCCCATTTCTTTAGTTTTTACCTAACATTCTTTTTCCATCCCCGGATTCTATCTAGGATAGACAGCATGTGACATTAAGTTGTCTCACCTCCTCAGGCTTTTCTTAGCTGTGACAGTTTCTCAGATTTGCCTTTGTTTGTGATGACCTTGACTGATTTGAAGAGTATTAGAAATGTATTTTGTAGAATGTTCCTTAATTCTCATGTTGAGGTTGAAGTTATGGGTTTAGAGGGGAAAGCCTCAGAGGTAAAGTGCCATCTTCATTCCAACATATTGAGGGTGAATGTTATCAGTACCTATCACCTGAGTAAGATTGTGTTTGCCAGGCTTCTCCACTGTGAAGTCACTCTTTTTTTCCTCCATTTCAGACTGTATATAAAAGTCACTAAGACAACCTACACTTATGTGAGGGGTATTATATTCCACCTTTTGATGGGTATATGTGAAAAAAATATTTGGACTTCATCTATATGGGAGATTTGCCGATTTCCCCCATTTACTTATTTATTCAATCATTTATTTATATCAAAAGTATGGACACTTGTATATTACTTTCTACATTGGGCTATAATTCAATAGTAGTCAGTTGTTTTATGTTTTACTGAGGTATATTTGATGTACAATATTATATCAATTTCAGATAAACATCTTAGTGATTCACAATTTTTAAATGTTATATTCTATTTATAGTTATTTTAAAATATTGGCCATAGTCCCCATGTTGAACCTGCCCCACAGCAGCCACGAGAGCCACTGCTGTGACAACACCAGATCCTTAACCTACTGTGTCATAAGAGAACTCGAGTAATTCTTAATGCCGTACTCTTATATTGCCTCTTCCCCTTCCCTCTCCCCAATGGTAACCTCTAGTTGGTTTTCCATATCAATGATTCTGTTTCTTTTGGTTATATTTACTAGTTTATTTATAGATTATACATGTAAGTAATATTATACACTACTTATTGTTCTGACTTCTTTCATTCAGCACAATACCCTCCAAGTCGATCCCTTTTGTTGCAGATGGCAAAATTTTACTCCCTTTATGACTGAGTAGTAATCCATTGTGTGTGCGTATCTATATTTATACACCACATCTTTTATAGCCATTCATCTGTTGATGAACATTTAGGTTGCTTCCATATCTTGGCAGTTGTAAATAATACTGCTATGTATGTATCTTTCAGATGAATGCCTTTTGCTTTTTTTTGGATATACACACAGGAGTAGAATTGCTGGGTCATTTTGGTAGTTCTATTTTTATTTCTTTGAGAAACCTCAATTCTGTTTTCTGCATTTACTGCATCAGTTTACGTTCCCACCAACAGTGCGCTCTTTCTCTTTTCTCCATATCCGTACCAGCATTTGTTATTTGATGATAGCTGTTCTGACAAGTGTGAAGTGTTACTTTACTGTGGTTTTGGTTTGCATTTCTTTGAGGACAAATGCTAAGCATCTTTGCATATGTGCTTTTTGGCCATCTGCATGTACTCTTTTGAAAAATATCTATTCAGATCTGCCCATTTTTAATCAGGTTGTTTGTTTTTTGGATGTAGAGTTGTATCAGCTATTTGCACATGTTTTGGATATTAACTCCTTATGGGTCATGCCATTTGCCAAGGTTTTCTGCCATTCAGTATGAATTATTTCCATTTTGTTGATGGTTTATTTAACTAGGTCCAAATATTTATTTGATTATTTCTTATAAACAAGTTTTTATTTTTATTTTTTTGGCCACATTCACAGTATGTGGAAATTATCATACCAGGGATCAAACCTACACTCTAATTGCAACCTGCACCACAGCTCTGGCAATGCTGAGTCCTTAACCTGCTGTGCCACATGGGAACTTCCTGCTTACTCATTATTTGCATTTATTTCCTTTGCTTTAGGAGACAGATCTGAAAAAATTATTGCTATGGTTTATGTCAAAGGGTGTTCTATGTTTTCTTCTAGGAATTTTATGATTTCTGTTCTTACATTTAAGTCTTTAATCCATTTTGAGTTTATTTTTGTATAAGGTATTATAGGATGTTCTAGTTTTGTTCTTTTACATGTAGCTGTCCAGTTTTCATAGCACCACTTATTGAGGAGACTGTCTTTATCCACTGCACATTCTTGCTTCCTTTGTCATGGAGTAATTGACCATATAAGTGTGAGTTTCTTTCTGGGCTCTCTATTCTGTTGCTTTGATCTATGTATCTATTTTTGTGCTAATACCATACTGTTTTGATGATTGTAGATTTATAATATAATGTGAAATCAAGCAGCTTTATACCTCCTATTTTGTTCTTCTTTCTTAAGATTGCCTATTCAGTGTCTTTTGTGTTCTAGTGGGGCCTAGGGCATCCCAGGGCTGATGCCTACTTCCTGGTGAATGAGACTCCCCAGGACTACTGCAATTACAATGGAGTGCAGGATCACATCTGACAGCTAGCTGAAGGGTTCCCAGGAGTCCTGGGTTAGAGTCTGCCCACTCATGGATGAGACCTAGTCTTGGCCCCTCTAGTGGATAAGGCCAGGTCATAGGTGGATAGGGGACCTGACTTGCTGGTGGTTAGGGCCGTTTCCCTTGCCAGCTAGCTGCCTGTCCTCAGGCATCCCAGGACTGGTGCTGATCAGCTGGGGAGTGGGTGTTCCAAAATTGTGCTTACCAGCAACAGTGTCCTCCTGAACTCCGCAAAATGCTTAATTCTAGCATCTGTGTCCCCTGGGTGAGTTTCAATTGATGACTGCATCTCTGGGAGGCTCTCCAAGATCATCAAGTGGGTCTGACCCAGGGTCTTTTCAAATTGCTGTTTCTACCCTGGGTCTCAGAGTGTATGACATTCTGTGTGTGCGCTTGAAGAGTGGAATCTGTATTTTCCATCCTGGCTTTCCTAAAAGTAAGCTCCACTGGTCTCCAAAGCTAGGGAGCCCAATGTAGGGCTTCGATCCTGCAATTTTTGGGGAGAACCTCTGCAATTATAATTATCTTACCATTCATGGGTAATATGCCTGGACGTATGCATTTTGTCTACACCAGATCTTTACCCCTCCTACCCATCTTGTTTGGTTCCTTCTTTATTTCTTTAGGTATAGAAGACCTCTTCTGCTAGTCTTCATGTTGCTCTCATGGATAGTTTCTGTGGGAGGAGGTGAGCTCAGAGTCTTCTTACTCTGCCATCTTTGTCACTCCCCCAAACAAGGCATTATTTTGCTAAGAAATTATAGTGAATGGCTAATAGCATTTGGATTAAGAAGAAATGGATAAAACAAGATAGAGAATTCTATCATTAATGTTTGTTACTTTCAATTGATTGCTTAAGTGTCTGAATTTCTGGGCCTTTTTCAGTTGCTTCTAATATTTTTGTTTCTTTGTTTCCCAATACATTTTGAACCTCAGTTCATATTTATGAGAGAAGTAAACAATCAAGATTCTTCTCATGGAAATTCTTTTAAGTAATGCAAGCTAAGTAATAGAGCCACTGGAGCTGCCCATGACAATTTTTTGTTTGTTTGTTTTTGTCCTTTTTAGGGCCTCACCAGTGGCATATGGAGGTTCCCAGGCTAGGGGTCTAATCAGAGCTGTTGCTGCCAGCCTACGCCACAGCCAAAGCAACGCCAGATCCGAGCCACATCTGCGACCTACACCACAGCTCACAGCAATACCAGATCCTTAACCCACTGAGCGAGGCCAGGGATCGAACCCGCAACCTTATGGTTCCTAGTGGGATTCGTTTCTGCTGTGCCACGATGGGAACTCTGACAGTTCTTTAAATTTCTTAATAGTGTCTTCCAATATAAAATTCCTGAGTAACTTGTCCATGTAGTACTTTGAAAGTCTGATGCTCCTGTGAATGCTTGCCTCTGTTCATTAATGAGAAAAATTGCATTATACTGTTTAGTTGGTACAACTGAGTAAGTCAATGCACTTTAAGTATTAGCAGACTTCCATTTGCTCATATTTCCAGGGAGATGGGTACTCTTCATAAAAACCATATTGATCAGGTATCCAAGCTGGAGTATTATTTCAAAAAGATGAGGGCTTTTTTATGGATAATAAATTCATAAATATTTGCATTGATCTGAAAGACTAACTTTTTAAAAATAATATTAAGCTATTACAGAAAATTGAGAAAGTAAAAAGGGAGAAAACCATCTCAATTGTGAAACATTCTAGTGAAAGAGTTACATTTAGTTTATTTCCTCCCAAAATTTTAATGTACATAATCTTAATACACTGTTATAACTAGATTGATGATTAATTAATGCAAGTTTAACAGGAATAAAGATTTATTACATAATTATAGGTATTTGGTTCTCTTTGCACTATGCTTCTCACAATATTAGCAAAAGGCCTTTGAAAAGACTTTTAAAATTTTTATTTATTTTTGTCTTTTTAGGGCCACATCTGCAACATATGGAGATTCCCAGGCTAGGGGTCCAATCAGAGCTGTAGCTGCCGGCCTATACCACAGCCAAGCAACACAGGATCTGAGCCACATCTGCCATCTACACCACAGCTCATGGCAACACCAGATGCTTAACCCCCTGAGTAAGGCCAGGGATTGAACCTGCGTCCTCATGTATGCTAGTCAGATTCATTTCTGCTGATCTATGATGGGAACTCTCCAGACCTTTTAAAAAATAATTAAAAATAATATTTTAAATAGTTCTTTAGGATAAAACAACTTCTCCTTATATTTCAACACTCCCCTCACCCTGCCCTTACTTACTGACAATGTGCCAAGTTAGACTGCAGCTACATGAAAAATAAGCATTGAGATAAGAAATGAAATATTTAAGTAATTGTGACGTTCTCTCTAAGCTTCCAGATGTTCAATTTTCTGTAAAGAAACTGTAATGTGATTGAATTTTCCACTTGACATCTGGCTGTTTTGCTACCACAGACCTATTCTCTTGGCTAATTATGTGAAATGTTCATTTCTTATCATAATTCTTTAGAGTAATGTTAAAATGACAGCAATGAAACAAATTGTCTCTTCCATGTATCAGTCAGGGCACAGATAAAATAATGTTTGAAAATAAATATTTAAGAGATTTAAGTGTAAATTTAGTATGCTTTTGTCCTTTTCCAGCTGTGCGAGATATGAACCTCATTACCTTATTTGTTGATACATTCTTGGATTGACAATTAAAAGTCATGATGCAACCACTAAAATATTTTAATATTTATTCCATGGGTAGCTCCTGGTGAATGGTATTCTTTGACTTGAAAAAGAATGCAATACCATGGATTCTAACTTAGCTGTCGAAATATCAAATGTTCTCCAAGGATCAGGGTAAGAAATAGTGAAGATTTTAGTGGGCTCAGTGAAGCACAAAGGAACTCTTTGGGAGAGTCTGGGACTGAACTAAGTTCCCAAATTCTCTACCATAAAATTTTTTTTTTAAAAAAGATAGAAAATAAGAAAATAAGCCCAAGAACTGAAATATGTTCAGGTACTATTCTGTTTTAATGCTTTAAATTTAGTCTAACATCCATTTTTTTATGGAAAAGGAGGCTGAGGTCCAGTTTATAATGCTAAAGAACAGCCTACAAAAAACTAGAACCCAGCAATTCTGATCCCTAATCCAGCATTCTCTCCACTCCCATTACTTTTCTTTTATGCTGTTTACAGTGTATTCATGTATTCCTTCACAGATTTTTCAGATTATTTCACAGAATTATTGAATTATCAATAATATTACCTTTAAGTAATAGTAATATAGACATGAGTTCAGATAGTCTATTTTTTTAAAAATTACCATGTTATTTTTACATAATATGATTATTGCAAGCATAAATTTTGAAGTATGATTCAATTAAAGACCAAAATCCATCATTTTGATGTTGTGTGACCATGGAAAAATGAGTCGCTTAACCTCTGTGAACCTTGGGAAAAATAAAAGCACTCCTTCTGAGGGTCATGAGAAATAAATGAGATGATGTCCATGAGGTACTTAACTCAATGCCTCGAAGGATACTAAATACTCAATAAATATTGGTAGGTATGGTTACATTATAGTAACTATCAACATAGAACTATTGTTTTAGGAATTAATTATCTATACTCTTATTTCTCAACATCTCTATTTTCTCTGCTATTTTAGATTTGGAAAATAGATTTATTCATCATTTGATATGTGCTAGGCATTTATTTAGATACTGGGTTTAATGTAAGAAGATACACAAAGTCCATGCTGTCACAACATGTGTAGCTTAGTGAAAGAAATACAATAAATTACATGTGAGAAGGGAAGAAGCAAATGAGAGGGTCGGGAGAAGAAAGGAGGGAAGGGAAGAAGGATGAAGTGTTGATGCTTCTTTTTTATTAAAATTTTTATTATAGTTGATTTACAATGTTCTGTCTCTTTACGTAGATTTATTCCTAGGTATTTTATTCTTTTTTGTATGATGGTAACGGGATGGTTTCCCTAATTTCTCTTTCTGATCTTTTATTATTAGTGTATAGAAATGCAATGGATTTCTGTGTATTAATTTTGTATCCTGCAACTTTACCGAATTCATTGCTGAACTCTTAAGATTTTTCCGGTAGTGTCTTTAGTTTTTTCTAGATATGGTGTCATGTCATCTGCAAACAGTGATACTTCTTTTCCAATTTGGATTCCTTTTATTTCTTTTTCTTCTCTGATTGCCATGGCTAGACTTCCAAAACTATGCTGAATAACACTGGTGAAAGTAAACATCCTTGTCTTATTCCTGATCTTAGTGGGAATTCTTTGATCTTTTCACTGTTGAGAATGATGTCAGCTGTGTGTCACAAACAGCTTTTGAGGTAGTTCCCCCTCTATTCCCTCTATCTGGAGAGTTTTTATGAGGAATGGATGTTGAAAAAGCTTTTTATGCATATATTGAGATGATAATATGGTTTTTATTTTTCAGTTTGTTGATGTGGTGTATCCCATTGATAGATTTTCAGATATTGAAGAATCCTTTGATAAATCTTACTTAATCATAATGTATGATCTTTTTAATATATATTTGGATGCAGTTTGCTAATATTTTGTTGAGGATTTTTGCATATATATTCACTAGGATATTGGCTTGTAATTTTCTTTTTTTTTGTGGTATCTTTGTCTGGCTTTGGTATCAGAGTGATGGTGGCTTCATAGAATGAACTTGGGAGTGTTCCTTCCTCTGCAATGTTTTGGAAGAGTTTCAGAAGGATAGGTGTTAACTCTTCTCTGAACGTGTGATAGAATTCAGCTGTGAAGTTGTGGGTCCTGGACTTTTGTTTTTTGAAAGTTTTTTAGTCACATACTCAATTTCACTGTCAATTTCTGCTTCTTTGGCTGTTAGTAGTTGCCTTATATATTGTAGTGATCCTATGTCAGATGCATATGCATTTGCAATTGTTATATATTCTTCTTGGGTTGAGCCTTATGTCCTTCTTTTTCACTTGTGACCTTTATTTGAAAGTCTATTTTGTCTGATATGAGTATTTCTACTTCTGTTTTTCTGTAATTTCCCTTTGCATGTAGTATCTTCTTCCATCCCCTCACTTTCTTTCTCTCTTTCTTTTGATTTTTAGGGCCACACTTGTGCCATATGGAAGTTCCCAGGCTAGGGGTCAAATCGGAGTTACAGCTGCTTTCCTACGCCACAGCCATAGTAACGCAGGATCCAAGCTGCATCTGTGACCTACACCACACCTTATGGCAATGCTGGAGCCCTGACACACTGAGTGAGGTCAGGGATTGAACATGCATCCTCATGGATACTACTTAGATTCCTTTCCGCTGTGCTACAACAGGAACTCCCATCCTTTCACTCTCAGTTCATATGTGTCCTTAGATCTGTAGTGGGTCTCTTGTGAACACCATAAATATGGGTCTTGTTTTTGTATCCATTCAGCCAGTCTGTGTCTTTTAGTTGCAGCATTTAATCTGCTTACATTCAATGTAATTGTGGATAGGTCCTTACTTTCATTGTGTACTTGTGTACATATTGTCATTTTCTTAATTTTTTGCATTATTATTTTGGGTCTTATTTCTTTCCTTGCTCTTTTGTTGTTTTCTTTTGTGAGTTGCTGACCATATTTAATGTTATATTTGGCTTGCTTTTTCTTTTTTATGTGTGTGTCCATTATAGTGATTTGATTTGTGATTCCCATTGTATTTTGATATAACCATCTATATGTGTGCAGACTTGTTTCTGGTTGTTGGTCTCTTAATTTCAAATGCATTTTCAATGTTCTGCATTTGTCCTCTCCTCTTGTCATGCTTGCTGATTTTGATATCATATTTGTCAATGGGTGATTTCCTACTTTTATATTATCTTTGCCTTTACCAGTGAGCTCTTTCTTTTGTAATATTCTTGTTTCTACTCATGGCTTTTCCTTTTCGGCTTAGAGAACTTCTTTTAGTAGTTGGTGTCAAGCTGGTTTAGAGATTCTGAATTCTCTGAGCTTTTGCTTATTTGAAAAGCTTTTGATTGCTCCATCAAATCTGAATGAGAGCTTTTCTGAGTAGAGTATTCTTGGTCTAGATTTCTCCTCTTTATCACCTCAAATACATCTTGCCACTCCCTTCTGGCTTGCAGAGTTTCTACTGAAAAATCAGCTGTTATCCTTATAGTGGTTCCCTTGTATGTGATTTGTTGCTTTTCCCTTGTGGTTTTTAATATTTTTTCTTTGTATTTAATTTTTGACAATTTGATTAGTATGTGTCTCTCTGTGTTTCTTCTTGGGTTTGTTTTGTATGGAATTCTCTGTGCTTCCTCAATTTAAGTGAGTGTTTCCTTTTCCATATTAGGGAAACTTTCAGCTATAATGTTTTCAAATATTTTCTCTGGCTCTCTCTCTCTCTTCTTCTTCTGGAACCCCATGATGTGAATGTTGGCATGTTTAATGTTGTCCCAGAGGTCTCTTAGACACTTCTCAGTTCTTTTCATTGTTTTTCTTTATTCTTTTCTATGGCAGTGATTTCCATCTCTCTGTCTTCCACCTCACTTATTCATCTTCTGCCTCCATTAACTTGCCATTGGTTCCCTTTAGTGTATTTTTTTTCATTTCAGATATTGTGCTATTCATCTTGCTCTTGAAATCCTCTAGCTCTTTGTTAAACATTTCTTTTAAGATCCATGTCTTCATTCTTTTTCCAAGACATTAGGTCATCTTTATTATCATCACTCTGAATTCTTTTTCAGGAAGATTGCCTATCTCCTCATCATTTAGTGGATTTTGTGTGTCTTTGTCTTGTTACTTTGTCTGAAAGCTACTTCTTTGTTGTCTCATAATGCCTACCTTTCTCTTTATTGTCCCCTTGACAGCAGGTATGTAGATGCAGCAGCAGGTGCCCAGTCCTGAAGTTCTCAGGAGTGGTAGAAGTTCATGTGTACCCAGAGCATGGGTTGGGAGCAGCAGTATCACACTCCCCTTTTTGGAGCTGGGTGGCTGCTAGGGATGGTGTCTGTGAGGCAGGTTTTGCTTTTATAGTATGCAGAGACAGCAGTGGTTCCTCCAACCCCTCCTGTTATCAGATACCTTTCAGCGCTATTTCCTATAGCTTGCAATGTCAGTATTTGCTCCTACAGCCCCTCCCTTTGTGGGTCTGTTTGGTTTCAACTTGTTTGGGGCCCTCTGTGCTTCCTGCATCTTGATATCTTTTTCCTTTAGATTTGGAAATTTCTCAGCCATAATTTCTTCAAATATGTTTTCAATCCCCTTTTCTTTTTCTTCTCCTTTTGAATCCCTATTATGTATAGATTGGCCCCCTTTATATTATCCTATAGATCTCATATTGACCTCATCTTTTTCATTTGGTTTTCTGTCTGCTATCCTGATGGGGTGATTTCCAGTATTCTGTCTTCCAAGTCACCAATTAATTTCTCTACCTTATTCATTCTGCTCTTCAGTGACTTTAACTCAGCTTGCATCTCTGCAAATGAATTTTTTAATTTTTCTTAGCGCCTAACTATTTTATAGTTCCTTTCTAAAGTAATCTGCATTACTGTTTTATCTACTCTTAATTCTTCAATTTCTTGGTGTCAGCCTGCAGAGGTCTATTTCATTGTTGGCTCCTCCAGGGGAATTCTATTGTTCTCATAACTGGTAATGGCTCCTGAACTTCTTCATTTTGCTTATTTTTCTTATTCTGTGAATTTAGGGAATTTAGAGAAAACAACTTCTGTAGTCTTGAGGGCTTTTTATATGTGAGAATGCCCCTGGGTAGTTCATGAGGGCTTACTGTTTCGTGTGTGTGTGTGTGTGTGTGTGTGTGTGAGAGAGAGAGAGAGAGAGAGAGAGAGAGCGAGCGAGCTGCTTTTGGTTTGGATGCTTGCTGTCTCTTTCCTCAATGTATGCAGACAGTTATTCCATTGATAAGAGGTGTGTTTGTGTACAGTCTGCACATGCTTTCAGGGAGATAGAAGCACTGGGAAAGTCCTGTAGCCAGTGCCTGGTTTCTGGGCCCTTGACAGTGGTAAGGACCTGAAAGGAGGTGGCATAGGCTGTTCCTGGTTGCAGGGCCCTGGGAAGTGGCAGTGAATAGCAGGCTGATATAGGTAGTGCCCAGAGCCTTTGGCAATGGCAACATCAGGGTGTGTGCATTCCTAGGGGATTGGGAGTAATGATGGATGGCTCTAGGTTTCAGTGCCCTTCTCTGCAAGTATCCTTGAGATGACTGGGGCAGCATGTTGCCTGTTCATGAACCCCTAGTACTGGCCATGCCCACTTCTGGAGTATTAGATGGCTGTCACAGTTTGCTCCTTGCTGCCTGTAGCCCACACAAGAAGCACTCTACTGTCCGAGAGGCCAGTGCACACAAAGATATTCCTACGGTGGTCCTGCCCCTCTTCCTCTCGCCCTCCTCAACAATAGCACCTTGCTTCTCCTGTGGTCTCAGTCCTCCTCCCATGCTCCCTTAACTGTGTTACTCTGCTCCCTAGCCTGTGGTTTGCTGCTCCCTAGACCCTCAGACTGTCTCCACACAGCCAACCCTAGTCTTCTCCCTGGAACTGACCTCTATCTAGAGTCTGACTCTCAGTGCCCAGCCCCCTCACAAGTGTCTCAGGCTATGGTGTCTGGGGGTGGTGGTATCAATGTTTTGTGTAGCTCTCTCTCTGCTTTCCATGCTTCAGTTCAGTTGCTGTGCTTTTCTCTGAGGTTTTGAGGTTCCTGCTGTGAAGTGGCTGATCTCCCCATTAATTAGGTGGCCTCCCAGAGTGGCGATTCCTTTCCTCTTTCACTGCTCCCTCTCAGAGTTCTGGTCCCATCCTTATTCCTTTTTTTCCTCTTCTCTTTCTCTCTCTTTTTTTCTACCCAGTTACATGGATGGTTTCTTGCCATTTTTGGAGTTTTAACGTCCTCTTCCAGCATTCAGTAGATGTTCTGTGCGAAATCAATTCACATATCAATTTTTTTTAATGTGTTTGTGGGAGAAGGTGAGTGCCACATCTTACTCCTTTGCTATCTTTTTTTTTTTTTTTTTTTTTTTTTGTCTTTTTGCCATTTCTTGGGCCGCTCTTGTGGCACATGGAGGTTCCCAGGCTAGGGGTCCAATTGGAGCTGTAGCCACCAGCCTATGCCAGAGCCACAGCAACACAGGATCCAAGCCGCGTCTGCAACCTTCACCACAGCTCATGGCAACGCCGGGTCCTTAACCCACTGAGCAAGGCCAGGGATCAAACCCACAACCTCATGGTTCCTAGTCAGATTAGTTAACCACTGCACCACAATGGGAGCTCCTCCTTTGCTATCTTTTTTTTTCTTTTTTTCTTTTGTGATATTTACTTTTTTTTTTTTTTCTTTTTCTTTTTTTGTCTTCTTGCTATTTCTTGGGCCGCTCCTGCGGCATATGGAGGTTCCCAGGCTAGGGGTCGAATCGGAGCCGTAGCCACCAGCCTACGCCAGAGCCACAGCAACGCTGGATCCGAGCCGCATCTGCGACCTGCACCACAGTTCACGGCAACGCCGGATCCCCAACCCACTGAGCAAGGGCAGGGATCGAACCCTCAACCTCATGGTTCCTAGTCAGACTCGTTAACCACTGCGCCACAATGGGAACTCCCTCCTTTGCTATCTTGATCCTACTTCTCTGTTGATGCTTCTTTTGATGAAAAGGAATGATCTGGAAAGTTCATGGTAGGTCCAAAGTTGAAGAATTATAAAGTCTCAAGTATGAACCAGTTAGAATAGTCAAGAAATGAAATGAAGCTCAGTGAGCCTGGAGCTAAACAAAGCAGGAGATGAGAGGTCAAAGATGAAGTCATAGAGGGAATCAGGGACTAAAATATGTAGAGCTATAAGCCATGACAAAAAAAGTTCTACATTTTTCAAAATGTGAATAAAAGGTATTAAAGTGATTTGAATAGGGAAATGTTTTGTTCTGACCTTTTTTTAAAATATGTTTACTCTGACACCTGAGTGGTAGTTGTAGAAGGGAAGAATAGAAAAAGCAAACAATTAGAAATATATTGCAGGGTGTCCCATTGTGGTGCAGTGGAAACTAACCTGAGTAGTATCCATGAGGATGCAGGTTTGACCCCTGGACTCCCTCAGTGGATTAAGGATCAGGCATTGTATTGAGCTCTGGTGCAGGTTGCAGATGAAGATCAGATTCCACATTGCTGTGGTTGTGGTGTTGGCCAGGAGCTGTAGCTCTGATTTGACCTCTAGCCTGGGAACTTCCATATGCCACAGGTGTGGCCCTAAAAAAACAAAACAAAACAAAAAGAAAAGAAAAGAAAAAAAGAAATGTATTTCATTAACTGAGGCTGGAGATAATGGCAGCCTGGACTAATATCGGATATAGTAAGACGTGATAGAACTCAGAAGGTATTTTGAAGGCAGAGCCAATATGATGTGCTGATGTGTTGAAAGGATACAAGGAAAAGCAAGGAATCAGATTCATGTCATGAACTGCAGTAAATACATTGATTTGGGGAAGAGGAGCTAGAAGGGAAAATGAAGAGTTCTACTCTGTCCTTGGTTGTTTGAAGTGCTTATTAAGCACCCAAGGGGAAACATGGCATGGGCAGAGTTTGGTGGAGAAATGAGGCTGAGATTTCTTTGGGAAGCATCAGCATATAGGTCTGGATGAGGTCATCTGGGGATGAGTATAGAGACAGCAAAGTTGAGAACTGTCCTCTGGCGCATTCCATAACTGTGAGATTCAGAAAAGAAGGTTAAGAAAGGGAGTCCATATTTTTCTCTCTGGCAAAATGAAACAACATTGTGTATTGCTTAATTTTTTTGGCCTTCCACCCTGGCTGGTTATTTCATACTAATTATTACTTCTAATTGCAGACTTTGCTTTTTTTGAGTCATTATTTACTTCTGGCCCTGTAATTGTGTGATAGGATTCAGTGAAATTGATTTTAAGCCATTATGTTCTCCAATGTATAGGGAATTTACTGGTGAAAGTGTACAAGACAATAGTCATACTCTTGCCAGACTATTTTATTCCCTGAGGCTGAATAGAAATCAAGGTAATTACTTTACAATTAATGGAAAATGATATAATCAAAACCTACTTAGGGGGATAATTTAAGTAAAGAGCTTTATGTGACATCTTTCGGTGAAATGAAGATTTCCCATGAGAAGGAAAAATGTCTTCAGTAGCAGAATGAATATAAATATTAATATTAATAGCTGGCAGCAGTAGAACATTCTCTCTTTAGGAAAATACCCAGAAAAGTTACATGAGTAGAATGTGAGACCATGAGAAGAAGAGTAGGAGAAAGGCCAGGAAACAAAAGAGATAGCTAAGCTCAACTGCATAAGAAATGCATAGGTTAAATACCTAAATATAAGACCGGATATCATAAAACTCACAGTGGAAAACATAGGCAGAACACCCTCTGATATAAACCGCAGTAATATCTTCTCAGATCCGTCTCCTAGAGTCATGAAAATAAAAACAAAAATAAACAAATGGAACATATCTAAACTTAAAAGTTTTTGCATAGCAAAGGAATCCATAAACAACAAAAAGACAACCAACAGAATGGGAGAAAATATTTTCCAATCATTCAACTGACAAGGGATTAATCTCCAAAATATACAAACAACTCATGCAGGCTCAGTATTAAAAAAAAAAACAAAAAACCCAATCAAAAAATGGGCAGAAGATCTTAAGAGACATTTCCCCAAAGAACACATATAGATGGCCAAAAAAACACATGAAAAGATGCTCAACAACACTAATTATTATAGAAATGCAAATCAAAACTATTAGGAGGTACCACCTCACACCAGTCCGAATGGTCATCATAGAAAATGGCTATCATCAAAAAGTCTACAAATAATAGGAGTTCCTTTTGTGGGTTCAGAACCCAACTAGTATCTATGGGGACGTAGGTTCAATCTCTGGCATTGCTTGGTGGATTAAGGATCCAGCTTTGTTGCAGGCTGTGTGGAGTAGATCACAGATGCAGCATGGATTTGGCATTGCCGTGGCTGTGGCCTAGGCCAGAGCAGCTGCAGCTCTAATTCATCCCCTATCCTGGGAACATCCATATGCTGCAGGTGAAGTCCTAAAAAGCTAAAAACAAAACAAAATAAAACACCAAAAAATAAAAACAGAACAAAACAAACTACAAACCAAAAATGTTGGCAAGGGTGTGGAGAAAAGGGAACTCTCTTACACTATTGGTGGGAATGTACACTGGTACAAACACTATGGAAAGCAATATGAAGTTTTCACAAAAATCTAAAAATTGAACTACCACATGAGCCAGCAATCCCACTCCTGACATTTATCCAGAGGAAACCATAATTTGAAAAGACACATGCAGCAACATGGATGGACCTAGAAATTATCATACAAAATGAACTTAGTGAAAGACAAACAGATGATATCACTTATATGTGGACTCTAAAAAAGGATACAAATGAACTTATTTTAGGGACAGAAAAAGTCTCACAGACTTTGAGGACAAACTTATGGTTACCTAAGGTGGCAGGTGGTGGGGGGAAGGATGGACTGGATGTTTGAGTCTGGCATATGCTTACTCTGGTATATGGAATGATTGGTCAACTGGAAACTGCCATATTCTGTGATGGTCTGTTTGGGAAAAAGATCTGAAAAAGAGTTGTTGTGTGTACATGTATAACTGAATCACTTTGTTGTATAGCAGAAATTATCACAACATTGTAAATCAACTATACTTCAATAAAACTTTTAAAAAATGAAGAAAATAAGAAATGCACAGATACAAGGAGCAGAGAATTATGAGAAAAATATCCCATACCTGGGCAACATTTTGTGGTTGTCCAAGAAGTTTAGAAGCAACTATGTCTAATGATTATTGTTAAATTATTGTTGCTGTAGCCATTTAAGTGCCTTTTAATTTAACCCCCAAGCCTTCATCAAAGTGTGCTACACATACAATGCCTTCTGTAAGTGTTTTTGTATGTTGTGTCTGAATGTGTTTCTTATTTTTTTTAATGTGCAAAACAAGGTAAAGTGATGAGGTTAAATCCAAAATAGATAACAAATTCAAAACTTAGCATGGAAAACAAAATTCGTTAGGGTTATAAGTGGGAGCCAGAAATGGATAGAAGGCATAAATCTCTACCTCCATCTTTTTTTCTTCTCTTACCCATTTTAAAAATTAAAGTATATTTGATTTATAAAGTGCCAATTTCTGTTTTAAAGCAAAGTGACCCAATCATACATATAAATACATTCCCTTTATTATATTATCTTCCATTATAATCTATCCCAAGAAAAAAACTTGATATAGTTCCTTGTGCTATACAGTAGGATCTCATTTCTTGTCCATTCTTCCTCCATCTTCTTGTTTTTGAAACTACAGATATATTGGGAAGGATTTAACTAGGTATAGTTAATTGAGAATTAAATTATAATATAATTAAATTGAAGATTTGAACCAATCTTGGCTAATCCTTAGAAGCAGAGTATATTATAATTGTTGGTTTGTGATTTTTTATAAATTGTGCTGCCTGGACCTAGTTTTTGAGGCACTGGCTAGGGGCAGATCAGTTCCCCTTTTTGAGCAGTCAGTTAAGCACATACCTAAACCACTTCCCTTAACTGGCTTTCACACTCCAGATTACTCTGCACTCTTCCTTATGCTCCATGGCCAAGTACCAGACAGCTGGAGCCCCCAGAAACCTAGCCCTGCCATCCCACTTGGCTTACATAAGCTGCCTCTACAGCTCCAGGTTGCTGCTATCCTTTCCCTACAACACTTTGTGTGGTCCTTTCTTCTGGAACTAAGTAACAAGAGTTCTGACTTTCATCCATCCATGTGTCAGTGTGTTGTGGCCCACCGTCAAAAAAGAATCTTTAATTCTTACAAAATTCAAAGAAGTATCAGCTTGATACCTTGAATTTACTTCAAAATTTTAGAAATGTATACATATTCCCTACTATATGGATGGCATTGATTTGGTGACCCTAAATAGCACATCTTTCTACAGGCTGTGTAAGAATCTTGTTAAGGGTGTTTTCTAACTGCAGTTCCAACCTATACCACTTGAATCAGAGTCTCCAGAGAGTACAAAGTGAGAACAATGTTGTTAAGTTTTTCAGGTGAAGCAGTGCACATACTGATAGAGCAGAATGTAGATGATAAAAGATAGTGCCTCACCTTTAGGGATTTAAATTCTAGATTTCAATCCCAGATCTGCTTTTTACTACCATACTACATGGTGCAAGTTATTTAGCCTTTTTTGAGATTCAGAGTTCTGGTCTGTAAAATGAGAATAGTAACTTGCTGAATTAGTGTGATGATTAAATGAGCAGTTGTCTAAAACTATGCAGTAATATGCCCAGAGCTTGAAATATAGCAGCTATTATTAGCATTACTTAGAGAAAGCAAACACTAGAAAAAATATTTCGTGCAATGAGGGTCAGGAAAGCAGACATTTACAAACTGTGAAAATAGAAGGTAGTAATAGTAATATCCTTCAATACTTAAAAGTTTATAAGGTCCAGATATGTTCAACAGATTTTCCCCACCAAAAAGCATAGATATTAATTCAGCATGTAATCCTAAACATTTAATTCATGAGTATGGTGCCTCTGCTTATTTATTAGTACGTTTTCATCAAAGATCCACCGATGTGTTTTATTTCTGTTGCTTTACCAGCAGTTTTGACAGTCTACCTGATGGAAACTTTTCTTTGCCTGTGTTAATTACACAGTTGTGACGCATCAAGAGCAACTCTTTTTTCTCACATTCTCTCACAATTTTTTTTTTCTCTGCCGTCTTTATTTTCATCATTTAAAAAGATAAGAAAAAAGAATGTATACATGTGTGTGTGACTGGGTCACCTTGCTGTACAGTAGAAAATTGATATAACACTGTAAACCAGTTATAATGGAAAAAAAATGAAAATCATTATAAAAGTAAAAAATAAAAAGCACGTCATGGAGTTCCTGCTGTGACTGCAGTAACTCTAGTCACTGCAGAGGCGCAAGTTCGATCCCCAGCCCATTGCAGTGGGTTAAAGGATCTGGTGTTGCCACAGCTGCAGTTCCAATTCAATCTCAGCCCAGGAACTTTATGCTGCTAAAAAAAAAAAAAAAAAAAAAAAAAAAAACATCACACAATCAAGGAGTGGCTAATCTCAAGTGACAAATGTTAAGTAATTACTAAGCAAGTTTTAGATAAAACATATACTTGGGACCCGCTGGAACAATTGGTAATGAAGTCACATCCAAATATGTATACTTTCTGGGCTGGTATACATGACACTAAGTTTTCTATACTTGCTCATTTGGCTACAAATTGTACAAAGGAAGGATTCTATTTTCTATTAGTTTTTATAAATGGTGACAGCCAACCTGTCTTGATATTAAGCACAAATCTCTCTTAGCTTTGAAAACATAATTAAGCTATAACGTTCTGCTTGAAGTTACCCACATTGCTCAAAACCACAACTATTAGTTTTTTTAAGTGGTGACAGCCAACCTGTCTTGATATTAAACATAAATTCTTTTTAGCTTTGAAAACATAATAAAGCTATAATGTTTTGCTTCAGAGTAATTGCTCTAAACTACAATTGCTGCCAGCACTCCCTATTTGCCCTTCCTTATTGCAAAAAGAAAAGGAAAGAAAAGACGCAAATTTAATGTTTTTTATTAAGATTATTGCTCTTTCTTTACTATTCCGTGGCTGGACAATTAGGTGCAAGTTATTAGCTTCTCTGAGTCCCTGTATTCATTTATAAGATAATGGCAATACTTGCTTCAAAGATAAGATCAAATAAATAGATGTATGTAAAAACTAATATGAACTTTCTAACATAACACACATTCATTACTATTTTATATGTAGTGCATGCATTTTGTGTAAGACTCAAAATGTTTAACTAGTCTAGTCTTCCTGACATCTTCCATCACTTCCATTCAGACACAAATTGACCCAGTGTTCTCATCTTCTGCCCCTAGCCCCATACTGTTAGGGTCCTTATAGGTCACTGGCATTTGTTCACTCTACAGGGATGGAAGATTATCCAAGGAAAATTAGAGGGTATACTCTCCAAGTTCTCCATCTCTCAGGGGAGCACAAGGAAGGGCTGAATTCTTTGCATACCAAGCAGTCAGAGGTACTGTGAAGTTAGCAAAAGCTATTTTCTGTCAGTGTACTTGGATTCCTCCCAGGCCCAGTGATGGTAGTCCAACCTTGAATTGGGAGATCTACATTTTAATTTCAGCCCACCATGCGCAAAGAAATTTTAGTCATGTTATTTAAATTCCCTTTTCCTCAGTTCCAGCAGATTGCAAGTAAAGACGCTCATCCTACTCCTGGCCTGCCTCACAGAGACTCTATGAGAAATTTTTCTCATAGGCACAGACTGCTGTACAGTTGAGAGAGAGAGATTACTTTCATCTTATGAGCCCAGGTATTACAATTTAAGGCTCAGGACCATGTTTGAACCTCAGGTCATAATGTCAGTATATAGAGAGCAATTGTCTGTTTTCCTCACAAGGACACTTTCCTGGGATCCTTTTTATTCTTTTTAGGGCCTCACCCACAGCATATGGAAGTTCCAAGTCTAGAATTCTAATCAGACAGCAACACCAGATTCAAGCCATGTCTGCAACCCACACGACAGCTCACAGCGATGCCGGATCTATAACCTACTGAATGAGGCCAGGAAGTGAACCCACGTCCTCCTGGATACTAGTTGGGTTCATTACCACTGCCACAATGGGAACTCCTTTTATTATGCTAGTATCCAGCAATTGCAAAAATTTTATTTTTCTAGTTTTTTCTCAAGAAGATGGATCTATTTTGAAGGTCGCATCTTTAAAGAAGTTTATCAATTCACAAAACTTTTCCTTAGAACTGGCACAAACCCAGTGAAATGCTGACCCAGCTATCTTCTCCTCAGACAAGTTATCTCCTGTCTTTGCCTCAACTACTAGGGTGTAAAAACTTGGAGAAGGAACTAGAGCAGCATCATGACCTCACCCTCAGTTAAAATGGCAAATACATTTCTATTCAGAACTAAAAACAGTCACTTTAAATACCATTCAAGTGCAAACATTTATGGAGCCCTTCTTTGGTGCCAAAGATCTAAAAATGATTAAAATGTGGCTCCTGTCCTCTTTCAGTTAACAGTCAAAATAATTTCAGCAAATTATTTTGTGTACCTGGAATCTGGACTGATGTCCTTAATGAAGAAGCTTTTAAGAAATTAAGTAGGTTTCTGTCTTTAATACTATTGTGAATAAAAATCAGGAAAAGAAAGACTATGCAAATGGCACATTTTTGTGAATCTCCAACATATCTCTGATGATAGATACTGTAATAAACTCAGGAGACTCTGTAAGTTTTTTGCAGCATGGGTTCATATTTTATGGCCTTTAATTCCCATTCAGTGTATAAAGATCACAAATAGACACAAATAGGGTCAATATAATTCTGAAAAAAAAATTCATTCAAAAGCAATAAAGCAGTAAAAGTCATGAAATGTATGGGATCAAATATGCAAAAAGTAAAATGCAATTATTGTGATGAAGAACAGGCTTGTTTTTCAGGAAGATAGTACAATCTTCTGCTTTATTGTGAAGGATTTCTAAAGTGGAAATGATTTCAACTAGATATTTAAATGATGAACAGAGAGCAGTAAATAAGCACTCTGGGTAAAGTATGACACTTTGGGATAATCACTTATTTTGGATTCTTCTCCATCTTCTTTGAGGTAGTTGTAAAGAAATAAAGTATTGTAAACTCACAAGGACAGAGAACAAAGAAAATGGGTGATAACATTTTGTGAAATGGAAAACTCAAAACAGAAAGCAGAGAGCTACAGAGAAGGCCACTAGAGAGAGGCAAGAAGATTAATTCTGCCTAACTGCTGTGAGACTCCCCAGTTAGAAGCTTTAGATAGCACAGAAGTTAGGGGTAAACTATAGGTCTGAGATCAGAATGATTGAAGGATATGGTGAATGTATAGTTTATTGAACATATTAGGATGCTCTTGAGCATAAAAGAGTGAATTATTAGCTATTAAACCATAAGTAACATACATTAGGACTGTCCTAGACAGTAACACATTTATCCCACATTGACGTATTGGTTCAAATCTTGTCTCATTTGTTAAATGGAATTATATTCCTTCTCAAATTGATTTGTAGGGGTTTTTATAGGCAATGTTTTTGACTGATGGTGTTTTGCACAACTTCCCCTACTTAATGACTTACCATCTAATTCTTAGAGTACTCTATAAGGAACAGAAATTCTTCTTCTTCTGTTTTGTCTTGTTTTTTTTTTTTCCCTTTCTTGACCACCCCATGGCATATGGAGTTCCTGGGCCAGGGACCCGTATCCTTAACCCACTGTGCTGGGGATCAAACCTGTGTCTCAGTGCTCCAGAAATGCTGCCAATCCTGTTGCGCACAGCAGGAATTCCAGGAATAGAAATTCTTAATTTCAATATTGTTGAATGTGCTCATTTTCTCCTTTCATATTAACATTTTTGTGCCTTCTTTAAGAAATCTTCCTCTAAATAAGATAATGAAGATATTTGTTTATATTCTTTTCTAAAACTATAAGCCTAACTTTCGTATTTAAGTCCTTAATCCACTTGAAGTTAATTTTGTGTATGATATGAGATAGAGGCAAATTACATATACTTTTTTAATATTCATGTCACAACATCATTTTTCGGAAAGCTTGTGTTTGCTTATTAATTCTCATAAGTCAAGGGCCTATATATAAGCAATGGCTTTGTTTCTAGCCTTTTTAAACTTTATTTTAATTAATTTTATTTTTTCCTAGGTCTTTCATCTACATGCAACAATAACATGATGAATTTATTTATTTAATTTTTTTTATTAAGGTATGGTTGTTTTACAATGTTGTGCCAATTTCTACAGAGTAGCAAAGTGACTCAGTTATACATATATAGATTTTCTATCCTAGAATCCTGGATATTATTCCCTGTGCTATAAGGTAGGATCTTGTTGTTTATTCATTCTAAATGTAATAGTTTGCATCTCCTAAACAAACTCCCAATGCATCTCTCTCTTCCCCCTTCTTCTTGGCAACCACAAGGCTATTCTCTATGTTTGTGAATCTATTTCTGTTTCATCAATACGTTCATTTGTGTGATATTTTAGATTCCACATACAAATGATATCCTATGATGCCTGTGTTTCTCTTTCTGACTTACTTTGCTTAGTATGATAATCTCTAGTTGCATCCATGTTGCTGTGAATGGCATTATTTCATTCTTTTTTAATGGCTGAGTAATATTCCATTTATATACATACTACAACTTCTTAATCCATTTGATGAATTTATTTTTTGAATAGTTTTTTAAAAATTACTTACTAAAGCAGGTTTTCTCACTTGATTCTTCTTCAAGAGGGTCATGGATCCAATTGACTCTGCATTTTATTATACTTTTTATATTTCCACAAACATTTCTTGAATTTTGATAAGAATTGAATCTATAAGTCAAACTAAGAGAAGTGCCATTTTTGCAACAATGTGTTTTCCAATGATCAATTGATGAATTTTCTATTTATTTAGATTTTCTTTATTTTCTCTTAAAGTTTTATAATTTTTGCCATACAGATCTTGCCTATTTTCTTAGGATATTTTTAACACTATTTCAAATGTTATTTTCATTTTCTAAGTGTTTGTTCCTGGTGGATATTTGTATATTTGATTTTGATTATTTAGTTTTGAATCCAGCAATCTTGATAAATTTTTATGAAGGCTAATCATATATCTGCAGATTCTTCTGGATTTTCTTTTACACAATCATGTAACCAGGAAATAATGAAAGTTTTATTTCATTTCAAATTCTTATGTTTTTCATTGCTTTTTTGATTTACTGCTTCCTCTGTGTAGCATCTCCAGCACAGTACTGCACAGGAGAGAGTGGGCATTTTTGTCTTGGCCCCTATCTTAAAAAGGGCAGCTTTTAGTGTTTCAACATCAATTCTGAGGGTTGCTCTGAATTATAGTGCAGATATCCTTTATCAAATAAGTGAATTTTTCTTTCTTTTCTCTCTAGTGTCTAAGCATGATGAACATCTACTGAAACAACTCTATGATTATATTTTCTCCTTCAACATCTTTTTGTGTCAAAATACATTCAATTATTTTCTAATATGATCTAATGTTTTTAATATTAAACTTCTGTTTCTCTGGGATAAACACAATTTTTTCTTGATAGCTTGTCCTTCCTACATAGTACTGAGATCTTGGCTTAGGAGTTTTATCAACCATAAAAAAAGATGAAATACTGCCATTTTCAGCAATACGGATGGACCTAGAGAATATTATACTTAGTGAAGTAAGTCAAAGACAATATTATATGATATCACTTATATCTAAAAAATAATGCAAATGAATATATATGCAAAACAGAAACAGACTCACAGATTTAGAAAACAAAATTATGGTTACCAAAGGGGAAAGAGAGGGGAAGGAGGGGGCAAATTAGGAGTATAGGATTAACAGATACAAACTACTATACATAAAGTAAGGAATAAGAATTTACTGTATAGCACAGGGAACTATATTCAGTATCATATAATAACATAGTGGAAAATAATACATACACACACACACACAACTAAATCACTTTGCTGTACACCTGAAACTAACACAACATTGTAAGTCAAATCAGCTATACTTCCTTAAAGAAGGTGAATTTGTCCTCTAATTTTCCTTTTTTAAATTGTGTTTTTTAATATCAAGGTTATCTTAGCCTCATAAAATGAATTGAAATATGTTATATTTTTTTCTTCTCTGGAAGTGTTTAAGTAGGGTCAAAATTATTTCTTCTCTGAATGTCTATTTTAACTTTGCAGTAAAGCCATATCTAGTCTTGGCATTTTCTTTGTGGGAAGACACTAAACCACTAAGTCTTTTTCTTTTATGTTAGTGGGAGTTTTTATATTTACTATTTCTCATTTTTTTCTAGAAGTTTGAAAAATACAAACACTTTTACTAATAGCCTCTTCATATTTATTTAATATTTACCCCATCCTGACATTGGCTATTGGTAATTTTCTTTTTCCTTGACTTATTTAAGATTTACCAATGTTATTAGTCTTTTCACAGGACCAGCTTCTGGCTTTGTTGTGTCTCTACATTCTGTGGTTTGTTTGTTTTTTTTTTTCACATATTTCATTAATTTATGCTGTTTTTGTTTCTCTTTCCTGCTTTGCAGTTTCTGTTGGTATTTGGGGCTTATTCTACTCTCATTCTACTAACATCTGAAGTGAATTCTTAGTTATATAATTTCAATCTTTCTGATTTTTAAAAATATATGCATTTAAGGCTATGAATTTTTCTCCAAGTATTAACTTTAATCTCCTTTAACAATTTTCTTATACTGTATTATATTTGTCTTGTTATTCAGTTTATGGTACTCTATCTTCTAATTTCCATTATAACTTTTTCTGCTGTGTAATGGGTTATTTAAAAGTATATTTTTAAATTTCCAATTTAATTTTAATGCCTTGAAAATTTATTTAGCTTAATTCTATTGTGGTAAGAGAATGTGTTTCTGTCTCTGGTTAACTTCTGTGTCTTTTTCTCAGTCATCTCTCCTTCTTCCTGTTCTTTTGATTCATCATGTGTCATTCTTCTTTTGTACCTGCCAGTTCATAAGTCTCTTTTCTTTTTTTGTTTGAACTGTTGCTAAATATCTCCATTACCATCGTTATTTTATTTATTGTATATTTTTCTAGAACATCTGCTTGATAATTCTTTAAATCTGCAATGTCACTTATAATTTTTTGTTCCCTGCACTTATTTTCAGGTCAACTATGTTCACCATATTTAATGATATAAACACTTTTCTTTATATCATTAAATGTGATAAATGTAGTTTTTAACATATATGCTTATAACTTTAATGTATAACATCACATGGATGTGATTTTTGCCTGTCTTATTTTCAGCTGGTGTATATGTATAAGAAAGCAAGGTATATTAGCAAGTGATGGAATAATGGTTTTATATCAGTGTTATACTTAATTAGGTGGACTAGGAGAAATGGACTATGCTCTAGTAAATATTCTTGAGTCTTCAGTCAATTAACACCACAAAATGTATTTCTCATTCATTCTTGTAATCTTCTATTGATTTAAGAGAATTCCCAGGCCAGCTACCCCCCAGCTAATCAGAGAACCCACGAGTATATGTTTTTTTGTGTGTTTATTTTTATTTTTTACATGGCAAATGGGAGTCTTCAGATTTGATTAGTTAAGGATCTTGATAGAGAAAGATTTTACTGTATTATTTGGATGTGCCAAGTGTAAGTGAAAGATGGTGCAGGAGAATCAGATTAAAAAGAGACTGAAGATGCTATGCTGATGGTTTTGAAGATGGAAAGAGTTACCAGCCAAGGTATCTAGGTACCTTCTGGAAACTGTAACAGGCAAGGAAATGAATTGTCCCGTAGAAATTTCAGAAGGAATATAGCCCTGCTAAAACCTGGATTTTACCTTGGGAAATCATTTTGGACTTCTCAGCTTGAAAATTATAAATCTGTGTGGTTCTATGCAATTAAATTTATAGTAATTTGTTGAAGTAGCAAGAGAAAACCAAATACAGTATTAGTGTATTGACAAACTAATTCATGTGTCCCTAGTAAATCGAATGAATTGGATTTTGTTATGCTTTGTTTTTAATCCAGTCTAGTAATTTTTGTCTTTTAATTTGATTATTTAGTCAATTTATATTTGATATCATTGATAGAATTGGGTGTAAATAAACCACCTTGCAATTTGTACTCTAATAATCTGATCTATCATCTCTCCCCGTATTTCTCCTTGCCTGCTTTATTAATCTAGAATGATTATTATTTTCTTTTATTTCCTGATTACCTTTTTAGTCATAAACATTGTATTATCATTTCAGTGGTTACCCGAAATGTTATAATATACACATATATTTTATTCCATTGAACTTCAGATTGGTGCTTTTAGGGCAAATTTGAGGACCCTAGAAGTTTAACTCCGTGTACCCCTACTTCACTTTTTTTTTTTCAATTTTTGTCTGCATGTTCTCTTTCTATATATTTTATATACCCCACAAAGTGCTATTATTACTGTTGTTATTGGTGTTTTAAACAGCATTTATTTATATTTACCTATATTTTACCCTCTTCACTCTTTTTTTACAGTTCTCTGTTTCTATGTGGGGTCATTTTCCTTCAGTATAAAGCCTTGAATTCAGAGTTTGTCATAGTGTATATGTGCTGGTAAAGAATTCTCTAGCCTTTTGTGTATGTGTGTGTGTGTGTGTTTGAAATTTCTCTTTTTTCCTCTGGAAGGCAAAACAAAAGCAGTAAGTAATTTATTAACATCGGAGAAATAAAAAGCAGTTAAAGAATTAAATGGAATCAATGTCCAGCATTGGCTTACCTGTGAGCATTATCTGTAAGTTATAATAATATGAAAACTGAATATTTAGTTTCTATATATTTGCCTGTTTGGTGAATGCTGAAAGTGGGGTGTATTGGAACTCAATATTTTCAGTAGTAGAAAGGAGGATGATATCATATTCCATTATAGATAGTCAAAAATTTTATTTAAAACTGGAAAATTAAAACACAGTATATGGGCATAAATTTGAAAATCATAAGACAGCTGAAAAAAGGGCCAAGATATTTGAATATTGCTGCTGCTATAGAGAGAGATTTGGTTGGAAGTTGGGAGAGAAAATGGCTATTTCTCCATATAAGCCCAATGGTCTATTTAAATTTCTAAATTGCATTCATGTGCTATTTGACAAAAATAAAAAGTAAAAGGTAAGTTTCCTTCTGAAGACTCATTTTTAGATAATATATAAAACTTCCAACAAAACATATTTGCACAAATTTGGAATAGGACAAAACTACCAGAGTAAAAACGAGACTGTCGTCAGAAAAGGGACTTATGGAGGTATCATTTCAGGCATTGCTGAAGCAAGCATTTTAGAAAGATTTATTTCTAGTATACATTTTAATGGAGATTATTACCTGTGCCTGTAGTCACAGCTAACATGGTAAAAGTGGAAAGTATACAGTCACTGTCTGAGAAATATCACTAAAGTGAGGATGCCATAAAATTAAGTAATTTGAAGAAAAGAAGACTGAAGGGACACTCCCTATTATATATGAACCAGATAATGGCAAATGCGTAGATATAAAAATAAAGCATCAAGAACTATTCTAATGAACAAAGGAGTTGGTTTGGATTTTTTAAGAAAAAGTAATAGTGAATTGATATGGGGCGTGTAAGCAGAAGGTACACTTTTACAGTATGATTGTCAGATATGACGAGTAAGTAGGTTCCATAGATGAGGAAAGAAAAACTAGTTTGTCCTTTTTAGGTTTTTGGTATTATTACTATCATTGATTTAATATTCAAACAAAATGTCAAAATAAAACTAAGCCTCATCATGTGGACTTCCTTCTAGGTACAAATTGTGGCATAGTCCCTAATGACCAAACTTTTGGATCTGCTATTAATTTTCTTTATATTTATCCATAAATCCTTCTGAAAAATGAAATAACATCACATGAGAAAATTCTTTTTTTTCTTTTTGCTTTTTAGGTCTGCCCTCGCGGATACGGAGGTTCTCAGGCTAGAGGTCTAATCAGACCTATATCTGCCGGCCTACACCACAGCCACAGCAGTGCAGGATCTGAGCCACATGTGCAACCTACACCATAGCTCAGGGCACCACTGGCTCCTTACCTCATTGACTGAGGCCAGGGCTCGAACCTGAAACCTCATGGTTACTAGTCAGATTCCTTTCCTCTGCGCCACAATGGGAACTCACACATGTGAAAATTCTTAAGGGATAGTTAAGGGCAGTACATATAGAAGACATGCAATAAGTACAAATGCATAAGACAGACATTTTGTTGCTCAGATCATTGACATGATGTACATTTTAGACTTTGTTGGAGCATAGAAAGATCTGTGGCTATATGGAGTGTGGATAAAACTCTTGACCATGTAATTTTGGGGGACAATTTCTCTAAACCTTGATTTCTCACCTGTAGAAATAATGAAAAATATTTTGGGATTTTAATGAGTTTTAAAAGCACATTTATCTGTAACACATGTGTCATACTAATATAAAATGTTAATAATAGGGGATGCTGAGTGTGTGCGCCATATATGGAAAGTCTCTATACCTCCTCAGTTTTTCTGAAAACCTTAAAGTGTTCTAAAAAATGAAGTCTATTTTTAAAAAGCACATATATAGCATTTGGAAGAAATTTTATCAAAAGAATGATTAAATGAGAACATATTTAAAATATCTAATAGAATGTTTGGCACATAGAATACCATGCTCAATAAATGTTATTTCCTTTTCTTTTGTCCTTAAGATATCAGGAAATTGATCTGCCATGTGCACATTAATCTCCATGCTTATTCAGCCTTCCTTCTTATTCTGTCTATTTTTTTTTAACCATTTGATTCACATTAATTCAGCCCAACACACATCATTTTTTGGGTTCCTCATTTTGGACAACCTTCAAACAGCGATTTCTCTAACAGGGCATCTAGATCACTTTTCAAGTCTCACTTTTCTGTTTGTTAGAGTCTTTTAATAAAACACCTTGAAAAACCCATACTTCTTCAATTTCTTTGAACATTTACCCTAATATTTCACTAAGGTACTAAGAAACAATAAATTATTAAAAATCCCCTGAATATCCTGTACAACCCAGATTTTTTACTCATTTAACTGAATGCTCACTATAAGGCTAAATGAAACTTAGGCAAACAACAAACTTGTATTCATTCAAAAAAGAAAGGCAACATTTTCCAGTGTCAAGAGTGATGGTGATAATTTGCATGTCCTAAATGATAATTTGATTGTGCAGAAGTGCTTGTTGTTTTAGGACTTGACAAGAGCCTTCAAGTAGATCACAGCATGAGACTTCCTTTACTTGGGGGCCACTTATCAGTCTTAGTCTCCTCTGTTTATTAGATGCCTTGTAGATATTTGTAAATTGATATTATAAATCATAAAACATGGCTAATTAGCAACATTAATATTGCCCATATTAGAAAACTATAAGGAATGATAAGTGAAATTTCCAGTGGAGCCCCCCTAATAAAATTTGGAGCATAACGAGTTCCCACTGTGGTTCAGTGGGTTAAGAGCACAATTAGTGTCCATGAGGATGCAGGTTTGATCCCTGGCCTCGTTCAGTGGGTTAAGTAAGTATCCAGTGTTGCCACAAGCTGCAGTGAAGTTCACAGATGTGGCTTGGATTTCTTGTTGCTGTGGCTGGGGGATAGGCTGGCTGCTGCAGCTCTGATTCTACCCCTAGCCTGGGAACTTCCATATGCTGTATGTATGGCCCTAAGAGAAAAAAAGCATTTTAAGTAAGAAGCATAAGTTTAAACAAAGCTGTTTGTTTGATGATGTATACAGTTATTCTTTCTCCTCAACACCCTTATGCCCCTCACTACTACCACGAAAAATTGAGAAAAAAAAAGAAAAATTTAAATACCTTTAGGCATGTATATATCTCTATTTTTTTACTCCAGGCAATGAAAAATGTTATGAACATGCCTTAATTTACACTGCTTGGAACTAATTGGAAGTAAAATATGACAGTGTAAGAAATGCAGTAAATGCAGTTCACAGGAACAGATAGAAAAGAGGAGAAAGGAAAATAGAAGTTGTCCAGATTTTAGATAAATCAGTGACTTCCTCTTATGTATAGCTGTATACCCCATCTTGGTTCTGTTTCTCAGGAGAACCCTGACTCTCACAGTTGTTAAGCTGCAATGGATACAGGTTCATAGTCTAGGGATATGAAATGTGAGTGTTTCTCTAGGGTATCATTTCCTTCATTATCACAAGGAATTACAAGGGTAATTCATAGGGAGAGTTTATAACTGTACTTTCTTATACCATTTGGAATTTTGTTTTAAAACACAACTAATTTGTTCTTTTGTAATAATATATATATATATGTATAATAAATATATGTAAAATATATATCAGCTTCCAAAGTGTTGGAAAGAGGCCATAGGGAAATATATTGACAGTCCCTCCTGATAATAATAATTTTATATTTTTCAAAATATTTCATATACATTATCTTCATTTATGCATCTAATATTGTAGTGAAACATTCAGTTAAGTATAAATAACCCCCTTGAAATTCAGAAAGATTGTGTGACCTGCTCAAGGTAACCTGGGTAGATAGGCAGATTATATGCTATGAGAGAACACCAAAAAAATTTTTTTTACAATTTTAGGAGACTTGGGTTTCTAGGCTTGTTGTATAATTTAGTGTTTATTCTTAAACAAATGACTTTATCACATGAATCCTCAGTCTACTGCGCAAGGAAAAAAAATCTCTGCATAATCTAATAGTATTGTTATGAAAATAAAATGAGAAAGTAACTCTCTGCAATGAATTAGATGGGCTGCTCAGTTTTTAGTCTAGGTATTTAATGGTTAATTTAGAAATGAAATTTCTTAAAATCAATAAACTGACATTATTTCTTATGATCCTCCCTTTACTTCAAACATTTGGTCAGAACTGTAGCAAAATGTCAAAATAAGAATAATAGTCTAAGCATCCTGTTACTTCGATCTACCAGAGCCACACAACAGGAAAACCGAGATGAAAACACTAGAGACAAACTGGAGCACCATTAAAAATGATCAATGCCTTCAGAAACCTCTTGTTCCATAAGGCATTCTTTTGAATATGAGCCACAATTTCTCAACAAAGGAGGAAGAGATTTGTGGTTTTTTGTTATTGTTGTTCAGTGCTTTATGTCAGATAACCTGCAAATGCACTGCATGCATTGTCTCATTTCATCTCTGCAGTAACCTCTAGAAGTGATATATTATCCCCATTTTATCATAAAGATATTGAGGCCCAAAAATGTTAAACAGAGGACTTGGGTCACATATCAGGTGGGAAGAATTTAAACTCTGATTTGTGCCCTAATCATAGCTCAAAGGACCAAACAATCAAAACATTTGCCAGGTCTCTGATGTTATTCAACATACTCCTTTGTAAAAGAGTTATTTTTAATAACCATAGTTTTGTTGACCTTTGCCAAAAAAACGTCCCTGCTATCTTTTAAGGGCAATCAGTTCCTGAATGATACAAGCAATGGAAATTTTAGTACAGTTGGTAAGACAACCTCATGATGATTTGTAGCATCAGCCCTATGTTTCCAAAAATAGAGCTCAGTGAAGCCACACAATCTTTGGCTGACACGGCAGAGAGTAAAAGTCATTGCACCCCAGGGCTTCTAGATGGTCGTCCCATTTGTTACATATTCTTATGGATCTCCACATTCCCTTTACAAGAGGGGGCCACCATTGCCCTCTTCATCACAGGCATTACCTTTGATTTTTTAAAAAAGAAAAGAAATAAATAAAGTGCCTGTAGACTGCTAAGCCCAAGGAAGTTATTTGGGAAAGCATTTTCATCTCTAGAAGAAAAATAAAATCTCTCCTGGAGGGAAATATCCAGTAGAAGTGACATTTTCAACATCTGCAACTCTGTGGGATGATCACTGTTGACTGCATTTTCTGTCCGAAAGAGTTTGATATAATGCAGGCGATGGATTTGTTTAGCTGTTCTCTTGAAAAGTGCTTATCTTTGAGTTTGGGTTCTAAAGAAATAATTGAATAGGCAAGCGAATGCACCAAACTTCTGAGGTGTCAGATTGATTTGCTGAGGAAATAAACTGAAGTCTTTAACTGTAGAGACAGCACAGGTCAAGAGGGATGTAAGGGGAGCAGTTTCTATCTCTCCTTCTTCCCGCCCTTGGATGCCTTCTCTTTGAATATGGGCTTAAGTGCTAAATAGAAATAGCAAAAGATATTAAGGTTTCATACTCAGTTACTTCACTGGTGTTTTATAGCTGAAAATAGCAAGGAATCATGCTGGGTTTCAAGGAAGTAAATATCTGTAAATGTCAGTCCAGTGGGAGGGAGATTTGTTTTTTCTACCTATCGAGTGGATAGTGTTTTCCTTAACATCTGCAAAGGCACTCTAGATTTGCTCAATTTATTATACACAAATCAGTTTAAAATAATTCCACAAAATTTCCAACCCTCAATAACTTCCAATCTCTATGAGGCAGGGTAGTAGGATTTCTGTATAAGGGTCTATTTTTAACTTTTCAAATGCTTCAAAAGATGATCCATCTCTGGGGAATGGGGATGTGATACAGACTCTGCAACCGTTGGTGCCACTCTCATTACATAGTATAACCAAGTGGGATTTCAAAAGTGACTTCCAAAGTATCATTATAAGGACATTTATGTCTGACCAGATGGATCAAGATGTCAGATTCCCATGGCCTTTTCATTAATTCAAACAAAAGTAAGCCCTTCTTTAAGATTTTGAAATGTTCAGCTTCTTTTCTACTAAAATGTTGACTTTTGGACTAGAAAGTGATTGAAGTAAAGTTATGTCTTATTTACAATGTTGTGCAAAAAGAATAAGCAAAATGAAAAATCTCATTCAAAAGTATTTTGTGGTTTATTAAATAAAACAATACATTGTTAACAAAAGCAAGGAAAAGAATATCATGCCTTAGGAATTAAGAAATTTATTTATTAACTTATTCATGCCACAAATACCTTCAGATATCTGTTAGGTGCCAGACTCTGTGCTAGGCTCCATCAAGCCCAAAAGGCAAATGCCCTTCCTATTAAACTTGTGATCTAAGGTTATTTACCCTGAGAACCAGAACTACCATATAATAGGACCTCAGTTATATGTCCTTAACCACAATCAAAATCTGTACTTCAATGATACCATATATTTGATAAAATCAGGTATACACACTAAGTTGACTTTTTGGTGATCTGTGAAAATGACCTTATCTAAGTTACGATTAAATAATTGAATATATACTCATATAACAGAATTTTAGCAGAAACATAAAGAAGGGTCAAGTAATAGGACAAATTGAGTTGAACATTTCAATTGGAGTAGAAAGCAGGAGAAGGGGGCCAGTATAAACTTGGTAGGTAGCTGGGCTAGATAGGATTGACTTGTGTTTATCTCATTAAATTGGGCTGATATCCTAAAATCTCTGGAATTTGCAAAATAGTTTGGGGTTTTAAAGGAGAGGAAACTTGCTGAATATGGGATAAGAGGGATATATGTTCAAAGCCTGTATACATCCCCTCTCACCCCCCCACCACAAAAAAGAAAGAAAGAAAGAAATTATAGCCTGAGCAAAAACTAAATCTTGACATGGACTGAAAAGTATTACTATTAGAGGTATACTAGGAATATCTACTTCTGTCTTCCTAACAATCCATATTAGTTATGGCCCATAAACAATTATTTTAGTTATGTTCACAGCAAACACTGATGATCTGTCACGATAATCATTCTTCTGAATCTTTCTCAATGTCCTGGAAATATGCACCTGAAATCATCTGGGAGGTCAGGAAAAGTTTCACTGTAGTGACATTTAAATTTCAATCTGAAGAAAATTTGTTAGCTGAGAAATGGGAATTACAAGAGTATATCCTGGGTATTTAGAATAATTCTACTTTTGTTTGCATAGTTTTCAAGGTGAAAGGATATTCCAAATAGGAAAGGCTGGAGAGATCCACTTAAAATTCCTGTTGTCCTTATCTAGAGTGTAGCATTTTGTAATGTGCATTTATCTGACATTTGCTAACATGATTTATAAAAGGAAGGACAGAGCTAAAATTCCAAAATATGTGGTAGCAATTAAATGTTAGTTGTGACACCTTCCCAAATCAATTACTTCATAAATATTCATTTTAAGAAATATTGTAATGACAATTCTTAGGACTCTTTACACAGACTGAGGTTGGTAATAGTATCTATTCTTAGCACAGTTTTTAAAAGTCACCATTTATATAGTGTGTGACCACTATTGCCTTCTAAATTAAATCTGCTGAGAGAACTTTTAAATACACATTTTCACTTACGAATCTTAAGTGTAAAGACAGGATGCTAGAACCAGAAAAAACTTCAAGAAACCGCTTATTGTCTATTTAATCCTTCCTGTTTTCTTCTTCAATATTACCACTAAAGCTCACCTTTGTTTTAAGCCATTGGATTGATAGTCACCATTTTAATGAACACTGAAAAATAATTCCATAGTGTATAGATTTTATGGTATTTTTTAAATGAAACACTGCAACCACATTTATTTAAATATAAACCTTTAAATACATTTACTATAACTTAGTATGTAGATATGATTAAAAAATAGATGATCAGATAGGCAACAACAAAAAAGATAACAGAAAGCAAAAAAAGATAACAGTGTGTTTGAGTAAATGTTTAAGGGACTCCGTAGGTATTCTAACCAATATTTAATTTTAATCTAACCTCTTATCTACCCATGTGACAAGTGACACCTCAATTTCTTTCTTCAGAAAAATGAGACAGTACCCATTTCAATGTTTTGTTGTAAGGACTCAATCATTAGCAAAATGCCTAGCACAAAGGTCACAATTAAAGGTCATGTGGTTAAACCATAAGATAAATTTGAATTGCTCTGGCCCTCTCTTCCATTACCGCCTCCAAACTTGTGAAGCAAATGATCACCTAATAAGAACCTCACACAGAATCTTCTCCTGCTCTGCTCTGCAGTCATTTTTCATACCGTTTAACTTACCTACTCAGGACTGCAGGTAGAAATCTCATGTATTAAAAAAATTTCCTTCAGCATTTCTACTTTTTCCCAGCCGTCTTTGAAGCTTTCTTACCTCTTAGATAAAACTAGTTTTCCAGTTTTTTATTTTTTTCTTTGTAATAACCAACAGAGCTCTTGCTTCTAATTATCCAGACTCATGGGGAAAAGAAAGCCTCCTCTTTGCTCCCTATGGCAATGTTTAGCTCACTGCTTTCCACCATTTCTTTGCACTATCCCCTGGGATGAAATTGACATGATTTGTTCATCTGCTTTTCCTACTTTATTTGATACTGTGAAATTCAGGGACCTTTTCTGTACTCTTTAATGTTCCTATCTTAGTGTTTTGGTTTACTGTCATTCTGCTCTATGATTTCAAAGGCTGTATGATAATCAATTAATACATATCTGCCTTACAAATAACCAAATCTTCTTACACTTTGTTTTTTATTTGTTTCTGAATATTACTAGAAAATTTTCAGAAACACAATGGCAGAGATGGGCTGTCCATTCCTCAGCCATTTTTTTCTCTTCTTGGGCATGTAGGCATATGATATTTTATAGCTTCCCTTACTGTATGAGCACATGTCTGAATTTTGGCCAATGAAGTGAGTGATACATGCCAGGTATGGGGCTGTATATTATTCTGCATGCTTTTACCCAACCATCCATTTAATAGTGATGAACACATAAAAATCAGAAGCCAAGAAAACAGAACTATAAAATAGAAGGTGCCTGGAATTTTAAATCACTGTTTAGAGGGGAGGCACTTACTAATTGGGATTTGGGTTTTATGTGAGTGAGCAACAGTCTTCTAATGCTTGTGCTTTGTTCATTTGGGGGGTTACAGTAGCTCAATTACAGTAGCTGGTATTACTTTAACTAATCCACATACCAATTGATTACATGAATATATTATGCAAAATTACATAAGAATGGACTGATATTTAGAGGCCATTTATTCATTTTTAATTTATTCCTGCTTTATTGACTTTTGGACCTTTGTTTTGGAAATTAGTGATGAATCTTTGTGAGGACAAGGTGGATAGAGAAATTCAAGAGGAAAGAACAGTATGTGCAACAAATGAAGAATTAAATTGATGGGTATTCAAAAAATCACACATAGTAGAGTGGAAGAAACTGGTAGGATATAAAGTTGTAGTGATAGTTTGTGGCAAGATCATGAAGAGTCTTTTATGGTAGGCAAACAGTTGGTAATGTGGTAATCAGAGTCAAGGGAAATGACTCAATTGTGTGCCCAAGTACTTTCTGTTCACCTTTATTACCACATTGCTCACATTATATCATTTTTTATGTCAAACATTACTTTCTGAGATTTAACTCTGATATCTCAGTGGTTCTAAATTGACTAGAGAATGAATTCAAAATCTTTACTTGAGTTGCCCTGGTTTCTGTTTCAAGCCTGCTTCACAGCTATTATTCTAGGACTGGTTTTTTCAACTTCCTTGGCATTATTCATATTTTCAGCTGAACAAAATATTTGTTGTAGGGGGGTTCTCCTGTAGATTGTAGATGTTTAGCAGCAACTTTGGCCTCTATATGCTAGATGATAGTAGCATTCTGCCTGACTTGTGATAATAAATTGTCTCTAGATATTGTCAAATGCCCCTTGGAGACAAAATCACCCTCAGTTGAGAAAAACTGACCTAGGTGTCTTATAACTATATTTTTGGGGACTCTTATCATTTACTTTTTGTAGGGGATCTTTTTTGTTCCTTGGATCCCTGGTTTTCTTCTTTCTTGGTTATCTCTTCATCTTAGTTGATTATATCTTCCTGCAGCTTTCTGAGATAGACTGCATGCATGGTAAAAGTATTGCAAATTCTCATGTCTTTAACTTGGGCTATTCTACATTTAATAGCTTGATTGGATATACAATTCTTAGTTGAAAATCAGATTCTCTGAGAATTTTGAAGGCATTCCTCCACTGTGTGCTAATCTCCAGAAGCCTTCCTGAGTATAGGCTCTTTTTACTCCTCGTGAGAAGGTTCTGGAATTTACTCTTTGTCCCCATGTGTTCTAAAATTTCACAGTGATATGCTTTTGTGTAGGTCTTAGGTAACCTTTTTGCTGAGCACTTGATGACCTGCCACCAATGCAAAAATTCATGTGCCTCAACTTGGAAAAAGCATTTTGTCTGACAGTTTTATAAGTCATCTTATTTCACCTTTTTTTTTTCTGAAATTCTAAATGTTTGGTGGTTAAAGTCCTGGAATTATATTCTAGTCTTTTCTATTCCTTTTTTTCCTGCCTTTTGAGAGGTTTCTTCAACTTTGTCCCTAACCTTTCTATGGTTTTAATCCAATTAACTGCTATAATTTCACTTTCCAAGATTTTGTCTGTGGATGACAGTCTAAGAAAGTTACCTCATATTTTCATTTTATGAGTATAATAACCCTAACCTACCTAAAGATCTAAAGTGCCAGGGTTTGTTTGTTTGTCTGTTTTAGTCTTCTGTTTCTTTGCTGAAATCCTTTTGTTCTTTATGTTTGCTTCAGTCTTTATTCTTATAGTTAGAGGCTTTCTTCAAATGCCTGATTCTATATGACTTTCTGTTTAGACTTATGAAATAGATATTAAAAATTGATTGAAGGTATATGTTGGTAGGTGGGTCTTGTCCATTGGTGGGACCAACTGTGCGGTGCTTAATTTGGTTTTATTGGGAGATCCACATTTGTCAGTATCTGCTATTCTAAACTTGTACCTTCCACAGGGAATATCATTCATCCTCCTGCGAAGGATGTATCAGCCCGCCTATAAGTATTCTTAGAGCCAAGTGGAGAAAGGTATCCAGGTTTCAATGATAATTATTGAATATCCTTATTTTCCCTAGCAATGTTCAGTATCCCTGAGTCCACCACGTTAGAGAAGGGGAGTGATCTGACTGCAAATGTTTGAAAAGATGATCTGAGGAAACTAATGATTTCTTCCATGGTTAACCAATTCTCTTGATTTTCACTCCACCAAATACCCTCAGTTGCCAAAGAACCTGGCTGATGTTTTCAATTCCTGTTCCTTACTGTGATTCTATGACAAAATATCCTACCTCTGTTATTTTCCTAACTGACAGTATAGTTTGCAGCTTTAATAAACTAAGCTCAGTACCACATATAGAATGTTGGATAATGGCTCCACAAGATAGTCAAGACTTAATCCATGGAACCAGGAAGTATAACTTTACATGGCAAAAGAGGGCATCACAGATGTGATTAAGTTAAAGATCCTGAGATGGGGAAATTATTCTGGATTATTCAGGTGGCCCCTAAATGTAATCACAAGTATTCTTATAAGAGAGTCTGTGGGAGACTTGGCCACAGAAGAGGGAAAATTTAATGTGACAATGGAAACAGAGATTTTGCTGCTAGCTTTGAAGATGGAGGAGCCATGAGACAAAGAATACAAGGAATGCAGCTCTAGAACCTGGAAAAGGGAAGAGATTTTTGTTGAAAATCTTTGTACCAGCACTTTGGTTTAGGCTAGTGAAACTGTTATAGATTTCTGATCTTTAGAATTATGAGAATAAGTGTGTGCTGTTTTAGCCATCACATTTGTATTTATTGTTCCAAGCAGTCGTCAGAAACAAATACACCTGCTTCCTAGTTTGCAAAACTGTGTTGTCATTTCCTTCTGACATTGTCCTTATTCTTGTGTGCTCCATCCTTTCAATCTTTCTTATCCCTTTTGTGGGATTTTGGTAAAAGAAATACTTAACACCTTTTAAATACTCTATGTATTTTTGTATAAGTTTTTTTTTCCTTTAGAGGTGTCCAGATAATGCCCTATGTATATAATTCATTGAAAATGATTGTTGAATAATAAATGTACATTTTTGTTTGCATTTTTGTGGGTTTCTAAGTTTCTTTAAATGAACTTTGGCTGTTTATGTGCCAAGTGTCTTAGCATTCAAACAAACAGATGTAATAGAGGAGGTAGACATAATTAAATAGAAAAACTATCAGAACTAAGACAAGAATGCTATAATTTTCAATGATATCCAACGTGGTTTTGGAATTAGTTAATGCAATTAGGCAAGAAACATGAAACAACTGGTATAAACATTGGAAAAATAAAAATTATCTCTCTATACTAACATTATGACCATATAACTAGAATACTTAAAATTCCACACTAGTAAATAATAATAGCAAAATACTAAAATTACAAAAAATGATCTCTGCAAAGTCAGATGGACATAGATTGCCAACTTTGAATGATCAGATATACAGAATATAAAATAAAATAAATACACCCAATGAGTTTGGAAATAAGAGTGAGTATTTGAAAAGTAATTTTAAAAAAAATAAATAAAGGTCTATAGGAGTTCCCCTCATGGCGCAGCAGTTAACGAATCCGACCAGGAACCATGAGATTGAGGTTTTGATCCCTGGCCTTGCTCAGTGGGTTAAAGATCCAGCATTGCCGTGAGCTGTGGTGTAAGCTGTGGTGTAAGTTACATTTGCGGCTTGGATCCGATGTTTCTGTGGCTGTGGCATAGGCCGGCGGCTACAGCTCGGATTGGACCCCTAGCCTGGGAACCTCCATATGCCCCGGGAGTGGCCCAAGAAATGGCAAAATGACAAAATAAATAAAAAATAAATAAATAAAGGTCTATCAAAATGAGTTAGGGGAAAAATCAGCTAAATATACCAGAAAGGAATAGAGCATTGAAATTAGAAACTTAGTTAAGATGGTATTCTTGCTTAGGTATAACTGAGGAAACAATTAGTGAACTGATATCTGAAGAGATTACATAGAAATATCAGACAAATAAGATTGAAAATCTGAAAGAGAAGTTAAGTGACGTAAAGGATTGAGTAAAAACCTCTATCTCTAATATTCTAAACAGACAGATGAAGGGGAGAAAAGAGAAGCTTCATTAGAAGAGAAAAATGCTGATGTTTTGTAGAATTTATGAAAGACAAATTATATTTAGAATGTCCAATGAATCCCTAAACATGAAAAGCTAATCCAGAGAAGAACAAATCAGATAAATGTAAATCAAAATTAAAATGACATACTATTATACCTACCAAATTGTTAAAAAAAGTAAAATCTTGAATGTGCCAAGTGTTGGTAAGACAGAAGCAATGAGAACACTCATCAACAGCTGGTAAACTTTAAGTTGATATGGCTATTCTGGAAAGAAGTTGGGCAGTAGCAATAAAAATTAAAACTGTATGGATAGTTTGGCTTCAAAATCCTCCTTTTGGAATCTAATCTACAGGAGTGAAAGCACCAATATGCAATGTTCATATGCAATGTTATTTCAATGTTCTGTATAGAGACAGAAATTGAAGGAAGAAGAGAAGAAAAGAAGAGAAGGAAAGTATGTGATGACTGAAACATGGGTATAATACGGTTCCATTTATGTGAAGATTCATGAATTCATACAAATGCATCACGAGATTCATGAAAAGACTGTCACAAATATTGATGCTGATTATCTCAGGGGGTTGGAATTCCTTTATGTTTTATTCTTTTATGTATTATTTAATGTTTGTCAATAAGCATGCATTATAAAAGCATAGAATAAAAATAATAAAAGCTACTTTTTTTTTTCTTGTGGAAAAATAAGGACAAAAAGGAGAATATTTTATCAGGCCTAATGCTTTTTTGCTATGATGATGTGAAACAAGTTTAATTTTATTCAACCCTTTATATAATTAGGGTCTAATCTTATAAAATGAGTAGTAAAACTTTAATTCGATTAATAAATATACAGTTATGAATCACCTTTCAAGGGCAAAAAGAATAGAGACAAATGCTCTATTCTTTCAAGGGCAAAAAGAATAGAGACAAAATTTTAAAATAAGAATAGAATAGAAAATTTTAAAATAAGAATAAGAATAAGAATAGAGACAAAATTTTTAAAATAGTTCAGCATACCTAGTGATGGCTTTACTTATTTGGCAAAGAGGCAGCTACTTGATAACAAAGGTTATAATCACATTCCTTGGCATCCACAAAGTCATTGATACATTGATTCATCAGTTCAAATTTAAGGTTCATTACAACATAAGTGCCGTAAGTGCAAAGTTTTCGCTTGTTCTTGGTCTTTTGCCTGGTATCTAACACAGTGGCTGCCTCATCTAAAAGCTCAATCAATATTCACTAAAAGAGTGAATGTATTCATTCATTCATGGAAGACAATTTTTGTGTTTTTGTTATTTTGTTTTTTAATAACCATTCTAAATTCCTCCTACAATATATATTTAGTAATTTTAACATTCAGAGGATCTAAAAATAAATATTAGAGTAATAATAACAAATACTAATTTAATATTTCAAGACTTGTTCTAAAAGCTTTATGTATATTCATTCATTTAATCCTCTCAGCCAATATTACCCCCATTTTACAGATTGTAATACTGAAGCACTTAATTTATCTAGGGTTCCACAGCTACTGACTTGCACCTGCAAGGTTTAAGTTCAGGTGGACTAGTTCCAGAGTCAAGCTTTTCCTACAGTCATGTACCTCATCTCTGACAATATAGAAATGTCAACTATTAGATGAACTCATTCATAATTGATATACTTTGTTTTTATTTTCCCTGCTAAGATTTGTTTCATTCCTACATAGCACCAGAGATGTGCAGTACATGGAGGTGGTTGGCTTGAGTTGGGTATAGAACAGATGTGAACAATATGGCATGCAAACCAGATTGGTAAAGATAATTAACAAGAGAAAAACCAAATGGTGCTATAAATCTAGGGAGAAAAGGGGCAAAGACCAGAGCAGAAGGCCAGAGGCAGGAGTGAGGACAGATTTGGGAGGACAGATTTGGAAAGACAAGGATTGACCATGGTCAGGAGGAGTAAGCAGACATGCAGGCCCATGTACACATAAATGCAAACCAGAATAATGAGAAAGAGTTTAGCCAGGGAAAACTGCTGGGACTTAAGTGTCGGTTCTGGGTAACAGCAAGAATCAGAACAGCAGGAGTTTGGCAACATACTACTATTGGAAAATGATGTGAAACCTTGTGTGTTTTTTAAAAAAATGCTTTGAAAACATTTTAAACACTCAAAAGTAAAAAGGTTAGTATGATGTACTCTGATGAACTCGTTGCTCAGCTTCAGCTTTCTACCATTCTTGTTCGTTTCCTCTCCCACACCTACACATATGTGTGCTCTCTCTCACATACACACACACACACATGGAAGCAGAATAGATTGTTACAGCACTAAGAAACATCATAAATGTCCTTCTCTTAATACCATAATCATCAATAAATTGCCTTGTTAGTAAAAATAAATTTAAATGATTATTTTTTTCTGGCTTCATAACCCTGTACTCTCTGGATATGTCATGAATTTTATGTTTAGCTTGTTCCCAGTTTTTAAAGTAAATAAAAGTTCTGCCTTGATGTATAAGTATATAGTATGTACACACACACAAATGTACAATATGTATACATACATATCATAAAGCATTTACATTCTTGCACACATATACACGAGACATATATGTAATATTTTATATATATAATGTTTGTACATGATTCTAATTATGTCCTTAGAATGAACTGTTAGACATGAAATTTCTGAGTCAAAGAGGAAGTCTTTTTAAATGTCATCAAGTAATATTCCAGAAATTTCCTACTCTTTTACACTCTTACCAGCAGTGTATAGATACACATAACCTTTCATTGCTTCAGTAATACTGAATAATTGAAATTCTTTGAAATGTTTTCAAATTTATTATTTTAAGAGGTCTCATTGTATAGATGTATAATTCTTTGAATATTACTAATATTAGATATTTTAATGTTTAAGGGCCAAGAGACACTTGCCAGCACAAATGAAGAATGTATCTAAAAGGCTGATTTCATAAACTAAGCATTTCTTTTTGTTTCATATCTCGATTAACCTTATATGTGTATTTTTCTAGACATACTTCACAAAAAAATCTGCATTCCGAAAATAGTATATGTAATAGTTTATTTAATTTTCTGAGATGGTATGGATTGCTTTAAAGGAGATTGCCATTAAATTAGATTAACTGTATTCAGCATTCAATTCCAAAATCATTGAGTTTATATCCATTAAGTATGAATTTGCCCCCAAATTCATTTTTTTTTGCTCTGTATTATTGTCACTTCATAATTGGCTTTTTTCCACTTAGGAAGATTTAGTTTTAAGTAGGTTAGATAATGCTTTGATAGCTTACGAAAACTTAAAAACCAGTCACTGGAGCACTAAGTAAATTGCATCTATATATAACCTCATTTCAAAAAATAAAACTATGTGATAGTAAAATAAAGTATGTAAAATATCATTTGGTCTAAGGTTTGTGTTTTTATATTTTCAAAGATCATTTTTCTGTGACTGTTAATGCTTTATGTGTTGAGAAGCTTTGCTATCAGTGTCATTTGTTAGAGCAGATTCAGCATGCGCAAATGTTTTCCTGAATAATAAAAGTGCCAAAAATAGAATTTAGCAATGAAAGTCAACAGAGAGGGAGTGATGGAAAGAGGGAAGCCAGGCAAGTTGTTTTGTATTTTGCATAACTGAAGAGCCAGATGGTTTAACTGGATCTTTATTTTCAGAACCGCCCACTGCAGGATTTTAACTAAGTCTCAAGTCAAATACAGTACTGCCAAATAGAGTTTAACAGTGTCTAGACCAGAGCCCATTACCTTATCCAGGCATTCCCAGGTTCCTTATCCTGTGATGCTGCCAGACATATCTACCATCCACATTTTTTTTTTCTGGAAATCTGCCCTCTTTATACTGGTTTAGAACCAATTTTGCTTATAATTATCTACCTCTTGCAGGTAGAGATGAGATAAAGGGATAGATATGGTACGTGCTCAGGAAATGTTCAAGATTCTGCTTTTGACTTTTCTCAACTAATCTCATCTAGTGTGAAGTTGGCAGTAATATTTAATTATCTTATCCAGTTGGCATTTTTATTCCATTTTGCAGTATCTTATAAAGACCATCTTGCTCATCAAAGAGAAGGAAGAAAATTGATCCAAGATGTAAAACACACGCTAGTGACATATTTCACTGTTCAATTTCAGGGAATATTTGCTCTAATATTTTTTTTAATGATCAATTTTATAAAGCAGTAACCTAAAGTAAAACATAAATTTTGTAAAACAGATTATTTGTAAAACATTTACTTTCTTGCTGATGTCTTTTTAAATTCTTCACTTGATACTCCAAAAGAATTCAATTGTCCCTCTCCTAGTTTTGAAAATTTGTGCTATTTCTGTTTCTCGTTTTCTGCATCCCTTCATTCTTATCTTTAACATGTTTAAATTCTGGCAAAGAATCGGAAGCTAAATGGCCAAATTCCTCAGGAAAGGCTGTGCTTTTGGTATTTCCTGACCAACAATAAACATGTTGGACCATGAGTCTAGCCAGAAAAAACAAAGAGCTGTTGAAAATGATCCAGTCCAATTTTGTAGGTCTGGTCTGGAGAGGGATTCTGAGCCTTAGGTTAATATTCAAACTTTAGTGTATTTATTAGAATGAGAGCAAGTCTGCTAGGGCCTGTTCATCATCACTTAAACCCAGAGAGATGACTGGTGAAATATATGTATAATTTCATTCTAGTTGGCTAACACTGAATGTTTTTATGAGGTTGAGTCACTTTTCTAAAGAATTTTGCAATAAACCAGTTCTATGTCAGACTGTCATGAAGGAATTGACTTTGGCATTTGCTCTTTTGAGCTTCTATCTATTTGCATATCTCCTTTAAGGAATCTGGCTTGGATTTGCCCTACTAGCTTTCTCGTTTTCACTGTTTTATACTCCATTGGCTGCTTGAGTCCCTGGCCTAGATGGGAGAATCAGACAGCACTCCCCTGCTCTGGCCTCCCCATCAAGTACCTTCCAATGTAGCCAACTCCCCCCTGGAATACAACAACAACTACAACAACATTGAAAATGTCAGGCTTGGAATAAATTTGCAGACTCAATTCAGGATTGCATCGAAAGAAACAAAGCTGCCATTAACAAATTATTCTCTGTTCTATTACACTTAAGGATGAGAAGAATGTATAAAGGGGCTTAGACTGATCATGTGTATCATTTTACATACAGGAAGGAGATCCCTTGAGCCAGAGATATTGGTGTGCCTAAATGATAAAGCAATTAGCTTTTGGCTTTTGAGTATCAGCCCTGGCACTACACTGGATAGTCCCATTGAACAGAAGGTAAGTGTGACAGTTTCATCTCCAGATAATTCAGCCCTGAATTATCTTTTAAGCATTTTTTAGTCCTACATATTCAGAAAAAGGATATTCCAAACTTATATTTAGCTATATGTAACTTTTAGGAGGAGCAATAGTGAAAAATCAAGTGGGGTGTCCCTGGGTTACAAATTTTCCAGTTAAGAAATTAAGTTGTGAAGAAACAAAATCAAGTTCACATGCCACTTTCACCACATACTAGCTGTGCAACTTTGGCCAAATTAACCTCTCATCATTTCAATGTATTTGTTGACAAATGAGTATAACAGTAGCATTTAATTCTTGTATTAAAATAATCCACATGAAAACTCAGGAGCATGCCCTTCTTAAGTGCTATGTAGGGAATCACTAAATTTTAGTAGAATTGGTAGGGTGGGGGAAGTGGAATAAATCATAATTACCTTATTTTATTCTACCATCTCAGTCTCCATGTGCCTCCTGGTTTCATTAGACACACATGAATTGTCAAGAGTGAGTAGTGAATGTCTTAACTTGAATCTTTCATTCTAACTCAGCTTTGTTGAGAATACTTTAAACTTCTATGTAACACCTCAGAGTGCTAATAAATATTTCAAGTGCTTGCCTTTTTTTTGGAGCTTGTGAGTATTTGGTGAACATGTGCTTTTTTCTTTTTTTGTCCCCCCCGCCCCCAGAATGTGTTTTCCCCTTCTATGGGATCAATTGCATGCTTATTGTTACGTCATTTTCTTTATTCTTTTCCTGTCTCTTTCTCCTTTCTTAATTCTCTCATGAAAATTTAATTTCCTCTTTCTCCTCAGAATCATATACCTTCATCTTTCCTTTCCAATATAATTCTATGCATTATATTTAAAATTTTTCATTTTTGCAATAAATCTTATTAAACATTTCTTAATTATCTTGATTGTCTTTTTGACAATGGCTGTTAGCTAGGAAAAAAGTTCTTATTCTCAAAGGGAAAAAGACAGCATTACTCACAAACTACAGACCAATGACTTTATCTCAGCAAGATTCTAGAGTGAATTTTAATTGGATAGTTTTTGAGCACCTAAAGAAAAAAATGATTGTAAAGAATCAGCATTTATTCATTTAGAACAAGTTATGATGGGTATGGTTTATTTCTTTCCTTGATAGGATTACTAAACAGATGCTCAGATAAGCATGACATATATATAGGCTTCATTATATATATATGTAGAAAGTGATGTAGAAAGATTTCTTAAAGTGTTCTTTTTAAAAGAAATACTGCATTTTTAAAAAGCAGTTTTAGGTTTACAATAAAATTGAGAAGGTGGTACAGGATTTCTCATTTACCCATGCCTATACACATAAATATCCTTCTCACCTTATCGCTATTACTCACTAGAATGATACATGTTTTTATCAAGGATGAACCTACATTGACAAATCATAATCCCTCAGTGAATAGTTTACTTTACAATTCACTCTTGGTGTCCTACAGTCTGTGGGTTTGGGCAAGAATACAATAATATGTATCCATAATTATACATCATACAAAGCATTTTCAGTGCCCTAAAATTTCTCTGTGTTCTGGTTATTGATCTCCACTGCGTCCCTCTACCCTCTGGCAGTTCCCCACTGGCAAACATTAATCTTTTTAATCTCCACAATTTTGACTTTTCTATAATGTTATATAATTGGAAACATACAATATTTTTTTTTAGATTGGCCTCTTTCACTTAGTAATATGTGGCATTTCATAGCATGATAGGTCATTTCTTTTTAGTGCTGACTAATATTCCATTGTTTGGATATACCACAGTTTATTCATCCATTCAGGTTGCTTCCCAGTTTAGACAGTTATGAGTAAAGCTGCTATAAACATCTGTGTGCAGCTTTTTGTGTGAACATCAGTTTCTAATTCTTTTGGGTAAATAACAGATTATGATTGCAGAATCATATGGTAACAATGTGTTTTACCTTTTTTTCCTTTTTTATTTTTATTTTTTAATTTTTTTATTACTCAATAAATTTATTACATTTATAGTTGTACAATGATCATCACAATCCAATTTTATAGGATTACTTTTGAAAGAAACTTTCAAATGTCTTCTGAAATGATGTGCCATTGTGCGTTCCTGCCAGCATTATGTGAAAGTTCCCATTGCTCCACATCCTTGTCAGCATTTGGTACTGTCAGTGTACTGGAATTTGGTCATTCTATTAGATATATAGCATTATCTCATTTTAATTTTTTCTGGTGACTTATGATGTGGATATTCTTCTCATATGCTCATTTGTGTACCTTTTTTGGTGAGCAATTTGTTAAGGTCTTTGGCCTATTTTTAAGTGGATTGTTTTGATTTTGTTGAATTTTAGGATTTCTTTATATATTTTAGATAACAGTTTTTATCACATGTATCCTTTGCAATTTTCTCCCAAACTGTGGCTTATCTTTTAATTATTTTGATGTTTTTTTTCACAGAGCAGAAATTTTACATGTTAATGAAATTAAAATTATCAGTTAATTTCTTTCATGGATTGTATCTTTGGTGTTTTATCTAAAAAGTCATCACAATAACTAAGGTCATCTAAGTTTTCTACTATGTTATCTTCTAGGAATTAGATATTTTTGTGTTTTGCAGTTAGGTCTATGATCCACTTTCAGTTAATTTTTGCTAAGGGTTTAAGATCTGTGTCTAGATTTTTTTTTTCCATGTGGCTTTCCAGTTGATCCAGCATCTTTTGTTGAAGAGACTATCTTTGCTCCATTGTATTATTACCTTTGCTCTTTTGTCAAGGACCAGTTGACTATTTTATGTGGGTACATATCTGGGCTCTCTATTCTTTCCATTAATATATTTGTCTATTCTTTCTTCATTATCACACTGTCTTGAATACTGTAGTTTTATAATAAGTCTTGAAATCAAATAGTATCAGTCCTACAGTTTTGTTCTTCAATGCTGTGTTGACTGTTCTTGGTCTTTTGCCTCTCCATCTAAACTTTAGAATTAGTTTATAGATATTAAAAAGTAATTCAGATTATTTATAAATAATTGGAAAATAAAACCAGAGGATAATGTAAAGTTGAAATCTTTAAAATAACTTGAGACAAATTCATAAATCTTTCTGAACCTTGAATAAATTCTGTAAGATTGCAACGTAAAAAACCAACACACAAAAGCTATTGTGTTTCTATACATCAGAAATGAAAACAAAAACAAAAAGGAAATTATGAAAACAATCTCATTTACAATAGCAAACAAAGGAATAAAATTCCTAGAGATAAATTTAACCAAGGTAGCGAATGTTGTACAATGAAAACTACCAATTATTGGTATGTGAACTGGAATTGGGCACTTGCCATCACTTGCCATCAGCTTCTACATGGATTAAATCATGAGCCACTGCAGCTGCTGATCCATAGCACCCCCTGAGCAGAGTTCAAGGTGGAAATCAAGAGTGAAGCACTCTGTGCTCTGGGAATACTGGAAGAACAGGTCTTCAGATAGTCCGATTTTTTTTTTTTTTTTTTTTGGAGAAGATTTTATGTGTCCAATTCTTGCATCTCCTCATATCTATAAAACCACTAAAATGCTTCATAATGATGTCTGCTCCTCTTGACTAGTAGTAATCTTCACGAGACCACCAGCAAACGTTTGTAAAATGTGTGCATGGCTGCATGCAGTTCCCTCTCACCTTTATCAAGTACACCAATATTATTTCTGCCTGCCTCTTTGGGGCAGTATTTTAGAGCTATCTGAAATAGTGCCACCTGGGCTTAGTTAAGTTGACAAAACAAAGGATGCCACAGTCTTCTGGTATTGCAGCCACCTCCAAGGGTGAGCTGGTGAGCCCTGAGGGAACTCAGCAAAGAAACAAAGAATACCTGCCATCTATCTAGCAGCCTTCAGAATGCAGCCACTCCTAAGGTCAGTCCCTGGGGATACTGGCCCCAATAACTGAGGTGCATATCACAGTGATTACAGTCAGCCCAGACCTCTTTTTTTTTTTTCCTTTTCTTTTCTTTTTTTTTTTTAGCCCAGACCTCTTTTGTTCCTACTATCTGCCCTCTGTTGCAAAAACTCCTGTATATCTTAGCTCTCCCCTTGCCTCCTCTGAGCAGGTTTTCTCAGACTTCCCTGTGATGCTGTTCCTAATTTTGCACCCAAACTTAAAATTTAACCCTCATCTTTTTAAGTTGTGGATTTTTTAAGTTGATAGTGGTATGAAATTTTAAAAGATTTAAATAAATGGAAAATTATTTCATATTCATGAATATGAAGAGCTAATATCATCATAATGGCAATATTACCCCAAATATTATACAGATGCATTGTAATCCTTAATAAAATTATAACAGTTTTTGTTGACGAAATGGAAAAAATGATTTTCAAATTATAAGAAATTGCAAGGAGTCTGGAATAGCCAAAACAATCAGGAAAAATAACAAAGTTGGGAGACTCACACTTAACAGTTTCAAAAGTTACTACAAATAGAGTAGAGTTGGGGGCCAAGAAATAAACCTAACATCTATGCTCAACTTATTTTTCATAAGTTTCAGGATTATCAGTGGTTAAAGATATTTCTTCAATACGTGATGCTGGGGCAACTCTATATTTACATAGAAAACAATGAAGTTGGGTCCTTACCTCACACCACATGAAAAATTTACTCAAAAAATTCACTAAGCTAAATATAAGTAATAAATTTATAAAACTCTTGTAAGAAAAAAATAGGGGTAAATCTTCATGGCCTTGCATTTAGTAATGAATTCTTATACATGATAACAAAGGCAATGAAAGTAAAAAATTTAGATTTTATCAAAATTAAAAACTTTTGCACAAAAAGGGTACTGTCAAGAAAATAAAAGAACAAACTTACATAATATTGTAAATAAACTATACTTAAATAAAATGTTGTTTGTTTTGGGAAAAATAGAAAGTAAAAACATAACCTACAGAATGAGGTAAAATATTTGCAGACATTCATATATCTGATAATGGTCAAGTATCCAAAATATCTAAAGACCTCCTACAACAACACAACAACAAAAAATCAAACAATCCAATTAAAAAATGGGAAAATAAATAGACATTTATCCAAATAGGATATAGGGAATTCCCATTGTGTCTCAGAGGGTTATGAACCCAACTGGTATCCATGAAGATTCTAGTTCCTCACCCAGTGGGTTAAGGATCAGGTGTTCCCACGATGTTGCAGACATAGCTTGGATCCTACTTGCTGTGGCTGTGGCCTATGCCAGCAGTTGCAGCTCCAATTTGACCCTAACCTGGGAACTTACATGTGCTGCAAGTGCAGCCGGAAAAAAGAAAAAAGAAAAAAGAAAAGAATCAGGAGTTCCCGTCATCGCTCAGTGGAAACGAATCTGACTAATATCCATGAGGATATGGGTTCGATCCCTGGCCCTGCTCAGTGGGTTAAAGATCTAACATTGCCATGAGCTGTGGTGTAGGTCACAGATATGCCTAGGATCCAGCATGCTATGGCTATGGTTTAGGCCAATAGCTGTAGCTCCAATTTGACCCCTAGCCCAGAAACATCCATATGCTGTGGGTGCAGCCCTAAACAGGAAAAAAAAAAAAAAAAAGCTATAGATGGCCATTAAGCAAATGAAAATCTAGGCAACATCATTAGTCATCAAAGAAGTGCAAATCAAACTCATTATAAGATATTATTTCACATGCACCTGGATGGCTATAATAAGTAAAAGAAACATAACACATGTTGACAAGGATGTGGGGAATTGGAAACCTGAACATTGATTATGGATGTATAAAGTGATTCATCTGTGGAAAACAGTTTTATGTTTCCTCAGGAAGTTAAATACAGAATAACCATATCATCCAGCATATTCCACATCTGGATATATACCTAAAAAGAGTGTTAAAAAGTACTCAAACAAGATTTTGAACGTGAATGTGCATAGCAATGTCATTCACAATAGCAGAAATGTTGGAAGCAACCCCAATGTCTGTCAATGGATGGATGGGGGGAAAATATGGTATATGTCTATCTCAACAGAATGGAATCTTACTCAGTTGTAAAAAAAAAACAAAAGTACTGATACATTGTACAATGTGGATATATCGAGAAAATACTAAGCTAAATGAAAGAATTGAGACAGAAAAAGTCAAACATGTAGGATTCCACTTACATGAAATGTTCAGAATAGATAAATCTGTATAAAAACAGTGAGTAGATTGGTGGTTGCCAAAGTCTGGAATGGGAGAGAAGGGTCAAATGAGGAATAATTGGAGATATTTATAAGGTTTTATTTTGGAGTAATGGAAACATTTTGGAACCAGAGAGAGATGGTGGTTGCACATTGTGGATGCACTCAATGCTACTGAATTGTTCATTTTAAAACAGCTAATTTTATGTTACGTAAACTTCACTTCAATAAAAAAATAAAATTAAACTAAAAAATAGAGTTATAGTTGTCCCTCAGTATCTTTGGGACACTGGTTTCAGGAAATCCCTTGGATACCAAAATCCAAGGATGCTCCAGTCCCTTATGTAAAATGGCTTAGTATTTGCATATAGCCTCTGCACATCCCATATACTTTAAATCATCTGTAGATTATTATTATACCTAATACTATGGTATTGAATATGAGAATGTGGAACCCCTGAATTCAGAGAACCAACTGTGTACTCATTTCATTGTTACATTAGGATTTCCATTACAATACTGAATGGAATTGGTGAGTTGGATATTACTGCCTTTTTCCTAATATGAAGGGGGCAAGCATCCAGTGTCCCATCATTAAGTATCATGTTAGCTATAGGTATTTTGTAGAAGTTCTTTCTCAAGTTAATATTCCTAGTCTCCAGAGAGGTATTTTTTTAAAATAAATTTCTCAAATTTTTTCCTTTATTAATTAATATAATCACGTAGATTTCTTTTTAGCCTGCTGATATAGTAGGTTATATTGATAGAGTTTCAAATGTTAAATGAGCTTTCATACCTGGAATAAATCCTGGTCATAGTGTAAAACTCTTTTTATACATTATTGGACTCAACTTGGTAATACTCCATTGAAGAATTTTGCATCTATATTCATAAGAAATATTGATCTACTGTTTTCCTTTATCATAATATCTTTATCTAGTTTTGGTATTGGGATAATTCTGACCTGACAAAATGAATGAGGGTGTATTTACTGTGCTTTTACTTTCTGGAAGAGATTTTTTAGATTTGGTATCATTTTGCCATAAATGTTTGATAGAATTCATCAGTGAAACTGTGTGGACTTTTGCTTCCTTTTTTCTAGGTTAATAATTATTGATTAATATTTAATAGATGTAGGCCAGTTAAGATTATTTCTTCTTGTGTGTTTTAGTAGTTTCTGTCTCAAGGAATTGGTGTATTTCAAAAAGCTAAATTATTAAGCTTTTGGACATAGATTTCTTCATAGTTTCTGTTTATTATTATTTTAATTTCCATGGATCAGTAAAAATGGCCACCTCTTTAATTTCCATCATTTTTAGGTTGTGTCTTCACTGCTTTTTTTCTTGGTTATTCTAGCTAAAGTTTTTCCAATTTTATTAGTATTTTCAAAAACCAGTTTTTGGATTCATTGTGTTTCTTCCCTGTTTTCCTATTTTCAATTCTATTGGTTTCTATTCTGATTTTCAATATGAACTTCCCTCTGCTTTCTTTATTTTAATCTTTCTTCTCTAGTTTCCTAAGGAAGAGTTAAGATTTTTAAAAGTTTAGATCTTAATTCATTATATATCCTTCTAAGCACTACTTTTGCTATACCCCACCATTTTTGATGTTGTATTTCATTTTTCAATTAAAAATGCTTTGAAATTCAATTAAAATGTTTTAAAAATTTCTCTTGAGTCTTCTTTGACTCATGTTGCTTGTTGTTTCTTTAACAATAGTTTGTGGTTCTTCCAGCTAACTTTCTGTTATCAATTTCCATTTTATTATCATCTGAGAAAAAACTTTGTCTGTTACCTATTTTTAAACATTTGTTAGGGTATGTTTTATGGCCCCAAATATGATCTATTTCAATGAATACTCCATGTTCACTTGAAACAAATGTATATCCTGCTATTTTTTAATGGTGTGTTCTGTAAATGTCAATTATGTAGAGTTGACTGATAGTGGTGTTCAGATCATTTGTATCCTTACTGATTTTCTGCCTGCTTGATATATCAATTACTGACAAAGGGGCTTTGAAATGACTTTAATCATGGATTTGTCTATTTCTATATTCAATTCAATCAGTTACAGCCTCATATTTTTGACACTTATGTTCTAGGGTGAATACAGAGTTAGGATTATTTTGTCTATTTGGAAAATTGACACTTTTGTTATCATAAAATGCCCCAATTTATCCCTAATAATATTTATTATTCTGAAATCTGTTTTGCTTGAAATTAATATGGCTACTTCAGCTTGCTTTTGATTACTGTTAATCTTCATAGTTTTTCTTTCTCCTTCACTTTCTCATTAACTTGAATATCTACATTTCAAGTGGTACTACAGCAGACAATATATGATTGAGTTTTTGGTTTTTTTTAAATTCACTGTGACAATATGTCTTTTCATTGGTGTATTTAGGTCATTTACATTTAAAGTGATTATTGATAGAGCTGGATGTTTGTAACTGTTTTCTCCCTGATGCATTTGTTACTTGTTTCTCCCCTTTGCCATTTTTATGCCTTCCCTTATTTCAAGTGAGAATTTAATATAATTCCATTTTATTTCTTCTCTTAGTGTATCAGTTATACTTTAAAATTTTAAAAATTGTCCTACAGTATACAATATGCATTTTAAATAATCTAAGTCTATTTTCAAATAATACTGTACCCAGTGACATGCAGTACAGTTACCTTATAACAGAATATTTCCAATTCTTTCCCCTGACCATTATAATACTATGTCATTTATTTAACTTACCCATGTTCTAAAATCACCCAACACATATTATTTTTGCTTTAATCAATAATTACCTTTAAATAAATTATAAATAATAAACATGTAACATTTTATTTTACTCTTTATTCTTTCTCTGATGTCCTGTATTTATGTAGATCCAGTTTTCTAACACATATCCTTTTGCATCTGCCTGAATTACTTATTTTAACGTTTCTTGCAAGAATGTATTTGTGATGAATTCCTTTTTTTAAAATTTAAAAAAATTTTTTTGTCTTTTCTAGGGCCGAACCTGTGGCATATGGAGGTTTCCAGGCTAGGGGTCTAATCAGAGCTGTAGCCACTGGCCTACGCCAGAGCCACAGCAATGCGGGATCTGAGCCATGTCTGCAACCTACACCACAGCTCACGGCAATGCCGGACCCTTAACCCACTGAGTGAGGCCAGGGATCGAACCCGCAACCTCATGGTTCCTAGTCGGATTTGTTAACCACTGAGCCATGACGGGAACTCCTTGTGATGAATTTCATTTTTGGAGGGGTGCATTTTTGAAGGATAATTTCACTGATAGAAAATTCCACATTGTTGTTTTTCTTCAACACTTGAAATATTTCACTTTACCCTCTTGCTGCTTATATAGTTTCTTATAAGTTGATGTTATTCTTGTCCATGTTCCTTTGTAGGTAATGTGGCTTTTGTTTTCTGTCTTCTCTTTCTCTTTGTTTTTGTTTTCTTGCAGTTTGAATCCAACATGCATTGGTATGGTGTTTTGGTATTTATCCTGCTTGGTGCTTTTTGAGCACTTGAATGTGCAGTTTAATGTCTGCAATTAATTTGGGGAAGTTATTGGTCATTATTAATTCATGTCTTTCTTCTGCTTCATCTAGAGTTTCTTCTAATTCTAATTTTATGTATTCCAATTACATAAAAACTTTAAGTATTGGCCCACAGTTTTTGGATCTTGTGTTACATTTATTTCTTTCTACTTTGTCTTCACATTTCAGTTTAAGACATTTCTATCTTCAATTTCACAGGTTCTTTTCTCAGCTACATTAAATCTACTGATGAACCCATTGGAGGCATTATTGTTTATTTTAATGTTACATTTTGATCATTTCTTAGTGCTTCCATCTCTTTACTAAAATTATCCATCTATTCTTTCATGTTGTCTACTTTTTAACATAAAATTTCTTACTATATTAATCTCAGTTATTTTTAATGACTTGTCTAATAATTCCAAAGTCTATGTCATATCTAAGTCTGGCTTTGATGATTGATTTATTTCATTGCCTTCTAATATATCTTGTAACTTGAGATTTAAGGCAGTGTATGTCATATTCAATAATTCAAACTTATAAATAAACTTTAATATAAGGCTTTATGTTAATCTGTTTAGTAGTTGGGCTATGTTTAAAGTTTTCTGTAAATATAGGTTCCAGAGACTTCTAGTGCCTCTTTTGTTCTTGTTTTTATTTCTTCCTCTGGATATTAGGATTTCCTAAATAATCTCCCTCACAGAGAGTCTGTGTCATACAGCTCTTTAAGCTATAAGCCACTGGATCCCTGTTATTTCGTGTTAAGGTCTAAAAGCAGGGAAACATTTCATAATCTTATGATTAAGTCACAGTCTTTTAGTAGTCTGTGTTTCAGGGATGCAACCTTCATGAGTATTTCTCCAATAGTATAGCTTTTCCTTCTTGCCTCCTATCCCTTTCCCAGCTACAAAATTTCCTGATTCCTGTTGATTACATTTTGTTTTGTTTTGTGTTCCCAGTAGGTAAGACAAGAAGACTGGAGGGCTTGAGTGGGAAAAATTTCCTTTCTCCTGCTGGAATCAGTTCTGGAAAAGTGCTTTTCCTTATATATTAGACTAGGCAGTTTTTATGAAGAAGTTTCTGAGTTAATTTTAAAATAATAAACCTACTTTTCTTTTTTCTAACCCCTGTTCTATTTAAGAACCATGAGGATATAGTTCCTGTACTGTCACCATGACAATCTGGTGGGATTCCTGGAAGCAAACAAAACATTTGGAACCCTTTAAGACTGAACCCCAGGAGCTTTTCATTCTTAAGCTAGTCTACACTCAGTCTCCCATGATGTGTCAAGATTACCATATAAGAGTTCTTACTAGGTCATTATTCCAGTGCTTTCTGTACCAGGTCTTTGCCTCTCTAGATATACGCTTTACTGATTTTGAGGTGGTAGTTTGCCCTGCAAACTGTGTTCTGTTGAATCAAAAAACAGAATCATTGATTATCTGTTGATTATCTATTTATCCAGTGTTTACCTGTTTGTCAGTATGGTAACTTTAAGTCCTTTTCATATTGGATGTGAGACAAGTCCCTAAAACTCATGTTAAAAGAAGTTATAATACACATGCAATATAAACATTAGAAAATATACTAGCTAATTAAATACAAATTAAAACGATGAGATGCCATTTTGATTAATAAAAAGCAAGTTGCAAAATATGAGTAATGTGATTTTAATATTGAAAAAAGATATGTGTATGAACAAATATTTTTTGTACAAGAAAGTCTGTTTCTCTTAAAGAACTAAACATTGAACCTGAGAAGAATTTTTGGATCAGGTTCCCACTTCATGACATGTAAGATAAGTAGCCAATGGCTGGTACTAGCTTCCAGAATTAATAACTATCAGCTTGGTATTTGGCCAAAATCAGTCAAAACAACATTTCCCACTGTAGCATACTACAATTTTTTATTTTGATATTTGTTGCAAATGATAATAAAAATACTTTATAGGTTCAAGAGTTCAAATAAAGTGCAATTCAGTAATGAACTATGTCAATCACAGCACAGGTTATAAATGGTGGGAACCTAATCATTTTTACCTCAAATGTGAAAAAATATGGAGGGTTTTTGTGAATCTCCACAAAGTAATAGCAGGCCATAAATTCTTTTATTTCCTCTACATTTTATATCAACTTATTGGGTGACTTTTTTGTTAATAAATATGAAAAGGGAAAATTTTCTGGATCAGAAAGGGGCCATGCCCTGTAACCCAAAGCACAGATTATAACCTCATCATTAATTTTACCTCCCACTCTCAATCCTAGTATTGATTGGTGGAGGATGATTGGTATCTCTGAAACCTGAGGAAAATTTTGAGTGTGATAGCAGCTTTTAATATCAGGGATAGCCCTCCGGATCATAGTAAATTCAAGAACTAAAATGACACTTGAAGAATTTCTGAAATCTATTTTTTAAAGGTTTATTTTGTGAAAAATCTTTCATACCGAAAGCAGTCTAGAAGTCGGGATAAAGGAACAATATTGGTTGAGAAATAAAAACATTTGTTCAGTCTCAAATTGTTCCTTTTTTATTAGCCCAATCTTCATGTTGCACAATTTAAATTAGTGGAATAGGTAACTGGTAAAAAGCAAAGACTTTGAGGGAATATTACACAAATTGGGTAAATTCAGAGATAGCTCTATCTCTAAATAACTAGTATATGAAATTGTTTGTGGGAAAGGTAGAGACAAAGTTGTCATCACAGGTTCCTTCTTGTTATTTACTTAGCACCATTTGGCAAGATGACCACTCCCTTCATTTTAAAACTTTCTTCTTATGGCTTATGCAATACCCCATTCTCCCATTTTTCTCCAATATCATCAGTTGCTCAGTTTAAATTTTCTCCTCAGGCTCTTTCTCTGTTTCCATACCATTTTCTGTTCTGGATGCATACACTTTACCTCAGCACGTCCCAAAGTTTTCAGTTCTCTTTGTGCCATGTCATCATTACCTACTTCTCTGTCTCTCACTTTCTAAAAAGCATCAGACTTGTGTTTTTGAGATGAGTACCTAGTGATTTGTGAAAACTTTACATGGAACTCTTGATTTCTTAGAATCCTAAATCTTCTCTTCTCACAGTATTCCACATCTCAGTCTATGGCATCACTCGTGTTAACTTAAGTCTCAAATCTGAGAGTCATCTATTATTCCTCTCTTTTCTTCATCTAATTATTCAGCTTGTCCTTTAGATCTAATTTTATATTATGTGAAAAACTCATCAGTTCTCTCTGTTTACACTATATATTCCCAGTATTGTACAAATTATGATTCCTTCTATGTGGATTATAGCACTTGCCTTTTAATTGGTCTCCCTACTTCTGTTATATCTCTGCAGTAATATTACCCATAGAACAGCCAGAGTGATATTTTTAAAACACAAATTGTATTTTGTCAATCCCTTGCTTAAAACTCTCCAGTGTCTTACTGTTTTACCCATTTATTACTACACTTATTCCTCTGACTTACAAATCCTTAAGTATATGGGTCTTCAACTACCCCTGTAAATTTACCATTCTTCCCCTTTAGGTACACAGGCCTCCTCTCTGCTGCTTGAGCTCAGAGGCTTGCTTCTACAGGTTGATGAGCTTTATATGAAATAGTCTTTTACTATTGATGACTATTGGAAAACCTCCCTTTCATCCTTAAAATTTCAGTTTATACGTTACCTCCTCAATGAGGCCATCCCTTACCGCCCAAACCAAGGTAATCATTTTGTCTAATCCTATCATGTCACCTGTTTTAGTTAGCTGCTTAGCTTTTTTACTATATGATAAATGGTTTCATGAGAGCAAAGAATGTATCTGTCTTGGTCACTGCTGAGTGTTTAAAGAACAAAAGTCTCTAGTTATAGAAGTTGTTCAATAAATCCTTGCTTTATAAAGCAGGGAGGGGCAAAGTGAATTCATTGAACAATCTGTAAGGGCTCTAGAGATAAGGGGAGGACACATGACAAAGATGGAGAGGTTACAGTAGAAAGCTGAAATTTTTGCATACTTCTCAGTTTAGCTGAAACCTAGCCCTTTGTACAGTTAACATTTCTTCTTAAGTGCGACAGTCTGTTCTCACTCTAAACTCTTTCCATCCACACCCCTCCATTTTAATTTCTCTACCAAAATAACTCAGTTTTATATTTCTAGCCAAGGTCTCTCACCTGTTCTCCAAGTATTTATATGCAAATACTTACTAGGTATTTCTTCTTGAATATCTCAAACTCACTTCAGATCCAGCATGTCCCGAATATATTTATGACCTTTTCCTCTCTAATCTGATTGTCTTCCTATGACTGATATCACTCTATGCAAGGCTCCATCCAAAAATATTTCTTGAAATTATATCCTTACACCTAAAATCCGGTCTAACAGGTAAATCTTGCTTACTTGTCCTAAATATATCCTGATTTTCCATTCTAGCCTCACCTTTTCCTCTTTAAAAGAAACAGCTCAAATTAATAGAGCACTTACTATGTGCCAGCGCTCCCCTCAGAGACTTTTATTTACTTATCCAATTAATCCTCTCAAATATTCTGTGAAGTAGATTCTGTCATTATTTCCATTTTACAGATAAGGAATCTTGTCACAAGGAGTTTATGTAAGTTGTTTGAAAGGAGTAAAGCTAGGTATAAATCTGAGCAGTTTGGAGCTAGAATCCATGTGTTTAAACATGACGGTCCCTAAGTCTAAGAACCTGGTTACCTTCAGCCTTGACATGCAGTCATCTTTTATAGGATGTACCATCACTGGCTCCAGCTTGTGTAGCTTGGATTTCCGATCTCCAGCCTTGTTAATGTTTTCAAGATACTTAGTCTCTTCATTTCAACTTATTGTTTAAAACATGTTAATAGTTTCCATTGCTTTTGAAATGAATGTTCTTATCATTACTGTCAGTATTTTCCCCTTGATGAATCCTGGGCCCTCCTGACTAGATCAAACCCCCTATGGTGTGTGTTGTTAGCTCATGATCCCAGCCTCCTCTGAGTTCACCTGCACCTCCAGCAGACAGTTTCTGTGCACATGATCTCCTCCCACCTCAAGTGCTTGCATCCTACTATTTCTCTGCTTAAGGGCTTACTTGGATGCCAATAGCAAAACCCTGGAGTTGCCTTGAATTTAGTTTTCCAAGGCAAACCTCAACCAGTGAGAAGCAGTGATTGATTGATAAATACCCCAGTTCCCCCATATTAGTGAGACACGCTGATATGTGTTCTACAGAACTCTTTCATGTAAAGGATCTCTAACAGAAAAGAGTTTTACTTATCCACATGTAGTTTGTTCATGAAAGCATTCTTTTTTTTTTTAAAGGTGGCATCTGTGGCATATGGAAGTTCCCAGGCCAGGGGTCAAATCGGAGGTTCGGCTGCCAGCCTACACCATAGCCACAGCCATGCCAAATCCGAGCTGTATCTACTGCCTACATTGCAGCTTGCAGGAGTGCTGGACCCTTAACCCATTGAGCAAGGCCAGGGATCAAATCCTCATTCTTCTGGACACTGGTCGGGTTCTTAACCCACTGAGCCACAATGGGAGCTCCATAAAAGAGTTCTTTAATAATTTTTTTTCCCTTCCCTCTGTCACTTTCTTTACTACCTTACCTGTGCTCTTGGGATCAGTTTGCACATAAACCACCTGCACTGAGCTCTTATTACAGGGTCAACTTTTGGAAACACCTGAAATATGGCATCTCCTTTGTTTACCCTTTCACACTACCATGTTCCTTTGCTTCACAGAATATTTAGAGCTTGTTCAGATGCACAGAAATAGGTCTATAATAGTGTTCACCAAATAGTCATCTTTTGGAGGATGGAATTTTTACTTTCTGAATTGCTTTTTTTTTCCTTTTATAGGTACTATAATTTTAATAAAATCAGTGGCATAAAAATTTTTCCAGAGCCATAAAAAATTAATAAAATAATGTATTTTGTTTTTAACAGGAATTTCTATAGAATACTAACTTCTAATTTAAATAATCTTATTTGGCATGACATACTCATACACTTTATTATTCATACACTGACTAAAGGAAATAGCTTCATCGTCTTTAGTAGTGCGAACACTTAATTACAACAACCTAAAGAGAATCCCCTTCTTATGCTTTGTATGAAGTTTTGCTGAAGTGGAAATTGAAAAATGCAGGTGGCTAAAGATAGTATTTTGAATTTTTCTTAAAACAGATTTAAAGTGTCATTTGGTCTCTATTATGAAGTCTAAATTAAAAAGCAACTAATTATTTCGATGTCTGTATTTCTAGTTAAACCATTAACATTCTATAGCCACTTTTTTTTTGGTTGCTAAAAACAAACATTTTAGAGAGGAAGTAATGCGGCTATATTTAGGCAAAGTGGTATTGAAGTGTGGCCCACAGGCTAGTATGAGATTAATGGCTTTTCCTCCTTCTTAACAGAAGGTAAGGTAAAAATAGAAAATGGAAAGAATTGAATCTAAGTCAGTATGACCCCAACAGACACTCAAAATACTGTTATAGTTAAATTATCTACCTGGAAATAAGTTTTGTTTGCTGCTGATAATGCCATCACACATAAATCCCTGTTTTTTAATATAAAATCTTTAGAAGATAGGGTCCACTTATGCTTTAGAAAACAGATCTTTACAGATCACATATTTTTTTAAATGGTCTTTTAATCAATAGAAAGAAGAAGGCTTCTTTGGTTAAGAAAATGTTTCATTGAAGCCATGGAAAAACTTTGTTTTGACCCTAAAAGATTAATTTATAATAAATCACTAAAATTATTATATTATGGAAATATAAGTCCTAGAAGAACCTCTGGAGTCAGAAGATATGGGTCTAGTAATAAATCAAAAGCATTTTTCTTCTATTCAATGTTTAAAGATTAAAAATATTAATATTTTATGTTGGGAGGGTTTGGGGCAATGAAGACACTTGTGAATTGCCAGGGGCCTTTATGCAGCAGGAAAATCTTAATGTGCATCTTCTACTTGAAAATATTTATCTTACAGAAGGGGCATGGAAAATACCCAAGACCTAGACATAAGAATGTTCTCATAGTATGACTTATTACAACTGGCATTTTTTCAAAAAGAAAATAACCCAAATGTACAATCACAGAGCAGTTAAACAATGATACATCTATATAAAGAAAGATTTGCTAGCCTTTAGAAATAATAAACAGTCATTGACAGAAAAATGTTCATGATCTATTGTTAAGTGAACAAATGTGTTCCCACATATATTAAATGTGTTAAATGTACAGTCATGTTTAACAAGGACATATGTCTGCATACTTGAATATGTAGACAAAATCTGAATGATAGAATACAATGGCCATTCTTTATCAGTAAGGGGTACATTACAAGATCCCCACTGGATGCCTGGAGCTGCAGATAGTACGGAATCCTACATATACTTTGTTTTTTCTTGTACAATGAGGTGTTGTGTATAGAGCGTGGGGACATGAGACAAAGGGATGATTCATTTCCTAGGCAGGAGGAAGAAGGATGGCGTGATATTTCATCACACTCTTCAGAATGGCACAACATTTGGAACTTATGAATTTTTTATTTCTAAAATTTTCCATTTAATGTTTCAGACTTGGTTGACTATGTATAATTGAAATCAAGGAAAGCAAAACAGTAGATAAGGGAGATGGGGGGGTGAATGTATACAAAATCGTAAATCATGATCAATTTAGTGTGATAAGATATTAGCATTCTTTTTTAACCTCTTTATTTTTACCTGTCTGTAATTTCTAATGATAATTTATTACTTTTATGTAAAAGGAAAATAAAAATTACAAAATTAAGAAACAACTGCACTATTTATATTTGTGAGACATTGGACAAGTCAATTCCTTCTTTTTATATTACAGTGAAAATTAACAGAGAGCAGCATATGTGAAAGCTTGGCAGAAATTAAGCATTTAATAAATCTTTGATAAATTTGACTTTCAGGGAACCTGACTTCTAGTAATGCCTCTGTCACAATTTAGGGACTTAATCTGGAGCATATTATTTAACTTCTTCATGTTTTATTTAACTTAATGGGTAATATTAAGGACCTATATTGATTTTAATGCTTCTGTTCCAGTCTTTATACTTTCTGGAGAATCTAGTATTAAAAAACTGGATGTAGCAATATTATTTTCAATCTGTTAAAAGTATGCATATTTAAAGATATGTTTATACAACTGGAGGAGGGAAAAAGTAAAGGATGGGCTTTTGTCAATCTGTAGAAACGTTTACCCTAAAATCAACAATACATCCCATCTAAAGCCCACCTGAGTATAATTCAGTGTAAAATATGGGAAAGCTAAGAGGAGAAAGGGAGATGAAGTAACAAGTTTGCTGGGACATCCTAGGAAAGAACCAGGCCAAGATAGGTCAACTATTGCAGCTACCTTTTAAGGGTCCACTGTAATAATATTAAAGATTGACATTTCAAAGTTTAACCTTAATAATACTCAGAAACAAAAGTCAGTTTTGGCATTCCATGGTAAGATCCCAAGCAAGAGTCCCAAGGCAGCCACCCCAATTATTCTTGTCAAGGGATGGACAGGAAGGTTAACAATTAAAAATCTCCCAGCTTTGAGTAGCTTGGATATACTTTCTGTTCCTGGTTCCAAAATCCAAAATTTGGTTTGAAAAGGAAATAAAGGGAAATATATAGTCTCATCAGCCTCAAACATCTCCAGCTCTTTAGTATGAGCTAGATGAATACTATATCCTATTCAACATAAAATAATTTAAGTGAGAATAGAGACCTGGTGAAGGAATATGGATATAACAGGAATATTATAGGACTTTCCAAGGGAGAAAGGTCATGGCTACCTCTAGTTGTGCCCAAATGAAATGTGAAGAGGAAGTGATGGTATAGTGAATGAAACATTCCTAAACTGACAGTACAGAAACTTACTTGGTTTTTAGCCCTAGTTTTTCCACTAACTGTTCCACCTTACGTGAGTAATAGCACCTATATGAACTTTCATTTCCTTCTTTAGATAAAGAGACCTCACACTATGTATTAGTTTCTTATGGCTTCTGTAAAAAATATCACCAACTTGATGGCATAAAACTTTAGAAATGTAGTCTCACATAGTTGTGAAGGCCACAAGTTTGAGATCAGTTTTACTGGGTCAAAATTAAGTTAGCCAGAGACATACTCCTTTTGGAGGCACTAGGGGAAAATCTGTTTCTTGCCTCTTCAGTTTCTGGTGGCTTCCAGCACTCCTAGGCTTGTGGCTACATGACTCTAATCTCTGCCTCCACCTTCACCTTGACTTTTTGGGTGTGTTCCTATGTGTATGGGGTGTGTGTGATGGAGTGTGGTGTGGTGTGATTCATGAAATTTTATTCTGTGTCCTTTTTATAAAGATAAGCATGAGGGAACTAAGGGCCCACCCAGATAATTGAGTAATCCTCCTGCCTGAAGTTCCTGAATTTAATCAGATCTGTGAAGATGGTTTATATAAAGTAACACTTACAGGAATTAGGACTTGGATATTTTCCAGGATGCCATGTTTGACCTACTATTACTGTTTGGTTGACAAGGTCCAGTTTTATAATTCACCAACTCTTTGGAAGAAGCACTTTGTTCTTTAGAAATTTACTGGAGTCCTAGTAACAGATTAAGAAATTAAAGAGATTTTTCTGTTCCATTCTACTTTTCTTTCCACCCTAAACTATCTATTTCTGAAAAAAAGATATAAACGTTGGGTTTTGGTAAAATTTTAATTTACTCCTTTAGCTATATCAACGAATCTTTTAAAAAGGCATTCCAAAACCTCTTCTTGCAGAGGAAGCTTGTGTACACAGCCCATCAAGTATCTAAGTCAAAATAGTATTTATAAATTTTTTAATAATGAGTTTTTTTTTTTTTTGCCACCTTTGCTACCAGATCTGAAAGTCATTAGAGTTCAAAAATCAGGAAAGGACCATGATATGTTTAATTTATTAGACCTCTAATATTAAATTAGCCCCCAAATTAGCCCTCTAATAACTGCTAAAATAAAAAAAATATTAGAATAAACTATGAAATTTAGACCTTATTTCAATTTCAAAAAAGAAGACAAATCCAGCGAATCAATAAAAATATTACCTTTTTAAAATTGGTAGATTATTTTCACAGGAGCTAAGAAAGAATAATAAATGGAAACTTGAGTTGCATAGTATAATTTCAATATCAGTTGTCCAAGGTCAAATGGAGGGATCTAGAACTCCTAGAAGAGATTTCCCGTGACTTTTCCGGACAACATGACAGATGGATGAGGTGGATTCAATGCAGATTCAGTAGAGCATTCAAAATTATAATGCAAAAGCACTAGGATTCCATTTATCATCCAACTGGGCTGTGAACTCAGGGTAAAAGAAGTAAGATCTGAGAATTATATTCACTCTTATACTTTGGAACTTTTAAAAGTGATGAAAATGAAATATGAAATATTCTATCTAAATAGCATAGCATTACCCTCACCACAAATTTGGAATAATGAACCATTATTCTTATGGTAATTCTGGAGTGTGGTAAGGGGAGAAAAGCATCTAACATTCTCTTCCCTTCCACCCTCCCCCTGCCACAGGCTCTTTTTAAAGCCTTAACAATAAATATTCACTCATTTATTCATTCAGTATTTATAGAATGACAGCTCTACAAAATAGAAAAGACTGGGGATAATTTGACTTCATCTTTGTCCAGCAAATCAAGGTAGATGATAATAAAAATGACCACAGAACAGAGAAAGGGTTGATTAAGTTTGCATGGGAGGAGTTCCCATTGTGGGTCAGCAGTACCAAACCCGATTAGTATCCATGAAGATGCAGGTTCGATCCCTGGCCTTCCTCAGTGGGTTTAGGCTCCAGCATTGTTGTAAGCTGTGATATTGGTCACAGATGTGGCTCGGGTCCTTGGTTGCTGTGGCTGTGGTGTAGGCCAGCAGCTGCAGCTCTTATTCAACTCCTAACCTGGGAACTTCCATATGCTGCAGGTGCAGCCCTAAAAAGCAAAAGAAATAAAAAAATAAAATGAATAAAAGAGTTTACTGGGGAAAAGTAATTTATATGTATATGGGGCAAATGTCCCAAATAAGATGGGCTAGAATGTGAATAAGTACAGAGTTTGGAGATGTAGGGTAGCAAGGCAACACTATACTTCTTCCTTGAATACTGGAATTAAGGGGAAAAGGAGGGTGTATTATCAATGTTGAGGAATTTTGAAAATCTCACTCAAATGACTATTAAGTAAAATAAAATGTGAAATTGTCTACTGAACATAATAGAAAAGGAAATGTAATTGGTATTTAGAGAAACATAGGAATGACTTTAAACAGCATATAGTGGAATCAATGGACAATAGAAACATGGACAACAAAGCCACAACTTGCAAAAAAAAATGAATACTAGTAGTCATGAGGACACAACCTGAGAGTTTTAACAATGTAGTGGAAAATCGTAGGATCTTTAAAATAGAAAACATAACGGGTCAATGAATTAGAATAGATCAAGTATTAGAAATTTCCCACTATTAGGGATTGGAAAGGTTATAAACCTAAAGGTTTGCTAAAAGACGAACAAATCAGGTGCAGTAATGTGGGTATCATTGTCAAAATGACTGGTTGTAGAACCTGTCCTAGGAGAGAAGGAGTTGAATGGGAAAAAAGAAGAGTAATAAGTAGAATAATAGCCTGGGAGACCAGGTTGAGGTTAAGTACCCAGTAATCATAATCAAAATAGTGACATTTGCAGTTGGTCAAAAACAAGAGAATAAGTGAGAATGTAAGTAGTTGCATTTGGAAAAGGGAACTGCAGAACTGGGAGGAGTTTTAAGTACAGCTTTTTCATTAAATAGTTTGAGACACTAAAGATAATGGAAACTCTGTGGCTAAGATAAGCAGATGTATTGGTGTTTAAAGCTTTTTAGAAGCTTCAGAATGATAGTTCTTACATTCACAATGAAAAGAAATGACATCCTTCTGTATAGCACTGGGAACTAGTCTCAATCTCTTCTAATAGGTCATGATGGAAGATAACATGAGAAAATAATGCACATATGTGTGAATGGGTCACTTTGCTGTACAGCAGAAATTGACACAATATTGTAAATCAACTATAATAAAAAAATTTTTAAAAGGAGAGGTGTTAACTCTTCTCCAAATGTTTGCATAAAATTTGCCTGTGAAGCCATCTGGTCCTAGATTTTTTTTTGGAAGTTTTTTAATCACAGTTTCAATTTTAATATTTGTGATTTATCTATTCATATTTTCTATTTCTTCCTGGTTCAGTCTTGGAAGATTGTACCTTTCTAAGAATATGTCCATTTCTTCTAAGCTGTCTAATAAAATATTTTCATGGTAACAGTTGTAACTTCTCCTTTTTTGTTTCTGATTTTATTGATTTGAGTCCTCTCCCTTTTTTTCTTGGAGTCTGGCTGAAGACTTATCAATTGTGTTTATCTTATCAAAGAACCAGCTTTTAGTTTCATTGATCTTTTCTATTCTCTCTCATTCTTTTCATCTTTCTCTCATTTATTTCTGCTCTGATCTTTATGGTTTCTTTCCTTCTACTAACTTTGAGTTTTGTTTGTTCTTCTCCCTCTAGTTTCTTTATGTGTAAGGTTAGATTGTTTATTTTGGATTTTTCTTGTTTCCTGAGGTGAAATTGTATTGCTATAAATTTCTCTCTTAAAACTACTCTTGCTGTATCCCATAGGTTTTGGATTGTTGTGTTTTTGTTGTATTTGCCTCTAGGTATTTTTTTTTATTTCCTCTTTTATTTCTTTAGTGATCATTCATTGTTCAACAGCATAAGAAACAAGGACATACTGTAGAGCACAGAGGAATCTACTCAATACTATATAATAAGCTACATGGGAAACTAATCTGAAAAGGAATGGATGCATGTATAACTGATTTTCTTTGCTGTGCACCTGAAACTAACATAAGTTTGTAAGTCAACTATACTCCAATAAAATGGAAAAAAAAAAGAAAAAAATCACTGAGGTTAACAAAGGCCAGAGTTGAGAGAAATATGAAGTTGAAGAAATGTGAGAGAAATATGGCACTGAATTCATTGAAGATAGTGAAGAAAGAGATTTCATGGAGCTCAAAAGCCATTTGTAAACATTAGGCTAGAACAGGGAATTCATTCATCTATTCCACAAATACTTATTACCTACTCTGTGCATAGCACATTACAGTAGTGAACAAAAATATACAAAGTCCCTGCTCTCATAGAATATACATTCTAATTAGAGACACAAAATAAATAAATTAGCAAACAAAATAATGTGAGGTGGTGATAAGGCATATGAAGGACAATAAAACAGGGTATTATCCTGTGATACGTAAGCTTAGGGAAGGACTCAATACGGAATAACATTTGTCATTAGAGGTGAGACCTAATGGAAGAAAGCCAGGTTGATACCCATAGGAAGAGTGTTTCAGATAAATAAGAGAGCAAATACAAAAACCCAGGGGCATAAACATGATTGGAGCAGATATGAGTGAAAATGAAGAGGCAAATGTCACTGGTATACAGAAGGCTTAGGGTTTGGAGGCAGGGGCAGAAGCAAGGGAGAGAGCAGAAGGAAGAGTATGTTGGGCTTTATAAGCCAAAATAGTGACTTTGGATTTTACTGTGGGCGAAATGGAAAGTTGGCAGTCTAATTAGTAGACTGTAGGAAGGGAAAGAGTGAACTAGGGAAATTATTAGGAAAGCAATTTAATAATCCATTGGCCAGTTTTGGTTGCTTGGCTACGGTGGCATGATGAAAATAATGAGAAGTCCTTGAAAACTGGGTACATATTACTGAGGGAATGGATGTAGGAGGGCGGAAGTGTTTAATGTTGACTCTAAGGTTTTTAACCCACATAAATTGCTACTATCCTGGAGGATACTGGAGGATACTGGAGGATGGGCAGTTTAGAGTGTGGAGAAAAATCACTAATTCAGTTTTGGTCATATTGTGTTTGAGATGTGACCAAAACAGCCTTAATATTCCCCTCAGGTTGACTAAACTTTAGACAGGCCCCTCACGTCCCTTTTAAAGGAGCATTTATTTTAGAAATACACAAAACTTCCTCTGTCCTTTTGAGATGCAAATATTTTATAATCCAGAAGTCTTTCTCAGGGACCTGGGATAAATCTCTTTGAAAGGTACTCATCAAGAAAGCACTCCTGACAGTTTCTGTGGGAGAGTAGGAGCCCAACTGTGATAAGCACTAGTTACCAAAATTGCTGGCCTTGTCACACTGACCAGCCTCACTCCAGTCCTTACCTACTCTCCTTCCTTTGGTTTCAACAGAATTGAGTCCAGTCTCTCTTCTCTTACGACAATAGTCTTGAATGAAGTCTTCCTTGCCTATTTTAATGTCCTAATGTGATTTTTCTTTTATATATGTTTATTAGATATCTAAATCAAGGTATCAATATCTAAAGACATATAATTCTGATGCTCCAGGGTTAGAGGACTGAGTCCTGCAGTATTCCAATGCCTATAGATTTGGGATATGGAAAGGAATAATCAAAGGAGATTGAGAAGGGACAGAGACTTTGGTACTCTGAAAGTAAAGTACTGAAATTATTACAAGTAACACTGATCAACCCTATCAAATGATTCTGATTTATCCAACTGGATAACTGATAAATGACTACTTGATTATGTAATACAAAGGGTTTGTGTTCTCTTGACAAGAACAGCCCCGGCAGAGTGGCAGGTATATAAGTCTGAATGAAGTGGGAACAAAAGGGCCTGGGAGGAGAGGAAGGAGAAACTGACCTCAAAAACTCTTTTTTTGAAAAATGGTGCTTAAAAAAAGCAGAGAAATGAGGCAGAAACTTCTAAACTTCAACAGAATTGAGTCCAGTCTCTCTTCTCTTACGACAATAGAATAGATTTACAAGGAGATCCTGCTAAATAGCATTGAGAACTTTGTCTAGATACTCATGTTGCAACAGAAGAAAGGGTGAGGGAAAAATGTAATTGTAATGTATACATGTAAAGATAACCTGACCCCCTTGCTGTACAGTGGGAAAATAAAAATAAATAAATAAATAAATAAATAAATAAAAAAAAATTAAAAAAAAAGAAACTTCTAAGGGATGTAGAATCAAGGGAAAGTTTCTTTAAGATGGTGTGTATTTGTATACTAATAGAAATAAATCATTATAGAGAAAAGGATGATGAAGGAAAGAACATAGGCCACAGCAAAGACAGTGACCTTGAGTATACTGAAGTGAATGGATTCCAGTACTTAAGTGAATGGGTTGGACTTAGGAAAAAAAAGAATAATTTTCTCCTTGACTTTTAGGCAGAGTATATGGGTATTGATATTGGTAGATACGGTGGCAGGAGCATCTAAAAGTTCTCTAATTGCTTCTACTTCAATGAGATCAGAAGCATACTCATTAGCTGACAATGTGATGGGGGAGAAGTTGGTGGGTGTTTAAGGGGAGAAAATTGTTTTTAACAATGAAGTTTAAGTATGACCATAACTGAGGTGGTATGGAGGTAATATCACTGGAATAGTGAGGTCATGTATTTGAAGTAATACATTTTTGGATATTGAAATCACTAAGAAATATGAGAGGGATAGTCTTAGACAGTAGGTAGGTGGGAACTAAAATTTCCAGGGAATTATAGTGAGCAAATCAGAGACCTGTACATGGCTGCATCAGAGAGCATTACCAGGTGGTAAACTTGTGGAATAGCATCACATTCGTGGAAATGGGGAGTGTTAGGAAGAAGAGAGAGATCATCCATTGAAAAAGCAGTGAGTAGGAAGGATACCTTATCTTCAGGGTGCCCTTGACATATGAAGAGATATTGGAAAATATCTTTTCTGATAGATAATATATGACTTTCACCAAGGACTTGTTTTACAGTTATTATGTGGATTTATTCAATGTTCTGTGAAATGTTAAAATTTTTTATGGTACTTTCAAAATTAGTGGATATAAAAAACATCCAAGGAACTTGCTTTTAAACACAGATAGATACTAGGTAATCAACTTTAACACCATAAATGATGCCTTGTTGATCGTATGTACCATTGCTATCTATGGTGTGATGAGAATGGCACCTCACCTTAGTGGTCTCCTTTCCCCAAAACCATAACCACACTATAATTACTAGGAAAATGTCACACAAACTCAGTTGAGAACATATAGCAAAATGCCTGACCAGTGCTTTTCAAAATCATCAACTAATCAAAAATAAGGAAAATCTGAGGAAATGTCATAGCCAAGAGGAGCCGAAGGAGACCTGAGGCTTAAATGTGGTATCCTGGATGGGATCCTAAAACAGAAAGATGACCTTGGGGTCAGGGAAAACTAAAGAAATCCCAATAAATTATGAGGCTCAGTTAATAATAATGTGTCATTTATCACAATCAATTTTCGATTATGATAAATGCAGATGCCTCAGTGGTATGACACAAGTACACTTGTTTTTTAAAAATTGAGGTATAGTTTATATGCCGTGAAATACTAAGGTCTTACTTGTTCCACTCAATCAGTTTTTAAGAATGCATGTTAAGATATAGAATATCTCTGTCATCCAAGAAATTTTCCTATGCCTCTTCCCAGTGAGTATGCCCTCCCTGAAGCAACCACTGATATGACTTCTACAACCACAAGTTAGCTGTAGTCTAGAAATCCATATAAATACATCACATAGTATGTGTTTTTTTTGCATCAACTTCTTTCTCTCAGGAAAACATTTGTGAAATTTATATGTGTTAAGTATATAAGTTGATTGTTTCTTTTTATAGCTGAGTAGATCTCTATTGTGTGAATGTACTACAGTTTATTTAAAAATTCTTCTGTTGATTAAGAATTATTTTGGGGGGTTCCCACTGCAGCTTAGCAGTAACGAAACTGACTAGTATCCAGGAGGATGCAGGTCTGAACCCTGACCTCGCTCAGTGGGTTAAAGACTAGCGTTGCCATGAGCTGTGGTGTAGATCACAGATGGGGCTCAGATCTTGCATTGCTGGGGCTGTGGTGTAGGCCAGCAGCTGCAGTTCCAATTCAACCCCTGGCCTAGGATCTTCCATATGCCACAGATATGGCCCTAAGTACACACACACACATACACACACACACACACACAATTATTTTTATTAACCACAGAAATGATTCTGATGCAGGTAGTCCACAGATAGCATTTTGAAAAACATTACCATACAAAATTTGAGAACCTTAATACACCTGCAAAATAATGTGTCAAACCTGTCTCACTAGCCAGATAAAGCTGAACAAATAGCAGCTATACTCTCATAAAGAAAAAGCAAGCTATATTAGAATGTCCACACAGACAACAGAAAGAATTGGCAGTCTAAAATGTTCTAATTTGTCTTTAGTGAGGGGATAGTGTTGATTTGTTTATCAGCTTTCCGGGGCTGATGAGAACAAAAGATGAATGCAGGCAGTGTGTTTCCAATGAGGCAGTAAACATCACTGGCAAGAGCTGGGTTGGACTAACACCAATGACATGGTAACCTTTTGAGCTTCTGCAGCACTATGTATTAGACAGAGTATGCACACTGCACCGAGTGTTTATATGAATGACGTGGGAAAGGAAACAGCCTGATAAACTGTAGGGAAGAAAGAAAGGACAAACAGTTGGAAAGAATACACATCTGAATTCAAAAGACAGGAAGAAATAAGGAGTTAAGGATGCATACTTGTTACTCAGAACTCTCTAGGGTGCAATAATTGAGACTAAGAACACAAATAATATTCTGAATAGGAAAAGAAGGCTGTTGCTGAAACTCTTGTTTAGAATGTGAACTATCACAGCAGTAAGCGTCTTCTGTTCCCATAGAGACCCAGATTCTCTCCATCCTGAGACTGACTAAGCATTTGGGACTATCTTCATCAGCTTCATGAGAAATTTAAGATTGAATTGAAATCTGTTTCGTAGTCTTTCCATACCCAGCAGCTACAGTTTTTCCCTTGTGTGTATTGTCTTGCTCACTCTCACTGTCTCTTTTTTCTCTTCTTTTGTTTGGCTGTTTCATCTTGTGTACATCCTTATAATTTTACATTTTCACTTTCTCAGTAGTATTTCTAAAGCTTATGTTAATATTCAAATGAAAATTACATTTAGCTTTTTGAAGTAGATTTGGGAAAACTAGGGAGTGCAAAAAAATCTAAGGCATCAGAGAAGTGATCTGTATGACTTTAAAATAACATTGGTCTCATACTGTAGCTTAGCAGCATGAATCTGAAATGGAGATACCTAGTAATTGACCTCAATCCCTAGGGAAAAACCTAAATGCCTTTTCCTAAATTTCACAACAGAGTCAGTTGATGAGAATCAGCCAGGAGTAGCCAGCCTTGCTTTCCAGAGTCAGTGATTTCATTTCATTAGCTGTTTACATTGGCTACAAAACACCCCTAAGAGTATGTGCTCATTTAATGCTTGGCCTTGTTACACAGTAATAATTTGATTGCCTAATGGTTTATGGCTATTCCATATTCAGCCTGACTTTGTCACATTGGATTCAAGAGCAATTCCTACACAGCTGAAAATAAAATTCTCCAAATCCTAGAGTTTGTATAGAGGTAATTTTAATTACTGAAAAAAATAAGAATACTTTTTTCTTATTTTTAAGAATTGAGAACAATGTACTAAAGAATTGTGAACAATATCTAGAGTCAAATTTTTCAATGACTTCTCATTCAGCTCAACAAACTCGTCCTTCTTGGATATGCTTCTTTATGTCTACATGCACATTGTTACTGTGGCAATGGGTGTGTCAGGCTTAGGATTTCTTAAAATCTCTGACCATACAATGACTAGAAAGTAGGCCACAAGAATGCCTTACCTTGAGAGTTTGTTTTCTTTAGCCTCTATGCTGCATTTAGGGCATATTTCCTCCTGTGTTATAGCTGATTGAGGTTTGGTTAAAAGACTGTTATCTCATGCTTAAAAACGAAGAGTCAAAAGCCAGACTTGAGTTGGATTCAAATCTCTCTCTACTATTACCTCCTCAATTGCCCAGGGAAAGTTATTTAAGCTCTCTGTTTCCATTCTCTTCGTCTTTAAAACAGATCAAAATAATATACACAGAAGTTTTGAGGATTGGAACAGCAAGGGCCTTCACATGCTAGCCATGACCATTTTTGTTGCTTTAACTTTTTCTTTTTTTTTCTATCACTGCCATTTTAGCTGGCAGGATGCCTTTAGTGATTTTTGTCCTACTCAGAATGAATCCATTAAAACAAAGTAAACACATGTACACATCTCACGATTTAGATAGAATTTACTGAAGCATTCTGGTGTTGCTCATGGCCATGGAAACGTTTACTAGATTTCTTACTACAACTCTTTGTAATATATCAATATTCGAGCCTCCATTTCACAAATGTGTGAAACTAGGGCCAGAGAGGTAATGCACATTGACCAAAGTTGCCAAACTGTTTACAAGAACTCTTTTCCTAGCCAGAATTTTCCATCCCTTTGGGGAAAGACTAATTCATGAAGAACCTAATAAAGAAAACTCTAAAAGAAAATAGCTAATTTGTTAGCATGATGTCCTTATAACCAGTTTTTATAATTTATTTCTGATACTGTAATGATGTCATTTGTATAATAAAATTTTTTGAGAAAAATAGTGCTATTTTCTAGTATCTTTAATGACACTAAAGGAGGTCAATTGATTCTGTGTTTCTTTTTCTATTTGTTTATATGTTAGCTCAGGGTTGCTATAATAAAATACCATAGATGGTGTGGCTTAAACATGATTTTATTTCCTACAATTCTGGAAGCTGGGAATCTAAGATCAAGTTACAGCCTTCTTGAATTCCTCAGTGAGGTCTCTCTTTCTGCCTTACAGGTGGTCACCTTCTTGCCGTGACCCTAGCTGCCAGAGAGACAGAGGGAAACTGTCTGGTATTTCTTATATGGGCACTGACCCATCACAAAGGCCTACCCTCATGACATCATATAAACTTAATTACCTCCCAAAGAGTACCGTCTCCAAATACCATCATATTGGGGGTTAGATTTTCAACATATGAATTTATTGTGAGGGGACACAATTCAGCCTATAGCAGTGAGAAACAACAATAATTTGTGAAAGTTTTTCTAAAGCAAAAATATTGGATTTCTAATATAATCTGTTTTAAGACTGGAAATACAGTATAAACATGAGCATCAATTTTACCTAGAGAGGTGTAATAAAAACTAAGCTTTTTGAATGTGAGACGTCTCAAAATGTTTGTTTCAAAGGGCAGACACATTTCTTATCAGACACAATCATCATAAAAGTTGGCAGGTGCCTAGATGACATTATATATCATGAGTTTCTTAAACTCCCTCTGTCTTTCTCAGAGTCAGTCAAATACCACTGTCTGAAAGTACCAATGTGAGGGTCAGGATTTCTTGGGGTTAATATTATGCCTTCCCAAAGATGCTTCTGCAGTGTGAATATGTTCCCTAGGAAGTACGAGATAGCAATTCCTAAGCACAGGAAATTTCTCCTTCACAAGAGAGAATCAGAAAAAAAGAGAACTAGAGAATGGGATACAATATTTCTAAGTTTGGAGATGCAGGGAGAAGAGAACGGCAGGGGCATGGTCCTAGGATGTCCTATTAGAATCCTGTGGTGGGCCAGGAATGGGATAGACTGAACGAAATCCTCCGAGTGCAGAATGGTGCCTAAAAGACATCAAGGGCCCCCTACTTATGTGGTTGTTAATTAATGCTTCACATATTAAAACAAAAATGATGACTACAGGGGAACCATCATAATATCCAAACTCCATGACTATTGATGTTTTTTTCAGACAAGCAAAACTTTAGACATGTGGAACTACAGTTCTCTTTAGCAGGTAATTAAGAATGCAGCAATCAAATGAGGAGAAGCCTTAAAATTGAAAAGTATATACACTTTGGTTTTCTTAGAAGGAACTCTTGGGTTTATGTTTACTTTAAATGCTAAGCACCTTAAATGATATTTTATAATAACAATAATGAGAGTCTCTCTGTAAGTCTTAAACTGTTTCCAACAAAAAGAGGGCCTAATTAATTACAGCTCAGTTAATTTGCAATGAGTAATTTATAATTTAAAATGGACTTAACATGGGAAAATACTAAAAGTAAACGCCTCATATCAAATTTTGTTATTGTAAAATTGCTTCATAATTATAATTTCACCAGAAGTTATGTTATAGCATTAGCAAACTGGGGCATGAAATACTAAATAACAGCTGTAGGGATTTTGGTAACTTCCTAAACTCTTAGTAATCAACTATTCATAAAAATTATTTATAATGTCATGTTTATTATTATGTCACCAAGTAGTTAATATTTGAGCATGGTAATAACCTAACTGAAAAATGAATTTTCCAGTTAAAAATCAGAGCAGCAAAAATACCTTTTCAGTTAATAACAGTATTGCCCAATATCACAGATTGCAACCAGCTGAGAGTTCCTGTAAAGTGGAGTTTCTCAACCATGGGATTATTGACATTTTGTAGTGGGTCATCTTTTGCTGTGTGGGCAGTCTTATGATGCTAGGATTTTTAGTCCTTCTCTGGCCTCTTCCCACTAGATATTAAAAGTACCATCTTTTCAGTTGTGATGAAAAAATGTCTCCAGATACTGCCAAATGTCCCTCAGCATGGGCCAGGGGGAAGGGAGATGGGCCCTGGTTGAGAATCATTGTTATGAGGGAATAAATATTTCTGGTGAATGGTGAATGGCTTTAGCTTTTAGTGGTTGGTGGCCCAAGTATAAATTTAGGTTTTATGGACCCAAATCATACTTTTCCTGAAGTAATAGTTTCTCATCTGACTCATTCTAAACATAGGCTAGTAGAAAGCAATTTGCCCAGTTCTCAGGATTACTAACTTTGATGACTGGATGATTTAATGGTTCTGTAATTCATACTGTCTTTGTTGCTTGCTATATGCACACTTTAAAAAAATTTTAAAAATTTAAATGTTTTTTTCCTAAGCATCACAAAGGGTGACAGAGGCTGCGTGTTTACAACAAACATACAGAAACTTTAAAGGTGTTTTTTGTTTATATATCCAGGGTCTACCTCAATAAATAGGTGTATTTGTAAATCACAAGGAAAACTGAGAAATACCAGAGAATGCCTTTGCTTACATCTTCTTGGCACATTAGGCTCTTTTCTTTCGGGACCTCTTTCATTGACCCACCTTCTTCCTTTAATCTGATTCATTTTTTTCTCAGGGGTGTATCGATGAAAACAAAAGCACATAGCCTTTCCACTTTTACTGAAGTTTCATTACACCGAAGATAAAGTCTAGAGGATCTGGGGATCTGGTAATGGATCTCTTTCTCTCTCCTCTCTTTCTCTCTCTCTCTCTCACACACGTACACATTTCCTGTGGCAATGGAAAGCAAAGGTATACAAAATTTGCAAGAATAGGCTGAAAAATTTTTTAAAGGTTTTTTTTTTAAATGACAAAGGAGAAAGCAGTAAGGAATTCTTCCTTTATTAACACTAACCAGATGTGAGTATACACAGTATGGCCAAATCAAGGAATAAATTTCTCCCAAAGAGACACTCTACTGGAATAGCATTACTCTTTGCATTTCCTATTTTTTTTAAATTACCTATGGATTAGACTAAAACTTTTCACTATAGAGTTTTAATATATTGGGCTTTAAAGTTAGCAATAAATGAGGAATATACAGGTGGTGTAGATTGCTTGAAGACAATTACTTTAAAAATATAGTCTGTCAACAGTGAAAAAGCATGTGGGATTCTTTAAGGCCTTTTGTGGGACTGCTTATAGAACACCAGTAGTGGAGGAGTAGGAGGCAAAGCTGGAGAGAGAAATAAAATAATTTTTGAAAGCCTTCAAATACATGCCTTGTGAGGAGATGCTCTTACTATGTATTTCACAATGAATCTTTCTAATTCCTTTCGGTCATTGCTCATAAAACTGACCAGCATGTTCAATGGTTTTTGGGTTAAAATTACTACCTTCACACACTTCCTACCATTCTTACCTAATTTGTGTGATAGTAAACTCCCTTAGAGAAGTTTCTTAGTTTCCCTTAGTAAGGGAATTACAATTTAACACATAAAGGTAAGATTTGAACAAAAGTCCTCTTGACACCAGCTAGTATCCATGAGGGTGTGGGTTCGATCCCTAATCTCACTCAGTGGGTTAATGATCTGGTATTGCTGTGAACTCTGGTGTAGACAGCAGACGTGGCTCAGATCCTGTGTTGCTGTGGTGAACCTGATTTTACCCCTTTGGAGCCAGAAAAAGGAGATATCTCATTATTTCTCAGAGAGAGAGGGAGTGGGTTGGGCATGCATGTTTGAGGAACTTCTCTCTCAGAGATTTATCATAACCAAATTTAAGCTTTTGCTTAGGAAATAGGACTGATTAATATTGTGCGGCTGAAATTCTAAATTTAATATATTAAAAAATAAAACAAAAGCTATTGAAAAAGAAAAGTAGGGAGTTCCTGTTGTGACTCATTGGGTTATGAACCCACTTAGTATCCATGAGAATGTGGGTTCGATCCCTAACCTCGCTCAGTGGGTTAATGATCTGGTATTGCCCGAACTGTGGTGTAGGTTGCAGATGTGGCTCAGATCCTGTGTTGCTGTGGTGTAGGCCAGCAGCTGAAGCTCTGATTTTACCCCTGGTCTGGGAACTTCCATATGCCACAGGTGCAGCCCTAAAAAAAGAAAAGAAAAGAAAAGCAATAAGAGGGCTATATATTATATTCTAAAGCTAGATATTGATACTATAAAGTTTATTAATTAATGTATAGTAATTAGTTACACCAATTAAAACAGTTTTGCTTGTAAATGAATAGATTAATGGAACCAAGTAGAAACTCCAGAGATCATTTTAAATATATCAAAATTTAGTCTATGTTAAAGGTAATACTTCAAATCAGGTTGAAAAGATTAAATTTAATAATTTGGGAAAATTGGATATTCATCAAGGAAAAAAGAAAGGAAAGGGCAAGATGGGGAAGGGTATTAAGAGGTACAAACTATTAAGTATGAAATAAATAAGATACAAGGATGTATTATACAGCACATGAATATAGTCAATATTTTATAATAAATTCAAATGGAGAATAATCTATAAAAATATTAAATCACTATATTATACAGCTGAAGCTAATATAATATTATGACTCAACTATCCTTAACTAAAAGTAATAAGAAACCATAAAAGTATTTGAAGAAACCATGAAAGAATTGCTTCATAATTTTGAGTGAGAAAAGCCTGTCTAAATATGTGTTAACCCAGATATCATAAAAAAATTTTATGACAAATTCAGCTATCAAACAGGCATCCACACTTTCTCTTTCTTTCATGTCCACAAATCTTTATTCATAGAAAAATACACCAGAAAGAAGTAAAAACCCAGGGAAAACTGGTAAAAGTATTCACTACTAATACTAGACAGAGGGATAATTTCTTTATTGAAAACAAGAGCTCCTTGGAGTTCCTGCTGTGGTGCAACAAGATTGGCGATGTCTCTGCAGCACCAGGATGCAGGTTTGATCCCAGCCTGGCACAGGGGGTTAAAGGATCCAGCATTGCACAGCTGTGGCCTAGGTTGCAACTGCAGCTCAGATCTGATCACTAGCCCGGGAATTCCATATGCTGTGGGGCAGCCAAAAAAATAGAATAAAATAAAATAAAAACAAGAGTTACTGTAATTGATAAGAAAAAGACCAACATATCCAATGGAGAAAAGAACACATTTCATAGGAAATAAAATGGGAGTGGTTCGTAAACATAAAAAAATATGCCCAACCTCACTCTTAGTAATGAAATTACAGTTTAAAACTCTATTGAAGTACCATTTTACTCTTTGGAAACTATTTTAAAACATGTTTGATCATGATTTTTTTTTTCCAGGATGTGGGGAAATATGAACTCTCATGGTAATGTAACTTGTTACAACCTCTGTGGAAAACCATTAGGCAATATCTATGAGAATTACAAACACATGTGGCCTTTGACCCAGAATTGCACTTCTGAAAAATATTAAGCATATAAACTTTGTGTACGCAAAGTTACTTGGGTACAAGATTATTTATTATAGTTTTGTACTTAAAAGCCAAAGATGGGAAAGAATCCAATGTGCATCAGGATGGGGCTGGTTGAAAATACTAGGTTGTGTCTGCTTCCATAGGAAAGAATGAGGAAGTTCTTTATGTGCTAACCTAAGTTAGTTTCCACGACCTAATGATAAAAGTTTGTGTGCGCAAATACACACTCACAAATATATTTATTCACATATTGTGCACACAAATTTACTCCAGAACTGTATGTCAACAACTGCAACTGATTAATACTTGTTGCCTCTGGATAGAAACTGGGTCCTCAGGGTCTGGTGAAAGAGGGAGATTTTTTTTTTAAATGAATTAATTAATTTATTTATTTTACTTTTTAGGGCCACACCCATGGAACATGGAAGTTCCCAGGCTAGGAGCCAGCCTACAGCACAGCCACTGCAATACAGGATTCGAGCCTCGTCTACAGTGTACACCATAGCTCATGGCAACACCAGATTCCTGACCCACTGAGCGAGGCCAGGGATTGAACCCACATCCTCACAGATACTAGTCAGCTTCTTTTCCACTGCACCATGATGGAAACTCCTGTTTTTTTCTTTTTTAAATTTAAACCGTTTTGTGCCATGTGAATGTATTAACTTTTAAAAAGTAAATTCTGAATTTTTTAAAAAATAATTTTAAATTGGGCTTCTGAAGATGTGAAAGCCCTTCAGAATCCACCATTGTTGAGGTGACTGTGGTAGCTCAGAGTCTTCCTGGCATAAGAACATTTTGTTGATCCGTCTTTGTCACTCTGAGATATTAAAGTCACTAAGTTACATTATCTGGCTCCGCTTGATTTAGTGCGTTCTGGAATTCTATTTACACAAGCATCTCACTTTCTTCAGATTTGATATTTCTGACTCAGATCTTCCTAGAAAGACCAATCTTGGCCCAGTTATTTACCATTATCCTTATAAGTCACTGCTTTTTTTGCTAGATCATATTTTCTATTGGTCAGTCTATTCCAATCTAAATTAAAAGATTTTGTATTTTACACATATCCTCTTAAAAATATTCAAGTGATACAGATAAAGCAGAGTCTCAAAAGACATTCCTATCTGTCCACTTTTCAAATTCTAGCCTGCCAAATAGTCCGAGAAGACAGCTGAGAAGTCTTAGAAAATGACTGGCCATTTTCTTTGAATTTGGCAATTTTTAACAAAAGTCCGTGGTGACTATGAGATAAGCAGTACTAGTAATATCAGTAGGGGCCAAAGCTTGATTGGAATATTCAAAGACTTACTAATGTGTATTGTTTCTGAATGTTTAAAGTTCTTAAATCAGTTTTAAAGGTATTTACCTACTTTCCCACTGGTTGTAAGTAAATGTTGAGCTCTAAGACTCTATTCAGCCTTTAAGAAGCACATCTATTTTTTTTTTCTCATGTGATTCTCAGGTATCCTCTGCCAATAAATTGACAATGAAATGTCTGATTCCTAGAGTACCATTGGCCAATGGGAAGAAACAGAGCGATTGATTCACTGGCATTGCTTTCTAAATAAAAATGCAAGATACTAATTTGACTGGTCTTATAAAAAGTAAAATTGTGCTATTATTTTATTAAAAAATTACTTTTGGGTCAAATATGTCTAGACTTTAATCAGTGTAGATGACAGAGTTACTTGGGTAATTCCTCTTAATTGGTGGGAGGTATATTTATTATAAATCCCCAGCCTGTTTCATCCCAATAAACTGCATCTGTGTATCTTGATTGAAATTGGAATGAGTGCAAAGGGATGACTGTGATGAGAGAGATAAACTGTTAGAAGCTATTAGCATTTATTATGACCATCCCTACACCCTGGCCAACAGATATTTTTGGAAAAACATAAATTGATGAATACAGGATCAGGCTGCCATGGTTTAATGAAACATATCATTTCTCTTTCCCTGCTGGTTTTATGTCATTGTGGAGGGAATTGTCTGGCAGAAACATCTGTTTATATCATGAAGCCATCCAAAGTAATCATGTGCAGCTTTTATGCATTTCTGCAGTAAGTCAGGTGAATAAGATTACTGAAAATTACACCAAAACACCAATATCACCACAAATTTATGCTGAGTACCTCTTATGTTGCAGGCCTTGGGGACAAAATAGTGGGGCAAGAAAAGTCATAACAAAAAGAAGCTGACAGTTTAGGGCTATTGAAGAAATAATATTAGGACGGAATGAGGCCAACTCAGGGAAATCTTCAGACTTGCTTCAGGAAATCATGGAATAAATTCTTAGACAAACTGTGCATCTATCTGCTGCTCTACCTGTTCATCCTCAGCAAGCCTGGAGATGATTTTATATGAACCAAATTGCTGTTCATTTCCCAGTTCCAGTGTATGTCAATCAATCTCTCAGGTGCTATAGCAGGTGGAGAAGGAGCAAGCCTCCTTAGGTAGACCTCAGCTAATCCTAGAAGTAGAAGGGATTCTTCTGCACCTGTGTACTCAACCCACACCTAGATAACTTGGCATAACCTCAGCCTAAAACAGCCACTGGGTGCTGATGAAAATAGAATAGAAAAATGCTTGTTGCCGTTAGATACAAAGTCTATGGGAATAAAATCTTTAAGATGACATCGGACTTCAGACCTCATATCATACTGTCGACATCCCCTACAAACAAGTAAGCCCAGATCTCTATTCTGTGGTTGGAAGTTGAAACATTAGGAGACCACAAGCAGAAATATTATGTGAATAGAAGCAATAAGGTATGCACTGGCAAAGGAAAAATCTTTCCTTTTTATTATCTGACTTAAAACTTCTTAAGATTGAAACATAGTGACTGACAGTCTGTCCAAACAAACTGAAATTAAATTAATTTTTTGCACAAAATATTGGGTGATGCACAGTCTTCCTGATACCGCTCTAAAAAGTCAGTCTAAGAAACCTCTCTAGATCTAGGGTGCTTCTCCTTCCTGAAAAGCAGAATAAGGACTGGTGAAATGCATTATGAAAGTAAATGGGTTCAATGTTTAAACTCATGTTTTAAAAAATAACATGAGAATTGTTTAAGTTTTTAAAATACTGACATATTTATATTTTTAAAGACTGTCACAAGCGTTCTATCAGATGAAGAGCTTTAAGGGGAAGTCAGCTTGCCTCAAGTTTATCTTTGTGTCTGTTCCCTCCCATCCTTATATCTCTGCCGAGGTGTCTCTTTCTCTTAGAAAAAGAGAGATCTTTTTCTGCTTGGGGGATCATATATAGATTTATGAAATGAATATTCCAATTGATCTAGTGCTTTAGAGATCCTCTCTAAAGTACTGGAGCAATTGGAATATCTAATTTTCAAATATATCTATAGTGCTGAAATTAGCTCACTTAATGTAATGGTCAGCACAAATTCTGAAACAGTTTTTGCATTGTGATTTTTTCCAATTGGTTTAGAGCTCTAGCTACCTTTCAAGAATCTTCTATGCTCAGTGTTCCTATAGACTGATTCCATCAAGCCACCATAGGGTAAATTTTGTCTTGAATGTACCTTCCGCTAATGTATCTAAATGCCCCATTCATCTTCCATCTTTTTTAAAATTGGTTCCTTCTCAGCAATCTCCTGCACTTCCAGTGCTTCCAAGGTACTAATATTATGATTAATCCCAACAGTAAAGTTGTTCTAGCCATCTAGCAGGATGGCATATCAAAAAGTCATTGCTTGTATCACAGGCACCACCACCACTGTTCTTACACAAAGGTACCAAAGATTCAAGATGCTGATTCAGAGTCTATGAGATTATATATTATTGCAGGGAGAGAAACATAAAAAAGAAGTGTTTTCTAGGGTCCCTTTAAAAAAAATCTAATCTGCATTTGGTAAAGCACATCAGTTGTTTGTCTGGGGCTAGATGTTAGATGGTATGTTTGGGAAAGGGCACAAGAAACCCTTTGCAGTGATGCAAAAATTGTTTTTCCTGATTAGGTTGAGGTTACAGTGATGTATAAATTTGTTAAAAAATCAATTGAATGCACAAAGAGTGGTAAGTTTTATTGTCTATAAAGTATGCATTCAAAAAGTTGATTTAAGAAAAGAAATCCAGAAATATTACAGGTGTTAAAGAGATTAAACTATGTCATAAGAGTTTTGAGAATAAACATTAATGAGCCAACTGTGTCCACCCCAGCTCTAGAATGGCATAAATTGACTTCTGGCATAAGGGCAGTGGTGTTTCATGCATCAGACTGCAGAGCTAGTGAGACCTGCAGATTTTTAGGGCTGCTTGATTTTTGTCTGTTCCAAGTCTTGTTCTCCAGTCTCTTCACTCCTGTGAACTTCCTCATATGCAGCCACATCTTTCTAATTTTATCTTAATTTCATTATATCTTAATTCTGCCAGAGTCTGTGCCTGTTGCTTTCAAAAGAAGCATCCTGATTCTCGTGATAATTTACCTTAGAGAAAACATTATTTAGGACAGAGGCTTCAATAGTTAATGAGTTGCCAGATTCCCTCAACTTGGACATTCGTAAATACAAGAATTAATTAAATACTTTTAAGAATTGTGTTTTTGGGGAGTTGCCTTCATGGTTCAGTGGTTCACGAGCCTGGTTAGGATCCATGAGGATGTGGGTTCGATCCCTGGCATCGCTCAGTGGGTTAAGGATCCGGCGTTGCCCTGAGCTGTGGTGTAGGTTGCAGACGTGGCTCGGATCCCACGCTGCTGTGGCTGTGGTGTAGCTTGGCAGCTGCAGTTTGGATTCACCCCCTGGCCTGGGAACCTCCATATGCTGTAGGTGCGGCCCTAAGAAAGCCAAAAAGAAAAAAAAAATGTCTTTGTGTTATGTAGGGTAGAAAAAGAATTTTCAAGTCCCAGCTTTTGTTTTCAGTGCTTAGTAAAGTGTCTGGCAAATACAGTTGCTCAATATGTACTCGTGGACTCTAGAAATAAGCCAAAAATATTCCTGCTCAAAGGATATCAATAATCAATTAACAAGGAACAGGAAATTTAAAACAGAGATGAAGAATTCTGGTCAATAACTTAATTTTTGAACAAAAAGAATTGTCAAATGAACCAAAGTTACAAAGCATTTGGCCATTGTGTTTGTGATGATTTCTTTGTTTAACTTCGGGGAAGCAGTGGTGATAGTCATTGAATTCTTTCTCATCATCCCATTCTCTGCATTTCAGAATCATCAGGCCATTGTCACTGTTTGTATTTTGTAGGTGTAAGCAAAGCTAATTTAAGAAGGAAGCCATTATTCTCCCGAGGGTTTGGTTTTAATAAATGATATTTTTAATTTTTTAAAATCATTGTCTCCTGCCCAGACTCTTGGCTCCAAACCTGTGTGGTTATTCATCTTCAAACCTCCATTTCAGCACTGCTGACTCTGCATTCAACTATGCTGAGAAATAAGCTGCTTTGACATTTTGAGGCCTAAGGCTTCTTTTCTCTTTGCAGTAATTATGTAAGTTAGTTACATGAGGTTTTGTTTGCTCATACGGTTTCAAAGCAGATGGGTGAATTCTCAATTCAGCAGGATAGAAGGGCCCTCAAAACATTTAGCAGGATTTACTGGTTGAATTTTAACTACTTGTGCTTGGGGGCTGTGAGAACATATGATTCACAATCACAGATATCCAAATCTAGGTGGTGGACAATAGCAATTTCAAAACTAAAGCAAACCAAGAACTCATGGTTCTGTTCCTGATTTACATCAAAGCAAAACTATTTGTGCTCACCAGATGCAAGAAAAAACTCATTTCACTTTCACTGAAATTTATCAACCAGGAGATCCACAAAACTCCTTTTCTTTGCAATTGTTCTACTCTTGACACATTTGCAAGCAGTGGTAACTTTCACTCTGATTGTGTTCACCAAGGTTATCTCTCATCTTTGACTTTTTTTACTGCTTATATTCTATTGGCAATTAATTTGGTGTAGGAGTAATAGCTGCTGTAGACTTCATATCCTTTCTCTCACAAGATTTGTATTTAACCCATCTCTTGACAACACCATTTCATAACTCCTAGGAGTTAGGGACAGTTTTCTCTTCTGCAGTGCAGTCTATAGGGGACTGCAATAAATATACAACGGGATACCATAGATGTTTGCACAATCACTGTTCTTAGTAAGTGAAGAAAAAATGCACTGTAATCCCTTTCATCTTTCCTTCACTCTTAATTATAACAGGCACTAATGAGTTCTTATCATGGCTCAGACGGTTACAAACTTGGCTAGTATCCATGAGGATGTGGCATGCATTCCTGGCCTCGCTCAAAGGGTTAAGGATCCAATGTCTCCAAGAGCTCCGTTGTAGCCCAGCAGCTGCAGCTCTGATTCGACCCCCAGCCTGGGAGCAGGTTATATGCCACAGGTGAAGCCCTAAAAAACAAACAGACAGACAACAACAATGAAAAACCGAAAACAAAAAAACAGGCACTAATAGGAGCGTGTTATCAATCCATTCATTCACCAGTGAAGTCGGCAATGAGATTTCCATTTAAGGTTTAATTTTGCTATCTGGATACTTGGTTGAAGTGAATCAGGACCATGCGGTGCCTACATGATTTGTAGCCACATTTGTGATCTGTGTTTTATTTTTTTTAACAATTAGGACATAAATTAAATGAGAGAATGTTTATGTCTGAAGTTAGCAAGATCCTATAGTTGGTGTCTTTAGAATGTTTCTGACAAATTTGTGTAATTAAAGATTGCCTTCCACAGGCAACAGCAGAGTAGATATAGAAGGAATATGTTGAGATGCTCAGAAAGTGCTATTACAAAGGTACCCTCAAAGAACAATTATCTTAGTATTCTGTAGGTCATTCATACAAATTTTGTAGATAACCTCTTGTAGATTCATTTTTTTTAAAGATTTAATATGAAAAAATTATCCCTATAAAAAGCAAAGATTAATGAGTTCCCTGGTGGCTCAGTGGGTTAAGGATCTAACATTGTCACTGCTGTGCCTGGGGTCATTGCTGTGGCATGGGTTTGACCCCTGGCCCAGAAATTTCCTCATGCCATGGGCCAAAAAAAAGAAAAAGGCAAAGATTAATGAGGAAAATTGTATGAATTTCACAAATGGAAAATTTTCAGTTCTTAGCTCAATCAGCTTATTGTAATTATTTAACACAACTGACCATTCTCCTTTTTAATATATTCGGCCTCTGAGACACCACTATGCCAGTTTTCTCCTACATTAATGGTTACTTCTTAGTCTTCAGCACTTGCTTCACTTTCCCTTCCCAACTTCTATAATTTGAAATGTCCCAGGATTCAGTCCTTGAGAATCTCTTTCCTGTCTATACTTAACTCCCTTCATGATCACTAGTAACTACTTGGTTTTGAATACCATACGTGTGTTGATAGCATTCACGTTTCTTTCATAAACTCCAACCTCTTTTATGACCTTCAGCATTTTTATATTAAATTACTTACTAAAATTTACTTCTCTGATGTTCAACAAGTACCTCATCTGAAATCTACCCCACAATCAACTCTTGATTACCACATTTACCCCAAATCTGTAATCCCTCAGACTTCCTAATCTGCATAAATGCCACACTACCCTTTATTTTGTTATTGAAACAAAATCTTGGAATCACTCTTGACCCCTCCTTTTGTTTTAGAGCACACATTCAAATGATCAGTTAATCTTTGTTATTTTTCTAATTGAATAGCTTCTCATCTCCTCCAGGGCTAACACTGGAGTGCTAATCTGAACCACCATTATTTCCTACCCATTTGACAAAAATGGCTTGTTAGATGTTCACACTGCTTCCGTTCTTGCCCCCTGCTTCTCCATAGAGAGCCAGAGACCATTTTAATTAATTAATTAATTTATTTATTTATTTTGCCTTTTCTAGGGCCACTCCTGCAGCATATGGAGGTTCCCAGGCTAGGGGTCTAATCAGATCTGTAGCTGCCGGCCTATGCCTGAGCCACAGCAACGAGGGATCCGAGCCGCATCTGCAACCTACACCACAGCTCACGGCAATGCGAGATACTTAACCCACTGAGTGAGGCCAGGGATTGAACCCGCACCCTCATGGTTCCTAGTCGGATTTGTTAACCACTGAGCCAGGACGGGAACTACCCAGAGACTATTTTAAATAATGTGAACTGATGTTTCACTGCTCAAACCCCAAAAGTCTTCCAGTATTTCTTAGAACAAAATTCAAATTTACCATGTTTTTAATATACACACACACTGGACATTATCCATAACCACCTCATTTTTTCCTTCCTTCCTTCCCTCCTTCCTTTATTTCTCTCTCTCTCTTCCTTCCTTCCTTCCTTTTCTTTCTTTCTTTCTTTTTCTTCCTTTCTTTTTTCTTTTTTTGTCTTTTTAGGGCCACACTTGAGGCATATGGAGGTTCCCATGCTAGGGGTCAAATCGGAGCTGTGGCTGCCAGCCTACGCTACAACCACAGCAACGCCAGATCTGAGCCACGTATGCAACCTATACCACAGCTCATGGCAATGCTGGATCCTTAACCCACTGAGCAAGGCCAGGGATCAAACCTGCTTCCTCATGGCTGCTAGTCAGATTTGTTTCTGCTGAACCATGACAGGAGCTTCAGTAACCACCTCATATCTTACTGCTCTTCCTCTTTCTCATTTTACTCCAGCCTTCTTGAGCTTTCTTGAACTTGTCAAGAAGCTTCTCACCTGAGAGAGCCTTTGCTTTTTCTATTTCCTATGTCTAGAACACTTTGCCTCAGGTATTATTATGGGTTGTTTGCTCATTGCTTTTAGATTCTATCCAAGTGTCATCTCCTTGGAAGAGTATTCTTCAGCAACTCTATTTGAAATAACATCTACCACCCCATCGCTTTATCCCTTCACATTCCTTTGTATTTTTTCTTAACAATCGTCATTTCCTGGTACTTTATGTATGTTTATATATGTATATATTTAGTTATTTATGAATGTATTTTTGGCCTTTCATACTAGAATTTAACCTCTTTGAAGGCAAGGACATTATCAGTTTTGTTCATTTCTGTCCCCAGTGCCAAGTATTGTGCCTGACCTATAGTAGATACTGAATAAGTAATTGTCCGATGAATTAAATACAAAAAAAGGCAGTGAGACCTCCACAGTTACTGTCTGCTACGAAGAGCCTTCAAATGACCCTTCGGAAGTACTTTTCATGGTGAGTGAAGTGTCCTCTAGCCTTTAGCAGTGTCCTCACATTGTTAGCACCTGTTGAATCCACCCACCAGGAAGCGCAGTGTCTAATGAAACTTCCTCTGATAATGGAAATTTCATATATCTTCATTATTCATTATTGTAGCAACTAGCCACTGATTTAGCACTTGAAATATGGCTAGTGCAACTGAGAAATTGAATTTTTAATTAATTTTAATTTTTAAAATTTAAATCTAAATAACATTTGACTACCAAAGTGGACATATGATCTACCAAAGTAGGTCATAGGAGGCAAATGACTGCCTGCTTTAAGCAACCTTGGGCTGGGTCTTTTCCAGTAAATAGTAAATGAACCTAAATTCCCTGGTTCCATTATCTTATTTTTTTCCAGCTCGTGTGTGCTTAGCTCATACTAGCAATACAAAAGGAGAAAATAGAAAATATCTCTTTTTGAATGTGCTCAAAGCAGAAAGCCAGTTCCCCAGCATGAGAAAGCTGCTGCTGGCAGAAGGCTCCCTTGCAAATGGGGATTAGGCAAGAAAACACAGGGCACAATTGCTTTCAGTAGAGCCAGTCAGCAAAGCCAAGGGTTTTTGTAGATTCCCACTTAATTATACATTGCTTTCTTCCTCTAAAGCCAATGCTAATTTGAATCTCTGGATATGCATGCATTTACTGAACAACAAAAAAAGATATACAAAAATGAGTATTTTTTAACATCCTCCTTACAATAGTACATGGTTTCTGAAATTTGACACAATATAATTTAAAATACATGACCCTTACAACTAAAGGAGCTAATAATTATTTCACAAATAATCCAGTGCATCTCCTGATAAAAAATAAATTAAAAAATAGTATTAAAAACATGTACAATGGGAAAAGAGAAACCAATATCTACAGAACTTATTTTCATATAGAGTGAACACGGGGTAAAGAAAAGATATGGGGAGTTCCCGTTGTGGCGCAGTGGTTAATGAATCCGACTAGGAACCATGAGGTTGCGGGTTCGGTCCCTGCCCTTGCTCAGTGGGTTAGCGATCCGGCGTAGCCATGAGCTCAGTGGGTTAGCGATTCGGCGTTGCCGCGAGCTGTGGTGTAGGTTGCAGACGCGGCTCGGATCCCGCGTTGCTGTGGCTCTGGCGTAGGCCAGTGGCTACAGCTCCGATTCGACCCCTAGCCTGGGAACCTCCATATGCCACGGGGAGCGGCCCAAGAAATAGCAACAACAACAACAACAAAAAGGCAAAAACAAAAACAAAAAGATATGACACATGCTTTTCTTTAAGTCCTCTTCTTTATCCATCCTCTTATAGCCTGATCTACCTTCTGAGGAAACAAATGAGCAGCTGTCCCAGACTGGTGGAATAAATGTCAAACATCCTAACTTTCTCCCTTTAAAGCAAGATAATCCACCATTTACCAGACGATACCCCTAAGTAAAGCAGGGTTTCTCAACCTTAGCACTATAGACAATTTGGGCTGAGTAATTTTTTGTTGTGGGAGTCTGTGCTGTGCATGGCAGGATATGTAGCAGCTACTAGCCTCCATCTAACAGACGCCAATAGCAGCCACTCTCTCACAGTGTGATTACCAAAAATGTCTCCAGGTATTGCCAAACATCCTCCTAGGGATCAAAATCACCCCAGGTTAAGAGGAGGACGTTACAACCTATTCTTTTCCTATGTTTATCTGGATCTTGACCTTTTAAGCTCATCTGTTCTCAACCCCATGTTATTCTCTTGCATCTGATATCATCTTTTCCTTTAACCGTTTGACCTTGGCATTCTCTTAGACTCAATTCTGAACTTGCCTACTGATGTCCCTGTGCCACATTGAACACCTTTGCCTCAGTATCTAACCAGTCCTTATACTGCAGGACCTATCCTTAGGATAGGCTTTCCTGATTTGTGCCTCTGACAGATTTGCCTGAGATAGGAAATACGGATTGCACAAGCCTCTGGGAGGAAAACGATCCAATTTCTGTTGACCTCAGTTCTAGTTTCAGCTTCTTCTTTTTTTTTTTTTTTTTTTTGTCTTTTTTGTTGTTGTTGTTGTTGCTATTTCTTGGGCCGCTCCCGCGGCATATGGAGGTTCCCAGGCTAGGGGTTGAATCGGAGCTGTAGCCACCGGCCTATGCCAGAGCCACAGCAACACGTGATCCGAGCCGCGTCTGCAACCTACACCACAGGTCGCGGCAACGCCGGATCGTTAACCACTGAGCGTTAACCACTGAGCAAGGGCAGGGACCGAACCCACAACGTCATGGTTCCTAGTCGGATTCGTTAACCACTGCGCCACGACGGGAACTCCGTAGTTTCAGCTTCTTAAATCACTTTATATTAGTTAAATAAATTCTAAGGACTCAATTTACTTATCTTCAAAATGAAGTATTGATTTCTAGTCTAACTACCTCAAAAGTCTGCTGAGTCTAAATAAGATAACAAATATTAAAGTGCTTTGGAAAGATAGAAAACATTTTTCTGCAAATATAACTGAGTGCAATGGTAGCAATGTTCCTTATTCCATGAGGCTTATAGCAAGTCAAAGATAGATGAAGGCTGGTAGCTCTCAAACATATTCTCTATCAGGTAAAGTGAACCTGAGCTTGCTCCCATCTTTTCTCACAATGTGACAATGTGCCAGAATTTTATAGAATGGGAATTGTGATGCTTTCTTTTATTGCCTTGGCAGCACCAAACTAATCTGGCAACATTTAACTTATCAACCCAAGTACCAAGGTGAAATGGGGTTAGTGGGATACCTCAGGGAAAAAATATTTTGGTTGTCAACATAGCTCTCGCAAAGAAGTATGAGCTCCATACATGGTGATGGATTTTACATGACTGCAAACCCTCTCTCCTGACTTCTCCATTCCTTCAGCCCCTAAACAAGGAGGAACACTCCTATTTCCCCTCCTGGTCATGGGGTATAAAGTGGGGGATGTAGTAGAGACATCATCGGGCATATTCCAAGATGTGGTTCCAAGGTAACTACCTAAACAGACATAATAGATTTGCCTCTTGAGGGAATTCTACATCCTCACCTTTAAAGCAGCTCCACTAGACCCTTGTACACAATGTGTGTTTGGCGATGTGTGTATTTATATATGTGCCCACTCAGAATCAGGATTCCTTTCGGCATTTGGGGAATGCAGAATCCAGAATATCAAGTATTCCTAGAACATATTTGTGATTTTATTTTTAAAAAAATGGAAGAGGAGAAGGTGACTTCTATTTAAAGGTCTCTTTCCCCATGAATGATGTTGAGAAGTGCTTCCTAGAACCACTGCACATCAGAAGTAGAACTAGACATCTCCAGGCAAGAAACTGAAGAGACATGACTAGCAAAGCAAGACAAGTAAACTCCTCAAGCCCGATGTGAGCTTGCCAAAAGGCTAAGCCTTTATTTCAGGGTTGTTACCCCACCTTCTTTTACCCAACTTGGTAATGAAGAAACTATCTGCATAGTACTCAGACGAGTCATCCTTAGGAATGTGAACATTGAAGATAGCCAAGCAAGGGGAAATAGGTCAAAAGATATTGCACATAGTTAAAAATAGCCACCACAGAAAATGCCTTTGTATTTGGCATCACGCCTTCTCACATTCACTTTAATTGACCATTTGGCTCATTGTGCAAAGCAGAGAGCTTTTCACACCTCTGGGACATGGGGTTTATGGTCCGCTGCTGGCTGCCCCAAACCATGCGAACTGAAGAGCAAGGCAATTATTTCTACAATTGACACAAATTTTTTTTCTTTCATGTCAATAGCCTGTTTCCAATGAGAAAAAAATCACCCCCTCTCTGCTGATCAGTGTCTGTGGAAGAGCTATTCTCTGTTGAAGGCTCTCCTCCCTCCACTCCTTCTTGCGTGGTGTCAGATTATGTCACATGTCTAACCTTCCATTACACTCTCTGGCTGAGCCAACACAGCTGGATTCTCAGTCAACTATGAAGTTTAAATTGGTAACTCCAAATCTGTTCTATGAATTCCAGCAATAGCTGATTTGGCCAGAATTTCAAAATTATCTTCATGCTTGGGAGATTTGAAAAAGAAAGACAATTAACCAGTCTCAATGATTTACCTAAGAGAATGTACAAACCATCACATTCAACTCTTTTTTTTTCTCCTGAAGAACGTTCCCATATATCTTTTTGTCTATTTGCATATTCCACAATTTATTGTAAGTACAGAGCCACAAACTTTGCCAATGGCTTAGGAAACTGTGTAACTATGTATTTATGACTAGACAAGTGCATAATGTGAACATACTGTTTTTTTAAAAATAATCTTTTTGGAGTTTTGAATTCAAGAAATAAGGAATTTTATTTTGCTTGTAGCAGAGCCATAAATCAGCATATGCTTAAGTAATCTGCAGGAAACAGCACTGTTTGGGGAAAATGATCTATCTATGATAACTAGTGAACAGACCTTATTAGGAACTAGGAGTTTGGGGGCTTTATATAAAGCATGTCAGAGAACATTCTGGCATTTGTCCAAAAGGATATACTGTTCTGAGGATAACTATGGGGTGTCAGTTGTTTTAAATTACTAAGCTCTCCCTCTGGACCCCTTCTCTGGAGATAACATTAGGCTATGGCCTCCGATCTTTGAAAACACATTTCATAGTATCTCTGTTCCTGGGTTGCTTTAGACCCCTGCATGGTTACCTGAGTACTAGTGAATCCCATGGAATTAGACAGTGTTACCCAGTCATAAGCAATTACTTAAATATCTTAAAGCAACAACTCCAAATGATGGAGATTTGAGGATTATCTGAGGAGAACTCTTGTAAAACTGATAATGGAATAGCACAATACAAGAAAGAAGCCATATGCTGGACTGTTAATTTTCTTGTTTGGAAAAGGGAATACCTTGAGGGTTTCATTAAAATTAGAACTTATATTTTTAAGGGATGAAAACAGTGTATAAATATAAATAATACTCTATTCCTCATGGTCAAAACAGATACCTTGTTTACAAGGCATTTCAGAATGAGTACACCACTAGGGATCCTAGAAAGTGTTGACTTTCCTTGTTATGTCCTCTTTCTTAGTCATTTTGCACATTTGCTGGTAATATGTGCTTAAATTTACCTGCTTATTTGTGAGTACCCTAAAAACAATTTTAACCTATTTTCCATCATAGTGACCTATTTTTCCAGGATTTAATAAAATTACATTTTATTTATACAGTAAGAAAAAAATGAAATAAGTAAGAAGACGTTAAGGAAATCATAAGGCGACCCAGAGAGTTAAAAAAAAATGATGAACTTTCAAATAGAATGTGATGAGCCTAATTTTTCAAAGAGATTGCAAATTTTTCATAGATTTTGCATCTTTTTATGAATTTGAAGTCATAAACTAATTGTATGAAAGCACTCTTCTTAGGATAATCCACCAGCTATTAGTGTCTTGGGAGGGAATGCTTCATCAGGGATGCTGTTTTAAGATTGACTGTATCATATTGGCTTAGAATATATAACTAATAAGGCTAAGAATTTGACTTGGTTGAACACTGCTTAGTCTGAAGGATTGAGAGTGAGGAGACTGAACTGAACTATATGAGAAAAATGAGATATTTGAGAGATGAAGTATGGTTTAGAAACAAATAAGCAACTAAGAATAATAGTACTGACATCAACAATTACGGTAAGAGTTAATAGTAGTAACTGCTTTGTGCTAGGCCACTATGCTAAGTTATTTAATTCTCATAATACTTTGTATGAATTAAGACCTTTTAGTATCCAAATTTTACCCATAAATGAGCTAAATTGTAGAATGTACTTAGTTTTGGACTTTGGGGACTTAAATTTCTATAGGACATCTAAATGGAGACATCCAACAGGCATTTGTAATATAAGGTAGAAACTTAGGGGGAAAAATCTGGCCTGGATATAGAGTAATGGGAGCTATTGAATTAGAAATTATAATTCAGGTCACAGAAGTAAATGAGAGATAATTTCATGCCACTGGATGATAAAAGAAAATAGGATGGGAAATTAGATTTAGTTATTAATGACTATAATAAAAATCTATTTAGAAGAGATAAAGAGGTAAAAGCCATATTATGCTGGACTGCAAAATGAAGTATAGTCTTTTGAGATGTTTACCAACTAATAAAAGGAGAGAAATAAGTTAATGGCTCTTTGGTTTTAATACAATATCTGACTGTGGAAAGAGAGATGTCAAATAGACATTTAACTGATAGTATGTTTCAAGTGCCATCATTTCAATTTTAGTTAACCAAAGACCTTCATTAACTTTTGAAAGTGATAGAAGTACAGAATTAAAGAGCTGCTATTTAAAATTGTAGCTGATGCTTGCATCTGTCTCATGTTGGCTTAGGAAATAAATATCACTGAATAACCCCATGATGAAGTGAATTATTTGCAGACCTTGGATTCTTTTTACCCAGACCCTAGCCAAAACAGTTACGAATTCCCCAAATCAGATATTAACAACAAGTAGTGACAGATGGAAATTTGAACAGCTATGCTTATTAGATGGAGATCATCACCCCAAAATCTCATTATTTATGATAAATTATCTCTTTGTTTGCTTTTGTTGAGTTTTATGACAGTCTCAATTTCAGTCATTTTGAGATTCAAGCACTAAGCAATACTATAATCATATTAGAAAATGATAATTCTTTCTCTGCTATCTAATAGACTCTAGCAGAGCAAAAAATAAACAGTAATTCAAAAAAAATTGGTAAGAAATTTTTGAAGAGAAACCAGCAAGAATTTTAAGGAGAGACTTCTAAAATTACATTTCAGTCAACAGTGGTAATGTAACTCTAAAGATATAAAATTTTGTGAAAGTGTTCTGGTTCAAGCTTGTTTTGTAATGGGCACTACCTTCTGTTTTGCACAATCAGTTCTTTCATGGTTCTTTTGTAAATTAAAGTAATATAAGTTGCCATTGAAAGTATATAAGAGGGAAGAATATGGTCTACTGAATGGAGAAGCAAAAAAAATAATGAAGTAATATTAAATTTAGGAACCCAAGACTTTTTTTAGGATATTAAATACTCTTAATCCTATAATTTTTCTTAAAAAGAAAACTTTACAAAATTCATAAAAATCTCATAAAAAGTAGTTACCATAATCCAATCCATAAGCATCCTTTGCCCATCTAAAAACTACAGGAATATTTTTTTCAAAATCCTTTGATTTTTTTTTTTTTTATATACCCACTGCTTCCATAATCAAGACACTTGAAAGTAATAAAACTGAAAGTTATTTCTACAGTTAGGCTTTTAAAAAGCTTTTCCATTCTTATCTAGCAATGCCAAATCATTTGACACTCTACGCACAGAGCCCATCAATTAGAGCTGTTAGCTGTGTGCAGAATGTAATATGTCAGCCAGGTTGAGTTTGATTCCAAAAATGAGCTACAGACTAGAGGTGATTGGCAATTTTTAGTTTTCCTTAAGTGTCAGTCCACACTTTAAATTATGGTGGGTTTTGTTTGTTAGTTTGTTTGTTTTTACACCACTGACAGACTCCACTTTTTACCTCAGTTTTTAGTACTAATGAAATCCTAGACTCAACCCTTGTGGATGAATTTTTTCTTTCCTGACCACCTAAATTTCATCACTTTCTTTCTGGACACTTTTAAAAATTTTGTACCCTTCTTCAAAAGTTTTTGGTGTATCATTCCTACTCAATCAATACATATTTATAAGGTTTCTTCTAAATCTGGAAACTATAATAGTGTATCAAACAATCAAGGCCCTTGTCCCCATACTGCTTATAGTCTAGTGGAGAAGGTAGACAAAAACCAGCTTATTGCAGTAAAGGGTGATGATAAAAGGAAAACTGCAGGATATTGTTGACTGGCTGATTAGGATATTCCAAAGTATACCTCCTGGTAGAATCTGAAAGGAAAGGAGTCAACTAGGAAGAGGCAGATGGAGGGATAAGGAGAACATCTCAGGCAGAAGAAGAAATAACACCTAAAAATACCCAAGGATGAGCCCCCCCCCCCGCCAAAGTATATGTGTCTCTCTTCTCAACTAAATTGAGGTCTTGAGGGCAGGAGGACAAGAGCTCCCTTATGCTTCTTTGTATCTCCCACACATTTTGGAACAATATCTCACACTTAATAAACCTAGCAGTTGTTTACTAACTGTTGTAGCATAAGACCACTTAGAATTGTAAAGGTGTGACAGTCAAGACTCTTTCCTTGAAACGATACTACAAAGCTACAGTAATCAAAATAATATGGTAGTGGCACAAAAATGTACACATAAATCAGTGGAACAGAATAGAGAGCCCAGGAATGAACCACACTTTTCTGGTCAATTAATCTATACCAAAGGAGTCAAGAATATGCAATGCAAAAGAAAGAGCTTTTTTTATAAATGGTTCTGGGAAACTGGACAGCTACAAGCAAAAGAATCAAACCAGACTACTTTCTCATATCATATGCAAAAATAAACTCAAGATGGATTAAAAACGTAAATATAAGACCTAAAACAATAAAACTTCTAGAAGAATACATAAGCAGTATGCTCTTTGACATCGGTGTTAAAAATATATACATTTTAATGTGTTTCCTCGGGGAAGGGAAACAAACACAAACTTAGACAAATGGAATTACATCAAACTAAAAAGTTTTGCATGGCAAAGAAAACAATTAACTGAAAAGGCCACCTACAAAGTGCAAGAAGAAATTTGCAAATAATATACTTGATAAAAGGTTAATATCAAAAATATACAAAGAAATCATACAATTGAACATCAAAAACAACAACAGTAACCAGATTAAAAATGGACAGAAAACATGAATAGACATTTTCAAAAAGAAGATATACAGATGGCCAACAGATACATGAAAGATGCTCAACATCACTAATCATCAGAGAAACAAATCAAAACTACAACTTAGTATCACCTCTCACTTGTCAAAATGGCTATAATCATACAACATATAGTAAGTGTTGATAAGGATGTGGATAAAAGGGGAACCTTCATCAACTGTTAGTGAAATGTAAATTAGTGCAGCCACTATAGAAAACAGCATGGAAATTCCTTTAAAAAAATGGATAATAAAGCTAACATATAATCCAGCAATTCCACTCAGAAATATTTATCTGAAAAAAGTGAAGACACTAATTCAAAAAGATATGCACCCTATATTTATTGTAGCATTTCTAACCGAGATGTGCGAGGAACCTAAGTGCCCATCTTAGTTGAATGGATAAAGATGTGGTATATATTACAGTATATACATTGTATATGTATGTATATGTACATAATACATATATGTGTCATAAATCTTACAACAATATGGATGGACTAAAAGATATCATACTAAGTGAAATAATTCAGAGAAAAATACTTTATGATTTCACCTATATATGCAATTAAAAAAAGAAATCAAAAAGGATAACAACCAACAAATATAAATATAGAAATGAGCAGGTCATTGCTAGAGGGGAGGAGGGTCAATGGAGGAGAGAAACAGGCCCAACCAAACTCTTATCTCTGAAATTATCGATATCTACACTTAGGCTGGTTCAGGCAAAAGAATGGCGAGGAAGTGACAAAAGAGGTCAGTACAAACTTGTAATCAAGTACCCACTAGAAAAAGTTAGAGGAGGCTGTGTGTGTGTATTTATGTAAACCTTTAAAACAATATTTTTGCTATTGCTAATAGATACATATTCTAATTGCAACAGTGTAAAGCTAACCTCACAGACATAACAATAACAAACTGTCTTTGTCTCTTTGGGTTTACAGTAGGAATACATCTATGTTTCTAAAAGAATCTAGCGACTGCTGAAAATCTAGTACCACAGAGAAAAATATCAGTCAAGCTGATAGAAAAATCATTATTTAACAGAGATAGGAGACATATATGCTCACAAATAGAGATTTATCTTGAGCTATAGTATATGAGAGGGTATTTAAGGTGCTAAAAACATCTTCCACGAATTGTTCTTTGCATCTCAGCACAGACCTTGTGACAGGAGTCTTTTGTGAATGTAGCTGCTCATAAGGGAACAACTTGTTGTCAATGCTTAGCAACAAGACTCCTCAAATACCTTCTGCTGACAATGCCATCTGGCCCAGGATGTGTTGCCAACAAGACCTGTTAATCAGTGCTCATTAATTCTCTCTCTCCTGTATATCTGAAGTAGGTTTTTGCTAGATTATTTTTTTTTCAATCCTAAATAAACCTTGGAGTTATCTGCATTTGACTGTGTACTAGTTGTTCAATGTCCTATGCATTTTAAAAAGATATCCCTATGTAAAATATTTCATTTTAGTTTATTAACTCCATGAAAAACAGAGAACATTGAACTGGCATAGTCATGGATATAGTCTTTAAAATCATAGTAAATAGAATGTTGCAGTTAATACTTATCATGGGGTTTGCATTTTATCTTAGCAGTAACAAATCTGACCAGTATCCATGAGGATGTGGGTTTGATCCCTGGCTCTGCTCAGTGGGTTAAGGATCTGCCGTTGCTGTGAGCTGTCATGTAGGTCACAGATGCAGCTTGGATCCTGTGTTGCTGTGGCTGTCACGCAGGCCAGCAGCTGTAGCTCCAGTTTGAACCCTATCCTGGGAACTTCCATATGCCATAGGTGTGGCCCTAAAAAGCCAAAAACAAACAAAAAAACAAAAAAAAAACTCCTCATTGTTAATGACCTTAGTTAATATATCCTCTTGAGACAAATGTAATCAATTTAAATCTCTATTATATACTCATTATTAGACTATTGTATGGATAAGAAACAAGATCTCAGAGAAACCGAGAAACAACTTCAGAAGAATGGTAAGATAAAAGATTAGGACACAGTTTCTCACCTTGATTGTTTTTGGCTTATTTAATATTTTTTCTGATCTTTTAAGAACAGAATAGAATAGAATCCTTTTATTTGGGCCTTTTAAGAATTAAAATGCATTTGAAGCAATATATATTCCTAAAAAGAAAAATTTGGCTATCTTCCATTGGATTTGGTAGAAAGTTATATTAATAAGTGCTGACTAACTTCTGTTATTTTCTGTAACAAATAACCCCCCCAAATTGTAATGATTTAAATATAAAGTTTTATTTATTTATTTCATATGGGCTTTGGATGACAGGTGCTTGGCTTCACATAGGCATTAAGATAACTATGTTTCTTTCATCTGAAACTTCATTTAGATCTTCCTGGGCCTAAAAGACTGTTTATTTTGAATTGAAGTATAGTTGATTTACAATGTTGTATTAATTTATGCTGTACACCAAAGTGATCCAGTTACACATGTATTCTTTTTTTTAAAGTATTCTTTTCCATTGTGGTTTATGATAGGATATTGAATATAGTTCCCTGTGGTATACATTAGGACCTTGTTTATCCATTCTATATATAACAGCTTACATCTGCTAACCCCAGCCTCCCTCCTACTCCATTCCTCCCTCAACCCCCTCCCCCTTGGCAACCATAAGTCTGTTCTCTATGTCCATGAATCTGTTTCTCTTTCCTAGATAGGTCTATTTGTGTCATATTTTTGATTCCATGTATAAATGATATAATGTGTGTCTTTTTAATTCTGACTTACTTCATTAGTATGATAATGTCATTAGTATGATAAGTCTGGTTGCATCCACATTCCTGAAAATGGCGTTATTTCATATTTTTTTATGGCTAAGTGGTATTCCATTGTATACATGTCTTGTACCTACTCTACCCATTCATCTACATTTTGGATGTTTAGGTTGTTTCCATGTCTTGGCTATTGTGAATAGTGCTGCTGTGAACATAGGGGTGCAGGTATCTTTTTGAATAATAGTTTTATCCAGATATATGGGATTGCTGGATTACATGGCAACTCTAGTGTTAGTTTTTTAAGGAATCCCCATACTATTTTCCATAGCAGCTGCACCAACTTAGATTTTCACCAACAGTGTAGGAATGTTCACTCCGAAAGACCATTTAGAATATAACAAAAATAATGAACTGAAGATTATACTCCTTTTTAAAAAACTTTTTAAAATTTAAGTATAGTTGATTTACAATGTGTAATTTATAATGTTACTATTGGTTATTATTTGGTTATTACAGGTTAATTGGTTATTACAGGATATTGAATATAGTTACCTGGTCTTTATTGTTGTTATTTATTTTATATATAGTAGCTTATATCTGCTAATCACAAATTCCTAATTTATCCCATCCCCACTTTGATAACAATACTTTTAAAACTCTACAAAATTTTCACACAAAAAAACTCAACATATTTTTAGGCATAGATCAAATTTCAACAATTTTAAAAGATTGATATCATAGAAAAACTTTTTTTCTACTATAACAAAATTAAGCTAGGAAATCTCAGATGGGTGAGCATCTTACATAGCTAGAAATTGTTAGACATTATAAGTAATCCATGGTCAAAAATGAAATAATATTTAAAAATTTTAAATGTTCTGAATTGAGAGGTAATGCAAATAATATGTGCCAAAATTGTAAATACAATAAAACATTTCTTCAATGAAATATAGAAATGTAAATGTTTTAAATAAGAACATTTCATTATTACTGAGCTAGTATCTAAAAATTTACAAAAGCTATGTAAACCTCAGAAAAATAGAAGAAAATAGTAGATCAACAACTTGAGTTATGACAGAAATTCAAGGTTGTTTTAACACTAAATAAATAAGACAAGACATTAGTAAGTCAAATAGAAAAATTATGATTTTCTTGATAATTCTAAAAAAGCATTTGCTGTAATTCACCATCAGTAAATGCCTTTTAGAAGTTTTATAAAATATATTTGCAAAAACTCTATGATAAACATCACAGTAAATGATAAAATTACAAATAATTTTCTTTAAGGGACAATTTAAGATATGATTTATCATTACTTCTATTCAACACTGGAGATTGTAGCTAACAAAGTAACATAACAAAAAGACATAGAAAGTCTAAACTACGAAAGAAAGAGACAAAACTGTTATTCTTAAAGACATAATTATATTTTAATATTATTAGATTTACTATGGGTGAGCAACTTTTCTAGATAAAATTAAATATAAAAATGTAATTCAATTTTCATACATTGATGTCATAAAACAATAATTTTAAATATTGAAATATTTCAAAACAACATAAAATATTTACAAAAAAATCAAAAATATAAAGTGTGATTTTGAGAGTAGAACCTTAAGGGAGAAAAATATAGAATGTTATTGAACACATTAAAGAAGATAAAAATGAATGGACAGCAGTACAATGTTCATGTATTGACAGCTCAGCAGTATAAAGTTGCCAGTTCTCTTCAGTAATTTTTAGTGTTCGTGTGTGTATGTGTGAGTGTGCAGTCTGAAAAGAGATATATTTTCATCTTCTAAGGCTATACAAACATCCTTGAAAAGATAGCATGCATCAACAGCTTTCAGAATGTGTGCAGAAACTGGTCTATGGAGAACTGTCTCCCAACGTAGGGAAATAAATGTTCTTGGACAACTCGCTAACAACATGCATAGAAACATGGCTGGACCCTCAGGTCACAAAAATATTCATATAAATTACTTTAAAGAACTAATTGTGAAGAGTAAAATTATTAAAAATTTAGAGAAAATATAGTATCATTATGAACTCAAATGTAAAGGATAGTTTAAACAAGATGCAAAAATCTGCAAATTATTATGTTGAACTATGTGAAATTATAGATATTCAATAATTTTTGGACAAGAGAAATGAAAAACTGTGGTCCTTAAAAACAACAAATATAATTTTGGGTTTAAACTAATATAAATGAAAAATATTGGTAAATTTGACTTCAATAAAATGAATAATTTTTGTTCCTCAACAACCACCATATGGAGAATTAAAAACAAGCTATAAACTGGAAACAAATATTTGTTATACATATGCAAACAAAGTTAAGTATCCAGCATGTATAAAGAATTGCTCTAAATCATTAAAGGGAAAATTTACAATAGAAAAATCAAGCAGAGACTTGAATGGGAAAGGAAAACCAGTGGTTAATGTCCATATGAAAAGATGCTCAACCTCATTAACAATCAAGGGACTGGGTATCTAAACAACAATGAATTGTTTACACTCACTAGACTGGTAAAAATTTAAGTCTGTTTATATGGAGGGGAGGCTACTATGTGAAGTAATGAGAGTCGCCATATACTGGCTAGTAGAAGGGTACATCAATGCAGTCACTCTAATTATCACTACTAGATAAATGATAGTATACTGATACAACAAAATACTATATAGTAGTGACATAAACTTCAATTTCACACCTCACAATTGATGGAACTCATAAAACTTTTGCATAATATTATGTGAAAGAAGTAAGTCTGAGTGGAATAATAAAATCTGATTGCACTTATATAAAACTAAAAAGTAATCAAAATAAAAAAATATATATATTGCCTGAGGAAACACACTTCAGTAGTGAAACTATGCATTTTTTTAAAAAAATCAAGGGGATGATTAATAAAACTTCTGGAGTGTCCCTGTGGAGGAGGCAAACGAGGAAGAGGTATGATGAAGAACCCAAGGGGACTTCTCAGCTTGAAGGAATGTTCTATTTTTTCATTCAGCTGGTGAATGCACAGATTTACATTTTTATTATTTCAGGGTTTTCATGGTTTATATATTCTTCAGGCCGTATTTTATCAAAAAAAAAAATTTAAGTTCAAAAGGGCTTGATCTACTAGTTAAATGGTCAGCTTCAAGATCCCACAAAGGGCTAAGTAATCCCATCACTGACCTATGAATATTTCAGCAAGCAGTGAGGTAGTAAACATTTTTTAAAATCTTAACTATGAAGCCCCTTTAAAATAAGAACCAAGAAGCAATTCTCTGTCAGAAAATATGAAGTGTCTTAGTCACTATACAAATTAACCAAAGAGAAGATGAGGATACTACATACAGTGTTTGGCTAGTCAGCTCCTACTTATCTTAGGGGTCCCTCACCAAGAGAGCCTGATTTTCTCCTCTATATGTTTTCTTCTTTATTTCCAATGTTTGACTCAAATAGAGTCTATGGTTCAGTGAGCTAAGAGGGAGAGCCTGCAGTTCAGGATGTGGTTGCCATGGCAGTGGTGTGTTCTGGACTCCAAGCAAGTGAAAGTTCAGTACTTCAGACTATACATCCCCTCTTCTACCTGTGAGGCTATTAACATAAACTACTTCTCAAGATTCCCAGGCTTAAGAAGTCACTGGGAGCAAAGGAAAAAGAGCAGAACTGAAAATCAAGTCTTGGTCTTAGTTCACAAATTGCTCATGGTTTGCTTTGAGAAGACATTCATCTTCTCTGGGCTTCAGCTTCCTTATCAGTAAAAAAAGAAAAAAAGAAAAAAAAAATCCATTAGCTTACATGATCTCTTTCCCTGCTCTAGGGATTTTGAAATAGTTCTCTGAAGTCTTAGCTAATCTCATATGGACTATGGGGGCACATGGCAGGATATAAAACTATTTAGAGTTCTTCAAAACTATGCTGATCCAAAACTGTTCAGGCAACTTTATTAATATAAAATGTTAAAGCCAGAACTGGGTTTTGAGCAAACCCCTCCTCCTGTGTTTTATCACATTTGAAAATTCAAAACCAGGTTGTTTATTTGTTTGTTTTTAATTGCTATCCCCTTCTGGGAAAGGACAGACTTTGAGAGAGAATAAGACCAGCTGTTCTACTGCTGTGTGACTAATCCTAACAGTATTTGCTGTTTCTGAGTAAATCTTTGCTGTTCCAAAGATGGGTACCTGAAGAAGGACAGCATAAATTTCTCTTTGTAGCCTTACCTTTTACAGTTTACACATGTCCCCAAAGATGTATTCAGACTCAATTTAATTTACATCCCCGTGGTGGAAGATGTAGCAAGGCCTGTATGATTTTTATTCTCTTAAGAAAAAATAAATTTATTGGAACAACATTAGGAGATGCTTATAACAAAAAGAGAATTTTTAAAAAGGTAAACAACAATGCCCCCAAGCTGGAATCAGTTATTTACTTTAAAATGAAACCAAAATGTTTATTAGTAGGTTTGTTCCCTGTATAATACCACATCATTGAGTCAGAAGCTTGTCAAATTTCCATCAAGCCATCTTTTCTTCATGGAAACTCAGAAAAATGAGGATTGGGGAAAACCAGCTGACAATCATTAACCACAGCCTGCATTTTTTAAGCCTCTGCAATCCTAAATTATAGAACAAAGTAGAGATCATTTAATGTGTCAGCACCAATTTCCACTTTGTCCCTGACTTACTTTCCCAAAACATAGTTTGGCTTACAAAACATCCTATGAATTGTCATCAGACTCATGTAAGTTTTGGGTTAAAAGCCAAATCTAATTATTGAGAGTCAGAAAATAATCCGGTACTCAATTTTTCCTTATGTCATGTAGTAAAGTCTTCATTTCCTAGTCAATGACCTGTGATCTGTACCTCCTAAAACCCCCAGTTAATAATTACCCAGTTTCCACTGGGTAAGGGCAGTAAGGACCATAGCAAATAAGGATATTCTGTGTCTTTAAAACGCTCGGCTACATAACTTTCAATAAAGAAAAAGACCAATTTTTCATATACATACTATGTAATAGATGCCAATATATTTTGGATACAATCAGTTAAGTTAAAACAGGTTGTAGGACTTAGAAGAAAATTCAAAATATGGAAAACCTAATGGTGAAAGGATCAGATCTGAAATTCTTACTAGTGAGGTGTCTTAAAACAATAGAAAAGAAGACTTCATATTTTCCCCCTTTGGAGAGCATTTTACATAGAATTTATTTTATTTTAATATGCTTAAACCGTAAGAGGTTATATATTGTGTATATACCTTAATATAAAACATTTTTCATATATTTTCCAAGATATGCCTCCAGGGTTATATTTACCTTATATTAAAGCCATTTTGAGGTCTTCCACATTATGCAGGGCCCTTACACTGAATTTAATTTGAACAGGAAAGTTCCATTTAGACACAATGCTAACTTGAATCCTGAGCCTGATTGGATTAAATGTTAATTTTGCAGTTACAGAGTTCATCACAAATCCTGTGGGTTTTTTAATCTTTTAGGAAAAAAAAAAAAAAGGTGTGGAAGGATTTTAACAAAGATTGAATAATTATTCCTGAAGGATGACCTCACAATTGTGTTCAATGTTGCTGTAAGCTAGACTCTTAAAGATCATTTTCAAAATCAACACAAGACATACTTTACATATGGAGAGTGTAGGCAATGTAGCTATAGGCCCAGCTGACGTTTCACTTACATGCACCACTAAAGTTGAAGCAGTAGGCAAAATATGGAAATAATTCTGTGGCTCATAAATATCTATTGCTGACTTCCAGTCCTTCCCTAGCTCGTCCCCTAGGACCCTCTGAACCACCATATGACCCAGAAACAAAGGAGAGCATAGTACTTGGCTCAGAGAGGCCTTTGGAATTCTGTTTCAGCACTGTGGTCATTTATGTCCTTAGGGAGCATGAAATAACAGTTGACAAATATTTTTATTACAACCTTTAGCTATAGAAAGATGAAACAAAGATGATGATGATGGTGGTGGTGGTATAGTTAGGTACTTGGAATATAAAACGTCCAGTGAGTGCATCAAGCATGAACTTGAAAGCTTCTGAATTTCACATAACTTAGAATGAGCATAATAGCCTCTTTAGAAAGGTGTTAGATGAATTCAGAAATGGCCTCACTGATTATTCATATTCCAAAGTTGAACCTGAATAAGAAAGCTTGAAATAAACTTGATTTATAAATGTAAAGAGTAGACAATTAATAGTTTAATTAAAATTAATGTTTCTAATCACTTATCCCAAATCTCTGAGATGAGTGATATTTTAGAATTCACACTTTATAAAGTACATATACTTTATATTATGTATCACTTGTAGCAGGGTCTGCAGAAAAACTCTGTATTCCAACAATCAACGTTTATGGAAATAAACTTATGAATTATAAAATCTTAGTTCCCATATCTTTATAGAATTTGGATAGTAATAAGGAATTGTAGAGTCATGTTTCATTTTATATAATGTGATTTAAAATATGTATATGTAAGTATATGAACTAATTAAATGTTACAAATAAACATTTGAGTATTTCATTTGAATTTCTAATGATTTTTATATCTATATAGGCCAGTATTTTTTTGGAAGGATTTTTTTTTCATTAGTAAACTAGAATGGTTGCTTTACATTTTTGTACATGTTTCTTACACATATCATTGAATCAACTTTTATCTTTGTACATTCTATGTGCAAACAGTATTTGCACATAGAAACTGGGAAAATATACATGAATAAGGAATGATGATGTGTTTTAAGCTCCTGAGGTATACAGCCAGTATAATACCATGTGATAAGACTTTAAGAACAGATTCCCTGTACACTTGTACATATAATTTCATTCATATAGCATGAAAATAAAAGTTTAGTGATTTCATTTAAATACAAAAACTATGAGCAGAGTCCTAGAAGGACTCCAGAAATAGTAATTACTCATTCTTCTTAAGAGAAGGTAATACTTGAAACATATCTTTAAGAATTGCATGAGAGCCCTCTTAAAAAATAAAAAATAAATAATAGCATTCTAGGAAGGGGAACAGCATGTGCAAAGGCAGGATATTCATAATCAGCTGTACTTCACTGAGACAAAATGAAATAAATAAGCAGACTGCCAGTTACTTCCACAGGAGGTTAAAAAGAAGGTTTATTTGCAATCATCAAAGAATTGCAGTCTGGAACCTGCAACCATAGGGGATCATGTGCAAGTCCTCACAGCCACAGCTGAGGGAAGATGTCTTTTACAGAGGAGGGGGGAGGGGAAGTAAACAGAGTCCTTGGCTTTTCATTGGCTGAGTTGGTGCCAGAAACTTAGTCTTTCTTCTTCCTGTTGGACTCTAACATTGCAGAGCGTGAGAGCTCCCCCTTCTGGTCTCCCAATTCTGTTTAATTAAGGTTTCTGTTTATTAGTTTTTTATCTGTGCTTGGAATAGCTGGGAAATCAGGGCCAGATACATATGAGTATGAGTACTTGGGAGCACAAAAAACTTTTTTCTAGATCCTCAGACCTTATTCATCTTATAGCTGAAAATATGTGTACTTTTACCAATCTCTTACTATTTCTCCTACCCTCCAGCCCCTGGCAACTACTTTTCTCCTCTATTTCTATGAGTTTGACTGTTTTTGTTCTTGTATTTTTTTAGATTTCACATATCAGTGACACTATGCATTTGTCTTTCTCTGTCTGGTTTATGTCACTTAGCATAATGCCCTAAATTTCATCTAGTTTTTCACAAATGCAGGATTATCTTCTTTCTCATGACTAAATAATATTCCATTGTATATGTACCCCAGATCTTCTTTATCCTGTTGGTAGACACTTACATTGTTGCCATTTCTTGGCTATTGTGAATAATGCTGCAATGCACATGGGAGTCCGGATATCTCTTCCAAATCCTATTTTCATTTCTTTGGCTATAAATGCCAAATGGGATTCCTGGGCTGCATAGTAGTTCTGTTTGTAATTTTTTGAGTAATGTCCACAATGTCTTCCATGGTGGCTGTATCAATTTACATTCCTACTGTCAGTGCACAAAGGTTCTCTTTTTTCCACATTTTTGCCAACATTTGTTATCTCATCTTTTTGATGACCGCCATTCTAACAAGTGTGAGTGGTATCTCATTGTGGATTGGATTTCCATTTCTCTGATGACTAAACACCTTTTCATGTACCTGTCAATTATTTTTCTTCTTTGGGAAAATGCTTATTCAGCTCCTCTTTCCATTATTTAATTAGATTGTCTGGTTTTGTTTTTTGCTATTAAGTTGTATGAGTTCTTTATATGTTTTATATATTAACCCCTTCTCAGATACATAATTTGAACATATCTTCTCCCATTCAATTTGTTGCCTTTTCTTTTTGTTGATGGATCTTTTTCTGCGCTGAAGCTTTTAGTTTGATTTGTCCTACTTGTTTATTTTTGCTTTTGTTGCCTTTGTTTTTGGTGTCAGATCCAACAAAAGTCATTGCCAAGACTAGTTGTCAAGAAGCTTTTTCTCTATGTTTGCTTCTAGGAATTTTAAAGTTTCAGGCCTTACATTCAAGTCTTTAATCCACTTTGAATTAACTTTTGTGTGTAGTAAAATGTAGAGGTCTAGTTTCCTTCTTTGCATGTGGCTGTCCAGTTTCCCCAGCACTGTTTCTTGTCCTTTCCTCATTATATATACTTGGGTCCTTTGTCACAAATTCATTGGTTTTTGTCTCCTGGTTTTGAACTTTGTCCTTTAGGATCTCCACAAACCTATGTTGAGAGAGTAATGAGCTAAATTTCAACACATGCTTTTGCCATATTTCAAAGAACAAATTAATATTATAGCAAATAAATCCAGTACAGTCTTATTTTTATTGATTGAAATCTTTCTGGGATATATAGGAATGATTTCTCCATGTAACTCTCCAAGTGATTTTACATCCTATTTTAGTCTCTGTCATATATATACATATATATATATATATATGTATTTTTCAGGTTTGGCAAGCAGTCCTTAATTGCTTTTGCCACATATGTTAACTCAATTCCTAATTGCCTAAAAGGTTTCAGTTATGTAAAAACACATTTTAAAGGCAAAACATTATGGATAGGCAGACTGTTTATAGTCCTAGTTTATGCTTGGCAAAAACAAAAAGAAAAATCCCACACACTCTCAACCCAAACAATTTTGGCAGTGCATTTAAATACTGAAACTGTTCCACAAGCTAAAATAACAAAATTACAATTTGGCTTACTTCTAGAAATTTAACTATATTGTTATTTACATGCATGTACTACATAAATTCCCCCCCCAAATAATTTAGAATTATCTTCATAGATTTTTTATGGGTTCTATATAATGTGAACTTGAAACAAGAGGTTATTACTAGCAAGCCACATGAACATGAAGCACCACATATGAGCATTGTCAATAGCAGTCACAGCTGTCATTGTGTTCTCTGTAGTGCCAACCTGTTACTGGCATTAATTTCATTGTGGGTTTTGAAACCAAAATAATTACTGAGGCTAAATTTTAGGAAATCAGAACAACAAAAATCTAGAAAAATGATCAATGCATGAGCAAAAAGGATACATATATCCTGATGTTCTTCGTGTACCTCAATGGAGAAGCGAATGTGTTACAGGGCCTGATAACTAAAAACTCATTTATATATATTTTTTAAATATGCTTTCATGGTGTATATTTTTTCTCCAATTCAAAGATAACAGAAAAGAAACATGATATTAATTTCTAAATGATTATAAGTCACAAAAGAGTAGTCCTTTACTTTTTTCTTTTAAAAATATAATTAAAGACAGCTTATGAGCAATCAGTGGACATATTTATAACAATAAAGAGAAAAAGAGAATGAGGAGGTTATTCAAGATTTTTACATGGCAGAAAGAGAAAGCACAAGTAGTTATCATATCTAGTCTTCTTAAAAATGAGCCAGCCTCAGTATAGAAATTCTAAGGGAGAATATTATGGGCAGTCTAGTATAAAATTATAAATAATTATATTAACTAGATCTTTAAAGAAGATGATCAGAAAGCTCTGACTAAGAAATTGGTATCTAAGATCATGTATATTCACAGAACATATTTTTAGAGTACACTGACCATGAAAAATCTGTTCTTGTTACTAATATAGACCATTCAGTAAAATAGCTATTGGCCAGGAACCAGAAAATTGCTCTAGGCTGCTAGTCTCCAAAATTATATCTACAAAATATGTGTGTCTAAGAAAAACCTTTTGCTATTCAGATCTATATAGCAAACTCCTACATATCCATGTGCCTTTTTTTTTTTTTTTTTTTTTTTTTTTTTTAGTATAACTCCTCTTTTCAACTTTAGCTTAATGGGACAAACACTGTTACCTAATTCCCCTGTAACTTTTGCCAGATCACTTTCTAGAGTTCAGTTCCAAAGTATTAACATGCAGAACCTCTGAGAGTTTCCATGGTAATTTTTGTTTGTTCCCCTCTGAATATACCACAGCCACTGATGCTCAACCATCCATCAGTTGATTCAGAAGACCCAACGCTCAGGGAGTCCCACTACCTTAAACCAGAGATACTTGATAAAGGTACTCAAAAAGCAAATTTGGGGACAAGATTTTTAAATAAAGGAATTTTACTTAACCCCCAGGAAAGTGATTTTTCATTTGGAGATAACTGTTTATTATGGGCCATGAAGAACCCATGGTCAGAAGCTATATCAATGTCTCATAATATATAATGTGTCATTATACATTATCAGAAATAATAAGTATATAAAAACAAATGAACAAATCCAACTTTAGGTCTACGGAATATACTCAAAGTCAGGGCTGTGGTTACAACTGACAGAAAATTAACTCAAACTAAATCAGAGACATTAATATAGCTTCTGACCATGGGTTCTTCATGACCCATAATAAACAGTTATCTCCAGATGATATATGGTCAGAGACACAGTGAATGATCAGAGAATTTAGAACCTATGGTATCCAAAGCAGACAAATCTATCTAGCAGCCAGCACAGTGCTGTCATACCACGGCCTTCCTTAAAATGGTAAACTCAAAGGATCCATATATATATATATATATATATATATATATATATATATATACACACATATACATATAATCAAAATTTCCATCTTTCCTTCTTACAGTTATTTGAAACCTAAGATTGTCAATTTTAGGTTTGTTAGAATGGTCAGCAAACCCTGAATTCAGTTTAGCAGATTTACATGCATGCAACAGAGAGGAAAAAAGAGTATGGCCCACTAAACACATTAATTATTTTTCTTATATTGTATATTAAGAACTATCATAGGAAAACTGTGAATGGAAAATGCTCACTGTCCTCTTCTCGCTTCTCAGTATTTTTTAGAGCTCTTAGCTATTGATACAAATGACTAATTCTTTTTTTTTGTAGCCTTTAAAAAATTTTTTAGCTAATTCTTTTAATTTTTTATTGAAGTATAGTTGATTTACAATTCCAATTTCTGCTGTACAGCAAAGTGAATGAAAGGCTAATTCTTAATAGTTGCTTCATTTTCCTTTGCATAAAATCTCTTTCCCCCAAACAATATGGACGCATTATGCCAAGAAATAATGACTCATAATGTTAATTCTTCTCCCTAGATTTCAAGAATTTCTGATTCAGTGGTCTTTTGAGTACCTAATTTGCCACCCTCCCTTTGGGTAATCATGAAATAGTTAAGGGATGTACCCTAAGCTTCTGCACATTGGTATCTTACAAGGGAGTGACTTATACCTTCTTGTGGACAGAGGGTGCTCTTTTTCAGCTCAAACAAATAGTAGGCAAATTACCTACTATTTTGGTAAGTAGCAGAAAGAAAGAGACAATCGAGGATATAAAAAGGGACATGGGATTGAGTGATAGAACAGGAAAACCTTCCCTAGAAATTCTTCCTTCCCCGTGAATAAAGGAGCAGACTTAGTGGACCATGGACTCCTCAGCCATCATTTAATAATTTCTCTGCATTTGGGGTGAAGTTGTAGGACCAATCAAGAATGATGATGCCCTACAGTTTTCAACATGAAAACATTCCACTGAAGACCACACAGGTCAGAATCCAAAGGCCACTGAGATGGGAAGCAAAAAAGATGAAAACGTTGAACTGAGCCACATGTGAATATTTCCTTATTCTATTTAGCCAATTTTTTTTTTTTTTGTCTTTTTGTCTTTTTGCCTTTTCTAGGGCCACTCCTGCAGCATATGGAGGTTCCCAGGCTAGGGGTCTAATTGGAGCTGTGGCCACCGGCCTATGCCAGAGCCACAGCAACATGGGATCTGAGCCGCATCTGCAACCTACACCACAGCTCACAGCAATGCTAGATCCTTAACCCACTGAGCAAGGCCAGGGATCGAACCCACAACCTCATGGTTCCTAGTTGGATCCGTTAACCACTGTGCCATGACAGGAACTCCTACTTAGCTAATTTTTTTAAACCAATTCATATACAGAAAGAATTAAACATTTGCATGAAAGCACTTCTAAATATCCATTTTTATTTTTCTTGTATATGTTATATTTATGATGTGGTAAGCTATGCAATTCTAAATCTACGATTTAGAGGGATAAATAGGACTAAATGAGTGTTTTTGTTGCTTTTACAAAATCTCAAGTTGTGGAAACTTCAGGTACTGATATTTATAGTCTTGCTTTATTTTGTTTTTTTGGCTCTTGTCATTGCTTTTCAGTTGAGTATGTTCCCAGTTTACAAGTGCTATCAAAGTTCTGTTATCCAGAATGGACATCCCAGGCAAGCAACCTCCCCCCACCCTCAGCAAAATGTTGCCTTAAATCATTTACTTCTAAGTGGTTCTTCATTATAGACACACAAGCTGAAGGAACAAAATTTAATTTGGGGATATCTGGAGCACTGAGGAAGCAAGGAGCTATTCCACAAATGGCTAAATCTTTTTTTTTTTTTTTTTTTTGTAGTTTCCTAGGAGAACAATTCCCTCCTTCCTCTGAAACAGAATAAAAATAATCAATTTGTATGCCCCAACTTTAATACTCTTAGCTGATTAAATAGAATACTTATTTCCCTTTATGAGAAACATAAAAAGTACATAAAAACAAATGAACAAATCCAACTTTAGGTTTATGGAATATACTTATAGTCAGGGCTCTGGTTGCAACTGACAGAAAATCAACTCAAACTAAATCAGAGAAATAGGAAAATATATTGCTTCTTGCAACCAAACTGCAGGAATTGCTGGCTAAAACTAACCTCAAGGTCAATCAGAACCAGGGACTAGAATCCAGGAGGATTGTCTCTGCAGCCTTTAATTTCTGCTTCCCTTTGTGGGTTGCAATTTTTCTCACACAGTTGGAACAGCTGCCAACAAATCCAGATTCATATATTCATATACTCATATATGGACAAAGACTAAACTCATCTTAAGTGTTCCCAAGTTTAAAACTACCTAGGAAAGGATCTGATTAGTCTAACTTCGGACAGGCATCCATACCTGGATCAACCAACCATGGCCATAGCTGAAGGGTCTGAAAATGGGACCACACACTTTTGAATCATATTGTCAGCAGGAACATTTCTCAGAAGGAGGGTGGGAAAATGATAATAATGCCCACTACAGGTTATTTTGTTCCATACATGAAAAATGCTCCATATGTTTCAAAAAGTTTTTTAAGGTAAAGTTTTTTAGCAAACTAACAAACCAAGAATTGTAAACTTAGGAAATTCTGTCTGTCTGGATGCTAAGTATTTGTAGTTATGTGTATGTGATTCTGTATCGTGTGTGTGTGTGTGTGTGTGTGTGTGTGTGTGTGTGTGTGTGACGGATGAATGATAGGAATAAGGTGAAAGACAGGGTGAAGAAAAGGGGATAGATGGGGAGAGAAGATCAATAATGTCATTAAAGAAAGCCCATATTCAGCATAGCCTAGTACTATAAATGTTGAGGAATCATAGGTATGTTATTACTTACTGAGAAATAGATCATTAGGCAGAATGGAGTTCAAGCAGATTATGCTAGTAAATGGAATAAGTTCCATTATGAGGTGATGAAACATAAGTACAGATTTCAGTTAATATCTTGCAGTAGTAAGGCACAGTCCAAAACAAAATATTTTAACATGAGTTCATTCATTTGTAGTGTTTCCATTGGACTTTTATGCTTAAAATAAAAGTATATCATGGTTTAGAGGTCACTGAAGACTATACTTTCATAATTATTTTATAGTTATAGAAGAGAAATGGATTCTAAATGTGCTGTCTCGATTTTAAAAATAGTACTTTCCTGAACATATTATCGGTGCTTCTCTACACCCCTGCCCGAGCACAAAAGATTTAAAATATAGTTTTCTCCCAGTTTAATTATTGTCTAATTGGCCTCAGCATGCAAAACATTGTATCAAACACTGTGTATAGTTCCTGCAATGGAAGTTTATAAACTACTTGGCTAAAAAGAACCAACATGATATTCTCCTTTATTTTCTTTCCTGTCATCAAGTCTGGAAATAGAAATTTGAGACCTATGAGCATACTGATAACAACTGAAGAGACAGGAGTAATGAGATACCAAGGGAGATTTTGTAGATTGAAAATAAGGGAGCAAAAAACACCCAAAATATGGAAAGTGAACCCATCTAAGGTGCTTTCTTCAGAGACTAAGAAGGAACTGTCAGAGAGCTGAAAGGAATCCTTAAAATAGGTGTGTAAGGAAAATACAGTGAAGGAAGTTTCTTACAGCCAAGCGTAGTGAATTACACACAACGCTGCAGAGAAGGCTAATGAGAACAAAACTGTGTCCACTGAAATTAGCTTGGAAAATAAGGACAATGACCATAGAAAAGTAAAGGAAAGTGGCACCTACAGTAAACTAATCTATGACAAAGGAGGCAAGAATATACAATGGAGAAAAGATAGACCCTTCAATAAGTAGTGCAAAGAAAACTGGACAGCCACATGTAAAAGAATGAAATTAGAACATTTCCTAGCACCATATATGAAAATAAACACAAAATGCATTAAAGACATATATATAATACCAGATACTATAAAACTCCTAGAGGAAAACATAGGCCAAACACTCTGACCTAAACGACAGCAACACCTTCTCAGATCCACCTATTAGATTATTGACAATAAAAACAAAAATAAACAAATGGGACTTAATTGAACTTAAAAGTTTCTGCATGGCAAAGGAAACCCTAAATAAAATGAAAAGACAACCCACGGAATGGGAGAAAATATTTGCAAATGAATCGACCGACAAGGGATTAATCTCCAAAATTTATAAAGAGCTTCTGCAGCTCAATACAAAAAAACAAAACAAAACAAAAAAAAACAACCCTGCAGAAGATCTAAACAGACAATTCTCCAAAGAAGACATACAGATGACCAAAATACACATGAAAAGATGTTCAACATCACTCATTATTAGAGAAATGCAAATCAAAACCACTATGAGGTACCACTTTACACTGGCCAGAATGGACATCATCAAAAAGTCTGTAAACAATAAGTGCTGGAGAGGGTGTGGAGAAAAAGGAACCCTATTACACTGTTGGTGGGCATATAAATTGGTGCAACCACTTTGGAAAACAGTAGGGAGATTCCGCAGAAAACTAAAAATAAAATTACCATTTGATCCAGCAGTCCCACTCCCGGCCACCTATCCAGAGGAAACCATGACTCAAAAATATACATGTACTCCAATGTTCATTGCAGCACTGTTTTCAATAGTCAAGACATAGAAACAACCTAAATGTCCATCAACAGAGGAGTAGATCAAGAAGATGTGGTACATATATACAGTGCGATTAAAAGCCATTAAAAGGAAAGAAATAACAGCATTTGCAGCAACATGGATGGACCTAGAAATTATCATGCTAAGTGAAGTCAGTCAGACAATGAGACACCCCAACACCAAATGCTATCACTTACATGTGGAATCTAAAAAAATGACACAATGAAATTCTTTGCAGAACGGATACTGACTCAGACTTTGAAAAACATGGTTTCCAAATGAGACAGGTTGGGGGTTGGGCGGATACACTGAGAGTTTGGTATGGAAATGCTATCAAATTTGGTTGTGATGATTGTTGTACATCTATAAATATAATAAAATTCATTGAGTAATTAAAATAAAATAAAATAATAGGAAAATAAAGTAAAGAGGAGTGGGATTGCAGATTAGTTCCAGAGGACTGAACAAAGCTGAAGCAGTGAATGTAAGCTATGCTGTATTGAGTATCTTGGTTGTGAGTAGAAGGGAACTGAGAGAGCAGACATTGGAAGGGAATGTAAGCATGAGGGAGGTACATCTTAAAACATGAAGATACAGGAGAATAAAGAGACGAATAACAGCTCAAGGACCTTGAAGAGGTGGAAAGAATGGCATAAAGAGGATGGAGGCAGGGAGGACCTGGGCTTAAAATGAAGTAGGGAGACAACTTTCTGAGAGAAGGAAGACAAGAATGTAGGAATGAGGGAAGTGACATACATTTGTTAGTATTTGAAAATAAGTAAATTCAGACATAAGCATCTCAAATTTTAAAGGAGAAAAATAAATTTTAAAAATAAAATAAATTTTAAAGTTAAAATAAGATTATCTTAACTATGAGAGGGAAGAGAAATTTAGTGTCAGTTGGTGATATGTTTGTTTCATACTCATTGTGGACAATAAGAGAAGAATCTATTTGTCTGCCTTCCTGTATGTCTTTTGACCTTATAATCGCCCTGAGTGCCCAGCTGACATTGTTTGGGAATGGAAGATTGAAGTTATTATTTATGATTGAAATGATACCCATACCCCATAGGTACTAAGTTTGAAATGGAAGTGAATAATAATAACAAATGAAGGAAGAGAGAAGAGAGAAGAAATTTAAGGCATTGTTAATGTTGAAAATCTATAAAACAGGTAATAAATATTAGGCACTAAAGTAGAAAACATTAGGAGTTCCCATCATGGCGCAGCAGAAATGAATCCAACTAGGAACCATGAGACTGTAGGTTCGATCCCTGGCCTTGCTCAGTGAGTTAAGGATCCGGCATTGCCATGAGTTGTGTGGTGTAGGTTGCAGACATGGCTGAGATCCTGCGTTGCTATAGCTGTGGTGTAGGTTGGCAGCTGTAGCTCTGATTCAACCCCTAGCCTGGGAACGTCCATATACCACAGGTGCCAGCCCTAAAAAAAGAAAAAAAAAAGTATAAAACATTAGAGCTTGTTTCATAATAACAACAAGGTTGAAGATGTTTCTATAATGAGAATGACTAAAATCCAGTAAGGATAAAAATAACTGGAATCTCAGATCAAGAAGCTTTGAGGTTAAAATTTCAGCTGGGTCAAGTGCATGAATGTTGAAGTTGCCTAATGCAACCTACAGAAGAAAGGGGAGAAAGAGTGTAAGGCAGATATCAAAGTCCTTGGAGATTAGGAAGCATGAGATTGCTGTAGATGGCAATAATAAGGAAGAGTAGTGAGTGAGAGAGAGAGGTATTGCTTAGGGGATTAGTCTCTCAAAGAGGAAAGGTTTTGCATGAGAGAGAAAAATTATTGAGCTGGAAGTGCTAACAAAAAGAAGTGGGAGCTGGAAGACTTGGTACAATATCTGGGCTCCCTAGGAAGTGAGAGGATATTGAGAGGGCTCTTGGGTAGAAGATGAGCCAGGTTTGAACAAGGCAAAGAGATGGAAAGAGTAAGAATGCTAGGAATAGTTTTTATTTTTATTTTAAATTTACTTTTGTAATGGTATGAGGATACCCAAGACATAAAATGCTTGAAAGAAAATCAGCACACACATACATTCTCACTAAGTATTTTTGGTGGGAGTGGAATTTTTCTCTCAAGCATTTTGCTCAATCTCTCTAACAGGTGTGATCTTTCCCCACCTAGTAGTATCTCAACGTTTTGTTGGGGCTTCGTTTATTAATCAAACATTGTATTAGGATTTTCTGATCACGTATAATGTAAAAATCATTATATTTTATAGAATTTTTAAACAGTTACATGCTCCTCAATGTCAAAACTAGTTTATTTATCTTTACATCTCACAACACTTAACAGAGTTTCCTGCATAGTTGTAGACACTCAATAATTCCTTACCAATTTAGTTGAAAGCACATTTATGCAAATAATTTTAGAATATATGCAGAGGCAATTATTAACAAATATCAGTCCCTAATAAACTTAAAAGCTTTTTCATAGTAAACAAAACCATTAACAAAACAAAAAGACAACCTAATAAATGGGAGAAAATACTTGTAAATGATATGACTGATAAGGGGTAAGTATCTAACATATACAAATAGCTCATACAGCTCAATATCAAAAAATAAACAACCCGATTAAGAAACAAGCAGAACTTAATAGACATTTTTCCAAAGAAGAAATGCAGATGGCCAAAAGGCACATGTAAATATGGTCAACACTGATTCATCACAGAAATGCAAATTAAAACCTCAGTGAGATATAATCTCACATCTGTCAGAATGGCTATCATCAAAAAGAACACAAATAACAAATGTTGGCAAGGTTATGGAGAAAAGGGAACTTCATACACTGTCAGAGGGAGTGTAAATTAGTGCAGCCACTGTGTAAAACAATATGGAGGTTTCTCCAAAAACTAAAAATGGAAGAACCATATGATTTAGCAGTTCTAATTCTGGACATATTTCCAAAACAAAAATAAAAACACTGATTCAAAAAGATACATGTACACTATGTTCATAACAGCATTATTATGTCCAAGATATGGAAGAAACATAAGTATCCATCAATATATTAAGTGTCCATCAATATATGAATGGATAAGGAAGATGTTATAGATATATAGATAGATAGATACGGGTATATAGATACATAGATATGTGAAGGAATACTACTCAGACATAAAAAAGAATGAAAATTTTCCATTTGCAGCAATATGGATGGACTTGGAAGGTATTATGCTAAGTGAAATCAGTCATACAGAAAAAGACAAATGGTGAGTGATACCATTTATATGTGGAATCTGAAAAGTAAAACAAATTAGGGAATATAGCAAAGAAGAAAGAACAAACTAGTGGTTACCAGTGGGGAGAGAGGAGGAGAACAGCATTGTAGGGCTGGGGGATTAAGAGTTAAAAACTATACTGTATAAAATAAGCTACAAAGATATATTGTACAACACAGGGAGTATAGCCAATATTTCATAACTATAAATGAGAGTAACCTTGTAAAATTGCGAATCACTATTTTTACATCAACTATACATCAATTTTAAAAAAAAGAACATTAAAAAAAATAAAGAATAGAAGTAGTCATCCTTAGTCTTCCTTAGAAATAGGCACCTCCATTTAAAAGAGGAATCTGGCCATTCAGAACAGAGACTATTTTTCTCAACCATATGACCATGTAATTAAGTTCTGGCCAAAAGAGGAGTTCCCCGTCATGGCGCAGCAGAAACTAATCCAACTAGGAACCATAAGGTTGCGGGTTCAATCCCTGGCCTCCTTAAGTGAATTACAGATCCAGCGTTGCTGTGAACTGTGGTGTAGTTTGCAGATGTGGCTTGGATCTGGCGTTACTGTGGCTATGGCGTAGGCCGGCTGCCATAGCTCTGATTAGACCCCTAGCCTAGGAACCTCCATATGCTGCAACTGTGGCCCTAAAAACAAGCGCACGTGCACACACACACACACACACACACACACACACAGACATACATAGACATGCGCGCGTGCACACACACACACACACACACACACACACACACACACACACCCTATGTTCTGGCCAAAAGAAATCAAGCAAAAATTTCTCATGAAAATTCTAGGAAGTTTCCTTAAAAGGAGAGGGCTTACCCTTCTCTGTTTCTTCTTTTTCCTCCTGGCTCAAATGTGGATGTGATGACTTGAGCTCAAACAGGTTTTATCAGTCATAGAGTAACACATGTGAACTGTGTGAGAAGCCAGGTAGAAGGAGTAACCATTTGCAGAACTGCCATACTACTCCCTGTGTGCATTTCAGGAATTTTCTTACAGTAGTTGCAGCTAAATACCACCCTTATCATGGATAACTTTGTGTTTATCTAGCTTAAGTGTAGTTTTAATTTTAAAAAATCAATTTTCAGGCTAATCTGTACAGCTTTTCATCAAGATTTCAGTATACAGCTTTGTTATAGAAGTAACATCTATGGCGAATTATTTCTCTCTTCCTGAGTGAAAAAGTGCCCTGTGACTTGTTGCTTCAGTAGTTTTCACTCTTGTGTTTGGGACAAAAACTCTTCTCTTACAAATTATTTGCAGAAAAATTGAAATTATAAAATCAACTGTGGAGTCCCATTCAAATTTAAGCTCTGGGAAGCTAATCAAAAATAAGAAAGCAATAGGAATAAGCTTAAAACAAAAAAGAAAGAAAAGAAAATCCTTGAGTATTCCCCCGCCCCCAGGATGATCAAACTTACTCCTTTAACACTGAGTTTTTTCCTTTTAAATATTTACGTTTGAAGTTCCAACCATAGTGCAGTAGGTTAAGAATCTGACTGCAGCCGCTCTAGTCACTGAGGAGGTGCAAGTTCAATCCCACTCCAGTGCAGTGTGTTAAAGCATCCAGCATTGCTGCAGCTGTGGCTCAGGTCACAGCTGTGGCTGGGATTTAATCACTGACCTGGGAATTTCAGTATGCCATGGCTACAATGATAAAAAGAAAAAAAAATTTACCTTGGATTTACAAAACCTTATATACTTATTTACCATTAGCATAGCTTTCTATATTCTCAAACACATTAGACAAGGGAATTTATTAACACTCTTGCTATGCCTGTGTAGGGAATTATTAACTCTCTTGATTTGCCTATGAAGTAGGCAAATATTCTCCTATTTCAAAAAGCCTGGAGAAGTCAGACACCTTCCTTAGTGGAACTGGAGTGGCTGCTAGTAGGGTCAGGGCTGTGGCTGGCTTGTGTTGGTCATCTATTATTATGTAACTACTAATCCAAAGCTTAGAACTTAAAACAGCAATATTTTTATTGTTTCTCATGACTATGGGTCAGGAATCAGACAGGACACTGCAGGCATGGTAAGTCTTTGCTCCACACAATGTCTGCTGAGGCACTAACACCCCAAATGGCTTCTTAGCTCGTATATCTGGTGTCTCCCTAGGATGGTTCAAATACTTTAGGGCTGACTGGGGCATTTCAACTGGAGTATTATGTCTAGGGCCTCAGTTCTCGATGTCAGCTGAGCCAACTTCCATGTAATCTTGTCACAGTAGGTAGAATTCTTACATGATGGCTCAGCAGCCACAAACCACAAAAGCAGAAGCTACCGGGTCTCTTCAAGGCTTAAGCCAGAAACTGGCAATAATCACTTCTACCATAGTCTTCTAGTTTTAGCAAGCCACAGCCCCAAACCAAATGCAAGGGACGGAGGCTATACAAGTGCATGGATTTAAGATGTGTTTCATTAGGGGCCACTGCTAGTGTTGCCAGATAAAATATAAATATAATTTAGTTAACTTTGAATTTCAGACAAATAACAGGAATTGTTTTAGTATAAATATGTTCCATGCAGTATGTAGAACACACCTATTCTGAAACATTATTCCTATTAATCTAAATTCAGGTATAACTGAATATCCTGAATTTTTATTAACTAAATCTCCCAATCCTAGATTCTACTAATGTAACAGACTATCAGTGAATATAAACTGATATCTCTCTAGGAGCACATTCATAATGTATAGCTTAATGAGACCTTTAGCCAGCCCCACCTGTATCTCCCAGTTCATTCAGTGTGTATACAGGTACTTTATGAGTTCAATAAAAGTGATCATAGTAGTCAGAGGAATTACTCAATGAAATGGGGTTTAGCTACTGGGAAGAAAGCTGATGCTCTCAAAAAAACATAAAGAAACTGGAAAGATAGTTTAATATATGTTTCATACCTGGATTCTTCTTTTTTGCTTATGCCCACTAATTATTTTTCTGGCAGCTTTAGCACAGGAAACTATACTCAGTATCTTGTAATAACCTAAATAGAAAAGAATGTAAAAAAATATATATATATGTATGTATGTATAACCGAATCACTTTTCTGTACACCTGAAGTTAATGCAACATCAATCAACTATGTTTCAATAACATTTTTTAAAAAAGAAAATAGGAAATCTTTTTTTTAAAAAAACACTGGCTATTGGAGAGTTCCCATTGTGGCTCACCCGGTTAAGAACGCAGCTACTATTCATGAGAATGCAGGTTTGATCCCTAGCCTTGCTCACTGGGTTAAGGATCCAGCGTTGCCGTGAACTGTGGTGTAGGTCTCAGACGCGGCTTGGATCCTGTGCTGCTGTGGCTGTGGTGTAGGCCAGCTCGGATGAAACCCCTACCCTGAACCAAGAAAGAAAGAAAGAAAGAAGGAAGGAAGGAAGGAGAAAAGAAAGGAGAAAAAAAAGAAAGAAAAGAAGAGAGAAAGAATTGGCTATTTGGCCCTATGTACATGAATGACCCACCTTGAGCAGTACAATCTCCCTTATAAACATGGAGCCTCCCCATCACTCAAAGAATTTGGGAGTAGGAACATACTGCTGTGTTGTATTTGATTATGAAGGGATTCTTTGTGAATCTTTCTGTTTGTTAAAGACACGATCTCCCAAAGATAGTAATGAAAACAATTTAAGTGTAATGATAAAAGAAGTTAGAGAATTTTTGATAGCAGTGGGTTCTGAAAGATTAGCTGACCCAGCTATATGATTTTACTAATGAGAAAAATATCACTCAAAGAAATTCAGGGACTTTTCCAAAATCATAGCAACACTAAGACCAGAAGGCAGGGCATCTTCAACGAAGTGCTCCATTCTTACTATCACTGTTACAGTATTTACTCACTGAAATCAACACTACTATAAGGACTTTTGTTTTAATGGCTATATATTTTGTGCCTTCATAGAAAATATCTGAGAAACACTCCTGAAACCCTTGTGTACATAATTTTGCATTCCTTTAAGGTACTTTGTCATAAGGTTTAGGTTTGAAGCTTGTGGCTTTAGATAAATTTTCTAGCCAAGGTTGAATTTAACAACAAGAGCATATAGCGATCTGTTTCCACAATGGTGTTTCATTGTAAATATGTGCTAATTTTTATTTAACCAAGCTCCTCTTGATGATCATTTATGTTTTTCGAATCTTTTGCTGTTAAATATATTGTTTTACATAAGTGGAAATATATTAACAGTTAAATTCTGAGAAAGAGAATGTACTCTAGTAATTTAACCTGCTGAACTTGATTTTTGGAATACTTGAATACTCAAGGAATTAATAACTGTAATTAGTGATGATGCTGATTTTTTTTTTGGCCTCTTTTAGGGCCGCACCCAAGGCGTATGGAAGTTCCACAGCCACAGCAATGCCAGATCCAAGGCATGTCTGCAACTTACACCACAGATCATGGAAACACTGGATCCTTAACCCACTGAGTGAGGCCAGGGATTGAACCCGCTTCCTCATGGATACTAGTTGGGTTCATTACCACTGAGCCACAGCAGGATTTCCTGATGATGATTATTAATTGCCAGTTTTTCCACTTGAAATGTAAAATGATCTATTGTTTCAATTCTTTTCTCCTTGGAAATATGAAACATTTAAACACATTTCTTGTTTGAAAAACGGCCAACAGTGATGGTACAAAGACACATTAGTTTCAGAACTGATTTAGGATAGCAACTCATTCAGTTCTCAGCTCCGATTAAGTGACTTTTATATGACATAGCAGTTAAAATCAATTTAAGAGCTTCCTGGAATACCATTTAGAGCAAGTATGCAGACATCTTCTTATTTAAAACCTGGAACACTGACAAACTCCAGCAGACTGGGTCTCATAGGCATTGAAACTGTGGGAACATGCACAGTTAGCAGTAGATCTGCTTTTCATTTTCTAGATTCTTAACCATGGTATAACCATGAATACAATGTATCTATATGCTTAGTTGAATCTATTTATTAAAATAAAGCTTTGGATTAACTGGGGATTTCAGTTAAGTGTTCTTTCCTTCTTTAATTAAAAATCTAATTTGTCTTTATTATAGCCATATTTGCCAAGTATTTTACAAAATGAGGAAAATAATAAAAGAGGACAGGTTAGCATATGTTGTCACATTTTAGAAATTTAAAAGTATTTAACCACAGATAAATAAATTTTTTGAAAAACTAGATTTCAGCATTATTTTCTTCAAATAATTAACTCATCCTTTTAATATAAATGTATTTACTTTTAAAAGAAATGGCCTAGTTGCTTCATGTGCTTTTCAATTGCATGCCTTTTTTTTTTTAACTAAAGGAAAGGAAATATCATTAGCCATAACTTTGAACTGTATCCCAGTTCAAACAGCATTCTCTAAAGCTTTGTTTTATTAAGAGTATCTCATAGAACATCAGCCTGAAGAGATGCTTATGTAAAAAAGAGACGTTTCTGGGACTAAATGCGTTTGAGGAACTGCTCATCATAATGAAATCATGGAAACTCTTAGATTTGAACTTCTTACAATTTTGCAGCTGATGGCTTTTACATCTGATGCAAGATTTATACTTCGAGGACCATTATCTATAGGCTTCCTTCTCAGAAAGGTACTAGACTCCTAGATGCTCCATGGAAACAAGTACCATTTAACTAGCTAAGAAAAGAAATCTTGGTATAGTGTAGAAGCGATGGATCAGAGACAGAGGTGCTGGTCTCCTGCGCCAGACAGTTATTATCTATAGAATCTGAGCTCATTATTTCTATCATGCTCGAAGAAGGTCTGTTCTCCATTCATAAGTCCTGGCAAAATAGGATTGGAAGAAAGGTTTCCACTATGTCATAGTCACAGCTTCAGTTTATGAGTCTCAGTCTCTCATAAACCATGGGAGGGGTAAGTTGTTTGCCAACAATAAATTGAGGTGGAAAAATTGGGTTAGAGGCCAGGTTTTTACTTTGTGCTTTTACCTGTTGGCTTTGAGCTCCTGATTATGTCTCATAGCCATAGGCTAAGGTATCTTGGTTAGTCTAATATCCAATTCTCCTAAATGATGCATCTCATGGTAGTACAATCCTGTTGGATGCAATACTTGGGTATGGGACTGTGCACCCCACAAACATCAAAGGGATAAATATAATCCAACTGTGCATAAAATAAGAAAATTAATGAACATGTCAAAAGTTGAGGACAAGTTCAAACCCACCATGTTTTCCCTTCACTATGAAGTTAGAATAGAAAAGAAGTTAATTAGATGGAGTTGTTCCCAGGGCAGTCAGCAACCAACTGATCCTATAATCTGAGAGCCATTTGATAATTCAGATCATAATTTAAACATTTTATTTTTCTAAAAGCACTTGTCTCCTACATAAATTAAGCATTAAAGACATGATTTCATTTACCAATAACATATATGATATTACCCAAATAGAATATAAAATTTTCTATGCAATTGTGTTGATCAAACAGCTATGTTTCACATGACCAATATATCCTGTGGAATATTAATTAACCAAAAATGTTGAACTGTTGTCTCCTGCATGGAGGATAGGTAAGATATCTTTTCAAGATTTTTGGTGTCACTCTTGCCTTCCCTTGCCTAATTTTTGTAGTAATCATCCTTCAGTGTTTCTGACAGTTCTTTTAGCAGCTATAATCTCAGATCCTATGTGTTGATATGGTTTAAGTTGGTCAAGAAGTAGAATGTAGTGTCCAACCCTTAGATTAGGAGAGCTGATTTGATTGAGTCATTCCAAGTAGGACTCTCAGAGAGAGAGTTGACTTTTGTTTTAATATTCATAGAACTGTACATAAATGTTCATTTTACTGTATAATAATTTAATAGGTATATAGAGTATCACTTTTTTCTTCCTGCCTTTTATATGATTTATTATTTTTATTGACTTATTGTAATGGATAAAACTTGCAATACAATTAAAAATTTTTTTAAATTTTTATTGTCTTTTGAGGGCTGCACCTGCAGCATATGGAGGTTCCCACACTAGGGGTCTAATTGGAGCTGTTGCAGTGTTGTGATAATTTCTGCTATACAACAAAGTGATTCAGTTATACATGTACACACATCCATTCTCTTTCATAATATTTTCCCACATAGATTATCACAGAATATTGGGTAGAGTTCTCTGTGAGATACAGCAAGTTCCTTTGGCCAGTCATTTCATATACCTCATTGTGCATATGCCAGTCCCAAACCCCCAGTCCATCCCTAACCTGCCACCTGTCCCCTTTGGTAACCATAAGTTTTTCAAAGTCTGTGAGTCTCTTTTGCAAATAAGTTCAGTTGTATCCTTTTTTTAGTTTTTAATTTTTTAATTATTTATTTATTTATTACTTGTTTGTTGGTTTGTTTTTGCTTTTTAGGGCCACACCCGTGGCATATGGAAGTTTCCAGGCTGGGGTTGAATTGTAGCTGCCATTGCTGGCCTAAACCACAGCCACAGCAATGCCGGATCCTTAACCCACTGAGCAAGGTCAGGGATCAAACCTGCATCCTCATGGATACTAGTCAGGTTTGCAACATACTGAGCCACAATAGGAACTTCCTGTATCTTTTTTTAGATTCCACATATAAATGATATCATATGATGTTTGTCTTTTACTTAGTAAGATAATCTCTAGATCCATCTGTGTTGCTGCAAAAGGCATGATTTCATTCTTTTTATGGCTGAGTAGTGTTTCATCATATATATTGTATGTACCACATCTTCTTTATTGATTCCTTTGTCAGTGGATATTTGGGTTGCCTCCATGTCTTGGCTATTGCACGTAGTGCTGCAATGCACATCAGATGCATGTATCTTTTTGAATTATGGTTTTCTCCAGATTGATACCCAAGAGTGGGATTGCTGCATCATATGGTAGTTCTATTTTTAGTTTTTTTAAGAACCTCCATATTGTTCTACCTAGTAGTTGCACCAATTTACAATCCCACCAACAGTATAGGAGTGTTCCCTTTTCTCTATACCCTCTTCAGCATCTATTGTTTGTAGACTTTTTGATGATGGCCATTCTGGCTGGTGTATGGTGGCACCTCACAGAGGTTTTGATTTGCATTTATCTAATAGTTAGTGATGTTGAGCATCTTTTCATGTGCTTTTTGGGCTATTTGTATGTCTTCTTTGCAGAAATGTATATTTAGATCTTCTGTCCATTTTTTGATTGGGTTGTTTATTTTTTTTTTTTTGATATTGCACTGCATGAGTTGTTTGTTTAGGAGTTCCCACTGTGGCACATCAGGTTAACACTGGCATTGTCCCTGAGTTTGTTTGTATATTTTGGATATTAATCCCTTGTCAGTTGCATCATTTGCAAATATTTTTTCCCATTCTGTGGGTTATCTTTTCATTTTGTTTATGATTTACTTTTCTGTGCAAAAACTTTTAAGTTTAATTAGGTCCCATTTGTTTATTTTTTTTTATTTTCATAACTATCAGAGGTGGATCTAAGAAGATACTGCTTTGGTTTATGTCTGAGCGCATTCTGCCAATGTTTAATAGTATCCAATCTTATATTCAGGTCTTTAATCCATTTTGAGTTTATTTTTTTGTGTATGGTGTTCAGTAAGTGGTGCTGGGAAAGCTGGACAGCTACATGTAAGAGACACAAATGAATACTTTTTTTTAAATCTAGGAATGATAATATAGATTTTCCAAAATAAAAAATATAATTTTAAAGCAAAAAAAAAGTATCATGGGTCGGATATATTGATCCAGAAATAATTAATGAAAAATTGCATCCAGAGTTAAACTAGATGGTCTAACATTAACAAAAATACCAGAATTATTAATCATTATAGAAAATAAGACATTATAGAAAGCGATAAATAAAAATGATTAGAAAGATGAGAGTGAAATAGAAAGACTATACCCAACTAAAAATACTGTATCCAGAGGACACTATGCAAAAAAAAATAAGAGAGGATTTAGACAAATAATGATGATTATGATGAAGAAGAGGAAGTGGAAAAAAAGGTGAGTGTTCCTTGGAGTAAAAATAATCTGGATTTCAAAGTGGAAAACCATCAAATTCATAAGAATAGGACAGTTGCCAGGTGATAGTTGTGTCAGGGCCAATTGCAACTCTACTTTGGTGGGCATTTGTATATAAACACACTAACTATTTTAAATATTATATAGAATCAAGATGATTATATAGAATACAAGATGTCCAGTAATCATGATAGGTGAATTTAGTCATTGGGAAAAACTTAAGTACACAGAAGAAAAATATTGGGAGAATCTATAACAAAAAGGAACATCTATTATCTTTACCGAATTGAACTGAGATTATTAATAATTCAGTAATAGTACATAATTTATGTTGATAAAATATTAATTTTAATAAACTGCTTACTATAATATGCTACATATAATATCATGATCATGGGAAGCATAGTATTTATAAACTGGGAAATGGTCATTAGCACTAGAAAAATTACAATAGGCAAAAGTCACAATACATTTCTTAAGAATGATTTGATTATTCACAAAAGGAAAAAACCCTCAACCATTAAGCAGAGAAGAATGGAAATGTCCATTCTAAAAGTCAAAAAGGAAGTTGAAATTGTGCCATCTGTTCACTGTTGTAAAAATAAATTCTTACTTGGGAATCCTTATATAACAAGAAAATTCTAATATTTTAATGCATACAAATGGATGAAAGAATATTATAGAGTCAAGCATATGTTAAAATTTTTCTTGCCTCTGATGTCTATACCAAAGTATTGTGACTTCAAATTAGACGAATAACCTTAAATAAAAATGGATCCTGGTGTTCACAGCTGGGGCTATTATGATTCAGGCTTGAACTATATTGACCAATTGGGTTTTTTATCAAAAAGGTGACTAACATGATGCAGTGGGTTAAGGATCTGTCATTGTCACTGTAGCGACTTGAGTCACTGGTCTAGGAACTTCACTGCAGGCATGACCAAAAAAAGGTGACTAACTTAATAGCTTAGTACTCTCTGTTAGAAAAATCAACACATGCCATTTATAATGCCTAAATAACCATTAAGTTCTTAACTGGCTCTACTTCTGTTAATTTCATTTTTGTATTTTTATTTTTTGTACTTACAGGGAATATTTATTTATTTATTTATTATTAGAGTATAGTTGATTTACAATGTTTCTTCAAGTTCTGCTGTACAGCAAAGTGACTCAATCACACACATTTCCCTGTGTTGTACAGTAGGGCCCCATTGCCCATCCATTCCAAATATAACAGTTTGCATCCAAAAAAAACCCCAAAAGGCCCATCCAGCTCATTCCCTTCCCCTTCGCCCCTCCCAGAACCCCAAGTCTGCTCTCCTTGGCTATGATCTGTTTCTGTTTTTTAGATAGGCTCATTTGTTCTATATTTTAGATTACACAAACAAGTGATATCATATGATGTTTGTCTTTTTCTTTCTGGCTTACTTCAGTATGAGAGTCTCTAGTTCCATCCATGTTGCTGCAAATGGCATTAGTTTGTCTTTTTAATGGCTGAGTAAAATTTCATTATATATGTAGCACATCTCCTTAAGCCATTTGTTTGCTGATGGACATTTAAGTTGTTTTCATGTCTTGGCTATTGTCAATAGTGCTGCGATGAGGGTAGGGGTACATGTATATTTTTCAATGAAAGTTTTGTCTGGATATATGCCCAAGAGTAGGATTGTTGGATCATATGGTAGTTCTAATTTAGTTTTCTGAAGTACCTCCATGCTGTTTTCCATAATGGTTGTACCAATTTACATTCCTACCAACAGTGAAAGAGGGTACCTTTTTCTCCACACCCTCTCCAGCATTTGTTATTTGTTGACTTAAGGATGGCCATTCTGACCAGTATGAGGTGGTACCTTGCTGTAGTTTTGATTTTCATTTCTCTAATAATTTATTGGCGATAAGGCCAGATACTATCAAACTCCTACAGGAAAACATAGGCAGAAAAATCTTTGACATAAATCACAGCAACATCTTGTTTGATCCACCTCCTAGAATAATGACAAAAAAGACACACGTAAACCAATGGGACCTAATTAAACTCAAAAGCTTTTGCTCAGCAAAGGAAACTATTTAAAAAATGAAAAGCCAACCCACAGAATAGGAGAAGATCTTTGCAAATGATGCGAGAGACAAGGGCCTAATCTCCAGAATATACAAACAACTCATGCAATTCATCAACAACGACAACAACAAAAAACAAACATCCCAAATGAAAAATAGGCAGAAGACCTGAATAGACATTTCTCCTAAAAAGAGGTATGGATGCCCTAAAGGCATTAAAAAATATTTCTGTTAATTTTAGAACTCAAGCAACAATCATACAATGGGCCAAATTAGAAAGATAACAAGTGGTTCCACAGAATACCTGAAATATATGAAAATGTAAAGGAGATTTCTTACATTTGCATCATGAGATTGCTACTGTTTGAGACAGGTTTTGCTGAGTTCTGATTAATTATGAAGTTTTCACCCTGGTCTGAATTCATAAATGGCCAAGAAAAAGAGTCCACTTCTTGGATAGAGAGCTTTGCTTACAGCAAAAGGCAAAAAAAGGGCAAAGCTGATTCCTTTGTCAATGGGTCAAAACCAAAAGAATTCTGATAGGTAATAAGACTAAGAATATATAATAAGGAATTATTATTTTTTGCAATGAGGCCTGGATTCTAAAACATAAAATAGAAGCAGCTATTACTTATAACAATTATAACCCGATACAAGTAATTCAGATTTATTACATTTATCTGTGACAAAATTGGGGGAAGCCATTATTGATACTTCAGAGGTAGCAATGACTTACCCACAATTTATGGAGACAGATCATGAATGCCATGTTAACGGAGATTGGGGTAACCAAAATGAGATAATATGGAAATTTTACTTCTCACATATTTCCAATAAAATAAGAATCATTCAGAGATGTAATGGGATCCTAAAGAAAAGGTAAAGAAAAGGTAAAGAAACTACCTGAAATTTAATGATTAATCAAGTTGGTGAAACAAACCAAACCAAAAAAAACCAGAATGAAAGTAATAATTATACACGTGGTCCTTTTGTAATCACTTTCTATGAATGACACTGTAAGATAACCTCAAAGCAAGCATCTCCCTGCCCCTAAGAAAGGTAAAATCTGGGTTAAGGCAGAAGGAGAGTACCTATTTTCAGGGGAGATAATAGCTAAAAGTATTCCCAACATCAATTGAGTCAAAAATAGAAGAAAACAATCTGACTCAAACTAAAATGTGTTACTTTAGTCTTGACAATTTCATGAAGACATATGGAAAACCGTAATATTTCTTATTATCCCACTTCTAACAATGTTTTCCCATGTTGTTTTCACTACCTGTAGTACTTTTATACTGTTGCAAGCACTCCTACTCTTACCATTGTTTCTGCTCTCTCTGATGTTACTGAATCAGTTTTTTTAATTTTAATTGAATTATGATTGATTTACAATATCACATTAGTTTCCGGTGTGCAGCAGAGTGACCCAATATTTTTTTACAAATTATACCATTAAAAGTTATTACAAGATAACGTGAACATGGGTGAGCAGACACAAAATTGGTTCAGTAATAATTTTGATGGTCTTATAAAAACATTTTTGAATTTGTTTTTTAAATTATTTGATAATAGTATAAATGATTAGAATTAAATTTTTGTCTTGACCCTATAACTATAGTGTTCTTAAGTTTGCTTTTTAATTGTAGTAATAGATTTCTTAGGATTTAAAAATAAATAATCATGACATGTGTATAAAGGTAGTTTTACTTTTGCCTATCCAATTTTTTGAATTTTATTTTCTTTGGTCTGTTTCCTTTTTATTATTTTTTCATTGCATTAACTAGAACCATCAGAACAGTGCTGAACAAAAGAGATCAAAATGGGTAACATTTTCTTTTTCCCAAGTTTACCAAGAAAGCATTCAATATTTTACCGTAAATTAAGATGTTAGCTACAGTTTTATACATAGATGCTTTTCATAAGAATAAGGACATTTCTTCCTATTGCTAGTTTGCTGAGAGTTTTTAACATAAATAAGTGCTGAAATTTGTTATAAGATTTCTTAGTACTCATGGAAAGGATTATAGCATTTTTCTATTTATTTCTTTAATATGGTAAATTATGGTGGTTGATTTTACAGCGTGAAGTTGAACTGGCATTGTAACAAAAAACTCATTTGCTTATAGTGTGTATTCTTTGAATCAATTTTTCTATATTTTGTATGTGAAATATTCTTATCCTGCTGTTCTCTCTTTCTTGTCTTTTTTTATTTTATATTTTTTATGGACACACCCATGGCATATGAAATTTCATGGGCCAAGGACAAAATCTGAGCTATATCTGCAACCTATGCCACAGCTAAAGCAATGCCAGATCCTTAATCCACTGCGCCAAGCTTGAGATCAAACCTGTGCTGTCACAGAGGCAATACTGGATCCTTAGCCCACTGCACCACAGCAGGAAATCCCCTGCCTTTCTTCTGTATCAAGTGATTTTTTGAAATTTTATTTTAATTCCTATACTTACTTTTGAGATAAATATTCTTTCTCTAAGGATTACAATATGATTATAACTTATTACAGTCCAATTGGATTTGATATAGTACAACATAAAGTATTATTTTTGGCATAGAATTGAAAATTGAATTAGTTATATATGTCAAATATTCTATAATTTTTTATTTCAATGACTCTACTTTTAAAAAATTTATCAGAAAAAGCATTGTGTTTTATGATTAATACATTTATCATTTCATGTCCACTTCATTGCTTCCTGTACCTCAGAGTTTTCATTTCATTTTAGCTCACTTCACCCTGTTAGCCATTTATCTCAGAGTCTCTTTCTATACATTGCTTTTCTTTTAACTATAGGTAGTATGTTCCTATTTCTTTGCAAGTCTAGTAATATTTATTAATTGTTTGTTTTGGTGTTAGAAAAGAAATATTACTGGTGAATTACCTTGAATACATAGCACTTTAGCCTTATTTTTTTTAAACGAGTCTTTGATTTTGTCCTTAGTCAAAAAATTTTTTTGACTAAAAGTTTCATCCTTAGATAATTTTTTAGTCCTGTTTACAGTATTTAGTGTGAAATTCTGACTTTCTGTAGTTTCAGTGGAAGTCATGAAATGTATAAAACAAGACTCAGATGATACATTCTAGTCCTCTTACAATTGACAGAAACTAAGATGCCTGCTTAGCTTTTTCACATGTCCAGGTTTTTTTTTTTTTTTTTTTTTTTTCCATTAGACTGCTTGGAATTTTCCTTGTGCGTTCAAAGATCAGCCAAGGATTTGAGGAAAATGTACATGCTGAGTTGGAGAATTGTCCCTCTGGTACTTTCCTTCTCAGGATATCAGCCTTCAATTTACAGCTCATCTAGTAGCCCAAGTTCTGTTCTCTCACACGTCAACCTGATAAAACAGCAGATTTCTGCTTAAATTGTAGCTCCTTTGTACCCTATGAGTTGGGAATTGCCTTCAAGGAAGTCATCCGACTCAGTGGTCATTTATTCTTTCAAAGGTTGAAATCTACTGTGATTGCTGCCTACCTTTGGTCATTCTAAAATGTCTTCAACTTGGTTTATATATTATTTTGTGGTAATAATTTTTTTCAGGAGAGTTAGCCTTATATAAACTACTTACCTTTACTAAAATCTGAACTCATTTTTCTCTCCAATGACATCTCTCCTTTGCCTTCTAGCATCGAAATTTCCTTTAAATCTGAATCCAGATAAATGTTAGTTAGCCCCCATCATAGTTAACTTGTCTTTTGGCCTTGACTTCAAAAGGATTCTCTCTTTTTTTATATGCAAGGAAACTGATTTGATATCTCTTGGCACATATCGCCACATAGTCATTCATTCATTCTACTGATACTTGTTACCTACCATGTGCAAGCTATTAAAAAATTGCTGAGGATACAGCAGTGAACAAAACAACACAATTATATTACAATAGAAGACCTGTTTTATAGTGAGAAGGACAAAAATAGGCAAAAAAGTGTAAATGATCTTAGAAATAATTAAGTATAAGGAGAAAAATAATATGGAGAAAAATAAATTGGAGAAGGATATTTTTGAATATGTTTTAATATTTCTTTTACCTTTTTTTGTACTGTCACTGTCACTTTATAAATACATCATAACTGATAATAATTCACAATAGTATGCTATTTGTTTTTTATGTTTATCTAAAAGAATCTTAATTTACCAGTAACATCAAACATATATATCCTTCACTGCTGTGCTGTTTGGGTGTTTTATGAAGGGTTTTATTTTAGAGTAATATAACTGCCTTCCACAGAAATTTTTATCCCATGACTTTTAGGAAAGTTGATATTTCATATTTTATATTCTTCAATCCATGCATGAATATTCATCAGTATTTCTTGAACAAAATTCCCATGCTTGAATCTACATTTTTTTACTGTGCTAAAAAAGTCTGCCTTTTTTAAAACAACAAATAAGATGGTTCTGTTCCATGCTTACAATGAAACAAAGTGAAATTTCCAACCAAGTAGAAACAACTACTTCCAAAGTTACCAGTACTGACTGATGCATGAATATTAATGGTCACATATCAGTTTTAAAAGAATGCCATAAAGAAATTTTCTTTGGCTTTGGGATAGACCACATGTTTGCATGTCTCTGTGTGTTTGTGTGCATGTGTTTAGCACATTTTCCAACTCAGCTTTCTTTTTGCTTTATGTTGAGTTAATGCTGATATGTATGAAATTTCACAGGGTCAAAATTAATTTTACATTGGGACAAGTAATATTACCTTACTCTTAGTGATGAATAGTGTATTGATTGCTGTAGTTTTCATTTTGTAGTCTCAAATCAGCCTTTCCTTCCATCTGCCTCATTTTTTCTATTCAACATTTCTTTATTTTAAAATAACTTTTAAAACAGGAATTCTCTGGAAAATCAATATTGTATCTGGGACTTCTATGTAGGCTACTGCTTCTTTTGCTTTTTCTATCTCCAGACAAAAAAAAAGTCAAAGTTCTGTCACTATCTCTCAGGCTAGTGTCCACATTATACTGGAAACAACATGGTCAGTGCAGCCAAACATCTGGTAAATTCAGACACACCATGATTCTAAAAGATAGCTGTTCTGTTCATTGGTTATATAGACGAAGCTATAACTGAAATGTAAAGCTGTAGATGTAATTCTGTCCGCACGAAGTCTGACTCAGTCTGAGCTTGAGCTGGTTAGGAGCACAGACCTGTTAGCACAGGGGTTCCAGTTCCAATAGCTTACTAATGGTCTTTGCTGGTTTATCTCTACCACAATGCCCTGAAACTAACGGGGAGTCTTTAATCCTATTCTTTTGTTTGTTTCAGTTTTTAAAGTGATGGATGAAGATAAGAATGTAAGGTCTTCTGAACCTGAAAATCACAGTATCATAGAATATTAAAGCAGGAGTAAAACCGATGTTCATCTTTTTCCAAACTTTTATCAGTGGATCTCTAGCTTTTGCCAAGGTTTGTCTCAGAGGCTAATAGGTTTGTGTGCGTGATCATGATGGTTGGGTGTAGGTGTGACTCAAGGATGCTTGATAGACTGTATTTTTTGCCTCTCTTGGGGTCACAAACCCCTACACATAGATATGTAGACCCATTTCATACACCATTTCTTCTTTTATCAGTTTTATTTAGAGGATTTCCATAAGAGATTATTTTTGAGAAAGTTTCTTCTCCTAAGAAAATATTTTAGCCCCAGTGATTTGGTTCAGATCTGTCATTTTATAGGCTGTGATACTGAGAATCACAGGAATATGACTTTCCCAGGGTCATGATGCTATTTAATGTTCACACTACATCTTCCAATACTGAAGAAAACTCACTAAGTCTCTGAACCAAATCACAAGGACTTTCTGGGGCACAGATATCTCTATAAATAGGAAAACCAAAGAAAAGCTGAAGATGTTCATTTAAGTCATATGCTTACTGCAGTGTTAGAAATTGTTCTTGTTACCTGTTCAAGTGCCATTAAACACTCATTTCATTAGGTCTCAATACTCATTGATCCATTCATTATGAAAAGGTTGATTTCATATATTTCATATATATACCCTGTGCCAGATGTTGAGGACATAAATATGAGGAAAAAAAGGAGTTTCTGTCATGGCTCAGCAGAAACGAATCTGACTAGTATCCATGAGGACACAGGTTAGATCCCCGGCCTCTCTCAGCGGCTCCGGGATCCAACATTGCCATGAGCTGTGGTGTAGGCTGCAGATGCTGCTCAGATACTGCACTGCTGTGGGCTATGGCGTAGGCCAGTGGCTACAGCTCCAATGTGACCCCTAGCCTGGGAACCTTCATGCGTCTTGGGTGCAGCTCAAAAATAAATAAATAGGGGGGGAAAAAGACATAGTATCTACCTTTGTAGAGCTTACAAGTCACATAGCTGTGATTCTAAGTGTCTCAAATCTGTAAAATGACAGCTGTGAACTAAATCATTGGTACTAAAATATTTTCTTAGCAGAAGATAAACTGATAAATAAAATTATATGCATATGTACTTTAGGGCAAACAATTTTGTATTGTAATTCAAACTGATAAAATTAGCTATTATTTCTTGAAAGTTAGGGACTATATCAAGCTATTTAAGATACATATGTTATCATTCTACAAGATAGGTATTATTTCCATTTTACAGGCACTTAGAGGGTCAAGTAATATATCCAAGACCATACAGCTAATTAAATGCTACATCCAGGTGTGAAATTCAGGTTGGTCCACTAAACTCTCATCTGGGTGTAAGGGAATTTCTGTCTTTAAGAATCTCCAATAAAAATTCTTTATAAAGGGAACATTTTAGTTTTTAATTGACACATTAGGAAAGGTAAGGGGAAGGTATAAATGGTTGCAGTGTTATATCAGGATTTGAACATTAAAAAAAGATAATACGAATATTATAAATATAAAACATTGTACCAAATTCATATTTTACCAGAAAATTGTGCATTAAAAAGCAAAGTTTCTGTTAATAATTAAATGTCTTTCAAATATGTCAAAGTATGTAACATGTAAATCTGTAATGAACGAAGCTCCTAATTTCAACTTCTGGAAATTAAATATAAATGATAAATCTTTGCTCCACAAATATATTAAATCTTCTGGAGATGCTGTACATATTTGCAAGCTGTAGTTAAATCATGGCCCTTTGAACACATATGACACTTTTATTTCCCTTTGCTGTCATTTCTTTGTGTTCAATATTCTTAACAGGAAACAATTATGGATGAATTAGTTAAATGTTTATCCCCAGACACCTACAAAAACTCCTAGGTCTATAAATATGAAGACTCTAGCAGACAACGAGAAAGAAAAATATATTTTAAGGACTGATGAGAGGATTTTCTAGATTCCTTTTTTATTCTTTAAACTTCATCCAAAAACAACTTAATATAAAATTAAGATGACATTAACCTAGCCTCTGAATTTTCTTAATAATTTTGCTTTTGTAAAGATTATAAGTCCATCTTCCACACAACCTTAATATATTTACTATGATAATTGATACAATTTATATTTTATAGTTATACTTTTTATTCATTTGAAATAACATTTTTATTATCAGTGATGTGATATTAAAACTGAGGTCTCCAGAGTTCCCTCTGTGGCTCAGCAGTTGACCTGGCTAGGATCCATGAGCATGTGGGTACGATCCCTGACTTTGCGCCATAGGTTAAGGATTCGGCATTGCCCTGAGCTGTGGTGAAGGTCATAGATGTGGCTTGGATCCCTCATTGCTATGGCTGTGGCATAGGCCAGCGACTGCAACTCCAATTTGAACCCTAGCCTGGGAACCTCCATATGCCATGGGTGTGGCCCTAAAAAAAAAATTACTGAGGTCTCAGTTATACACCTGGTAATACTTTATTTCATCTAATCTATGGCTGACTGTAAACAAATTCTTTGTTGCTAAAAAAGAAACACTGTTGCTTCAACTATAATTCTGTATCTCTCAGCATTTTATATTACTCTAAAAAACTATTTTGGGAGTTCCTGCTATCACACAGTGGTTTAAAAATCTGACTACAGCAGCTCAGGTCGCTGCAGAGATTTGATCCCTGGCCTAGGGCAGTAGATTCAAGGATTTGCTGTGCAGCTGATTCATCCCTGGCCTGGGAACTTCCATAGGCCACAATCTTTTTAATGACATTTAAAGTGTCAATTAAATTTAACATACGTAGTGCTGAGAGTGTTAATAATTATTTAAAATTTCATCAGTATGAACAGTTTTGACCAAATTCGTGATATGCAAGGACATGACAGCAAATTTTTTAAATTATGGTTGATTTACAATGCTGTGTTAATTTCAGTAATACAGCAAAGTGATTGTTAAATATTTTTATAGTATTTCCTATTACAATTTATTTCAAGATGTTGAATATAGCTCCCCACATTGTACAGTAAATCCCTGTTGCCTGTCTGTTTTATGTATGGTAGTTTGCATCTGTTAATCCCATACACTTAATTTGTCCCTCCTTGCTTCCCTTTCTCATTTGTTAGCCCTATGTTTGTATTCTGTGTTTGTGAGTCTATTTCTATTTTGTATATACACTCATTTGCATTATTTTTTAGATTCCACATATAAGTGATATATAATATTTGTCTTTGACACTTCACCTAATATGGCATTCTCTAGGTCCATTAATGTTGCTTCAAATAGCAATATTTCAGTCTTCATTATAGCTGAGTAATATTCCTCTGCATGCACGTGTGTGTGTGTGTGTGTCTTCTAGAGCCAATCTTTTGTTAATGGGCACTTGAACTGTTTCCATGTCTTGGCTATTGTAAATAATTCTGCAATGAAAATTATGGTATGTGTCTCTTTTTGAATTAGAGTTTCCATCTTTTCTGGACATATACTCAGAAATAGGATTATGGATCATATCTATTTTTAGTTTTTTAAGGAATCTCCATACTATTATCCATAGTGGCTGCACCCAATTTGCATTTCCCACCAACAGTGTAGGAGGGTTCCCTTTTCTCCATATCCTCTCCAGCATTTATCATTTGTACAGTTTTTGTGGTGACCATTCTTACCAATGTGAGGTGATATTTCATTGTGGTTTTGATTTGCATTTCTCTAATAATTAGCAATGTTTTCATGTGCTTATTGTCAACAAATGTCTATTTGGGTCTTCTGACCCTTTTTTGTTTGGGTTGTTTGAATTTTTTTGGTATTGAGTTTTGTGAGCTGTTTGTATATTTTGGGTATTTTGGGTATTAACCTCTTGTTGGTTGTATTGTATACCATTCAGTAGGTTGTCTTTTGTTTTGTTTATGATTTCTTTTGCTGTTCAAAAGTTTTTAGCTTTGATTAAGTCCCATTTGATTATTATTATTTTTATTTCTTTTGTCTTGGGATATTGATCTAAGAAAATATTGCTAAAATTTATATCTAAGAATGTTTTGCCTCTGTTCTCTTCTAGGAATTTTATGGTATCATGTCTTATATTTAGGTCTTTAAACCATTTTGAGTTTAATTTTGTGTATGGTATGAAGGAGTATTCTGATTTCATTAATTTACATTAGCTGTCCAGATTTCACACCACTTGGTGAAGAGACTGTCTTGCTTCTTTTGTTAATGATTAATTGACCATAGGTGCCTTGGTTTTTTTCTGGCCTCTGTATCCTGATCCATTGATCTACTGTTTGTTTTTATACTAATGCCAGACTTTTTTGATTGCTATAGCTTTATAGTATTATCTGAAGTCTAGAAGGGTTATGCCACTAGCTTTGTTCTTTTTCCTCATGATTGTTTTGTTGTTTATGGGTCTTTTGTGTTTCCACATAAATTTTTGGATTATTCTAGTTCTGCAAAAAATGCATGACAACAATTTTAAGATGCAGTAAACTCTGTTTCCTAGATGGATTTCAGAGCTGCTATATGGGTGGGAGGGCAAGTATATCTTAGAATCAATTAAACAAGATAATGAATCATTATATTTTCAAGTAGACTATAGCTAAATAAAAGATTTATTAGTAAAATAGAGTACTTATACAATCTCTGACAATGAAAAGGAATTAATTTTTGATGCTCCTAAAATAATTTCCAGAAACAAGTATAAAAATCCCTGTCATAAACAAAGCACCCATAAAATTTTGTTCTTAGTAATACTGATTATCCAACAGGATTCTCCTGATGCTGCATGATATCATAAAGCAAAGTTAATGGAAGGATCACAAATTTGGGGATCACAAATAGCTGGCATAAAATACCGCTTCATGTGTAACAAAGAAAATATTAATTAAACTCTGATATTCACCATTTTCATTTTTAAAATGTGTGGCAACACCTCTTCTGTGAGTATTACAGATAATATAAGGCCTTTGCACAGTACCTAATACATCGTGGGCACTTAATTTATTTCTAAGGCTGATGTTAGGAGGAGTCCTTTGCCAATGAATAGAAAAAGTTATGAAGGCTTTTCGATTTTTGAATTTGTAATGAATTGTACTTTTACTTTTTTCATCTTAATTTATATTCTCTACTTCCTCAAACTTATTCAAATTCTAATCCAAAAAGATCACCCTCTTAAAAGGAGGGACACAGAGTTTAACCCTACTTAGCAGACTCTAGTTTTGACTGTTACCTCCAAGCCTGTGCAGCTGTACAAAAGCATAAGCATAACGCCTTGGTGTCCTGCCCATAGTGTATGTGGGAAGTACAAGAACAAAACAGGTCTGCAATTTTAGTGTCACAGTTCACAATGCAGGGATTCAGAAAAAGCTTTTCCCCCAACCTCCCAAAGCAGATATGTTTGGCCCTCCATATTCACAGGTTACACATCCATGGATTCAACTAACTGTGGAACAAAAATAATTGAAAAAGAAAAGTTCAGAAAGTTCCAAGAAGCAAAATTTGACCTTGCCATGTGCTGGCAACTATTATGTATCATTTTCATTGCATTATGTATTGTAAGTAATATATAGATGATTTAGATATGTATCAGAAGCTTAATTAGGTCTCGTTTGTTTATTTTTGTTTTTATTGTCATTACTCTAGGAGGTAGTTCTGAGAAGATATTGCTGTAGTTTATGTCAGAGAGTGTTCAGCCTATGTTTTCCTCTAAGAGTTTTGGAATATCCAGTCTTATATTTAGGTCTTTAGTCCATTTTGAGTTTATTTTTGTGGATTGTGTTAGGGAGTGTTCTAATTCCATTCTTTAAATGTAGCTGTCCTATTTTCCCAACACCACTTATTGAAGGGACTGTCTTTTCTCCATTGTATTTTCTTGCCTCCTTTGTCAAAGATTAGTTGACCGTAGGTGCATTGATTTAATTCTAGGCTTTCTGTCCTCTTCCACTGATCTATATTTCTGTTTTTGTGCCAGCACCTTACTCTTTGATGACTTTAGCTTTGTAGTATAGCCTGCAGTCAGGAAGCCTGATTCTCCAGCTCCACTTTTCTTTCTCAGAATGGCTTTGGCTATTCTAGGTGTTTTGTGTTTCCAAACAAACTTTAAAATATTTTGTTCTGGAGTTCCCGTCGTGGTGCAGTGGTTAATGAATCTGACTAGGAACCATGAGGTTGTGGGTTTGGTCCCTGCCCTTGCTCAGTGGGTTGACAATGTGGCGTTGCTGTGAGCTGTGGTGTAGGTTGCAGACGCGGCTCAGGTCCCACGTTGCTGTGGCTCTGGCATAGGCTGGCGGCTACAGCTCCAATTAGACCCCTAGCCTGGGAACCTCCATATGCCGTGGGAGCGGCCCAAGAAATAGCAAAAAAGACAAAAAAATATATATATTTTTTTGTTCTATTTCTGTGAAAAATTCCATTGGTAATTTGATAAGGATTGTGGTGAATCTGTAGATTGCTTTTGGCAGTATAGTCATTTTGACAATATTGAGTCCTCCAGTGTGAGAGTGTGGTATATCATCATCTTTGATTTCTTTCATTAGTGTCTTATAGTTTTCAGAGTACAGGTATTTTGTCCTTTAGGCAGGTTTATTCCTAAGTATTTTATTCTTTTTGATGTGATGGTAAATGGGATTGTTTCCCTCATTTCTCTTTCTGATATTTCATTGTTAGAATATATAGATGCAATTTCTGTGTATTAATTTGGTATCCTGCAACTTTACCAGATCCATTGATGAGCTCTAACAGTTTTCAGGTAGCATCTTTAGGGTTTTCTAGGTATAGTATCATGTCATCTGCAAACAGTGATAGTTTTACTTCTTCCTTTCCAGTTTGGATTCCTTTTATTTCTTTTCCTTCTCTAACTGCCATGGCTAGGACTTCCAAACTAAGTTGAGTAGAAGTGGTGAGAGGTGACATCCTTATTTTATTCCTGATCTCAGTGGGTTTTCTTCCAGACTTTCACCACTGGGAATTATGTTAACTATGGGTTTGTCATTTATGGCCTTTATTATGTTGAGGTAGTTTCCTACTATGCCCCATTTCTGGAGGGTTTTATGAGAAAAGGGTGTTGGATTTTGTCAAAAGCTTTTTCTGCTTCTATTGAGGGGATCATATGGTTTTTATCCTTCAGTTTGTTAATGTGTGGTGTATCACACCAATTGATTTGCAGATATTGAAATATCCTTGGATCCCTGGGATAAATCCCACTTGATCATGGTGTACCATCCTTTTAATGTTTTGCTGGATTTGGTTTGCTGGTATTTTGTTGAGGATTTTTGCTATGTTTATCTGTGATATTGGCCTTTAATTTTCTTTTTTCATGGTATCTTTGTGGTGATATCTTTCTTGGTATCAGGGAGATGGAAACCTCATAAAATGAGTTTGGGAATGTTCCTTCCTTTCCAGTCTTTTGGAATAGTTTCAGAAGTATAGATGTTAGTTCTTCACTAAATTTTTGAGAGAATTAGCATGTGAAGCCATCTGGTCCTGGAATTTTGTTTGTGGGAAGTTTTTAAATCAGAGTTTCAATTTCAGTACTTGTGATTGGAATGTTTGTCTTTTCTAGTCTCTTGGTTTAGTCTTGGAAGATTGTACTTTTCTAAGAATTTGTCCATTTCTTCTAGGTTGCCCGTTTTATTACCGTATGGTTGCTTATAGTAGTCTCTTATGATCCTTTGTATTTCTGTGATGTCCATTGTAACTTCTCCTTTTTCATTTCTAATTTTATTGACTTGAGTAATGACAGTGAAAACAAAAGTAAACAAATGGAACCTAATTAAACTTTAAAATTTTGTACAGCAAAGGAAACCTTAAACAAAACGAAAAGACAAACCCCAGAATTGGAGAAAATATTTGCAAATGAAACAACTGACAAGAGATTTATCTCCAAAATATATAAACACCTGCAGCTCAATACCAAAAATACAATCAACCCTATCAAAAAATGGGCAGTATGGAGATTCCTCAAAAAAAACAAAAATAGGACTACCATATCATCTAGCAATCCCACTCCTGGGTATTTATCCAGAGAAAAACCATGACTCGAAAAGATACATGTACCCCAATGTTCATTGCAGCACTATACTCAAGAGTCAAGACCCAGAAGCCACCTAAATGTCCATCGACAGAGGAGTGGGTAAAGAAGATATGGTACATATACACAAAGGAATATTACTCATCCATTAAAAGGAAAGAAATAATGGTATTTGCAGCAACATGGATGGACCTAGAAATTATCATGCTAAATGAAGTTAGTCAGACAGTGAGACACAAATATTATATGTTATCACTTGTATGTGGAATCTAAAAAAAGGATACAATGAACTTCTTTGCAAAACAGAAACTGACTCACAGCCTTTGAAAACCTTATGGCTACCAAAGGAGAGAGATTGGCAAGGAGGAATGGGCTGGGGGTCCGTGATGGAAATATTGTAAAATAAAATAAAATTCATTGAGTTAAAAAAATAAAATACATGAAAATTGTGTGTAGACTGCATGAAAATATTATGCCATTTTATGTAAGAAACTTGAGCTTTCTCAGATTTAGGTACCTGAGGGGGTCCTTATACCAATCCCCCACAGATACCAAGGGATGACTATACATTTTGACACTCTTGTTTGTTCAAATTTTACATGCATTTTATAAATTCTTTTTTCAACACCTTAAACTTATACAGTACAACATGTCGATTCTATCTCAGTAAAATTGGAAGAAAAAAATGTATGGAAAGTCAGGATTTGGAATTAATTTTCGTCTCTTTATTCCCTCCTTTTAATGATTTCTCACAACATTATCCTGTAGTAGTTTGTAATCTGTAGTAAATTCGATTTAAATGTAGCCATGCAGTTCCTTACAACTCCATCAGAGAATGAGCCATGACAATACTATGGACGTAGCCTTTGTGGCACACAATCTCACAAATTGGTGTCTGAGATAATCTACCTCATACATAAATACATGAAGTAGTGTTGGTTTGTTGGACAATATTTTCTCTTCTTCCTAAGCACACAGATAGATAACATCTAGTCCTGATCCCAGACAGACAAGACCATAAGTCAGAATTCTAACCTGTGCAATGGGAATTGAGGTGATGGGTATATCTCTTAAGCCATAAAATCTCCCTCACGATCACCCTTGCTCTTTCCCTGTCCACTGGCTTAAAGATGATCAGGATGAATGTGAAAACAACATGATGAATATGGTAGGGCCTAAGATGGACAAATCCTCAATCTCTGAACTGTCACATAAAGAAAAATTGCTCTGAGATCAGCAATACATCAGAATTTTGTACAAGTGCAATGTAAACGTCTATTTGAGATATTATACTTTTTTACATTTATGCATCTTTAAAGGAAATGTTGTGTCATTTTGGTAAATTGTCTACCTACAATTAAATATTTTATACTTGAACCTACTAGCACTGGTAAAAGACATTGTTCTATTTCAGGTGTCATTCTGTGGCTAAAAAAACAGATGAAAATCATAAATGGTGTATGAGTGGCATTGGTTAATACTATTGTGTATATAATAAAGTTCCAGGTTGTAGGCCTTAGAGCATGCATCTCAAACCAAATGTACATTTGAATAAATGAAGGATTTTGTTAAAATCAAATTCTGATTTGGTAGATTTGGGATAAGTCTTGAGATTCTGCATTTTTAATAAGTTCTCAGGTGTCCCCAATGCTGTTGGCCTGCAAATCACACTAAATGTAAGAAGCAGGGCTCTTTTCCTCAATGGATCTGCAATCTCTAGTATTCTCTACATGTTTAACTCTTCTGGTCAGGTCTGCTCTTTTGCTATGGATTGAATTATGTCCCCCACAAAGATATGTTGCTGACCTAGCACTGGTACCTGTGAGTGTGACCATATATGGAAATAAGGTCCTTGCAGATGTAATCAAGTTAAAATGAGGCTATTAGGGTGCACCCTAATCCACACAACTGGTGCCCTTATAAGAAGAGAGAAGCTTGGCCACAAAAACTCACAGGGAGAACACCACATGAAGAGAGGTGAATACTGGAGTGAGACATGTACAAACCATGGAATGCTGAAAATTGCTGGCTGTCCCCAGAAGCTAAGAGAGAAGCATGGGACAAATTCTCTCTCAGAGTTCTCAGATGGAACCAACCCTGCTAATGCCTTGATTTTGGACTTGTAGCTTTCAGAGCCACTTAACAAATTTCTGTTGTTTTGAGTCAACTAGTTCTGAAATACTTTGTTTTGACAGACCTAGGAAATTTATACTCCTTGTACGCTGCACTGTGACATCGCCGTGATATTTAGCATAATGCTTATCTACGAGAGAATAAAAGTGGATTGATGAATATCTTTTTTCCTTTTCAAATAGTAAAGAAATTTAAAATGATTCATATCCTCTCATTGCCCACATAAAAGTTTTTTTTTTTTTTTAATCGGTGAATCATTGATTACCTAGCTGTCAAGAATGTTTAACTTCTTTGTGCAAATTAAGCCAAGAAGTCTTTGTGGGAGTTTTTTTTCTCTTTTTTTTTTCTGATGTACAGCTTACCTAGTGTATTTTCTATCTGATTACCTCCTTTTCATGGAAAATAGCAAAATGACCTAAAACTGCCCCAGAGACTACAGAACTGCTGATATAGTTATGCTTTGAAAAACTGGGCCCTCAAATTAGTTTTTCTCAGATTCTCAAATTATAAAAAATATTAAGTATATTTCCCCCTTTTTTGGTAATGAGTCACAATGGATGTCAGTTCACTGACTCTATTCCTATTCTAGTCCTGCTCTTTCCCAGAGTGCTTCACACAGATATAGCTAGGCAAAGAAGGATGAGATAATTTTTTTCTCTGTCAGTCATATGAAAGAAAATTATTGTCCACTTCTCTATAGAAAGGGGGACATTTGGTGGAATTAAATAACGAATCCTAGGTAATATAGCATTAAGAATATGTTTCCCTTTATTGTCCAAATAACCATCCTGGAGGGAAGATGATAACATTTTCACAATTTAAATGCAGATGAATAATTGCAACATCGAAAGTAGTATTTGTTGTTTTATTGTTCTGGTAAAGTGCCTTTCACCAAATACTTTATCTAATTAAACATATTAACACTGATAAAAGACATCATTTTATTTCAAGTGCCCCTTTGCCGCTAGGGGAAAAACAAGGAGAAAAAATAGGAAATGGTGTGCCTGTGGGAATAGATCATGCCAAGGAAGAACAAGAAACCAAGTTCAACCTAATTTACAGATGCTGGGTGCTACTGCTCTTTGGTGAATATATTTAACTCAAAGCATTTTCCCCTGGATTTTCCTGTAATGAAGAATGTTGGTATAAAGTGTGGCACAACACACTGCTCCTGAATTGGCTTGGTTTGTGCTATGGATGCTCTGCAGCATCCTTTCTGGATGGAGACACTCATTCCCTAAGATTCTGGGAATTTTGGTCGCTCATGGCTCTCAGCTGAGTCCTTCTGATGGAGTTACTTCATCTAAGGCCACACCCACTCTTGGGAGTGTTGAAGAGGCAGTCTGTATCCATGACTGGTTGATGTAGGGGTATCAAGGCCCAATCCCTCTGTATCAAGGTGAGACAACTCTCAAACACCATCAGAGCTCCACAGCTCCCTATGGGTTTTTTCAAGACCTTGGTTGTAATTGTCCCACAATTCACCTTCTATCCTGTCTTCTTCACTCACTGACTGATGTTGATTCCAAGAATGCTCCTGACAAAAATCTCAGAATCTCAATCCATTTTTCAGGTAACCAACTTTCAACAGCTTATAATTTCAAACAACATGAGAAAAATAGTTAAGGATACTGAATAGTTATGGTGAATATTGGTTCTGGTAGAGATACTGAACACTGATTTTGAAGGACTGTGATACATGATCTAATATGTATATTAGATTAAAATAAAGATCTCGGAGTTCCCGTCGTGGCGCAGTGGTTAACGAATCCGACTAGGAACCATGAGGTTGCGGGTTCCGTCCCTGCCCTTGCTCAGTGGGTTAACGATCCGGCGTTGCCGTGAGCTGTGGTGTAGGTTGCAGACGCGGCTCGGATCCCGCGTTGCTGTGGCTCTGGCGTAGGCCAGTGACTACAGCTCTGATTTGACCCCTAGCCTGGGAACCTCCATATGCCGCGGGAGCGGCCCAAAGAAATAGCAAAAAGACTAAATAAATAAATAAATAAAATAAAATAAAGATCTCCCCATAGATACCCATGTCCAAATCCCTGGAACCTGTGACTATGTTACCTTACCTGTCAAAAGGGACTTTGGGAGCTGTGATTACCATTAGGCTCTCCAGATGGGGAAATTAGACTGGGTTATCTGAATAGTTCCAATGTAATCACAAGGGGCTTTAAAAGTGGTGAAACAATGGAGTTCCCATCGTGGTGCAGTGGTTAACAAATCTGACTAGGAGCCATGAGGTTGCCAGTTCGATCCCTGGCCTCACTCAGTGGGTTAAGGATCGGGAGTTGCTGTGAGCTGTGGTGTAGGTTGCAGACGCGGCTCGGATCCCACATTGCTGTGGCTCTGGCATAGGCCAGCAGCTCTGGCTCTGATTCGACCCCTAGCCTGGGAACCTCCATATGCTGCAGGAGCAGCCCAAGAAAAGGCAAAAAGACAAAAAAAAAAAAAAAAAAAAAAAAAAAAAGTAGTGAAACGAAGCAGAAGAAATCAAAGGAAAATATGTGACAATGGAAACAAGGTTAGAATGATAAATATGAGATGGTCTCAAACCACTGCTGCTGGCTTTTAAGATGGAGAAAGGGTGCTGCAAGCCCAAAGAATGAAGGGTAGCCTCTAGAAACTGGAGAGTTGGAGCCTATAGACTACAGAAAGAAATGTAGCTGACACTTTGATTTTAGGACTTTTAACCCAAAGAACTGTGAGTTAATAAATGTGTTGTTTTAAGCTACCAAGTTTGTGGTCTTTTGTTAGAGCAGCAATAGAAATGTAATACAGGATATTTCCTGTGCACGTTCAACTTTATAAACTGTAAAATCAATGTCATCATTTTATGAACACTAACATTGGATTAAATGGGCTGCCAGGGGTACTGAACTTACTCTGAGTCCATTCTTCACTGTGTGCTCCATTTTGGTGATCACATTTTATCCTCAACCCTCCATGCTCATAGTGTGATTTATGGCCAGCTAGCCCATACCTGGGATGTATCTTGACAAAAACCAGATTCAGAACACTATTGTGTTTGGATGACAGTGTCAGGTGTCTCCCTAGGACAGTCTTTGCAGTTTTTGGACCTAGGTCCAAATCCCAGCACCGTAATTACTAACTGTGTAGTCATAGGCAATTGCCCAACTCATCTGAGCCATCTTCTCTCATCTATCAAATTGCAGTAACATATAACTTACAGAGTTGTTATGAGTATTAAATTACATCATGTTCTTACATGTTATCTGGCACAGAATAGACACTTAATAAACATTAGTTATCTATTCTATTTATTCAAGAAATATTTTGTGAGCCCCTACTGTGTGCTAAGAATTGTTTTTCCAAGTTGCTTAATCATCACATAGACATAGAGCTGAAATTGGTCTTCAAATTTTGAGAATCCCTAGGTCACAGGTATAACACTTATTGCTGTATGCAAAATTAATATGTATTTAATGTTTAACAAATTAATTAATTCACTAACAAATGACTTTGATCACTTTTATTTGGTGTGAACTAGCTTCACGTTATCCAGTAGAGGTATGTAAAAAATACCTTGCACCAGCCCAAGACATATAAACCGCCCACAGAATAGCTAAAGAAATAGCATTTTCCTTAGAACTCTTTTAAAAATGTGATTGTAGTAAACTTTATTGAAAATGGAGGAGAAAACTTCAGAGCATTTGAAGTTATGACCAAATATGTATTTTTACCCTTAGGTTATTTGACTAGAACAGCATATGCATGTTCAGTATTTCATTAAAGAGCACATTCCTGCTCAGAGACATAACAGATATATTTGCAGTGAAAGAATTTTATTTATTTTCCTAATATGAACTCAGCCAGAACCACATGGAGAAAGACCAAAAGATTTATTACCTTTAAAATCCATTCATCTAGCTTTGAAAGACTTTTCTCCAAATACCAATTGAAATGATTTTATTACTTTCAATTCTTATTGAAGTGCTTATAGTTAAAGTCTTCAAAGAGACAATTATCAAAATGTAAGACAAATAGGAGTATAACTATATAGGTTCAATAAATCAAATGCAAAGACATATCTTTTATTAATCATTTTTTAAAAAATAAAAGGAAAGTTATAGGAACTATTTTGTGAAATCCAAAGAGCTATTATAAGAGTGAATTTAAGTTTAGTGTTTTATTATAAGTAAACTTTTACACATCCATTTATTTCATTTATAGGGAAAAGTCCCAATGAAATCAAACACAAAGGAGGAAGGAAATAGTAGGAAATGTTTTCTTTAGTGGGCTTGTATTATGATGGTTAAAGTCTCTAGTCTTCATGGAGAATAGATGCCATCAATAGATTTGAATATAGTTAAAATAATTCCGTAGATATTTCATCAGACTCCAAAACCAATTCCACAATCCTATACCATTAAGACTAATGTGAAATCACTTACAAAATTACCAGGAGAATTGAAGGAGCCTTCAAAAATATGCTAGTAGAAACATCATTTTGTAGAAAAGGAAATTGAAGTCTGAAGAGATATACTTTAATCCAATTAATGAGCCACCCAAAATTAAAAGATCCAATGTTTAGTTGTAGAACCTTGCTTTTGAGCCCTAGTATGTGGTATAATTCTATCAACACCTCATTCAACAGGCTTTGTTCAAAGTGCCTTTGACTAGTTTCCAAGATCTAGTTCACATTCAACAGAGATTTTCTTCTCAAGTTTCCTAGGAATGTATCCAAATATTTTGAAAGTAATTCTAAATAAATGTAACAAAATGTTTCCAAGTCAAGTTAGTATTGTCTAGAGAAAGTACTATCCAATAAAAATATTTTCTAATAGGTACTTTGAAAAAGCAAAAAGAAACAGATGAATAAATTTTAGTAATATTTATTTAACTCTACATATCAATCCTTTCATCATGTAATCAATGTTAAAATTAATTGGATATTTTAAACTCTTGTTTTCATACTCAGTTTTCAAAATCAGTGTGGATTTTACATATACAGCACATATCATTTGGACTAGACATGTTTCAACTGCTCAATACCCAATTGTGGCGTGTGGCTACCATATTAGACCATATGGATCTAGAGTGATGACCATTATTCAATTCTGTATTAAAGTTAAACTACTTGAGTCTAATTTACTATTGAATAAATAATTTGATTGGCAATTTTGGATTCCATAAGTATTAGGAACTTTTCTCATATTCTGGACTTCATATTACATGTATATTGGATTTCTCTTCTTTTTCTCTCTTTTTTTTTTTTTCCTTTTATTTATCTCCCTCTTATTTTCTGCTGAGTTCTGGGGGAATTCCTTCAACTGCTGTTCTAATTCATAGGCTTAATTTTCCATGGGATCTCATCAGTTCTTTAGTGTCTCCATTGAATTTTTTTCCATTGCCATCTGGTCCTGGACTTTTATTTGTAGGGAGTGATTTTATGACATCTTCAATTTCATTTCTAGTGATCGGTCTGTTCAGTTGGTCTGTTTCTACTTGATTCAGTTTTGGCAGGCTGTAAGATTCTAGAAAATTGTCCATTTCTTCCAGATTGTCAAACTTGTTGCCATATAGTTGTTCATAGTATTCTCTTATGGTTTTTTGTATTTCCGCTGTATCTGTTGTGATTTCTCCTTTTTCATTTATAATTTTGGTTATTTGGGTTCTTTCTCTCCTCTTTTTAGTGAGTCTGGCCAGGGGTGTGTCAATTTTGTTCACCTTTTCAAAGAACCAGCTCTTGGTTTTATTAATTTTCTCTATTTTTTTTTTTTTTTTTTGTCTTTTTTGTTGTTGTTGTTGTTGTTATTGTTGCTATTTCTTGGGCCGCTCCTGCAGCATATGGAGGTTCCCAGGCTAGGGGTTGAATCGGAGCTGTAGCCACCGGCCTACGCCAGAGCCACAGCAACGCGGGATCCCAGCCGCGTCTGCAACCTACACCACAGCTCACGGCAACACCAGATCGTTAACCCACTGAGCAAGGGCAGGGACAGAACCCGCAACCTCATGGTTCCTAGTCGGATTCGTTAACCACTGAGCCACGACGGGAACTCCTCTATTGTTTTTTGAGTCTCTATTTTATTGATTTCTTCTTTGATCATTATGATTTCCTTCCTTCTGCTGACATTAGGACTTTTTTCTTCTTCTTTTTCTAATTCGTTTAGGTGGAGGGTTAAGTTGTCAATTTGGGATCTTTCTTCTTTTGTGAGAAAGGCCTGTATTGCTATAAATTTCCCTCTGAGCACTGCTTTCGCAGCATCCCATAGATTTTGAGAGGTTGTGTCTTCATTATCATTTGTTTCAAGGTAGTTTTTAATTTCCGTCTTGATTTCCTCATTGACCCATTGGTTTTTTAGTAGCATGTTGTTTAGTCTCCATGTAGTAGGTTTTTTCTCTTTCCTTTTCCCATGGTTGATTTCTAATTTCATGGCATTGTGGTCAGAGAAGATACTTGAGATAATTTCTATGCTCCTAAATTTATTGAGATTCGCTTTGTGTCCCAACATGTGGTTGATTCTTGAGAATGTTCCATGAGCATTTGGGAAGAATGTGTATTCTGATTTTTTTGGATGTAGTGTCCTGAAGATATCAGTTAAGACTAACTTTTCTATTGTTTCCTTTAGGATCTCTGTTGCTTTATTGGTTTTCTGTCTAGAGGATCTGTCCATTGATGTGAGGGGGGTATTAAGTTCTCCTACTATGATTGTATTCTCATCAATATCTCCCTTTATGTCTGTTAATATTTGTTGTATGTATCTGGGTGCTCCTGTATTTGGGGCATATATGTTGACGATAGTAACATCCTCTCCTTGGATGGATCCCTTAATCATTAAATAGTGTCCTTCTTTATCTTTCTTTGTGTCTTTTGTTTTAAAGTCTATTTTGTCTGATATGAGTGTTGTGACTCCTGCTTTTCTGTCATGTCTATTGGCGTGAAATATTTTTCCCCACCCTTTCACTTTCAATCTGAATTTTATCAAACATATAAAGAGGAAGTGGTGCCCATCCTCCTTAAACTCTTTCAAAAGGTTGAAGAAGAAGGAATACTCCCAAAGACATTCTATGAGGCCACCATCACCCTCATTCCAAAACCAGACAGAGATACCACCAAAAAAGAAAACTATCGCCCAATATCATTGATGAATATAGATGCAAAAATTCTCAACAAAATCTTAGCCAACCGAATCCAACAACATACCAAAAAAATTATACACCATGACCAGGTTGGGTTCATCCCAGGTTCACAAGGATGGTTCAACATATGCAAATCAATCAGCATCATACACCACATTAACAAAAAAAAAGTCAAAAATCATATGATCATCTCAATAGACGCAGAAAAAGCATTTGACAAAGTCCAACATCCATTCATGATCAAGACCCTCGCCAAAGTGGGTATAGAGGGAACATTCCTGAATATAATCAAAGCCATTTATGATAAACCCACAGCAAATATAATCCTCAATGGGGAAAAACTGAAAGCCTTCTCACTCAAATCTGGAACAAGACAGGGATGCCCACTCTCACCACTGCTCTTCAACATAGTTTTGGAAGTCCTAGCCACAGCAATTAGACAAACAAAAGAAATAAAATGCATCCATATAGGAGGAGAAGAGATAAAACTGTCACTGTATGCAGATGACATGATACTATACCTAGAAAACCCTAAGGACTCAACCCCAAAACTCCTTGAACTGATTAATAAATTCAGCAAAGTAGCAGGCTATAAGATTAACATTCAGAAGTCAGCTGCATTTCTGTATACCAGCAATGAAACATTAGAAAAGGAATACAAAAATACGATACCTTTTTTAATTGCACCTCACAAAATCAAACACCTCGGAATACACCTGACCAAGGAGGTAAAGGACCTATATGCCGAGAACTATAAAACCTTAATCAAAGAAATCAAAGAAGATGTAAAGAAATGGAAAGATAGTCCATGTTCCTGGATTGGGAAAATCAATATTGTAAAAATGGCCATACTACCCAAAGCAATCTACAGATTCAATGCAATCCCTATCAAATTACCCATGACATTTTTCACAGAACTAGAACAAACAATCCAAACATTTATATGGAACCACAAAAGACCCAGAATCGCCAAAGCAATCCTGAGAAACAAAAACCAAGCAGGAGGCATCACTCTCCCAGACTTTAAGAAATACTACAAAGCCACAGTCATCAAAACAGTGTGGTACTGGTATCAAAACAGACAGACAGACCAATGGAACAGAATAGAGAACCGGAAATAAACCCTGACACCTAGGGTCAGTTAATCTTTGACAAGGGAGGCAAGAACATAAAATGGGAAAAAGAAAGTCTATTCAGCAAGCATTGCTGGGAAACCTGGACAGCTGCATGCAAAGCAATGAAACTAGCACACACCCTCACACCATGCACAAACATAAACTCCAAATGGCTGAAAGACTTAAATATACGACAGGACACCACAAACTCCTAGAAGAAAACATAGGCAAAACACTCTCTGACATCAACATCATGAATATTTTCTCAGGTCAGTCTCCCAAAGCAATAGAAATTAGAGCAAAAATAAACCCATGGGACCTCATCAAACTGAAAAGCTTTTGCACAGCAAAGGAAACCCAAAAGAAAACAAAAAGACAACTTTCAGAATGGGAGAAAACAGTTTCAAATGATGCAACTGACAAGGGCTTAATCTCTAGAATATATAAGCAACTTATACAACTCAACAGCAAAAAAACCAATCAATCAATGGAAAAATGGGCAAAAGACCTGAATAGACATTTCTCCAAAGAAGATATACAGATGGCCAACACACACATGAAAAAATGCTCAACATCGCTGATTATAAGAGAAATGCAAATCAAAACTACCATGAGATACCACCTCACACCAGTCAGAATGGCCATCATTAATAAATCCACAAATAACAAGTGCTGGAGGGGCTGTGGAGAAAAGGGAACCCTCCTGCACGGCTGGTGGGAATGTAAACTGGTACAGCCACTATGGAGAACGGTTTGGAGATACCTTAGAAATCTATACATAGAACTTCCATATGACCCCGCAATCCCACTCTTGGGCATCTATCCGGACAAAACTCTACTTAAAAGAGACACATGCACCCGCATGTTCATTGCAGCACTATTCACAATAGCCAGGACATGGAAACAACCCAAATGTCCATCGACAGATGACTGGATCCGGAAGAGGTGGTATATATACACAATGGAATACTACTCAGCCATAAAAAACGATGACATAATGCCACTTGCAGCAACATGGATGGAACTAGAGACTCTCATCCTGAGTGAAATGAGCCAGAAAGACAAAGACAAATACCACATGATATCACTTATAACTGGAATCTAATATCCAGCACAAATGAACATCTCCTCAGAAAAGAAAATCATGGACTTGGAGAAGAGACTTGTGGCTGCCTGATGGGAGGGGGAGGGAGTGGGAGGGATCGGGAGCTTGGGCTTATCAGACACAACTTAGAATAGATTTCCAAGGAGATCCTGCTGAATAGCATTGAGAACTTTCTCTAGATACTCATGTTGCAACAGAACAAAGGGTGGGAAATAAAAATGTAAGTGTAATGTATACATGTAAGGATAAGCTGACCCCCTTGCTGTACAGTGGGAAAATAAAAAAAGTATAAAAAAAAATCCACAATTAAAAAAAAAAATGAGAACACACCAGTACTTGAACAAAAAAAAAAATAAAGAATTTTTTTTCCGTTGCAACTAGATAGATGTCATTTACTGCTAAAATAATAATTCCTTTAATGTACATGCACTTTAAACATAATGAAGACAGAAAGTAAGAATTTGTTTTTTAAATTCCATTTTCAAGAAAACAAGCAGTTCTAAATTACACATAACCATGATGGATTAATCAACAACTACTGAACAAATCTACTGTGTTTCTGCACCATAAGAACAAGTTTCAATATTTCCATTTCAAAGACATGAATTAAACAGTCTGTCATGCTAATTTGTATTTTTAAAAATCCTAATATTTCCATTCAAATAAAGGATGTGACATATTTTCAATGGTAGATAAGATTAAAGGGCAAAAAAAGAAGATGGACAGAGTTTCTACAGAGTTTTGATAGTCCTATAATTTAACAGTAACTAATAATAACCTAGATGATAATCTTGAAATCACACATCTGCAAAGTTATTGCCATACATCTTAGAGGTTTTATAGGTTTTGAATTTTACTTTTCATCATAAGAATATCTACAAATAGGAAATTCCTAGATAAAGAGTCCATTCTTTTTCTCACTCTTTTATTTCACTTTTTTTTTCCAGCTGTTCCTGCAGCATATGGAATCTGAGCTGCTATGCCACAGCTTCAGCAATGGTGGATCCTTAACCCACTGCACTGGGCCAGGATGGAACAGGCAACGCCATAGAGAGAAGCCAGATCATTAACCCACTGTGCCACAGGGGGAACTCCAAGATCTATTTTTTTATTGAAAGTTAAATTAATTTTAACTTTATATAATAAAAATTTCAAATTTGCCACCAATGAAAGATTCAAGATGAATTTTGGAAATACTGTATTAGTTACTTTATTTTGGAGAAAAGTTTAAAAATGAATATCCTGAGTTTGCTTAAGTTACTTTAAAATGTGTCCTCCCATTCATGTCATGATACATCTGAGACCAGGTTCTCTACTGTGAAGAGTACTGCAATGAAACACAGAAACATCTTCCCCCTCAGTAACGTTATCATAAATTCATTTATATAGGCTAATTTTTTTAATTTTATGATTTTTATTTTTTTCCATTATAGTTGATTTACATTGTTCTGTCAATTTCTACTGTACAGCAAAGTGAATCAGCCATACATACATATACATATATATATCCATACATCCATCATCCATATATATTTATATATATAGTTCCCTGTGCTATACAGCAGGATTTCATTGTTTCCCCACTCCAAATGCAATAGTTTGCTTCTATTAACCCCAGACTCCCAGTCCATCCCACTCCCTTCCCCTTCCCTTTGGCAACCACAAGTTTCTTCTCCAAGTCCATGACTTTCTTTTCTGTGGAAATGTTCATTTGTTCTGTATGTTAGATTCCAGACATAAGTGATATCATAAGGTATTTTTCTTTCTCTTTCTGACTTCAATTAATATGTGAGTCTCTAGTTCCATCCGTGTTGCTGCAAAGGTGTTATTTTGCCATTTGAATGTGATTATTTTCATTTTCAACTGAGGCACTATTTCTTGATCTTAGATGACTCTCTTTGATAGATGTAATTTACCCTTCAGTCTCCCTGATATTATAGAGTTTCTATTAATCTTCTGTCTTTGAATTTATTTCATTTGATTACTCAGAATACATTTCCCTTCTTTTATACTATGCAATTTTTGTATAATATTATATTGGTAATTTATTTTTAAGTGCTGTGGCAAAAAAATTTAAGCACATGTGTGAAAGTACAGATAGTTAGGGTTTGAAGCAACTAAGCACATGGCTTCTCTAGCACGTGATTTCAAATAATATCTAAAAGTACAGCAGAGGGACCATCACAGTAAAGATGGCTAGGAATTAGTTTGATGAATTTTAGTGACATTCAAGATATGTAGGTCATCAGAATGGTAACACATCTCTGGCATGAATAATATGTAAATATCCAGTTTGCCCAGGTACTGAACATCTTTGGAGTAAAACATGTTATCTAGAAGTCTATGTGATACAAAGTCTGAGTTACAAAGAGGACCGTGTGGTCAAACTCAGTTACAAACTAGGCTGATTCTGCTGTCAGATGTGTTTGCATTCTTGTAAGTGTGACAGAAAATACATTCATCCCAAAGTCTGCAAGAATATATATGATGTTTGGTACTTTCCCGTTACTAAATATGGTCCATTTGGCATATTTGGTTTAAACTTACTTTTGTTTTTAACAGACTGCCTGATAACCAGATGCCACACAGTGCATACTCAACTTGATCTCCAGAGGCCGCCAGTTGTTGAACAGCCAACTGGATCAGGTCAGTTTCAAATAATAGATTTAGTCTTTTATCCTATCGCTTTCTTAATCCTCATGAAGAAAATTCGGTAAGCTTGTTACTGTCATATAAGTACCCACTAGATGTTATGCGGGTTTTTGTTAAATCATAGCTCTTATTTAAAGAGAAAGAGGAAACTTTGTCCTCTCTCTGGTTTTATTTGGTAGTTTGTATTACTTGTGAGGTGTAGAGAAGGAGTATATAGTTGGGACAGCTAAGAAGCAAAGGAAGATACCTGTGATGGCAGCCTGGAGAGCCTGAGCTTCTCTGATTGGCTTGCCTGGTTCTGTAATAGTGTTCCTGATGCAAACGGGCATTCCTCTTCCAGGACAGGGGCAGTCTCTACAACCTGAGATGTGATCAGGATTGGCTGGTCCACCACATCCTGTTTGGTTCTCTCACTATTTTCTCCTACGTGTCTTGGGGACCTCTTCATACAGCAATGGCTGCTTGGTGCTCCACAATTTAGGAATCAGAGAGAGACAAGCAGACTCTAACGATCACATGGTAATGTCCATTCTGTGAAAAAAGGGCAAGAAAAGATTTGTAAAGCCTTGATATGACAAACTACTTTCCAGTGTCATTTCGATGTTGCCTTTTCCTATCACCTTACATTCCAACCAGATTCCATTAAATGAGGAGGTCAAAGTGTATAACTTTCCTGTTCTCTTGCCCTCCTCTAGTCTTCATCCTTGACCTACAAATACAGCATTATATTTGAGATGACCCAGGATTATACCAGTTCTACAGATCCCAGGGCATGGGTTCCTACAGAAAGTCATAATAAAACATATGTAACTCCATTCCAGCCACCTTCTAAGGTATAACTGAGATAGCAGAAACATTCTAAAATGTTTACTAGGCTACCATAAAGGAACATCACTAAAGAAATATAGGGCCATTCACAGAAAATATTCATCTTAAAAACAAAATGGAAAATTAGATCATTCCTTTGGAAAAAAAAACACGAAGGATTTATATTTTGTACTTGCATCTACGTGTTTGCTAAGTCACTCCAATAATATTTTAATATTAAGCATCTTTATAATCTATAGTTTATCTTCATCATTTCAGGCCTTCAAAGTTTTCATTGTTTCCTATATTTTGAAATATGATAGCTATTCTTTTATTTCATATTTATATAATAAATATAAAGGAATTTATGAAAGGGGAAAGTTCAGTGTTAAATGGAATTAAAATCCTAATTTGAAAAACATGCTAGAGAACATTCACAATTCTTGACTTTTTCATCAATTCCAATTTCAAATATTTGTTGTATGTATAATGACTTTACTTTTTTCTTTCTCTGCTCTGGGAGGAAATCTGGAAATATTTTCATATTATGAAGTCTTAGATTTGCTCTTTCATTTGATTCTCAGAAAATATCTGCATTCTCACTATATGCCCAATGTACAGAATTCTTTAAAGGCATTGTTTTTCTTCAGGCATGCATTTAATAGTATGAAAACTGCTTGATTACTAAAAAGACTCGACTCAGAAAAGAAAGTGATTTCTTCACATGTCTATGGTTTCATTTGTAAAAGGCTGAAAATGTGTACACCCTATGCACAAAGAATAGCCTGACACATAATCTTCTATTTACTCAATGCAGTTTCTTCTATTGAATCTGTGGATTCTGATAGGATCAAATTGTTTTCCCCTATGATGATCTTATAATGAGGATGCTGTATAGTTGGAAGAGTAATTGAAAAGATCTAGGAGTCTCTGAAAATATGTAAAAAAAATAAAATTCTCCGAAATAACTTTATATTCTAGATGAAAATAAAAACAAATTTTAATGCTATTTTTTTGCTCAAAATATTTTAAAGCATTGTATTTAAGGCCCACTGAAAGATGATCTGTTTGAAAGCTATTTGCAGAGATTACAGCAACAGAAGCAAAAGCACATAGTTTGGGTAGAAGGAACATGGATATCAAAAAGACTTCTGTCAGGAAGAATATTCTGAACCCTGATGGTTCTCCCTTCCAATTATACAGCAGATACAGTATCAATAAAATCCTGCAATGAAATTCAAGCGCTGTCCTCAGCTGACAGTGTTTTTTCTGTTGCTTTTTCTTTTAGCAAATTAGATCTTCCATGAGCTATCTATTGTGTAAAAGACTTGCATTTATGTGAGAGGGATTTTCCCTCTTCTATAGTATAATGTTATTGTATGTGATCAGCTAACTTCTCCTTCTATTTTTTTTTTTCTCACTTTTTAGCACTGCATCCATGGTATATGAAGGTTCCCAGGCTAGGGGTCCAATCAGAGCTACAGCAGCCTACCCCACAGCCATAGCAACATCAGATCCAAGCTGTGTCTGTGACCTACACCACAGCCCACAGCAATGCCAGATCCTTAACCCACTGAACAAGGCCAGGGATCGAACCTGCAACCTCATGGTTCCTAGTGGGATTCGTTTCTGCTGTGCCACGATAGGAACTCCTTGAATCTCTTTCTTATGACAAGGTATGACCATTGACATTCAAAATCAAATACCTAGGTGTTACATTTCAGATAACTTCAGAACAAGCTTGAAATATGAGAACTATAGTAAAACTATCTGAAGGATGATGACTCAATAGAGGCACAAATAAGGCAGAAATAGATGAACAAATATTATTGATATTTCACCCAAGTAAAACAAAAGGAAAAGACATTAAGATAAACTCAGCAGAAGATGAATAGATATTTCCCTTCAATCTAAGTATGTAATTATTCTAGAACTGTAGGTATATAAACTATATGCTATTTCTTCATTTAATGTTATATATGCCAAAATACTCAAACTCAGTAAGTGAGGAAATTTATTGAAATGGTTTTTAGCTCTAGTTTTAGGTCGAAGGGTCAAATGTAAAAGAAACAAATTAACAAAGAATTTATTAAAAATATATATATAAGCATTTACAGGTGTAATGAAATTAACCTGTGTCCTCCATCTACACATGAAGAGTGACTACATAAAACTATAGCATAGTGACACTAATTAAGAAGTCCTTAATTAGTTAATAAAATTTAATTAAGCTTGACATTTTATTTTTGTTACTATGAAAAGAAAGAAATAAAATATCTGATAGATAATTTTAATCACAAGGTTTGATACCAAAGGGAGCATGAAATTAATCAATGCAATTAAATTGAGCACTCTGCTCAGTTGAGGTTTGAAATGGTACTGGACTTTGAGACTGATTTTATTATCATTTAGGCTTATATTTGTTAAATTACATGATGATAATTATGTATTTGAGAATGTGAAAATTTTTCAACCAAAATTATGTAAAGGGTAAACACATGGGCTTATAGCTGAAAAGTACCAGGAACTATTTCTCCCTTAACCTTTTCTTTTTTATCCAGCTTGATCATCTATCTGAGGAAAAGCTCTCGAAAAGCTATTTAGTAAGTAATAAAGTATCCCCCTCCAAAGTGCATAGTCCCAAGGGATTTAGAAATGTGGTCCTACGGATTAGAAAGAATTTACTTAGGAGGGAAGTTATAAATGATTAAAGCACACTACTGCAACAAATTATATCAGGGATTTCACAAAGGCATTCTATTTAATTCCCTAAATACTACAGCATTAAAGCCTAGAGTATGATGTTACCAAAAAGATTATATTATTAAAAAAGTCGGGTAAAACCCAGTTACCAGTGAGAGGATTACATTGATGTTTTAAAAGATAGCTGGATTGTTCAATATTATTAACAATAATAGAAAGTAATCAGAAGAGAGAGTATCTGTTTGATGCTTTCTGTCTGATTAATAAATGGAATAGAGAGCAAAGGAAAACGTTTATCTTGTACAACTGGAAAAATATCAGTTGTATTTTGAATTCGCCAAATGATGTAATTTACACACACACACACACACACATATCCTCTTATTAACTCATTCACAGAGACTAGTTAAATGATGTCTGAAAATTAGTTCTAGTGTGAATATGTCAGCTCTATTGAATTTTAATCCTAGCATAGAGAGGAATCATTTCCAGAAAAATAAAATAATTTTAATATAAAATTCCTTGCACTTTTAGAATTTGATAAGCCGAAAAGATGGAATTTGGATTCTTCAGCAATTCATCTTATTCAGATAAATCCAAACTTCTTTAAAATACTAAATGGTTTTTTTTTTTTTGTCCTTTTTGCCATTTCTTGGGCTGCTCCTGCGGCATATGGAGGTTCCCATGCTAGGAGTCTAATCAGAGCTGTAGCTGCCAGCCTACACCAGAGCCATAGCAACATGAGATCCGAGCCGCATCTGCAACTGACACCACAGCTCACAGCAATGCCGGATCCTTAACCCACTGAGCAAGGCCAGGGATTGAACCAGCAACCTCATGGTTCCTAGTCAGATTTGTTAACACTGGGCCAGGACTGGAACTCCAATACTAAATGATTTTAATATGGGAACCAGCCTAAACATGTTTTGACTTTTGATATCTGAAACTTGTTATATCAGTCTTGACTACAGAAAATAAGCAAAGTGCAAGGGATGTACTTGAAAATTAGGACATTATAAAGAGAACAAAACTGTATTTAGTCTATTAAAGCAGATTATCAAAAAAATTAACTTAAAAAATTTTTTTGTAAAATTTTCAAACAATACAAAGCTTAATATTCCATAAGGAACACACTCAACCAAACCTGGTTATAATCTCATATTGTATTAAAAAAAATTGGAATTCCCAAATACTCCAGAGATGGGACTCTGCTTTGCTGTTATGTGTCATAGATTTGGAAAAGTTTCTGACAAGAATGTGAATGTCAAGGGAATGGGCTCTTTATTTTCATTTTCATGCTGATTGATAAAAAGACATGAGTTGAGTCATATTTGTTAAGTAACAAAGATCCTCCTTTATTTTTCTTTTCTTCAATGCCTAGAGCTTGGTAACAGGTGCTTTAAAAACATTTTTAAATTAAAAAGGTAGAAAAAGTTTCTATTTCTCATTACTCTGGAGTAATAACCCAAACAACCACTACAACAAAAGTCATCCTACTTCATCCCAGATCACAGTGATGATACCTGTGTAACAGCAGAAGACATTACTGGCTTCAGCTGGGTTTGTACATGAGAATAATCTATATATTCCTAATGACACTTCAAATTAAAAAAAAAAAAACCCACCCTTCTATGGCGGTGTAGAAATGTACTTGAATGTGGTTATTGTACCTTACTCCATTATCACAGTTTATGCCTGTCTTCAGCCTTAATCCTATTGATGAGCTCAGGAATGCTTGGATTATCATTTGTATTTTCATATCATCAGATGGATTTTCATATTATATCATCTGTATTTTCATGCCATGAAATCAAGTCAATATAGCTAACTCTACTTTTCCTTTTAAATCAAAAGTTGAATTCTCCTTGATATTTGTACATCTGACCAATATCAATTGTATATTCCTTGAGATCAATAGTGTACCATGTTTGGTATATTCAAAAGAAAACACATTAACTCCTCTTCTCCCCTACTCTAACTCACACCTAATAGTCTTTCAATATAGTTTTTCTTGTTAGTTACAAAATACTTTAAAGTAAGTAATTGTTGTCCTTTACCATTTTTCCTTCTTGTTTGGTAACCCATCATTGAATATACTGAGTGGCAAAGTGTTCAGATAAAGTACTCTTCCCAGGCACCTTTGCTGCTAGGTTTGACCATGTTACTAAATTCTGGTGAGAGATATGTGCACATGTTGCTAGGTGGGTATTCTATGGGCCTTTTTAAATGTGCTCATTTTGGCTCATTCACTTTCTACTCCCTGCCTGGTATATGAAAATAATAATAATAATTAAATAAATAATAATGCAACCATCTTGGACAATGCAAATCCTAATGAAGAAAAAAAAAAACAGATAGTGGAGCAGTAGGTTGAAGTAGCCTGGGTCTCTGTTAATACTACATTGCTGTCATCTAGGCCTAGAATGCTTCCTACACACTTGACTCATAGCAGAAAGAACTAAACTACTACTTATTTTGACCGCTATTATTTCTGGTATCTGTTACAAACAGTAGAAGGCAATTTATTACTAACATAGTACACAAAGTTCCCAAGAGTCCTTCTAGAATTTCTTTCTCCAACCCAACAGTCAGTTAATCACTAAGTCCTGTCAGTTTAATTTCTTAAATTGATTTCAAATTTTCTGCTTTCTCTGTATTTCCACTTTCATTCCTTTAGTTCAAACACTTGTCATCCAGCATGGTACCACATCAGCTGACTCTAACTCATCTGCCTTGCTTCCCTAGGGCATATCATCCCTACTGTTGCCAGAGTGTTCTCTCTGAAATGATGATCTCATCATAATTTTCTCTTCTCCCCCTAATGTTCAAATACCTTAGATGACTAATTTCCAACAAGATAATTTTTTAGTGTGCCAAAAAATATGAATCTTGAAAATTGGCCTTGTCTCTGGTCTTAGGCTCTAGCAATACCAAAACACTGGTTGTTCCCTGAATACCCCTTCTATGCCTTGTCATTGCTGTTTAGTCTGTGGAATGCCTGTTCTCAGACTATTGACTCTGAGACTCTTATTCAGCAATTTGAAACATGTTTAAGTTTCTCTTTGAAGATTTCCTGACTCTCTGACTTGTTAAACACAATCTTCATTCTGTAAAATTCATTGTACACAATTCTACAGTTGAATATCACACTATATTGTTTATTGTTTATTTATTGTTGTAAATGAAACATGCCTGTTTCATTTACAAGAGACAGACAGAATGTATTATTCATATTCTTGCCTGTATTTACAGTTTCTGTCTTTGTACCTAGGATATAGTCAGACAGCCCACTCATGAAGTATTTAAGGAATTTGGATTGTAGTGTGGCTCCTTTTCTGGGATACTGTTAGTTAACAATTAACAAATCCCCAAGAGATGATGGCATCATCATCATGACTTCCAAGTAGAAATCAAAATCATCGAGATTATTATCTACATTAAATGGTCATTATGATTATTTTGTAGCAAGCTACTGTTGTGATAGGGCTAAGAGCTGGGGTTTTGGAAAGTCAAAAGAAAAACAGGTGGTGGCATAATGGTGTAAAGACCATTTTGTTACTGTAAATGGTAGCCAGCAACATTGACAACTTTGCAAGTAAATAGAACAACTGATTATGAGTTAAAATTTTACTGAAATTCTTCTCTGTTGAACTTCATTAAAGAGAAGTTATCATTCAGTTCTGTTCTCATAGGTTTATTTCTTCTCCATATCATTTGGTTGTGGTTATTTTATCATTCAGGCCCAACTAATAGAGAACAATCATTTACATGTTTCAAAATTCAGCTAATTTAGCCACTTCTTTACCTACTTAAACATCTTAGATGTTTAGAAAAAAACTTAAAACAAGCTTTACTGTTCTGAAATAGTTACAGCCCCCTTCTCAGACGTGTTATTTTTATTTATTTATTTTAAATTTATTTTTATTGAAGCATAATTGACTTACAGTGTGTGACATAAAAACTTTGCTGTATGCATAAAATATTCTTTTTCATATTATTTTTTCTTATAGGTTATAACAAGATATTGCGTATAGTTCCTTCTGCTATACAATGTGTCCTTGTTCATTATCTATTTTATATATAATGTTGCGTATATGTTAATCTCAAATTCCTAATTTATCTTTCCCTCCAGACATATTTTTAAAAACTGTTTTAAGAGAGTAAGTTGGTTTAGATACATTAGGTAAGATCTTTGGCATTCAAGCTTCAGAATTTAGAGGTTAGTAGAAAAGTAATTACTTTCTGTTAATACTTTACTCATTAGAATTGGGTATTTGATTTGATTCCCCCATTCTAATCTATGATAATCACTAACAGAGTGGCCCAATTTTGAAAACAACCCATTTTTTTCACAATACTATTGGTGTCCTCTCTGCATGCTATCAGACCACCAAATATTTTAATTTGGAAGCTTAGTCAACAAATAACCTTGCTAAACTGATCCACTCATAACACTGGCCTTTCAGAAATGCTGCTGTGACTCGACTCTGATGTAGTTAAAGTCAAATAAAACATTATTTCTTCCACCTTCAAAGACTCCAATCTATCCATGTACTTTTTATTATAAATAAAATAGATATCTTAAGTCTATAGATATATATGTTTTACATTTGATAGAATTTTGTTCCCTCTGTGCCTCAAATATTGGCTTTAATAGCACTAAAATTGCTGGTAGAGAAAAAAATTCCAGTCTTACTCCCCAAAGAAAATGAAATTTAAGTAAATGTGTAAGAGGATTATTTGATATTACAGGATATTTGAAACTGCTTTTTAACCAGATGCCATGGCAGTTTCCCAGCTGAATTTTAAGTTACTTTCCCAGGGTCATAGAACAAGTATTAGAGGTAGGATTCACTCCTAGGTGAGTTGGCTCTTGGGTCTCCACATAAATCACTTTTTGCTGTAATGTCTCCAATATCCATTGATATTTTAAAAACCATGTTCACTTCGATTCAAAATGGTTCAACAAAGTTTATAGAGCCCTTACTATGATTTAATCAGACCCGAGATGCCTGACTCTGTAGACATCAAATTTGAATAGGGAGAAACAATGGACAATAGATTAAATAATAAATTAATGATAATAAATAGGAAAGCTTCCCTTTTATAAGATTGTAGGCAATCTATGGGGAAAAACCAAAAAAAAAAAAAAAACAGGTGTGAAGATACTGAAATATTTTGGAATGGATTATTCCTGAATTGTTTCTTATTTGTTAAGCTGTAACCCCTGGGGGCGTTTACTTTATCCACCAGAGAATAGTTTTTATACAGTTTATATAGATAATATACAATGAAGTCTTACAGTATTCACTCATTTCCAAAGTTATTTAGGTTAAGGATTTTTTTCTCCTACCTTTCAGTGAGGTTATGCCATATATTGTGTTTAATTAGATTTTTAATATCACAGTCTACATTCCATACTGGGATTTGATTTCCCAAATTATTTTCATTTAAAACAATTTTTACCCCAAAATACATGTTTTCTGCTATAGAGTTCTATGAGTTTTGACAGATGCACAATGTCATGTAGCCATCACTACAGTATCATACAAAATACATTTTCCCTGCAACTTATGGGCAAGGTTCCTACTGGAATCCAGGATGCAGTCAGTAGGAACACATCCCTTTAGTACATGATCTCTTCTTGGTTCTTGAGCCTGACAGCTTTCAGAATGAAACATACTATCAGTTCTCCTAGTTTTAGGCCTTTGGACTCAGACTTGACCTAAACTTTTGTTGTCCTGAGCTTGCCAGCTGCACATATAGGGACTTCTCAGCTCTGTACTTGTGTGAACCAGTTCTACCTTCTGCTATATATTCTTCTGAATATGTTCACATATATATTCATATATATTTTCATGTATATTCATATATATATATCCTATTGAGATACTATTTTTTTTCTGGAGAGCCCTAACTACTAATACAATAGTTTATTTCTTTTTGTATTTATTTTCTATTTGGAGATCTCCAGTGGCACAGTGGGTTAAGGATCTGGCATTGTCACTGCAGCGGCTTGGGTCACTACTGTGACATGGGTTTGATCCCTGACCTAGGTGCTTCCATATGTCATGGGTATGGCCAAAACAAAAAATTTATGGTTTATGTTCTGTTGCATGGATGTACCCATTTGCTTAGCCTTTCACTTATTGAAGAACACCTTGGTTGCTCCCAGCTTTTAGCAATTGTGAATAAAGCTGCCATATGTAGGTTTCTGGGTAGAAATAAGTTTTCATCCTGTTTGAGTAAAGATATCTTGGAGCTCAATTGCTGGATTGTGTGCAAATGCTATGTTTAGCTTCCTAAGAAACTGTCTTCTGAGGTGGCTATACAATTTTGCATTCCCACCAGCAATGAATGAACTCTCTGCATCTTCACTTCATTTGGTGTCAATTTTTTGTATTTAATCATTCCATTAGGTGTCTGGAGGCATCTCATTGTTGTTTTAATTTACATTTCCTTAAAAACAAAATATAGTGAGAATTTTTTTAATATAATGAATTTTATTTTTTCCATTATAGCTGGTTTACAGTGTTCAGTCAATTTTCTACTGTATAGCATGGAAACCCAGTTACACATACATGTATATATTCTATTTTCTCACAATTGTCATGCTCCGTCATAAGTGACTAGACAAAGTTCCCAGTACTACACAGCAGGATCTCATTGCTAATCCATTCCCAAGGCAATAGTCTGCATCTATTAACCCTAAGCACCCAATCTATCCCACTCTCTCCCCCTCCCCCTTGGCAACCACAAGTCTATTCTCCAACTCCATGATTTTTTTTCCTGTGGAAAGCTTCATTTTTTTAAATCATTTATTTACATATATATTTTTTCTACTATACAGCATGGTGACCCATTTACACATACATGTATACATTCTTTTTTCTCACATTGCGTGTTCATTTGTGCTCTATGTTAGATTCCATATATAAGTGATATCACATGGTATTTGTCTTTCTCCTCAGTATGAGAGTCTCTAGTTTCATCCTTGTTGTTGAAAATGGAATTATTTTGTTCTTTTTATGGCTGAGTAGTAGTACCTTGTTTATATATATATATCACATATTCCTAATCCAATCATCTGTCAATGGACATTTGGGTTGTTTTCATGTCATGGCTATTGCTAATAGTGCTATAATGACATGCAGGTACATGTGTCTTTTTCAAGTAAAGTTTTGTCTAGATATATGCCCAAGAGTGGGATTGCTGGGTCATATGGTAATGATATGTATGGTTTTCTAAGGAACCTCCACACTGTTCTCCATAGTGGTTGTTCAGCTTACATTCCCACCAACAGTGCAAGAGGGTTCCCTTTTCTCCACACATCCCCCACCCTAGCATTTGTTATTTGTGGACTTCTTAATGATGGCCATTCTGACTGGTGTGAGGTGGTATCTCATGGTAGTTTTGATTTGAATTTCTCTTAATAATCACTGGTGTTGAGCATTTTTTCATGTGCTTGTTGGACATATGTATATCTGCCTTGGAGAGATGTCTATTCAGGTCCTTTGCCCATTTTTCCATTTGGTTTTTGGCTTTTTTGCTGTTGAGTTGTATAAGTTGTTTGCATATTTTAGAGATTAAGCCCTTGTTAGTTACATCATTTGAAACTATTTTCTCCCATTCTGTAAGTTGTCTTTGTTTCTTTTTGGTTTCCTTTGCTATGCAAAAGCTTGTCACTTTGATTAGGTCTCATTGGTATATTTTTGCCTTTATTTCTGTTGCTTTGGGAGACTGACCTGAGGAAACATTCATAAGGTTGATGTCAGAGAATATTCTGCCTGTGTTCTCTTCTAGGAGTTTGATGGTGTCTTGTCTTATACTTAAGTCTTTAAGCCATTTTGAGTTTGTATTTGTGCATGGTGTGAGGGTGTGTTCTAGTTTCATTGATTTGCATGCAGCTGTCCAGGTTTCCCAGCAATACTTGCTGAATAGACTTTCTTTTTCCCACTTTATGTTCTTGCCTCCTTTGTCAAAGATTAATTGACCATAGGTGTCAGAGTTTATTTCTGGGTTCTCTATTCTTTTCCGTTGGTCTGTCTCTCTGTTCCGGTACCAGGACCACTGTCTTGATGACTGTGGCTTTGAAATAATGCCTGAAGTCTGGGAGAGTGATGCCTCCTGCTTGGTTTTTGTTCCTAAAACAATTGCTAAAGCAATTCTGGGTCTTTTGTGGTTCCTTATAAATGTTTGGATTGTTTGTTCTAGTTCTATGAAAAGTTGCATGGGTTATTTGATAGGGATTGCATTGAATCTGTAGATTGCTTTGGGTAGTATGGCCATTTTTACAATATTAATTTTTCCAACCTAGGAGCATGTAATATCTTTCCATTTCTTTACATCTTCTTTAATTTCCTTGATTAATGAAGGCCATAAAGAAAACAAAGAAGACACTATTTAATGGTTAAAGGATCCATTCAAGAAGAAGATATTACAATCATCAATATATATGCCCCTAATTTAGGAGCGCCCAGATACCTACAACAAATACTAACAGACATAAAAGGAGAAATTGATGGGAATATAATCACTGTAGGAGACTTTAACACCCCACCCACATCAATGGACAGATCCTCTAGACTGAAAATCAATAAGGAGACAGAGATCCTAACTGACACAATAGAAAAGTTAGACTTAATTGACATTTTCAGGACATTATATCCAAAAAAATCAGAATATACGTTCTCCTCATGTGCACATAAAACATTTTCAAGAATCGATCACATATTGGGGCGCAAAACTAACCTCAACAAATTTAAGAGTGTATAAATCATTTTTTCTTATACTTATTTGCCATTTATTTTTTTAGCGAGATCTTTGATTAGATCTTTGGGTTATTTGTTTCCTTATTGTTGGGTTTTAAGAGTTCTTTGTATATCTTGAATACAAGTCCTTTATCAGATATATGATATGCAAATATTTTGATGTCATATTACACATGAAGTTTCCTGTCTTTTTTTGTAACATATTTTTTGAAAAGTTAAACTCCTAGTTTCCAGGTGTGTAATAGTTTGAAGCAGCAAAGAAGCAACAGCACTGAGATCTCAGTGAACCTGCTGACAGTAACTTTCTGGAAGTAATTTCTAACAAAGGATGAGAGTTCTGGTTCAAGACTCAAATGATGCAGCTGATCAGCCGCCTAGTGGTTTCATTTCTACAATGTTATTATATCACCAAGTGCATAGGGGACAGTGATTCCTGGTCAAGTAAAGTCAGATAGCACAGTAGGGGAAGGACGTTATAATCCATCATCGGCCCTGGAGGAGAAGAAAAGGGCCTTTTCTGCTGATTCGGAATCATTCCAGTGGTAGATGATGAATAGAGAAGTCATTTGGATGTTATAATAGTGAAAATCCTGGCAATGGGTCAGAAATGTATCATCTTAAATACTTCACAGTGGGAAAAACATACAGCCTTAGAGTCTCACTTTAAGCCTTAAATAAAATTTAATCTTCCTATTCTTAAGAAATAAATGAGATAATAATTTAGTGAGCCTCAAAACTAGCATGAAGAAATAAATCTCCAATAAGATAGGGATCCTTCTTTACTATCTCCATTCCTTAACTAGAATATGCTGCAAGGAACACAGTATTATGAAGTGTGTCTAAAGAAAATTGAAAGTCAGTCAATATAAACAGCTAGAATGCCAAAGACTCAATTGACAACTTAAAAATCCTAATTAATGTGCCCCCAAATGCAGCTGAGCTAGCCAGATCTTAATGAGACACATGTGATTCCTAGTCAGCATGCACGTGGCGTAAGTTTTCCCCCAAATGTCCAAGTCCAAGCGTTCAAGGCCAAATGAGCAAATATGAAGTCTTCAGCAAACTTTTTGTCTGGGATCTGCCTGCTGTCCCATTAAGATTTCAATTTACCTTGTCCCTTCTTGACTGCCATTCACCAGCACTTCTTAAATTAGATGTTAACAAAGTTTTCTTAGTACAGCAGAACTATTGTGCTGAATAGAAAAAAGAGAATGCAAATATGCGGATTTTAGAAACTAATTTTCAGACTTGCCAATCAGGTATCCAAATCCCAGAAAGGTAGCAACCATCTCCACACCTGGATGTCATTAAACTTTCATACCATTTTTTATGCCAAGATGGAATCTGAGCTGAACTTGGACAATCAAGATCTAGCAACCACCTGGGAAAACATTGCTGAAAAAGTAAATTTTGGAAATTTTGCTCTCTAAGTTTATACCAGTATCTTTTCACATAAGTGAAAAAAAGAACACTGCCTGTTGCCACTGCTTAACTGACAACATTTTTAATTCAGTAAGAGGAGGTAGTTTCTACCATTTTTTTTAAGAAATGAAGTCTTTAATGAAGTGAAAATTAAATAATCTTATGAACTTGATCACAATAAGCATGAAAAATTCTATATAAAGAGCACCTCCTATGGGCTGGGCAGGAACAGTGTCCTTGATGGGTGTTTCAAGTTTATTGACAAGACTTGCCTGGGGGGAAAAAAAAAGGAATGTATATAAATTAGTGTTTACTTTCCAGTTTCCCTCTCACAGTCTCTGTATGACAGTGTTTGTAATTGGGAAAAAAAATTACTTCCTCCAGGGAGGTAATCTTGAAGGGAAGCAAGTATAGCCTGTTCAATAAAGTACTTTCAAATTAAACAATTATAAATTTGGAAAAAATAACTCTTACTATTTTAAATGCAAACAGTAATATTCAACAAGACAAATCTTATGCCCTTCACAAGGGGATACATCAAAATTTCCTAGGGGAAAAACATATTTTTATATTATAATAGTATGTAGCCAAGGTCTTAAAAAGGTTTAAAATAATTTATCACAAGGTATGACTATTTTTAAATGGCTTTTAAAAATAGACATATCACATTTAACTTATTTTCAAGGACTTCAGAGTTTTCAAAGGACCATCACCTAAATGTTACCATCACAGTGTTGTTTAAAACATTCAGAAATTTTCATCTGGCAAAGTGTAATATAACTAATAAGCAAGATGAGAAAATCCAACTCTTTCCTTTATAGCTGTATATACCTATGACCCATTTTTGCATAACTTTGCACAACCATTTATTTGGCCCCACAGCATTCTCTGTTTACCAAATCATCTTTTATTTAATATAGTAGTTTATTAAGAACTTGAAAAGCCTACAAAATGCAAACCCTTGTTCCCTAAGAAGTTTCTATTCATTTTGGTAGTTTAAATTATTCTGAGAGAGTTTATGGGGAACATGAGTGAATATCCCGTTAATGGATGGAAATCTTCTTCCATTAAGGAAAGCTAGATGAGCATGCCAAAGGCTCTGAAGACTTTTCAAAAAAAAATTCCCAAATGGTTTTAGGAAATGACATCATTCCAGTAAGTGCATTATCCTTCAAAGGCAAAATTTTCTTGAATCTATGAATTGTTACAAGTTTATCCTTCTAAGATATCCACAGTGTGGTTACTTATGTTATAGTTTATGGCATGCTATTTCTGGCTAGCCTGCTGTTTACCTCTTTTCTCTCTGCCAGAAAACTTTTGGACCTAGCTCATCATCCCCACAGGGATGACACTTTTATATGATTTTTGCCACCTGTCCTCTGTCTGGCCTTCTTCCTTAGCTCCACAGAAATGAGAGATTACCTACCACTCCCCAAATCCCCCATTATTTAGTATTTCTGAGAGCATTAGGGTTAGTTACTATGAGCAATGCCTACCATCCATCGAATCACAAGTAATATAGCAACTAGATAATAATTGCTAAGTACACACCATCTTCCTGAGTGTATCATGTTGCCTGGAGGTAGAAAAAGAGGAAGTAACTCTGATGATTTTCTCAGTTAAGCATTTGTATTCAATACAGAAAAACTTTTGACACTGAAGATCATAAAACCCTGAAAGTGTAATAGGTTTTTCCAGAAGACAGATAAGTTAGAGTTATGAGACTTATGTTTTCTTATTATTATCTCCTTTTACCAACTAGGAAGGATTCAGTTAACCTTACTTCTGCTTATCAATGAGGCTAAACATATTTTGGATCCTTAGTGTAGAGTTAAGGATCAGGGAGAGGGAGAGAATGAGGGATGTGTTTTTTTTAACTCCAAAATACTATCAGACATCCCCATTGATCTTCAAGATTAGAAACAATATAGTGCACACTCTAAAATAAAAACAGTGCTACATTCGAATTTGAAAAAGTTTATGGTTTTTAATATACACTCTTGGGGCATGTAATTTATCATTTGCTATTTAAATTATAGCATTAATGAATTCAAGTCATAAACTGAAATTGATTTTTAATTCATTCCTCTAAAGAATATTGTCAATTACCTAAAATATTTGTGTATTTTGTTTACACAGAAAATGAGTGTTTATTTCTAGATGTGTTTTATAACATCAACTTTTATATATTAAAAAAGTTTTATCTTTTTCTATTTCTTAGCTTAAAAATAAAGCTTTTATATTTCATAGACTTTTAAAGATAATAACACATCCTGAATTATTGCTAGCATCCTCTCTTCTAATTAAACATATTTGTGATAACAATTTTGATAGATATTCATAGTGTTATAGAGCCACCTTCAGAGCATTGACTCTTAATTAGAAATTTAAGACTCTAAAAACCACTCCCTAGGTTTAGATTTAAAATAAATCAGACACATACAACACACTATTTATTCTGAAGCATTTAAAAATTAATCACTATATGGTCAATATAACATATTCTAAGAACATCAGCTAATTAAATTTAAATTCTAGAGCAAGAGATATTTGATATTTAAAAATTCGTATCACCATAAACATCTTCAGATTATTATCAGTTAACAAAATATTATTATTTAGTTTTTGAAATATGCATGATTATTAGTTTCAGTTCAGTTAGACTGTTAATTTCTACTTCAAGAGGATAAATGGGAAAAAATGTTTATAAAGTTGAAACTGTAAAACTCAGTTAAAAATAACGATATCTGTAGTAAGAACTTAATAGTAATATAATTCTGTTGATAATAAAAACAAGAATGGTAATAATTTACCATTATTTTAATTAACTATTTTCTTACTGGTGGTATATTTTAATAAATAAGATACCAAATATAGTGAATATCTTGCAGATCATGCTTCATTTCACCTCTCAAAAATTAACTGATGCCCACTCCATTTTCTTGAAGGTATTTTTATCTTGCTTTATAGAATCTCTGTATCCTCCTCATTTTCCTCTTCTTGAATTTCTGGAGATTGCTCAGTGTTCTTTGCTGTCACTGCTTCTTCTGCCATTCTTTTACATATTGACAATTTTCTGGATTCTTTCCAGCCAGGGCCCTCTCTCTCACTGGGTTTATTAGCCTTTTATAAGTCTTCAACTGTCATCTATATGACTCCCAAATCAAAAGTCCCACCCCCAAATGTAGGTCTGACTACCCACCATCTACTTACTTGAGTGTTCCATAGCAACTCAAAATCAACACATCCCAAGCCAGCAAATCTTGTACTCCAGTTTGCAGTGGTCAAGGCACTGACACATGCATTGTATTTAATTCCTTTCTCTTCTTCCCCTCACACATCAACTGTTTCCAAAATACATTGATTATAACACCTAAACATAAGAATCCATTCCCCATTTCCATCATCGAAGATACCATCCTAGTCATAGGAAGCCAATATTTCTCGGCAGAGTTTCCATAGTATCTTCCTACATGAGCTCCCTGCATCTAATATAATATTACAAAATTAAACTACATAGTCACCAAACTCTCCAAATGGAAATCTCATCTTGTTCCCCTCATTCTTGAGCTTCTTTAACTACCTTTTCATAGAGTCCTGAAGTCTAAGGGCCTTCATGTTCTCACCTCTGCTTACTTCTCTGGCCTTCATTTCCTAATTCATTGTTTACTTGTTTATTTTTGAGTTTTTCCAGATTTACTGAAATATAATGGAAATATAACATTGTGTAAGTTTAAGTGGTACAATATGATGATTTGATACTTGTTTATACTGCAGAATTATTACACAATAAGGTTAGTTAGCATACCCATCACCTCACATAATCATATTTTTTGTGTACATGGTGAAAATATTTAAAATCTACTCTTCCAGCAACTTACAAGTGTATAATACAGTATTGTTAACTGCAGTCACCATGCTGTACACTAGATCCCCAGAACTTATTCATCTCATAAACTGGAAGTATGTACCCTGCAGTCAACATCTCTCCATTCCCTCCAACCCCAGCATCTGGTAACTACTCCTCTACTGTCTGTTTCTGTGAGTTTAATTATTTGTTTTTATTCTTATTATTTTCAGATCCCACACATAAGTGAGTGAGATCATTACAGTATATGCCTTTCTCTGACTTATTTCACTTAGTAAAATGCCTTTGAGATCCATAATGGCTTGAATGCTCCTTTCTTTTATGGCTGAATAACATTCCGTCGTCTGTATGTACTACAGTTTATGAATCCATTCACTCACTGGACGACATCTTGGCTGGCTTCCAAGTTTTGACAATTATGAATAAAGCTGCTATAAACATTTGTATGCAGGCTTTTCTGTGGACATAAGTTTTCATCTCCTTTGGGTAAATATCAAGGAACACAATTGCTGGGTCATATGTATGGCAAGAGCATCTATAGTTTTGTAAGTAACTGACAAAGTCCTTTCCAAAATGAACATACCATTCCCACCAGCAGTGAATAAGACTTCCTGTTGCTCCACATTCTAGCAGCATTTAGTATGTCAATGTTCTGGATTTTGGCCATTCTAATATATGTAATAGAATAGTTCATTTTATATTTTATAAAAGATGCCTCTTCTCATTTGATAATAATGCATAAGTAATAAACTAAATGTGTAGATAGCAGCAAAGGGAATTCTGCCTTAAATGAGGCTTGAAATTTTTAAATAAATCAAAATAACAAAGTATGTGTTAGTGTGAGTACTCTATTTTCATAAATTTTCAGATTGACACATCAAATGTAAAAGTGTAATTTGACTGCATTAGAGGGATAATGAACCACTTGTCCACTTTATGGACAATGATTGTCCCTTAAATACATCTATACATATTCGAACATCAATTTTTTATCACAAACTAAAAGTATGTGAAGAAAAGCAATACAGGAAATATTAACAGATTTTGAAAAAATATTTTTAAAGAAAACTTGGAATTTTCAAAATTTTAAGTTATTTCTTAAAATACTGAGAAAGGTCTTACTCCCAGTATTACAAAAGAGAAAACCAAATTTCAGCCAAACTAATCAAGGACTTGAAAATCCCTCAATACCAGTTTAATTCAGGTGATATTTAAAAGTCAATATTTCTCTTTAAGATTCTATGTCATATAATAACCTATATGGGAAAAGAATATGAAAAAGAATGGATACATGTGTATGTATAACTGATTTACTTTGAAATCAGTTATTCAAAGTAAATCAGTGTACTTGAAACTAACACAACTCTATAAGTCAACTATACTCCAACAAAATTTATTTTAGATTTTTTTTAAAAATGAAAAAATGATTCCATGGCATAGAAATTCCACCCACTCTCCAACAAGATAGAATCCATATTTATTGCATGTTCTAAGGGAAACAGGTGACCTCAAAGTCCTAGAAATAAAGTTAAAATGATAATGGATACAGCATATACAATGAAACCGAGATAAATTATTTGTTCCATTTTTGTTTATTTTATTGAATCCAGACTCTGATAGAAATTGTATGAGTACAATGGTGACTCAGCTACAGTTCTTCTCTTCTAGGTACTAATAATGTCCACAGAGAAGTACAAAATACTTAAATATAATCTAATTTTTAAAATAACAAGTGTCATCAGAGGGATACAGGTAAAGCATTAGATTAATTTAAAACAGGATTACTTCTTGCAGAAAGCCTTTGTAAATGAGGGCTCATAAGCAGGGCCTTTAAAGTATGGCTTAGATACAGACAGATTATGAAAAAGTTCTATTAGGGAAAAGAAACAACTTGAGCAAAGGAAAAGGAATACAAGTGTGAAAGTATAGGATATAAATAGAAAAGGGCAAAAAGTTCAGTTTATTTAGACCATAGAATAATTGAAATGCTATAGTAGACAATGCTTGAAAATATATGTTGGGTCCAGTTTTTAGAGGACCTTGAATAGCATTGTAAGTGAAGTTCTTTAATTCAGGTGACTAAAATACAAATTATATAATGAAGTTGATTGAGAGCTACCATTAAGATTAGATGAAAATACACTAGTTCAGATCAGTATAAAGACCAGTTCTCTTTTAAATATATAGCATTCCTCTTCAGAGAAGCATCAAAGATTAATGCTTTTCAAGCCAGCATTAGCAAGGGCATGGAATATTTGCACAACCCTTTATTCTCATTTTCGGTTTATCTTCGTTTACTGAAATAAGAATGTATCACCTTCAATTATTTGACATTTATTCGCTTGTAAGAAAAATTTGTTTATATGCCCATGCCAAATTTTCTGTTTTTCACAAAAAATACTTTCAACTATTAATATTATTAGAAGTGTTATTCATTGAGTGTCTGTAATATCGCAGACACTATGACAAGCCTATTACAATATATCATGTCATTTATGTCTCATAACAAGTCTACTACAAATATAATATTATTGTACTAATTTTACACTTAATAAATCTAAGGATCTGTTTCATTGTGTTATAACTAACATATTAAGAGAGATAAGATTTGAACACAGGACATTTTGACTCCAAAATAAGCATAGTCTATTTACTATAACAGTGATTGAAAATTCAGTAAATTCAACTTCTGCTTTTTTCTTGCATAAAAAAACTATACATTTTATTAGTCTGGATTGCATTTTCCAGTACATTCTGTTATTTAAACTTCCATATTAAAGATCTTAGACGAAATTTCCTTTTTTCCCCTTTTTCCCTTTTTTCCACACATATAAGGATCTATTCCTCCAGAATCAGTACCTCATATGAATTTGTGGTTGCTAGAGGAAGTGTTCAAAATACTTACTGATATAGCATGGCAACAACCAGTTAGAACAGACCACTGAGCACTTAGGCTCAGGCATAAACAAACATAATGGCAGCTCTGATACCAACCAGCTGAAATACATCTCTTGTCCATTTCCCACTGCAATTGATAAACTATATTGCCATCCAAATTCCCAATTGACTATGTACAATTGTACTGGCTGTCATAACAAATTTTGACTCTTAAAGGATTCATGCAAGGAATAGTGTAGGGACTTTGAAGAGATCTACACTTTATGCTCCCTGCATCCTCAAGTAATCCCTCACCTCTTAGTCTGTTTTCTCCAGTAGAAACAGGGATCGCAACACCTACCCTTCAGATACTTATAAGGATGAAATTAATGTATGTCCAGGGACTCATAGCTGCTGACACAGAGAGGCACAATCCTGGATGCTAGTCTTTACTCCTGATAGTCCCTGCACTGGTTCTCCTCTTTCTGTTTCTCCAGCTTCTACTTCTTTTGTGGGCTGATGTAAAGAAATGCTCCAAAGGGGAAAAGATCTCTGTTCCAAAATAAAGAGATAGGCAATATGTTTTATTTGTAATTCTTTTGTATTAACCTTATTCTAAATTCTGTTTTCTGCTCTTACCTAAACTTAGCAGTCATGGCTGGTTTTCATCATATTTATATACCTGAAACCTCGAGGGGAAAAAATGGGCCAAAGTGTCTCCAGACAATAATTCAGGACCCTTTGGTCTTATAAAATTAAACCTGCAGTAGAATTCTCCTTAAAGACCTTTCTTCATAAGCCCCAGCCCTTAAATGATCATTCTCAAAGGATCTGCTCTTAGTCATCTTTTGCTTGCTTTGTACACTTATTCTCACCTATAACTTCAAGTTACATCTCCCGGTTCAACGCACCCCTCTTCTGAGATCCACATCTGAGTTTTGCTTTACTATTTATCACATCTTGAATATCTAAACAGTGTTATTTCGACCTCTTCAAAACTGTATGTCACATCCCCTACCAAATCTTGTTTTTAATACCCACCTAGTTAGCAAAATCAGAAACCTGGGAATCACAAGAATTTCTCTATATGTTGTCATCACTATCCCCAGATAAGACTTATTTGTTTCACATTTATCATTTATTCACACATTTATTTATCAAGTTATTCAATGTGTATATACTGAGTGGCTCTTATGCTCTAGATACACTGAGGAAAATAAGAAAGAAAAATGGGTTTGGTCCCTGCCCTCCTGGAGGAAAAGGGAAGAATCAAGGTGGATGACTTAATGATTTTTATGAGACTGAAACTGGAGAAATGTGTGATTTGTGCAGCACTCTAGTCTTCCTTTTGTTGTAGTTCATTGTTTATATGCCTTTCTTTTCCTCCTTTCAGGCTTGTAAAGGAAGGAACCATGTGTCATTCATCTCAGCAGAGTGCCTTTCACCTAATCATGATTAATAAATGTTTATTGAATTAAAAGAGTGAGATGGAGTAAATGCTGAAGTGAAATGATGACCAGATATGATAAATAATCTCCTCTGAGATACACATACACAAATTTTCCACTTCATGTGTTTAAAAGCAGTTAAAACTTGTTAATAATCTATTCTGCTGTGCTTTTAAGCATACATGAATGGTGTAAAGCAAAGGTTTAATGACAATATTTCACTGAGGAAAAGTCAAGGACAGTGAGACAAAATACTCCTTGAATCACCACATGGTTTGGGAAAGAAGAAATACTCCCTCTCAATATTCAAACACTTCCTTAACTGGGTTATTAGTAATGGATCCTCTCCCCTATGATGTGTTATGGATTTATCCCTAAAAGAAATCACAGTCATCCAGTAGCTGAGAACAAGGCCAAGACCTCTGTGGATCCCACAATAATAGCCTTCTAGAAGCATTGCTTCCCACACAATGGAAAGAAGCTATTTTGTTTCTAGTCACAACAGGGTAGGACTGTTATTTGCCCAAGCATAAGGCTCAAGTCTGACTCTAGGAAAGAATGAATAATGAGATAAGAGAATTACTTCTCCATTCTTTGCACCTGACAGGATATATTATTATTATATTTTTAAATATGATCTATCAGTATGGACAAAGAGTTGAAATAATGCCAACGGAAAAAAATAATGGGTGTATTCCATTTCAGATCACTGCTGATTTGTAAACTGTTCTGTAATCTGCTTATCGCTTTCTGCACTGGTATAAAAATAGCATGTTCAGTGTGTTTTCCCTCCTAAGGATACTGGGGAGGAGCTCAGTGAAAGTGAAGAGAATAGAATGAGTGATGAAATGTTTACCATGAAATTTCAGGTCAACAAATAATGTGATATTTCCACACTTGACTAATTCACATTTCTTAAGAGCTATTTTTAAATCTGTTCCTCCTTCTCTATTGAATTTTCCTGTGTTCAAGGGAGTCTGACGCATACAGAAAACATTTGTATTGACATTTCTAAAACAAATTTACTCATTCATTTGATAAAGTATTTCTGATTCATATCTACACTCTTGGTATGTAGTAACACTACTTTGCTTATATATTAGTTGACTACTCTTTCTTGTACTATGCTTAGAAACTTATGATTGCTTGTTTAGGAGAGAATAGTGTTCATACATGCTTCCTCTAAAGAAGGAACAGCTTAAGCAAGACGCATCTTAAAAACATGCAGAGTAAAATATGTCAGAAATAGAAAGACATATACTCTATGATCTCACATGTAGAATCTGAAACAAACTCAAAGATACAGGGAATAGATTGTGATTGCTAGAAGCAGAGGCTGTGGAAAGGAGGTGGGCAAAGTGGGTGAAGGTGGTAAAAAGGTAAAAATTTCCAGTTTTTAGACAAATAAATGAGTTCTGGTGATGTAATAGATAGCATGGTGACTGTAGCCAATAATACTGTGTTGTATATTTGAAAGTTGCTGAAGAATAGATCTTAGAAGTTCTTATCACAATATAAAATAATGTGTGACTATATATAGTAATGAATGTGAGCTAAACATATTGTGGTAATCAGTTTGCAATATATACATATATCAAAGCAGTATGTTGTACATCTAAAACTAATTTGGTATTACATTACAGTTAAATAACAATTTAAAAAAACTCAGATCTCATCTACTCTACTGAAATAATAATTATACCTAATGGATGTAAATGTGGATATTTACTATCAAATCCAAATCTAAGTCATATCCTTAAAAATTCAAGAGCCCCAATTTTGTATAGTCTTGTAAATTTGAATAAATTAGAGCCTCAGTGTATAAATTAGCTCCATTTCCTTCATCTGAGCTCCAAATAATTCAAATTAGCTAGTACTCATTTGTTAAGCTTTCATTTCTATTGGGAAATTTCTAAAGGCATATTGTCAGAAAAGGCAGGGTTGTAAATCAGAAATTAATCATGTGCAGATAGAAATCTAAGATTGTATTTTATAATGATAATTGGATCAATTAAAAATATAAATCTGCCAAACCAATTGTTTATTATTGTTCATTGGTCATATAGATAAACCACCACAGTAATAGTTTCCCTCTTTTCAACCATTTATTTCTTCTTTATATGGGTATAATCCAAATCTCTTTACTATAAAAAATGAAACAAAACAAAGATGCATGTTTAGATTTTGAGTAGATATCAAAATATGCCTTGAATCACCATCTGGTTTGATAAATTATTGTCTGACCAGCATCAATAATCTCTACCCCATGTCTGGTAACTTCAGTTTTCCTTTGAAGAACCATTCCTCTCCATTCTCAGTCTCTGTGGTCATAATCAGACTGACCTCATCCATTATCTGCATTGGCTAAGCAGAGTAACTATGATTTGTCCAAAATGTGCACAGGATACAGCTTGAACTTGAGTCCCACCTTAAACTTTCACTGATTGGAAGAGGCATCTCTTTCTCCTGCTATTTCTAAACTTCTTGAAAATAAGTGGATTTTCCAAGGCCATTGCTAGGGAGATCTAATCTGAAAAAGAGAACCAGTCCAAAAGAATGTAGAACTCAAATGTGGAAAAAGAGCTATTTCCCCAAAATCATTGTTGAGTTCCTAGATATACCTGTGACCAGAACTGCAGAAAACTATATAACACTGATGAAAAAAATCACACATGCAAATAAATGAAAAGACATTCCGTGATCATGGACTGAAAGATTCAACTGATTTGAAGATTCAACTGATTCAAAATGTTTCCACACAAAAGCCTGCACATAAATATTTATAAGAGTATTGTTTATGATTTCTAAGAGGTAGATGAATAGATAAACTGGTACAACTGTACAATGGAAGATTCTCTGATAAAAGAAATGAGCTGTCAAGACATGAAAAGACATGTTTTTTCACATAAATGTGTGATACATTTATATATGTAACATATTGTATATTATAATATCATTATATAAAATTACATATATATTATAATTTTAATATGTTTATCATGCTTAGCACAGTGCTTGGCTCATGATTGTTACTCAGAGGATGATAGTGGTGGTGGTAGGAGTCATAATTGAGCACATAATCAGTGATAGTAATTATTTAATAATAACAGTAAAAGATAGGTACTGTAGAATCACATTGGAAACCCATTGGGCAGTATCTATCAAAGCTGAATATTTTTACAACCTATGCTCCAGCAATTCTGTCCCCAGGAGGTGTAAACTTGTGTGTTTTATCTCTGAAATATGTACCTATTTCACCAAATTGTGTATATTAAAATGTTCATAATGGTACTATTTTTTATTATTTTAATTTTTTAATTTTTTTTTTTTTTAGGGCTGTACCCATGGCATATGGAAGTTCCTAAGATAGGGGTCAAATCACAGCCACATCTGTGACCTACACCACAGCTCACAGCAATGCTGGATCCTTAACTCACTGAGCAGGGACAGAAATCGAATTCCATGTCCTCAAGGATTCTAGTCAATTTTGTTATCGCTGAGCCACAGTGGGAACTCCCATCATAGTACTATTTCCAATAGCCCAGATCTAGAAATTTCTAAATTCCTATCAACAATAGAGGGGGTAAATAACTTGTATATTTGCAGTTTATGGAATAGCATGCAGCAATAAAATAATGATATAGAACTACATATAAGAATATGGAAGAATTTTATGAATATAATGTTAAGCCAAAAAAGCCAAATATAAGAGAGTATAATATATACTTCTACTGATACAAAATACAAAAGCAGGAACAAAATGCGTGCTGTTAGAAGTCAGGATTCTGGTTACTTTTGGAGTGTTGTGGGGTGAACGGTTACTAGACATGGCATAGGGGAGCTTCTGAGGTTTTGGTCTGAGTGTTGGTTACATGTGTATTCAGATTCCTAAACCCAGCCAGTTTATACACTTAATGTACACTTTTCTCTGTGTATTATACAACAAAAAAAGTTAAAAACATTGAAGACATTCTGATGTCATGTAAAGGTCACTGCGTTTATGGAAGCTGCCAGTAACTAGCTATAAGAGCCTGAGCTACTTGACTTCTAAAACAGAATTTATCCATTTATAATATATCACAGGGTTATTGCGAGGATTAATACAATTAAAGTATGTGCAAACATCACAAAGGCACTCAACTGGTATAAACCGTGCCTATCTACGTAAGATTTCAGACTGCTGAATTGTCAGTATCAGTGATGTGGTGAAATGAATGATATATTATTCATTTTCAATTAATTTCTATATTCTTTATCCAGAGAATGATTGCCTCAAGCTCAGTCATCAAGGGGTGCTGTTTTTATGAGCTTGTGTCACATAGCATGACTGCCAAGTGGACATAAAATGGAAAAAGATAAAATTTGCTTTCTCACAGTGTCAAAGGATGCCAGTGCTATTTTAGGCAGTGTGTCATGGTGAGAGGATTATTATCACTTTGAACATGACTGTGTTAAAGTTACACCTGGAAAACTCTTCTTTTTTTCCTTTTGGTACCTCAGGAGCTTCCAGCAGTAGGCCAATTGTGGGAAACCTAGGAACCATGAAGTTGCATACCTGTAAGAAAAATTTTTAAAAGAAAGATAATTGGTAAAAAATGCATCTAGTTTTGCTTTGTCAGTGAGAATGAACATAAGAGGTCATCAATATGGGAAAGGTATAAATTTTAAAATAAGGGTAAATGATTACAGTCAAGTGTAAGAAGTTATATCTGTGAATAATAGGATATCATTGTTAAAGGAAAAATTTAGATTAAACACCAGAAAGAAGAGTATCAACTATGGAATAGTCATTTAAAAGAGGTAATGTGAACACCATTTCTCAAGACAGTCCATCAAAAGCAGGCTATGCAGCCAGAGGATAAGTTGCAGGGAATATTACTTCGCTAATGAGTTAGTTTAGTTTAGCATCTAAAATACTGAAATTGGTCTCATTTAAAAATACATTACAAGGAGTTCGCACTGTGGCTCAGTGGGTTAAGAACCCAACATTGTCCCCGTAGGATGCAGGTTTGATCCCTGGCCACGTTCAGTGAGTTAAGGATCCAGTGTTGCCACAAGCTGCTGTGTAGGTCACAGATGTGGCTGGAATCTGGTGTTGCTGTGGCTGTGATATGGGCCAGCAGCCGCAGCTCCAATTTGACCCCTAGCCTGGGAACTTTCTTATGCTGCATATGTGGCCATAAAAAGAAAAATAAATAATTAAAAATACACTAAGAGATGCCTGATTTTGGATATACATATTTTTGGCCTTTAACTTGTCTTGCTATCAATTGTTTATCTCCAAGTGGGTAGAAAAGAAAGATAAAAGATCTATATTACAGAGTATGTTAATGTGTCTCTGTCATGTCATTAAAACCAATGATTTTTTAAAGTTTTGAGTGGGAAAAAAAAGCACAGGTTTTTCCGTTCTATTCTCAGCTCATGAAACAAGGCTTATAGGCAGGCAGTAAATATTTTTTGGATAAATGATGAAAAGATTGAACATAGGGGAAAATACATATACCTAAATTAGTTTCAGTATTTAAATAGAAAATGGACAAATTATTAGGACCTGCCAAATCCAATTTTCAGCACCATATTGAATCCTAGATTCTGTTAGGTTATTTAAGTGCCTGAAATAAGTTCAATCCTTATATATTTAGAAATCCATTATTTAGTCTTTTCTTATTCCTTAAATCTCTTTGAAGGTCAAAGAAAAGTACAGTACAGTATTAAATTTCCCTTGTAGAAATAAAAATACACTAACAATTTCTAATTCTACCAAGCTCTACTTACCAAAATTTTTGTAAATATTATTGACCATATAGAATAATAATAAAAAACCATACTAGGTGAAATGGACAAGTTATTGTCTTGCTGGGACAAGGAAGGAAATCATGGAGGAAATCTGTTTTTCTTTTCTTTTTTTTTTTTTTTTTTTGTATTTTTTAGGGCTGCACCTTCAGCATATGGAGGTTCCCAGGCTAGGGGTCAAATTGGAGCTGTTAGCTGCCGCCCTGCACCATAGCCACAGCAACACTGGATCCAAGCCACGTCTACAACCTAAACCACAACTCAGGCAATGTTGAATCCTTAACCCACTGAGGGAGGCCAGAGATTGAACCCACATCCTTATTGATACTAGTTGGGTTCATTAACCACTGAGCCACGATGGAGACTCCCTGTTTTTCTAAATCTCCTCCTGTAATTGAATGTCATGCATATATTGCAAAATATGATCATAAGAATCTAAGACCAATCAATGCCTTATGGGACAATTAAATTCTCATAAAAGGAACATTAGTTCACTCTTTTGGGTCTTCTGGTTTATAAGTTGTCCATTTGTAAAATAGGTATAAAATTTCTCCTCGAAAGTTATATGAGAAACATCACATTGTGCTTTGTTTTGTCTTTTTATTTATTTATTTTTTTCAGGGCCGCACCTGTGGCATATGGAAGTTCCCAGGCTAGGGGTGGAATCCAAGCTGCAGGTGATGGCCTATGCCACAGCCACAGCAACACAGGATACAAGCCATGTCTACAAACTATACCACAGCTCACAACACCACCAGATCCTTAACATGCTGAGAGAAGCCGGGGATCAAACCTGCATCCACACCGGTACTAGTCAGGTTCGTTACTGCTGAGCAACAAGGGGGACTCCATCACACTGTGTTTTAATTCAAATACTTTGACTTAAATCGCTATTTAAATAGTTTCTAATAAAAGTCATTATGATGAAGGGCCACGGAGACATTTTTGTTTTGCCTAAGAATTGTTGAATAATATTTCAAGAGATCATACACAATCCATAAGGTTGAAAAATTGGGGGGCCTTTGTTCATCATGGTCCACTCTGAGAAGGTCATTGTCCAAATCAACCCTGTTCAACCATGGGTCCCCTTTAAGTCCAAAGCCTTAAATATTTTATCATATGAATTAACTTCTCTCCTATGCTTCTAGGATGGTACTGACTATAATACATCCCTGGGAGAACTGATAAAAATATTCAATTTTGTATTAAGCTTGACTTTCTTGTAGAACCTTGGCTGGGAAAGGGTGATCTAAATCCATGTTATCCATTTTAAGCCTACTGCTTGACTACTTACAGCATTCATTCATCTCAGCCACTTTTTAGCCTTTTGGGGCCCATGTACCAGCAATCACGCATAGCAGTTCCATCAGCTGTTTTTCCACCTCCCAGGACCCTTCATGAGAATAAGGACCAGATTTCATAACTCACAGAGAAATTACTTCTTGCACTGTTCCTGATCCTGGCAAAAATCCATTCTTCCCCAATCTCTCTTCAACCCTTCCAAGAGTTCTCCAGTTCTTCCCCCTACCAAAACAGAGACTCTTGGCTCTCTATAAGAATAAAGGAAGTCTCAAAATCAATTTGCTCTTTTGAAGGAGAAAATAGAAATTACCTCTTATTCTTTTTTGAAGCACGTAAGAAACTATAGTGCAAGATAATTTCTCAGTCTGTTTAGACATGTCAACTGGCTCCATGCTCTTAGCCCTTAACTGTTCCTTCCTCAGATACAGTATTTCCTGAGCTTCACAACCTTCCGCAAGTCATGAAAAATAGAGGAAATTATGGGAAATACATGGACCATTGGAGAAAAATGGAGAGCATTTGGGGACATCTCTCTTGGATTTGATTTTAAAAATTACACTTCCTTTTTGTGGCATATTTATGATTTAAAATCATGTAAAGTATGGGGAAATATTTTGAATTTGTATAAAATTTATAGATATAACCTAGAAACAATTTTTTTTTTGTTAAAAAACTACTTGTAACTACTTGCTGTTAACTCGCTAGATTTTAGCCACTCAGAAAGCACTCAATGTTCCTTTCTGCCCTTTTCCTATTATTCTTCTCTGGTCTTTCCTTGAGTTCACGTGCTCACTTTATTCATGTTTCTCTGAGCATGTGTCACCTCCTGGACACTATCTAAACTACCCGTCTCACTTCGTTCCTATACCTTGACTTAATCTTCTTCACTATCTGAAATTATGTCATATAATTATTTGTTGACTTTGTTGTGTGAATCCCCCACAAAACGTAAACTGTTTTAGGACGGATATTCTGTCTTATTATGGAGTATCATCCACAATGGCTAAAATAGTGTCTGGTACATAGAAAGCACTTAATCATTATTAGCTATTATTCATCTTCAGTATTATCTTGTGAATCAGCATTACCCTGACTTTTTGCTCAGATAATGTTTCCAGAGACTGAGCCCATACAGAGAATCTCAAGTCCAGATCTAGTGCGTGGATGAGAGTAAACTAATTAGAATATTTCAGAATGAAAGTTAATAAAACTTTTAAAACTATCATGTAATATCTCTTTTCCTAATGTAAGACCCTCAAGAAAAAGTTTGACTTTTTTTTTTTTGCTATTTTAGGGCATATGGAGTTTCCAAGGCTAGGGGTCAAATCAGAGCTACAGCTGCTGGCCTATGCCACAGCCACAGTAACACCAGATCCAAGCCACGTCTGTGACCTACAGCGCAGCTCATGGCAACTCCAGATCCTTAACCCAATGAGCAAGGCCAGGGATCAAACCCGTATCCTCATGGATCCTAGTCAGGTTTGTTAACCACTGAGCCAAAAAGGAAACTCCAGCTTGACCTACTTCTTTAAATCTACTTTTATAAACAGTGTCAATGTGACTGTCCAGCAAATCAATAAACTTGAAAATTTTAGTTCCTGTTGGCTGTGTACAGAGTTCTGAACTGAGCCATTCCTAGGTTATTGAGAAAATGTAAAAACTACTTTTATTCCTCAAGATTTTTCTAATTAAAGATACAGGAAGTGATATAAAATAATAATTTTACTGGTGTCTAAGTTGCCTGAAAAATGAATGGGATTTTGATATTTCTTATTTATTCCCAATAGTTGGTATACTTGCTGACAGGGTATAGCGTTAACTGAGCAGAAATGGTTTTCTTTCTGCAGAAACTTTATGCTTATTCAACCCCTGTGGTATATGATCTACTACACTTATGGTCTGTCACTGGAAGAATAAGCCCTTTCATATTATTGGTTTTCCATATTTCCTTATCATTCCTTAAGGGCAGAGGAATACTTTTCTTTAAAGTTTAAATATTTTTTCTTTAAAAAATCTTCTTAGGGAGTTCCAGTTTTGACTAATTGGTAACAAAGCTGACTAGTATCCACGAGGACACAGGTTCAATCCCTGGCCTCGCTCAGTGGATTAAGGATCTGGGATGGCTGTGAGCTGTGGTGTAGGTTGCAGATGCAGCTTGGATCCCACATGGCTGTGGCGTAAGCCAGCAGCTACAGTTCTGATTCATCCCCTAGCCTGGGAACTTACATATGCTGTGGTTGTGGTACTAAAAAAATGACAAAAATAAATAAATAATCTTTTTAAAATTTGTGATTTATTCCTTGGCTTCTAGAGCTGGGAATATTTAATGTAATAGAACTTTGCTTTCCAGACATTATCATTACTAACTGAAATTTCTAAATTAAATTTTCATATAATGATGTTCTCTGGAGATATTGAGATTCATATGCATTTTCCCACTCATGTTAAGTGACCTGAGACTGCTTTGCTTTTTAGTTCCTGTTTCTTATTGTATGACTTTTTCTAATTAAAAATTAATACAAGTATTTTGTTCCCAATTCAAAAAGTACAGAAAGCATAAAGGAGAAAATAATAAACATCTAAAACATTACACTGCTAAAAAAAAAAGATTGTGTAATTCCTTACAGTGTTCTTTTTGTTTTTAAAGAAAATTATATATTTTTTATATTTAAAAGAAAAAATTCAATTATGTGATTTTTAAACTATAATTTCAAATCATATTTATAGCTGGGTAATGTATGATTTTAAAATACAGTTTCAAGGAGTTCCCGTCATGGCTCAGTGGTTAAAGAACCAGACTCACATTCATGAGGACACGGGATTGATCCTTGGCCTTGCTCAGTGAGTTAAGGATCTGGCATTGCTGTGAGCTGTGGTGTAGGTCGCAGATGCAGCTGGGATCCCGCTTTGCTGTGGCTGTGGCGTAGGGTGGCATCTAGAGCTTCCATTCAACTCCTAGCCTAGGAACTTCTATATGCCATAGGTGTGGCCCTAAAAAGACAAAAAAAAATTTAATATAATTTCAATCATGAATTATTCTATCATAATGACAACTTTTTAAATTTTTTAATGTTTTTACTTAATTTTATTGGAATGTAGTTGACTTACAATGTTATTAGTTTCAAGTATAGAACAAAGTGAATCAATCAGTCATGGATATAAATATATCTATTCCTTTTCCATATAGGTTATTACAAACTATTGAGTGGGTCGTTCTGTGCTATATAGTGGGTTCTTGTTAATCATCTATTTTGTACAGTAGTGTGTATATGTTATTCTCACCCTCCCATTTCTTCCCTCCCCTCAACAGTTTCACCTTTGGTAACCATAAGACTGGTTTTGAAATCTGTGAGTTTGTTTCTGTTTTATAAGTAAGTTCTTTTGTATCATTTTTATTAGATTCCACATGTAAGTGATATCATATATTTATCTTTCTCTTGTCTAACTTACTTCACTCAGTATGATAATTTCTACTTCACTATGAGATTTTAATTGGAAAATTAGGCTGATTTTTAACTTTTTCTCTATAATAATACTATTGTTAACATTCTTATATGTAAATCCTTTTTATCATTGATGAGTATTTTGAGTAAAGGTTAATTTACTAAGGTTAATTTGCAAATGTTAAATTACTAAATCAAAGTATATAAACATTTTTAATACTCGATATATATTGTTAAATATCTTTTAAAGTATTGTACCCATTTATGTTTCCACAGTATTGATGAGAATAACCATTTAACTTTACTCCAATTACACTAATTATAATTTTAAAATAAATTTTTGCCAGTCCAATAGAAGAATTAATGACCAATTGAATATTTTTTTTTTTACTATTGAATCTGAATGTTTTTAACTAATCATTTGTAATATTTTGTTTCATATTGCCTGTTCATACACTGTTAACTTTTCAATCAGGTTATTTTCTTTTTGGTTTAAAATCTCAATTTACATGTGGAGACTAAAACTTTATCATAAATGTTTCAAATTTTTTCCCAGTAATTTTAATTTTTTTTAAAATTTTTTTTCCTGCTGTACAGCATGGGGATCAAGTTACACTTACATGTACACATTTTTTCTTCCCACCCTTTGTTCTGTTGCAATATGAGTGTCTAGACATCGTTCTCAATGCTACTCAGCAGGATCTCCTTGTAAATCTATTCTAAGTTGTATCTGATAATCCCAAGCTCCTGATCCCTCCCTCTCCCATCCGGCAGCCACAACTCTATTCTCCAAGTCCATGATTTTCTTTTCTGTGGAGATGTTCATTTGTGCTGGATATTAGATTCCAGTTATAAGTGATAGCATATGGTATTTGTCTTTGTCTTTATGACTCATTTCACTCAGTACGAGAGTCTCTAGTTCCATCCATGTTGCTGCAAATGGCATTATGTCATCCTTTTTTATGGCTGAGTAGTATTCCATTGTGTATATATACCACATCTTCCAAATCCAATCATCTGTCAATGGACATTTGGGTTTTTTTCATGTCCTGGCTATTGTGAATAGTGTTGCAATGAACATGCGGGTGCACGTGTCTCTTTTAAGTAGAGTTTTGTCTGGATAGATGCCCAAGAGTGGGATTGCAGGGTCATATGGAAGTTCTATGTATAGATTTCTAAGGTATCTCCATAGTGGCTGTACCAGTTTACATTCCCACCAACAGTGCGGGAGGGTTCCCTTTTATCCACAACCCCTCCAGCACTTGTTACTTGTGGACTTATTAATGATGGCCATTCTGACTGGTGTGAGGTGGTATCTTGTGGTAGTTTTAATTTGCATTTCTCTTATAATCAGGGATGTTGAGCATTTTTCCATGTGTTTGCTGGCCATCTGTATATCTTCCTTGGAGAACAGGTCTATTCTATTTTATGTTCTTGCCTCCCTTGTCAAAGATTAGTTGACCATAGGTGTCAGGGTTTATTTCCGGGTTCTCTATTCTGTTCCATTGGTCTGTCTGTCTGTTTTGATACCAGTACCACACTGTTTTGATGACTGTGGCTTTGTAATATTTCTTGAAGTCTGGGAAAGTTATGCCCCCTTCTTGGTTTTTGTTTCTCAGGATTGCTTTGGCAATTCTGGGTCTTATTTGGTTCCACATAAATGTTTGGATTGTTTGTTCTAGTTCTGTGGAAAATGTCATGGGTAATTTGATAGGGATTGCATTGAATCTGTAGGTCACTTTGGGTAGTATGGCCATTTTTAAAATATTGATTTTTCCAATCCATGAACATGGAATATCTTTCCCTTTCTTTACATCTTCTTTAATTTCTTTGATTAAAGTTTTATAGTTCTTGGCATATAAGTCCTTTACCTCCTTGGGCAGGTGTATTCTGAGGTATTTAATATTTTGAGGTGCAATTTTAAAGGGTATTGTATTTTTGTATTCCTTTTCTAATATTTCAGTAATTTTAATTTTGTCCTAAATAAATCAGTGAAGGAACCAAGGAAAGGCAGTCACTATGCTGACCTGATTTTTTATAATTAAATATAAATAGTTGAATAAGTTGAAGTGAATCGTCTTAGAAAAGCAACATCTTATCTCGGTTTTTCATCAGTTCCTTTTTCTTTTCATTTTTTTACATATTCATTAAAGAGATATTTATCAAGTATTTGTTCAGTAAATTTACAAGATAGTGTCAACCCAAAATACAGCAAATAAACATTGACGCAGTGAAATGTATATCCAAATCTCTAGAATACCTAAGAGGAGGCCTTGGCCAGATGCCCTAGTTCTAAGATAGCTGAACTACACAGGATTCTGTTAAAAGAAAAATTCCTGTTATAACCACAAATCCCTCAATTGGGGAAAAATAAAACGATAAAAACTATAGTCTTGTGCCTACCCAGGAATTATTCAGATAAGCATGTATTTTGAGGAAATATGAAAAGCTAAAAAGTGGAGCATATGTAAGATGATGAAACTTTGAGTGACAGGCAACTGGAAATACAGACGGCAGAAAACCAAGAGGCATAAATGAGCAGAGGTTTGCCAAAGACATTAGAAATGACATTTTTAGAAATCTTCAGAACAAGAATGAGGCCAAAATAGGCCCACTGCTTGAGGACTTGGGGATGTAATTCTGGAAGGAATAGCTAATGCATGCAATGACAGAAAGAGGCTCAAAAAGATCTCAGTAGTAAAGAATGAAGGGACAAAGCTAACGAGGTGAAATTAGACAGTGGTAAACAAATCAACCTGCCCTTATGTTACAAAAATCAAGTGTACAAGATTGGGCAAAGAGAACAGTCTACAGGAAAAATACTCTGGGTTTTTCACTGATTGAAGACAATAGATGCAAACTATTGCATTTGGAGTGGATAAGCAATGATGGAGGATAATATGAGAAAAAGAATATATATATGTATAGCTGGGTCACTTTGCTGTACAGGAGAAATTGATAGAACACTGTAAATCAACTATAATGGGAAAAATAAAAATCATATTTTAAAAAGTTCATAAAATAAAAAAAAAGTAAACTCAGTATGAATTGGTGGTTTAGAGTGTGGCCCAAAATATAGGGCACATTTACAAAAATACAGAAGATAATTACCCTCCAGTACTTGGCCCTTATCAGAATATAACTTGTACTTTACACAGTTGTAACTGGTTTTACTTTAGAGAAATAGGAACAAATTAAGACTCACTATTATCAATTACCTGAACTATTTTTTTATTTTATTTTACTTTATTTTGTTTTATTTTATTTTGTCTTTTTAGGGCTGCACTCATGGCATATGGAAGTTCCCAGGCTAGGGATTGAACTGGAGTTGCAGCTGCAGGCCTGCACCACAGCCACAGCAATACTGTAACCAAGCCACATCTGTGACCTACACCCAGCTTGTGGCAACACTGGATCCTTAGGCTACTGAGTGAGGCCAGGAATCAAACCCACATCCTCAGACAGTATGTCAGGTTCTTAACCCACTGAGCTACAATTGGAACTCCCATTTTTATATGATCTTTAATGGACTTCAAATTTTCTCCTTCAATGTTGATCTTAACACAACGCATGGAAATTATAAACCATATGAACAACCGTGATAACAAAAATAGTCTTTACTTGTTCTCTGTTGTTCCAGAAGGTAGAACTCAGTACTGTGGATAGAATTAAAAAAAAATGTAGATGTTGGTCTAATATTCAGACTTTTTAAATGAAATGTGTTCCTAGTCACTGGAAGAGTCGAAGAAGAGGTCAGGAATTTAAATATAGGATGAAATCTAACCAGAAGGATTCTCATGCTCTATCAACTCTACCATTCCATCCTAACCCATTTTTCATATTTGTTAATTTAACCAATAGCTTGTTCTCATCAATTTGTCTCTGAAATAATTATATAAATGATTGCTCAATTAACAAATGCATGAAAATTATTATTAAATATCTTAAGACTCATTTTTAAAGTGTTTAAGAGAGTATCAGAAATCAGAAATAAGTATGAAAACTTTATTTCTGGCAGCAAAAATTTGGGTGGGACACTGAATTTTACTGAACATCAATAGCCAAGCACCTGGTTCTTTTTATGGTAGAAATTAAGTTTCAACAGATATTATCCCTGGTTTATAATTTAGAACAGTTGAATGATAGTTTTGCTTGTTTCTTCTACATATTTGCTGATTTTTTCCTCTCTACTTGTTCTATCAATTAAATATGAAAAATCTCCAAATGTGGTAGAATTTTTCATTTCTCTTTTAAATTCTGTCAATTTTGCCTCATGTGTTTTAACACTCTGTTATTGGGATTTTTTTACATTTATGGTTGTTATGCTTTTGTATTAATTAATCCATTGCTCTTTTCAAAAAAAAAATAACTATGCCAAAACTTAATGGTTTGAAACATATCTTGTCTCACAGTTCTGGAAATTGGGTATCTAAGTGCATCTTAGATGGATCTTTACTTACATTTATGTTGTTGGCGAGGTTTGCAGTCATCTCATAGCTCATATGATCAAGGATCTGCTTCCAAGCTTACTCATGTTGTTGGCAGGATTCAGTCTCTCCTCCTATTGTTGGGCTAAAAGTACTAATTCCTTATTAACTGTTGCTCTGAGGCTGCCCTCAATTCCTTGCCTTGTGTGCCTCCAAATGTCATCAGCATACTTTCTTAAAAATACACAGAGAAAGCAATAAGATGACCATAAAATGGTAATGAGAGTCGTTTGTAACCTAATTACAGAGGTGACATTCCATCACTTTTTACCAAATTCTGTTAGATAGAAATAAGTCACTAGATCTAGTCCACATTCAAGGGGAGAATATTATACACGGATTTGATTATCAGTAGGCAGAAATCACTGTAAGACATTGTAAGAAGCTAACTACCATAACCTGTGTGTTAATCACTTTTTCCTTTTATTATGTCCGTTTATATCTCTTTATATGTCCGTTTTATTTGGGAGTATATTTTATCTTTAATTGATATAGGAGTAGATATTTTTTTATTTGGGAGTATGTTTTTTTGGGGGGAGTATCTTTCATCTTTTATTAATTGTAAAATATGGAATATCTTTTTCCCTCCATTCTCTGTGTTTTTTTCTTTAAAGTGTGTATCTTGTATACAACATATGGTTGAGTCTCTTGCTTTTCTTTTGTTCTTTCTGACAGTCTTTGCCTTTTAGTTGTAATTTTGTTCCATTAATATTTAGTACACTTAATTATTAATATCACTTGATACTTGTGTGCCATTTTATTTTTTGATTTCTACTTGTCTCAGCTGTGTTTTGTTTCTGAGTTTTGCCTTCCCTGCTTTTTTAAAAAACAGTTTTTAGAATTCCATTTCATTTTCCTATTTGACTTTTTAATTATGTAGCTCTGCTTAGTTTTTTGTTTGTTTGTTTTTTGTTTTTTGTTTTTTGTTTTGTCCTTTTTTGCCATTTCTTGTGATTTCTTGCAGTTCAAGTGTAAAGGACATGAATTTTTAGTTTTCTTTGATCTGAGTATATTTATTTTGCCTTTATTTTAAAGGACATTTTAGCTGTATATAGATAGACTTCTGGATTGATTTATTTTTTTCTTTAAGCCCTTGATATCAGCTTTCCACTGTCTTCTGGTTTCTATGGTTTCTGATGAGAAGTCATTGATTCTGACACATATGCCATTTTCTCCTGTTGCTTTTAAGAGATGTTTTTTATCTTGGGATTTCAACAATTTGACATTAACTTGTGCTTTGTTCTTAGCATCTTTATGTTTTCTCTGCTTTGTGTTGATTTAGAATCTCAAATTTGTGAATTTCCCTGTTTCATAAATTTGTAAAATTTTACCCACTGTATTTTTAAAATTTTTCTGTCAAATTCTCTTTCCCCTTCTTCTATTCCCGTTATACCTATATTTGAGCATTTGACATCATTTAACAGGTTCCTGCATCACTACTCATTTTTAAATATTTATATTGTTTATTATAACTATTATAATTAGTAATTTTTATTTATCTATATTAAAATGAACTTACTTTTCTCTATGTTAATTGAGCTAAGTCCTGTCAATTATTTGCTTCCAAAAATTGTATTTTTAACTTCTATAATTTCCATTTTAAATTGATTTTATCTTTTCTGAAGTTTTCCATTTCTCTACTGAAATATTTATTGGTCGAAAAAATGTTGTCTTTTAGTTCATTGGGGATAATTTTAAGTATTGTCTTAAAATTTCTATGTGTTATTTCCATCACCTAATTTATTTTCTGGTCAGACTTGCTTTTTCATTTTTTGATTCTTCATATGTTGGATAATTTTATTATATCTAGGGTTAAGGATATTAAGTTTTAAAGATTCTGGACTCTGTTATTTTTCTTCAGTAAGCATTATTTCTTTGTTTCAGCTGTTTTTTGTTTTGTTTTTGTTTTTGTTTCTGGCTGTGCTAGAACTGTAAACTATGTTTCTTAGATGGCAGCTCTGGTTTCAGTGCATTTTTGGGGTCTGTTTGAGACTAAACTTGAGAACAAATTTTGTTTACAGTTATATGTATATGTACCATTATTATGTTCAGCCTTTATATAGATCCAAGTTTTCTTTTGGTGTATTTTGATTCTGCTTGATTGTTAATCTGAAAGATCTGTTTCCCTTTCACTTTTTAAGGTATTTTTGCTGGGAATATAATTCTACATTAATAGTTTTTTCTGTTTGTTTCAAAGTTTCAGTACTTTTAAGTTGTCATTCATCTGTCCTCTGGATTGAGTAACTTTAGGTGAGAAGTCTGTAATTTTTGCTTCTTTTCTTCCATTCATAAATGTGTCCTTTTTCCCTCTGACTGCTTTTAATTTTTTTTTTTCCTTTTTATGTCTGTGCCTAAGGCATATGGAAGTTCCTGGGCTAGAGGTTGAATCAGAGCTGCAGATGTAGGCCTCAGCCACAGCCACAGCCACAGCAACAGTAGATCTGAGTCACATCTGCCACTTATGCTACAGCTTGCAGCAATGCCAGATCCTTAACCCACTGAGCAAGGCCAGGGATAGAACCTCCATCCTTACATTGGCTTCTTAACCCACTGAGACACAGTGGGAACTCCCACCTTTAATTTTTAATCCTTATCACTGGTTTCTAGTGATTTGATTGTGGTATGCCTTGTTGTTTATTCTACTTGCAGTTTGTTGAGCTTCTTGGATATATAGGTTTGTAGTTTTAACCAATTCTAGAAAATAATTGGCCATTTTTACTTGAAATATTTTTACCTACCTTTTCTTCTAGAACTTATATTATGTCCATATATCACTTCCTGAATTTTTCTACAGATCATTGAATTTCAGTCTTTTTTTCCCTCTGTGATTTAATTTGTACTGAGATCTTTCTCTGTGTAATTTTAATTTCTATTGCTGTGTCTTAAGTCACTAATATTTTCTTTGGTGTCTTATCTGCTAATAATCTCAGATGTACTGTTTTTCATTTCAGATTTACAATTTATCATCTGTAGAAATTATATTTTGTTTTTTTTATAAATTCAATTTATTACATTAATGTTTTTTTCTCTTCATCTAATATTTATAATAGAGGTCTTCAAGTGTTATCTAATTCCATCATCTCTGATATTCTAGTTATGGATCTCGTTTTCCTGGTTCTTCATATATCAGGTGTTAATTGGATATATAATTTGTGAGCTTTACATTGTTGAGTGATAGTTTTTGTCATCTTCTTTAAGGTGTATGAGACTTTGTTAAGTTACTTACCAAACAGATTGATCTTTTAGAGGCCTGTTTTAAAGAATTTTTAGGTAAGGTATAAAGTTGCTTTTACTCCGTCCATAGTTTAGTCCCACTACTTATGTGCGCTACATCTGTTTATCCACCAAAGGCTGAGTGTTCAATAAGAAACCTTGTCAGCTATTATGAACCTGAAATTTTTCCCAGACATCTTGTAAGCTTCAGATTTTAGTTTTCTGGTCATTCCATTTCTAGCCTTGTGGAGTTGTACATCATGATATGTATGGCTCACACTTAACAACAGACCCAAGTGAGCCCTGTAGCGATTTATGGAACCCTTTCTTCATTAAACACCCTCCTCTCTATTATTCTGTCCTGAAAATTCTGGCAACCTCAGCCTTCAAGAACTCTGCTGTTTGGGAGTTCCTGCTGTGGTACGGTGGGTTAAGAATCCACTACAGTGGCTCAGGTCACTGCGGAGGTGTGAGTTCGATCCCAGCCTGGTATCAGTGTAAGTCAAATCTCAGAAACTTCCATATGCTGTTGGTAAGGCCATTAAAAAAAAGAACTCTGCTGTTTGTCCCACAATTTCTTAAGACTACTGTGCTCTGCTTGGTACCCCTCTCCTTTTTTTTTTTTTTTTTCTTTTTAGGACCACACCTGTGACATATGGAGGTTCCTAGGCTAAGGGTCAAATTGGAGCTGCAGCTGCCAGCCTACGCCACAGCCACAGCAATGCAGTATCCAAGCCACATCTTCCTACGCAGCTTGCAGAAACACTAGTTCCTTAATCCACTGAGCAAGGCCAGGGATGGAACCCGCATCCTCATGGATACTAGTCAGATTCTTAACCCGCTGAACCACAAGGTGAATTCTGGCATCTCTCTTCCTGTAACATGGTATGTTAGATGCCTATGGTCAAAAGATTAGATTTGCATATATTGTATATAGTGGGAGGGTAAATCCAGACCTCATTACTCCATAAAAGCAAGGAGTACAAATAGACTATTAAAAACAGAAATCTTTGTAAAATACATAATTTGGGATTTTCACATGCTTAAGAGTCATTAAAAATCAAAAGACAAGTCCCCGAGAGGGGGCCAGGGGATGCCTGGGTGGGGGCTGGGCACCGAGACCTCACCTCCGAAGGTTAGTCCCCGAGAGGGAGCCGGGGGACGCCTGGGTGGGGGCTGGGCACCGAGACCTCACCTCCGAAGGTTAGTCCCTGAGAAAGGGCCGGGGGATGCCGCCTGGGTGGGGGCTGGGCACCGAGACCTCAGCTCCAGAGGTTAGTCCCCGGACTGGGGGGGCAGGGCAGAGCAGAAACTGCTTGGGAGGTCTAGAAACCATTTGACGGGGCAGAGACTGCCTGGGAGACTAGAAAACAAAGCTGTCGCAGAGGAAGGGAATAATACTCTAGGAGCGGGGAAGTGGAAAGCCGCATCAGAGGGAACCTGGGAGAAGAGCCTGGTCTGCGCCCGTGCTGGGGAGGGGAGAGAAGAAGGGGTGGGTCCCCATAGAATACCCCCCACGCCACAGCAAGCTTACAGGCCCGCTAGCTAGCTGAAAGCTGTGCTTCCCAGTGCATCTCCTCCCCCCACCACCAACACCCCTACGCTCTCACCGGACCTGGGGCTGCCTGCCATCCAGGTGGGCTGGCCTCAAAAATTGCCTGAAGCCTACAACCGCAGGGGCTGTCCCTGCACAGGCCTCCTTGCCCTTTGGAGGGGCTACACTTTCGCAGAGCAGCACCAAACACCACCAGCCCCCGAGAAAAGGCCTGCAGCCCAGAAAAGTTAGAACAAGCTTAGCCAGGCTGTGAATAGATTGGCCTAATTCTCGGACGGTTTTTCTGAGTTGGGTTGCCCCGGGGAGGAGCCTCTTAGGTTTCCAAGGCCCTGCTACCCACACAAGCCCCCAGGGGATGCTCTAGTGGATCAGCTGCATAGGACTGCCAGCTCCAGGCAGGACTCCCTGCAGCCCAGAAAAGTTGCAACAAGCCTGGCCGAGTCGGGAAAAGATCTCAGACGGTTTTTCTGAGTCGGGCTGCCCTGGGGAGGAGCCTCTTGGGTCTCCAACGGCCCTGCTACCCGCCCAAGCCCCCAGGGGGTGCCCCACTCCCGTGAAATAACTGCTCAGCACCACCAGCCCCCTGGAAGAGCCCCTGCAGCCCAGAAAAGCTGCAACAAGCTCAGCCAGACTGTGAAAAGATCCGCCTACATTCTCAGGCTGTCCTTCTGAGTTGGGCTGCCCTAGGGAAGAGCCTCTTAGGTTCTCAGTGACCCAGATAGATGCTCCAGCCCCCAGGGGGTGCTGCACTCCTGAGGAGCAGCTGCCCAATACCGCCAACCCCCTGCAAGAACCCTGCAGCCTAAAAACACCAGAGCAAGCTCTGCATGACCAAGTGAAATCTGCTACCATCATGGTGTGGACCTCCCAGTCCTGTCTGCCCTCAGGAAGTCCTCCTTTGTTTCAAAGAAACACTGTTAGCCCCATCAACACTCCAGAAAAGCCACACTGCCTCAAAAAAGATTGACCAACAACGCCAGCCCTCAGGAAATATTCCACGGCAGTGACAAGGCAAACACTGCCCGATAACGGAGAGTACAACTCCCTCAGGAGAAAGAAAACAACAAGCAAGATGAAGAAGCTGAGAAACCACCCCCAGTCAAACCAACAGGAGAACTCACCTAAAACAGTCAACAATGAAACAGATCTCTGCAGTCTGACAGACCTGGAGTTCAAAAGAGAAATAGTGAAAATACTGAAGGAATTAAGAGAAGATATGAACAGTAATGCAGATACCCTCAGAAAGGAACTAGAAAATATAAGGAGGAGCCAAGAAAAACTAGAACATTCATTTGCAGAGATGCAAACTGAACTAGGGGCAGTAAAAACCAGAATGAATAATGCAGAAGAACGAATCAGTGATATGGAAGATAGAATAATGGAAATCACTCAATCCGGTCAACAGACAGAAAACCGAATCAAAAAACTGGAAAGCAATATAAGAGACCTATGGGATAATATAAAGCGGGCCAATCTACACATAATAGGAATTCCAGAAGGAGTAGAAAAAATAAGGGGATGGAAAATATATTTGAAGAAATTATCGCTGGAAACTTCCCAAATCTAAAGGATACTGGATTCAAGATACAAGAAGCACAGAGGGCCCCAAACAAACTGAACCCAAACAGACCCACACCAAGACACATCATAATAAAAATGGCAAAAGTTAGTGATAAAGAGAGGATCCTAAAGGCAGCAAGAGAAAAACAGAATGTTACCTACAAGGGAACCCCCATAAGAATATCAGCTGATTTCTCTACAGAAACACTACAGGCCAGGAGGGAATGGCAAGAGATATTTAAAGTGCTCAAAGGAAAAAATATGCAACCTAGAATACTCTATCCAGCAAGAATATCATTTAAAATAGAAGGGGAAATAAAAATGTTTCCCAACAAACAAAAACTTAAAGAATACAGCAACACAAACCCAGGTTAAAGGAAATATTGAGAGGGCTTCTCTAAACCAAAAAGAAAGTAAAAAAAAAAAAAAAAGAAGAAGAAGAAGAGGAAGAACTAGGACTGAGGAAACCACAATCAGAGAGCAGTCACTCAAATAAGCCAGCATACAGATTTAATCATGAACATGCTTCAAACAAAATAAAATTAAAAAGAAAAAAATAAAAAAGAGTCATCAAAACCATAAAATGTGGGCAAGGGATGTTAGGAAGTAAATAACCCTTTTTGTTTGTTTGTATGTTTCATTCTTAATTTTAATATAATAATGAAGTGTTTGAACTTACAGGACCATCAGGCTAAAACACACAATTATGGGAAGGGGTTGGCATACTTAAAAAACAGGGCAACCACAAGCCAAAACCAAATATTGCATTTGCAAAAAAATGAAAAAAAAATACACTCAAGCAGATAATAACAGGAGGCCATCCAAAAAAAAAAAAAAAAAAAAAGAAAGGAAGAATGGAGAACCATAGAATCGACTGGAACACAAGGTTCAAATGGCAATAAATAATCATCTATCAATTATCACCTTAAATGTCAATGGGCTGAATGCCCCAATCAAAAGACACAGAGTGGCTGAGTGGATAAAAAGGCAAAAACCTTCAATATGCTGCCTACAAGAAACTCACCTTAGGAAAAAAGATAGATATAGATTGAAAGTGAAAGGGTGGGGAAAAATATTTCATGCCAATAGGCATGACAGAAAAGCAGGAGTCGCAACGCTCATACATATCAGACAAAATAGACTTTAAAACAAAAGACATAAAGAAAGACAAAGAAGGACACTTTAATGATTAAGGGATCCATCCAAGGAGAAGATGTTACTATCGTCAACATATATGCCCCAAATACAGGAGCACCCAGATACATACAACAAATATTAACAGACATAAAGGGAGATATTGATGAGAATACAATCATAGTAGGAGAACTTAATACCCCCCTCACATCAATGGACAGATCCTCTAGACAGAAAACCAATAAAGCAACAGAGATCCTAAAGGAAACAATAGAAAAGTTAGACTTAACTGATATCTTCAGGACACTACATCCAAAAAAATCAGAATACACATTCTTCCCAAATGCTCATGGAACATTCTCAAGAATCAACCACATGTTGGGACACAAAGCGAATCTCAATAAATTTAGGAGCATAGAAATTATCTCAAGTAGCTTCTCTGACCACAATGCCATGAAATTAGAAATCAACCATGGGAAAAGGAAAGAGAAAAAACCTACTACATGGAGACTAAACAACATGCTACTAAAAAACCAATGGGTCAATGAGGAAATCAAGAAGGAAATTAAAAACTACCTTGAAACAAATGATAATGAAGGCACAACCTCTCAAAATCTATGGGATGCTGTGAAAGCAGTGCTCAGAGGGAAATTTATAGCAATACAGGCCTTTCTCACAAAAGAAGAAAGATTCCAAATTGACAACTTAACCCTCCACCTAAAGGAATTAGAAAAAGAACAAAAAAGGCCTAAAGTCTGCAGAAGTAAGGAAATTATAAAGATCAAAGAAGAAATCAATAAAATAGAGATTCAAAAAACAATAGAGAAAATTAATAAAACCAAGAGCTGGTTCTTTGAAAAGGTGAACAAAATTGACAAACCCCTGGCCAGACTCACTAAAAAGAGGAGAGAAAGAACCCAAATCACCAAAATTATAAATGAAAAATGAGAAATCACAACGGATACAGCAGAAATACAAAAAACCATAAGAGAATACTATGAACAACTATATGGCAACAAGTTTGTCAATCTGGAAGAAATGGACAATTTTCTAGAATCTTACAGCCTGCCAAAACTGAATCAAGTAGAAACAGACCAAATGAACAGACCGATCACTAGAAATGAAATTGAAGAGGTCATAAAATCATTCCCTACAAATAAAAGTCCAGGGCCAGATGGCTTCACAGGTGAATTTTATCAAACATATAAAGAGGAATTGGTGCCCATCCTCCTTAAACTCTTTCAAAAGGTTGAAGAAGAAGGAATACTCCCAAAGACATTCTATGAGGCCACCATCACCCTCATTCCAAAACCAGACAGAGATACCACCAAAAAAGACAACTATCGCCCAATATCATTGATGAATATAGATGCAAAAATTCTCAACAAAATCTTAGCCAACCGAATCCAACAACATACCAAAAAAATTATACACCATGACCAGGTTGGGTTCATCCCAGGTTCACAAGGATGGTTCAACATATGCAAATCAATCAGCATCATACACCACATTAACAAAAAAAAAGTCAAAAATCATATGATCATCTCAATAGACGCAGAAAAAGCATTTGACAAAGTCCAACATCCATTCATGATCAAGACCCTCGCCAAAGTGGGTATAGAGGGAACATTCCTGAATATAATCAAAGCCATTTATGATAAACCCACAGCAAATATAATCCTCAATGGGGAAAAACTGAAAGCCTTCTCACTCAAATCTGGAACAAGACAGGGATGCCCACTCTCACCACTGCTCTTCAACATAGTTTTGGAAGTCCTAGCCACAGCAATTAGACAAACAAAAGAAATAAAATGCATCCATATAGGAAGAGAAGAGATCAAACTGTCACTGTATGCAGATGACATGATACTATACCTAGAAAACCCTAAGGACTCAACCGCAAAACACCTTGAACTGATTAATAAATTCAGCAAAGTAGCAGGCTATAAGATTAACATTCAGAAGTCAGCTGCATTTCTGTATACCAGCAATGAAACATTAGAAAAGGAATACAAAAATACGATTCCTTTTAAAATTGCACCTCACAAAATCAAATACCTCAGAATACACCTGACCAAGGAGGTAAAGGACCTATATGCCGAGAACTATAAAACTTTAATCAAAGAAATCAAAGAAGATGTAAAGAAATGGAAAGATAGTCCATGTTCCTGGATTGGGAAAATCAATATTGTAAAAGTGGCCATACTACCCAAAGCAATCTACAGATTCAATGCAATCCCTATCAAATTACCCATGACATTTTTCACAGAACTAGAACAAACAATCCAAACATTTATATGGAACCACAAAAGACCCAGAATTGCCAAAGCAATCCTGAGAAACAAAAACCAAGAAGGGGGCATAACTTTCCCAGACTTCAAGAAATATTACAAAGCCACAGTCATCAAAACAGTGTGGTACTGGTATCAAAACAGACAGACAGACCAATGGAACAGAATAGAGAATCTGGAAATAAACCCTGACACCTAGGGTCAGTTAATCTTTGACAAGGGAGGCAAGAACATAAAATGGGAAAAAGAAAGTCTATTCAGCAAGCATTGCTGGGAAACCTGGACAGCTGCATGCAAAGCAATGAAACTAGAACACACCCTCACGCCATGCACAAACATAAACTCCAAATGGCTGAAAGACTTAAATATACGACAGGACACCACAAACTCCTAGAAGAAAACATAGGCAAAACACTCTCTGACATCAACATCATGAATATTTTCTCAGGTCAGTCTCCCAAAGCAATAGAAATTAGAGCAAAAATAAACCCATGGGACCTCATCAAACTGAAAAGCTTTTGCACAGCAAAGGAAACCCAAAAGAAAACAAAAAGACAACTTTCAGAATGGGAGAAAACAGTTTCAAATGATGCAACCAACAAGGGCTTAATCTCTAGAATATATAAGCTACTTATACAACTCAACAGCAAAAAAACCAATCAATCAATGGAAAAATGGGCAAAAGACCTGAATAGACATTTCTCCAAAGAAGATATACAGATGGCCAACACACACATGAAAAAATGCTCAACATCGCTGATTATAAGAGAAATGCAAATCAAAACTACCATGAGATACCACCTCACACCAGTCAGAATGGCCATCATTAAGAAATCCACAAATAACAAGTGCTGGAGGGGCTGTGGAGAAAAGGGAACCCTCCTGCACTGCTGGTGGGAATGTAAACTGGTACAGCCACTATGGAGAACAGTTTGGAGATACCTTAGAAATCTATACATAGAACTTCCATATGACCCCGCAATCCCACTCTTGGGCATCTATCCGGACAAAACTCTACTTAAAAGAGACACATGCACCCGCATGTTCATTGCAGCACTATTCACAATAGCCAGGACATGGAAACAACCCAAATGTCCATCGACAGATGACTGGATCCGGAAGAGGTGGTATATATACACAATGGAATACTACTCAGCCATAAAAAACAATGACATAATGCCACTTGCAGCAACATGGATGGAACTAGAGACTCTCATCCTGAGTGAAATGAGCCAGAAAGACAAAGACAAATACCACATGATATCACTTATAACTGGAATCTAATATCCAGCACAAATGAACATCTCAGAAAAGAAAATCATGGACTTGGAGAAGAGACTTGTGGTTGCCTGATGGGAAGGGGAGGGAGTGGGAGGGATCGGGAGCTTGGGCTTATCAGACACAACTTAGAATAGATTTACAAGGAGATCCTGCTGAATAGCATTGAGAACTATGTCTAGATACTCATGTTGCAACAGAAGAAAATGTGGGGGAAAAACTGTAATGGTAATGTATACATGTAAGCATAACCTGACCCCCTTGCTGTACAGTGGGAAAAAAAAAATTAAAACGTTCTGCCTCAAAAAAAAAAAAAAGAAAGAAAGAAAGAATAGATTTACAAGGAGATCCTGCTGAGTTAGCATTGAGAACTATGTCTAGATACTCATGTTGCAACAGAACAAAGGGTGGGGGAAAAAATGTAATTGTAATGTACACATGTAAGGATAACCTGACCCCCTTGCTGTACATTGGGAAAATAAAATAAAATAAAATAAAATAAATCAAAAGACAGTTCAGACATAAATGGAAAATTGTGATAAATACAGTTCTAAGTACTATATTTTCTTTAATTTTCATAAGCACTAATGATACTATTAGATAATGACTTCTGAGCAATACTATCATTAGAAGACAAAAAAGGCAAAAGATAAATTCAGGTGTAATTATTTCTTCTTCTTGAGCTTTAAATAAGGCAAAAAAGTGTTTTTTGTAACCTCCTTGCTAAGTCTTAGGTACAATCATTTCTATCCACACTGACAAGAGTATTAAAATATTAAACAGACTCGTACCACTTACTAGTAAATAGTTTGTAACAATTTTGTGATTTTTCTTTTCTTTTATCTTCTATACTACTCTAGTCATTCAGTCCACTGTCCAAGGTCACCATATAAATTTAGTTTTTAATAGCTTGAACACTTTCAATCAAATATTGGATTTCTTCTTGCGGTGTGGTGGGTTAAGAATCTGACTACAGTGACTTGAGTTGCTGCAGAAGCATGGGTTCAATCCACAACCCCACACAGTGGGTTAAAGGATCCAGCATTGCTGTAGCTGTGATGTAGGTTGCAGCTGTGGCTTGGATTCAGACCCTGGCCTGGGAACTATCATATGCTTATGGTTATGGATGTGGCCATTAAAAAAAAAAACAAAACAAAACTCAAGATTAACCATTTAAAAATTTTGAGCTTTTCACTTACTAACCTTATGTTGGTGACTGAATTGATTATTTCATCAACTTACTTGGTTATATAAAGACAGGTGGTATTTGTTTACCAACTCCTGAATTTTCCTATATCTGTGTATTAAAATTTCTACATATGGCATAAGGAATATAGTCAATAATATTGTAATAACTTTGTATGGTGACAGATGATTATTAAACTTGTGGTGATCAATTCATAATGTATATAAATGTTTATGTTGTACACCTAAACAATGTATGTTAACTATACTTCAATATAAAAAATTCTATAAATCTTATTTGAGTAAAAATGTACAGAAGATCTCAGAACTCTCATACACTTATTGGAACTTAGATTCTTAAAGCAATTATGCAGGCTATTTTTCTGATTAGCTAGTAAGTTTAATAAGAATTATTTTGAGATTAGCTACACATTCATATTCACTGTATCCTATATAAACCAGCAGGTGGCAAACTTGAGATTTTTTTTTATACTATTGCTCCTATTGAAGAAGTGCAAGTATTGAACCATGTATCTATCAGAGGATCTCATGAATAGCTTTTTTGGTGCACCATGGCATAATAAAAATTAAATCCTCTCATTATAGAGCTACTCATATTTGGACAGCAGTGTAATTTATTTTTCTCTTGATTTATTGTTTTATATTAATTCTTTCTCTAATAAATAAATTTGAGAGGTAGAGGATTCTAATTTGAACCCACTATTTTTGCTATGATTTCCATGGTTAAGAGTAAAATTCAGCGGTCCTACATTAACCTGGGGGTGGAGATATTTTCATCATTTAAAAGGACCTGCAAATTACACTTTGTCCTAGACAAAGTAATGTAAGATTCTTTTGCAAGTTTTAACAACACTGATTTTCATGTTTTTAAATACAAAACTAATTTTTTTTTGTGGGGATGATTGTTTTATTTTATTCCTATAAATGCTTCTCTTTTAGCATGACTCATTGACTGTCATTTATAAGTGAGGATAGATTTAATTTTTATATATACATTTGATTTTCACAAACTGAAAATTGATAATATTTGGGCATATGATTCAGCTTTTGAGTATTTAAAAAAAACATGTTTCTAACCATTACATTCAAAGGTGAAAGTTCAATCATAATACATGGTTTACTCATTTCTTTCTCACTGTGAAATTTATTCATTGTTAAGAATACCTCTGTGTTCTCTAAAAATTAATTTCCCTTCCTATATATACTCTTTTATATGGGTGTATCAACTAATCTATTTTAACAATTACTATAGCTTTCTCTTTTCAATGGGGAAGAATTTTTTTTAAAAAGACAAACAAAAAGTTAGGCAACATAGATACTTCATTATTGCTACACATAAATTGGATCATTTAAATGACTTTTGCAAGGTTTAAATAAAATAAAACACTCTTCATTAAAGCCAAAAACTATTTGAAGGATTCTGATGATTGGCTGTTTCATGGACTGAGTTTTCAAAAAGTGGAAAGTAAATTCACTAATTACTGAAAATAAATATTTAAGTTCTCCAAATAACACCATAAGTGAAGACTCTTTAAGACTTATTAAGACTCTAATAATTTATAGTTTTATTTTCCTTGATTTTTTATTTTTAAGGGAAGAAGTCTCAATTTTTTTAAATACGTAATATAAATAGATCATCAGAAAAGTGAATTATACTATATAATTGAATTTTAACTATGAAACAAGTCTTGAATCAAATTTAAGAAAACTGAAATTGACACTTAGATAGAGATTGTATATCACTTAACTTTAGTTTCTCGTCACTCGGGTTCTTCTTAAAAAAGAGAAAATGTTTCTAATGGGAGATAACTGCACTGGTCTAGTCTGCATACATTCAGAGGTAAATCCTCTGCTCTTTCACAATGTGTCCTAACCCAATCCGCCTTTCTTCTGTTTTCCTTCACCTCCAAATTCCCCAGAAGCCAGTTTTTTTTGGAAAGATGTCCCACCAACACTTTCACATACCCCTACTCCCTGGATCTTCCTGATGGGAAGTGGGGGTATATGAAGGTGTTGGGAACACCTTGGGATGTTTCATGAAGTAAAATCAGGGACATGAAAATGGGGTTCATACTGTGTGATTCCCAGACTTATAGAGTCCCATGTCATCAGAATACAGTAAAAAATCACCTGAGCCATGGCTGGCCCTTGCCCTAATGATTCTGATAAGGGCAGACTGTCATAAACAGCTTTGCAATGAGCCAGATTTTTGTTTTAATAACAATGCCCTTTACAATGTATTACTTAAATGTACAGAGCTCCTAAATTTGAGTGAAAACACACCTCCCAGGTGTGTGGTCTGCTGACGCTAGGCAAAACATGTAGGTAAGCTGCTGGCTGAGGAGGAACCTTGGCTACTTCCCCATAGGAGGCAAGCCCCAGCCAGTTGTGTATTCCCCACCATCAGATACTGAATGTGATAGGTCATGACAGTGGGGAGTGAACAGCTCCTTAAATCAGGCTTGAGTGTAGCTCTTCTAGAGAGAGTTCTTCTGTGATGGTCCTTCGGAATCCTAGTGAATTTAAGAGTCTGTCCTTTCTCCATCCCCCCTGCTCTCTGTCTTTCTTTACCCACGGTACCCCCACCCTACCCCCTTGTAGACGCAGAAGAAAGTTTTTACCCAGGATGAGCCCCATGTTGATGTAGGCATCACCTCCCCTCCCATCTGGGCAGGAGCCCAGAAAGGAGCAAAGGAGGGGGGGGGGGATGTGAAGGTAGGATCGCTTAGATCTCTGTTTTAAGGATTCTGAGGTCGGGCCACTCAAGGGCCAGCCAAGAGTATTGGTTCTGGACACAAGCAGATCAAGCTTTTACCTCCTCCGTCAACCTCTTAATACTCAATGAGGTCACTGCAATGAGAAAGAATCAGATCAAGAGAGAGGGGGAGGAAGAGGACGACGACGAGGGAGAAGAAACCCAGACGGAAAAAGGCCATCAGACAAGGTCGCTTTTTTTGGCGACACAGCATTTGCGAGGAGCGTGGTGCTGAATATCATCCGCCCGCTCAGCGTGGGGACCAACGGACTCGTAGAAGCACTTTGCGTTACCACGAAAACAAAGGAAAGAAGACGAGGGAGAAGAGGGGAGAGAAGCTGTGAGCAGTTCCGCTTTGGATCTCAGGGAAGCCAAGCTCATATACTTGGCAAGGAAAGGAAGGGGAGCCTGAAAGGTCTGGGAAGCTAAGGAGGGAGCGGCGTTTCCCTGCGGAGACTTGGAACGCGGCAGAACTCTGGACAGCGCCTCCGAGCCGGGCTCCGAGCTCCGATGGCTCCTCCAGGTTTCCGGCTCCTTATTTGAAAGCCGTTCTACCGGTGTAATTTCCTCTCCTGGATTCCAAACACCGAACCGGGAAAATCCTTCTACGAATCCTGTCTGAACGTGCCAGGGGGTGGAGTGACTCTTTGCCTCTAGCCCGGTCAGGGAAGAGGATCTCGGTTCTGGAAATCCAGTCCTTGTGGATAATGCTTCGCTGGTGAAGAAAGAAAAGTTTTGGGGTCTGGTAGGGGGCAAAAGGGGTAAGGAGGATAGTGGAAGAAAGAAGGTGGATGGTTGGTTTCCCTCTCTGATCTGAAAGGAATGATGACCGAGGAAGGATGTGCACCAGCGGCCAGATTATTGGGAGCCTCTTGGTGCTCTCTGTGCTGGAGATAGGGCTGGGGGTGTCCAGCGTGGCCGTGGGGGCGGTCAGCTTCAGCCTGGCCCTCCGAGAGCACAAACCGCAGCTTGGAGACTCGTCCCCGGTATGGAGCGGGGTGTGTGTACGTTGAGCCATTTCACTCTCTTTACCTGTTTACGGTGATGGTCAGTGTGCGAGTGTTAGTCACTCCCTCCCTGAGGAAGAAAATTATAAATCTCCTCTGGCTTGCATGTAGGTTCATGTTGGCAGGCTATGCCTCTTTACGTTGTCTTTTACTTATTAGTATTTGGTGGGTTTTTTTTTTTTTTTCCTTACGTTGTCTTAATACCGAATTAAATGGCTTTGTTTAAGTTGGGGGGCGGGGGGATTTCCACTGGCTGAAATCTGCAAAAGGCTGCCCAGTGGTGCTGATTAGGAGGCTGACACCTGTCAAGGACAGGCTCGCTTAGCCTCGTTTCTTTAACAAGGATAGTCAAAATGAAAATGTTACCTCATTTTCTCATGCCCGTTAAACGCAAGAATAGAGTTATGCATTTATTTCTGGGTAATATAGTGACTAAGGTACACTAAAGGCAACACCAATATGATAAGAAGAGAAATGTGTTGTGTGAAAGGAGCATTTTATCCCAGAAAACACTGCTCTTAATTTTCCCTTGATAGCACCTTAAAACTCTTTTGTAAGTTCTAGTGAATAAGTTAACAAATAGTGTGATGTGTAACAACATTCGAACTGAAGAATAACTCAGCTTAAAGAGTAACTAATGCTCAAAGAAAATGTCATAATATTCTCTAGGTCAAAGGGCAGATCTAGGGAGCTTCTTGTTTATTTACTTCGAGTAAATCTCCAGGAAAGCTTTAGAGACCCATTCCTTCCACCAAGGATCAATAAAATACTACTAGCACTAATCCTAGTGTGAGCCTAATTGTGAAAATCAGCTTTTCTTCTTTAAGTCGTATAGCTGCTCTATCCATATTCTTCTGGGTCTCTAGCTTGATTCCACTTTGTAAGATAATTTAATAGGATGTTGTCTGTCCATGATAATCAGTGAGTGTAATTAACAATCCTGGCTTAGTTATTTGTGCTTTAGGTAACTTAAAAGAAAATTATTACTTATTAATTCAAGAATAATTCTGAAGTAATTTACTTTTGAGAGAAGTTCTAGCATTCTTAAAACTGGCATAATGGTGCTTTAGAAAATTAGTTTTAATATTTTAACTTTTCAAAGTGAGCTAATGGTTTTTAAATTGTAGAAATTACAAAAGAAAATTGGTATTCAATTCTAACAGTGAATTCTTCTAAGAATCCTTGTTCTGGATGCAATAATAATTTACCACCAACTTCCAAATAATTACCTTTTTCTTTATTATGTAATTTTATCAATGTGTAGTTTAAACGTAAATATGAAAGACTAAAAATCGAGTATTAAATCTAATTATTTTACATCATATGTAGAAGTGGTTAATTTCAGAGCTGTAGTTAGTAGTATTATTTAAGCAGAAATAGTTAGACTTTAAAACTTCTATAGATAGTTGTCAAAATGAAATGTAATGTCAACATTTGAAGGCAAGAAAATGTAATCTTTTGCTGCCTTATGAGAAAGAACCCTCAAATACTCTTCAAATCACTTCCCCTCTGAAATTCAAGAAAGTGAGTAAGATTATCTCTGAATAGTACTAAAGGATCCAGTTTATCTTCAAGAATAAAAAAGTGGTGACATTTGCTTGGCATCATGTAAGAAAAATAATTAATTGCTATTTTCCCTCCTTTTCCAGACTATTTATTATTATATAGATGAGTCTACATACGTGCATGTATAGAAAATGAAAATTTTGCAGCAGTTCAGTGAAAACCAAATAAAATAGTAAAATATACAGTCATATTATAAAGAATCGTTTCCATTTTTAACATTTTGTTTCTTTAGAGTAAACACAATTCTCCCAGGATTCTCAAATAATAGTTTCAAATTCTATTGTCTGATTCAGTAAAACAACACAAAACAAAACATGTAATTGACTGAATGGATTTGAAACTAGAGTGTCCAAAGAGTTGGTCATTTTCATAAACTGAACTTTAAAAATCAAATTTATGAAAAAATAATCACTCAAATTTGATCATTGTTTATGAAATTATAACCTTGCTAAATTGATTTTTAAATATTTTTTCAGAGGTCATTTGTGACACAGTCTGAATTATCTAAATTCTGGCAATGATAAATTCATATAACCAATATCTATAGAGGGCTTACCATATGCAAGGCATTTTGCTATTTAACACAAAGACTACTAAGATGAATCAGAGTGCCTAGCAGAGGAAACAAGATGAGTACATCGCAAACTTTATTGGTGGTGAGAAATTAGTTTGACTTCAGGGAGTTACAGGGGTAGATAAAAAGGAGAAAGGAAATATCAGTGGGAGAACTATTATTTTTCTCTTGCTCTTTATAGTTTATTGGAACTTGGAATTAATGTATCACAGTATGAAATCTGGAGTCTGCCTGGGTGCAAATCCCACATCAGCCCCTTACTGTCTAGATCACTAGCCAAAGTTTTCTCAGACTCCATAAAATAGGATCGTTAGAAGGCACATATGAAATACTGCTCCTAGTAAAATGCATAGTATGTAGTAACCACTGAATAAATGCAAACAACTAGTACTGAGTTCACAGACTAGTAGTGAAGGGCATGAGAAAGAGAGAGACTTTTAGGCAGCAAGGATGAAGACAAAAAACTGGGACAGGATGGGTTGTGTTTTAGGAAGAATAGACTCTTCTATTTTTCTGGGATTTAGGTGGGTGAAGTAGAGATAAGAATGGAAAAAATGGTTGGGACCAGACCATGGGAGCATATGTGCCAGTCTAAGGTGATAAATTTACTTTCTCATGGTTTTAATAATAATACCAATTCTGAATACCCAAGAAGACTCCAGAGAGATGAAGCAGAAAACTGTATTGAAAACTACTCATCTCTTTTGTATTTTATTAATTATTTTATAAACACTAGATGGGATTATATATTAACCTGTCAGGTCATAGTTTATAATCAGAGTGTGTTTTGATTAGTGTCATGAAGTTTTGTTCAATACGTAAGTATCATTAATACAAGATTTTTTAAATTGAACTTTAGAAACCAATGAAAATTAAAACTTTACTATGAAGGGATTACTTCTTATATATAGACCTTGACACCATAAATTTTTTATCTAGGTCAAAGGCACTAAAAATTCAGGAAATTATTTTGATTAATTGGACTTAAGTTATTATTGGCTATTTTGAATTATTACTGCTCTTTAAATAACAAAAATTATTGGACAAAATTTTTAAGTGGCTTAAAAACAAAACAGTTCCAAGAAAAAGGGATTAAAAGTCACAAAGTGGATACTTATACAGGCTATTTCCAGTCATTATTTCATAATCAGTCAAAAAGATATGCACAATTTGAAGGAAAAATTATTTAACTATAATTTCATAACAAAAGAAAGTTATAAATGCCTTATAGGTTTTGGGCTTCTTCTTGATTTTTTGGTATAGTTCTTATAGATACCTTAATAAAAGCATGAAAGAAGATATTACTACTAGATAACAATGAATGAACCATTGAATAAACTGCTTTGAAATAGACATAGGCATGCAAAATAAATCAATGTGTGAGATATATTGACGGAGTTAAATAGACAGGGCTATGTTTCTAAGCTCCTGTGGGATATCATTTTTCTCCAGTGCATCATCTATAATGGAAGTTGGATTGTATTTAGTGGTACATAGATTCAAGAGCCTTTCATTTTGTTGCTCTAAGTTGGCACTTGAAAATCTAAAGATTCAGATGGTGGCTTCCAGAAAAACATCTGATACTGAGTTGTATTTGACACATACCATGCTAAATTCCATCCATCTCTATCTGATAGTCATTCCGTAAATTAAATGTATTAAAAAAATTTCCTTAGCCTCCTGTACCACCCCACATGTAAATATAGTCTTTTGAAATATTCAGAATTTTTCTTATCAAAATCATATAAAGTTTGAGTGATTTTTATTGCTTATTTTTTCTGGAGCATACATGATTTGTAGACTATAACTTTTTCTGCTTAATAAATCTGATACTTTAGGTGAGTGAAATTTATAGCCTAATCAAGGCACATACTTAGTATGTGGACTCCTGAGTCACCATGGCAACGATTCGGCCAATTGTTAGATTGTGTTGAAATTCACCTACTATACATTCTGATCCATAGCAACACAAATGAAATGTTGTATATAAATGTTAGTTGCTCCAAAAGTAATTTCTAATATTTAAATCTTTTCTGTTACTTTAAGGAAAAACAAAGCAATAAAATGAAAGAAATCCTTCAAATTGTTACCTCAGATGTACAAAATTTAAAACTAGTGCGTCTCTGGCCAGATAATACATCATTTTTATCCAAAGTCAAAATATGTAACAAAAAGACTCATACGTTATCATGAGATGAAACACTGCTCCATCCTCAGGAAAAAAACTTACAAATCTATATTTACATCTGTATCTTAAAACTAATTATGCCAATAATGTATAAATAATTCTTGTTCAAAGGGTTAAAAAAGGAATCAAGGAGTTCTCGCTGCCGCACAGTGGGTTAAGAATCTGAGTACAGCTGCCTAGGTCGCTGTGGAAGTGTGGTTTCAATTCTTGGCCCATCACAGTGGGCCAAAGGATCCAGCATTGCTGCAGCTGTGGCATAGGTCACAGTTGTGGCTCAGATTCAATCCTGGCCTGGGAACTTCCATATGCCATAGGTGTGGCCATAAAAAATATTTAAAAAATACCAAACCTGAAGCTCTCTTTCCTACCACCTCATCAAAATTAGCTACCATTATAAATTTAGTGTGTAATCTCACAGATATTTCTGCATGCATAAATAGTATTCTTTGAACATGTAAACTAATTTTGATCAACTTTCTGGGAGTAATAAAGCTCCTTCATGGACTCTCTAGAGCTCAAGTAAATAATAGCTTCCTTATCTTGATTCACACTCTTACTCTCAAGTGCTACTTTTTACTTCCTGGACTCAAGGCAATTAAATAACTGGCAGCTAGCTAATTTAGACAACTAAGCTGTTGGGAAACATAGTTGTTATTCAAGAAATCATATTCTGTGTCAAGAGAGGCAAAAAAAAATGCCAATTTCTGGTGTGGATAGATGATGGTGTGATGGAAGAAAAAAGATGAGTTTGGCCATTATCTGATATTTTTTGTTTGTTTTAGTCTTTATTTCACCAAGTATCAGTGGCATATGTTGAAATTTCTACCCAAGACCCATGGCAAATTCTGCTTCAGGATTTTGGCCCTTATTCAAGGATATAACTGGTCTTGAACAATTTGCCATGGAAGTCTTGAGGAATAAGTGATAATAATGGTTTAATCACCTATTTGTTGACAATTTGCTTTATATAAAAATAATCTAGATAAAGTTAAATTCCTTCATTGGATATTTTTGCCTAACATGTTTAATTTGGCTCTCTGTTTTGATTAATTCTTAGCCAAATCATCCAATATGTGCTTCAACTATAGCTAAGAAATTAACTTTTCTGTATATTCACTTAGTCCTCAGATAATACTTAATTTAATTAGTAGATGGGGGGCATAACTCAGCCATCCAAACTGAAATGTTTGTCTTTAAAATTATACACACTTGGAGTTCCCGTCACTGCTCAGTGGTAAAGAACACAACTACTATCCATGAGGACACAGGTTCAATCCCTGGCCTCACTCAGTGGGTTGAGGATCTAGCATTGCCGTGAGCTGTGGTGTAGGTCACAGATGCAGCTCAGATCTGGCTTTGCTGTGGCTGTGGCATAGACTGGTAGCTGTAGCTCCAATTCTACCCCTAGCCTGAGAACTTCCATATTCCACAGATGTGGCCCTAAAAAGACCAAAAATAAACAAAAAAACACTGTACACACTCACCAAAAGGGAAAAACTCCACCAATTTTCTGTTCAAATGATATTGGATCATTCACTTAGTAAACAAGATTTTATCTAACTACCCGCCATACACACACACACACACACACACACACACACACACGTATATCAATATATAATTCTATTCATTAAAATGACATTTCCTTACCTAAATAACTAGGTCCAGAGTTGTTCAAGATATTTAATTTTATTATCCTAATAATTTAGTCAAATTACAAGATGGTTACTCTGCAGATGGGTGTTTGTTTCAACATTCTGTGACATGTTAAAATACATAGACAATAGCAGAATAATTAGATGATAGTTTATAAAGACTCTCACTGAGCATCTTTCTAGGAGAAAGAGGGAAAGGAAAGAACTTATGACTACTTTCCTTTGTAATGTATAAAGCTATGCAGTCCTCATGAATGTAGATCTAATCTATATATACTTTACTCATGTTAAATGGCAAATGGGATTCATACATCTCAATATAAGTGTGGCTCTGGATAATTTATGTTTCTTCACTAAGTCAAGGAGAGGAATAGCAGTACCTATCTCATGGGTTGCTGTGAAGTTGCTGTTAAGCTAAGACAATGCTTATAAAGCCATCAGTATCAAGCCTGTAACAGGGTGACTGCTCAGTGAGCCTTAGCTGCTCCTTTCTTCTCATCTCCTTTTCTGTTCCATGATGACCTGGGACCTATAGCCCACTAGTGGTGCTAGTGGCATATTTGTTCTCAACATTTCTCCAACATCCTTAATCAACTCTAGTTTGACTCATTTTTTTTTTCCCCACTGTACAGTTTTTCCCCCACCCTTTCTTCTGTTGCAACATGAGTATCTAGACATAGTTCTCAATGCTATTCAGCAGGATCTCCTTGGAAATCTATTCTAAGTTGTGTCTGATAAGCCCAAGCTCCCGATCCCTCCCACTCCCTCCCCTTCCCATCAGGCAACCACAAGTCTCTTCTCCAAGTCCATGATTTTCTTTTCTGAGGAGATGTTCATTTGTGCTGGATATTAGATTCCAGTTATAAGTGATATCATGTGGTATTTGTCTTTGTCTTTCTGGCTCATTTCACTCAGGATGAGAGTCTCTAGTTCCATCCATGTTGCTGCAAATGGCATTATGTCATCCTTTTTTATGGCTGAGTAGTATTCCATTGTGTATATATACACCACCTCTTCCTAATCCAATCATCTGTCGATGGACATTTGGGTTGTTTCCATGTCCTGGCTATTGTGAATAGTGCTGCAATGAACATGCGGGTGCATGTGTCTCTTTTAAGTAGAGCTTTGTCTGGATAGATGCCCAAGAGTGGGATTGCAGGGTCATATGGAAGTTCTAATGGAAAAATGGGCAAAAGACCTGAATAGACATTTCTCCAAAGAAGATATATAGATGGCCAACAAACACATGAAAAAATGCTCAACATCGCTGATTATAAGAGAAATGCAAATCAAAACTACCATGAGATACCACCTCACACCAGTCAGAATGGCCATCATTAATAAATCCACAAATAACAAGTGCTGGAGGGGCTGTGGAGAAAAGGGAACCCTCCTGCACTGCTGGTGGGAATGTAGATTGGTACAGCCACTATGGAGAACAGTTTGGAGATACCTTAGAAATCTATACATAGAACTTCCATTTTTTTTTAATTTTCATGTATGGTATGTATCTATTCAGATTTTTATGTAATCCAGGTATATACATTAACAACTATCAAAATGTACCAAAATAACTACATTAGAGAGGTCATATAAATATTCAGCTTAAAACTGAATGGGGAAACAGCTGTTACTGCTGTAAGACACCCCCTGTCTTTCTTTTGGATGTGGAGAGGGTGGCAGAATTCTATGATAAAAATATTTGATAATCAGATAAATTAGACAACTAAGTTAAGCAAGTCAAACAGGGAGATATGGTAACTACTATTTATGCCATGAAACAAAGTCCTCAAAAAACATACAAAACTATATAAAAATGAAAGTACAAATTAATTCTTCTAACAGAGATACTCAATATCTTAAAATTTGTATGGTTTTGCTTGAACTACCCAAGCAGTTTTTGAAGCAATGTTAAATTGCATGTTGCACTATTAATAGATTTATCAATGAGATGTCTGGATTTCAACAATGGCTTTCATAATGTTACTTAGTACCCATGATTTTTAACACTGGTATTATGACTCAGGAAGCTATTGAAAGTTCTATTAGTTCATGATCTATTATTAAATATTGGGAATAATAAGGCAAAAAAATATATTAGTGGTTAGTATATCACCATGGAGGACAGGATGCCTTAATCTATTTATCCCACAGAAATAATGCGTGATTTAGTAATATTTCACTCTAGTCCATATGCTTTCATATACATTTTATTTCTATTCTTAACAACTTCGTGAACAATGTAGTGTTTTATAAAATTTAATCAGGAAAAAAGAACTTATCTAGGGTCCACCATTATTTAATCAGCTGAGTTAGTATTTAAAGTCAAAGCAAACTGGCTCTGGCTTTAAACTCTGTACTTTTTCTATTCCTTGTAGGGAATATGGGGCATTTTCAGGAAAAAGTCTAGCACCCTGTTTAGGGGGGAAGTTCACAATGTTGTAACCTCTTTCAAGTGTCTCTTATTTCCACAATTGGCTGTCTTTCAGAAACTACCAGGCAGGTTAGAGGAACTGACCTCAATATTTGCTCCCACGTCTAAATCTGTGAGTCAGGCACGATGGCATAAAAGTCAGGTCCAGATCACTGTTTGATTCTATTTTCCAGAAAAGCCTGGTATAGTCAATTGGTCAATAGCACAATCCCCATGTTCTCAGCAGAGTGTGAGATACAAGATTAAATTGTTCCTACCCTTAAAGCCTAAGCTTTCACCTTGAAAAATAAAGCTAATTTAATAATCATTAAAGATTATGCAGACAAATCAGGAAGACACAAGATAACATATTTGTTTAATACATTCAAAATGAGAGGTATTAGTGAAGGATCAAGGATATTCTTCCTCACGGGACTTCCCCTTGTGGCTCAGTGGGTTTGATCCCTGGCCTTGCTCAGTGGGTTAAGGATCCAGCCTTGCTGTGAGCTGTGGTGTAGGATGCAGACATGGCTTGGATCCTGCATTGCTATAGCTGTGGCTGGGCTGGCAGCTACAGCTCTGACTGGACCCCTAGCCTGGGAACCTCCATATGCCTTACGTGCAGCCCTAAAAAGACCATTTCCTCATGGAGGGAGAACTTTATCCAGGCCTTGGAGATAGGATAGATTTCCAGTGGGCAGAGGAAAGAAATTGATTGTACTAAGCAAATTCATTAACATGTGTAAAGTCATGGAAGGGACAATAAAATGGAGCTTGTGGAAGATTGAGGAGACTGAACTTATTAGAGCAAAAATATATTCACGCAAAAGCTGGTAGGTGAATATCAACCTCATGTGAATAGGATGAGATCCGCTTCAAAACAATGGGAAGACTATTCTTTTGATTCCTAACTAAGCCTGGTGAGCTCTTCTTTGTAAAACTTGATGATCAGGAGGCCAAAGCAGATGGGACAGGCATTGCTACTCAATTCCAAGGCAAAACATCAACCCTGGGTTCCAAGATGTGAATTCAGGATCACAAGAAAGACTTGAGGGAAATCCTGAGATTGAGGAAGTGAAAATTTATCACTACAAATCTAACTCCAACTTCAAATGGCTTTCCTATTCCTGATGGTGGATTTATAAGATCCTAAGTTTCTTTCGTTCAATTATTATTACAGTTGCCTGACATATAAGAATTAGAGTGTGTTTATGTAATTGGAGGTATTGGCATGACACAAAGACATGAAAGTAGGTTTTGGAAGTATTAAGACTTGGGTTCAAATTCTAGCTCTAGCATTTTCTAGTTTAAGTTTGACTGAGTTAAAATATCTCACAGATCAGTCAGCTAACTCAGCTGTGAAATAGCAGTCCTACTACCTAGCTCAAGGAGTTTTCTAAAAATTAAATGTAGTACTTATATACTTGATAAATGTTAGGTATTCAGTAATTTGGCTGACCCACAACAATGACTGCATGCTTTTGCCATAGTTCTGGAAAATCCATTTTATATATGTGCTATTATAATATTATAAACAGTTTATTTTTATACATTTCTGAAGGGGATCTTATTGTATACTGTTGATTAAGTTGACCTTGGACTCCAGACTTGGTAACATTTAGGTCATATGTCTTCTCTTAGAAAATATGTACTTGTCATAACCAATTTTGGGCATTAATAGTGGTGATTTAGTGTGCTTCTCCCAGGGTCCCAGGAACATTCTACTGAGTATTGGAGTAAAGAGGTATCATTTTTGTTTGTTCTGCTAAATACAGATATGCTCTTGATTTTCTCATTATTTTTGCCAGGGTTGTTGGCATTTTTAGTTCATTCTCTTCTTGTTTTCTGTCAGTTAATTTCCTACATGGAATACTCTGGGGCATTAAAATAATAATGATAATGATGATGACATAAATAATAACAGCAGTGGCAGCTTATGTTTATAATATACTACATTGCCTAAGAATTCCACCTCATTTCATTACATCACTTATCAGATGAGTTTCTTCACTTAAGGGATGAGAACCTAAAGGATTCAGGATTTAGTGGTATAAGATCAGAAAGTGAAACTGGTTACAGAAGTAGAATAGAAACCTAAATCACCTGAAGAAAGAATATACATGGGTGCTTTTTTGTGCATGCATATTCCCATACAAGTGCTTATACACATGTGTGGTGGAGAGGGAGAAGAAGCAGTTCTTAGGAAGAAGTCGATAATTGTCACATATGCAATATAAGCTGCGTTTAAACTACTAGCTCCCTGTGTAAGGGGGAAGTTCACAATGTTGTAACCTTCTACCAACTGTCTCTTATTTCCATAATTGGCTGGCTTTCAGAAACTACCAAGCATGTTAGAGGACCATTCATTTGTGATGCTGACAATTCTTGGGAAGAGCATAACTTCTACTCTCTAGTCCCTGGAGTCTCTGGATATTTTCAACACTGAGAGGACAGGCTGCAAATCGTAGACTCCAAAGCTGACATGTACCCAAGGAAGTATCTTTTATCTTCTTTCCTCTTCATCAAATCCACTTCTACATTTTAAACTCTGTTACAGCTTCCACATGTATCAAGTTGTGAGCTTGATATTCAAATGTTGCCCGGGAGTTCCAACTGTGGTTCAGTGGGTTAAGAACCCATCTAGTACCCATGAAGATGTGGGTTCAATCCTTGGCCCCACTAAGTAGGTTAAAGATCCTGTGTTACCACAAGCTAAAGCATAGGTTACAAATGCAGCTTAGGCCTGCAGCTGCAGCTGATTTGACCCCAAGCGCAGGAACTTCCTAATGCTGAAGGTGCAGCTGTTAAAAAAAAAAAAAAGAAAAAAGAAATAAAAATGAATATTGCCCAGATATACTATAGCATCTAAGTTAATTTTATTTATATATGACATGAAGGACTATTAAATATAAAAAAGAAGCAAAAATCATGCAAATTGGGGTGGCCTTCATTAATGTAAAACTAAGTTATATAGAAATGCTTATTAAATTAGTATTATGGGAAGTTCTCTCTTGGCACAGCCACTTAAGGATGTGGCTTTGTCACTGAAGCAGCTCAGGTAGCTGCTGTTGCCCAGGTCCGATTTCTGGTCTGGGAACTTCCACATGCTATGGGTGTGGCCAAAAATATTATCATAAAACATATAATAAGAGCTCCTGAATAATGTATATAAAAATTTTAAGCTACTTTAATAAGTAGAATATTATTGAGAACATTATATTAATTGCATCTTCCTTTACTTCCCATCAGAACTAATCATTTCTTGTTCGAATTTTAAAATTTATTTATGTATTGTATTTGGCTAAAATGACAAAAATTTGGACTCAAGAGATAACTCTGTTTATTTTGTTCCTGCTGTCTATGTAAGTTTTATTTTGTTTTGTTTTTAATTACTAAGATAAATAATGACTATACCTAAGATTTACTTGGGCAATTGACACTTAAATACATTGAAAATCTAAAATTCCTCTGGCTAAAAATTCACAAGGTTAGTTAAAAATTTCCTTGCTACTTTTGGAGCAGAAATAGCTCTAACATCAAAAGACCATATATACTTAGCATACTCAAAATATTCAACAGATTATTTTTTAAAAAGAAAACCTATCAGAAAGCAAAATTGTAAGAGAACACAATGCATAATGCATTAAGTACAAGAAAGATTGTGTTACATGAACACTGAGTGGAGATGTGAAAGAATGAATGGCATTCTGAGAATTAAGGCTAATTTCTTTTTGAAGAAAGAAAGAAAGAATCCAACACTGAAAGATTTGGGTCCCAGGCCAGTGGGAAGTTTCTGAGATTTTTGGACTTGGCTTCTTTAGGAAGAGTTGGGCTTGCCAGTCAGCTACATGCTATGTTTGATGCTTTCTTCGGAAATTGATTCTTGTGTATTGTTAGTCTCATTCAGTTACTTTACAGTCTCTGCAATGGTTTCTTTGACTGTTTGCTATACATCTCCAGTTACCACTGTGGGGTTTTTCTTTCCATTTCTCCCTTGAATGCTTTTGGTTTATTTGCTATAGTTGCTTCTTATCCCATGCTGTCTACTAAACCACCGAGATGACCTGGCAATAACAGATGTGCTTACTTATCACATCAATATATCTCTCGTACATTTTATCCTCTTGGTATTTTATTTTCCTGTGAAGGTGATTATATTTATGAAGGGTTATACAACTCTACTGATAAAAATGTACATTTACCCTTTTCCAGTTGAATTTTTTTTTGTCTTTTTTTTTTTTTTTTTTTTTTTTTTTTTTTTAGCTATTTCTTGGGCTGATCCCACGGCATATGGAGGTTCCCAGGCTAGGAGTCAAATCGGAGCTGTAGCCACCGGCCTACGCCAGAGCCACAGCAATGCAGGATCCGAGCCACATCTGCAACCTACACCACAGCTCACGGCAACGCCGGATCGTTAACCCACTGAGCAAGGGCAGGGACCGAACCCGCAACCTCATGGTTCCTAGTCAGATTCGTTAACCACTGCGCCACGACGGGAACTCCCTCCAGTTGAATTTTTAAATTTTTTTAAATTTCAAATTTTCATGGAAAAAAGAAACATAGCATATGGATCAATGTATATGAAATGCCTTGCTTCTTTTCAGTCTTCTGTTTAGGGATGGAAAATAAGAAATTAGTTCTAGCTTAAGGGAAAAAAAGAACACTGCATAATTAGCAGGGTTTTCCATGGGCAAAAAAAAGAAAGAAATATAAATAGGAAAGTGGAAAAGTGACTTATTTCAAAAATGAACGCTTTGCTAAAAATGCAGAATTGGAAGAGTGGAAAGCAGAGGCCATTGGGGAGATCTATACATCTAATAAAGACAGAGAAACCCTAGGAAACTGTGTTGTCAGATAGAATGATCAGGGCCTAGGATGCCCAGGGGTTAGGCTTATGAAAATGTCGAGGTCAATGGCAAAAGCATTTGATGGGCCTGAGCTATGTGGTCTACACTGGATTGGGATGAGTCAAGGAGAGGAATGAAAGCTTGGTGTGGAGGAAGAGCTATGGAAACTTGGGAGGAGTGAGTTTCTGTTCCCATTCTCATGAGCCAGATGCTTATTCTCCTCAATCCTCTTTCCTTGAACATTTAGTTAACAACTATTGATTGCACAGCTATGACAGCTTATGCTCTGAGTTTGGTTTTGAGGATTTAGCAGGGAATAAAATTATTACAATCCCTGATCTTCTGAAATTTAATTTTAAAAAGAATATAGATGATGAAACAATAGTGCACAAATACAAATTAAAGGTTGCACCTATTAAATAGGAAAAAATAGACTTATGAAGACTATAACAGTTATCAATAATGGGAGAATCAGAAAATGCATCTCTAAGAAAGCAATATTTTCTGAAGGATGATGAGGTGTTATACAGATGAAGAGGGAAAAGAACATTGTTCCAGCTAGGGGGGATAGCATGTTAAACATGCTTAAAGCCTCAGAGATAAAAATTTAACGTGTTTGAGGAACTGAAAGAAGGCCAGGGTGACTTGGACATGTCCAGTGAGCAGGAGGAGATAGTAGGCACTGGATGAGGTGAAGAGGCACACAGAGGGGGAATAAATCACCGAAGGCTTTATATGCTTTATACACATGCTACAGTGTTTTTATTTTCTTGTAACTGTAATAGGAGCCACTAAAAGATTTTAAGTGGGAAAGTGACAAGATTATATCTACATTCAAAGAGGCTCATTGGGGGCTACAGTTCCAAAACATTTTGGAGTCAGACACATTCTTAACTTGTCACAAGTTAAGTCACAAGTCTAGTTAGGAGGCTACTGGCTTGTATGATACAGTGCTTAAATGGATGAGAATTAGAGAATAAAATAAAAATAGAAGCAGAACAGATATTTGAGATACAGAGTTGACAAGACTTTGTGTTTGATTAGATGCCATTGTAAAGTACTAAAATTGAGTCCCAGATTTGGGGACTGAGCAACTGATAGGATCCTATTTACTCTTTTGAGACTAGAGAATTAGAAAAGGAAAAATTGTGTGTGTGTGTGTGTGTGTGATGAGGAGGGTAATTTTGTAGGGAGGGAAGAAATCAAGAATTTATTTGTGATCTGTTAATTTAGAGGTGCCTGTGAGATAGTAAAATGGAGAGGTTCTGTGGGCTATTAGAGTTTATTGCTGGAAATCTATGAAAGAGAGTGGACTGTAAAAACATTAAATATGTTTAAAGGTATATAAAGCCATGTGACATATTGAAACCTTCAAAAACAACACCTTTACTTCCTATAATATTCAGAAGCTGGATATTCAGAATTTACTAAAATATTCAGAAGTAGAGCAAAGAGCCTGAGAAGTTGTGACTGGAAAAATATGGTAAAGACTAGGAGAGTGTAGTATCAGAGAAGCCCAAATTAGACGTGTTTCTTGTAAAATGAGAACTGAAGCATGGAATGTTTACTTACCTTAGCAAGAGCAGAATGAAGTAAAACAGTAGATATTTAAGCCACTCTGAAATCTGAGAAAGAATGGGAAGTAACAAGATGGAAATAGTAAGTATAGAAGCTTGGCAGTAAAGGGAAGATGGAGTAGAGATATTGAACAAAAAAGATTTGAGTCGAAGGCTTTCATTTTAAGGCAGATTTTGGAATATACTTTGGCATGCTGATGTGAGCAGAATGGAGCAGAATGAGGGTATAGCGAGGCAAGAGAAGTTTTTGAGGAGGTGAAGGGAGATTGAATTTAGGGCTGAAGGGGAGATTGTAGATAAGTTTTATCTTTTTTTCTTGTAAAAAAAGCAAGATGTTTGTGAGTGAAGATGCAGAGTTTTCATACCTAATGGCGAGGGAGAGGATTTTCTGATGACTTCTATGTTTTCTATCTCGTTTAAGATCTGTCAATAGTTAAGTGTACAGAAGAGACAAAAGTCTGGTTTGATGCGGAGAATGTGATGAAAATGTCTTCTCTCCCTCTTGATTGACAATTATAATTAAGCTACCCAGGATAGAGCCATAGAAATAATTTATTCCAAATTCATCATTTTATAGATGAGTAAACCGAAACCCAGAGAATTAGCACTGACAGATAACTATTAGAAGCAAAGAGTCCAAGTCATCTAATTCTTAGTCTAACAAAGCACTGTTTCCACAGATGCCTCAAAATATTAGATAACCCTGAAAGATGTATTCGACAAAAAGGATAATGCAGTTATCTGGCTACTGCCTCAAACTGAACAGGAGTAATCTCGTATTATCGGCACTGTTAAATAATCACTATCACTCCATCACTCCATGATAGATGGAGATATAATAATTATTTTAACAGACTTCAGGCTTCCTCCCAGCTGGGAGTTTCAAGGAAAGACAATTGCGATGTATTCCCTCTGGTACAAAGCAACTGGGAAATCGAAGCTAATTTTTAGAATTTAGCTAATATTTCCAAACCCACAAAAGCTAGTGATCAATTTAGGTAAGTAAGCAGATTGCCTCCAAGATGTCTTTAAAAACAAATTCCAAAGCCCACTTAGCAAGCTTTACACACTTGAAGAGATTGGACAGGAAATGTCAAAGTTCTGTAGTTCTGCATATGTTCTGTCAGAGGGTTTTCTTTTTAATTCAAACATCTGGAAGTCAAAATAAGTCAGATTTAGTACACAGTTTGCCTAAAGGGCCTAGGAACGAATATGTGTGTATATATGTGTATTATGCCTTTATCCAACACTGTTGTAAGAATTGTCAAAATATTTTATAATGTTAATTTCCTTTTAAAAGGCCCACATTAAAAAAAAGTGACTTTTCCATAAATATATTCTTGGCCATGAATATAACAAAATATACTTAATGGTGATAGGGTGAGCTGAGTTTTCTAGTGTGACATTAAGAAATTAAATTCTCATTAGCAATTTCCACCACATTTATACCCTAATTTCTTATAGTTGAAGGAAAGGATTTTTTTAAAAGGAACAGTTCTTTTGGAGAAAGAAGTGTAATTTTTTTTAAGAACTATAATTCTTTTTATTTTTTTTCTGTTATAGCTGGTTTACAGTGTTCTATCAATTTTCTACTGTACAGCAAGGTGACCCAATCACACATACATGTATACATTCTTCTTTTTCACATTATCATGCTCCATCATAAGTGGCTACACATTGTTGCCAGTGCTACATAGCAGGATCTCATTGCTTACCTTTGGAATGGAAGAGGTGTAATTATAACTCATGATTTTTCCCAATGTCTTTTTAGCTCTAGCCAAGGAGTATTATGGAACATCTTTGGTGCTGAGACCTTCAGAATAGGCTCTTAAAGGGATACCTGAGGAGTTAATGAAATATCGAATTGAAAGTACCTGCTGTGTAAAGAGATGCAAGCTTGGCACCATTATGCAGTGGGTTACCAGGAGACTTGGGCCAGCAAAGGGCAAGTTATCTGTAGAGCTGTCACATAACAGAAATTACTAATTTAGGAAATCATTGTATCTTTTGGGTGATATTTGGGGGGGGGGGATGACCTGTTTTTCTTTAACTTGTGATCAAATCTAGGTATTCTCTAGATTTGCATAAATAGAGTAGTCACTAGCCACCTGTGGCTACTGAGCACTTTAAATGTGGCTAGTCTAAGCTAAGATGTGCTATTAGTATCAAATACACACCAGATTTCAAGAATTGGGTATGAGAAAAGAATATAAACATCTCAAGTTTTTTAATGTTGATTTCATGGAGAAATGATAATAGCGTGAATATACAATTAATGTAAGAGAGTACTAAAATTTTCCTTCTTTTCTTTTTTTTTTTTCTTTTTTGTCTTCTAGGGCCACATCTATGGCATATGGAGATTCCCAGGCTAGGGGTCTAATCGGATCTGTAGCCCCCGGCCTACACCAGAGCCACAGCAACGTGGAATCCGAGTCATGTCTTCAACCTACACCACAGCTCACAGCAACGCTGGAACCTTGACCCAATGAGTGAGGCCAGGGATCGAACCTGCAACCTCATGGTTCCTAGTTGCATTCGTTAACCACTGAGCCATGACAGGAACGCCTCCCCTTCTTTTCTTTTTAATGTGACTACTAGAAAATGCAAAGTTATATATTGACTTGCATTTGTGATTTACATTAGATTTCTATTAGATAGCCCTTGTCTAGATACATTTCTCTTATCAAATCACGTTATTGTCTGGGCAAGACAGTCTTCATGCTTAGTGTTTACCTAAGACATGAACAATGGGTGGGAAAGCCTGTAAGACAACCAAGTTATTAGTGAACTGGGAAAGTTGAATTGGCCTAGTTGGTGAGTAGAAACAGCAGAAACAGCTAAGTATGTACAGCACAGCATTTCCCAAAACAGATACTTAGTTACCTGCTCCCATGACACAAGTCTTTCAACCTCTATTTTTTTTTAAAAAAATTATTAAAATCTAGTTGATTTACAATGTTCTTTCAATTTTTGCTATATAGCAAAGTGACCCAGTCACTTTTTAAATAATGAAATCAAATACTGTGTAACTTTTTTTTGTACAGGGATTTCAAATATTTGGCAAGTACCGAAAAGTGTTTTGGGAGAGGAGAGGCTTTTTCCCAATTCTTTAACTAACCTGAAATTCATTCATTCATTTATCCATTCATCAACAAATATTCATCGAACTTTTTATCTATGAAGTCTGGTGTTAGTGCTAAAGTTTTAAAGATTAACATGTATAACACCTGACAAGAAAGAGTTCAAGAACTTCTAAAATAAAAGATATATGGTGAATAATTACCATAAAATATGATCAGCATCAGTGTTTTAATAGACATGATTATCATGGACTTTGTTAGAATCTGACTAGCAGTACATACAGAGGTTGAAAGGGGCTTCACAAATAATGGATCTTGATGCTTAAAAATAATTTTCCAAGGGAGTTCCCATTGTGACTCAGTGGAAATGAATCCGACTAGTATCAATGAGGATGCGGGTTTGATCCCTGGCCTTACTCAAGTGGATAAGGATCAGGCATTGCTGTGAGCTGTGGTGTAGGTTGCAGATGCTACTGGGATCCCGAGTTGCTGTGGCTATAGTTTAGGCCAGTGGCTGTAGCTCTGATTCGACTCCTAGCCAGGGAACCGTATGCCTCAGATTTGTCCCTAAAAAAAGAATAAATACATAAATAAATAAATAAATAAATTTCTAAGAGTTCCCTGGGTAGTTCAGTGGATTTAAGATCTGGCATTGTCACTGCTGTGGCTCTGGTCACTGCTTTGGTGTGGGTTTAGTCTTTGGCCTGGGAGCTTCTGTCTACCACAGATACAGCCAAAAAAATTTTTAAATAAACAATAAAAAATAAAAAATAATATTACAGGAGGTCCTGCTGTGGTGCAGTGGGTTAAGAATCTGACTGCAGCTGTTCTGGTCACCTGGAAGCATGGGTTCAATCCCTGGCCTTCTGCAGTGGGTTAAAGGATCCAGCATCACCACAGCTGCAGGTAGGCCACAGCTAAAAATCAATCCTTGGCCTGGGAACTTCCATATGCCGCAGGTGCAGCCATAAAATTAAAAAATAATAATGACAATTTTCCAAATACAAGGACAAAATAAACATTTATGGCATCCGCCATATCCCATAGTTAAGGCTAAACACTGTCACATGGTTTTTCTACTTTAATTCCATAAGTATATAAGTATTAATCTCCTCATTAAAGGAATAAAGAATATAATTTTATTATAAATGACATGTTCAATATCAGAGAGCTGTGATATAATATCATGGTAGATTCTAGAGAAATAGCTGATATATATGGCCAATACTAGAGAAATATCTGCTGAAATTGAATGGAGAAAAAAAATAAGGTCTCTTAGATGAGTGATCAGAAAGTGTCAGAGCAGGGAGGAGGAAATCAGAAATACCAACCAATCCAACCCCCTCCTTTGAAAGACCAGAGAATGCAGTTGACTTGCCTAATGTAGTTAAATGACAAAGGAAGACTGAAGAAGAGCCTAGGCCTTCTGTTCTGAAACACACAGCTTTTTTCTCAACAGCGCATGGTCACAGCTTGTTAAGCCCTTGACTACAGAAAACAGTTCTAACAGAAGCTGCACTTTGGTAACAACACATATTAAATCCTGCTCGTTTACTGTAAGCTTTCAGCTTGTTTGTACAAAATTCCTTTCTGTATTCTACTATTTAGAGTTGCAGTTATACTATTATTGGCAATTTTTCACATGACTTCCCCTGTTTTGGAAGTCTGAGGATTGTCCCCCATCTTTCCTTGCTCTCCTGAATATTTGTTCCTTTAATAGGATTGATCTTACTGAGATAGTTATGGTAATATAAAGCTTCAAGATATACCCATTACTTCAGAGCTGCCCAGTAAATCAATGTGGCAAATAATTACTGGTCTTACTTTTAACAAAGTGCTTTGCTGCGAATGTGAAGATAGATATTTCTCTGGACTGGATTTAAGGGCTTTATCCCTGGTGGGAGAAATGTATGTAAACAATAACAGATATTGAACATTGAATTCCTCTAAGTGTTTTACACATATTATTTTATCTAATATTTATGGAAATTCTATGAAATGTCTTATGCCCAGGGGGAAACTGTGGCAAATTATTTAAGTAAATTTCTCAAAGTCACACAGCTGGAAAATGATGGAGCCACAATTCAAATCCAGCTAATTAGATTCTACAGCAGTCATTTTTAATAACTAAACTATATTGCCTCCTACTAATCCAGCAATGGAGATAGGTGACTTCATGAAGGATGTGTGTTGGTGGCAATTCTGGGAAAAAATGAAGTAGGCATGGCTTAGTGGGAGGTGAGGAGAGAAAGGCATTCCAGTTGGTGGAGATATGATACATGAAGAGCTTGAGAATGGGAGAGAACATTGGTTTCAGAGCACAGAATGGGCAGAAAGAATAGTTTCAAGAAGTAGTCTTGGGAGTTTACATGGTAGTTCAGCAATAACGAACCCAACTAGTATTGAACATGGGTTCAATCTCTCACCTTGCTTAGTGGGTTAAGGATCCAGCATTGCCGTGAGCTGTGATGTAGTTTGCAGACAGGGCTTGGAACTGGCATTAGCGTGGCTATGGTGTAGGCTGGCAGCTGCAGCCCTGATTTGACTTCCAGCCTGGGAACTTCCATATGCCCCTGGTGCAGCTGCAAAAAAAAAACAAACAAAAAAGTAGGCTTGACTTGTTACAGTCTTGATTACTATACTGTAAGATTTTAATTTATACTTTTAAAGAAAAGGTACTAAAAATGTTCTAAGGCATTCCAGTGTGGCTCGGCAGTTTGCAGCTGTGTCATGGGTTTGATCCCTGGCCTGGACACCTCTGCATGCCGCAAGTGCGGCCATTAAAAAAAAAAAAAAATGTTTTAAAGGTTTTGAGGATAGACGTAACAAAGAATCAATGTATTTTAGGAATAATCACCTAGGAAGCAGGGTGAAGAATTAGAGCCAAAGGGATTATGTATATCTTTCATATTAAAATTTAGAAACAACCTAATTTTAGAACATTTAGGTGGTATTTAAATCAGGAATAGTATTTAGCCAATCAAAGAATAAACTATTTCAGGCTAAGGAAACAGCATATTCCAAATCCTTTCCTTGACTGGGAAGGAATTAGATGAATTCTAAGAAGAGAGAGATCAGCAAAGTCAGAGACTGTAGAAGAAGGCAGATCATCAAATACTTTTAAACTATGTGAAGATTTTGGATTTTTTTTCTTAAAGACAGTGGGGTAACATTAAAAAATGTAAAATGTGGGAGTAACTAATTCAGACAAGAGTGGATTTGATGAAGGCAAGGCTGGAAAGAACAATCTGAAAGCTTTTGCTGTAACACTGATGAGAGATGATAGTGGTTTGGAATGGAGTGGAACCAATGGAAATAAACAGAAGCAGGTAAATTTTGTTCTGGAGACATGAAGCAGAATACTGTGTGGTTCACTGACTGTGGTACATGCGGGTAGGAACAAGGTGTCAGCAAGCTGGCCTGGATGTCAGGAGGGAGAACTGAGTGCATGGCTGTGCTACTTTCAGAAGTAAGAAATATTGGAGGAGAAAAATATTTTCAGGGGGATGATGACATTATTTTTAGGAGAATGAGTTCACAAGATTTTCAGGGGAAGATGATTAGGTCATTCTGAGTGTGAAGTACTCTTGTGAGGCACCTCAGTGCCTGGTTCTTCTAGTTGATATCATTCTTAGTTTTCACATTGTGGTCCCCAGCAGTTAGTTCTCAGGTCATATCATCACCATACCTGGGCCAGGAGAAGAGATAGTCCGCTCCCGGTCTGATGAAACACAATTTATTCTCTTTCCTTCAATTGATCTTTCTTGGAATTTAAGGTCATATCTGAAACAATCACTGTGACAAGGGGATAGAACATCCTAACTTATTAAACCTGAATCACAGGCTGTGGGGGACAAGAAGCATAAGCCTGAGAGTGAGGGATGGATAGTTTTCTAGCAGAAAAATGAGGCATAGTTGCCAGAAGATGGATAAATAATCCTGAGGAGTAAAATAACAGCTTTGAACCACTAAACATAATTGATGCCTTAGAAGTGAATAAAAGACAGATAGAAACGTGTAGTTTGAAACTTGAGGAGAACATCATTGTAAAAAAGACAGTTGGAACTCTGTTTCTGAGTTCAGATAAAGGTCAGTACTCAATGTACAGATGTGAGAAGTTGTTGGCAGAGAAGTAATAGTTCTTCTATAAAGAACACAGAGTGAAGAAAGAACTGAAACTTCAGGAATAGCAGTCTATCACTTGAGTAGGGAAAAGAATCCAACAATAGAGAGGTGATGGGAAGAAAAGCAGGAGAGCAATGAGTAGACTTGAGATTTCAGTGCCACAGGAGCCAGTGAGAAGACAAATTCAGAAAGAAAAGGAATGGTCAATAGGGTGTCCTTGATAATCTTTGAATGAACAATTTTAATGAAGTGTGGGAGTTAAAACCATATGTATTACTTTATTCAACAAATAAGTACTGGGAACTTATTGATTGTTAAGGACCTTACTCTTTCATTCCAAACTTAGGAAATGTGTACCCTATAAATCAAGCACCATGCTAAGTATTATAAACCAGAATAAAAAATAGTCTCTTCCTTAGAGAGCTTAATGGCTTGAGTTATAGATAATAAACATATGAATAACTAGAATACAAGGGAAAATGCAATTAGGATCATAAAAAGAGGCACATAATGTACCATGGGAAGTCAGGGGGGAAAAAAAGATGGGATCACATCTGGTGTGATTTGAGATGGACTCTAGAGAGTAGATAAAAATAAGAAAATTTTGTAAGCAGAGAAGTGAATATAGGCAATGATAACCTGAGAGCATAGAGGGATTAAGTCCATTTGGACTGTATGACTGCAACAGGAGACCAGTTCACAAATTAAGTTGGAACTTTCCATCTGGGCTTTGATGACAGGCCAAGAAGTTTACTGACTTCTTGGGGAAAAAACTTGTGTGAGGTCCTGAAAATCATGCTTAGAAAGAACCTAGGATGACACTGGAGAAGAGAAGGCAGAGAATCTCTCAAGAAAGCTTTTAGATAACCAAGATGAGCACTGGAAAGGGCCAGAATGAAATAAGAGGTTCATTGTGGGTGCAGCATTAATAATACATGGTAATTAATTTGATGGGAACGATATGGGAAAGGGGGAATCAAAAGTGCCTCAGTTTTGAAAGCATAGTAGTAAAAGTGACAGAAATAGGAAACTGATGAGTGAAAGCAGATTTGAAACTCATTTTGTGAGTATCCCTAGTGGGTCTCTCACACTGACTTTCATGCTGACTGTGAGCACTGAATTGCAGAATGATTGTTGGCTGAGCTAAAAATAGATGAAGCTTTCATGATGACCAACATCCTGTGTTATTCTCTGGTCTCTTGGAACATAGGCCCACTTTCGACCTGAAATTTTGCTTTGAAGCATCACATTCAGAAGCAAATGTTATTGCCAATATTCAGAAGACTTCCCTTGTGTCAAGAGAAATTAATACTTTGATAATTACTTTCGAGAAGGCATTCCACTTATAAACCTTGAAGTCCTGTTAATTGCAGCTCAACATATCAGGGCTAGAAATTTGAGAGAATAAGTGCCCAAATCCCTGGATACATATTGATTTGATGTGGGACAGCCCACATCCATGAAGAAGCAAATAGACATGCAGTTTTGGCCTAAGACAAGATTTCGTGAATGAGAAAAAATAACAAAGAATGAATGTATAAAATATTTTTTACAATTCTGTCAGGAATTCAGACACTGAATTCTGTACTTGTCAGATACTCACAAAATTATATAATTTTAAAATTAGTATTAATTGTTCTATTTCTTTACGGTTTATTGCGTATTAGAAATTACACCAAGAACATCATAAGTATTATCTCATTAATCACTTTAATAGCACTGTAAGATAAGTAGTAGGGCACCTATAGTAGTGTATCCATTTTATAGATGGAGAAGTTGAGATTCAGAGCATTTAAGTAGCTGCTATAAATCCTGCTAGCCTGTGGCATATGAATTTAAAGACCACGTTTTCCTGACTCCAGTCTATACTCTTAAGCATTACCCTATACTCCATCCACTTTGTTCAAGCCCTGGCTGTAAAGAGCAGCATTTTTTCTATATCCCAGACCTTAGTGAACAGTACCCATCGATTAATCTTTTCCCAGAGTTAAAATGTTCTGGATCATAAATACAGCTCCTTTAATTTTTCAGCAGCTCATTGTGAAAAGGCATTGCAGATACTTTCTCCCCACTTGTAATTCCATGGTGCTAGCTGATGCACAAGCATCGTGCTATCTATCTTGTCAGGGAAACGAGATTATTTTTTTCTCCCAGTGTTCGTGTTTCTTCTTCATGTCAACTAACAGAAAAACCATGCCAATCTACTTCTTCTTAGTTCTGCACTCAAAATAACCATGATGTCCTTCTCCTCCCATTATATGCTCTTATTTTTCCTTCAGAAATCAGGATAAAACTTAAAATTACGTTTTTCACTGTTCCTCGCAATTTACCCCAAGTATTGTAGTTACTTCTCACTGACACCTTTAGAAACAGAACACTATCCAAGGAAATGAGCATTAGGAAATTATAACCTTTAAAACAAATATTTAAATAGAGCATAACACATGATTGCTTCTCCTTCACAGATTCTGAAGCTGAATTTTTGTTATAAATTGTGCACAGCCTGCTTTATTTCTGAGGGAATGGTGTTTCTTTTATTGAGTTCTGTAAATTATGGAACAATCCGTAAAAGAAAAGAATTGAATAATGGACGGTTTTGTTTATAGACTTCATATATTTTCATCTCTGTTGTCCTATTTGAGAGTAGAGGACAGGACTTTCCCTGTTTTGGAAAAGATACAGATCACCAGAGGGCTACTGTTCAAAGTATCTATCATCCAATAACAAATTTCCACCAGTGTAAGACTGACATGTGTAAGTTCTTCTGAGATACAAATATCTGTAGGGAAGTCATAATAATGATTAGAAACATCAGTGATCTGGAAATCTGCTAGAAAAAAAGAAATCTTCTGGCTAAAAGAGGAAAGTCTGCCAATTTATTGATTGCTTTTCAGATAATTCTATTCCTGACAGAGAAAGATGGCAGAACATTCAGGAGAAAGTGATCATGAAGATGGCTGAGAAACCAGAGCCCTAGAGACAACACAGGGTTAATGCTGTCCTTGTCTTAAAATGCAGCTAATGCATAGATCCAACAGGGATCAAGCCTTCAGGCTTAATGAAAGAAAGAAGTCTCTGACACACAGTTAATTAAAGATGAAAAAAACATTCTGTTCTTGATGGAACAGATTGATCCTAAACTGTAAAGATCTTGTCAAGCAAGAAATGCAAATAATAGAGTGATGTTGGTTGGACATGTTATGACTGTATGATTCACTAACGTCCTCGTTTTCACTGCAGCAGGCTGAGCTTAGCCCCAGTAAAAGAATTATTTGTGAATGTTGTTTATTTGCAAGCAGGAGGGTAAATAAAAGAGAGGGATCTGGAATTGAATTCCTGTTAACTCACCAAAAACCTTGACCTTCTCTATCACCAAAGACAAGTCTCCAGGACATTTAGTGCTGCTCTGGATAATTAGCCAGGGTTCTGACATATACATAAAGCAAGAAAATGGGTACATTTTTTTCCACACATGGATACTAATTTTTTTGCATGTAAAACCCATTCAATTTGTAAGTTGGAATTCAGATGGATGCCCTATGGGATTTTACGATTTAATTCAAATATGTCATTCACATGGTGGTAAAGCCAAGGAGGGAAATATTTTGATTAGCTCTTTCTATATTATACTTTAAAAAAAGATTCTTCTCTGTTTTTAAGAAGGGTTGCCTCCACTGTCTTATTTTCTATCTTTTTCGTATTCATTAGCTCCTCTAAATGCTAAAGACATAGCCAATGGCTTATATGGTATGATTAGAATAAAATTCTAGCAGTAATAAGTGAAACATCCTATTATTTTATCTAAGTTTACTGTGGAGAATTGGGAAAATACAAAGAGCAAAAATGACATTGAAATCACCAGTGATTCCACCACTCAGAAAGTCAGTGTTTATATTGTGACACATTGCTTTAACCTTGTTTGTTTGAAAAATAATATTTTTGCAATATAAAAAACATGCATAAAGTTTTGCATTCCACTCTTTTGTTAAACTTAAAATAGTGTTATGAGCATTTCATCATGGCCTAACATATTCAAGGTAAACTCAATTTTAAAGACTAAATTTTAGAGCTTTGGTCCAGTCTTCTTCTTTTAGGTAGTTTCATACAAGTATTTAAAATTAATATTGGAGTTCCCGTCATGGCGCAGTGGATAACGAGTCTGACTAGGAGCCATGATGTTGCGGGTTCGGTCCCTGCCCTTGCTCAGTGGGTTAACGATCCGGCGTTGCCATGAGCTGTGGTGTAGGTTGCAGACGCGGCTCGGATCCCGCATTGCTGTGGCTCTGGCGTAGGCCGGTGGCTACAGCTCCCATTCGACCGCTAGCCTGGGAACCTCCATGTGCCGCGGGAGCGGCCCAAAGAAATATCAAAAAGACAAAAAAAAAAAAAATTAAATTAAATTAATATTAAAACACCCGGCAGAACTTCTTCTGTGCCTGCCCACTTGCATCTCTCACAATCATCCTAATAAATCTATTTCTTCCCTATCAAAAAAAGATTAATATTAAAACACCTAAAATAGATTTCCCTTTAGTAGACCATGTCAACTTTCTACCTGACTTCAAAATGTATTCTTTATCCAGTAAACTCATTTATTCTTGTTTCTACATCAGAGAGTTGAGCAAGCTTAAAATTTTGATAGTCCTTTTTGAGCTTGAAAGTTAGAAGTCTTTCATAACTGCTTTTTTTTCTTAGACATGATAATACAATTCGTTGTCAGAGTCAGCATGTGACAGTGGGGAGTGCACATGCTGTAGAGGCAGACAGTTCTGGATTTGAATCCTCATTCTGCCAATCACTAACTGTATACACCATCCAAGCATATCTTGGACAAGATCTCTAATATTTTTCTGAACCTCAGTTTCTTCTTCTGTAAAATGGACTGGTTTTATGGATTGAAGCAACATGCTTTAAGTTTCAAAGTTTTTGTGTGTGTGTGTGTGTGTATGTATATGTTTTTAGGGCCATACCTGCAACATATAGAAGTTCCCAGACCAGGGATCAAATCAGAGATACATTTTCTAGCCTATACCACACCCACAGCAATGCAGGATCTGAGCTGCATCTACGACCTACACCAGAGCTCACAGCAACACCGGATCCTTAACCCATTGAATGAGGCCAGGGATCAAACCTGCATCCTCATGGATACTAGTCAGATTTGTTTCCACTGCACCACAATGGGAACTCCTGAAGTTTCTTGATTATTGTAAACCAATGTTATTAAGTCAATGATTTTGAGTTTCCTTCCACTTATGTTTTGTTAAGCCCTCCTATCCATTCTTACCTAGGTCTGTCATCATGCTGTTTTTGCCAGCTATATGATAAATACCTCAAAAGCTGTAAGGTTGAATGGTGGAAACTTCTTTATAGTAATTATGTATAGTCTTTATTCTAAAGCTAAATCAAAGGACTTTTTAATTTTTTTAATTTTTATTATTATTTATTTATTTTGTCTTTTGTCTCCTCAGGGCTACACCCGTGGCATATGGAGGTTCCCAGGCTAGGGGTCTAATTGGAGTTACAGCTGCCGGCCTACACCACAGCCACAGCAACGCCAGATTGCGACCTACACCATAGCTCATGGCAATGCCGGATCCTTAACCCACTGAGTATGGGCAGGGATTGAACCCGCAACCTCATGGTTCCTAGTCGGATTTATTTCCGCTGCGCCATCATGGGAACTCCTCCCATCAAAGGACTTTTTTAATTTAGAAGGGCATCCAAGGAACATCCAAGACATCATCATCATTATCTTAAAGAGATATGGGAGAAGAACTGGTAGAAGTAAATGCATTACATGAAAAGATGAATTAATTGAAGGGAGAAATTTTTCAAAAATTGCTCCCCACTAAAGACCAATATTTCAGTTGTAAATTGAAAAATAACCCTGTAAATTAATTGGTAGCTACTGCCACCAAGTGGTAGGAAAATATTTCTTCAGAGACAAGAATCCAATAGCCTCTTGAGGGGCTCCCTTTACTGCAGTTTAAAGGACCTGAATTTATTTCATCCTTCATATTGCAACATAACCACCTAAGATCTTATCTTCTATAAATGCCCAACTGTCTCTGATTTATTTACCACATTACCAAAGTATCCTCCTATCCAAAGAGAAAGCTTAGGGCTGATTTTGACGTCTGTCCCAGGAGCCTTCTATAATACAGAATGAAAAAAGAAAAATAACTGCAATAAATGCTGAGGAAGTTGGGGTAAAGTCACGATTGGAAAATCCTAATTTAGTTCAGCCTCTGAAGTTAGAAAGATGGATGTTTGAATACCAGTTCTGCCACTTACCAGCAGTATGATGGTAAAAAATTGGTCATAGGATCAGTTTTCTTAGTTGAATATGACCATTCAATTAGATGATGTATGTAAAATGTTTAGACCAGAGCCTAGGAACCAGAAAGTGCTCAATAAATGTTATCCTGTTCTTTTTGTCACTGTGACTATTACACCACATTTCCCTTCCTCCCTTCCTTAAACCTAAGTAAATAATTATTGTCATTACAATTAGTATTAATATAATCCAACCCAGCCTTAAAGAGGTACAAGCTAAGAAGGTAAAATCACTACAACAATAACCTCTGCCAGCCACAATAGGAATGCTTTATTATTTGCCTAGCTCCAAAGAGACAGCTAGGGTAAGAAAACAGGAAGGAAGAAGAAACCCTCTAAATTCAAAATCTAAACCTGGCAGTCCTTCCTTCCTGCCGAGGTTCTGGTCAAGGCAATCAAGTCCCCTTTTAGCTCCCCTAACTCACACAGTGCTGTAAAGAATATGAATTAATTAATTTATTGGAAAGTGGCCTAAAATATAAAATCCATATATGGATGTCAGTTGTAATTTTATACACTGGGAACCATAAAGAGTCATCGATTATTAACCTTAGATAAAAAGGAAGGTAAAAATAGTATGGCTCTTTAGTTATACTAAACTATTACCTGACATTCTGTATTCAGTGGCCTCAATTAACCAGTAGGTTCATACATTTACGCATTGTCTTCACTCATTTATGATCATGACAGTAAATAGCTCAGGACACTGAGGGACCTAAAATGTCTTCAGTTTCATGGGAAACGGCACAGTGCCGAATGTTTGTCACCGAACTTCAGGTCTTTGAAAATTGATCAAGTCTTCAAAGCGCATCACTCTCAATTAAAATGTCAGTATTTTTCATTTTCATACTTCAGCCCCTTGTCAGAACTATACCAACCTGTCCTCGGCACCCGCCGAGGTCATTCAGAATACTCCAAAGTATGATTTCAATTGGGAGCAGATGACCACAGAAATTGCCTCTGGTCCTTTGTCTCCTAAGATTTTGATATTCTTTTGGGATCATCAATAGGGGATCCTTCAAACAGGATGTGGGATGGAACTCAGCCTGCATATTAGATGAGTTAAGCACCAGAAGGGGACTGTCTCCATGCATCTTACCATTTCTTTGTTAATTTTGCTCTTGTACCCCTTTGTTTTCTTCTCAAGTTTCATTGAAAATTTATTTCAGTTATGTTGAGAGGATAAATAGCAAAGAACTTATTTTATGTCAGGTTTTATCTACAACTGGGTTGGGCTTGAATTACAGCTGGCAACCTGGAGTTAAGTATGATAGTGACTGTGAGGAAAAAGAGAAAACAATCAAAGAGAAAGTTAAAACCAAGGTGAGAGGTATACTTGCAGAGCTGTCCTTCCTACTAGAGATATTTCCCTGAAGGGCTTCCCTCCGAGAACATGTTATGACTTGTCTCTTAAAAAGAATCTTTTTTGACAAGGTGTTTCTCATATACTTAGAGCTAATGTGTAGTGGAGTATAGTGCACAGGAAGCAATGATTTGGGAACCTCAATTTTCAGTTTGCATTGAACTTCTGCCACTGACTTGCTGTGTGATTTTTTTGACATCTTAATTCCTCTATTCGCAAAATGGAAATATTAAAGAGTTTTTTCAGCCTTCCCAGAAATACTGGGAGAGAGAACCCAAATAATAAGTGTTGCAAACTTCTGAAAAAGTAAACTATGAAAATTTGAGAATTTATACCAGCAGAGTACTTGAGAAAGTGTTTCCATTTGGGGTTCTTTAACAGGAATCAAAATAGAGAGGCTAGATGATGAGGGTAAAGGTTCATCTGCTAAGACATCTTGTAAACCTCCTTCCAGGAAAGAAAACAGTCTTTGTGCTAAAGGATATATTTTTTTTATTTCCCCAATACATTATTTTTTTTCTACTGTACAGCATGGTGACCCAGTTACACATACATGTATACTTTCTTTTTTTTCACATTATCATGCTCCATGATGAGTGCTACACGGCAGGATCTCATTGCTAATCCATTCCAAAGGCAATAGTCTGCATCTGTTAACCCCAAACTCCCAATCCATCCCACTCCCCCTTGGCAACCACATGTGCTGAAGGATATTGATGCAGAGCGCAGCATTTGGTATTTTCTCCAAAGCCCATAACCCAATGGTTTTTATGCTCCAAAATTACTTTTTTTTGCCACATTATTATTTCTTCCTGTAATCTTTGTGGAATTTTCAGTAAAAGCACACCTTAACTCCAGGAAATAGAAAATCTGTCAGGCTTAACTTTTCTTCTTCTTTAGGAGCCAACACCTACTGTCTGGCTGCATTGAGAATTAGTCACTGTGGTGTAACCTTATAATACCGCAAAGACATAGAAGTGTCTATGCAATTACTAGAGGAATAAAGTTGCTGAGTAATAAAGAAGTGAATCTGTGGTAGGCTGAAGATGGATTCAAAATTATTTTATGATGGTCTTCTTTATCCAGAGAAAGCTGAAAGCCATCATATTTACAGTGTAAATCAATGAAGCTCAAAAACCACCATACAGAGTTATTCTGCAACAATTCGGACACTCAGCATCTTCCCTGGGTTCTTTATTAGCTTAAGTTTACAAATTTTCTCCACCACTACTACACTTCAATTACAATAACCCCTCCAAAATTTAGTCTTCTAAAACCTCATTCTCCAGATTCATTTCCAAGAATCTGCTAGTTTTGGTAATCCTGATTCATGTCCTTGTAAGATCTTACTTAAAAATTTGAAGGCAATGAGAAATTTATAATACATTTTCAATTTTATAAGTTTTCTAATGACCTCTTTTGAGAATTTATGTACAAGACTCCCTATTTACCTTGTCCAGGCTTTAGGGTTCTCTGGGAATCAAACTGAAGCAGGTACAGGAAAGATGTAACACAGGACTGCTGTCATGTAAAGCCAGTTTGAAGTTAACTAAATAGATATGTCTAGAGAAGGGACACTTCACCCTCACAAATACCAGGTGAGTTACAAATAGTGCCCTGCAGCTCATCGGTTACCCATGGTTTGTGGAAACACCTCATTCTAGTTCAGTCTTTCCAATTTTGTGGTTTTCATAGTCCAATTATGCATGCTGATAAGCTCTGGCATAAATCTATTCAGGAAGAAAATTGTCATTTCCTACCAGATCCAAAATATTCATTATAAGAACTGTAGCAAACAGAGAAAGCCTGGCTCAGTAATAAAAACTCTAATTCTGAGCCACAGAGTGGAAGTAAAATTCTCTGTTTATTTTGCAAGACTAATCAACTTCTCCAGGCTCTCTTAAAAGTAAGGAGACAGTTAAAAAGATGAACAAAGTTGGGCAAGAAAATTTCCTTTTTGTTAATACCTTGTATTAAGAAGTAATTCTATCATGTCTTAGAGGCTGTACATGGAATGCTAATAGCTCCACCTTCACTTCAGTCTGGATATTCTAATCACCAGAAATTCATCACCATGGGAAATAGGAAAAAAATAAAAAGTTCAAAGACCTTAAAATCCCAAATATGCCAGATTTCTTGATGGGAGAAATGAATCTGCCAAAGATAAACCACTTAAAACTTTCCATGTGAAGGCATGAATTATGTACAATAGGGTCCAGAAAAAGCAAGATCACCTTCCTTTTCCCCATGGTTGATGGAGATATGAATGAACAAAACACTCTTATTTCTGCTGGGGTGCTTCTGACAACTGGCTTAACTCTTGGGAATGGAGAGAGAAATGTTCTCTATGAGAGATTAAACCCTTTAGGAAAAAGAGGAAGATTGATTTATCATATAAGCCTCAGGGAGCCTTCACAGTCTGATATTAAACCTCCATTCTTCCTCCCTTCGGGGCTACTACTTCTATACTAGGTTCCCTCTCTGGCTAGTTCCTGGTAGAGTCAGCTCATCTAAGCCAAATGGGAGAATTCAATAATTTCTTTCATTTCACAGCTAAGACTCTCAAACTATAGGCAGCATTAACAGTTACCTTGGCGCTTACCCAAGATGCAGATTCTTGGACCCTACCTCACCAAAATCTGATCCAAGGGGGTGAAGAGGCATGACTACATTTATAATGAGTATCCTTATGTCATTACGATAAAAATGTTTTTCAGATGTCATTCTTTGAAAAATTCTTGTCAGTGCTTTGAAACTCAGGTCATTTGGACTAAAGGGGGTCCAGTTGTTAAGACAGCCAAAAGCATAGTCTCAAAGACTGTCCTTGGAGCAGAAAAAGAAATGTAGCATGAGCAATTTTTATACACTGCCTAAATCAGAAGAGTTCTAGAGGAAACCTCATTACCTGAAACTGAATGGATACATGTTCAGTTATTATTATGGGAAACATATGTCCTCAAATGAGGTGAGCTCCCTTTACTTTGAGGCCTTAACAAAGCATTTTAAGTAGAGTCCATATAGTCAGGTTTGCTTTCATTGTGACATAAGCCCTGTAGTTTGGTGAAGCTGTTTTTAGGGATCCTATTCTGCCTGCCATAGTATTTTCTTTTTTCCCAAAAGGAGCACATAAATGCAGTTATTACCTACCTTTAGTCAAGCCATTTCAGGATATCCCATTGCTTATAATCAGAAAATGAGGTCCTCTTCTTGCTTTAGAACCTCTGTTTTCAGACAAGCTCAGCTTCCCAGGTATGGTACCTAATGGCTTAAAAGAACCACAAAGTAACAAAGCAATTGACCTGATGTTTTAAAAAATTTTATTCTCATAATTTTGTGCCCTGAAGCTTTCTGTGATATCCATTGATTGAATGAATGAAAAGTGTCTGGATTTCTTTCAGGAGAAAATTTCTGAATAGAATTGGGATAGTGTGCATCAAAGTTATAGGATGATTAAAGAGGAGACTGAACTATTATCACTCAGAACAGTTTACTATAGGTAAGACCAGTGGATATTAAGTTATAGCATTTAGGTGAAATTATTGAGACACTGTTCAACTTCCAGTTTCACCAAAGAGTTAAAAACTATTCTGGGTCTATTCTGAAGTCAAGCTCAGTGTTCTGAGAGAAAATGAATCAATAACAAGGATACTTTCCCAAATCATTTTCTGTCTCACATATCTAAGTACAAAAACTCATATAATGTTATTCATCATTTATATCACAATAAAAATTAATTAAACATTTTTTTTAAAAAGAACACAACCTTTTCTACTTTGGGATTTGGGGACACCATTTCTCATCTTTAAAAAGAATCTTCTGGCAATTATCACTCAGTTTGAAGGTACTATCTTTTGTGTGTGTGTGTGTCTTTTTAGGGCTGTACCCACAAAATATGAAAGTTCCCAGGTTAGGGGTCGAATTGGAGCTGCAGCTGCCAACCTACACCACAGCCACAGCAACACCAGATCTAAGTTGTGTCTACAAACTAAACCACAGCTTGTAGCAACTCTGGATCCTTAACCCACTGAGTGGGGCCAGGGATCGAATCTGTGTCTTCATGGATACTAGATACTAGTTAGTTCGTTAGCACTGAGCCACAACAGGAATTCTGGTACTATCTCTTTTTAGTGAGTCCTTCTTGGTAAAAAGATCTACTTATGCTGACATCTCAAAAACATTACAAGTTTGAGAAGGAAAATTTGAAAACCACAAAGCTATAATTGTGACACTTAAAAAGTCAACACCATCCAAGTTCAATGGTTCAAATGCTACCATTGAAAAGAGAATTAACCTAATCTGATCAATCATGAATGTTTCATAAAAACAAAAGTTAATTGGATTTTATTCAGTGATTCATTTCACTCAGTTATGTCTTAGAACTGGCTAAATTTGATTAATTTCTGCCCCTTCCCGTGCTCATTTACTAATTCATTCATTCAGTTTGGAATTCCATTCTGTCTTCAAGAACTTTTTTTCAACTGTACAGCTTAGCTCCTCAGACTTGTTCTTATGGCAAAGTTGAATATAAAAATATCTCACCCTAATAGTACCAGTAATGGCAAATGAAACAACATATTCAATTCCATTTTTATAGTAATATGATGTTCAAAACTGTTCTTTTACTCCATAATTTCTTTTCTTCATTGACTTTCCCATCATGGAGCAAAATTCCCTTTTTCAATCCATTTTTCTTCTAGAAGTTGAGAGACTACCAAAATGCTTTGCAAAATAAGTCTTATTTCAACTCCTATTATGAATGTGTGGAACTACACAGTCTTTTCTAAATAAAGATGAACTATGGTGGTCATTGAAAGATGAAGCTGCATCTCCTTTAATATATAGCGGTTTATGATTTGTTATATTTAACTGAGAATAAAACCACATTCAGCCTCGATCATAATTCTCCATAATAGGCTCCATTTATTTCAAAAAGGGCTGAACTCAGTTCTTGTAAACTACTCTGTGGCACTTTTGGATTTTTGCCTGCAGCTCTGACTATAGCAGATTCCAAATTAAATTCAATTAAAATGCAAAAACAGCCTTGTGTAAAAGCAGTCAAGATGATGGACTTAGTGTTGTGATTGAGAGATACTAGCAGAGCTTCTTATCTTTTGGATGTTGCCATTCTCTTTTCCAAATACACATTCTGAAAATATATAGATAGGTGAGTTTTATTAGTTTTTTAGTAGCTGCAAAGATCATGGAACTTTGAGTCACTCACTAAGCCATATATCTATGCCTACTTATCCATAAGACTGAAAGTCATTCACTAGTAAGGATGAATGTTAATGGGATATTGTTTCCTAATACCTCAATAACACTTTTGCCTTGAGTCAATAGAGTGCTACTTATTTGACATTTTGAGTAGGTAACACCTGTACATGACTTAAACCAAAAATATGCTATGAAAAATCTAGGCCCCTTTATCCAGCCATCATCACTCCTCCAACCCACATAATCACAGCTATTTGTCTGCTACATGTTTTCCCAGAATTACCTTACATATATAAGAGCAAATATGTATTTAAGTTATTATGTATTTCCTGTCTTTTTACACAAAATTAGCCAAGATGATCAAACTTCAGGATTGCTGCCAATCTGATAGATAAAACTGAGTTCTTTTGAAACTGAATTTCTCTCACTGTAGATGACATTGAGTATTTTCATGTTTACCAGTCATTTGTATTTCTTTACCCATTTTTCTGTCAGATTGTTAGTCTTCTCTTTATTGATTTCTAGTTCTTCTTACTTTAGGGGGATTAGTCTTTTTTTTATATAAACTGTGAATGTCTTCTCCAGTTTTAATTTTGAACTTGTCCGTAATAATTTTCTGCCAAGCAGAATTTTTTTTAAATTTTCTTGCTTTTACATTTAAATACATCAATCTTAGTTCATGGAGGTTCATCATAATTAAAAGGTCTTTGCCATTCCAAAATAATAAAAGAATTACCCTTTCTTCTCAAATTCTTATGATTTATTTCTAAATTTAAATCATTATTAGTGCATTAGGATAGTACTCTGTCACATGTTATAAAGTGTAGATCTAGTTCTGATTTTTCCAGATGGATACATAGATGTCCAAGCACCCCTTATGAAATAGTCTATTTTTTCATAAATGTTTAGAAATGCCATTTTATTATATACTTAAATTTCATATGCATTTTATTTCTAGTCATAACTCTGTCCTTCTATTCAATCTTTCTATTCATGTCCAATGTCATTCTGTTTAAATTATTGAGACTTCATAATATGTTTTGATATCTGATGTCAACATTCACCCTCATTGTTCATCTTTACCAGAGCTTTTCTGAGAAAGTGTAGGTAACCATATTTTTATATTAATTTAGGGATCTCATTTCCAGTTGAAAACTGATCCTTCTGTATTTTTATTGAATTATGTTAAATTAGCAAATTAGAAAATATTAGCGTACTTTTTATGTTAAAGTTTTTATCTGAGATAATATTTTCCCATTTATAAAAATATTCTATTAAGCTATTTATTAATATTTTAGGTTTTATCTTTATTTATTAACACTAGTATTATAAATGCATTTTTAAGAATTTTATTATTTCTTATTGAAAATGCTTTTTTTTCTTACAGCTTCCAATAGGATGTTATTTGTATACATGAACATTATTAGTTTCCATATGTTAATCTGTGCCTTGCTACCTTACTAAATCATCCTATTTTTTGTAGTGAATGTTACAGAGTTGATTCTCTTGGGAAATTCATGTGTTAATCTTATTGTCTGTGAACAATGATAGTTTTATCTCTTCTTTTCCAATTTTAATACCTTTCATTTCTCTCTCTTATCTAATTATGTTGTCTACTTGTAGAGCAACTCTGTTCTGGTATTCCACAAAATGATGATAGTAGGCATTCCTGCCATTTTCATCACATAATCTCAAGATACACACTATCAATATGACATCCTTTTTGGTATTGACTTTGATAACCTGGCTGAGGTACTGTTTGTTAGCCTTCTCCTCTAAGTTACTCTTTTTCCCCCTTTCCATATGGTGCTCTCTGGAAGGAAGTCTTTATGTGTGGACTTGGGGAGTGGACCACACCTCTCTGTGAGTGAAGTATCTACAGAAATTATTTGGAATTTTTCTGTATAGATTTGTCTCTTCTCCCTAATTCTTTACTTGTTCATGTATTAATCCAATCATTTATTTATAATGGTATGGCCTCATGAATATTTATTATACACATTGAGTCACAATCTAATACCACTTTATTTATTTTGATTAAAGCTCAAATTGTCCCAGCTTTACTCTTGGGAGCTCTTTCAGTTGGCTTCTGCATCCCTCTGGCAAACCTCAATGTGAGTTTTTCATTTGTTTTTTGAGCACCTCCATATTTTCGGACACTACATTATTCTCCTAGCCCATCTCATTTATTTCCTGCTCCAGTCCAAGGAACCTCTTTAAGGATTTGTGGTTCCTTTTAATGGAGAATGGTATTAGAAACCAAGAGCTGAGTGATAGGCGTGTCCTTTGCTAACAGTATCATTGCATCTAGGCCCCCTCAGCTGGCAGAGCAAGGAAATGTGCATATACTAACATGTATATGCACAGACCTATAAATAGTTCTATACTTATAAATAACTATATTTATAAATATTGAACTAAAAATTATTTCATACTGCTAACTACACCTCTAATCCATTACCATGGGGGATCATTCTAGGCTGTTTCCCGTACTTACTTATATATACATTCTCACTCCATCACTAAGAAACCTGTCTCCCACCATCCATCATCCACTTAATTTAATCCTTCACTTCAGTAAACATGCATAGTAGGATCAGAATTGTTAACCAGTAGTCCTGTAGGAAACAACTTTGTCAAATAGAGTATGGTGCTTATGAACAATTTATTTTGCCTTTAGTTTTACAGACTCCATTTATTCCCCTCATTTCCAAAGTTACTCCGGTCAGTATCCTTTCCCCCACCTCCTTCCATGAAGCCATTTCATACATTTGTAACAATTAGATTGTTTTGTCACATTCTGACTTCCATCCTATGATTCCTTGACCCTCTAAATTATTTTTGTAATTTGCATGCATTAAGGTTTATTCTTTGTACTGTAAACTTCTGTGGGTTTTGACAAATTTGTAGTACCATTTAACCACAGTCACAAATGTAATACAGAATAGTTTCACTGCCTTAAAAATATTCCCTATTCACCTATTCACCTTCCTCTACCTTCCCCCAAAACCTGGAAACTAACGAGCATTTCACTCTCCCTACTTATTGCATTTTTCAATTATTATGTAATTGGAATAATATGGTATGCAGCCTTTTTAAATTTAGTAATAGGCATTTAAATTTCATTCATGTCTTCAAGGATTTATTATATTATTATTATTATTATTTGTCTTTTTAGGGCCACACCCACAGCATATGGAAGTTCCCAGGCTAGGGGTAGAATTGGAGCTACAGAGAATTGGAGCTACAGATGCAGGCCTACACCACAGCCATAGCAATGCGGGATCCAAGCAGCATCTGCGACCTACAGCACAGCTCATGGCAACTCCAGATCCTTAATCCACTGAGCAAGGCCAGGGATCAAACCTGCATCCTTATGTATGTTAGTCAGATTTGTTTCCACTAAGCCATGATGGGAACTCCCCTCTCGGAATATCAAGATATTTTTTTCACTGAATAGTATTTTGTGTATTAATGAATCATAGTTTATCCATTCACCTATTGAAGGATACCTTGATTGCTTCCAGTTTTTGTCAGTGGTGAACAACACTGCTAAAATGTTGCAAATTAGGTGAGTAAACACCTAAAAGCACAATTGTTGAATCATATAGAAAGACAATGCTTAGGTTTGTAAGAAACTGCCCCCCTGTCTGCCAAAGTAGCTATACCATTTTTTACTCCTATAAGGAACGAATGAAAAATTTCTCTTGTTCCACACTACCAGCAATTGGTATCTCCAAGGTTTTTTCTTTTAATTTTAGCTATTGTAGTAGCTGTGTAGTGCTATTTCACTGTTGTTTAAAATTAAAATTTTTAATAATAAATAATGTTGAAGATCTTTTCATCCTTGCCATCCTTAGACCTTGTTTGGTCAGATGTCCAGATCTTTTGTCTAAGTTTTAATTCAGTTGTTTTTTTATTGTTGTTCTTGTTTGATTACAATCTATTTTCTTCCATTCTTTTTTGCAATGATGACTTTATATTGGTGTCTTTCTTATGCCTATTTTCTCAATTCCCAACACATAATGAGTCAGATTCTTCCAGATAATAATGTATCATGTCCACTATTATGGATCTAGTTACTAAAACAAAGCACAGAAAACTTGGAATAAGTTAGGAGCTTAGGAAGAAAATCTCTTAGCAATGATGAAAGGCACTGGGTAGAATATGTTTAAAAATTATGGAACAGTGATCTCTATTTCTAAGAACTGTTAGAGACCAAACAGCTCTGACACTTTGACCTTATGTTATAAACAAGGACCTTGTATTGCTCCCTTGAAGAGCACTTTATTTGGATTCATATTTGTTCATATCTTAGTGTAATTAGGGGGAATATCAGTGCTTCAGTGAAAGCTTTAAGATGAGTAGGCCTGCTGGTGAGCAATGGTGAACACCTTGCCAGCAATACTGGACCATGAGAGCACACTGGAATCACCTGGGGAAATTAGAAGCACTGATGCCTGAGTCCTAACCAGGAGATTCTGATTCTAAATTGGGCAAAGTATCAGGAATTTTAAAAACTCATGCACAGGCAGATTTGAAAATCACTGCTTTGGGGCAAGCTTTCCAACTTGATAAACTTTCCCTGTTTTACACAGATAATTGATACTAGAATCTCTAGAGAAAAGGGATCCAAAACAAAAAGGAGCCCATAAGAGCACATCCTTAGGAGTGAGTCTAGCCAGATGTCATGTAAGAAAGTAAAAATCATGTGAATGAGCACAGTATCAGGAAGAATACAGGCTACTTTGGCACATTAGCATTTTGTGAGCTAAACTACAAAAGACTCCTCTTAGAGATGCCAGTTATTATTCTTTAACAAGTGACTGAAGTAGAGGGAGTTCCGGTTGTGGCACATTGGTTAACGAATCTGACTAGGAACCATGAGGTTGGGGATTTGACCCCTAGCCTTGCTCAGTGGGTTAACGATCCAACGTTGCCTTGAGCTGTGGTGTAGGTCGAAGACGTGGCTCAGATCCCGCATTGCTGTGGCTCTGGTGTAGGCCGGCGGCTACAGCTCCGATTGGACCCCTAGCCTGGGAACCTCCATATGCCGCGGGAGCAGCTCAAGAAATGGCAAAAAGACAAAAAAAAAAGTGACTGAAGTAGAGTAAAAGTATACAAGAATTGGTAGTAACACAACAAATCATTGAACTTTTAATCCAGGTTCAAGGAGAAATATGCTCTTTTAATTAGAGATAAATTTCTTTTCACTCTGTTTCTCAACATTTAGTATTTTTCTATATGTTTTCCAGATAGTTTTTCTATATGTTTTAAAGAAACTAATTTCAATGAAATTGTATAAATTGTCAAATGTTGCCAAAGCATTAAGTTCAATTTGTGGTTCATGGCATGATCTTGAATAGGGAAAAAAGTACCATTTCTTTTTTTGAACATGATACCTTCTGTAGTGGCTAGTGAATTTCAGTGAAAATTAATTCACCTGACATGGTTAAATGTTATGTGAGAAAAATATTAATAGCTGTTTTAAAATAAGATTGGCCCACTATCCTTCATCTGCCCAACACTTGCTTGTTCTCCTAGCCATCTGATAGAACCATTGCTTTCATCTGGTTCCACTGTAACCATGGTTCCCAAATTGTCCATTACATAATTTAAACAGAAATTCTACAATATTCTTTTTTACTCTTAGTCTTTTCCCAAAATGACTTGGACAGAAAAAAGGAGTAATAAGGAAGTCATTAATTAGCAGTTAGTTCAGTGCTGAAAGAGAGAGACAGAAAAAGAGAGAGAGGGAGACTGAGAAATAAGGAAAAGCAGTGAGAGAGAGAAAGAGAAAGAAAGAGAAAACCTGTAAGGAAAGACATTTTCATTATTCTAGGAAAGTTTTAACCAATGTCTTCTTCTTTACCTATCAGAGTGTCTCTCTCTATTTTCCATATTATTAGGGAAACTGAATTCATTCACATATGTTCTGATTGCTTACATTATTGATATTGTTACATCAAGTTATAGTTTCACTTTCACTTTATGTCCCTTCATTTTTTTAAACCTTCTGACATATGTTGCTTCAATCTTTATTGTCGTCGTATTTTTTTCTCTTTATTTTTATTTTTCTGGTCTTTTACATTTTAAGACACAAATTTAAACTTCTACTTTTCCATCAATATCTAGCACTACTTAGTTCCTCTATTGTTCTGCTAAGTGATACAAGAGTCTTATAATGTTTTATTTATATCTGTTTTACCCTTAACCCACCATCTCCCATGCTAACATCAACTGGGATATTCATTCTAAACAGATACAAATTTTTCCAGTCAGTACTTTTCCATTTAAAATATTTACTGTTTTGCCTTATCTTGTGTGTTGCTACTATATTTCTTTCTTAGCTCATGCCTTTCCCTATTTGTGTTCCTGAGGATCAGCTTCTAGTTCTCTTAACATCTTCTTATTCTTTTAAAGACTATTGTGGGGAATAATGTTTGGGAATCTATATTAGTTTCCTATTGTTGCTCAGAAATTTATTCTCTCAAAACCCTGGAGGCCAGAAGTCTCAAATGGGTCTGCAGAACTCATTCTTTCTGGAAGCTCCAGGGGGAGAATCCCGTTTCCTTATCCTTTCCAGTTGCAGAGGCCACCTACACCCTGTGTCTCAGCGCTCTCCTCCCCCATCTTCAAAGTCAGCCAGCAGAGTAGCCTCTGCTGCACACCTCTTTTTCTGTGTCTCTGTGTCTTCATGTAACTTTCTCTCTTTTGACCATTGTGTTTCTCTTAAGGGGTCTGGTGATTACAATCAGTGCCTACCTGGATAATCCACAATAAATCTCCTCATCTCCAGATTCTTGCTTTAATCACATCTGCACAAGGCTTTTTTGCCATGTAAGGTAACATTATGGATTCTGGGGATTAGGACATGCGTATTTTAGGAGCCATAATTCAGCCTGCCACCTTCTTTAGTCCAAATAAGCACATCTTTCCTGTAATCTCTTGTATAAATGAGAGTTTGGCTGGATGTACAGCATAATTTATTTATTTATTTATTTATTTATTTTTTAATTAAGTAACTTGTCCTCAGACGTACAGCTACTAGATGGTGGAGCCAAACTCAGGATTCTTAATACTTAATCTAGAGTCTTATCTCTAGTTTGCTTAGCAAGGGTTCTTGTTTTTTGGTTTTTTTTTTTTTTTTGTCTTTTTGCTATTTCTTGGGCCGTTCCCTCGGCATATGGAGGTTCCCAGGCTAGGGGTCAAATCGGAGCTGTAGCCGCCAGCCTACACCAGAGCCACAGCAACGCGGGATCCGAGCCGCGTCTGCAACCTACACCACAGCTCACGGCAACGCCGGATCGTTAACCCACTGAGCAAGGGCAGGGACCAAACCCGCAACCTCATGGTTCCTAGTCGGATTCGTTAACCACTGCGCCACGATGGGAACTCCTGTTCAGCATAAATTTAAAAGTTATTCTTTCACCATCATGTATTTTAATATCTTCTTTTAAGCTGTTAGTGTGAAAGGTGAAGTCATTCTGTGAGGAATTGTTTTTACTGTTACATGATTATCTTTGGTGCATCAAGTATTCACATTCCATTAATGGAAGGTTGTGGTTCCCTTAACTTTTCAGTATCTGTGCCTCACCCTCAGTTTTCCACTGTCCCTTCTCACTTCTAGAAAAGTTGTCAGTGTGTCGTTTCTTCACTTCTTCTTGTTAAGATGGCTTTTCTTTAGTATTTCTACATCATAAGCAACAGCAGAAGCTTCTATGGACTTTTCATTAAGAAAATTCACTCAAAATATAGAATACTATTTCCATAACATCTCTATTTCATCCTACAATGAGTCACAACCTTAATTGTTTATTGAATTTAATCTAAATTGGAATCCAATGAATTCCATTTGGAGGACTAACTAGTTTTATTACATAGTTAGTTGTACATGATGCCCTATTATTAGATTGCTTCATTTATATAAATTCCTAGTAAGAGCAAAGCAAATAATGCTTCTTTGATTTAAATGACCACCTTCTCTGAAATAAAGTTATATTTTCTTGTGTAAAAGTGTACATCTAGTCCAGGCTATGTATGTATGTATATAATATATACATATGTATTATAATTCAGGGTATATATATTTATTTATCTCAGGCCATCAGTTTTACTTTTTTAAAAACTAATTTTTTCACTCTTTCATAATTTCCATAATGTGGGTGAGTGTTTTGCATCCTGGATAAAGTTATGTTAAACAAAAATAGTATCTTGAAATGTTATAACAGATGCCTTATACAAAAAGGTACACTTACTTTTAGACTGTGATGCAATCAACTAATCTTATAATTATTGTTATTATAACAAAAATTAGCAAATGGAGAGGGTAAAGAGCACAGAGAAGATGAGGTGTTCAATGAATACTTCTGGTTGGATCTGCTAGTACAACACCACTCTGAACTAACACTGAACAATGCTTTTAAAAAGCACCCCCACTATATTATTAGAAATAAATGAACTTAGGCACCTAATCAAGCCTTAGATTTTATGTGTGATTTGTGTGTGACTTTTAAGTCACTAAACCTATCCGGACCTCTTGTTTCTCATGAACTGCAAGGCTGAATCGGGGCTATGGCTTTGGGTAAAGTTAACGAATGAAGTAAAAGATCATTTACTGCTTTTTTTGTGTGCTTCTTTTACTCTTTTCTATAAACTTTGATGGTTAAACTTCAGCAGGATCTCTTAAAACCTCTTCAGAAATTACATGATTTTATATACTTCCCATTATGTGAATCTATTTTTTCTCAGATTTCGGTTCCTCAAAGAATGTGGATCTTGGACACCCTAACAGAAGTAACTAGCAGGGACTGCTTACAGTGCAGGCAAGGAAGCTACTGCTTGGGCATGGACAACATTGTTTGATTCCCTCCTATTTTGTCTTCCCTCTCCCAAACTTGACCTTCCTTTTCTTAGTGGTACAGTAGAAAGAAGCAGTTTTACTGCCACTTAATTGTTTCAGCCAAGTGGGTGGAGGGTTAGGTTGGAGAGCTCTGCTTATGGTCCTGGGGTCCCCTTGGGTTTTGTGGTGGATAAATAATGCTAATGTTCATAGATTTCCAAAAAGATCCAAGGAACTCAAAACTGTGCTGCTTTCAGATTATTTCAAGAATGAGTTCTGGGTGAATGGACTTTCAGGGTGAAAAATGGGTTAGTCAGGGAAGCAGAAGAAAGGAATGCTGAAACTTTTATCCGAAGCTCGGAAGCACTGAGAGGCACAGAATTGGTCCAAACTGGACTGACTTGAGCATAACCTTGAAAGGTCTGAGATGAGATCTGTAAGGAGGAGTCCTTATGAGGACAAGATCATCTAGCCCAGGACACAGAGAAGGGTGAGAGGTCGTCAGTCAGAAGTTAACTTTTTTTTTTCTTTTCTTCTTACTGTACTCACAGCATGTGAAATTTCCCAGGGCAGTGTTCCACATGGGAACTTCCAGAAGTAGCTTTTTAAGGCTTCTGAAAATTCTGCAAGTATTCGAGTTTTATCAGGTTCTGAGTTTCTATCTTCTCATGATTTTATGGTATTAAAATTATTTTGTTAAAAAATAAAATGATTTCATTAGATCAATTTATATAGTAGGTCAACACTTCGTCTGTGCTATGCTTTCTGAATATAATCCCAACTCATTTTTTGCCTTTGAGAGTTATATTTTTTAATGTAACAATTATAATTTTACGTATTAGCAGTTGTAAGTATTTTCCATCATGGTGTATGACTTTGCTGCTATGTTTAGAAAACTCTTCCAACTTCTCTAAAATCATGTAAATATTTAATTTTATCATTCCCTGCTACATTTATTTTTTTATATATTTAACTGTTAAAACTGCTTTGTGGGTATTTGGTATATGATTTAGAGAAGATTAACAAATTGTTCTAATTCCATTTACTAAATAAATTATCCTGATCTTTTGCCTAATAATTTGAAACGTCATCTAAATTATATACCACATTTTTATATATCCTTGTGTTTCCTGATCTGTCTCCCTATACCATTGTCTGCTTTATAATCATTTTGTTCCTATATATGGAAAGTTCCCTGCAAAGGGAAACTTTTCTGACCTATTATTTTCAATCAAATGTTGTTGGTGCTTCTCACAAGCGTATTATTTATTTCAAATACTCCTTAGAATATTTTGATGTGAATATTTAAAAATCTACCCATGTGCAAAATACTCAGTTAAAAACCACTTTTATTATTAGTTCTGACTTGAAATAGCAAATTTTAAAAGAAAAATCAAGTGAAAACAAGCTTAACAAATTCACAAGTTTTTTTGATTATCTGATAGTGTTTATTACTTATTGATAAATGTATTCTTTTATTTGTATGGTTTACTTCCAGCAAAAGTTTGTATAAAGGCCCTAAACATTTCTTTCCAAATTGAACAATTTACCACTTTTTGATAACCAAAAGGTGTAACAGTATGACACTGGTAGACAATTTGATGCAGCTGATTTTACAAAGCGGTTATGTCACCAGTGTGCTTATTCATAAGAAATTACCTGCCATCAGTAGATTCATCCCCCTGTGTTCTTCAAACACATCCGCAAAGACAGTATTTCTGATGGAATCAGCTATTTTACCTGACATATTTCAATAGGTACAAAGAATATTTCTATAGAAAAAAAATCTCCCTGTCTGATGGCTTCTATTTTTATTTGTGTTATATTCCCTAACTGGAGTAGAGCCCATTAACTTCTCATGAGTTAGTATGAATGTACCATACCACTTTCTCCCTGAGAATGTAGGGAGAGATGAGAAGACAGTGAAATTAGATAGGAGGAACAAAACTCTAAATTCATCTACTTCATTTTTCCTGGTGGTAAAACAGATTTAAGTTTTGCTTAAGTTCCACAATCACCGCTATCAACCTTGCAAAAAACTTCAATTAGCATTTACATTTTTATCCCTTACTGTTCTAGAATGTGGTATTTTTTTCCCAGCTTTTGATGGGGATATAAAATTTGCAGGCTTCCCTGGAGAAAGTGACCTGAGTAAATTATAAGCTAAAATCTAGAGATTCTCTTATCTTTCAATATGAAATAATTATTCTTCTTTCCTTTTCAGTTTCTTCTTTGTGGCATATGTGGGATATTGTGCGCCAAAAAAAAATCTGGACTTGTCGTAAGTTTCTGCCTTGTTTGTATTGTGCATTGAAGTGTTTGAAATGTAAGAACTCAGAAAGGGAAATGATGACTGGCCGACTTTCATATGCTGAATGTTACTCATTTAGGATAAAAAGAAGACTGACAAATAAATCTTGGCTTTTTTTATTTTCAAAGAAAACCATCAAGACAATTACAGACTACAACAAAAGAAAAAGAAAGAAAAACTTTGATATATTCTTTAAATACACGAATCTGCAACCCTTAATGACTGTTGCGGAGGGCAGTCTCCTCTTTTCAGTATATACCCTCCCAGACACTCACAGAAATCCTTCAGGGTGCTGAAAAAGACAAAGCTTGAGTTCCTGGGAAATTTAACTGTTTAGATATGGAACTGGGCCTAAGGATTCCTGGCTTTGACTGTGAAGTTAATTTTGCAAAGCAGCAAAACAGCTGTGTTGTTATAGCTGCCGTTAACTCCCAAAGTTTTTTTTGTTTAATTTCATGTTATTTTATGAGAGTGAATGCAACTGTAAGCATTCTCAGATGCTCAATGGTACTATCTTGGGTTTAGAGGAGTATGGAACATGCTCCCAGTTAGCTCTGATAATGGCTGGAGAAGGATGTCTGAGTGCTGAAGTGTAGGTTTCCTACCACCTCTCGTGACATTTTTTGAGAGTTGGAAAGTAGGAAATAAGCATGTTTATTTTATTGAGGACAGTAGGATAAATCATAGGCCTATACAAGTTGGGAAAATCAATATTTTTCCTTCTTCTAATCACAGTTTTCTTTGTAAGAATATTTATTGCAATGAAAAGGATGGAGCCCCCATTGCTTTAGATTTGTGAGTTGTGATTTTTAAAAATTACTTTAAGAGAAACCTTTGTATAAAAATTTTTTGGAGGCTTGTAATTTGTATCTGTGATTCTCCTATCACTCTTTACCATGGTTTTCATTCTTTCCACACTTTTCTTCTCTTGATATTTTTTTGGCTGTATAGTAATAATTTCTTGGAACGTGGATAAAAGAAGAGGACAGGAAGGAAGGAAAGAAAGAGGGAGGGAGAAAAAGCAATGAAAAGGGAGAGAAGAGGGAAAAAGGAAGGAATCCTCTAAGTCATCCCTATCTGCTATAACAAAGTACCATAGACTGGGTGGCTTTAAATAACAGAAATGTATTTCTCACAGTTCTGGAGCCTGGAAGTCCTAGATCAAGGTGCCAGCATAATTAGGTTCTGATTAAAACTCTCTTCTGGGTTGCAAATTTCTGGCTGTGTCCTCATGTGGCAAAAGAGTGAAGAGGGCTCTCTAGAATCTCTTTTATAAAAACAGACCCTATTCATGAAGGCTCCACCATCGCGACCTGATTATCTCCCAAAAGGCCTGACACCAAATACCATAATATTGGGGATTCAACTTCAACATAGGAATTTTGGAGGGACACAAGCATTTAGTTAATAAATAGAGGAAGAAAAGTGATTTTTAAAATACCATGAGTGTCTCTTCTGTCTGTCTAATTCTCTTACAAGTTGTAAAAGAAAAAAATTATAAGATCTGAACTTTTCCAAAACTACCATTCACTTTATCCTCCCATACCATCTGAGGTTCCCATTGATGACATTAACTATCAAAGCTTCTCTACCCTTTGGTCAAATCATGTGAACATTTCTCCACTCCAAATGTTTTTAAAGTCTGGAACCTCCAGTTCTGGTGAGATTTGAAAATAGTGTATGGTCATAAACTTGGGTACAGACTTTAACATTTTAATTCCTGCATGAGAACATTCTGTCTGTACATGTTTATGAAGTGTCATGCCTTTTAAGATTTAATGATAATAACATCAGGAGAGCTAGTGTGCCCTGTAATAGTCCATTAAATTTGTTATGTATTTTATTAATCAACAGTAATTCATTATTTGAAGGCTAGCATGTTTCCTTAGTTTCTGAGAATGAGTAAACACCAAAATATATTCCCAAGAAACAGCATGCCATTTGAATATCCTTTAAAAAGAAATATACCTGGTCAATCCTATTTGAAATTGGGAGCTGCAGTTTCCTACTTGGGATGACTCAATTATTTGGTAATTGACATTCAGTGTTTTATTTAATCAACTATTAAAATATTATGCCCATCCATCACTGGGTTTTCAGTCTTGGTGATGAGTAATGTGAGACAGACACAGTGAGCAATGCTGAATTAAGTCAGAGAAACAAAATGAACATTCTGCCTCTCATGCTAGTTCATACATCCATGGCCTTACCCTTTGCTGGGAACTCCATGCACTTAGATGACACGTTGTCAAGGAAGCCTTGCCTAAAACCCTCGGTTGGGCTAAATTCCCCTCCTCCCTACTCTGAGGACAACCTTTCATCTTTTCTTAATATTTGCCATACCACATTGGAATGTTGGATTCTCTGTCACACAAGACTGCAATGTACTCAAGGGGAAAAATGATGAGCTATTCTTTTTTTTTTGGTAAAGCCAACTGCTGCCTTGCTTATGCCTAACAGATGCTAGGTGATCAGTAAGTGTTTGCAAAACTCAACTAACTGTCGACATAAAACAATACCTCATAATGTAAAAGTAAACCCTGAAGTAAGCAATATAGCTGTTTGTCCTGTGAGCTTACGCCAAAGGAGAAGAGCAGTAAAGTCCAAGAATGCTTTCTGAGGAAGTTAGGACTAGATTTGAGTTTTCCATCTAGGAATCCAAGAAAGAAGCAAAATAATTTCCAGGAAATGAAAAATCCTGAGGTGGAAATGAACAAGCTATATTGAGAGACTAGGAGATGACTGGAGTAGAGCCTATGTTCCAGAGAAAAATGGAAAAAAGGCTGGACACTTAAACTAGTATCACATTGTAAAGTATGATACTGGTAAAGTATCTTGAAAGCCCATAGGAGAATTTAGACTAGATACAAATACAAAATAAAATTACTAAAGTTATTAGAATATTCAATTAAATTTATTAAATATTCATGGAACATTTACTGCATAGAAGGCATTGTGCTTGGTTCTGCCAGGGATCCTATGATGTTTAGGTGGAATAAACACCCCTAGCTCTATTAATGGAGACCCAGATCAAACCAATAGTAGGATAAAAAGCAAAGCCACATCCTGTGTTTCTCCAAAACAATCAACCAAACCATGTTTTTGGAATAAGGTCCCACAGAGTAACAAAGATTTGTAAGTTAAAGCACCAATACATGGAGGGTCCCTAAACTACCTGTTGGGAAAACAGATACTAAAACAATAAAATTCTTATAAATGAAAAAAAGGAAAGAAATTAACTAAATTCCCTAAACTCACATAGCTGGAGAAGTACAAAGTTTCCAAACTTGGTGAAACGAATGACAATTCAATGAGAAAATATTTGGATATTTGGGGTAGTGGGAGCGATTAACAGTGAAACTAGATTTTGAGTCAGAAAATCTGGATTCAATCCCTAAATTTGAGTGTTAACTGCTCACCATTCATTTTCCAAAATGTGTATTACCTCTCAGAGGATTTCTGTGTAGGTTAATTGAGATGGTATCTGTTCAAGCGCCCTGCATAGTAGCACACAAGAGATTGTAAATAAATGTTATTTAAATCTGAATCTACCTAGAAGACAAATTTTGCTGACTTCAGAGTTTTCTTAAGATGTGTCCCTAGCCTTTGTTTAGTCAGCTATTAATTCCTGAAACATTGCGATCCATGCCCTCTCCACTGGGTCAGAGTACACAGAAACCTGCTAAAAAGCTGACCCCTGTCTTCTAAGAAGCACCAAAGCATCTTTTCTTTATTGTAGCTCAGCCGTCCTTAACCTGCCGCCATGCACTGCACTGGGTTCCGGTCAGTTTTGCTTCTTCCACTGGTAACTCCCTCTCTCTTTTCTTGTCAGATGATCCTCTTTTCTGCCTGCTGCATCTGTGGACTCATTGGGGGCATCCTGAATTTTCAGTTCCTACGGGCCGTGACAAAGAAGACTTCTCCCCTTTACCCCCTGCATCTCGCTTCCATGTCTCTTGCCTGCATTGGGATTGGGGGCTGCACCCTCTCTTCCTGGCTCACCTGCCGGCTTGCCAGCTATGAACAGAGGAGGATGTTCTCAGAAAGGGAGCATTCTCTGCACCACTCTCATGAAATGGCTGAGAAAGTGAGTTTTGTACCTTTTCTTCTCACTGCTATCACGTGATGAAGACTGAGGTCAAATCTAGTTGAATCAACTTGCAGCTTTAGATGAGAATTTGAGGAATTGGATTTTATAAAAGTCTGGCCCTATTGGCCTAAGAATAGGAACTTTTGTATTATTTTATCTCTGTAATCCTGGGTATGCCTATATTCAACAATTTTATAGCCTCTCAATCCATATAAAAATACACGTCCTAAAATAGAACTCATAAAATATTGAATGTGTTATAAATATGGATTTTTATGTATCGTACTGAGGAAAAACACAAACTAAAAACACACTCAACTCAATAATGCCAGTTTTAGGAATCTGATGAATTCTCCTTTCTAGCTCACCCCTTGTGCTTGTAAGTAGATGCATTTGATTATGTAAATTAGGTTTTCAAGTATAAAGGGGTCTTTTAATAAGACAACAAAAAGCTCTGCCCATCAGTGCAGATACTACAATTCACATAAAGCTTCATTTAATTCTCATCTAAAGTTCATGCATATTTGGGTAGCTTTGCCTGTATTTTATATAATGTTCCTTGCATAACTGTTTCATAAAACCTATTCAGACAAGAGGTTGCATTTATTGCATCAAAGGACAAGTGATACAGTGAACTGTCTGTATTTCTTCTACATTTTGCACATATTTCTTAATTCAGTTCCTGCTACTAGGTCTCTCAAGGAAAAGATAAAACATCTCTAAAATAAACTCACTAAGTTAATGGTCATGTCATATTTTACTTGATGTCATGGAAACAAAACTGCAATAATAGCAGAATAGAAGAAAGAGTAGCAAGAGTTACTACTGCTTATATCTTTATGATGTGATTTTGAAGAAAACATAACTATTCTGTAGCTTTATGTTTCCAGTTCATATATGGTCTCCACATTCAAATAAGGAGAGTACATACTTTTAAATTGTTCCAAAAAAGCAATTTTAAACAGATCTATGTGTATCCTTCAAAAAAGAGTTAACAGTACAAATAGCAGGACTAATAATGTAAAGAAATGAGAGTTCCCATTGTGGCACAGCAGAAATGAATCTTACTAGTAACCATGAGGTTGTGAGTTCAATCCCTGGCCTCACGCAGTGGGTTAAGGATCTGGTGTTGCCACGAGCTGTAGTGTAGGTTGCAGACATGGCTCAGATCCTGAGTTGCTGTGGTTGTGGCATAGGCTGGCAGCTGTAGCTCTGATTGGACTCCTAGCCTGGGAACCTCCATATGCCGTGGCCCTAAAAAGCAAAATAAATAGATAAATAAAAAACTTTTTAAAATAATGTAAGGAAATGGACTGTGAAAAATAGGTTATCATTCCTATTTGGATAATGACTCTTGTGCTCTATTTTTATACTAGTGTGATTTAGTTTTTTGTGTATATGTTTGTGCAATATTTATTGTATAATTGTTATATTTATATTAGAGATTGAGGGCTATTGAAATAACCGACTTGCCCAGCTGCCCGGTGGTGCCCCCGACACCAGAGTTACCTACAAGGTACGCTGATTTCTAGGGAGTTACCATGTCTTAATGTCACTGCAGGAAGCACTGCCTCTTCAATGAAGCCATGATGTCAACAGATCACTCTAGACTAATGTGATGTTGTTCCTCAAAGTATCACTTTCCTGAGAGCTACTTTGAGGACCTGACATAAACCTAAATGGCAGAGTCTTAGAGCTTGAAAGTTGGTTGAGTATTTAAAATATTCAGCCTGCCTGTAAGCATCCAAACACATTTCTGCTTGGATGATTTGTGACTCCTTTATTCTCTGCTACATCATGCTTCTGACTCAGTATCATCATTCACAGACCAGAGTTTTGCATTTAAAAATAGATGTGTCTGATAAAGGCAAACTATGTATGACTCTCATGCCAAAGTCGCATGAGTAGATAACCTAACGTTGACACTAATACAGTAAAAATTCTGCATAAAAGCTTTCTTCTTGTAAACTGATATGATACATTTCAAATTTATTTCCCATATTTTGGATTTCTGAAAATAAATAGTCATCATTCTTGCTTTGGCTCAGCAACATAGTTGGAAATACAGGAAGCCAGAAAGATACTAATGCCCAATTGCAGAAAGTATATCCATTGGCAAACAATCACATTTGATCCTGGCTGAATTTAAAGTTTAACTTTCTTGTTAGATTGGACATGCCTATTTGCAAATAAACTGAAGATACTCATCCAATTAAAAATAATTTTCAGTGAGTTCCCATTGTGGCACAGTGGAAATGAATCTCACTAGTACCTATGAGGATGCAGGTTCGATCCCTGGCCTCAGTGGGTTAAGGATCCGGCGTTGCTGTGAGCTGTGGTGTAGGTCACAAACGCAGCGCAGATCCTGTTGCTGTGGCTGTGGTGTAGGCAGTCTTCTGCAGCTCTGATTCTACCCATAGCCTTCAAACTTCCATGTGTCGCAAATGCAGCCCTAAAAAGCAAAAAAAAAAAAAAAAAGTAGTAACAACAGTAATAATTTTCACTGATTTTTCCCACCAGTGATTTTAATGTGTCCATATTAGGGTGCATTAAGTTAAAAAAATTCTTCATTTTTGCAAGATTTTTTAAAAACTAGATCTTTTTTTTTAACTCCCCAATAAAAAATTATACCTTAGGGAGTTCTCTTGTGATTCAGCAGGTTAAGGATCCAGTTTTGTCATGGCGGCAGCTTGGATCACTGCTACCATGTGGTTTGATCCCTGGCCAGGGAATTTCCACATGCCATGAGTGCAGCAAAAAAGGAAGAAAAGGATTATACCTTAGATTATTATTTTTTTTAATGATTTTTAAGCTACTTTTTGAATGCAGAGTTATTTTAGAAGAAAAGTCACCTAAGAATCTTCTATAAATTCCTCAGAAAATTGTGTTTGTCCTAATTCAAGGAATAGAAATAGACAGATGAGTAAATTTTGTTAAAGATCACTTTGGAGATACCATTTCTATTTTTCTTGCTACCAGTACTGAGTTCTTAAGTGATCGGGTATCTTACTGATAAACTTAACCTCAGCCAAATAACCTCCATGTATTTTGGGACCTACTTTTACCAGTGTATCTCTAGCAGAGCCAGCCTCTCAATTAGACTGAACTATATCACCAGACAAAAGAGGCAGGCTGTTGGCGTCAAAAGAACTTCTCCACTTTCTGTCACAGCCTTTACCCTAAACTGGTTTGAATTTTCAGGATTTAGGTAATTCCTCAGCACCTTATCAGGGTGGATATAATGGATACTCACATGCAAGACAACTCCCTATGGTCTGGAAGGGGCCAGGCACTTTGCACAGAGAGATAGGTCTTGATGTGAGAAGAGGAAAAGTCTTCCTTGTATATTGTCTTCTTTCTCAGAATTTTTTGGATGAAACTCTACCCCATCTTCTAAAAGTTACCGAAGTTTTCAAAAGCAAAGTTTCAAACCCAGACCAGTTACTACCTTCCTGTCCCTCATTGACCCTCCTAAGCAACTTTCAAAACCATGAAGTACCAGAAGCAAGTATCTTTATTCTATTTCATCTACTGTATTTTACTCTCAAAGAGAAGAGATTGAAAATGAAGCACGGATATTATTTCATTTTTGAAATAAATATTTGTAAAAATTCTTAAGGTTTACAGAAGGAAACATAATACTTTTTATTTTTAATTCACTCAAACAGGAATTAATCTACCTGATAGGCTTGAGATCATTGAGAAAATAATTTCTGGTGGAATCGTCTTTACTGCACTTTTGCAAATAGGCTTGTTCAAGTGTGGAAAGATGTTTCATCTATTTTTAGATAGTTTTACCTAAATTTTTTTACTTTTATTGAAGTATAGTTGATTTACAATATTGTGTTAGTTTCAAGTGTATAATACAGTAATTCATTTTTTGCAGATTTTATTCATTTATAGATTATTACAAGATAATATGTATAACTTATAAATGGTGTACCAACCATTATAAATGTGAATGAACCTCACATTTCTCATTACCTTTGTGTAGGGAAGAGTTTGGTGTTTAACAAAACATGAATTGAAAGCATCTGAATTTTTATTAAATTAACATATTTTCTAAAATTGTAAATGAAACTCTTTACGTTAGTTCATCTTTTATATCTAAAAATCTGTGCCTTGCCATGTAGTGATCCTTATTAACTATTTAGTAATTGATCTCTTAAAAAACATGTTAAGCTGGAATCTAATATCCAGCACAAATGAACACCTCCTCAGAAAAGAAAATCATGGACTTGGAGAAAAGACTTGTGGCTGCCTGATGGGAGAGGGAGGGAGTGGGAGGGATCGGGAGCTTGGGCTTATCAGACACAATTTAGAATAGATTTACAAGGAGATCCTGCTGAATAGCATTGAGAACTTTGTCTAGATACTCATGTTGCAACAGAACAAAGGGTGGGAAAAAAAATGTAATTGTAATGTATACATGTAAGGATAATTTGATCCCCTTGTTGTACAGTGGGAAAAGAAAAAAAAAAAAAAACATGTTAAGAGCTTTCAGTTTGTTGTTTTTTACTGTATGAGTGACAGTGTCACAAAAAACAATCTGTCCCACTATGAATTACTAGTGATCCTCAGTTACAGATAAGCAACAATCCCCTCGTGGACCTTTTTCAGTTCTTTGCAAAAGGCCACACATTTTTCTATAGAATAAAGGTAACCCCTAGAACCTGTTGGCACTTTGTTGGCATGCTCAACAGAGGAGCCTATCCATTGGAAAAACTTCGGCATTTAACCATTTTCTTTCTAGGTGAGGTCTTTCCACAAAAGAGTTGAGGAATGAAAAGGGAGACTCAGGGGACTGGGGAGAGACTGAACTGCTGTTGTGGACAGAAGGCTTTGATTAAATAGCCTGTCACTTCAGCATTTTCATGTGCTCCAAGACGCCATGAAATTTCATTTCCTCAATGCAACAACAATATTAATCTTTCTAATCCCCCCAAATTCAGCAAGTTTTTCAATGGCTTGAAATTTCTGTTTTGTAAACTCATTAACCAAATTAATGTCTTACTCTGAAAATGAATTTTAATTAATTCATGTTATTTTCCTAACAGGAAATGACAGACAACATGAGCAATGGAGGACCACAACTGATATTTAATGGAAGAGTATAATCAATGTTTTAAAGAATTGAACATTTTTTAGGATTTTCATGAGGCAAAGAAATACCAAAGGATTAGTAGATAAAGGCAAAAAAAGCCCTTGAATTTGCTGTTATCTTTCCTGAGCTCTCACTAAAATTATTCTTTCTCAATTTTGCCTCACGTTATTTCTTCAGCTTTTTTTTTTACTGGGTGTAAAACTTTCCAGAAATATTCTAGTACAGTAATTTCAATCAACTTTCCAGATTGTTCTAAAAAAGACTTTTTTGGGGAAAAAAAGTATAGCTAAAACAGAAAGATTCATATTCTATACAAACACTATCTGACTAGCATGGGTGTTAGATTTGTAATGATATATTTCATATAAGTAACCAAAAACTATAAATATCGGGAAATAACAATAACTTTTTGATGTTTTTGTTCTGAAAGACGATGGCTTCAAAGAATGCCACAATTCAAATCCTCAGCAATGCTTTGTAAAAACATTGTAATTATTTTCAATTTGTGAATGAACTATATATTTCATAATTTCTTTGTAAATTACCAAAAAGCCTAAAATATAAAAAGAGGTGGGTTTTTTTCAGAGAGACGGTGTTAGTCTGTGTGAAAGTTTTGCATTTTTACATAAGAGCAAAAAGTTGTAAATGAATATCATTTAAGGAAAGTCAGTAGGTTTTGATTATAGTGTGCAGATTAATAGGCATGTTCATGAATGAGCCTAAGAATACAATAAAGTGTGTGTGTGTGTGTGTGTGTGTGTATACTGTAAATATAGAAAATATACAGAGCACATATTTATAGCATTCATGAATGTAAATAGGTAGTAGAAAAGAATTTGTGATGCTGTGGGGGTACTAGCAATGTTCTATTCCTACAGAAATGGGAAAGCAATTGTTCAAGGCTTTGCTATGCCCACAGTCACATTTAATTTCTACTAAATGTTTTCATTTTTATTCCTTTTATTATGTCTTCTGTATGTAAATATCATTGTGGCTGATATTTATAGAGTTAAGTGATCTGAATAGTGGAGTATGTAGATTGCTTCATTATTTGGCTATTTTACTATTATTATGGTATTTATGTAAGAATAATCATTAATATTGATTTATAAACATAACTTTAATTCAAATACATCTACAGTTATAAATATGGACATAACGATGTGATTATTCATGATGTTATATTTCAAATACTTTACTGCCCAATAAATTATATAAAAAGACAGATGATGTATGCCCAGAAGATTAAGTTACAATTAGCTTTGTTAGAATTTATTTAGATTTTTTGTTTTGTTTTACAATTCACACGGAAAAATACAGACAACTATTTTAAGAAGGCTTATATTCAAAGAACCTGAAAAAGTTCTCTGTAGAAGGAAATTAAAAGATAGGCTTACATTTATATTGCCAGATTCAGTCCTTCTCTTCCATAACAGAATGCTAAAAAAAATAGCAGCCTATGACACTATGTATAGGTGAAAAAATAGCATGGTCATTGAAAACAGTTGTGAGAATATAACCTGTGGAAACAGATAAAGAAATATATTTTTTTACTGCACCTGCGACATGTGGAATTTCCCAGACCAGGGATCGAATCTGAGCCACAACTGTGACCTACGCCACAGCTGTGGCAATGACAGATCCTTAACTTGCACCACAGTGGGAACTCAAAGAAATCTAATATTTGAAAATATATAACTCTCACTGTATTACCTACTTTTATTTTTCCCCAAAGATAATCAATTCTCAAGTCATTTTTTATGAGTTACTTAGTGAATCCTATTTAAAATAGCTTATTAAAAAATCTGGCTGTATATGTTAAAAGGAAATGACTGGACCATGGTTTTTTTGGTGTAGTTTTTGAAGTTCCCCAACTCATATAAGTAACTTCATTATCCAGTAGATTACAGAAGTTGCCCATAAATGCAGCCTCAAATAATGATTCAACATCATTGCTCTATACGTGATGCCATGATTAGGCATGATTTTTGTCACTGAAAATCTAAACTATACAATGTAGGTATTTTGCGTGTATGGTTCTACTGAATTTATGCAAGGATGTAGTTTTATACTGAAAGAATAAGTACCAACTCTAATTTTAGGTGGCATTTCTTTGTAGACATGTTTATACAATACAAAGTTACAATAGATTTATAAGATGTTTTAATGCCTTTTGAAATAATATGAAATCACCCATTAAAGGACAAAAATAGGCATATCACTGCTTTGACATAGAGTTAAGGAGAGATGACATTATCACAATTATCCAAGTAGTCTACAGTGCACTTAACAAGTATAGATATATCTTTAATTATTTTAACCCAGCATTTTCAGGACTCAGTTATTTAGAGTGATTTATTTGGGATGTGTAGTGAGTCTTTTTGAGATAAGCAGGGGAAGTCAGGAAGACATTGTTTAAGTACTTGGAACATTGTTTAAGTACTTGGAAATCTATTGTTCATAAAGCACTGAACTATGAACTAGACTATTTTAAGTGACTACAGTTTTAGTAGAAGCTTACCCTTGGGAAAAAAGTAATGTGGTACTAAATTAGAAAAAATTATGTGAAACTAACGTGGTGGTGTGCTATAGAGATTAACTACATAAAGGTGCACTAATTATAAGCATAAAAGAATAAAAGTGGACTCTGCTTTAAAAATTTTCAACATATGTGTGTGTATGCACGCACATACATATATATACAATTGTTTAGAAGTGGAACATGATATGATAACTCTATTGATATGTCTATGTAATAAAATGGTGTGCTTCAAAACTACATATGGTGTGAGCCTTCTTTCCATCATGATACAGAAAAATATTTCCCCTGATAACTAAGTGGATAAATGTGCAGTTCTGAGACTGGCAGGGGAGAGGATGTTGTGAATGAGGTGACAAATATAGTCCCAGCTACAGGATATGGAATTAAGAAAGAGCATTATTTGAGAAAAGAAAGATTAAAGTATGTTCCAATATAGACAGGAAGTGATTGAAGATATAAGACAAAGTTAGCATATGAAGGAGCTGAGATCCCCAAAGAGGAAGGCAGATATAAGACACAGATCATACAAGACAGAATTAACTAGAGATAGGACTGAGATTGCAGATCTCACAGATGAAACCTTTACATGAAATATGTAGAGAACTCTGCTGACCTATTTGGATTTATCAGATTGGCTGTTACTGGATTATGGGGTGGACAATAATTCATTGTGCAGACTGTACTATACAGTTCAGGCCCCACCCACTAAATACCAAGAGGACAATGCAGTTGTAACAACCCAAAATATCCTAACCAATTTTCACCTCTTTGGTAGAGAATAATTTCCCCCTAATTTAGAACGATTGAGGAAAACCCTTGATCATGATCCAGAGCAACCGATATTAGTGCTATCCACAAGTATAGACTTTAGTTGCTTAGGGTCATAAATCCACTGTTCTAGGGTCTACTACCTTTTCTGATACAGTGGCCACAATCCTATCCACATGTGACTATTTAAATTTAATTTTTTAAAAATAGATATTCCGTTTCTAAGTTGAACTAGTCACATTCCAAGTCAGGAAGAAGCACATGTGGACAACAGTTACAGATTATTTCTGTCATCTCAGAAAGTCCTATTGGACAATGCTAGTCAAACGTACACTGAAGAGAACTGTCCTCACCCTCGGTACATATAAAAGATCTTCCTCAGTCAATCAATTATCATTATGATAGAATATGTGAAAAGAGTTGGTAAACACTCATGGAATTTGAAGTTGTTGAACCAGTTAAATCCAAGGACTGAACAACAACACTAGCAGAAAGGAGAAAAAATACAGTGTAGGCCAAACACAAAGTAAAGTTGAAAAGTTGTTTTAGAGATTTCACGTTTAAAAAAAAAAAAACTGTTCGTGCAGATTCTGCTAAACCACTAAATATTTTACATTTGACAGATAAAATGAGATGCTGTGTAACTACTATTTTTGAAGAAATTTACTCAGCCTGTCACCATGCATCAGTGAAAATTTCTGCATTTCTTGGGCTTGGGAAGGTGAGAACAAGATGCTGCCCTCCACTTTTTTCACTGACTTAGCTCAAAAGGGGCATGTTTAGAACTGCATTTTCAATGATTATTTAGCAAACACATTTCAGAAACTTAGGCATCTTAAGTACCATTTGGTTAGAACAGTTTCCAAATAAAGTTTCAAATAAACTTGGCATCGCTTCACTCTTTTCTCCCTTAAATCATTTTTCAGGAAACATATGTAATATTTCTTACTCAAAGTGTATGACAGCCAAGAAATTCAATTATTCCAAGTCCATAAATCACAGGTTGTCAGTTTACTCAGAGCAGAGGAAACCAATTCAGAAATTGCTGGAAGTGTGGATGCCTGGTAAACTTATACAAAAGGATTTTTTAAAACTCTTTTGCTAGGAAAATTACCTGCCAAATTCAAAGTCTTTTACTAGGAATGTATTTCCCAAGAAATATATTGTAAAATGTCAAAATCTAGATCTAAAAAAATTTATTTCACTGTTTAAAAGTTCAGGATTACTTATATCAACTAATCTAGGCAGATCACATTCATTTAATTGGGAATCTTTAAGAACTAGGATCCATCTCAACTTTTTCTTCACTTCAGCTACAGACTACTGATTTCAAAGCTTTCCTGCTTTAATATCCCAAGGCTCTGCCCCTTTAAGCATGTGATATATTGTAAGCCCTATTTCAAAAGCCAAAATATTCTGAAAATTGCCAGAGAGACTCTAGAAGCTTCACAGAAAAAAACCTAAAATCTTATCAAATTTGCCTCCTCTTTTATTGACTACAAGGAATCAGGACTCATGATCCCTCCTTGTTATTAATCAATCAGGATATTGGTTCTGACCTACTGACTAAGATAGAGGACCTCAAACATCATTCCACAACATCCCGAGGGAAGGCTAGAAGAAATCCCCAGGGCCCTTCAAGTTCACTGCCCAGGAAAGAAGCCACTGATTCCTTTCTGCGTGTCAGAACGAACCAACACTGTCTCTCACTCTGTCCTTCATTATGACTCAGCCAAGAAAACAGGTAACACTCGACCTTATTCACATAAACAGATTTGAAGGGCTCTATGCTTCTAGATGTCCACTGCCCCATCATTACCCAAAAAGTCTTCTGTGATTTGGACGTACCTGTCTTTTCTGTCTTCCAAGTATATTAATACTTTTACATCAATATGGAAGAAAAATAGGATAAAGGCTCTGTGTTCTCTATAATAAAACAAATGGCAGGAAAGACTAACAGGTTTTCAAATCATGAAAGTGGCAATATTAACCTGTTGCTATCTGTCAGCAAAAATGATGGTGGTGAGGCAGGTAAAAGACAACCACTTATTAAGTGTTATAATGTACATTGTCTATAAATATGAATATTCCTCTATCATATTAATAGTGTGTATTTTATTTGAAATAAGGAAAAGGTAAGAAGAACAATATTTCACCTGAAAGGTGAAGTCATTTACGGCTGTACCGTGAATCTTAAAGCCATTCAACCAAATTGTGCAACTTATATACACACTTAGGTCCACAATCAAACCACAACTCCATCCCATATGAACCACTCCCCTTGACTTTTCTGCTGCTTCTAATTTCAGATTCAAATATCTCATCTGTGGTGCTGCCTTGACTTTAGTTCCTGGCCCCTGCACTTGAACCTGAGACTTTCTCCAGCTGTCACGATTTGACTGCCATAGCCGTTCACTTCACTCTAAGCAAACAAGACTTCAGCTGTATTGATTACTGGCAAACAGGCATGTACTCAAGTTGAAAAAGGGAATTCAAGGGAAGGGTTTTAGATAAGTAAAGGGAAAACTTGAACTCTCTATACTTCGAATATAAGGAGGTTGAAAAACCAGAAGATCACTGAAGCCAGGCAGGGAGCTATAGGTGAGAAACCATAGCAAGATCATTTTTCTCCTGGGCTTCATAGGGCATTGGTTCAGGAAGCTATAAAGAAAACTAATTTTATAATGAACAAATTCTGCCTTTATGTGTTAGAGATGTTCATTTCTTATAGTAACCATCTTTCTCTTAAGTCTCTTGTTTAGCCTACTCACCTGCACCAAAAAACATCAGAGGAAGAGAGGTTTTATTCAAGCAAATCCAACACTGTCAGTAAGTATCATTCGAAAGCTGATGTGGTTCACAACAGCAGGAATCTCAAGAAATGTCGAAGGAAAGTGAGACACAAAGAGATAGAGTTGCTTTCATTTGGTTATTAGTTCTCCTGATTCAGAAGTTCCCATTTCAGTATGAATTTTGGAGTTCCAGAGTTTTATTTTATTGACAAACATGGCTTTTATGTGGTGTCTTCCCTTGTAAATTCTGCACACTGTTGCGTTCTTTCACAACTGAGACAGTCCACTTTGCCACTGGATAAAGGGAAATTTGTCACTGTAGTAATATCAAGAGCACCTAGTAGCCAGAAGAGGAAGTATAGACTATGATTCATTAATACGTATTTTGTGCAACAGCTTGAGAGTCAATTCTTTATCAAAATACACCTTGTCTCAATTTATTTTTATCTAATTTCCACTCTCAAGCTTTCCACATTGTGTTGTTTGGAATATATTTAATGTCAAAGATCTCCAAGTTCACACCTACACAAACTCTGCCGCCTACAGGTGATTTATTAAACTACAGCTTTAAAGTAATATTCACAAAATAAAAAAGGAAAAGTGTTCTCTTTTTCTTCTGCAGTGAGCTAAAGACAGATGAAGTAAATGAGAATTTGCATAGACACCCTTGCAAGTACTGTGGTTAATTTTATTGCCCAGATTCCTTGCATTTGAAAACCTTGAAAGAGGGGCATTAAAACTGTGTTGCAGTAATATCTAATTGAGAAGGAAATAAGTCCTTAGGAGAAATACTGGCCCTAGTTTTTATCAAAGGACAGGAAATTATATAAAGATGGCATAAAATCCTTAGAAAGTCACCCACCCTTTCTGATACCTTCTTGACCTTTTTCCAACCAAGACCAGTGCACACAGCTACACATGCATACCCACAGACAGACACACATCCCAAATTAAATTTATTATTTAAGCCAATTCCTTTTAACTAGAATCTTTCATCCAAGGGGAATATGTAGTTGCATTCCTAGTGATGACTGAGAGATACCCAGATAGAGATTTGCAACTTCAGCTAGGTGAAGCTAAAACATTGAAATGATTTTATGACTTTAAGTCCATATTTTAAAGTTCGGGTTTAAATATATATATATACACATACATAAATATATATTCACACACATATATGTATATATACACACACATACACACACCTAGACATATATATGTGTAAATATATATTAACACATGTATATATGCATATAAGTATTTTTGAGAGAGAGAGAATGCTAACATAGTCCTAGGTAATATTCAGAATATCTAGACTAATGGCCAGGAGATGAAATCCAAGCATAAAGATTAGGTTGTTTCAATGTTGTTATATCTGGTTACCACAAAAGCCAGATACAAATAATTATATATCTAAAGAGTGAAAATACAATGAATTTATATCTGTCTTAAATTTAGACAGATACATTTGAGTCTATGATACATTATGCTTTTGCTCTTATTATTATCTTAAGCACCTAGTCTAAATTTTACAAATAGACTATTAAAACTGTGTGAAAGCTGTATTTATATATTATAGACAAGAAAAAAGTTTGTCTCTGTACTGAAGAAGTTGAGTAAACATTGCCTCTTCATGGGAACTGGTAGTCTGTGTTCTTTGAGACATTTTGAATTAATAAATTCAAATAGTAAAATAATTGAGACATAGTAATATTTAGGATAAAATTATCACTAAAATAGACAATTTTTTTTATACCTTATCTTATTTACAAATGAAAGTCGACCTGAGTGTATTTGTTGTTAAAATGGCTATGTCAGAAGTTCCCGTCATGGCTCAGTGGTTAACGAATCCAACTAGGAACCATGAGGTTGCGGGTTTGATCCCTGGACTTGCTAAGTGGGTTAAGGATCTGGCATTGCTGTGAGCTGTGGTGTAGGTCACAGATGCGTCTCGGATCCCGCATTGCTGTGGCCCTGGTGTAGGCCAGCGGATACAGCTCCGATTAGACCCCTAGCCTGGGAACTTCCATACGCCACAGGAAGCAGCCCTAGAAAAAGGCAAAAAGACAAAAAAAAAGGCTGTGTCAGAGTTCCCACTGTGGCACAGTGGGTTAAGAATCCAACTGCAGCATCTTGGGTTGAAACTGAAGCTTGGATTCAGTCCCTGGCCTGGAAACTTCCATATGCTGTTGGTGTGTGGCCATAAAAACAAAAAAATAAAGTAGTTGTGCCTGTTATCTCAGTGACAGAAGAATTGCAGGAAGATTTGGCTATGCCTTAGAGAAAATAGAATATACACGTGTCAATAGAAATAAAAATAATGCTTGTTTTGTAGAGATTGTTTTCCTTCATGAAGATAGTTCTCCTTCTAAATAAGCCAATTATGACTTAGTTTGAATGTTTTATTACTTTGATTCTAATGCAAAATTTACTATGTTATCCCTTTCAGTGTAATGTGAACACAAACATAAAATGAAATTCTTCAAGTATGAAAAATGCTTGGAGGAGTTCCCGTCATGGCTCAGTGGTTAATGAATCCGACTAGGAACCATGAGGTTGCAGTTAGATCCCTGGCCTTACTCAGTGGGTTAAGGATCCAGTGTTTCCCTGAGCTATGGTGTAGGTTGCAGACATGGCTGGAATTGGGTGCTGCTGTGGCTCTGCCGTAGGCTGGCAGTTACAGCTCCAATTAGACCCCTAAACTGGGAACCTCCATATGCCATGGGTGTGGTCCTAGAAAGGACAAAAAAAAAAAAAAAAAAAAAAAAAAAAGAAAGCATGGAAATTAAATAATAGCATTGTAAGAAGATGTAAATAGTGTACCATTTCATGTTCCTTATCTTAAGGACTACATATTTGAATACTAAACCATAGGAAAGAAATAATCAACTACATTGTTGATTATCTCTGTATTCACATCAATCACACCTGAATAAAAATCATTAATTCAGAGCCTCTCCTCTGTTATCAAGCCACTTTAGAGGCCCTGGTTCTCAAAGTTCAGCAGATATTATAATTACCTGGAGCACTTGTTAAACTGTATTGCTGGCCTCCATTCCCCAGAGTTTTGACCTAGTGAGCCTGGATGGCACCTGAGAATTTGCACTTGTAACCACCTCCCTGATGATGTAGCTGTAGCTGGCCCAGGGACCTGACTTTGAAGACCAGTACAGGCTCAGGTCTTACCTTTTAGAGAGAGACATTTGCCTCATTTTGTTTCCCTGCATTTTCTAGCAATAGCTACAGCTTGCAAAATGTAAAAATCTGTTACATTTGATAAAATGTAACATAATGTGCTCTTATTTTTTTTTTTCTTCCTTGAAAGCCCGGTGTATACCTGTTAGTTCAACGATCTAATAAACTAGGAGGAAGGGCTTTCAGAGTCAAAACTTGATCCTGAGTCCTTTTTTTGAACGAGTGTAGGTAAAAACAGCTGTCAAGTTGTTGCCTTGATTTTTGCCATTCCTACTGTACTCTGGGCTAAAGCAAAAGTTACAAATCTAAAGCTCATGTTTGCCATCTGCTGATATTTTTGTGAATTACAAATAGTCTTCATGGTTGGCATATATTCTGTTCTGATTTGGGATTTCGTGTCCTCATTTCCAAAACACATTAGGTAAATGTTATACACGTATTTTCCTCCAAAGCACTGTATTTCACAATTTATTGAAATACTAAAGTAAAATTGTTTCCTCAAACTGAACACATTTATTTCAAACAACTAGCTTGCATTGAAGCTATTTAATTTTTCCTACTGACAAGTGAAATTGCAAATTTGTGTCTCAGTATAGATAGTTCATATCTAGAATGAATTTTATCAATAAAATATTTTAAGAGAATACTACATTGAAGTTTTAAGCTGAATCAAATGTTTATGTAAATAGATTGCTTACAATGGCAGGAGCTGAAAAGGAGCCGAAATTAATCATGCTAATAATGCCCAAACAAGACAGAAAAATTACTCCGAGGGCTGACAAGGTCAAGGCATTTTCCAGCTTTTAGTCACACTCTTTTCCACATTTTCCTCTCAAGTGCAGGGCTTTACCTTGCCATTCATTCAAAAAGATCATAAGATCCTGCTCCCATGTTCAGCTTTATAACCTTAGTAAAATTGAATCAAGCATATCACACTGAATGTTGATCATGGACTCAGAAAAGAATCTATTACTGAGCACTTACTATCCCCTTTAATCCTCACAACTTTCACCATATCTTTACACTATAAACTAGAAAGTTGAAGTTTAAAAAGACCAGGCTAGTTGTCCAAGGTAACAGAGCAAAGACTGACACCCAAACAACCTGACTGTGGCATTTGGCTCCTACAAGCCACACCATATTGCCTGAATTTTTTCTGCAAGACTGCCAGTACTAATATGTTGGCCACAACTACTGCTCTGCTGATAGCTTCCTAAGCCTGTTAAAATGGTAGTATTTACCTGTTTGGTCTGAGTCCCACTATAACATTTTTTAGGCAGAGGCTAAGTAAATAAGCCTTCCATTTTCCCAACTCTTACAATCTCTTTTTTTATCAGCGTTGGTCATATGTCTGGGAAAAGTGAGGATTTTTAGTGATTCAAAGCATGAGCTGTGAAATAAGTCATGCCTGGGTTAGAGTCCTTGATTAACAGCTCTGTGCCCTTGGGAAAGTCAGGGTAATTCACTCAAGAAATCTGTTATAGGCAGTCACCTTGTAGCTGATAACAATACAGATAATTGCCGCTAACGGTGCTAACATTTTTTGATCTTCCCTAGAATCTAGTCTTCTTCTTTGTAAATATATTTTAAAACTGTAGTAAATGCAGTATGGTTAGACAGTCAAGATGGTTGTTCTCTTGCTCTCCGTACCTCCCCTGCTGTACCAGGGCCTGCTTTACCTATACCCACTCACAGGACTGACCTTACCTATTTGCCCCAGGCCCCAGCTAATGATTGTTCTAGCTTCAGATCAGAACACCTCTACTTGATAGCTTACAGAAGGAGCAGAGAGGGGCTGCCTCTCTGCTGGTTTCCTTGGTAACACATGAGCCAACCTGATATCAATTCTCCCTGTAACTGGTAAGCTCCCCTTCTCTTCCCCCGCAAGGGAAGCCTGCTTCCACATCCTGCCCCACATAGTTGGGTTTCACTCCAGGACCTTGCTTCAGGTGTGTAAGCTCCCTCATCTATTAAATCATTGATATCTGTCTTTGATGCAGGACTCTTTCTTCTGTCTGTCTTGAAGTTGGGCAGGTATCGGGCTTGTAGGCCTGCAGGGTACAGCCCAACAGTGCATAAAGGTTATGTGTAGTGACTTGTCTAAAACACTTACCACAGTGCCTGGCAGGTTTGTAGTCAAGCTTAACTGTGATGATAATAATAATAATGGTGGTGGTTGTGCTGTTGATGAAATCATCACTCATTCTACCAACTTGGTAAAATCAACCGAGAAGGAGAATTATCCACCCTTTTTATCCAGGGTAAGCATTTTTGGGGACTTCCATTGCCCATCTCGTATATGATCTAAGTAGCTAGTCCCTCATCCTCTCTTATGCACAAAACAAAATAATTGTGATCCATACACTGGGTTAGCGTTTTGAAAGTTCCAGAGCCTAGGCAAGAGGTTGTGTGTGTGTGTGTGTGTGTGTGTGTGTGTGTCTCCCTCTTCCTCTCCCTCTCCCATTCTCCCCTCTCTCCCTCTCTCCCCCTCTCAGAAACCTGCACAGCTCCCAGTAAAGTAACCCCAGTCTAACTTGCTTGAGAACAAAAACCAACAGATGCAATGGCATTTTTACCTGGAGTGCCCTATGTGATGTTCTTTTATGTAAACCTTCAAACAGTTCAAACCTTCTGTCTACTTTCTTTTCTTCATTAAAGTCAACTCTAATAATTTCACCTTTAAAAAGTAAAGAAACTTGTGACTTTAGCACCCAGGCTCTACACCTTGCACTATATTAAACTGTCTAAAAATAAAGTATTCCTTGTAATAAAATCTTCAACACCAGGAATCCTTTTACTGACTTTTTTTTTTTAGTATAAAAAATGCATACCCATTACAATAATATATGAAAATTCACTTGAGGCAAAAAAAACCACAAACCAAGCCACCCTCAAGAGGTAACTAATATTAACACATGGTATTTATCCATATTCTTTTTTCTTTCTTTCTTTTTTTTAAATGATGGCCACACTTGCAGCATATGGATGTTTCCAGGGTAGAGGTCGAATCAGAGCTGCAGGTGCAGGCCTACGTCACAGCCACAGTACCACTGGATCTGAGCCCCATCTGCATCCTATGCCACACCTTGCGGAGACGCCATATCCCTAACCCACTGTGCAAGGCCAGGGACCAAACCCGCATCCTTTACAGAGAAAGGATCATGTCCTTAACCCACTGAGCCACAACAGGGACTCCCATATTCTTTTCTAATCACATAAGTGTGCATATACCCTATAAAAATCAAAGCATATAACACAAATTACCTTGCAGTTTATTTCAGCAAAACTATCAATTGTTGCACCTGTACATTGCTCTAGGGATTCTTTGATTGGGAGAAATAAGAAATAAGAAAAAAGACATAATTCAGTACATGGGTGTGGATGTCAGAGAGGGAGGGATTAATGGTTTAAAAAAATAACAGCAAATTACAGGAACACTTTCTTTCTTTGAGGTCAGTGGACACGAGGTCAAGGTCATCTCTAAACCTCTCTTTTCTTAGAAAGGGGATTTTCTTAGCACAGACTTGCCTTTGGCTTGACAGGGCTTTCCAAGAGATAGGGACCACCATTGCCTGACATTCTGTTGCACTTTGATCAAATTTTATAGAAAAAGAAATGGTGCAGACCAAATATAGGTCCTTGATGACATAAATTTGGTGTTTGTGTGTGGAATGGGTAATAGGTAGAAGGAGTCTCGTGGTATTTCTTTTTTCTTCTTTGGTAAAGTTACTCTGTTGTGGTGAATATTTACCTGCGGGCTGAATCACTCTTTTACTCTTTCAAATCCTGCAATGTGGATCATGGCTAACAACCAGATCAGATTTAAAAGGCTAAAAAGCAGGAGTTCCTTGATGGTCTAGCAGTTAGAAATGTGGTGCTGTTACTGCTATGGCTCGGGTTCCATCCCTGGCCCAAGAATTTCTGTATGCTATGGGTGTAGCCAAAAAAATAGATATCAAAATGAAACAGGCAAATTTCTAAATTGCCTCTGAACATACAAAGGGTTACAAAATATTCCATAGTTCTAATCTGTGGAAAATCATTACTGGGTACCGTTTCGTTTTGACTGAATTATCCTGATAGCACCTTATTTTTTACTAAATTGGCATTTGGACAAATTATCATTATTATTTTTACCACTCCCTGGCATAGGGAGTTCCCAGGCCAGGGATCAGATTTGAGCTGCAGTTGTGGCCTACGCCAAGGCTGCAGCAATGCCAGATCCTTTAACCCACTGTGCAAGGCCCGATTGAATCCTGAGTCCATGGTCTGCAGAGACGCCATTGTGCCACTGCAGGACCTTCAGGACAATTTTTTTTTTTTTTTTCCCAGTCATCTGCAGACCTTCTAGATGCATCTTGATTTAGGAGAAGTTTTGATATAATAGGCCTTGAGTGCCCTCTAGGCGTCAGGTGACGTTGTTAAATCTCCTTGGGGCATTCTATGTTTAGCCAAACTACAGAATAATGAACCAAGAGGCCCTACCAGAGCTTTTGCAGGATTTAGCCACAAAATCAAGGTGAAGGCTGTCACCTTTCCCATTTAGGGAAATGTATTTTACATTGCACTTTGGCAGTAGTTTCATCCCATTCTGATCTCAGGCTAAATTTGAAAGAAAATGCTTTTTACTTAGCTTATTTGAAGCTTCTATAATCTCTATAGTAGGCAGGGCAAGTACTATTCTCCCTATTTCACAAATGGAAAACAAGTGTAGAGAGGTTAGAGGCTTTTTGCAGTAACTAGGGCAGCTGGGAGTGAGTTAGTGCCTAACACATAATACGTGTTATGTATTTATGTTTAAGTTCTGCTTCCTCAGATTGTGAGCTCTTCAGCACCTGTTATTTCATTCATTCAAGATGCATTAATCAATAGCTGATCAAAGAAAGAAACGGAAATTTTTGAGTCAACCTGAGAATTATAACCTGGGAGATAGCCTTTCAGGAAGCTCTGAGGACAGTTTTGCTCTTTAGACGGCAAAGCACAATTCTATATGTTTTTAAGACAAAGGGTTGTACATCAAGTGATGTGTTGACAGTTTACACAATCCAGATACGCATATACAATGTCTGTAGTGGGTCACCACGACCACTTACAGGATTAAGAAGAAAGTTTATCTCCTAAGCAGGGCTGATTATGCAAGTGCACAATACACACTAAAGGGGAGGGAGGAGGCCTAAACTGGCAGAGAAAATTCTTATGTCTAAATTATTCTTGTCCTACCATGAAATATGAATTTTATTTTACCTTTTTTTTTTTTCCTTTGGCATCATATAGGGGTTGCAGTGGTGAGCAAGATTGATAGCAAGTTCCCAACCTTAGTGAACTTGGAGGGAAAGAAGCCTGTGGGGAATGGGGGGTGGAGGAGGGTGAGGGCAATTAACATAAAATTAACAAAAAAATCAAGTACTTGATGGCAGTAATTTACACAGATGAGGACCTACTTAATCTTTACTTGGGGGGGTGGGGAGAAATAGGGTGGTAGTAAACTCTGTAGAAAAAGAGAATGTAAAATTTAATCTAATATTTGACACAGGAGTAGAACTATTCCCTGTGAGAGAAGCTACCCAATTCCCAGATAGAAGGAAGAGCTTAAGACTGAAGAGAGGAAGGGAACTGGAAAGAGGGGGAGAGGAATGTGGGAGGGGAAGAGGGTGGACTGAAAGTGGTCACTGAGCAGGGGATAGTGTAAAGTGGGGAGTGGTAAATGAAAATGCGATACAAATCATATTTTATGTATACCAAGACCTGGTAATTTAAAAGCCCTGTTAAGGAGTTTGTGTTATTCCTGAGGGAAATGGGGTCCTGTGTGGGGCAACCGGGCAAATCATGCAAATCATGACACTTGTGTGTGAAAGCGTCCTCTTGACCTTAAAGCTCAACTTCCACAGGTATTTGTGCAGTTTTGGAATCGAGAACGAAGAGAAGTGTCTGAAGAGACTGACATTTCGGCTCTGGGCCCCACAAATCTTGCGCTGATTCGACGTTTGGACGTGCAACAGACACCCCTAGCATGAAGCCATTTGGAAAACTGTGGTACAATTTCCTGAGTTAGTGATTACGGAATGAAAGATGCGAGACTGGAAAGAGATGATGGGTTCGTTTTGAGAAGTGTTGCATTTGAGGCATCTGGGCTGCTTTTTAGGATTGGGTTCCCTGCAGAATATATATTCCATAAATATTTTGAAATTTATTATCCAAGCTTGTAAAACCTATCAAACCACCTTACTATTGGATATAATCAAAGTATGAACCACTATTAAATATACATTCTAAATCTAATGAAGACAGCGAAAATACGATTTGCGCGCCCTTGGGAGACGAGGGGGTAATGCTCAACCACAGGCTCCTAGGTCCCTAGTCGTACAATTGCGAAAGAGCGATCTCCCCCTGCTGGTCCTACCTGAGTACTGCAGTGCGAGGAGAGGAAATTTCCTAGGGGCGTGGTAGCTGGTGCATGACGTAGAAACCCGGCGTCCGGACATAGGCGGTTAATGACTGCGTCAGTAGGACGCGCGCCGTGGGAAGCCTGACGATCCTCATGGCTGCGGGTTGCTCAGAGGCTTCACGGCCAAAGGCGGCCTCGGAAGGGCCGGGGGTGGGACCGGCCGGTGTCTTGCCTTGCCTAGAGCTGCCGACCTATGCGGCCGCTTGTGCGCTGGTGAGCAGCCGCTACTCCTGCCTCGTGGCGGGGCCGCACCGGAGACACATCGCATTGTCGCCGCGCTACCTTAACAGGAAACGCACCGGTATCCGAGAACAGCTGGATGCAGAACTCCTGCGTTATTCCGAGAGGTACCAGTGTCTTTGACTTTTCTTTCGCCGAGCGGACACCATAACATAACATTGCCTACCCGCCTTCCTTGGGAGCATGGGAGAGGGCAGCGGGTGGACATATTACTGGCGGAGAAAGGGCAAATGGGAAAGTTAGCCCCGGTCGCCACTAGTTTACCCCCGAGGCATTCTGGAGTTGCACTCCACCTGGAGAGGCCTGTGCCTCCCTGGTCAAGATCTAAACAGGGGTTCGTTTCATAGGCAAGAAAGAAGACGTTAAGGTGACGTGAATTTTGGCAGCGGAAGGGGTGAAGAAGCTACTCCACAATTGGGTTGTAGGGGTAAGAATAGACCCAGGGGTCTGGATACCGGTTAGACTCAGTTCTTTATGTTTTCTCATTTGACAATTAAAGTTTGGAATGCGGCACTTCAAAAGATTCTCTCACTATTTGGAAAACTATACAAGAAGCATTAGTATAGTCGTTTATTTGTAAACCTCCAGGTGTGGTTTTAGTTGTTTGTTTGGCCCTAGTATTTCCCCTGGGTTCTTTCCTCTTGTACCTTGGATCAGGGATGGGAGAAAAACTATTACTTTGTTTCTTTCTTAAGAGCCTGCTTATTGCTCTTGAAAATGAAAAAGCTCTCTTGTGCATTTAAAGTAAGCTATTAAAAAAAAAAGAAAGCTAGAAAACTCTCAGAATTAGAAGGGTCATGGGGAAGGAGCAGATACACCTTAATATTCTTCTAGACTCCTTGGCTCGAAAGCAAGGGTTCCAAAACTAGGGTGAGTGGATTTCCTATTGCCCTTCAGGAATTTAATGTAACCATGGAAATTGCAGGAGTTACCTGTGTCAGTTTTCTTGGGCAGAGTATCCATAGTTTTTACCGCCTTATCAAGGGATCCTGAACGCTACACACAGGTCTAGAATTTATAGCTCCCTTAAATACCAGCACACATTTATGTGTCTATTTTGTATTCTAGAGACTTGAAATAAAAACAAAGAAAAAACGCTGTTTCAAGGAGCTTTAAACTCTAGTGGAGGTATAAATGTAAGCCGGATAAATCCGCGGCCGTGTTAAAATTCGACAGAAACCTAAATTAAGTTACCATAAGAAGGAATGGTGAATTAGAGCTTAAAAACTTTGAGAGCAGCTTGGTAGGAGGGAGGATACCATTGAGATGATAGCATTCCAAGTAAAAAGAGTGACATAAACAAAAGGGTAGTAGTTGTGAAATAAAATACTTTGAGCAGATAATGAAGTCTATATAACTAAGATTTATACCTGGGGAAAGACACTGGGTGCAGTGGGCAATGGGTCAAAGACAGAGTGGAAGACAGTTCAGAGAGGGTGGCCATTTTGCTTTTCTCTTCCTGCCTTTGCCAGGTGTTTTTGGTTTTGTTCTTTGTTTAAGCAGAAAGCGGGGTTAGCACTTATTCCCCTCAACACCCTCCAGCTCTGAAATTTGGCACACTTTTGAGACAGTAGCGTCTGTGATAAAATCAGATTTGCATTTTTAAGAAATAGCACTTAGTAATATTGAAGGAACAGTGGGGTGCAGGAGGAGTGGCCATGTCCCAGGTCTCCTCTGAGTCCCTGGGATAGGCTACCAGGCCAGGGTCCTTGACTTCAGACAGGAAAGAATTCCAGAGCTACCCATAGTAAATGAAAGCAAGTTTATTTAGAGAGATACACACTCCATAGACAGTGTTGGCAGGTGGTCTTTGTAGGCAAGAGGCCTGGGGTGTGGGAGTGGTTAGTTTTTATGGGCTAGGTAACTTCTTAGGCTAAGGAATGAGAGGAATAGTCTATCTTGGAGAAGGGGTGGGGAGTACCAGGGATTGGGACACTACCTACTTTTTGGCCTTTGATGGTTGGCCACAGAACAGTCCAGGAATCTGTGAGTGTGTTGCTTAATATGCTGATGTCTTACAGAGTGTAATGAGGCTCAAGTTCTTCTGGAAATCCATCTGCTGACATACGGACCTAGTAGGTTCGAACCAGTTTTTGTCATGTCCTGTTCTTAATGGTTGTCATTTTAAGGGCTGTTTGTGCCCTGCCCGCTTCCTTTCTGTGTCAGTACCATTAGCTGATGGTTTAGGAAGGGTGAGACAATAAATATAGAGAACAGTGGAGAGATTGTTAAAATTGTCCAAGAGAAAAATGAGAGGAGTGATTTGAGAGAATTGAGGATATTCAAGGTGGTCATAAAATCTGGAAACATAGGCAAATGTTTGATCTGTAACCAATTAATGCTTCCACCTGACTGGATAGAGGAGTAGGAGCTATTACACCAGAAAGATGAGGAACTGAATGGATAATGACAATTTCTGTGACTGAATTGGACAGTGTGGCCCTGTAGCTCAGGTTGTACTTTTTTTTTTTTTTTGCTTTTTATGGCCACACCCATGGCGTATAGAGATTCCCAGGCCAGGGGTCTAATCGGAGCTACAGTTGCCAGCCTACACCACAGCTCAGAGCAACGCTGGATCCTTAACCCACTGAGCGAGGCTAGGGATCAATCTCGCAACCTCATGGTTCCTAGTCAGATTTCTTTCTGCTGCGCCACGAAGGGAACTCCCAGGTTGTACTTTGAACTCCCCATTACTTCTGGGGTGTACTAAAAACTCCAGTTTATTTGGTGCAAATCCGATATATATTGAACTATGCATTACTAATGAGGAACAAAACATGGAACATATCAAGACTTGGAATATTGATCCACCACTTACTATATATAGCTTATGTTTTTGGACTTTGGGACCTGTAGAATCAGGACTTGGCTTCTCTTTTGAGAAATGAGGAAAAGGGAAGAATTGAGAGTGACTCTCCTATTAGTGACTAAGTTATTTAAACAGCATTCTCCGTTTGACAGACTGTTCACCTTTTTTTTCCAGTGACAGAATTTTTTTTTTTTTTTAAACAAGTGGCTGCACCTGTGGCACATGGAAGTTCCTGAGCCAGGGGTCGAGCCACAGCCACTGTAGAAGCAATGCCGAGCAGTTATACTGTGAGCCACATGAAAAGTCTGAGAATTTTTTTTAAAGATAATACTATTTCAGTTTTGGAAAGTTTGCTTAGAGAAAGTAACTTGTAAGTTATATCTTTGAAAGGTCATTAGGAAGAAAAAAAATCATAATCCCTTTTTGTATATGACAACTCTTGAGTTATTTGAAGGTGGCAAATATACCACATAGTTCCAGAAAAGTCTTAAGTGTGCATTCTAAGGATCCCTTAAACTTGATTTAATTGTTCTGTAAATATCTCAAGTGAGGCTTCCACTCTGCTTAGTTAGAATAGTTTCCGAAAAAGAAAAAGAGGAAAAGATAAAATGTTGAGCTATCTGTTTTTGTCTGTCAAATGAATTTTATTAAGTTTTATGTTGTGAGTTGCTTTCCCAAAGATATGCTGGATTTACACAAATCCTTTTGGTCATGTTCCCTAGTCAGCAAATTAGAGATATTTTGCTACTTTATTGTCATTGAAAACACTCTTTACAGTACTGAAATGAAACTTAAAGATAATATAACCTCCTACACAATTGAAAAAATTCATATAGCTCTCTAATACAGTACAATAAATTGTCTCTCAGTGTGATAAGGCTCAAGCATGGCTACCTGAGAAGAATGGTTAGATGTATCCTGGCCCTTTTACATAGAATCATTGTGAATGTATCAGTTGCAAATGTAGATGGATGCAGGGGTTTTGAGTTGAAAACTCATATCACACTTATGGTCTCTGCAGTGTGAAATGCTCTTCTGAAATAATGAGTAATTCCCAGTCAAGTTCCACACAAAAATAGTCTATTCTTGGAGTTCCCGTAGTGGCGCAGTGGTTAACGAATCCAACTAGGAACCATGAGGTTGTGGGTTCGGTCCCTGCCCTTGCTCAGTGGGTTAACGATCCGGCGTTGCCCTGAGCTGTGGTGTAGGTTGCAGACGCGGCTCGGATCCCGAGTTGCTGTGGCTCTGGAGTAGGCCAGTGGCTACAGCTCCGATTCGACCCCTAGCCTGGGAACCTCCATATGCCGCGGAAGCGACCCAAAGAAATAGCAAAAAAAAAAAAAAAAAAAAAGACAAAAATACAGACACACACACAAAAAAATAGTCTATTCTTGAATTTCTACAGTAACTGTATTCCTGGAAAATTTAATTTATGTTGAAAGTGTGCAAAGCTGACTTTATATATATTTTAAGTTAGATACTATGATCCACTGCTTATAAACATTTATAAAGTAAGGTTTGTCCCCTCATTTAAATCATGTAGAGCTAGGGATGTGTTTTATTGTATAAGACTATTCTGTATGTGACTGCATGTTTTCCATCCCTGGCCTTTGCAGTGAATGTGAGGACTATAATTAGTCTCAAAAACTCCTAAATGCCCTCTAGGGTACAACTATATTCCCCCCACCTGAGACTTACTCTCAAATTGATGATTAGGGGAAACAAAGTCTTAATTCCATTTTTCTGTCTAATATGGTGGTTGCTTTTTCTTTCATCTTGATTTGTTTCTGTTTTCTGGGCCCCTAATATTATTGTAATGAGTTAATTGTTCCCACTTAGAAAAGCCTCATAATGGAAATTAGCGATTCAAAAAAGAGTTTTGTGGAGCAAGCTCTGAGTTTATGGTTTTCCTAGTTTGGTAATTAATACAGTTCCTTTCCAGCGGTTCTTGGCTGTTTTACTTAAACAGTCGCTACTTGGGATAAATTCTTTGTCTTTTTGTGTATGTGCGTGTGTGTATATTTTTTAGGGCTGTACCTGTGGCACTTGGAAGTTCCCAGGCTAGGGGTTGAATCGGAGCTGCAACTGCAGGCCGTAGCCACAGCAGCAGGGGATCTGAGCTGCATCTGGAACCTACACCATAGCTCATGGCTTGCTGACCTACTGAGCAAAGCCAGGGATCCAGCCGGCATCCTCCGGGAGACTAGTCAGTTTCAGTTTCGTTTACACTGTGCTGCAGTGGGAACTCCTGTCTTATTCTTACATGAGCCATTTGAGACCTTTGAGTTCAGCAAACATGTTTTCTGCTTTTAAGGGCCTTAGCATCCTATCTGTAGTCCAAACATGTAAACAGAGATGAGATATGTATGGAGTCTTACAGAAGTAGAGAAGGATGATTTCAGCCTTTACTGGGAGAATCAAGTTTCCTGCAACAGGTAATATCTTTGGCAGTGAAGCAGCCTCCTTAGTAGTTCTAATTCTTTAAGAACTTGGAAATATGGAGTTCTGTCATGGCACAGCAGAAACAAATCTCACTAGGAACCATGAGGTTGCGGGTTTGATCCCTGGCCTCGCTCAGTGGGTTACAGATCCAGCGTTTCCATGAGCTATGGATCTGGCATTGCTGTGGTGTAGGCCAGTGGCTGTGGCTCTGATTAGACCCCTTGCCTGGGAACCTCCATATGCCAAGGGTGTGGCCTTAAAAAGCAAGAAAAAAAAACAAAAAACAAAAAACACCTTGGAAATGACATTTGGATTAGTATTTGCCCCCTGATTCTGTCAACATATGAACCAATCTAAAGTTGTCAGAATCAGTTTTCAGGAAATATATGGTTGTATTCTTAACATTTCCTTGTTCTAGCAACAGTTGCATTTTGGGGATTTTTCTTCATTGAGTCATTGACTTTAATATTCAGAGACTTGAGCTTTAATTCTAATCTTGCATTATGCTATCTGCTGCAGAAAATTGCCTTGATTCAGTACTACTCACAGAAATATACAGGACATTTTTCTTGCCAAATGCCATTTTTTTCTCTCATTCTAGCAGAACTAAAATTCAAATGAGCAAATGGGAAAGAAGGGTCAACTTAACTGATCTTGCATAATTGGATGTTTTGTTTCTGGGTCCCTATCTTGAATAATTATTTTGAATTTAGCCATTATATTGGAACCCTTTGGTGAAATTGGATTACTGAAGTTGTCACAGACTAATCACACATACTGTTTTTGCCATGGTTGATTATATTAGGAGGTTGATTATATTTTGGTCTCAGAATATCTAATCAGTATGATAATGGCCTAGTTTAAGAAAGGATAAAAATATCTCTTTCTTCTTTTTTAAATACAGCCTTTTAGGTGTACCCATTGCCTATGATAACATCAAAGTAGTGGGTGAACTAGGAGATATTTATGATGATCAAGGACACATTCATCTTAACATTGAAGCAGATTTTGTTATTTTCTGCCCTGAACCAGGGCAAAAGCTTATGGTATGTATCTTTTTTTTTCTTTCCAGCTTTCTTTGTATATTTATTTAATTATAAACTTTGGAAAAATTTAATAGACTGTACACTTGGGATTCATGTGGATTGGTATTGTAGGTAACGGAAAATCATTTTAAAAAATAAAAATTACTTCCCATCTGTGCCATATAGGTAACTTTTTTTTAAACTTTTATTGAAATATAGTTGATTCACAATGTTGTGTTAATTTCTGGTATACAGTAAAGTGATGCAGCCATATGATTCTTTTCTATTATAGGATATTACAAGATATTGAATATCGTTCGATGAGCTATACAGTAGATCCTTGTTTATTTTATATATAATAGTTTGTACCTAATAATCCCAAACTTCCCTTTTGTCACTGTAAGTTCGTGTTTTTTATCTATGAGACTATGTTTTGTAAATAAGTTCACTTGAATCATTTTTTTAAAGATATGACCAATTCCATGTTTGTATTTCTCTGATTTAACTTCACTTAGTAAGATAATCTTTAGGTCCATCCATATTGCTGCATATGATATTTCATTCTTTTCATGGCTCAGTAATGTTCTCTTGTGTCTTTGTGTACATGTATGTGCGAATGTGTGTGTTGTTACGACATATATATGACATCTTTTTTATCCATTCATCTGTCAGTGGACATGTCTTGGCTGTTATAAATAATGCTACTGTGAACATAGGAGTGCATTATCTTTTTGAATTAAGATACTCATCTTTTCTGGATATGTGCCCAAGAGTGGAATTACTAGTTTATATTGCAATTCTATTTTTAGTTTTTTAAGGAGTTTTCATACAGTTTTCCATAGTGACTGCATCAATTTACATTCTTATCAACAGGATTCCCTTTTCTCCACACAGTGTCACTCATTTAATTGTTTGTACACCTCTTGGTGATGGTCATTTTGACCAGTATGAAGTGATACCTGATTGTAGTTTTGATTTGCATTTATCTAATAATTAGCAGTGTTGAGCATCTTTTCAATGTGCCTGTTGGCCATCTATATGTCTTCTTTGGAGAAATATCTTTTAGGTCTTCCGGGTTTTTTTTTTTGTTGTTTTTTTTTTTTGCTTTTTAGGGCCAAACCCATGGCATATTGGAAAATTCCAATCTAGGGGTTAAATTGGAGCTGTGGCCAGTGGCCTGTGCCACAGCCACATTAATGCCAGATCTGAGCCACATCTGCATCCTGCACCACAGCTCATAGCAATGCTGGATCCTTAACCCACTGAGTGAGGCCAAGGATTGAACCCATGTCCTCATGGTTACTAGTTGGGTTTGTTACCACTGAGCCACAATGGGAACTCCTCTTCTGGACATTTTTTGATTGGTTTGTTGTTTGTTTGTTTGTTTTATTATTGAGATACATAAGTTGTTTATATATTTATATATTTTGTCCCCTTGTCATTGGGAACATTTGCAAATATTTTCTCCCATTGCATAGATTGTCTTTTCATTTTGTTTACAATTTCCTTTGCTTTGCACAAGCTTTTAAGTTTGGTTAGGTTCCATTTGTTTTTTTTTTGTTTGTTTTTTAATTTCCGTTATTTTAGGAGACAGATGCAAAAAGACAGTTGCTGTGGTTTATGTCAAAGAGTGTTCTGCCTATGTTTTTCTATAAGAGTTTTATAGTATTCAGCTTTACCTTTAAGTCTTTAATCCATTTTGACTTCACTTTTGTGTGTGGCATTAGAGAATGTTCTCATTTCTTCTTTTACATGTACCTTTCCAGTTTTCCCAGCACCACTTACTGACAAGTCTGTCTTTTCTCCATTGTATCTTGCTTCCTTTGTCATAGATTAATTGGCCATATGTGTGTGGGTTTATTTCTGAGTTTTCTGTCCTGTTCCACTGATCTGTGTGTCTATTTTTGTGCCAGTACCATGATGTTTTGATGACCAGCTTGGTAGTATAGTCTGAAGTCAGGGAGCCTGATTGCTCCACCTCCGTTTTTCTTTTTCAGTATTGCTTTAGCTATCCAGAGTCTTCCATATTTCGATACAAACTTAAATATTTTTTTCCTAATTCTGCGAAAAAATGCCATTGGCAATTTGATAGAGGTTGCATTGAATCTGTAGATCAGCTGGGGAAGTATAGTCATTTTGACAGTACTGATTCTTCCAATCCAAGAACATGGTATATCTTTCCATCTATTAGTGTCATCTTTGATTTCTTTCATCAGCGCCTTACAGTTTTTGGATTATAGGTCTTTTACTTCCTTAGGTAGGTTTATTCCTAGGTATTATGATGCGATGGTAAGTGGGACTGTTGCCTTAATCTCTCTGTTTTTTTGTTTTCACAGTATAGAAATGCACCAGATTTCTGCGTATTAATTTTGTATTTGCAACTAGTAGTTTTCTGGTAGCATCCTTATGATTTTCTATGTATAGTAACATGTCACCTACAAACAGTGACAGTTTTACTTCCTTTTCCAAATTTCGATTACTTCTTTTTCTTCTCTGATTGCTGTGGTTAGGACTTCCAAAACTATGTTAAATAAAAGTGGTGAAAGTTAGCCTCTTTGTCTTGTTTCTGATGTTAGAGGAAAGGCTTTCAGCTTTTCACCATTGAGTATGATACTAACTGTGGGTTTCTCATATATGGCTTATTATTTTGAGATAGGTTCCCTTTATGCCCACTTTCTAACATAAATGGATGTTGAATTTTATCAAAAGCTTTTTCTGCATCAATGGAGATAATTATATGGTTTTTATTCTTCAATTTGTTAATGTAGTGTATCACACCGATTGATTTATGGATATTGAAAAATCCTTGCATCCCTGAAGGAAATCACAGTTGATCATGATGTATGATCCTTTTAAGGCATTGTTGGATTTGGTTTGCTTGTATTTTGTTGAGGGTTTTTACATCTTTGTTCACAATGATATTGGCTTATAATTTTCTTTTTTTGTGATATCTTTCTCTGGTTTTGGTGTTAGGGTGATGGTGGATTCATAGAATGAGTTTGGGAGTATTCCTTCCTCTGTAGATTTTTGGAATGGTTTCAGAAGAATAGGTGTTAACTCTTCTCTAAGTGTTTGATAGAATTCCCCTGTGAAGGTATCTGGTCCTATACTTTTGTTTCTTGGGAGGTTTTTAAATCACAGATTCAATTTCAGTACTCATGCTTTCTATTTATTCCTGGTTCAGTTTTGGGACATGGACGTTTTCTAAGAATTTGTCCGTTTCTCCTAGGTTAACCATTTTATTGGTACATAGTTGTCGGTTTTTTAAAATCTGTTATTCTTTGTTCAAGAGTTAGTTCCAAAATACCATATTGCATTTAGTTGTCATGTCTTCTAAGTCTTTGTCAGTTCATCAGTCTTTTTTTGGTTATCTTGACCTTGAAATATATGAAGAATACAGGTCAGGTGGAATGTCCTTCAGTTTCATTTTGTTTGATGCTTTTTCTCATGAACAGATTGAGGTTGTACATTTTGGCAAGAATAGCAGAAGTGGTGTCACCTTCTCAGTGTACCATGTGAGGGGGCACTAGATGTTGATATTTCTTGCTGCTGGTAACATTAACCTAGATCACTTGGTTAAGGGGATGTCTGCCAGGTTTTGTCTTTGTAATTAATGATATCTTGGGGGTAATACTTTGAGACTATGCAAATGCCCTCTTATGCCCCAGACTTTTAGCTGCTAATTTTAGCATACATTGGTAGATTTTGTTTATGGCAGTTATTATTGTGTTCCACTGATGATTACTCTATTTGCTTTATCTCTTCTATATTTTCTATTGCTATTAGGGCTGTCTCTTCTTTTTCATTTATGTATTCAATTTTTATAAACCTATGAATTTTTCCTTTATGCCATGGTTATAATCCGATACTTTTTTTTTTTTTTTTTTTTTTTTTTAGTCAAATTGTTCCATTTTTGATGATTAGGAACTTTTTGGCTTAGCTCCTGTACCCTTTTGACATGTACCCATCTAGTTCTGAGTACTTCCTACTTTGTGGCACAAGATGCCTTTCTTTACTTAAAAGGAGAGGCTTTCAGATGCTTTGAAAATGTAGCCCATGTAAGACTCATATCTTTTTAAGTGCTAAAACCAAGAGAATATCATCCTCAAGACTTTGACCAGGAAAAGTTAATGCTGATGGATGTCTTTGCTTCACATTGTACCAAGCACTTAACTGTTTTTAAACTAAAATAGTCATATGAAAGAATCTGAATTTTCCTATATTCCCCACTTTACATAAGGGTGATGGTTTAAGTACCTCATTGTCCCATCATTGAAATAATTCCTGAACTGCATTCTCATCCCTGACTTAGAGTATAACAGCACCCAGTGTGCGGTGATGTGTATTGTGATATATGAAATGAATGAGGAGGATATTATGCACTCGATATTACTCACCAGTACTCATTAGTTCTGCTCGATCTGGGACTGTGGGGCCAAGCCAAAAAAATTGCTGTTTCCAGAAATCTGTTAGGTGGATTTGGTGGCTCTGTTATGTGTTTTAAGAGGATTAGAAAAACACACCCAGTTTGTAGAACACTGACTTCAGTGTAATTTGCCTGTAGTCTCTACCTTGTTTTGGAACAGAAATCAGCAAACTGTGGCCTGTGGCCCGAACATGGTCAATAGCCTGTTTTTTTGTTTTTTTTTTTTGTTTGTTTTTGTTTTTTTTAATGGTATATAAGCTATTTGCTGCATTCTCAAATGGCTGGATTTCATAGTTATATGAGTCCCTACATAACACCCTCATTTTGTTCCCTGGGTCCTCAAAGCCCATTCTGCACTATCCAGTCTTTTAAGAAAATCTCTCCTAACTTGTTTTCCACAAGTCATTCATCCTTACTTTGCACATGGCTGTTCCCTCTGCCTAAAACACTTTTCTACAGTTTGCCCACTTGACTGATAACCTACTTGTCCTTTAAATCTCAATGCTAAGATTCCCTCTTCTGCAGTCTTTTCCTGACCTACCTGTCAGATACCTGTCTTTTGACTATTACAAATAGTATTACAGAACACCTTTTTTGTGATTCAGGAGCCAGTTGTATGCATCTCTTTCCAGTTACTTATTCAGTGATACCATACTGGCACCTTGAAATTGATTATGGTAGAAGTATTTATACCATGGAAATCGACAAAATCCACAAACCAGTGATTTGATTGTCTCTTTTCCCTACCCTCCAGAGAGCAGGACATTTGACTGTACCTAGCACAACACCGCTTATAACAAAGGTTTTCTTTACTTTGGGTTTTATTATTGTTCTTTTTATTCATCTTTGTGTCCTATAGTGCCTTCTGTGTACTAGGCAAAGCTTGCTCTCTGACCTAATGAGAAACTGAGTGAATGTTGTATACATGAAAAAAGAAAAAAAAAACCAAAAACTTCAGTAGTCATGTCTAGATCCAAGGAATAAGTTAACTTAGGAGCCTGGAATTAATCTAATCAGAGATGTTTGCTTAAAGTGACCATATTTTAGATCCTCAGTAAAAAATGAAGAATAACAAAAGTGAGTAAATAAATAGAGATTGAATAATATAATTTTTCATCTGAAGGCATTTCTAAAAAGTATAAATTCCTTAATGCTGGTAGCATTCTGGAATAAGACTTCATTGGTCCCAGCCTCTTGCTGCTACAGTCGAAGCCAACCATTGGTTTAGATTTGTGCCAAGGGGACCTCCATCTCCCATGTCTACATTTTCTCCATTCTTATATTGATCTCCTCCACCTAATCTCTCCTTCCATTCTTTAATTTAGGTAATAGGTTTGGGGGGAGGGCTGTTGGAGAGAGTCTGTAGTGATACGAACACTGGGAAACTAGATGCATTTCTTCCCTACAACTCTTGGTAGAAACTGGAAAATGAGTGGAGAAAAGGAAGTAAAGGAAGTATGTCTTTGTCACAGTTGAACTTGCAGGACTGTATGTAAACCTAAATTTACATTCTGGGACATATTAACTCAAAAATCTCACTTTTGTGGCCAGTATGATTTGACCAATAAGGACTTGGTACAAAAATAACACACACATACCAGGATGCCTCTAAATTAATCAGGGGCGCTAGGTCCCTTAAGTTTTATCTAAAAGGCTTCTTATCAAGAAAAAAATCAATGTCTATCAAAGGACAAAATGATTCACTACATATCCTAGTCAACTGTTTTCTGGGATTTCTGGTATCCAGGTAACTCTTAAGTTCTCAGATTATGTATGCTCAGTTCTCTAATTTTTTATTTCTGTTTCTCTCAAATAGAACTAAGAAAACATTTCATGAGTGTTACATAGTACATGTATTTTAAAGTAGACAAAGTAGGGCACATAATTTCATGCCTGGAGTCAGAACAGTCCCAATTATCTTTGGTCACAGAGGAGAACCCAAAGGGGAGAGGCTGTTTTTACATAGCCTCTTTCTTCCAAAGGCAGTGGAAGAACTGAAACTGGAAATCAGTCTAAACTCAAGTCTAAATCTTCCAAAAACGTTTCTGTTTTTTGTTTTGTTTTCATTTTATGGCTGTACCAAGGAGTAGGGAGTATAATCCACGTATTTGAGTGGGAATATCTATTACTCAGAATTTTTCTGCATGGGAAATTTGTCTCTTCTCTTTCATTTATTTAGTCACTTCTAGCACTATACACTCACAGATTTATTTTATGACCAGTGCAGTGTTATTTTGGTGCTCAAGTTGTGCCAGCTTTGGCCATTGGGAGCTCGCTTAGTTGGCTCCCATGTCTCTTGGATATACTTTATTACCCCCCCATCCAACACTATTGTGTCTTATCTTGTTTCCATTGTTTTCTTACACTACAAGATCCTTGGCAGTACAAGCTCATCTTGTATATTCCCTGATTCAGTCCTAGAATCAGCCATAGTTTGGGATTTAAATATCAAAATCAATCTTTAGTCAAGAATTCAATGATCTGTGGCCATCTTTTTTTTTTTTTTAATTGAAATATGGTTAGTTTCAGTGTTATGTTGCAAGTGCAAAGTGATTTGGTATACACACAGACACACACACACATATATATATATATATACACACATGTATGTATTTTTCAGATTCTTTTGCCTTATAGGTTATTACAAGATAGTATAGCTCAGTATTAGTTTATCTATTTTAAATAGTATATATCCATTAATTCTTTTTCTTTTTTAACTGTTTAGGACCTTGGGATTTTTTTTCATTGGCATATAGTTGACTTACAGTGCCGTTTTAAGTTTCAGGTGTTCATCAAAGTGAATCGTTTATACATATATTCATTCTTTTTTCCATATATGTTATTACAAACTATTGAGTAGATTTCCCTGTACCATATAGTAGGTTCTTGGTAATCATCTCTTTTATGCAGTAGTGTGTATATGTTATTCTCACCTCCTAATTTCTCCCTCCCCTCAATGGTTCCACCTATGGTAACCATATGATTGGTTTTGAAATCTGTGACATTCTGTTTTATAAGTAATTTCTTTTGTATCATTTTTGTTAGATTCCACATATAAGTGATATGATATTTGTCTTTCTCTGACTTATTTCACTTAGTATGAATCTTTAGGTCCCCCCATGTTGGTGCAATTGGAATTATTTCTTTTTTATGGCTGAATAATATTGCTTTGTATATATGTACCACATCTTTTTTATCCATTCATCTACGGAGGGACATTTAGGTTCCTTCTTGCCTATTGTAAATAGTGCTGCTGGGGAGTTCCCATCGTGGCACAGTGGTTAACGAATCCAACTAGGAACCATGAGGTTGTGGGTTCGGTCCCTGGCCTTGCTCAGTGGGTTAAGGATCCGGCGTTGCCGTGAGCTGTGGTGTAGGTTGCAGACGCGGCTCGGATCCCGAGTTGCTGTGGCTCTGGCGTAGGCCGGCGGCTACAGCTCCGATTCAACCCCTAGCCTGGGAACCTCCATATGCTGTGGGAGTGGCCCAAAGAAATAGCAAAAAGACAAAAAATAAATAAATAAATAAATGAATTAATTAATTTAAAAAAATAGTGCTGCTATGAACATTAGGGTGCATATTGGTTTTCTCCAGATATATGCCCAGAAGTGGGATTGCTGTATCATATGTTATTTCTATATTTAGTTTTTAAAGGAACCTCCATACTGTCCTCCATAGTGGTTGCAAAAATTTACATCCCCACCAACAGTGTGGGAAGGTTCCCTTTTCTCCACACCCTCTCCAGCATTTATTATTTGTCGGCTTTTTGATGATGGCCATTCTGACTGGTGTGAGGTGATACTTCATTGTAGTTTGATTTGCATTTCTCTGATAATTAGTGATATTGAACATCTTTTCATTTGCTTTTTGGCTGTCTATATGTCTTCTTTAGGAAAATGTTTATTTAGATCTTCTGACCATTTTTTGATTTTTTTGTTTTTTTTGATATAAAGCTCTGTGAGATATTTCTGTATTTTGGAGATTAATCCCCGATTGCTTCATATGAAAATATTTTCTCCCATTCTGTGGTTTCCTTTGCTATGCAAAAACTTTTTAGTTTAATTAGATTCTTTTGGTTTATTTTTGGTTTTATTTTCCTTATTCTAGGAAATAGGTCAAACAGGATATTGCTATGATTTATATCAAAGAGTGTTCTGCCTTTGTTTTCCTCTAGGAGTTTTATAGTATCTGGTCTTAAGTATAGGCCCTTAATCCACTGTCAGTTTATTTTTGTATAGTGTTAGAGATTGTTCTAATTTCATTGTTGTATATGTAGCTGTCCAGTTTCCCCTGTACCACTTATTGATTGATCTATCTTTCCTCCATTGTATGTTCTTGCCTCCTTTGTCATAGAGTAGTTGATTAGGTGCCTGGGTTTATTTCTGGGCTTTCTATCCTGTTCCACTGATCTATGCATGTTTTTTGTGCCAGTTTTTTTTTTTTTTTGTTTTGCTCTTTTAGGGCCATAGCCATGGCATATGGAAACTCCTAGGATAAGGGTCAAATCAGAGCTGTAGCTTCTGGCCTACACCACAGAAACAGCAATGCCAGATCCAAGCCATGTCTGGGACCTACACCACAGCTTATGGCAATGCCAAGTCCTTTAACCCACTAGTGAGGCCTGGGATCAAACCCGCATCCTTATGGATACTATTTGTGTTTGTTACCACTGAGCCACAATGGGAACTCCCAGTACCATACTATCTTGATTACTGTAGCTTTGTAGTATAGACTGAAGTCTGGGAGCCTGATTCCTCCAGCAACTTTTTTCTTTTTCAGTATTTATTTGGCTCTTTAAGGTCTTTATTGTTTGCAGAAAATTTTAAAATATTTTGTTCTAGTTCTGTGAAGAACATCATTGGAAACCTGATAGGAATTACATTGAATCTATAGATTGACTTGGATAGTATAGTCATTTTGATAATATTGATCCTTCCAGTCCAAGACCGTGGTATATATCTTTCCATCTCTTTGTGTCATTTGATTTCTTTAATCAGTGTCTTATGATTTTCAGAGTACCAGTCTTTTGTCTCTTTAAATAGGTTTATCCCTAAGTATTTTATTCTTTTTGATGTAATAGCAAATGGAATTGTTTGACTAATTTCTCTTTCTGTTCTTTTACTATTAGTGTATATAAATGCAATAGATTTCTGTAGATTAATTATGTGTCCTACAATTTTACCACATTCATTGATGAGCTCTTATACTTTTTTGGCAGCATGTTTAGGATTTTCCAAATATAGTATGTTTTTGTTTGTTTTGCTTTTTAGGGCTGCACTTGCAGCACATGGAAGTTACCAGGCTAGGGGTCAAATCAGAGCCACATCTGCCAGCCACAGCAATACCAGATCTAAGCCGTGTCTGGGAACCCACATGTATCATATCATGTTATCTGCAAACAGTGATAGTTTTACTTCATTTCCAACTTGGATTCCTTTTATTTATTTTTCTTCTCTGATTGCTGTGGCTAGGACTTCCACAACTGTTTAATGACTAACAGTGGTGAAAGTGGACATCTGTGTCTTGTTCCTGATCTTAGAAATGCTTTTGGCTTTTCAGCATTGAGAATGATGCTAGCTGTGGGTTTGTAATATATGGCCTTTATTATGTTGAGATAGCTTCCCTCTATGCCCACTTTCTGGAGAGATTTTTTTTCAAAATTGAGTGAATTTTGTCAAAAGCTTTTTCTACATCGAGATAACTATGTTTTTCATTGTTTGTTAATGTGATTAGTGTGTCACATTGATTTGCAGATATTAAAGAATCTTTGCATCCCTTGAGTAAATCCTACTTGGTCATGGTGTAAGATCCTTTTAATATATTGTTGGATACAGTTTGCTCATGTTTTGTTGAGGATTTTTGCGTCCATGTTCATCTGTGATATTAGCCTATAATTTTCTTTTTTGGTGCTTGTCTGATTTTCTTTGGTATGAGAATGATGGTGGCCTCAGAATGAACTTGGAATGTTTCCTCCTCTGCAGGTTTTTGGAAGAGTTTCAGAAGGATAGGTGTTAACTCTCTTTGGTAGAATTTGCCATCTGCTCCTGGACTTGTTTTTAGGAAGTTTTGAAATAAGTTTCAATTTTAGTACTTGTGATTGGTTCATATTTTACTTCTTGGTTCCGTTTTGTAAAGTTATACTTTGTAAGAATTTGTCCATTTTTTCCAGGTTGTCCATTTTATTGGCATATAGTGCCTATAGTAGTTTCTTCTTTTGCTTCTGTAGTGTCAATTGTAACTTCTTTTTCATTTATTTTATAGATAGGAGTGCTCTCCCTTTTTTTCTTGATGCGTCTGGCTAAAGGTTTATCAATTTTGTTCATCTTTTCAAAGAACCAGCTTTGTTTCATTGATCTTTTTATTTTTTGGGGTTTTTAATGTTCTTTCTCTAGTTGCATTAGGTGTAAGGTTATGATATTTACTTAAGATTTTTCTTTTTTCTGTTCCTCAGCAGTCTTAAGTTCTAAACTCTGTCCTGCCAAAACACACTGTCTACAAGAGACCCACTTAGAATAGGGACAAATGCAGACTGAAAGTGAGGGAATGGAAGAAGATACTGCCTGTCCCATCCAATATATTTGTATACCACCAAAAAGATCTTAAGGGGTACAAAAGAAAAAAATTATTTACTTTTAACTTCTCAATTACATACAAATATAGCTTGTTTATAAAGGATTCAAACAGTATAGCAGTATATAAAATAGGAATGGCAAATCCAAATGGTTGTGGGACCAGGTAATGAAAATGAAGGATAGGGGTCTTGGCACCCATACTGTTCTATGGGAATGAAGGTACTGTGGGGCCCAGTTTTTTTATGAGGTGAATATGCAGAAATTGATGTGAGATCTGCTAAAATGTATCCCTTTAAAAGGCAGCCTAACTTGGCCTTCTCCCACCAGCAGCAGTTCTGTGTATGTTCTCATATATATATAAATTTTTTTTTCTTTAAAGAAATGTTTATTGGAAAGTTCCTGTCGTGGCTCAGCAGAAACAAATCTGACTAGTATCCATGAGGACACAGGTTCAATCCCTAGCCTTGCTCAGTGGGTTAAGGATCTGTTGTTGCTGTGAGCTGTGGTATAGGTTAGACTCAGCTGGGATCTGGCAGCAGCTATAGCTGCAATTCGACCCCAAGCTTGGGAACTTCCTTATGCTGTGGGTGCAACCCTAAAAAAAAAAAAAAAAGACCAAAAAAAACCACAATATTTATTGGAATTGATTAATCCAAAAGGACTGTTAAACTAATGAACTGTTAGTAAAAATATAGGTCATATTTCACTATGCCAAAATTCTAAGGCCCTTCTAATTTAAAAATATTTTTCAGCATCATTTTAAACTTACAGAAATATTACCCTTGCCCTCTCAACTGGGTCCTACAATCATCCTTCTTATTATTAAAATTGGCAGTAGATTTGTACTTAAAAATTGCCAATTGTCATTTGCTTTGTGTAAATTATCATAAATGTAAACATGTTCATGGAAGTAACAGTCAAACTGTACAGTGAAATGAAAAGTTAAATTACCCCTTTTACTCTGTCCACCTAAAGTAAGATCCAGTGCTCAAATGCATTTGACTACTTTTTCAAAATTTTTATTTAATATTTAGATATAAATTACATACCATAATATTGTATGAAATTTAATTTGCATACAGTAAAAATGCACAGATCATGATGTACAGTTCAGGAAATTTTGATAAGTGCATATACCTTTTTGTCTCCTTATTAACCCTCATGCCATTTTCTGGTCAGTCTCAACAACGAGATAAAAATCACCATTCTGGTTTCATTACCATAAATTATTTCATTTGTTCTATAATTCCATAGTAGTGGAATTTTCATTACATACTCTCTGGCCTCCTTTGCTCAATGTGTTTTTGAATTCCATCCATGCTATTATTATGTATATTGGTACTTTTTGCCTTTAAATTGTTCATAGTATTCAAATTATATGAATATGTCACAGTTTAATTATCCTTCTTCATCACTGGACACATGGGTTGTTTCTAGTCTGGAACAAAGCTGTTTTAAACGTATTTGTCCATTTGTCCATTTCTTCTAACTAGAAATTAGAAGTGGTATTTATTGCTAGGTCTACAGGCTAAATGTGTGTTTAAGTTTATGGAAAACTACTGGTAGGCTAATTTCCCCTTCAACATTTCCAGTTGTTCTGCATCCCTGCCATTGTTCGGTTTTGTCAGTCTTTCGATTTTGCTGATGCACCTGTGGTAGTGTTGCGTTATTGTTTTTATTTTTATTTCCTTCATGAGCTCTTTTTCATTGTTTTGTTAGGAAGGACCTGTTCAATTACTTTGCCACCTTTTAATTGGGTTTTTACATTGTTACTAAGCTGTAGTAGTTCTTTATAGTTTTAATGCAAATTCTTTTCAGATAACTGTACTGTGAATATTTTTGACAATCTTACGGTATCTTTGATAAACAGAAGTTTTTATTTTTGATGCAGTCCAATTTATCGTATTATACTTTAATGGTAATTGCTTTCTAGATGCTAAGAAACTTGGTTACCCCTTTGTTGTGAATATATTGTTCTCTAAGATCCTAGAATTTTTACAGCTTTAGCTTTTCTGTTCAGGTCTGTGATCAGTCTTAGTTTTTTGTGTGTAGTGTGAGGAAACACTTCAAATCCATTTTCTTGTCCATGTTCGGTGTTCTACACCCATATGCTGAAAAGACTTTCCTTTCCACATTTGAGTATTTTTTAAATAAACTTTAATCTGTTATAACAGTTTTAGACTTAGAGAAAAATTGAGTGGAAAGTAGAGTGTTTTCATATACCTCATGTCACTCTCCTCCTCCCCCAAACACAATCATACTGTTTCTATTATTGACATATATACGAATGTTGTACATTTGTTACAATTATTGAGCCAATATTGATACATTATTATCAAATTCTGTAGTTTACAGTAGAGTTCACTGTTTGTATTGTATGTTCTATGGGCTTTGACAAAATTTAAAATGGCAAGTATCCGTTACACTATCCTATAGAATAATTGGTTACTGCTCAAAAAATCCTCTCTGCCCTATTTATTGATCCCTCCCTCCCTTGGAAACCATGGTAACTACTGATAGTTTTTTACTTTCTCCATAGTTTTACCTTTTCCAGAATATCATATAGTGGAATCACACAGTATATAACTGTTTCAGATTGGTTTCTTTCGCTTAGCAATATGTTTCAAGTTCCTTCATGTATTTTCATGGCTTGATCTCTTAATTTCTTTCCATTGCTGAGTAGTACTCCATTGTATAGATGAACCACAGGTTGTCCAGGTCATCCATCCAGAAGGTACTCCTGACTCCTGATAATTACAAAGAAGCTTTATTCAGTCACATGTGGAAGGAGTTGCTAATATTATAACACATTGTGTACATACTATTTATTTTTCTTTAAGTCAGAGTATGTGATTTTTAAAGAAATATTTCAGGTTTTCTTTCATATACCTTATGTATTGATTGTTACGGGAAGAATGGAAAACTAAGTTTCTTGGAAACTTAAAATCATAAAGGAGTTCCCGTCATGGCATAATGAAACAAATCCAAACTAGTAACCATGAGGATGAGGGTTCAATCCCTGGCTTCATTCACTGGGTTGGGGATCCAGTGTTGCCGTGAGCTATGCTGTAGGTTGCAGACGTGGCTCAGATCCTGTGTGGCTGTGGCGAAGGCTGGCACCTGTACCTCCAATTCAACCCCTACCCTTGGGACATGCTATAAGTGCAGCCCTAAAAAGCCAAAAAAAAAAAAAAAGAAAAAAAAATTCAAGAACATGTTAAAGCTTCTAATGTTGGGATTTAGTCAAAATAACCATGCTCAAGATTTACATATAAAGGGTAAGTTGTCTTCTAATAGATCTGCTTATATATCATGCTAAATTTAATCACTAAGGAATTATTTTTCAAATTTTTTTTTTCTTTTAGCCACAAGTGTGGCATATAAAAGTTCCCGGGCCAGGGATTGAATCTGAGTGGCAGCTGTGGCAAGATCAGATCCTTAATCCACTGTGCTGGGCTGGGGACTGAACCAGCCAAGCCAGAGAGACAAGCCAGATTATTAACCCACTGCTCCACAGCAGGAACTCCAGAGAATTCTCTTAATTGTTGAAAAATATGGGAAAATAATGTGGATGCTATTACAAAAAACATATGCTTCCTTCCTTGAGATCTTTTCACATGTAGGTCATAGCAGAGTATTTTCTGCTTGGTTTCAATTTGGTTATAGAATAATCTTCTCAGGGAATCTTGCAGTGGCTGCTTAGTTTGATTTTTTTAGGGGGTTCTAGGGCAAGTTAGTTGTCTGTCCAGTTAGGCAACTGTTACACATTTCTTATTTATTAAATTTTGAGCTTTCTAAAAACTACAGTGTTCTTAAAGCAGTGTTGTAATATATAACATGTGATAAGTTTTAGTGAGATGAACTTTTTCTATGTTATACTGTTATTTTGGTATTTTCTCTTTGAAGATCTTTTAGAAGCTTGTAAAGTTTGATTTACCTTTTAACTGTGACTCTCTTTTTGATGGAATACTTCTTTTCCCTCCTCCTCAGGGTACAATTAATAAAGTGTCTTCCAGCCATATTGGCTGTTTAGTACATGGGTGCTTCAATGCCTCCATTCCTAAACCCGAGCAGATGCCAGCTGAGCAGTGGCAGACTCTGGAGATAAATGTGGGTGATGAACTAGAATTTGAAGTATTTCGCTTAGACTCAGACGCTGCTGGAGTATTCTGCATTCGTGGGAAAGTAAATGTTTCTAGGTCAGTTCTTAACCACATTATTTTCATCATGTTTCTATTCAATTACGAATTTAGGAAATATCAATCTTTTAAGAGACTTATTTTTAAATTAGAATATTCATACTTTCAAACCATAAAGTCAGTGTAAATAGGAATCAAAAGTGCCATGAGACAGTGCATTAAATATTCTGAAGCTCTACAACCCTAGCTAAATGGTCTATATTTTAATAACTCAATTTTTCTGAGTATTATCTAGTTTGATGTTAATTTTTTAAAAAGTTGACCCCTGAGCTTGAAACTACTCGAAGTGTAGTGATATTACTGCATGACAACTAGCCTACTTTTATTTTTGCACTGTTGAAACGAAAGTAACATTTATTTATTACCATTATTCAGGTAGAGCATTTGATATAAGAATCTCAAACCAGAAATATATAGTAAGAATTATTCTGATTTTAGCCTGGTTTCATGAGAGCCAAGCTTAATAGCAGGGGGGAAGAAACCATTGGGAATACTTTTTGTGTTAGCACCTTTTCTAGAGTCTGCCTTGATAGGTAACAAGAGTATGGGTTGAAGTTTCTAGAATAGCTGTCCAGTAGAACTGTGATGCTGTAAATGTACTGTATTTGTGCAGTGTAGTAGCTTCACTTGGGCAACTGAAATGTGACTAGTGCAGCTGAGGAACTGAATTTTTAAAATTATCTCATTGAAATTACTTAAATTTAAATAGTTTTATTTGGCAAATGCTACTGTAGAGGACTGTAGTTTTATAGAAAGAGGGCTACTTCATTGATACTTGTTTCTATTTTAGTGAAATAAAATAATTCACAATTTGGAGTAATACTGATACAGCATAGGTTAAGAAAAACAAACTATTATTTGAAACAAGGGTTAAGATACTAGATGAGGAGCTCCATTGCTTTGATGGATGCCAGACTGTATTTTTTCCTTATCAAATGTCAGTGGTTTGGCTAGTAAGTATAAAAAGTAAGTATAAAAAGTAAATGTAAGTGGTTTGATTTGGTGATGTTTATTTAGTATTCATTGTTTTCTGAACCAAACTAAAATTTAGAAGCCACCTTTGACAAAAATTTTATGTCAGTTTTGTGCATTAAACAGTCAGAAAAATACTTGGGAGACAAAAATTGTAACGTTTCAGTGTGCTGAGGGGTACTAGGATTGACTATTTGTGTCACACTCAGGTTATCTTGTACTATTGTCATTATTTAGAAAAAATTTTAGCATGTTCAACTATTACTGATTTTATTTAATGTTCTTGTATTTTTGCGTAATATTCTCTAAATTTTTTAAATTGTTAATTTATAGTTTACAAACCAAATGCCCTGCTATTCCTGAAGTAACAGAAACTGCCACCGAAGAAGCGGCTGTTGAGAAACCTCCAAAGAAGAAAAAGAAAAAGAAGAAAGACCCAGAGCCATGTGAAGCAGAAGATGGTACCACAGAGCTAACAGATTTTGTTGATGTTACCATTAAGGAAGAGACAGATAGCCAGATTAATAACATTGTAAACGGTCTCTTGGAGAAAGAGCCAAAGAAGAAAAAGAAAAAGAAGAAAAAGCACCAAGAAGATCAGGACCAGGACCCTGTTTTTCAAGGCAGTGACTCCAGTGGTTACCAAAGTGACCATAAAAAGAAAAAGAAAAAAAGAAAGGAGGCAGAATTTACACCACTTTCGGAACACGCACCTAAAAAGAAAAGGGAAAAGTAACTTTCTTTAGTGATCTCTTAAGTAAGATTTGATTTTTAAAAGATTGGTATACACACTATAGATGACTAAATGTTTTGAATTATAAGAAATGTTTTATATTCCAGTATTTTGCAAAACAGGAAACATCGGATTAGGAGTTGAGTTTTTGGTGCTAAAATGACAAGACCGATTACTAATTTGGGAAATAACTGTTATTAAAGTGCCATTTATTGTATACAGAATAGAATGGTAAGAGCTGCTTTCACTCTCATTCTTCTAAGCATATACATTCTAAAAATGATTTCTACAGTCTAAAAGACTAGTAAAAGGACTTTATAATACAGTGTTAATATAAAGAATGAGTTCTGAGGTTGAGTTTTTGGTGGTTTTCTTTTTAAATAGGTTTCATGATAGTACATGCCATGTTATTTTGATTTGTTTACATTTCATCATGTCTACTATAATAATACTGTTGTTTAACTTGGAATGGTTTGCCAAAGCAATTTCTGAAGTTTCCAGAGCCCTTAAGGACCTGGCCACTACTGACTGTGTGATAGGAAACAGTATTCACTCTTCTTCCCTTTGAGGTGCATGGGATGATTTTTTTTTTCTCTTAGTCTAAGAGGCTTGTTCACTTGTGCCTCCCCCATTCTGCTTTTGTTTTGTGTTGGAGGAAGGAAAGTCTTAATAAGATAGAATAAATGTGATTCTGACCAGTGGGGTATTTCCCAAGTTACTTTTTAATAATTGAGTTAAGCTGCTAGAAACTGTTGTGAAGAGAAAACAGCTGTTCACTGTGAAAATGTGGAACTATTGGAAAACATGAGTAATGAATTGACAGGCTGGTTCAGGCTGATAATCAATGCAAGGTCATATTCATCCATTTAACTGGTATTTGATCATCTACTAGTGTAAGCACAGTCTACTAAGGTCCTGGAATAGCATGTTTCCCTTATGGAATGTCATAGGAGAAACAGATGCACATATACAATAGAAGAAAATACAGAAATGTAGTAGTTATGGCAAGTGCCATAAAGAAAAAGATTGTCTACTCACTGTTAGTCTCTCACAGCTGCTTTTGTTGCCATTTATCTGGTATCTGACATAGTTCTGGTCTTAACATCATTTAGTTTTTGTTAATGTATAAATTCTACTAGTGGTATATCTTGATCCAAATCTGTAATGATAGAATACAGAATTTGGAGAGTGGCAGTCATTCACAGTGTTTGTCAATTATCAGAAGTGCCAGACAATGGAAATGTGCAGGCTAGTATCGTTCCTTATTAAGTTTCATGTGGGAATTCAGCCCTTGAAATGGGGCTAGTCCAAATTGAAAAGTGGTATTAGTATAAAATACACATCAGGTTTTGAAGCTGTACGAAGAATGTAAAATAGTTCAGTTTTGTATACTGGTGACATTACAATATTTTTAGAATAGTAGGGTAAATAAAATGTTGAAATTGTTTTCAGGTTTTGTTTTTTAAGATTAAAAATGGCATGTGAGGCTCACATTGCCTTTCTTTTGGACTGCACTGGTTTAAAGGAAGGATGAGTTGAAAAAGGTTTAAAATAAGCTATACTGGAGTTCCCGTCGTGGCGCAGTGGTTAACAAATCCAACTAGGAACCATGAGGTTGCGGGTTCGATCCCTGCCCTTGCTCAGTGGGTTAACGATCCGGCGTTGCTGTGAGCTGTGGTGTAGGTTGCAGACGCGGCTCGGATCCCGAGTTGCTATGGCTCTGGCATAGGTCGGTGGCTACAGCTCCAATTCAACCCCTAGCCTGGGAACCTCCATATGCCGCGGGAGCAGCCCAAGAAATAGCAACTATAACAACAACAACAACAACAACAAAAAAATAAAATAAAATAAGCTATACTATATTGTGGGTTTACTATAGTGCCATACCCAGAAAATGTTTTATAAATGCTTCCTTAAAAATTTAAAATTTGAATCCATAATTATAATCATGTCTGACTTAACATGAAAAATTAACTTCTAGTAAGATAATTCTCAGTCTCTCCCAATAAATACCAAGGAAGCTGCCAAATTAATATACTAATTAATGTAATAAAAATACATTGTGACAGCAAAATAAGCAAATTCCCACGTTTTGTATTTTTGCTTTAATTGGCTCATCTTTCAATATGGTGTATTTCAAAATAATTTATATCTAGAGAGAAAAGCATGCTGAACTTCAAACTAGATTTAGTCATGTTTTTTACAATAGCAGTAGCTCTGAAAAGGCAGGTCTGGTCATCTGCATTGCTTAGAATACAGTGACTGTTTTTATCAGATCCAGAAACCTCCAGAAATATCTTCCATGTATTCTTCAAAACATTTCTCACAAGCTCTGCCAATCGACATTTTTCCTTTTCTCAGAATTTGCTAACCCTTACTCTAATCCATTTCCTAGTAATCGTTAATCACTGGAAATAGATGTTTGAAAGGTTTTCTGTTTTCAAAGCAGTTACAGTTTTGTCTCTGAGGTACACAACAAAGTGTAACTCACTAAGTATGAAAGATATGAGCCAAGTGTGGAAACAGTTATGAGTAATGTCACTTTTGCAGGTTGAGGCAGATGGTGATGCTTAAACTGGTTTGCTGGATGTGCAGTAGCATTTTGACCCATGGAGAAGGGAAGGAGGTAGGGCATTCCAGGGAAAGAGCCTAACAGATAGGCTGAAGAAGAAAGGAGTACCAATGCTTATATCAAACAAAATACATTTTAAAACATTAAGGCTATTAGAAGAGACAATTAAGGATATTAACTAATGACCAAGGACAATCCAAGGAAAAGATACAAAAAGTGTAAAATATGGACACCCAACACAGGAGCATCTCAATATGTAAGGGAAATGTTAACAAATATAAAAAGAGAAATTGGCAGAAATGTAATAGTTTTGGAGACTTTAACACCACATTTACATCCATGGAAAGAACATCCAGACATAAAGTCAGTAAGGAAACAGGCCCAAAATGATTCATTAGACCAAAGGGAATGAACTGATATTAGTAGTACATACAGTCTGAAAGCAGCAGAACACATTCTTTTCAAGTGCACACAGAACATTTTCCAGGAAATCACATCCCAGGCCACAACAAAAAAAGCATCAGTAAATTCATTAAAATTGAAATTTTATGAAGCATCTTTTCCAATCACAATATGAAAATAGAAATCAACTACTACAAAAACCACATATTAAACAAAATTGCTACTAAACCACCAAAGGATTACTATGGTACTCAAATAGGACATTTAAAAACATCCAGACAATTGAAAACAGAAACATGATCATCCAAAACCAATGGGATGCAGCAAAAGAGGGAAGTTTATAGTGATACAGTCTTATTTTAGAAACGAGAAAAATCTCAATGTTACACCTAAAGCAACTAGAGAAAAAACAAAACCCAAAATTAGCAGAAGGAAGAAATCAAAGATCAGAGCAGAAATAAGTGAAATTGTAGTTCCTGCTGTGGCACAGTGGGTTAAGGATCCAACTGTGGCAGCTTGGGTCACTGTGTAGGCATGGGTTAGCTGCCCTGCCCAACAAAGTGGGTTAAAGGATCTGGCAATACTGCACCTGTGGTGTAGGTTGTAGCTGCAGCTTGGATTCAATCCCTGGCCTGAGAACTTCCACATGTTGCAGCTGTGGCCTTAAGGAAAAAAAAAAAAAAAAAAAAAAGGGTAATAAGCTTAAACAATGCAAAAGATCAATGACACTTAAAGTTGGTTTTTTTGAAAGATAAAATTAGTAAACTTTTAGCCAGACTCATCAATTAAAAAATGGAGAGGGCCAAATAGAAATGAAAAAGGAGATATCACAACCAACACCACAGACATACCAATAGGACCATAAGATAAGCAACTACATGCAAATAAAATGGACAACCTAGAAGAAATGGACAAATTCTTAGAAAGGTACATACAACCTTCCAAGACAGAAGCAGGAAGAAATAGAAAACATGAACAGACCATTTGTAAGTACTGAAATTGAATCTGATTAAAAAACAACAAACAAACCAAGACAAGATGACTTCACAGGCAAATTGTAATAAACATTTAGAGAAGAGTTACCACCTCTCCTTTCCAGACTTCAAAAAAACTGCAGAGGAAGGAACACTCCCAAGCTCATTCTGAGATGCCCCCTCACCCTGATACCCAGAGCAGGCAGATACCACAAAAAATTATAGGCCAGTATCACTGATGAATATACACACAAAAATCTTGAACAAAATACTAGCAAACCAAATCTAACAATATATTACATATTAGTTTTATAACAAAATATACTTGATCAAGTGGGGTTTATCTCAGGGTTGCAAGGACTATCATATACCACATTAACCATATGAAGAATGTTAGATGAATATATAGATGCAGAAAAAGCTCTTGACAAAATTCAACACCCATTTTTGATAAAACTCTGCTGAAAGTGTGCATGGAGGGAACATAACGATGAAAAAACCACAGCTAATATCATTGTCAATACTGAAAACCTGAAAGCACTACCCTAAGATCAGGAACAAAACAAGGATGATGTCCACTCTCCCCACTTATATTCACTATAGTTTTGGAAGTCCTAGCCACAAAAGTCTGAAGAAGAAATTAAATGAATCCAGAATGGAAAAAAAAGTCAAACATGTCATTGTTTGCAGATGACATGATAGTATACATATAAAATCCTAAAAATGCTACCAAAAAACATCTAGAGCTCAGCAATGAATTACTTAAAATTGCAGCATACAAAATTAATACAGAAGTATGTTGTTTATCTATATACCAACAAACTATCAGAGAAGCCAACAGTTCTTTTTAACATTGCATCAAAAAGAATCCAATACCTAGGAATAAACCTAATAAGGAGGTGAAAGACCTATATTCTAAAATTTATAAGATGCTGGTGAAAGAAACTGATGGCACAAACGGAAAGATATATGTATGGGAACAATCAATATTGTTAAATGACTATACTGCCTGAGGCAATCTACAGATTAAATACAATTCCTATCAATTACCAATGGCATTTTCCACATTTCCATACAAATTAAAAATTCCACAAAAAGACCCTAAATAGCCAAAACAGTCCTGAGAGAGCAGAACAGAGCTAGAAGAATCACACTCCCTCACTTCAAACTATACTACAAAACTATTTTAATCAAAATAGTATGGTCCTGGCATCAAAAATGGACACATAGATCAGTGGAATAGAGAGCCCAGAAATAAACTCATGTACTTATGGTCAATTAATCTGTGACAAAGGAGGCAAGAATATACAATGGAAAAAAAGTGTCATTAATAAGTGGTGCTGGGGAAACTGTATAGCTATCTGTAAAACAATGAAATTAGAACATTCTCTGACACCATACACTACACAAAAATAAAATGGATTAAACATCTACATGTAAGCATGGATACAATAAAACTCAGGAAAATACAGGCAGAACACACTGACATAAATCACAGAAATGTCTTTTTGGATGTATTTCCTAGTGTGATGGAAATTAAAGCAAAAATAAATAAATGAGATGTAATTAAAAGCTTTTTCACAACAAAGGAAACCACTGAACAAAAAGACATCCCACAGAGTGGGAGAAAATATTTGTGGGACTAACAAAGGATTAATTTCCAAAATATACATATACCTCAATAAAAAAATTAAAAAAAGATGAAAAACATAGCTGATGTACTAAATAGACATTTTTCCAAAGAAGACATACAGTAGACCAACGGGCTCATGAAATGATGCTCAACACACTAATTATTAGGGAAATGCAAAGCAAAACTACAATGAAGTATTACTTCACACTGGTCAGAATGGCCATCATCAAAGCATCTAGAAATAAAGGCTGGGGATGGTGTGGAGGAAAGGGAACCCTCCTACACTGCAGGTGGGAATGTAAATTGGTACAGCCAGTATGGAGGTTTCCTAAAAAACTAAAAATACAGCTACCATATGGCACGGCTATCCTACTCCTGGGCATATATCCAGAGAAAAACATTATTTGAAAAGGTACATGCACCCCCATGTTCTTGGCAGCACTACCTACAACACCCAAGATGTGGAATGAGCTTAAATGTGCATTGACAGATGAATGGATAAAGTTGTAGTACATATATATACACAATAGAATAACACTTATCTGTAAAAAAAGAATAACACCATTTGCAGCAACATGGTTGGACGTAAGTGATTTGTGAAATAAGTTAGAAAGACAAATATCCTATGATATTAATGGGTAAACTAAAATATGATACAAATGAACTTTTTTATAAAACAGGAGTAGACTCACTGATACAGAAAACAAATGGTTACCAAAGGGGAAGGGAAGGATAGATTAGTAGCTTGGGGTTAGCACATATAAACTATTATATATAAAATAAACAAGGACCTGGTGTATAGCTCAGGGAACTGTATTCAATATCTTGAATTCCCATCGTGGTTCGGCTGTAACAAACCCAACTAGTATCCATGAGGATACAGGTTCGATCCCTGGCCTTTCTCAATGAGTTAAGGATCCAGCATTGCTGTGAACTGTGGCTTAGGTCGCAGACACAGCTTGGATCATTCGTTGCTGTGGCTGTGGTGTAGGCTGGCAGCTAAAGCTCCGATTCCTCCCCTAGCCTGGGAAATTCCATGTGTTGCAGGTGTGGCCCTAAAAAATGGGGAGAAAACAACAACAAAGTGTATAATATAAGGGAAAAGAATATGAAAAATTACATGTATAACTGAATCACTTCGTTATACACCAGAAATTAACACATCATAAATCAACTATATTTAAATTAAAAAAAATTTTTAAATGAAAGTAAGTGGTATTAAGAAAAATGGTAATAACATTGTAAAATTTGTACAGCCACAGTGGAAAACTGACAGTTCCTCAAAAAGTCAGACATAGTTACCAAAAGATGAAACAATTCCACTCTTAGGTATATATTCAAGAAAAATTAAAACATATATACATAAAAAGTAAATAAATGTTAAATAGCAGCATCATTCACAATAGCCAAGTCTGGAAACCACCCAAACATCTATAATGAAATATTCTTCCATAAAAGGAATGATGTACTGATTCATGCTACAACATGGATGAACCTTTTAAACATTATACTAAGTGAAAGAAACCAAATAGTATGATTCCATTTATACAACCTGTTCTCAATAGGCAAATCCATAGCAACAGGAAGTAGCTTAATGGTTGCTAGGGAGTGGGAAGAGGAAGGAATTGGGACTACTAATGGATGCAGAATTTTTTTTTGGGATGATGGAAATGCTCCAAATTATCTTATGACTGCACAAAATTTGAACATATGGAAAACCCATGGGGTTTAATAATTTAATGATTTTATTCTTATTAAATAAATTTGTTATGTAAATTTTCTCAATTAAGATGTTTAAAATAAAAATCTGCCCCTAAGAGATGATCAGATATTGGTCTAAACTGTTTTCTCTCTCAAACTTCTGAGTTGGCAGCAGTAAATACTGGCAGCAGTAAATATTGTTTTGTCTTCTACTTCTTTCAAATAAGTATTTAGTACACTGCATCATCTTAAAGCCCAGTTGCCTTTCCTCATACATAAGACTGATAAACTTTTCCCCATGTGCATTAATTTGACAACTTGCCCTGATTTTATTTGAAAATTTTTATAAAGCAGAATTTCACTGTTATAAAATGGAGCAATTAGGCATAGAAGCAAAATCAGCAAATACCAATCTGAAACTAAGATTTCAATAGCAAATAAACTGCAGTCTGAATAGTTGTAGGTAATTAGTTCCACATTCATTGGACATAATAAGTGCTCTGGTACTTACTGACTCAAGGAAAAATCAGGATGAATGAAATACCTTGCCAATTCTTCCCTTAGTAAACAGCTGGAAACAAGGTAATAGACCCATTAAAAAGGATCACGATGTAAAATTTAAAATTTAGAATGTATTAGTAAATAAAATGATCTACAAATTTATGAAATTATGAGCAAGAAAGGAAAAAAAATCCAAAGACAATGTGTCTAGTACATGAAAGAAATTCCTGTTAATTCTATATCCCACCATATTTTGTAACAGTCTAATGTCTTTCAGATTTGGTTGTGTGTAGGCCAGATTACCAGTTAAAGGAAGATTCTTACAAGTATCAAAAAAACATTTAGTGTAGAGTTCCTGCTGTGGCACAATGGGTTAAAGATCCGAGTACAGAGGCTCGAGTTGCTGAGGAGGTGTGGGTTTTATTCCTGGGCTGGCACAGTGTATTAAAGGATCTGGCATAGGTCATAGCTGTGGCTCAGATGCAGGGAGCAGATGGAGCCATAAAAAACAAAACTTTTGGTATGAGTATTCATGCCTGTATGCAATGAAGCCTGAAAGAATATTAACCCCCCAAAATGAGTGATGATACAAAAAATAGCTCAATGACTAGTATTCTAAGATATTCATATACATTTTTTATGCATTACTTTTAAATAACCTTTGCAAATTAAAGGACAGTGATTTAACCTGATGAAGGTTGAGTAACACTTGATAGTGAATTTTCCTGATTCTTATCAGTTTGTTACTTGGAACAATTTTACATACTTCTCTAGGATGTGGTCCTTCACCCATAAAACAAGAACATTGAACTGAAAGCTAAATGATCTATAGATTCCTTTCAGTTATAAAATCTAGAATGTCACTGATAATACCATATTGTAAATACTTGTATTACCTATTTGGAATCTATTTATATCTGATTAGAATTATGAAGACTGAGATTTTAACCTATTTGCAAGGTAACAAGGTAATCTGCACAAGACGTCAGACTTCTAGGTCACAGATAAACGACTTTTATTACCCATGGCACATCAAGTAGCCATAGCATCTTTTTTGTGTCAGTTCTCCTTGCCCTGCAAGTCTCCCAGGGACAGTGCTGAGGACCCCCAGATGGATGCTGTATGTGAAGAAAGCTTATGTCACAGCTAAGAAAGGCTACGCTTAGTGACTGTAATCATTTATAATGGTTGCAAGCAAACCTGCCCAACTTTTGCTCCAGTGGGAGTTATCATTATCTTTATTACACTGGGCAGTAAAAAAACCCCTGGACTTTGCTGTAGAGGGAGACATTTTTTATTTTTTAAGGCTTTAGCTATATAAAGATCCTTGAAAAGTTTAGTCTGCAGCAAAAGCTATTGGTGTCTCTTGTTCACAAGATGTGCAGAAATGCAAGAGACTTCTGGAAAACTGTCTTCTGCCATTAGCTCATCTCCAAAGTGAGGGCAATTAATATATCCTCAAATTTATATATATGCTATATACCACTACAGATATATAATATATTCATACTATAGCATCCATTATTTTGACTTTAATATCAAACTATTCACTAATGCTTTTATTATCTTTAGAAAATATCTTCAGGTTGCTTACTGTTTATGTATTTTTTCTTATTTTAAAATGAATAGTCAAAATGCTAACATTTTGGTGTATCACACACACTCATTTATCCATTTTCACACTCACACATATTAGTGGTTATCTGCCCATTTTTTCTAACATTCCTTTTGGAAACTACCTCTTCTCTATTCTATGGATTCACTCAGGATTGTGCAAGTCTGGGACTCAGTATAGAGCCCCACCTGACCCCATCCCAGGGATCATGGGCTCTGAAATAACCAAGTAATTACACAAGTAGCAAGGTAGCTTTGGTAGTACTTTTTTTTTTTTTTTAATTTAGGGCTGCATCTTGTGGCATATGGGAGTTTCCAGACTAGGGGTTGAGTCGGAGCTGCAGCTGTTGGCCTATACCACAGACACAGCAACGCCAGATCCGAGCCATGTCTGCAATGGACACTACAGCTCACAGAAACGCCAGATCCTTAACCCAATAAGCTGGTCATGTGGTAGACACCTGATAAATATTTGTTGAATGAATGAAAAAATTACACTCTAACTCCGCTCTTTGTAATTTCTAACCACTTCAAGGTTGGATTATTATACAAGTGTAGAGAACAGCCATGGAGTCAAGTGTATTTTAGTTCAGGAGATCCACTGAGCAGACTCTATGCTTTGTTTCCCTTTTGTATTTAGGAAAAGGTTGGAGTAATCCATCCTTAGGAGAGAAGAGCTCTTATTAAGTCTACTTTAATATTATGTATTTCAGGCTTTACACTCTAGAGCTATATTCCAGTAAGAACAACTTTTTGTATATGTGTTCTCTTAGAGCTACAGTGTCTTGTCCTATTAACATTTTCTACCTTGACAGGCACTGCTGTAGCAAACAAGAATTTCACAAACAATATACTGACTTCCCTCCTCATAATCCCCTATTATAAGTCAGAATTATTTTTTCCCAAGCAACTGAAGCCTATTAGGATTTGCAAAAGCTTAAAAAAAGGGGGGGGGGGAAGGAGCATCCCATGACTGAGCACTGACCTCTACCCCTGACTCCCTGGGAGTGTGCATGGCCCACTGCTGCTGGGGCCAAGGGCCCCATGACCAGGCACTGACCCCTCCCCCCACCTTCCCAGGAGCTGGTGCAGCCCACTGCCACCACTGAAGATCCCAAGACCAGGAGTCAGCTTCTGCCCCTGCCTCCTCAGAAGCATGCAGGGCTCACAGCCACTGTTGAAGAGCCTGTGACCAGGTGTCAAGTGCTGGCTGCTGCCAGGCTGTAGGAAGGGTCATGCAATCCACTGCCACCTCCCTTTTGGACTCCATCTAGAGGTGGCATTCAGCTCCAGGAGTGCTCATGAGCCACCACTGCTCCCATCATGTGCTCTGGGTACACACGTGAGCTGCTACCACTACTGAGAACTCGAGGACCAGTCAGGCACCAGCCACTGCATCTTCACACCTACTGTCAGGGAGATAATGGCCAGCATGCATTGAGGAAAGAGATGACAGGAACACATACTAAAAACAGCCCAGCGACTAAGGACGAAGAGCTGAAATCTCTCCTCCCTACTGTGTGAACTGCAGATTCACACCTCTGCTTCCAGCCTTATAAAGTCAGTGCTGGTGGAATATCCAAACAGATGAATGCTCCTGCACCTGAGACAGGTCTGGTTTAAGCAGCTGTGGGTTTTAGTGGGCAGTTACATGCAGGGGTTGGACCAGGCCAGAACTCAGCTGCCTCCATACATATCACAGCAGGCCCAGATGCAAGAATACTGCAGTCCTGGGTCCTGACCTCAGTGTATCTGCACTGGTGACCTAGTGAAAACAATGCCTCAGAGACACCAGGACTAATTATAGACATACCCATGGACACTACCCAAGAGCAGTGTCAACAACAAGTTACTTTGTGACCCCATACAACAGAAAAGGTGGCACACACTCACAAGTGAACAGCTACAGCAGAAGAATACTCAGTGGCTTCTCTTCCAGTGGGAATGCTTCAAACTCACCTACGTTCAATTGTAGATCAGAACATAGCTCAGAAACAGATTAGGGGGCTACTACTCCAACAACTAGGGAGCAGACCATTCTCTTTACAGGTCTGTGACAACCACAGAGCAAAGAGGAAGCTCTTTTCAATATCTAATGCAGGTTCTTGTCACCACAACATCAATTACACTTCCTATCAAGGGGATAAAGGCCAACACACACGGAGGAAAGAGGTAGCAGGTAACCAAACTAGAAAAAGCACTCACACCAAAATATATGAATTATACATTAAACACACACAGACTGCCTAGAGTCATACTGAGCTGACAGCTACCTCTAAACATACCCCTTGACATGGCCCTGACCACCAGAGGGACAAGACCCAGCTCCACACCAGTCTGGGAAGGCACCAGTCGCTCCAACCAGGAAGTCTGCACAAACCCCTGGGCTGACATTACTCAGTAGAGGGCAGCAACCAGAAGAAAGAGGAACTAAAACCCTGCAGCCTGCAGAAAGGAGACCACAAATGTACAAATTTAGATACAATGAGATGACAAGAGAAAAATATGTTTCAGACAAAGGAACATGATAAAAACCCACAAAAACAATTAAATTAAGGGGAGATAGGCAATCTACCTGAAAATTCACAGTAATGATAGTAAGAATGATTCCAGATCTCAGGAAAAAAAATGGATGCACAGATCAAGAACTTACAAGAAATGTTTAACAAAGAGCTGGAAGATTTAAAGAGCAAGTGAACAAAGATGAACAACACAATATGTAAAATGAAAAACACACTAGAAGCAATCAATAGCAGAATAATTGAGGCAGAAAACAAGTAAGTGAGGTGTCAGAGTAGTGGAAACCACCACCATGGAAAAGAATAAAGAACAAAGAATGAAAAGAAATAAGAACAGGGAGTTCCCATTGTGGCTCAGTGGTTAACAAATCCAACTAGGAACCATGAGGTTGTGGGTTTGATCCCTGGCCTCACTCAGTGGGTTAAGGATCTGGCATTGCCAGGAGCTGTGGTGTAGTCACAGACATGGCTCAGATCCCACGTTGCTGTGGCTGTGGCGTAGGCCAGTGGCTACAGCTCCGAGTGGACCCCTAGCCTGGGAACCTCCATATACTGCAGGTGCAGCCCTAGAAAAGACTAAAAAAAAAAAAAAAAAAAAAAAGAAGAAGAAAGAAGAACAGTCTAAGAGACCCCTGGGACAACATTAAATGTAGCAACATTCACATCATAGGAGTCCCACTAGGAAAAAGGAGAGAAATGTCCTGAGAAAATAATTGAAAAGATTATAGCTGAAAACTTCCCTAACGTGGGAAAGAAAACACTCACTCAAGTTAAGCAAGCACAGAGATTCCCATACAGGAAAAACCCAAGGAGGAACACAGCACGACACAAACTAATCAAACTGACAGAAGTTAAATACAAACAAAATTAAGAGCAACAAGGGAAAGGCAATCAACAGCATACAAGGGAATCCTCATAAGGTTATTACCTGATTTTTTTTCTTTTTAGAGCCACACCAGTGGCATATGGAAGTTCCCAGTCTAGGGGCTGAAACAGAGCTGCAACTGCCAGCCTACACCACAGCTACAGAAACGGGATTCAAGCTGTGTATGTGAGCTACACGACATCTCATGGCAATGACAGATCCATAACCCACTCACTGAGTGAAGCCGGGGATGGAACCCACATCCTCATGGATACAAGTCAGATTCATTTCTGCTGAGCCATGACAGGAACTCCCTATTACCTTATTTTCTTGAGAGAAAACTCTACAGGCCAGAAAGGACTGGCAGGATATATTTAAAGTGATGAAGCAGAAAAAAACTTCAACCAAAAATACACTACTAGCAAGGATCTCATTCATATTTGACAGAGAAATCAAAAGATTTGCAGATAAACAAAAGCTGAAAGAATTTAGCACCACCAAACTAGCTTTACAACAAATGCTAAAGGAACTTCTCTAGGTTGAAAAAAAAAAGGCCACAACTAGAAACAAGAGAATGACAACTGGGAAAACTCACAGGTAAACAAAATAAAAATAGAAAATCATACACAGACCAACACAATTATCAAAATCAGCAATTGTGAGGAGAGGATGAATGCAGAATATGGAAAATGCATTTGAAATTAAGAGACCATTGATTGATTGGTTTTTTTGCTGTTGAGTTGTATAAGTTGCTTGTATATTCTAGAGATTAAGCCCTACAAGCAACTTATACAACTCAACAGCAAAAAAACCAATCAATCAATGGAAAAATGGGCAAAAGACCTGAATAGACATTTCTCCAAGGAAGATATACAGATGGCCAACAAACACATGAAAAAATGCTCAACATCGCTGATTATAAGAGAAATGCAAATCAAAACTACCATGAGATACCACCTCACACCAGTCAGAATGGCCATCATTAATAAATCCACAAATAACAAGTGCTGGAAGGGCTGTGGAGAAAAGGGAACCCTCCTGCACTGTTGGTGGGAATGTAAACTGGTACAGCCACTATGGAGAACAGTTTGGAGATACCTTAGAAATCTATACATAGAACTTCCATATGACCCTGCAATCCCACTCTTGGGCATCTATCCGGACAAAGCTCTACTTAAAAGAGACACATGCACCCGCATGTTCATTGCAGCACTATTCACAATAGCCAGGACATGGAAACAATCCAAATGTCCATCGACAGAGGATTGGATTCGGAAGATGTGGTATATATACACGATGGAATACTACTCAGCCATAAAAAAGGATGACATCATGCCATTTGCAGCAACATGGATGGAACTAGAGAATCTCATACTGAGTGAAATGAGCCAGAAAGACAAAGACAAATACCATATGACATCACTTATAACTGGAATCTAATATCCAGCACAAATGAACATCTCCTCAGAAAAGAAAATCAATCATGGACTTGGAGAAGAGACTTGTGGTTGCCTGATGGGAGGGGGAGGGAGTGGGAGGGATCGGGAGCTTGGGCTTATCAGTCACAACGTAGAATAGATTTACAAGGAGATCCCGCTGAATAGCATTGAGAACTATGTCTAGATACTCATGTTGCAACAGAAGAAATGGTGGGGGAAAAACTGTAATTGTAATGTATACATGTAAGGATAACCAGACCCCCTTGCTGTACAGTGGGAAAATAAAATTTAATAAAAAAAAAAAAAAAAAAAAGAGACCAGCAACTTAAAACAATTTTGTGTCAAAACCTTATGGGAACTATAATAAAAAAAACTATGATGGACACATTCATAAAAAGAAAAATCAGTTCAAATTCAACACTAAAGATAGTCATCAAATCATAGGAGAACAAAAAGGGGGGGAGTCCAACAAGAAATCCAAAACAATCAAAATAATAGCCATAAGTACATACATATTGCTAATTACCTTGAATGTAAATGCATTAAATACTCCAACAAAAAGACACAAACTGGCTGATGGATATAAAAATGAGACCCATACATATGCTGTCTATAAGAGATCCTCTTCAGATCTAGGGACACATACAGACTGAAAGTGAGGGGATGGAAGCAGATATTCTATACAAATGGAAGTCTAAAGAAAAGTGGAAAACAATACTCATATCAGAAAAAAATAGACTTTAAAATAAAGAAGTTATAGGAGACAAAGAAGGACACTATCTAATGATCAAAGGATCAACCCAAAGATATAATAATTGTAAATTTTATGCACCATACAAAAGAACACCTCAACATATAAGGCAACAGCTAAAAGTCACAAAAGGATAAATCAACAATAACACAAAATAGGGACTTTAACATCACACTTTCAGCAACAGGCACATAATCTGAACAGAAAGTCAATAAAGAAACAGGCCTTAAATGAAACATCATACCAGGAAAACATAATTGATATTTATAGAACATTTCATACAAAAGCAGCAGAATACACTTTCTTCTCAAGTGCACATGGAAATTTCTCCAGGATAGATCATATCTTGTGCCACAAATTAAGCCACAGTAAATTTAAGAAAACTGAAATTATATCAAGCATTTTTTCTGACCACAACACTATGAGACTAGAAATCAACCACAAGAAAAAAAAACCTGCAAAATATAGAAATATGTGGAGGCTAAACAATATGATACTAAAGAACCAATTGACTACTGAAGAAATCAAAGGAAATTAAACAATATCTAGAGACAAATGAAAACAAAAATGCAATGATCCAAAATCTAAGGGATATAGCAAAAGCAGTTCTAAGAGCAGAGTTTATAGTAATTCAAGCCTACCTCAGGAAAAAAGAAAAACCCTAAATAAACAACCTAATCTTAAACCTAAAGCAATTAGAGAAAAAAGAACAAACAGAACTCTAAGTTAGTAGAAGGAAAGAAATCATAAAGATGAGACTAGAAATAAATGACATAGAAATGAAGAAAAAAATAGAAAAAATCAATGAAACTAAAAGCTGGTTCTTTCAAAACATCAACAAAATTGATAAATCTTTAGCCAGACTCATCAAGAAAAAAAAAATCAGAAATGAAAAAGGAGAAATTACAACTGACACCACAGAAGTACAAAGAATCCTAAGAGATTATTATAAGCAACTATAAGCCAACAAAATGAACTAGAAGAAACTGAAAAATTCTCACAACGTACAACCTTCTAAGACTGAACCAAGAAAAAATAGAAAATATAAACAGACCAATCACAAGTGTTGAAATTGAAACCATGATTTAAAAGCTTACCAAAACCAAAAGTCCAGGAGCAGATGCCTTCATAGGTGAATTCTATTAAACATTTAGAAAACAGTTATAATCTATCCTTCTGCAACCCTCCCAAAAAACTGTAGAGGAACTACTCCCAAGTTCATCACCTCAAATGAAACAAAACCAGACGAAGACACCACAAAAAAGAAAATCACAGACCAGTATCATTGATGAATATAGATGCAAAAACCTTAACAAAACACTAGCAAACCAAATCCAATAATACATTAAAAGGACCCTACATCATGATCAAGTGGAATGTACTCCAGGGATGCAAGGATTCTTCAATATAGGCAAATCAATAAATGTGATACACCTCGTTAACAAATTGAACAATAGTAATGATATGGTCATATGGTCATATGGCCACGGATATAGAAAAAGCTTTTGACAAAATTCAACACCCAACTCTCCACAATGTGGGCATAGAAGAAACCTACCTTAACATGGTGAGGGCCGTATATGACAAACCCACAGCTGACATCACTTTCAATGCTGAAAAGTTGAAAGCACTTCCTCTAAGATTGGGAATAATACAAGGATGTTCACTCTCACCACTCTTGTTCAACATAGTTTTGGAAGTCCTAGCCACAGCAATCAGAGAAGGAAAAGAAATAAAAGGAATCCAAATTGGAAAGATGTCAAACTGTCACTGTTTGCAGATGACATGATACTATATGTAGAAAATCCTAAAGACAGTACCAGAAAACTACTAGAGCTCACTAATGAATTCAGTAGAGTTCCAGGATACAAAATTAATACACAGAAATCTCTTGCACTCCTATCCACTAACAAGGAAAAATCAGAAAGAGAAATTAAGAAAACAACCCCATTTACCATCATATCAAAGAGAATAAAATACCTAGGAATAAAACCTATCTAAAAGGAAAATAATTTGTACTCTAAGAATTATAAGACACTGATGAAAGAAACTGAATATGAAACAAATAGATGGAAAGACATACTATATTCATGGACTGGAAGAATCAACATTGTAAAAATTACTATACTACCCAAGACTGTCTACAGTTTCAGCGAAATTTCTATCAAATTACCAATGGCATTTTCCACAAAAAATAGAACAAAAACTTTACAAATTGTATGGAAACACAAAAGACTCCAAATATCCAAAACAATCTTGAGAAAGAAAAACAGAGCCGGAAGAATGAGGCTCCCTACTTTAGCTATATTACAAAGCTTTAGTCATCAAACAGTATGGCACTGGTACAAAAACAGAAATATAGATCAATGAAATAGGATAAAAAGCCCAGAAATAAACTCACACAATATGGTCAATTAGTCTATGAAAATTCTAGCAAGTTATTATACAATGGCCAAAAGATAGCCTCTTCAATAAGTAGTGCTGGGAAAACTGGAAAGCTACATGTTAAAGAATAAATTAGAACATTCTCTAAGACCATATACAAAAGTGAACTCAAAATATATTAAAGACGTAAACATAAGGCTGGACACTATAAAACTCTTAGAGAAAAATATACACAGAACACTGACATAAATTGCAGCAATATCTTTTCTGATCCACCTCCTGGAGTAACGAAAATAAATAAAAAATAAACAAAGTGGACCTAATTAAACTTAAAAGCTTTTACACAGCAAAGGAAACCATAAAAAAAAAGACAACCCACAGAAGGGGAGAAAATATTTGCAAATGATACAACAGACAAGGGTTAAATCTCCAAAATATACAAAAACCTCATACAGTTTTACATCAAAAAACAAACAACCCAATCAAAAAGTAGTCAGAAGATCTAAACATTTCTCCAAATAAGACATACAGATGGCCAAAAAAACACATGGAAAGATGCTCAACATTACTAATGATGAGATAAATACAAGTCAAAATTATGAGGTATCATCTCACACCAATTACAATGGGTATTATCAAAATATCTATAAATGATAAATGCTGGAGAGGCTGTGGAGAAAAGGGAACCCTCCTACACTGTTTCTTGGAATGTAAATTGGTGCAACAACTATGGAGAATAGTATGGAGGTTCTTTTTTGTTGTTGTTTTGGTTTTTTTAACGGCCGTACCTAAAGGAAGTTCCCAGGCTAAGGGTCAAATCAGAGCTGTAGCCGCTGGCCTATACCACAGCCACAGCCATGCGGGATCCAAACCACATCTAAGACCTACACCACAGCTCAAAGCAATGCCAGAGCCTTAACCCATTGAGTTAAGGATCAAATCTGTGTCCTCATGGATGCTAGTCAGATTCATTTCTGCTGAGCCATGATGAGAACTCCTGGGGGTTCTTTAAAAAACTAAATATAGGACTCCTATATAGTCCAGCAATCCCTCTCCTGAGCATATATCCTGAGAAAACCATAATTCGAAGAAAAACCCTAACTCAAAGAAGCCCCCCAATGTTCATAGCAGCACCATTTACAATAGCCGAAACATGGAAGAAACTGAAAAGTCCACCAACAGATGACTGGATAAAGAGGATGTGGTACCTATATACAATGGAATGTTACTTGATTTTTAAAAAGAAGGAAATAATGCCATTTGTGCCAACATGGATGGACCTAGAGATTATTATACTCAGTGAAGTAAGTCAGACAGAAAAAGACAAACATATGAGATCACTAATATGTGGATTCTAATAAACAATAATACAAAAGAACTTATTCACAAAACAGAAACAAAGATTTTGAAACCAAATTTATGGTTACCAAAGGGGAAACGTTAGTGGGGGGGGGGATGATTTGGGAGGTTGGGATTGACATACACACACAGCTATAAAGCACAGGGAAACCTACTTAGCACTCTGTGATAGCCTATATGGAAAATGAATCTGAAAACGAATGGACTTCAACGAATGGACTAACCAACATTGTAAGTCAACTATACACCAATAAAATGTTTTAAGAAGTGGGAATGCCTGAGAGGTGCTATCAAAATTCAGCAGTGCCAGTGAAATTCCAGGATAAAGAATGCTGCTAGACTTCAAGAAAGATTAGATGAAGTTACCCAAAAGTAGCAAGAGTTTCTCTTGATCACTCATAGGCATTACCTACATTTTGCTGCCCCAACCGTATGTGATCTTTTGGCTCTCGGAGCTGATGGCAAGTTCTTAGAAGAAAGAATCTGGTGCACTATGGGGACAATGTCTGCTCCTGGTAGGACTAACATGGCTGCCTGGAGAGTTTATTGTGATTTAGGAGGGCTTGTAGGAACAAGTCCCCTCAAAAGGGAGATCACTGTTATCTGGAAAATGGTCCAAAGGGTGAATTCCACACCTGGTGTCCAATAACCATATTTTCATCTTAATAAGCATTTTGAAATAGTGAAATTTTCTTTTTATAGTTTTTCTTTCTTCATAGAGCTGTTAACTGAGTTTCATTTTCTATTCAGTCAAAAAGACATGAGATAGAAGTAGCAACATTATAAAATCATGAAGAATCATCCTAATCTATATATAATTAGTGTGTGTGTTTGCAAACAAACTGCATTCTCAGGCTATTGCTAAATGAATCAGTCAAGCTGGGAGCATAAAGCTTTAAGAAGACGTATGTTTTGTTTTTACAACCCAGAGATAATAATGCCTGTCATCACAAGAGGTCATAAGTGGTGGGAGGATTACGAGAGGCATTTATACATTTATTAAACTGTAGTACTGGAAGTTTGTATTTTATTGTATGAAATACATGGGTCATCTATTTCCTCATTTCAAAATAACAAATTTTTAGAAATGGGAAAGATGCTATTAATTCTTAAATCACTCATTAGTTAGAGCCAGTGCTGAGGCAGCACAGTTCATTCCAGTCCTCCCATTCAATTGTTGGAAACTGCCTTCATTGTCCCGAAGGCTACGGTTTGCAATGCTGGAGCACTGTTTATTGCTCCGTGCAAGGAAAACAAATGAAAACACAGAAGGTTGCCAAAGTGCCTTTGTGGGTGTATCAGCAGATTAAAGAAAAGCCAATAGAGGTATGGTTTTCATCTAGCCAAATGTTGGAGATTCTGTATATTTTACCAATCCACATGTGACAGGGAGAGAGAAATAATGTGCACACAGCCTAGATTTGGGTTCCTTTGTTAACTGTCTCTACATTTGAGTGTGATTTATTTCAAAACAGGAAAACCTGAACTGCCAACACATTGAAAAAGCAAATAGTGAAAACTTTTCCTTGGTTGCCAAAATGTCCAAGGAACACTTTAGAGACAGACTTGGACCAGAATGACTAAATGAAAGAAAGAAGGAAAGAAGGAAAGAAGGAAGGAAGGAAGGAAAGAAAGAAAGAAAGAAAGAAAGGAAGGAAAGAAGGAAGGAGAAAGAAAGAAGGAAGGAGAAAGAAAGAAAGAAAGAAAGAAAGAAACAAACAAACAAACAAACAAACAAAGAAACAAAGAAAGAAACAAAGAAAGAAACAAAGAAAGAAAGAGAGAAAGAAACAGAAAGACAGACAGAGACTATAACCAACTTTATTTTCTGGACACCTATTTTTTTTTTCTTTTTTAATGACTCAGGGCTTAAATTTTTAAACTGTATTTTCTATGCATATATTTCTTTCTCGATCTATTCCACTGGCTGTAAGAACATCACCAATGATTCAAAGAGAAGAGAAAAGACTGGAGAGATTGATAAGTAAGACTCCTCCACCTACATTCTAAAGTAGGCTTCGAATTTTCTCCAAATTGAATTTATAGACTAAAACAATGCAAATCACAAGAGTGACAGCTCTAATCTCATACAGAGATCAGTATAGTTCTACAAATCATAACTGAGGAGTTTCTATCAATTTTTCTTAGGAGTACATTGATAATCCCAACAAAGTTTATTTATCATGTAGATAAATATATGTATTTTAAAACTAACACTTATTTTCTGTTAATTTTGGTTTTAGCCTACATATTCTATTTGATACCACATGATGTTGTACCTTAAGGCCTAAACTTAGCAGTCTGGTGGTCCCAAGTTATTTCATGAGGCTGAATGTGAATATACTCTCACTGTAAAAGGCCATTTGCTTTTTATTTGGATAATTTTTGTTTTTCCTCTGAGCCATTCATTCATAACCAATATTTACTGTATGCCTACTATGTAACAGACTCTGATTTAGGCACTGGAATTGTATTGTCCCAAGTTTTTTCACGAGGCTGAATGTGAATATACTTTCACTGTAAAAGGCCATTTGCTATTTATTTGGATAGTTTTTGTTTTTCCTCTGAGCCATTTATTCATAACCAATATTTACTGTATGCCTACTATGTAAAAGACTCTGATTTAGGCACAGGAATTGTATCGGAGAACCAAAGAGACAAAAATTTCCTGCCAATGGAGGGCATGTTTTAGTTGTCTTCCATTGACAAGCAATAGGTAGTATGTCAGGTAATGATAAATACTGTGGAGAAAAGTAATGCAAAAGACATATCAGTGTGGAGAGGATTACAATGACAATTTTAAATAACATAGTGAATACAGGCCTTATTACAAGGTTAAATTAATGCAAATACTGATGGAGATGGATTCAGAGAATTTCAGAGTTAGGGCATAGTCAGTGAAGAGGCCCAAAGATGCCTCTAGTTTCAGGTTTCTCAAAGATTTCCAAACCAAGGATTGCAGTATGGCTATCAGTGAGAACAATGTAGAGAATGAGATGAGATGAATTCATTTTTCATTTTAAAACTTTGTATATCATTTCAACTTGGCAATAATCTAAACATACTATTTTGAAAGAATTAATGATGTTTGCTTAATAATTATTCAAATATAAATTATCTCAAAGAAAACTCAAGACCTGTAATTGGAAAAAAATTTTAACGTTAAATGTCACATGAATATGCCTTATTTATTTTGGTTTTAAATTTCAAAAAAAGGGGACTATATTCATGGGTTTTCAACTTATATATTATAATTAGATCAAGTAGTATTATTCCCATTAAACAGATGATATAGTAGCTTTCAGAGGTCAAATTTTGATTATTTTATCTTTTAATCAGTTTAAATTATTGATTCAGGTATGCTTTATGTGTTTGGACATATGGAATACCCCCAAATCTATAAATATACCTAGTATAATAGGGATTATTTCAATGGAACCAGAGGATTTAATGGCATAAGGAAGTGAGTATGTATATAATATTCTTATCACAAATAAGTGTGTACTTAGTAAAAGGTACTTTAGGTATAACCATAAATGAAGTTCCTCTCTTCCCACATCATCTCTTTAACAGAATCACATATGATTCATAGTCCTAATAAGGGAAGACTTACTATCATATAACTATAATTTTCTAGCCTTGTTAATTTTATTAGGAAAGGACAGAGATCCAAGCTGAAATAATCATGTTTTCTTTCTGAAGATTTTGGGATAGAGAACCAGAGACTGAATCAGCATATTGGATGGAGACTGGAGCTGTAAATTCATGAAGAATGGAGATAATGTCAGGAAAATAAGCAGCTAGATTTTGATGCAAGCTAAAATTACTAACAAGCAGAAATTAGGACCTTGCAAAGAGAGCTATGTTTCTGTGAGAAGATGATAAATGGTATGTCCCCAGAAGGACAGAGTTTAAGAGACTGGCTGCTAGCCAAATTTCATGTAAGACCTGGCTGTATTTCCTGCTGTTGCCTCACCATAAGAGTATTCTCTTTATGATAAACATCCTTTTAATTTGAACTCTTTTTTTAGGGGGTTCTGTTTCTTGCAACCAAACAGCCCTTCACTATTGGTAGAGACCAGTTAGTGTAAGGATTGACTTTGACAAGTAAGCTTGTTGCATTGTTTAACCAGGTGTTTAAAATATTAAGTATGACAGAAAGCTGCTCAGATTTCTAATAGATATCCATAACTGAAATAAATAAGGCATCACTCTTTTATTCTTCCTCATTTGACTAAAGTTGAGTTTAGTGACTACCTTCTACATTTGGGCACTGGAAAATTACACTTATGAGTATGTAACACATTCACTATTTAGGGGAAATATCTAGACTTGTACTCACCTTCATCTGGATGTGAATGGGCTTCATTTCTTTAGTAATTTGAAAATATAGTAATATTACTTCTAACTACCTCTTTTTTCCCTTTCTTCCCCATTTTATGATAACACAGTGAACAAAGAATATGGAAAACAATGATGAGAGAAAAGGCTTTGTCCTACTTTATTTTAAAACTTTAAAAAATAGTGTATTATAAGATAACTATTTGCAGGTTTAAGTTAAGTACAAAGATGGCTGCAACTACTACAAACTGGTCCACATTATTCCTTTGCTTATAGAGTATTTTTGAAGTAAAGAAAATCTTTTGAAAAGGAATGCTCCCTGTTCTGATTTGTGTGGCTGTAATTCAAACTTTGTCTACTATGATGGCAAGATAATGCAGATAGGTTAGCACTCTCTTATAGGTGGTGACCCATCTTTATAAAGCTGATTATGCCACCTTTCTCATCAAGTGGGCAAGATGTATAGGATAAATCCAAGAAGTCATAATACTATTTTTATAAAACATATAATAAATTTCTCAAAGAATTTAAAAAACTTTTACTTAATAGTGAAATTTAGCTTAGTCTTATAGACACCAAAACCAAAAAACAGATTAAACTCATGCATAAGGGAGGGGGGAGGAGATGAACAACGTTCTTAATCATCAGTCAACTATTGGATTAGTACATGATATTGTAGAAGTACTGTAGAAAACTGTATGTTTTCTAAAGTGAAGGATAAATGAGATATTCTATAAGATAGATGTTTGTTTACAATAATATTCTATAAGATAGATGCAATGTTTACAATATTTACCCTCACATTTACTACTATATGTAACACTAAGTTTGTCCTAACATTTTGGCTCAGGCTGCAAATCTATGATGCAATGAGAGTGGCCTGGGAAATATTTTGAACTACATTTTGGCAATAGCAGTGCCCTCTGGAATCTGCAGGAGTTTAGGTCCAGGCTCCCTCACAGATAGAAAAATCTGAGGATGTTCAAGTCACTTGTATAAAATGGTGTGGAATAGTCTGTCCTCCATATCCTCACATTCTGTCTAGATCACTGAACCATGGGTTCTGAGGGTACATTTAGGGTTTGATGGATCCACATTTAGTTGAATCTGGGGATACAGAATCTGAGGAGCCAGTGGGCCATATAGTATATTTCTATAAACTTTTTTCTAATATAAACCATGTACAACCTAGATATGAAAAAGATCTTAAATCTCAACAAACTAAAGTCCAGGACCAGATGGCTTCATAGGTGAATTCTACCAAACATAGAGGATATTTAACACCTATACTTCTTAAACTATTCCAAAAAACTGAAGAGGAAGGAACACTTTTGATCTCATTCTATGAAGCCAGCATCACCCAGATACTAAAGCCAGACAAAGCTATCACCATAAAAAGAAAGATAAAGGCCATTATAACTGATAAAAAAGATGTAAAAATGCTCAACAAAATACTAGCAAACCATTTCCAACAATACATTTAGAAAATCATACAACATGATCAAGTGGGATTTACCCCAGGGGTTCAAGGAATTTTCAGTATTTGCAATACAGTCCATGTGATACATGACATTAACAAATTGAGGAATAAAACCATATGATCATCTCAAGAGATGCAGGAAAGAAATAAAGGGAATCAAAACTGGAAAGGAAGAAGTACAACTGTTAATGTTTGCAGATGACATAACACAATACATAAAAAAAACCTAAAGATGATACTAGAAAACATCCAGAGTTCAGCAATGAATTCCTTAGAATTGCAGGATATTTACATACAGAAATTTATATACAGAAATCTGTTTTGTTTCTATACACTAACAACTATCAGAAAGAGAAGATAAAGAAACAATCCCATTTACGATAACATCCAAAAGAATAAAATGCCTAGGAATTAAAACTATCTAAGGAGGCAAAAGACTTTTACTCTGAAAACCTCAAGACACTGATGAAAGATATGGGAGACCGCACAAACATGGAAAAATATATTGTGTTCTTGGATTAGAAGAATCAATATTGTCGAAATGACCATACCATCCATGGCACTTTTAAAGATTCAATGCAATCCTTATCAAATTATCAATGGAATTCTTCACAGAACTCAAAAAAATAATTTTAAATTTGTGCAGAAACACAAAAGACCCTGAAGAGTCAAAACAATGTTGAAAAAGAATAATGGAGTGGAAAGAGTTATGCTCCTTGGCTTAAGACGATATTACAAAGCTATAGTCATCAAAACAGCATGGTACTGGCACAAAAATAGACACACAGATCAGGAGAACAGAATAGAGAGCCCAGAAATAAACCTATAAACTTACGGTCAATTCATCTATGAAAATAAGCCAAGAATATACAACAGAGAAAAGACAGTTTCTTCAATAAGCTGTGGTGGGAATACTGGAAAGCTACATGTAAAAGAATGAAATTAGAACATTCTCTAACACCATATACAAAAATCAACTCAAAATGTATTAAAGACCTAAACATAAGGCCAGATATTATAAAACTCTTAGTGGAAAACATAAGCAGAACACTCTTTGATATAAATTGTAGCAATATCTTTTTGGATCTGTCTCCTAGAGTCAGAAACAAATGTGACCTAATAAAATTTAAAAGCTTTTGCACAACAAAGGAAATCATAAACAAAGCAAAAGGACAACCCATGGAGTAGGAGAAAATATTTCCAAGCAATGTGAGCAAAAGGGGATTAATTTCCAAAATATACAAACAGCTCATATACTTCAGTATCAAAAAAAAAAAAAAAAAAACTCAATCAAAAAAATGGCCAGCAGACCTAAAAGACATTTCTCCAAAGAAGATATACAGATAACCCATAGGCTTATGAAATGATGCTCAGCATTGATAATTGTTAGAGAAATGCATATCAAAACCACAATCAGGTATCATCTCACACTGGTCAGAATGACCATCATCAAAAAGTCTACTAATAATAAATGCTGAAGATGGTGTGGAAAAAAGAGACCCCTCCTACACTATTGGTGGGAATATAAACTGGTGCAACAACTATGGAGAAGAGAATGGAGGCTCCTTAAAAAAAACAGAGTCACCACATGATCCAGCAATCCCATTCCTGGGCATATACCCAGAAAAGACAAAACTCTAATTCCCAGAAGATACACACACTCCAATGTTCATAGTGGCACTATTTACAACAGCCAAGACATGGAAGTAACCTAAATGTTCACTGACACATAAATGGATAAAGAAGATGTGGCATATTTATAAAATGGAGTATTTTTCAACCATAAAAAAGAATGAAATAATGACACCTGCAGCAACATGGATGGATCTAGATATTATCATACTAAGTAAGTCAGGCAGAGAAAGACAAATATAGGATATCACTTATATGTGGAATCTAAAATGTGATAGAAATGAACTTATTTACAAAATAGCAATAGATTCACAGACATAGAAAACGAACTTATGGTACCAAAGAGGAAAGTGGAAGCTGGAATAAATTAGGAATTTTGGATTAAAAGATACATAATATTATATATAAAACAGATGAACAATGAGGACATACTGTATAGCATAAGAATTATATTAAATATCTTCTAATAACCTATAATGGAAACAAATCTGAAAAAGGAAAAATATATATCAAGTGCTGTATACCTAAAACATTGTATATCAACTATACTTCATTTAAAAAATGATGCCCCAGGATGGAGTCCAAAAAATGCCCATACATGTTATGATATGTTATATATATATCAAAGATTTGGATACAGTTAACAAATTGTTTAACAAATGAAGGTTATTTTGAGAAGAATAGAAATAATTGAGAGACAGCTTAGGAGAAAAGATAGAGATATTTATACAAGATTAGGATAATTTAACTCAAAATAGGAACTAATTACAATTAAGTGGATGACAAAAGAATCACTAAAGTAACTTGAACATGTAGAATTTAAGGCAGAAGTAAACTGATTACAATAGTATATAAATTTGGACAAAAAACTGAAATGAAACATTAAGTAAAAACAGTGACAAATTTAACTGGATGGATAATCATCTTTCAGAAGACAGGATTTTATTCATGCAAAGTCATTTGCATTTTTATAATTTTTAAGATCTGAAGTAAGCTTAATATAGTTTTTCTTGACAATAATCAAGAAACAAATCCTAATAGCTCAGGTTTTCTAGGAACAGAATGAGGCCAAGAAAAGACAAAGCTCTTGAGCCCTCCCAACAATACCAGTAAGTGAAGATGAGAGAACCTTAGTAGGGATCTTTACTTTTTCATATTTTCACTTAAGAGAATGCATCCATTATTTTTAATTTTTTGCTTATGTAAAGAATTTAAATAAATATTCCAATTCCACAATTCGAAAAATATGATAACCTTCCTCATTGTTCCTGTCTCGTAACTCATCTTACTTTCTCATTTCCTTCCATTAACACTTTTTGTCATATAAAATTCTTCACCCCTCCCCATATTTTCCTTCATTTTTCTTCATTTGAATTTTCTGCATATTGGAAATAATCATTTCTATAGAGGACGATCCCTTGAAAACCCCTTCAGTTACTAAATCTACAATATAATTTTTTTCAGCTTATCCTTTCCATTAATTTACTCCTTCTCATAAATGTACTTAAATTACGAGAAACTTAATCAAAAGAATTTTAAAAAATCAATAAACACATGGGAGGACTTCCATTTCCTGGTTCCACATATAAGGAGGTTGCAAGTCACCATTCCATGCTAACAACAATTAAAAAGCTGAAAAGAATGAAGAATCAATGACTTTTCTTGAATTCATAAGGGAGCACAGCACACAGGGCAAACTGGACAGAGAGTGGAATACAGAGCTTCCTAGAATTTAACCCCCCAAAATGGAATCCTGGGAGCACCAGTACCAGAGCAGAAAACGCAAAACTGTCATTGAGAAAGTACCGGAGACTTAGTATGGACAAGTCTGAAAGTTAAAAATTCTAGGGGAACCCAGTCATGGGTGGGGGCGGGCCCACAATACTGTAAATTTACCTTTAGGAACTTGCACAGGTTTGCATAGCAAATACTGGAGAAAAATCCCCTCACGCTTCTGACGAGAAGAAAACAGGAGCCATTTTGAAACAGGGCGGAGCACGCTGATCTCAATAAAGCCTGTCTTCAGGTGAAAGGAATTAACCAGAGCCAACCTGCCAGGGTGTAACCAGAGCCCAGCTGACTCTGGGAAGGAAACTAACGCAGAGTGGTCGGCCGCAGCCTTCCACGTGGGAAAAGGGAAATACCCAACTCCAGCCTATTCAAGCCATCTTGTCCCACCTAAGGGAAGAGAGAGAAGGGCGGGCAGGGGGAGACACAGAGAGAAGGGAGGGAGAGAGGGAGGGAGAGAGGGAGGGAGGGGCGAGGAGAAAGAGAGGGGAGAGAGAGAGAGAGAAGGAGGGAGGGGAGAGAGCGAAGGAGGGAGGGGAGAGAGCGAAGGAGGGAGGGGAGTGAGCGAAGGAGGGAGGGGAGAGAGCGAAGGAGGGAGGGGAGAGAGCGAAGGAGGGTAGGGAGAGAGCGAAGGGGGGAGAGAGCGAAGGGGGGAGAGAGCGAAGGGGGGAGAGAGAGAGAAGGAGGGTGGGGAGAGAAAGGAGGGGAGCGGGAGACAGTGAAAGAGGGAGAGGTGAGGAGAAAGGAGAGAGAGAAGGTGGAGAGAAGGTGGAGAGAGGTGGGGAGAGAGTAGGGAGAGAGAGGAGAGAGGAAAAGAGAGGAAAGGGGGAAAAGAGAGAAGAGAGAGAGAGAGCGAGCTGGGGGGGAGAGGGAAAGAGAATCAAAAAACTATGTAATAACCCCCCCATCTTATAATCACTTTATTGAAGCCCTTTTAGTCTGTTCTTTTCACCTGGTACATCATGTCCAGCTATCAAGAAAAAGTTATAAGGCACACTAAGAGGCAAAAAAAATACAATTTGGTTTTTTTGTTTGTTTATTTTTTTGCTTTTTAGGGCCACACCTGTGGCACATGGAAGTTCCCAGGCTAGGGGTCTAATCAGAGCTACAGCTGCCTGCCTAAGGCACAGCCGCAGTTACGCCAGATCCCAGCCACCTCTGCTATCTACACCTCAGCGGTTAGCGAACCCGACTAGCATCCATGAGGATGCAGGTTCGATCCCGGGCCTCACTCAGAGAGTTAAAGATCCGGCGTGGCCATGATCTGTGGTGTAAGTCACAGATGCAGCTCAGATCCCTCGTTGCTGTGGTTCTGGTGTAGGCCTGAGGCTACAGCTCCGATTCGACCCCTAGCCTGGGAACCTCCATGTGCCATGGATGCAGCCCTAAAAAAAAAAGACAAAAAGACCCCCCCCCCCAAACAAAAATACAATTTGAAGAGACAGAGCAAGTATCAGAACCAGGTATAGCTGGGATGTGAGAACTATCTGACTGGGAATTAAAACAATCATATTTAATATGCTAAGAGTTTCAATGGATAGGGTAGATTGCACGCAAGGACTAATGGCCAATGTGAGCAGAGAGATAGAGATCTAAAGAAAGAACAACAACACATACCAGAAATCAAAACACTAACAAAAATGAAGAATGCTTTTTGATGAGCTTGTCAGAGATGAGGCAGGGTTGAAAAAAGAATCTTTCATCTTGAGGATACTGCACGTAGAAACTTCCAAAACTGAAAAGCAAAGAGAACCAAGACTGAAAAAAATCAAACAAAACATCTAAGGACTGTGGGACTGCTACAAAAGGTGTACCAGATATGTAATGGTAATACCAGAAGAAGAAGAAAAGAAAGGAGCAAAAAAATATTCGAAATAATAATGACGAGTATTTGCCCAAATTAATACCAGACATCGAGCCATAGATCCAGGAAGGTCAGAAAACACAAGGCAAGTGCCCCCCAAAAACCAAAAAACAACACCTAGGTCCTCTCATTGTAAAATTACAGAAAATCAAGGAAAAAGTAAGCACATGTATGCTTATATATAAAGTGAATGAAATCAAGGATACATGGGACAGAAAGCAGACATTAGAATTATTTTGTTATTATAAGGTACTCACCTCTCCATATGACTGTATAGTGTTATTTGAAAGTGGACTTTGATTAGTTGTTAAGTGTATATTGTTAAGTGTATATTTAGTGATTACCGTAGAGTAAACCTAAAAAAGGTAAGAAAAGTTTTTATCTGATATCTAAGAAAGAAGAAAAAACAAAATCATATAAAATGCTCAGTTACAAGGACAAACAGCAGAAAAAGAGTCAAAAACAAAAACAGGAATAAAGAGCAAGGACAACAAACTGAAAACAGTAATAAATATGGTAGATATTAGTCTATATTAATCCAACGTCACTAATCACTTTGGCTTTTTTCTGTTTTCTTTTCTTTTTTTTTTTTTTTTTGTCTTTTTGCTATTTCTTGGGCCGCTCCCGCGGCATATGGAGGTTCCCAGGCTAGGGGTCGAATCGGAGCTGTAGTCTCCGGCCTACACCAGAGCCACAGCAACGCGGCATCCTAGCCGCGTCTGCAACCTACACCACAGCTCACGGCAACGCCAGATCGTTAACCCACTGAGCAAAGGCAGGGACCGAACCCGAAACCTCATGGTTCCTAGTCGGATTCGTTAACCACTGCGCCACGACGGGAACTCCCTTCTTTTTTTTTTAATTGCTGCACATATGGCATATGGAAGTTCTTAGGCCAGGGATTGAATCCGAGCCCTAGCTGCAACCTACGCCACAGCTGCAGCAACATCGAATTCTTTAACCCATGGTGCTGGGCCAGGGATTGAACCTGCACCTCCTTAGGGACCCTGCAGTTTGATTCTTAACCTGCTCTGCCATAGCAGGAACTCTCACTAATCACTTTTATGTCAATGGTTTAAAAATACTAACTAAAAGACAGCTTGTCAGAGTTTTATCAAAGATAAGAACTAAGTATATGTCATCTCTAAGAAACCCACTTTAAACATAAAGACACATATCAATTAAAAGTAAATGGATGGAGGAAAACATACCATGCTAACACTAATCAGAAAAAGCAGACATAGCTAAATTAATTTCAGACAGAGAAGACTTCAGAGTGAAGAAAACTATCAGAAATAAAGAAGCAAATTACACTACAATAAAGGAGTCAATCCTCCAAGATGCTGTAACTTAATGTGTGTGTGTGCCTGAAAACAGCAGCAAACTGTATGAGGCAAAAACTGACAGAACTCTAAAGAGAAATAGATGAATCCACTATTGTAGCTGGAGGCTTCAACATGCCTCTATTTGAAATGGACAAACCAGCAGGCAGAAAATTAGTAAGGACATAGTTGAATGCAACAATGCCATTAATAAACTGGAGATAGCGAACATCCATAGACCACTCCATCCAGCAACACAAAATACCCATGTTTCTCAGGCTCACATGGAATATTCACCAAGATAGACCACCTTCTGGGCCGTAAAACACATGTTAGCAAATTTAAAAGAATACAATTCATGTAATGTCTGCTCTTAGACCACAATGTAATTTGGCTAGAAATCAGTAACAAAATTTAACTGGAAAATCCCCAAATATACATTAAACAACATTCTTCTAAATCACACATGGGTCAAAGAGGAAATCTCAAGAGAAATTAAAAAATATTTTGAACTAAGTGAAAACAAAAACACAGCTTATCAAAATTTGTCAGATACAGTAAAAGGAGCTCTTGAAAGGAAATTTAAAACATGGGATGAATAAATTCAAATAGAAGATGTCTTATTAAACTAAAATGCTCTTACAATATGGTATAGCAATCATGTTCCATGGTACTTACCAAAAGGAGTTGAAAATTATATCTACACAAAAATCTGCACATGGATATTTATAGCAATATCTTTATTCATAAGTGTCAAAACATGCAAGAAACCAAGATGTCCTTAATATTAGAAATGAACTATCAAACCATGAAAGGACATAGAGGAAACTTAAATGCATATTACTAAGCTAAAGAATACAATATGGGAGTTCCATAGTGGTTAACGAATCCAACTAGGACCCATGAGGATGCGGGTTCAATCCCTGGCATTGCTCAGTGGGTTAAGGATCTGGTGTTGCCTTGAGCTGTGCTGTAGGTCGAAGACGCTACTGGGATCCCGCGTTGCTGTGGCTCTGGCATAGCGCAGTGGCTACAGCTCTGATTAGACCCCTAGCCTGGGAACCTCCATATGACGAGGGGCGGCCCTAGAAAAGACACACACACACACACACACACACACACACACACACACACACACACACACACACACACAAGAATACAATATAAAAAGCCCACATTTTTTGAAATTCCAACTATATGACATTTTGGAAAAGGTAAAACTATGAAGACAGAAATAAGATCAGTGGTTGACAGGATCTGAGATGGGGACAGAGCAGGAGAGATGACTAGGCAGAGCGAAAAGGATTTTTAGGGCAGTGAAAATACTTTGTATGATACTAGGATGTTGAATACATGTTATTATATATTTGTTTAAACCCACAGAAAGTGCAACACCAAAGGTGAACCCTAAGGTGAACTACAGGCTTTAGGTGATAATGATGAATCAGTATACACTCATCAGTTTCAATGGATGCACCACTTTAGCAGATGTGTGTGTGGGGGAGTACATGGGAAATAGAGAGGCACATCCCCTCAGTTTTGCTGTGAATGTAAAACCTTTCTAAGAAAACATTTTTTTTAAATACTAAAAATGAACAATATTTATAAAGGAAGAAAATCAGTAAACATAAATGCTAGTATATTTTATGAGAACTCTCTAAATACAAATCAGTTCTGCATTTCTTCATTTATTTGGTATTATTTTGTTTGGCTTAGTCTCAACACCTACAAATCATAGCTCAGTGAATTTACTCTTTGCTTTATTAATGTTTCATTACTAAATCCTTAATACATGTGGAAGTTCAATGTAATTTTGCTGAGAAATTATCATTTCTAATTTGTCTATTTCATTCTCTTCTCTCCTTAGAATTATTAGACGGAAAAAAAAAATAGCTGGAAGTACATTTCTTTTCTTTTAAGGGCTGCACCTGAGTGTGACATATGGCACTTCCCCAGGCTAGGGGTCAAACTGGACCTGTAGCTGAGGACTTCGCCACAGCCACAGCAACTCTGGATATGACCTACAACATAGCTTGTGTCAAAGCCGGATCTTTAACTGAGTGAGCCTTGGGATCGAACCCGAGTCCTCATAGCTACTATGTCAGGTTCTTAACCCACTGAGCTACAATGGAACTCCCTAAAAATGATTTTATCAAAGAATTTTTAGAGGTGGTTCTGCTTATTGTCAAGATTGAATAAGCAATATTCATCCTATCTGAATTTAATTAAACACCCTGGAAAGAATGCATGGAGCAATTATCTGAGGACTTTGGAGAGTAATCATAGCTAGTGGACTGGGGAAGGAACACAGAAAGTAATGTAGAAACCAGTAGTCAGTTTCTCATTTCTTTTTCCTTGATTTCTCCTGATCTTCATTTTTAAAAATCCTGAAACCAAGAACTGTGCACTGGATGCAGAAAGGAGGAGTTCCAGGAGAAAATTTCTATTTCTAGTCCATCCAAAGAGTAGGAAAGAAGGGCCCTGTGAGATAGACTACATCCTATTTTGAAAAACTCCGTTTAGCTCTGACTTCCAAGCAAGCCTGTGGTGACAGCGGCAACAACAGTATCATTGGCTGGATAAGGGCCTAAAACTCAAAGGGAGAGGATTTTTTTCCCCTTTGACTAGAGGAACTAGTCTCAAGAGCATGAGCAGAATGCTCATTGCTTTGTTTTCTTTCTATACACCCTCTCACCAACTGGCTCTGAAGGCAGACACACTTTCAGGAATGCATGGCAGAGTAGGGAAACCAAAGCCATAGTTTTGTATTAAGAGGACTAGTAAGGGGAGGGCCTCTGACAGTCAGAAATGGTTGGGATCATACAGAGAGAAGGGAGCTCATGAAAGCAGTACCCTCAAGTTTTGTATTAGCTTTTTCACCCACACTCTACTAATGCTACTAATGCATGGATCCAACCCTAAACTGCATACTAAGGCTTTGAGAACTGAACTATGGGTTCAGAGGACCACCCAGGTCTCATGGCTATTGCATAGCACTTTGAAACTGAATTGCCAATGAAATTACAGCCCACAGAAAGCAGGTAGGAATTTCCAGCCTGAATCTAACAAGTGCTACCAAACACTTAAAGAATAAATAATATTATTTTATGCAATTTCTTACAGAAAATAGAGGAGGAGAGAACACCTTCCTATTCATCTTCTGAAGCTGAGTTTAATACCAAAACTAGAGAAAATATAAGAAAATGAAACTATGGATGGATTTTTTCTCATGAACACAGACACAAAATCCTCAAGATATCAACAAATTTGCTCAAGCAATATATAAAAAGTCTAAATCCATGATCAAGTGTGGTTAATACCAAGAATGCAATGTGATTTCAATATTCAAAAAGTAAATAATGTAATTTATCATATTAACTAAGAAAAGCCACATGATCCTATCAGTTGATGCAGAAAAATCATTTGACAAAATTCAACATTCATTCATGATTTTTAAAAAATCTCTCAGCAAACTAAGCAGAGGGAGCCTCTCTTTCCTGATAGATGGAATCTACAAAACATCCTAAGCTAACATCTTATATAACAATGAAAAGCAGGATGGTTTTCTTGGCAGCTTGGGAAAAAGATGTTCACTCTGCCAGTGACCGCTGCTAATCAATATAAGCCTAAGTCAGGGCAATAATGACGCAAGGAAAAGAAACATACCCACAGCCAGTTTCTCCTACTATTAACACCTAAGGGTACATTTATCACAGTTAATAAACCAATATTAATACATTATTATTAACTAAAGTCCACGCTTTATTAAATTTTTCTTAGTTTTTATATAATGTCCTGTTCAGGATGGTGATCATGTCCCCTTACACTCTTCTTGGCTGTGACAGTTTTTGATGACCTTGACAGTTTTGAGGAGTACTGGTGAGGTAGTTTAAGGAATATCCCTAAATTGGGATTTCTTTTTTTTCCACAATTAGGTGAGGGTCATGGGTTTTTTGAAGAAGACAAAAAGGTAAAGTGCCATCATTGCATCAAGGGTACCTGCTGTCAACATGACCTATCATGTGGAACAATGACTACTCCATTATAATTTCAGTTTGTCATCAATTACGTCTTTTGCAAATATTCCTCCTAATCTGTGGTTTATATTTTCATTGTTTTAAATGTCCATCACAGAGTAGAATTTTTTTGCTTTTAAAAAGTCCAATTTTTTTTTTCTCATTCATGATCATGCTTTTGGTAACACATCTGAAACATTTCACCAAATCGAAGCTCAAATACTTTCTTCTGTATGTGTGTGTATGTTTTTATAGGTTTTATATTTTTGTGTTTTACCTCTCTCTCAATGATCCATTTTGAGTTAATTTTGTGTAAGCTGCAAGGTCTGTGTCTCAGTATATTGTTTTCTTTTGCTTATGGACATCCAATTACTCAGCACAATTTGTTGAAAAATTTAACTTTTCCCCTTTGCTTTTTTTTTTCTTTTCTTTTTTCCTTTTTATGGCTGCACCTTCAGCATATGGAAGTTCCCAGGTTAGGGGTCAAATTGGAACTACAGCTACTAGCCAAAGCCACAGCAAATCCAGATCTGAGCTGCATCTCCAACCTATGCCGAAGCTTGCAGCAATGCCAGATCCTTAACACACTGAGCAAGGCCAGGGAATGAACCCACATTCTCACAGATGCTAGTCAGGTTCTTAGCCTACTGAACTGCAACAGGAGCTCCTATCTTTTCCCTTTTGGATAGCTTTGCACATTTGCCAAAAATTAGTTAACCCTATAAGAGTGCATCTATTTCTGGGTATTTTGGTACTATGCTTGGGGGCAATTTTAAACAGTGAAATTACCAAAAACAGGCAAAAATGGGAAAAATATAGCACTAAATAGACTGAGAAAGGACACTTTTTACAGTATGAGAGATGAAATAAGAAGGCAGAGTGTTGCCTTCTTTGATTTCAGCTGGGAATGTGCATGTTAGCGATGCAAATTTTTCACCACTCTATGTCTGTAAATGACCATAGGAAGATGGCATGTATTGATCTGGGAGTTACAAATAAGTTTTAGCAAATAGGCAAATGTGCAAATAATGAGGATCAGTTGTATTGTCAAATCACATATGTTTGACAGTTTTGATAAGTACATTGTTAGGCTTTTCCCTAGTATAATTTCTAATGTTATGTTTCTACCCTTCAGCTTTTCCTAGTAAAAGTGCTTTTAAGAAGCACCTATAAGTTAACTCAGGATGTAAGAACAAAGTATCTTCCATTCATAAGTAACTCCTGTTGGATCATCCATAATTTATTCAACTTGGTTTTCATCATGGTACTTAAAAACAGACCAAAGGTGAAACTTATCTTCTAACTCTTGAATTGTTAACTCACTCAGACATGTTAGACTTTTTCATTCTCTAACATATCATTATGTACGTATGAATATAGCCCAAGTTTTTTAAAACTTCTTTGACAGTAGCAATATATTCTTAATCATTTATATTGCATAAATTTAATGCTATTTTTCATTTGTTTGTAAAAAAATTAACCCTTCTCACATAATTTGTGAAATTTTCTTTGTTTCATAAATGAACACATGCCCTTACCATGCAAACAGAAAGGCTATATGGGGCAGCATAAGGGCCTTAAATCTGGCAGAATTAAGACCAAATTTTGGTCAGACTACTTAATTCTAAACTTCTGTTTCCTCATCTCTCACGTGGGGACAGTAAGTTTGTCTTGCAGGAATGTTACAGGAAAAGGACTCTGTCCATTAGTTGGTAATGGTTGGCCCACAATTAATGGTAATTATTTGAAACATCAATTACTTCGGCTGCCTCCAGTTTTGTTTTGGTTTTGGTTTTTTTTCCAAAAGAGAACTTGGTTTGCTTAACCAGTATACTTTGGTCTATCATCCAAGAAAATTTTATTCTTGCAATGTGTATTTGCATATCTTAGAGATTTTCTTCCTTAAAAAGCAAAAACAACAAAATATTGTCATGTTGAAAAAATACACCCTTTAAAAAATCTCAAGATAAAATATTTCTACTAATAAACTTTAAAATGATTAAGATCAGGAGTTCCCATCATGGTTCAGTGGAAATGAATCTGACTAGCATCCATGAGGATGCAAGTTCAATCTCTGGCCTCACTTAGTTGGTTAAGGATCCGGCGCTGCCGTGAGCTGTGGTGTAGGTTGCAGATGTGGCTGGGATCTGGCATTGCTGTGGCTATGGCATAGGCCAGCGGCTACAGCTCAGATTTGACCCCTAGCCTGGGAACCTCCACATGTTACAGTGTAGCTGTAAAAAACCAAAAAAAAAAAAAAAAAAAAAAAAGATTAAGATCAGATTTTTAAATGAAACACTGTAATAGCATAAAGATTTCAGGTTAATATTTTTTGGAGTCTTTTTGCATTGGGTTTTTTGTCACCATAAGCAATGCTTTTGTTATCAAGAATGCATTTCCTTACAATGTAACCGTGATTTACAAAATCAATTATGTTATAAACATATACATACACATTCTAATTTTAGTTTTTAATTTTTATTTTTCTAAGACTTTAAAATATCTCTGCCCTGTTGTGTCATTAGAGAAAACTAACCCAGCACTTCCATTTTAAATTTAAAAATATTTTTATAAATATATGCATATTAAAGTTAGTCAATAATATCACATAGTGTTTTATTTTTCTCTAAGGTCTGTTTTCTCAAAATTAAACAGAAATTCTGCTCTTGAGATCATTTTTAAGAAATATTTATTAAAAAACCTATACATTTTCTAGTATTTTTCTTAAAGAGCAAAAGTCAAGGGGAAAAAAGGCTTATTTCAGAGTCAATGAATTTATAATCATTTCTTTGTTGTCGAAAAAGTATCTAGGCATTTTTCATACTCTACCACAGGGTGGAGTATTGCTTTAAATATGGGATTTTTTTATACACTATGCATTCCTAACTAGTTCATTCTGTTATGTAGATATACTGTGAAACAGGGTTTTAGTGAATGGTGAAAAAATCGGGGGTTCTAAAATTTTGAGCCCTATCCGACTCATCTGAATTACTACTCAAGCATAATTAAGAATAAATATTAAACATTCAGTGGCCCCAACAGAAGAAAGCAAAGAAACCTATTCCAATTCTGTGGAGATTTTATGACATAGGGTCTGGAAATGGTATGTAATTTTCATGTAATTGTGCATGTTTTTTCTTCAAAGGTAGGAGTCATGACAGTCTACAGTTTTGATGATTGATTTTTTTGTTTCTATATATTAATTGTGATAGTGTAGAGTTTGTGTTGAAAAATATTTATTGAATTACACTGCCCTATTTAGAAAATAAGCCTGTCCTACTGAATTGCTTTAGAATCATTATGCTAGTCTTGACTTTCTAGAACAAAGTTAATTTATTGACATTAAATAATTCCCAGCTGAGGTTCAGTCAAAGTAGTCTCTTTTCAATTAATCAATGCTGTTTTTTTGTTTGTTTTTTGTTTTTTCTCTTTTGGGGGCCACACTTGTGGCACATGGAAGTTGCCAGGCTAGGGGTCGAATCAGAGCTGCAGCTGCTGGCTTATGTCACAGCCATGGCAATGTGGGATCCAAGCCTGTCTTCGACCTACACCAGAGCTCACGGAAATGCCAGATCCTTAACTTACTGAGCGAGACCAGGAATCGAACCTGCATCTTCGTGGATACTAGGCAGGTTCCTTACCACTGAGCCATGGTGGGAACTCCTCAATGCTGTTTTTAACTCAAAACAAGCACAAAGCCTCTACCAAGAAACTGAGGCTACTTTGTCGATTTTTATGGATTTGGCAGTCATGAAATTACATCTCTATGATATTTCTCTGCCTGATACCCCTTGTTTGTTACTCAATATACTAATGGAAGAAGTTATGACTGGGCAGCAACACAGATATACAAACACAAATGACACATGCATGAAAATGAAGAAAACATGCTTAAAAATATCCAGTGGCTCACATCTCAGACCTCTAGGAGACCAGTGAAATGTTGAAAGTGTCCTTTGTGACTTACACCAAAATATTTCAGAACCCCCATTCAGACACATCTATCTTTTCAAAATATTTCCACTTTTGAGCATCGAATAAAGCAAATAAGAAAGAAAAAGGACACTTTCCCTAGCTCGCCACCTCATCTACAGCATGCATATGGATCTAAGATTAAGACAGTAATGAGAGATAAATTCAAATTTGAAGAAAGAAAGATGACATTCAAAGGAATTATATCAGAACCGAAGCGTTGTTTAAATTTTTTTTATGATTGCAGATTGGTAAGAAACCAAACTTTTGTATGTTTAGTCCAACAAATCTTTGCATTGAGGTTTAGTTCATATAACATAAATTACCCATTTTAAAGTATACAATTTAGTGGCACTTAATGCATTCACAATGTTGTACAATTACCATTTCTCTGTTTCAAAAATTTTATCATCACAGAAGAATACCCTGTATTATCACTCCCCTTCTCTGCTCCCACTGCCCATAAAAAAATCACTGATCTTAATTCTCTGTCTATGGATTTTCCTATTATGGATATTTCACATAAAAGGAATCATACAATATGTGATCATTATGTCTGCCTTCTTCACATAATGTCTTCAAGGTCCATATATGTTACAGCATGTAGTAGAATATTGTTCTTTTTATGGTTGAACTATATTCCATTGTATTTATAGACCACATTTTGTTTATGCATTCATCCATCAATGGGCATTTGAGTTGTTTCCAACTTTTGGTCATTGCAAAAAATGCTCCTATGGACATTGGCATACACGACTCTGAACCCCTGTTTTCAATTCTTTCAGGAATATACCTAGAAGTGAAATTCCTGGATCATAAGGTAATGCTATGTTTAGCTCTTGGAAAAACTGCCAAAAAGTTTTGTGCAGCATTTTTCATTTCCCCTAGCAATGTAGGAGGGTTCCCATTTTTCCACAGCCTTGTCAATACTTATTTTCCATTTTTTTAAAATTAGAGTCATCTTAGTAGTTGTGAACTGATATCTCATCATGGCTTTGATGTGCATTTTCCTAAGGACTAAGCGATGTTACCATTTCTTTCATGCTATTGACCATTTGTGTTTCTTCCTTAGAAAAATGTCTATTCAAGCCATTTATTTATTTATTAATAAGACTGTCTTTATGTTTTGGAGTTTTAGGAGTTCTTTATATTACGCTCTTTATATTACGCTCTAGATATTACGCTCTTAGAGATATATGATTTGCAAATATTTTCTCCCATTCTGTAGGTTGTCTTTTCACTTTCTTGATAATAGCCTTTGATGCATAAAATTTTTTAATGTTTATAAAGATCAGTTTATCTATTTTGTTGTTTTTCCTTGTGCTTTTGGTGTTAAACCTAAGAATCCACTTCCAATTATGAGGTCATCAAGAATAACTCTGTGGGAATTCCCTTGGTGGCTTGGTGGTTAATAAACCCAACTAGGTTCCATGAGGATGCAGTTTGATCCCTGGCCTCACTCTGGCTTTGTCGTGAGCTGTGGTGTAGGTCACAGATGTGTCTCGGATCCTGCATTGCTGTGTCTGTGGTGTAGGCCAAACAGCTGTAGCTCTGATTTGACCCCTAGCCTGTGAACTTCCATATGCCGTGGGTGTGGCCCTAAAAAGCAAAAAGAATAATCTCTATGTTTTCATCAAATAGTTTCACAGTTTAGCTGTTACATTTAGCTATATTTAGGTTGCTGATCCATTTTGAGTTAATTTTTGCAATGTAAAAGTGAGGTAGAGTCCTACTTAATTCTTTTGTATACAGTTACCCAGTTGTTTCAGCACCATATGTTAAAGAACAATTCTTTACCCACTGAATGATCTTGGCACCCCAAGATTGTCCATTGATGTTTGGACTTATTTCTGGGCTTTCAATTCTGTTCCATTTTTTCTATTTCTATCCTTCTGCCAGTACCACACTCTTTAAATACTCTAACTTTGTACTAAGTTTTGAGATTAGGAAATGTGAATCCTCCAAATTTGCTTATCTCTTTCAGTATTGTTTTGGCTCCTTGGGACCTCATGAAATTTAATGTGAATTTTTGGATCAGCTTCTCCATTTCTGCAAAAAAAGGCAAGTGGGATTTTTATTGGGATTGCATGGAATCAATAGATCACTTTGGGTAACACTGCCATCTTAACAATGCTGTCTTCTAACCTATGAACATGGAATGTCCTTCCATTTATTTAATGTCTTCTTTACTTTCAGCAAAAAAGTTTTCAATGCGCATGTCTTTCACCTCCTTGTTTAAATTTATTCCCAGGTACTTTATTATTTTGGATGCTATTGTAAATATAATTGTTTTCTTTTTTTCTCATTTCAGATTGGTTATTGCTGTTGTAAGAAACATAACTGATTTTTGCATGTTCATTTTGTAATCTGCAACTTTGCTGAAGTTACTGGCTTCAGCAGGGTTTCCGTTTTTGGGGGGTTATGTTTTTTGTTTGATTCTTTGGGATTTTTTATAATCTTGTCATCTGCAAATACAGTTTTACTTCTTCCTTGTGATTTGGGTACCTTATATTTCTTTTTCTTACCTAATTACTCTTACAAGGAATTTCAGTACAATATAGAATAGCACTGTTGAAAGCAGTCATCCTTGTCTTACTCCTGATCTTAGAGGGAAAGTTTTAATCATTCACTATTGAGTATAATGCTTGTTGTGAATTTTTCATAAATGATCTTTATTACGTTGAGGAATTTCCTTTCTATACCTGATTTGCCAAATGTTTCTTTCCATGAAAAGTAGTTGTTAGATTTTGTCAAATGTTTTCTTTGTGTCTATTGAGATGATCATTTTGTTGTTGATTCTTTGTTCCATTAATGGGGAATATTTCACTGATTGATTTTTTTTTTTTTTTTTTGCCATTTCTTGGGCTGCTCCCACGGCATATGGAGGTTCCCAGGCTAGGGATCAAATCGGAGCTGTAGCCTCCGGCCTACGCCAGGGCCACAGCAACTGCAGGATCCGAGCCGCGTCTGCAACCTACACCACAGCTCACGGCAATGCCGGATCGTTAACCCACTGAGCCAAGGGCAGGGATCGAACCCGCAACCTCATAGTTCCTAGTCGGATTCTTTAACCACTGCGCCACGACGGGAACTCCACTGATTGATTTTTATTCTGAACCACTGTTTCATTCCTGGGATAAATCTCACTTGATCAGGGTGTATAAACATTTGAATGTGCTGTTGGATTTGGTTTGCTAGTATTTGTGAGAATTTTTGCATTTATTTTAACAAGGGATATTGATCTTTTTTGTTTGGTTGGGTATTTTTGTTTGTTTTTGGTAGTGTCTTTGTCTGGTTTGGGTATCAGTGTAATCCTGGCCTCATAGAAAGTGTTAGGAAGTGGTTCTTTTTCCTTTTTTTTTTTTTTTTTTTGGAGGAGTTTGTTTGGGATAGATGATTTTTCTCTTAAATGGTTGGTAGAATTCATCAGTGAAGTAATATGATCACAAACTTTTCTCTGTTGGACGGTTTTTGATTACTTACTAAGTCACTTTGCTTGTTATAGGTCTATTGAGATTTTGTATTCCTGAGTTGGTTTTGGTGTTTCGTGTGTTTCTAGAAATTTGTCAATTTCAACGGCATTTAAATTTTTCTTCTTTTTTGTCAAAAAATACCATTAGATAATTATATTTGGTAATTTGTATTTTCATTTTTATTCATATCCAAATATTTTCTGATTTCCCTAATGACTTCTTCTTTGGCCTATTTGTTGTTTGATTTCCATGCATTTGCAAATCTCCCAGTCTTCTCTCTGTTATTGATTTCTAACTTCAATCTATTATCATTGAAAGATGCTTAACATGGTTTCTATCTTTTTATTCTTTTTTATTTTTATTTGTCTTTGTCTTTTCTAGGGCTGCACCTGTGGCACATGGAGGTTCCCAGGCTAGGAATCGAATCAGAGTTGTAGCTGCCGGCCTACGCCAGAGCCACAGCAATGTGGGATCCGATCTACTTCTGCAACCTACACCACAGCTCATGGCAATGCCAGATCCTTAACCCACTGAATGAGGCCAGGGATCGAACCCACACCCTCATCGTTCCTAGTAGGATTTGTTAACCACTGAGCCACGATGGGAACTCCTATCTTTTAAAATATATAGTGAATTGTTAATGGCCTAATATATCTTCTAAACTGGAGAATGTTCCATGTGCATTCTGTTACTGTTGTTTGTCGTTGTCTGCGTATGACTATTAGGTCATGGATGCATAAGTTAGGTCATATGTGCATATGACTATTAGATCATACATGACTGTTTGGTTTAATAGGTCTACAGCGTTGTTCAAAAACCTTTTTTCTTTTGTCTTTTCAGGGCTGCACCCACAGCATATGGAGGTTCTCAGCCTAGGGGTCAAATCAGAGCTGCAGCTGATGGCCTACACCACAGCCACATCAATGCTAGGTCCAAGCTGTGTCTGCAACCTACACCATAGCTCACTGCAATGCTGTATCCTTAAGCCACTGAGCGAGGCCAGGGATTGAACCTGAGTCCTCATGGATACTAGTCAGATTTGTTTCTGCTGAGCCACAATAGAAACTCCCCAAACACTCTATTTCTTTACTGACTTTCTTTCTAAATATTTCACCCATTATTGAAATTGGATTATTGAAGTCTCCAACTATAATCCTGAATTGCCTGTTTTTATTCAATTCTTTCAATGCTTCCTTAAAATATTTTGGGGCTCTGTTTAGTGTGCATTTTTGTTTATAACTGTATATCTGTTTGATAAATTAACCTTTTCATTAATATAGAATTTCCTTCTCTTATCTTGTAACAATTTTTGACTTTAAATCTATTTTTTCTGATATTAGTATAGCTATACTAGTTCTCTTTCAGTGACTATTTCTGTGGAACACCTTTTTGGTGTTCAGTTGTATGAATTTTGACAAATGTATGCAGTAATGTTAATTACCACCACTACCAAGATATAGAGCAATTCCCTCCTCCCACTCTAAGTATTCATTTATGCCCATTGTGGATAGCCCTCTCTACGACCCCAGTTTTTCATGACTACTAATCTATTCTCTGTCTTTATTTAATGTCCCTATAGTATGCAGACATTTTTATGTAAGTACAATTCATATATGATATGCCCACTTAGCAAAATTTTAAGTGTATAATACGGGCAATGTGCTGTACAGGAAAACTCTAGGACTTATTCATCTGGCATAACTGAAACTTTGTACCCTTTGACTAGCATATTCCCGTTTCCCTCTCCCCTTTGCATCCATCATTCAACACTATTGCTATGAGTTTGATTATTAGACTCCTCTTAAGAGTGGCAAAATATCTGTGTCTTTCTATATCTGGCTTATTTCACTTAGCTCTGTGTCCTCTAGGCCCATCCATGTTGTCACAAGTGGCAGAATTTCCTTCCCTTCTTAAGGCTGAATACTATTCTATTGTAAATACATACTGCATTATCTTTAACCCTTCTATGGTTGATGGACATAGACTGTTTTAATGTCTTGGCTATTATGAATAATACTGCAATAAGCACAGGAGTGCAATTATTGCTTTGAGATCCTGATTTCAATTCTTTTGGAGATCTACCTAGAGGTGGCATTGCTAGATTTTATGGCAGTTCTTTTTTTTTTTTTAATGGCTGCACCAATGGCATATGGAAGTTTCCAGGCCTGGGATTGAATTTAAGGCACAGCTGTGATGTATACCAGAGCTGCGGGAATGCTGGATCCTTAACCCACTGCACTGGGCCAGGGATTGAACCCATGCAGTCATAGAGACATCAGATCCTTGGGACCATCCACTGTGCCACAGCAAAAATTCCATTGTAGTTCTATTTTTAATTTTTTGAGGAACCTCTATAGTGTTTTCTATAGCGGCTATAGCAGTTTACATATCCATAAGCAGGGTACAAGGGTTCACTTTCTTTACATCCTCATCAGCACTTTTTTTTTTTTGGTCTAAGAGTCATCATAACTGATTTGAGGTCACATCCCACTGAAGGTTTTTTGTTTTTTGTTTTTGGCTGAGACATGCAATGACTTGATATGAAATCTCAGTTCCCAGACTAGAGGTTGAACCTGGGACTCAGTGGTAAAAGTGCCAAGTCCTAACCACTAGCCTACAAGGCTCCCTTGTTGAGGTTTTGATTTACATTTCTTTTTTGATTGTGATGTTGACCACCTTTTCATATATTCATTTAACATTTGCATGTCTTCTTTAGAAAAATGTCTATTCAGGTCCTTTGCTCATTTAAATTTTTCTTACTTTTGCTATTGACTTGTATGAGTTAATTATATATTTTGAATATTTGTCTCATGGGACATACAATTTGCAATTATTTTCTCCCACTCCATAGTTTGCCCTTTCATTTTTTTCTTTTGGTTGTTTCCTTTGCTGTGAAGAGCCTTTTTAGTTTGAAATAGTCCCACTTGTCTATTTTTGATCTGGTTTCCTGTGATTTTAGTCTCAATTATTGCTAAGACCAGTGTCAAGAAGATCTTCCCCTGTTTTTTCTATGAGTTTTAAGGTTTCAGGTCTTACATTTAAGTTCTTAATTTATTTTGAGTTTTTTTTTGTGTGTGTATGGTATCAGACAAGGGTCCAGTTTCATTCTTTTGAATACAGATATCCAGTTTTTCCAATACTTGATCAGGCAGACAGAAAACTAATCAGGAATAGCAAAGCTGAATAATAATGTAGACCAAATGGGCCTATCAGATGTATATAGAACATGCAATTCAACCACAGCAGAATATACATTCTTCTCAAATGCCCAAAAAATTCTCCAGGGTAGAACATATGTTAGGCCACAAAGCAAGTTTTAACATGTTTCAGAAGACTGAAATCATATCAAGCATATTTTCTGATCACAATGATATGAAGCTGGAAGTCAATAATAGGAAGAAAACTGAAAAATTCACAAATATGTGGAAATCAAACATACTATTGAATAACCACTGAGTCAATGAAGATATTAAAAGAGAAATCAGAAAGTATTTTGAGACAAACAAAAATAAAAACATAATATACCAAACCTTAAATGATGTAGCATAAGTTTTAAAAGGAAAATTTATAGCAATAAATGCCTACATTAAGAAAAAAAAGAAAGATCTCAGGAGTTTCCACTGTGGCACAGTGAGTTAATGATCTGACTTGTCTCTGTGGAGGCACTGGTTCAATCCTCAGCCTGATGCAGAGGGTTAAGGATTCAGCATTGCTGCAGTTATGGCATAGGCTGCAATTCTGGCTGAGATTCAATCCCTGGCCTAGGAAATTTTATGCCATTGGTGCAGCTGAAAAACAAACAAAAAAAAGAAAACAAAGAAGGATCCCAAATAAATAACCTAACTTTACACTTCAAGGAATTAGAAAAAGAGCAAATGAATCCCAAAATTAGCAGAAAGAAGGACATAATAAATATTAGAGCCAAAATAAATTAACTAGAGACTAAAAAAGACTAGGAAAATATCAATGAAATTAGTGCAGTTTTTTTGAAAAAGATAAACAAAACTGACACACCTTCACAAGACAAGAGAGGGGGAACTCAAACAGAATTGTAAATGAAGAGGAGACATTAGAATGGATACCAATACAAAGAGATTACAAGAGACTACTAAGAATAACTATACTCCAACTAATGGGATAACCTAGGAAAAAGGGATAAATTCCTAGAAACATACAATTGACAAAAACATACAATTGACAATTGAAGAAACACAAAATCTGAACAGACCAATTATTATTAAGAAATTTTGGAGTTCCCGTCGTGGCGCAGTGGTTAACGAATCCGACTAGGAACCATGAGGTTTCGGGTTCGGTCCCTGCCCTTGCTCAGTGGGTTAACGATCTGGCGTTGCCGTGAGCTGTGGTGTAGGTTGCAGATGCGGCTCGGATCCCGCGTTGCTGTGGCTCTGGCGTAGGCCGGTGGCTACAGCTCCGATTTGATCCCTAGCCTGGGAACCTCCATATGCCGCGGGAGCGGCCCAAGAAATAGCAACAACAACAACAACAAAAGACAAAAAGACAAAAAAAAAAAAAAAAAGAAATTTAATCATTAGTCAAAAAACCTCTTAGCAAAGAACAGTTCAGGGACATGTGGCTTCACTGGCAAATTCTACCAAACATGTAAAGAAGAATTAAAACCAATCATTTTAAAACTCTTTCAGAAAATCTAAGATGAGGGAACACTTCCAAACTCACTTTGTAAGAGTAGCCTTACCCTGACACCAAAGCCAGACAAGGACACTACAAGAAGAGAAAATTGTAGGTGAATATCCTTGATGAATACAGATGTAACAATCTTCAACAGAATATTAGTAATAGAAATTCAACAGCAAATTAAAAGGATCATGCACCATAATCAAGCAGGATTTATTCTTGGGCTTAAAGGATGGTTTGACATAAATCAGTAAATGTTTATATATAACATTAACGAAATGAAGGATAAAAATCATATGGTCATCTAAATAGGAATAGAAAAAGCATCTGACAAAATTCAACATCCTTTCATAATAAAAACTCTCAACAAACTGTGTATAGAAGAAATTTGCCACATATTGTACCATATCTGGCATAATAAAGGCCATATGTAACTAGCCCACAGCTAATAACATCATACTCAATGGTTAAATGCTGAAAGCTTTTCCCTCTATGATCAGGAATAAGACAAGGGTGCCTGATCTCACCAATTTTATTCAAGATAGTACTGAAGTTCTTGCTAGAGCAATTAGGCAAGAAAAAGAAACAAAAAGTATCCATATTAGAAAGATGGATATTAAAAAGGAAGAAGTAAAACTGTCTCTGTTGGCAGATGACATGATATTGTATAAAGAAAAATCTAAAGATTTCACAAAAAACTGTTTGAGCTAATAAACAAATTCAAGATACAAAATCAATACACAAAACTCAGCTGCATTTCTGTATAGTACCAATAAACTATCTGAAAAGAAAATTAAGAAAGCAATTCCATTTGCAAAGACGTCAAAAATAATAACGTATTTGGAAATAAATTTAACAAAAGAGGTGAAAGTTCTGTACACTTAAAAATTATAAGGCATTGATGAAAGAATTTGAAGAAGATGCACGTAAATGGAGAGATAAACAATGTTCCTGCCTCATTCAAGGACTGATGAGTTTTAGAAAGACCATAGCAGTCTTTCTATGTTCAGCTTTTAGACTATTTTCTGTTTATGGCAATTCATTGGGTCTTGTGTTCACTGATATATATATTTCTATGTGTATAAGCTCCAACAATTATAAGAAAATAATGACTCATTTCTGGAGTCAATTTTAATTGAAATCATACATCTTGTCTTCTGACCTAGGATATAAATGTACTAAAGTACTGATTTTCATTTCATATCTCCACCTCCCTTTCTGAAAACTATATCTGACAGATATCCAATATTTGATGGCTTTATTGATTTTCTTCTAAGCAGTTTCCATTAAATTTTCCTGTAAAAGTGTTAGGATTTACATCAATGCTCCAACTGCAGGTGGCACTGATTGACTTAATTTGTCGGCTCTGTTCTTGGTTATTCTTTCGTAACCTGGAAGGGAAGAGAATACTACACATCATGAATCATACTGAAGGAAAAGCCTGAAGAATAGTTCCTTTGAGGGAGCAGTTTTATGTGGGAAACCATTTTCTCTTTTTATCTACTATGCTCTAGGAGTCCAGCCAAGACTGCATCTGTTTAGTTTATTTGATATATTTTAGTGTCTATCATGGTGACGTGAGCATATAAACATTTGATAAATGCCATATCATGATAGTTGTGGCTATCATTATTACAGCAGTTATGATGCCTATTCAAAAATGAATTGATGCTGTGACTTTATAGTAAGATATGTTTTGTCTCTAGATTTCTCTTTAAATAGAACCCTTGAATGAACTAAACTTGTTTTAAACATTCAGCAAATCATGAGAAGGAATCAGAGAAGCCATCTAGTCCATATACCTTATGTTACACTGGAAGAATTTGAAAAACGAGGAGGTTTGAATTGTTAGATATAAAACATATAGTTAGTTCCAGATCTAGGAGAAAAAACCCAGGTCTTCTGATCCTAAATACAGTGATATTTCTACTATACTAAAACAAAAAGTTACTGTTGCTATTATAAAATGGCAATTTATAGTTGTTATTCAAAACTGTGTTTTAGAATTATGCTTTGGAACTCACAATGGAATACAAAGAATACTGAAAGTAATTTATTATATTCCTTCCCAATTTGGAGATTTTGATAGAATAGGTGGGCCCGTCCCATTGTATCAGGCTTTTGTTGCATTGCCACAAAATCCAGAGTGAAGAGAATATAACCTAATTACGTCTAGTTGCATAGCCAACTTCAACCTCAGCTGACAAAGGAAACTGACAGAACTTCAGGGTGTGTGTTAATTTTGGCTTTGGGGAATTAAAAAAAAAATTAGAGACTTACCTCCCTTGTGAGATGGCCAGTGTTGCAAGCAAATCTCCTTAATAGTGATCCAGGTATTGATTTCTGTTGGGCTTCAGAGTAAAGACTGGGGATTTTGTAATATGCACTATCATATGTATTCTGACATTAATGATGTTCACTGGCTGACGCAAACTGGTGTAGTATAAGATGAAAATGCTATACATCCCAGTGTAGGCTTGATGTAAAATGCAGCTACCACAATGAACCTCGAAAGACATTTGTTCATTTGGTTAATTTTGTGGCCAAATGTTTTATTTTATAGTTCTGGAAGTCAACCAATTCTCTGTTCTCTCACTACATTTCAATGCTAAATAAATAACAGTGTTGGACTTGGCCCACTGAAAACGACCTGCTATCACTCATGCAGGCAAACCATGGATTCTGGGATTCTGACTTGATTTGGTCCTCCTTCTGGATTGTGGTAGGGAAAATAAACGCACAGAGTGACTTATGTCTGTTTCTTCAGGTGACTTTCACCTTGGCTGACTTGATTTGTGCTAAGGGGACCACAGAGAGACCTTCTGCTTCCCGGCAACCAAAGGTCAAGCTATTTTCATGCTTTTCTGCCTGTTTTCCTTCCTTCTGGGACTGATCCTGTTCTTTCAGGTCTTTTATTACTGTCACACTTAATTTTTGTAAAAAAGATCATTTTCACTTTGTGATTACTTGCAGGTCTCTTTTAAGTATAAGTCTATTTACTTATTTTACAAAAGAATAATTTGTATATAGTCTTCTTTTTGCTCCAAGTCCTGGCCAAGCTGACCATTTGCTGTTATCCAAAGATATGAAGAATCTTCACCTATTTTTTCCTTCCTCTGTGCCTGGCTGATTTCTATTACTCTTGCAGACTTTGTCTAGCAATCACTGCCTTCAGAAAAACCTTTCCTGTCCCACTAGGTCTGGATCAGGTGCCCCCTACATTGTATTTCCTACATTGTATCTTGGCTAATCATTTTACTTCTCACACTGTATTTTATTGCCATTTTGTTGTCTCATGCATTATTATTCTATTTCAAAGCAGTCATTCTGAGTACTCTTCTTAATACATTTGTTCTACTTTTGCTTAAATTTTTATAGCATCCTTCAGTATTTTGAGGACTGAAAACTTAGTAAATTTTTATTCTAAGACACAAACTCACTATTGCTACTGTATCTTTGTTTAAAAATGTAATAGGGCAAACTTTATTTTTTACTTTTAACCATTTTTAAATTGAAGTAAAGTTAATTTACAATGTTATGTTAGCTTTAGGTGTACAGAAAAGTGATTCAGATATATATATACACACACACACATATATACATATATATATATTCTTTTTCAGATTCTTTTACAATATAGGTTATTACAAGACATTGAATATAGTTCCCTGTGCTATACAATGGGTGTATATGTTAATACAAAACTCCTAACTTATCTCCCTACATTCCCTGCTATCCCCTCTGGTAACCATATGTTTGTTTTCTATGTCTGTGAATCTATTTCTGTTTTGTAAATAAGTTCATTGAAACTTTCACTGGTAATCTGGTAATAAAGTATTTATCTCTAATAACTCTAAGCATGATAGATAGATAGATAGATAGATAGACAGACAGACAGATAATCAGTGTGTCTATCTCTAAAACTAGATTTCATCATCAGTTCAGGAAAGACTGAGAGCACAAATATCTTAACTACTCCAGTTTCTATAGCAAATGACTTGGCATTCAGAGAGAAGAAAGGGAGGGAGGAGATAGGGAAGAGACACCAAAGAATTACCTCATATACACACATACATTGCACACACACACACAGCATGCACATACATACATTTTTCCCTCTTATAATCATAATGTCAAAAAACTGTCCAAATTCCTTATTTTGTTCAAATATAATGTGCCTAATATTTTTTTTAGAATGAATGTGCCATTGGATGGTTTTGTAAAAAGTGTATCAAGGAGTTCCCTTGTGGCACAGTGGGTTAAGGATCCAGTATTGTCACTGCAACAGTTCGGGTTGCTGCTGTGGTATGTGTTCAATCCCTGGCCCAGAAACTTCCACAGGTGTGGCCAAAAAAAAGTATGTCAAAATAGAGATATTGCTTTGTTACATACTTTGTGTAAACACATTTTTTTCATTCAATATAAAAATTATTGATCACCTACTGTGGGATAAACTATTTGCTAGGTCCTGCACATGTGAAGATGGATAAAATAGATTTTTGCTTTCCTACAGATTACAGATTAATGAAGTAGAATGACTAGTAGGTATTTGAATTGTAATATAACAAGGCAAACATGTGACTCTGTAAAGTTATAAATTAGCACATGAATCCTAGGGATAAGGTAACTAACTGAATGGTTATCCTAACACCAGTCCTTTGTTCTTTTACCCAAAACAGGATGTATTCATTTAAAAACTTTTAAGAAATTAATATTAATTTTGTTATCTCACATCGAAGCCTTTGAAGACCACTCAGGAGTACTCTTCCTGCCTTCCTTGTATAGGTGCCCATATTTTCTTTTCTAACTCAACCCTTCAACTTTTGCCTATATCATTCTCTCCTCCCAACGAAAGATGGTAAGAGCTTAGTCAAAGGTGAAGGGAGGAGTGAAGGCATGATAAAATTATTGGGGTACAAGCAAATACATCAGGGATTACTCTTTAGATATAATGACAGAAACTTAACTCAAACTTGATTAGGAAAGAAAGGTGATTATTGTCCTTTACAACCAAAACTGTTTCGGTGAGGAATATGCTGCTGATGGGGGATTACTGCAGCTTGGGGATAGCCTCACCATCTCACAGGCGTACTATCCCCATGTCCATTTCATTCTTTCACATTTCCTCCACATCGTTAAAACAATGGCTACAGCTAGTTTCCAGGCCATTAAGATACAGCAAGAGGCCCGTCTATTTGTTTTCACTTGAGAAACTCTTTAGAAAGATTTTGATTTGGCATATAAGACCAGGAACAATGAAATGTGATCAGAAGAGTAGAGGTCAAGATGATGGTGGGTCCTGTTCAACCATACAATGAACAGTGGTTGGAGTGGAAGAAAGAGAAAACATTTGCAAAGAAGAGGAATGAGTGGTAGGCCCAACTGAAGCAGCCATACACGCATGCTGGTTTTTAATGAATGTCTACTGCATTTCTATAATGTGCCCAGCCCTGCACTGGTGCCAACGTCTTGTAGGGGAAAATAGCATTTAGTCAAATAATCTACAAATAAGCCTTCTTAAAGGAGGACAGGGGCGGTTGCCCTGTTCCAGCTGAGTTCCACTCTCATGCATCTTTCTGAACCTGACCATAGTCAGCTCTATCAGCCTGGGATCAGATGGGAAAACAAAGCTATTGTAACTATCTCTAAATTTCACTTAGAAGTTAAGATTTACAGGTTGTTGGAAGAGCTGGGGAGGGAAGATCAGAGAGTCGTCATGGAAAATCAAGAGCACTAAATCTGGAAAGTTAGGGAGGTTTGTGAAGACTTCTGCCATTTGCAGCAATGATGTGCATAGTTCTCATGCACTTGCTGCAAAGCTGCTGTGACCCTCATGCCTGCCTACAAATTTGGCTGCCACCACATCCAGAGAATAATGGCTTAACTTCTCTTCTGCAGTCCAAACCTCATGTAACTTCTTTTCAAAGGGAAATTCTACCCAGAATGAAACAGGGAAGAGGACCCTGGGGAATGTAATTTTCCAGATCTTAGAAGGGTGGGGTTACGGTGCTAAGTTGGCAGCAGACAATCCATCTCAGCATCTTTATCCTGTTTCAGACGTTAGCATGTTGAGCAATATTTATTGATGATCCGCTTGTGCCAGTCACTCTGCTCAGCCTTTCATATATATTTCCTCAGTGAAGCCATCTAAAGCCCCCAATAGTGGTGTGGGATGGGCGGAATAGGAGGGAAGGAGAGTTGAAAACTAAAGCCAAGAGAGGATGCTGGCCACTGGTTCTACAGCTGAAGTAACAGTGGAACTACAGTTCAAATCCTAATCTCTGATAAGAAAACCCAATTTTTGAACTGCACACCATATTGTCCCTGTGACCTATTCTTCTTTGGTAACTGTTGGTTTTGGCTAACAAAGCCAAGCTACTTTATTTTCCCATATGGTTTCACTGCAGATGGCACTTTTAACTTCAATGACTCTTGTAAAAGGGCCATTTGGGGAGACATGTTTAGGGGATGCATAAGGCTTAAAGTCTAAAAGATAGATGCATTCCACCCCAAAATATCATCAATTTTGAGAGAAGCTAAGTAGACTGCATGCACCACAGATAGATGAGATTCCTTCCCCAAAATTATTCAAGGTAAAAATAAAACAATATTTGGAAATGGTTTATTGACAGGATTAATCCCTTTTATAATGCAGGATGGTGACTCTGCTGGGCAATTTTAAGAAAAATCTATGCCCTTGTGAATTGTGACATAGTATGAAAGTATGTTGAAATGAAGAAAGGTGCTATTGCAATGAAAGTGAAAGGAAGTTATAGTGAAATATGAGACAGGGAGAAATTGCCAGGAAAAAAATGTACTAGAAATTATCAGAACAATTTTAGAAAGGAAGAGAGAGAGAGAGGGAGAGAGAGAGAATGTGAGAGAGCTTGATTGTGTATAAAATATTCAATTAACATATTCTGGTCCTCAGAAAGAAACAATCTGTAGAGTGACAGTGTTCAAAGGGCTTAATGAAGAAGCTTTCAATCCCACTCCAGTCCTTCTGTAGGATCTCACACTACCCCAAAATCTCTGCTTGTTAATTTCATGTTTATGAATTTTGATATTGGGAGTGGGCTATCATGTATAGTAGAAATGATCTTTTTGATTACTGCACAGATGCGTTCTAAAATAAATACATATATCTGCTTTATAAATGCATTTCTGATACATATATTCAAACTCACAAATTTCCAAAGGCCTCCCTGTAGAGATGGAATATTGAAATATTGGACACAGAAAGCTGCAAGCCAAATACTAAGTCACTATGATGACTCCATCAAGACTTGGAAACCCTGTGGGTGTCATCATGATATGGCCAATAGCCATACCTTCTTGTGTCCACAGAGAAGAATGCAGATGTATTTCAGTCCATGTGACGATGAAAAAACTGTGTCAAATGTGTGCCACTGGAAGTTAGTGTGTTGTAATTCTGATTTCTTAGCTTGTCTTGGGGGGAATGATACAAAGCTGTCCACTTTGGCATCTGTGAGCATTTAAACACTTGATTTTAAGCAAAACTATCTTCCAGGTAAAAATAACATAGTTTTAATTAATAATAAATCTTCAGTTTTAGGGGATGGATTCAAAAAATGAAATGACTTTTTAAAAAATTCATGAGGCAAAAGTAACAAATTGTCTATGATGAAATGAGATTTTTTAACCCTTTTGACTCATATTTTTGTATACTAACAGTAACCATTATCAAATGTGAGGTAATTAAACATAGTAATTTGCTAATTCCAGAGGCTTTTCATTTTAAATTTTGAGAAGAAATAAGAGTGATGTCACTTGTGAGAAGCAAATAGGCTACCTGCAATGGTTTACAGTCACTCAACTGAGCTACTCATTTTTCAATGGATATGATTTCTATCTATTCCTAGATACTTCTCCAAAGTCTTTAGGCTTCTTCCTATTTAACAGGTTAAAGCTGCATCCATCATGCCAACCTGCCATCATTCTATCATCCTTCACCACTGAAATTCAAAAGAAAAGCTCTTGCTGAGATGGCTTAGAAGGAAACACAAAATTTTAAGGTTCTATAGTAAATGAGATCCATGGCCAGCAGTCAGGCAGCATGCATTTCTTGTGAAAATGGATGCATCCTCATGGGTTCTGCTATTCTCTCTTAGAGTGGCTGCTACACTGTAGCTGTGAAAACACAAAATAGGAATAAGAAGGAGCCATGTGACATGGGGATTTGGTTAAGTCACTTTTAATTTCTGGAAGTCTGTGTGAAAAATAATGCTGAAATCAAAATCCAAAAGTATGGGGTGGAGTGAACCCAATCTCTGAATGTTTGGCTGTACAAACTCAAAAACCCCAAGCCTTCTCGCCAAGTGCAGTGTGATTGGCAGCTCACAGAGATGTCTCAGATGGAAATAGCAGGCATGTGGATCAGGCCTGAGGTGAGTAGAACAGAAATGTGTAAATCCCTGGAGAAAGAATGTGGAGAGAGGGAAATGATATTCTGGCATTCAAGGAAGTTTCTGGATTCAGCATATCATATCGAATAAAAGATAATGTGCACTTGGCAAGAGAAATAAGACTTAATGACTCATTAGGTGAGATAAATCTGATTGCTCTTGAAAGAGATTCTGTCTCAGGTTGCAGAGTTGAGCAATTATGTATGTCAAGAAGCAACTTATTTAATTATAAATCAGAATGAGGACAAACCTGAATAGTAGCAAAAGGGGAAACAAGAAATAATGATTAAATGGTTTCAGAATAGCATAATAGTACTTAGGCAACAGTGATAAATTCCTAAAGTGTGAACACAGTTTATAGACTCATGATATATGGCCCTGCTGGGTTAGTGTCTCTCTCTCTCTTTCTTTTTCTTTTTTCTTTTTTTCCCTGGCTACACACATGGCATGCAGGAGTATCTGGACCAGGGATCGAAATCCAGCCACAGGAGTAACCTGAGCCACAGCAGTGACAGTGCTGAATCCTTAAGTGCTAGGCAACCAGAGAACTCCCCTTTTGGGTTTATTTCTATTTTAAGTTTGTTTTCTCACCAGTAAATCCTGTATCAGCCAATTCCAAAAAAGAAAAAAAAAAAAAAAGAAAAACACATACAAACAAAATATAAACACAGACCTTCATTCCTAAAAATTCAGATTGAATTTGAACTTTTGACATGCGGTGGCAAAGAATGTAAATATGTAGGAAGGTCAAAAAGAATCAATAGTAGCTGATTATCAAGATCTAGACACTTCTGTTTTTTCCGTAATCTGAAATGTGTAGTCTACATATCCATGCTAAAACATCTTTGAAATAAATTACAATAGGGTAAGGCTTTAAAATGGTACAAACTTAGGTCCAGGACTTTGGTCCTGGATCCCTTGGGTCCCTAACTTATCATGGAGGAAGGAAGGAAGGGGAAAGAGGAGGGAAAGAGGGAAGGAGGGAGGAGGCAAAGAGGAAGGAGGAAGGATGGGGAGGAGGAAGCTGGGTGGTGTTATTAATACATACATTACTAACAATAATATGTAAAATATATCGCATAGGGCATCCAATATGTTATGATCCAGATAATTATGAGTCAGAATAATAGGTTGAATATAATAAAGATTCCCAAGTATATGTATTCCATTAAAGTAGGAAAATGAGAGAGATGAGCTCTGAGGAATGATGTGGAAGGAAAGGAACATGATCTGTTCTGTAATGAGGTACCACACAAAGTTTCTGTGGCGGCAGGGTTCAAGTCAGATTGTGGTCACAGAAGACCACTTAGACAATAGTTTCATACACACGTGTGTGTGCACACACACACATGCCCTAAATAAGGGATGGAAACATTTAAAAATTCCATGGATTTTTTTTGAACAGAACAGTTTAATTGTATGTTTGTTTCTCATCATACAAGAGAGATGATACTCAATGCCAATTGGCTTACCTAGGATTAGATGCAATTCTCTGAGGGCTGATAAGCTCCTGTTTTTGCTGTTCCACAACAAGCTAGATTTGCAAGCAGTTAATACAGAATATTATTATAGTGATGACCTTATATTTACTCTTCTTTTTTAAAAGAAGAGGAGTTCCTATCATGGTTCAGTGGTAAGGAACCCGACTAGTATCCATGAGAACATGGGTTAGATCCCTAGCCCCACACAGTGAGTTGGGGATCCGGCATTGCAGTGAGTTGTGGTATAGGTCGAAGTGGTGGCTCAGATCCTGCTTTTCCATAGCTGTGACATAGGCCAGCAGCTATAGATCTGATTCGACTCCTAGCCTGGGAAGTTACATATGCCACAGGTACGACCCTAAAAAAAAAAAAAAAAAAAAAAGACAAGAAAAAAGTAAATAAAACATAAATAAAATAAGTAAATATATGTAAATTTCAATTCTTAATTTTTAACATAATGTGGTTTGTGCATTTTTTATGATGTACCATTATATAGCAAACTTAACTCTTAGAACCACTATCAATGATAAAGAACTCTTAAAAAACTGATACACCAAAATGAAAATGCATTAAAAATGTGCAGAAAACATGAATAGATAATTTACAAGGTATGATATACAAATGACCCTCAAACATATGAAAAAGTACTCATATTTAATTTTTGCACAGCAGTTCCAATTTTAGTATTTAACTTAAAGATACATTCCTCAAAATACAAAAACATATGATCAAGGTTATTCTCTGCAGCATTAATTGTAAAATCAAAATATTGGAAATGACTTAAATGCCCACACATAGGAGAGTGGTTAAATAAACTAAGGTACTTTTATACATTGAAAGACTATCAAGGTATAAAAAGAGTGACTATAGCTATAACTGATACTTAGGCATTTCAAGGATACATCCATTAGATGAAAAAAAGCAAGGGGCAAAATTTTTCTATAATACTCTACTTTTTGTTTGAGAAAAAGGCCCTATGTGTGTATAGCTATTTTTTTCTTTATTTCTATATATCTAGTCAATAGACTAAATGTTTGTGTTCTCCCCAAATTCATGTTAAATCCTAATTCCTAATGTGATATTTTAGGAGATAGACATGTAGTATTTGATATACACAGACACAAACCCACCCACAAATCTGTAAAACAGAAGATAGTGAATTTAACAACATATTCATCAACTATTCCTCACTAATTATTTTATTTTATTATTTTTTTTTCTTTTTAGGGCCACACCTGAGGCAAACGGAAGTTCCCAGGCCAGGGATCAAATTGGAGCTGCAGTTGCAAGCCTACACCACAGCCTTGTCAATCCAAGCCACATCTGTGACCTACACCACAGCTCGTGGCAATGCTGGTTGCTTAACCCAGTGAGCAGGGCCAGGAATTGAATCCCTATCCTCATGGATACTAGTTGGATTCATTACCACTGAGCCACAATGGGAACTCCACTCATTTTAAACTCTGTCAATACTTATACTGATCACTAGGCCTTCTCTCATTTCCCATAATTGTGACATGTTTATTAAACTTATCCATTTACCAAAAAAAAAAAAATTCACTTTCTCATTATTTTTTTCTTCTCTTACCCTCCTTTCTAAATGCTTACAGTTTCATTCACCAAGGCTATTTCTGACTGCTCACTGTAAACTCTGTTCGCTATGGAATTACTTCAAACGCCAAATTCTTTAAATAGGTTAAAGATTCCCTTTAAAATTTTAGCTGTGGATTGTCTGTAGTTTTTGTCATTATAGCACATGTTACTTGGGAATTCCCATCTGTATCCAATGTGAAACTGGCGCCATGCCAGTTATTTTCTTAAGTTCCTTTCTTAAAAGAAAAAAAATGTAGAAGAGAACCCTGAAACCAGCAATCGTATTTCCATACATTCCATACACTCCATACACATCAATATGAGTGTATTCTTTATTGATATCCTATTTAGTATTTTCCCCTTTATATTTATTTATCTAGAGCCTTGATCCTAGACAGCTTCACTGGAAACTCATCTAACATGTGTCTGGAACTGCAGATCTGCAAAGGAATCAGCATGTTTCAGTATTATACAAAAAGTGCAATGTAGAATAATATAAGCCAAGACAGTTTTGAACAGTATGAATTTCACGTCTATTTACATAGAAGACATTTACTCTAGGAGACCTAACATCCATAAACAGACATATTCATCCATACAAACACAATCAAACAACGTTGTTGATTATCCTCATGGAAAAGGCCGGGGGGCTTATTGTGATGCTTTTAAATCTCCCAATTCTAATCGAACTTTTTCTCCTATACATGAGGTGTCATAACTCTATAAACTGCTTTCAAGATTTGTCTTTAATTTGCAGTTGTTTAATTTTGATGCGTTTCAGCACTGATTTCTTTGGGGCTCATTCAGTATCCTAAATCTCTAGGTTTATAATCTCTTGCCAAATTTGGGAAGTTTTCAGCCATTTTTCTTTGAGTACTTTTTGCAGCCTTGCCTTCTTTGTCTTCTTCCTTCTAGGATTCCAATGACATGAATATTAGTTCTTTTGTTATAATTTACCTGATCCCTGAGGCTCTGATCATTTATGTTTAGTTTATTTAATCTCTGTTGTTCAGATTGAGTAATTTCAATTGTAGCTATGCTTTTCTTTTTCCCCTCCATTCTGCCATTCAGCCAATCCACGGGTCTTTAATTTTTTTTTCTTTTTTGATTTCTAAGGCCACACCTGCAGCATATGGAGGTCCCAGGCTAGGGGTCGAAATGGAGCTGTAGCCACTGGCCTACACCACAGCCACAGTGACTCAGGACCCAAGCTGTAACTGCTACAAACACCACAGCTCATGGCAATGCCAGATCATTAACCTACATCATTATTGTTAGGTAGCGGTAGAAGCCTACATTCCTCACTCATCCTCCATTGACATGAGAAGGGAAGCTCCTTCTTAGCACTGGGTAGGCTTAGCTGTTGTGAAGGTCTTGGATTTTCAGTAGGGATCCCTTGATAGCACCCTAGGGAGGGGAAAGGATGCTCTACCATTTATGGATGGGAGAGGAAACCTCGTGTCCCTTCTTGGGATCCCTGAGGTCTAGAATGAGGCTTGTTACTGGCCAGCAAAAATGACAGTCCCATTTCCCTACCTGGGTTTCTCTAACATCACCACAGTGGGGGTGTTGGTATGCCTCATTACATCATGAGGGCAAATTCTAGGCTTCCCACTCAGCTTTTATGGGTTGAGGGTTTGGGTGACACTACAGAATTTTTTATGTGGGATTTTGTTTCAGTAAAGTGATTAATATCTAGATGTTTTTTCTCTCAGATAAAAGAATTTTAATGTTTAAAGGAACTTTAAAAAATAATATAGTCCAATGCTCTAATTTTATATATAAAACCCTGAGAAATTAAATATATGGCTTATGATCATGATTTCTAGTCAGCATTAGATATTGGATTAAAACATGTCTTTGGATTCCACTTCAAGGTTTTTTTCTTCTGTACTAAGTACTTTCACAGCCACAACTAATTCAGAGGAAGAAAGAATGCTACAATTAAATATTTAAAAATCATTTTGTATTTTTAGACAACCTCATATTTTGTAGATTTCAATAAAATTGGTGTGTTTATATGACCTTATAGTGAGATATTACTTTTCTCCTACAGATTTGTCTAATACCTGCCTTGATATTTGCTTCTAAAATAATTCACTGTTTTTGAGGTTTAATAGGATATCACCATAAAAAGTGTTATCTTTTCTAAGCTATGCCTTAAAAGTAGCTCATTTTTTAGTTCCCAATGGCATATGTCATACTAGAAGAAGATGAGGTATATTTGAGTTTTTGGTATACGCCTTGAAGAGGCCTTTGTCTTGGAATAAGAAGAACGTGGTTGAGGTGCTAGTCTTATATCAGAATTAGAGAATGAATAATTTATCCAAAATGGATACAAAGACTACCAAATTCCTATATATATATATATATATATATATATATATATTTTTTTTTTTTTTTTTTTGCAGAAGGATCTCCTCAGTTAAGAGGAGGATCTCCTTTTCAGTTCATGCCTTCTTTTCAGTGTTGGAAATTAGAGAGAATGTGCACTTAACTTATTAAAAGTAATAAATCAGAATTCTGTTTTGCTTTCAAGAGTGACTCACAGACAGCCAATCAGAAACCCAAGATTAAAAACCTTACTATTTGGATATAAAAAAAAATTTATAGCACAAACATTTTAAAGTTTAACTCTACGCCTTTTTTTTTTTTTTTTTTTTTTTTTTTTTGTCTTTTTGCCTTTTCTTGAGCCACTCCTGCGGCATATGGACGTTCCCAGGCTAGGGGTTTAATCTTAGAAGTAATGAGTTGGAGTTCCCGTCGTGGCTCAGTGGTTAACTAATCCAACTAGGAACCATGAGGTTGTGGGTTCAATCCCTGGCCTTGCTCAATGGGTTAAGGATCCGGCGTTGCCGTGAGCTGTGCTGTGGGTCACAGAAGCAGCTCAGATGCTTCACTGCTGTGGCTCTGGCATAGGCAGGCGACTACAGCTCTGATTAGACCCCTAGCCTGGGAACCTCCATATGCTATGGGTGTAGCCATAGAAAAGGCAAAAAGACAAAAAAAAAAAAAAAAAAAAAAAAAAGAAGTAATGAGTTATTATATTAAAGACCCAAACTGTGTGCATGATAGAAAAAGTGGGGTGAACAGAAGCATTAAGTTACTGCACCATGTTCAAGAGAACATGGTGCACTGGATGTGCAACAGTGGGAAAATGCAAAATGTCATAGGAATATAGTATGAAAACAGGAGTGATGCATTATAGTAGCTTTTAAATTATAAGAACTAGAGTGATATATTCATTTGTATGAATCATTTTGCTACCTAATATTCTTGTATATTTGCAATAATTCTGGCTTTCTATTATTCAAGGCCCTGACATATTTAGCTGATGTACGATTTTCATTTTAACATGAAAATCTTCATTTTAACATAATACTTATGGAGTACATAATCATAATAATTATTATAATAATTTGAGTATCTGCTATGAACTAGTCACTGTGCCAAGCACTAATAATTGTTAAAACCTAATTATGTCATTTAGATGTTTTTAGTTCTGTGACATGACATATATTTGCAAACATGAAAAATTATAATCGAGATCATGTGATATGTGTTGTAAAACCAATCTATATCATTCTAGTATAGAAGATGGATAAGTGACTTATTTTGAACTTCTAAATTCAAGTATAGGCAACATATAAAAATATTCCGGTTAGAAAAGTAACAGGAATCTTGTTTCTAAATTTAAAGTCTTCTAGAGAAGAGGGGATGACTTTCTTAAATTTGCACTTAAGAAAGAAATACAGGCACACAGAGCCAAAAAAAAAGGTACTTAATGTTAATCTACTTTGATAAAGATTTATATTCCTCTATGAAACCAGATGGCAAAGATTATATATTTTGATATAAAATGGGTAAATATGCCATGATGGAAAGAAAGGATTATGGAGGGAACTTTGATCTATGGAGGTGCTAGAAACAATTAAAGATATGAAAGAAGAGTGTATCACCAGTCCCAGATGGAGTTGCTGTGAATTCGACTAAGTGTTCCAAGACTGTTTGACAATTCCTCTAACAGATGTTTTTAATCTTGGATTGAGAGCCCAAGCATTACCTGGATGCATGAAAAGGTTACTTTGGATATGATGGCAGGAAGGGAACTAGGGTCTTGACTCTGGCTCTTCATTTTAATTGGTTTTCGTGATATCAGTATATATCAATATCCACTCTTTGGTGGTAACTTCTGTAGCATGCATAAGAAAGAATGTGGGTGAATGGGATCATTTGTAGACTATGAAAAGAAGGAAATCAAACATGGTTATATATTTCCTAAAGGTATCCAACATGGAAGTTTTACACTGGGACATGCAAATTAAAAGAAATTTTGATTAGTTTATTTTTGATAAAGGTAGATAGACTTGGAGGTAGTATGCTGTCCATCTAAGTAACAGAACAGAGATTATCTCATCCCAGTGTGGCACAAATATTCTGGACAACTCAGAATTTAATTTGGGGGACTACTTTGGGGGAGTTACTATCAGAAAAAATATCTTGGCATAACCCAAAATAGTAAATTGTCTATTATTGTATCCTGGAGTTTAGATGCAATGTACATGTTCAAGAAAAAAAGATGATTTTAAGTTCAGTGATGTTTGTCTAGTAGGCAATACAAAGCAAATAAATAGTCATTTACTATACTAGTCAGTAATTTGAAAAGAAGTATGTCCAAAGATAGAGGGAATGATTGGTAGACGTTTCATTCACACTATGGAAGTTTTATTGTTTGTTTGTTTTGTCTTTTGTCCTTTTAGGGCTGCACCAGTGGCATGTTTAGGTTCCCAGGCTAGGGGTTGAACTGGAGCTGCAGCCGATGGCCTATGCCAGAGCCACAGCAATGCCAGATTTGAGCCGCGTCTTTGACCTACACCACAGCTCACGGCAACGCTGGATCCTTAACCCACTGAGCAAGGCCAGGGGTCGAATCTGGAACCTCATGCTTCCTAGTTGGATTTGTTTCCGCTGTGCCACAATGGGAACTCCTATGGAAGCTTTTGTTAACATCTTCCAAACCTCACTTGGCAAAAGTCAAATATATTCTCAGCAGAATGCAAATGTGCAAAAATCCAAAAAGGATTTTTTTCTGCAGGCACATAGAAATTGATACAGGCAAATTTGACATTTAAATGGTAAATTTCAAAATTGTTAACACTGCTTTTCTTTCTTTTTTTTTTTTTTTTTTTTTGAGGGGGGACCTCCGATGCAGCATATGGAAGTTTCTAGGCTAGGGGGTAAAATTGGAACTGCAGCAGCTGCTAGTCTACACCACAGCTCACAGGAATGCCAGATTGTTAACCCACTGAGTGGGGCCAGGGATTGAACCCGTGTCCTCATGGATACTGCTGGGTTAATTTCTGCTGAGCCACAAGGGGAACTCCTGCTTTCCTTTCCTTTTGATAGGTAATAATAGAGTTATTAAAATCAATTATAAAATAAAAATTTTTTGTCAAAAATTTTTCTTTGTGCAATCCTTCTCCACCCCCCCCCCCCAAAGGCTCTCTCCCTCCTCATTCCCTTTTCTTTCTAGACACTTCCATTTAGACTTCTAGAGAAATAAATATTTCAGAGAGGAATTCCATGCTTTTTTTGGAGGAAAAATTCCCCTAGAGTTCAATAACCCTCTATAGAAACAGTTAGTGGTGGGAGGCCTTCCCTACTAAATTTAAAACAATATTATCAGGCGTGCCAATTAAAATCCTTGTGGGATTGGGTGTGGTGGTGGAAGCAACTTTAGGTCACTACAAAATTCAGAGAAAATGTTCAAAGCAAACCTCTAAATGAAAAAATGAACTGGGGTCTCTTTTCCTTCCATTTTAATAGAAAGGATGGTTCATTCTTATATCCACTATGTTGTTGATATAACCTTAAAGTTTTGGCAATATGTCTCAGAAACACTGACCACATCCCCACTTTTATTCCATGAAAGATGGGGGAATGTTCACTGCTGATCTGGATACATTTTTAAGGAGACAGAGAGAAGGTTCATGAACCTTAGCATTATTATAGTTCTCAAAGCTGAACTGTTCCAAGAACAAGTTTGGATAGAGGGAGAGCACAGTGATTTTCCATTTTATAACTCTCTTCTCTAAGTTTTTATATGACTGACCACCCAGAATAATAAAGTATTGTTACAGTATAAATGGTGGCATTCAAATATTTATGAATCAGTATAACTTAGTAATTGATCTAGTAAAATAATTTGATATTAAAGAAAAAGAGAGTAACTATTGAATTTCCATAATTATAAGCTATACTCATTTTCACATTTTATCATTTCTAGACTTAATATGCAGTTTTTATAATTGATAGGTTCCTTTGTAGTGAGATTTTTTTGAAAAGGTGTTAGTAAATCAATGCTTTTTCATATTATCCTTGATTTGAAAAAGTACATGATTTGCTATAAAATAACATTTTGATTTTCTATGGATTTTTATTATTCTGTTTCTCATATCCACAACAAAAAAGACCTGGTGAAAAGCAAATGGTAGGTCTTACATGATATTTGGAAGACTCTCAACTCACACAAACACATACAATCATGAAGGATGTCATCTTCAAACATCAAAGAAAGCTACTGCCTAACACTTCAGATTGTGAAAGTACGCCATGAGCCGGTGTATTAGTCCATTTGGGCTGTTGTAACAGAATACCATAGACCGGGTGACTCATAAACAAGAAGAGTTTATTTCTCACTCTTCTGGAGGCTAAAAAGTTTGAGATCAAAGCACTGACAGATTTGGTGTCTGGGGAGGACTGGCTTTCTGCTTCTCAGACGGCTGCCTTCTCTCTATATCCTCACAGCCTTAAAGAGGGCAAGAGAGCTCTTCATGAGGTCTCTGCTCTCATGATCTAATCACCTCCCTAGGGCTCTACCACCAACTGCCATCACATTAGGTATCTGAATTTAACATATGAATTTTAGAGGGACAAAAACATTTATTATTTAGCAGTTTGTGAGAAGCCAAATTATTCTTTGGGACCACACATAGTCTAAGTCTAAGGAACTGAATATCTTCAAATTATGCTGTGTTATTCCATCCCAAATGTTCCCCTTCTACACTGATATAAACTTAGTTGTAGAGAATATTTAAGATGGTATGAGATGGCCACTTACATAGCCCACCAGACCCCTTCTGCATTAAAGCTACATTTGAATCAGAAAGGATAGGTGGGGAGGGGGAGGGTATGGTATTTATATCTTACTTTTTATAGGCTGAAGTTCACCATCATGCATGTGAATTCCCAGAGCCCCTCCCGGAGGGGTTTGTATACACAAAGTGATTGGTAGGGGAGTCTGTGGTAAAGAGCTGCTTAAAACTGAATTATCTTCTTGTCTGGAATTTTCCCTCTACCCCATGTAATCCCACCACTGTCATGTTGGAGTAACCAAATCTATACTTAATAGATACATTATTTCCCATTTAAAGCAATGTTTGCCGGGTATAATACCTAATTTGGACCAAGTATAATAAATATATATTTATATATTTTTAATTAAAATCTTATGTTGGATTTTGATATGCATGGGAGAAAATGGACAACTAAAGTGTACTCATTTCTAAGAAGTATGAGATGAGATACTTGACTCTTGGACAGAAGTTTTTTGGGGGTAAGGGGCTGGTTGTGGCCAGGAAGAAGACATACAATCACCTAAGCAGCTTTGAAAAATTATTCATAAAGTCACTCTTCACTCAAAAATCTAGTCAATATTTGCTGCTACAAAAAGGAACTGCATTTCCTAAAAGCACTGAACTCCTTGTTTTATTTCTTGAATCCTTTTTTTTTTTTTGAGATCTATTACACTATCCTTATAAATTGACTGAGTCTCAAAAAGTTAGACTGAAACCTCCTTAATATAGGGGTGAATTTAGATCAGACTTTAAGAAAGTACTAGGCAATTCAAGGAAGTGTGGAATAAAGGTTTTTAGAGTAGGAAAAGGCCTATTGTTCAAACTACTGCAACTGGAAAAAGAAAAATATCATAGACACAATTGCTTGAAAATAGTCGACTTGCACCCCCAACTATCTTAAATGATGTGAAAACCAAGAACTATTACCTCAGGTAAAAAGTTTCACCAAGGAAGCTCTAAAATCAATTGTGCCTAGAAAATCCTTAAGCTGAAAGATCTCACTTGGGAGCGGAGATTGTGGAAGAGAATCCAAGTTATAGGAGAGAATGTTTTGGGAGGACAGAAAAGATGCCTTGAGTTGGTCATTCCTTTCAAAATTTGGTATCTATTTCCCTAATGAAATTATATACACATAACTACAATACATCTACCCATATGCACACAAACAGAAACTGCAAATAAAAGACTTTATGGGTCTGCTTGCCATAGACTCATTGTAATCTTTATATATTTTAGATGACCTTTTAATATCTACCTCTTCTCCCTATACTATAAACACAGAATCAGATATATAGTTCAGGCCTCTGAGCTTTTCTGTGGAGGTGCAATTCCTCTGACAGCTAAGTCTGAGGAATTTGACTAAATGTCAGCACTCTCATTCCCCTCAATTTGACTACAGATACTTAGTTAGGTAATAACCATCTCCCAAACGTGTACTAAAGCTCATTGTTTGACTTCTACAAAGATAAAAATCTTGAAAATATAAACAGTTCTTTAGAACCTGGACAAGTCTCAAATGAGAAAAGTGTACCTGGCTCTTAATGCTTTTTCTAGCACCTGACAGAAGAGACAAATCGGTCCAGCCATGGCTAAATTATCTTGTCAGGATTTCACACAGTCAATGGAAACTTTTCAACATTGTACCTCATAAAATTGTAACCAGGCTGATAAATCTGTTTATTTTCCTCCAAGTATGTCCTGGTTCTCATAACACAGACATTTTGTAAGTGTGCTAATGAATGGCAGCACCCTCATCTGAACCTCAGTCTTCATGCTTTCTCTGCCAAGAAATTTGTTTTGTGACTTTTCAACTTTTGTTTTTCCACCACTGAAAGCTAACCAGGAGACCTGGCTTGAAGGCGGTTTTGGCAATTTTTTCAAATGCACTTACTCTGATAGTTGAAAATGACCTCAAGGAATGATTAATACCTTGTGGGGGTTGATGACATAAATCTGCTCCAGTGTGCCTGATGCAAGTTCTCTCAGAAGGAATGTTACAGCTATATTGCTGTGGAAACCTGGTGACACTGAGCAGACTGCACCAGATATAAAATCCTCAGAAAGCATAACTACTTAACTTGGACTTGAATTTATGTTTACTCGATTTGTTACCAACAAAACGCAGTGAACTGTTTTCCCTAGAAGTTGCATAATGTGTTTCCATGCTACAAGAAGAAAATCCCTCTGCTAAGAGTTTCAAATAATGCTAGCAAAAAGGGGAGTGACTTTCTGATGACTTTTATTTCTTGGATTCCTTAAGCATGTTTTTCTCTTCTGTCTTGGGGAAGGGTGGTGTATTCAGGGCAAGGAGGGGTGGGGTAGAGCGGGTCTCAAAAATCTGTCCTTAACTGTGTATCTACATGGGATACTGAAATAAAATATATTTTAGTCGAAATGTTTGTGGGGATAGTTTTTACCATGGTTTAAAAAATGATTTTATGAGAGCCTTGTATATATAAATCAACTAACAAAAAGTCAACTCAGTGCTCCTACTGCATAGACCAAATAAAGTCGGAATTAGGGAACATTTATAGTTATGGTGACACTAGTTGCTGATAGTGGTTATGAATGTGACCTCCAGATCCAAGTCATGGGCTCAAAACCCTGAGTGACCATGGGTCCATTAACCCCTCCATGTTTTAGTTTCCCCAACTCTAAAGATACCAATGGTCCCTACTTATAATGAAGAATAAATGACAAATTTTATAAATAAGACCTGAAGGAGTAGCTAGCCAATGCTCAATAATAATTATTATTTTGGCTTTATATGAGTGGTTTTATCAACAAATATGAACTGAATGTAAATATATGCATGTGGTGAGATCTGAATTTACATAGTTGATCTCATACTTGACTGTTCAAAGAACAGTCCCACTATTCTGCCATGGTACATGAATATATGCAGCTAAACTTTCGGCCAGTGATTTGTAAGAACCTAATAAGATGGGGATTAGGAACTCTGAGATGAAAGAGATTTTAGTTGTAATCCAACCTGATTTTCCAGATTAGGAAGCCAAGGTCCACAGAAAGAAAGTGTCTTTCCCAAGGAAACATAAATTATTGGCAGAGCTGAGCCTTGAATTCAGGTCTCCGACTTTGCGCCCATGTAGAAAACTACACTAGTTCACAATTTTATTTGATGATGTGTTTCAGTCATTGTTATACAAAGATAATTTACATACTAATTAGTATGGGAATAATTATATATTTGATTCCTGTCAAGGACTAACCATTAAATATGACTGACACTATTTATTAATTGCAATCAAATGATTAACACTTGAAAGCTTATTTAAAATAGAAAAAAATTTCTTATTCATACTATAAATAAGGTATATAAGGTACAGACAACACATAAAAATACAACTATATGCTGAAGAGAAAAAAAAACCTTTCACTTTTCATCACACTGATGATGTATTCTCATTTAATGCTCATAATAATCTCACAAGTAGTTGTTACTGAACATATTTTATGAATAAGTAAACTGAGGATCAAAGTTATTTAGGAAGTTTTGTCCATTCATTTGTTACACAATTAGTGAATGGCCCAGATGAAATTGAAGCCAAATCTTTGGTACCAAACCCACACTATTTCCAATCTACTGGGTGAGTTTATTCCATATGTATTTATTCATGCTTTGCTTTGCTTCTGAAAATATAAAAGCATCTTGGAGATTTCCTGGCGGGGTTCAAACTTTTTTTAAACTATAAATGAAGTTCAACCAGATGATATCCTTTGGGGGCTCAAATTTCTTTTTTTAATTTAATTTATTTTATTTTATTATTTTTTGTCTTTTTAGGGCCTCACCCACGGCATATGGAGTTTCCCAGGCTAGGGATTGAATCAGAGCTGACCACAGCCACAGCAACTTGGGATACAAGCTGCGTCTGCAACCTACACCACAGCTCAAGCAACACTGGATCCTTAACCCACTGAATGGAGCCAGGGATTGAACCTGCATCTTCATGGATATTAGTCAGATTCGTTAACCACTAAGCCACAATAGGAACTCCTCAAATTTCTTTATATAAGCAAAAGCTTCAAAATCTTTGCTACTCAAAGTATAGTTTGAGGCTCCAAGAGTGGCATGACCCAGAAGCTTAGAATTACAGATTCTTAGTTCCCAGCCAAGACCCCCTGAATTGGAATCTGCATTGTAACCAGCTCCCAGATGTTTAATATGCACATTGAACTTTAAAGCACCAGTATCAATCATTATGTGCTTTAAAAAATGCTGCTCAAATACTCACTAGTGATATTAATAATGGTGGCTGCAGAATGGGTGTTTAAAAATAGCATTTATTTTTAAACTCGAAGGTTAAATCAATATTTATCCCCTTTACAATTTCTTTCCTCTTCAGTTTACCTCAAACTCCACACAGCAATTAAAAAGTGTCAATTAAGGAAGTCAGAGACTTCAAATATCTTTTAAAACAATGAAAGGAATTATCAGATTACTTGAGCTTTTACAAGGATTCCAAAACATATTCCAGGGAATTGAGAAGATAGAAATAATGGAGCATTGAATCACCATCAATCACTTTAATTGCTAACATTTACCAAAACTGAGAAGGAATTTCATAGACATTATTGTCTTAATGGTTCAGATAGTGGGGAGAATAATCCAGAAATTGAGGTTTACTACAGACTCAAAAGCAATGTATTTCAATTAGGAAAACTTCGTTTGAAAATTACTGTTTATATCAGTGCTTTACATGTGATATAGTTGTTTTTTCGTAATATTTCTATGAGCTAAACTATTATCCTCATTTTTCCTTAGAAAAATGAAAATCAAAGAGGTTAAGATAATTAATAATAGCCTATGTAGTTGTTACAATTTTTTTTTTTTTTGCCTTTTTGCCATTTCTCGGGGCGCTCCCGCGGCATATGGAGGTTCCCAGGCTAGGGGTCAAATCGGAGCTGTAGCCCCCTGCCTACGCCAGAGCCACAGCAACGCAGAATTCGAGCCGCGTCTGCGAAACTACACCAGAGCTCACGGCAACCCAGGATCGTTAACCCACTGAGCAAGGGCAGGAATCAAACCCGCAACCTCATGGTTCCTAATCGGATTCGTTAACCACTGCGCCACGATGCTTACAATGTTTTAATGGAATAGACTTGGTTGTCTGCAAGCTCATGTTCTTTATATTTTATTGAATTCAGTTCAAAGGGGTTTTTACAAATCATTTAATTACATTTTTTACATTCAGTATATTTGAAGCCTGCCATATTTCCCAGTAGAAAGAAATGATTTTAGTTATTATTCTGATCATTCAGTTTACAAGCTGATAATGCATTTGAGTATTCTATATCCTGACATCTAAATATATTGGAGAAAGGTAGTGTTGAATTGCAAGCATATATATATATGGCAGATTTTGTGATAGGTACCCATCCAACTAGTTTCTGTGATAAACTTGTATTTCCTTCCTGTTTTAGGTATTAGCTAATACCTTTTATAATTAGTGACTTCTATAATTAGAGATTTTCATTTATGCTTCTGTTCATAAATAGACTATCAGATATTTCTTCAGCAAATATGAGTTTATTAGAGATCAGCAGAGAATTGCAATTTGAGGTCTACAATTATGGTGAGCCACATGCAAGTACCTCCATGACAAGGGAAAGAGAACACTTTGATTGAGGAGAAAAGCAAGTTGGGAAGGTTATTCTGGTCTCTCAACTCTATTTAATTGAAGTTTCTGTTTATTCTTTTTTTTTTTTTACACTTCCTTCCCTTTTAATATTTTGCAGAGTTTCATCGAGGAGTTTTTCTAGTTTGTCTCCTAGGTCTTTCTATAAGACACACGACTCTCTGTAATACACAGAGACTAAATTTTATTGGAACCAAATCTACACTGTTAACTGTGGGAACCTACTATATATAGCACAGAGAGCTCCACCCAGGATTCTGTGATAATTTATGAGGGAAAAGAATCTGAAAGAGAATGGATGTCTGTATATGTATAACTGAATCACTTTGTTATACAACAGAAATTATAACATTGTAAATCAGCTATACTTCCATAAAACTTTAAAAAAATAAAAAAAAGCACTTTGGCTCAGTTATTTTCTATTCAAATTGGGCATAAACTACAAATGCAGTTCGGAATCTTGCAGGACATTTGGAAGCATATTATTTTTCTATATTCTATGGCTCCAAAAGTTCATGCTGGCGTTGTGTGGAGTTAATGGGGAAATGCACAAGAGACAGCAATCCTGTCACACACTTTCCATAAAAAAGTGGAACAATGAGTTACTATGTAAATTGAATTTAATATATGGCATAAAAGTAAAATAATAGTGGTTAGTAACTATAGCATATATGTTTATACTTACCTTGGTAGAGATTTCTATAGTAAATATTTTTTAAATGCTTTGGTAAAGTATATTTTGGGAACAAGTGGGAAATAATAAAAATGCACACTTTAAACAATAACATTTCTTTTCTTCTGTCATTGGCAACTTTCTCACCATATGCAAAAAGGAAAAAGAATATTGTCCAAGCATTCAGAGAGAAGTTTCTAAATGATCATGGTTGTGATTTATCAGAGCATAGCAATTCCCCATAAATTATGAAAAATGTAAGAGATTATACAAATATGTGACAATCTTCAAAACTGACTCAATTTGTGATTTGAAAGAAATTTAAGAAGGATTGAATGAAGGAAATAAATTATGGGGAGATAAGCAGAATAACCAAAAAATGGAAGGAGAAGAGGGAGAATGAGGGTCATAAGGAGAAGCCCTCTCTGAATGACATTTAAGCTGATAAAGGATAGAAGTAGTTGCCATAAGGAACAGAGGTGGAGTATTGTATGGAAAGATGAAAAAGTACAGGAAGAGAAGACAAGGGACCTCATCCTGAGTCTTGAGGATCTCAGACACTTGAAGTCTGGTTCAAGAAAAAACTTGAAAAGAGAAAGGTAACGAGAACACAGAGTGGTATAAGGAAAATTTGGAGACCTGTTGACAGAGAAAATAAGATTGTCAGATCCTACCAAGAGATAGTTTGAGGCAAGAATAATTGCATGTGCTAGAATTTGAACGTGGAGTGGTGGGGGACACGAATGCGCAATCCAGAGGAAAATGATGGGCAAGTGTCAAGTGAGAAGGCAGACACATTAGGAGTAGGCATCACCTTTGTAATTAACAAAAATCAGGTTTGATGGGTTTAAGGATTAGGAGAGGTGGTGGTGGTAGAAAATGGAACATTAGTTAGAAGAGGACATGGTAATAGAGTCTATGAGTTATGTTAATTTTGAGTTTATTTTTCCAACTCTGTTCTTTTTTCAGAACAAAATTGATTATTTGGGGACCCTTGAGATAACATAGGAATTGTAGGATAGAGTTTTCTATTTCTTCCAAAATTGTCATTGGGATTTTAATACAGATTATATTCAATCCATAGACAGCTTTGGGTAGTATTGTGATCTTAACAGTATTAAGCTCTAGAACCATTTGTTGAAAGAGTGAGTTTATTTCTAATAAGAATTTTGAACTATGTTTGAATGCTAATTCATTCATTCAAACATTCTTAAATTCTCAATTATTTATTAAGTATCTATCATGTGGAAGGCATTATTTTAAGTGATCAATTAGAACCAAGACAATTCAGCTAAGGTTGGTGATCTGTTAGGAAGGTATTGCAATAATCAAGATTTTTTGGTCAGCTCACAATAGCAACAGTGGAGGTGGTGAGAAGTGATTAGATTCTGAAAACTGTTGAATATAAGGAGGACTTGCTGAATAATCAGAGGTGGAATGTGAGAAAATGAGGCAAGTCAAGGTTGACTCCAAAACTTTTAGCCTGATAAACTGGTAAGAAGGAATTCCCTCAAATAAGATGAGGGTGCTCTGAGTGGAACATGATTTTTGAGGAAAGATCATTAATATGGGGAAAAGATAACCAGCTATATATGAAAAAGATAGGAGATGGAGGATTGAAGGAGGCGTGCAATATATACATGGTGGCATGGTAAGAGAGTGCACTTGCTCAAAAATATTGTGATTATGTACCCACTTGAGGTTGTGGTCATGAATCCATGAATGACACAAATTTTCCCATGTACAATCATTTCCATCATTGCTCAGCTATGTACATTCAGTACAGCAGAAGATGGATGTTTGGGCTCATCCAGGACTGGACTGTGAGTAGTCAAATGTTACAGAGGGAGACAAAGGCAGTTAACTGAGGGAATTTGCCAATGGAGGTCTATAATGATGAGCTTTGGAATCCAAACAGCAAAAAGAGGGAAGTGATAAGGAATCAGAATATCAACACCATGTTCATTGGGTGATATTAATGCGTGCAGGCCTATTATCAAAGATTTGCATTGATAAATGTGCACACAAATAAACATATTTATGAAATTTCTGGTAGTACATATGTCTAAATTTGGTGAGCCTAGATATTATTAAGAAATGCAATCATAAAATGAAATACACTTGCAAAGTTCAAGCTTATTTTCATTTATTCTTTGTGACTAGTGGACTTAATAGGAACTTCCTACAAAAATAAGTTGTCATCAAGTATAAATAGGACATAACTTTTAAATTTTTGAATGGTTCTTTGCTGTTTTATTTAGTCCTTTCGTTCTCCTATGTAGACTTAATTTAGTGATTAATCGAAATGTGTGAGGACAGCCTGCACTGCCTTGGCAGCTTTGTAGGATTTACATGCTACTTCTAGACAGCTGTATCAAATGTGGATTTAATCAGAACTCCTTATCCTCCACTTCCAAGAAAATTCTATAGGAAATTAAGCTTTCCTAGTTCCGGGGCTTGTTTGGCAGAAAGAATTAGGCTTTTTATTTTTATGGCTTTAACATTTCATTATAAAAGGCCTTTCCCTAAGTCAGTTGCCTAAGTGACACAGCTAAATCTCATGAGTTAGTCATCAAACAGAGACGAAACAGGTCTTAAAACATCCTCAAGACTAGATAGAAAGCATGATGGGTAAGTCTGGATAAAGATACATTTCCCATAATCACTAAAACTTTCTGCTTTACTAGTTCACTTCTCTCCTATGGTATTCCGTGCTTATTTATTAAATCAAAAAAGAGATTGCCAACATATAGCTGGTAATTCTATGGACTCGATAAGTTTGTGTCAAATTTTCCAACATCTTACCTGGTGCCAAGTCTGTAATGCCATGAGTTCTATTTTCATGCAAAAAATATCATTGAGTATAAGTATTACGAGAGATATATTTTCCTTAAACATTTTTGCCTAATATGGAGGTATTAGACTGGTTCTTTATTTTGGAACCAGTCAACTAACACCATTCTTAGGCATCGAGTGTACTTAAGGCAGGGGGATATCTGGATTTGTCAGATGTTTCCTCATAATTAAATGCAGGTTATGCACTTTCAATAATACTTCTGCAACTAGATCAAGCAATTCTTTTCCACAGAAAGCAAGTATAAAAATGGACAACATACTAAAAGAAAAAAATGATTATTTCAAGTATCTTAGGGTACTTCAAAGCGACCAAAGACATAAAACAAAATGAGATATGTTTACTCTTGAAAAACTTTTACTACACTAGGAAAAATCAATGCAAATTCTGTGGCCTTTTGCCTGAAGATGCTCCCAATCTCACCCCATTCCAATACTCCAGCTTAGGCAGTAAAATCTGCTGCAGATTTTACAAAGGCAGAGGACCGACACTACCTACTTTAAGAATATTTTTAAAGCTACAGTAGTTAAGGTAGTGTTGCATTCGTGAAAGACTAGACAAATAGATTAATGGAATAGAGTAGAAAACACAGAAATACCCACACACAAATATAGCCAACTAATTTTTGACAAAGAAGCAAAGGCAATTTCAAGGAAAAAAATAGTCTTTTCAACAAATGAAGCTGGAACAGCTGGGCATCCATATTAAAAAAAATATAGAGACTGACATCTCCTGAAAAAAATGAACTCAAATGGATCTTAAATTGAAATATAAAATGCAAAACTATAAACCTTCAGAAATATAATAAAGACTAAAATCTAGATGACCATGGGTTTGGTGGTAAGTTTTTAGATAGAACTCAAAAAGCACTATTCTACTGAAGAAAAAAAATTTGTAAGTTGGATTTTCTTAAAGTTAAAACTTTTGCTCACTCTTAAGCAAGTGAAGAGAATAATTACAAACTGAGAGAAATCACTTTCAAAATATGTATTAGAGAAAGGACTTGTGTCAAAACTATAAAGAACTCTTAAAGCACAACAATATTTAAACAACCAACTCAATTAAAAGCAAACAAAACATCAAAAAATCCTCAGCAAAGAAGACATGTAAATACATGAAAAGATATTCCATATCATGTGTCATTAAAATCCTACAAATTTATATAATAATGAGATACTGCTATACTTCTATTGAAATGGCTAAAAGTCAAAACACTGATAATAGGAGTTCCTGTCGTGGCGCAGTGGTTAACGAATCCGACTAGGAACCATGAGGTTGCGGGTTCGGTCCCTGCCCTTGCTCAGTGGGTTAACGATCCGGCGTTGCCGTGAGCTGTGGTGTAGGCTGCAGACGCGGCTCGGATCCCGCGTTGCTGTGGCTCTGGCGTAGGCCGGTGGCTACAGCTCCGATTAGACCCCTAGCCTGGGAACCTCCATATGCCGCGAGAGTGGCCCAAGAAATAGCAAACAGACAAAAAACAAACAAACAAACAAACAAACAAACAAAAAAAAAAAACACTGATAATATCGAATGCCAGTAAGGATGCAGAATAACAGGCATACTCATTCATTAGTGGGGGGAAGACAGTTGGGAAGTTTCTTTTAAAGCTAAACAATCATGCCAAATGATCCAACAATTGTACTTTCAGGTATTTTGCCAGTTGAACTGAAAATCGATGCCCACACAAACATGAATGTTTATAGAAGTTTTATTCATAATGACTCAAAACTGAAAGCAACCAAGATGTTCTACAATAGGTGAATGGATATACAGACTGTAGTGTATCCATAACATGGAATATTACTTAGCAATAAAAAGAAATGAGCTATTCAACAATGAAAAGATATACAAGAATTTAAAATGAACATTGCTAAGTGAAAGAAGCCAGTCTAAAAATGCTACATGATGTATGATTTAAATTAAACAACAGTTTTAAAAAGACAAAGCCATAGAGACAGTTTTTACATTCTTTAAAAAAAATCATGACCAGTTATACAGATCTTTTTAATCAGTGGTAGTCAACAGTCCACAGGGATAAAGGACAGAAAGAGGTAAAGCGTAAGTGATTTATAGGGTGGTTGATTAACCTATGTAAAACCCTCATGGCAAATATATGTTGTTATGCACTTGTCAAACTCCATAGACCTTTACAACACAAAGAGTGATCTTAATGTAAACTATGGACTTCAGCTAATAATAAGGTCAGCATCTATTTGTTAACTACAACCAATGAACCACACTGATGCAAGATGGCTGATAATAAGGGATGCTGTGAGGAATTAGGGCTGGGTGTATGGAATTTTCTGTACTATATAATCAAGTTTTCTGTAAAACTGAAATAGTACTTAAAATGAAGTCTACCTATTATTTTTAAAAGTCCAAGGACCCTCAGAAAAATAAAACAGGATCCAGTAACTGCTACACATTTTTTATCATGCCAATTTGCAGTAAAATTACCATTATTATTAATAACAGTATGGTGTGATTCACACTTGGAGGAAAAAAAGCCATCAACAGAAGTTGACTTTGAGTGGGCACAATATTGGATTTAATACACAAAAATCTTCAAAAAAAGAATTATAAGCCTGTTTATGAATTTTTAAAAAATATATCCAAAGTATTAAAGGAACATATGTTATTAATGTCTCAACAAATGGAGAATCTTCATTCAGAAATGGAGTCTATAAAAATATCCCAACGGAAAACGTAGAGCTGAAAATATAATAAATTTAAATGGAAAATTCACTCAATAGGCTCAACAGAAGATTTGAAATAATAGTAGGAAGAATCAGTGAATCTGAAAGTAAAAAGATGCAAAAAGATGGAAAAAGGTTTGAAAAATGAGCATTGCTTTAGAAATCTGTGGGACAATATCAGTCTTTCTAAAATGTATGTATAATTGGTGTTCCAGGAAGGGGATAAAATTCTTTGGGGAAAAAAAGGACCCTAAATTCCCAAATTTGGTGAAAAACATTAACTATCAGATCCAAGAAGTTCAACGAACCACATGGAGGATAACACAAATGGTACACCTAGACATATTAGAGTGAAACTAATAAAAGAAAAAGGCAAAAAACTCGATAAGACAAAAATCGTAAAAAATTGTAAAAACTGGTGTTCCCATCGTGGCGCAGCAGAAACAAATCCAACTAGGAACCATGAGGTTATAGATTTGATCCCCGGCCTCACTCAGTGGGTAAAGGATCCTGCGTTGCCATGAGCTGTGGTATAGGTCGCATATGTGGCTTGTATCTGGTATAGCTATGGCTGTGGTGCAGGCCAGCAGCTACAGCTCTGATTAGACCCCTAGCCTGGAAACCTCCATATACCAGGTGCGGCCCTAAAATGACAAAAAAAAAAAAAAAATTATAAAGCTTTAATAAAACTACAACTAATCATGTGTAGGGGACAATAGTAAAATTGAAGGCAGACCTCTCATTAGGAACAATAGAGAGGAGATATTATATGTGCTGAAGAAAAATATATATCCAAATGATTTATATCCAAAAAATCATTTCTCAAAAATAAAGGCAAAATAAAGATATTCTCATATTAAGATCAAAAGACTGAGAGAACTTCTTGATAGTGACATGCCTCACAAGAAATAATATAGAAATCCTTTCAGATCATTGGTAACTCTAAACCATAGGAAGATATAAAATATAAATGGATGATAACTACTTGATTAAGTATAAAAGACTGTGTGTGAAGATATGTTTTCTCTTTTCTTCTCTTAATTTAAAAACATAATAACTGAAAGCAAAAAAAATTATCATTCAATTTTTTTTTAAGATATACACATGAAATTTATATGATAATAACACAAAAAAGAGGAGGGAAGAAATGGAACCATAAGAAATAAAGTTGCTATTTTTTAAAACCTGTAAATTAGTACTAACTTGAAGAAGATTGTACATTAAAGATGACTACAAGGAGTTCCGGTCGTGGCTAAGGGATTAACGAACCTGACTAGGATCCATGAGGATGGGGGTTCAATCCCTGGCCTCGCTCAGCAGGTTAAAGATCCTGAGTTGCCAGTGAGCTGTGGTGTAGGTTGTAGATGCAGCTTGGATCTGGAGTTGCTATGGCTGCAGTGTAGGCCAGCAACTGTAGCTCTGATGTGGGTACTTCCATATGCCACAGGTGCAGCCCTAAAAAAAGCAAAATAAATAAATAAATAATAAAGACAACTACAACAACACTTGAAACAAACACATGCACACAGACACACACACACACACACACACACACACACACATGCGCACTCACATCCCTAAAGCAACACAGCTAAATGTCAGTTAAAATGGCAACCTATAAATGTTTGTTTACCACAGAAGGAACCAGTAGAGGATGGCTAGACAAATAAGAAAAGGCAAACAAACAGAACAACATAAAATTTCTGAACTAAATACAACCTTATTGATATTTCCATTAAATCCGAATGGAATAAAAATAAACTTTTTAAACAGAAGGCAGAGACTGTTACAAAGTTTTTAAGAAATCAACCTGCAAAATACAGGTTTTCTACAAGAGACGCATACAAAATTCAATGTGACACATTGCTAGGGAAAAGATGGGAAAAGTGATTTCATGCAAATAATAACAGAGTTTAGCTGGAGTGGCTATATTATTATTAGACAAAAGAGGTTTTAAGATTTAACTAATATTAAGGAATATTACTAGAAACAAAGAGGGATATTTCATTCTTATTAAATGTCAACACAGCTAGAAGACATCAAATTAAAAATACCTTTGTGCCTAACAACAGAGACACACAATGCCTGAAGCATTTTGAAAGAAGTACACGATTGAATTAAAAGAAGTAAACAATAGAAAATTATAGTTGGAGAGATCAATACTTTTAACAGTCACGTATAGAACACTTTGAAACAACAGGAATACCCATTCTTTTCATGTGCATGCAAGCAAGCAATGAATATACTTTGCATGATTTCAATTTTTTAAAATTTACTGTCTTATTTTGTATACTAACATATTATCTTTCATAATAAATATTCAATTTATTCACATATGGATATGTAATTGATGCAACATTAATATGATTCTTTCAGTAATGAAAAAAGGGACATTACTAAATATTCTACAGAAATTAAAAGGAGTAAAGAAGCTGTTATAAGCAAACTTATGTGAACAAATACAACTTAGATAAAACAGAAAAAAATTCCAAACACACACACACAAAGAGCACAAATTCCAAAATCTATGCAAATAGAAATAGAAAATATGGAAGCCCTATGACAATAAGAAACTGAATTAGCCATTAAAAATCTTTCCACAAGGAAACACAAAGCCCAAAATAAAAACAGAATTCTATTAAACATTTAACAAAAAAGAATACCACCTCTATACAAAATGCCAAAGTAATTCTACAAGAATCATTTTTAAAATAAATGGTGATGGCCATAGGCAGATAAATGATTGCTATTAGCTGGCATCATATACAAAGATTAACTTGAAATGATCACAGAGTGAAGATAAGAACTAAAACTATGTAATTTCCAGAAGAAAACAGAAGAAAATATTTTTTTGATTTGATTAGAAGACTAGTTCTTAGGACAAAAAAGGCAATAAAGTAAAAAAAATTGATAAATTGGACTTCATCAAAAGAAACGCTTGTTCTTCAAAAGACACTGTTAAGAAAACAAAAAAGACAAAACCCATATTGGGAGAAAATATTTAAAAACATATATTTAATGAAACACTTCTATCCAGAATATATAAAGAAACCATAAACTTAATAATAATAAACTAAAAAACCAGGAGTTCCCATTGTGGCTTAGCAGTAACAAAACGTACTGGTATCCATGATGGCATGGGTTTGATCCCTGGCCTTGCTCAGTGGGTTAAGGACCCTGCATTGCCATGGCTATGGTGTAGGCTGGCAGCTACAACTCCAATTAGATCCCTAGCCTGGGAACTTCCATATGCCACAGGTAGGCCATAAAAAGACAAAAGAAAGAAAGAAAGAAAAAGAAAGAAAGAAAGAAAGAAAGAAAGAAAGAAAGAAAGAAAGAAAGGAAGGAAGGAAGGAAGGAAGGAAGGAAGGAAGGAAGGAAGGAAGGAAGGAAGGAAGGAAGGAAGAAAGAAAGAAAGAAAGAAAGAAAGAAAGAAAGAAAGAAAGAAAGAAAGACAAACAAACCAGAGAGACTGTGGGAGGAGGCCTGGGCCAGAAGGAGAGGCTAGGTGCCACTGTTGGGGAGGGTTAAGAGGTTAAAGGGAAGACTGCCTTATGAATATCATTCTCAGTGCAGGAACGGGCTCTCTGGTGGTGTGTGCCTTGCAAAAGCTACTGGGACTCCTTAGGTGGGCATCCCCCAACACCACCACCACCACCACCACCACCAAAGGTCCTGTGAACAGGCACCACTTGTAGCCCAGTCATCCCAGGGGTTGCCACTGGGATGGCCCTGCAACTGAATACCACTTATTGCCATCACTTCCCTGGGGCCACACATGCTCTGCTATTGCTACTGCCAAAGGCTCTGGGAGCTGGCTCCACCCCTTTGAGAGTGACTGCCACCACCCAGAGCCCTGAAACCGGAAGCATCCTGCACCCTCAACTCCCCATGAGTGCTCACTGCTAAGGGGTCAGAAACCAGGCACTGGCTACAGGCCCTGTCCATTGCCCTCATTTCCCTGGAAGTATGCGCAGTCTGTACACTGGCACACCTCCTATCAAGGGGATGACAGCCTGCACACACTGAAGAAAGGGAGAGCAAGCATCAAAACCAAATGCAGCTCACACACACACACACACACACACACACACACACACACACACACACAATTAGCAAGCCCTCACGAACTACCCAGGGACGTTCCTGAATATAAACAGCCCTCCAAGACTACAGTAGATAACTGTATTCCCTAAGCTCACAGAATAAGAAAAATATAAGCAAAATGAAGCACAGGAACCATTCCTAGTTAAAAGAACAGAATTCCCCTGAAGGAGCAAATGATGCAACAGACTTTTGCAGTCTAACAGACACCAAGTTCAAATAGGAGGTAATGAAAATACTGAAGGAATTAAGAGCAGATATCAAGAGTAATGTAGATCACTTTAAAAAGAAACTAGAAACTGTAGAGAGCCAAGAAAAATTACAAAATTCATTTGCAAAGACACAAGCTGAGTTAAAGGCACTGAAGAGCAGAATGAATAATGCAGAGGAATGAATTAGTGACTTGGAAGATAGAGTAATGGAAATCACCCAATCAGGACAGCAGACAGAAAACCAAATGAAAAAACATGAAGGCAATATAAGAGTTGTATGGGATAATATAAAGTGGGCCAATCTATGCATAATAGGGATTTCAGAAGGAAAAGAAAAAGGGGATTGAAAATACACCTGAAGAAATTATGACTGAAAACTTTACAAATGTAAAGGAAACAGACATCAAAATATAGGAAGCATAGAGGGCCCCAAACAAGTTGAATCCAAATAGGCTCACACATATCATAATAAAAATGGCAAAAGTCAGGAATGCCCATTGTGGTTCTGACTAGGAACCATGAGGTTGTGGGTTTGATCCTAGGCCTCACTTAATGGGTTCCCGAGAGCTGTGGTATAGGTTGCAGATGTGGCTCAGATCCTGAGTTGTTGTGGCTGTGACAAATGCCAGCGGGCTGCAGCTCCAACTTGACCTCTAGCCTGAGAACCTCCATATGCTGTGGGTGTGGCCCTAAAAAGCACACACACAAAAAAAGTTAAAAATTAAAGAGAGAATTCTAAAGGCAGCAAGAGAAAAACAAAGTGTTAATTATAAAAGAACCCCCATAAGGCTATCAGCTGATTTCTCTACAGAAGCACTATAGGCCAGAAGAGAGGGGCAAGGTATATTCAAAATTCTTAAAGGGAAAAATCTGTAGCTTAGAATACACTACCCAACAAGATTATCATTTAAAATAAAAGGAGAAATAAAGAATTTCTCTGACAAACAAAAACTAAAAGAATACAGCAATACTAAACACATTCTACAAGAAATACTGAAAGGTCTCCTCTAAATAAAAAAGATGTAAGAAGATACAGGATGGAGGAAATCACAATTGGAAAGTAATCACTTAAATAAGCCAGTATATAGGTAAAAAAAACAATAACCCAAAAGAAACAAACCTATTTTGCATAAGTGATGATAAGCACAATGAACAGCAGAAGGGTAAATATGAAGATGTAAAAAAGGACATCAAAAATTATAAAATTAAAACATTATTAAAGAATGTTTGAGCTTATACGACTACCAGGCTAAAGCAAGCAGATAGAGGAATGGGTTAACATACTTGAAAAACATGGCAACACAAATCAAAACCAAACATTACATTCACAGGAACTAAAAAGAAAAGCACACAAGCATAAATAAAAGGAAATCATTCAACCAAAAAAGAAAGGAACAAAAGAGAAACAGAACTGACTGAAAAACAAGGTTTAAAATGTCAAAAAATACATATTTATCAATAATTACCTTAAATGTTAATGGTCTGAATGCTCAAATCAAAAGACACAGAATAGCAGATTGGATAAAAAAGCAAGAACCTACAATATGCTGCCTACAAGAGACTCACCTTAGGGCCAAAGAACAAATACAAGTTGAAAGCGAGGGGATGGAAAAAGATATTACATGTGAATGGAAAAGACAGGAACGCAGGAGTTGCCATACTCATATCAGACAAAATAGACTTTAAAACAAAGGCCATAAAGAAAGACAAAGAAGGACACTAATGATAAAAGGATCCATTCAAGAAGAGAGTATTAAAATCGTTAATATATATGCCTTTAATATACGAGCACCCGAATACATACAATGAGTACTAACAGATATAATAGGAGAAATTGATGGGAATACAATCATAGTGGGAGATTTTAACACCCCACTCACATCAATGGACAAATCCTCTAGACAGAAATCAATAAGGCAACAGAGATTCTAAATGATACAAGAGAACAATTAGACTTAATAGATATTTTCAGGACATTACCTCTAAAAAAAAAATCCCAGAATTCTTTTCAAGTGCACATCAGATATTATCTAGGATTGACCACATACTAGGGCACTAAACTAACATCAACCAATTTAAGAGTATAGAAATTATTTCAAGCATCTTCTCTGACTCCAATGGCATGAAACTAGAAATAAACCATAGGGAAAAAATATTGTGGAAAAACTGATTACATGGAGACTAAACAACATGTTATTAAAAAGAATCTAATTACTAGAGAAATGCAAATCAAATCAAAACTCTGATGAGGTACCACTTCACACTGGTCAGAATGGCCATCATTAATAAATCTACAAATAAAAAATGCTCAAGACGGTGTGGAGAAAAGGGTATCCTCCTACACTGTTGGTGGGAATGTAAATTGGTGCAAACACTATGGAAAACAGTATAGAGGTTCCTCATAAAACTAGAAACAGAACTACCACATGATCTAGCAATCCTACTCCTAGGCATATATCCAGAGAAAACTATAATTCAAAAAGATAGCATGAACTCCTATGTTCATAGAAGGACTATTCACAATAGCCAAGACATAGAAACAACCTATATGTCCACTGACAGATGATTGGATTAAGAAGATGTGGTACATGTATACAATGAAACATTTAATCATAAAAAAGAATGAAATAATGTCATTCACAGCAACATAGATGCAACTAGCGATTATCATACTAAATGGTGTTAAGTCAGAAAGAGAAAGACAAATACCATATCAGTTATATGTGGAATCTAAAATACCGCAGCGGGAGTTCCCATTGTGGCTCAGCAAGTTAAGAACCTGACTGGTATCAATGAGGATGCAGGTTTGATCCCTGGCCTCACTCAGTGGTTTATGGGTCTGGTGTTGCTGTGATCTATGGTGTAGGTCACAGATGTCCCTTGGATCCCGTGTTGTTGTGGTTGTGGTGTGGGCCGGCAGCTGCAGCTCCAATTTGACAGTTAACCTGGGAACTTTCATATGCTGCGGGTGCAGACCTAAAAAGCACAAAATTAAAATAATAAAATAAAATAAAATATCGCACAAATGAACCTATCTACAAAACAGATGGACTCAAAATCATAGAGAACAGACCTTTGGTTACCAAGGGGGAGGGGAAAGGGAGTGGGATAGACTGGGAGTTGGGGGTGGTAAATGCAAACTATAACATTTGGAATGATAAACAAGGTCCTGCTGTATAGCACAGGGAACTATATTCAATCTCCTAGGATGCACTAAGATGGAAAGAATATAAAAAAGAATTTACATATATGTATAACTGAGTCACTCAGCTGTACAACAGAAATTGGCACTACACTGTAAATCAACTAATACTTTAATGGAAAAAAAAGAGAGTAGTAATTCAAATTCATAGGAACAAATAACAGAACTATATATTGATTTTTTTGGAAAAGTAAATATAATATAAATAAAAAATAAAACTGTAATTCTAGGTGAAAGAAACTAGATTCAGCAGATACCTCATAAATGATTCTACTTGTATAACATTTCTAGAAAAGGCAAAACTGTAAGGACAGAAATTAGATCACTTATTGCCAGGAACTAGGGTCACAGCAAAGATTAACTGCAGGCTGTCCTCACGAGGGAATCCTTCTGGGAGATAGAAATGTTCTAAAATTGCATTATGGTGATGTTGCACAGTGTATACATTAAATAAAACACAAAGCTATGTACACTTAAAGGCTAATATAAGTGAAAATTATATCTCAAAACAACTGTTGAAAATTGCACCCATTTTTGTTAAAAATATCACAAAAATGATGTAATACGTATTTAGTGTATCATATCAGGAAACATCTGATGTCACTGATTAATCTTGATCATAGCTAGCCCATTGTTTCACCTATAACTGTGAAGTTTCTTCTGAAACTGTGATGCTTTAATTTATTTTCTGTTTGTAATTGGTAAGCATTTTCTAGGGAGAAATGTTTAAACTACTCATATATCCTCTTTTTATTATACTTTTACCCATTATTTTAGTGATATTGACAATTTTTCCCTTCGAAAGTTATTGCTATGTCAATTGTGATTTTATATTTCCATCATTCTTTCTATATTTCTTTATTGGAGCTTTATTGTATGGAAGAGTTGTCTGCATCCCTTTTTATTCATTTATTTAGTTGTATCAGCATGAAATCATGGGTATTTATTTTTTCCATGGATTTTATTTAATATTTTCCTCAAATTGTCTCAAATCTGGCCATGGTCAGTTCTTCCAAATTGTTTCATGTGTTCTTTCAACATGCCCACTGCCAATCTATTTTTAGATCATCCTGTTTTCTGACACCACAAGATTTCCCAGGCTCATCTCATATTTTCCATGCCTCAGTTCTGGATTTTGCCATTTTTTTCAAGGACCCAGTACCTTTATTAGAGAATAATTAGAAACCAAGATGTTAGTGCTAGTTATTCTCATTGCTACTGGGTATAATTGTTTCTAGGTCCCCTCCAGAGTCAGTTGTCAGAGCTAGGAAGCAGATGCATAATGTATTATATACCTGTATGGATATATGTGTGAGAGTGTGCGTGTGTGTGTGTGTGTGTGTGTGTAGTGTTGCAGACACACATGGAGACAAGAAGAAACACAGAAAGAGAAAGCAGTATGGAAACAGAGAGAAACACAGTTGTGGGGCTGGCAAGTCTGAAATCTACGGGGAAAAGCCAGCCCACTGAAGACCCAGGGAAGAATAAATGTTGCAGGTCACGTCCGAATGCTCTCTGGAGGCAGAATTAATTCTCCTTCAGGGGACCTCAGTTATTTTGCCTTAGGCCTTCAACAGATTAGATGAAGTCCATCCACAATAAGGAGGGTAACCTGCTTTACTCAAAGTCTATTGGTATAAAAAATATACATCCACCGCAATATCAAGACGCGTGTTTGACCAAACCTCTGGGCACCCGAGCCTGGTCAAGGTGACACATGAGATTAACCATCACAGTATGCCTTATACATACCTACACAGCTATAGATCTTCCATTCTCCCTCTCCCACCCTCTCTTTCTACTTTTCTCCTTCTCTCTCAAAAACCACCTTATCAAAATCATAAGTTCCTTGAACTCACTCACTTTCCTTCTTTCCATAATCACCTTTTTGAGTTTCCCAAGCTCCTTCTTTCATTTTTTTTTTTTTTCTATGACTAACAAGCTATTTTCCCACTCTGGGTCACTTTCACTTTATGTTTTCTCTGCTCCCATTTTTGTGGCTACTAATAAATAAAACTGGACTACAATAAATGTACACATATTGTTCTCTAGTAAATGCTAAGGAATCTTTTATTCATCTTTTTTTAATTACCTACTTATTTTCTATAGCAGGTGTTATATTTTCATAAGCCAACCCCCCATATCATCAATTCCTTCAACCCTCTTTGAAATGTAGGATTCACCATCATCTCTTGCTCAAATCAATTAATATTTACTTAATTAATGTCCAGAATTATCTTCACCCTGACATTTAAGCTTTTCCGTGACCAGTTCTCAACTCCCATTTCTAGCCACATATTTCACTCTAATATGAATCAGATCCTTCATAAAATCTGAATCATCAGTTGTTCCTCAAATAAAGCTCTTATTTAGGGCTTTAGAACCAGAGTGCTTGTACTGAGTATTTATTATTTATTAGACCCTTTTCGTTTTCTTTTTTTTTCTTTTTTTGCAGTGCCAATGGAATGCAAAAATTTCCAGGCCAAGGATCAAACCTGAGCCACAGCAGTAACCAGTGACACAGCAGTGACAACACCAGATCCTTAACCCACAGAGCCACTAGGGAACTCCTGTTAGACACTTTCCAAATAAATGAATGAGTGAATGTATTCATTTCTGAAGCCATTCTTCTTTCTTAGTCTTGTAAAATCCAACCCATCCTTTTTTTTTTTTTTTTTTTTTTTTTGTCTTTTGTCTTTTTTTGTTGTTGTTGCTATTTCTTGGGCCGCTCCAGCGACATATGGAGGTTCCCAGGCTAGGGGTCGAATCGGAGCTGTAGCCACCGGCCTACGCCAGAGCCACAGCAACGCGGGATCCGAGCCGCGTCTGCAGCCTACACCACAGCTCACGGCAACGCCGGATCGTTAACCCACTGAGCAAGGGCAGGGACCGAACCCGCAACCTCATGGTTCCTAGTCGGATTCGTTAACCACTGCGCCACGACGGGAACTCCAAAATTTTTTTTTGGTCTTTTTGGCTTTTCCAGCGCCGCTCCCACGGCATATGGAGGTTCCCAGGCTAGGGGTTGAATTGGAGCTGCAGCCGCCGGACTGCGCCAGAGCCACAGCAACGCAGGATCCGAAGTGCGTCTGCAACCTACACCACAGTTCATGGCAACGCCAGATCCTTAACCCACTAAGCAAGGCCAGGGATCGAACCTGCAACCTCATGGTTCCTAGTCGGATTCATTAACCACTGTGCCATGATGGGAACTCCGAACCCATCCTTTAAGGATCAGTTCAAATGTCATTTTATGCTTTTACATCTGATCTGACAAGATTGCCACAATCTCAAGAAAAGCCCCAAAATTTTGGCCTGTCTATATAGCATTTAATTTTTTGCATTACTCATCTGGTATATAATATCTTTAACCTCTTGTAAAAATTCTCAGAAGTTCCCATTGTGGTACAGTGGAAACGAATCTGACTAGTATCCATGAGGATGCAGGTTTGATCTCCCGCCTGGCTCAGAGGGTCGGGGATCTGGCATTGCCTTGGGCTGAGGTGCAGGCTGCAGATGCAGCTTGGATCCTGCGTTGCTGTGGTTGTGGCTGTGGTGTAGGCCAGCAGCTGCAGCTCTGATTTGACCTCTAGCTTGGGAACTTCCATATGCCAAGGGTGCATCGCTTAAAAAAAAGGCAAAAAAAAAAAAATTCTTATGACGACTTCCATTAGAAAGACAGCTGCTAGCTCTTTTTACACAGGAATTGCAAAACAACCTTACTACTTCAAACTCTGTTAGTGTAGTGTAGTACATAATATTATTGAGAAATAATAGGTGAAGGAATGAATAAATGGGCAGAGGGATGGAAGAATAGACAAATGGAAACTGAATGATACCGGTAGATTCTTGACAATATTCTACAGATGGTCTCTAGCCAGTCAACTCATGTCACTTTATAAAATACTCTAAGACATTTTCTAAAAATGAAGTGTTCTCTTTAGGCTCACACTGTTATATTACATAAGGAGAAACCAGAATTTAAAAACACACACACACAATATGAAAAATAAACTATTTATTTATTTATTTTTTAGTTTTGCTTTTTAGGGCCACACCCACTGTATATGGAAGTTCCTGGGCTAGGGGTTGAATCAGAGCTGCAGCTACTGGCCTATGCCACAGCTACAGCAACGCAGGATCTGAAATGTGGCTATGATCTACATCACAGCTCATGGCAACACTGGATTCTTAACCCACTGAGCAGGGCTGGGGATCAAACCCGCATCCTCATGGATATTAGTCATGTTCTTAACCTGCTGGGCCTTGACGGGAATGCCTAAACTTATTTTAAATAACAAACGAAAGGAATATATTTTTTTGAAAAAACAACAAAAAAACTGATTTAGTTGTTACCATTCTTTAAATAATATTTATGAGGAAGACTGAGGAAAACTAGTAACTTCTATAATGATGCTACTGACTCAGCCCTCCAAATGAAAATAACTGCTACCAATATGACACAACAGGGTCTAGCATAGGAAAATTCTAAAGGTTAAAAGAAAGTTGATTTTTATAAGAAAACTGGTAAAAGAAGAAGAAAGTTAAAGAAGCATCAAATAACTTCTTTTAATCCATGACAAATGTTTTTCCAAGACATGATTCACCAACATAAGAACTACAAGCAGAAATTAATAACAAGTACCTAATGTTGTGGAAGAGCCCACAGGATTGCACTGAAGAGAAGGAAGTAAAAGGGATTTACAATTAATGACTTATTCCTCAAGATCTCCCCCATCTGTCACCCCCAAATAGTAGTGTATCATAATTTTGTTTTATTTTTATTTTTAGTATTGTAATTTATTCATTTTAAAAAATGTATTGGAATATAGTTAATTTACAAAGTTGTGTTAATTTCAGACATACAGAAAAGTAATTTTAAGAAGAATGTACTGTAATTTTAAAAAGAACTTATTTTTTGTTTTAAATTGAATTTTTTTTTCTTTTTTTAGGAATGCATCCACGGCATATGGAGGTTCCCAGGCTAGGAGTTGAATTGGAGCTGCAGCTTCCGGCCTACACCACAGCCACAGCAACGCTGGATCAAAGCCATGTCTGAGACCTATGCCACAGCTCTCAGCAAGCCGGATCCTTAACCCCCTGAGTGAGGCCAGAGATTGAACCTGCGTCCTCATGGATGCTAGTCAGTTTCACCTCCACTGAACCATGATGGAAACTCCTAAAATGAATTTTAAATGCATACAAAACTTTATATCATACCTCATAACTGTGTAGGACTCTTTTATTAAGGTATTCCCAAATGAGATACCAGATATCACTTTTTTTTTTAATTTTCAATCAAGTAATAAATAAGTTGACAACACTGAACACAGTTTTTTTTTTTTTCTGTCTTTCTCTTTGTTCCAGGTGCTGAAATAATAGCCCAGGTACAAGTGAAGTTCATGGCTGCTTCTTCACTCTTTGGGAACTCTGCTTTTTTGGGTCAGCTAGTTTTTTGTGCCAGGAGGCTTATTCATAATTATCCCATATAGTAATTTGACTCTCCTGTTTCAGCCAGGGATGATTTCTTAGGTCATGATTAAATCAGGTGATACTTTATTAAATCAGCAAATTGGACATAACAGAGGGGATTAGGGTAATATATCTTAAATTATGATTTTTTAAAAGCTACCAAGTCACTTGCTTTTGGAAAATAATCTGTAAGCCACCAAACTGCAGCTTCTATTTGTATTATAAACGTAGTTTATATACATGAGCAATGGAAATTAAAAGATGGCCACAGACTGTTGAATTTTTGACTAAAGTTTGATTTTGATATCTGAATCCCAAGTTATAGCTGATTCTAGGACTAGATCAGGGAATATACAAGATAAGCTTGGGTGATCTTGTATTACCAAGGAACTTGTAGTGTAAGAAAACACTGGAAACAAGATAAAGACACAACAGTATTGGGTTGGGGGGTGGTGATACGGTATGTCCAAGAGACATGGGAGCCAACTAGGTGAGCTCCCAATGGCCAAAGCTGGCACAACCTGAGCACCAAAATAACACTGCATTGGTTATGAAATAAATATCTGTGAGTGTATAGTGGTAGAAATAGTGTCTAAGTAAATAAAGGAGAGAGAACAAATAATGCCAAGCAGAAAGTCCAAATAATACACATAGATACTCCCACTCAAAGAAATGGATTATAATACTCCAGCCTTTTCATGTAAGTTGTATGTAGTGACTTCTTTCCAAAGGGTACAATATGAAAAGGTGATAAGAAGAAAAACTTTACAATGGAGAATGTGACCACTTCACCTAGTTAGTATATGTTATATGTTTACCTCTGTGGTTTTCCTCCCCAAAATCCATAATGCCAGAATAATCATGAGAGAGACATCAGAAAAACAAATCTGGGACATTCTACAAAATACTGTACCAGTGCTCCACAAAATTATCATGGCTATAAAGAACAAGGAAAGTCTAATAAACTGCTGGAGACTGAGGAGACAATAAAAAGAAATGTAATGTGGTATCCTAGACACAGTAAGTGCGTTAGCTAAAATCTAAGGAAATCTGAATGAAGTACAGACTCTGGTTAACAATAATGCATCAATACTGTTTTGTTAGTTGGGACAAATGTATCATACTAATGTAAGACATTAACAATAGGAGAAACTGGGTATAAGGAAACTAGTATCTATGCAACTTTTCTGCAAATGTAGGGAGTTCCCATCGTGGCTCAGTAGTAATAAACCCAACTATTATCCATGAGGATGTGGGTTCAATCCATGGTCTCATTTAGTGGGTTAAGGATCTGGTACTGCTGTGAACTATTGTGTAGGTTGCAGATGTGGCTTGGATCCTGAGTTGCTGTGGCTGTGGTCTAGGCCAGCAACTGTAGCTCTGATTCGACCCCTAGCCTGGGAACTCCCATATGATGTGGGTGCAGCCCTAAAAAGACAAAAAAAAAAAATTCTAAAAGTATTCTATAATAAAAATGTTTATTTAAAGAGATCTAAATGTCATATTTAATTCTGAATACATCCAGAGTGGGATGCTTATATCCTATAGCATAGTCATCAAATATAATACATTTTGAAAGAAGATTCCACATGCTTTTCAGATGCATCAGCTTTAGCCACATGGTGAATAAGAATGATGATGGCACACATATCTCCAAAGAGTGGTTAACACTACAAAACATTTCCTCAAGAAATCTGCACTTTGATCGTTCACAGCTCAGTAGCAACTTCAGATTTTTTGATAATACAGGGTAGCTATTAATTTAGTAATAAAAGCAAATCTTCTGCATGTTAAACTCAGTCTTTTCATGATCTTTAGACCAGCACCGTGCCTCCTAAGTAAATGCTCCACTTAGTTATTGCCCATTCCCTCGTGTCTATCACCCACTGGAATACAAATCCAGTCACCAATTCTATTAGCATGACAGGATCAGCATCAGCATTTCAACATTTATTTGTATGATCAAAGGCTCAGATTGGAAGAACTGCAGGTTCCATATGAAACTAATATCCCCTTGAAGGAGCTGCTGGAAAGATCTGATCCAATTATAACAGAAGTCAAATTCCCAGGCTTTTCACAGTAGCTAGATTGTCCTTCAAGTCAGGAGCCAAGTACAACCCTCTTGCCTTGGCAACACCATCCTTTGGCTTGTCTTCCTTTTTCTTTGAGACAGCATGGACTATTGAACTGCCTGAAGATCTGGGGTGCACTTGCGAAACAGTTTTAGTAGCACTTATGAGTATTGGGACTGCGAAAAAGATTCTGTATTTAAAACTGGAAATCAATGTATTTTAACCTTGAACAATTCATATTCCAGCTGCTTTCTGTAATGTTGAGTAAGTCAAGCAAACATAAAGATAGTCTATATATTTAGCACCATTATTTTGCATGCAATGGGACAATGAAAAATCATCACTCATCACTGACCAACTGATCATTTGCAATGATTCTCAATGGGGGGGGGGGGAGCAGGGAACAAAAGAATGCCTTTCAGGGGAACAGATTACATGTCATTGGAAAAAATATATTTGATAAAGCTATTGTTTTCACAGAATGAGAATTTCAAATTCTATCAAGTTTTCTTGTACAAAATAGAGTGAGAAAGAACTATATATTAAAACCACTGAGAAATATTTTTGAAGTATTCAAATTTGCGTTTAAACTGATTTCCAGTATGAGTTCTTCCACTGCCTTTGGAAGAAGGAGGCTTTGTAAAAAATAGACCCTTCCCTTTGGGTTCTCCTCTGTGACCAAAGATAACTGGGACTTTTCTGACTTAGGGCATGAATTATGTGCCTTACTTCATCTACTTTAAAGTGCATGTACTATATAACACCCACAAAATGTTTTCTTAGTTTAATTTGAGAGAAACAGAAATAAGAAATTAGAGCATTGGGTTTACACCAGTAAGTCAGAGAACTCAAGAATCACATGGATCCCAGGAATCCCAGAAAGTGGTTGACTAGGATACGTAAAGAATCATTTTGTCCTTTGACAAAGATTTGTTTTTTCCTGATAAGAAGACTTTTAGACAAACTAAAGGGACCTAGCACTCTGAGTAATATAGGAGGTATCTTAGTATGTGTGTGTTATTTTTGTATTAGCATTATTTTGTATTTTATTATTTTTGTATCCTTACTGGTCAAATCATACTGGCCAGAAAAAGTGAGATTTTTGAAGTTAAAACGTCCCAAAATGTAAACTTAGGTTTTTAAGTTCTCTCACGTTTAATTTTGACAAAGACATACTTCCTTTCTCCACTCATTTTCCAAGAATCATAGGGAAGAAATATGTCTAGTTTCCTAGTGTTCATATACTACAGATTTTGTACAACTGCCTCCCCTCAACATAACAATTTACATAAATTAAAGAATGGAAGGAGAGATTTGATAGGGGAGGTCAACACAGGAACAGAGAAAATATAGACATGGGAGATGGAGGTCCCTTTTGGACAAATCTAGACCAATTTTTGACTTCCAATGTAGTAGAAAGAGGCTGGGACACTAATCAAACAGTTTGAAGACATTTCAAAATGCTACCTGTATTCTGGAATTTATAGTTTTAGGAAGGCCTTCAACTAGAAAATTCTTTTTTCTGATTATTCAATCCTTTTTTATCTTTTTTTTTTTTTGTATTTTTTAGTGCTGCATCCATGGCATATGGAAGTTCTCAGGCTAGGGTCAAATCGGAACCATAGTTGCCTGTGTACGCCACAAACGCAGCAATCCCAGATCCGAGCCATGACCTATGCCACACCTTGCAGCAATGCAGGATCCTTAACCCACTGAACAGGGCTAGGGATGGGACCTATATCCTCATGGGTACTAGTTGGGTCCTTAACCTACTGAGCCACAGTGGGAACTCCCAAACTCTTTTTATTTACTCGCTTTTGTCATTATTCATTTTTTTATTTTGGATCTGAAATATGGTTACTGTAAGCAAACATCCCTGATTTACATTAATTTCAGGCCGCTAAGTTAACTTATTATTCCTTGGATCTAGAATTGATTACTGAATAATTTTTTTTTGTGTATAAAAAACATTTATTCAGTTTCTCATTAATTCAGAAAGCAAGCTTTGCCTACTATATGGAAGGCACTAAAGGATATGAAGATGAATAAAATCCACGATCCCTATGTAGCTCTGACTTTGATGACAGAGTCAGAAAAAAAAAAAAGAAATAAAAAACAACAACAAAAAATCCCAAGTAAACAAAACCAAACCTGTGACAAGCAATGTTGTGCTAGAACAGTTAAATGTTCTGCTCTCTGGAGGGCAGGGGAAAGAGATAATCACTAGTTTGTGAATTTTGCCGATGTCCAGTATAAATACTTCCACCATAATCAATTTCAAGGTACCAGTATTTTCAAATAAGTAACTGGAAAGAGATGCATACAACTGGCTCCTGAATCAGAGAAGAGCTGTTCTGTAATATTATAGGTTCACAATATAAATGGTCAGAAGACAGGTATCTGACAGGTAGGTCAGGAAAAGATTGCAGAAGAGGGAATCTTGGCATTGAGATTTAAAGGACAAGTAGTTATCAGTCAAGTGGGCAAACTAGAGAAAAACGTTTCAGGCATAGGGATCAGCATATGCAAAGTAAGGATGAAAGACTTCTAGAAAAGAGGTCAGGAGAGATTTTCTTAAAAGACCAGATAGTTCAGAGTGGGCTTTGAGAACCCAGAGAACAAAATGAGGGTGTTATATAGGGACTCACATAACTATAAAATCCAGACATTTGAGAATGTAACAAGTAGCTTATAGATCATGAAAGAAAAGGCAACTGACTATGTTTGGCCCACAGGCCATAGTTTGCTGATTTCTGTTCCAAAACAAGGTAGAGACTACAGGCAAATTACATTGAGACCTCTTTTCTACAAAGTGGGTGTGTTTTTCTCATCCTCTTCAAACATGTAACAGAGCCACCAACTCCATATAACAGATTTCTGGAAATAGTATTTTTTTGGCTTGACCCCACAATCTTTGAACCAGCAGAACTAGCAAGTATTGGCAAGTAGCATCAGGTGCATAAAATCCTACTCATTCATTTCATATATCACAATATACATCACCACACATTGGGTGCTGTTATACTCTAAGTCAGGGATGAGAATGCAGTTCAGGAATTATTTCAATAATGGTACACTGATGCACTTAAACCATCACCCTTATGTAAAGTGGGGAATATAGGAAAATTCAGATTTCTCCATATGACTACTTTAATTTAAAAACAGTTAAGTGCTTGGTACAATGTGAAGCAAAGACATCCATCAGCATTAACATTTCCTGGTCAAAGTCTTGGAGGATAATATTTTCTTGGTTTTAGTACTTAAAAATGATATAAAAGCCTTACATGGGCTACATTCTCAAAGGATATGAAGCCTCTCCTTTTAAGTAAAGAGAGGCATCTTGTGCCACAAAGTAGGAAGTACTCAGAACTAGATGGGTACATGTCAAAAGGGTACAGGAGCTAAGCCAAAAAAGTTCCTAATCATCAAAAATGGAACAATTTGACTAAAAAAAAAAAAAAAAGTATTGGATTATAACCATGGCATAAAGGAAAAATGCATAGGTTTATAAAAATTGAATACATAAATGAAAAAGAAGAGACAGCCCTAATAGCAATAGAAAATATAGAAGAGATAAAGCAAATAGAGTAATCATCAGTGGAACACAATAATAACTGCCATAAACAAAATCTACCAATGCATACTAAAATTAGCAGCTAAAAGTCTGGGGCATAAGAGGGCATTTGCATAGTCTCAAAGTATTACCCCCAAGATATCATTAATTACAAAGACAAAACCTGGCAGACATCCCCTTAACCAAGTGATCTAGGTTAATGTTACCAGCAGCAAGAAATATCAACATCTAGTGCCCCCTCACATGGTACACTGAGAAGATGACACCACTTCTGCTATTCTTGCCAAAATGTACAACCTCAATCTGTTCATGAGAAAAAGCATCAAACAAAATGAAACTGAAGGACATTCCACCTGACCTGTATTCTTCATATATTTCAAGGTCAAGATAACCAAAAAAAGACTGATGAACTGACAAAGACTTAGGAGACATGACAGCTAAATGCAATGTGGTATTTTGGAATTAACTCTTGAACAAAAAATATCAGATTTAAAAAACCAACAACTATATACCAATAAAATGGACAACCTAGGAGAAATGGACAAATTCTTAGAAAACGTCCATGTGCCAAAACTGAACCAGGAATAAATAGAAAGCATGAGTACTGAAATTGAATCTGTGATTTAAAAACCTCCAAGAAACAAAAGTATAGGACCAGATACCTTCACAGGGGAATTCTATCAAACACTTAGAGACCATTTAAAACCCATTCTTCTGAAACTACTACAAAAAAACTGCAGAGGAAGGAACTCCTAAACTCATTCTATGAATCTACCATCACCCTGATAACAAAACTAGAGAAAGATATCACACAAAAAAGAAAATTATAAGCCAATATCCTTGTGAGTACAGATGTAAAAATACAAGCAAACAAAATCCAACAAAGCCTTAAAAGGATCATACATGATGATCAAGTGGGACTTATTCCAGGCATGCAAGGATTTTTTAATATCTACAAATCAATCAGTGTGATACACAGTATTAGCAAATCGAATAATAAAAACTATATGGTTATCTCAATTGATGCAGAAAAAGCTTTTGATAAAATTCAACATCCATTTATGATAAAAACTCTCCAGAAAGTGGGTAATGAGGGAAACTATCTCAACATAATAAATGTTATTTATGACAAACCTGCAGCTAACATCATACTCAATGGTGAAAAGCTGAAAGCATTTCCTCTAATAACAGGAACAAGACAAAGATGCCCACTCTCACAACTTTTATTCATCATAGTTTCCTAGTCACAGCAATGAAAAATTCCTTTTATTTCTTTTCTTCTTTTTCATAGAGAAAGGAAGGATATTAGATTTTTTCTCCTCAGAGAGAAGAAAAAGAAATAAAAGGAATACAATTTGGAAAAGAATAAGTAAAACTGTCACCGTTTTTCAGATGACATACTATATAGTGTAAATCATAAGGATGCTACCAGAAAGCCATTAGTTGCATTATACAAATTAATACACAGAAATCTGTTGCATTATACAGTAAAAACAAAAAAAATCAGAAAGAGAGATTAAGGAAACAATCCCATTTACCATCACATTGAAAAGAATAAAATATCTAGGAATAAACCTACCTTAAGAGGCAAAAGATCTATACTCCAAAAACTATAAGATCCTGATGAAAGACACTGAAGATTACAGAAGCAGATGGAAAGATGTACTATGTTGTTGGATTGTAAGAATAAATACCATCAAAATGACTATACTTACCCAGGCAATCTACAGATTCAATGCAATCTCTATCAAATTTCCAATGTCATCTTTCATAGAACTAGAACAAAAAATGTTTAAATTTGTATTAAAACACAAAAGACCCCAGATAGCCAAAGCAATCTTGAGAAAGAAAAATAGAACTAGAAGAATCAGGCTTCCTGGCCTCAGACTATGATGTAAAGCTACAATCATCAAAACAGCATGGTACTAGCACAAAAACAGAAGTATGGATCAATGGAACAGGATAGAAATCCCAGAAATAGGCCTTCATATATATGGTAGATTAATCTACAACAAAGGAGGCAAGAATATACAATAGAGAAAAGATAGTCTCTTCAATAGCAGTGTCGGGAAAGCTGGATAGCTATAAGCAAAAGAATAAAATTAGAACATTTTCTCACAGCATATGGATTAAAGACCTAAATGTAAGACCAGATACTCCTTCTTTTTCTTTCCTTTTTTTTCTCTTTATTGCCACATCTGTGGCATATGGAATTTCCAGGGCTAGAGGTCAAATCAGGACTGCAGCTGCTGGCCTATGCCATAGACACAGCTATGCCAGATCGAAGCCACATCTACAACCTATGCCACAACTTGTGGCAACACAGGATCCATAACTCACTGAGCAAGGTCAGGGATTGAACCCACATCCTCATGGATACTATGTCATGTTGTTAACCCACTGAGCCACTATGGGAACTTCAAGACCAGATACTCTTAAACTCCTAGAGGAAACCTTAGGTAAAACACTCTTTGAGGTAAATCACAGCAATACCTTTTTGGATCTGTCTCCTAGAGTAATGGAAATTAAAAAAAAATAGTGCCTAATAAAACTAAAAAGTTTTGTAGAGCAAAGAAAACCATAAACAAAACAAAAAGACAATCTATGGAATGGAGAATATATTTGCAAGTGATGGGACTGACAAGGTGTTAATTTCCAAAATATATAAACAGCTCATACAGCACAATATGAACAAACAAACAAACAAACAACCCAATCAAAAAATGGGCAGAAAATCTAAAGGCATTTCTCCAAAGAAGATATACTGGTGGCCAGAAGGCACATGAAAAGATGCTCAGCTTTGCTAATTATAAGAGAAATGCAAATCAAAACTACAATGAAGTGTTACTGGTCAGAATGGCCATCATGAGCAATAAATGCTGGAGAGGGTGTGGAGAAAACATCTACACTGTTGGTGGGATGTAAATTGGTATAGCCACTATTAAGAACAATATGGAAGTTCTTTGAAAAACTAAAAGTGGAACTACCACAGGATCCAGCAATCCCACTCCGGGGTATCTATCCAGAGAAAACCACAATTTGAAAAGATATATGTTCAACACCCTAATGTTCATTGCAGCACTATTTACAACAGCAAAAAATGGAGGCAATCTAAATGTTCATGGACAGATAAATGGATAAAGAAAACGAGGTAGATTTCTACAATGAAATATTACTTAGCCATAAAAATGTATGAAATAATGCCATTTGCAGCAAACTAGATGGACCTAGAGATTACCGTACTAAGTGAAGTAAACCAGATAAAGACAAATATATGACACCGCTCTTTTGTGGAATCTAAAAAAAATGATACAAATGAACTTATATACAAACAGAAATAGACCCCTAGACACAGAAAACACACATAGGGTTATCAAAGGGGATAGGGCAGTGAGGGGTAAATTAGGAATTTGGCATTAACATATACATATTACTATGTATTAAACAGATAATCAGCAAGGACCTACTGTTCATCACAGGGAACTATATACAATATTTATAATAACCTATAAGTGAAAAGAATCTGAACAAACACATATGTATATACAGCTGAATCACTTTGCTGTATACTTGAATTACAACATTTTAAATGAACTATCCTTCAAACAAAGTAAAATGAAACAAAACAAAAAACTACTCTGTACTATAAAGTCTACAGTTTAATTAATGTACTTGACCATAAATAATTTCTGGGTTTTGTTAAGTACATTACATTTATTTAAGATATTAACATTAGAGGGATCTGGGTAAACTGTACTATATTTGAAACTTTTCTGACCTCAAAAATCATTTCAAAATAAAATGGTTAAAAAATGAGAGACAGGAAGAGAGAGACAGAGAGTGAAACGTTTAATGCTAAATTAACATTTTCATTTATGGGACAATTCCCTTGGCTAGGTCCTATTTTGTTTTTTCTCATTCATTTTTTCACTCCCAGTAAAGATTATGGTTTAATAACATAGGAGGGTATATTGGATTTGAAATTTCTACTCCTTAAATCCATTCTCCAACCTGATTAAGGCAGAGATTAGAGCATTTTATGTCCACAAGTATAATCCTAGGCCAGAATTTACAAGATCCTAAGAATTATCCAATTGAGAAAAAATATTATCCTCATTTAACATTCAGTGATATTGAGTCACTAAAATGGAAGCCTCATGCAGACAGGAACTTTTATCTTCTTTGTTTACTGCCATATCTTTAGCCTCTAACATATTGCACAGCGCATGTTATGGAGTCGATATTTTGAAAAAATTAATGAATGAATGCAGCTTAAAGAGATTAAGCAATTTATCCACATAGCTGGAAAATAGAAAGTCAGGTTTTTACCCTAGAAATGTCTGATTTTGAGAACAACTCTTACCTACTATACTAGACAAGATAGGTCTTAAGATCTTAAAAGTGGGAATGGTTGCAATACTTCTTTTGTGTTCACTGCTCATTTATACCAGTCAATCCGTAAAAGACATGAGAGTCAGGAAATCCAAGGAGACTGTTAGTCTGACCGCTGCAACATTTGTTTTTTTACCCATTTGCTCAAGCAATTAAAAAGTGGAAACATCTAGAAAAAAATCTAGCAATTTCTCCACAAACCAGCACTGCATGTCAGGATGACAAAAAAATATATTCTGAGAAATGGCATACAAAGCAGTAACCGGAGTGGTGTGGCTTCCATTTTAAACAGTAGTAGGACATTGCTGATGGTTTTGGCTAAATTTGATTCACCTTCCATGGAGCAGTTTTGTGGGGTTTTCTCCAAGTATTTGGCTGAGTTTATTTGAATTTGACTCAAAGGCTAAACTTGAATAATATTTTCATTTCTTCACCACAGAACGTGACAATTAATTTAAATCACATCTCATATTTTAGCATTGTAGCACCTTTGGGACTAGACATTTTATTTTTGTGTTACTTTGGAAAGCCTTCTACTGAAAATTGAGGACCTAGTTAATGCAGTGGAAACAGCTTTGGACTGAAAGTCGGAAGAAAGAATTCTTACAACTGGTTCCACTGCTAACTGTGTGATCTCCAGCAAGTGATTCAAAATGTATCTGAAACTCAGTTTTTGCTTCTATAAAATGGGAACAAGAATTTCTTGGCCGTTTTACATAAAGTTGTTTTGAAAATAAATTGATGAAAAGTATTCGGATATGTCTTAAATTTTAAACCACTATGCCCCAATTTTTTAAATAACTCAGAAAAAGAGCGTATTTTTAAAATATCCTCTTCTAAAGTATCTTTTATGCTTTTAAACTTGTCAATAATTTCTTGATACATCTTTTTTTTCCATTAAACTGTTTAAAATTTTTCTTTCTGCACTAAATTTTTATCATCAGTATTTATAATATGCAAAATTTTCAAAAGTCCATGAACTGTTTCTAAATGATTATTACTTAGAAATAGCAGAGTAATGTCTCTAATTAGAATATTTTTGCTTTTTTATTAAAGGACATAGCCTTTCATGATTGTATAAAAAGTTATAGCCTTTTTTAAAAAAGCATCTAATTAAAGGTTAATCTTCAGATAATAATTAGACTATTTTAATCATCTTCCAAATTAACGGAAGAGTAAGGACACAAGTTAACACTATTCATTAACTGCTACCATAAATAAATAAATAAATAAATAAATAAATAAATAAATAAGAGAGAGAGAATTAAACCAAAATTCTTATTATTCAAACTAGTCATTCATTTGAATTGATTAGTTAATTCAACTTTTTAAAAATTTTTCATTGATGAGTATCATGAAGATAAAAGCAAGTCAGATGTCTCAGATTCAAATGCCATCTGGGGACAGGGAATATGAATCAGTAAAGCAAATGCGAATAAAGTAAAGAGAGCTAGGGAGACTATAGTGAAGGCTGGAGTATCCCTGATGCTCTGAGGAGTGCAATCAAACTGAGCTTTTAATGGTCTTGGAGCCTACAAAAGAAATTGAGAACCAAACTGTCAGTGAGATCTTAAATCTTTAAAAGTTCCAACTGATTCGAATCTCTATAATACTGTATGCACAAAGAAAAGGTCCACAGAGTCACCAGTTTGGGACCCTGGCTATTTTTCCCTCACAATTGCTTCACTGCCCTTGATAATAATGATGATTAGTTTATTTATTTATTAGGCCAAGCCCCCAGCATGTAGAAGATCCCAGGCCAGGGATCAAACCCCCACCACAGCAGTGACCCAAGCTACTGCAGTGACAATGCTGGATCTTTAACCTGTTGCACAAAAGGAGAATACCGTGAATATGTCACTTAGATAGTAATTTTAAACTTTAAAGTCATTAGATTAGACAGTTATTACAAGAACCTAAAAAAGCCTTAATATTGCAGTACAGCATCACTGGCATTAGAAAAGGGGTCTTTGCTTTACAAAAAGACTCACCTTAGGAAAATTAATACGTAGTAAACTATTCTGCCACATTTGAAATAAAACTAAGCCTACAGAAATGCAATACTAATGCATAATTCCAGCTTGTAGACCCTGCCTAGCTCCATTTCTCTACACTTAGTGGCCCTTAGAATCTAATTATATATTATTAAAGGATAAATTAAAGATAAGTAAATCAACCTCACATTGGTAAATCTACATGACATTCTGCTACCCACTACCAAAGTCCCTCAACTCTCATTGGCCCAAATAACTAATTTTTACTGTGAGTAAAAAGTGAATAGTTGTGTCTTCTGACTTAAGAATGTCTGGCACACCTTTGGCAAAGAGTATTTGCCCATCCCACAGAAAGAAATCTAATGGCAATTTTCCAAGTCAAGTGACACTGCCACTTCCACACTTTCCATTTCCCACCCCAATCTGGAGACAGCTAACAAGCCTTCCAATGTTGAAGGTATGGTGCCTCTTTCAAACTTCTCCTTTTCAATATTTACCCACCCCCACCATTCCACCATTAGTTTTCCCTCACCATTTCCTCTCCCACTAAGCAACCTCCACCTCCCCACCAAATGCTTTCTTTATCCAAGCCCTCTCAGAAGTGAAAAGTAGTTCCTCCTTTCAAGAGCAGTTAGAAATTCTTGTCTTAATATTTGTCTGGATCTTTGCTTTTATTTTCCAAATGTCTGGGTTTGGCAAAACCATTCTGGTAAAGTAATAGACAACAGCATCACATTCCAAAAGAGACATGGAAAACCCAGGCAATCTAGGATTCCATGAAGACTAAACACTGGACCATTACTGTCCAGCCCTAGTAACCCTCCCCCAAAGGAGAATCACTTCACATTTTTTTTTTCCTGCCTTTTCTAGGGCCGCTCCCACAGCATATGGAGGATCCCAGGCTAGGGGTCAAATCAGAGCTATAGCTGCTGGCCTACGCCAGAGCCACAGCAACGCCAGATCCAAGCCGCATCTGCGATGTACGTACATCACAGCTCACGACAACGCCAGATCCCACTGAGCAAGGCCAGGGATCGAACCTGAAACCTCATGGTTCCTAGTCGGATTCGTTAAGCACTAGCCACGTCGGGAACTCCCCACTTCACTTCTTAAGTAATGGGTATAATAGGATACACATTGCTGCCACTTAAGTTGTTTTATTTCCTCTCTCTTTACATAGCCTTGTGGATTGACGAGCGGGAGTCTATAGTCATATCTAGGCTATTAGAGTAAGACTTTTCCAGGGCACTACCTATACCATCAAAACCTGTGTACATGCTCTATTCCTAATAACATTCAATATATGGAAACAGAACAACATTCAGGCCTATTGGGATTCCCCAATCTGTCACCCAACTAATGACAACATTAAATTCTAGGAGGAAGCTGCATCTCTGCCCTTCCAGGTTGAGACTTCATCATCTTACATCCTTGTCATAGTGTCTAGCCTTGACACTTCAAGGGAAACGAGATCCCTGAGAAGCACTCAAAGATACAGCTTGAAATGTTTCAAGGTGCCCTCACATTTTTCTGTCCCTTGCATGCCAGTTCCTTCATTCTCGGAGTGACCAGGAAATGCACAATTTCAAACAAACAAACAAACAAAGCCAGGAACTTCTTGAAAATGAGGTCCATCTTGATGTGAGAAAGATAAATTACGTACTGTTAAAAGCAATTATCAAGAGTTTCATGAATAAAGAAGAGCAGATGTCAATATCTACAAATGTTGATGGTCTTATAACATCTACAGCAGACTGCTCACGAGATGAACCAGAGTCCAGAACGTGGCACCTTGCCTGTCCTCATGAGAGGCTCTTCACCAGGTCCTCAGCCACAAGCAAGAGTACCATATCGTCTCAGGTACATATGTTCCATGTTCCACTACACGTCTTCAAGTGAGCGGTTCCAACAAGCCTGGTTCATAAAACTGCTTGAGCAGGACAGAGATTTAAGGACTATCCCCTGCCCATAGATTCCCATCTGCACAACAGCACGAAAAAGCAAACACAAAAACAAAAAAAACCTGATTGATTTAAGCTGCCCTGGTCTAGTGGAGGATGTAGCTTCCCCGGGATTTCTACCCTATCTATGCCCAATCAAATGTACTGAGGCAAATGACCCCACAGGACTTTGCTCCTTCAGAATGGACATGCCTCCTGGGATAAGATTAGATCAAAAGTACAGGTTCAGTCCTAGGTCTCTGGTGGCCTCTTCCAACTCCGAATCTGCTTTGTACACTCTGTTCTTATCTTTGCACATGTGAACCATCCACTTTCCAGGAATTAGCTCCAAGCCAATTCCTATTTCTCCTCAGGGGCTGCTCTGCCCATGCCCACTCTCCTGCCTGTGCAAGTGATATAAACCCAGGACCCCTGCTACCTCAGTGGGTTCCTTGGACCCTGAACCTTCCCTATTCACCTTCAGAGTTGCATCTTTTGTCTCTCCCACCAGATCCTTACTTCCAGCAGCCATGGCCAACCTGCCAGGACTCTTTCCCAGATGTATATTCCACATACAATTTGTCTTAAATCCATCTGAGAGGCAAAAGAATGACACAGTTACATATCTTTACAACTCCTTCTCATCTCTCCTTTCCTCAACAGGGTATCATTATATTCTGCGCTGGCTGTGATAAAGAAAAAAATGAGTATAACAGGGAGATGGCCCTCATCTTTTTTCTTTTGCGTCTGGAGTCCTTGCTGGGATCTATAAATAGAGGAAGGGAAGGTGTGGTAGACGCAAGATGCAAATTTCTGGTGCAAATACTTAGTTATACAATACTTTGGAGGAAAAAAACAGTGGTTTCTGTTAGCTTTGTTTAGTTACGAAATCTAATTATACGATAAAACCTTGTCTAATAAATTCCTTTTCAGAAAGGTTGGCTTATACATATTATAAGCTGTTATGAAAATGGCACTTTAAACATGTTTAAGAGATATTAGAGGCACTTCTTCCTCTTAAATCACATAAACACCCTTGTAGATGTCTTTACCTGATGAGTTAATTTAGAAATTATTTCTTTATAAATAACTCTAAGCTAAACTTTAGGCAAACCTCTGTCAAAAGTATCATAAATTCTCAGTCTCTAAGATTTAACTATATACCTAAAACCTATTTCCTATCTCTAAGTATTGTCCCTTATGCAACTGAACAGTTTGATGATTTTTCTTAATATCAGCCTGTGATGATTTCAGAAGAAGTAAGCCTTAATCCATTTTTACTGCTTTATGGAGATGCAATCCAATTGTTCTTTCTGCTCTCCTTACAAAGCACAGAAAAATCTTAAAAGTGGTATCAAGAAAACGTTTACTGTGTATTTCCAATTCAAATGGAAATAGCTTTCATTTTTGATCTTGTAGAAAAACCTAGGCAAGTGATGAAGTACAATACTTTCTTTGTGTTGGACTAGGCTGCATGACTGTTACAGAATATATTTGAGCATTTGAGCTAAGATACCAGAAGAGGCTTTCCAGCCACATGTTTAAAAGAACAGGCAGCAAAAAATGGCTTAAGTCAATTATAACCCTCCTTTCAGAACCATCTTGTGGGACGAATACTACTATTATCCAGATACTTCTATCTAACAGTCAGCCAACTCTCCTCTTAACTGGCTATGTTTTTCAAATCTACTTACTCTTGAGACCAACCATAAAATCAACACACTGACAAAGCAACAGTTTTAAATTCCAAACATGCACAAAACCCAGAACCATAATTACCTCAAACTCTAAGCCCAGTGGGAAAGTGAAGCATGTGGCCTCCTGTTTTATTCAGTGCAGGGGTCCCTGTCAGTACTTCACAAATGCCAAATAAATCCCCAGAATAACAATCCTCAGATTTGAGGACCAATGTCCACCTGGGCAGAAATCAAGACAAGGAGGAATCTGTTCCCAAATGGAGTGCACATCCTAGACCGGATGTTCACTTTGTGATATATTTTTCCATTTTATCCAGGAGCCACTCAGAGAGGAAAGTAAAAACTACAACTCTGTGTGAGCGTGGTGCTTCAAAGAGTCACTGGTTCATTCAAGCTGTGGGCATGGGGGCTGACTCTGAGTATAAAATGAGGTAGAGGTGCCTTATGTCACAACTGGTTAGGTAACTGAAAACCTGCACTAAGGAGAATCTTGAAGAAGTTTGTTCTTAATTGCCCTCAGTGATCTCAGAAAGAAGAAATGCTTTAGCTCTGAGTCAAACAGAGAAACCAGTCTTTTAAATAGGTCTTCATACTAGATGCATCATTACGAAAGTTCCAAAATCAAGTTGGGAGTTGTTGTGACTAATAATACCGTCACATCTATATAGCAGTAATCAGGTTCTTTCTCTACAGGGGTGGATTTCAAGAATCATTAATAAGCCAGTGAATTTGTAACTGAATAACATCAGTTAAATTCACACAAATGTATTTTATAATTAAAAAAAATTTCAACAAATAAATAGCAATTTCCTACCATGCTTTAAACACCTTGCTCAAGATGCTATGTATACCATAGTAAATCAAAAGAAAACCGTGGACTTTACCTTCATGGGGCTTCCAGGGTCCTGGGGAAGACAGATATTATCAAACAAGATGTTAGGGAATTACTCAGTGGATTAATTTAACAAATGATTCCTCCAAGTCCTAAAAAGGCAATGTGCTAAAAAGCTGTTTTCTGGGTTAAAAATGTGCTGTCCTTGGTGTACTTTGAAAGGAGGAACGAATGTCTAGAGTGGTGGACTTGCTCTGTCATAAGAAAGCTCTGTTTAGGCATGTGGTGACTTGAGTCATGGAAGCATGGCCCCATCTCCTTATCAATCTCTTAAATGAAAACACACCACCTAGTGGAAACACTGCTGATAGAAACTGCCAAGGTGAAAAACACATGGCAAGTCCTCTGTGGTTCTGGCAGCCCAACTACACGTGTTTGGCCTCCAGGGCAGGCTTTGATTGCAAATATGAGGCTGGATCTTGGTTTTAGGAATTCTTTACCTCTACCACAGGATCAAAGGTACAGAAAGCAACTGTTTCCTAGCAGCCTGCCCAGACAGTATGTTAATGAACTGAGCACTGAGCTTCCAATTATGGAACTACTTCCAGACGTAAATTTGCAAATGGAGTCATCGTGGTAGGTGCAGTTATTCGTGATCTCAGTTGAGAGACAGGTAGAAGTTTGACTCTACCTGAGTCACAGGATACTAAACAATAATGATACTTAAATTTTCTCTAAGGGGCCACAATAAGAGGAAAAAATGCATTCTTTCTTACTACAACTCTATGGCCATGTGTGATTCTGAATCATAATTTTTTCCAAAAGATATGCATTTTTGAAAGGCTGGAATAATGAAAAAACAATTCAAAAGTAATGCCTCTCATTTAGATGTAAATGAAATTTTAATTTCGGAAATTTTAATCAATTATCTTTACCACTACAATTGCCACAAATAATACACAGCTTTTTGGTGTGTCAATATTTATTCACATTTGTATGTGGGTGAAGAGATGGATGTATGTGTGTGTGCATCAGTGGGTTACATAGAAAAATTCTGGAGTAACTGCTCCCAACATTAAGTGACTGGAATAAGAACGTGCTACATAATAAATTAGGTGTTGCCATTTTCTCACACTCACACAGAGGTTTCTGATTCACTGCAGTTTCTGAATTACTGAGAAAAATGGCAGTTAATTACCTCTAATACCTATGCAGGAACAGCTAGGGGAAAGAAAGAGACTATGAAATTAGCACTCTTTGACTAAGTTAAATATATCTTCAGTTCATAGTTCAACAGAATCAACTATCATAAGTCAAACGGGTTATAAAAAATTAATTTATTTTTTATGCCAAAATGCCTTTCTTCGATCCATAAATTCTTGAATGCACCCTGACTTTTATTGATTCTGTTTCTGCAAAGGGTCTACTGCCAAAAACTGAACTACGAGTAGGTCTTTCCAACATAGTTTTATGAATAAACCTGAACATGCAATAACCGCTTATTTCTGTGACTGTGAAATGGTTTTTCATTGTATTCTAGTAACTTCATGGAATGTTGTGCTTATTTTTAACCCCCTCTAATGGGGGATTATTAAATTGTTTAGAGGTTAAGATAGTAATATTCAAAACAGTAATGTACAGATAAAATGATGTTTGGTTGAAAATATTTGTTTTGTGTTAATTTTAAACAAACTTAAAGTACCTAAACAAGTTATAAATTACTTAATACAGCTTCCTATGTTTATAGGAAATTCTGCTGTAGAATCAGCAACTTTACTATTGAGCTATATAGTCATAAAATTCTCTATTTATTCATTCAACAGATATTTATGGAGATATACCATGTACACGACATCATGATAGGTTCTGAGGATGCCGAGCTGTAATAAAGAAGGACATGACTAATGTGCTTGTATTAATTTTACATTTCCTTCCAGAGAATATTTCCAGTCACTGTCATTATCTGAGTTTTATAGTAAAGTGGTTAAAAGTGTAGGGAGGATAAGACATGCACATCCATCCCTACATGTGGGAAGGCATAGCAAATGTCTAAAAATATTTCTATCATCATGTATGGATTAAAAAAAATGACAGATGGTATAAGAAGCTTAAACTGAGTACAATTTATTAAATAATTACTGAAATAACATAATGTTTGAAAACATTTTAATCAAGCCATTCTTGTGTATGTGTGCGAGAAAATTTTTAGTATATTTACCAAGTTATGTAACCATCATCACAATTCTGTTTAGAACATTTCCCCTGCCCCATCAAGATCTCTGTGCCATTTACAGTGAATTCTTGTCCCTACCCCACAGCCCAGGCAACCACTAATCTGCTTTCTCTCTCTGACTTTTCTAGACATTTTATGTAAACGGAATAGTACAATATGTGGTCTTTTTGTGTCTGGTCAGCCCAATCTTTTAAAATATAGCTATTTTAAGTCCTTACTAAATTAGATTATTTAACAATTCACTCATGTACCTTCTAACTCTAGGAACTCTCATTAGGCATAATTGGAAGGCTCAAGACTTCAAGTTTACATGTCAAGAAACAAAATGGTCCAGGCAGATCTTTTGTTTGGATGACCAATTCATAGAAACTGGAGGTAAACACAGTTGTTCCTTGTGTATTTATAAAGTGATTTAGTGTCTCAGCAATTTGCTTAGAGATGAACAATGTATTATATATTTTACAACCAAATTCATTGTTGACTGCAGTCCCAGAATCTCATTAGATCATGTTTGAACATAATTTGAAATGGAAAATCTAAAAATTTTTATTTATCTTTCATGAAATTTAGTACATGCTTTTACATATCTAATAATATGCTAATAGAATCATTTCAATATAGATTTATTGAGCACTTATCATGTGTTAAATACAATATTTTGTGATAGAAATGTAGATGAATAAGATGGTCGGAGAAAAAAAAGTAGGGAGAAAAGATCCCATTGCATAAAATTTTTCAGTAGTGTCTTTATAGTTTGCTATTTTTTGAGGTTGATAACTAAACACACTAAGGAAAGCAAGAAGAAACAAAGCCTTTTTCCCTTATAACTTTTCTTCCACAAAAGCAATTGAAGCCCCACGGGAGGTTTTTATTGATAAAATGCTGGTACCAGGGATGTTTTAAATCCTTCAGCCTAAAGAAACAAGTTAGCTACCACAAATTCAAGGTGAAAAGTGGCCTGATTAATAAAGGTATAAAAGGTTTTAATCAGGCCCAGCAAGTTATAATAAAGATAAGCTGAAGAGTAGAAAGTGAGAATAATTTAGCTAGATGATTTTTTTTTTAACCATGTAAAATGATGGACAGGGAAAACAAACAAAAATAAGGAATTAAGAGCCATTACAATATGAATTCCAAATTTAAAAGAGAAAATAAGACAGACCCCACACACTCACACTATAAGAAGAGTGGAGGAAATTTCTTTCAGTACCGTTACTGCTTTTGAAGTAGTTAGTATACTAAATTCATGAGTTAGTATACTAAGTTCATGAGTTTCACAAATTCATAATTCTAAAGATATCCATAGCGGTGATGACAGCTAGGAGGACAAGGATGTTAGAAACCTCATAGTGTCATTTGATGGTGTCCAAATAAGCAGAAAAGCAGTTTATGGCAAAATTATAGGCAAGAGTAGGCAAAAATTCTACTATAGTACTCAACAGAGGTAGCTTTTGTAAAAGGCCAGACTAAAGTTCTCAGAGTATTTTTCTTTAAAAACTAAAAAAGCCTTTAGGCTTAATCCAATTCTTGAATATAACTTCTAATTCAGAGGCAAAGTCCCTAGGTTCTCCCAGTATGAGAAGCTGTCCTAATCACTTGTTGTCACTGGCCACTGGTAAAGTCAACCTGGGGTGGGGTTGACCTGTACTTCCCCAATTCTTATGGATCTCCTTTCTTGCCTCCAAGCCCTCAGATCCAAGTAATACTTATCTAGGTTAAGAAACTAAAGAACTCTTCTGGTTTATTTGCTGTTCTGATTTAGAGGGCCAGATTCACCATGGGTAAATATAAATTGGTTTATAGAAGTCTATGCCCTCTCGTTTGGGGAGAGTTCTCTTTGAAGCAGGCCATTTCAGTTCATCTCTTATTTGATAAAGAAATGAAGTACCTTGCACTTTGAAGAACCAAACTGTCACATTGGTCAGATCATGCATCTAGCCTTTGAATGCACGATGGAAAAAAAAATGTATTTCAAGCTTCCCCATTCTCACTTCTCAGGGAAATTGCAAGAAAAAATATTAGAGACCTCATAAAGAGAAAAGTAAAAATGTGATTCAATCATGTATTCAATTTGTTCATTTACACAGTCATGCCTGAATACAACATGCAACAAATACTCAACAAAATGTGGACTCCATACATAAAGTTGAGCTTAATACTTTACCCTCCCAGGAAGTGGCTAAATTCTCCAAGCTGTTCCTCCAAATAGCGCTATGATGCAGCTGAAAGCCTGCATCCGAGGCTTTCTCCTGAAACTTCAGGTATAAATGTAGAAATAACATTGCATCAAAACTTACCAAGAAATATAAAGATCGTCTGGGAAACACAGATATTGATGGTCTCATTTCCCAAGTCTAACCTCAAAGAGTAAATGCTAATCTGAAAAGTTGGTGATATCACCTTGAAAAAACCCAAAAAAACTAAAGAACAAAAACAAAAACCTCATCAAGAGTCTTTTGCAGCCTGTCTTTTGGCTAACTTTCTCGTCATTCTAATTATCAGACCTTCCGCAAGCTTCAATCCATATACCACAAGACACTTGATGAAAATGTATTTTTATAGAACATTTTTTAGCCTGCATCCAGCAGATGTGGAAATAGATAATTGAGTCAGGCTGTAAAATCCCCTGCAGTTACTCACAGTTCACTCTCATGACACATTAGCCATTTCTAAAGTGCAGGTAGGCCTGGTCTCATTTATTTTTGATATTATCTCACTCCCTCACAATAGTTCAGAAATAAATATATATTTATGGAATATTGGAAAGCCGGGGGTGGCCATTTCCCAAAACAGTTATTTTCATTGAGCCTTTGTTTACTAATGTCCAAATAGTGGGTTAAAAATTACCATGCTTGTTTTTTTAAATACATATTTTAAAAATAATATTAACATGACCACATTACCAAAAAGTTTGAAAAGCAGCAAAAAACAAAACAAAGCAAAACCCTTCCATAAAACATTTTCAAACAGCAGCTACCGCTATTTTGGAGCATTAGTGCTCATCTATTTATGTGCATATTCTAAATATTTATAGTGTACACATCCTGCTTTTTTTCTCCCTTAACATTAGTTCATAAATTTTTTCCATGTTGATAATGATATTTATAACCATCACTTTAATTGTTGTGTAATATGCTGGTAGCTGATGTGTCATAATTAACCATTTGATTATAATTGGACACGTGTTATCAAATTTGGCAATTATAAATAATGCTTTTATTTCCATTATTTTCCTCTGATAGTAACCATATATGAGATAATTGGATATTAGTATTGGTTGTATAGATATATCGTGAAATATATTTCTGAAAAATTATGCCCTTTGTTAATATCATCAATAGTATATGAATGTAACCAACCTTACCAGCATTGTTTATTATTTATATTTTTGTAAAAAAATTAATATTTTTGTAAGAAATAGGTATAAAATGATTCATACTTCCTTAATAACTAATGAGATAGGATCTGTGTCTTAATTATTTTCTTTCTTATTTTATTTCCCTTTTAATTTATAGACCAGAAACCCTTTCCTGAATCTGTTGACACAATACATTGCAATACATTTAACTATTTTTTTTTTTTATTTTGGCTGCCCTGTGGCATATGGAATTCATGGGCTAGGGATCAAATTCAGGCCAAGTTGTGACCTATGCCACGGTGGGGCAATGCGGGGTTCTTTAACACATTGTGCTAGGATCAGAGATGCTGCTGATCCCGTTGCGCCACAGCAGGAACTCATGACTATCTTTTAAAAATTTCAACTAAGTTCCTTGATGATTGAATATTGTGTAATAATAATTAAAACTCTTTTTGAATTAGACTTCAAAATAAAATAATTAGTCTTCTTTTCTTTTATACCATGGCATGTTCTGTCTTTAAGGGACTCTCTAATTTGAGGTTCACAGAAGATATTGTTTTAAAAAAAAGACATTGGTTAAAATCCCAGTGTGATGGCCATGTGAAATTTACTGTGGCTCTTGTGGCTGCTGTACAACTGAACTGAAGCAGGGGCAAAAAACTCGTTCAGCTAAGTCCAGCACAATACTCATATACCTGGAAGATGGAATGTGCTCAGATGGGCTAAATTTACCTTCGAACAATTAACCAACACCTGCATTCCCATCTGCATCTCAGCTGGGTAAAGGTTCAGTCTGAAATAAAACCCTGACTTAATGTAAATGGTACCTCAGTGCTTTTGGAGGAATCCCACTATCACAACCACTGGCAAATTTAGTTCTCCAACAATCTCTCACAGAAATTCATGATTCAAAATGAATTATAGAATTGCAATAGCACGCTATCATTTCTGATCAAATATTGAAGGGTAGTGTGTCCCCTTTGTCATGTTTTAATCTGTTCATTACTCTTTCTGAAAAATGTGCATAATCTGTAATAAGCCAAGTAACCAGGTTATTAGATTTTAGCTTAAGGAACTGGAGCCAACGTATAATCCTGTGAATTCAGAGGGGCCTCTTTTCCAAACCTGAAATGCTAAAACACGTCTAAAAAAGTATCCAGTCTAAATGAGCAGTTGGTAAAGCAATCAGCCTTTCACATTGGAACAAGCAACAAACATGTGCAACGACCCTAGCATTTCTCCTTTGATTTATAGCAGTCTTGGAAAGGAGCTTAACAAGATGGCATAGAGCTTCAAGGGCAGTTGTAGTCAATTTATTGTCTGAGTTGTTAAAGATGTTAATTAGATTAGGAATTTGCTGAGGCCCTTTTATTCCTTGCAGAAAGAAGACTGTTTCTCATGTTTCTCTTTGAAACTTAGTTTTGTGGCAAAAAAACACAGGAAAGAAGAAATCCTACACTCAAGAAAATTGTAGGGTCCCATTGAATTCCATAAAATTGTAAAAATTCCAATAATAACAGTTACAAAAGAGCCAAGAAAGTACCAGACCTGTTTTTAAAAATAATATATTCCAACGATGCCTGCATTGTTTGATGTATATAAGACAAGAAGTGGGGCGGATCATGGACGGTACATCTAGGAAACCTGGGCTCAAGGAATAAAAATCACATCAAGAGGAAAATCCAAGCATGAACTGAGACAAAGCAAAGAGTTACTGGAAAAACAACAGGCAGGGCTTTTTATTTCAGAGCAATAAACATCACTCTGTGTGTCGTTTTAAGGCTCTGGACAAATGTTTTAATAGTGAGCTCTTGCAGACAGTGAAGAGGTTATTAGATACTCTGTGTTTTGTTTTTTTTTGTTGTTTTTTTGGTTTTTGTTTTGGCTCTGCCTGTGGCATGTGTTAGTTCCTGGGCCAAGGATCAAACCTGCATGACAGTAGCAACCCAAGCCACAGCAGTGACAACACTGGATCTTTATCCTGCTGTGCCACCAGGGAACTCCTAGATACTTCACTTTTGACATAATTACTCTGCAATAGTCCATTCCAAACATATTTTTAGTCCTAAATTTAACAAAAGAAAACAGAAACAGTCCAGTAAATTACCTCTTTACCTCAAAAAATGCATGTATAGAAAACTCTCTGAAATATAACTGGGAAGATTAAAAAGCAAGAGTGCTAGATTTAGGTAACAAGGGGAACACCAGGGTAATTTTAATAGCAGTACCATTAAAGTTACAAAAGTTTCAAGATTTTGTTTCAAGGTAATTTTTATAAAATTATTTTAGGTAAAGTATGAAACAGAAATGTGCATATGTAAAATTCACAATAGCATGCAGAAAGTAAATGCATAAGGAAATAGCAAAGTTAAATATTTTACACAAGGAAAATCTACCACCTTACCTGCATTCCACCAGATCATGGAATGCAGGTAAGGTAAAGCTGAGACTCAAGTAGGTTTTAAAGAGGTCTGAAGCACTGGGAAGAGGCTAAAGCTGATTAAAACTTCGACTCCCCTTAAGAATTTAGAATTTATTTAAAAAGCTCCAAAATGGCACATTTGGAGGGGATTACTTTTAGATAAAGCTAAAATGTTCTTCCATTAATTCCTGACTCTCCTTAAGTATTTAGAATTTATTTAAATAGCTCCAAAATGGCACATTTGGAGGGGATTACTTTTAGATAAAGCTAAAATGTTCTTCCATTAATTCCATTCCATGGATGGTGTTATGGACTGCATGAATGTCTGTGTTCCCCTTAAACTCATATGTTGAAGCCCCAACTGCAAGATGACTTTATTTGAAGGTGGGGGTTAGAAGGAAGAAATTAAAGCTAAATGAGGTCATTAGGGTAGGGCCGTCATCCTATAGCATTAGTTTCCTTATAAAAAGGGATAGCAGATTTCTCTTTCTTTCTCTCTCTCTTTGTGTATATATACGAACACATACACACCAAGAAAGGCCAGTAAGGACACAGCAAAAAAAAAAAAAAAAAAAAAAAAAAAAAAAAAAAAAAAAACAGTCCTCTATAAGGCAGGAAGAGAAGCCTCATCTAAAATTGAATTTGCTGTCACCTTAAGCATGTATTTCCAGCCTCTACAACTATTTGAACATAAATTTCTGTTGTTTAAGCCACAAAGTCTGTAGTATTTAGCAACAGTAGCCCAAGCATACAAATACAAATGGTGTGTATGAAAGGCACTGCCTCAATATACCTGAGGATGTTTCTGTATTTTCTTTAAAGATTGTAATACTCATTTGGGGGAACTGCTAGTGAAAATTACGATTTCTCCGTGTTTACTTTTTACCTGGTACTTTGGTATACACCACAACATATACAATTTTGAAACTAAATTTATGATGTCATTCCATCCTGTCATAATTCCTCTTCGCTTGTGCCATTCTTTTCTGCTTCTTAATTTCCCAGATTTTTACTTCCAGCACTCAGTAAATCTGTAAGCTCTTTAGTTTTGCCTTGAGTTAATGTGCACTAAGGCAATAAGGCAAGATAATGAATAAATCTTCATGTTTTCTAGTAATCCTTAAAAATATCTGAAAGGCATCATCATTACATTATTTTCTATGATTACAATACAATGTACCTCCATATACATATATATGTAAAATATTCTCGTATATTACATACACGTTACTTTATATATATCATATATACATATAAATGTAAGTCTGATGGTTTTATGGCACAGTTTTTGTAATGTTTATTTCACTATAAATAATATAATCTACCATTTAAGATCCATATGTATAGTAACAGCAACTGTCTTTGAAACATTTTCTAGACATAAATCAAAAGGCTCAGATTAAACTGTAATTTTAGCCTCAAATATATGCAGTGTTATTTGGAAATAACTGCCTATATAAGAAGCCATTTACTTTTCACTTATTATTGCTTAGATTTGAAAATTAGAAGCTAAAGGTATTCAGGGTGCAGAGATAAAATTAATCCAGCATCTGTATTTTATAATATATAAAAAATTAAGTAAATTTTGATATTTTAAATATAAATATGAGTGGTAAGTTTATAAGAAAACTTATCAAAAAGTGGATGGGCTTGTGGAAAGATATGCTCATGCTTATTATTCTTTATTGATTTCTTGATGGAAGAATAAAATGTTTCTCTTTGTATATTTAGGAAGGTTTAATTTTCATTCACAAGGTCTGAGTCATAAATGCATCTGTACTGCTTATTCACAATTATGCACCATTGTACACTGTTTGGGTTGTAATGCTTTGAGTACTTCTCATTTTCCCCAACTGGATTTTATGTTCCCCGAGGGTAGAAACCACAAATTTATGGTTCTCAGTTTCAGCCAAATATTCTATTTTGCTCAGCTCTTCTTTTTCTTGTCTTAATTTCCTTTCCCTTCTCCTCTAGAACTATGTCATTACTTCTTTAATGTTCTCAAATCCTCTCTTCATGCTTGCCTACCTTAACCCTTAGCAGATAGCTTGTCTCCTACTTTATAGAAAAGACTCAGAGGCTATTGGGTAAAACTCCATGAACTTTTTCTTTCTAGTCCTCACTATAAAAGAGCAATAACATAAAAAAGTAGCAGACAAAATTAAATAAAATTTAGAAATACTAATAATCGCACAATATTTCAGAATAAATGTCAACAAAGAAGACAAATTCTGGAAAAACTGCCAAAAAGAGAACAAATTACATAAGGAAATAGAGTATAATGGATGATAAACTAATAGACAAATAATAAAAATCCAGGTTATAAAATATGGATGATTTTGAAAAACAGCGCAAATAGGTTAAAATAGTAATGCATTCTATGAGGAAAGAGAACTTTCTAGATCACAGAAAGATCTAATTTAGGAGCCCTGAGACTGCAAAACTCAAGGAAAACCAATGTTCTGAGTTCAAGAGCACACACACACACACAAACACACACACTCACAGTAAAAATATTAAATTTCAAGATTATGGAATTCTAACAGAATCCAGAAGGAAGAAAATAGGTTACTTTTTTAAAAGCGACAATTCAATATTTAGTCTTTTTTAAAATTTTTATTGGAGTATTGCTTATTTACAATATCATATCATTATCAAGTGTATAGCAAAGTGATTCAGTTATACATATACCCATTCTTTTTCAAATTCTTTTCCCATATAGGTTATTACAGAGTATTGAATAGATTCCCTTGCACTATACAGTAGGTCCTTGTCATTCATCTATTTTATACACAGTATTGTATATACATTAATCTCAACCTCCTAATTTAACCTCCCCTGCCTCCATCTTTTCTCTTTGGTAGCCCTAAGTTTGGTTTCAAAATCTTTGAGTCTGTTTCTGTTTTGTAAATAAGTCCCTCTATATCATTTTTATTAGATTCCACATATAAGTGATATCATATGATATTTGTCTCTCTCTGTCTGACTTTATTTAGTATGATAATCTCTAGGTCCACTGAGGTTACTTTCAAAAAAGCAAAATCAAACCAGTTTCATATTTCTGCTTTACAGCAATAAAAATTCCATAAGGCAATGAAAAAATATCTTTAAAGATTTGACAGTGGAGATGATTATAACCCAATGATTGTATTGTATCATAAAGACATCCTCAGATTTACAAGGTTTTGGAAAATGCACTAATACCATCTTTTTTCCTTCCAAAGCTTTCTATGTGGTCAGATGACTCAATCAGAGCAGAACACAAGAACTAGAGAGTTGCAGCAGAAATGGACTGACAGTGAAACTTAAAGCAAGCTAAAGATCAGAAATAAAATGGAATGGAGAAAATAAACACTTCCTGAACAGTAACTTGTGCCTGAAACTTTCCATTAAAAAAAAATCCATATAGATTTTATCTGGTTGCTTAAGTTTATACTAGTAATATAAGCTTGAGCTAGTACTTATACCCAATCTGTTAGTTTCCAGAATGCAAAAAGAAATCAAATAATTATTTGAGGAAGAGAAGTTTATCTGATGTCTAAATAATTGTCACTATGCCATCAAAACAGAATGAAAAAAGAATATAGAAATACTAGTAGAAAGTAGTTTAGCAGTCATATATATATAGGATTTACAATTCTAAGTTAAATAAATGAAGGAAAGCAAGAAGAAAGAAGCAATGTAAGCAAGTCCCAAAATACTTATAATGTTTGCTCGCAAAATAGTTAAAATTATTGTTTCCTTCTTAATTCAGTTATATAATTGTGGATTATGTACATTTGCATATAGTGCTTTATTATCATTAACAGAATCAAAATTACAGTAAATTTCTGACAAATGAATGCAAAACAAATAAAACAAGTTTGCACTCTCCTATCTGTCTCTTTGGTTGCTATTTCTCAGTCTTTGCCAGTTTTCTTTTTATACCCAACTTATTAAATACTGGAGAACATTAAGATTTGGTCCAAGGTCTTTTTTATCACCTTTATCCTCTCTTCCTTAAAATATCATCCTTTTCCCCTTACTAGTTCTGTCACTTATCCCTGCTTTCATATCTCTTGCCATAAAAACCTGTCTAACGAACAGTTTTTGAAATTAAAACTTTCCAGGCTCCTCAAATTCAATGCGACACAAACAAAACCTTCCATTGCCACCTCCTCAAATCACAATTCTCCTTAATTGTCCTAATCTCATAAAAGTCATCACCCTACCCTCAGTTGCTCCAATAATAACTTGGAAATTATCCTGGACTTCTACCTTTTTTCCAACCCATTCCGTGCACCCCCTCAATTTTAATTACTCTGGTTCATTATACTTCTTCTAAATCAAGGTGCATCTATCTATTCCACTCCAAATGACCACACTTACTCTGGTTCAGGTCATGATCATCAGTCATCCAAGTTAATACTGAACCTGCCTAGCTGGTCTCCCTATGCCCATTTTTATTTTTCCCCAAGCCATTTTCTATTACATTTATTCTTTTATGTGAGTGTGTCATCCTTCTGTTTAAAAATCTTTCTACATCTGTTCAATAGAATCACTATACATCTCCACTTATGCCTACGATGTGGCATGATTATTAACGGTGCCTCCCCTCATTCTTGAGAATATCCCAGTTTACATGACAAATTCTATGGTCACTGTTATGAGGCTTTCCTGACCTGATGAGCTTCTCTTCTTTCCTCTCAAGACTCATGTCAGGCTCCTCTCCTCTTTCGCCATCCATACTCTAGTTAAGATAAACTTATTTGCATTTTCTCTTGCATCCATTCTTTCCCCTTTCTTCTTACCTCTGGCCAATTACCTTTTAACAATTAAAAACCAAATCCAAAACATTTGGCATCATTTTTCATCAGGTGACTCCTACTCATCATTCTCCTCATTTTTAGGAAAATGTCACTAGCTTTAATTTTCCTGTCATCCTTAGAGTCAGGAGTTTCTGCAATGCTTTCACAACACTTGTTACCTCCCCATCATAACACTTGTAACAGGTTACTGTGATTCTTTTGGTCAATATTCCTCAGGGAATTATGAAAGACATCAGAACAGAATCATTCTGTTTGTCGTTTCATCCCCAGTCACTAACAATTAATAAATATCCCTGAAAGTCATAAAGATGTAAGTACATCCTTGAGTGTCATAAAAGAATTAAAAGAATACCTGTCATAACAACTTAGATCACCTTTCAAAATTCTTCCTGGTTTATAAGTGTTTTTCTTTTCTCATTAGTATAGAGTATCTCAAGTAAAAAGTTAAGTCCAAATCCTTTGACGACAAAGAACATTTCTTTAAAGAAAGAGGGACATATTCTCTACTTTGAGTGCACCAAAAATGTAGCTTCTCTTCATAGGTTATATTCCTATAGCAGAAGGTAAATTTGCTTTTGTAATAGAGCTCTAAATCTTGAAAAGCTTGAAGAGAAGCCTTCCTTTGTTTCTCAAAAAGCACAGCTGTCTGGTGTTAACGACAAGGTCTGCTCTACACTTTTCACTGGGTCCTTTTTTACCCTCAAGCAACTCTAGGTGTTCTCTCAAAGACTTCCTCTCACCCCTTCTCCCTTCACACACACCCACCCTGCATTGTTTTCTGTTCACAATCACAGACTGAAAGTACTTTGGGGAGGACTATGTGCTTGTCCTAGGCACCCAAGGACTCATCAAGTATGTGGACTGGCAGGCTAAGTGTAGTGTGGCCACTGAGTAATTATAAAGCCCTTTTCCCCTCTGGGTCTCCATTCCATCTCTCCCTTCCTTCAAATTTCAGGGTGATATTCCACCCTTCTGCTTCTTCATCTGTGGCTGGAGTGTTAATTGATGAGATAATTCTTGGATAAAATCCAAGGAGTGCTTTAAAAATTTAATGTATGTGGGTACCAAATAATGATCTCACACTGTGTATGACCCAGAGGACACGAACGTGTCAGGTTACTGAATTACCCTTAGGTAACCACTTCTGTGTCTGGGTGGTCATGGGTAGGGAAGGAAGGTGGAAGAGCCTGTGTGGTAGAAGGAGATGAGGGGAGAAAGGGAAAGGGAGGTGATCTGCTGCATTGCTCCCAGGACATTTATAATTGTAACGGAATTATCACTTACATAACTTTATATATCTATGTGGAAACTTTTTATATTTGCATATGTATATATTTCACTCCTCCTCAAACTGCTAGAATTTCTACTAAAAGTCTAATATAAGTTTTATTACCTGTGTGGCTTTTAAAACAAAAAAGACTGTAAAATTTCTAATATTCTTCAAGCTGAACCAAATTCCTACAATGTTCATTTAGAAAGGAATTTCATTAATAATTCATTATTACTTTGAATTGGGTATAGTTTAAGATGAACTCTGGGGGAAAACACTGATACCGAAAAGCACTTTCTATGATTGAAAGGTTTCTATAAAAATAATTGAGGAATTCTCCACTTGCAAAATGGTTCTGCAGGTCCAAGGCATTTGAGTAGATCTGAAGAAACAATCAAAAATAAAAATTTTTAAGCTCGAAAGTACATATAGGAATTCCCATCATGGCTCGGTGGTAACAAACCCTACTAGTATCCATTAGGATGCAGGTTCAATCCCTGGCCTCACTCAGTGGGTTAAGGATTGATCATCTCTGTAAGCTGTAGGTTCACAGACACAGCTCTCAACCTGGCTCAGATCCTGCACTGCTGTAGCTGTGACGTAGGCTGGCAGCTGTAGCTCTGATTCAACCCCCTGGCCTGGGAACTTCCGTATGCCACGGGTGTGAGCTTAAAAGGAAAAAAAAAAAAAAAGTTGTGTATAGCATTCTTAAACTATAGAGTCTAAAATTTTATTGACATGATACTAGAAATCAATGAGTCCAGTCCTTTGCCTTTGCATTTGGATATATTCCTGAAACCTCTACTCAAGGAAATATTTATGCCTATTACAGAGGTGGAGCTCAAACCCAGGAATCTTGACTCTTGCCTAATATACATTAATTATTCATTAATTTAACAATCTTGTGTTGAGTGTCATGTCTGACAAACAGGGGCTTAATAATAATGAGGAATATGACACAGTACTAGTCTGAAAAAGCTAACCTTCCCATGAAGGAGATAGACACATGAATAATAATGTTCCAGTGGGGCATATGTATAATAAGTAGATACACTAAGAATTGTAGGAGGAAAGGGGCCAGGCAACAAAATCAGTCTAAATGTTCAGGGAAGGTTTTATACTGGAAGAGACACATGTTTTGGCAAACACTTAAAAGTATAAACAGCATGTGGCATGCCATGGTACATAGCAATTTGGCATTTTTGTTGCTTACAGTGCGTGCAAGAGAGTGATGAATGGATAGACCTGAGAAAGGAAAAGATAATGGAGGATCCTGCAAGACAAGTCAAGGTACTTTGACTTTATTTTATAGTAGTTTGCAGTTACCGATTGAATTTTGTTTTATTTTTGAGCAGAAGAGGAAGACAGAGAGCAGTTTGATCAGTTCTTTTCAAATTGTTTTTGTTGGACAAGTTTCTGTTTATTCATTTTTTCTGGCCATGCACCCAGCCAGGGATGGAATCCATACCACAGCATGACCTGAGCTGCTGCAAGAAAAATGCCAGATCCTTAACCCACTGCACCACAAGGGAACTCCCATTTTGTTTTTAACTTCCAAGTGGGCCACAGATCAATATGTGGTCATACTGGACATTGCTAGTACTCAGCTCATGCCACAAGCCACTCACTGTTTAACAAACACCCTAAATGGTCCATGGTCTAGTCACTGCGATAAATCCAATCATTATATGCTTGGAATTTTCAAATGTGTCAAAATGCTATAATAGCTTCTCAATACTTTACCTCCCATTGGTTTATTTATTTATTTATTTATTTATTTATTTTTTTCTTTTTAGGGCTGCATCTTCGGCATATGGAAATCCCCAGGCTAAGAGTCAAATTAGAGCTGTAGCTGCTGGCCTACACTACAGCCACAGCAATGTGGGATCCGAGTCATGTTTGAGAACTACACCACCTCTCATGGCAATGCCAGATCCTTAACCCACTAAGTGAAGCCAGGGATAGAACCTGCGTCCTCACAGATACTAGACACATTTGTTACCACTGAGCCATGAATGGAAATCCTATTTTTCTTTTTATGCCTATTGACTTGGGAGACTGACCTAAGCATATTTGTACTGTTGATGTCAGAGAATGTTTTGCCTATGTTCTATTCTAGGAGTTTTATCGTGTCTTGATGTCAGAGAATGTTTTGCCTGTGTTCTCTTCTAGGAGTTTTATGGTGTCTTCTTATGTTTAAGTCTTTACGCCATTTTGAGTTTTTGTGTATGGTGTGAGGGTGTGTTCTAGTTTCATTGATTTACACGCGGTTGTCCAGTTTTCCCAGCACCACCCCTTGAAGAGAATGTCTTTATCCGATTTCATATTTTTGCCTCCTTTGTCAAAGATTAATTGACCATAGGTGTATGGGTTTATTTCTGGGTTCTTTATTCTGTTCCATTAGTCTGCATGTTTCTGTATCAGTAGCAGACTCTTGATTACCGTAGCTTTGTAATATTGTCTAAAGTCTGGGACAGTTATGCCTTCTACTTGTTTTTTCTTTCTCTCAGGATTGCTTTGGAAATTCTGGGGCTTTTATGGTTCTATATAAATTTTTGGATTGTTCTATTGCTGTGAACAATGTCATGGGTAATTTGATAGGTATCACATTAACTCTGTAGATTGCTTTGGGTACTATGGCCATTTTAGTGATATTGATTCTTCCAATCCAGGAGCATGTATTATCTTCCCATTTCTTTGAATCTTCTTTAATTTCCTTGATTAATGTTTTATAGTTCTCAGCATATAAGTTTTTCACCTCCTTGGTCAGGTTTATTTCCAGGTATTTAATTTTGGGGGGTGTAATTTTAAAAGGTATTGTATTTTTATATTCCTTTTCTAATCAAACTTAGATGCTTTTGTACAGCAAAGGAAACCATAAAAAAGACAACCTACAGAATGGGAGAAAATAGTTTCAAATGATGCAGCTGACAAGGGCATAATCTCCAAAATATGCAAACAACACATATAACTCAACTGCAAAAAAAGCAAACTACAATTGGAAAATGGGCAGAAGACCTAAATAGATATTTCTCCAAAGAAGACATACAAATGGCCAACAGGAACATGAAAAGATGCTCAACATCAGTAATTATTAGAGAAATGAAAATCAAAACTACAATGAGGTACCATCTCACAATGGTCAGAATGGCTATCATTAAAAAGTCTACAAATAACAAAGGTTGGAGAGGTGTGGAGAAAAGAGAATCTTCCTGCATTGTTGTTGGGGATGCAGATTGGTACAACCACTATGGAAAACAGTATGGAGGTTCCTCAGAAAACTAAATATAAAACTACCATATGATCCAGCAATCCCACTTCTAGTCATATATCTGGACAAAACTCTCATCCAAAAAGGTACATGCACTCCTATGTTCATTGAAGCACTATTCACAACAGCCAAGACTTGAAAATAACCTAAATGTCCAATGACAGATGAATGGATTAAGAAGATGTGGTACATACATACAATGGAATACTACTAAGCCATAAAAAAGAACAGAATAATGCCATCTGTGGCAACACAGACAGAAGTAGATTCTCATACTAAGTGAAGTCAGAAAGAAAGACAAATACCATATGATATCACTTATGTGTGGAATCTAAAATATGGCACAAATGAACCTATCTACTGAAGAGAAACAAACTCATTGACATAAAGAAAAGACCTGTGGTTGCCAAGGGGGAGGGGGAGGGAGGATAAACTGGGACTTTGGAGTTAGTAGATACAAACTACTGCATTTGGAGTGGCTAAGCAATGAGGTCCTGCTGTATAGCACAAGGAACAGTATCTGATCACATGTGATGGGACATGATAGAAGATAATATGAGAAAAAGAATATGTATATATATATATATATATACATATATATAGTATAACTGGGTCACTTTGGTGTACAGCAGAAATTGACAGAACACTATAAATCAACTATAATAAATTTTTTAAAAAATGCTTGACCTCTATTTCTATATACTTCTTTATTACAATCCATCAGCCATTTGATTAGCACTGAGTAGGGAGACTATGGTATTGATCTAGCCTAATGATGATAAAGGCCTGAACTAGGACAGTGAGGCTATAGAAGATGAAGATTGGAGAAAGGTTTGGAATCAAAAATCAGATGGGCAATACTTGGAAAAAGAGAAAGAAGCTGAAACTAAATATGAAAGCAAAACCATATCGCCACTTTTCTGGGACTAGTTCATAAATACATGGATATACATGAGGTCGACTACTCAACTTTAGACGATGTATATTTAGTCAGTGTGTCTCAGCTCTACAATATCACGTAATATGATTAGCAAGTTGTTAACTTTGTGAAGACTTTGTGCTCATGTGGAGGTCTGAGCTGAAGACACTTTTTTTTTTTTTTCTTTTTGTCTTTTTAGGGCCGCACTTGTGGCATATGGAGGTTCTCAGGCTGGGGTTCTAATCCGAGCTGTAGCCGCCAGCCTACACCACAGCCATAGCAATGCCAGATTCAAACTGCGTCTGTGACCTACACCACAGCTCATGGCAACGCCAAATCCTTAACCCACTGAGAGAGGCCAGGGATCAAACACGCAACCTATGGTTCCTGGTCAGATTCATTTCCACTGCACCATGACAGGTACTCCCTGAAGACACTTTTGACAGAAGTGCTTGCTGGTGTCTTTTAAGACACTGATAATTTGACAGATTGTAGCCATGGATGCATTCATCTAGTACTTCCTGACTCTAAAAAGAGTTCTCTACATGTGTAAAAATCCAAGAAGTAATTTTTTTCCCACCATTAAATCTATGCTTTTTTTTTCCCACAAAAATCCAAAGTGAGTTTTTGGAAGAATACTGCTCTAGGGAAAAGTCAAGTTATCACTTAAATAGACAGAAAGGAAGAATTCAACAATGCTGTTAGAATTTAATATTTAATTCCATAGAGAGATGATGGTTCTGAGTACAGAGATGTATGATTCAGAATGAATAGGTAGGAAATTTGAATTTCTAAGAAAAAATATTTCCTGAGAATGGGAAAACTGCCAACTTTGTGAGAAACAAAATATTTTAAGTGCTTTCTAATAAGATATTTCTTAAAATGAAATAGAAATAAAATACTTCCTCCTAGGGATATCATTTGAAACACAGATATTTTAGATTTGAGCTTGCCATGCAGAAGACCAGCAATCTGTCAGGAAGATACCTCACAGATGTCCATGGGTTACCACTACAGTCTGAGCTGCAATCTGAGGGTAGGAATTTTGTCTGTTTTGTTTTCTGATATGTCCCAAGCACTTAGAACAACATGATACATGGTAGGCACTCAATAAATTTTTGCTGACTGAATGGTCAATTTAACAAAGTCCAGAATCTTGATTTTATCAGCCCATCTGGAGTATAGTCACCTCTCGGGGGTGTACTCAGCTTCGGCAATTCAAGAGAGAGCTGTATCAAATAATCATTGTTTATTTACAAGAATAAAGCTATCACAGAATAATCAAGTCTACAATATCAGAATGGATTTCTTTGTTGTCAAGCTAAATAAAACCTAGAGATAAATTTTCAAATTTATGAGAAATATGAGTTTCCTTGGAATCTGAACACTAATGTATGTTTCATTAGGATATCATTTCTGTGAAAATCAAGTGGGAAATCAAAATTAAATAGAAGTTTCCTCAATATATGTGGGACCAAATTAAAAGAAATTTAGACATGATAATGGGAGAAAAAAAGAATATACATGTATGTATAACTGGGTCACCATGCTGTACAACACAAAAAAAAATTGTATCGGAGAAATAACAGTAAAAAAATTAAAAATAGAAATAAAAGAAATTTAAAAAAAGAAATTCAGAATAAAATTTTAGTGGAACCTGATAAGACAGGGTGTTGTATCTGTCTCATAATAGAACAGTATCCGAAAGTTTATTGTCTACAGTCTCCTCCATTTTGCACCACGTGTATTGACTTTGCAGAGGAGTAGAGAATACTTGAAGTCCATTTGTAAAGATTCCTCTCTCTTCTGGACTTAGTAGCTTGAAGAGCTTACATTTGTATAAATGCCTCTCCCTTCTGAATTCGTAGCTGAAAAACCTACACCCCATTGCACCCTCCTCAAATGAACCTCCTCTTTCTTTAGATACATTTATATATTAAGTTATGCAACAGCAAAGCTTTGAAAGCAAAGATTTACTTTATTTCTAATTTGATTTTGCATGTTATACTCTGATCAATTATGTGTTGGTCTTAAATTTCAACTCTCAAAACCAATTCCAATTACTTTCAATACTAAGTTTTGGAAGAATACTTCATTATAAAAAGGAATGTCTTCTTTGTGTATATATAATCATATTTTAGTCAGTTCTTCAGTACCATAAAATGTGGGTATTGCAGAGCCTAATAGGGAAAACCCAAAACAGTTGAAGTACGAGAAGTATTTGATAGCCACTTAGAGACAAAAAGAGAAAAAAACTTTGTAAAAAATGGAGGAATCTTTTTTTTTTAAAGTAAGTACTCAACCTGAAAATTATCCTTTTTTTCTTTAACAACAAAAAATTAGGATGGTCCATTTTACTAGTCTCAGCATTGTTACTCAGCATAGAGTTCAGAAAGGGAAGGATTTTTACATAGTATGCACTTGAAAGCAAGCATATTTCTTGCATCATGGGCATTTGACAGCAGCACCAACAGTGAAAGCAATGGAATTACAAAGATTTTAGTTGACATATGCCTTATCTTGACTAACGGTATGAAAAGAAGACTGACAGACCTGCAGTTAACAAAAAATTAAAATGATGATTTCAACAAAGACAAGGTTGAAATTCACAGTCACTGAATTGCATAAAATGAGGGTGATGAAAAGAAAAAGAGGATCTAAAGAAGCAATGTAGAAAAAATTCCTTTGGCCAAACCAAACTAAGGGATTAAACAAGAGAGAAAAATAAACATACTGTGTTTTTTTTGTAAAGCTGTGTTTACATTTATTGTAATAAACTTGATAACATCCATTCCAAAGTATAGACTTACAACTCTAAAAACTGCAATATCACTCAAAATTTTCAGAAATCCTGTTCATAAAGAGATTAAGACAAAAAAATTGACTAATACATTTCAAGTTTCAAAATATTAGCTGCGAGATAAAATGATGAGATAAGGAATTATATAACTGACTGTAGGGCTGTTTGTTTTAATTTCTAGTCCTTGATCTGGCAGTATAGACACAAGGCAGAATAGTTATGCAGAATATACCACCAAAAAGTCCATGTTGTATTTTAAACCATGCTTCATTTGTGAACAAAGTTTTAGAAGCTTTTGAAATGCTGATTTAGAAAAACAGTTCACTGAGTTTACTTATTTACTCATTTATTTTTTTAGGGCCTTGTGTGTGGCATATGGAATTTCCCAGGCTGGGGGTTGAATCTGAGCTGTGGCTGCCAGCCTCCACCACAGCCACAGCAACGCAGGATTTATGCACGTCTGCAACCTACACCACAGCTCATGGCAATGCTGGACACTTAACCCACTGAGCCAGGCCAGAGATCAGTCCTGCATCCTTATGGATACTAGCAGGGTTCATTACCTCTGAGCCACAATGGAACTCCTGAGTTTATTTTTTAATAAAAATGCCCAGAAGGCATTGTATTTAAAAGTTGAAAATGTATAATAAAATTGTATGCAGTAGCTATGTTAGTGCCTTTGAAGAGGAAGGAAGGGGTCATGAACCAAGGAATGCTGGCAGCCTCAATAATCTGGAAAGGGCCAGAAGATAGTAAGTTTTCCTATGGTGCATTCTGAAGGAATGAAGCCCTCCAGTGATGCTCATTTAGATTTCTGACCTCCATAACCATAAGATAATGAATTCATATTGTTTTAAGCCACTGATTTTGAGGAGATTTGTTAGAGCAATAACAGGTAACTAATATAGTCTATAATTTTATTTGCAAGTATTTTTCACAGTTCAACATCTATCTTTTACTGTACTTAATGGGTTCTTCTTCCATGACATGTTTAAAAACTTCTCATGTAATCCAACATATCCTGGCCTAGGAACCCATATGCTGTGGGTATGGCCAAAACCAACCAACCAAACAAACTGGTAATTGTTTTAGCTGTATCCTCAAAAGTCTAATGTAATATTTTTATCACCTTTATTTTTCACTTTGACTTTGAAAGCATTCTTTAAGAATTTACAATGTGTTTTCTTTGTGCAGGTGGAAAAAATTTTTCCATCATTTCATTCATTTCTAGATTTACTATAATTGACTGAAATAAAAACACATAATATGGGAGCTATGAGTTGCAGTTTTATTCTGGGAACTCTCTAAGCACTATCGCCCAGGAGACACCCTCTCAGATAGCTCTAAGGAACTGTTCTGAAGAGGTAGGGGAAGAGGCCAAATGTATGTGATTTTGGCAATTGACAGAACATCTCGGTAAAAGGTTACTGCTTGTCACAAAGATCACATAGCTAAGTTAATGATTTTTTATGTATGAGAAGAAGCAAGAATCTAGGCTCATTAAATTTTCCCTCAAAGTTTAACTATCTAAGGTCCTGTTTCGCCTGTTTTCCCAAAGCACAGAGGGCCTCATCCTGTCCTTTGTCCCAAATTCCTTTCTGGGTGTACTGTAGATCAGCAACTTCAGGAGCTAATGACTTAATCTTTGTAGAACTGGGTGGTAAGTGACATTCCTTACTTCATGCTATAGTCAGAAAAAGCTCTTTGTGTTCTATTTTGTCAAATTTGTAAAGGTTTTTGTGAGAATGTGAGAATAAAATGTATTCTTTCCTTTGCTTTTTTTTTTTTTTTTGGTCTTTTTAGAGCTGCACTCATGGAATATGGGCATATGGAGGTTCCCAGGCTAGGGGTCAAATCAGAGCTGTAGCTGCTGGCCTACACACAGCCATAGCAATGTGGGATCCAAGCCACGTCTGTGACCTACAGCACAGCTCAGGGCAATCCTGGATCCTTAACCCACTGAGAAAGGCCAGGGATGGAACCTGCGTCATCATGGATACTACTCAGATTTGTTTGCACTGAGTCATGACGGAAACTCCAAGATATATTCTTATTAACAAGGTTTGGTATTTGCATTTAACTATGAGAATCATCTTACTGATTTTCTGATTTAGGTTTTCAATAATTTTTTTTCTTTTTTTGCCCACTGGGTCTGCCTTTGAAGGAGTGACACGCTAAAATCTTCCTTTATTAGTGCATCTGTTTGTTTCCACAGGTATCTTTTGTTTCTGCCTTATGAAATTTGCTAGGTTATTGTTACATAAATGTTGATACGTGTTGTTTATTCATTGTGAATTGTGGCCAAGCATTAAAAACTGTCCTTTACGTCTTTTAATTCCCTTTGTCTTCTGCACAGTTATCAATTTCATAAACCCTACGTCATTTCATTTACATTTGCCAGGATATTATTGTCCTCTCATTTTAGGTCTTTCTAATCTCTTCTATTTATATATGCCTCTCATATAAACATAGTGTTAAATGCTGATTTTTGGACAATCTAAGTAAGACTCCTTGTGTTTAATAGATATGTTAATCCATGTACATTTTTTGATGTGATTGATGTTATAAACTCTGTTATGTTCTATGTTATATTTGAACATATAAATACATATAGTCTTTTATTGCGAAGTCCATTTTATTTACTTTTGTTTCTTCTCTTTTTCTTATTCCCTCTTATCATTATCCTCCTTCTCTCCCCCTTTCTCCTTTTCTTTTACTTTACCTTTCCCTTCCTCCTCCTCTTCCTAGTTCTAATATCATCTACAAAGCAGAAAAGAGAACTCTTTGTGAATTCAGGTCACAAAGTAGGATTTCTAAGTAGAAAAAAACAACATTTCCATATGTAATAGAGCATCACTAGAGCTGGCTGCATAGACCACCAGATATGTCTCCTTTTACCTTGGTCACTGAAATCTTGCTATTGAGTAAGGCCTTGTCCCTTGGTGTTGCATTAGTCTTAGATCTGGTCAATTAAAAGACTGCTTATTTAATTCTCTAAATATACTCCTGCAGTATAGTGAAGGCACCACACTCAGAACTTAGGAAGTGTGATTGATAAGTGGTTCACCTCTTCATGCTCAGTCAAAACATTTCAAATTATCAGTCATTTGTACTCCCAACTGCCCCTTTCAGTCTGAGGAAAAACAATGTGCACAAAGTCCTTAGAAAGACTTTTACAAAGGAACCCAGTGCTATTGTGGGGGCGGGGGCGGGGGTGGGGGTGGAAGAAACGAAACCAAGACAGTGATTTGTTACCATTTCAAAATGCTCCTGGATTTGCCATCAGTGTGGCAGTGCAGCTTTATATGCAAACACAACCTCTTTAAGAACATCTTTGTGTCTGAATAGAAAATATTTTGTCTTTTCAGGCAGGAACCTAATGCATGGTTTACCCAGAGATATATTTTCCACCATGTGGCCACGACAATAAACATGGGGCTTTTGATCTGGATGGCAATAGTGGCAGAGCCAGAGTTCTAAAAGGAGAAAAATGGGAAACAAATCTGCCAGAGGTGAGTGTGTGCCCTCAGGGCACTTTTGCATGTCTAGAGTTCACCAAGCAAAGCCAGAGAGATTTCAAATAAACATGTCGAAAGAAGTCATAAAAATCCTAACCAGTGTGATAGCTTAAATCCCAACGTCAAAACACAGAAATGCATGGTCTACATCACATGAAACTTCTTTGGCCCCAGGTTTATAAATTACACTTCTTTCAAACTTCCATCTTTACAAGCATAAATTTATAAATACCCCCCCACACCATTTTCTTTTTATAAATAACAGCAACATTGTCCTTCTGGCCCTGCAGGTGGAATAATTTTGTAACTAACATGGGGACAAAAAATATGCTAAAAGGAACCTTTTCTAATTTTCATGAGGACCCAACTGCACGCCATTGTTATAGTATAACTATCCTTTTAACTTGTTGCTTTAAAATTTCAACATAGAAATCACTGCAATTCATTATTTTATATGCTCTCTTCATTTACAAATCAAAATGCCAAAGAGAAGCTCAGTTTATTTCAGCACTGTTGGAAGAGTGTGCTGTTATTAGGAAATGCGAGTGGGTTGAAGTGGGACTCCCTGTAGAGTTAACTTGGCAGAATTTGAGTTCCTGGCTCAATCTGATATTAAAAGTGAGTCATCAGTTTACCCACACAGCAGGGTCTTTACTTTGTACTTCTCATTGTGAGCAATCCAACAGCAGGTCCAAAGATTCAAGGTTAATTTCTATAACTAATAATCAAGTGAAAGAAACTGATCTCATTTCTTTTGATAATTATTTTATTTTTCATAAATTCCTTAGTGTTACTATCTGACAAATAATAAGAGCACAAATAAAAGCTATCTCAAGCACAAATAAAATCTATCTCAAGAAGTTCAGTTTGAGTATTCAGTGTGATTTAATTTCAGTACAGGCCAAAGGCATCTCTGTTTACATGAAAGTGATTTTTTTCCCCTTTATGTCCATTAAGAGACATTTGAAGGACGAAAGTTTCAAATGCCTCTACTCCTGTGTTAGCTCATATTTTTGGAAGAAAAATCCAGTACTTGCTGAGCACTCATATAAAGATACAAATTAGAGTTATTAGGATGATAATATGCCAGCTTTAATAAAGGACACAAACAAAATGATTTAAGTAATTCCTCACATTAAGAATTAATAGATGAATATAACAATTTTTCTCTCATTTCATGTACTAAATCTACGAAACGTAAGTACTGTAATTAATTCAAATTCAGTAAACCCCTAATATATTTTTCAAAGCAGCCTCAAAATCTTGTGGTGAAATGATATGAATATATTCTGTTCCTTATTAGAGAGTTTCTCTTCAAGATGAAATGAAGTATATTATTAAAAAATAGTAACAGTCACAATTCTGTTAAACGTTGGTACAAGATACATACACCTGTTCATGCCTCATATATACATAAACCTCCATATCCACACAACTATATAGCTATGATACATTTTCTTAAAATTAGCAAAATCCTTCATAAATGAGACTTCATCTGCATTTCCTGCCTTGGCTCTCACTATTTGTATCCTGAATTCCAGCTACAGAAAGCTCATCTTATTTCTACTTCTTTGCATATATTCGTTTACCTGCCAGAAACACTTTTTCCCTCTTATAACTAACTGCACATGGAAAAGTATCTACTTTTCAAATATTAAGTACCCATTTGTTTTTGCAGTTCTTTCTGTGCTACAAACACATCTACTACAATAGTCATTCCAAGGTATTTTAATTAGTTGTTAAACATTTGCTTCAGCACAATTTGGAGAAGTCCTAAAGGCAGAAATGGCTTCATATTTATCTTTGTCTCTCCATTCTATTTGCTGGCCTTCACAAAAAGAAGCATTGCATATCCTGTAAAAGATGTTCTATTTATGTCAAAAACCTACTGGTGTATGGTGACAGTGACCTCACATGTCACCCAATTTCCTTTGAGACATCTCATAATGCTTGGTTTCTTCTCAGCCTATTCCTAGCCATCTATTTAATTTAATGTTTTATATGATTCTCTCCCAGTTTTTCAAGTTCTCACCTGAAAAAAAAAAAATCTTCTTGGCACTTCTATTGGGATTGAATTAAACCTACAGAACAGTTCTAAGAGGAAATTGCCGTCTTGGTAAAATTTGTCAAACAGTAAATCTTGTTACATTTATTCTAGATTTCCTAGAATTTCCTCCTATAGATTCTAAGCATTTCTTCTTAAAATTATTCCCAGTTATTTCATACTTTTGTTGTAATTGTGAATTGTATCTTGTTAGCTTTATATTTTCAATCAGGTTTTGACTGCTGATGTTTGGATATTTAGTATTTGGCTTTTTTTAGTGATTGTACTGAATTTCATCACTTTTACTAAGATACTGTATCATCTTCACACTTAATGCAAAAAATAGAACAATATAAAATGTTCTCATTATTAACAATAAAAAAGGGTCTGCCTCATTATGTAGGCCTGGGCATTTCAAGTAACAGGGAGCACTTTAATGGCTTAAGTGGATCAAGGTACCATGTGATTCTGACCCATGGAAGAGAATATCATCCACATCTGGTAACTGGGGTAATTCTACAGGAGCTATGATAGATTGGACCACTTTTGTGGTTATGTAAAGTCCCATGCGGCCCCTCACTTCCAGCCCATCTGAATATTTAGTATTTTAACTAGACATCTAGATAACTCTCCTACTGAGAGAATAGGTTCTGATAGATTTTCAGTTTAGTTGCTATGATTTACCTAGTAGACAATCATATACATATGATTTATTGTACTCTTTTGCAATATTTATACATCTTTTTTACACATCTTATTGCATTAATTATAAATTTTAGAATAGTATTAAAATTAGGGGCAATATTAGACAGACTAAATTTTTACTACTTTAAAAATATTTGCAAATTTGTATTTTTCTAGAAATAATTCATTTTACTGTAATTACAAATTCATTACATGTTACTGTGAGATATTTAAAAAAATCTGAGTCTAGGTTCACTTATTTTTCCATGTTTTCTTTTTGGTCTCTATAGCCTTATTTCTCTAAATAATTAGCCATTCCAATGTTTTTCAATTTATAGTTAATTAATTTTCCTCCTTGATCTTTATTAATTCTTCTCCCCATTTACTCTAATTTGGCCTGCTGTTCCCACTCTATTTTTTTTTTTTTTTTTTTTTTTTTTTTGGCCGTGCCTGTGGCACGTGAAAGTTTCTGAGCCAGGGATCAAATCTGTGCCATGGCAGCCACCCAAGCCACTGCCATAACAATACACCACAAGGGACCTACCCCATTCTCTCTTGAGGTGAATCTTTATTTTTTTTTCTTACTTATACGGAAAAGGATTTACATTTTAGATTTTTAACTTTGATGAGAGTTTTCCAATAGTTCTTATACCTTTAATTTGGTGTGTCCTAAATGCTGTGATTTCCTAAATATGACTCAACTGATTTATAATTTGTTCCCAAAATTATGCAGGATAGGAATTCCCATTGTGGCTCAGTGGTAACAAACTCAGCTAGTATTCATGAGGATGTAGGTTTAATCATTGGCCTTACTCAGAGGGTTAAGCATCCGGAGATAAAATGAGCTGTGGTGTAGGTTGCAGACATGGCTGTGTGGCTGTTGCTGTGGCACAGGCTAGCAGCTGTAGCTCCAGTTTGACCCCTAGACTGGAAACCTCAATATGCTGCAGATGTAGCCGAAAAAGCAAAAAAAAAAGCAGAATAAAGTCTTTGTTGTTGTTTTTTACATTTTCAAGTGACTGAGAGGAATCTATTTGTTGTTATTCATAGTTTGACTTTTAATTTAATGTTCTTGATCTATTAAAGAATCTATAAAATCTCTGTATTTGATATATCATCTAAAGCCTGAAATAAAATCAGACTTTTAAAAATTTTCTATTACTGGGGAAAAGGTAAACACTGCTTAGAATGTATAACATGTATACATATTTATAATATAGAATATATATACTTATGTATATGTGTAGATTTATATATGCAATATATTATTTATTGTATTATATGCCTTGCATATTATAATACAACAGAGAATACATATACAGCTATTCCTCAGTATTCTGCAGATGATTGGTTCCAGCATTTGCTACAGATACCAGAATGTACAGATGCTCAAATCCTAGCCTGCCCTTGGAACACATGGTTCAGCATACGCAGATTAAAGAAACCCCAGGTGGAAATTTTAATCCACAGATGGTTGTATCTGCAGATTCAAAAACCTGCCAATACAAAGGGGTGATTGCATATTTACTGAAAAAGGTCGGAGTACAAGTGGACTGGTGCAGGTGCAGTTCAAACCTATGTTTTGCAAGAGTCAACTCCTATTAGTAGCAATACATATTGCAGCTTTTTGTTAAAAACAAGAGCTCTGAATTTAAACTGTCTGACTTTTGCTCTCCATCGCCATTTTTTTTTTGATTGAGATGAATTAGGAAAATTTGAGTAATATCATTACACTTTTATTTTATTTATTTTTTTTTCCATCGCCATTTTTAACAGTTTACCTTGGGTCAAGGTAATCTTATTAAACCTCAGTTATCACTAGAGTTGTTTGAGTAATAAGTAGATTAAACTCTTTAAAGAATTTAATTTAGCGTCTGTTCTATAAGAGGTCAATAAATACTGGCTATAATTATTACCATTACCGTTATCTGCACAATTGACTTGTCCATGTTCAAGAGATGTGAGCTTGAATTCTCCTAAGCTGACACCAGTTATGCATCTTAAGTGCATTTATTTATGTACTTTATTGCTTTTTAGGGCAACACCTGCAGCATATGGAGGTTCCCAGGCTAGGGGTAGAATCGGAGCTGTAGCCACTGGCCTATGCTACAGCCACAGAAATGCCAGATCCGAGCTGCATCTGTGTAGTATACCACAGCTCACAGCAATGCCAGATATTTAACCCAGAGAGCGAGGCCAGGGATCGAACCTGCATCCTCATGGATGCTAGTCAGATTCGTTTTCTCTGAGCCATGACAAGGACTCCTTAAATGCATTTAAAATATAGTACACTGGAATTCTCTGATGGATCAGCAGGTTAAGGATCTGGTGTTGTCACTGCTGTGGCTCTGATTACTGCTGTGGTACAGGTTTGACTCCTGGTCCTAGAATTTCTGCATGCTGCAGGGGTTCAGTCAAAAAAAAAAAAAAAAAAAAACAACAACAACAAAAAAACCCTCAAAAGAAACACACATTAAACCTAAAAGGCTAAAGGATTTAAATCCTGATGTAAAGCTTTTACAATTATGTTACTTAGTTTTTAGAATATTTTCACTTGAACAAATTAATCTATATGTATTAAAATATATTAGGTGTAGAAAACACTTAAATATTTGCTAAATGTTAATATGCAGCTTAGTATATTGAAAGTTTTCATCAACTGCAAACCTAAAGTTAAATGGACAATATTGAGTATTTTATTTAACAATGAACTGGTTTTGAAAATACAAATGAATTAGAAAACAGATTCTGAATATTCTGATTCTTAGTTTTTATATTTTACACAGATATTTCACTAGCTCAGAAAGTAAGAATTTTTATTAAAATTTCTTTCTAGTTTAGTTAAGTCACACCAGAACCTTTGGGTAAAAGTCAAATTTCTGACTGAATTTCTAATCCCATGCGACAGTGTCTTTCAGGAAACAACACAGTATTCTGCAGAGTTCCTGCCATGCCTTCAGAAAGGTCATAGAAGTTAAGTGTTCCAGCAGTGAGCCCAACTTTTAGTAGCCTTCAAAGGACTTCACTAGGGCTTATCCTGTACATTACAACAGAGGATATCAAAGGCACCCCTTGAAAACATTTATGCAGTGAGTTCTCACCACCTTTCCAGTCTAGTAAAAGCATCTGAATGCTAAACTTTAGTCTACTCTACTGTATGGAGTAAAAAATAAATGTACAAATGTTAACTAACTGTATGTCTCCCATCCCTCTACAATACACGTTCTCTCTTAGCTTAGTCCAAGGAAAACAAGATGTTTATTCTAATTTTCTTAAATTTTTTCAAAGTTTTTTTAATCTTAAAATTTATTGAACTATAGCAGACTTACAGACAAATACACTAATCAGAAGTGTATGGCTTGGTACATTTTTTTTTTTTCTTTTTAGGGCCGTACCTGCAGCATATGGAGGTTCCCAGGCTAGGGGTCGAATCGGAGCTGTAGATGCTGGCCTACACCACAGCCATAGCTACTTGGGATCCGAGCCATATCTGCAACCTACACTATAGCTCACGGCAACGCTGGACCCCTAATCCACTGAGCAAGGCCAGGGATCAAACCTTTGTCCTCATGGATGCTAGTCAGATTTGTTTCTGCTGAGCCACAATGGGAACTTCATATGTCTTGATACATTTTCAATATTACATTTTCAAGAACCCAAAGCCCTTATGAACCCACTTCCTGTCATGATCCACCCCTCTAAGAGTATCCACTTTCTAGAGTTCTATCTGGACCAAAGAGTTCTGCTCTATGAAAATTGCTTTACTTTATATAAATAGAATCAAATGATACATTGTCTTTTGTGCCTCACTTGTTTTGTTCCTCTTGTTTGTGAGATTCAACCTATTTTCCATGTACTTTTAGATTATTCATTCTCAATGCTATATATCATTTCATGGTATATCTACAGATATTTAGCCATTTTCCAAAATCAAGTGTTCATGTACATATGAGCAGTGTGGACTCTGTATTTTGGTCCAATCATCTATTTGTATGTCTTTTTTCAATTCTATATTGCCGTGTAGACTTATAATAAAGCTTGTTATAAATGTTAATTTGTTTTCCTCTTGTTTTTCTGGTATGCAATTGACTTAGACACCTTAGTTTTTAAATTTCTATGAACAATTCAAAAAATATCCCTATCCCCACCACCAAAAGAAAACCTTACTGAAATTGAGATACCTTTGAAACAATAGATAGATTTGGGGGTGAATTGATGAAAACCTCTGCAATACCAAATATTCTATTCTATGATTATTTTTATATCCCTCCTTTGATTGATTAATTGATTGAATGATTGCCATACCTACGGCATATGGAAATTCCAACAGCTGCAGGTCTATGCCACAGCCAGCGCAACACAGGATCTGAGCTGCATATACAACCTACGCTGCTACTTGCGGCAACGCCGGATCCTTAACCATCTGAGCCAGCACAGGAAGTGAACTCTGAACTCGCATCCTCATAATATTAGGCCCTTAACCCACTGAGCCAAAATGGGAGCCCTTTTTTTGGTATTCTTTAACTTGCTTCAATAACATTTTGTAGTTTACAGTGTAGAGAGCTTGCACATATTTCTTTAGATATATTCCTACATTGTTGATGTTTCTTAATTCATTTTTACATTGTATGACATTTTTAGCCTCACCTGGGCAACATGTGAAAGTTTCTGGGCCAGGTACTGAACCTGTGCCACAGAAGCGACCTAAGTCACTGCAGTGACATGGCTGGGTCCATAATCTGCTGTGCCACAAGATAACTTCCATATTGTATCATTTTTAAATGTATTTTTATGTAAAGCTAACATTGATTTTGGAGCATTACAATTGCATATGTTCAACTTGATAAACTAATGTATTAGTATTTATACTTTTGTACATTTGTTTGGAATCTGATGTAAAAAATATCAAGTGGTCTATAAATAATATCAGTTTAATTCCTTTTCCTCAAACATTATATATTCACTAATATCTTTTTAAAAAATTATGTCTTTGTATTTGGAACATAACTAAAAATTGCAACAAGTCCAGTATGTCCTTTACCCATTTCAGTAGGTATTTACATTTTACCACAATTGCTTTATTCTTCTTCTTTCCTCCCTTCTTTCCATTCCTCTTAATTCTCTATCTTATGTACATGTGTGTATGCACACACAAGTGTAGGATTACATGTGTAGGGACACATGTTTATGGATGTAAATATGTATACACACATATACCAATATACATGTATAAGACACTTTAATAACAAATACTTCAATAGATATTTCCTGAGAACAAGTGTATTTTCTTACATGACCACAGTAAAATAATTAACATCAGGAGCATTAATATAGTTATGATTGTGTTATTTACTTGAATATACATGTATGTTTACTTATTTGTATATATCTCTAACTAGTTAATAACTCCTATTCCAATGTGACAGCACATGATGTATTCTAGTTTCTCCCATTTTGATGTGTTTTTTTCTTTTTTTAATGGATGTACCTGCAGCATATAGAAGTTCCCAGGCTAGGGGTCGAACTGGAACTGCAGCTGCTGGCCTACGCCATAGCCTCAGCAGCGTGGGATCCAAGCCGCATCTGTGACCTACAGTGTAACTTGCAGCAACGCTGAATCCTTAACCCACTAAGCAAAGCCAGGGATTGAACCTGCATTCTCATGGACACTATGTTGGGTTCGTAAGCTGCTGAGTCACAAAGGGAACTCCATCCCATTTTGATGTTTTTAACTTCCTTCTTCAAGAGTGAGAAAACTGCCTCCTGTTATCATCAATATATTTGTGCATTTTCTTTAAGCCTAGTATATACAATTATTTATTTCAAAATTGCTAACCCATATAACTCTTAAAAGGAAATCAACTAGTTATTAAGTTCAATTTCTGTTAATATTTTTGAGTTTAATTTATGTACAGTGAAGTACACATACGGCATATAATAACCACAAAATAATAAAATTTCCAATCTCTTTACTTCTAATTATTTTATTGCATATTAGTATTACCAGTGATTTTGGTGTTATTTATGTCTATTATATCTCTATGGTAGAAATACTATATAACTGTATTTTGGGGTATCTAGTTCCAACTTTATATTCAGTGATGGCATATTGATCATGGAGAGAGGATTTACATCACATAAGTGGGAAAATGGTAAAATCAGCACCTTTTTTAGTTTTTTTTTTGGATAAAAAGGACACTACGACTTTTTAAAAAATTATATTTTATTGAAGTGTAGTTAATTTACAAGGTTGTTATAATTTCTACTGTACAACAAAGTGACCCAGTTATATGCCAGAGTCACAGCAATGCAGGATCTGAGCCACATCTGTGACCTACACCACAGCTCATGGCAATACCAGATCCTTAACCCACTGAGCAAGGCCAGGGATCGAACCCGCAACCTTCATGGTTACTAATCAGATTTGTTTCTGCTGTGCCACAACGGGAACTCCCCTCAGATTCTTTTCTCACATAGATTATTACAGAACATTGGGTAGAGTTCTCTGTGCTATACAGCAGGTCCAGGTGGCCAATTATTCCATAGATCTCAGTGGATCATTTCACAGATCCCAAATTCCCAGTCCATCCCACCCACCCTCTTTCCTGGCTCCTTTGGTAACCATATGTTTTTCAAAGGCTCTGAATATGTTTCTGGTGTGCAAATAAATTTGTTTCATTTTTTTTTTTTAGATTCTACATATATGTGATAGCATATGATACTTGTCTTTCACTGTCTGACTAAACTCACTTAGTATGATACTTTCTAGGTCCATCCATGTTGCTGCAAATGGCATTATTTCATTCCTTTTTATGGCTAAGTAATACTCCACTGTGTATATGTAACACATCTTTATCCATTCCTCTGTTGATGGACATTTAGGTTGTTTCCATGTCTTGGCTACTATAAATAGTTCTACAACAAACATTGGGGTGCATGTAACTTTTCGAATTATGGTTTTCTCTGGATAGATGCCCAGGAGTGGGATTGCTGGATCATATGGTAATTCTATTTTCAGTTTTTTGAATAGTCTCCATACTGTTTTCCATAGTGGTTGTACCAATGTACATTCCCAGTAACAGTGTAAGAGGGTTCCCTTTTCTCCACACCCTCTCCAGCATTTATTGTTTGTCGACTTTTCAATGATGGCCATTCAGGCAGGTGTGAGGTGATACCTCACAGAAGTTTTGATTTACATCTATTAATTAGTGATGTTAAGCATCTTTTCCTGCGTGTTTTTTTTTTTGTTTGTTTTTTGCTATCTGTATGTCTTCTATGGAGAAATGTATATTTCGATCATCTGCCCATCATCTTTTTTTTTTTTTTTTGTCTTTTTTAAGGCTGCTCCTGCAGCATATGGAGGTTCCCAGGCTAGGGGTCTAATCAGAGCTACAGCTGCTGGCCTACACCACAGCCATAGCAATGCCAGATCCCAGCCACATCTGTGACCTACACCACAGCTCACGACACCACCAGATCCTTAACCCACTGAGTGAGGCCAGGGATCAAACCTGAAACCTCAGGGGTGACTAGTCGGATTCGTGAACCACTGAGCCACTATGGGAACTCCATCTGTCCATCTTTATTGGATTGTTTTTTTGATATTGAACTGCAGGAGGTGTTTGTATATTTTGTAGATTAATCTCTTATCAGTTGCTTCATTTGCAAATATTTTCTCCCATTCTGTGGGTTGTCTTTTCATTTTGTTTACAGTTTCCTTTGCTGTGCAAAAACCTTTAAGTTTACTGTTCTAATCAAGTGCATGTGTTACACTTTAATTTAAAAAAAACAAAACAAAACCTGTATAGCACTGGGAACTATGTCTGGTCACTTATGATGGAGCATGATAATGTAAGAAAAAAGAATGTTTACATGTATGTGTAACTGGGTCACCATGCTATACAGTAGAAAATTGAAAGAATACTGTAAACCAGCTATAATGGAAAAAAATAAAAATCATTAAAAAAAAAACTTTTAAATTTAATTAGGTCCCATTTGTTTATTTTTGTTTGTATTGTCATTACTCTAGGAGGTGGGTGTTTTGATGACTGTTGAGTTTTAGAGGATGGAAAAAATATTAATAAAGCCAAATTTAAAATTGTGTTACATCTATAGCCTTTTTATTATAAATAGAACAGAAAATGAACAAATGCTATTCTAATATTCAAAAGCTACTCTCCGATTCAGCAAAGATGCACATGCAATTGATGAACAAATCAGATATCAAGAATGAACAATTTCAAGGACAAGGGTGGTGACAGATAGATGCACATTACAGACTGTCCTTACTCTTGTTCACATACTGCTTTCCTCTCCAACTGTCATTCTGCCTGACTTAGAGAGATGCATACGGAGATTTCCAGGTTAGGGGTCCAATCGGAGCTAACAACTGCCCACCTACACCACAGCCACAGCAACTTGGGATCCAAGTTACCTCTGCGACCTACACCATAGCTCAGGGCAATGCCAGATCCTTAACCCATTGAGCAAGACCAGGGATCGAACCCGAGGTACATACAGAGCAAATTGCCAAATTTGCATAAGGTCAACCCTTATAAGAAGCCCCTGATTCTACATTACCCACCATAGTTCTGATTCCATGATTAATCCCAACTGGAATGTCAGGTTATGATTTTTGTCCATTTTAAGGGAATATGTTTCTGATGAGTTTTGATCACCTATTGGAAATTTATGTTGATTATTTTCACCTTTTCTTATATAGTATCTTAACAGGATGCCAAGTGTATCCCTTTCCCTTACTCTTTTTTTAAAAATTAGATTTCTCAGAACTATCGTCAAGTGATTCCTATGGGGATGAAGGATAGACTAAGATATTTTGTTTCAAATTCACAATTTAAATGATGTCTCTCCTGTTTCTACAAGATGGTCCATTTTCTTAATATAGGGTTTATCCACAATTTAACCTGGTTAAGGATAATTGTTACCACCAGTTTTAAGCCTCTCTATTTTCTTTATAAACTATGTCACAGGCTGCTGTCATCAAGGGACACAACCTTTGCCTTCCAAGTTGATGAGATCACAATTAAATGCTTTTTTTGGTTGGTGCTTTTGAGATCTGCTACTCCTTTGTTCCACCGGTACTTTTTATGCCTCTTTCTTCCACTTCACAAGACCATGGTCTTGTTAGGTCTCATCCCTGCTGACAGCATCTCTCTTCTATTGTGGATTTTTTCTATAAATAAATATGTCAGAGCTTTCTGAGATGTTCCACTGACTGATCTGACAACTGACCAAGAAAGAGAACTGGCAACTGATAACAAGGGAGACTGAGACATTAAACTAATCAGCTCTAAGCTATGGAAATATCATCAGCTCTCTCACAAAGAATCCTTCATAGCCTTAGTAAATGCCTGCTAGAGTTTGCTGCAATTAATTTTAATCTCTTTACTGTAATGCCTAAATTCAATCCCATTACAAGTGTTGGGGATTGGGCTGATTGTATGCCCCATGTTCTGGGTTTCTGTTTCCATTCCAGTGCTCCCATTTCAAAGTAGCCATTTACACAGGGCTCTGTCTCTGTGCTCAATAACACACACACATTTCTTATGTTCATTCAGGTATCTTAGCTGCTTGCTGCCTATTCTAATTTGGAAAGAAAACAAGTACAACTGCCACCTTCCTGGCTTTGCCTATTGTGCCCTGGCACATGCCCTGTATCCACTACCCACCTCACACACCTACATTTATAAAATTATATGTCGCCTCTGCATTACCTCCTCCATGCAGGAAAGAAGAATCGTTGGTATTTTTCTATTTTAGGCAAAATGGTATGGTTTCTGTGTGTTAGAGTTGAGAAATCTCACACTTGGGTCCAATTTTTCCTATCAGCAAAACTTGCTGCTACCCAACTATGATAATGATAATACTATTACTACTAATAAATTAACTTTGTATAAGAGTGGCAATCTTCCTGAAAATAACTGTGGAAACACACAATTTTAATTTAAAGATAGATTTTTGGTCATGCTATGGTCAAATTTATTTAAGCTTGTTTTTGAAACTATCTGGACACATTGGTAGAAAACAATCTTTTTTTTTTTTTTTTTTTTTTGTCTTTTTGCTTTTTAGGGCTGCACCCACAGCATACGGAGATTTCCAGGTTAGGGGTCCAATCGGAGCTAACAGCTGCCCACCTACACCACAGCCACAGCAACTTGGGATCCAAGTTACCTCTGCGACCTACACCATAGCTCAGGGCAATGCCAGATCCTTAACCCACTGAGCAAGACCAGGGATCGAACCCGAGGTCCTCATGGATGCTAATCAGGTTCACTAACCGCTGAGCCACGACAGGAACCCCGGTAGAAAATAATCTTTAAATGATATTAATAAAAACATCCTTGTATTATCAAAATATTGATCAATCCAGTGCAAAATAAACTTTAAAGAGGGAAAAAGTAATTTTCACACATTTTAAGTTAGCTTGCCTTACATGTTTCAAAGATACACCTAATATTCAGCTCACTTTGGTATTTATGTTCAAAATGTATTTGATCAATAATAAATTGAAAGTCAAAACTCCAATCCATTTTAATTTTTTCTGCCATAGTAAAAAGTTATTATGTTAGACTGGGCTGAATGAAAATTAAGAACGTATTCCACACTGTCTTCTGTATCAAACATATTATTAGTTTAATGTGACTTCAAATTAAAATATATTAGAACATATGACATTTATTTATTTATTTATTTAGGCTGCAGTTATGGCATATGGAAGTTTCCAGACCAGGGGTTGAATAAGAGCTACACCTGCCAGCCTACACCACAGCCACAGCCACAGCAATGCCAGATCCGAACTGCATCTACAACCTACACCACAGCTCATGGCAGTGCCAGATCCTTAACCCACTGAGCAGTGCCAGGGATCAAAGCTGGGTCCTCATGGATACAGCCAGGTTTGTTTCTGCTGAGCCACAATGGGAACTCCATGACATTTATTTTGAGAAGCTAACAATTAAAATTAAATGAAAAAGATAGATATTCTTACTTACTTGAGAATAACTGTAAGACTGAAGATGTCTGGTGTTTTCTGATCTAAACATAAGAGTATGTATCTCTATGTACCTCTAAAAGATTGGTGTGTGAGCTTGGATGTGATTTGCTATTGTTTGAGGTCAGGAATGTGCATCTTCTCAGAATGCCCAAGGGATCATTCAAAAAGATTAAGAATTACGGTTTTTCTTCTCCAAAAATCTGTTGTAAATTGACAGATTAAGAAACTATTGGTTTATGAATAACTGTCCTGGCTTTAGACCAGAAGCAGGACGTTTTAGTTGTGAGTCAGTTTCAGTCAATCAAGCCTTCAAATTTAGAGCAGTTAGAATTACGTTGTTTTTCAGACAGAAAAACAGCATGTAAAAATTAAGTATTTTTCGCTCTAGAACAGAAAATTCTATGTAATTGTATTGCCTATTACTGGTAGCCAGACAAAATAAAATAATTTCCTCATCCATCTACAGAAATCAGTGATGGAAAATCATATGTAGTAAATATTTGACTGTTTGATCAAAAGTTTGCATTAATGGGAGTTCCTGTTGTGGCCAGAGTTCCCATCGTGGCTCAGTGGGTTAAGAACCAGAACAGTATCCATGAGGATGTGGCTTTGATCCCTGGCCTCACTCAATGGGTTAAGGATCCAGAATTGCTGTGAGCTGTGGCGTAGGTCGCAGACATGGCTTGGATCTGGTGTCAGACACAGCTTGGATCTAGCGTTGCTGTGGCTGTGGTATAGGCTAGCAGCTGTAACTCCAATTCGACTCCTAGCCTGGGAACTTCCATAGGCAGTGGGTTCAGCCCTAAAAAAAAGCAAAAAAAAAAAACAAAAAAAATTACATTAATGTTCCACACAAAAGTCATTTTCTCTAAAAGCCCTTCCCTAATATCCCTCATTGAATTAGGTCTGTCTTCCTTATCCTTTGAAACAACCTTTGAATTTTTCCACTATTGGAATCTATCTGTATTGAAAAAACATAGTTATTTCTGTAGCTTTAATCATCTATTAAAATTAAAATTTCAGCAAGAAAGACAGTGCTGTATCTAAGCCTCTGAAACAGTGTCCATCACACAGCAGATACTCAATACTTATCAGTTAAATACACAATGTAAGTGTCAATATGCAATAGAGCAGCTGGTAAGAAATCATGCTAGAGGAAGACTCTCAGCCAAATTACATTATAAAAATGAAAACATGTCTCTCCACTATTAGAACTTCCAACTAGCAGCCAGAAACTGAGGCTGCTAACCACTTTTGTTGCAGTTAAATTTCAGTTTGCTCGTTAGTATACGAACTACTGATGGAGATAATTCCATAAAGAGGCAAATAGAGAGAGGAGACTTCAGAATGTTACCAGAGCTATATAAAAGTATATGCTCTAGAGGGGAAAACTGGAAATATTTTCTTTGAGAGGAGCTACCCAAACTTATACTCCCCACCAGAGGATTTCTCTAGCACTTTTTCTTTTGAAAAACAGAAATATTTCTCTTAAAAAAAAAGACTTTTTAAAAATTTTCTCTAAGTATTTTCCTATTTTTAGGTATCAGTGAAAAACAGAACTAGAATCTACAGATATTGATGCGTGATGCACATGACTGGTCAGTGTGTGAGGTCAGCATTCACTGGATAGGATTCAAAAGCAAAGGACCAAAAGGAAGCAGCAGTACTTCTTACTTTTCACCTTAAAGTTAAAGAGAATTTAGGAGTTCCCATCATGGCGCAGTGGAAACAAATCCGGCTAGGAACCATGACGTTGCGAGTTTGATTCCTGGCCTCATGCAGCAGGTCAAGGATCTGGCTTTGCAGTGAGCTGTGGTGTAGGTCACAGATGCGGCTCGGACCTGGTGTTGCTGGGGCTGCGGCATAGGCCGGCGGCTAGAATTCACATTAGACCCCTAGCCTGGGAACCTCCATATGCCGCAAAAGGACAAAAAAAAAAAAAAAAAAAAAAAAAAAAAAAAAAATTTACGGAGAATTTAGACAACCTCTGGAATTTTTTCCTACATGATTATAGTATATATTTATTATCAAAGCAAAGCTGAATAATGGCTTGAAATCCAGAAGGTTCTAGTGAAACCACAAACAACCAGTTTCATGAAAGCACACAAATAAAGTCCAACTGGTGTTTGAAATCTAAAATATCTATGAATGTTGGACATCTTGCCAAAAAGTGGCATATTGCTATTCATAAAGATACTGATGCAGAAATAGAAATCTTTGCTCAAGGAGGTGACAAGGAGAAATGCATATCATCTCAAAACCGACTCTGTTTCAGGAAATGACATAATCATTCCCACATGCAAGATATGTGCATCCAAGGTAAAAATGAAAAAGCACTAGAGAGTTTTGCGTGAAGAAGAAGCTTTCAGCAGCAGAGGTGAGAACCCGGGGGTTTGTAGTGCTCTTTGAATTCTCTCAGAAGAATTAAAAGTTTGAGTATCTCCTTTGCTCTCCCCACCTCACCCCCTAATCAAAACAAGAGTTTTTGCTACCAATATTCCAGCTGCTATCAGATGCTGGTAATTGTTATGATACAATTTATTTCAAGATAACTTCTTTCATTTTAAGAACTTGAAAAATTAATTTTGATCCCATCATACTTTTAATTTATATGATTATATGACATTTTATCATTATTTTAGTTTATTCAATATGCCATGCCACTCAAGTTTCCTGTTTTCATCCTGCTTTTCTGCCCAGATCCTAGAGAGGTGATGAGGAGACATTTAATATCTGATTTTGTGGAAGATGGCTGCTGGTTTGTTTGTGAGATGCCTATCTTCATCTGACTTTCCACTTAACAAGGAATTTTTTAAAAGCCATTGATTTGACACCATTAAAACACATTCTGAAATAATTTAGACTTGGACTGTGTGCATGCTGCAGTTTTAACATTTAAAGGTGGGCATAATAACAGCGTAAATATACCAGAGCACAGCTATATGAGGAAATGAAGTGTAACTCTTAGTAATACAGAAATACAATTAGGTTCAAAATTGGAGCATGATGTCTAAATATTTTCTAATTTTGCTATCTCAGATGAACTCACACAAACATAAAGTACTTCACACTCTACAGCAAACTTTATGGTTAATTTTGATGTGATTTGTGCTTCTAATGAAAGTATTTTTGGATCTTGGCTTCCCTCTCAATACATACACAGTTTAAAGCCAAGCATACTAATACTTAAATACGATAACACATTTCCAATTTGTTGCCTTGAAAGATAATTCCTACTATTGCTGGCTATCCCTCATTATGTGTATTTCAGAAATATTTTCTTGACAATGAAATAATAAATAAAACAAAAAGCAAAGTATAAAATCCAACCCAATATTTTGGAAGTTTAACAGCCCTGTAGAAGTCTTGTCACTGATATTCAGATTCAGAATACTGTTTTACTGCTATGTAAACATAAGCCCAAATTTAAGGAAAAATTTTCTAGTTAGCAGGAAGTGTGTTATTTAAGCTGGTGGCTAGAGGGAGCCCTTTTGTCTGAGAAGCAATTATCTAAAAGAGAAATAAACCTTATGCTTAAAAAAAATTCAACTGATCTAAAAATAATAAAGGCAACAATATGAAAGTACAGCTAATGGCTGGCATTTTATTTAAAATTTGTGTTCTTATTTTAGTTTTTCCTTTATATAACAGAACAGGTAAAGACAAATCAAGTTTAACGTTAGACAAGGAGCCAAGTTCTGATGCAGTCAATACCTCAAATTTATTGTTTATTGTGCGTCAGTTTATGTGAGCGTAAAGACTGGCTATCAAGAGTGCACAGTTTCATTTCAGAAAAAGGGAAATGTGGGAGGAGATGAGTGCTCACATTTAGAAAGACAAAGATTCAGAGCACCCATTTTGGTGCAGTAGAAACGAATCCAACTACTATCCACAAGGATGTGGGTTTGATCCCTGGTCTCGTTCAGTGGGTTGAGGATCCAGCATTGCTGTGAGCTGTGGTGTAGGTTGTAGATGTGGCTCAAATGAGGCATTGCTGTGGCTGTGGTGTAAGCTGGCAGCTACAGCTCTGATACTACCCCTAACCTGGGAACTTTCATATGCTGCAGGTGTGGCCCTAAAAAAGCAAAAAAATAAATTAAAATAAATTTAAAAAAATAGGACAACGATTCTCCTCCTGTGGCTGGAGAACACAAGGAACTTTAGGAGGCTTTTGCCAGACAAATGCCTCTGGCCTAAGTAGCAGCACCTTAGATCTCCACTCTCACCTGCTGTTCTCTCCCTTCTTTCCTTGGCCATGTGGGAAAGTCAGAGGCACATGTGTAAGAGAAACAGTTATGAAAAGAGATGAGGAGGGAAAAAAGCTTATCCTCTTACCAATGAGTCTGCTTACTTTTGCCTTTTCTGTCTCAGACCACCGGGTGCCTGGAATTAATATATTGAGGGCCAAATCCACTTCAACTCAGCCACAGTTTTGGCAAACTGAGCCTTCGCTGTGTGGTTTGGTGTGCCTTTGGCCCTCTCTGTCTGCTGGTCAGGTAGTTAGTTCTCTCTAACCATGAAATTTGTGGGCTAGCTTCCTCAGCCTTTTCCTTACTCTTTCCATAGCATAGAAATTGGCGCATTAATATTTAAAAATGAGATTCATTAAGCATTGAAAAAAATGTATGGGGCTTAGAAGTACTTCCTCTGGAAAGTATACACTTGAGAGAATGATTCTAGGGACGTTTGCCAGAGGGCAGTTCAACTTAATTATAAAAAGCCATCAGTGTCATTGAGCCCATCCCTGGTATGAACTTCTAACTGTGAGTCTAGAGGTCCTGACCACACACTAGGCCTTCTATAAACCTGAGGTAGGCTCTGAGGGTGTGGTCTGTACTTTGCAGACTCCAGTGTCCGGGTTAGAAAAACAGGCAGCAGCTTTCTCAGAATGTTTCAGTCATTTTTAAAATTTACTCCTGCCTAATGTTAAAGGCCAATATTTTATTATGTTTTATGCTGAACATTTTCAATATTAACCAAGACACTAACATGTAGAAAAGGTACACTTAATATGTAGCAAAGGAGAAAATGTTAAAACAAAAAAAAAACAGCTTCTAATTTTTACTTAGGGATCTCAAAGTACCCCCAGTAGTAACCTAATGAAGCATCCCGCGGATTTTCACAATGTGGCTCTGGGATGACTGGAACCCGAGAAGGTATGCCAGGTGGTCTGGGACAAGTCCCAAATGCAAGCTACGCACACGCAACAACATATTTTCATAAATGTATTTTCCACCACAGATCTGAGTCTGTGCTGGAAAGCACAAAAATGACCATAAAAAAAATTTAACCACAATAATGATTACAGAGCCAAGCAAAAACACCACAAAATTGTATTGAGGACTTCGCGATATCAAAGGGAGGCATACACTTGGGTAGGTGGTCCTCAGGGCCTCATGCCCTGCCTAAGCGGTCTGTAGAAATGGTTGCAGAGCATGGAACCACCACAATTTTCCCAAACCATTTCACAGGTGAATATTTATCTCAGAGAAAGACACACATTTTCCAAAGTTTGGGGAGATTTTCTGTACTCTTACTACATATTTTTATGGTGAATTAAAAATTCTGAGCACATGATATTCAAGATATATCTCTTGAAAGCTTTCTAAACTTAGAAGAATGTAAAAGTGAAGTATTTTGCATTCAGGATCCACAGATATATGTAGACATGAATATAATTTGGAATCCTACATTCATTTATCACACATATAGTCATGCTAAATTTGAAGCTAACTTTGAGAGGAACTCTAGTGCACAGTTCAGCAGATGGTACCCACTGTTTTTTAGTGGATATTTTTGGAGTATTGAAGCTGTGGTGTTCTATCATATCAAAGGCAAGTTCATGCCAAATACTTCATATCTGGATATATATATAGAGAGTTGGCGAGGGGACTGGTGGAGGAACATTTGTAGGAATCTACTAAATTATAAACATAATGCTACTACCATTACAGGAGTTATTTATATCTCCCAATAATTCTTTAGAATAGGTACCACTATCTTCATCAAATAGATTGAGAAGCAGAAGCTCAGAGAGTTTCTGGTAAGGGGTGAATCTGAGCCTCTTACTAAATGTAATCAAAGATATTTCCATTATATCTCTTTTTAATCTGCCATCCTGAGCTTTTTCATAGTTTTCTTATTGTTAATAATGTTTTCTTATTGTTAATGATAGAGATTATGTCCCAACCCCCCAAATTATATAGAATTTGATTGCCAGGCCTATTCTACTTCCCTCACTTTATTGAAGTTTGAGGAGAACACTTTTCACTGTAACTGAAAATCTGATCCTTATGCAAAAAAAGAATTTGCTAAGGTAATTAAGGTTACTACATAGTTAACATTAAAATTGGATTGTCAGCGTGAGCCCAGTGTATTCATATCAATCCTTCAAGCACAGGCAGAAGAGAAGATGAGAAAGATATGAATAAAGAGAAGGTCAAAGAGATTCAGAGAAAAAGAAATATCTGCTGTGTCATTATTCACCTTGGAAATGGAGGGTCCCACAGGTGACCTCAAAAAGCTGAAGAGCAACCCTTGGGCAAGAACCAGTAAAGAAACAAACCAGTAATTGAAACAATTCAATTTAAATTGATGCCTCTAATGACATCAATTTGAATTGAATTCAGACAAGAAATTTCTAAATGTACCCAGGAGCAGATTCTCCCCCAGAGCTTCCACAGACACCTTGATTTTGCCCTTGTTAGATCTTAAGCAGACTACCTGCCAAGAGTGATGAACTTTGCCCTAAGGAACTGTGAAATCATACATGAGTGTTGTTTTAAGCTTCTGGGTTTGTGGATTTGTTATATCAGTAAAGGCAAATGCAGTAACTGAAGCAAATCTATTAGTGTTCATTCTGCTTGCTCTACTGTGAGTAACAAATCCTAGGAACTGGGTGTGTTCTGTCAGCATCTATTAAACAGTAACTGGCTAATTTATTAGCTTGCAAGTAGAATAAAATCAAATCCAAGACTCATCAGTGTCTAAAATTAGCAAATATTAGTAATATGCCCATTTGTGCTAATGGAAACTGCATAGTGTAATGAAGAGTATTACAGCAAAGAAGATCTTGATTCCAATCCATTATCCATCACTATTAATAGCTGTGTGATCTTAGACTACTAAATCTTTCTGAGCTCCCTTTTAAAAAAATTGATATTACAAAATATCTGTATTAAATGAAATTATAAATATGTAAGGCTTGCACGATATTAGACTGTAAGGATCCCTTCCATCACTTTTGTACCTTGTCCATATGCCTGCTAATATGATAGTTTAATGATCAAAGCATTAAAAAAAATAATGAATTTCTGAACTAAAAAAAGAGATCCCGCAAGCAAATAGTTTCTTCAGTTGATGATCCACTGTTTATAGAAAGTTATTTTTGTGAGAACACACACACACACACACACACACACACACACACAGTTTGCTCCAATAGCTAATATTATGGAACTACAGTGTTAATCTATTCTTAGATAATTTTCACGTGAAGAACTTTTAATGCCACAAGTGCATTGATGATTTTCAGGTACTCTTACTCTTCTCATTTCACCTTCATCCCCTCAGTGTCTTTATGCCCTACTCTTTTTTGTCCATGAAAAGTCACAGCAGGCAGAAGCAGCCTTTTCTCCTCTTCCTTTCCAAATTCTTACGTTATTTACAAACATTCACTCACACAAAATCCATGACCACTACTTGGAACAGCTTTTGGCTCACTGAGGCCAAAATGAGGTCACTGAGGAGATAAGTAAGCATTCATTAGCAGACGCTGACTAGACAATGTTAGAGAAGGTTAGACAGGAGCTGATGGATCCATTTTACAGATGGGGAAACCACAATGCAGCAAGACTAAGAATAAAATATTATTAGTGCTCATGTTGAGATCAAAACCCAGTCTTCTGGGTTTCCAAAGCTATATACTTTTCATTCTACCCCATCTCTATGGAAAGAGTGGCTCTCCTTTTTTGACAAATGCTATAGGGAGAGACGCTGGGAGATACAGAAATTAGTGCCATTCTCTTTCTACTTTTCTATGCTCTTTCATTTGTTCCTTTTTTCCTTACCTATCCAAAAGAGAAGCCACAACAAATACTAATATTTTCATGGCAACAGACTCTTAAGTATTACCTCCTCTGCCAGAATCTTAGAATGATTTACCTAGCAAGTTGTTGAGGGGGCAGTAAAGGAAAGAAAGGGACAGAATAAACTTGAAAACTTAAGGTCTTGACAGGTCACTGTTTGTAGAACATTGCCCAGAGGGCATCTTGCTTTCCTTCCTACCTAGACTAAATAAGGAAAACATTCAGGCTTCTTACTGACAAGATTTTTCTCCATTTGCTCATCCATCCCTAGTGGCAAAGAAATTCTTTAAGAAAGTCTTATTTGAAGATTCCAGGCACCTGACCAGCATATAACTGAACTTGAATTATTTGGTGGAACTAAATTAAGGTGTCATGAAAGGAGTAAAAGAAATATATTAGAAATTCTGTTGGTAGAGAACCTTTCTGAATGTTGAAATAGCCCAGGATGCAATGCATATTTCTCACATCATTAACTTACACAAAAACATGCCATTGTCAACTACTTTTCAAATTAAGTAGGCTGGATGACTCTAAAAAATGTTTAGTTTGACCTACTCCATGAAACAGTCAGGTTCACCTCTGAAGTTGTAACTATAAATCATGCTTGATTTGGTAATCTGTACTGACTGAAACCATTTTTTTTTGTATAAATGGGGAACAGGTAATAAAAAAAAATTTAAAGGAAAATAAAAATGAAGAAACCCAAAATGTGGAAGGTTGGCTCCTGCAATAGTTTGGCAGATTTCAGAAATTAAGACCTTACAACATCCTTTACTCATTTTCTTCAACAAATTTTTCAGGATCTTCATTGACCTCACCCATATTTATACCTCATATCATTTTGCATTCTTATCCAGATGTATTTTTCCTGAAACTTTCAGAGACTAGCAGATTAATAACAACAAAATAATAATAATCTAAAAAATAGTTTGCTCAAAATCACGTGCCAATTTTCTTCAAACTTCAATGAGAAATAACACTCCTTAGTCTTCTTTGGTAAAACATTACAGTTTTAATATGTTAATATTTAGCTTATTCTAATTCAAACTGTATTTTCATTTTATAATGATTTTTATTTTTTCCATTTGAGCTGGTTTACAGTGTTCTGTCAATTTTCTACTGTACAACAAGGTGAGCCAGTCACACATACATGTATACATTCTTTTTTATCATATTATCATGCTCCATCATAAGTGACTAGATATAGTTCCCAGAAGGACTTCATTGCTTATCCATTCCAAAGGCAATAGTTTGCATCTATTAACCCCATATTCCCAGTCCATCCCACTCCCTCCTCCTCCCCTTTGAAAACCAAAAGTATATTCTCCATGTTCATGATTTTCTTTTCTGAGGAAAGTTTCATTTGTGCCATATATTAGATTCCAGATAGAAGTGATATCATATGGTATTTGTATTTCTCTTTCTGACTTACTTCACTCAGTAAGTCAGAAAGAGAGTCTCTAGTTCCATCCATGTTGCTGCAAGTGGCATCATTTTGTTCTTTTTGATGGCTGAGTAGTATTCCATTGTGTATATATACCACGTCTTCCTAATCCAATCATCTGCCGATGAGCATTTGGGTTGTTTCCATGTCTTGGCTATTGTGAATAGTGCTGCAATGAATATGCGTGTGCATGTCTTTTTCAAGGAAAGTTTTGTCTGGATATATACCTAAGAGTGGGATTGCTGGGTCATATGGTAGGTCTATGTATAGTTTTCTAAGGTACTTCCATACTCTTCTCCATAGTGGTTGTACCAATTTACATTCCCACTGAACATGCAGGAGGGTTCCCTTTTCTCCACACCCTCTCCAGCATCTGTTATTTGTGGACTTATTAATAATGGCTGTTCTGACTGGTGTGAGGTGGTATTTCATGGTAGTTGTGATTTGCGTTTCTCTAATAATCAGGGATGTTGAGCATTTTTTCATGTGCTTGTTGGCCATCTGTATATCTTCTTTGGAGAAATGTCTATTCAGGTCTTTTGCCCATTTTTCAAACAGGTTGTTGGCTTTTTTGCTGTTGAGTTCTATATATTGTTTGTATATTTTAGAGATTAAGACCTTGTCAGTTGCATTGTTTGAAACTATTTTCTCCCATTCTGTAGGTTTTTTTTTTTTTTTTTTTTTATGGTTTCCTTCTCTGCGCAAAAACTTGTCAGTTTGGTTGTATCCCATTGGTTTATTTTTGCTTCTATTTCTGTCGTGTTTAGAGACTTACCCAAGAAAACATTTGTAAAATTGATGTCAGAGAATATTTTGCCTAATTTCTCTTCTAGGAAGTTAATAGTATCTTGTCTTACATTTAAGTCTTTAGCCATTTTGAGTTTATTTTTGTGCATGGTGTGAGGGTGTGTTCCAGTTTCATTGATCTACATGCAGCTGTCCAGTTTTCCTAGCACCACTTGCTGAAAAGGCTTTTTCCCATTTTATATTCTTGCCTCATTTGTCGAAGATTAATTGAACATAGGTTTATGGGTTTATTTCTGGGTTCTCTATTCTGCTCCATTGGTCTATATGTCTGTTTTGGTACCAGTACGACACTGTCTTGATGACTGTGGCTTTGTAATATTGCCTCAAGTCTGGGAGAGTTATGCTTCCTGCCTTGTTTTTGTTCCTCAGGATTGCTTTGGTGATCTGGGTCTTTTGTGGTTCCATGTAAATATTTGGATTGTTTGTGCTAGTTCTGTGAAAATTTGATAGGGATTGCACTGAATCTGTAGATTGTTTTGGGTAGTATGGCCATTTTTACAATATTAATTTTTCCAGCACAGGAGCATGGAATATCTTTCCATTTCTTTGAATCCTCTTTAATTTCCTTGATTTTCCTTGTTTTATAGGTCTCAGCATATACATCTTTTACCTCCTTGGTCAGGTGTATTCCCAAATATTTGATTTTTTGGAGTGCAATTTTAAAAGGTATTGTATTTTTGTGTTCCTTTTCTAATATTTCATTGTTAGTATACAGAAATGCAACTGATTTCTGAATGTTAATCTTATATCCTCCTACTTTACTGAATTCATTGATCAGTTCAAGTAGTTTTTGTGTGGAGTCCTTAGGGTTTTCTATATATAGTATCATGTCATCTGCATACAGTGACAGTTTTACTTCTTCTTTTCCAATTTGGATACCTTTTATTTTATTTTGTTTGTCTGATTTCTTTGGCTAGGACTTCCAATACTATGTTTAATTGAAGTGGTGAGAGTGGGCATCCTTATCTTGTTCCAGATTTTAGTGGGAAGGCTTTCAGCTTTTCTCCATTGAGTATTATATTTGCTGTGGGTTGGTAGTAAATAGCTTTTATTACATTATGTTCCCTCTATAACTACTTTGGTAGGAGTTTTATCATGAATGGATGTTGGATTTTTCAAATGCTTTTTCTGCATCTATTAAGATGATCATGTGGTTTTTGACTTTTCTTTCGTTAATGTGGTGTATGACGTTGATTGATTTGCATATGTTGAACCATTCTTGTGAACCTGGAATAAATCCCACTTGGTCATGGTGTATGATATTTTTTATATGTTGTTGGATTCAGTTGGCTAAAATTTTGTTGGGAATTTTTGCATCTATATTCATCAAAGATATTGGACTATAGTTTTCTTTTTTGGTGGTGTCTTTGTCTGGTTTTGGTATTAGGGTGATGGTGGCATCATAGAATGTCTTTGGGAGTGTTCCTTCTTAAACCTTTTGGAAAAGTTTAAGGAGGATGGGTATAAGTTCCTCTTTGTATGTTTGGTAGAATTTGCCTGTGAAATCACCTGGTCCTGGACTTTTATTTGTAGGGAGTGTTTTTATTACATGTTCAATTTCATTTCTAGTGATCAGTTATTCAGTTGATCTATTTCTTCATGACTCAGTTTTGGCAGGCTATAAGTCTCTATAAAGTTGTCCATCTCTTCTAGGTTGTCACATTTGTTGGCATAAAATTGTTCATAGTATTCTCTTATGTTTTTTTTTTTAATTTCTTCAGTATCCATTGTGATTTCTCATTTTTGATTTCTTATTTTGTTTATTTGGGTTTTTCTCTCCTCTTCTTGGTGAGTCTAGCCAGAGGTTTGTCAATTTAGTTTACCTTTTCAAAGAACCAGCTCTTGGTTTTATTAATTTTTTTCTATTGTTTTTTTGAATCACTATTTTATTGATTTCCTCTCTGATCTTTATGATTTCCTTCCTTCTTCTGACTTTAGGTTTTGCTTGTTCTTCATTTTCTAATTCATTTAGGTGGTGGGTTAAGTTGTTGATTTGGGATTTTTCTTCTTTTTTGAGGAAGGCCTGTATTGCTATGAATTTCCCTCTGATCACTGCTTTTGCAGCATCCCATAGATTTTTGAGTGGTTGTGTATTATCATTTGTTTCAAGGTATTTTTTAATTTCCTTTTTGGTTTCCTCATTGACCCATTGGTTTTTTAGCAGCATGTTGTTTAATCTCCATATAGTGTTTTGTTTGTTTGTTTGTTTTTCATTTTTTTCCATTTATTTTCCTGTGTTTGATTTTTACTTTCATGTCATTGTGGTCAGAGAAGATACTTGAAATAATTTCTGTACTCTTAAATTTGTTGAGGTTAACTTTGTGCCCCAGTATGTGATCGATTCTTGAGAATGTTCCATGTGCACTTGAGAAGAATGTACATTCTGATTTTTTTGGATGTAATGTCCTGAAAATGTCAATTAAGTCTAACTTTTCTATTGTGTCATTTAGGATCTCTGTTGCCTTACTGATTTTTGTCTAGAGGATCTGTCCATTGATGTGAGTGGGGTATTAAAGTCTCCTACTATGACTGCATTCCCATCAATTTCTCCTTTCATGTCTGTTAGTATTTGTTGTAGGTATCTGGGTGCTCCTACATTAGGGGCATACATATTGACAATTGTAATATCCTCTTCTTCAATGGATCCTTTCACCATTAAATAGTGTCCTTCTTTGTCTTTCTTTATGCCCTTTGTTTTAAAGTCTGTTTTGTCTGATATGAGTATTAACTCCTGCTTTCCTGTGTTGTCCATTGGATGCCATATCTTTTCAAATCCCCTCACTTTCAATCTATATATAACACTTGCCCTAAGGTGTGTCTTTTGTAGATAGCAGATTGTAGGTTTTTGTTTTTTTATCTAATCTGTCACTCTTCTGATTGGAGCATTCAGCCCATTGACATTTAAGGCAATTATTGATAGATATGTATTTATTACCATCTTAAACCTTGTTTCCCAGTTGATTCTATGTTTCTCCTTTGTTCCTTTCTTTTTTTTGTTTGGATGATTTCCATTTATTTTACGCTTGAGTACTTTTCTTTTTAGTTTTTGTGAATGTAATGTTTGGTTTTGATTTGTGGTTGCCCTGTTTTTCAAGTATGTTAACTCTTTCCTGTATCTGCTTGCTTTAGCCTGATAGTCATATAGACTCAAACACATTATTTAAAAAAAAGAATCTATATTTTCTTACTTTCCTTGCCCACATTCCATGATGTTGAAGTCCTTTTCTTAACATGTTCATGTTTGTCCTTTTGCTGTTCCTTGTGTTTATCATCACTTTTACAGCAGTCCCCCCCCCCCTTTTAGATCTGTATACTGGCTTATTTAAGTGATTGCTTTCCAGTTGTGGTTTCCTCCATCCTATTTCTTCTTACTTCATTTTTTATTTATTTTTTATTTTTTGTCTTTTTTTAGCTATTTCTTGGGCCGCTCCCCACAGCATATGGAGGTTCCCAGGCTAGGGGTCGAATCGGAGCCATAGCCACCAGCCTACGTCAGAGCCACAGCAACTCAGAATCCGAACCGCGTCTGCAACCTACACCACAGCTCACAGCAACGCCGGATTGTTAACCCACTGAGCAAGGGCAGGGACCAAACCCGCAACCTCATGGTTCCTAGTCGGATTCGATAACCACTGCGCCATGACGGGAACTCCTTACTTCATTTTTTATTTAGAGAAGACTTTTCAGTATTTCTTTTACAATGGGTTTAGTATTCATGTATTCTTTTAGCTTTTGTTTGTTGGAGAAGTTCTTTATTTCTCCTTCTTTAAATGATATTATTGCTGGATAGAGTATTCTAGGTTGTAAATTTTTTCCTTTCAGCACTTCAAATATATCTTGCTGTTCCCTTCTGGCCTGTAGTGTATCTGTAGAGAAGTCAGCTGACAGCCTTATGGGGGTTCCCATGTAATTAATGCTTTGCTTTTCTCTTGCTGCCTTTAGAATCCTCTAACTTTTGCCATTTTTATTATAATATGTCTTGGTGTGAGTCTGTTTGGGCTCAACTTGTTTGGGGCCCTCTGTGCTTCCTGTATCTTGATATCAGTTTCCTTTAGATTTGGAAAGTTTTCATCCATAATTTCTTCAAATATATTTTCAATCCCCTTTTCTTTTTCTTCCCCTTCTGGAATACCTATTATGTGTAGATTGGCCCACTTTATATTATCCCATAGATCTCTTATATTGCTTTTGCGTTTTTTTTCATTTGATCTCCTGTCTCTGTCCTGATTGGGTGATTGGGTGATATTCTCTCTTCCAAGTCACTAATTCATTCCTCTGAATTATCCATTCTGCTCTTTGGTGCCTTTAGCTCAGTTTGCATATCTTCAAATGAATTTTCTAATGCTTCTATGTTCCTCCTTATATTTTCTAGTTCCTTTCTAAAGGAATATGCATTACTGTTCATATCCACTCTTAATTCCTTGATATTCAGCCTTAACTCTTTCAGTATTTTCACTATGTCCCTTTTGAATTCAATGTCTGTCAGAATGCAGAGGTCTGTTTCATTGCTTGCTGCTTCATGCGAATTCTGTTCCTTTAACTGGGAATGATTTCTGAGCTTCTTCGTCTTGCTTATATTTTTCTTTTTCTCTGTGAGTTTACGGAAGCCAAACTGTAGCCTTGGAGAGCTATTTCTACGAAAGAGCACCCTTTTGTATTTTGTAGGGGGTTAATATTTATTTTTGGCATGGGAGTTTGAATATTTGCTGTCTCTTTCTTCAGTGTGGGCAGGCTGTGATCCCCAGGATGCTGAGTGTGTTTCCGGGGAGAAGGAGGCAATGGGTAGGGCTGGTAGTCAGTGCCTGGTTGCTGGGCTCTTAACAGCAGCAAGGACCTGCAGGAAGCTGGTGCAAGCTACTCCTAGTTGCAGGGCCTACTAGAGCCTAAGTCTCAATGCCCTACTCCTGCCTGAGCATCTTAGGTTGTGGTGTCTGGGGCGGTGGTGCAAATGATCTGTGTGGCTCTCATTCTACTTTGCCTCCTCAGTCCAGCTGCTGCACTTTTCTCAGCCACTTTGAGGTCTCTCTGTCTCGGCTGATCTCTTGGTCAGTTAGGTGGCTCCCAGGGTGTTGGTTCCTTTTCTCCTTCACAGCTCCCTCTCAAGAATGCTAGTCCCATCCTGATTCTTTTTTTTCTCTCTCTCTTTTTTCTCTTGTTCTACCCAGTTATGTCAAGAGTTTCTTGCCCTTTTTGGAGGTTTAAGTTCTTCTGCCAGCATTCAGTAGATGTTCTGTGTGAGTCCATTTACATTTATATGTGTTTTTTTTTTTTTTTTGGATGTGTTTGTGGGAGAAGGTGAGCATGATGTTTTACTCCTCCACCATCTTGATCCACCTCTCAAACTGATTCTTTTTGAAAGCAGATGTTCCTGGATAAGCAATAGGATGTTTTAAATACACAAAACTTTTCTATATGATCTTTAGATAACTGCTTGTTTTCCAGGCTAAACTACTTTTATGTCCTACATTTTTCCTCTTAGGACATAATTTCCTGTGTTTTTGCCACCTTCGTTTCTTTCCTTTGGATCCCTTTATGGACACTGATATGTAACTGAGTCCATGAGTTTCAATACTAAAAAAAAAGGATGTCAAAATTTCTCACATTTGATACCTTTTAAAAAGTTAAGGGAAAGGAAAGAAGCTACACTCTGTGCCTTAGCATACTGTACGTGTTACTTGTTAGAGGCGATAGTGACATGGTTGTTCATGAAGAAAACTCAGCTTGATGTTTTCTGAGACAGTAATGAGGTTATCACAAATACTTCACCATTCAAAGTTAATTTAACAAATGAATATTGCTCATTAGAAAGAGCTAATGACTTAAAAACAGTGAGGAATATATTCTTTCATTAAAGTAATGGAAAACTGATTCATAACTTTTTTTGTTTTGCTTTAAAAAGAATTTTATTGTGTTTTCATAACAACATCCTCTTCTAAAATTCTGAATTTACACATCAGTCATGTCGCTGGTATAACTTTCTTTCATTAAAAATATAAATTCAGGAGTTCCCGTCGTGGCACAGTGGTTAACGAATCCGACTAGGAACCATGAGGTTGCGGGTTCAGTCCCTGCCCTTGCTCAGTGGGTTACCGATCCGGCCTTGCCATGAGCTGTGGTGTAGGTTGCAGACATGGCTCGGATCCCGCGTTGCTGTGGCTCTGGCGTAGGCCGGTGGCTATGGCTCCGATTCGACCCCTAGCCTGGGAAACCTCCACATGCCGCAGGGGCGGCCCAAGAAATAGCAAAAAAAAAAAAAAAAAAAAAAAAAAAGACAAAAAAAAAAGTATAAATTCAGAGCCCTACTATATGTCTGATGATAGAAGAATACGTATTGTTGTCTTTCCTTTGATTTTCATCAACCTTCCCCTTATTCTATGCTCATAATTTTATATAAATGGGGAATAAATGATTTAACTAAACTAAATTCTGTGATCATGCTGACACTTACTGCCAAATCTTGATTACTCACATATTTACAGGTCTCATATTTTTCCATCTATTATTATCCATCATTATCCATTGTTATTTAATATCATTAACTAAGGACAGGATAATGAGAAAAGAGAAAATAATACTTATTGGCTTGTTAATATGGATCAAGTATTTGGTTCTTGAGCATAAAATTTATCATCACAACAAACCAATGAGCTAAGTCTTTTTACATTTATTTAACAGATGAGAAAACTGAGGCTGTGAAAGCATAAGCAAATTATGCAAAGCTACATAATTACTAAGCAAAGAAGTGATAGACGTAAGATTCAAGCATAGATTTGTCTGACTACCAATTAAGTTAGTAGTTTTTAAATAAATAATTATTAATACCTTAAGTGAAAGATGGAGAAGGTCTGAAGTAAAATTTCTTAGCCAACATACTCCATCAGCTTATCAAAAGCAATCTTGTGAACAGTGAATCATTGCCACCTGCCTCACAGACCGCATCCCTAGAAGCCATCCAGCTGCAGGAGAAGCAGTGTGATACTGCTGCTACAAACACGTGCTCTGGGCACACCTGAACCTCTACCTACCCTGAGAACTCCAGGGCTGGTATGTACTTTGACATCTCCATGCTAACTGCCAAGGGGATGATAAACAGAAAGGCAGACATTATGAGATGACAAGAGGCAGCTTTCATACAAAGGAGCAAGACAAAAACACACAAAACCCACTAAATGATGAGGAGATAGGCAATATACCAGAAAAATAATTCAGAGTGATGATAGTAAAGATGATCCAAGATCTTGGAAAAAGAATGGAGATACAGATCAAGAACTTAAAAGAAATGTTTAATAAAGAGCTAGAGGACTTAAAGAGCAAGATGAATAGCACAACAGCTGAAATGAAAAATAATCTAGAAGGAACCAATAGCAGGTTAGTGGAGACAGAGGAATGAATAAGTGAGGTGGAAGACAGAGTGGTTGGAATCACTGCTACAGAAAAGAATAAAGAAAAAAGAATGAAAAAAAAAAAACTGAGGAGAACCTAAGAGACCTCTGGACAACATTAAATGTATCAACATTTTCATCCTAGGCATTCCAGAAAGAGAAGAGAGAGAAAAAGGGCCAGAGAAAGTATTTGAAGAGATTATAACTGAAAATTTCCCAATTATGGGAAAGATAATGCTCACTCAAGTGGAGGAAGCACATAGAATTCCACACAAAATAAACCCAGGAAGAAACACAGCAAGACACATAATAATCAAACTGATGAAAATTAAGTTCAAAGAAAAAATATTAAAAGCCACAAGGTAAAAGCAATACATCACATATAAGGGAACCTCCATAAGCATAACAGCTGATCTTTCAGCAGAAACTCTACAAGCCAGAAGGCAATGGCAAAATATATTTGAGGTGATAAAGAGGAACAACCTGGGAACCAAGAATATTCTACCCACAAAGCTCTCATTCATATTTGATGGAGAGATCAAAAGCTTTACAGACAAGCAAAAGCTAAGAGAGTTAAGCACCTCCAAACCAGCCCCATATCAACTACTAAAGGAACATCTCTAAGCAGAAAAGGAAAAGCCACGATTAGAAATAAGAATATTACAAATGAAAAAAACTCACTGGCAAAGGCAAAGATAATATAAAAGTAGGAAACCACCCATTGACAATATGATATCTAAACTAGCAATCATGAGAAGAGAAGAGGATGAACACAGAACATTGAAAATGCAGTTACATTATGAGACCAACAAGCAGAAACAATTATGCACACATATATATGGATATATCAGAATATAATGGGAACTACAAATCAAATAAATATAATGGTTGCACACATAAAAAAGAAAAAGCAATCCAAACAAAAACATTAACTACAGTCAGCAAATCACAAAAGAAGACAACAAAAAGAGGAAGGAAAGAAAAAATATCAAAAAGAGCAATTTAAAAAATTAAGTAAATGATAATAAGGACATATGTATCCACAATTACACTAATGTAAATGGATTACTCTCCAACTAAAAGACACAGACTGGCTGAATGGATTCAAAAACAAGACCCATATACATGTTATCTGCAAGAGACCCACTTCATATCTAAGGACACATACAGACTTAAAGTGAGAGAATGGAGGAAAATATTACATGCAAATAGAAATTATAGAAAAGTAGAAATAGCAATAATCATACCAGACAAGACATATTTTAAGATAAAGTAGGTCACAAGAGACAAAGAAGGACATTACATAATGATTAAAGGATCAATACAACAAGAAAAAATAACAATTGTAAATATACAGACACCCAATATAGGAGCAACACAATATATTAGGCAGCTACTAATAGCCATAAAAGGGGAAATTGACAGTAACACACAAATAGTGGGGGACTTTAACAGCCCACTTACAGCAATGGACACATCATCCAGACAGAAAATCAATAAGGAAACACAGGAAAATCATACACTAGGCCAAATAGACTTAACTGATATCTATAGAACTCTTCATCCCAAAGCAGCAGAATATACTTTCTTCTCAAGTTCACACAGAATATTCTCCAGGATAGATCATATCTTGGGCCACAGATCAAGCTGTGGTAAATTTTTTAAAAATTGAATTTATATCAAGCATTTTCTCTGATCACAATGCTATGAGACTAGAAATCAACTACAAGGAAAAAAAAAATCAAAAAACACAAACTCCTGGAAGCTAAACAATATGCTCCTAAACAACCAATGGATCACTGAAGAGTCAAAAGAAATTAAGAGATACTTAGAGACAAATGACAATGAAGACACAACAATTCAAAACACAGGACACAGCAAAAGCATTTCTGAGAGGGAAGTTCATAGCAATACAATCTTATCTCAGGAAAGAAGAAAAAACTCAAACAACCTAATCTTACACCTTAAACACGTAGAGAAGGAAAAACAGATCAAGCCCAAAATTAGGAGAAGGAAGGAAATCATATAGATTAGAGCAGAAATTAATAACAGAGAGACAGAGAAAACAATTAAGAAGATCAATGAAACCAAAAGTTAGTTCTTTGAAAAGATCAACAAAATTGATAAACCTTTAGTCAGACTCATTAAGAAAAAAAGAGAGAGGGTTCAAATCAATAAAATTTGAAATGAAAAAAAAGGTACAACTGCCACTACAGAAATACAAAGGCTCATGAGAGACTACCATATCAAACTGTATGCCAGTAAAGTGGACAACCTAGAAGAAATGGACAGATTCTTACAAAGGTATAACCTACCAAAACTGAATCAGGAAGAAATAGAAAATATGAATAAACCAATCACAAATGCTGAAATTGAAAATGTGATTTTAAAACTTGCCAAAAACAGAAGTCCAGGGTCTAATGGCTTCACAGTTGACTTCTACCAAACATTCAGAGAAGAGTTAACACCTCATCTCAAGCTTTACCAGAAAATTGCACAGGAAGGAACACTCTCAAGCCCATCACACTGATACCAAAACCAGACAAAGATACCACAAAAAAATAAAATTACAGGCCAATGTCACTGATGAACACAGTTGCAAAAGTCCTCAACACAATATTAGCAATTCGCATACGAATATACATTTAAAAGATCAAATACCATGATGAAGTAGGATTTATCCCAGGGATGCGAAGATTCTTCAATATCCACAAATCTATCAATGTGAAACACCACATCAACAAACTGAAAAATAAAATCCATATCATCTCAAGAGATGCAGAAAAAGCTTTTGACAAAATTCAACACTCATTCCTGATAAAAACACTCGATAGAGTGGGCACAGAGTGGAACTACGTCAATATAATAAAAGCCATTCATGACAAAACACAGCTAACATCATTCTCAAAAGTGAAAAACTGAAAGCATTTCCACTAAGATCAGGAACAAGACAAAGATGTTCTCTTTCGGCAACGTTATTCAACATAGTTTTGGAAGTCCTAGCCATGGCACTCAGAGAAGAAAAAAAAATAAAAGGAATCCAAATTGGAAAAGAAGTAAAATATCACTGTTTGCAGATGACATAATACTATATTTAGAAAATCCTAAAGACACTATCATAAAAGTATTACACCTCATCAATGAATTTGGTGAAGTCACAGAACACAAAATTAATACACAGAAATCAATTGCATTTCTATATACTAACAATGAAAGATCACAAAGAGAGATTAGGGAAACTATCCCATTTACCATTGCATCAAAAAGAATAAAATACCTAGGAATAAACCTACCTAAAGGACAAAAGACTTGTATTCTGAAAACTATAAGATGCTGATGAAAGAAATCAAAGGAAAACACAAATAGATGAAAAAATATACCATGCTCTTGGATTGGAAGAATAAATATAGTCAAAATGACAATACTGCTTAGGGCAATCTATAAATTCAATGCAATCTCTATCAAATTACTAATGACATTCCTTACAGAACTAGAACAAAATATTTGAAAATTTGTATGGAAACATAAGAGATTTCAAATAGCCAAAGCAATATTGAAAAGAAAAAATGGAACTGGAGGAATCAGGCTCCCTGACTTCACACATGACTACAAAGCTACAGTTATCAAAAGAGTATGACACTGACACAAAAATAGAAATATGGATCAATGGAACAGGATAGAAAGCGCATAAATAAACCAAAGCACCTATGGTCAACTAATCTATGACAAAGGAGGCAAGAACATAGAGTGGAGGAAAGATAGTCTTTTCAATAAATGCTGCTGGGAAAACTCGACAACCGCGTGTAAGAGAATGAAATTAGAACATTTTCTAATACCATACACAAAAATAAATTCAAAATGGATTAAATACCTACATGTAAGGCCAGGTACTATAAAACTCCTAAAGGAAATCATAGAATGCTCCTTGATATAAATCACAGCAACATCTTGTTTGACCCACCTCCTAGAATGACAATAAAAATACAAATAAACCAGTAGGACCTAATTAAACTCAAAAGCTACTGCACAGCAAAGGAAACAATTAAAAAACAAAAAGACAACCCACAAAATGGGAGAAAATATTTGCAAATGACTCAACTGACAAAGATTTAATCTACAAAATATACAAACAACTCATACAACTCAATAAACAACCCAGTTAAAAAATGGGCAGACTAAACAGACAATTCTCCAAAGAAGGCATACATGTGGCAAAAATGCACATGAAAAAAATGCTAAACATCACTAATTATCAGAGAATACGAATCAAAACTATAATATCACCTCACACCAGTCAGAATGTTCATCATTAACAAGTCAACAAATAACAAACGCTGGAGAGGATATGGAGAAAAGGTGGTGGGAATGTAAACTGATACAACCACTATGGAAAACAGTATAACAAATTAAAAAAAAGAAAAGTAGAAGAAAAGCTCTTATAAAAATGAGAAGAGACATTAATGAAGTTGAACAAAACATACAGTAAAGACTTTTTTATACATCTATAAGGTAAAAACATGAAAAAAAATCTTCAATGGAGAAAATGAGAGTAAGGACATCATTATAGATCATAAAAGCAAGAAAAAAGGGTCTATTAGCTTTCTCATAATGAATATGAAATTTTTTGTTGCTGAATAAAAAATGTTCAACTTTATTTTTTTCTATTTTCAAAATAATTTTCCCCAGCTTTGAGATAAGATTGACAAATTAATACTATTTGTCAATAATAAATACTGACAAAGTATATATTTAAGTTTACAATGTGATGTTTTGATATATGTATACATTTGTGAAATGTTTACCACAATCAAGCTAATTGACATATCCATCATCTCAAATAGTTACTCCTGAGATCTATGTCTTAGAGAATTTCAAGTATGCAATACATTATAATCATATATCATGCTGTACATTAGTTCTCCAGACTTCATTCATCTCATAACTGAAGGTTTGGACCCTCTGACCAATGTCAGTAATATGCTGAAAAGTTTGTGCAGAAAATGAAACTCTCATATACTGTAGTGCTAGTATTCACTGATAAAAACAGCATGGAAAACTCTTTAATGGCATCTATCAAAGCTGTTTACATGTGTACTCTTACGACCCCACAATTCTACATCTTTTGCATATATCTAAGAGGTAGGTACCCACCGGCCACGAAAGATCATTCAAAAGAAATATGATGCAGCATGGCTCTTTATATTCCCAGTCTGCACAACAACCCTTATTTCTATCGAAAGAATAAGTAAATTGTGGTATATTAAATGAACAGAGTACTATACAGAAATAAGAAAAATTATTGCTACAATGATTATATATCCTACAAACATAATGTCAACTAAAAGAAGCCAGCCAGACATAAGAGTATAAACTATATCATCTCATTTCTATAACAAAAAGAAAAGTAATCTATTGTAAGTGAGCTTCTAGAACGCAGAAATATTCTCTTTCTTCATGGGAATGCTGGTAAAGTAGCTGTCTCCACTATACAAGGACTCGTTTTGCTGAGCACTTCTGAGTTATGTTCTTTTCTATTATTATGTTATGTTTCTATAAAAAGTTTATTTTATACTTTATGTATTCTCTGTTTTTCAAGTTATCTCTACATTCCCACAATTTATCAATCAACGTCTAATAGCAATTTTAAAGTTTTAGACCTTAAGTACTCACAAATCAGTATTTGAGGTTACGAAAAAGAGGAATAAAATATTGTTATATGCAGAACGAAAGTTAAAATATCTTTTCTATTTCAACTCTAAACATCTTTTCAAGAAAAATAGCAAGATATTAACATAACCTGACTTAAATAATATGAACCAATGTCTACTTACATATTACTACTTACTGTTATTCTTTTTTTTTTTTTTTTTTTGTCTTTTTGCTATTTCTTTGGGCCGCTCTCGCGGCATATGGAGGTTCCCAGGCTAGGGGTCTAATCGGAGCTGTAGCCACTGGCCTACGCCAGAGCCACAGCAACGCGGGATCTGAGCCGCGTCTGCAACCTACACCACAGCTCACGGCAACGCCGGATCGTTAACCCACTGAGCAAGGGCAGGGACCGAACCCGCAACCTCATGGTTCCTAGTCGGATTCGTTAACCACTGCGCCACGACGGGAACTCCTGTTAATTCTTTAAATTATCTTCCAGAGAAACTCTAATATTACTCAATTTTGTATCAAAACACTTGAAAGTTGGAGTTCCCATCGTGGCACAGTGATTAACGAATCCGACTAGGAACCATGAGGTTGCAGGTTCGATCCCTGGCCTTGCTCAGTGGGTTAAGGATCCTGCGTTGCCATGAGCTGTGGTGTAGGTTGCAGACATGGCTCGGATCCCACATTGCTGTGGCTCTGGTGTAGGCCGCGGCTACAGCTCCAATTAGACCTCTAGCCTGGGAACCTCCATATGCCACGAGAGCAGCCCAAGAAATGACAAAAAGACAAAAAACAAAAACAAAAAAACAAAACAAACAAACAAAACATTTGAAAGTAAACTTGGCTGTTTAATTTTATAAGTCACTTGCTGACAATAAAAAGACTCAGGTTCATCAGTATTTTTTGATGACTGAATAAGATTAGTTTGACATCGCTTTCTGAACTGATATTCATCATTACTTCTATTATTTTAAAATCGATTAAAATTGTTTCAATATATTTTGGAAATATTCCACAAGCAGAAATTTTCATCATAATAAATTCAGTGTTTTTAAGGAAAGAAGAGAGTACTATAATTTTCAAAACATATGCTGGAGCCAAAATTGCTCAAGGTGAAGGCAGCATGTGTTGTTTTCTCTGGATAGGCTTGGGATTTAACTGAAATTCACCCTGATGTTTTTATATATTTCTATATTAACATTAAAGGCACTCAAATGTTATTAGCCTCAAAGGTCCCTATTCAATTTTCATTTAGATCATTGAAATAGTATTTTTAAATTTCTTGCCAATATTATTAATATAGATAATAATTTTTTTTCTCAGTTACACATATACATAGTTGAGAAAATCAAATAGTACTATAGAGACTATAAAAAAAAAGCAGACTTCTGTCCCATTGTTTATTAAATGACTCTACTTTCAACTTTTTTAGTTGGCATTTATTTCATTATTTCTAAATAACACTCGAGAAAAAGTGTGCCAAAGTCGGTTTTCCATAAAAGAAAGTCAAAGTATAGCTAAAACAGTATTAAAATATCACAATTTGTAATCAAATTCAAGCTCCTCCAGAAAGCCAAGAATTTGGCTCTTGCCAGCATTATCTCACACTCAGTTTCTTCTTTTTGCTTCCTCCCATGCACATGCTGAGATCATTAAGGTCTTGTGGTTTTGGAAAGGTTATCACCATCTGATTGTGTGTGGGTGGGTGGGGGGCTTAGAGTTTATAGGGAAACACTGTCACCTTGTTTTATTGTAAATGTACATAGATTTGGGAATTTACAATTTAGTTTGTTTTTATGTGGGGATTTAGAAAAATACAAAATCTCTTTTGCTGTCTCCACTACTATTCCATCTGCCCAATATCCCTAGATTTGACACATCTAATGACACATGTTGCTATTTAATAAATATATAACAAAAACAATTAATACAGAAGATCCAAATAAAATTAAATGCTGTTACCAAGGGAAACATAATAAAACATTAAAATGGGGCTTTACATAAAAAAAAAAAAATCTGATCTTTTCCCAATGAAAAGTTAAATGACCGTCACAGCCAGGGTGAAATATTTTTCATCATTACTCATCTAGTACAGGATGGCTTGTACAATTCTCACATATGGACATAGTTCATCTTCTCAACTGTATGCTCATATAGGACAGTGGTTTTAAAGTGCTCTTCATTATCACATTGACCCTCTAGCACTAAGCAAAAGTAGTACTAATAGTAACTAGTAAATGTTTGTTGAATGAACAAATAAATTAACATACAAATCCATTAAAAATTATCTCCTCCTGGTTAACAGTAAACTCTAATGTATCTATGGGCATGTCATCTCTACATCTTAGAGTTATCTTGTGTGACAGTCCAAAAGCAATTCACCGAAGTATTTGTTTTATTAATGTATGACCTCCTCTCTTCTTTGAGCACAGAGATTTCCAAACAAGTGAGTAGGTATTATGTTACAGATAAGAATTAAGAGGATAGAACTTCGAGCACTCTTTTTTCTTCCTGGAGGCACTTTTAGAACAAGATTGATTTGGAATTGGACTGGGAAGTGGGCTCCTTTCCACTTCCTCTTGTATCAGTCTCCAAAATGTGGTTTTATTATTCTGTTCAAAGTGAATTCTCACTCTATTAAATAACACAAATAATAACATATATATCTAAAATGTTATGACTGCTGACCAGACTAATTAATTTTGCATTAATTATTTTCAATTAATCACTTCTTCCATATGTTTAATAGAAAAGTGACTGTCATCATTAATTGAAAGAACTGATTCACTTATTATTCTGTCATACTCATTCGGCAGATTTAAAAAAAAAGTAAAGGAAGCACCTGGACTCCCAAGGAAAGGAAGATGTCTGCTATAGGAGGGATATGGTATCTAAATGAACTCAAATTTCATGATTGAAGAATTTCAAGGAATTTGGTGTCAGAGAATATGACAACCAGAAAGGGCCTTAGAACTCATTTGTTAAAAAGAATTGTTTACAGATCATATTTTGATTATGCTTCTTCTGGTCAGATGATTAATACCTAAAAACTAGACAAGGAATGTACCACGAAAAAAAAAATTCTACAGGGATCAAATAACAAAAAAATACAACAAAAAGTCCTGTGAGTTTGAGAAGAATGCTCAGTAACCAAGAGGTAATATGATAAAGACCTGTGCATATGCTTTCCACTTTGCAATAAACTGTAAAACCCAGCACCTCCCTGAATGTTCCAATGCTGTAGACAAAATACTATTAATTTTAATTCTCAAATTGCATAATTTACAATTATCTTTGTCATGCTTACCCTCAAAGTATATAATTCTATCATCCCTAAATCCAACAGGAACTGACATAGCAGTAGTGGGTTACAGTTCATATGCATTTTCTCTTGATTTTTATCACTTCACTTAACAGATGTTTTATATATATAGCACAAAGCTGATGGTTTTGAAATCTAAAAATCATATTCTTTCAGCTTTACAAACATTTATCATACCACTCATAAAGATGATGTTTATTTGGTCTACTTGTGACCACTAAAAGAAATGCTATTTTAAAGGAGAATACTTAAATTTTAATTTTGACTAAAGTTTAGAATTTATAACACAGCTATAATATTCTCTATTTTAAGGTAAATCAAAAAACTGGATAACTTACACTCTTAAAATATTGCACAAATGAAATGATCTATGGCTTATCATGGTTTTATTTGTTTTTCTTAATGCAATATTAAAATGTTTTTTCCATTCATTTTTATTTTAGAATTGAATATACTATTTGTATAGGTTAGAATTAAAAAATACCTATCCTAACAAAGACTGACGTTAAAAGAGTTCATATCATTTTTCTTTCATCTGTTTTTTTAATTGTTTTTAGTTTTTCTCTTCCAGAATTTCACCTGATTCTTCTTCTAAAATTCAAGTAGTACTAACAATATAAAGTAAACATTACAACTTATTCCACACTTACTCTCCAAGTTTCCAGCCTATAAATAATCACAATTAATACTTTTATAGATATATTTGAATATTATAAGCATAAGCAAACATATATATGTCATTACCCTACAAATGGGATCCTACTATATATACAAATCTACGACTTGACAATCCACTTATGTCTACTTTGAGGATACCATTATTGGAGTGACCTTATTTTTTATTTCAATAGCAGGCGTACCTTAAACTCTAACTGAAGCAAAATTTAAGGCTGAAGATACTTACATCAGAGGAACAGAGTACTGAGGGTAGTATGTAAGCAATCCAAAGTTTCAATTTACTTGACCATACTTTTCATATTGGGAAAGTGTGACTAGATTTGGAAAAATGATAAAGCGGATCATTGTGAATGAATTGTAAACACTAATCTCAAGCTATCTCTTCCCAAAATCTAAACTGATATACTTTATGTTGTATCTATGTTCTTTTTCAGAAAATTTTCTATGGTTCTTCAGATGATAATACATAATCACTAAAATCCAAGACCCAGTCAGTGGCTTAGTATAATCAGAAATGGAGCTCAACAGAATATAGAAGATAGTTTAATTATAAAGACCCCATGAAGAACATTTTTGGCTAGTAGGTTAAGGCCCCACCACTGTCTCTGTGAGGAAGCAGAGACAGTGCCTGATCCCTGGCCTGGCTCACTGGGTTAAGGATCCAGCATTGTCGCAAGCTGTCATGTAGACTGCAGTTGTGGCTCAGATCCAAAATTGCTGTGGCTACGGCATGGGGGGGAAAGAAAAAGAAGACTGTTTTCAACTTTTATTTTATTTTATTTTATTTTTGTCTTTTTGCCATTTCTTGGGCCACTCCCGCAGCATTGTTTTCAACTTTTAGAGTTATAGAATAATATTTGAGATCCAATTTCTGTACCTGTCAGACAAAACAGGAGGTAAAAGAAAATAACAGTACTTTAAGCTTTAGTCCATAGACCAATTGGTGTGCCTAAGTATTTCCTTACTTTTATTGTGAGAAGAATTTGCTAATGGCCCAGAAACTCTGGCAACTACTCAGTGGTTGGCATTATGGAAATGCTGGGATTTTTGATGGAGATTATTCAATTCTGAAAATCAGTGGAGGAAAGGAACTGTGAAAAGTTTCACTGCCAGAAACTCACCACTCTCATTCGAAAAGCTACTCCACATTTTTTTTTACATACTAACGTTATAATATTCCTTTTACAAATACTTGTTTTTGTGTCATTCAGCTAAAAGAAGAGTCATCAGGTTAAATTGAAAAATTAAGGAAAAACATATTTTCTCATAATACAGATGTCCTCAGATTGCCCAATTTCATTTAGAATATTTTTAGTGTATGTAAAAATGTACTCTGGGCCATTGTTTTAAAAGATAGAACATTCCAGAAATCCCCTGGTAGAGATCATGTTATTAACCAATTGGTGCAATGTATACAAGAGACATGGGATTATTTGTATAAAAACTTACAGCCAAAGAATTTATGGCAGTAATATAAACTCATGAATGTCCTGTTCTGCCGGGGGGAATTCTCTGCAGTAGCTAGATGACTGATGATGTGGCAGAGTGCGATAACAAGTACAGCTGCTTCTATAAAAATGAAATCATAACAAGCTAAAGAATAAATCCTCCATAAGAAATCTCTTAAAATGACAATCTAGTTTACTTGTTTTCTTCTAATGGGATTCTATCATCTACTTTTTCCACTCAACACACAAATCAAGTTTACAGTATTTTTGGTCCTGGGTCTTCAAACTATAAACAAGATAATTTTACAAATGTGATATTTTAAAGTTAAAACATTTTACAAAGTAGTAATATAAACTAAAGACAACTGCATTGAATATGGGGTCTGTGAAAAGTACACTCAAGGAAAACATTTTCAGATACAATTCAAAAAAATGTATCATTAGTGGTGGAAAGGTCCATGTTTCTTGAGTTTACTGTAAAGTTTGATGATTCTACATCCCTTTGGGGGTATAGCAGGATATGAAATATTTTGAACTTTAAAGTTATGAGTGAAAATTCTCCCCATGCAATCAAACACCCTACAAACATAAACTAGGGAATGTTACATATGGGAGAATTCTCACTTTTGCTGATATACTGAAGGTCTTTGGTTGGCTATGAAGAAAGAATGTCCTAGAAACTTTGAAATCTAGTATTTGTTTTGCCACAACTAACAATGCAATCCATCTCTTCCAGTATACTCTATTTAAGGTTAATTTACAGTTTAATCCTGTAGGAGACTTGAACAAATATTTTCTTTATAACTGTCAAAAAATGCTTGGTTATAGTGAGAATTAGAGTGTTACTATTACTTTTATCTGACTACAATTATGCAGTAATTACTAATACCTGGACAAAGCAATGTGATTTGCCTAAGCCAAGGGTAGAATTAGCAAGGGTTCTAGCAGAAGAGGCTCTCAGTAAGGGTGCCAACTTCCAAATAAAGTGTGGAAGTAGGCTTTGAAACCTACATCAGCAGCAGACGTCCAATGGAATCAGTATGAGAATGGTTGTATCCATTAGTTTATCCAGTTGAAAAAAAATTCTCACCATTTGTCTACACTGTAATAGCTGTTAAAAGTGACCTTATGGCTCAGTGGTTGGCGAACCCGACTACTAACCATGAGGTTGAGGGTTTGATCCCTGACCCTGTTCAGTGGATTAAGGATCTGACATTGCCGTGAGCTGTGGTGTAGGTCGCAGATGCAGCTTGGATCTGGCATGGCTGTGGCTATGGTGTAGGCCGGCAGCTACAGCTCCAATTAAACCCCTAGCCTGGGAATGTCCATGTGCCTCCGGTGAGGCCCTAAAAAGACAAAAGACAAAAAAAAAAAAAAAAGTGATTTTATATTGTGCAAAACTTACTTCTTAATTCTCAAAAATGTTAAAGCATATACATCAATATATGTTGACAGTAACCTTTAATTTTAGACCATTTCTCAGCATCCTCACTAAATTGAAATGCTATCCTATTCAAAACAATTGTTTGTCATACAATTGTGTCATACATTAGTTTGACACTTGCATGTATGTGAGGATATTTTTTTAAACTCAGTGTATACATAATAAGTAAGGTAACCATACACCCTGGTTTGTCAAGGTCCCACGTTTTAATTGTTTATTAAGAATATCTCCTTTCACTTTCAAATATGTTAAAGCATGTGGTTACCCTGATATAAAAACATACTTGGCTATTTTTGGTTTTCGTTATATTTAGCTGGATTCTCATTTCAGAATTCAAGCAACTTACTTGTAAGGTTAAAGTCTTTGTTATATACTGAAAACACTCTCTGAAAACAACAGAGTCCTTTAAGCCACAAAAGCATGTGTTAGTTATTACATGTTAACTGTGATAGTTAAAAAATCTAACTATAACAATGTTAAATCAGACAGGAGTGTCAGAAAATCTTCGATACAGTTGTACAAACTGCTAGGTTACAAAACACACACATACACAAAGAGTGATGAGAATAGATACTGCTCCCTTCTCCAAGCAACTCCAGCAAGGTTAATTTAGGTAAAAAGAGATTTTTAAAGAAGTGTTTCATGGAGATCAACCATATAGATTGAGAACCTAGACCTATGCATCTTAGAAAATTATCTGTTCCTATATGACTAATAAGAAAAGAGAATTTGAGGATTTTCTTTAGGCACTGGTCAAGTCTTCTGAACATGGAGTGTTTGTGGTACATTGCCCACATACAGGAAGAGCTCAGTATGTGATGAATGAATGAATGTGCTGGGTAGGAATAACATTTTTATTCTATTTCTATTTGAAACTTATAATTTTCCAAACAAAAAAATACTAGAAAAGGTGCACTGGTTCCACATTTTTTTGTTATAATGTGGATTAAATACACTTTTCTCTTTGGTCTTACTGTGTATTCATCTTAAAATGATTACACTTAACAGAATGTTTGAGAATGAGTTGTAGAAACAGTTGGAATGTGTGGAACTAAATTGCAATAACTGACTGCTTAGAGCCAGATATCATCTTAAATACAAAAATAGTTTAAAATGAAAGAAAATACATTAAAAGGTTATTCTATTTTCATTGATGTTCTATTTTCCCAATTAATTTAATAAATTAATTTAATAAAGTATTGTCTTCTATCTTCAAAATTTGCTTGAAACTTGTCCTTTAGAATCAGTAAAAAAGCTAATCTTTTTTAGAAGACATTGTGTTAATATCAGTGATATGTCAGCTCACTTATTTAATCTGCCTTCAAGGGGTATAAAGGAACCACTTAATTTACTATGAGAATCCAAAGAAGTTACTACTGTATATATAATGTCAAGTAGTAAATATAAATTATAAGCATGCTATTGCAAACTTAAAATTGAACTTCCAATTTCCTTACACTCCTCAGCTAGCATATGATCATCTCTTATAGTCAAATTTTACAAATAGGCTGACCTGAAATATTAGGGTATGAATTACCTATTAAGTATTTCTTATATTTGAGTGGGAGGAAAATTGTAATTGTAGTCATTCACTACTGCCTTTCTCTTTATGGATTAGAGATATTATATGTTTTAGATAAGCTAGGCTGTCCCTTTCTAATAAACTGGGCTTTATTATGAGAAAGGGGATTTAAACTCTTAGGTGGTTTGTAAAGTCTGGTTTGAGATTTTTCACTTTTGTTTTTTTTTTTTTTTTTTTTTTTTTTTGGTTTGGAGTATTGCTTTATTTTCATACTTAATTTTTCTGTGTTTACTTACCATCTGAAAGACCTGACTCATAATGAAATATATGCAAGTGTTACGCATTGTATCGAAGGTTTTACTAGGTGACTGCCAAGGATTGCAGGCAAAATGATTAGAGATAAAGTGAGGCTTTTGGAGGATATTTGCTGGCAAGAAAATGGTGGTTAATAGGGAAATGTGTTTCCATAATGATAACGTTAATGCTTTGCATTTGTAGAGCTCCTTTTCTTAAATAATCAGAGCATTTAATCTCTGCTTCCATTTCTTGATATTCATCATATATTTAGAGTGGTTTTTACAAAATTAAGATACATAAAAAAAGAAATGTGGAGTTCCCACAGTGGTGCAGTGGGTTAAGAATCTGACTGCAGAGGCTGGGGTTGATGCAGAGGCACGGGTTTGATCACTGGCCTGGCACAGTGGGTTAAACGATCCATAGGTTGCATGTGTGGCTCAGATTAAGTCCCTGGCCTGGGAACTTACATATGCTGCAGCTGAGGCCATAGAGAAAAAAAAAGAGTAATGTTCCACATTTACTATTTCTTAGACATCAACAAGAGCAACCAGCTTCAGGGAGCTGTCAGGTATGGCACATAAAGTGGTATGTGGATTTAGACTTTTACCTTTTATAGACATAATTTTTGGAGCTATGACCAAATTAGAAATGCTAGCCTAAGCATGGTTGTGTTGGGTCAATAAGGATGAGAGGCCTCCTAAAAATGCTCCGGTGCCCAAAGAACAGAAAGATAGAAGCTGGTTATATAATTCGGATCTAACCAGTGGAAGCCCGGCTGAGTTTCCTCATCTACTTTTCTGATGATTTCTCTTTGTTCCCAACCCCAAAGGGATAAGTTTTCTTATAATGTTTCACACATGTGTACATCAAGACTATATGAATAGTTTCAAGAAACAAAATTCATACCACAGCCAAATTCCCTAGGAACAAAGAACCCATAAAAAGCAATCTTTTGTGGCCAAAAGAAAATCCATCTAGTCTCTAAATTAACTCTTGTTCAATTGTCCATTTTCTTATTGTGCCACAGAATAAATATTTCACAAAATGAAAACTATGCATATATTTCCACCTACTATTTACAAAGGTCAATCAAATCCTTGTGAGGGAAGATAAATCATATAAATGCAGTTTTTAAAAAAGATGCCTTGAAGACCACAAAGAACACTTAAAAAAAAAAAAACACACAACAGTTAATAATACCTCTTGAAATCTCTGAATAAAAGGCAGTGTTCTTGCAAACTCATCACCTGAGATAAAAAGGGTTAAAGTAATTTCACAGGAGCACACTAAGACGTCATGGTAAGATGAGGAAGAAACAGGCATTTCAGTCTCCAAGGCCTCTTTCCAACAGAGTTGTATTCTCTTCCAAGAGTATAGGAAAAAGCACCTGACAATTATCTGTTTTTCCAAATAGCTTTATTACAGTATTAAATAATAAAGATTTCTCACAATTGGAATGAAAGATATTTTCTACCAAGGACAACTCTGCTTATAGTTAATCTTTGGAACTTGTATTTTCAACTGAAGGGATAAAGTTAATACAATGCTAAAAATTTTGTGCCAAAGGATCACAAGAACATAAAAGCTGGAGTGAATTCCCACCTAGCTAATCTGAATACAAGAAGTCACTGCAAGAAGTACACTACTGCCATGACCCAAAGGTCTCCTATTTTATTTGAATTTCTCTAGGTAATTCTGTACTTCATCCACGTTCACAATACATATAGAAGGACTGGGAATACAGGGCTTATGTTTATTAGTAGTAGGTCTATAAAAGGTGAAATGCACATGTTTTTGGTATTGTATACCACATTTCCAACAACTAAGTAGAAAATGTTGATTCTCTTTGAGGTGACAGATCTCTTTTAAAATTACTTCATCTTCTTATGCTAATATAGTTGCTTATATTCTATTTTTATATCACCAGACTACAAACAATCGAAATTTAAAAGAGTAATAAAATGGAATCTTAAAGTTAAGGAATGTATGAAATACCACTGGTGCAGGCCAAAACTTATAAAATAGCAGAAAAGCTTAGACAGACTGATCTGAAGGGAGCAACACTAATTGAAAAATTAAGTGCACTGATTTTCTATCTCCTGCACCGGTCAGAGCACTGGGGTCCTGATGGGATAAATATGGCCTGTCTGCCACATGTAATTGTAAACAAAGTGTTATTGGAACACAGTCACATTCATTTGTTTACATATTGTCCAAGGCTGCCTTCATCCTTACAACAGCAGTATGGAGGAGTCACAACAAGAGATTGCACGATGTACAAATTAGACATTTATTTTGTGAAATGTCTCCACAAGTCATTATCACAGTTTTAAAAACTGGATTGTCTGTATTTCTCTTATTGGCTTATAGGAATTATTTTGTATTCTGGATATGAATTCTTTATTGGATACCTGTATAATGATTATTATCTCCCACTCTTTTCATTATGTAATTGTTAATTTCTGATAAATAAGAGATCTAATTTTTAATATAGTTCAATTTACCAAAATTTTCTTTTATGTTTATACCCAGTTTAAGAAAACTTGGTCTACTCCAAGGCTACAAAGATATTGTACTTTAATATCTTCTACTAATTATATTGATTCTATTTTCTGCTATGAACTTATAATTCATCTAAAGTTGATAGTTGTGTATTATGTGACATTGTAAAAAAATTCATTTTTTATTCCATATTGATATCTAATTGACTCAGGTCATTTAATGTGAAGATTATTCTTTTCATATTGCACTGCAGTTGCAACATAGAAATAAATCAGATTTTTTTTTTTGTCTTTTTAGGGGTGCACACGCAGCATATGGCGGTTTCCAGGGAAGGGGTTCAACCAGAGCTGTAGCCGCAGGCCTATACCACAGCCACAGCAATGTGGGATCCGAGCTGCATCTGTGACCTGCACCACAGCTCATGGCAACACCAGATCCTTAAGGCACTGAGTGAGGCCAGGGATCGAACCCTCGGCCTCATGGATGCTCGTTGGGTTCATTAACTTCTGAGCCACAACAGGAACTCCCCAAATCAGATAATTTTATATGTCTAGGTAATTTTCTGGTTTCCCTATTTTATTCAATTTTTTATTTGATTGACTCCATAGAACATTTCAGTGAGAACTGACATATTTAGTATATTGAGTATTCTAAGTAATGAAAATGGGACATCCTTCTCTTTACTGTCTTTTAAAGTATTTTTCAATAATATAGTTTTCTGTATGGAGGTTTTGGACATTTTAGATTTCTTCCCAGGAATCTGATTTTTTTTTAAATTCTATTTTATATAGTATCACCTATAAAGTTTTATTTTGAAGTATATTGTTTTGTTTGTTTTTTTAGCCATGCCCACGGCATGTGGAAGTTCCCAGGCCAGGGATCAAACCTGTGCCACAGCAGTAAACCAAGCCACTGTAGTAATGCCAGATCCTAAACTTGCTGTGCCACAAGGGAAATCAAGTATATTGTTAATAAAATAATTATAATTGCTCATTTACATCTGCCTTGCATGAAGGACCACACAAAATGCAATTATTAATATTAATAACTTATCTGTAATTTTAAAAATGTTTTGCAAATACAATCATGTTTTTTGCACATGGTATCAATGTTTATCTTTCTTTTAAATATTTCTTCTACTCTTTCTTTTCTTGCCATATTGCACTTGCAAAGACTTCCACTATAAATGTTGGATATAATTTACTAAATAGCCTTGTCTCATTTCCAATAATGAAGTGGAAACTTTTTATTTAATATTTTATCATAAAGTATCATGTTTGCTGCATATTTCTGTAGATATCCTTTCTCTCATAAAGGAAGTTAAATAATTCTAGTTTGCTAAGATTTTTAATTTTTTAAATCATAAGTGGGTGTTAACTTTTATCAAATACTGCTTCTAAATATTTTAGGTAGGGGTCACATGTTTATCTCCTGTTGCTGTTAATATGGTTTACCACATTAAGTAATTGATTTTTCAATGTGTTACCTTACATTTTTAGAGTAAATCTCAACTGGTTGTTATTTCTTTTTTATATATTATTGGTTACATTTATTTTTTGTTTAGGTAGTTTTTGTGTTGTTCTAAAGAGACTGGCACTCTAATTTTAATTTTTTTTGTACTATACACATCAGATTGTGGTATTTTTATTATATGACCCTCAGTAAAAACACATTGAGAAGTTTCTTCCTTTTTCTAATCTCTAGAAAAGAAGTAAAGTTTGAATTAAATTTTAATTTTTTAACACATATAGGTTAAATTCAGATTTTTTACTTATGTCAGTATTGTGTTTTTCAAGGAAGCTGTCAGTTTTATTGAAATTTTCAAGTTTATTGATGTAAAGTTATCTACTCTTATTATCTTCTTAAGAAAATTATTCCAATATGTTATTCCTAATAGTAGTCATTTATACCTTCTTTTTTCTTGATCACTATTTCTAGGAATATGTCTATTTTGTCATTTTCAAATAACGAGATTTTGGTTTACTTTATTCCCATTATGTTTATTTTCTACTTCATTAACTTTTGCTCTTATCTTTATCAACTTTGTTTTACCATTTTGAGTATAGTGTGTTGTTCTTTTGCTTATTTTTCAGATGGATAGTTAGATCACTGATATTATTCAGCTTTCTTCTTTTTTAATATTTGCATTTAAGGCATTAGATTTCCCTCTAATCTAAGACTTTACAGTCTCTGAACTACTGCTGCTGGGGCCAGGTAATTCTTTGTTTTATGGGACTGCTTTGTATATTGCAGTTATGTTTAGCAATATTCTTGGCCTCTGCCCATTGGAAACCAGTAACACACCTGAACCCTCAATTGTGACAACCAAAAATGTCTTCAAACATTGTCACATATTCTCTTGAAGAAAAATATTCCCTACTGTTCTAATTACAAATTTAGCTATATCCCACAAGTTTGATATGTCATACTTTCATTATCAATCAGTTCAAGTTATTTTCTAATTTCCAGTGTGATGTCTTATTTGACACGTGTCATTAAACGTGTTATATGGTTTTCTAACATTGATAACTTTTCTTGTTACATTTTTGTAATGGCTTTCTGTAGTTTAATTCCAATCAAGTCAGAGAAGGTAATATGCTTGAATTTTGTTTTTAATTTTGTCTAGACTTGCTTTATATTTTGGTAAATATCCATATATATTTTTAAAATATATTTTTAGCAATTATCCAATGCAATGCTGTATGTGTATATTTTTATTAGAGAAAGTTTAATTATTCTACAGATGGCCTTATTCCTGTCTAAAAAGCTTATTCTATTTTTTTCTAAGAGAAGTGTGTTAAATTTTCCAATGATAGTTTTGAATTTGTCTCTTTTTTCCTTTTGCCTCTCTTCAGTTTTTTTTTAGGATATATCACTAGGTGCTTACTAATATAGAATTGTTATGTTTTGTTCTTGCTGTTTTATCATAATGTAATCATGTTCTTTAACTTTGGTAGTATTTCTTTCCTTAAACTATTTAGTCTCATATTAGAAGAGGTACATCAATTTCCTCTTGTTTATTGATTGTATTATACATTCTTCATATGTGTATATTCATGGTGTATTTCTTAAAAGGAGTATGTACATTTTTATTCCCATGTAAAATATTTTATTTGAAGTTTTAGCCCATTTACATTTAATGTAATTACTGATGTATAAGTTTAAACATACATTTCACTATTTGCTTTATATTTCCCTTTTTAATCTTTTTTCTACCTTCTTTTAGAATAAGCTATATTTTCATTCTTCCAATTCCTCCTCTATTAGGTTTTTAATGGTATAATATTTTAGTTTTTTATTTGTAATAATTCTAGAGATTTCAACATACATATTGGAATTTTTTTATTATTTCCTAATTTGTACTTGAAATATTTCCAGAGAAAAATAAGGAACTTATCATATTTCAATGTATTATTTCTTTTGTGCTATTATTGACACATATTTTAATTTCATAAATGTTTAAATCTCAGAAGATATTATTGTTGTTTTACACCAAAAAAATCTATTTCTATTTACTCTACTTTCTAACATGTCTAGAAATTTTTATTGACTTCTGAATTATCAAGATTCCATCTGGAATCAGCAGAAGAAAATAATACTAGTCACTGTCCAAGTAGTCATCCTATCTATCATGCCCCAACATTCAAGATTTCCTGCTTCATACACAATAAAGTCCAGATGCCTTAGCCTGACATTCATACTCCTCTACTAAACTAATTTCTATTAACTATCCTATCTAATGGCTTCCTTCTGAACTCACTGAAATTATCCTGACCATAAAAACATATGTACCTGATATATTGACCAAGTAGGACTCATGACAATCAAAAAGCATCTTTACCCATATGCCACAGGCACAGCCATAAAAAGAAAAAATAAGCATCTTTATTTTTGTTTCTTATTGCTCTTTGAAACTTTTTTCCATGGTGGTCACCTCAGATGAAAACTAAGGTAGGTTTTATAGCCTTATAGTCACTTTTTTTTTTTTTTCTTTTTAGGGTCGCACCAGCAGCATATGAAAGTTCCCAGGCTAGGGGTTGAATCAGAGCTACAGCTGCCAGCCTATGCCACAGCCAGAGCAACACCAGATCCAAGCTGCATCTGTGACCTACACCACGGCTTGTAGCAATGCCAGATCCCCAACTGACTAAGCAAGGCCACGGATCAAACCCACATCCTCATGGAAACTAGTCAGATTCATTTCTGCTGCACCACAATGGGAACTCCTACAGTCATTTTTATACATCTGTATATCATAAATTCAGCAACGTGAGTACCAAACTCAATCTCAGTGCATAGCTAAGACTTCTTTGCCTCCTCCCAGTTATGATGGCCTTCTATTTGTATGTAACAGAAGGGGAGGAGATGGGGAATGTAAATGGCTTCTTCTCCCTTTTATTTTACACATATTGTTCCATGCCTAGTTGCTATTTTAGATCCAATTCCAGCTGGGAATGAGGATGGCATGAAAGTCATTTAAAGCAGACTTGTTCTCTCATGGGGCACTTTCATGGCTTCTACAAAGATCTCTGCTGCTGGTGATCTCACCTGAGAGCTTCTTGACCATTTTATTTACAATGATCATCAACCTCTCAGAAATCACTCTTCACCTTCAACTTCCCCTCTAGGTGGCCCTATTGGACCAGCTCTAAGTTGCCTCCAATTCTGCTCTGTATCTGGTCTTCAGGAAGCACTCAGACGTTCTTCACCTGTATAAACTCTGAAAGCATAGCCCAGTCACAACATAGCATGCCCATTCCTCATATTGCTATCAGGTGACTTGGTGGCCTTCACTGCCTTAGATTCTCCTGGCAGGAAACAGAGTAATGCAATTCACTTCAGGAGACGCAGGATGCTCTCTGAGTGATACCACTAACAGTCCTCACTTTTGCCTTGACCTGAAGGGGGAACTACCTTCCTTTCACCTTACAAATTTATAGAGAAGTTCTCAAAACACAGTTTTCTTTAAAGAAAGCTTTTTCACCAACCTTCCTGCTCTTCTAATGCCTTAGTGTGCATGTGATTTTAAAGGTGTATAAAAGTTTTTGATTAGTTTTTTGTTATCTGTGTTTGGAATCAGCCTTGATTGTATCTAGTGCCTAAACTGAAACTACTAATTTAATATCTAGTTATATGCATTTGGCACTTGCTGATTATCAATGCCAAACCTACCTTTTCTCAACTTGAATTATATTCATACTTTTGTGTTGTAATTAACAGTTTTTGTTTGAATACAGGAACAATGTTTAGAAAAGAATTTTCCGAAATGCAAAACATCTGAAGTTTACAAATTTCTAATTGCTAAAGAATGTATTTTGCAATTTTTCTAGAAACACCACAGCAAAGGAGCTATTTTCATTCCAAAATGTAAATGGTGTCAGTTGGGTGGATGAAATACTTGTTTGAACTAAATTCAGAATATCCACAGCTAAATCAGTCCAAATACATACAATACCCTTTCACTAGTGTAAGCTTGTAAGACAGACTTAGTAATCTGTTTATCATGCTACTTTCTCTGAAAAAAAAAAAAACTATGAATCAAGCATCTTTGCTGGACTACAATTAAAACAAATTAAACTGTTTTAGGTCTAGCTACATACTTTATATATTTTAATGCAGTGTAAATGGAGGGGGATGTGCTTAGAGTCAGAATGAATTGGATTAGTGTTTCAGGTCACGATTGAATAGTTTTGTGTCCCTAAGTAAATTATTTAATCTTTCTGATCCTCAGCTGCCTTACTATAAAATGGTACTCAACAAAACTCACTTCACAGAGAGTTAGTGATTATATGATTAACCTATATAAAATACTTCACAGGATCACTAGCAATAGAAAGTGCTAAGTAAAAGTTACTTTCTTTCCATTTTCTAGCCTGATTTTAACCACACCCACAAGAATTTTATGTATGGCTTTTAAATCACTTGTGAGAATGTAATTTGGGAAAAGGGACATTCATTTCATTGCAGCTTCATTATGCCCTTCCTAGATTATCTTATGTCACACTGTTAACTAACAACTCAGTTTTCTTATCATCCACTGGGCACTTTCTATTTGTTAGGAGGCATTAGTTTTCTGTTCATTTCTCATCTCTATAACAGTTTTAAACTCATATAGAACAAAAATTTTATCTAATATTTATTTCTTGTACTCTTCAATGTTCCACACAGCCCCATTTGAAAGAATAAATTTGTTGAAGATTTATCTATTTTCTCTTCTGATGAGAATTAGGACTTTCAAGATAGGCAAAGCAGTATTTCCTATTGTGGTGCAGTGGAAATGAATCCAACTAATACCTCTGAGGATGCAGGTTTGATCCCTGGCCTAGCTCAGTGGGTCCAGGATCCAGCATTTCCATTAGCTGTGCTATAGGTCACAGATGCAGCTCAGATCTGGCATTGCTGTGGCTTAGGCTGGCAACTGTACCTCTGATTCGACCCCTGGCCTGGGAACTTCCATATGCCAAAGGTACGGTCCTAAAAGGCAAAAAAAAAAATATATATATATATGCAAGGCATTGTTTTAATGCCTCTCTACACCTCTACACCAGTAAAGAGATGGTGCTAGCTTCTAGGAACTGTAAGAATTATGATAGCCATGAAGTGATACAAATAAGCAGTTGGTGTGATTGAGGTCAACTGTAAGAGAGTTGGAAAGACAAAAAGTCTGCATGGACTTCTAATAAGAGGACTAGCATTTGTTTTACCTAACAAATATCCATGGCATGTTTCATAGAACTGGAACAAATGATCCTAAAATTTCTATGGAACAGTAAAAGACCCAGAATTAGCAAAGTAATCCTGAGAAAGAAGAACAGCACAGGAAAAATAACCTTCTCAGACTTCACACAATACTACAAAGCTACAGTAATCAAACAGCATGGTGTTTGGCACAAAAACATGGCACAAAAACAGACATATGGATCAATGGAACAGAATAGAGAGCTCAGAAATAAACCCACATACCCACAGTCAATTAATCCTCAACAAAGGAGGCAAGGATATACAATGGGGAAAAGACAGTCTCTTTAGCAAGTGATTCTGGGAAAGTTGGAAAGCCACACATAAATCAATGATATTAGAATACATTCTCACATGATCCACAAAAATAAACTCAAAATGGCTTAAAGACTTATAATAAGACATGACAGCATAAAACTCCTAGAAGAGAACATAAATAAAACACTCCCTGACATAAATCATACCAATGTCTTCTTAGGTCAGTCTCTCAAGGCAATAAAAATAATAACAAAAAAAAAGTGGTATCTAATTAAACTTAGAAGTTTTGCATAGAAATGGAAATCATAAACAAAATGAAAAGAAAACCTATGTAACGAGAGAAAATCCTTGTTAAGGATGCAATTAAAGAAGGATCAATTCCCAAAATATAAAAACATCTCATTCATTTCAATAACAACAACAAAAACGCAATCAAAAAATGGGCAGAAGACCTAAATAGACATTTCTATTAAAGAAGTCATAGTGATGGCCAATAGGCATTTTGAAAAGACATTCAACATCACTAATTATTAGAGAAATGTAAATCCAAACTACAATGAGGTACCAGTCACACCAGTCAGAATGGCAATCATTAAAAAGTCTATAAGTAACAAATGGTAGAGAGGGTGTGGAAAAAAGGGAACCCTCCTGCACTGTTTGTGGCAATGTAAATTGATACAGCCACAATGGAAAACAGTATGGAGGTACCCCCTAAAAATAAAAACAGAGCTGCCATATGATCCAGAAATCCCACTCCTGAGCATATAATCAGACAAAATTAAAATTTAAAAAGATATGTTCACAGCATTACCATGTAAAATAGCCAAGACATGGAAACAACCTAGATGTCTACCGACAGAGGAATGGATAAAGATGTATACACACACGTACACATACATGCATGCATGCATGCATGCACAATGGAATACTACTCAGCCACTAAAAAGAATGCAATAATGTCATTTGTAGCAATATGTATAGATCTAGAGATTATAATACTAAGTGAAGTAAGACAGAAAGAGAAAAACAAATACCATATGATATCCCTTATATGTGGAATTTAATTTAATGTGGAATTTAAAATATGACAGAAGTATGATAAGAAAACTTATCTATGAAACAGAAATAGACTCACAGACATAGAGAATAGATTTGTGGTTGCCAAGAGGGAAGGAAGGGGAGGGAGAGATGGATTGGAAGTTTGGAACTGGCAGATGCAAATTATTACATACAGAATGGATAAACAACAAGGTCTACTATATAGTACAGGGAATGATATTAAATACCCTATAATAAATCATAATGGAAAAGAATATATATGTTCATATATAAGTTCATACATGTTCACACATAAGTTCATATATATAGTCATATATATGTATACATATCTGAATCACTTTGCTGTACAGCAGAAATTAACACATTGTAAATCAACTATACTTCAAGAAATTAAATTAAAAAAAAAGAGGACTAGCATTCAAAATCATACTTCACAAGTTTAGCTTGTGTATAAGGTCAGTTAAAAGAAGTAAAACTTGAAAGGATAATCATTAACATACACAAACTATAGCCTGGGGACAAATCTGACAACATGTTTTTATAAATAAAGTTTTATGTAACACAGTCATGACCATTTATTTATGTACTGAATGGATGCTTTTGTACTACAAAGGCAGAATTGCATAGAGACCACAGGGCTTATGAAGTCTATAATATTTATTATCTGGTCTTTCACATTAAGTCCTTGATGGCTACTGTTATAATATTCAGGGCTTCTTTAATTTTACTTTTTTGAGAGACATGTCCACACATGTGAAAATGTAATATTGGAGTTCCTGTCATGGCTTAGCAGAAACAAATCTGACTAGGAACCATGAGGTTGAGGGTTCTATCCCTGGCCTCACTCTGTGGGTTAAGGAGCCTGCATTGCCGTGACCTGTGGTGTAGGTTGCAGATGCAGCTCGGATCTGGCATTGCTGTGGCTCTGGCATAGGCCGGCAGCTGTAGCTCCAATTTTACCCCCAGCCTGGGAACCTCCACGTGCCACATGTGTGGCCCTAAAAAAAAAAGAATGTAATATCTTTGATTCATAATCACATTCCACTTCCTAACTCTATAATGCTCACATTATAAAGAATTTTTCCTTTAAATAACTTTCATCTATTCCTTTTAATCCTTATTATCATGGTAAGGTAAATAATAAACATGTTTAACATAACTCAAGATAAGTTAGGTTTGGTCGATATGGTGTGACATATTAATTAATGGTTAGATGCCACCCTAGATGAAAATATTCTGTGATGGCCCACAAAGCTTTATATACTCTTGCATATTTCATCAGAGATTTGAATGAAAACAAAAAGCATGTTTATACAATTTGTATATGACACAAAACTTTGGAGTTACTCTATTGAATGACAGAGACAGTAGTCAAAAGAATTGCAAAAAGTTGGAAATATTCACTAACAAAGTGAAATTTAAAAGGGCTAAATATAAAGTTCTATGTTTGGATTAAAAAATAGAAACACAATTGTACAAATACAGTATGGAGAACACATGGTTAAACAGCAGTAAAAGGTGAATGTTTTAGCATTACAGTTAACTGCAAACTTAATTATTAACCAGTTCTTTGATGTGGATCTGAAAAAATGTTCATCTAATCTTGGTATTTGCTTTAATATAATTATGTATCCTGTCCAGGTGAAGAGGGATAATTGTGTTGCATATTGAATACCACACAAACCATCTGGAATGATGCATTCCATTTAGGGAGGACTTTTTTTGTTTGTTTGTTTTTTGCTTTTTAGGGCCAAACCTATGGCATATGGAGCTTCCAAGGCTAGAGGTCTAATCTGAACTACAGCTGCCGGCCTACACCACAGCCACAGAAATGCCAGATCTGAGCCACATCTGCAACCTACACCACAGCTCACAGCAATGCTTTATACTTAACCCACTGAGCAAGGCCAGGGATTGAACCTGTAACCTCATGGTTCCTAGTTGGATTCATTTCCGCTGCTCAATGATGGGAACTCCACTTTTTGTAGTAGGGATCTTGACAAATGCAGTGGCTGTTGGACACATTTTCCCTACCATAAACATCAGATACCTGTTTGCTCAGACCTTTAAAGCTAAGATGAAGGCATAAAGCTAGGCTCAAAGCAGACGCACTTGCAATATAGTTTGGTTTGAGTACCAGAAATATAAAGCAGTAGGGAATACTTAGAATTCATTCTAACAAGGATAAAACCAGCAACTTGGATCCAATTTCTTGAGGAATCACAATTAAGCCATATGCTAGGTGCTGTCAGGAGTACAAGTCATGGTATCTGCGGAGAAGTTATGACTTTCCTCAGTTCTGTGTGCAGTTTCAAATTTTGTTTCTGGCTACTTATTTCCCAGGAATTATGAGGGATGGTGATCCAAATCACCTTTAGGGGCCGTATCAATTCCAAATTTCTCTATGCTCTATTTTCTAATAGTCTTTACAGCCTGACAAATATGTGGAAGTGTACACAGAAAGATTATAGAGTCAGGGACAAAGCAAAATTAATGGAGGTAGAATAAGGAAGAGAAGTAAGTAGAATCTACCCACTAAATGACTAATATTGAGTCCTTGTTTTATAAAGAGAAACTCAGGTTTTTTTAACTACTTCAATAATAAAATCTTTCAGAGGAAAAAAAACTATGCCACACATGCCATAAAAAGCATGATTGAGAACATAAAAATGCAAGAATATAGTGTATAAGTAGCGTGTTAATGCCATTTGTACCCTGAAATGTGATATGTCTAATGAAATTGCCTGTAGGGTATAAGTGAGAGAGTGTAAAAGTATCAGTTTTTTTTTTTTCATTTTATTTAGGCATGTTATATATGTTTTATTAATCTGGTTTATTACCCACAGTCCTTTTACCTAGTATTTTTTCCATTTGTAGTTAATGGTTTCTGAGTGGCAAAGTGGTCTTATGAAAAGAGCATGAGCTTCAGAGTCAGGTTAGACCCAAGTTCAACTTCCAGGTCTTCACCATTAAGTCTGATTGTCACCTTGGGAAATTTACGATAGCATTGTGGCTATGTTTTCTGATCTGCAAAGTAACAAAGAATGTATATCATGATGTTGTCTTAAAGTATATATAAGTCACTGCATAGGAAGGTACATAGATAATATGAGTTCTCATGCCTTTCATATTTTTGTACTGTTTTCACATTTTCTATTTATTTGCCAAAAGAAGATGGAAAAATCAATAAGTTTTAGATAAAATAAGTTTATCTTTTTAAAATGTGTGTTTCATTTACTCTGAAAACTATAAGATACAGATGAAAGAAAATGAAGACAACACAAACAGATGGAACAAGCTACCATGTTCTTAGACTAAAAGAATCAATATTGTCAAAATGATCATACTACCTGAGGTATTCTACAGATTCGATGCAACCCCTATCAAAACACAAATGACATTTTCCACAGAACCAGAACAAATAATTTAAAAATTTACATGGAAACACAAAAGACCCCAGATAGACAAAGCAATGTTGAGAAAGAAAAACAGAGCTGGAGGAATCAAGTTTCCTGACTTCACACAATCATACAAAGCTAAGGTCATCAAAACAGTATGGTACCAGCACAAAAACAGGAACATAGATCACTGGAACAGTATAGAAAGCCCAGAGATAAAACCATGTACCTATGGTCAACTAATCCATGACAAGGGAAGAAAGAATATACAATGGAGAAAAGACAGTCTCTTCAATAAGTGGTCTTGGTAAAACTGGACAGCAACATGTAACCAAATGAGAGTAGAATATTCTCTAAAAACATATACAGAAATAAGCTCAAAATGGATTAAAGACCAAAATGTAAGACTGGATACCATCAGATTCCTTGAGGAAACCATAGGCAGAACACTCTTTCATATAAATCTAGGTAATAATTTTTAGATCTATCATTTAAAGTAAAGGAAATAAAAGCAAAAATAAACAAATGGGATCAAATTAAACCTAAAAGCTTTTGCACAGCAAGGGCAACCATTGATATAACTGAATGGAAGAACATATTTGCAAATGATATGACTGATAAGGGGTTAATACCCAACATGTATACACAGCTCATAGAACTCAATATAAAAAAAAAGTCTGATTAAAAAATGGTCAGAAGAATTGAACAAACATTTTTCCAAAGAAGAAATACAGGTGGTCAACATGAAAAGATTCTCAAAAGCACTAATCTTCGGGGAAATATAAATCAAAACCACAGTGAGATACCACCTCATGCCTGTAAGAATGGCTATCATTAAAAAGAATACAAATAACAAACACTGGCAAGGAGATGGAGAAAATGGAACTCTTGTACACTGTTGGTGGGAATGCAAATTAGTGCAGCTACTGTGGAGAAAAATATGGAGGCTTTTCAAAAAACTGAAAATAGAACTATCTCTTGACTCAGTGATCCCGATCCTGGGCATATATCTGGAAAAGATGAAAACTCTAATTCAAAAAGATACATGCATCCCAATGTGCACAGTAACACTATTTACAATCTCCAAGATATGGAAAGAACCTATGTCCATCAACAGATGAATGGATAAGGAAGATGTGATACACACATACACACACACACACACACACACACACACACACACACACACAAATACTACTCAGCCACACAAAATAATGAAATTTTGCCATCTGCAGCAACATGGATAGATTTGGAGGACAATATGCTGAGTTAAATGAGTTAATTAGAGAGAGACGAATAATGTGGGATAGTCCTTATATGTGGAATCTAAAAAGTAAAACAAACTAGTGAATATAATACAAAAGAAGCAGACACAGATTTAGAAAACAAACAAGTAATTATCAGTTGGAGTGGGAGAATGGGAGGTACAAACTATTGAGTGTAGGATAAGCACAGGATATATTATACAACACAAGAAATGTAGTCAATATCTTATAACAACTATAAATGGAAAATACCTCTCAAAATTGTACAAAACATTTAAAAAATAAAGTGTTTCCATTCTACTATCGTACCCACAAACTCCACCCTATCCCACCCCTATCCCATCCAGAAAATGACTTCATGACTTTGTGAAATTTCTGTCCTATATTCAAACCTGAAATTGTGAAGTTACCTATATCTAGAAACATAACTTCATAAAGCTTATTTCACAAAGAAAGGCTCAGTAGTTAAACATTTTGGGACATAGTACTGGTATGAGGAAAGAAGAGCATAGTGGTAAATCCTTGCAGCATATCATCAGCTTTAGGCTAAATCAACCATGAATGTTTCTTTCTAGGACTGGCACCAACACACTCAATCTTTTGTTGAACAATTCTTAGGAAAACAATTACTGAGAATAAAAAATTCATTTAACTATATTTTTTTTAAGTGGCCGCACCTGCGGGACATGGAAGTTCCTGAACCAGGGGTCAAGCCACAGCCACTATAGAAGCAATACTGAGTAGTTATGATGTGAGCCACACAGGAAGTCCAAAATTCATTTAACTTTTAAGAATGCAGTATGTAAAGGACCTATATGCCGAGAACTATAAAACTTTAATCAAAGAAATCAAAGAAGATGTAAAGAAATGGAAAGATATTCCATGTTCCTGGATTGGAAAAATCAATATTGTAAAAATGGCCATACTACCCAAAGCAATATACAGATTCAATGCAATCCCTATCAAATTACCCATGACATTTTCCACAGAACTAGAACAAACAATCCAAAAATTTATATGGAACAACAAAAGACCCAGAATCACCAAAGCAATTCTGAGAAACAAAAACCAAACAGGAGGCATCACTCTCCCAGACTTCAAGAAATATTACAAAGCCACAGTCATCAAAACAGTGTGGTACTGGTATCAAAACAGACAGACAGACCAATGGAAGAGAATGGAGAACCCAGAAATAAACCCTGACACCTATGGTCAATTAATCTTTGCCAAGGGAGGCAAGAACATAAAATGGGAAAAAGAAAGTCTATTCAGCAAGCATTGCTTGGAAACCTGGACAGCTGCATGCAAGTCAATGAAACTAGAGCACACCCTCACACCATGCACAAAAATAAACTCCAAATGGCTGAAAGACTTAAATATAAGACAGGGCACCATCAAACTTCTAGAAGAGAACATTGGCAAAACACTCTCTGACAAAAACATTATGAATATTTTCTCAGGTCAGTCTCCCAAAGCAATAGAAATTACAGCAAAAATAAACCCATGGGACCTCATCAAACTGAAAAGCTTTTGCACAGCAAAGGAAACCAAAAAGAAAACAAAAAGACAACTTTCAGAATGGGAGAAAATAGTTTCAAATGATGCAACAGGCAAGGGCTTAATCTCTAGAATATATAAGCGACACATACAACCCAAGAGCAAAAAAGCCAATCAGTCAATGGAAAAATGGGCAAAAGACCTGAATAGACTGTTCTCCAAGGAAAATATACAGATGGCCAGCAAACACATGAGAAAATGCTCAACATCACTGATCATAAGAGAAATGCAAATCAAAACTACCATGAGATACCACCTCACACCAGTCAGAATGGCCATCATTAATAAGTCCACAAATAACAAGTGCTGGAGGGGCTGTGGAGAAAAGGGAACCCTCCTGCACTGTCGGTGGGAATGTAAACTGGTACAGCCACTATGGAGAACAGTTTGGAGATACCTTAGAAATCTATACATAGAACTTCCATATGACCCTGCAATCCCACTCTTGGGCATCTATCCGGACAAAACTCTACTTAAAAGAGACACATGCACCCGCATGTTCATTGCAGCACTATTCACAATAGCCAGGACATGGAAACAATCCAAATGTCCATTGACAGATGATTGGATTAGGAAGACGTGGTATATATACATAATGGAATACTACTCAGCCATAAAAAAGAATGACGTAATGCGATTTGCAGCAACATGAGTGGAACTAGAGAATCTCATACTGAGTGAAATGAGTCAGAAAGACAAAGACAAATACCATATGCTATCACTTATAACTGGAATCTAATATCCAGCACAAATGAACATCTCCTCAGAAAAGAAAATTATGGACTTGGAAAATAGACTGTGGCTGCCTGATGGGAGAGGGAGGGAGTGGGAGGGATCGGGAGCTTGGGGTTATCAGACACAACTTAGATTAGATTTACACGAAGATCCTGCTGAGTAGCATTGAGAACTATGTCTAGATACTCATGTTGCAACAGAACAAAGGGTAGGGAAAAAAAATGTAATGTATATAACTTGATCCCCTTGCTGTACAGTGGGAAAATAAAATTTAAAAAAAAAGAATGCAATGGGTTCCTTAGATTATCTCATGGCATACTTTCACAGAATTGAATTGCTTTTATTTAAAAGCAATGGGAAATAATATTTCCAGAAATAAGATTAATGTATATGTCAATATTTAATGCATATGAATTAAAGAAAAATTAAAACTCCTGAGAACAATATCAGGTGAGACCTCAAACTATATTAATAGGAAAACTATTAAATATTTTACAAATATCACTGTTTCTTCAAAAATATAATTTATTAGTTCTTGATAAGTTTGTTTATTTTTTTATTTTGCTTTTTAGGGTCTCATCTGTGGCATATGGAGGTTCCCAGGCTAGAGGTCCAATTGGAGCTATAGCTGCCAGCTACAACACAGCCACAGCACAGCCACATCTGTGACTGACACCACAGCTCATGGCAATGCTGGATCCTTAACCCACTGAGCTAGGCCAGGGATTGAACCCGCAACCTCATGGTTCCTATCAGATTTGTTTCCACTGTGCTACAATGGGAACTCTGTTAAGTTTACATATTTAATGGTAGAATTAAATATGTAAGATGGTTTCAAAAAGATAGCATTGGTTTGTAAATTACTTTGTAGATATAATATGATACTAGCATTTTAATTGTTCATCAATTATAACAAACATTCCACATTGGTGAAAAGTATTAATAAAAGGGAAAACTGTGTTTTAATATGACTGCCATTGCTAAATTTATCTGAAAAAATGTTCTAAAAGTCAGGAAAATTAAAAAAAATAGAGTCTAGCTCTAAAAGTACCTAAAATAAAAAACAAAATAATTTTTTTACAAAAAAGGAAGTATAAAAATTTAATGAATATAAAGGGATATTCAATCTAACTCATAATTATAAAAACACAAATTTTAAACACAGACTTGAAGAAGGACACCAGTTTTCATCTATTGGATTGGTAAAAATGGATGTGGAAAAACTGAGGTCTTAAATTTGCAGAGTGATTTGTTAACAAATATTGAAATTGAAAATGTGCATGCACCAACGACCCAATTGAAAAATGGGCAAAAGACCTGAGTAAACATTTTTCCAAAGAAGATATACAGATGGCCAACAAACACTTGAAACAATGCTCAACATCCCTGATTATTAGAGAAATGCAAATCACAACTACCACAAGATACCACCTCACACCATTATTAATACCACCAGAACAGCCATTATTAATAAGTCCACAAATAACAGATGCTAGAGGGGGTGTGGAGAAAAGGGAACCCTCCTGCACTGTCGGTGGGAATGTAAATTGGTACAACCACTATGGAGAACAGTATGGAGGTACCTTAGAAAACTATACATAGAACTCCCAAATGACCCAGCAATCCCACTCTTGGGCATATATCCAGACAAGACTTTCCTGAAAAAGACACATGCACTCACATGTTCATTGCAGCACTCTTCACAATAGCCAAGACAGGAAACAACCCAAATGTCCATTGACAGATGATTGGATTAGGAAGACGTGGTATATATACACAATGGAATACTACTCAGCCATAAAAAAGAATGACATAATGCTTTTTGCAGCAACATGGATGAAACTAGAGACTCTCATACTGAGTGAAGTAAGTCAGAAAGAGAAATACAAATACCATATGATATCACTTCTACCTGGAATCTAACATATGGCACAAATGAACCTTTCCACAGAAAAGAAAATCATGGACTTGGAGAACAGACTTGGTTGCCAAGGAGTAGAGGGAAGGTGTGGGATGGATTGGGAGCTTGGGGTTAATAGATGCAGACTATTGCCTTTGGAATGGAAAAGCAATGAGATCCTGCAGTACAGCACTGGGATCTATATCGAGTCACTTATGAAGGAGCATGATAATATGAGAAAAAAGAATGTATACATGTATGTATGACTGGTCACCTTGTACAGTAGAAAATTGACAGAACGCTGTAAAGCAGCTATAATGAAAAAATAAAAATCATAATAAATAAATAAAATACACATGCCCTTTGACCTAACAATTCCACAGCCAGGAATGTATGCTGTATGTACACTTATAAAAGTATGCCAAGATATTTATACAAGAAATATTATGAAAACTGCCTGTAATAGACAAAAATACAACATGGACAAGAACAACAAAAACTGAATCATCAATACTGGACAAAAGTTACTCATTTTTTAAAATAATGAGATATCCTGTATGTGCTGACAGAAAAGATCTCCAAGTTACATCATCAATAAAACTCACTGTTAAATTGCATAAAGATATATAGATATCCACATACATAAATCTACCTACAAACATGCACATATGCTCATGTTAGTAAGTACACAATAATGTTTTACAAGGAAATAGAAGCACATTTCAATGATGGGAAATAGGGTTGTAGATCTAATAGGAACATATTTCCATTTTCTAACTTTTTATACTGAATGCATCTTTTACTTGTGCATATATTACATTTTTTATTAGAGATTTTATTTTTGGAGTAGTGTTAGGTTTGCAGAAATGTGGAACAGGAAGTGTCCAGAGAGTTGGCATATTCTACTACCTATACCCATTACCAAAGAGTTTCTCCTAGTATTGACATATGGCATTAATGTGGATCACTTACTATAACTGAAAAACTAATATTGATTAATTATTATTAATCAAAGTTTAACTAAATTAATTATAGTTTGCAGTAGGTTCTCTTTTTGTATTGTACAGTTTTATGGGTTTGACAAATGAATACTGTTGTGTATCCACCATTATAGTATCATACAGAATAGTTTCATTTCCCTAAAAGATCTTTGCAACTTCACCTGTTCAACACTTCTCTCTTCCTCCTGAATCCCTAATGTGGAACCACTGCTCTTTTACTGTCTATGTAGCTTTTGTCTTTTCCAAAATGTCATTCAGTTGGAATTAGAGTACATAGCTTTTTCAGATTGGCTTCCTTCATATAAAATGCATTTGAGTTTCCTTGATGTCTTTTCATAGCTTGATAGCTCATTTCTTTTTATTGCTGAATAATACTCCATTGTAGTAATATGTTTGTTTATTCTTTCATCTATTGAGAATATCTTGTTAGCTTTTTCAGCAATTATGAATAAAGTTGCTATAACAATTAGGTGCAATTTTTTATGTGGCCATTAAATCTTCATCTCATCTGGCTGTATTTTACAATAAGCCTATGTTTAACTTTGTAAGAAATTGTCAGACTGTCTCCCAATGTGGCTATACAATTTCACATTCCCATGAGCAACAAATCAGAATTCCTGTTGTTCACATCCTTGCCAGAAGTTGATAATGAATGTGTTTTGGATTTTAGCCATTCTAAAAAATGTGTACCAGTATCTGGTCATCTTTTTTAACATGCACTTCTCTAATGATATGTGTTGTTGAACATCTTTTCATATGTTTATTTACCATTTGTATATATTCTCTGGTGAAATGTCTACTTAGATCTTTTGCTCATTTTTTTTTTTTTTGTCTTTTTGTCTTTTAGGGCTGCACCCATGGCATATGGAAGTTCCCAGGCTAGGAGTCTAATCAGAGCTGTAGCTGCTAGGCCTATGCCATAGCCACAGCAATGCCAGATCCGAGCCACATCTGTGACCTACACCACAGTTCACGGCAATGCAGGCTCCTTAACCCACTGAATGAGGCCAGGGATTGAACCTGCAACCTCATCGTTCCTAGTCAGATTCGTTTCTGCTGAGCCACAATGGGAACTCCTTTTGCTCATTTTGTAACTGGGTTGATTACTTTCTTATTGTTGAGTTTTAAAAGTTATTTTTATATTTTCCAAAGTCCTTTATTAAACACGTATTTTACAACTATTTTTCTCCCAGTCTGTTTCTTGTTTTTTTAATTCTCATAACACTTACTTTCACAAAGTAGAAGTATTTATTTTTAATGAAATTTAATGCAACTTGTTAATCTTGCTTTCACCGTTTATATCTTTGACACTGCATCTAAAGTCATTAACAGGAGTTTCCATTGTGATTCAGTGGGTTCAGAACCCAACTGGTATCCTTGAGGATACAGGTTTGATCTCTGGCCTCAGTGGATTAAGGATCTGGTGTTGCCACAAGTTGTGGTGTGTTGAGGTCACAGATGTGGATCTGGTGTTGCTGTGGCTGTGGTGCAGGCCAGCAGCTGCAGCTCTGATTTGACCCCTAGCCTGGGAATTTCCATATGCTATAGGTGTGGCCCTTAAAAAAAAGTCATTGACAAACACAAGGTCACTTATATTTTCTTGTGTTGTATTTTACAAATTGTAGGCTTTTTTCTGCATCAATTGATAGTATATTTTCCCTCCTTAGTCTATTGATGAGATGAATTAATAACATTAGTTGATTTCCAAATGCTGAAACAGCCTTGGATACCTGGAATAAATTCCACTTGGTCATGGTATATAATTCATTTAAAAACTATTGGATCTGCTCTGCTAATATTTTGTTGAGGATTTCGTTGTTGTTGTTGCATCTATGGCATACAAAAGTTCCCGGGCCAGGGATCGAACCCATGCCACAGCTATAACCAGAGCCATAGATGTGACAACACCAGATCATTAACCTGCTGAGCCATCAGGGAGTTACTCTTGAGGATTTTCACATGTATGTTTGTGAAAGACATTAGTCTGTAATTTCCCTCTTACTACTATTTCACCTGGTTTTGATATGAGGGTAATGCTATCCTCAAAAAATGAATTACAAAGTATCCCTTTGGTTCTATTTTCTGGAAGGGATTATAGAGGATTGGTATCATTTCGTCTTTAAATGCTTGATGGATTTCATCAACAAAATCATACTGATCTGGAGCTTTCTGCTTGGAATTTTATTAATGGTTGATTAGAGTTCTTTAATTGACATAGAACTATTACATTTCTCTAATAGATATATAATCTAAGTTTTGTTAGATTATGTTTTTCAGAGTATTGATTCACTACATAATTTGTGAATTTTTTTCTCTGGGTTAGCCTGGCTAGAGATTTATCCATTTTACTATGCTTTTTAAAACATCATATTCTCATTTCAGTAAGTTGCTAAATTAATTTCCTATTCTTAAGTTCAGTGACATATGTTTTAGTTTTTATTAATTTTATTCTGCTTATTTTGGATTTGATTTGCTTTCTTTTCCTAGTCTCCTGAAGTGGAAGTTTAAATTATTGATTTGAGATCTTTCTTTTTTTTCCAGTATATACATTCAATGTTGTGACTATTATCCTAAGCACTACATTTGATTTATTCCACAAATTTTGATAGTCCTCATTTACTTAGAAGTATTCTATAATTTCTCTTCAGTTCCATTCTTTCTTAGAGTTTCTATCTCTGCTTACCATATCCATCTTGCGTGCTGTCCACTATTTTCCATTGCAGCCCTTAGTAATATTGTTCATAGTTATTTTTAATTCCCAGTCTATTACAAGATCTCTTCCACTTCTAAGTCTAGTTCTGATTCTTGCCCTGTCTCTTCAGATTTTTTTTAATTTTATTGAAATATAGCTGATTTACAATATTGTGTTAATTTCTGCTATATATCAAAGTGACAGATATAAATAGAGTGAGAGATAGACAGATGTGTGTATCTCTCTCTCTCTCTCTCTATATATATATATATATATATGTATATACACACCTTTTCATATTCTTTTCCATTATGGTATATCACAGGGCATCAAATGCCATTCCCTGTGCTACACTGTTTTGTTTTGTTGTACACATTATAATGTTTTTGTTGAAAGAGGGACATCATATACTGTGTAAAAGGAACTAGGGTAAATGGATCCTCAGTGTGAGGTATTAGTTTTGTCTTGCTAGGAATTAGCCTCTGTCAACTGTTTGCTATAGGTGTAGGTTCAGGAGGGTAATACTGTCTCTTATGTCCTCATTCTTTTCTCTCCAATTCTTTTTAGATTTCCCTAGCGAACCCTTCTTAATTAGTATCTGAGCCTCTCTGCTCTCTTCAGCTATAATCCCCTATTATACAGGTTCTCTATGACTGTGGTGGCAAAATGTAAGGGGAGAGGAAGTCCTGAGTAGGTCTCAATCTTTTGGGAGCCTGTTTATAGTGTTCTCAGCCATTATTTTAATCTTCATAAGGGAGATAGGAAAGCTTAGGGGGGCTGAAGTTGAGTATTTCCCTTCCTCCAGATCAGTTAGGCTATGGAAAACTCCACTTTAGGTAAGATCTGAAAAAAAAGTTTCCCTTGAAAGTTGGCCTTTGTTATGTAGAACAGAATGATCTTTGCACATTTCCAAATGGCTTTTTCTCCTCCCTTCCTACTGGAACCAGAAGGGGACTTTTCTCTAATCTTCAGAGTAAGAACATGATGGAGCTTCTAGAGGTAAAACTTAAATAAGTATAGAGACACTAAAGCTAGGATTCCAGGAGTTTGTAATCTCTCAAATTAGTTAATCTACATTTATTCTACAGCAGTTAGTCACCTTTTTCATGTTCCAACTTAATGCTGGCTCTAGTGGCAGTTTCTGCTTGCAAAGAGTTGTGATTTCTCTCTATCTGCCTGACTCCTCATTTGGTGGATGGGGAGGTTTATCCTGTGACCTCATTTCTCTGAGGGGTCTAAGAAAAGTTGTTGAATTTCAGTTTTTCAGCTTTTTTTTCCTGCAATAAGGGTGAGAGTGATGACTTCTAAGCCTTTTATGTATTGGATAAGAAAGCTGAAATTTGGTTGTGACGATCATTGTACAACTATAAATGTAATAAAATTCATTGAGTAATAAGAATAAAAAAAAAGAAAGCTGGGAGTTCCCATCATGGCTCAGTGGTTAATGAACCCAACTAGCATCCATGAGGATGCAGGTTCAATCCCTGGCCTGATTAAGGACCCAGCGTTGCTGAGAGCTGTGGTGTAGGCCGCACATGCAACTTGGATCCTGCATCACTGTGGTGGTGGCATAGGCTGGCAGCTACAGCTCCAATTTGACCCCTAGCCTGGGAACTTCCACATGCCACAGGTGTGACCCTAAAAAGACACACACACACAAAAAAGAAAGTTGAAATCAATATATTACATTTTATTCATTAATTAAAGATTGTAGGTTACAACCTAAATGTCCATCAACAGATGAATGCATTAAGAAGATGTATACATACACAATGGAATAATACTCAGCCATAAAAAAGAAGAAAATGATGCCATTTGCAGCAACATGGATGGAAATAGAGGCTCATACTGAGTAAAGTAAGTCAGAAAGAGAAAGAAAAATACCATACAATATCACTTCTATCTGGAATCTAGTATATGGCACAAACAAAACTTCCCACAGAAAAGAAAATCATGGACATGGAAAAAAGACTTGTGGTTGCCAAGGGGGAGGAGGAGGGAGTGGGATGGACTGGGAATTTGGGGTTAATACATGCAAACAATTGGAATGGATAAGCAATGAGATCCTGCTGTATAGCACTGGAAACTATATCTGGTCACTTATGATGCAGCATGATAATGTGAGAAAAAGGAATGTTTATGTGTATGTATGAATAGGTCACCATGTTGTACAGTACAAAATTGACAGAACACTGTAAATCAGCTATAATGGAAAAATATTTAAAATCATTAAATAAAAATAAAAAAGATAGTAAGTATATAATATCTATAAAGTTAAGAAGATTGCTCTCTCCCTTGTCTTCCTCGCCTTCCTAAAAATTCAGCACGAAAACCATCAGTGGGACAGAACAAGTCAGGCTGAAGAAGACGTCTGTTGGATGGGTGATCCAAGTTATGGTGTCACCAGAATGGGATGAAAGTGTATATGCACTGTGGAAGTGAGGAGAAGGCTATTATGGGGAGTGAGCTTGAGCAGGATGATCAAAGTCAGCACCACCAGTAATGAAATAAAGAGAAATCACGAGTCACTTGATAGTACATAGTGAGATTCCAATATTTCTGACAATGAGGCATAACCTAAATCTAATTATTAGGTCACATGAGAAAGGCTCAAATTGAGGAACATTCCACAAAATATGTAGTCTGTAGTCCTCAAGGTCATGAAAATCAAGGAAAGAATCTGGAACTATTCCAAATTGAAGTATATTAGAGAAATAACACCTCAATGAAACTTACAATGCTGAGTTGAAACCTCTGCCATAAAAGGCAAATGCTGAGGAGTTCCCACTGCAGTGCAATGGGATTGGAAGTGTCTCTGGAGCACTGGGACAATCCCACTTCAATTCCACCCTGGCACAGTGGGTTAAGGACCCAATCGGGCCAGTAACTCCACATACCATAAACTCCATATGACATGGGATAGTCCGGCCAAAAAAGAAGAAAGACAAAGTTAGCTGAAACTTGAGTGAAGTCTGAGGATGAGCTGATAGCAATTTACCATGTTAATTTTTTAAAATTCTGGTTGTTGTGTTTATACAGGGTTCAGATCTTGTTTTTATATAAATAACAAAACAAAATGTTTGAGTTGCATGTCATGTTGACAACTGACTCTCAAAAAATGTGGAGGAAAAAACCACCAGTGCTTTGTACTAGGTTTGAAAGTTATATGTGGTTATTTCAAAATTTAAAGATTAAAAAAGATGATTCCAGAAAAGGATTAAAAATGCAAAATTAACTGTTTCAGTCTCTCTAAATTAGTTATTTCTTCATAATAGAGGTCTAATAACCTGTATCTGTTTTATTATTTTTGGTGAGCTTATTTTTATTCCTTCTTTACTTTCCTTAGTGATATGGAATCTAATTAGACATATGCAATTTAAGACCACTGAGGAAATGATGAATGAGTTGTGTTTTATCATATATTTGTGGCTTAGCATTCATCATCTCTTATTTATAGCTAGTTATATCATAACATAGCTACATAAGATACATTACAATATTATCTTGTAATTATAGGAAAATACCCAAAAATACCCAAATCATCCTTAATGTAGAAAAAATATTTTGAAACAAAATATATTTTTTCTTTCATGTATTAGTATGAATAACTGCACTGTCAGCACTCACATTTCACAAGATTATTGTTTAATAAAAGGCTAATTTTAGGTATATTTAATTTACTTTTTTAATTTTTATTTTAAGTAAGTCAGAAAGAGAAAGGCAAATACCATACAGTATCATTTATATCTGGAACCTAATATATGGCACAAATGAACCTTTCCACAGAAAATAATCTCCTGGAGAGAACAGACTTGTGGTTGCCAAGGGGGAGGAGGAGGGAATGGGATGGACTGGGAATCTAGGGTTAATAGATGAAAACTATTGCACTTGGACGATAATTTTTAGGCATATTTTAAAATGTAGGCAGCAAATTTGGCCTTTCAGGTCTAGAAACTTGAAAGGTTTCTTGGCCAAACCTTATCGAAATGTGACCACACAGCAAGCAGATTCCTAGTATTTTTTAGCTTGAATAAACATAATTATCAAATCAATATTTTTGAAAATAAAATATATACATTTTAAAATTTCTAAAATGGGAGTTTCTGTTGTGGCTCAGTGGGTTAAGAACCTGACACAATGTCTGTGAGAATGCAGGTTCAATCGCTGGCCTCAATCAGTGGGTTAAGGTTCTGGCATTGCCCCAAGCTGTGGGGTACGTCACAGATGTGGCTTGGATCCAGTGTTCTGTGGCTGTGGTGTAGGCCTGCAGCTGCAGCTCTGATTCAACCCCTGGCCTGGGAACTTCCATATGCTGCAGGTGTGGCCATAAAAAGAAAAAAAAAAGGAAGAAAATTTATCAAATGTATTACTAATTCTCCTTACAGTAAGTAGGAGTTTGAGACTCATTTTAGAGATGTAAAAACTAAGATCCAGAGATACTCAGTGAGTGGATGATGGCACTGAAAACTTAACTTGTAAGTTACATTAAATAGCTAACAGTTTGAGAAAAAGAGAAATTGTTATAGACCCAAATGGTAGCATACTTTCATGCATGCACACATTCATTTTTTTACTCATTGTGTCAATACATATTTTTGAGCATATAATTTAGATTCTGAACTACAGTACAATACAGTTTGCTTATTTGTTTGGAATGTTATCCTGACCATTTTAAGACAGTGGCTAGAGGCCAGTCAGATAACTCCCCTTGAGTAGCTGATTAAGTCCAAACCCCAACCACTTCCCTTTTTGAGTCCTTATTAACGCATAGTGACCCCAGAGAATAAGGACTCAACATTTTTTGCACTAATATCTTCTAATTGCCCAAAAGCCAGGTAACAGAAAACTTGGTGGCAGCTTGATTGAGCCAGAGCCACCCAAGTTATTCAAATTAGCTAATCCATAGGGAGTTTCAGAAATCTGGCTAACCTCACCCCACTTACCATATAAAAGCTGCCCTATAGCTCCAGCTTGCTGTTGTCTCAGATGCAACAGCCTATGTACGTGCCCTTGACTGGCATTCTTCTCGCCTTTGGTGCTATAAGTAAGCAAAGAGTTATAACTTTCATTTATCCAAGGGTCACTCTGTTGTATGCTGCTATAAAAAGAGTCCTTAAATCTGATAAAATGGGGAGATATAATGGTGAGCAAGACCCAGCCCTGATCTAAGGACCTTTCATACTTATTGGGAAGACAGACACATAAGCTATCCCCCCAAACCTAGGAGATTCTTGTATTCCAAGACATAATCAGAACCATTATTAGAAGTTAGTCAGATGCCAGTTATGAGAGGCAAGGGGAAAATATTCCATAAAGTTTAAAAAACAATATAAAGATTAGGAGATAAGTGAAAGCTCAAATTGTTCATAGAGCATAAGGTGGGTAAGTCGAAGAGGGAGGAAGAAGGGTGTGAGGAATGACGTCACTCAAGCAGGGATAGATCCTACACTTCAATTTACAATACAGGAATGAGTCTGGAACCCATCTTGAGACCAAAGGAGAGGCATGAGGCAAGAACTGACTATGATTAGAATGACATTTTAGAAAGACTGTCTTGATTCTAGTCTGAAAAATGAATCAGGAATTTTAAGGTGGAGTGAAAACTGTACACAGGGGATGCTAGTGAGGAAACTAGTCATATTGGCTACAGTGGATGGTGGCATGACTCAGAGTAATAGGTCAGGGTAGGAGAAGGATATGGCAGATGGCAGTAGGCTTTGCAACACACACACACACACACACACACACACACACACACACACACACAGAGTTTTTCCTGATTAAAGGGTTTGGAGACTTTATTTTTAAACTTCTAATATGGCTTTAATATATCCTGTTATCTTTTAGCAGGTACTGGCTCCAATTCAGAGTTTTATAAAAAAAATTATCTTATTGAAACTCTTCAGCTTAAACCAAACCTTAATCAAAAACACAGTTCCTTCTGACTTTTCCAATGCTAATTTATACAGTAGTAAAAAAAAAAAAAAATGCTGCCTTAAATTAGCTTTAATCTTCATTTATATCATATCATTTAAAATTGAGTTAACTTGTTAAATGTAATTGATTACAGATTAAGCTTTCCAGGGAATATATATATCCTCTTGTGTAAAAAGAACACAGGGAAAAATCAAAGCCCTTGATGCAAGCAAATCCTGGTGTACTAGAACAGAAGGAAGAAAAGTTTTTATCTTATATGTTTTATCTATTATTGGGTCACATCTTTATTTGTGCTTAAATGACCAAAAATGACTGCATTCCACCTCCAACAACTGGTAGGTGGATATTCAACTCAAGGACCAAGACCTTTCCCAAATAATGTGATTTTCCTAAATTCTTGGAAATTCCTTGTTTGCAATTAAAATTTTAGCAACATGTTTTGCTTATTTCTTCTAAGTAAATAGTAGGTTGAGAAATTATGGAGGAGCAAGATACACTACTGGGAACATAATACAACTTCCATAGGCTGAGACTTCCTTTTTGGTAAAGTTGAATTTCATCCTGATTTCTTCATCTGTTTCTAACAAACAACATTCCCAAACATTACATAGAAAGAAACAATCATACTGTTCCTCACTACATCCTGCCCTTCTGAGGTCCTCAGATGGCCTTACAGATAATATTATAATCCAGCAGACACAAACTATTCAAGAAATTGCAGGCCAGGTCATTAATCAAAATGAAGAATCCATAAATAGAAGTGTCTTAATCTGATCCAGTACCCTTGGAGAAATCCAAGACATAAAGTGAGTCACACATAATTATAATAACGTTATTACATTTGGGGAGGAAAGTAGAGCCCTTTCAATGATAGAGCTACATATTAAAAGAAGAAATCTATGTAGGTCAAGTTCAGTTGTGGAAGTGTACTCAATCATCTCAGAGCTGGGCCATGTGCCCATATTTTTGTATAATGTATCAAACAGCAACCTAGGACTGTTGCTTGATTTATCTAATTTACTGCTCCAAATTCTGAAAAATCAAAGAATTAGAATAACAAACAAAAAAATCTTTAAAGTTTGCTGTAATATTTTATGCAAGACCTATTATATAGTGAATATAGAATTTATGCTTAAGAGAGTACTTGATTTGTATTTCTATACTTGAATCAAAAAACATATTTTCTTAACTTTCATTAGGAGATAACTGCAGATTCATACGCAATTATAAGAAATAATATAGAGATATCCTGTGTGCATTTTATCCAGCTTCACTCAATAAAAACACCTTGCAAAATTGTAGTACAGTAGCACAACCAGGATGTTGACACAGATATAATCTACTGCTCTTCATAGTGCCTTAGTTTTAACTGACTGGTGAATATATCCCAAACTGCACTAAGTATCTCTCCCTCTGCCCTTGTATTGTTCCCCACACTACACTCTGTGTTTATGTGTTGGATTCCTGGGTAAATCATTTGCCATAAGATGAGATGAAGAATGAAAGTGAGATATCAGGTACTTGGAGGCAAAAGTTTGAACATGTTGAATGGGGGTTCCTGGAGGACACCCAGCTTGAGATGTGTAGCAGGTATTTGGCTTGACAACTCTGCAACTCAAATCTCAATACTGCCATGCCTAGCTGGAAAGCAAGCATTATAATTAGGTCAAAGAAGCCAAGAAAAACTTGGCCACCTTTAGAAAAAACACCATCAACAACAGTGGGCATATCTCCTAGAGAATGCCCCTCTAGGAAAACTACTTCCTCTGTTCCCTGAGGCTTTTATTTACACCTCTCATCGGCCTCTACAGTGAAATGTCAAGAATACAAAGATTTATTTGGTTTTGTCCGGGGATAGAGTTTATTTTAAAGATTCTAACAAATTCAAGTGGTGGCAGAGTATAGTTTCTGTAATATAAAATTTCAAACAGCCAGTTACTGTTCTTCCATCCCTTTGATGGGGCCCAAACTAAACAGCTCCACATTCATTACAAAAGACCTCTGTAGAGTACCTTATTATGCATCATTTAAAGAGAGCAGAAGAACACAAATCCAGGAATCCTTTGGAATTTCAGACTGTATAAATAGCCCTTTGGTGAATGACAGCTTAAGCTGTGCTACGCAAAAAGCATGGCAGAGACAATAAATTATTTGAACTGAGTTGGTTTTTCCATATTATTCTAACCCTTGAGCATCATAGGGACAATTTCCCTTTGCTATATTTCTATACTTTAGTCCAAGGGTAATATTTAGAATGATTTCCCATGAGCTCTTGTGATGATCTGCATTATTAAAAACTATTATTTCCAACCAGCAGCCATATCTGCCAGGAGCAAGGCAGGCAGGAAGCATTGTGTGAGCTTCTGGCTCCAGGAACACCGCTGTAGATCCCTGGACAACGTGCCAGTGACTTTTTCACCTGACTGGAGGGTTTGGAAATAGTTTTTCTTTGTGTCTGCAATCCATTTTAACAAAATAGTTTCTGTGTTTAGTTAAAACTAGGATAAAGCAGAAGATGAGGCCTTTGAGAGTGGTTATTTCATCAACTATCAAATTTTAAACAATGTAGGGTTTCATTCCTTCTCGATTTTTCTGGCTAAAATAATATAACTGGTGATACAACTGCAGGTAGACGCATAGCTTGGCTATAGCATAATGACATGCCACTGAGATTTATAGAGAGATTAGGGAAATTCACGTCCTTGTCTAAACAACTGTTAATATCAGTCAGTGCCCACATCTTTGTTGTGCCTCTGACACTCCCACTCCTCATAGTTGTGAACATTTCTTACCTGAACCTGGCGCGTGTGCTGTGAGTGTATGTGGTAGGAAACCTCTAGTGTTGAGAGAAGTGCTATGGAAATTTCTTCCAGAAATCCACAGAAAACCCTAGCCTCTGAATAATAATAACACCCTGATGTCAACTGACCCATCCTATTTTTTTGACTGTTTCAGTCAATGCCAATCTTGACCTGAAACACAACTCCTTTCACTCTTTTTCGTAAAAAACCCAAGCACACTTAGTATGTTATTTTTGAATTTTTATGGGATTGTGGCTTGGGTTGGGTAGGTAACATCCCACAGCCCATTGGCATTTCACCTAAAAAAAATAGATGTTTCCCTTTGCCAAGTCTTTCCTTCCTGCTGCCAACCACACGGTCACACAGCTCTAAGCATTCCTCCCACACAGTGTTCAGCAGGTTTCTTTTCCTACTCCTCTCTGAAGGCTTCCTTCTTCCTTTCATCAACCCCGGATACCAGTCCTAATCTAGCTTCTCCACCACCACAGGCTTTTCAGAACATCCTCTCAGCAAAGTTCAGCTTGCTCTACAAAGAAATTTCTCCCATCAACTGTTCAGAAATCTCAGTTTTCTCCATATTATTAACAATGACAATGATCTCAGAAGAAAAGGAAGGAGGAGAGAGCATGTCTTCCATTCTCCTCTCAGAAATCTTCAAAGCGGAAATTAATACCACAAACCTCAGGGTAATATACTCTGGGGTGGGAAAGGAGGCAAGGGTAAGACCAGCCAAAGTCAAAACAGTTTCCACCTCCACAAGTTAGAGAGCAGACCTGGCCCTTAACTTGTCACTTTCTGCTGCATATTATCAAGGTATGTTTAAGAAGGCCAGGAAGGGTGACTCTTTAGAGAAATGATGCATGAGTTGTCTTCATGTTTTCCAATCACCATCATTTCAGAATGTACATTTCACTTCCCCACACTGGTACTTCTTTGCCCCACATTGACATACCATTATGATAAGGATTTATATACAGTTTAAGTTCTCATAGTTCTTCACATTCTGAAATTAAATATATGGCATCTTTAGAAAAAGCAAATTTCGTGACTACTGAACACTGCCTATGCTTATCTGAGGAAAACCGTTAATTAGAGATAAAATTTCAATAGCTAAGGATATATAGATATATAGACATATATATAATGATATTTATATGTTATATATAATATATATGTAAAGATATATCATAATTATATGAAAAGATTTATATTATGTAATATATATAATATTATATATAATAATGCAGACTATTACTTGATAAGTATTTCAATGTATAGTATGCTCATAAGTTTTTCTTCTTCTTTCTCATTTTTACTACCTCTTTCCTTCTGTATCTCTCTCTTCCCTTCCATCTCCATCATGAATAACATTAACTCCTATCAACCATGGCAATCAGTATTATTTTTTGAGAATTTCATCTCAAATATTTATGATTTTCCCAGAAACTATTGATAAAGTTCATAGCCGATTCATATCTCACATTTCTCATCTCCAGTGGGGCTGTGGAGAGAACGATGACTGCTAAAAGTGTGGTTTGTGAAAAGACAGAAGATGCAGGCTACTCTGATGCTTAGCAACTTCTTTCTTTTTATATCTACACGGAAGGTAGGACAGGAATGAAGAGGAATAGACATTAGACCTTTTGGATTTGGACAATAAGGGAGCAGAAAGTGCTATTAGGCCTGGTTTGCTTAATTACTGCAGGGAGCAAAAGAGGAAAGGAGAGAATGAGAGAAATTTGGATAGCCATCAAAGGAGGACTGTTTAAAATTTCCTCCCTCCTCTTTCTTTCTATTTTAATCAACCAGAGGGAAACTACCAGTTTCTCTTTGAAATTAACTCGGTTTTCCAATAGCATATAAGTCTGTTTAAAGAAGCATCTCTGTGCAGAGCCACTGTTATTTCAGAGAAGCAATGTGGAGGTTAGAGTAACTAAAGGGAGCCAATGGATGGCAAGAAACAAGTAAGCAAAGAGCTACATACCAGATTTCAAAAGCTATAGTATTATTTGAACATGTAACTAATATTTTGGAAAATTTAAATTCAAATTTCCATAGAATTTGGGAATTGTGTTGCTTCGGAGATAGAAAAATGCAACCATTTCTTTTACATAAAGAAACTAGAGTCCACAGAGATGGAGAGATCAGTCCAGGGTCATACATGGAATAATGGTGATTAGTTTGGATTAGGTCACCTGAAAGGCAGGATGATGGGCTTTGAGGAACAGCTTAGTACCAGCTAAAAACATGGATATTTTCATATACTAGAGTTATCTTAGGTAACCATGTACAAGGCATTTATTAATCAATTGACATTACTTATTAAGATCACTAATTACTCAAAAATCATCCTTACACTTACAATTAAAAGACTAGCGTAAGATATGAATCACCTTACTTTGAGACATTTTCAATTTTATGCTTCACATCTGCAAAGACATGAAAGGACTCTAAAATCATACAAGTCGGGAGTGCCCGTCGTGGCGCAGTGGTTAACGAATCCAACTAGGAACCATGAGGTTGCGGGTTCGATCCCTGGCCTTGCTCAGTGGGTTAAGGATCTGGTGTTGCCGTGAGCTGTGGTGTAGGTTGCAGACGCGGCTCGGATCCCGCGTTGCTGTGGCTCTGGCGTAGGCTGGCATCAACAGCTCCGATTCAACCCCTAGCCTGGGAACCTCCATATGCCGCGGGAGCGGCCCAACAAATGGCAAGACAAAAAAATAAAATAAAATCATACAAGTCAATATTCTGACCTCTACATAGTGGATATTTATGATTTTTAAAAAATCAAATAATTGCCAACTCTAAAAATCCTCATGATTTTAATCTCTTTCAATATTTCAATTTCTAGCAAGCTGAAGTGCCACATTTTCTTTATAATCTAATTAATAGTTGAGAGATATTGGGCAAGTTACTTTACTTCCTGGGAAGGTCAGATGAGGTATTTTATGCAAAAATGCTTAGCTTGGCATCTGGTGTATAATCACTACAGAGTTAGCTGTTTTTATTAGGAGGAACCGTTTTTTTTTTAATGAAAGTAATAAAAAGGGAAAGTTCACCTATATCAGAGAAAACATAGGATTGGCTACAAGCATCAGTTCACTGTGAGTAACAGCTGGTCTCTTTATGGGGCTTTAGGACACAGATTACATTAAAAAAAAAATATATATATATATAGGAAGAGGAAAAGGGTAAAACTTTCAAAGTTCACCAGTTGTAGCCTACAGCATTTCACTCAAGCTCATTAGGAAGTTTACATTTATAATGTAATCTCTTTGAAACAGATTCGATTTTTTTTTTTTTTTTGTTAGTAAGGATCTTGTAAATTAGAACTTTCCCAGGGGGCTAACCTAATACAAGTTGTTCCAGAGTGGAATTCCTTCTGATCAAATATCTGAGAGCAGAAGAAAAATGGTTCACTAAGACTGTAGCATACCGGTTTATGTAATTAGCAGTGAATATCGGAATACCAGGGGCAGCATTAGCAATTAATAAGACCCTTGCCTTCAGAACTGCATTTAGCAAAAGTACATTTAACCTACTTAAAAGAACCGTGCAAATTAGCAGTACACTGTCTCAGCCCAGCTGTTGTAAACTATTTCCATATGGCTTTATAGCACACCTTTATTTTACCTTGGAGATTAAAAAGCCTTTTTAAAAAAAAATACTATTTCCTAAGTTCAGTGTTACACAAAAAAGTACCAGTACCTCTATACATTTAGGGGAAATTGGCTAACGTATGAAGGTTACAGTTTACACGCTTACCTTTTCCTACTACCTCACCTAGCCAAGATTCCTATAAATGAAGTCGTACTTCCATCAAGCTAAGTAATTCAGAAGTAAATCAAATTCTTCCAAACAATGCATGCAGAGACACTGGCTGTGGAAAGGACCAATGCAGAAAAGAAAGAAGGTAGAGGCAGGGTTTTTCCTTAGTTCAACCCGATATGAAAATGACACTTTTAGATGTGCCTACTGGCCAACCATACATCTTCTTTGGAGAAATATCTATTTAGGTCTTCTGCCCATTTTTCAATTGGGTTGTTTGTTTAGTTGTTGTTGAGCTGTATGATCTGTTTGTACATTTTGGAGATTAGGTCCTTGTTGGTTGCACCGTTTGCAAAGATTTTCTCCCACTCTGTGGGTTGTCTTTTTTTTTTTTTTTTATGGTTTCCTTTGCTGTGCAAAAGCTTTTGAGTTTAATTAGGTCCTACTGGTTTATTTTTATTTTTATTGTCATTATTCTAGGATGTGGATCAAATAAGATGTTGCTGTGATTTATGTCAAAGAGTGTTCTGCCTATGTTTTCCTCTAGGAGTTTTATAGTATCTGGCCTTACATTTAGGTCTTTAATCTATTTTGAATTTATTTGTGTGTATGGTGTTAATGAGTGTTCTAATTTCATTCTTTTACATGTAGCTGTCCAGTTTTCCCTGCACTACTTATTGAAGAGACTGTCTTCAACTGTATGTCCTTGCCTCCTTTGTCATAGATCAGTTGATCATAGATTCTTGGGTTTATTTATGAGCTTTCTATGCTGTTCCATTGATCTATAGTTCTATTTTCATGCCTGTACCACTACTGTTTTGATAATGTATCATTTATATGTGGAATCTAAAATAAGGTACAAATTATTCTATCTACAAAACAGAAACAGATCATGGACATGGAGAGCAGACTTGTGGTTGCCAGGGGTGACAGGAGAGGAAATGGGATGGACAGGGAGTTTGGGTTGGTAGGTGCAAACCATTACATTTAGAATGGATAAGCAATGAGGTCTACTGTACAGCACAGGGAAGTATGTCCAGTCTCTTGGGGGCTGAACATGATAGAAGATAGTATGAGAAAAAGAATATATATATGTATGACTGAGTCACTATGCTGTACAGCAGAAACTGACACAACACTGTAAATCAACTATAATAAAAGAAAAAAAATGAGGCCCTTAGAGATAGACTGAGAGTCAGATGAAACAATGACCAGCACATCACGTGGTACCAAGGTATAACACCCAATCGATGATGGATAAATCAATGAATACATTTTAAAAAGTCATTAGACAGAGTTGTACAGGTTTACTGTTATTTGTAAGGAATGTCTAATTCACAATACCTGATTTCATTCAGGAAGACAGGTGACGAAAATGCTAGATCAGGAATAAAGCTTAAAGAATCCTTCCAATAGAGAGGTAAACAGATTTGAAGTCAATAAGATAAATAAACAATGAGCAATTTTTCTGAGTATCTCTAGGAGTGGAAAACTTTTTTGCCAATATGATCAGGACAGTTTGTTACAGAATAGAAAAAAATCAATTAAAGACCCTTACTTTATTTTTAAAAGACATACAGGTGTTTTAATTTAGAGCATAAATAAATGGGCATTCTAGAGACAAACTACTAAAATGGGACAAAGTCCTTTTCATGGTATAATGTGGGTCTTACAACTTTTTCTATAAAGGAATAGCTAGTAATTAAGTATCTTTAGTTTTTAAGGCCACATTTGGCCTCTGTACTGCTGCTGTTCTGGGTCATCCTTCTCCTTATCTACCATTACCTGTTCCTCCTCCTCCCCCTCTTCTTCCCTCTTCTGTTTCTCTTTCTCCTTCTTTTTATAGCCCTTTAAAAATTATAAAAATCATTCTCTGCTCATGACTGTACAAATAGAGACTATGGGACAGTTTTGACCTAAGCCATAGTTTGCCGGCCTCTAATGTATGGGTTCACTATTGATGTTCTGTTTCCTTCTTTGCACACATCACATTCATGATGGATGGAGTATAATGTTCCAGTTTGTTTCTTTCAACTTTGAACTTAAACTTTAAATAATCATCCAAAAAAGGCAAAGTAGTATGAATGCAGAATCTGGAAATATTATTGTTTTTTTTTCTGATTGTTTTACAGTTTCCTCACTCATACCTTATATTTTAGTATTTTTAGAACAGCTCACCTTGTGCAATCTTTTCAAAGCATTCCAGTTTTCCTGTTACTTTTTGAATTCATATTTCATAGGTTTGCCTGATGCTCAATAAAATTACAATAATAACCAAATCAGGAATACACAGTGTGGAAACAAACATAATGTCTTTGGGAAAATATCAACTTCAATTGGTTCAAGAAATAGTGTGGTGGTACTCTAGCCTTCTAGCTGTGAGCCTTCAGCACACTCCACATAATTTTATGTCTTAGGAGGGGAATAAGGAGAATTCATAACCCTTTGATTTAGTTTAAATGCAGATCCATACAGAAAGCTTTTATGGAATTGCTTGGGTATCGTGAAAAAATTTGACATATGTTAAATGGTCAGAGAAAGAACATCCCACAGTGCTAACATCTGTGGAACACTTAATTCAAACTAAGCAATTTTACATAGATTATCTTATTTAATCCTCATCACAAAGCTATGATGTGTGTATAAGTATTAATACCCTAGTTCTAATATTTAGTAGATATGTAACCATAGGCAAATTAGTTTATCATTTAATAGAGTAAAAACATTTACCTAATACAGCTTCTATCTATTCTTTTAGCAAATATTTATTAAATATCTACCACCTATTAGGCACTGAGGATACAGCAATGTTTAAACTACTGGTTCTCAAAGTGTGGTCAGTAGCCTGGCAGCATCAGCAGTACCTGGAACTTGTTAGAAACGCAAATTTATGGACCCTATCACAGACCTGCCTGGTGAGAAACTCTGGAGTTGATCACTCTGATGCATGTTAAAGTTTGAGAGCCACTGATTTAGAATGTAAAGTCCTGTCCTTTTGGAGCTTACATTATAATAGGCTGTTGTGAACATTTTTCCAGTTACTCCCTGTAGAAGCTCTCAGAATTCTGCCAGGCTCAAACTCAGTGGTCATCAAATATTTGCTATTATTATTAAAATGACTACTACTGCTACTTCAATATTATATAGAGTATGGTAGTATAACCATGTAGTGGGGCAATACTATAGAATTGCTTTCATTAGACATAAATAACTTCTATTGGTATTTGTTGTGAACATGGCATAACATTAATCATAAACAGATAACTCTGAAGGCAAACTTTAAAAAGTAGTTTTACCAATTTCAGAGAAAAAAACAGTCATTTAAGGGTAGGACAGGTAACGTAAATTGCCCCATAAGAGCTGCCCTCAAGAGGAGAATGCATGCTCTGGATAAGAAGCCACAGCTACTTAGCTGCAACCAATTGTTGTTATGTGGAAATGTAAGCCCAGCAGTGCCAGTTTCTAGAATTTTTTTTTAAGTGAAGCTAGAAATCTGGAATTTTATATAAAACACCCTGGCTTTTAAGTATTTAACCTAATTCCAATTGTGGATTCAACCAAAGAGGTCTGCAGCCACACTTGGCTATACGGTTCTTCATTTACAACTTCTGATTCCTCCTCATTTTACATGCACACAAACAGGGCCCAGAGAAGCTCAGAAAGTTGTTTAAGCTCACAATTCAACAAAGAATAGGAACCACCATTTAAGACAATTTTTTCACTACCCCTTCTTCCTGTTCTGAAACACTTCTACCTACATTGTTGGATTGGCGAAGAGTAGGGGCAGAGATGGAAGTAATATATGAAATGAGAAACTGGGCACATGATAGGACTTCATACATGCTTACTGTATTTAAATCTCAATGACTTTCAAAACACTCATATTTCAAATATTCAGGTTCACAGAGAAGTACAGTATTTTTCATCTGTTTATTTGTTTTTTTCTTTTAATATACCAACTTGGTCTGATTCTTGGAAAGGGGTTTCAGTTTTGTTAAGAAAAATTCAGATTGCTTCTTTTGTCTTCAAACGTTTTCACCCGTACTTATTCCTTTTCTTTGTCCCTGGTTGCTCAGGTCTTAAATTATAAGACTGAAAGAATTTTGATTTGTAAATGCTATGTTTTCATGCAAACAAGAAGAGGCCACTTCGTTTGTATGAAAAGACTTGAAAGCCCAGCAGATCTGCACCAGGCCAGATTCCATATGAGGCACCTCACACTGCACCCAACATGGTATTTGCAGGCCCCAAGTGAAGTTAAAGCTAGCCATACTATACACCATCATTCAAAGTTGTTTAGATTTTTTCTTTTGATTCATGCCTTTGCTGCATTTTGTACATCCTCCTGACCATTCTTAGCAGCTGTAACAACACTTGTGGTATTACCAGTAATTTGCAACTTATCAAACATGATTGAACCTTGTTCTTTTGTGTAAACGAAACAGAACTCTTTGGTTGGCTTTCTTTATACTTTGGACATAGTGTAAAGGAAACGGAGACTATATTTGCATGCCAGACAATGAAACATAACTCATAGTGTATACATGCCTTTGACATTGTAATTACTAGCTGTTGTTTAGATTCCATGTATGGTCACTGGCTTTGGCTGTGTTGAAATCAGCTGTATCAACATTTAATCAAAGTCTTATAGATTTTGGTTGTATATTTTTCTAACGTCAAAATAGAAATGCTGAGACTAAAAAATAGGTTGGAAGGGATGGAAATGTGTGTGCAATACATTGCAAAAATAATGAACATTCACAGCATAATAAATGAAGTCCATTCTGAATTTGTCAGTAATGAAATTAAACATCACATGGAGTCCATTTAAAATTAGGATTATTTCTCTAGCATTTCAGCAACTTCTAATTAATTTTGCTTCAGTTTACATTCAAAATAGCTGCTTTGCAACATATTCTCTTGAAGTATTTTCTGATTTAACATGAAATATTAAAAAGAAAATAATTGTAGACTTTTTCTCCTGAAAAAAATGTAATATATAACTTTTGGAAATCACATATAGTATATACACCCAACACCATATCATTTAACACTATAATATGATGGTATTTGTAACATAATGACCAGTATCACTTTGTTTCTAAAGAGTGAGATAAATTTCAGCAGATTTATACATGGCTTCTAAAGTTTCATGTGCATGGTTTTTTTTTTTTTTTCTTTTTTTGGGGGGTGGTGGTAGTTTTTTTTTTTTTTTTTTGGTTGGGGAAGATGGGAGCGTTGATTTGTGATGTCAAAGCCAGGCCTTTTACTCTATGTCTTTTCAGAAAATTCCCTGTATGATGGTCCCCTTTACCCTTTACTTGTGTCATTTCTTAATTACGTATCCCTGTAATAATTAAGGGTATAAACCATATGTCCAGAAATAATTAATGAACATATCAACTGATTTATACCCTAAATGATGCTATGTTGTTTTGATTGTTTGTTTGCCTTTCCTAGGGCCACTTTCTGCAGCACATGGAGGTTCCCAGGCTAGGGGTCTAATCCGAGATGTAGGTGCTGGCCTACTCAAGAGCCACAGTAATGCTGGATCTGAGCCACATCTGCGACCTACACCACAGCTCATGGCAACGCTGGATCCTCAACTCACTGAGCAAGGCCAGGGATCGAGCCCACAATGTCACGGTTCCTGGTCAGATTCGTTAACCACTGCGCCACAAGGAGAACTCCTAAATGATGCTATGTTAAGCAATATCTTTCATTTTTACAGAATCAAAAGACTCTTATAACGTCGTATAAAGCAACCGTGGTATAAATGTAGTGCATGTGGGATATTTATTCATTCAACAATTATCATGTACCTATGATACATAAAGCATTGGAGTAATCACTATAGGGTTTATAAAGGTAACTAAGCATGAGATCTATCTTCCATGGGTTTTTAATCTCACAACACATAGGAATTATACAACAAAGAAAGCAAGTCATACAAGAACATAATTATACCATGCGGCAGGTCAGAAAGGAAAGGACTCATTTCCAGCCATAATGATCAGGAAAAATTTCTTAGAAAATGATACTGAAGATTAGACAGAGCTGAAACACACAGGGTTAAAGAGACGAACAATCATGTTCTTTTGAAGCCAGAGTTCCACAGCTGAGTTCTAGGAGACTGAGTCCATTTGTTTAGAAATAAGATCTGAAACCAAAAATATTATTTGACTAGATGAATATATGGAAAATTAGAAGATGAAAATAGAGATACAAAAGAAAAGTGAGAGGCTGTTGCAATGATTTTAGAAAGAAAGTAATGAGAATAGGCAGGGTAGTTGATATGTGAATAAAGAAATAGGTCTGAGAGATAGTGGTAGAATTTATAAGAGACTAGGAAAATTTAAACAATTAAAATTTCAAACTTGAATGACTTGGGATTATAAAGAAGCTGATTGTTAGGACAGATTAACAAGTTCAAATCGGGGCATGTAAATATTTTTTAAAAAGGTATCTGTCATGTTCAACTAGAACCTAGAAAAAAGAAGAGAACCAGAGATGCCCATTCATAAAATCGCTGCTCAATTGTTGAGGTCATTACCAAACAGTTATAAGGAGTTAAGGATTAAAATCTTGATTAAAAGGAAAGGTCCAAGACCATGTGTTGTTAGACCAGCCAGATGAAGAGAAAAAAACAGCAAACTATTGATTTGAAGTCAATGGAAAAGATTTTAAAGGGAAGCCTGCTTTTAATAATATTAAAATATTAAAGAATATAGGAAGAGTGTGTACTGAATTTGAATTTGGCAATTAAGGAATTATTGGAAAATTTTGCTAAGATTGCTTACAAATTTCTTTTCTTAGACCCTGGACAGATATCAATACAAAAATAAGTTATGAAAAAAACAGAAACAGTAAATATATGATAGACATTTTTAAAGAAAATTGTGTAGGGAAAACACAAGAGACTTCTTCCATTCCCATTAATATGCCTAAAATATCCCCTTTTAAGAATCAACAATTGTAAACTAAAATCTGATTGCTACAGAACTATGTGGTAGTTTCCAATAATGAATGGGCCAATGCTTATAAAAGTCATTTATAAAATACAAAAAACAATTAAAATCTATTACTTAACTACTATTATTACCACTCCCACATTACATTGACCCATAAGGTGACTTTTTCACTTAAGCTGCTCTCTAACCTCAAAGTCAGGTAAATGAGTTTTAAAAGTAAGACTTGGGCTTAAGATCAGCAAATTAAACTCATGGATTGTCAAATGCACAGTAACTGTAAAAAATTAAGAGAGGTGCGCCTGTGTCATAAAGACCTTGTAGGTGGTATCTTGCGGTAATTTTGATTCACATTTCTCTAATAATCTGTGATGTTGAGCATTTTTTCATGTGCTTGTTGGCCACCTGTATATCTTCCTTGGAGAAATGTCTATTCGGGTCTTTTGCCCATTTTCCCATTGGGTTGTTGGCTTCTTCGCTGTTGAGTTGTATAAGTTGCTTATATATTCTAGATATTAAGCCCTTGTCAGTCGCATCATTTGAAACTATTTTCTCCCATTTTGTAAGCTGTCTTTTTGTTTTCTTTTTGGTTTCCTTTGCTGTGCAAAAGCTTTTCAGTTTGATGAGGTCCCATGGGTTTATTTTTGCTCTAATTTCTATTGCTTTGGGAGACTGACCTGAGAAAATATTCATAAGGTTGATGTCAGAGAATGTTTTACCTATGTTCTCTTCCAGGAGAAGTTTGATAGTGTCTTGTCTTATACGTAAGTCTTTAAGCCATTTTGAGTTTATTTTTGTGCATGGTGTGAGGGTGTGTTCTAGTTTCATTGACTTGCATGCAGCAGTCCAGGTTTCCCAGCAATACTTGCTGAAAAGACTGTCTTTTTCCAATTTTATGTTCTTGCTTCCTTTGTCAAAGATTAATTGACCATAGGTTTCTGGGTTGATTTCTGGGTTCTCTATTCTGTTCCGTTGGTCCGTCTCTCTGTTTTGGTACCAGTAGCATACTGTTTTGATGACTGTGGCTTTGAAATAATGCCTGAAGTCTGGGAGAGTAATGCCTCCTGCTTGGTTTTTGTTCCTAAAACAATTGCTAAAGCAATTCTGGGTCTTTTGTGGTTCCATATAAATTTTTGGATTGTTTGTTCTAGTTTTGCGAAAAATGTCATGGGTAATTTGATAAGGATTGCATTGAATCTGTAGATCACTTTGGGTAATATGGCCATTTTTACAATATTAATTTTTTCAACCCAGGAGCATGGAATATCTTTCCATTTCTTTACATCTTCTTTAATTTCCTTGATTAATGTTTTATAGTTCTCAACATACAAGTCCTTTACCTCCTTGGTTAGGTGTATTCCCAGGTATTTGATTTTTTTGGGTGCAATTTTAAAAGGTATTGTATTTTTGTATTCCTTTTCTAATATTTCATTGTTGGTATACAGAAGCACAACTGATTTCTGCATGTTAATCTTATACCCTGCTACTTTGCTGAATTTGTTGATCAGTTCAAGTAGTTTTGGGGTTGAGTCCTCAGGGTTTTCTATACCTAGTATCATGTCATCTGCATACAGTGACAGTTTTACCTCTTCTCTTCCTATTTGGATGACTTTTATTTCTTTTGTTTGTCTGATTGCTGTGGCTAGGACTTCCAAAACTATGTTGAATAACAGTGGTGAGAGTGGGCATCCCTGTCTCATTCCAGATTTTAGTGGGAAGGCTTTCGACTTTTCTCCATTGAGTATTATATTTGCTGTGAGTTTGTCATAAATGGGTTTTTATTATGTTAAGGTATGTTCCCTCTATACCCACTTTAGTAAGTTTTCATCATGAATCATTGTTGGACTTTGTCAAATGCTTTCTCTGCATCTATTGAGATGATCATGTGGTTTTTGACTTTTCTTTTGTTAATGTGGTGTATGATGATAGAGGTGATATGGAGAAAAGGGAACCCTCCTGCACTGTTGGTGCGAATGTAAGCTGGTACAACCACTGTGGAGAAAATGGAAGTATCTTAGAAAATTATACATAGAACTACATATGATCCAGTAATCCTACTGTTGGGCATATATCCAGACAAAACTTACTTTGAAAAAGACACGTGCACATGCATATTCATTGCAGCACTATTCACAGTAGCCAAGACATGGAAACAACCCAAATGTCCATCAACAGATGATTGGATTAGGAAGATGTGGTGTATATATACACAATGGAATACTCCTCAGCCATCAAAAAGAATGAAATAATGCCATTTGCAGAAACCTGGATAGAAGTAGAGACTCTCATACTGAGTGAAGTCAGAAAGAGAAAGACAAATACCATATGATATCACTTATATCTGAAATCTAATATATGGCACAAATGAACCTTTCCACAGAAAGGAAAATCATGGAGTTGGAGAGCAGGATTTGTGGCTGCCAAGGGGAAGTGGGAGGAAGTGGGATGGATTGGGAGCTTGGGTTTAATATATGCAGACTTATTGCCTTTGGAATAGATAAGCAATGAGATCCTGCTGTGTAGCACTGAGAACTATGTCTGGTCACCTACAATGGAGCCTGATAATGTGAGAAAAAAGAACATATACATGTATGTGTAACTGGGTCACCATGCTGTACAATAGAAAAAAATTGTATTGTGGAAATAACTATTAAAAAATAAATAAATGAATAAATAAATAAATAAGAAGACTCAAAAGAAAAATAAATAAATAAAGACCTTGTTGTGAATAAGAGATGTTTCTGTTGGACTAGTTGAAAAGAGGGATTCTTTGGAAAGATAGATGGCATAGGGGAACACTTGATGGAATAAAGTTAGGACAAAACAAACAAACAAAAAAAAGAACAAAGGTCCACTATTAGAAGTCTCCCATTTGGAGAAAGGGTTTATTTCCTCCCCTGAAGCAATATGGATGAAAAGCATGATGGCACAGGGAATTTCGGAATGGTAAGAGAATTCTCATAATTAAATGTGCATACAAAAATGTGGAATTTAGAGTTCAATATAAATATATTCAATATAATACCCTATGTAAAGCCAAGGAATCCAGAGCACATCCACTAAAAATTCAAATTCCTTGGTAACATTTAAAAATATTAAATAGCACAATTCTATATTCAGTATGAAGTATAATCAGCTTTTGTACTTGGGAATACATATGAATAATGCTAATCATTTGATGCTTAGCCAAAAACCACTATCTGGGGCTACTGTGGACTGGTTCTTTGTGCAGGCAAAGCTCCTCAAAGCAAGGGAGCAATTTAATAGGACGTCTGACATTATTCAGTCTTAGTTTTTAGATTGACTGTTTTTCTTGACAAAGTTTACCAGTAGGCTCTAAATAGACAAATCCAAATATAATAATTATAAGCACAAAATATGTCTATATATTAATCCTACTGATGAGATGGTAATGGTTTAAATTTTATAAAGACCAAGTTAGCAACAAATTTGCAACTGCTACACTGAATTTGAATGGGACCTCATCTGTCAATAGGTAGAGATTAAAGAGTCAGCATATAAGGCAAAATGGAAGGGCTATACGCTCCTTTGGGAGAGGATTTAAAACAGGACTTTTTAACTTTCAAGGATATTTTAAAAGCTATCTTTGTTTTCTGAAAACAGAAAATGATTTTTCAAATCTACAATGTCCCCCTTGTAATAGCTAACTTCTTTCTAAAGAGGACTTCTTTATGGGATAAAAGCTTCTTTTTTGTTTGTTTTAATCAGAACATGTGGAGCATTTGAGATAATGACAGGAGTTTCTCTGGCTAAAGCAACTTAGAGGCAGACACAGAGCTGCACTGGTGACTGTTACTTAAAGACATAAGAAGACATTTTTGTGGGGAAAGCACTGTAACAGCCCTTGAAGTGTTTTTGAATGATGGCAAAAGTTAGCACTGTGTCTTTTTATCTAGGAGAGAAAAGGAGAAAAAAAAAAAAGAACAAGAAGAAGAATGACAAGTGACAAGTAACATCACCCAGATCACCCTTTGAGGAGAGATAACATTCAGTTGAAACTTCATTAGCCAGAGAAACTCTCTCCATCCAGTAGTCAAGGGTTTGGGGTCTTTAACTCCATCCTCGCATGAACAAAACCAATGTTTAGTTAGTTTGAAAATCATAAATTCAACACATAGTATTGATACTTAGTGTATGCCAGGCACACACAGGGATTTAACAATAAACAAGATACAGAAATCGCTGATCTCATTTCTCCTACATTTTAATGGAAGGACAGAGACAACCAAAATAACTAGATAGAAACTCTCTGTTTGGGGGTCATAAATACAGTGGAGAACACCAAATCAAAAAGAAGGATAAGGGAGGAATTCCTAATAGGGAAAGAGTTAATACATGAGGTGGAAGGAGCCATGTGAATATCTAAGGAGAACTCCAGGTAAACTGGACTTAAAGTACAAAGGCTCCACTGCATGAAGATGACTTCAGGTTCATGAAAAAGCAAAGTGGTCAAGGCTTTTAGTGAGCAAGAGGAAGGGAGTAGGGGTAAAGTCATAGAGAGGGTGTTTAGTTCCTTAGGGTCCCTTAGAAACACATTTGCTTTCACTATGAGCGAAATGGGAAGTTACTGAAGGATATACAGAGTGCCACGGTATTCTGATAGAATCAATGGATTCTGTAGTGAAAACTGTAAAGGGTGGCAAGAAAGCTGAGATCCCCATTATGACTCTATTACAATAATCCAGGTGAAAGATGATGGTGAGCTAGATGAGTATGCTGGCTGCAGAAATGAAGAAATATGATTGGATTCCAGATGTACTTTAAAGTAACTGTTGACAAAATATTTTGATGGATTGGACATGGGATGTAAAAGAATAGGGAATGATTCCAAACATTTTGGTATGATCAACTGTAAAAATGAAATTACTATTCACTGAGATGAGTAAGACAGAAGGATAATATTTGCGGTGAGGGAGAAAGTCAAGATTTTACTTGTAGGCTAAGTTTGGGACACCTGCTATTTATTGAAATGGAGATGGTATGTGAACAGTTGTATTTAACACTCCAGAGTTCACAGGAGAAGTTTGGGCTGGAGACAAATCTTGAAGCCATCATCACATATGTGGTTTATAAACCATGTTTCATTAAGGGATTGAGAGATAACAAAAAGAAGAGGACCCATGTTTAGAGGCCAAATAGCATGAGAAGAAAATAGAAAAATGGAGTGGGATAAAATAGCTATAATAATAGAAGACAGATAAGAATAGTGTGGACCTTAGATACCAAGGGAGGTTAAAAAAAGAAGGGAGTTATTATCTGTATAAATTGCCACTGATAAGCTCAATATTGTGGCCACAGAAATTTTTATTGGGGAGGTCCTTGGTAGCCTTTAATAAGAGCAATTTCAGGGGAAAGGTGGAGATGAAAGCATAGAAGGATAGTCAGGGCAGGCTCAATAGAGGATAGAAGGAAAGTTCTGGAGAAAAAATAGCTCTTTCAAGGACATTTCCTGTCAAGGGAAGGAAAGAAATGGGTGCTCATGGAGCAGCAAGTGGAATCAATAACGTTTTGTTCTTTATTTGAAGATGAAAGAAATAAGAACATGTTTGCATACTGATGGTAAAAAGCAAATGGAGTGGCCAAATTTTATGATACAGGAGAGAGAAAGAAGTGATGCCTTGATGCTCTGAAGAGGGTGACAGAAGCAGGAATACGAGGCACAAGTGAAGAGTTTGGCCTTTGTCAAGAGCACCAACAATTCTTTGGGTGAAACAAGAACAAAATCAGGGTACTGAGGTTGAGACACGGGTAGGATAATATGCAGTGGTAAGAAATGGATGTACTCTTCTGATAGATTTTATTTCTTAGTGGAAAGAAAGTGGTCCTTAGTTAAGACTGAGGATGGAGTGTACATGTTAGAAGTCTGAGCAGAGAGAAAGGGCATGGGTAGTCATCTAAGAGTGTGGCAATGCAGAGAGATTAGGGAAATAATTGCTATGAATCACTGAGGATTGTGTTGGGTTTACTGATCATAAAATTATTATATCACTATCCTTTGTCTTTTTTCCATTCATACACAGCTGTTTGGGTGCATTCACAGAACTGATGGAGAATTAAGTAAAACTGAACTATAAATGTTCAAGAGCTTGTAAATATAGACTTCACTTTAATTTTTCAATTGTACTATCATTAAAAAGTGGTACATATATGAAATGTTCTTGATGAGCATTAATTTCACCTTGATGAAATGTTCTTGGTGAATTATTGCAGTTCTTTGCCCTAAATTCTTTAGGCTACACATAGATTTGCCTAAGTAAACGGATTTAAATTGTTTCATATGTGGTTTGTTTTTAAACCAGGGGTTGGCAAATTTTTTCTGTAAAGGGCTAGATAATACATATTTTAGGTTTTGTAGACCATGTGGTTTTGTCACAATTAGCAAGCCATAAGGTTTTCTGTAATAGTTACTCAACTCTGCTGTTTTGTAGGCTAAAGGTGCCATAGACAACATGCAAATGAATGTGTGTGGTTAGGTTCTAAAAAAGCTTTATTGACCAAAACAGGTGGCAGGCAAAAAACACAGGCCTCAGGTTGACAATCTCTCTTTTAAACTATTATAATACACAGTGCTTAAATTCTACGTGAAAGCAGCTGACGTGTATTCAATAGCTATTAATAAGATGTTTAATAAAATTTATGAAAGCATCTTAAAGTGTGCTGGGCACAAACTAACCTACTTAAAACATTTCCTTTCAATGGAACACATGGTTGGAATCCTTGGTTCTCAAGAAGCAGTCTACATTTTAGCAGCAGCAGCATCACCTGGAAACTTCTTAGAAATGCAGAGTCATAAGCTCGCCTCCAACCCAGTGAATCACAGTCTGCATTTTAAAAAGAGCCTAGGGTTAATAAATGCAAACTGTTGCTTTTGTAATGGATTAGCAATGAGATCCTGCTGTGTAGCACTGAGAACTATGTCTAGTCACTTATGATGGAGCATGATAGTGGGAGAAAAAAGAATGTATATGTGTATGTGTAACTGGGTCACCATGCTATATAGTATTAAAAAAAAATTGTACTGGGGAAATAACAATGAAAAAGTAAAAAGAAATAAAAAAATAAAAAAATAAAGAGATATGTTTATATACGCATTAAAGTTTGAGAAGTATTAGTTTAGAATGTACTACTAGGATTTTTCATGTGTAAAATTAAATAACCTATAACAAATATCATAAGGAAACAAAACCTAGAATAAATATGAGGCAAAAGAGGTGAGGGAGATAAAAGGAAAACCATTCTCCACTAAAAGCCCATAAAATGATGAAAGGGTAAGTAAAATGTGGACTTCCCATACACTGGAATATTTTTTCAGCCATTGATGACCATTGAAAATATTATGCCTGGTGAAAGATGCCAGTCACAAAAGGCCACCTATTTTAGATTCTATTTATATGAAATGTTTAGAGTAGAGACAGAAAGTAGTTGAATGCTTCCAGGAACTGGGAAGAGGGGACAAGAGGGAGCAACTGGTAATAGGTAGAGGGTTTCTTTCTCGGCTGATGAGCATGTTCTGGAATTAGATAGTGGTAATGTTTGCACAACCCTGTGACTATACTAAAAAGCACTGAATTGTACACGTTAAATAATGAGTTTTATGGTATGTGAATTACATTTCAAATTTTAAAAATCAAAAAAATTGAAAAACAAAGGCAATAATAAAAAAGTGATCAGAGATTTCCACCCACAACAATTTCTGTGGCAACAAGATTTAAAGAGGTCTAGAGTTAGGTAAGAAGAAATGAGCAGATACTGCAGCTCCTACAGATTTAATAAAATAAGTATCTGTAGTTAGAATGAGTTTTCATTTAGACTTCGGGTGGGTTTGACTAAAAAGATGGAAAAATATAGAGAAGTTGATTTTCTGGTTTACTTAAGGTAATCTAATTCAAGTTACATTTGTGGGAAGGTTAGCTTACAACTGCTACTGGGTGGGAGATGGGGGAAGGGACTGGTAATCTGGGGTTAATAGATGCAAACTATTGCCTTTGGTATGGATAAGCCATGAGATCCTGCTGTGTAGCACTGGGAAATAAATCCAGTCACTTAATGATGGAGCATGATGGAGGATAATGTGAGAAAAAAAAAAAAAGTGTATTTGTATGTGTGACTGGGTCACTTTGCTGTACAGTAGAAAATTAACAGAACACTGTAAACCAGACATAATGGAAAAAATAAAAATAATTTTAAAATAAAATAAAAAATAAATAAAGCAACAAAGGAAACTGTGCTCTGTAAAAAAATAAAATAATAATAATAAAAAAAAGACAAAGAGATTTTGTTTTGCTTTGTTACATTGGATGGAACTTGAGGCATCTTCCTGTATTAACTAAGGCCCTAGATGTAGATCTGTACCACCGACCCCATATCACCACACCTCGTAGCCACAGACAGCCTTCAGGTTTTTCCTCCCTATCTTCATAACAGTCTTAGGCCCAACCACATAATGTGAACTGGAAGATCTGGAGTGTTTGTATTCATTCCAAAAGGAATGCCAACTGCTGGAGTGTTTCACAGTGTTGGGTGTCAGTAACACACAAACAGGGCGATGATTGAGCGAGTTACGTGAGGGAAAACACCAGCCAAAGTTGAATCTAGAACCACAGTTGGCAGATGTGCTCTCAAACCCACTAAAAGGAGAATCTCCATTTATTTACAGCCTCTTATCTGTAACATAAAACTTGTTCTCTTATATTCGCATTTACAAAGACCACAGGTATTTCAAGATGAAAACTGATTCTCAAATAATGCTAAAAATTTAGGTAGCAAAGTGTTTCTAGATTGAAAAATGTAAGCAGGATATTAATATACTAGATGCTATTTCCAGCAAGCTGTGATTTTAAGGCCTTCAAGGATTATTTTCTTCCTTAAATTGACAGCATCAAACTCATCTATTTATGTGCAAGTCTTATACCTTCTTTTCCTGCACCCACAGTAAAATGTATTAGTATAAACTACATTTTAACAAATAAAATGTAACATCTTATAAAATCCCATTTTAAGTTAACTCAAACTTGATTAACTCTTTTTGTTACAGTGAACATAGGATGAACAATAGTGATTTAGAGATGGAATAGACTGTAATCTGCTAGGAAAAACCTGATAAAGCACCTTTTTATCATAACACATTTACCATGGATAATCGTAGAGCTTTAGGAGGAGAAGTCACACTATGTCTCTATATATCTCCCCTAGTTCTAGTTCTTAAGTCAGTGGAGCAGAGAGGGACGTTATCATCTTCATGGAAGAGAGGAAGAATAGATATTAAAGCTTACAGTATGAATCTGTACAGGATGGCAATCAGATTTCACCATTCGTGCCAATTTAAGAGTTTAAGTATGGCTTCCTAGAGCTCAGACTAAGGAAGGTTCTGAGGCTATATTCATGCTCTTTAATCCATTAGTTATGTCTGGTGTGGGCTTCAGAAGTGGAGAACAGGACAAATTCCTATACAGTATGGATAGCTCTGATTATAACCTCAGTTTTCAAAACCTACTCCCTCTCTATCTCAGTTAGCCCATGAGAGATTATCTTCTAAGAAAGCCACACTCAGGGTGAGAACTCAGCTCTCGGTTAAAGCCATTTTATGAGAAGAGAGAATTTTCAAGAAACCAAGCAAACACCAAAATGAAAATCTCTTCCTCAAATGCATGCTTTCAAAAAATTATACATATGAAAGGTGGGGTGAGTCATGTGTGAAAGAGTATCTCCCAGGGAAATTGATTTGCTTAGTTCAGGTATGCATGGCAATGCATGTGAATTTAAGTCCTTAGTAAAATAGTCAGCTCTGCTGTCCATCTTTCTTTACATGTATTCTTTTCTCTTTTCATTCATCCTTTGATTTTAAGACTCATGAGTTTTTTCTTAATGCTTTCACTGCTCAGCATTCTCTCATAAAATTGCCCGTTTCTGTTAAGGATTTTTGTCATCTCTTCCAGCAAATCAAAATATTTGACATGGAAAAATAATCAATCAAAACTATGTTTTGGAATACATAATATATAGACATACATTCTTGGTTGTCTGAATTATGTTATATAGCTGTGGTCACTAAATAACTTAAAATATACGTATTTTTGTTTTACTTATGCAGAATTTGCAATTTTAGTCATTAAATGAGCTTTGCAGGTGTGCAAATACCCTGTTAATCCTGGTATTTTCTGAGACTGTTGGCCACATCAACCAATACTTTGGAAGACTGGCAAAATCGAGAGGTTTTTTCAAAGCCCAACAATAAATTAGTAAGATGAGTTATACAACAAGTGGAACTTTGTTGAGTTAAAAAATAAGACCACCTAAAGTTTTATTTTTTTTAAGCCATCAAGGATTGGATTTTTAAATGAAAAACCAGATATGATCTTTCTTGTCTGCCTTTTGCTTTGCTTTTCATGTAAGCATTATTTTCTTGATATGGGGAGGTAGTGGGAAAGAATCCCTGACCTGTACTTCTCATTACAAAAAATTACTTCAAGTACTCTGGTGAGATTTAGTTGGGCATATTTCTTTTAAGGGGCAGTTGTGTTCAGGAAAGAGAAACCATCCTTATATCTATACAATGATGTGTAGCATTTAGGAAATGCCAATGAAACTGTTTAGATGATAAGTGGTCACTGGTCAAAAACACACCTACCATCTCAATGTGTTTTTAATGGCCTTTCCATACTATGTTCTAGGTGATCAGAGAGCTTTCTTTTTTTATAGTAACTTTGCTTTATACCATTTCTCCAAGAGAAAAGTAATTTGATATGTTATTCCCATTGTAAAGTCAGCTCAGCCTGAGCTGTGAACTTCCAAAATGTGTCAGTAACAGAAGTCAGGCTTCATGTTACTCTGTAGCAGCCAAGAACTCAGGTTATATTTTGAACCCAAATTCTGTAAATTATGTAAGGGAATAATTCATTCAGGTCTGCATAAAGGCGTTAAGAATGTCTCTTATACTTGAATGTCACGAAAATGACTTGGAAAAAGAGCGAGTTCTTAAGTATTATTGCCACCGCAGTGGTGCTGGGACTTCAATTGTTTTGAAACAACCCAAACATATTAGTTCTTATGAATTTACAATAATTGACTCACTATGAATATGGTAACCCTTTGTATAAACAATTCTCAAAAGAGAGTATGAACTTAGCACTAAAAAGCATATAGGCATCTTAAACATCCTTTGATGATCAGCCTAAGAGAATAGTGTTTATTTTTTTGCTACATGTGAAAGTTCATTCTCAGTATCAAGTTTATTTTGTCCGCTAACTTTGTTAACCTTTCCAATTTCTTCAGTATTTGGTGTCCTTTCATAAAGAGCTGTTGGGATAGAACAGTTGCATCAGGGTTAAATGTCAGAGCCATTACCACGTTAACCTGAAGCATATATGCTGTTCCTTGAGCTCACAATATGTTTTTTATTAGTTTTTGAAAATAAAAAAAATACCAACAAAAGTATACAGCAATGTATGAGGCATCTGTGAAACCCGTATTCACCACATTTTTGATAAAACACTTAAAATACTTTAATTTGTAAAGACACAAAGAAAGCCAGGAAAACAGTGTGTTTCATTAAAACAATCAGTTTTGATGATTTTAACTGAAATAGCTCAACTTGTGATAAAACTTCAGAAATTTGAACTTTTTCCTTCTGATCTTTTAAAATAATATTTATATAACAGCATGGTTAATGAGTGAAACAATATCCATTTTTGTTGAAATCATACTTATCATAATGAATAACTAACTGAAAGATATTTTCCTGTAAAGATTTACTGCTAATCCCTTAGTTGAAATTCATTTTACTCAAGAGACATCCAACCCATCACCTAGAAACAGTATTTGCAGACCTCACCAGGGTAACAGCTCTAATCCTTAAGGTAATCATCTTTCACCCTCCTCTCCAGTTCTTTCTCCTTTTAAGTCCTCACTGGTCTTTTAGAAAAACAGAAACTAGAAGACAGCTATTATTTTCCTTCATGGGATCGTCTACTCCATTCAGTCAAGTAATATCATTTTCTGTTTATCCTCATCTACAACTAGTGCACAGGGTCATCGTCTTCACGCTGATGTTTTCCCAGAGCAAAGAAAGACTATGTCAGGAGACAGCCAGATCACCAGCTATAAGAACCTGAGAAGAAGTAAACTCCACTTGCCTTTTTAATTTTTGTATTTGATATTCACAGAGGAGGAAAAAGACAAGATGAAAAGGAGGCGGAGAAGTAAAAGAAGAAAAAGAGAAAGGGGAGAGGAAAAGTCCACGTTCCTATGTCAGAATTCATATCCTAAGTCAGTCTAAATATCTTCTTTTAAATCTGTTAATATTTATTAACATTTCAAAGTGGACCATAATTGTCAATGAAGCAAAAAATAAATAAGTAAAACCACTTCATTATTACTTTCATTCAATTTTAGCATTTTCTAATAGGTTCAAGTCAAAAACATACTAGTACATAAAAGAATGGATAAATTCTTTCATACACTAAGCACAGAACAGGACTACATACAGATTGTGTATGTTTAATTGTGTCAAAGAAACATTTACTGAATAAATGAAGGGGATTTCAGAATTCTATAGCAGGAGTTTCTTTAGGACTCTCAAACTATTTGGTTCCAAATTCATCATTGGTACTGACTGGGGAAATTCAAGTCTTTCATAGGCATAACCAATATTACACAATTGATTAAAATTATAATCCTTGAAACTTGATAATGAAAGCTAGCCTTTCTCCAAATAATTAGACATCACCTACAAAAAAACTTTTAAGTAATATAAAAGTAAAATTTTGATTCTCAATCTCAAGTTAGTATAAGGTTCTATAAGTTATCTGAATTGCCACTTCCAAAAACATAATCTTGTCCATATCAATTTATTTATTTATTTATTTATTTATTTTTGCTTTTTAAGGCCACACCTGCAGCATATGGAAGTTCCCAGGCTAGGGGTTGAATCTGAGCTGCATCTGCGACATATACCACAGCTCATGGCAACGCTGGATTTTTAACCCAGTGAGTGAAGCCAGGGATTGAATCTGCATCTTCATGGATACTAGTTGGATTCGTTACAACTGAGCCACCAAGGGCTGGTTTTTATTTCTCTTGAATCTTCTAGTAGGATCTCCTTAAAGGCAATCATTTACAAAATATCTGTATAGTCTTAAGAGTTCATTAAATTTAGATCATTTTTCTTTGGACCAGTACAGAAACTTCTATTGCATATTCTCCTTTGACATTTCATACAGTCAGGTTCCATACAATCCTACTTTTAATATACTCTAAAGATGACATTTTAACCAGCAGCAGTTTTCCTCAGATACTTGGTTTATCTAGAGGCAGGATGTGGCTCCTTCAACCTGCTCTTTGACACTCCTATTATTATGCAAACGAATAAGCAAATTATAAAAAATCCACTTATTGACTCACATGTTGGTTCACCATAAAAAAATCAGCAAAAATGTCACCACAGCTTCTATGCACCACACCCAAAAAGGAGAAACTTCATGCACCACCATACTATTAAGTAGCCTCAGAGATCCCTACCCACTATTTTTATGCTGAGTTCCACAATGAGGTCATGTGAAGGAAGATATCGGATTCCCACAGAGTGTGGTTCTTTCTTGAAGGAAAAGACTTTCAACCTCTTGAGTTACTGAGGACCACATGTACAAACCTTAGAAACAGGGCCAGACCAAGATCCATGGGTACTCAAGACTAATAATTTGGCATCTCTTTAAACCTATATTCTTCAAAGTTTGGCTGGCTCACTATTGGGAAAAGAGGTTGAGAATACAGTAAGCAAAAAGACAAAAAAAGAGTATTCACTCAGCTTTTATTTTCTTATGAAAAATCAACACAAAAACAAACCCAAGAAACTGTTTTGTTTGTTTGTTCTTTTTAGGGCCCCACCCACGGCATATGGAAGTGCCAGGCTAGGGGATGAATCAGAGATGCAGCTGCTGGCCTATGCCACAGCCTCTAGTTGGGTTCATTACCACTGAACCACAAGGGGAACTCCCCAAAAAACTGGGTTTGTGATGGCTAACTTTATATATCAATTTGGCTGGGCCACAGGTATTTGGTCAAATATTCTGGTTGTTTCTCTGGGGGTATTTTTGTTTGTTTGTTTGTTTTGCTTTTTAGGGCCGCCCCCATGGCATATGGAGGTTCCCAGGCTAGGGGTCAAATTGGAGCTGTAGCTGCTGGCCTACACCACAGCCACAGCAACTCAGGATCTGGGCCGCATCTGCTTAAGCCCCTCTTATACAGACAGAACCTCAACCAGAAGACCCCCTAAATGCAAGAATAAATGCTTATTGCTGTTACCCATTTGTGTGGTTTATTGTACAGCATTTGCAATACATGATAATTATATTCAAGGCTTCCCATGGGTTGAGACTTCGTTTCCAAGCTTGGACTACTTTTAAAATGGTCCTTTCAACTGAATATAATTCTTCACAAAATATAATTTTAAATATCATTTTAGATTTCTAATATGGTTTGAAGACTTCAGACTTATGGCAGATTGATATCTTGGGCAGCAATCTAGACAATCCAATTTTAACTTTTTTTTTTTTATCTTTTCAGGGCTGCACCCACGGCACATGGAGGTTCCCGGGCTATGGGTCCAATTGGAACTATAGCCACCAGCCTATGCCAGAGCCACAGCAACTGGGGATCCAAGTTGAGTCTGCGACCTACACCATAGCTCACAGCAACGCCGAATCCTTAACCCACTGAGCGAGGCCAGGGATCAAACCCGCAGCCTCATGGTTCCTAGTTGGATTCACTAACCACAGAGCCACAACAGGAACTTCCCCCAACTTTAATTTTAACTATGCTTGGAAGATAGGTAGCAAATTTCTCCAAGGCAGGACAAGATGCAAAATCCCACTTAAACTGGACCTTTATTTTCCCCATTGACCCAGAGCACTCTGTGGATGTGCTGCAATATCCCTTAACTACAGCCAACTTTCTCCTACCTAAGGAGAAGCGGAAGAACAATTCTCTGAAAGTGATATAAGCATTTATAAGTTGTAATTACTAAGCATAGAAATAAAATAAATGTGATTGTGAGGATAAATGACCATAAAATGTACATCAGTATTTATAGAAACTCTAGGTACTCTATATAATATTTAAAAATCTTTTTTTGGGGGGGAGAGGCTTACTGTTTTTAATCACTTCCCTCCTGATTCTCAAACTATGTGGTCCTGGCCTCTTCCTTTCTGACTTCGAGAATTGGGCATGAGTTTAGCCTGCAGATAGAGGACTCATGGACATGGCAATAGTGAATGGTTGATGAATGGAGTAAGCAGAGGCTAATAATGCCCAGTTCTAGAGTGTTACTGATTGGTGAGGCTGAAGCTACTGGAGAACTAGACCCGATCCTTCTTTCAAGACTTAAAAACAGAGAACGTCAGTCCAAGAGCTGCTATTCATCCAATCAGACATCAGCACAATGAAAGCAGAGTCAGATTCTGATTCAAATAGCTTGAATTCTAACTTAAACAATGCTGAAACTTTTTTAGACAGGTTAGTGGCATGGCACATTTTTAGCTAAATCAGTCTTTTTCTCACAAATTAAAGAGTCCCAACTGATACACTAGAAATTATAGTTAGTTCCTACCCTCAAAAGGCTTACTGTAGTGAATCAAAATTATGGTAATAATTTAAAAGTTTTTTCACAGTGTTCACTGTAGAGGTGATTAACCAGCTATTGACTAAGTGGGACATACAGTACTTTTATTTAAGCAACAAATATTTTATTGAGAATTTACTACATGCCAGGAACTATGATAGGAACCCAGGATATGGCAGTGAATAAAATAGGAAAAAAAGTCCTTTTCCATGAGGATTATATTTTATTTTAATGGGAAAAACAGATGGCAGACAACATAAGTAAGTGAGAGTCTATTAGAAATTTAAATAGAATTATAAAGAAAAATTAAGATGGGAACTAGGGAGAAAAAAAATAGGTTATAGTAGAAGTTGGGGGAATCACTGTTGCTTTTTGAAGAGAGTAGTCTGAGAAAATCTCACTGAGAGGGTGACATTTGGGCAGAGGCTTGAAGAAGGTGAAGAAGCAAGTTATGTGGACACAAGAAAAGGAATTCTAGTTATAGGGAACAGAAAAGGCAAAAGAAGTTCTGAGTCTAAAATATGCTTGTCATGATTAAAGAATAGCAAGGAAGCCAGTATGGCTGGAGCAGAAAGACTGTAGGCAAGAGACATAGGCTATAGGAGCAGAAAGTTGTTAGGGTATAGTCCCTGTTGGGTCTTGTTGGCCAATTAAATGACAATCAAAGTCAGTATGTTTAGATCTAATATAAACATTCATTTTAAAATTCAAAAGAGGAGTTCCCTTGTGGCTTAGCAGGTTAAGGATCTAGTGCAGTCAATTTTGTGGCTCAGGTCACTGCTATGGTGCAGGTTTGATCCCTGACCTGGGAACCTCTGCAGGCCATTAGTGTGGCCAAAGAAAAATTCAAAAAAGTATTCAGGAGTATGTTCTGGAAAAAAAAAATGAATTGTTCATAATATTCTTTGCCTAAATAAACATCTAATTGTTTTAAACAATTGAATATATAAAATAATTACTTTTGCCAATAACTGGTAGAAGATGTACTTTAAAAATGTCACTCTGGTGTTCCCATGTGGCTCAGTAAATTAAGGATCTGGCATTGTTATTGCAGTGGCTCAGGTCACGGGTGTGGTGTGGGTTCAACCCTGGTCTAGGAACTTCCATATGTGCTGGGCATGGCCAGAAAAGGGTAAAATATCACTCTTTTCCCAAATTAATAGGCTATAACTACCTAGGATGATGATCCTCTTCCTGGTAGGCTTTAGAATTTTGAAAAATAAGTTAAATAAATTTTGGCTAAAGCTGAGTAACAGTAAGTTGTTGTGATGTATGTTAAAGTGATATTGCTCCAAGTCATATGACCTATTGTAGAGTTGAGATACAGCTTGCTACAAGTAAGATATGAGTAGCACATTCTAATGCAAAATGCTCATTTTACCTTGATATTTATTGTTTAATATCTTCAAATGCACTGCCAAAATTCTATTAATAGAAAATTAGACCCCCATGAAGGCTTTGGTTTGAAAATGGAGAAGAAACACAAACAAAATCTTTAATGAAACTAGAAGGCAGCTGAATTTATGAATCATAAAATAAATGCAAAAGTAATGAAATTAAAACAGTGCATAAAAAGAAGTGCAGAAAGATTACTACTGGCTGTAGGTGTCAGAAAAGGCTGGCAGAATGAACTTCTGCCAGGAGAGGAGAGTCACCTTGAGTTCCATAGGCAAAATCCCTTGTTTGTAAAAACAGAAATGGAACACATGGGCTAGTGGCTTCAGGGTCCCTGGACCTGGTCTGGTTTTAAGAAACAAAGGATGTAAGGGCAGATTTATCAATCACACTGATGTATAAGCATGGGTCAGTCTGTCAGTGAACAGCTAGAAGTGAATCTCACCATTGTAAGCAGCCCAACAGCTGCCAGGCTATATTAACTGGGGTGAAGAAAAGACTCAAAGAACTCTCCAAAAAACTGAGTTATATCAAAATTTCTGCAAGTCTGCAGCATGGGCATGGGCCATCCATCACATGAAACACCTGCAAATGGGTAACCCAGAGGGAAAAGAAACCCTTCATCTCATTCAGAACCGAAAAATTAAAGGAAAACAAGCACAGGATCTATATACACTTACAGAGAAAAAATATGGAAAGGAAAAGTAAAAACAAATAGCAGTTAAACAAAATTCACCAGACTATGTCACCAGAAATCAGAGGAAAACGTTGAACAAATATTGTACTATGCATTTACAAACTTTAAACAAGATTATTTAGCTTATAGAGCAAAATCAAAGGGTAGATATAAAAGTTCAGGAGGAAGATGATCAGAAGTTTGAGCTGGAAGACTTGAGGAAAGAATTGGAAGATTTTTTAAATCAAAGAAATGAATATGATACTATATAAATTAGTATTGACAATGCTGAATATATAGCAAAGAATGTAGAGTACCAGAATCAGGGGGGAAAAAAAAAGCAAATAGAAATGAAAATAAAGAGTTAAAAAAATGTGAAAGAAACTGCTAAGACATTGAATGTGAGCAAAACATATTCAAAATACAAACAATTGCCATTTCTGCATTAAATTCTGGTATGGAAATAGAATAAGTATGTTTAAATAATTTTATAAATTTTTTCATATATAAAAATTACTTGAATTTGAATATTATAACAGCAAACTGTCTCAGGAAAAACTGATACAAAATAGACCACATCAAGAAATAAAATGTTTGAATTTCAAAGGTAAGTAAAAAAGTCATTGGGCATTCTAGAAACCATAGAAAGTTACTTTAAAGGAAAAAAATCATCAAGATGGCCTCAGGAATTTCCAAAGAAATATTTAACCCCAAAGTAAAGAAACTGAGGCAATGCCTGAAAAAAACCATTCAAGAAAGAAGCTATGATCCAAAAAATGTTTACCAATCCAAAACTGTCAACTACAAAGCCACTTAACAAATACTTCTAAACATGAGGGAAGTCTATTTTGTCCAATAGCCCTTTTATAATACCTACTGGAAGGTGGTTTAACCAATAAAAGATTGAGTTAATAAAATACAACAAAAATACTCTATCAATGAAAGAGTAATTAAAAAAAACACTAAGGATATAAAAAATAAAGAATTATACCTGAAAACAAAAAGGAGTAGAATAAATCAAATTTATTTATTAAAAATTAATAAATAAATCCAGTTGCTGCCTCCCTGGGAAAAATGATAATAATGACAACAATAGCAATAGTAATAGCTAACATTTTACTAAGAACTAATGTTTATCAACTCAAGCAATCCTATAAAGTAAGTAGTATTTTATTCTATTGTATTGGTGAGGAAACTTAGGAATACAGAAGCTAAGGAAATTTAGTTTCAAGGCCACAGAGATAGTAAATATGTCTTGAACCATGCTTTTAACCTATTTTTTGAGGTATAAGTGACTTACAACATTTTATTAGTTTTGGGTTACAATTCAATGCTTTAATATTTGTATATTTGTGAAATGATCACCACTAATATCCAGTTAAAATCCATAACAATACATAAAGAATTTCTATCTTGTGAGAGACCCTTTGAAAATATACTCTCTTAGAACTTTTAAATGCACAATATAGTATTAATAACTATAGTCACCATGCTGAACAGTACATTGTACATGTAGTACAATTACCACTATTTATACAACTTTCAAACAACATTTTAGCTGTGTGAAACACTTTTCTAAAGGGGCCACAAGAGAGAAGTGAAAGAAAGCACAATTTTATAAACTAAGAAATTATGATAAATTAAGTACAGTTAGAGAAAAATTAAAGAATTCTAAGAGTGTATTGCTTACCCGAGTTAGTGCACAAATTGTGGAGAATTTGAATGAAAAAGACACATTTTCAGGGCTATAAAATTTAAATTTGCTCCCAAAGGGAAGAAACTATGAATGGGTTAATTTTATTATTAAAATAAATAGGGAAAAAACAAAAATAAACCAATGGGACCTAATTAAACTCAAAAGCTTTTGCACAGCAAAATAAGTCATTAAAAAAAAATGAGAAGAGGAGTTCCCATTGTGGCTTAGTGTGTTTAAAACACGACTTAGTGACTGTGAGGATGTGGGTTTGATTTCTGGCCTTACTTAGTAGGTTAAGGGTCAGGTGTTGACAAAAGATGTGGTATAGGTCACAGACACAGCTCAGATCCCACATTGCTGTGGTATAGGCTGGCAGCTGCAACTCCAATTCAATCCCTAGCCTGGGAATTTCCATATTCAACAGGTGCAGCCCTAAAAGAGGAAAAAAAAAAGAAAAAAGAAAGAAAAAAATGAAAAGACAACCCACAGAATGAGAGAAAATCTTTGCAAACTATGCAACAGACAAGGGCCTCATCTCCAAAATATGCAACTCATAAAATTCAACAACAAAAACCCTAACAATCCAATCAAAAAATAGGCAGAAGACCAAAGTAGACATTTCTCCAAAGAAAACATACAAATGGCCAGCAGGCACATGAAAAAATGCTCAACATCACTAATTATTACAGAAATGCAAATCAAAACTACGATGAGGTACTACCTCACATTGGTAAGAATAGCCATCATCAACAAGTCAACAAAAAACAAATGCTGGAAAGTGTGGAGAAAAAGGAACCCTCTTTCACTGTTGGTGAGAATGTAAACTGGTACAACCATTATGGAAAACAGTATGGAGGTACTCAGAAAACTAAGTACAGAACTACCATATGATCCAGCAATCCCACTCCTGGGCATAAATCTAGACAAAACATTCATTCAAAAAAAAATACATGTACCCCTATGTTCACTGCAGCCCTATTCACAATAGCCAAGACCTGGAAACAACCTAAATGTCCACTGATAGATCAATGGATTAAGAAGATGTGATACATATATACAAATGGAATACTACTCAGCCATAAAAAAAGAACAAAATCATGCCATTTGCAGCTATGTGGATGCAACTAGAGATTCTCATACTAAGTAAAGTAAGAAAGACAAATACCATATGATATCACTTAACTTGGAATCTCAAACATGACATAAATATCCTATCTACAAAACAGAAACAGATTCACACACACAGAGAACAGACTTGTGGTTGCCAAAGAGGAGTGGGAGGAAGTGGACTGGATGGGGAGTTTGGAGTAGGTAGATACAAACTATTAAATTTATAATGAATTAGCAACAGGGTCCTACTGTACAGCACAGGGAATTATATCCAATCTTTTGGGGTAGAACATAATGGAAGACAGTATGAGAAAAATATTATATATATATATAATATATATATGGCTGGATCACTATGGTGTACAGCAGAAATTGATACAACATTATCAACTATACTCTAACAAAAATTAAAATTAAAAAGATGATTCAAAAGAATAGGAAAATTTACCAAATAGCTACCTCCTAAGACCCCAAGCCAAGACCATTCACAAATTTAACTGAACAATGACAGAAAATTCCAGTGACATAATATTTTCACAAAGCATAGAAGAAAAAAAAGCTTCTGGTTATTTTATTTTATTTTATTTCATTTGCTTTTTAGGGCCACACCTGCAGCAAATGGAAGTTCCACAGCTGCTGGCCTATACCACAGCCACAGCAACACGGAATTCAAGCCACATCTGTGACCTACACCATAGCTCATGGCAATGCCGGATCCTTAACTCAGTGAGTGAGGCCAGGGATTGAACCCACATTCTCATGGATGCTAATCGAATTCATTTCTACTGTGCCACAACTCCCTAGTTATTTTATTTATTTATTTATTTGTCTTTTTAGGGTCATACCCACAGCATATGGAAGTTCCTAGGCTAGGGGTCAAATCAGAGCTGTAGCTATCAGCCTACACCACAGCCACAGCAACTCCAGACCCGAGCTCCATCTGTGACCTACACCACAGCTCACAGAAACACTGGATCCTTAAATCACTGAGTGAGGTCAGAGATCGAACCTGCGTCCTCATGGATATCAGTCAGATTTGTTTCCACTGAGCCACAATGGGAACTCCCCTAGTTATTTTAAATTAACCTGGAATTACATGATACCAAAATCTGACAGAGTAGAAAGATAATACAAAATCCTGATCTCAGCTATAAAAATTTACTATGTTACAGAAAAATGCCATATAATATTAAAAGAATATTACATGATATCAAAGATGTTTATATCAGGAAATCTCCTAATCAGTTGATTTTAAGTAAAAGAGATTATCCTGGATAATCTTCATGACTTGACTAAATCTATTGGAAGGCCGAAAAAAGCAGGGCTGAGATTTCTCTGAGAAAAAAAAAAAAAAAAAAGAAATTCCACCTGTGGAAAGCAGCTTTTGACTGTGCCTGCGAAGTTCCATTCTTCCCATGATATTCCTTTACTGACTGCTTACAGATGGTAGCACCAGCCCAAGCCGGTGGGTTTGAGTCTGCCCATGATCTTCACTTCCTGACTGGCTACCATACAACTTTTGGGCTTGCTCAGCTAGACCCCACAGTCATACAAGAGAATGACTTGTGATAAATCTCTTTATATACACATACATGTATTATATATACATACACACACAAAAATATATAAATATATATAGAGAGAGCAAGAGGGAGATTTGAGATAGAGATTATCTATCCATCTATCCATCTATCTATCCATCCATCCATCCATCCATCTATCTATCTATCTATCTATCTATCTATCTATCTATCTATCTATCTATCTATCTATCTATCTATCTATCTTTCTGCTCCTCTCCCTAGTGGTTCTGATACTTTGGTTGAACCCTGGCTGACACAGAGGGTGACTGGGTGCTACAGAGGATGACAGACCTGGGAGGGAAACTTTTTCCTGTATTCTCTCTTGATTTTTAAAATCAGAAAATATGTATATATTACTAATATAGTCCAACAAACAATCAAGTAAATTTAAACAAATATGCCCTAAATACAAAGAAATAGAACCTTTGCATTAATGAATAGAAAACAAGTGCTCCATTCTTTTTAAAAGGCCTTACAAATGTAAAACTTTGCTATTGTCTACTAAAATTAATTCTAGTATTTTCTCGAGACCTTCATATTTGTTTGCATACACATGCTTTTATTCCTAATTCTTTTTTTTTTTTTTTTTTTTTTTTTTTGTCTTTTTTGCTATTTCTTGGGCCACTCCCACGGCATATGGAGGTTCCCAGGCTAGGAGTCGAATCAGAGCTGTAGCTGCCGGCCTACGCCAGAGCTACAGCAACACGGGATCCAAGCCGCGTCTGCAACCTACACCACAGCTCACGGCAACGCTGGATCGTTAACCCACCGAGCAAGCGCAGGGACCGAACCCACGACCTCATGGTTCCTAGTCGGATTCGTTAACCACTGCGCCACGACGGGAACTCCTTATTCCTAATTCTAGACCAAGTTCCTGCATTTTAAAAACTACATGTGTTGGGACTTCCCATCGTGGCTCAGTGGAAACAAATCTGACTAGCATCCATGAGGACGCAAGTTCCATCTCTGGCCTTGCTCAGTGGGTTAAGGATCTGGCGTTGTCGTGAGCTGTGGTGTAGGTGGCAGACACAGCTCAGATCTGGAATTGATGTGACTGTGAAGCAGGCCAGCAGCTACAGCTCCAATTCGACGCCTAGCCTGGGAACCTCCATATGCTGTGAGTGCAGCCCTAAAAAGACAAAAAATAAATTAAAACTACATGTGTTGAAAACTGGTCATCTTTTTAAAAAAATTACAGTTGATTTACAATTTTGTGCCATATTCTGCTACAGCAAAGTGACCCAGTCATACATATATATACATTCCCTTTCTTATATTATCTTCTATCATGGTCTATCCCAAGAGAGTGGATATAGTGTCCTGTGCTATACCATGGGACCTTACTGCTTATCCATTCTAATTGTCCTCTATCTTGACACATAAAATCATCCCTCCACCCTCACCTCCCAGCATGAATTTGACCTTCATCTTTTGACTTGTCTTGCTCTCCCTAAGCCCAACCCTCTGCCAACAGCGGTACAGAGTGGTGGAGAGCTCTGTCCTTAAGGTGGGAATATCTGGGTTTGGATGTAACAGTAACATTTATTGATTTGGTAATAACATTTTTTTAAAACTGTTCTGAGTTTCAGGATAATCTCCTGTGAAATGGCATTAGTGATAGTTGCTCTCTCTATTCTAAGTGAGAGAATAAACCTGGGAGATGCGTAAACTGCAGAGTGCTAAATAAATGTGAACAATTATTTTTATTATTGCTATTTTACGTTTGAGTCTATTTGTACTTGAACTGAGACTGTAGATAAAATAAAGAAGAGAAAGGAAAGAAAAGAGTGAGTTATTTGATGAGTGGTATGCTCTGTGTAGGCTGCTTTCCATATATAACCTCATTTAAGGTAGCCTAAACCTGAACAGTTGTAGGTTAACTTGTCCAGAGTCCCAGAATTAGTCAGGAGAGAAGATAAAGTGCAAAAATGAACTGTTTGAATTTAAAGTTGGTACTCCAAAGGAATGACCACACAAAAGCCTTCCCTTGCTTATTTATATATTACAAACATAAAAATATATACTCAAAAGTATCCAAATACTTAAACCCAAAGTATTAGAAGATGAAAGCTAGTTAAAGCAATGTTCCATATAAGAACCATTCAATTCATGCTTTTTAAAAAATCTTACTGTTCTTTTTGTTTTACATACTGAAGTGTAAAAAAAAAAAAGTGTAAAAAAATAGTACTTCCTTGGTTCAACCTGATAAGGAAAGATAAATCAAACTGGTATCCTGAGATTGCACTAAAACTTCCATTGAACCAGCTGAAAAGAAACACTGAAAACTTTGTTCAAAATGATTCTGGCTCATAGCCTGGGGGATCTTCTCAGCAATAAGATTACTTTAAAAACATCTCTTTAAAACTCCCTCAGACTTACTATACATTCATTCTAATTTGGCAAAAATGGGATGATATAAGGAAAATATACTTTTTTCCTGAATGTTAGTTCTATAGATGTGTATCTTTTGCCGAATGTAAATTTTATCTGGAAAACCTTACCGTAAAACAAAAGTATCTGTTTATTTTTGAGACTACATATCATATCTATCATTATAATGCCTATAATTGGATTTATATTTTAGATTTGGATTAAGCCAAGTAATTTGAGTGTCTACTATGTGCCAATACGTTCTTACACTATTTCAACAATCTTCATAACAATCTTTTCCCATAATTCTAATTTTCTTGGTGAGTTAATAGGTACGAGTGAATGAGATTAACTAAAGATGAATCTACCTCTTCTGACTGACCAGAACTTTACAATATAATTAGAAAGATTAGTTTTCCTCTTCATACCTTCAAGCTGTGAGACTAGCCTGCCTCTAGCTTCTCCATCATTTGTCCTACAAAGAGGAGACACAGGAGACCTCTTTAAGTGAATTTTTATTTACATCATCCCCCTACTCAAAACCTTCTAAGTGTTCCCAATCTGTCTTAAGGTCAAGCTAATACTCTGAATTGAAATACTAACAGCTATTTCAATATTTTGAATATTATTTGAATATTACAATTTGACACAAGTATTTATCTTCCTAACAGTCACAACACTCAGAATTCTGTCCCCAATTACAAAGCCTCCTTCTTGTTTCCTACCATTCATTCAGAAATCTGTTTCAAGTTCAAATCTTCAATAAAACTATTCCAGATGAAAGACAAATGCTATCCCTCCTGCCCCAGTGCATGTTTACACACTCACTCAAGTGTACATACTGATCATGTACCTACTCATTACACACTCAGGTGTACATACCGATCATGTATGTACATCTTAGGGTTTTTCATTGATGGCAGTGTTGCATGAAGTTACTATGCTTCAATCATCCTTTGTAAATGTATATGGAATACTATAAACTAGAAGGCCTTTGTAAATTTTAGTTGCCATCCTCTTTCTTTTCTTCTGATTATAAGCACCTTGAGGGCAGTGTTGTCATTTTAGTTCGCCACCTGGCTTGTTATGGTTCTTCTAATATGGCAGGTGTTCAATAAATCACATTGAATAAGGATCTGTGGATGACCGATTAACTTCTTGGCAAGTGAAATATATTTAATATTCCCCTTGAGTTCACAAATGGTTTATGTACTTGACAAAGCACCATACTCAGAATCATTTCTGGCCTTGCAAGAATCTGACCAACAATTTATAAATACTAAGCATTAAGGGCCCTAAAACAAAGACTGTCTCCCATCCACATGGAGTGTTTTCATTTTTATTACCCTATTGTTGCCCACATATCAGGTTGGAATATAATTTACATACTGGAACCTTCCAACTTCCAACCCAGCAGTCTTGCACTAGTCTTTGTGTGCTGTTTTCTTTGTGAATCATGGATTAGAACTGCAGCCTTTCTGACCTGCAATAAAACTCACACATTCCCTTAAACATGTGCTACTAAACAATGAAATTCATTGAAGGAAAAAATGAATGTGAATTCTACCTGACTGATTCTTTTCAGCTTTGGGGTGCTGTGGTTAGAAAGATCAAATAATGCCAGTTATGTCAGGTAGTGCCAGGAACTTCAAGCTTCCATAAATTCTGACCCTAGAAATCTCATGACAGAATTAGGAAGGATATTTTTCTTTGTCAAGACTTGAGATTTTTTTTCAAACTTCAAGCCCTCCTACTCAACTTGCTGTTACTTCTCAAAGTAAAATCAGAAGTCAAATTTAAAGAGAGGAAGTGGCACAAGATAAATGGCTAGAAATAAAACTCACTACTGGAAAATGCCCCTGAAAAGTTTCCACTAGAATATCACACGTCATTTTGTTTGTTTTCATTCCCTTTCTATCTCTCTCTCTTTTTTATAAGACTAGATTTTGGAAAATAAATATTATCCATAACCACACAAACACACAATAAGGCGGATTTGAATGTACCAATACTTAATAAGATTACAAATAGGTTCTAAAATCAACTTTTATAGATATATTTATCATTTTTAAAGCTTTTTAAGAAAAGGGGTCTTATTTATCTATCACTGAAAAATATTGCTACAGAACTCAATTTCTTCACCACACAGAGATATATAATACCAATACACATTATTAATTCTGTTTGCCTTTTTCCACACTAAAAACAAACAAACAAACAAACAAAAAAAAACAGGGAGGCTAGAGTCTCAATTTTAAAACGTACGTATTTTCCAGGAGTTCCTAGTGTGGCATAGTGGAAACGAACCTGACTGGTACACATGAGGATGCAGGGTCAATCCCTGGGCTGGCTCAGTGGGTTGGGGAATCCAGTGTTACTGTGAACTGTGGTGTCACTCGCAATGTGGCTCGGATCCAGCATTGCTGTGGTAGCGGCATAGGCCAGCAGCTACAGCTCCAATTCAACCCCTAGCCTGGGAACTTCCATATGCCACAGGTATGGCCCTAAAAAAAAAAAGGAAAATATACATATTTTGTATACACTTTTAGTCTTGTCCATTTTCTTAAGGGAGTATCTCTACAAGTTATTTCTATCCTAAATACATTCAGAGAACTTCTAATTTTCTTGACTTTATGATAGTTGACAGTGACGGAGGAAAATAATTTCTCCCGTAATGAATTATGGTATTTGTTTTAATATCTTTTTAAAATTATTTTTAAGAAATCATATACTTTGGTTTTTCAGAACAGTTTTAAAAATTGAGCAGAAAGTATACAGAATTTCCATATATTATTCCCCTCCCCAGTTTCTCCTAGTTACTAACATCTTACAGAAATGTGTGGCACATTTCCAATATCCTTTTAAAACATGTTTTTGGTAAAGTGATAATTAAAGACCAATCTGTGCATAATAGATACTGAAAGTGCATTACTTTTAAATGGACTTTTTACCTTTATACTAAAGGTAAACAAAAGAGACCTAGATGTGGTTATGACTTTTTTATTTTTTGCAAAAGATATAAACAGAATATACATAATCCTTCACATTTTCATGATCTTTTATAAAATTTTAAGTTGGTTTTGAAGTTTTCTTTTAAAAACATATGCATATAACAGTTTGTTTATTTTCTAAGGCCCACATGGGCACTTTGCTTCACAATGTGCTAATTGCTCTGACTTTGGCCCAGGCTCTTTGCTGGGCTGCTTGCCTCTGCCTGCTGCATCTGTGTTTACATATCTTGTGGGATCACTCAAAGCCCTGCTGCAGGTCCTTTTAGTGTCTTTTAAGACTAGGTCTCAAGGAGTCTAACCAAAGTCCAAGTCACCCAGATCAGTTACCCAAAAAAGCCCACCCTGGTCAGAATCTGCTTTCCACTGACATTTTGATGCAAAATTGCAGGCAACATACTCCCTCAACTGAGGATACATGGTTTGTAAAAGTGTGAATTCAAAAGGTTATTGATAAATTACTGTATAAGATCATCATTATTAATTTCTGTCAGGAGACAGTAAAATAGTAAAGAATGTTTAACATTGTTCCAAAAACAACACTTTCTGTTACAGGGTCAAACTCTCTGCAGTGCCAGATTGAAATTGATCTTGCTCAATTGGTTACTGAATGTCATCCCAAATTATTCAGCTGGAGTTAAACCGAGGTATTGTTCTAAAAAGTACAAAATCCAAATTCATATAATACACCAGTATATAATGCCAGCAACACAAGTCTGAGATAGAGGAAAGGACAAAATGGTAAAGATCAGATCTATAAATAAAATTAAAAGGTAGTTGGTATCTTATGCTTATCCTAATAAATCAAATATATCATTTATTCCAATGTGGTATTCTTTAAAGTGAAATAAAAACTTATTTGTCAATAAAATATATTTAGAAATAACATTTTTAATTCAAAGAGCTAACTAAAGCACATAAAATTCATAAAATACATTTCAGGTAACATGGACAAGAATCACATTTAAGAAACGATATATGTATGTTTTACATTTTTAATCCTTTAATAGTTTTTTTCTAAAAATCAGCAGGCTTCAAAATTGATTTGGTTAACATTATGCTAATGGAGATTTATCAATTCCTATCCTGCCTATCTTTATATAGCAATGAGATGAAATATGTCTTTTGATGACTGCCTTTTGTCTGGAATCACATCAGTTACTGCTACTCTCTATTACTGCCAGTAATTCAACATCTATATCATATATTTCCTCTTCAAAGAACTGCTCAATAAGAATACCTAACCTATACAGAATATGTAAGGATTAAAAAAGTATATTATTTGTCATCTTGAAAGTCACTTACTGCTCATTTTAGCAAATATTTCAACCAAAATTCCATGTCACATGATAGAAATAGCCTATATTATATCTACATTGTAAAACTGGATTCTGGTAAATGTTGGTACCACTTTGACAATGGCTTTCGACCATGTTAGTGGCTCCGAACACAGACAATTAGGGAAAGCCCATTTACCTTTAGGATACCCAGTAAGGGCTGATCCAAGGCAAAAAGAAAAGACTTCCCTGTTGTATGCCATGGGGTACCACATTTATTCTACTGACCAAAATGCTAGAGCCAAGCATGTGCACTTTATAACACATTGCTCCTCTTACAGCTCCCGGAACTGTCCCCAACTACCCATCTTTCCTGGCTTTCCTGAAGCTACACAGCTGCTTTCTCTCACTTTAGGGTTATCCTACTCTCATTCTCACTAGGATGCCACCTATCAGTAATAAGTCCAGGCTTCTGTTGAACTGGTTCAACTAAAAACATTTATTTTGTATCTGAAAGTATAGTATACCAGGTGTGAGGACTCAAAGAATGCTTTATATAGTGAGAAAGAATCATAGAGGAAATGTAATAAAGGCATTGTATCCTATGCGGCTTAATGGGTACAGGAGAGGTTTTTAATTTGTTTTGTTTTTCCTCAAACGAAATACAAAATCTTTAGCTTTATTGGTCACCCTCTTAGGAAATTTCTAACAATAAGGTTTGGAACTAGCTTTCCCCAAAAAAAGAAGTAAACAACTACATCCTTATTTTTAAATTCAAATGAAAAATCCTACTGCATATTTCACAAGCAGCTTAGGATGAGAATAAAATGAAATAGCAACTAATTTAATCTGATTTTCTTGAAAAAATAAACAGATGTATGATATGCGTGCAAATTTTAAAAACCATGGTTGCTTCATGCTGCATTTCATTTAGATGGCTTTTCTTCTGAGATCAAATGTAACCTACTTGAACAAATAAACTAAACTTATAGTTTTGTTTTCATTGTAAAACTTATAAATGTACATTCATTTTTCCATGCATAAGGTTCAAATTCTGTTGCCCAAAATAATGTTCAATTATTTATTAGAACTTAGTAGCATTCTAAAGAGAAAAAAGCATCAAATGGAAAATATATATATGGAGAACTCAACAAATTCATATGTATCTGTTGGGGAACTAGGATTTTTTTGCAAGTCCTATCATCTGTTAAAACAGGATCAGTTTGACACTTCCAAAATACAATTGCTTAGTAGAGGGAAGTTTATTTGTAGGATGAAGATATATTTTAACCTTAATTTTTTTTTCTTGGTTACTCAAATAACCTATAACTCTGATTCCTACTCATGTTTGAGGCAGATGAAAATTTTCTCTGACAGTAGATAAATATTTACTGAACAAAGAAATAAAATTAAACTGATCAATGGAACAATGTACAAATGGAGTATTCAGTTACTTCCTCCTTAATTTTCCCAGCCAGAGCTCCTTTTCTGAGTAAATCCCTCTGGCCATAAAATTCATTGACTCTACAACAGATAGGTAACAAGGATCCCAAATAATTTATTTAGAAGATTGTTTGTTATACTTTGAAAAAATACTCCTTGTTAAAGTCATTAATTTATTTCAGTTAATAAGGAGACCATAAGATGAATTAAAACTAATCCTTAGTTTTACAGCTGATTTTAACATTTTTCTCCATTATATATTAATTATTTTCCTCTTATTTTTATATAGTGGCCACATTATTCACCTGTTCTTATCTCTGGTAGAAGTTAACAAAACTTTTTTTCCTAAAAGTGATACGTATATTTGGTAGAAATCATAGTGATAAAGATATTTTTTTTACTCCCAATATATATTTTCACTCTTCTTTTTCTTATATCTGAAAGAGGGGGAAGGTATGTCTACCCTAGTTTTAAAAATTTCCCTGAACTCTGAAAATCTTCCAGCTGTCTTGAAAGAAGAAAACTTTGGCTTTTGACTCTCTTTCCTGTCTTGTGGATAAGAGCCCGGCTGTTTTCATAAACAGTGGCCAGCTGTTCAACTTTTAATACTCTTTAACAATCTTCCACTTTTCACAGGGAAACACATCTTGATTGCATCTTCATCTCCTGCTTAAGTTAAAAAACTCATTGAGAATTTTAAATGTAAAAGCTTCTAAAACCAAGACACTCAAAAACTATACTCAGCTGCTGTTATGAACCTAGAAGTTGCCTGTAAGTTTCAACCAACTCCTCATATTTATTAGACAGATTATTTCATGATGTTTTGAAATTTTTAGAGTTTAAAGGAAGAGGACAGCTGAAGGACAAGTATATGCTGGGCACTAATGAGAGCTAGCCCAATCACATAAATTTATCTCATGTAATTAGCAAAGTTTGCTATGCAGAAATGCTAGACCGATGCTTCTAGTCTTCACTACCTGTTCCACCAAGAACAGCAGTACAGTTGTACAGGGTAGCCAAATTTATTGTCAAAAGAATTGTGACTCAAAGAATGATTAGAGCCCAAGGAATACAAAGCACTAAGCTGATCCATCACATAGGAATCTACATGCTTTATTTTTTAAATGAATACTCACTGCAAAGTTCAAATAACAGAGTAGAAAAGAATGGAAAAAAAAGGAATAAATAACATATAAAAACTTTAAAGCAGATAAAAGACTTTTTTCCTTAGACTTTTCATATTGAATAATATAAATTGTGTTCAAATAAAATATTTACTTTTGTGTAAAAACTGGCAGGTGAAGAAAATACCACTATTATAATAGAATCCAAATGATGAAAGTAAATATTTTGAAAAGATATCCTATTCTTATCAAAGGATGATTATGGATATGAACATAAATACTCTTCTAGAGACATCTCCTTCTTACATTTAGACCACCATAGACAAGGGTTATATGGAAATGGAAGGGGAAAGGAGATGGGGGGAGAAAGAACTGGGAAATAGAGGGAAAATACTGCCTACATGGTAATTCAAATATTTAATGAAGAAAAAGTCCCAAATGAAAAACTGTCTCATTATTTCCTCCAGGTATTATGAATTAATTTTTCAATGCAATGCATAGATGTCAAAAAAAAAATCTTTCTAATGGTAAAGGTGTTACATGAAGTCCAATATATCTCAGAGCCTTTTTCTTGTGATGCTATGTGTGTATTTTCTTTACTAAATCAGTGCTTATAAGTTTGCAATTCCATAGGGGGCTTTGAACTAAGGAACTTTAGCAAATGGAAGGATAAATATCAGAAGGTTTCCTGCTATGTAATTTAAAATGTCAACACAGTGTGAAGTTTAAGCATTATGAAATGTTTTGAAATAAGATTATGGGGACTTCTTCTGAATATTTATAATTAGATTAATTGGATAAACCACTAAAATACTCAGATTTTTAGAAAATTATATTTCAGGTACCCCTATAATATGTTAAAAGGCACAGTACAAACACAACTTTTACAAAAAAAATTCTTACATCTGATTTAAATTGTCCTTGAAATTTAGGATTTATGGCTTTGTAGCAACTATGGATTTGCCATGAAAGTATCCTCTCAAGAAGGAAAAGAAAAGCTCAAATATCAAGAATAACTTAAAACCGTGGAAAAGGAATACTATTTTAGATTTACATAAAATTTCCCCATGTACAAAACACCTTGACAGCCATCAGAGTATTTGATCTTCTCTCTAACAACTCAGTGAAGTTGACGAGGAAGTATCATTTTTTTTCCCATTTCCCAGATGAAGAGGCTGAGACTCCAAACAGTTTTCGTGTTTTGTTTTAGAACAATATGCTAATTAAATTGTGAGGCTTGAACACCAAACAGTTTCATCAAACTCCAATAATCCTTCATTCCTACAGCATCTGTCACAGTAGCTCAACAGATGAAGGATGACCAACTACTAAAATTATCAGAAATTAATGGACGGTTTTTGCTTTCTAATTTCTTTTCTTTTGGTCTGAAGAAACAAGACAATTTAAGAATAATGAACCTGTAAAAACCATTTCCTCATCAATTTGATTCTTTTCGAATTCAAAGATTTTAATGAAATGGCTGTTGAGGGTGATGGTAAACAACTTAAAAAATATATATACATGCATACTAAACCTATGAGTATAGTGATAACGACTGCAATTTAGAATAGCTATTTCTTTTCTGGTTAACTAATATGATTTTAAATATTTCATATGGGGGAATTTAAAAAAAAAATGAAGTGAACCCAAGTTTGGAATTTACAAGCTCATTTAAAGAAAAGTCTCAACTCTTTTTTTCTTACAAATGTAATACCTCCCCAGATGGCAGTCTTTGTAGTTTGTGGCACTGATTCAAAAGGCATATTAACTGCCACTCTCCTAGCTGCATCAAGCATTTACAGGCCTCCCCTCAGAATGGGTTCAACAGTAATTAAAATAACACCCTTCCTCTGGGTGAAATTACACTTGAAGAGTTTGGGGATGTTTTTTTTTTCCTTCCTTTGGGTAAACAGGTCTTTCCTCCAAAAAACATGATTAAAAGATGAGAATGGAAAGACCCTGAGAGAAAAGAGACAGAGGTATGTGTGATGGGAGGGGACAGGGGTTGTGCAGGGGGCGGAGGGAGGGAGGTGGGAGGAGAGAAGGAGAGAGAAAGAGATTCAAAAATTGTACAGCAAAGCAAGAGTCCCATAAACTATGTTAAAATGAGAGTATTTCTTTCATTCCCTACCAGACATTGATAGACAAACAGGTTTAAAAAAAAAAGCAAGGGGGAAAAATACCATTTACTCACTGTAGCAGCAGGAAATCAAGGAAAGAAAATAAACAGGGTTTGAATTGTGGGCCTTTAACCTGCTAGTCAGACAGTTTCATTCTGTATGTATTTGTGTGCTGGTAAATGGCGAAGGGGAGGTAAAAGGACGGAGGCCTTGTGGGATTCTTGGGACTCCCACAGCTACCAGTCCAGCTGTACAAACATGCACAAGCTTTGTTAAGGTACAGTGGGCAACAGGCTGAAACTGCTGAGCTATCTGACCTATAAATCCCTGCAAAAGCTCCACTTGAGAGGAAGCCAGAAGTTATGTGTAAATGTTTTATCCAGCCAGAAGCTAGCTATTGGTCATTTCCATCTCTCTCTCTCTCTCAATGGATACTCTGACTGGCTACATTTAAAGTAGTGTGTTTAAATATATAAAGGACCACATTTAAAATTTTACCTTTCTCTAGGCCAAATAAGAAAGGGAATAATGACTCAGAAGCTCTCTGTTCATGGCTTTACAGCTTGAGGCATATGTTCCAAAATTATGAGCAATCAATTTAGGCAGAGCAATGGAAATTTCTATTATTGTTTTTTTCCTTTAAATTTCTTTTTCAACTCAGTAAGTGTATCATTTTAAAATTGCTATGAATCTACATGTATATTTTTAAATTACTCAGGCTAAAGAGATCTGAGATGTTCCCTTCAGTACGACACCACTTATAGTGCCCCAGTTTTTCATTTCGCTTTTAGCCTCATTCGCAACAGATAATCTTAGCATGGCATATTATATCTGGAGAAAAACAATGCAGAGATTCTAAATTACTAACCCCAAGAAGAACCTTCCTAAGATTTTTCCCTCTTTTCAAAACATTTCTGAACTTTACATGACCTCCTTTTATGAAGCCTCTAAATGGCATCTAAACACCTTAAATATTATGCACTTAGTAAGCTATACAGACTATTAAAAAACTGTAGAAAATAACATAAAACAATGCCAAGCTAAGTAGCCTAAAATTAAGTAGAAAATGGCATTTATAAACATTTACAAAACTAGGGAAGTCTCTGTTGAAAATACCTGGAAGCCACTTTGAGTTTTCCAAAGTCCTAGAGAGACAGAAAAATACAATCCACCCTAAAAGCAAAAACACACACACCAACACAGAGGTGTATATGCCACTCTGAGCTGAATAATTTTGGTAGCACTCAAATACTATTAAATATTCAGAGATACTAAGCAAAAGTGGCATTTTTCTGAATAGCCATTCTGTAAAAGTCTAAAGATTTACTTCAATAAATGTTCACTGATTCCTTACTTTACATTAGGCAAGACAGTAAGGGTGTGGCTAGCAAGAGGGGAATCATGGCTCTTGCTTTTTCTCCAGAATGTGCACTCAGGTAAAGAAGACAAAATAAGCACATACATATAAGTAACACATATAACAAAAAAGAGAAATGTACCAGAAAATTAAAATGTCTAACAATGGAAATGCAAAGGTGGCAGGAAGTACTTAGAGATAAAAATTATGTCTTGAACCTTGTCATTTTCTTGAAAATTCATATGAAGTATCACAAATAATTACCATCACATTAAAATAATGAAGATAAAGCAAAGATATAGAGATGATTTGTGGCAGAAGAGACCAAGACTAGATAGACTAAGTAACTTTCTATTTAAAAGGGTTATAGCTCAGCAAAGGCAGAATCCTGCTTCCTGGTTTCCATTCAGAAAGCAGGATCTGCATATCTGATAAAGACTCCATTTTATAGGACCTCTAGGAACCCAGAAAAGTCTAATAATGTCAATGTTGTATATGAGCTTTCTCTAATTAAACTGATACAAAATTAACACAATTTATCTTGCCATCATTTCTTTCTAGTGAGTTCTAAAAGGCAATTATTTGTGTTCTCTAGATATCTCTGACAGTCCAAGTAACAGCAAATACACTCCTGATGTGTTCATACTTCAGTAATATAACAAAATATATGGCAATTCTGACATTCGTAAAGGAAGATGACGTTAGTGATCATTATTTGCGGTGGTTGTGGCTTGACTATAGTTTACCTATTGTTTCCTGCCATGTCTCTGTGAAACAGGAATGCCATAAACTGACTAGGACTCAGGGTAAATTCAGCAGAAGAATAGCACGAAGTTACTAAGGATAAAGCTCTGACCAGTGTGACAGTGACCATGAACTTCAACTAAAAACATGATAGTATATCACCTCACTTTGTCATTCTTTTTCTTCTTGTGTACACAAACACTTGCTGTTTCGAAACCACAGATATCAGATATAGAATTTTATCTGATTTAAACCACTTGGAAGAGTCAAATAAAGAAAAGAGAATAATCTTAGCTCAATATATAAAGAGGAAGTGACTAACTTTAAAACTATAAATAGGACAGATATATCAAAACTAACAATAATTTTCAGTATAAAAATTACTGACCTGGGATTCAGACTCTCAGTTGCTCCATTGAGTTCTTCTGTGATCCAGAGAAGTTACCCAAGTGCTCTTTGTTTTGTTCATCTGTAAAAGTAGAAAAGCAACCATTTTTACCCCCTACTTCATATGGATGTGAAAATATTTTTAAATAAATTGCAGTATTATTAACGTAACGGTTTATAAAACTGAAACTGGTTTATAAAAGTAATAATATAAAATAATGAAAGGGAGGAGGGATGAACTGGGGGTTGGGATTGGCATATGCACACTGAGGTATATAGAGTGATTGGCCAACAGGGACTTGCTGTATCTCACAGAGAACTCTACCAAATATTCTGTGATAATATACGTGGGAAAAGAATCTGAAAGAGAATGGATGTGCATACATGTGTAACTGAATCACTTTGTTGTAGAGTAGGATTTATTACAACCTTGTAAATCAACAATACTTCAATAAAACTTTAAAAAATGAAAAAAATGGAGCTTGTTAAAAAGTTATTGGTCATCCACTCATGAGCAAACATGATTAAAATCTTTTAAATGTCACATAATTTATCATTTAGATTCACTAAATATGTCAAGTACCAAAGACACATTGTTATTTTATTATTTCAAAATTGATATTGTTGATGTCCCCCCCTTTTCTTCTTATTGCAAAATTTTTGTCAGATATTGTCACAGCAGAGTATGTAAGAATTCTGATTTAGTGACATTAAATTCTTTACTTTACTTATCCTTCTCAACTAAGACTAGGGCAAATTTTCAATTGAATCCTAAACTCTATTATTCTCCTGCCATCTTCCTGGAATTCAAACTTTGTAAGTGGCATTGTCTGTATTTTTTAATATTAGAAAATATAGATTAATATTTGATTAGCATAACTGATGATACTCCACAATGCCTCATAATACCAATATCTGAAATGCAACATGATATACAGTGATGGTAGTTTTTAGGACCTCTGACCAAAAGCATATTTATCTTAAGAAAGCATTTTAAAATGCAGTATATTTTAGACGTTAGGAAATATTTTATATAATTTTGTTGGATTTTTCCCAGTTTAGATATTGACCTACAGTAATTCTCTCAATTTCGCAATATAAATTTATTAGTTGCAGTTATCTCATCTTCTCACCATTATGTGTATTTTCTTTGGGCATACACCCACCCACCCACCCATCATACTCCCACTCCTCCACTTTCCACACAACCCCATCACATATATATAATTCATGTGCATACATTCAAATGGCATGTATGTATATATATATTTTTTCAAGTGACAGTGTAAAGATTCATTTATTAAATGATAGTTTGAGAAGAAGGGATCTGCTATTTCTTGAGCAACTACCTGCCATGAATTTACATTAGACATTTGACATATCATTGAAGTTTCATAGAAATCACGTCAAGTAGGTAAACTTATTCCCTGCTCATTCTACCAAACTACCAAACTGGTGGGTAGTTATAATCAAAGAATGTCCCTCTGGGTTCCTGCATCAATCTGACCAGTTCTGCTTTTATTTATTTGTGTATGTGACCATGCAAGATTTCATTTGAACAGAGATTTTCATGGCTAATGAGTTAGAAAACTACTGTTTTATACTACAGGCCTCCTGAGCATCTAGGATTGGTCTTTTCTAATCCTGTATATTTATGATTGAAAAGTCAGGAAATCACTACTGGAAATTCATAACAGCCACCCTACTCTTTCCAGAGGGAAGAAAAATTTTGCTGAAAATGTGAAGTTCCTTGCTCAGGAAAATTTTGTTATATGATCTACTTACAACTTTATGGTAAACAATTCAGTTAATATCCATGTTTCCAGGAGACCTTTAACCTGTACTTGTATTAACATAATGGTATCCTCAGTGTAAAAATGGGAAGACAGAATTAAAACTCTTGCATTTAAAAACACACTTGGCTTATTCCCCAAGACATGCAACACTGTCTAATCATGAAAAAAACCATCAAATATAAATTGAGGGCTACCAAATATCTGACCAGAACTCTTCAAACATGGTGAGGTCATCAAAAACAAGGAAAGTCTGAGAAACTGTTATGGCCAAGAGAAGCCTAAGGAATCATGACTATTAAATGTAATGTGAGATCTTGGATCTGACCCTGGAAGAGAAAAGATACAAACTGAGGAAATATCAATAGAGTATACAGACTTCAGTTAATATTAATATATCAATATTGAATCAGTAATTGTGTTAACTGTACCATGCTAATGTAAGATATTAATGGGAGAAATTATATGGAGATATATGGGAATTCTCTGTACTAGCTTTTAAACCTTTCTATAAAACTTACCTAGAATAAAAATATTAATTCTCAAAATGTAAAATATATATTTAGTAAAAAACACATTTTTAAAGATTTTTGATTAATCAGGAATCTAGGGTTACTATATGAAGTTCTCATAAAAGAGAAGGAAATATGTTGATGTTTAAAAGAGATCAATTGTAAATTATGTTTTCTTTCTGAGTAATTTGTCGATTCTTCATTTTAACTGTGTTACCATAGGAACAAATAAGATTGCAAATTTAACTTTTTTTTTTTGTCTTTTTAGGTGCACCCATGGCATATGGAGGTTCCCAGGCTAGGGGGTCAAATCAGAGCTGTAGCTGCTGGCCTGTTCCATAGCCACAGCAATGCTGGATCCAGACTGCATCTATGACCTACAGCACAGCTCACAGCAATGTCGGATCCCCAACCCACTGAGCAAGACCAAGGATCAAACCGGTGTCCTCATGGATACTAGTCAGATTCATTTCCACTGAGCCACGACAGGAACTCCTGTTATGATTTTTTAATTACCCTAACAATGCAGTGAGTAAATTATCTACATTTCATCAAAACACATTTTGGTACTGAGGAGCACCAACTTAAAAACTTTCTCAAAATAGATATTCCTGCATAGAGAAGTAGTGAATCAAGAACCTAAATATAACAACCCTAGGTTTTAGAAGTACAAAGGAACAGGTATCATATATCCATGAACTATTTTTAAAATCTATGCCCTCCAAAGTTGGCATCAGAACATGTTGTCATTTTTACTTGAAGTATGAAATCTATATTATTTTATTATCATGTATGCCCATAGAATGCTCAAGTAACTAGTCAGCCTAAGAAAATGACATCTTTCAAACTGTCATCAGATGCAGGAGGCAGGGTGGGTAAAATCTTAATATTCATAAAGTGCTTCTGGTGAAGGAACCACTTATTGTCTTGGAACCCAGGGAAGAAATACATATGTTCAGTATATCAAAAATGAAATCACTTTGTAAATTTGCTTTAGAACAGACACTAAATTTATATCACTGAACAAACACAAACCTGGAAGGATACACCAGATCTCTTTGGGGTTATCCTCTGGAATTTGGCAAGGCATTGCTAAAATACTGAGGACAAAAAAAAAGTCTCTACTCTTTTCTAAATATTTCCAATATTGACCCTTTTTGGAGGTGTTATAAACCTCAAAGGATTACTTCCTTATATCCTCCTAGCATCACTACATTGTGAATCCAAGTCTGCTTGTGTAGTTCTCCATCAACAGAGAGCAAACTGATTCTTGTTGCTCTTCCAAAAAGAGAAATTAAAAAAAAAAAACCACACCTTTTTTTTCTTAAGCTACAGCTCATGTTTAACAAATGTTAATGCTGCATTACTAATTGCATGGGTTAAACCATGTACAAGTAGGAACAACACACCATTGTACACACAACAGCTCATTATCATCACAGCAACGTTATTAACAGAGTTCTTCCTGTGTTGCATCGTGCACTGTCTCATCTCTGGGAGTTAACTCAACAATTTGTAAAGGTATCCTAAATCTTGGTCGGATGCCCTAAAGCCTAGAAGCAGCAGGGTTACTAACCTCTCATCACAACGGGCACAGAATTTTGAACTGCTCATGTCACTTCCATATTGTCAATAAGTAAAATAATAGCAATAGCAGATGGAGCAAAAACAAAAAAAAGGTATCTAAAATACAGCTTCTGTTTAAAGAGGAAAAAAATGTAGATTCATAGATGTGATGGTATGTGTGTGTGTGAGTACGAAGAACTGAGAAAGGAAGAGAATAAAGTTTAAATAACATAAACGAATTTTTTTTTTAAAGTTGTCACCTTTCTTAAAAAATACAGTAAAAAACTCTAGAAAATGGCATAATGGAAAGAAAGGCATGAATTATTATCCTTTAATCAAGAGGAATATGCATGCTTTTCTTTGACCTCAGGAAAATACTATATTTATTTTTGTCTACCCAGGTTCTTCTTAACCATTCCTAGCTACTGTCCTGAACTCAGCTATGCACATCTCCATGGGGAAGACTTCACTCTTTTAAATAAAAAGGAAATATCTCAATCTCTAGAAATGATGAGCATGCTTTAGAAAGGTGTTGTAGAACAGCAGATAATAAAGTGTTCAAGTTCAAAAATACATTAACATTATCCAGGGTCATGTTTCATAGAAGAGATGATGTTTTTCTTGGGGAATTTTAGCTGTTCTCAACTATTCACACTGTTTGAAGTGCTCTCTGAGAGCTGTCGAACCAACTCAGCTCATAATCTCCTTATCCTTTGATGTTTCACCATGACTAGGCTCCAGGAGTTGCCTAAACAAAAAGATGACACATTCAAATGATGTGTGTATGTTTTTATGGTAGACCCATAAAAATATGCTGGAAGTAGACTAAAACACATATATGCTTACATTTCTATATTCCTTTTAATGTATATTTGTGCTTAAAACATAGTTACATCTGAGATTGTATATATTGCATAACTCAGTTATGTCTGAGTTATATATGATCAAGAGATTGTGATAATCTCTTGGAGTTCCCATCGTGGCGCAGTGGTTAATGGGTCCGACTAGGAACAATGAGGTTGCAGATTCAATCCCTGGCCTTGTTCAGTGGGTTAAGGATCCGGTATTCCCGTGAGCTATGGTGTAGGTTGCAGATGCGGCTTGGATCAAACATTGCTGTGGCTCTGGCTTAGGCTGGTGGCTACGGCTCTGATTAGACCCCTAGCCTGGGAATCTCCATACGCTGTGGCAGCTGCCCTAGAAAAGGCAAAAAGACAAAAAAAAAAAAAAAAAAAAGAGAGAGAGAGAGAGAGATTATGATAATCTCTTCACAGCACTACAGTCAATGACACCACACTGGAGCTTGGAATTGGCCAAGGTTGGGAAATTTACAACATGGAAATCATCAAAAGCTGAAAATTAGTTTGTTTCTTGTTTGGTTTTGTATTCCACAGAGTAGGCCATTAAACATTCACTAGCACACCACCAATTGTACCCTCTGAAGATACAGTGTTTGGCTCTAGTGACACCATCTTGTCACCATGAGCATAAACACCCCTGATACACTGAGATAGTGAGGACAGTGCAGGTGGGAACATGATTGTCATTCAAAACATCTTTATGACATTCTTCAGCTACTGAACCAACCCTGGAAGTACTTTGCTTCCAGACTTCTTATGTTAGCTAATAGGTGCTCATTGTTTAAGTCACTACTACTGGATATTTGTTACTCAAAGCTGAAAGTAACATTTACAGTCTGTAAAATTAGAAATAGAACCTCAAGTCCCGCTGTATGGCACAGGGAACCATATCTAGTCTCTTGGGATAGATCATGATGGAAGACAATATAAGAAAGGGAATGTATATTATGTGAATGACTGGGTCACTTTGCTGTATATAAGAAAATGGCACAGCATTATAAATTAACTATACTCTAACTTTTTTTTTTTTAAAAAAAAGAAGGGAGTTCCCATCATGGCTCAGTGGAAACAAATCTGACTAGCATCCATGAGGATGTGGGTTCAATCCCTGGCCTCCCTCAGTGGGTTAAAGATCTGGCATTGCCATGAGCCATGAGCCGTGGTGTAGATCACAGACACGTCTCAGATCCTGAGTTGCTGTGGCTGAGGCATAGGCAGCGGCTACAGATCTGATTCATCCCCTAGCCTGGGAACCTCCATATGCCACTTGCACAGCCCTAAAAAAAAAAAAAAAGAAGAAGAAGAATGGATAAGCAGTGAGGTCCTACTGTACAACATAGGAAACTATAACGTACCTTGGAATAGAAAATGATGGAAGACAGTGATAAAAATAATATATAGGTGTGTGTGTGTGTGTGTGTGTGTGTGTGTGTGTGTGTGTGAGTGAGTGAGACTGGGTCACTATGCTGTATAGCTGAAACTGGCATAACACTGTAAATCAACTATAATTTTAACAAATAAATAGGACCTCAAGATAATCATTCTAAATAAGTCAGACAGGGAAAGACAAACATCATATGATATCACTTATATGTGGAGTCTACTAAGGATACAAATGAACTTATTTGCAGAACAGAAAAAGACTCACAGACTTTTAAAACAAACTTATGGTTAAGTAGGTGAAGGGGAGGGATGTGGATGGATTGGGAGTTTGGGACTGGCATATGCACACTGTGGTATATGGAATGGTTGGCCAATGGAGAACCTGTTGTACAGAACCCAATAGTCTGTGATAATCTATATGCGAAAAGAATCTGAAAAAGAATAGATGTGTGTACATGTTTAACTGAATAACTTTGTTGTACAGTAGAAATTATCACAACATTCTAAATCAACTATAATTCAATAAAACTTTTTAAAAATAGTATAGGAGTTCCCGTTGTGGCTCAGTGGCAGTGAACCTGCCTAGTAACCTTTTTATGAGGACGTGGGTTCCATCCCTGGCCTCGCTCAGTGGGTTTAAGTATTTGGCATTGCCGTGAGCTGTGGTGTAGGTTGTAGATGCAGCTCGGATCCTGTGTTGCTGAGTCTGTGGCATAGGCTGTCAGCTGTAGCTCCAATTCAATCTTTCCACTAGAGAAATTCTAATAGAATTTCTATATATATAATATATAGTTACATATATAACGAAAAAATATTTCATTTTACCAAATGAAAAAAGAAATGAGTAGAATATTTATGGACACCATTTTCATTTTATTTGAAGCTTTTAATTTAAAGGGGTAGCATTTAGTGAGAACAAGATAAAACAGCATCCGATATTTCACTTCCAAATTAGGAACATGATTACTAACATTTTCCTTAATTACATGATTAGGGACACATTTAGTGTTTGTAAAGCAAGATAATCTGAAGGAAACAGAGCCATAGCCAGAACAGCAGGGTGAGCACAGCTAACCACTGAAACAACATTATAACCATTTTTCTGACCACACAGGGACTACCAGGACCCAATCAGATCCAATTCAAACTAGAATTTAAGTGATGGGATTTCCATGAAGCTGGGATTTTGCCTTGAATATGTTATATTATGTCCTTCAATTCCTTGGGCAATGGGATAAGGACAGTGTGAAATGAGTTTTCTGGTTTCATCTGAAACCAATTATCATGAGTGGATACAAACTGCTAAGTCTGCTGCCGAGCAGCCTCATCCCAAGTACAGCTGGGAATCAGCTGGTGAGTGCCGTCAAGAACTCTCCCTATCAATTGATTCCAGGCCAGATTGTGATTGCCTTTCACCTCTCAAGCATCACTTTGCCATTGCTCCAAAACTGTTCCAAATGGCAAGAATTCACATAAAACTAAGTAAAGAAGGGGAAAAGAGAGACTGGGAGAGAGAAGACTTGGAAAGATCAGGAAAAAAAGAATTTGGCATAGGACTGTAATGAACTTATTTTTGCTGGTGAATTCTCATTTATCTGGGCTCCACTTTATAATGAATGAATTATTCCTATTCCCTCTGCCAGAACAATTCTTCCTTCAGAAGTAGAATTCAAGTGCCATTTAAGTAAATTCTCTTAAAACAATAATTATTGGTTTATTAATTGTAAATTTGGATTTATAGTTTTTCTCCTTTGCTCTGGTCACTTTTTTTAGTTTAAAATAAGGTTCCTTGGTCTCATAGATACATAACTTTCTTCTCCAGTACTTGCTGTTGCTTCCATTTCACAAGTATGGGTGAAGTGTACAAGTTTGGTGTTTTCTAAAAGGTCACTGTCAGGTAGTATTTTTTAGGAACAGTAGATTTTAGCATACACTACAGGAAATGATATTTAAGAAAGACGGAACAAAAATGTTAATTCGTAACTATATTAAGCAAGGAATAGGATGGTGAATAACCTAACAAATGATTGTAATTTCCCAGTAGTTCCCAAACTTCGCTGCACACAGGAATTATCTAGGGATATTTAGAAAATATTGAGCCTGGTTTTACCAGTATATAGTCTGATTTAATCAAGAATATTGAAGTTCGATATGAATAACTCAAAATAAATGGGAAAAAAAAAGTTGAAAGCAGAAATTAGTGGAAGAGAAACAAACACCTCCAAAAAATACTTCATCAAAACCCAAACTTGTTTGGCAATATTATCTTAAAGTCAAACCAAGACTGTTCAAGAAATTGAATAAAATAAAGTTTTTTTTCAAAAAACATGAAAGACTCCTGCAAAATAAATATGACTTTGCCAATAAGCTTGAAAATTTAGCTCTAAAAGTAAGTTTCCTAAAAAGAATTTAAATTATAAAAACAGACTCAAAAATATAAAATACCTCAATGCTGAAATCTTGGTTTCTAAGTACTATTCTTGGCAAATAAGAAATAGTTTCTTGGAGAAATTGCCTTTTCCCAGGCTGTAGTTAATAAATACAATAAGTCTAGAACATCTTCAAGTACAAGAGAGTAAAGTGCTCAAAGATGATGAGGACATGTTAAAAGGATATAGGATTCATCTTAAAGGGGCTCCTACTCACCAAATCTGGAAATCTGTTTAACCATAAGACTAAAACTAGCAAAGAACAACACTAGAAAACAATAGTGAACTAATCTTATTCATAAAAGTGGATGAAAAAATAGCCATAAAATATTATCCAGAGATTTCTGCAATATTAAAAATATATCACAGTGATCATCTTTCTGCTCCTACTCCTCCATTCCTAAGTTTACTCTTAACATAGCAGAGAGAGACTTTTAAAAAATAAGTAGGATAATATCACTTTTCCTCCTCAAAATACTGGAAAAGCATGCCATGTCACAGAGTAAAAGCGAAAAATTTTACAAAGGACCAAAAGACTCTTTTCATGATCTGCTCCTTTCCTCTTTACCATTTACTTCTCTTTTATCCTACTCCTTTTCCCTCTCATTCAACCACTCTACCCACCTGGCTGTTTCTTAAACATTCTAGGCCTTTGCTTCTACTAAAAGCATGATAAAAGGATAGAACTCTGAAAATAACTACGTTTATTGATACAAAAGACTTCATATTTTCTTGGATCCTTGAAATGTAAATTCATACAGTAAAACAAATAAAATGGCTACATATTGTGAGGCTTACAACATATAAAGAAGTAAAATATATGAAAACGATAGCAAAGGACAGGAAAAAGCATAAATATAACTATACTTCCATAAAATTCTTAACTTGTACATGTTGTAGTATAAAGTAGGCCGTAATAAGTTAAGAATGGATTTTATAAGTACTGGAAAAATGATTAAAAATATAAAGAGGAATTGCTAAAAAGACAATAGAGGTTAAATAAAAAAACAAAAATTACATAATAAATCCAAAAGAAGACAGAAATGGAAGCACAGGGGAAAAATAATGTATGTGGAGCAACTATAGTTCTCATAATACATTAGTGGTGGAGATAGAAAATTATGCATCACTTTAGAAAATAATTTGGTGGTTTCTAACATGAAGTTTAATGTATATTTACCATAAGACATAGAAATTCATTTATCATAAGACACATGCTTAGGCATTAACCCAAGAAAAATGAAAACATGTCCACATAAAGGTTTGTACAAGAATGTTCACAGCAGTTTTAATCATAATATACAAACACTAGAAATGACCCAAATGTCTAATAGGTAAGTGGATATAAACAAATTGGTGTATTCTTAAAATCTGTGTACTATTAAGCAATAAAAAGTCAAACTGCTTATATATTCAATAATATGGCTGACTATCAATGGCTTTGTTGATCTAAAGCAGCCAGAAACAAAAGAAGATATGTTGTATGGTTCCATTTTTATGAAGTTTGGCGTTAGTAGACTATACCATAGGGATGGAAATCAGATTACAGGTTTCCCTCAGGGAAGTGGAGATAGACTGGAAAGGGGACTCAAGAGAATTTACTGATGTGATAGAAAGGTATTGCATCTTAATTGGTCACAGAGATGTATTCATTTATAAAACTTCCTCATGGAGTTCCCGTCATGGCTCAGTGGTTAACAAGCCTGAATGGCATCTGTGAGGACACAAGTTTGATCCCCAGCCTCATTCAGTGGGTTAAGGATCCAGCGTTGCCGTGAGCTGAGGTGTAGGTCACAGGTGCAGCTTAGATCCCACGTTGCTGTGTCCCTGGCTTAGGCTGGCAGCTACAGCTCTGACTGGACCCCTAGCCTGGGAACATCCATATGCTGCAAGTGCAGCCCTACAAAGACAGACAAAAAAAATAAAAATAAAATTTCCTCAAACCTTTCATTTAAAGTCTGTTCATTTATTATGTACAAAGACAATAAAAAAGCAGCAAAAGTACTGTACTTGTTTTGACTTTTTCTATTTAAATATTTAATGTCATTTACATACCAACTAAATGTCATGTATATACTATGCTAAAATTATTTCATCATGAAATAATGAATAATTTTGTCATGAATCATCATACTAAAATTATTTCATCATGAATCATCCTTAAAGACCTTTAATTGTGTGATACCACTTCATAAGTAATGCACTCTCTTACGCTCAGAAATTCTTCTCAGCAAGAGTCCTGCTAAATGTACATATTGTTCACATTTAATACAGATCAAAACATTTATAATATTTTTAGTTTTTAATTTGGATAATTTTAGTGAATACTGTTTCTCTAAAATGTTAGATATATTAATATGCATCTGATTCAAATAAAATTCTGGGGCAGGAACAGTTAACTCTAGATTTGTTTTGATGTAATTAATGCTAATTTAAACGGTTCTATAACATGTGTGTATCATTCAATGTTCTGAAAGTAACAAAAAACAAAGCTGGTTTATTTAAGCAGAAAAGGAATGCACTGAAGAATAACTATGTTAGTTCCAGTCTTGCAAGAATCAGACACCAAGACAATTAAAGGTACAGGAATTTTATGAGGGAAAATACACCTTGAAAGAAAACTGGGAAGGATCTAGATCAATTTGGAGGGCCATCAAATCTTGCAGCAATCTGATGCCTGGTGAAAGAAAGAAGTGGGGAAAGACTGGATGGAACCTTCTTGGTACAACATAATTAAAGATCGCGAGGCCATCAGTTGCCCAACAGAGCACCTATCTTAGAATTCTTTCTTAGCTCAAGTACTGGCTTGGTGCAGCTTGTGCAAAGCATGGCCTGGGTACACTCAGTGATAGATTTCAGACTATAGCAGCTGGACACTTGATTGATCAAGGTTTCTGTAGCTGGTAGAGGTATATGAGACCTATTCTCCTAGCTATCACAAGTAACAAGAGAATTGAAGAACAAGACTCAGGACTATACAACCAGCAACAACTCTGGAAATCATACTGCAGAAATGTCAGGTGAAAACAACTGACTCAACTCTGAGTACTGGATAAAGCAACTTACATTGCTAATACCAAAAATACCAAATTTAGAATGCTACCATTAGCAAAACAGCCACTGCTGCTTCTAGGGCTTGAATCTTTTTGCAGTCTCCAATAGAGTAGTTTCAGGTACTACTTCCATCACTAACATTTGATTCTAAGCCTTGGGCTGATGAATCTGATTGAATAAATCTAGTCATTGGTCTGTTTCCTATCTACCAAGGAATCTAGGAATCTGGGAAAGTAAGTATCAGACATTTTCTACTTCTAAATTGGGAGGTGGATGTTACTTCTCACCAATACTCAAAGGTAGAAATATTTTGAAAGATACTTTCTGGGCAGCCAAAATAATGACCAATTTATAGTATGGTCATTAAAATAGATGGAAATAATATTTTAGTATGTCATTGAAAAAGATGGAAATAATACTTCTAAAATGGTAAACTGTACCTGTATTGTTCACATATATTGTTCAACAATTTTTACTTACACAAAATTTAAACTACCACTATATTCATCATTCATTAGGTCAAGTCATTTATTGATGCCTACATTTTAAAAAAATAAAAATATTGGGAAGAATGAACATACAACTTATGTCTAAAGAGAATTAGAAGGCAACACATTTGTCAAACATCTGGAATTTTCATTGAAAACTTTTCTGACGTGAATACTTTGACTATATCTGTAACCCTAATAATGCCAAAAGAAAATTCCCAGGTGCCAAATATTTCCCAACTTTGCTGATGTGTTTTAAAGACTCTGCAGGTTAGTTGTTATACCCTATAGCTTTAAGGCCTTAATTTTAAAAGCTGCATGTAATTTTGCTCAAGGGCGATTTCCACAGCCAATTTGATTAAGTGCAACTTAAAAATTTCAGGCAATATATTTGAATGCACTGATTGAACCAACCACAAAGAGGGTACTTGCAAAACTGAACATAACTTTTTACCCTGGAGTCTTAAAGTTTCCCTCTCATTCAACTCTCTACATTTTATTCCTTTTTATTTTTCATTTTCGGCTTCATAATACAGTGTTAATGATGCTAACTACAGAAAAAAATCTCAACTAACCTATACTATAAATGGCTTTTCAAACATAACTATTATATATACACACTGCACATAGATAGGTAGAGATTACAGGAGGAAGAATTTCTAGAAATGTAACAAAGGTATTTCATATGTATAATTAATTGGACAAGTGTAGAATAATTTACAGAACTACATTTTGAAATTTTTAGTGTAAAGCTATTACAATAAATTCTAATAATAAATAATTTTATAATATCAGCTACATTTGTTTTTTTTTCTAAAAACAGAAAACCACAACTACTAGAAAATCATTAAAATTTAAGTTACAATATTCTGAATTTATGGCTTTGGATAATTGGAATCATTTAGAATTACATGTATCACACTATAAGCTAAATAAATTATGGAATAACTATATCATCATCACATTCAGCCCCTTTTTTTTTGTCTTTTTTTTTTTTTGCCAATTCTTGGGCTGCTCCCCCGGCATATGGAGATTCCCAGGCTAGGGGTCTAATTGGAGCTGTAGCTGCCAGCCTATGCCAGAGCCACAGCAACGCGGGATCCAAGCCACGTCTGCAACCTACACCACAGCTCACAGCAATGCCGATCGTTAACCCACTGAGCAAGGGCAAGGATCGAACCCACAACATCATGGTTCCTAATCGGATTCGTTAACCACTGTGCCATGACGGGAACTCCACATTCAGCACTTTCTAAGAATGACACAAGAATGTTTCTAGCAAATCTCAGTTTGATATACACAGTGTTCCTTCTCCCACTTCAGCTGGGTTCATAATAAACAATATTCAAAATACTTTAAAATAAAAATCAAGTTCAATATTACCATCAAACATATATTTTTTACCAGAGAATAAAATATTCTTTTTATTTTGAAATACATATTCATATATGATCATCAAATCTTCCAAGCCAATCACTCTATTTGATATTACCATCATTATGAGTTTTAGAGTGAGTTAATTTGGACTCTAGAGACCAAATTTACTGATAAGAAACCAACTAGAAAGGTAGATGTTTTCCAGGGTCATGTCTCTCACTAGTTTTGGATGTTAGATGAGATTCCATATATTTTGGCTACTTTGTCATTGTTCTTTTTATGGCAAAATATTAGGTTTTTTTGATCATAATAATTTGATGGTCATTGTGTGATTTTTAGATATTTTCCTTCACATAGCACAGAAGTTATATTAACACAAGACAAAAATGTTCACACAAATTCTTGTTTTAATTCTCTAGGTTATTTAAACCAGTACTTTTTAATGTATTACATTATTCACTTATCAGCGTTGTATACTTTAGCTATCTAAAAGATTATGTAGTAGAGTGTGGCATATGTGACTAAAAGTTTGTGTTAAATATGCATGCAATAGCATTCCACATAGACAGAAGATTTGAAGTAAATCATCTTGCCTACTCAATGCATGCCCCCTCACTCATTGTTCTTTAATACTAGAAACTTGATTATATTGAGGGTAATAATACATCTAGCCCCTGGCAATAATACATCTAGCCCCTGGCAATACATCTAGCCCCTGGCAATAATACATCTAGCCCCTGGCAAAGAATAGCGATTAACACAAACCAATCATAATATTGGTTATAAATCATAATATTGGCTCCTTACCATCAGATACTTGATTTCTCCATCTTCACTATAGCTATAACTGGTAATATAATTCAGTGCTAGCCAAGAATAGTTTAATAATGAAATAGAAGATTTAAAGATAAAAAAACCCACAATAACCAAAATAAAGAATTCACTAGAAGGAACCAAAAGCAGAAAAAAAGGGGACAGAAGAATGAATAAGTGAAGTGGAAGAAAGACTAGTAGAAATCACTGATGTGGAAAGAATAAAGAAAAAATAATGAGGACAGACTAAGAGAACTCTGGGATAACTATAAACACATCAACATTCACATTATAGGGGTGTCAGAAGGAAAAGAGAGAGAGAAAGGGCTGGAGAAAAAATTTTAAGAGATAATAGCTGCAAACTTCCCTAACATAGGAAAGGAATCACTCACTGAAATCCAGGAAGCACAACAAACACCATATAGAATAAACCCAAGGAGGAGCATGTTGAGAGACATACTAATCAAACTGGACAAAATTAAAGACAAAGATAATATGTTGAAAGCTGCTAGGGAAAAGCAATAAATAAAGTACATGGGAACCCTGGTAAACTTATCAGCTGATTTTTCAGCAAAAATTCTGCGGGCCAGAAGGCAGTGTCACAATATAATCAAAGTGAGGAAATTAAAAAAAAAAAAACAACTAAGAATACTCTACCTAGTAAGGCTCTCAATAAGATTTGAAGGAGAAATCAAAAGCTTTACAGACAAGCAAAACTAAGAGAATTCAGAACCACCAAACCAGGTTCACAACAAATGCTAAAGGAACTTCTCTAGGTAGAAAATAAAAGGCCATACTTAGTAACCAGAAAACTACAAATGAGAAGGCTCACCAGTAAAGGCAAATGTACAGTAAAGGTAGGAAATCATGCATACACAAATATGATATTGAAACTAGCATTATGAGAAGAGGAGTGTACAGAGGCGGGATATTGGAGATGCATTAGCAAATAAGATACCAGCAACTTTAAAAATTATACATATATATTCCTTATATCAAAACTTCATGGTAATAGCAGACCAAAAATCTACAATAGATAAACAGAAAAATAAGAAAAAGCAATCCAAACACAACACTAAAGATAGTTATCAAATCACAAGAGAGCAAAAGAAGAAGGGAAGAAAAAGACCAACAAAAACAAATCTAAAACAATTAACAAAATGGCAATAGGAACAAACATATCAGTAATTACTATAAATTTAAATGGACTAAATACTCCAACCAAAAGACACAGACTGGCTGAATGCATACAAAAACAAGACCTATATATATGCTGTCTACAAATGACTCACTTCAGTGCGAGGTACACACACAACTGAAAGTGAGAGGAGGTAAGAAGATATCCCATGTAAACAAAATCAAAATAAAGCAGGAGTAGAAATACTCATAGCAAAGTAGACTTTAAAATAAACACAGTTATAAGAGACAAGAACAGGAGTTGCTGTCCTGGCTTAGTGGTTAACGAATCCAACTAAGAACCATGAGGATGTGGGTTCAATCCCTGGCCTTACTCAGTGGGTTAAGGACCTGGCGTTGCCATGAGCTGTGGTTTAGGTTGCAGAAGCAACTGGACATATGCCGTGGATTAGACCCCTAGCCTGGGAACCTCCATATGTCATGGGTGCGGCCCTGGGAAAGGCAAAAAGACCAAAAATAAAAAAAATTTTTTAAAAACCCAACTTGCTGTAAGAGACAAGAACATTACATAATGACCAAAGAATCAATCTAAGAAGAATATATAACAATTATAAATATATATGCACCTTCTGAAAGTATTTTTTAAAAAATGAAGAGGAAAAAACACTCCCAAGTTCATTCTATGAGGCCACCATCACCCTGATACCAAAACCAAGAATAGCACAAAAAAAAGAAAATTAGGGAAAACATCACTGATGAATACAGATGCAAAAATCCTTAAGAAAATAGTAGCAAACTGAATCCAGCAAGATAATAAAAGGATCACACACCTTGATGAAATGGGATTTATCCCAGGGATGCAAGGATTTTTCAGCATCTGCAAATCAATCAGCATGATACACCACATTAACAAACTGAAGAATAAAAGCCATATGATCATCTCAATAGATGCAGAAAAAGCATTTGACAAGATCCAACACCCATTTATAACCCAAACCCTCCAGAAAGTGGGCATAGAGAGAAACTACCTCAACATAATGAAGCCAAAATATGAGAAATACACAGCCAATATTCTTAATGGGGAAAAGCTAAAAGAATTCCTGCTAAGATCAGGAACAAGACAAGGATATCGATACTTGCCACTTTTATTCCACATAGTTCTGGAAGTCCTAGCCATGACAGTGAAGAAAAAGAAATAAAAGAAATTCAAATTGGAAAAGAAGTGCAACTATTGCTATAGGTGATATGATATACACAGAAAATCCTAAAGATGCTATGAGAAAACTGTTAGAGCTTATCAATGAATTTGGCAAAGTTGTAGGATACAAATTAATATGCAGAAATCTATTGAATTTCAATAAACAATAAAAGATAAGAAAGAGAAATTAGGGAAACAATCCCATTTACCATTGCATAAGAAATAATACCTAGGAATAAACCTACCTGAAGAGACAAAAGACCTGTACTCCAAAAACTATAAGATGCTGATGAAAGAAATAAAACATTACACAAACAAATGGAAAGATATACCATGTTCTTGTATTGGAAGAATCAATATTGTCAAAATGACTAAATTACCCAAAGCAATCTACAGATGCAACACAATCCCTATCAAATTACCTATGGCATTTTTCACAGAACTAGAGCAAAAAATTTTAAATTTATATGGAAACACAAAAGACCTCAAATAGCCTAAGCAATTCTGAGGGGAAAAAATGGAGCTGGAAAAATCAGACTCTCTGATATCAGACTATACTACAAAGCTGTAGTCAACAAAACAGTACTGTACTTGCACAAAAACAGAAATATGGATCAATGAAACAGGATAGAAAGCCCATAAATCCATGCGCCTATGGTCAACTCATTTACAGCAAAGGGATCAAGAATATACAATGGAGAAAAGAAAGTTTCTTCAGTAAGTAAAAACTGGACAGCTACATGAAAAAAGATGAAATTAGAACATTCACTAACATCATGCACAAAAACAAACTCAAAATGGATTTGAGGCCTAAATTAAGACCAGATACTATAAAACTCTGAAAGGAAAACATAAGTAGAATACTCTGTGCTATAAATCACAGCAGTATCTTCACAGATCCACCATGTAGACTAATGAAAATAAAAACAAAAATATAAAAATGGAACATAATTAAGCTTAAAAGCTTTTGTACAACAAAGGAAACCATCAACAAAATGAAAAGACAACCCACATAATGGGAGAAAATATTTGCAAATGAAGCAAATGACAAGGGATTAATCTCCAAAATACACCAATAATTCACACAGTTCAATATTAAAAAAAAAAAACAGTCAAAAACTGGGCAGAAGATTTCAAAAGACATTTCTGCAAAGAAGATATGTAGATGGTTGAAAATCACATGAAAGGATGCTCAACATCACTAATTATTAGAGAAATGCAAAGCAAAACTACCATGAGGTACCACTTTACATCAGCCAGAGTGGCTAACATCAAAAAGTCTACAAACAATAAATACCAGAGAGGGTGTGGAGAAGGGTGAACCCTCTTATACTTTTGGTGGGAATGTAAATTGTTACATCTACTATGGAAAACATTATGGAGGTTCCTCAAAAAATTAAAAATAGAACTACCATATGATCTAGCAATCATACTCCCGGGCATCCAGGAGCAAACCATAATTAGAAAAGATACATGCACCCCACTGCTCACTGCAGCACTATTTACAATAGCCAAGGCATGGAAGCAACCTAAATTTTCATCACCAGAGTAGTGTATGAAGAAGATGTGGTTCATATATGCAATAGCATATTACTTCACCATAAAGAATGAAATAATGCCATTTGTAGCAACATGGATGGACCAAGAGATTATCATACTAAGTGAAGCCAGTCAGATAGTAAAGGACAAACATCATATGATATCACTTATATGTGGGATCTAAAAAAAAGGATACAAATGAACTTAACTGCAGAACAGAAACAGATTCACAGACTTTGAGAAGAAGCTTATGCTTACCAAAGGGAACAGGTGTTATGCGGGAGGGATGGGGTTTGGATTAGCATAGGCACACTGTGTTACATGGAATGACTGGCCAATGGTGACCTGCTCTATAGCACAGGGAATTCTACCCAATATTAGGTGATAATCTATATGGGGAAAGAATCTACAAAGGAATGGATGATGGAATCACTTAATTGTATACCAGAAATTATCACAACATTTAAAATCAACTATAAATCAATAAAATCTTAAAAATGAAAAAATAAAATAAAAAACAAAATTGTGAGTGTCAAATATTCTATTTGGCCTTTAAACTTTTTTGTTTTTTCAAAGAAGTCTCTGAGACGTAATATTATAGCAATTGAAAGGTTTACTATTCAATAAAGCTTGACTTCCTCTCTTAAGGCTTATTTAATCCCCAATGTACCTGGTGCAAAAGCCTTGGGTTCTTGAGTGACACATGAATCCAGTGATCCCAAGTGGAGTTTCCTTATTTTAGGCCCTCTTTTCATAAGATAAGCTGATGTAGAAACATCTAACCACAAGAAACGCATCATTAGGTTGTATCTCAGCTCAAGTAAGGTAGACTACCCAGCTCCAATGACATCTGAGCAGATTTTTTTCCAAGAGAGCATCCTTCTGTTCACCTTCTTAAACACCTGTGGTTGAAGCCACAGGTGTTGAGGAAGTCCTCTTCTCTTCTGGTGTTACTACTTTATCTTCGATCTTAACCTGATCTCAGTTGCAAAATTCTCATTTCTGAGGAGAACAAAATTTCTCTTGTCATTCCTTGATTTTCTTTGAATGCTTGGGCTATTTCCTTCATTTCCCAAGTTCATTTCTACTTAGGATTCTATCTCTACTTAGATTTACTCTAACCTCTGTAGCTATGGTATAGTCCCATGCAGTCTGAGCTCATGGAAACAAGATGAAATAGATGCCCTGGATATTTTTTGGGGGGGGAATGGGAAAAAGCATAAGGATTTTCTAAGATTAGCTTAAAATATAAATTCCAAAAGGCAAAAAGATTAATTTTCCTGACCATGCTCTTGTGAAAATGGCACCTGACCCAGTGGAGGGAAAAAAAAAAAAAAAAGATCTATAATAAATTTTTCCTGAATTGAACAACTAAAAAAAAAAAAAAAAAACTCTTCCAAATCAGAGTGTAACATGTTTATAATGCAATTGTATTAATCTGTGCTGTCACTCATATGAAGTGCTTTAATAAACACTTTTTGGTATAAGAATTCTAAAACATTCACAATGAAGTAATAATATTCCATAAAATTTTATTGTTAATGTAAATACTAGCTTTGATGTATTTATACTAAAAATCTATACTAAAAATACTGAACCTCTACTAAATATGTTTATTTCATACTTACATGGAATGAATAGCACTACCAAACAATTCTTTTTTTTTTTTTTTTTTTCTATTTCTTTGGGCCGCTCCCACGGCATATGGAGGTTCCCGGGCTAGGGGTCGAATCGGAGCTGTAGTCACCAGCCTATGCCAGAGACACAGCAACGCTGGATCTGAGCCGCGTCTGCAACCTACACCACAGCTCAGGGCAACGCCGGAACGTTAACCTATTGGGCAAGGGCAGGGACCGAACCCGCAACCTCATGGTTCCTAGTCAGATTCGTTAACCACTGCACCACGACGGGAACTCCCCAAACAATTCTTAAAGTTGTTCAAGGAAAAAATTATTTTTAAGGGGCATGAGGAAACTTTTGGAGGACAGATATACTTATTACCTTTATTGAGCTAATAGTTTCACAAGTGTATACCTGTCTAATCAATCAAATTACATATATTAAATATTTTCAGTTTTTGTATATCAAGTATATCTCAATAAAGCTGTTTTATAAAGGAAATAGGGGTTCCCACTGTGGCACAGTGGCAGATGAACCAGCTTGTCTCTATAGTGTTGCCAGTTTGATTTCTAGCCCAGTGAAGTTGCTGTTCTGTGGCATTGCTGCAGCTGTGGTGTAGGTTGCAGATGTGGCACAGATTCGATCCTTGGCCCAGGAACATATGGATATGCTGTGGGTGTGGCCATAAAAGGAAATAAAAAGAAATAAACCATTTTTAAGGCCAGCAAAGTTGTATGTCAACTTATACAAAACCACCCACTACTAATATAATAACTTCAATTCCCTACATGGGATCATATAAAGATTCCTTACCAGCCTATGAAAAGTTGAATTTTTAGAAGACTGGTTTTTAAAGCCAAAGTTGACAGAAATTAAATTTGTGGCTCACTAAATATAGCTGTTTTCTACTCCTCTTAGAAAAGTCAAAGGGTGATGCAGCCATATGGGTTACAAATACATCAGCAGGCTAAATCTATTCCTGGAGCTCATTCATCATTATAACACCACCTTGACATGGGAGGGTGACAAGGATTATTGTTCTTATTTTAAATCAGATTGAAAATTCCTTGCCTGAACTTGGTTTGAGGGTGAGAAAGCAACTGGACTAGGCTCTCACCCATGGTTTTACTTCAATGTAAATCTCTTAAAACTAAATTGAGTGTTCTTTGCTACCAGAATTTGTACTCTCCAGATTATATGTAAAGCCCGTTCTTATAGAAAAATTCTGAATAATTGAATATATTATAAGGACAACTATGTCCTTTTAAATTTACTATTAAAATTTTAAAAAAACCTCAGGAAGTGTATAATAAAGTCATATAATTAAAATTGAGATTTAATTATTAGTAAATATTATTCCATATTTACTTCATCAATCTAATCTATTCATATTTTTTCTTTTGCTTAAATGTTTCAAAGTAAATTACATACATCATGACAGTTTAAATATTAAGGTATATATATTCAGAAGTTAAGATATTTTCTAACAACTATATTTTATCAAATGAGGCAAGATTAATAATAATTCTCTAATATCATCTAATACATCCAGCGCATATTTAAATTTCCCTAAGTATACTACAGCTATGCTTTATAGCTAGTGTATTCAAACTAGGATCAGCCAAGGACTATATATTTCATATGGTTGTTTTCTCTCTCTAAAATCTCTTTTAATGGGCTATAGTTTCTCTGCCCTTTTAAAAGACATCATCTTCTTGAAAAGAATGGGAAAGATTCCTACACACACTCTTATTTTGGGGGTTCTTTGATTGGTTGCTCATTTTGCTGTTTGACTTGTTTTCCATACCTTGTATTTGTTGTAAAGTGGTCTAAAGAAATGACAGATTAGACATTTTTGGCAAACATACTTCTTTAGTGATGCTGGAAAGTCCCCATTTATAATGGAAAAATAGTACAATAAACCTAAGGTTTTAATTTGTTTTTACAGGGATAATATAATCATTCCTGATTTTATGGGAACTAATGGCCTCAAATACTAGGGACTTTGGAAGATTTTCTTATTCATTAGGTGACAATCTGGACCAACCCCTGGGCATTTAAAAGCTTTCAGGGGCTGGGATATGGAACAAACTTTGCAAAAATTCTGATGTCAAGAGGTTTCCATCTCAGTTAATAAAATTAAAAGGATCAAAAGGGGTTCTTAGAAATCTACAAAACCAGACTTGGAAAACATGCTTCTCACTCTGGATGACACATACACTCACTGGAAGTTTCATGACTAAGAGACATATTCTGGACTAAAAAAAAAAAAAAAAAAATCTGCTTAGTTTGGAGGTCATATGGGCTTATTCTCCTTTGTCCAGCTATATATATTCAATGCCAAATGAAGCTAACCTCAGTATCTCCTCTACTATGTATCTGTTCCCAAAAGTACAGTTGTCATCACCCTAGTTACTAGAAAATCTTTATTTAGCTGATTTTGATTTGAATAAGCATTGGAAAATAGTTTCTCCATTTTTGTTTCTTTGATTCTGAATCGAATGCATAAACAAGGAAGAATATAATTTTATTCTCATGATGGATAATAGAAGAGATTATGAACAAGCAAAGCAGAGTACAGAAGGAGTGCTAAGAAGTATTGCTATTTCCTCTAAGCTCTAAGTAATACTCTTGTATTCTTGATTCTTAGTACTTAATTCACACTGTAGTTTGCTACCATACTGAGACAGAATTAATGAAATATTTTAAAGGCAGGCAAGAACTCATCCTTGATCAATAACCAAATTCTTTTGAACATTTTATTTCTTCCAGACTACACATAACTACATTTTAATCATGTTCTTCATAAGCTAACATTGGTGCAGAGTTTATTTATTGTTTTTAATTACTCCTTCAAGGTTTTACCATAATGATGACATCTGCTTTAAAAAAAAAAAAACTTGCTTCATCTTTTCTTTTTTTTTTCAAAAATAAGGGGAGACTTATGCAAAACTGCTAAGAACTTAGGTTTAACTGTTTTGAATTTCCATTTTACAGAGAGCCTGTACATGCATCTGCCACACAGATAGTAATTTAGGAATTTTACTACTGTCTCCAAAATTCTCAGTGAGGACCTTACGCTTTCCTCATTTTTATATTGACTATGAGAGCCACAGAAGAGGCATCTGCTAATTTAAAGGTAAAAAGTATTTTTTCTTTGCTAGTTACACTCGGCCCAGCCTGATAAGTAAGCTGTGTTACTCCAATGACAAGTGGGTGTTAAAGTACATTTTATCTCTCTGTACAGACTTACATTAAATTCTTAAAGGAAAATTAGGCAATATTTATTCAATTAACTATACCAACATAATTATTCATTTGTTTTTATCTTTTGACATGAAAAATATTCATTCCATATTAAAATATTAAGAAAATTATTTACTTGAGGGTATTGGTATGAACTACTGAAATATAAATTCTATAGACAAATTATACATATTAAAATAGGAGTTTCAACTATGCACACATATTCTTGACTGTCATTCATTTTCTAAACTTTTTTAAGCACCTAGTGCTATGCCAGTTTCATAGTAAAGAATCTCAAACTTAAGTGTTTGTATGGAAACTTGCTAAAGAAGGAAATTTCCAGCCACAGCCTTGAAGACTCTTTCAAGAAGTTCTGGGGTGAATCCAAACATCTGCATTTCAAACAAACACTCCAGTTGCTCCTGGCGCAGATGGTCAATGGCATGCACTGTGAAAACGACAGTCTACATGGACTCAAGGACTTTAGATGCAAAATATAAAAAATTAAAAGAAGCACAAGTCATGTAAATGGTCAACGCATAAGCCACTATGGAATAATGACATGTAAGTGGTATTAAGTGTGACAGTACTTCAAGAATATCCCAAATATATATTATGTACAATTTTGTAACAATATGCTATTCAGTAAAATGAAGAATATGTACACAAATATAAAAGATCTTCAAAACTGAATTATATACCATCTTTTATTTATGTATTTATTTATTTAGTCAGTCTTTTTAGGGCCGCACCCTTGGCATATGGGAATTCCCAGGCTGGGGGTCGAATTGGAGCTGTAGTGGCTGGCCTGCACCATAGTCACAGCAAAGGTGAGCTGCATCTGCAATCTACACCACTTCTCATGGCGTTGCCAGCTCCTAACGCATTGAGTGAGGCCAGGGGTCGAACCTATATCTTCGCAGATGTTAGTTAGATTCGTTTCTGCTGAGCCATGATGGGAGCTCCTATATACACTCTTTAAAAATGTGATTTTATGATTCTTCAACTCTGAAGAAATTAGATTAATGAGCCTCTACTTATTTTCCACCAGATTCCTTTCAACTAAGTATATTCATCACACTTAGGATTTCAGCTAGTACTCTAGATTTCAGCCTGAGAGATATACTTTTTATTTGCTGGACCTAAGGTATTTAACCTCTATTTTTGCCAAAAATAATTGCAAATAATATCATTCCAATCTGTAGCTTTTTCCTCTGTTTCTATGTTCATTCCTTTTGCATCCGTTAGCTATGCTTGGATGAAAAACTTATTGGCTTAAATCAAAAACATTTACTTAGCTCATAATGGTATGGGTTGGTCTGAATTGCCTATGCTGTTCTCCAAGGGCCCATTCAAGTATCTGACCAGCCTGTTGTGGCTAGAAAGTATATGGTCCAAGAAGGCTCCACATAGAGACCTGGGGAGTGGTATTCTGTCAGTCAGAGTGAAGGACACAGCTAGGATTCATGTGGCTCATGCTAACTGGAACATACAGAAAAGAGTATTCTGGGAAAGTAGTTCAGCATAGACAAAATGTTGACATTTAATGAAGTACCACAATGCAGCAAAGTGTTTATGTGAAACAGTGTGCACATATAGCAATTAGAAAACTTGCAACAACCATGAGTCTCAACTGAAATGCCTAAAAGTTTTGTATATAATAGGTGTAGTCTATTAACTGAGGATATATCTTGGTATATGTTCTTTCTATTAAGACCTAAGCTCACAAAAATTTATACCAGCAGCATCTTCTTATAATTTAGTAAGAAAAAATATTCAGTCTATGGACAAATAATAGACAGACAAGAGCTAGAAATATGGCTAGAACTAGAGCTAAAAAAGAATGAGAAAATAAAGGAACTAAGATAAATAAATATGAAACAGACTATTTATTCCCTGTATTATTTTAATATTTAATATAAATTCAAAATAAGGTGTTAATAGATCCCATACAAATTGCTGTCCTGTGTAATCAAAATTTAAACTCTTTACATAGATTGTTTTCTCTTCCATTTACTCTAACATGGCCCTTATTGAAGGTTATGACTTCTGACTTATTCCCTTCTACAACTGTGGTAATTTGCACACTGCCTGGTCCATTTTAATAACAATAATTCATGAACATTAATTCCCTTTTTTGGTGTGATTCAGAGCAAAAGTGGAATTTCTGTATAGAAATGAGTGCAAGCAGTAACTTTTATGAAGGAAAATAAAAGATTTTTGGATACTCCAAACAGGAACTAAATTGGTTCTCATCTATATCACTTTTCTTTGTTAAACTATTTTATTTTCCAGTAATTGTCATTTGGCCATTGGTAGAATTTATTATTACTAGACAGAGTCTTTTTATTCCTACCTGTGTTTGAAAGGATTTCTATTTCAGCCAACATAATATAAGAAAAGAGTATCAAGAGATTCATAAAATTTAAGCTCTCTAGTTTTGAAACATATCAGGCAAACTATATACTATAAGAAAATGTTCTATGACATGCCTTATTACAAAAGGTGTTTCAGAAATGGAAATCTGGCAGCTCTATCTCTATATTGCTTTCAGGCATTCTTCAAGTATCATCATGGTACATATCAACTGGACAACCAAAAAATTAGTTTCAAAATTCTTAGGTCCCGGTTACAATTTGAAACTAGCCCAGGCCTCAAAAGAATTCTTCCATTTAACATTTTGAAGATATAATTTTTAGCAAAGACTAAAGGAATAAGTTTTGAAGATAGATTTCAAAACTATTCATTCCTTTTCTGTGATTAAAATATAAATTAACTGAAAAATTCCATTACTTAAACCTGTTATTGATGTAAGCACATACCGAGGGTAGTTTGTTACTATAAAAATCAAGCAAGACTATGTTGATGATAGAGTATTGTCTCTCTAAAACAAAATCTACATACACTCCTAAGCTTGTACAAGAAAAAAATATGGGCATGTGATTAAATGGCACCTCATAAGTAGATGGTGGACACACACTACTTGAAAGTAGTTATAAGTTAACAGTATTTATTGATTAATCATAAAGTGAGAATTATTCTACATATTTTTGAACATTATGGTAAAAATGAAGTCTGGAAATTAAATGAAGTAGAATAAACTTATTCAAAATACACAGAACAAAAGAACTGACATACAACACATTTATGGCCCATTTCCTAAGAATTACTAGAAATAATTGCATAAACAGCATAAGGAGAGAGAGGTCAGAGAAGGTTTTATCAAAGTTTCATACTAGGGATGGAAGGGATAAATTAGGAATATTTTGTTATTTCATGGTACTTGCACTACTTGTTAATTAGTATAAAGTTATTTGAAAGTGGATTTGGATTAGTTGTAAAGGTACATTATAACTAGAGCATTGACTGAAAAAGGCAATAAGGGAAGTAAAATTGATGCACTAAAAAAGGAGATAAAATGGGATTACATAAAATGCTCAGTAAGAACCACAAAAGGCACAGTGTGGAAAAAAAAAAAAACAAGAACAAAGAACAAGGGCAATAAATAGAAAATAGTAACAAATATGGTTAATATTAATCTAATTATACCAAAAATTACCATACACATCAACAATATAAATATACCACTAAAATGATAGATTGCCAGAGTAAACCAAAAATCAAATATATATTATCTACAAGAAATCCACTTGTCATAAAAAGACAAATATACACTAAAATTAAAGAAATGGAGAATGTTATACCCATAATATAAACCTAAGTAAGCAGGAGTAATCATATTAATTACAGACAGAGCAGAGATAGAGCAAGGCAAGTTATCAGGGATGAAGATGGGCAATGCATAATGATAAAGGGATCAATATTCCAAGAACGGGAGTTCCTGTCGTGGTGCAGTGGTTAACGAATCCGACTAGGAACCATGAGGTTGCGGGTTCGGTCCCTGCCCTTGCTCAGTGGGTTAAGGATCCGGCGTTGCCGTGAGCTGTGGTGTAGGTTGCAGACACGTCTCGGATCCCATGTTGCTGTGGCTCTGGCGTAGGCCAGTGGCTACAGCTCCGATTCGACCCCTAGCCTGGGAACCTCCATATGCCGCAGGAGCGGCCCAAAGAAATGGCAAAAAGACAAAAAAAAAAAAAAAAAATTTCCAAGAACGCATAGCAATTCTTAATGTGCATGCACCTAAGAACAGAATGTCAAATGACATGAGGCAAAACTTGATGGAACTCCAAATAGAAACAGGTCAATATACTATAATAATGGAGACTTTTGACACCCTTCTCTCAGGAATGGACAGGTACAGCAGGTGTAAAATCAGTAAGGACATAGCTGACTTCAGTAGTACCACCAATTCACTAGCTATCATTGACAACTACAGACTACTACATCTAAAAATAGCAGAATACACATTCTTCTCAAGATCACAAGATACACCAAACTCTGAGCCATAAAACACACCCTAAATTTTTAAAATAGAAATCATACCATAACTTCTCTCAGACCATAATGGAGTTAAGCTAGAAATTAGTAGGAGAAATATAGCTAGAAAATTTTAAAAATACCTGAAGATTCCTTTTTTTCTTTGTAATTTGTTTCTGTGTTTAAAAGTTTTATTGAAGTATAGTGGATTTACAACATTGCGATAATTTAAAAAAAACTTGAAGATTAAACAACATACTCCTAAAGACCACGATTCAAAAAAGAAATCTCAAAAGAAATTTTTAAAATATTTTGAAGTATGTGAGAAAAATATATAACTTATCAAAATTTGTATAATATATCAAAGGCAGTGGTTACAGAGAGATTTATAGCATTGAATGCATATATTTGAAAAAAAGTGTCTAAAAGCAACAATCTAAGCTGCTACCTTAAGAAACTAGAAAAAGAAATACAAATTAAATCCAAAGTGAGCAGAGGAATATAAATAATAAAAATTGGAGCAGAAATCAATGAATTGAAATAGGAAATCATTAGAGAAAATCAATAAACCCCAAAGCTGATTCTTTGAAAAGATCAGTAAAACTGACATTCAACCGAGTTAACTAAGGGAAAAAAAAGATATAAATTACTAATAACAGAGGCAAAAGAAGGAACTTCACTACACATCTCGTGGACATTAAAAGGATACTATATTTGATAACCAAGATGAAATAGTTCAATTCTTTGAAAACAATATACCAAAACTCCTCAGGGACCTGATTAAAAAGTTGCAGATCAACATAGTCTGATTGTTACTAACTGGTGACAATAAAGTAAAGCTCTCAGAACTAAGCAGTAGAATAGTCAGAGTCCAGATATCTAGTTCCTGTTATTTCATCAACATGAGTGGCCTCAAGCAAGGCCCTTCTTGATCTCAAAAGTAAGAAGAGCAGAACAGTGCTGTCAAATTAGACTGAAATACTACCAGAGAATACCGTGAAAATAATATTATGTGCATATATTTCATACAGAAATAATGAATGTCAACCAAAGTACTTTGAAACAAATTCAAATTAAAGCATAAGTAATTAAAGGACAGATTATTTATGGGAATTCTATTTAAAAGTATCTGACTTTGTGAAAAAAATTAGGGAAAAGATATTAACAAAGGATGCTAAAAGTCAAATTATGGAGAATGGAAATCTAAGTGGGTAGCAGGAGAGTCCTGATCTCACAGAAGGTCATAGGGCATTTCCCATTTGCCTGTTAGGTGACAAGTATAAAATGTCAAGTAGTAAATAATATGGAGTACAAGAGCTGAGAAGCAGGGAAACTTGAAAAGTGATGAAGGATCGAAGAACAAGTAAATATAGAAATGGGTCGTATGAAGATTTCCCCTTTTGTATATTTCCATAAACTTGTTCATAGAGCTTAATTGTTGGCAAAGAGTATGCTTTTAAACCTCAGTGGATATATGAGTAATAAAGGAGACAATGCAAAAGGAACACTAGAAATAAAAACAGTCCTTATTAAAATGTACATTTTTCTACTGCCTTAAGATAATGATACTCCATCTACTTAATTATGTGATTAGGAATATCTTTCTGAAAAGATCAGGAAATTGCTGTAAAAGTATAATTTTGACTTGTGTCCTAGCCTAACCAAAAATAAAAAATAATTAGGGGCTGGAAAAGGAAATAGAAAGCCAATTATATGCTGATTTGCTAATGTTATTTTTCAGATTAAATGTCACTTCAAATTACAAAACCTCTGGTACTTGAAACTGTCAGTTTTCTGAGAATTTCTTGAGAAGTCTTGTCTTAGCAAAGAGAATGTTGAAACACAGGGCCCCTCAGGGGGCCAACCAAACTTTGACAGAGGTTTAACAGTCCTTGAAATTATATCCTCAAACCTTAGAAAGCCTGCTGATTCAGTGGGAAAAGATATAAGCTGAGCAAGTTATAAATAAACTCTTTTATCAGAGGCGATGGTGTCATGGTGACTTCAAAGACCAAACCACGGATAGTAGTTCTCTGATGTTCTGAAGACAGTAAGAACTTTATTATATTGGTCAGCCCATTCTTGGACCTAAGCTGAAATTTGATAACTCTAATGGTGTTTTTCTTCTATTTGGACAATTTTGAAATGAATTTCTTATCAATCAAGGTCACTAATATGTATCATTAAATTTATAAGTAATAAGACATAAATATGTTTTATGGAATATTATTATAGTTTCTGTTTCACAGGAGTCATGTTTTCCAATATAAAATAACATCATGCATGGTGCTCTCCATAGTAAAACTCTGTCCAAACAGCAAAGTTAAATTCCTGAATAGGCACAGAGTAGATTACCTCTAGATTGACCTAAATAACCTGGGATAATTTAATGTGCCTCTCTTGGTCCCATATTAACCATGAAGAAAATAAAACACAAGAGAGAATCTATTTAGTTAGGCTTAGTGAATTTAATTCCTGAACAGCACACTTAAGAGTCTTAGAGAATAATGAAGATAAATGTAATGAAATAATAGCCAATGAATATATTATTTCCAAGGTAAATATGTAAAGTTATTCCTTGTCAATATAGGGAGATTTTTAAATGTTAGCTGGAAAATATTCAAAGAACTTTCTGGAAGATATTCAAAATAAATTTAAAAATCACTTGCTGAACAATTTGAAGTCCAGCTACCCCAAAACATGGTAAGGAATTAAGCAATTACACAGAATGTTAAGTCACACTGTGCTGAAAATGTTAGCACATGAAGAGATGAGCAGTGGTCCTTGTGTATAGGCTCACAGATCCTATGAAAGTGATGCTAACAACCACCTAAGACATAAGACTTGAGGTGACATAAGATATAAGACTTTTATATCTACTAACCTGTATTAGAGAGAAATTCAGAACTTTGATTCTGATATGATGTGGTTGTAACAGTCAGATAAATAAAGATCTATGTAGCACCTACTTGGGACTCTTTTGCCAACTAAAGTCAAATGAAAACTTAAATGTAGTATATATGAACACATGTGCATTTGTTGTAAGGGAAACTTTGTCAAAATTACACCTTAAAGGAACTCAAAAATGAAGCATGTTATTATTAGCAAAGGAAAGGAAATAAACTGAAGCCTTGCCAATATCTAAGGAAATAGGCAGATGGATCTTTACACCAAAGGATTTAGAACTTTCAGTGCAGAGATATTAGGATCATTTATGTCAGACAAAGAGAAAAATACAATGCAATGAAAATGCAATGAAGAGTTGCAACTGTGCCTTATACTAGAGAAAAAGTCCCTAATTATTAGGTTTGCAAAGTTGTTGTTAAGTGTTGGGGACACACTCATGATTGCCACTCTATGCATATTTCTGAGGGGAGCATACTCTTTCTGCTAAATTATATGAATGAAATGCCACAGCAATTTACAGAAAAACATAATAAACAGAGTACTAACACATAGAAAGCATGTAGTATTTTAAACTAATATTTGTAATTTTAATGAAATGAAAGAAGTCAGTCACTTCTTAGCTTTGCTGAGGTCGGTTTTTTTCCTTTGTGGGCTATCAATTTGGTCCACTAGAGTTTTAAAGGAGAAGACCATAATGTAAGTAAACAAATAAATAAAATAATGACAAATGTGATGTGGTACAAAAGAAAATAATCAAGAGACAGTTTTTTTAAAAAAATAAAAGAACTTAATCAATAAACATCCTTGTAAAAAAAGGGATCCTTGGGCTGAGATCTTAACATCAAGAAGGTGAGAGAGGAAAAGGAACAATGCAAGGAGGGGGGAGAAAATTCCAAGAAGCAATAAGAAACCCATAGACAATATAATACTCAATTGAGAAAAGATGAAAGCCTTCCCACTAAAATTTGGAATGGGACAAGGATGTCCACTCTCACCACTTTCATTCAACATAGTATTAGAAGTCCCAGGCAAAACAATCAAAGAGAGAAAGAAAGGACCCAAATTGGAAGAGAAGAGGTAAAATTGTCAATGTAAGTAGATGACATAATACTATATATAGAAAACTCTAAGACTCCACACAGAAACTACTTGAACTGATCAATGAATTCTGTAAAGTAGCAGGATACAAGACTAATATTCAGAAATAGGTTGCACTTCTGCATACTAACAATGAAATATAAGAAAATGAATATAAAAAAGCAATACACTGTAAAATTGCATCCAAAAAATAAAATACTTAGGAATAAACCTAACCAAGGAGGTCAAAGACTTATATGGTGAGAACTATAAAACATTAATAAAGTAAATTAAAGAGTATTCAAAGAAATGGAAATATATCTTATGCTCCTGGACTGGAAGAAATAATAGCATTAAAATAGCCACACTACCCTATCTGCACACTATTTGCAGATTTAATGTGATTCCTATCAAAGTACTCATGACATTTTTCTTGGAACTAGGACAAATAATCTAAAACTCTGGGAATCAAAAAGAGACCCATAATTGCCAAAGCAATCCAGAAAGGGGGGGGGTTTGAAGAAAGCATAATGCTCCCAGACTTCAGACAATATTACAAAGCTACAGTAATCAAAACTGTGGTACTGGTACAAAAACAGACGTACAGATCAATGGAACAGAACAGAGATCACAGAAATAAAACTAGACACCTATGGTCCATCAATCTTCCACAAAGGAGGCGAGAATATAAAATGAGGGGAAAAAAAACAGTCTCTTCAACAAGTGGTGCTGGGAAAACGGAACAGACGCATGTAAATCAAGGAAAGCAGAACACACCCTCACACCATACACAAAAATAAATTCAAAATGGCTTAAAGACTTAAACATAAGACATGACACCATAAAACTCCTAGAAGAGAACATAGGTAAAACATTCTCTGATATAAACTGTGCCAGTGTGTTCTTAGGTCAGTCTCCCAATTCAACAGAAATGAAAACAAAAATAAATGGGACCTAATCAAACTTATAAGTACTGTAGAAGTTTTATTATTTAAAACTTTATTTATAGTTATAAGTAAATATAAAATACAAAACTTTATATTTATGAGACTAAGAAACCTTAGTTTAAGCTAAGAAATGACCAGAGTAAGGGAGAAAAATTAGAAACCCAAATTTATAAATTAAGAACACTCTTTGACATAAATTGCAGTAATATTTTGTTTGATCCACCTCCTAAAATAATGACAAAAAACAAAAAATAAACCCAAAGGATCTAATTAAACTCAAAAGCTTTTGCACTGCAAAGGAAACCACAAAACCAAACCAAACTAAACAAAAAAACAATAAAAGGACAACCCACAGAATGGGAGAAAATAGTTGCAAATGATGATACAAACAACTCATACAACTCAACAGCAAAAAAACAAAAAACAACCCAAAAGAAAAAAACCTCAATCGAAAAATGGGCAGAAGACTGAAGTAGACATTTATCCAAAGAAGACACATAGATTTCAACAGGCACATGAAAAGATGCTCAACATTGCAAATTATTAGATAAATTCAAATCAAAACTACAATGAGGTACCACCTCACACCAGCCAGAATGGCAATCATTAGTAAGTCCACCAAATAACAAACACTGGAGAGGGTATAGAGAAAAGGGAACACTCTTTCACTGCTGGTGGGAATGTAAATTTGTACAGCCACTATGGAAAACAGACAGTATGGAGATTCCTCAGAAAATGAAACATAGAACTACCATATGATCCAGCAATCCCACTTCTGGATATATAACTGAGTAAAACTTTCATTCAAAAAGATACATGCACTCCTGTGTTCACTGCAGCACTATTCACAATAGCTAACACAAAAACAACTTAAATGTCTATCAACAGATGAATGGATTAATAAGATATGGTACATATATACAGTGGAATACCACTCAGCCATAAAAAAAAACAACAAAATAATGCCTTTTGCAGCAAAATGGATGCAACTAGAGATTCTCATACAAAGTGAAGTCAGAAAAAGAATGACAAATACCATATGATATCACTTCTACATGGAAACTAAAATATGACAGAAATGAACTTATCTATGAAAGAGAAACAGACTCTGTTTCTCCACAAGAGAATAGACTTGTGGTTGTCAAGGGGGTGGGTGGAGGGAGCAAGATGGACTGGGAGTGTGGGGTTAGCAGACGCAAACTATTACATTTAAAATGGATAAACAATAAGGTCCTACTATATAGCACAGGGAACCACAACTAATCTTCTTGGCTAGACCACAATAGAAAATAATATAAAAAAGGAATGTGTATAAATATATGTTTATTATACATATGTTTGAGTACTTTGCTGTATAGCAAAAATTGGCACAGCACTGTAAATCAACTATCCTTTAATAATAATAAAAAAAAAAGTATCAGCAGCAAGACATGAGCATCCATCCAAAAAGCATTTACAAAGACCTGAAAGCAAAATGAGAAACAGAAAGACCCATATGACTGGAGCAAAGTGAGCCTGGGTGAAAGCACCCTAGATAGGCGGGAGAGCTAGGAAGAAACCAACCATCCAGTTTTGTAACATATGGCAAAAAGTTAGAACTGTATTCTAGGTACCAAGAAAAGCCATCAGAGGATTTTATAGAGAGAAATGGTATGATGGAGAATTTACATTTTAAAAATACTTTGATGCTTTACTGAAAATCGATAAAGAGTGAAAGACGTGAAGCTGCAACACAAACTTGTGAATTGGAAGTCAGCCAGAGGAAAGAAGGCTCCCTTGTCATGGCTCAATTCAGGAACTTGTCTTCATTTCTGAGCTTCATCCTCAGCCTCTCTGCCTCTTATCTTTTATCCACACTAGACCATGCTGCACATAAGGGCCAATTTTATTTTTCTAATGATGAAACTTTCCCAATTTAATTTTCTTTTGCATTAAGTAGGTCATTAGCCTCAGAGCACCTCAATAATATGCTTGCAACCACATTAGCTAAAACGCTAATTTCTCAAATCTTCTCTCAGTTCTGGCAACTGAACTTCTCACCATTCCTTATGACACTCCTTGGCTGCCTCCATGATTTTGATGAATTGTTATTAGTATCTAGAATTCCCTTCTTAAACTTTATCTTAGGTTTAGGCACACTTCATGACCCAGGAAAAATATCTCACCTCCATGAAGGTTTCCTAATTTTCTACTTTATTTTTTGTAAGATTTTTTTTCTATTATAGTTGATTTAAAATGTTCTGCCAATTTCTGCTACAGCAAAGTGACCCATTCACATATACACACACACACACACACACACATATACACACATATATATAAACATGTATATATACGTGTATGCATATACATGTGTGTATATATATATATACATTCTTTTTCAAGTTTCTTCCCCCTTTGCATTTCTATTCCACATTTTTTTCCTTTTTTTAAATTGTTATTTCCCCAATACAATTTTTTTTCTACTGAACAGCATGGTGACCCAGGTACACATACATGTATACATTCTATTTTCTCATATTATCATGTTCCATCATAAGTGACTAGACATAGTTCCCAGTGCTACACAGCAGAATCTCTTTGCTAATCCACTGCAAAGGCAATAGTTTGTATCTATTAACTCCAAGCTCCCAATCCACCTCATTCCCTCCCCCATCCCTTGGCAACCACAAGTCTATTCTCCACGTCCCTGATTTTCTTTTCTGTGGAAAGCTTTATTTGTGCCATATATTAGATTCCAGTTATAAGTGATATCATATGGTATTTGTCTTTCTCTTTCTGACTTATTTCACTCAGGGTGAGAGTCTCTAGTTCCATCCATGTTGCTGCAAATGGCATTACTTCTTTCTTTTTTATGGCTGAGTAGTATTCCATTGTGTATATATACCACATCTTCCTAATCCAATCATCCGTCAATGGACATTTGGGTTGTTTCCCTGTCTTGGCTACTGTGAATAGTGCTTCAATGAACATGTGGGTGCATGTGTCTTTTTCAAGGTAAGTTTTGTCCGGATATATGTCCGAGAGTGGGATTGTGGGTCATATGGTAGTTGTATGCATAGATTTCTAAGGTACTTCCATACTGTTCTCCATAGCAGTTGTATCAGCTTACATTCCCACCAACAGTGCAGGATGCAGGAGGGTTCCCTTTTCTCCACACCCCCTCCAGCATTTGTTATTTGTGGACTTATTAATGATGGCCATTCTGACTGGCATGAGGTGGTATCTTGTGGTAGTTTTGATTCACATTTCTCTAATAATCTGTGATGTTGAGCATTTTTTCATGTGCTTGTTGGCCACCTGTATATCTTCCGTGGAGAAATGTCTATTCGGGTCTTTTGCCCACTTTCCCGTTGAGGGGTTGGCTTTTTCGCTGTTGAGTTGTATAAGTTGCTTATATATTCTAGATATTAAGCCCTTGTCAGTCGCATCATTTGAAACTATTTTCTCCCATTTTGTAAGTTGTCTTTTTGTTTTCTTTTTGGTTTCCTTTGCTGTGCAAAAGCTTTTCAGTTTGATGAGGTCCCATGGGTTTATTTTTGCTCTAATTTCTATTGCTTTGGGAGACTGACCTGAGAAAATATTCATAAGGTTGATGTCAGAGAATGTTTTACCTATGTTCTCTTCCAGGAGAAGTTTGATAGTGTCTTGTCTTATACGTAAGTCTTTAAGCCATTTTGAGTTTATTTTTGTGCATGGTGTGAGGGTGTGTTCTAGTTTCATTGACTTGCATGCAGCAGTCCAGGTTTCCCAGCAATACTTACTGAAAAGACTGTCTTTTTCCAATTTTATGTTCTTGCTTCCTTTGTCAAAGATTAATTGACCATAGGTTTCTGGGTTGATTTCTGGGTTCTCTATTCTGTTCCGTTGGTCCGTCTCTCTGTTTTGGTACCAGTAGCATACTGTTTTGATGACTGTGGCTTTGAAATAATGCCTGAAGTCTGGGAGAGTAATGCCTCCTGCTTGGTTTTTGTTCCTAAAACAATTGCTAAAGCAATTCTGGGTCTTTTGTGGTTCCATATAAATTTTTGTTCTAGTTCTGTGAAAAATGTCATGGGTAATTTGATAGGGATTTTTAAGCCATTATGGTATACATCATAAACTGTCTTACACTGAGTTTTTCATATAAATGTCATCTTGTATACATGATGCTACGGGAAAACACACATGCTTTGAGTCCAGAAAGACTTTGGGTCTGTATTTCGGTTCTGCAATTCATGAACCATGTGGCCTTCATTAGGTTATCCAACTACATTAGTTTTTCTCATCTATAAATAATGTACAGTGATCTATTAAAAATGTTTCTTGCAGTCCTAAAAACTAAAAGCCATCGTAAATTTTAAAAATACTATGTAATATGACACATGATAAGTGATTGTCATATTATTTATTCTTCCCTTTTGAAATCACAGACTGTTATAAACATCTTTGTTCCCTTTTGTAATATTTATTTAACTGTTTACAGATCCTGAGTACTAAACATATATTATATGATAAATAGTAAGTGTTCCATTAATGATTTGTAACTATTGCTTCAAATAATTTTGCACACATATTACACTAAATTTCATTGTAAATCTTATAACCTACTAACTCAAAAGAATTATTAGAACATTAGACCATTTTTACAAAGGGAAACTAATTAGTGTAATCAATAAAGTGTAATCAATTAGTGTAATTGATAACCTAGTTATCAATAGGTTAATACAGTCAAACATCAGAGGCCACATCATTTGATGTGTGGGAGGAGACAAGGATCTGTATTATTGCCTCAAGTCCTTAAGTACAACATAGTATTACAAACTCCTTTTTAAGATGAATAAACTAAGGAAGGAAAGACTAAAATTTCTTGCCCAAGTGAAAAGGGTTTAATGTTCTATTTTTTTTATTTTGTGTCCAAATCCATGTTCTTTTATTACATCATGAGATGAAGGGGAAAGCAAGCATGATAAATTTCCTATTTGACAATATCTTATATGAAAATCTAAAGGAAAAAAATACCAGATTTTCTCTGATTTAACTTACCTCAAATATTATATTTCAAAATGTTCATTATTTATAATTACTAAAACTATAAAGATGACAGTTCATAAATCCATATACATTTGTGTGAAATAGAACTTTGAAACAAATAGAAAAGTATTGCAGTAATTAAGGAAGCTATGGCCTGGGTAACCCAAGATTAATTTATTTCTTATTAATAATTTATTAATTATTTCTTATTGGGTAAATGTCTCCCTATACCTTGTTCTAATTTCTAAAATCTGAAAGCAACTGTACTTGTGCCACTACAACAGTGGTGTCCATGTTTTATGTTCCTTATAATCACTCAAACTTCAACATAACTGGAATCAAATATGTTAAAAAGTTGATTCCTACCTAATAGTTCATCGTATTATGGTACTATTTCTGGCAAAATCAGTAAGAGATAAAATGGCTATATTATGTAAGATTTATTTAAGAAAAAAACATTATTTCCATTGAAATTATTCCTTGTGATTAAATACAAAAATCCAAATTTTCATTTATCTGTATCTAGAGATAGTGCCTTCCATACATACATGTTTTTGATGAGCTCTCAATTTTCTCTTCACTGGGAGCTTCTGTATTCCATCTGGAGTAGGAACCCTATTAGCCTTTCTTCTTTTCAACTCAGCTTGCTGAGGGCCTCTTAATATCATCAGTGATCCCAGTGGTGGCTTTCTGAACAATACTTTCTTTTGTGGTAGTTGTCAATTCTATTTAACATAACTAAAGATAAAATCTAAGCTGCCCCTCAAGGACATCTCTACCAAGCTTCTGACAGATAAATTATCTACTTTCATAATACTGAACTGAAATAAAGTAGATAAGTTTTAATACCATTATAAACAATGTGAACTTAGGTGATACAGTAGCCCTATCTCAAAATCAACAATTTCACTTTCTATGGTTTATTTGCAGTCAACTGCAGTTTGAAGATATTAAATGGAAAACTCCAGAAATAAAGAATTCTTAAGTTTTAAATTGCACATTGTTCTGAATACCATGATGAAACCTCATACTTTCCTGTTCTGTCCCTCTCGGGATGTGAAAACGAAACAGCATATCCACACTCTATATGCTACCCCAGCATATCCACACTGCATATACTACCCCACCCATTAGTCACTTAGTAGCTATTTCAGTTTCCAGATTGAGTAGAACAGTATCACAGTGCCTGTGTTCAAATAAGCTTTATTTTACATAATAACGGCCCCAAAGTGCCAGAGTGGTGATACTTTAAATTCAGATATTTTCTTTCTTTCTTTCTTTCTTTCTTTCTTTCTTTCTTTCTTTCTTTCTTTCTTTCTTTCTTTCTTTTTTTCTTTTGTCTTTTGTCTTTTTAGGGCCACAACCGTGGCATATGGAGGTTCCCAGGTAAGGGGTCTAATCGGAGCTGTAGCCTCTGGCCTACACCACAGCCGCAGCAATGCCAGATCCAAGCCGCGTCTGTGACCTACACCACAGCTCATGGCAACACTGGATCCTTAACCCACTGAGCAAGGCCAGGGATTGAACCCAGAACCTCATGGTTCCTAGTTGGATTCATTTCCACTGCGCCACAATGGGAACTCCAAGATATTCTCTTAACTGTGTCTAATTTATAAACTAGACTTTATGATAGTTATGTAATATAGGAAAAACATAGTATTTATAAGGTTCTGTACTATCCCAGGTTAAGGCATTCACTGGGGGTCTTGGAACATATGCCCTGAAGATAAGGAGGGAGTACCATACACATGAACAATGTTTATATACTCAAAAAAAAAAAACAATTAAGCATAAACTAAATTTATCTCTGATCATAATTAAACAATCTGTTCTGAATATATTGTTATATATGAGGGATCCTGAACTATTATTTTTAGCCTGAAACCAAAGGATGTGCCATTTTTCTTCTTATATGTAGAACAAGAAAAGATTCCTCAATTCCTTTTTCTTGATATTTTCAAATAGGTAAAATGGAAGAGAGTATTTTTTGGCAATATTAACCTTCAGATTGCTTTATAAGATTTAGTCAAAGTATGAATTCATCATATATTTCCATAGTTAAAAATGTATAAGAGAAAAGGCTTTCAAACTGTCCTAAATGAATCTAAATATCCTAGAATTTAGGGTAATATATATCTCCTTTCACATTCAAATAAAATAGAATCACAATCATTCAAATTGTTCCTTTTTTTAAAGTTTCAGTTTTCTGCATTACGATCAACCCTGACTAAAGCATGTATTTAATTGTCTTAAAGATAATATAGGTTATGTGCCAGCTAATAACAACATAAAATTTGAATGAAAACAAAATAAACTTGGTGGCTATATTTTTACTTTTTAAAAAGAGTTCTCTGAAAGGGTGGGGGGAAAATATAATTGTAATGTATACATGTAAGGATAACCTGACCCCCTTGCTGTACAGTGGGAAAATAAAAAAAAAAATTAAAAAAAGAGTTCTCTGTATATTTCGGATAATAGTCCTTTATCAGATGTGACTTTGAAAATATTTTCTCCCAGACTGTGGCCTCTCTTCTCATTCTCTTGACATTGCCTTTCACAGAAGAGAAGTTGTTTATTTTAATGTAGTTCAGCTTATTAGTTATTTCTTTGGTGTTGTATCTAAACAGTCACTCTCATACCCAAGATCGATATTCTAAGTCTTCTCCTATGTTGTCTTACAGGAGTTTTAGTTTTCCTTTAACATTTAGGTCTGAGATCCATTTTGAGTTAATTACTGTGGCTTTATTATATAAAGTCTGTGTCCAGATCCCATTTTTTTTTTTTTTTTGCATGCAGATGTCCTGTCACTCTAGCACCATTTGGTGAAGAGACCTATCTTTGCTCTCTTGTATCATCTTTGCTCCTTTGTTAAAGATTAGTTGATTGTATTTACAGAGGTCAATCTCTGGGCTCTCTATTTCTGTATACTGATCTATTTGTCTATTCTTTTGCCAGTCCATACTTTTTTGATTAGAGTTTTACAGTAAGCTTTATAGTAAATCTTGAAGTTAGGAGTGTTAATCCTCCAACTTTATTCTTCTCTTTCAATACTATGTTGGTTATTCTGGATCTTTTGCCTCTCCATATAAACTTCAGAATTATTTTGTTGAAATCCACGAAATAACTTGCTGAAATTTTGTTTAGGATTGCACTAAATCTATAGATCAGATTGAGAACTGACATCTTGGTAATATTAAGTCTTCCTATCCATGAATATGGAATACATCTACATTTTCTTAGTTATTTTGATTTCATTTAGTTCTTTCTTTTATTTCATTTCATTTAGCTTTTTTTCTTTTATTTTTCTTTGGCCACACTTGTTGCACATGGAAGTTCCCAGGCTAGGCAATGAATTGGAGCTGCAGGTAACACAGGATCCAAACTGCGTCTGCAACCTATGGCGCAGCTTGTAGCAACACTGGATCCTTAACTCACTGAGTGAGGCGAGGGTTCAAACTCAGCCCACAGAGACAACATCAGGTCCTTAACCTGCTGAGCCACAAGGGGAACTCCTTAATTATCTTTTTAAAGTTTCTTTAAAATTATTTATGCTGTGTCTATTTATTTAAAGACACCTTAAAGTACACTGAAAGGATTAATGGTTTAGTCATTCAATTATCCATAAGTGCTGTTCAGGAAATAAGTACCGCCTATTGAAACTCCATAGTAAAATTTATTCATCATTATTTTTCTCTAAAATTAGGTGAAAGAGACACTCAATACTCATGAATGTGTTTCTGCTTTAGTCTCCATTTGATAATAAAATACATATTTCTTAACTGTGTTGCACTCAGGCTTTATAATCAGACACACATAAGAATCAATAGCAAAAGAATGAAATGCAGTGCTTTTGATAATATAACTATTTATCCTGAGTTCTTTAAATTTTTTATAAAATGATCTAAATTAGTATTCAATATTTTCCAAAACTAACATTTAGGGGTAAGGTTATAAACTATAAGCATATATAGCTGAACAAATACTGCCCTCCAAAATGAAAATAACTAAGTAGATTTTGTAAGAAAATATTTTATCATACTATTTTTAACAAAAATTTCAAATTTTATTTGTATTTATTTCTACCTTCAGGAATACCACCATGAAAGAGAAAGAATTCATTACCACGATATTTACTTTCTTTCTGGTCCTCTTGTACATCACAGTGACTCTCTTCACTCCATCATTCTATCATCATCTTGACAGTCTCCAAGCAATATTTCATCCTCTCCTTTTCATCACCATCCTTAGTTTGTACATTCCTTTAAGAAGCAAAAACAATTCTCTCCTCTCAATCACAAAAAATTTAAGAAATTCCTATACATATACAAAGTGCAGCCTATTCAAGTTCTCTCCTCAACATCTTTCATTTCCATGAAGTTCCATTTCACTCATTCAGTGTGGGAACTTTGGTTTCAATCTATTCCTGGGCACAATTCTACACAGATGCGTCATTCATCTCCTGTTTTAGGCGAACATGATATTCTCTAATGAGTGAAGAAACATTAAACTATATAAGGATGGTCCGTTCAAGTCTTTATAAGTCAGCAATGCATTCCTTGGAGCACTAGTCAATGAAGATATAATTTGGATAAAGTCTTTAGAATCTGCAAATACCAGATCAGTTCAATGTGTTTAATATGTGTCTTGACTGATTCCAAGATTTCTTTATATGTTTTATGGCTTTCTTAATACTATTTTTTAAATAAACATAATCCTGGTTCAACTTTTTGACCAATATTATCTGTAACTTAAGTCAAACTTTTTAAAATGATTTTTATTCTTTTTCATTACAGCTGGTTTACAATGTTCTTTCAATTTTCTATTGTAGAGCAAAGTGACCCAGTCACACATACACATATACATTCTTTTTGTTCATATTATCATGCTCCATCATAAGTGACTAGATATAGTTCCCAGTGCTATACAGCAGGATCTCATTGCTCATCCATTCCAAAGGCAATAGTTTGAATCTATTAACCCCAAATTCCCAGTCCATCCCACTCCCTCCCCTTCCCCCTTAGCAATCACAAGTCTGTTCTACATGTCCATGATTGTCTTTTTTTTAAATGATTTTTATTTTTTTCCATTACAGCTGGTTTACAGCAAACATTTTGATTTGACCTTAAAAATAAAAAAAACCTCTTCCTTAAAAAATCTATCCTCTTTAACTGTTGTAAATAATTTGTTACCAAATCTAACATTTAGTTAATTTTATGTTGGGCATCTAATTACACAAATTCAAGGGTACAAATTTTTGAGGGCAAATTTAAAATGTTCTGAGTAGAGTCAATCCAAAATGAGAAGACACTTTAGTGACTCTTCCTATCTAGAAGAAAATTACTAATTTGTGGAGTGAGGTATTTTAACAATATGTTATTTGGTCCATGTACCACTGCAAAAAAAAGGGGCCATGTAGAGCCCCACGTCATTCTGATTCTTGTGACCTTCTGTCCTACAAAAGAATGAGACTGGTAGGAGTTATCTTTCTTCAGAGAAGGAAATGTTGGACCTATGGCTTCAACTACTCTATCAAATCCTTTTTCTAGGCTTCTAATAACCAAACTCTTCTAACCAAGAACATACAAAGAGATGAGTCAAAGAATTCACTATATAAAGCAAAATAGGAAGGAGTCTTTGGAAGCAGTATGACAAAGTTTCATATTACAGCTTACGTTATTCTGCAGGGAAACTGGAAAATAAGCATTTGTATACTTATATTAAAAATTTATTGGGCTAAGTAACCATTGCATGTATGAGATCTTAACAAAATGAACTCTAATATTCTGTCTTCTTTAAAGAGTTAGTTAAGCATATCCATGAAAGTGCCAGAAACATATGAGGATGATACTTATTATGATGCTTGCATAGCATAAGAAAAATGACTACAATGTCACCAATGAGAGAGTTTAGAAAAAAGGAAAACTTCTAGCAGCTTTGAAATTGGTAACCATTGGTCAAGTGCTGCATTTTTAGATTTTCTTTCATATCATTGTACATTTTCATTTCTAAGACTTTGTAAAAGATATATATGGAAGAATCCACAGATATGTTCAGTAAATACAAAAACCTTAATTTAAAAAATGAAGACATATCTTACTATCTTATAAGAGCCTGCACAATGTCTCCAATTAGACAAATCATATCATTAAAATTCTACTCTTTACAACCTGTTATACAGTCACTTAGATAATTGTTATCAAAACAGGCCTCTTGATTGATTTATCTAGAAGAGTGGTTCTTATCTTTTGGAAACATAGTACTTCATATTTTAACTTTTTTCAAGGACCTTAATTGTCAGCAATTTTTCACTAAATCATCTGCAAAGGACACCGCAAAAAAACTAGAGATAGGAATTCTAGGCAGATTAAACACTTTAATTAGTTATTCACCTTTCCTTTCAATGGCAACACAGCTAAAGGATATGGCTTCCAAATATTTTAGTTTAATGTCCTCAATGTCAGGATATTCCATGATGAGGAAAACCAAACAAACACTTACATCAAGGTGCAGAATATTTTCTGTGAAACAATTTATGTCACTATCTGCCTGCTGCAAATCTCACAATGTGGATTGACAATATAAACACTTGGTTATGAAATAGAGAATTGTTCCCCATGCTTCCTCAACTGCAAACTCTTACACACACTAAAGGCTTCTGTTGCTTAGTTTTACTGATGTATTATTCATCCACTGGCTAATGACCCCATAACCATCAGCAGATCCATTATTAGTGTTTTTCTGGGTGATACTCAGTTTCATAATTAGGTTTATAAAATCATAAGGAAAAGAAAGCCATATTTCTCTGCAAATTCCAAGGGATATTTATCACAGAATCCTGCAGAAAAATTATTTGTTTTATTTTTATATAAATAACTTGAGAACTAAAAATATAACCCATTTCATAGGTAAAGATGGTTTGGCTTAAGAGTAATTGTTTACAGAGAACACATTTCATCTTCCATAAATTCTTTGATGGCCATCAGTCTCTCAGTCTGGGTGGGTTGCATTCCACTGCAGATGTACTTAAGTTTTGTATTTAATTCAAATATCACCATTAGTGATGTTGGTTATTCAAAGTTTTAGCCTTGGAGACCCAACAAATCTGCAGCCAATGAAAACTCATTCTTTTAGTTTTGTGCCCAAAATATATCATCATATAACTTTAAAAGATCATACTTTTTATTGCAATATCAGATGGGCTAACTTTGTTACCTCCCAGCAGATTAACCTCCAAGGATGTACCAATTCATTAAACATGCACATCAGTCACCACACTGCAGTATAATTTATTGCAATTAAGCACTTCTGTGTTAGGGAACCAAAATAAGATTGTCCATTATCAGTGCTGTTAATGGTTTTCTGAACAGTTGCCAGTTCATTCACCCCACCCACCCTTCATAATAAAATAATTTTGACAAAGGGCCCATGTTTCAACATTTTTAATAAAAACAAAATAGAAAAACCATCAGTAACTGAGCAGTAAAGTTTCCTCTCTCTTTCCTCTTTGCCAAAACTAACAGAAAGGAAAATGTCAGTATGGCTTCTTGCCAAGAAAAGAGGAAATTGAATGGTCTCAGTTCTCATTCTTTGACTAGTAGCATTGTGTACATAGAATGCTTGGCTCTTAGGCTCATTTTGACAAAACTGAAACACAGATAAGAAGTTTTGAGGACTACATTCTGCAATTTATAGACCTTGATTCTGTTTAAGATCTTTCAATACCACATAACAAATCAATGTGATTTAGAAAATAGTGCTGTTTCTGCCATTGACATAAGCCATATGTGAACTGCTAAGCTACTATGCAAGCCACAGCCATAAATTTTGGTCACTTGTGGGAGATTCCTTATTATTTGGGGGCTCCAAATAATTCAAACTATTATCATCTTGAATGATGTCTCACTAAACTACTGGCTGGTAATGAGCTGAAAGTTCTCGCACAGTAAGAGCAGAGAGAGTTGTTCTTAAATAAATTTCCCAGGTAATTCATTCAGAATAATAAGACAGTGGTCTCTGTTTAAATATAACGAATTTTGAAATATCAAAATCATTAAAAGTCCCTTTCACAGACACTATATATGTGATCTATACAATTCAAATATCCGACATAGACAATGTTTGGTCCAGATAGTAGAATGATTAATTATAAGGAAAATAAAAAACTAAAATAACTGTAGCAATTTGTCTTTCTGCAAAAAACAAAATGTGTTCTTGCTACTCTACTGAAACTTAGTCTGAATGGCTCACTAACGAGCCAGAATGCTCTTTTTTTTTGGAAATAGCTGAATTAGTGTACATAGCAAAAGGATAGATGAAATAGCAAAACTGTTCATTTGTCTATGGAAATTTTTCTACTTTGTTACTCTCTTTTTACAGTGTATGCAAGTATGGTAATGAGATTTCTTAGTATGAACCTAATCTCACATTAAAATAAATCTAAATTATTAGGAACCTCTTCAGATTTATCCAATTATTCTTTTTCAGGTATGTCTGTGTGTGTGTGTATGTGTGTAGACACATACATATATACACACATACATATATACATATAGATATATAAAACTATTCAGAATCAGAAAGTACTTTTTAACATCAAAATCACTACTAAGTTTCATTTGTAATTGTGTGTAGTGGGGAAAGGAAGCATTTATTTGACAAATAAAATGAGGTAAGATTATGTTAGGAAGTTTGCAAAGACTACTGTCTCAAAAACAAACTTAAACATTATTCCAGTCTCTGCATTTCTTCTCTTTTTCTCTTAAATGTTCATTTTTATAAAAAACTAGCCTGTTGGAGTTCCCACTGTGGCTCAGCCGTAGCGAAAGTGACTAGTATCTATGAGGATGCGGGTTTGATCCCTGGCCTTGCTCAGTGGGTTAAGGATCCAGCCTTGCCATGAGCTGTGGTGTAGGTCATAGATGTGGCTCAGATCTGGTTTGCTGTGGCTGTGGCTGTGGCCAGCAGCTACAGCTCTAACTGATCCCTAGACTGGAAAGTTCCATATGCATGGTTGTGACCCTAAAAAGCAAAAAAAAAAAAAAAAAATTAGCCTCATTTTATATTTGCAGAGCCATTCAACTCCTTAGCCAATTTCTAAAATCAGTTCAAGTCCTCCTTCATAACAATTACTTGAAATATACTTAATGGCTTTATAGAATCCTTCCAACTTCTAGAAATGGTGGTTTCAAAACACATATCAAATTAACCTTAAATATCCATATAATATTCACAAAGTTAAGAATAACTATATTATTGCTATAGTTAATAATATTAACAATTAAGCTGAGAAAATTATCTGTTTTAAAATATTTTCATTCTTCAAAATTAAATATTTTGAGATACTTGGCTATTAAAAGAGCTGCTTTATTTAAAACAATGCCACAGGAGTTCCCATCATGGCATAGCGGAAACGAATCCAACTAGGAACCATGAGGTTGCGGGTTCGATTCCTGGATTCCCTCAGTGGTTAAGGATCAGGCGTTGCCATGAGCTGTGTGGTGTAGGTCACAGACGTGGCTCGGATCTGGCATTGCTGTGGCTGAGGTGTAGGCCAGCGGCTGTGGCTCCAATTAGACCCCTAGCCTGGGAACCTCCACATGCTGTAGGTGTGGCACTAAAAGAGCAAAAAATTAATAAAATGATGTTGCATAAAAACTATAAGGAAGTCTTAGAATCTTGGTGTGAAAAGTAAATTTTTTTAAAGTTAAAACTATTAAATACAAAATAGTTACTGAATCAGCATTTTAAATTAACATCTATCCTATTATCTAAATGATTTTTCAAAATTTACGAAATACATAGAAACACTACTCAAAAATATCATCTGCTCAAGTTTGAAAATAGAAAAAGAAAAATAATTTTATTTTATAAACATAAAGGATATATGTATGTATATATTTAAACTTGTATGTAATACCTTGTGTTAGTAACTTAGGTAGAAATAAAAAGTCTAAGACATAGATCCATGAACAAAAGAATCACATCACTAGGAAAATAAAAGGGCACTTTTCAGTGAGAAATTGCTCAGGTTTGTTATGGATTATATTTGCTATGAGCTGAGTTTGAAAGAAAAGGGTTTAACTGTAGAAAGTGGAAAACCTTCCTGGAGTGGGATGCATAGAATAAAAGCAGGAGGGTTGAAAGTCCACCCCTTTGGTGGAAGGGAGGCAAGTTGGAGTAGTCAGTAAGGTAAAAACTGTGTCAAGCCACCCATAAAGAGAAGCTGAAATTAAACCTGAGTATGAAACAATTGTTTTCTAATTATAAATATGTTTGGCTAGGATGCAGGGGGTGAACTAGCAGGAAAAGGCTAATGTTAATTTTGGTGGATGTGTTGTAACATGAAGTAGAACTAAGGAGTCTAAAAAGTCACTATATATTAGAGGGCAACACATATATATAATGCAACCAGTTAAAGATGAGGAAGTGCTACATGATTTCCATTGTTTATATTACCATCTTGTTTTCAAATGAATGGTCCTACATTAATGTGGCTTTGGGAATCAAAGAGGAAAGCAGAAACTATGCTTGGTTCATTCCTACCCTGGAAATGAACTAATATTCCATTAATGTTATGGAATTCTTGCACAGCACTGAATAGCATGTAAACCAAAAAATTATATCCAAAAAAGATCCCCTTAATACAAGGATGGCAGCTTAAAGCCAATTACCTAAGGATAGGCAGTGATTAAATACCTTCTGCCATATAAATATCTCCAAGGGTTAGGTTATTTTAAATGAGATACTACTACAGATTAGGAGATTACTTCAGAATAAGGAAAACAATCATATGTTTAGGCAGAACACTGCATAGCATTAATCTTTACCCATTTAAGCCTCTGGAAACAGAGTTGGGTTCCCTGAAATTTGGTTTTCCAACCTTATCAGACCGTTTTCTTTTTTTTTTTTTTTTTTTTTTTGTCTTTTGTTGTTGTTGTTGTTGCTATTTCTTGGGCCGCTCCCGCGGCATATGGAGGTTCCCAGGCCAGGGGTTGAATCGGAGCTGTAGCCACCGGCCTACGGCAGAGCCACAGCAAGGCAGGATCCGAGCCGCGTCTGCAACCTACACCACAGCTCACGGCAACGCCGGATCGTTAACCCACTGAGCAAGGGCAGGGACCGAACCCGCAACCTCATGGTTCCTAGTCGGATTCGTTAACCACTGCGCCACGATGGAAACTCCTTATCAGACCATTTTCTAAGCATAAGAGTAATATAAAATAAATCCCAAGAGAATAATCCTTGCAAAACCTGCTTCAGAGCTGAGGGAAAAAGCTGACATGCTGGAATGGCTTCAGAGTGGGGACTTTTTGAAAGGTATGTCTGGAAATTGGCTGACAGGTGGAAAGAGGACTTCCTAGAGGAGCGGAATTGTGCAGAGAAAAGTAGATAGATGCTTCCTTATGCTTCCCCTCCCTTCCACTTCTGAAGGTGAAGTACCTGTCACTTCCAAGAAATTTCGGGAAAGGACTTGAAGCTGCTGGCTTTGAAACCCCTGGATCCTTTCCTCATCTTTCAGTCTTACTGAATTGACCAACATTTTCCCCATAATCAAATGAGAAAACTCGATTAATACAAATGTCATTTGATTTTACCCTTTCACTGAATTCTAAGGTATCTTCAACACAAGTGAGACAAGGTGGAAAGAGCATCTGTTTCCATCACCCTGTAACTAACTGTAGATTTTATTAGTATTCCCTTGTCTTAAAGCTGCCTCACAGAGGTTCAGGCCAAGGACACCAGGGTGGATCTGTGGTCTTTACAACACCCATGAAATCGCTCATTCACTGTAGCACCAATGGGATCTCAAAAACTAAACTGTGTGGAACTCAATTTATCTGCCTCAGGGGGATTAAGAGTTCATTCTGCCAGGATTCAGGACTTTGGTTCCACGGAGTCTAGCTACTAAAAACCTGGGGCTGAACTGCAGGTTGTGTATGGCAGAAAAATGTATAAGTCACAAATTTTTTTTTAAATCATAATTTCTTTTATTGGTGTATAACTTTGGGAAAAAATGCTATGGTTTGTCTAAAATTTTCTTCTCTGGCATTAAACATTTCTTTAAAAAGACTTGGATGAATACTGGGTAAACTCCTTTGGAAATAAGATTTGGAAAAAATACAAAATAATTAGAAGAGTTAACATTTTTATTTTCAAGTTGAACTTGTATTACAAGATGTCTCACATCTTTCAGGTTGAAATAGTTCCTCTTCTTAGGTAAATTCCCTTGAAAAGTTACTGCAATATATTCTTATTATTAGACTATTTTAACTAGAAGAAGTTATACAAGAATTTTAAAAGAGAAGCTGAGGGGAAATAAGTATTAACTATTAACTCAAACCCAAATTTCCTCCAAAGAAGCATGATGTCCTACATTCTGTAAATTCTGTATGTGTGTGTTTTCTTTCCTCAATTTAATTTAATTCCATGAAACCAAGGCTGATGAGTGAAGTGTCCTAGTTTCCCCTATGACACCTGGAAAATACCCTAAACAAATATTATTGTTCCCAATCCAGGAAGATATCTTACTTCCCTAAAATCGCTCACCATTTATAAGTTAACTGAAATTTTAATAAACTAAATAATACTCATGGATTTGAAAATACAAACTTAAAACACATGGGAAGTATTACATTGGGCTTTTTTGGTCAATTTTATTTGTAGAAATCAAGCAAATAAAACCACCTAATTAATGAAGAAGAAAAATTACAGTATTTCCTATAACTAAAAATAACTGTTGGTTATTTGTATTAAGAGAAGTAAAAAAGAGGAGGGTGAACAATCCAAGCTGACAGATCCTCCCCAGAATACTTGCACTCTGAATCAAAGTGACTGTATTTGACACTGACATTTGACCAAGATGGACTCTCCTCCTCTGGGGATCCACTCCAAGACAAAAAATGATGTCCTACTGTAAGAACACCACACACGAGTCTTGATAAAGTTGTTCAGTTTCTTCAACCATTTTCCTCCTTCACATTCCACCACATGCTGGGCGTACATCATTGTGAAAAACATTCACGTAAACTTTTCCCTCTTTAACTTTCCCCCAAAGGATTGAAAATGGTTTGGTTTCAAGTTAAAAAAAAAAAAATCTTAAAAGCTAAGGCGGAAATGACAACAAGAATACGCAATATGCAGTTAATGATTTTTACTTGCAGTCATACAGTGAATATAGTGGTTAGCTACAATCTCAGAGTGGATAGCTGTGGCTGTAATTCAGATAATTATTCCAGACAGTACAAGATATGAATATGTGCCCTAGACTTGGATGTTCACTGCAGTGAAAGTTTTTTTCCGAAGACCCTATCATACATAGAGTATAATATAATTTTACATAATATGTATAATTTTACATAGACCATTTTACAATCCTAGAAATTAAAAAGTTTAAAGGTTTTGCTTATTATTAGTGGAGTTAATAATCTAAGAAATTTTAAGTAATTAAAAATATTTTTCTCAATAAAATTAAACTATGCCCTAAAAGTTCTCTGGAGGCCTCTGAAATATAACAAAGAAATTTTGTTTAATGTTCTCAGAAAAATAGCGATTTAATTAATCCCATAGAAATATGACTATATTTTAACTCTGATATTTCATTCTGTGATATTTAGATCAATAAGACACAGACATGGAATATGAAATTAGATCAATAAAATAGAAGGGATAAATACCAAGAAGACAAATGACATTATGTTGAGTTCTCGCACTCTCAGTGCCTAGAACAATGTCTAATGCACAGAGGAGCTTTTTAAAACGTATTTATGAAATGATGAGTTCTCCACCAACACATCAATAAGCTTTTCACTCAGGAGAAGTAATGCGATGAAGAGAATTAAAAATTAAAATCCTTTCCTAAATAATTCTGCCAATCACTAAAGTCAATCTCTGGAATCCTCAACTAATCTGTGTTTGAGTGTTTGGGGGGGGGGTGCATGTGTGTATGTGTGTATGTGTGTGTGTGTGTGTGTGTGCGCGCATGAGCACACATTAATGGTGTCAGTTAGGTTGTGACCCAGTCAAAACTTCTCACCCTTATGGGCAAAGAACAAACGTTATTCCCTTGTTGGATATATTGTTCTCACTACACACACACACACACACACACACACACACACACACACACACACAGACTAATACTGACCATCTTACAAAATGAATAAGTAAACAAAAAAAAATTTCTAGATCCTAAATATTCCGTACAGAAGTTTTTCAACTTTTGTTTTCCTTTCCAGCAAAGCTCCTCAAAAATACTTCTATCTACTCATTCATTCTTTCCAGTTTTTCACCTCTCATTTTTTATTCACTCAACTCCTCAGGCATCAGGGGTTCATGCTTACATTTTCATGGAAACCACTTTTAAAATTCTCCATTGACATTCTTCTTGTTAAAGCAGTTGATCAGTTTTTCAATGTTCATTCTACCTTATCCCTCAGTAGCATCTGACACAGATTCTCACCCTCCAACTTTTTGAAACACTTTTCTCCAAGGGCTCACAGTTCCCTGGCTTTCTTCCTACCTCAGTGGCCACTTCTCAGTCTCACTTGCTGGCTCTTCCTCACTGAAGGTGCCTGCCTAATATCCAAGCAGAAATGCCCAGTTAATAAATAAGTTTTTTCTATTTCACTCACACATTTAACCATAGTGGCCTTTTTGCTCATCCTTGAACTGGCCTAGTTCATTCTGGCCTCAGAATATTTGCATCTGCTGTCCTATTTGCTTAGAACCCTATTCTTTTAAGTAGCCCCATGACCAATTTCCTTGTCTCCTGGGTATCTCTACTTAAATATTACTACTGTAGAAAGATCTCTTCTGACCTTTATTTTATAAGAGCCCTTTTCTTTATGTTCACTGCTAAGCCCTGACCCTGCTTCAACGTCATCATAGTATTTATTAATAATGACATCATATATTTATTCAAGTTGTTTATTGTTTCTCTCCCCTACTAGAATGTAGCACCTATGAATTTAGGAACTCTCGACTATTGTATTTGCCATTACTGTTTTGCTGCCTAGAAAGGTGTTTAGCATACTATAGGGCTCAAATATTTGTTGAATGAATCGATGAGGATGACTAGCACCACATTTAAGATGTGTATTTGTATATTTCATGTTTTGATTTGCCACTCCCCCACCATGAATTACATATCCAATAACAATGTTTTAACATCTACCACCTAACATGCACAAATGTGCATATGATGAGGTGAGAAGGGAAGGTGTAGCCCAGCATTATACCCCTGAAAGAACTTAGAGCTTATATACAAAATTTAACTACAACACAAGACAGTATATGGTAAATGCAACAGATATATTTATTTGTTCATTCATTCAACAAATATTTGTTAAGCATCTCCAAAGAACATACACTAAGAAAGGTAACAAAATAACGGAAGGAAACAAAAAGCAAAGAAAAATCACAGGGGATATGCTCAAGTATTTCAGGTATATTTAAGACTGTGTCAAGTGACAGGTTGAATTTGACTTAAGAGAGTTAATAATAGACAAGATAAGAAGGAAGATTTTGATGCATTTTAAAAAATAGTAAGGGGTAAAAATGTAATCACTGATATTCCTAAGCAAAAGTACCTTAAAAAAATGCAGGCAGTAAAATATCCCGTGTAAAGAAGCATTTGCCTCAGTCACTCCCTAGAGAAGAAAGATATTTTTGTTCTGAATACATAGCATGTAGCAAAGACACAGACTCCAGAAAATTTATTTCAGGCATGAGGGAGAGAAAGCCAAATACCAAGAAAAATATGTTCCAGACTATGACAATCAGATCAAATCAGATTTTATGAAATACTATGTGGGAGCATCCTGCATGGCTTTTAATCCTCAATTTTTTCAGACCAAACTAGCCAAGTTTTCATATGGAACTATTGCTCTGTTTTGAATCTGTAATGGTAGATATTATAGAATTGTCAAAAGTGGTTAACTTCAACTTTGGGCCATTTACATTCTTATGCATTTTAAGACTCACTCAATGGGGAATATTTGACATTAACTCTGAAAAGCTTTTCACTTTGAGAAAAGTGTTAGATAACTTAGAAAACCACAGGGTTTATTATTTGTGACTGTAATATAAATGCTATGTTCAGTACTTTTTCAAGAGGAAGGTTTCTTTGTTTGTTTCTTAGTTTAAATGCCAAATAAAAAGGTTCCCATCATGGTTACCATATAGATCTGGGACAATACTGCTTAATTGAATCTGAAGATTTTAGGTCAATATTAATCTTTATAAAAATAAACATGCAGACAATTATTAAGACAATGGATTTGTTCAAAATAAACTAAAGCATCCAGAGGAAAAAAAATATATAAGGAAATGGTGTGTCCCTTTTTCAAGTGTCCATGGTAGCAAGTTCTGAGATACTGTTCAACTTGGAGTTTGTGTCTTTCTAATTCATCTGAGCACTGATGTGGCTGCATCAGTTTACTGCAATCATTCTACAATCTCAGGATAAACTCTCATATTCATTAACTACAGAAATGAAGAACAGTTCTTCTCTGCAGTGGGGAAGGATCAGGAAGGGCTAGTCCTAACCGACACAGAGAGCGGGCTCAGAAGCAGAACACCTATAAATTCACATTTTATTAGCCTGGTTCACATCCTGCTCAACTCCTTTCTCACCCCACAAGAGAAAATTCCTGTTTACATGGACAATCTCCTTGGGACCATGGGGGAGCATGAATTGTGCTCTATGAAAAGAACTACAGTCATATGTGAGGGAAGTAAGCTTAATATGACCTGTGAGAGCTGTACATCTCCTAATCTAAATTCCTCTTAAGAGATCTACATCAGCAATCCAATGAACGCAAACAGGAACCTTCTGTGAGCGATAGTAACTTTCAAAAGTTCTACAGTTAATAAACCTATAAAACTGACAGTTGAGTATGACTGACATTCTTATCTTAAAAATGAAGATAGACTAGCATGACCAGAGAATGAAGGCAGTAGCTCTGCATTCTTAATGTACCTGGGTCTTTGAAAATAGTTACTGGGTTTTTTTTATACATGTTTTGTTATATAAGCAAACATTCTAATTCATATGATTTTATTCTATAGGAGAATGAAATTAAATTACTTTTCAAAGTAACCTAATGGGGAAAAAATGTATACTGCAAAAAGAAGCATATGTGTCAAAATATTTTATCCAACATTTACCTGGGAAAAAAATTCTTAAATTGAGTTATAAAAATATGAGGTTCTTAAAGACATAGAAAGTGGAATTTCAAAAAGAAAATATAAATATATTATGCAGGTCTATTTTTATTTGTTTAACATCCTATTTCAGGTAAAGTGTTTTGTTTGAAACACTCTACAGATATATGAGAAGCCTTGAGAACAGCAAACCATGGGGGCAGGGAGCAGGAATCTAAACATGATTCAACAGGGATTTTTCTCAAGTCTGTTTTGAAGCACTTTAAAGAAAACTGTAGGTAGTCAGTTACCTTATAGGGTTAGTGTACACTTGGTGTGATTTTAAGGCAGCAGGGGCCTTAGATTATTTTACTTTTCTAAATGTCTCTTAGCTCTTATTACTACATTTATTTCATTAATGAATATATAGCCTGCCCTGTTCCCTAAAGTATTTTCAGTTGCTTATAAAAATCCATATGGTAAAATAAAATTCTAAATTAAGAAAATCAAGTAATACAGAAAATGAGGTTTATGTATTATGAAGAACCCAGAGAATAAGAACTCAGAAATAAAGGTGTACATTTTTGCCGAAGAATTAAAGGTGAGCGATAAATACGGTTCCACGTCCTCTATCAGACAAACTTAAGTGAGAAATATAATTAGTTATAAAATCATCATTGTGCATGAGATAAAAATATACCAGCTGTTTCAGAGAAACACACATTTTCCAAACTATACTGAAGTATGCACAAAATTCTCCCACAGTTCCTCAGAGAGAGAACACAGAAACTGTGGGGATGTCATCTTCCCTAAAACACATAGAGAGCTCCAGAGAGCTGTTTCTTACTGTGACTGCCCTACCATGTTCAATAGGCAATTCATGCCAAAACACAATTTAATAAATGCAGTTTGAAAGGTCTGCCAAAACCACACAATCTATCTCAGAACTTTCTGACTGCCTAACTTTATCCAGGGATAAATGTCTATGCTATTTAGCAGACCAGATAGACAAGGATGCATATCCTTCAGGCAATGTTTTTTAATATTATTTTTCAAAAACTAAGTTTTGTGAAGAGTTGGGGTCGCTAAGGTTATCACCAATAACACCCTGAAGTGTGTGGATTGCATATGGCTGATCCTGATTGACAGTCTGTCCAATCCATTTCCAAAATTGCTTCTATTGAAACCTATAAGGTACTAGGTTTGAATCATTTCCCACTTCAACTCCACCAAAAAGTCTACCAAGGCAATATCTTCAGATGGCCCCACGATTGTCTTTTAAAAAAACAATTCTGATTGTACTAAAAACACATACATTACATAATGCAACACACATATCATTAGAATTTAAATTCCTCAAAAAGGAGGTCTTTGTCCATTTTCTTTACTGCTATCTGTCCAATGACTAGAAATAGTGTCTGGCATAGAGTTGACACTTAACAAAAAAAATTTTTTTTTTTTTTTTGTCTTTTTGCTATTTCTTGGGCCGCTCCCGTGGCATATGGAGGTTCCCAGGCTAGGGGTCCAATCGGAGCTGTAGCCACCGGCCTACGCCACAGCCACAGCAACGCGGGATCCGAGCCGCGTCTGCAGCCTACACCACAGCTCACGGCAACGCCGGATCGTTAACCCACTGAGCAAGGGCAGGGACCGAACCCGCAACCTCATGGCTCCTAGTCGGATTTGTTAACCATTGCGCCACGACGGGAACTCCAAATTTTTTTTTTGTAATAATTGTCTAGAAAAATGATAATGAATAAAGCTCCTAAGAATCAGTGGTGATTTAAAAATGAACTTATATTATTCACAAAGCATATGTTTATATTTAATAAATAGAAATATACAACATCTTTATTGTCTACAAATGACGCTTTATGAATATTTGATCTCAAGGATGCCTTATATTAAATCGGATGTCCCCCAGGGAAGTATGGTCCATAGGTTTGGCAGCACTGGATAAAAGCTTTACTTTTATTATTTTGGCCTTGAAATTTGTCTCAAGGGATATTTGAAATAGCCCATCAAGCAGTTGAAAAAATGGTGTAGTTAAGTGCATAGGGTATAACTCTGCAGAATTACACTTCATTCATGGCTCCACTGTGTCCTAGCTGGATGGCCTTAGGAAATGTATTTTATTTCTCTGAAGTCTCTGAAAAGAGCATAATTATATCTGTCTGATCTAGATGTTGGGAGGACAAATGAAACTATGAGTTTCACACATAGTGAGAGCTCCGTAAAGTGTTCCCTTCTTTCCAAGAATTGCTAGATGGATAACAAAACTTAATTCAAGAGACTACTTTTGGTTCCTAACAAAAAAATTCATTTCATTAACACCTTTTTTTTCTGTTCCCTACAGTAAGAGGGCCTATAGCCAGAACTTTTAAAAACATTATCTGATCTGCCAGGGAATTTTATATTGACCTTGATTTTTGCAGTACCATTAAGATTCAAGTTCTAAACAAAGGTAATAGCTGGATTTTTCATATGATGTTCATAAAGCTCATCTTATAAGCAATGCCTGAACTTAGGACTGGAAAGCGAAGGAAGAATCAATAAAAAATGCTAATGACCTTCTACAGTTATCACGTTTTTCCACAAATATTAAATACTTAGTGGCCTTCTTCCATTAAAACCTTAGGAAAAAATAGCAGTCCTGACAGTTCCCTGGTAAAGCACTGACAAACATTTTTACTCAATATTTTGCTTAGAGTTATCCAAAAGAAAATCTAAATAATCAATGACCCTACATTGTGTCTACAACAGAGATTATGGGGATCTCTTTCATCTTTTTTGCAGCACCGGACAATAGTTTCTTTATTATGGTTATTACTGACATAAATGCAAATATTTCTGACAAGTGGAAAATCTCCTTGTAATTAAATTTGTTGTACTTTAATGTTTGTACCTTAAAGAAAGTCCCTGTTAACAGATTTCAAGCTGTGATAATAATACTTTCTTCCTATGTTATCAAAAGTTGTAACCTATTTTCTTTCCTGGATGGCATTCAAAACATCAGTAAGATTTAAGAAAACTGGAAAAGACACATTTTTTTTAAAGTTTGGGTGATTTGGTCCTGAATGTCAACTTAAAGTTTCAATAAGATAAAGAATACTAGCAACCTAGGATAATACTTGATTTGGAAACTACAGTCTCAGCAAATGTTACAGTCTAGAAACTGCCTATGTGTAGAGGTGAACAGGGATGTAGGAACAGAGTTATATTAAAGAAATGGAATTTACATATGCTTTTAGAGTCAAAGCACAAATTTATACGTGCTTTGTTAACTTCTTTTGAATATGATTTAAAGAAACTGTAAATATTTGCATTGAGCTCAACTTTTTTGTTTTTTGACTAACTTACTTAAACAGAAAAAGCCTATCTTAGATAAATATGAAGTAACTAATAAATTTGTGAAAATAAAATTTATGCTTTCCCAGATTATGATACCAAATTCATTATAAATAAGGTTACAGACAAGACAGAAGTCAGCTTTTTACTTTTTATTTTTATTTTCTTTTTGCTTTTTAGGGCTGTACCTATGGCACATGGAGATTCCCAGGCTAGGGATCTAGTCAAAGGTACAGCTGCTGGCCTACTTCACAGCCACAGCAATGCAGGATCTGAGTCATGCCTGCAACCTATGCCACAACTCAAGGCAACGCCAAATCCTTAACCCACTGAGCAAGGCCAGGGATCGAACCTGTGTCCTCATGGATACTAATCAGATTTGTTTCTGCTAAGCCACAATGGAAACGCCTATGTTTGAATTTTTTTTAAAGGAGCTTCTGAACACCACTTTTCTTTAACTCCATCCAAATAACTGATTTCATTAAAAAGTAGGATTATAGGATGTAAAACATTCAGAGAAAAAAAATCTGTTGTCTTCTCTGCACTAATCAATTCTTCCAAAACATAGATGTGATAATAAAAAGTACTGCCAAAACACCTGAATCTATAGAAGTTTTATAAACTCATCTTCCTCTAGTATTCTGAACCAAGCCAAATGCTCACTACTCAAGACAGATCAATTGGCAAGCACTCACACCCACAGGAACAGCAGGCAATGAACACATTTCTATTCTCAAACAAAAGTAGGGAAAAATTCGTTCATTAAGTCCATGCAGAGAGAAAACCTTAGAATTGAGGCTCTTGTTTAACAAATGAAAATAATTGCCCCAGAGAAATTAAAAGAGTTAAGGTGTTAGGCTAGTTTGCCATCATCCTAGAGTAGTCACTTAATTAAGGTTATTGACCTTCAATCTACTAGTCCTTATCCCACACCGTGCCTCAATAGAGATCTCTTGCTAGAATATTTTTATCCACAGATGTTTTACAGCTATGTGAATGGAGAATCCATATTTTTCAGATGGAAATCAGGTTTAAGTATTGGCAAATCTTTCTTCTACTGCATCTGTAAAACTAAATCACAGTCCCTGCAGAGATAAGCTATCAACTCACTGTGGACATCAGGAAAATGTATCTCTAGAACATTTGATGAAAGGAGGATTTATAGTTTATCACAAGCCACTTAAATGGCCAAGTGGTAGGATAGTTCAGAGACTTCTGGTTTTCATTAATAGATAAAGTTATAAAGCTTGCTCCCCTTTTTGAAGATGAATCACCTATCTGTAATCCTTAAACATATAAAAATAACCATTAAAAAGACTCAGGTTCAAAAGACTTCAAATGGACCTGTTTGGGTTATTAGTACTTCAGACAACAGATGTTTCCTTCAATGAAGACAGAAAATTAACATGATAGGAGGTTCCTGTTAATGGTCAAGGTGATATGAGAATCAGCCAGTCTTTATCACATATATTTGACAAAGTAATTTTACCACTGCAATTATTAAGAACTGATTATCAAGGAAATATTTACACATACTCATCACTAACAATTTATTCTGCTAGTTCTCAATCTAGGCAGTTAGTGATTCTCTTTTAAAAGCGATAATGTAAATTTTCAATCTGCTAATGCCATCAGAGAGGCTGACTCCTAAAAAAGACTCCAGTGTTCCCCCAAACCAGTTAATTCCAATCAGAAACCCCCGAGTCCTAAATCATCACACTGAATGATGATCTAAGCCCAAGACTCATTTCTGGTACCATATACCTTCTTCCCTAGAGCTTTCAAGGAATAATTCCCAGGACATGGAGATCATATTCAGCAGTACTCTGCATCCCCTAGTCTTGTGAAAAATTCACTTCCTCTAAAATTCATTCTCCCTTATCCATCCTACACACACACACACACACACACACACACACACACACCTTGGTTGTTAATCTTTAGCAAATTTGGAAAAGATGAGAGACAGCTGGTATTCAGTGACGTCCAATGGCAGAGAATTAGTCTCTCCATGGCAGAATTAACCAAGAAAGCTGCAGGCTATCAACAACATAGCTCTGTGCCAGATACATAAAAATTACTTGTTTCCTGAGTGGTTTGTTTTACAAGAATGTGGAGCTCAAAGTTTTTAATTACAATCATATTGCAAGTCACTATAAGTCATAATGCAAGCCATACCACTTATAATTTAACTTTAGACTAGTTACTTGAGGTTTTGTACCTCACTTTTCTCATCAGTAAAATGGGGATAAAAACTGTTCCTGCCTTTATAAAGTTATTATATGAGCAAATTGAGATTTTATATATATAAATGTATTTATAAATACATTTATATTTACTGTTTAGCACAATACTCCCCTTTATTTATTAGACCCCCTTTATTTTTGAAAAATTCAAATAACATTAAAAATATTGTATTTGAGGACATATTTACAAATCAGATCCAAGAAAAGAAAAGCTTTGTAGCTCTCTACATCATACTACTTAGAATGCATGTTCCTTAGGTGGTAGGAGTCATAAGGAATCTTATAAGGAATATTTATTTATGACATTAAAAATGCAGTTACAGATTCAAATCTTGTTACAGAATAGTCTCCAAAAACATATAATGTAACTAAAGTAAGAGCATAAGGAAATAGAAAGGGAAAGGGAAAAAAGTTAATGTATGAAAAAAAAGCCTTTAGTCTCGTGAACAAAGAAGTGAGCTACAGATTTGGCTCTGAGTTTTCTAGCAGCCAACACAAAGAACGTAATGTTATTATTACATGAACCACAATGTTTACATAATAGAAACACACTAGATGTTGAGGATAGGAAAAGTGATTTTAAAAACTAAACATTAGTGATTACTATAATTCTAATAATACATTGAATCCTGATAATAAACTATAAAACTGTCTAGGGATAGCAACAAATAATATAAATTGAATTTACCCATGGATGAAAATGAGACAATGTTTAAGAAAAGATAACATATTGTTGAATTTGATAGAGTTAACTTATTTATAAGCACTATAATATATATTTGAATCTAATATTAAAGTGATTGTATATACTGTGGTATTCAGATCACTGTGAATACTTCTTGTTATTGATGTCTAATATTTAACTTACATGCATTCAATCAAAATAAGGATTCTAACATTTTTGTAAATCCTAATTTTAGTCTAGGCATGGCACATTATGTCATGTTCTTCAAAAAGTACTTTCTAAAAAGGCAATAAATATATTTCTTATCACACTGGCTTCAAGGTAAAACTGGGCCCTAAAATCTAGAGTTGACTATGTTGATGGATAAATGTTGAAGTTGGTTACTAGAGCCTTTAGGAATCCTACCTGGCTCTGTAGTACCAAACAATATAATAATTACATTCTAACCACATGATGATTTAGATTTAAACATATATTTTAATACAATATAATACATAAAAATAACTAAGCTTTTAAAAAAGCAAATTATATATAATTTTCTATCACAGATAAATTGATCAATAAAGCAACCTGTACATATTTTTCTCTATGGCTGAGTTAGAGAAATAAAGAAGTAAAATAATGTTTCCATGTCATTTTAAATCTAAATTCACGCGGCAAATTATCAATATACATGAGTTACTTCAACTGAATTCTCTCTGTTACCTTAACTAGAATATAACATTGGAGATGTTTACTGAGAATTAATCTTTTCATCATGTAGCTCTTTCTTTAATGCTTGTTTAGGTTTTGACCAATCAGGATAACTTAAGGACATCTCAAAATAGAGATACTGTTCCTTGATCTTTTACTGCCCAAACTTTCCTTTTATTTACTTATTTTGAGTGAGGGGTTTGGAGAAAAGGACTAATCACTGCTAATGAATTTGGTGCTGGTGAAAAATGCCAGATGGGCAGTCACAGAAACTGAAGTTCTTTTATTCACCGGCTAAAGCAGAACATTTTCCCCTGTACTTTGCTTTTGGATACAACCTGGAGTACAAAGTTATCTTGCATTCCCAGACCTGTCCAATCTCTTCGTCATTAATCAGCATTTTCACATTTCATCAAGTATAATTTCTGATAGGCATATTCCAGCTACACAGAAATCACCATTTTTCATTACTCATTTCTCAGACAGCTTTGAAAAAATAAAGGTTTCACGTTAGCAATGTCTTTGACAGAAGGGTTAAAGTGTTGAAGAAAAATTAACTTAGGGAAAACAAAATAATATATATGATGATCTTTTTTGTTTTTTCAGTTATCTAATTTAGAATACACTTAGACCAAACCTAAGAGGATTTTGTACATATTGAGCCAAACACTCACCTTAGAGAATTCCTGATTTAAGAAAAATAGAAAATTCATATTGGCTCATGATGGGGCTTCCAATTATTATGCCAAGAAAAATGTTCAATTAGAGTGACATAAAAAGAAGATGCCACATTAACTTTTATAATCATTATATTTCCAGAATAATTAACATTTTAATTGTGTCTACAAAGTGCTGGCCCCAAAACCCTGACAGATTTTTATTAAAAAAGAAATACCAAGATCCCAAGGACTTAAATAACTTGCCCGAGGTCACCTAGATAATAAACAAAAAGAATATTAATAAACCCTGATTTTATATGAACATAAAATCTATGCCATACTCTCGCTCCACTGTCAAATCTACATCTCCGGTCTCATGTGTCCAACTCTAGTCACGTGTGTACAACTGTCACTGAGATCTTTTCAACTTACTAATAGCATGTCCAAAACTGAATTATAATATTCACTCACTAACCAGTTCCTATTCTGTTATTTGTACCACTGCTATAAATTCTTTTTGGAGTCACACTTAATTTTTCTGTCATTTACATCCCCAGTATTCAAGTATTCCTGTTTTTCTTCAAAATCCTTTTCATTCTTAGTAATGATGAGAACTTTAAAATATGGATAGATAGATAGATAGATAGATAGATACACACACATATGCATACACACACACTAGTACAAGAAAAATTTTTATTTATTTACCTCTTCAAATACCATTAATGTCAAAACACACATGACAATCAAGACTGGGAGGGCAGGAGGAGTTCCCATTACAGCTCAGCAGATTAAGAACCAGACTAGTATACATGAGAATGTGGGTTTGGTCCCTGGCCTTGCTTGGTGGGTTGGGGATCCAACAGTGATGGAGGCCGCAGCAGAGGTTACAGATGCGGCTTCAATCTAGTGCTGCTGTGGCTATGGCATAGGCTGGCAGCTGCAGCTCCAATTCAACCCTTGGCCTGGGAACTTCCCATATGCCTCAGGCATGGCCCTAAAAGTTAAAAAAAAAAGAGAGAGAGAGACTTGGAGAGCATATTGTAAAATGAAAATTACTGTATTTCATTATAACAGTTAAAAGTAGTGTTTTTCCTTTTTTCAAAATAATCTTTAATATGATTTCATTGCAAAAATAGAATAAAAACCAAATGTTTTCACAAAAAATATCATTATTTTCTCCTATTGCCACTACTCTTATATAACTAACTCCTCAGGTCCTTGTCATTCAAATTTGCTACACACTGTGTTCCCTCCCCAAGCCATTCTGTAGAATTTCATGCAGCTGCTCTTCTTCAAGCAAAGCATTTTCAAAATAGCTCCTATCTAAAAAACCTCAGGAGTTTCCTGGCGGCTCAGTGGGTTAAGGATCTGGAGTTGTCACTGCTGTGGCTCTGGTCACTCCTGTGGCACAAGTTTGTTCCTTGGCCTGGGAACTTCCACATTCCACTGGCGCAGCCAAACAAAAACCCTTAGTGAGCTGTTCCAAACACTAGAGGGAAAATAAGGATTCTCCATAGCCGTGGCTAACTTTCTGTTTCCAGTATCACTTTTAAAATGAGCACCTCACTCCTGCTAAACCATCAAACATTCTTATTTCTCTTTTTATGTCTGAAAAGCTGTTGCCATCTTTATACACTATCTTTTTGCTGAGCATTTAGTTAATATGACCGTTCCTTTACAAACCCTTCATGTCTTACTATTTTCTTCATGTCTTGGGAATAAAATATCTACCACATATTTAAACACTCATTTACTTAATACTGTGATATATTGGTCCCTTTGTATGTTTTGAGGGTTTTTTTTGTGGGGGTATATGTTTTCTTGAGATCAAGAAATATATCTTATCTTGAGCTTTCAAGAGTATACCACAGCATTCAATAAATATAAAAGGATTAGTAAATTCTGGTTGATTCACTGAATGGCATTAATGCTACCTTCTAGGTCAGACATTTATTTTAAAAGGTGATCTTTCCACGAGTTTATGAATTTTATCTCAATTTGAATATTAGCATATTAGAAATTTTAAAAGACACTCAGAAATGAATAAAGAGAGATAAGTTAGGTTTTGGATTTGTGAACATATACAGCAATTTCCTATCCAGACAACTTCTATAGTTGCAAAGAATTATACTTATATTTTTAATTCTGCATTCTTAATAAAACAAAATCTCAATAATTTAGCTGGTGTTTGTATAGTGCTTAAACCAAACCTGAAATCTTATCATTAAATTTTCCCAGAATCGTGGACTCAGAAACCTTATGTTACCATTTTAAGTAACTGTCAAAAATATTGATTGCATAGCAAAGGGAAATATTGTACTTACATATTTAATTCTACTAAAGTTATTACAAACTATGACATTACAAAATTTAAAAAGTTATTGCCAAATATTAGCACTTCATATATCTATATATGTGTATGTATGTATGTATACAGATAGATAGCTATGTGGCAAGGTTGGCGAAACCATAAGGAAAGGAAATGAACATATGAAAATACAAAAACATGAATGAGCAAGAACACCTCTAACTCTTCACAAATGTTACAAAAAACATTAAAACTGTATAACTTATTACCTTTCTATTGTGGACTATAAAAATTTGAACTGAATAACATATATAAAACAATGAAATAAATGCCTAATATTTATATAAGCTGATAGTTCAAATCTAATTCCAACATTAATAGGTACATACCTCGGACAAGTTCATTAACATCACCAAATTTCCAGTTTCTTCTACATCTGAACAAACTGAAATAATAATTCTTATCTGTAATCATGATAAGAATTAAATGTGACAATGTCTAAGAACTAGAACAGTGAACTGATGCACATGAATAATTGATGTTGTTATTGTCCTTACTGGATCAATGAGATTCTCAAATAACCAGTGACCTAGACCTGGGTTTGACTTTTACCACCTTAGTCTTCCCTTTCAGATACTTTTATATACTTTCCTGACCTTATTGTTCAGCTCTGGATGCTTACCCAGGCCCTCCAAGAAGCACAAATGTTATTTTTTAGTGGTAAGAAAGTGACCTCTGTTTCCAGGTTATCTTCATTGTCGAGGTCGACCCCCTTGCTCATTAGCATGGCTTCCTCATCTACTAGTACCATACTAGCCCCCGGCTTCTTCAGTGCTCAACGTTTAACCTTCCTGCTTCCTCAAAGTCTGTTTCTATGTATTTAGCTTCACTCCAGTGTAATAAGGCATCTCCCTGTATCCCCATTTAGAACCCTTAGAACTAGAACATAACTTGACCTTTACCCATATAATACTTTATCCACACAAATACAAAGTTTTATGATCTGCACTGCAATTTACCATCTTTAAGTGACCAGTTCTATATAATTTAGAGGTCCTTTTCTGTCTTACCTTCCATGGCATGGCTACAGGGATTAACAGACAAAATAAAAGTGACCAGAATCTGAAGGTATCCAGGATGTTGAATATGTGATTTATCTCTTAGGGCTATATCAATCTTTCTGATTTCTGTTATACTTGAAAAATACACAATCGCTTCAGTATAAAAAATACAATTTTAATGACCAGAAGTAGATAAAAGAATCTAAAACATATCACAGAGAACGCCAGAGTCACCTAAATAGATTTTATAAAAAGTTACTGCCTGATTCTAGCCCTAAAGACTTAAATAAGAATCACTTGGGACCCGATTGTCCTCAAGAACACATGAATACATGCATTTGCTCACTGAGACTTTCACGCTTTCTTATTGGCATGGCCACCTGCCCGACTTCTATCAGTGGGCACAATAAGGTTTCAAGTCCTTGGTGTCTTAACAAACTTAAAAGTTCCTGGGCAATGCCGTTATATATGCCTGTTTTCGGTCCTATGAAGAAAACTTCTTGGCAATGGCTGTGGCAGATGCTAGGACAATAGATAATGTAAAACTCTGAAAGTTTGATTGACTTTTACTTCAGGACAAAGTGACTCAAGAAAATGCATTTCGGAAGATTAATCCATGTTTTGTTCTTTGTGAAACTTTTGTGGTCCCTCTGACCATTTTGAAACTTCAGTAAAGTAGAAAATGAAACCACTTATTTATCAGAGTGATAAAACATGCAAGCCTCAAATGTAGTTTCCATATAGTTTTTCTTTAAACAACCGAATAGTTTCTTTAAGGTACAATTTAAGGAACTGATATCAACTCATGTCACTTGAGCTGTGTTTACATTAAGTTTAGTTTCCTTTCTTAAATACTTTAAACATAGTAGGTTCAATGATGCTCAGTGCATTCAGACACTCCATAAATGCTTTTTGATGATGATAATGATGAAGGTGATTTTAACATGGGTATTCTTTTTCTTTACTTACACTGAATGTCTTACTGAAGTTCAGACCACAGGTTGTCTTACCATCTTTTTCCTTAAAATTGTGTAATGTGGTTGTTAGGTAAGGCTATTTCTTCTTGGCTTTATTTTCTTAATGTAAAATTTTGTATGTTAAAAAAAAAGACTGCTTTTTCTTAAACTAAGCTGATGTCTTCTATCAGTAAAACAGGTAACACAGAAAAACTTAACCATGCTGTTTTATGTTCCATGCCTTGTTTTTCTTTGCCTCACTCCCCTGATCTTCCTAAAGAGTTGCTCTTCTGGTTGAGACAGTGTTCCCACAGGTAGTGTTATGAAGCAGGGGTTTGGGATCAGAGGTCAATGGGCTTGCTTTCATGTATGTAGCTCTAACTGTAACCTAATGCATCCCTTTCCCCTGAGCAAAGCATTTGTCTTCTCAGCATGAATTGTCCACATGCGGAGCAGGGTAGAACCCCGCAGACTGTTTGAGGATGGACCTTTAGTGAGTTAAAACTCACCCTTGAGGTTTAATTGTAATATAGTTGATGAGAAAACAAATCTTGAACCCTTGCTCACACCTCATTATACTCTGAGAATGTGAAAACACTACTTGTCTTAATTTCCCCAAAGTAGATCTCAAATGTGTTACTTGACTACAGGTTGCATGCAAGAATGAGTCATGCAAAGCTATTTGTTGCCGTGGCTTCCCTATAAAACAAAGAATAGCCCCAAACACTACACAGACCCCTTCCAATCAAAGAGACTGAACTTTAAAAGTTAACTTTACTGCCTGATTCTGAAGTTTTCATTTTCCTTGCCAGACAGGTTCAAAAAGAATGTCTGTTTTCATTTCATCAAGCTTAATCCATACATAACATCCTTTCCCACTATTTACTAGACTACAGCTATCAAATGAAGATATGATGTCTGTGTTTGGGTTAGTTACTCTAAATTCTAATGACCATGATGTAATCACTGTAATCAAGAAAAGCTTGTCTGTCTTTAGATTTAGATCCTTTGCCATTGGCCTGGCACATTTTCTAGTCTTTTCATTAAGCTAACCACAATTTTGCCTAATTTGTAATTATCAGAAAGTCTGCTTTACACAGTCCTGTGGCCCTAAATTAAAGCTTATTCTATTGGTTTTTGTTGTGGTGGTTGTTACTGTTCTGGCAAAACAGTTTACAAATATTTGGATAAGAAAACTTTATCAGCAATACCTGATTTTTTTTTTTTACTATAGTGATGTGTTTGTGCTTTTGAGTGTTATTTTTCAAATTATGCATTTTTTAACATTTATATCTAAAGTGGAGATTCTCCTCTGCCCGAGTAAATGTTTAGAGAAACTTGGAAGTTTAGAAAGAATTAAGTTGAAAAAAAGATGAAAATTGTAAAGGGTATGCACACAAATGTAAAATGTGTTTCTTAAACTCTTAAATTCTTTGTTTTTAAACAACAAAAGTGTTCATAAATAAAAGGAAAATCATACGCATTATTCTTGTTTGAGTTAAATTTAGCTATTATAAAGGAAATCCCACTATGCTCCTAGACACCTTTTTTTTTTTTTTTTTTTTTTTTTTTTTTGTCCTTTTAGGGCTGCACCCACAGCATATGGAAGTTTCCAGGCTAGAGGTCGAATCAGAGAGTAGCTGCTGGCCTATACCACAGCAATACAGGATTTGAGCCCCATCTGAAAGTTACAGCACAGCTTGTGACAACACCAGGTCATTAATCCATTGAGTGGGGCTGGGGATTGAACCCACATCCTCATGGATACTAGTCAAGTTCATTACCACTAAGCCATGATGGGAACTCCTAGAAACAACTATTAAGAATTGCTGGATTATTATTTTAATTGTTCATCAAAAAGTAACCACAAGAGTCTCTTTTTCTTTTTACCAGGGGAAAAAAAATACTTGTTAATGTATTTTGAAATCAAGGACCATTAAATAATTTTTGCAAAAACAAGCATTCCAGTTGATGAAATTTTGTTACTCTGGCCCACTTAAAGCTCATTTCATCAGAGATTCCCTGGACAACATTCAAATTTAGCGACTTTCCTGACATGTCCCTAAACCTATTAAAATCTTCTGAATCTGGATGTTTCTATATTTCATTTGCACATGTGGGATAATTTTTTTTTTCAGTCTTTAGGCTGCAAAGGGAATCAACCAAAGGAGGAAGGAGAGGATGATTTAATCACCAAGCAACAGATTGGGAAGGACCAGGGAGTTTTCAAGTTAGACCTGATAAGCTTTTCGGTAGTATCCTGGGAAAGTGATAGAGAGAGGGAGAGCATTCTCAAACTCCCTGTGCCTTTTTTCCACTTCCTTTAACCTGAGAGTGATAGTCTGTTCAAAGAGGAATATGAACAGTTTTGCTTCCCAGTATGTAAATATGCATGACTGGGAAGACTAAACCTTCCAGTTCCTGGTAATACCCTTATTCCTTTGCCTCAGCAATGCAGAAGTGTAGATGGATGACCATCATTAACCCTCACTGGATACTATCCAGAAAGGTTAATTAATTAACCTGCACTAATTAATCATTAGGTTGGATGAAACAAATGGATTGCCATGTATACTTTAGTACAATAATCTTTGATAGATGCTATTGCATTTTCAGCAATTAAAGTAATTCATTAATAAAAAGAAAGAGAGCAGTATTAATTCCACTTATTTAAGTGAAACTCTCTTTAGACCTTATTTCATATCAATTTTAAGTAAATAATACTTTAAATGTCTGATGTGATTATGACCAATAGAGAGAATTAATTTCAGAATGGCAACAGTGACTTAGCTCCAGGAGTATAAGGGGAACAACAATTTTCTTAGGTGGGAATGGTAGAAACTGAAATAAAATACAACCAAATATGATATATAATAGGGTGTTTAGGTTAATAGATGTAATTCATGTCTATTATAAAAAGTTGTTGTTGAAGCCATGCCTGTTAACCTTTAACTCTAGAGCCTTATTTAGCAATTAACTTTCTTGCCAGCAGGATATTTTGTGATTTCTTAATTATGTCTAAGCATAGAGAAGTATAGTCCTGACAGTGTGATAGGAAAGAGAAAAAAAAATTCCTTTTGTTTCCTACAAGACATATTTCCCATATTTCTCTTAGGAGAATTTAGATATACTGAAAGAAAACTATCATGTTTTAACTTATAATAAGCAGAAAGAAATCTGTACCTGTTGTAATGGGACCACAAGTTTCAAAACGTAAAATTTTTGAAGAACCACTGACCAAGAAATTTGAAGAACCATAAAATGTATATGCATGCTTTTAATCTTCATTAACCTCTAGTAAATGTTCATTATGTATTTTACATGTGTGTATACATGCATGAAATTAAATTCACATTACTATATTAGTTCTTAGATTTTATTTTCAATTTAAATAATTTTTAATTGAGATCTTAGTGATACTCTTGAAATAAATGGAGTTATTGTCTCATGACACAAACAAGGATTCTGATTCTCTATCCTAAGGAGATACAGATGATGTGGGCAACTCATACAGATTTCCATGGAGCGACCAGTTATACTGCTCATCATATCTATCATTCTAGTGATCTGTCATTTAATGCTCTATATATTTAATTTTTATGTGCTTATGTGTTATACTCCCAAAGATATTATAATCTCCCTATGGGAATGGATTCCAGCAGCAGCCAATACAGTGTCTTGCATGTGGTAGCATGTTAAGCATCTTAAGCAAACGGCTATGGTCTTGGTTCGACTAAACTCTTTTACTCCAAAGGTTGTTAAGCAAAAAATATGCAAAAAAGAGACAGAGCGAGAGAAAGAGAATGTGTGTGTGTGTGTGTGTGTGTGTGTGTGTGTGTGTGTGTGTGTGTGTGTGTGTGTGTTATGTGTGTCAATGGTAGGAAGGGGTAGGGCTCAAACATCACAAGGAAGGGAGTGGGGTAAGTAAAACACAAGTGAAGAATCAGTAGCTATGTTTCTTGAGGAGGAAACTTAAGAGGAGGTAACAAAAGGTGAGGCAGAATATAGGTTCAGTGGCCACTATTGGGGGGACTTGGGTACAGGATGAAAGCACACATTTACACTTTGCATGCAGCAGTCCAAGTCCAAAGTGAAAGAGTGTCACAAAGCTAAGGGTCATGAGGGAAGCTCACCTGGTAGATATAGTAGCAGAGCACTGGCAAAGTGGAGCACATTGTCCATGAAATGGCCACCCAGTAGTCAGCTCAAGAAATGGGTGACATTTAGGAATTTAAGCATGATGCCACCAGATCTCCAAATCTTCAATTGTAACCATCAAACCATTATTTTGTGGCTTTTTTAGGGCTGCACCTGCAGCACATGGAAGTTCCCAGGTCAGGTGTTAAATCAGAGCTGCAGCTGCCAGCCTATACCATAGTCACAGCAACACAGGATCTGAGATGCATCACAGGTCATAGCAATGCAACCTACACCACAGCTCATGGCAATGCCACATCCTTTAACCCACAGAGCAAGGCCAGGGATTGAACGCACATCCTCATGGATGCTAATCAGGTTTGTTACTGCTGAGCCACAATTGGAACTCCTGTTTGTTTGTTTGTTTGTTTGCTTAGTTGGTTAGTTGGTTGTTTTTTAAAGCATAATAAAAGTGACAGAATGATGTAAACCAACTATAATGGAAAAAATAAAAATCACTTAAAAAGATAAATAAAGCATAAGAAGTGATCTTTTACTGCTGCTTTCCTATATAGTAAAAGACATGATATGGTATCATATGACACATTTGGGAATTCAGAAGTAGTGCTGCTGTTCAATGAAAAACGAGCAATTTTAGCAGTTTTTCCAGAACACTGATTAAAGTATAGGTGGGTCAGTTTATTCAGCCTATAGTTAAGCTGATTCTTTTCTTAAACTACTACCTAATAGCTGACAGAGGTGTAGAGGGGACATTAAACTCTGGCAATAACCACTTTAAAACTCAGTCTGCTGCACATATGTGAACAGTCCCTTTAGGTAGCTTCTATCTTATATGACTCCTGGGCACAGCCCCTCCCAGCCCCTATGCCAATCCTCTCGCTAAACTGATTTCCTTACATACACTGGCTACACCTACTTGTTTCAAGCATAATGCTCCCACTCCATGTGGTTTCTGGACACTCTGTTGGTTTTTGTTTCTAAACTCCATAGCTGACTATTGTCCATTCTTTGGACCAAAGGCATTTCCCTGGGAACATGGGTCATCTGACTTGTTGACATTCCCCTCAGTTATAAAAGATTTGATACCTAGCTCCCTGTGGGTCTCCAGCTGGCCCCTGGCTTGACGGCCCACTTCAGCCTCTGCCATTGCTCACCCCACCCCACCCAACAAGACCACTTGATCTCACCTCAGTAACCACATGCATAGGTGGCTAAGGGAAGCTCAGGAGGGCCAGCAGAACTATCTAACTATGTTGCACTGCCCTCTCAAGACCTAGTTGCTCCATATTGGTTTATCCCTTGCCCAGGGGCCTCTTTGAAATGGGTAATTGGGTGATAGCCTACTGTTTTCAGTGTCCCAGGCAATTATATAACCTACCTTCTCTTCTATAGGCAGACAGGTGAATTGGGGACACATATGTGACTATTCTATTCTCATCTTCCTCTATCTCTTATCCTTTCCACACTTCCCTGAGACCAGAGAAGGGAGGTTTTACTTTACTTTATATAAGTTGTATCTGTTTTCTGCTGTGGAAGTCCTTTACTTGGGCAAGCAGACAGGACATCCTATTTACACCAAGGTCCACCTCTATGTATGGGTCCTCCAGGATAGATCTTTCATATCTCAATGTAAACTAAATAAATTTGGACAATCCTTTCTCTTCCCCTCAAACTTGGCTCTCAAGCCTATTACCTTCTTGTAAAAACACAGGTAAATATTATCTAAGGCTCTCTTTTTAGAAATGTATATAAGCTACAAACCACCCTCCACCCCAAGCCCAATCTCCAGAGACAGAGAAATGCTCAAGTGTAATATGCATGAAAGTCATGTATTCAGAAATGCAAAAAATAAAATATTAGAAAAATTTATATATGACCTGCATTACATAAGTTTTTATATATAACTTTATAAAGGACAACGGAAATCAAAATTAAGTGAAGCTATTCTCTTCATCCCAAACTTATTAAACTGTTTTTGCAAATCCTGTTTCTCCAGTTTCATTCCAAGGCAACTTTTAAACACTCAAGGTTTATACATTGTAGGTCTGATATAAACATGCCATGAAATTTTTCTGATACCAGGAACATGGTTTCTGAGGCTTTTAGACATACTGAACAATTTATCTTTTCACTCTAATTTCTACTCTCTGAATCTAGAAGGCCCTCAAAACACAAAATGATTTAATACAAATGATGTAATGTCATGTATATGTTTTAGGCTTTTCCTTGCCAGATTTCCATTTACAAAAAGGAAGAAGAAAGAAAGAAAAAGAAATTATCCTCAGAAGACACTGCACACGATGAAAGCTATTTATATCCATCGATTCCTTCACTGCTCAAAATGAAAACCCCTTCTAAAAAGCTTGTCAACAAATGTTTCAGTATGGTATAAAATGTCGTAGTTTTTAATGTGTCACAGATAATAACAATGCTTTAATTTATTGCCTCCATAAAAAAACAAATATTCTTTGATTATGTAAACGAAATGCACATTTGAACCCCAGTGTTCTTACGTTGTTTCAGAAAATATACCTAAAGACAGCAAATGAGGATTAGGTGTTGAAGGACTGTAAATTAATGTACTTCATTCAAGTCCATTCACCTATATATTTTAAGTAGTTAGAGATATCAGTGTATGATCTGTACTAATTCAAGGATATATATTTATCTTCACAGTAGTATGTAAAATCAATTTTATTTTTAAAGGAGAAAACACATATAATTCCTCTCAATATTCATCCACTCAAATTTAACAAACTGTTATTGAAATGAAAACTGTGAACTGTGATATTCTGTAGAACTGTAACTATTGAATGAACATAAAAATAGAAAATAGCAATGTTTAAGATGTTTGCTGTTCTTATTTTAGAAGATGACTACACAAAGCCGGCCTAAAGAGGGGGATAAGATTTCACATTTTATTGGCGTTTGGGGAAACTTTATACCCTGTCTCTGGAAAATCAGAAAGGGAAGTGGTTATAAGGAATCCACATAATAATGTATGGGAAAGCCAACTAGAATTTACAAGGGAGTGGACTCTGCTGGTGAATCAAAGAGCTGCCAAGTCACATGTTGCACAATTTATTAATCATGAGCTGCTCCACCAGCCAGCAGTTTCTCCATTTTCTCCTCATTTATGACTCTATTCCCACTAAGCCACTAAATTATTTTTGGTGCAAAATATGTGTTATGAGTGAAAACACAACACAGGACAAAATGAGAGGAAAGTAAACATTTGGCAGCTTTTGAAAGCAGGTGGAATGGGTCCAGACTGTACATTGTCTGCATTTTGAGAATTCTGTTTTGGCCAGGGAGTATTATTCTGTTAAATGCTACACAAGTCTTGGTTTGGTCTTCAAGGAATGCGGACCCAGCAACGTTTGAAGTCCAATTACTGGGGACCCACTGGTGCTAAGAAATGCTATTTGCCCTTGACCTTACTCCAGTTTCCCAGCTGTGATTCCAAGTAAAGGAAGTTTATAGTAATCACTGACAGTAAAGATTATTTTAAGAGAGCTCTTGAAGGCTCTTTACTCACTTTGAAAAAGGCTAAACATTACATGTTCTACCGTGCATGAATTTCTATTTTTAAAATACATATACATATAATATTACCTATGTAAACTTCATCTTTGAGAAAGAAAAATACCTTCACATTTGGCCAATGTTTTAAGACATTGCATCTCTAAATGCATGAGGGTCTCTAAGTCTGGATAATAGAAGAGGTTTGGCTTGCTGTGTCTCACCCTGCATTGCTAAGACACAGTTGACTATGGTAATGGACTAAGCTGATGACAGTGAGTAAAATCCTAAGAGCTTATCTATACCTGTTTCTCTAAATGAAATGCAGTGGATCAAAGAGATATTACATTCCTTCCAAGTGATATCAAACACCTTTTGCCCCATGACAAACCCGCAAGCCACTGTGCTCTTTAGCTTCAGTGAAGAAAGCTATAAAATAGATGCCTATCAATTCCTACACTCACCAGAAAGAGAGTATATTCTGAATTATCACTGTTTGCCTAAGTAAATACATAATAGAGTTCATGCAGGCAAAGACTAATATAGACACAAAGTAATCTATTGTCCTCATTGCTCTCTGGCCATTTTGACTGCATCTCCTCTTATCCTCACATTCCCCAGCGGTACTTGCAGATTATATTCAGGCTTCTCCAGTTCTCTCTCCATATCCCTTCACTCCCAGAAGAGACGTCTCACTTATTAGTTTACTGCAGTGTGAGGCCAATCAAATAAACTACCTCAAATCCCTCCTATATCCCTCTTTATCTTTATTCTTCTCTTTCCTCACTGCCACTTACCATGCCAACTTAACCATAGCAAATGTCCCCATCCTTGCTTTGGCTCTCATCTCTTCCTCCCTCTGGAGGATTCCTAAACCATCATCACTCCTCTTCTGTTTTATCACTATCCCTACTCCTGCTGACCACTGCCCTTTATTTACAAATGTAATCAAATCACTTTTATACATAACACCTCCATATACCCATTCCCTAATCTCTTGAGTTGTTAAGATTCATAGAATCTTAGCCTTCCAGAACATTATAGTCGGAAAAAAACTTGAAAGTGTTTATTCTAATTAAATCATGTTACAAAGGGAAAATCTCATGCCCTTTTTAGTCTTTTATCTACGTGCATGATTTTAAGATATTCATTCATTCAAAGGTAATAAATACTCATAATTATTTTTTCTTAGTCTTTACCTTTTCTGGTTTGGCTGTTTTAGCAATTATTCCCTCCTGATCACCTACTGCCATAAGTTTATTCCAACATGTAGTCATCTGGGAATATCCCAGATCCACCCAGCCATCATCAGCCTTCCCATCAAGGGCTTAATCCAAATCCTTAGAACCGTCTTTGACTCCCTTCTTCTTCTCATTTTTACATTAAAAGTGATACAAAATTATATCTTCCCTCTCTTTTTTATATCTGTTGCCTTTTGTGGCTTTCATTCTTTCTTCATGAATTGTTACAATAGGCTCCAAACATGATCCTCGCAGTCACTGTCTCTCCTTCCCAGTGAAGTTCTGATATGGTCAGTTTACCCGTAAAGCTGTTCTTAAGCTTAGAGCTCCAGTCCCTAATGCTGTTGCCAACAAATTAAACTATAATGTCTAATAATCAAAGCCCTTTGGAATCTCATCCCAATTTTTATTTCAAGTTGATCATTTCACTATTTTTTCTTTTGGAACCTTAAATTGTACTCAGAATGAGGGCCTGGATGCTCTCTAAATATAAACCATGCTTTCAGCCTTTATATCATGCTGCTGTTTGTTACACTCATCTCTAGTTTCCTATACCTTCCTCCCTCATCAACTTTTCCATCAACTCAAAGACTCATGAGCTAGCAGGGTAAACCTCAAGGAACATCCCACTCATTCAGCCTGTCCTGGTCACTCAAATAGAACAGAGATTTCTCTATTCACTGTGTATTCCTATTCAATATCACCTAGGATAGTCTGTCTCATCTTAAGGATTCTTCAGTCCTTGTATCATTCCTCTGTGAGGTAAAATTTTTTAGGCTCAGAATTGTTTAATTTTGATTCTTCAAGAACTCTTAGCACAGCATTATTTAAGGCATTCAGTTATAGGTTTAGGTATTGTCTTACAGGTTCTAGAAAACTCAGCTAAACAGGTTTTAGATTAAGTTATCTCCTTATACCACAACTTGATCCCTCACTAAACTTTCTCTATGCAAAAATTCCCTAGACTGGGCTAATGGTCCAACCAGTGACTCAGTAATCCAATCCAAAAAGCTGGAATCTTAAATTTCTAACCTTTCAGGATAATTCCCACCAATCATTTACACAGGTAAACAAGTCTTGACGTTCTATTCAAAATTCCTTATGAATCTCTTACTTCTTTCCATCAACATGCCTCTCAGGTGAACTCCTCCACATTTCTTACCTGGACCACTGCCACAGTCTAGAAACCACATCTGACTTCTGTGTTATCTGTCCTCCACAGTGCTACGAAGGTAATTTCTCTAAATGATACAACTTACAGTTTTGTTCTTCTTTAAACCTTCCCAGACTCCCCCTATAAATTATAGAGTAGTGTCTCAATTTTTTGCATGTCTTGCAAAGCCTTTCACAGTTTGGCCTCTGTCTTCCTTTCCAGACTCATTTTGTGACATACATCATGCGAAGAGGAAAATCTTAGAATGCCATCCCCCCTTCCTTAAGAAAATCCTGCTCATTCATCATGGCTCAATTCAATCTTCCTTCTAGTACATATCATAATGCATTTGATGTTCTTCCTCTGTTAAATTACATAGTATCTATGAGTTTGTCTATTTCCACCAAAGAATGAGAATCCTCTCAAATTGAAATATTGTCTAATTTTGGTTCATATTCATAGAGTCTAATGAACTACATGATCTAATATAATATTTATACAATTGAAAATATATGAATTAATTAAAAGCATACAAACTTTAGCTCTGATCTATATAAAACCACATGATACAACATCTCTCTCATAAGCTCAAAAACAAAGCTATATTCTTTAGGTTTAAATATTTATGTTAAAAGCAAAAATAAGCAAGGATACAATAAACATGAATTTAAAGAGAATTGTCAATTCTGGTTGGAGGACCAGGAGAAATGGGACAGAGGAGCAACAAGGAAGTAGATACAAGATACTGTTAACCTACTTTTTTGGCTGATTAGTCAGTTCACCAGTATTAATTCCATGTTTATTAACTATCTTTTTTAAAATGTGGCTATTCATAGATCAAGAATGATAGAGTGCCATGAATCAAGGATTGTGATTAATCTAATTCAAAGGGGTGCTGAGAAACAACATTGGGGATGAGATTTATTTGGCTACTAATTAACAAAAAACTGCAATTGCCATTTTATCTTTTAGATCATAGTAATCATACTTTTATAAAAAGAGATGGGCAGCTGTACATTTTCACTATGTTCTTTTTTTAATTTAGAGTATAGTTGATTTAAAGTGTTGTGTCAATTTCTGCTGTACAGTATAGTGACCCAGTCATACATACATGTACATTCTTTTTCTCATCACTATTTTCTTTTGATCTATAGTACCACGAGGAAAAATATAAAAATATGAGAGAACACACAGACCACTACAGATGTAAACAGGGAGGCAAAATACAGCTCATGTTCAAATTTGGATGTGGAGCTTAATTACAAAATGGATCTCTTCCCTGAAGAAAAATAATTACACTAGGGAAAGCAATCACAGTTGAATATTCTCCTGGATATGCTAAGATTCACTCATCCAGTCATCATTTATTGATAAGCAGTGATGTAAAGTAAATAAAACAAGATCCTGACAATAAAAAGCTTACAGAGGCCAAGGCTTCCTCTTTGAGTCATATTTATACCTTGGAAAACTGACTTATCAGCAATTCAATAAGTGCAATTAACAGAAATAATGTGCTCCTCAGTCCAGTTGAGGGGAATTCTGGAAATTTTGGGAAATATCTCTTTATATAAATTTAATAGAATGCATTGTTTATAATACCTTAATTCCCAAGACATGAAATTCTTTTTATTATTCTCTAACACAGAGTCTGATAACTTTTAAACTATGATTATAAGTTGGCTTCTTGGAAAATGAATCCTATTTGCAATAATAGCAATTATATTTTTAAATTTCTTTTTGTCTTTTGTCATTTTTTTGGCTGCTCCCGCAGCATATGTAGGTTCCCAAGCTAGGGGTGGAATCGGAGCTGTAACTGCCGGCCTACACCAGAGCTGCAACAATGTGGGATCTAGCCGCGTCTGCAACCTACACCCCAGCTCACGGCAACGCTGGATCCTTAACCCACTGAGCAAGGCCAGGGATCGAACCTTGTCAGATTCATTAACCACTGAGCCATGATGGGAACTCCTAAATTATTTTTAAAGTCTTACTATTCAGTAATTGATAAAGGGGGCATTATATAATTTTATTTAAAATGGAATAACCTTGGTATATTTTATAGTGATTTTGTAAATATTGTTTAATATAAGGTGAATCAAATTGTTAAGTGCTTATTTATGCTTTTGTAATTTTATACTGAAAATTTATAGACCTTTTTGAGATAATGCACACTACACATCAATTAACTATTTTGTTTTAACATTTGAAACAAAAATAATTCAAAGGCAGTGAAATAAAATATATGTACTTTGAAGATCAGAAATGTGAAAAATTATAAATAAAACTATGTAGATTTTAGATCAATATTACCATTGAGTAAGATGCATGTGGGGGAGTTCCCTTCATGGCTCAGCAATTAACAAATCCAACTAAGATCCATGAGGATGCAGGTTCGATCCTTGGCCTCACTCAGTGGATTAAGGATCTGGTGTTGCCATGAGCTGTGGTGTAGGTCACAGACGTGGCTCAGATCCGGCATTGCTGTGGCTGTGGCATAGGCGGTAGTTGTAGCTCTGATTTGACCCCTAGCCTAGGAATGCCATGGGTGCACCCCTAAAAAGTTTAAAAAAAATGCATGTGGGAAATAAGAGTTGTGTCTAGTATAGTGAAGATTCAGCTCAGTGCTGGTTTATAACAAGTAAAGAAACTAAAGAACACAGTGACAAAGTAGAAAGGTGAGACTAAGTTTAATGTGCTGATTCTTTTTACTTTCATTTTTCTAGTATTTCACAATTACTATATGATTCACAGGTGACATGTTTGGGGGGGAATCAATGATCAACAGATGAAAAACTTTTATATATATATGACATGACAAAAACTACCTATATATAACTCTTCAAAGTGGCATGTGTAGTCTAAGTCACTTGAGTCATCAAAATTTCATAGAAGTAAAAGAAAAATAAAAAGACGAAAGAAAGGAATGATAGTTTTGTTGTAAGGATAAGCCTATGAGATTTTAGTGATTTATCATAATGGAAAGCCAGTAAGTAAAGAAAGGAAAATGAGAGCTTTAGCAGAAAGTACTCAGCATAAAACTTCAAAGAAACTTTCCATAATGTCTGTTATCCTAGTTATAAAGAAAAAAGAAAAGAAAATATCCATCCACTTAAATCTAAAACAAATGGTCATTTATATGGCATAAGTGTCCTTTGTCTAAGCAGGAAGCTCAAACCTTAGAAAAAAAAGAAGATAACAATTCCTTCTTTAGGACACAAGGAAAACTAGATTTCATAATTACATTTTTTAATGTCAAAAATGGACTATCTGGGCTTCCCTATTCTAAATTCTCTGAATTCTCAGTTTTTAGAACTGAACAAGCCTAATTTATACAATCCCTATGTGTTAAATTTATGCAACTGTTTCTACTCCCAACCATAACGTATCACTAATTCTTAAAACACTGGGAGGTAAGATAGTTACATTTTCCTTTAACATCTTGATGGGTTTATGACATTTATGACCATGAAAAGAAAACAGTGATGATTTATAAAGAGTTGAATACTATTTTTAAGGGATAGAATTTTTATTTGTTATTGTCAGTTTATATCTTTATGATGATTACAAGATAGTGAATATTTTTAGAGATCATCATATTCGTATTTTCATGTCTAGTTATAATGGAATAACACGTTTTTCTTTTTACCTTAAACAATAAATAATTCAGACAAAATAGAAGAAGCATAATTTTAACACTTGGACCAAATGTACCATAAATTAATGATTACTGAGAAGACAAAATAAATATTCACAGGAACCCAAATAGAGACTGAAAGACTCTTTAAATTGATAATATAGAATTTAAAATTTGAGGTAGCCAAGGTATATCTAATTCACAGGGCAGAGTACTGGAGAGAAGTGATCTACTTAATGAGAGAGATCTGAATATCTATGGAGGATTTCCCTTGAATCTTCAAATGAATAGTGATCAATGACAGACACAGGGAAATCATCCAAGGCCAGGAAAAGAAGCACAAAAAAGAGAGCAGCAGTAGAATGAGTAGGAACACCAGAGGGCCAACTATAATTTTTGTTCTCACTAGTCAGAGTGGAACTACCTCCTAAACATATCAAGTAGTAAGTAAAATACTCTAAAAGGAAGGGCCTCGAAAAATGGGACCAAATTTGCTATAGATTAAAGGCTTCTTGGCCCTGCCTAACAAAACTTAAAGTCAATCCTAAGTAATAATAAATTATTTCCAAGTTATTTAAATGACTCCTAGAGTTAAGCCCAAATGCATTTAAGGAAATACACAAACAAAACAAAATTAGGTTCCAACATAAAAATATCACAACTAAATGACTAGCATCCATTCAAAAATTTCCAAACATTGTCTGAAGTTGGGGAGACTGATCCCTCCATTTCCACTTTTATTTTTCAATATTGCTTTGACTATTTAGGGTCTTTTGTGTTTACACACAAATTTTAAAATATTCTGTTCTAGTTCTGTGAGAATGTCCTTGAAAATCTGATAGAGATTGCACTGAATCTGTAGATTGCCTTAGGTGTAATGTCATTTTGACTATACTGATTCTTCCAATCCAAGAGCATGGTATATCTTTCCATCGGTTTGTGTCTTCTTTGATTTGTTTCAACAGTATCTTATAGTTTTCAGAGTACAGGTCTTCTGTCTCTAGGTAGCTTTATTCATAGGTATTTTATTATTTTGATGTGATGGTAAATGGGATGGTTTCCCTGATTTCTCTTTCTGATCTTTCATCATTAATATACACAAATGCAATCAATTTCTGTGTATTAATTTTGTGTCCTGCAACTTTGCCAATTCACTGATGAGTTCTAGTAGTTTTCTGGTAATGTCGTTAGGATTTTCTAGGTATACTATCATGTCATCTGAAAACAGTGATAGTTTTACTTCTTGTTCTCCAGTTTGGATTCCTTTTATTTCTTTTTTTTTTTTTTCTCTAATTACCATTGCCAGGACTTCCAAAACTAGTTGAATAGTAGTAGTGAAAGTGGACATCCTTGTCTTGTTCCTGATTTTAATGGAAATGTTTTCAGTTTTTCACCATTAATAATGATACTAGCTGTAGGTTTGTCATATATGGTTTTTATTATGTTAAGGTTGGTTCCCTCTATGCTCACTATCTGGAGAGGTTTCCTTTTATCAGAAACAGGTGTTGAATTTTGTCAAAAGCTTTTTTGCATCTATTGAGATGATCAAATGGTTTTTATTTTTCAGTTTGTCAGTGTGGTGTATCACACTGATAAAATATGCAGATATTGAAGAATCTTTGTATCCCTGGGATAAATCCCCTTGATCATGGTGTATGATCCTTTTTAATATATATTTGTACTCAGTTTTCAAGTATTTTTGCATCTATGTTCATCACTGACAATGCCTTACAATTTTCTTTTTTGTGGTATCCTTGCCTAGTTTTGGTATCAGCATGATGGTGGCCTCACAGAATGAGCTTAGGAGTGTTCCTTCCTCTGCTATTTTTTTAAGAGTTTCAGAATAGGCATTAGTGCTTTTCTGAACATTTGATAAAATTTACTGTGTAGCCATCAGGTCCTGGACTTTTATTTTTGGGGAGTTGTTGTTTTTTTTACCACATCTTCAATTTCAGTACTTGTGATTGGTCTATTCATATTTTCAATTTCATCCTGGTTCAGTCTGGATAGGCTGTAATTTTGTAAGAATCTGTCCATTTCTTCTAGGTTACATATATACAGTGGAATACTATTCAGCCATAAAAAGGACAAAATAATGCCATTTTAAGCAACATGGATGGAACTAGAGATTCTCATACTAAGTGAAGTAAGTCAGAAAGAAATACATACCATATGATATCAGAATGGGCCAAACTGGAGAGGTGGGTCTACAGCCCTCATAAAATATCTGTCTTTGATTAATAGCCAAAGATTTGTCAATCATGTTACTAGCTATCTTAAATGGATTTTTATTGGTGAAACTAGTGACATATTAATTTGAGTGATAAAACTGCTCATATCAGAGGCAATCAAGATGTATAGATTGCCTAAAATAATTTACAGTTTTCTACTCAAAGATGTAAATTATTTTAGCATCCAGCAGCATCAACATCACCTGGGGGCTTATCAAAAACATGACATATCAGGATTGCTATATCAGAATCTGAATTTTAACAAGATTCTAAGGTGATTCTCATGTACTAGTTTGAAAGCGTTCCCTTTATCAGATATTTAAAAAAGAATTCAAGCAAGACGTGTAATTTACATCCTTAGGAATATTTTCTTAGGCTCAACTCTAAGGAATCTGTCCAATCATAACTTTTGACTCTGTTGGCCAAAAGAATAGCACAATGCTGCTATGGAATTACACATGTGCCTTAAGCAAATATTTCATTCAAAATACATAACAGGGCAAAGACTACCTTTGATTATACATCCAGGGCAGTCTTACTTTATATCTATTGTCCCAGTATAATTACTAATAATGCCCCATTTCACTCTCAAAGGTGGCAAATTATATGGTCACCCTAAGAACAGGCCATATGAATTTCCACTTTTGTGCTTGCTTGCTAATAATAAACCCCCACATTGATAGTTTTTACAAGGATAAAAGATGGGGAACTTTTCCTTTGAGGAAACTTTAGCATCTATAATATATCAAAGTTACCAGCTTATTCTGTCATCTTCATGTCATCCTATCTAAATGAATTGTAAGTCATCCTTTCTAAATGAATTATCAAAAATAGTGAAAATTGATGGATTGAGAGAAACAAGAGAAAGCAAATGACTTTCAAACTTATAGTCTGTTCCCATTACTCTTTAAGTAAGTTCTTCTGTAAAATGTTTTGTAATTTTCAAAACAAGATAGGATGGAAGATGCTCCAGTCCTAAAATAAAAGTGTTGTTGATGTGGAAGTAAATCAATATTAAATTTTAAAATGCCTTAATCCTCCCAATCCCTTGCTGTACAGTGGGAAAAAAATAAATTAAAAAAAAAGGACAAGTCCACGATTGCAATGAAAGTTTAAAAAAAATAAAAATAAAAAATAAATAAAATGCCTTAATCCAAAAAGTCAGTACTAAAAAAAATCCAAAACACTTTATCATTATTCAGTCACAACTGTGTACATTTTAGCCAATATTAAATCTAAATGTTTTGAATCCCACCATAATTTTTTACATGATTAAGGTTAAAATGGAATTTAATGCTTTCTAAGTGCCAAAATTGAACAATATCATTTAAACAAAAATGCATTTTCAACAGTGCAATTCAAAGCCATCATTCAGGTCTAAGTCACTGCTCTTTGAAAGTAAATAAAACAGTTTGGAGTTCTCATTTAAATAGATTCTAGATCTGTGGAACAGTTTTGGCAATGACGAGTCTTCCTGGTACATCAATGTTACCATAATGGTTAAGGAGCTTATGAACATAGCATTTGTGGTAACCAGTTTACAATTGAGAACCAAAAGATGCATTTTCAAGATCATAAATAAAGCTAAATACCCTCTTATTCAAGGGAAAGAATATCCAAAATCTGACCAATTGTACAAGAATCCCAATTAACTAAGACATTTCTTACTAGTGTGCAGGCCAGTGTGTGATTACCCTACAATTGCGGAAGAAGATCACTATGGACTTACTATCTATCTTAGACAATGCCCTTTCAATCTCAGTGAGTTTCATCTACTCTTACATTAAACGTGGCAAATCAACTTGAACATTAAGAAAGAACCCATTGGAGTTCCCGTCGTGGCGCAGTGGTTAACGAATCTGAGTAGGAACCCTGAGGTTGCAGGTTCAATCCCTGGCCTTGCTCAGTGGGTTAAGGAGCTGGTGTTGCCGTGAGCTGTGATGTAGGTCATAGACACGGCTCAGATCCCGAGTTGCTGTGGCTCTGTTTTAGGCTGGTGGCTACAGCTCCGATTTGACTCCTAGCCTGGGAACCTCCATATGCCACAGGAGCGGCCCTAGAAAAGGCAAAACGATAAAAAAAAAAAAAAAGAAAGAACCCATAAATTTACTTATAAGACAGGTTTACCAGAACAAAATGTTTAACTGATTGAACTATTTGATTGATTGATCACAAAATTTAATCAAAAAGGCTGAAATTTCTGAGCAGTTAAGTAGTAATATTTTTCAATTTTTTATTGTCCATATTCCTTCCTTCCAACATTTTAGTATGACTGCTGAATTGCCTAGATGGATTATTCTTGTGGTATTTTATGGGTCAAAGCTTTTTTGCCTTCCTAGCAATAAAAGCACTATTTAAGAGTTTAAAGATGAATAAAACTAATTCTCACCATCCCCATGTAACATCCATATCAAATGTGTTTAAGTTGCTAGGAGTGTCTTCAAAATTCCAAATTACTGTGAAAATTGGACAGTAACTGAAATGAAACTGATGGACATCAATAAATTATATTTGGTATCCACAAAAAAAAAAAACCCTGTAAAGAGCACTAAATCAGGAGTCTCACCACTATTTAACTATTCTCGTTTTATTCTTAACCAGTGAGAGCCCAGGTTCTATGTTTATATCCTAATTCAGCCACTTCCTGACCATGGTGAACTTGGGCAGGTTACTTACCCTCCCTTTGCCATAGATTGTTCATCAGTTATATGGACATAATTTGTAATAGCTTTGTTTGGAATACTACAAACAATCTCTTTCACTTACTGAAAGAGATTTAAAACAGTACCTGGCACAGAAAGCATTTAATAAATACTTTAGGTGTTTGTTTTGCAAAGATTTTAAGACAAGTGCATTTATTATAAGTTCTAGACTAAGTTTCCCTTTCCCCTACATTTTCTCTTGAATAGATCTGATGATTTCTAGGGTCCTTGTTGACTTCTAAGAATGTATATATTCTTCTAAACTTCTAAAAATATGTGAATGACAAAGCAATCACCTTCAACTCTTATCCCTTACTCAATACTGCATTACTCAGGCAATCATAAAGTACTCTTTTCAAAACTTTTCCAAACAGGATATGTATCTATAAGGAAATAGCAAGGGAATATATGAAGCCACAAAATAGCTGTCACATATCTGTGTACTAATATAATCATAGAAAAAAAAACTGAGGGGAAACAGAAAAGCAAATAAATAAACAATTTGAACAAGCAGAGCTATGAAGAGAAAGCAAAAGTCTCTATTTTTAAAGTAAAGCATGATACAGATACTTCTGTAGAATAATTTGAGAATCTGTTCAAAGTGATAAAGAGTGCTTTTGTAACATTTATATCTCTATGATTTGTGCAAATAAACTTAGACCATGGATTCTACCACCAACACGGCTGTTGACTTGATTTCAGTCAACTCTGACACTGGAGGTTGAGAAATTTCAGCTGTTATTCTTGAAAAACTCTTTCTTTTGTTGAGAGGTTCTTTTTTAAGGTTGCCTTTAGATAGGCATACCAATTAGGCATACCAATTTATTATGACCAAAAGATTCAAGTACACAGCTTTCTATAAAGCCATCTGAAAGGTGCCATGTATCAGTTTTATCTTTCTGAAAAAATTATTACTAAAACTATGTACTTATAAAAATGCAAGGTGGTACAAGGGAAAACATTGGTTTTGTCACCACACTGATAGCAAAAGTACTGTTAAAAAAACTTGAAACAAAAAGTCATCCATCAAATTCATCTCACTTGTATAGAAACTAGTGATAGCTGTCTGGCAATGTCAATGCCTAAACTAACACAGATGAGCTTTTCTCATTCTACAGTACATAAGAATTTTATTTAAATTATAATCCACATTAAAACAAACACATGATGAGCCTTTTAAAAAGAGAAATCTTGGTTTCCAGAATTATGGAGATAAATCAAACCTAGAACAGTAAGCAGAAGAGAGAGCTCATGGGAGTTTCAACCCATGTGTAGTTCAAGGGTCTGTGCTTAGAATCCTACTGATTATACGGATACAGATGAGCAACAAGCAGGGGATTTTTTTTTTTTTTTTTTTTTGGCCATGCTGGAGGCATGCAGAAGTTCCCAGATCAGGGATAAAATCCAGGCCACAGCAGAGATAATGCTGGATCCTTATCTGCTAGGCCACCAGGGAACTCCAAGAACATCTTTAATGGAGCCTGAAAATTTACCTTCTTCTCGAAAAGGAAACACAATCATTGACCCACATCTAAGGATGGATTCTAAAAAAGAAACTAAAATAAAATGCAGAGAAATAAAAATTTTAGGATGGAGCCAATCATTTGTACAAAAAAAATGGCAAATTAACAGGGATGAATTTTAAATCATTTCAAGAGCACAGGCTCTGGAGCATGCAGGAGAACAGTTCCACATAACTTAAGAATAACACTAAAGTCAATTTGTTATTTTCTACAAGACTATTAAGATGACCCAAAACAGGTAAAAGTTCTCAGCATGATAATCATTCACACACGATTTTGCTAACAATAAAAGCACAAACAAACCCATATGTATTTTTTTCTTTACTTACATTATATATGTATATTTGAGGCAGAGTTTTATTTTGACCACTCTTATAAGCTCACAGCAGATATGTCTATGATTTGCCCATATGTATTTATAAATATTTGCTGAATTAAAAGATAAGTATTTGCTATAATTAAAAAAAATAAGTAAATATAAGGGTGAACTAATACACTTGACAAAAATAATAGAAAAAATAAGAATTGAAGAAGGTAGAATTAAGACATTTTTGAGTTATTTTATTGTTCCAGAAATGGATCAAAAGAGTGATTAAATCCAGGCTTCTTCATTCAAATACAAATGCTTAACTACCATACTACTAGAGAAAAATTAGAGGCAGGAAGACAAGGCAAGAGCGGTAGCAATAGAAACAACAAAACAAAACAGTTGAAATGATTCTAAATATATCAGTAATTAAAATAAGTAATAAAAATCAATCTTACCTATTGAAATATACATAATTTCAGCCTGGACTTTTAAAAAAGGAAAAATCCCTGCAGGTTATGTTGACAAGAGTATTCCAAAAATTAATAGGAAACATCCATAATTAAATTAAGACAAGAAAATTAAACAGAAACTGTAAGAACCAGAGAAGAGAAAATAAATTGTTGCTTTGCATACAATATGATTTTCTGCAGAAAGAATGCATAAGTATCTACCAAAGAAAATATTATAATGAATAATAAGGTTCAGCAAGGTTTCTGAGTTACAAGTTGACATCTAAAAATCAACCATAGTCTTATACGGAAGCAACAAGTAATTTGAAAGGGATAATTGTTAAAATATTTAAGGGCCATACCTATATAAAGTTTAATCTGGGATTTCTTTATGAGAAAAATAATAAAAGGAAGGATAAAAATATTTTTAATAAACAAAATTATGCCATGTTTATACTGATGGGGAGATTCAGAGATTCGGTATATTAAAGACATCAATTATACTCAAAGTAATCTACAAATCCAATGAATTTCCATTATAATCCCAAAAGTTATGTGTATTTGTGTTGTATATGTGTGTAGACAACATAACAAGCTTATTTTTAAATTCATATGGAAGAATGAAGAGCAAAAATAACCAAGAAAAGTTTAAATAAGGAGTAAAACAAATGACTTGCCCTACCAGATATCAAATTTCATTGTCAAGCAAAAGCAAAATTTAAAAACATAGCAATAGTTCATGTTTTAAACAAATATGTCAGAACAGAGAATGCAGAAATATACTTATGCATTTATAGTAACTTCATATATCACAGAGGTGGCATTATAAATCAGTTAAGGAAGCACTCTCTTGTGTTCCAGCATATTAAGATCCGGTGCTGTCACTGCAGCAGTTTGGGTGACTTCTGTGGTACGTATTCGATCCCTGGCCCTGGGGTTTCCAAATGCCATGGGCATAGACAGAAAAAAAAAAAAAAATCAGGAAGGAAGGACAGGGTAGAAAATAAGTAATAGTGGGGTAGTTAACTAGCTACAGGGAAAAAGTTAGATTCCTATTGCATACTGTCCTAAAAGTAAACTCCAGATGATCTATACACAAATCTACATATAAGAAACAGCACATTAAAAAAAAAAAACTTAGAAAAATATATAAGAAAAAAAAGAAAATATAAGGGAATATAGTTACTACCTCAGGATGGGAAATATTTCTTTAATGCCATAAAAACTAAAATCTATGAAGAGAGATTTTGAAGATTATATCATCTAATATATATGTTGTGGTTATTTTCTCCATACTGCTATACTAAAACCTATGAAGTAGGTATTATTATTATCCCCGTTGTACACCCCAGAGAGGTAATTAAGTTGCCTAATTAACTGGTTTATATGCAACCAGTACTTGATCCAAAGCCCGTGTTCTTGGCAATCATTTAATTTTGCTAATTTGACTCTATTAAAATGCAGATTTCATAGTTCCTATTGTTGCTCAGTGGGTTAAGAACCTAACTAAGATCCATGAGGATGCGGGTTTGATCCCTGGCCTTGCTTAGTGGGTTAAAGGATCTGGCACTGCTGCAAGCTGCCGCAAAGGTCACAGACGCAGACCAGATCCAATGTTGTGGTGGCTGTGGTATAGGCCGGCATCTGCAGCTCCGATTCAACCCCAAGCCTGGAAACTCCCATATGCCATGGGTAAAGCCATAAAGAGATTATAAAAAAAAAAAAAAAAAAATGAGGATTTCAAAATACCACAAACTTAAACACAAGCCACAAACCAAAAAGAGACTGTCAGATCCTAACCCACAAATGATTATTATTGAAAAAAACATTTAAAAATCCCATAAATCAATTTTTAAGAAAACCTTCTATAATGGTAGTGAGATAAAGTAGCAGTAATAAAAGATATGCTACAATGATACACCCACTATATTGACAAATTTTTTTTGTAAGTTTCCAGGCTAGGGGTTGAATTGGGAGCAAAATTTTAAGTACGCAAAATTAAGCACTTTTTGAAGTAAAGAAACAGACACTTTAACAATTCCACTTTCAGAGTGTGAGTAAGGGAATAATGACTTTATCATTCTCTGAAATATCCTATATGTATAAATTATTTCATAATTAATTTAATTTAGTTTTAAAAAGAAAGGTGCAGAAGAAAGAGAGGAAACAGTAAACTCCAATAAGAGGGAATCAAATTAAAGCAACTCTTTCTCAGTAACGTGGCATGCAGTAACATTCATGCAGTAACAGTAACATTACAGATCCAGCTATTTACAGCCTTAAGAAATTTAGGATATGTCTTACACAGGACATGTGTATAAATATTTTTATTAGATCACTAATAATATAAAAAAAATTTTAAGTTCAAAGCCTATCAACATGAGAAAAGATTAAAAATTTGGTTTATGGAGTTCCCGTCGTGGCGCAGTGGTTAACGAATCCGACTAGGAACCATGAGGTTGCGGGTTCGGTCCCTGCCCTTGCTCAGTAGGGTAACGATCCGGCGTTGCCGTGAGCTGTGATGTAGGTTGCAGACGCGGCTCGGATCCTGCGTTGCTGTGGCTCTGGTGTAGGCCGGCAGCTACAGCTCCGATTCAACCCCTAGCCTGGGAACCTCCATATGCCACGGGAGCGGCCCAAGAAATAGCAAAAAGACAAAAAAAAAAAAAAAAAATTTGGTTTATTACATAATGGTATGCTATATACATGACAGTTAAAAAGAATGCATAATTTGTCAATATAAATTCAACTAAAACATATAATGTTGAATGAAAGACTGCAAGAAAACAAATAGGGTATATTCACATTAGTTTTTTTTATCAAACTTAAAAAGCACTAAATGTACTCTATATGTGTAAACACACACCATCATGATTTATGATAGAAAATATAAAAACTAAAAACATGGTTCAGAGAAGGACAAGCAACTTCAGGATGGTCATTACATCCGGGAAGATAGGGCAAGAAATGGGTCCAAAATAAATAGAAAGGGGACTTCTAATTTATCACTGATGCTTTGTCCTTTAAACACAAAACGTCTGAAGCAAATATGACCCACAATGTTAGCATTTAAGAAATGTCTGAATAGTTGAATAATTTTGCATTCTCTGAAATGTCTAAATTATTTCATAATTAATGCTTAGGTTTTCTTTTTTTAAGGTGCAGAAGGGAAAAGAGAAAACAGTAAGCTCCGGTAAAATGGATGAAATGATTTTTTAAAGTCACAAGAAAAAGACATTCAAACCATTTAAGAAGTTAGAAAAGGAGAATGAATAAATCAATGGCATGTCCTTCAGGTCATTCTCCATAAAAATAATTTTTGTTTTTCTTGAAATTGAGCTTTGGATTAATATTAGACAGCAGGTATTCCCAAGGTTTTACTTTCTGACAAAGCACTAGAGAGGCTGCCAGTTAAAGGGAGTTTCCTATGTTTTAAAAGGACACCAAGTTGATACTCTCTTATTAAATAAAGTTAAAACATAAAAGGTACATAGATGGCCATCCTCATAAAGGTAACACTCTCAGGAAATAATCTGAAGTTAATTTTAAGCCATGGAACAATGAAGAATAAACTATCCAATGTTCTATCCCACAAAATAGAGATACATTAATTTTGGCCTACATAATTGCATAAAAATCAATGTTGCCAAACTATTATTGTAGCCATTCCTTTTTTTTCTTTTTTTAAATGGCCACACCTGTGGCATATGGAAGTTTGCAGGCTAGGTAGGGGTTGAATCAGAGCTGCAGCTGCAGGCCTATGACAGCCACAGCAACACCAGTTTCAAGCAGTATCTGTGACCCTGAAACCTACACCGCAGCTTGGAGCAATGTCAGATCCTTAACCCACTGAGCAAGGACAGGGAATGAACCCACATCTCACAGATATCATGTTGGGTTCTTAACCCACTGAGCCAATGGAAACTCCCTATTATAGCCACTCTTTTTAAATGAGTGGTCTGAAGGGAATTTGATGAAAGAAATTTGAAAGTAATAATTACTTTTAAAATATGGGAACAGAATTAATATTTAATTCTAGAATATCTGCCTTTTAAACAATTTTAAGTCCTCATGTACTGGTTCATATAAATTAATTGCAAAAATACATTATACTCTTAGATACAAAAAATAAGCACACCTGTCTAGTGAGTCTACTAGATAGCAGGAAGTTAATTTTTAAAAGATATATACTAACTATGATGGTTTAGGTTTAAGTTTTGCAAGAGATGATCTTAAGATACAGCAGTAAAGTTATTTATTAAGTTATTCCAGGTCCATGTTTATAGGTGCTTGCTGCTAATGTATATATATTAGGAAATTCCTTCTTGTCCTTTAGACAGTGGACAAGGATGAAGCTTACAACCAGTTCAACTGTAAGCTGAAGCAAGCCATTTAGTTAAAAAAGTGTAACTGCAATACAGATATGTTTTATTCCACTGGAAAATACTGTCTTGTTTATCAAAGGACCCTTCCGACCTAGGTTACCAACCACTGCAGCATGAGGATGCAGGTTATTTCAAGAATCACTAACTATGGCTCTGTAAAGCTCAGAAAGTTTAGCTTAGTGTTTCTGAAAGTGTCCCAGGACACAAGCACCAGAATTATCTGGGGAGCTTTTCAAAAATGCTGGCTTTTGGGCCTAATACCAAACTTATTGAATAAGAATCTCTAGAGAGCTTAGGGGAAGCTGTATTTTTAATATTCCTTTCAAATGAGTTATGGGGCAAAAATACCCCAGAATTTAAGGTAACTGATTCTCATCTGTAGCATCTTTTAAAAAGCTGATGATCATTACATTAAATAATAATCAGCAGAGAAAAGTAAAAGACACATAGTCTGTTTTAGGAGGACAGAGATCTTTCCATTTAAGAAAGCTTTAAATGTATTAAAGTATGATTGCTTTCATTGTAGCAAGAAAGGTATTTTTCTATATGTAAATATAAGTGTTTTTTAAAAAACAAAATTATTTAAATTTGTAACCATGAAATCAGTCCTCTAGGGTCCTGTAAGATGTTTATTTGTAATCATGAAGAATGTTTTATGACTTCTGTAAAAATACAAAATAATTATTTTTATATTATGTGTCCCAACATAATTTAGATGCTATGGTTATAGCCTTCCAAAGAAAAAAGAATAAGCTAATTAGTAATTAAGGTCTAGGCAGGTTATCTAAAATCAGTTCAATAAAAGTATAAGAAAGCTAAAATACAAAATTGCAGATTTGGTCCCCTTTCACTAGTGTCTTAGAAATACACTTTCCTGATGAAAAGTTATTTGGGAGAAGCCTGAACAGCTCAACATAAATACCAAAAAGTAAATTCAAAATGCACACAAGGCTAACAGAAAAATATAAATATTAAAATTAAGCCAGTCTAAGAAAGAAAGTTGTCAGAAATAGGACATATATATATAATGGAATATTACCCATGCACAAAAAAATAACAAAATAATGCCATTTGCAGCAACATGGATGGACCCAGAAATTATCATACTAAGTGAAGTCAGACAAAGACAAACATCATATGAGATCACTAATATGTGTAATCTAGTATAGAATGATACAGGATAACTTGTTCACAATATGCAAAAACAGAGATTTCAAAACCAAATTTATGGTTACCAGAGGAGAAACACTGGGGTGAGGGATAAAATGGGAGGTTGGGATTGACAAATACACACTACTATATACCGAATGGATGAGGAACAAGGACTTACTATACAGCACAGGGAAATCTACCCAATACTCTGCAGTGACCTATATGGTCAAAGAATCTGAAAAGGAATGGATATAAGTCTATATATAACTGATTCACTTTCAGTGCACCTGCAACTAACACAACCTTGCAAGTCAACTATACATCAATAAAACTAAATTGACAGAACACTGTAAACCAGCTATAATGGAAAAAAATAAAAATCGTTTTATACGTGTGTGTGTGTGTGTGTGTGTGTGTGTGTGTGTGTGTATAATGAAAGAAACAGGACAGAAGCCACTAGCCTTTAAAATGTGAAGCTGTACTATGTGGAAATCCAGGTCATTAGAGTGATATAAAATAAGGACATTTATTTTTAAACCATACAAATAACAAAATAAAACCCTGCGTACATTATTTGAAAGTATTGAAGTAATACTTTATTTTACTCACTAGTCACAATACTATACTCCTTATTTTCCATTTAGCAAACAACAGAATTTCATTAAAAGGCACAGTACCTTCAGATGTAGGCAGGGAATAGAAATAGGAAGAGTTACTTTCATTATAAGAAAAATTTTCTCGGAACATCTCTCAACCTCATTACAAGAAGAGGATGACAAACATAAAGATGAGAAATATGGAAGGAAATATGCATCCACAGAAAATGGAAGAAAAGGCTAATACAGCAAAGTAATGAATAATTAAAAATTAGTATATGGGTGGACATAAAGATATCCACAGAATATCTTTTTTCTACCACTTCATATTTAAAGGAGGTTCTCTGGGAAGAGCATATAGTTGTCTCTTGCTCTATTATCCAATTTGGCAATCTTTGTCTTTAAAATGCAGTACTTAGAATATTCATATTTAGCAGGTTTATTGCCATGCTTGGGGTATTACTATTTGCTTAATATTTGTCCCACTTACTCTTTGTTCTTTTCCTTCTTTTCCTGTATTCTTTTGGATTAACTGAAAAAATTTTAATGTGTGATTCTACCTTATCACCACCATTTGCTTACAAACTAAACTCTTTGTTATTTATTGATTGCTTTAATGATTGCATCATACACATTTAACTTAAAACAGTCCACCATTAAACACTACATACTTCACACGTATTAAAAAGAACTTTAAAATAATATACTTCCATTTGCTTCCATTCTCTGTGCTATTATTATCACATATTTCACTTTTACATATCATAATTTTTAAAGATATTATTACTAGCTTTACTTTAAGTAGTCAGTTATATTTTAAACTTTTAAAAATAAGTAGCTGAAATCTTTAACAATGGCACATTTATCGTTTCTAGTGATCCTATATGGTGATACAAATTTCGATTTGCTATCACATTTTGTCGAAGAACTGCCTGAAATGTTATAATACAGGTCTGCTGACAATGAGTTCTGTTTTTGTCTGAAACAGTCTTTATTTTTTCTTCATTTATGGAAGACATTTTGCTGCATGTGCAATTCTAGGGTGACAGTTGTTTTTGTTTTTTTTTCATTCAATACCTTAAGATGATGCTCTTCTATCATTTCACTTGCATAGCTCATGACAATAAGTCTGCTGTCATATTTATTTAATGTGAATAATGCCTTTTTTTCCTCTGACTATTCATAAATGTGTCCCTTTATCACTAGATTTCACTTGTATTTATGATATTAATTTGGTGTGATCTTCATACATCTTGTTAGAGTTCATGGAGCTTTTAGATATATGGTTTTATAGTTTTCAACAAATTTGGAAAATTCTTGGCCATTATTCCTTCCATTATCATTTCTGTTCCCTTACCTCTTTCTTCTGGGTCTTTCATAACACATGTGCTAAAACACTTCAATATTGTCCCACAAGTCAATTTTGCACAAGTTTTTTGAGGTTTTTCCTCTTTCTTTAATTTCTTTGTATATTTTCCATTGCTGTATTTTCAATTTGGAAGACTTCTGTAATGCTGAACATGTCATTCATTAAGGCATTTGAGGATTTTTTTATTTCAAATATCATATTCTTCATCTCAAAAAAAATCATTTGGTCTTTTTTTAATCTCTTTTTCTCATTTCTTAATGTTTATTTTTTCTTTACATTTTTAACATATGTAATATATTTATAATAGCTATTTTTACACCCTTTTCTGCAAGTTCTATCATCTGGATCATTTCTAGGTCTATTTCTATCCATCAACTCTTCTAAATCTTATGGATCATATTTCCCAGCTTATTTGAATATCCAGTAATTTTTTGTTGGGCTCCAGGTATAATATATTTTAGTTGTTGGGATTTTGTTTTATTCCTTTAAATATTGTTCGGCTTTATTTGGTGATATGAGGCTTGTTTTTAATCTTTTTTTAAGAGAAAGTAGAGAAAAGCCTTCAATTGAGTATAATTTTGTTCTGCCACTAAGGCAAATACACTTTTGCGGACTCTACACAATGTCCTGTATTTTAGGGGATGTTTCCACTTTGCCTGGTAGCAACATGGATCATTCCCTGTCTCAAAGAGATTGCTTCACCTATTCTTTTCTGTGGGTTCATTTCTTAGTTTCATGTACTTTCCTGACATGTATGTGCAGAGCAATACTTAGCTAGAGCCTCAAGGGGATCATATGCAGATATCTGAAGCTCTATGCCCATGCTAAGCCCTCATATCTGATATTTTGCCTCAAATTCTAGGTGACTTGGTCTCCTCAAACTCTGTCTTCTCAACTTCATAGCTTCACAAAGCCTCTGTGCATTGTTGAGGTTTCTCTTAATGAAACTCCCTCTTGGAAACTTCAGGTTATCAGCTGTGGCAGCTATAGCACTTCTCCTTCTCTCATGGATCAATGTTCAGTGTTACCCTCTGGCCATTGCCTGAAAACTGATATTTTATATATTTTGTCTGGTTTTCTAGTCATTTAATGTGAGAGAGTAAATCTGGTCCCATTATTCATCAGAGTGAAAAAGGGAAGTCTACACTGTTTCTTTTTCTATGATACTGAATGCTTGTTAAAAGCTTAAATTTTAATTACATAATTTCTATTTTAAGTCTTCTATATACAATACATTTTGAAATAAAATTTTCTAGAAAAAAGGATATTTTGAAGGTTGTTGTCACCGTATATTTTCATCAAATTGCTACATAAGATTGGTGTTCTTTTGGAGTCAAGAATGTTTACAAGTTCAACTGTATTTTTCATTTCCAATGAAAATTGAGTCTTTAAAATTCCAAAGATATTCCCCTAAAAATCAAGTATAATAGGACACCATACAGACTTTTAAAAAAGAGCTCTTCTATATATGATTATATTTTAAAAATTCCATTATCTACTGGGGACTCTTTAAAAGTTTCATATTCGTTATTTTATTAGCTATAGGACTTAAGCATGAGATGGCTGTGCCTCTGTTGTGTCTCTCTGTTGTTGGTTCTTCATAAATAAAGGATAAAATAATTTTCCATTCATCTCAGGGCTTAGGAGTAAGACAAGTTAAATGCCGTCAAACACAAGTCACAGCTTAAAGGGAGATGCTTTTGTGAAGAAGGTTTACTGCCAAGTAAAACTATACATCTGCCTGAGACTTCTCTGTCAATCTCCAGTGAGACTAAAGAGACAGCAATAGAATTTCCAGTTTCTTTCAACAGAATATAAAATAAAAGCTACTTGCGGTGTTCTGTTCAAAAGAGGATCATCTTACCATGCTTGCTTATTTTAACATATTTTGTTTGTTTTCATTTGGGATTTTTTTTTTTACAGCAAGCATGAAAATTTTTCTTTGTCCAGAAAACTGGAATGAATCCACTGAGTCATCTAAAAAATGGAAAAAAAATTGAACTGAGGTAGACCCAAGATGATTGATCCCTGGATTTTAAATCCACACAGCTCAATCTAGGTCAGCTAAGCCTTAATCTTTCATTTACAGAGTAAGTGCTTTTGAAACACATGTACTAAGAAAAGATTCTCTGGCAAAGAATAGCATGTCCAGCGGTTGGATAATATGCTATAATGACATTTTGATTGTGTGCTACACAAAATTGTTATGTCATTATGAAAACACTAGGTAACATTTGTCAAAACTAAGAGAAGGAGAAATTTCAAAGTTGCACCTATAATTAGTGTAGCGTGAAATTTAAAATACTTTCATTTTTACTCTCAGAACCAGATTTTGAAAGTAGACAGAGTGTCTCTTCCAAGATTTTAGATTAAATTAGAGGGCAGAAACAGTTTTTCTTCTTCATCTTTAAATGAGAGAAAAGGGAACAACTTCTCAATTAGGACAGACGCTTAGATATTGACTGTTGACAATGGCTCCAAAAAACTGTTATTTGCTACCCCAGGTATTATCAAATCTTTTGATATGGGCCTTAACTAAAATTATAGTAAGCCCATGGCATTTGAGTAATTGACATTTCCAATTTAAACTATAAGTAAGAAATTCTTAAAATTTCTAAAACTCTGTGAAACTAAAGTATATTTTTCTGAGTGACAAATTTGAATCATGTGGATTTAGAGACTGTTACAGTAAAATGAGCCTTGCTGTACACCCAAAGTATCCACACCTCACTTCAGTGCACTGACTTCAAAGTTTTGTTTGTTCCCTTTCCCCAAAGTTTTAAGTCTTGCAAAGTAAATGAAATATTGTTTCTGTGGAAAATCCCAAAGAATGACAATAGCTAGCCTGGATGACAGAAATGAAAGAAAATAGAACAGTCTAAAAAAGCAACAGTCTCTGCAGGGAAGGATTACAAAGGGAGGTTGGGATTGACGTATACATGCTACTATATATGGAATGGATGCATAACAAGGACCTAGTGTATAGTACAGGGAAATCTACTCAATATTCTATAGTGACCTATATGGGAAAAGAGTCTGAAGAGGAATGGATATAGGGTAGGTATAACTGATTCACTTTGCTATACACCTGAAATTAACAAAACCTTGTAAGTCAACCATACTCTAATAAAATAAAAATAAAATAAAAAAGCAATTGTTCCTTAGCTAGAAAATAAAAGTTATGGATAAATTAGAGCACACAAATCAAATATGATGACTGCAGAAATGAGTTCACCACACATTATTTAAATTAAGTACAAAAATAAGAAAATCCAATTAAGGAAAACTACTTCAGAAATTACTACTTCTAGTTCAAAAAGTGATCATTAAATGAGATAAAACTTTTTAATTTAATTTTATTTTATTTTCTCTTTTTGTCCTTTTAGGGCCACACCCATGGCATATGGAGGTTCCCAGGCTAGGGGTCTAATCAGAGTTGTAACCGCCGATCTACACCACAGCCACAGCAACGTGGGATCCAAGCCACTTGTCTGTGACCTACACCACAGCTCATGGCAACGCCAGATCCTTAACCCACTGAGCAAGGCCAGGGATCGAACTCACAACCTCATGGATCCTAGTTGGATTCATTAACCACTCAGCCACGACAGGAACTCCAGGGATAAAATTTTAAAAGAAAACTTGTGATGTAAGGTTACACATAGGCCACACATAATTATAAAGGGACATGTAATCGAGGAAAAAGCCAGAAGCCCATACAAGCACCTTATAAAATAACAGGTGCAACAGGCACTTCCATATTTCAGAAATATAAAGACTTGGAGCCTGTTCAGTAAAGTCAAGATTAGCTGACATAGGACTAAAACGGCTTTGTCTACATGAATCTCTCCAGTTTAATCCATGAACCATCAACACCATCCAGAGTTACTATTCTAATTTTGTCAAATCATGTAAGTTTGTGGTTAATGTTTCCTCAGAAATGATGTAGTGTAGAGTATATTTTATGGACATTTATTGTAAAAGCATTTATTCAGTACTTTATCTATAAAATCTTTATGCATCTAAGGAGGATCCTTATATTTTTCAGCTTAAGTTGCTTACTTTTTCTGGAGGGAATTATATAATTGAGTGATACTTTCAGATTTTTATTTACTAAAGATGATAGGATAAGTTTTGTGGAAGTAGCTAAGTTTTATGGCACATTTATCTCAAAGTTTAAAAATAAAACTGGCAAATAAGATTTGAATATTTGAAGCTATGGTATACATTATGTATTCAAGTACTAAACTTTACATGGAGAGTAAGAAAAATAATGAATATTAAGATTTCATTTTTATGATTAAATTCTCAGTTTTGAAGAACATATAATAATATAATCAAACAATGCCATTCAAATATGATCAGTTCTACAGAAAGTCAAGGGGAAAAACTGCTACCTCAGTCACAATATCCAGGATAACTTGACACCCCAGACAGTCATTCAGAGTGATGTTAAATAATAGCTTATTGGCCACATGTGAGCCAAATGAATAAAAATAATAGCTTTCTTTAAAAAGTTGGAATAGTTTATTATAAAAATATATAATTCTCAAGTATAACAAAATTTTTCTGGAAAAGTAAATGGATGAACATATGTATAACAATTTGAAAGGAAGAAGAAAGGGACATTTATCTTACTGTAAGAATGGAAATAAAAATTGTTGCAAGAAATGACAAAGAGATCAATATATCAGAAAATCTTAGTCCAGAAGCACACACATTCATGCACACATATAAGTTTAATACATAACAAAGCCAATATTAAAAATGAATAATGAAGGCACAGAACACCAATACTGTTGTTAGGAAAGCTATTTGGGAAATAAGCAAGTTAGGTCTTTATGTCTATAATGACCACTAGCCTCTTGTCTCTCTTCCCATCTCAAAACGGGCACTACTGTTACCCTGAATTTTTGATATGGAGTCGGTCCAGAGAGAATGGGCTTCTAGAAGCCAGAGTTCATCCGATGTGACCTTGTTTCAGGGTAACATGAAACACTGAATCCAAATTAGAAAAACAGGGTTGCTTTCCTGGGAATTTAGGTTGAGAGTGAAAGCCAGATTTAGACTTTCTCTGAATGGTTGGATGGTTCCCACTGGGACAAGAAAGTAGGGAAAACAAATGAGAAGCATGAGGAAATGCACTGAGAGTAAAGGCAAGAGAAGAAAAATAGAGACATGGAATCCCAATAGCATGCCCACCCTGGTTCCCTGTCTCTCCCTGGAGTGTGGCTGCATCTTAAATGTGGATAAGAAACAGACTATCTTGTGATGAGCATTTAGAATATTCCTAAATAAAATTACTTTATCTATTAAAATAAACTCCCCAAAAAAGTACATGCTAACTTTTAAAATGAGGCAAAATGCAACCATTAAAATATTCATTTGGGCAAGGTAAAGAACATTCTAAAAGTTCTAAAAACTCTACAGCAAAAAAAAAGAGAAAGAAAGAAAGAAAGAAAACTACATGCTTATCATTTCATATATACATAGCATTAACACAATTTACAAATATTTAATGAACAGAGAAAATATCTACAATAAATATGACACAAATATACAAAAGATCTGTATTTTTAATGCAAAAAGGACTCAAAAATGGAGAAACATGCTAACATCCCAAATTAAAAACAAATCAAAGAAGACATATATGAGAAGAAATACAAAAGGTCATTAAACATGTAAATACAGTCTAGAAATGTAAAGGAATGTTTTCAAATTTCAAATACATAGTACTTGTGCCATTATTGGTACATAGAAATAAGTACTAAATGGCTGGTAGCACTATTGAAAATTAATTTTGCAAGACATATAAAGACTCTCATCTGTGGTCATACATTTCTGAGCCAGTGAACTAAATGAGAACTTCCGCTTACAAGTACAGAAAGCCAACTCGCAATACTGTAATGAGAAAACGAACAGTTTGGCTCATAGAGGTGAAAATTCCAGCAATGTGCAATGTTGGATCCTGGTACTCTAACCTGTGCTTATGCATCTCTCTCTCCCTCTCCCTCCCCCTCTCCCTCCCTCCCTCCCTCTCTCCCTCCCTCCCTCCATGTCAGGTTTGCCTTCAACTGTGATGGCTATTTTTCTGCCCTCAGGCAGACTCTCCCTCAAGGTACACTTTAGGTTTCTGTTCTACCAGAGTCATAAGACAGCAGAAAGTGGTCTTCAACTTCTCAATGATTTCTGTAAAATCTCAAGATAACACCTCATTGTATTTTATTGACATGACTTAGGTCACATGTTCCTCTCTGAAGCAATAACTATGGTCAGAGAATAGGTTCAGCTTCCTGGGATAACAGCAAGGTGCTGGGTTCATTATGCCTGAATCAGAGCTTGAATCACAGGGATGGAGTTTAGGGTAGGTAGTTAACAAGAAAAATCCAGGTGCTATTTCTAGGAGGAGAGAAATGGGTGTTGTGCACATAAAGATAACAGAGGTCCATCACACCTCCATTCCTACTAATTTAAATTCTAGGAATCTGGTCTTTTTTTTTTTTTTTTCCCACTGTACAGAAAGGGGGTCAGGTCATCCTTAGATGTATACATTGCAGTTACAGTTTTTTCCCCCACCCTTTGGAATCTGGTCTTAAAAAAACAGAAGGAAAGAAAATATTATAATAAATAGTTTAAAAAAAAGAGCTGTATTTCTTACAGTACAAAAATGAAAACAACAGTAGGGAAATGGCTAAATAAACTATAGTATAAAATTATCATAAAACTAGACACTGATTTATACACACACACACACACACAAATTAAATGTGACTAGAGGGAAATGCAACAGTATGTGAATAAATGTATAAACGATAATCTCAGTTTGGGACATATTTGTATTTGCCTAGGGGAAAAAAAACTGAAAGAAAGGACCACAATGACAATCTCATGTGGTAGACTTTGGGAATTTTCTATAAGCACATATATGCATTTTCATCAGCTAAAAACTCTGTGAAAAAGTTACAAAAAGCAGAAATCTGGCAGCTGATGATTACTATGGTGCTCAATACCTAGTGTGCCTAGGCAGCCTAAGTCATAAAACACCTCCATACTAGCTGATGCCTTTACTTCATAAACATGAACATTACTTGGAATCTCTGAACTTTCATATATACATCAGCAAAATGAGATAATAATGTCTGGTCTGCACACCTCACATGATGACCGTGAACATCAAACAGCATAAGTAAAAGGGCTATTTAAATCATGATGTGCTATAAAAGCTGATAGGATCTTGAGATAAAGATGACAGAGCAACCTTGTGCACCCTCCCCAACTAACACATTAAAAATTCAAACATGAGTAACATAACAATATCTCAGCAATCCCTCAGTTTCTTGCCTTCCTTTGGACTTCACTTTTTAAGTTTCTAAGTAGAGGTAATAATATCTATTGTTTAATCTTATGTGAGATAAATCTTATTGATACTGAATACCTACTAGTGTCTGGCACAGGGAAAGCAATTAACAAATGTAAATTTTCTGCTCACTTTTCTTCTTATATCCTACCTATTCCCTCATCTGTAAAATGTACATGGTGTAAATGTATAGGGCTGGAGAGAAGTAGGTAGCTGATAGCCAAAAATCTTAGGCCCTTTTTAAGTTTGGATTTTCCAGTGAAAGCCAAATCTCTTCCATAGAGACGGCAGTGAATTATGCAGTACAAATGACCAAAGAAGCAGCTTCACAGACTCAATGGTGTCTCTACCTGGGGCCTGCTGGGCATGTGTGAGAGGTACTTATAGTTACTCTTACATAAAGAACCCCCATGATTTTAGAGCCTCCAACATACCTGAGCCCAGCTTCCTCCTCTAAAAAAAAAAAAAAAAAAGGGAAACATACATGGATTACCCATGGAGTCATAGAAAGGGTATACAGACCTGCTGCACTCCCCCAGTTGACCCAATATCCAAGTTTAAATCAAGAAAGAGTGGCTCATGGAATGATAAAGGAAATACCTGAGAAAGACATAGGACCTTCTAAATTTAGGAACTGTGATTTCCCTCTTCTTTCATATAACCCAGTCCACCCCTATGATCCTGTCCCACTCCTCACCATCTGAACTGCCCCTCCCTTCTGCAGCCCCCAGGGAAGTGTGCACAGAGTGTAAGTTCACCAGTGCCCACACTTCCCTTGCTCTGGCCTTGACCCTGTGGCGATTCTGCAAAAATCAAGACAAGAGCCTGTTTCTTTACCCAAATTACTAGAGCCTGCTTAAAATCTTGGGCAGCTGAGAATGTAGCCTGTCCCCACAGGGTAGGAATGTATTAACCACCCTATAAAAGTTATTTTTAAAGTTTTATTTAAGGAACAGCAGCTGGAGAATAAAGAAAAGAAAGGCAAAACACAATTCCTTTATACCCACACTGCAATCCCCTCACACTAATCTCCCATGGCTCACTGTGGGAATTGCATCCATGTAAATGTTCTAAGTCTGACCTACAAAACTGAAAACTGAAGAATACAGAAATAAAACAAACAGGAAATACAAAACAACCTTGTTTGATCAGACCCTTTTAGTTGCCTTACTTAATTATATTCGGGAAGCTTGAAAACAGACTTGGAATTCATTCATTGGATTTGGAGGGAATTACTAAAAAAAAAAATTAAAGAGATATTAAAATACCATCACACATAATGAGCTCATTGCCATTTGGAACTTGTTTCCAATCAACACACTGTAAATGTTAGCAATGGAAGGTTTTCCAGCAGTTCCTATCCTTTGGATGGGAGAGTAATCACTTGAATAACGGCGAAAAGAATTTTCAGCAAACTACAAAGCCATGACATAAATAATGCAGACTACCTTTCATTAATCTCTAAGTTATGATGAAAATTAATTCTGCTTCCATTGTTATTTTAGTAATACTGCATTTGAAATATATGATTGATGTATTTTTTTCATTTGTGTTTTAAAAAGCAATACACTGCCAGCTTGAAATTCACCTCAATTCAACAAGATTACTGAGAGCACCTACTGTGTGTCAAAGACAGTGTCTACCCCAAGGAACTTGTACCACTGCAGGAAGAGAATATATATGTGCATGCAGAAAATTGAATGAATGAGATGCAATGTACTATGAGGCTGGGAAAGGGGAAAATACCACTTCCAGTCAAGGGGTTTCATAAACAGACTACCAGAGATCATCATGAGGAATGCATAGAATTCTCATAGAATAGGAGGAACTAGCACAAGCAAGGGCGGCAAGTAGGAAAGTAGTGTGTATATTCACAAAACAGTCAGGATTCCCTAAGCAGCATGAGAAACTGAGCAAAGATTTCAGAGGAAAATAAGTTCCAAACCTGCTTCTACATTTCTGGCTGCTTTACCTTTGGCAAGTTGCACAGCTTCACCAAGCTTGTTTTCTCCTATTTAAAACTAAGTTACCAATAAGTATGCTATGAGAGTAAGACTGTGAATGTGAAGTACCTATCAGGGTGACTAGCACATAGCAAATGTGCAAAAAATGTTTAAAACAAAAGAGAAAGAAGAAAGGAGGGAAAACATGAGGGAAAGAAGCAGGAGAGAAGAAAGGATGGAAAGAGATGGAAAGGAAGAAAGGAAAGAGGAAGGGAAGGAGGAGAGGGAAGGAGGGAGAGAGGGAAGTTGGGGATTTTGAGAGTTTGGGGCTTAAAACATATACTTTTGGAGCCATTTTCATACAAGCCCAACACAGGAGGACAAATATCACCAACTAAAGTAAACAAGGCAGAAGACATAACTTCCACCTATATTTTGTGAGTAGGAAGAGGAAAAGGCATATGAGGTCACATGATACAATGAAATAAAGGACACGGGCTCAGATTTGAGTTCCACCAAAGTCTGTGTGACTTTGAAAAAAAAAAATTCTAGACCATCTTGAGTGGAAAATATCTTCCTCAGAGAATTAGTGTGAAGAACAAAAGTGATAAGATATATAAAATCACATAACACCATAGCTTGTACAGAGGTAACCATCAATAATTATTAGAACCCTCCTCACTCTCTTCCTTGTCTCCCTTGGAGAGAGGAAAAGGAACAATGAAATTAAAGAAGGAAAAAACCTGATATAAGCAAGAGACAGTAGCTAAAACAGAAGAGTAGAGGATATGGAGTAAGAAAGAAATGCTGTGATGGTTGCTGAATAGAGTTATCATTCACCTTTAAGATTCCATTTCAGTAAAGGGTTTGCTGGGAAAAACTAGATTATAAATTAAAAATACTAAATGAGCAGTGAAGTTCCGGAGCAACCATTTACTATGTTCCTGACTGATATATAGGCATGAAGCAAATATTTAAGAAAAAAAAAAGTTGCATTTATAGATGTTATTTTTAAAAAGAACAAGAGGCCCAACATGGAGTCACTTGGGCTAAGCCAACGTCACCAGCCCAACCTACCTATTTGTAGTTACAACCTCCTTCAAGAATGTAGTTTTAACTAGTCAGTCTGGAATATTTTGGTCAGCACCAGTGAGTTATTATCTGCCACAGAGGCCCTTTCCATCCCCCAAAGGTAGAGAGGGTAATCTGCTCTCTGTCTATAAATGCCTTCCATTTTGTAGAGTTCCTTGGAGCTCCTTTCTATTTGATAGATAGGATTCTGCCCAATTCATGAAGTGTTTAATAAAACGAATTAGATCTTCAAACTTTCTCAGTTGAACATCTGTTAGTTAACAGTGTTAAGGCTTAGTTTTATTTAAGTCATTTAGGTTATTTGTTTTCAGGAAATGAAAAACATGAAACCAAAAAGAAAACAGAAGGAAAGAAGAGATTACGGATGAAGGCAAAAGAAAGGGCACGTCTTCAGATTTACAGAGAAAGCTCCAAAAATTGGCTTTTGGCCCTGATCAGGACCCGGAGGACCTCTTGGAGTAGCAACTCAAATAAGTATATAGTAATCAGGACCAGGAAGAATGAAAGGAGAACAAGAGCAGAGACAGAGAAAAGGCTGAGACTGTAGTTACGGCGCTACAGGGAGTCAACCTTGGAGCTTCCACGGTGAGAGGACTAGAGCAGAGTCCTAAGCCTGAAGCCTGTTTCCTCTGTGAAAAAGAGGGACACTTTAATGCCCCAAGGCTCAGACCCCAGTGCCTAGGCCATGTCCCATATGTCAGGGAGATCACTGGAAGAGGCACTGCCTCCAAAGACGGAGGTCCCTGGGGTCGACCCCTCAGGCCCAGGATCAAGACTGATGGGACCCAGGGATTTCCATATTGGCTCCTGTCCTTATCACCCCTCAGGAGCCCCAAGTGACTCTAAATGTAGGAGGACAGCATATAGACTTCTTCCTGAATACGGGAGCCACCTTTTCAGTCCTCCTCTCCAACCCTGGGACCCCACCACCCCCTACCCCTGGCCAAAAAAATCTGCCACTATTCACAGTATTTCTGGCAAGCCAGTTACAAAATTCTTTATACAACCTTTGAGTTGTGACTGGGAGTCCATTTTCTTCTCTCACGCCCATCTAATTGTTCTGGAGAGTCCAACTCCACTTTTAGGAAGATATTTTGTCAAAGGTTAAAGCTTCAACTTACATGACAATAGAACCAAGTTAAGGTTTATGCCTGCCTTTGATTGAAGTAGGTATTGACCCAGAAGTCTGGGCCATAGGAAGAGCAAAAAAAAAAAAAAAAAAAAAAAAAAAAAAAGCTCAACAATGGAAATAACTCTTAAAGATCAAAATTTATTTCCTTGCCAAAAGCAGTTGACAAGGAACTCTGGGACCCGAGGCATGACAGGGACTTATCCTAATTATAAGAAATCGAAAGGAACAGGGAATATTAATCAAATGCAACAGCCCTTGTAACACCCCTATATTGGGAGTTCAAAAGCCTAACAGGGATTGGAAATTAGTGCAAGACCTTCGTCTAATAAACAAGGCAATGGTCCCATTATATCCAGTGGGGCCCAACCCCTAATGCTCTCCTCTCACAGATTTCAGAAACAGCAGCCTAGTTTACTGTATTAGATTTAAAAGATGCCTTTTTCTATATTCCCTTAGCTAAGGCTTCGCAATTTTTATTTGCTTTTGAGGACCCTTCAGACTTGTCCATGCAACTAACTTGGACTGTCTTGCCTCAAGGATTTAGAGACAGCCCTCATTTATTTGGACAGGCATTATCCAGAGATCTGGCAAACTTTAAGGCCTCTAAGCCTATTAAAGTTATTCAATACGTGGATGACATTCTTCTCTGTGTTGATACTGAAGAATAATGTAAGGTAACTTTCAATTATATGCTGACCAAGGAAATGGCATACAAATATTTCATGGCCAGCCAGAGAAATCAGAAAAATCATACAGGTTATAGGTATTTTAATCAATTTTATCAAATATGGGATCAATATATGAGGATCACTCCTGAGAAGTGTTATTTAACTTAACCTGTGTCTATTTCCTGGGAGCAAAATAAACATTATGTCAGATTTGAGGGGTGACCCCATCCTCTAATGAGCTAAAACCTTTAGGATATTTAGCAACTGAACAATGCTTACAAATCATCCAGGTCACATACAATCCAGATAAGACTCCCCTGTGGCCTGCAATGGACAGGGGATCGAATCCTGGAGTACGTGGCTAGTCCCAAACAGAAATCAGAACTCACTAGATATGAGGAACTAATCTGTGACCTTGGGTGCCCCCAGGATGGTTATGGTGCTGCACTCTGGGATTAGCTTTTTTTTTTTTTTTTTTTTTTTGGCTTTTTAGAGCTGCCCCCAAGGCCCAGGCTAGGGGTTGAATTGGAGATGCAGCCAATGGCCTATGCCACAGCCATAGCAATATGGGATACAAGCCACTTCTGTGACCTACACATGAGCTCACAGCAACGCCGGATCCTTAACCCACTGAGCAAGGCCAGGGTTTGAACCTGCATCCTCATGGAGCCTAGTCAGATTCTTTTCCATTGAGCCACGATGGGAACTCCTGGAATTGGCTTTTGCTCATGGTAACATTATGAAAACTCTGAGCCAAGCACCAGTCAAGCTTCCCTACTTACATGCTAGATGGGCCAGATCAGTGTTCCACTGGTATGATTGCTTAGCGGTGATATTTGTGCCTTCATTAGGAACCACCAACATAAAGCTGAGGGTGGAAGCATTAACTAATTTTACTCAACAAGCTCTTAATGATACTGCAGAAGCTATATCTACTCTAAATATGGAACAACAACAAAGATAAGTAGTGCTACAAAACTGAATGGCCTTAGATATACTCACTGCAGCTCAAGGAGGTACCTGTGCTATTATAAAATCTGAATGTTGTGTCTATATTCCTGATTATTCACAGAATGTGTCTACTCCCTACAAGATCTCTGGCAGCAGATTCATAAGATGTCCGATCCAGCTCCAGCCTTTGCAGCTGCCTCTGGAACTGGTTGACCTCCTCCTCTGATGGAAATATTTGTTCACCACAGTCATCATTATGAACTTGATCCTCTTATTGAGACCCTGTATAATTAACTGTATTTCTCACTTCATTACATCCTGATTAAAAGCTATCAACCTTCAAATGGTGATAGAAGGGGAACCCAATGTAATGTATCAAAGTCCACTCAACCATCCCATGAGTAGAGACCTAACTGCTTTCCCCTAACAAGGCTCCTTGTCAGCAGAAAGCAGTCAGAGTGGTGGTTGCCTCTTTACCCCCAACAGTTAGAGTCTCTAACTCTAGAAGGGGGGATTGAAGCAGAATAATAACTCAGGTAGTCAGTATAGGAGCATACACTTCAGTGCATTCTTTGATATGGCCATTGATTAACACTTGTGGCTTAAGGGCGCCAGGAAGTAACATCCCCACAGGCTTTGTTCACTATAAGAGACTGTACCTATGCTCAGATGGACATTAATCCCTAACCCCCTGTGATTCAGTTTATGGGAAGAAAAGGGCAAAGAAACCATTAGACTTACAGGACATTTCTTTCCCTGGGACCTCTATTAATACAGGTAATTGGGCAAGGCCAATGAAAGAAAACCATATCTTTCTGGACCCCACGATGGTAACACCCCATCTTTAAGGGATAAAAACTCCTATAAAACACTAGAGGGGGGGTCTTCTCCCCCCTCTCCCAGCTGTCCTGGGAACTATTTGTTTGCCTGTAATAAAGACTTTGCTTGCTTGCTTGCAAAAAAAGCGGGGGCGGGGGGCTATGTCTTGGTAGGGATAAGTTGAATCTAGAACCTGGGTAAACCTGGTTAGTCTTGACAAAGAGATATAACTCTTTTTGAGACAAAGGTATTTGCAGTTGATGGAGATACATAAATTTCTTGAAATGGAAAAGACGGCTGAGAGAGGTCATGCCAGAAAGCATCAATCTTCTGAGCAGGGTTCCATTAAGTGATTTCTCTTGGTAGGAGTGTTGCCAATAGCTAAGGATTCCTAGCTACTAGTGAGAGCCCTATGAAAATGTCTGATCATGTGATTTCAACAAATCACAGAGACAGAACAAGGGTGACAGACCAGGAGAATTTTAAGTGTGTGGAATAAAGCCTTGAAAGATCCATCACTGTAGCAGAAAAGAACAAACCTGACTCCATACTGGATCTATTCTTTAGCTCTAACCTTTGTGCTCAATTTCCTATGCTTAGTTAGGCTGGATCTGCACCTTTGTCTCCTTAAAACAGTAAAAGAATGTTGCGTATAGCCTGAAATATAAATAATAGCTCTTTCTCAAGGATCTGCCTCTCAGGCATGACCTTCAGAGTCATTACAAGTTTCATTCATGAAGAGTCAGAAAGCTGCAGAACAGAAGATAACATTTGTTTTGTTGACGATTTAAAGGAACATTGTGATCAGACCAAGTAGACAGCTGCAAGAACAAAGGATAATCACAGCCCTTCTGGGGGTCTGGCCAGCACCAAGAGCTCTACAACAGCCAGACACACCCAATCTACTTTAAGTATAAAAGAAGCCTGAATTCCAATTCAGGTAAGAAGGTTCTTTGGGATGCTAGTCCGCCATATCCTTGGCCTGCTGGCCTTTCAAATAAAGTCACTATTTCTTGCCCCAACACCTCATCTCTCTATCTTTTGGCCTGTGTGGGGCAAGAAGCATGAGTTTGGACTCAGTAATATGATCAGAATGTACAAATGTAGAAGGCAGAACACTGAGATCACAGAGGTTGATTTAGAATTCAGAGGATTGATCTACAAGTTTTGAATTTTAGTTGAGACCACCTTTCCTGAAGAGGTCAGAAAGTTAACAAAATTGGAAAAGTTCTAGAGTTGATGGAAAGAATCTTCTCACCTGAGGCTTCAGGGAAACACTAACATCAAGAAAATAGAGAGGTTAGTGAACTGGGACTGGGGTGAAAGAGATGGCCCAAACCAAGGATACCAAAAGCAAATACTGAATGCAGGGGAATGATCCAGCATTTTCATTCCTTGGTACATGCTGATGTGGGTCAGCTGCAGCACAGAACATATGGAGGCCTACCAAAGGGGCAAAATAGACTTGACAAAACCTTTTCTATAATATAAGGTGGCTGAAGTGGAATAAAGATAAAGGGTCTGGATAGGTGAAAAATTGTAGTATCAGAATGCTAGAAAGCTCAATGATAGGCTTTATGAAGTCTTTAAAGATGGTAACTGAGGTACAGTAGAGGGACTGTTTAACAGACTTAACAAAAAAATATATGCAAAAGAGCTAGCTTCCTGAATTAAAAAATTGGCCAGAGTAGAATGAAAATTACGTTGATATCTCTAATACGAAAGCATATTAGAAAATTATGCACTATATAACAAATTTTATATAACAACACTTCTCTATAGCCTCTGGGACATATCTATAAAATAATTAAGAAATGTTACTCCAAAATTGCATAAATTAATGAAGTCTGATTTGAGGATGCTGAGAGAAAATTTAATGTTGTAATGTCAAGGAAAACATTGTTAATACAAAATTTTTGAATTATTTTGATTAAAATTTATAAAGAAATTATTTACATTTATCTGGGAACAAAAGAATGATTCTCTTTATTTATTTTAAGAAAGTAATCTTTCCTAAGTATATAATGCCTGTATAATATCAGCTGGAACTACTTTCAAAAATTAGTCAACTTTATTATATAGTGCTCTCAACTGTATCTCAACAAAACTGGGGTGGGAGGAATTGGACAATTTTACATTTAGTATGTTATACCAAATACTAAATAAAATGTAGGTTATGTAAATAATATGTTACATATATATCCAAAATTTAACTATAATAGTTGGAAAATGTTTTAACATAATAATACTAGAATTATTTTTATACAATAAACCTATCTCCATTTTAGCCAAGGTTGAAGTGCTTACATTATTTTGAAGATATTTCTCTTTACCAGAAAAGCAGCCATACAACTACAAACAGCATCCTATGGTCATGTTATACTACTGTTCAAGACAATACTTATCATAATTACTGAATAAAACACATACCTTTATGTATTTACTTTTTTATATCTAAGTGCCAGTGTTTATCTAAGAAGCTTTCATGCTTCTATTAAGAAGAGGCTTAGTTTGTAACAACCTATATGGAAAAAAGAATGGATATATTTATATGTATGACTGGTTCACTTTGCTGTACACCTTAAACTAGTAAAGCATTTTAAGTCAACTATACCCCAATAAAATTAAATTTTAAAAAACAAGAGGCTGAACTTAATTTTTTTATTTTAAATTCTCTCGTTTAGATATTATCAATGGAAAAAATATGTCACAAATCATCACAACAATATGTGTCCACTGTAATCCCCAGAACAGAAATAGTAAAGGAAAAAAGTTTTGTCCAGTTTAAAAAGTAGAGTCTGAAGATAATATACATATTGATAAGCCTCAATATTTATTAAATACTAAATACATATAGTATAGGTAGACTGGAAGTCAATGGATCTATAAGGTAAAAGATTCCATGAGAATATTATCCAAAAAAAAAATGCTGATCTAATCCAGTGACAGAGATTATTTCTCTTGATCTGTTTTATCTTGTCATGTGATAAGGTATTGACACAGCCACTAAAATACCAGAGTACAAAGGCAAACCTGCCTCAGATGTGGACATATTTCCAAATGATATGAAGATGTTCCCAGGCACCAATAGAATTCTAATGTTCAAATCACTAGGAGCTCTCTTTTCATGCCTCTTCCAACTTTAGGGGCACCATTCTTCCTGTATTTCTTCACACAAGTATGACCTGTTTTTCAAATTCTCCTTCCCTTATTCTTCACTTTTGGTTCCAATTATACTGATAACCCTTAGGTCTTGCCTATATTTTCTCTTTTTATTCATTTGACACATATTTGTTAAGATGCCATTATATGCCAAGAATTGGTCAAGGCACAAATATAAATTGAACATACTTAATCACTCTTGTCATGGACTTGATACTCAAAGGGGAAGACTAAAAACTAACAAATAAATAAATTCATACTAAATGAATTTACTGGGTCAATATGTCTCCCCCACCCTGCCCCCCTATATATGTATATATATATATATGTATGTATCTCCAAGTCTTAATTCCTGATGTCTATGAATGTGACCTTATTTGGAAAACAGGTCTTTGCAGATATAATTAAGAATCTCAAAGTGAAGTCAACATAGAATGTGGGGGAAGATCTCAATCCAATGAGAGATGTCTTTGTAAGAGAGAAAGATGCAGAGACACAGAAAGAAGGTCATGTGAAGAGGAAAGCCGAGACTGGAGTTACACAGCCTTAAACTAAGGAATGCCAACACCTTGGAGGGAAAAGAGAAGAAGCTAGCCACCAAAAGCTAGGAGAGGGGCCTGAAGTATATCCTCCCTCAGGGTCTCCAGAGGAAACTAATTCTGTCAATACCTTTATTTTAGACTTATGGTTCTGAACTTTAAAAAAAACAATGATTTTCTGTTGTTGCTAGGCATCAAGTTTGTAGTAATTTATTATGGCAGCCTTAGAAAACTAAAATGGTCAAGATGCTGAGAAGTACTACTTAAGGAAGTAAGAGATATAAGGATATGGTAAGAAGCTACAAATTTAAATATTTGAGTGAGTATGTGACATTTGGTCAAAGATCTGAAAGGAGAAATCCATGTAGAAATCGAGGTGAAGACATTTTCAAATATAAAGAACAAAGGTACAGAACAGCACTATGCATTAAAGCAGCAGCGAGGAAGACAATGTGGGCAAGCCAGTATGAGTAAGGGAAGGCAGAAAGAAATAGGTCAGTTAACACAGCCTGAGGATACTTCATGAGGTCTCTTATAGATAGCGTTACAAACAATTAAATGTAAGTTGTTGGAAAGTTATGCACAAAGAAGTGATGCGTTATGGCTTAGGCGCTGTTGTCAATATTCTAGTTTGAAAGAGAATAAATAGTAGGGAAAATAGTTAATAACATACCCCCTTCATGATTTAACCCCAATACAAGAATCTTTGAATCTGACTTTGTCTCTCAACTCCCTCTCTGCTCTGTTCTACTACATCTAACAACCTGGATGTGTTGGTGTAAATTTAAGGGATTTTGAAAACTCTTTAATGCTCTTAATACAATTTTCTGCTATGATCTCAAAAAGAAAAAAAAAAAAAAGCATCAGCTTTGTTCCTCACCACCCTTTCAGTCAAGGTAATATTTGCTTTCCTCGTAAGAGAAGAAAGCCATTCAATGAGAAGGAAGTCACAAGAAAACAGGACTTCACAACATTAAAATGGATTTAAATACTATGTGAGGTGATGACTATGTTAATGAGATTAATCGTGGTAATCATTTTACAATGTATACAGACATCGAAACATTGTATTGTGCACCTTAAATATATAAAAGTTTTATCACATACCTCAAAGCTGAGGGAAAAAAACTATATCTAAAGAAAATGTGGTAAAACAAAAAAAAAAGTTTTTTAATGTATTTAAAAGTATACCTAATTACATCCCCAATAAATAGAGTCATAATCTATACTATCTAGATTCTTCTTATTGATAAATCTCCCTAAGTCAAAAAGAAGAAATGCTTTCGAGATGCTCTTCTGGTGATGATCTTTCTATCACCTCTGGAAGTAAAAATGTGATGAATGGCTTCAGAATGTCACAGCCCATCCTTTGAAGCTGTTCCAAGGGAAACACTACATAGTTGATCATGGCCAAGAATTAATTATGATCATAGTTAATGATGACACAAAGCATGAAAAGAATGTGCACGGTCTCTGCATACTTCAGTATTCTCAAGAAAAAGGGTATGTACATATACTAAGGCAGTTCCTCAAAGTGCAGTCCAAGAATTGCTTTCATTAGTAATACATGCAAAGCCTTTTAATAAGGCTGATTCCATGGCCAGCCATAGTCTTAATTTACTAAATCAGAAATTTTAATATGAAAGCTGGTATTGTTCCTTTTTAACAAGTTCCAGGGATGATTCTTACACATATTTGTGATTGGAACATTCTAAGACTTGATTTCTCAAATGGCTATGGACAGTTTCCTTTTTCTGGAAAATATGCAGAAGCTGGAAATCCACCAAACTGTGCTGATCCAATTTTTTGGTAGCTTGCTTATGAGAGACTAGAGCAAGGAGACACATATGCTGGATTCCAAATAATAATTAAAAGATCATTAAAAGGCAAAATTTTTATGTCTAAAAATCCCTGATTCGTTGTGTCTTGGCATGTAGCAAATGTATTGAGTCGACACCTACGGAATTATATTTTACTAGTTATGAAGATTCTCCTTGAAGTTATTGATAATTTAGGACTTCATAAACATATAATTTATCAAATTTATATGCTGACTGTCAAATAAAAGTATTTATTTGCATGTTCACAGATAAAAGAAGGCTTTAGCAATTTTACCTTAATTTTTGATGCACCTGCCTACACTCACTCACACAAGTAACCCATATTTTTTGTTCTTATTCTTCATTTTTCCACTAACATCATTTTTTAGTACACTAAGCTCTAGTTTAACTCTTTAAACTAGAAAAGAAAACCATCCTGAAAAGCCACCCATCAGTATATCTCCCCAGAATTGTTTTAATTGATATACTGTTAAGAAGAAATAGTTTCCTCACTATTCACATTTCTCTAAGGTGAGATTTCCCCCAGAAAACTTCTGATTGACAAGATGTGGAATGGGAAATTGACCCTGCATAGTTTCAGCTCATTCACTTTTCCTTCCTTTGAGAATCTCCCTGCCTACAGTCAATATGCTTTGTGGTTTGCTCCTCCAAGCAACACGTTTATAAGAACTACCATACGGCAATGTCTGTGACTGTTTAAAACTGTCTATAACTTTCTGGGTAAGCCTAATTCTGAAGTTCAGTATTAGGTATCCTTATTATTGCCATATCCCACAATAAATACATCATTTACCTGCATTAATTTTACAGGTATCTGTAATATTCTGATATCTATCTACTTGAATGGTTTTTGTTTATCTCTAGATTGGTTTCAGACCCAGAAAGAAGAGTAATATTAATTGTATTCCTTCAAATCCCAAACCTATTATATAAGTGAAGTAAATATATGTCTAATTTGCAACATATGGCCACTCTCCTTGGCTTTGCTTCATATTCCTATCTATCAACCTTCAAAGGTTGTTTATATTTAAGAAAAGTAATGAGGAGTCTTCAAATGGTTTCCAAAGTATTCCAAAATAAAGGGCATGTAACAAATTGGAAGGTTAAAAGGAGTCAGCAACATGACAAGTTTTTTTTTTTTTTTTAAATCTTAGGGTATATTATTGGTATTAATTGTTAGGGAAGAGTTTCCATTCCCCAGTCCTCCTGTTCCTCTGTGATGGGAGTTTCAATTATAGTAAAATCCCTTCCTCTGACTCAAGGATGGAGCTGTGAGGGGAACCCAAGAATACATGGCCCAGCCTTCTGCATGCCATTTTTGGGGACATTCCCACCACAAAGAACAGGGGTACTGGTGGTTCCCTGATGTGAAGTATTTTGGGGTTGTGGCCTGTGCCTCCTGAGAACTTCTTGTGCCCATGCAAAGAATTCCGCCTAAGATTGAATACAGTGATATAAAGCCCATTATTTCCAACAAGTGGAACCATACTCTACAAAAGGTTTTGTTGGTAACTAAGGACATATTTTAACCTCCAGTTTTCTTAACTCCTGTGGCTATCAATTGTTTTCAAATGAATTAGGGTAGAAGGTGGTGTTATATGTTAAGTGCCCTCAGATCTCAGCAAAAATATACTTTCCATTTAAATAGGGACTTTATTTTGTTTCATTCCTATACCATGAGCACCTAAAATAGTGCTTACTGCATATTAGACACCCAACAAATATCTGCTGGATTTGTTGAAAGAACTGAAATTTTATCATTTTCATACTTTAGCTAAGGCAGTATCAGTGATATACAACTTCAGTTTTTCAAGGAAAGACCCAGAAAATATTTGGAACTGAAATTCTGCTTTAAGTATTTTTACAAACCTTGTACTCTAAAACATTTCAAGGTTCCTTCAATTCCAAAATCCTATAAAAATGTGAATGATTCAGTCTTAGAATAAAGAATACTTAAAGCAAAAATTTTAAATGAGTTTTATTTCATTGCAAAATATTTAAACATAATGAATACCTATCAAAATGGCTAAAATAAAAATATAATGACCACACCAAATACAAGTGAGGATGCAGAGAAACAAGATTACTCATATATTGCGGGTAAGAATGTAAAATGTATCTGTATGACTGGGTCATTATGCTGTACAGCAGAAACTCACACAACACTGTAAATCAACTATCCTCTAATAATAAAAAAAAAGACTGTAAAATGGTGCAATCTATCTACAAAGTGGCAGTTTTAAAAAAAATAAACAGGCAACTAACATACAACCCAACAACTGCACTTGTGGGCATTTATGAGAGAGAAATGAAAATTTGCATTTACACAAAAACTTGTACATGAATGTTCATAGATGCTTATTCATAATAACAACTTGGAAACAACTCAAATGTCCTTCATTAAACAAATGGTTAAAAAATTGGTATATCCATACCATAAAACACTACTAAACAATAAAACGGAATGAACTATTGACACAATTCACTACTTGAATGAATTTCAAGGGACTGGTACTGAGGAAAAAAGGCCAGTCTTAAAAGGTAGCATAATATATTATTCCATTTATACAACATTCTTGAAATGACAAAATTATAGAAATAAAAGTAGAACATTAGTTGTCACAGGTTAGAGACAAGGTGAAGGAGGAACATAGATGTAGATATAAAGGAGGAATCCTTGTGGTCTCTGAATTATTCTATATCTTGACTGCAATGGTGGATACATAAATCTACACAAGAGATAAAAACATTTAGAGCTAAATATAACCCCCAACACAAAATACATATAAAGCTGGGAACACTATGATCTTAATTTCTTGGTATAATTCTATACTATAGTTTTCATAAAATGTTATCATTGGAGGAAACTGGGTAAAGAAGTTACAGTATTTCTGAATTATTTCTTACAATTGTATGTGGATCCGTATCTCAATCAAAAACTTAATCTAAAACTCAACCTTTGGGGGGCTAGTTAACAGCAATGATCAGATAATAGGTGATTATGCTAACTTCCATTTCCTCTTTATTTTTTTCTCTTTCTTTAAATTTTTTCAAAGTTTTTTATAACTACACAATCACACACACATAATAAGTCAAAAAAGAAGTGTGTAAAGACAATGTATATGATCTCTTCCTCCTTCTAATCCCCAAAATAACAAATGTTAAACACTTTTAGACGTATCCTTCAACATACTGTTCTATGCTCACACAAGCACAGATACACATATGTACTTATACGTAGTTTTTGCTGTATGGATTAGACAATATAATACTCTGTAATAGAGCTATATCATAATTGAATCAATCAATAATAGAAATTTAAATTTTGCCCATTTTCATGGGGCTGTTTGGTATCAAAAATCAGATGTAACAAATATTCTTTTATATTTGTCCTTAGATCTTGGTGTTTTTATTTTTACAAAACGTTATCTCTCTAAGTAGGTTGTTCAGTCAATACACTAATTTTATTTTGACAGATATTGTCCATATTTTGAAAAGCTAGTTACTCAACATTGAACATTACTTAAGGGAATATACCTCTTCTACTTAAAGTCTTTTAATTATCTAAAGAATTTATGAGATGATCAACTACAGCCTGATAAATTAGAAGTGTAATTTTTCTCTGCATAGAAGAAAAAGATCAAAATTTCAGTATTTTAACAATATTTCATAAAATGCTTATCCTTTTTATTCTTTGTAAAGTTATACATTTTTAAATTATTGGTTTTCTTTACAGCTTATATTTGGGGCTTCATTTTTCTTAAGAAAACTTACAAATTTAATATCTTGATAAAATTTAATTTTAAACTGTAAATGTTCCAAAAACCTAAGAAATTTGTGCATGGTACACTATCTCCACAATTATTATATTTTTTAATATATTTACTACATGTTTCATGCAGTTTTACTTATAAATGTACTTTACAGGTAAAAGTGCAAGAAAATTCATTGCTTTATAACTCCTGGAAAATAATTAGTGAATTTTTTTTTCCTTTTTCAGCCGCTCCCACGCATAACTTCCCAGACCAGGATTCAAATCCAAGCTGGAGCTGCAACCTACACCTCAGCTGCAGCCACACCAGATCCTTAATCCACTGTGCCACAGAAGGAACTCCAATAATTAGTAAATGTTAATAATTGGTAAAGAGCTATATAAATATTCATATACTTTGAGCACCTACACTTCTGAAATTTTTGATAAGCAAATAATCACCATGTAAAAGTAAATTTTCCAAAAAAAATTAATAAGATGGTAAAATATCCATAATATATTATTAAATGAAATAGCTTATAGAAATATTGTATTAAAGGTTTTTTGATAATAAAATAAATGAAACCCACCAGAGTTCAAATAAGCAAGAAAGAAAATGTACCATGAAAACCAAAGATGAGAATTTAGTAAAACCTTGGAAATACACTAACCATGGTCTTCATGGTAATTAGGACCCTCTCCTTGCTTCTGGATTCTGCTCCTTTCTGTTGGCCTGTATTATTCTCCTCTCCTGCTGCAGCCCGTCTTCCTCTACCTTCTGGTCTACATGTCAAGAAGCATTTGGTTTGCCCCTATTCAAAAGACTAAGGGGCATAAGGATGGAATATTTGTTCCAATTCTAAATTCATTAGAGAAAGATTTCACTGGACCTGGCTGCACCACTTACTCACCCTAGTCTAGTCAGCTGTGTGAGTAGGCAGGTGGTGGAAAGGAGGAAAATAGAGAAATGTCATGTTAGATGAATAGAAACATAGGTAGTCTTGCCTCATGATTCATGTGAATATAAAAAATGCAAGTATATATTTGCAAAGTTTGATGTCCAGCAATTTCACACCCATTACACATATAGATCAAAAGATATAAAAATCCATGTATATTAATAAGATAACCTATTTATGAATATATTAAAAACACATCTAAATTCTAACCAAGTATTACTTGGTTATTAAAGTGATAAGTGATTTTAATTTATTCTTTTATACATTTTTCATTTTATCAATAAATATGATTACTGTTATAATAAAAGCAAATACATTAAAATATATTTAAAATATGTGTCAGATAAAACTGAGTAATAAAAACCCACTGCAGATTCACAATGCGAACCTTCACTTATTGTTTCATCAATAGATGGTCTGAATATGTGCATGCAAATTTTAAACTAAACCCATTCAAAATATAAGAGAATCTTTGCTAAGTGAGAGCAAGTTCAGTGAAATATTGTTTGACACACATAAAGGACTGATATATATTGTAGAACTAAAATGCTAACATGAACTTTGTTACCCTATGGTGATAGGGCAGTTTTAATTATCAAGAATAATTACTAAATCACACTGTAAATAAAACTTAAAGGATTCATAGATATAAATGTTAAATATTTTTGTAGAGCAAAAATAATTATAATGCCTAGAATACAAATGGGATAATCATTTTAGGTTTATTTTTAATCAGCACTTTAAAACAAATCATAATATTCCCTTTAAAATCATTGAAAAGGTCTTAAAATCCAATAAATGTAGAGTAAATACAAACTATGATCTGAAAAATTTGTACAAGGCACTATAGCTAGTTTTGTGCATAAATGAATCTCCATTAAAACTTGAACTAAATGCTCTTAACTGAATATTAGTACACAAAATCGAGGCTAGAAATCAGCTAAAACAGAAAGTCTGATTCCCAGAATAGGAAACTAGTCAGGGCTCTTTAGCTCCAGATTATTTCAATTGTTTAACATTATTTTCATAATCTTTATTCACTGGTTTCAAAGATATAAAATGTTATTTCATATATTTCAATTGACTGATAGAATCATAATTGAATTACACTTAGTGAATTTTCCATCTTTATTAGTTATTGTGGCTTCTCTCTTGATGAAACGGAGAGTTCTACCTCTTGGCCATCCATATATTTATAATATTAAGCTCCTCCTAGAGCCTGTGATTGCATCCTGAACTTGTACCAAGCAGGTTTGATCAGGCTCCAATTATAAAGGGATAGATTATGTTTTGCCAGGTGTAACCTGCATCCAAGAGTAAAGAACTGAACAATTAGGTCTTGGTGTTAACAAGGATCATACAAATTTTAGATCCATCTAAGGACTGTGATTGTCTTAGAAAAGCACTTCGGTTGTTTTGACTAAAGTAAACTCAGTAAAATTTCTCCCTGGGACACTTGGAGTCAATGGTGGGAGGAAGCAAGGCAGGCTCCGACAACACAACTCCCCCAGTGGTATAGAAAGTGGAGAATGGAGAGAATCCCCCACACCAACCTCCAATCCCTATCGCAGTGTGTACTCACTAACATTTGAATGTAACATTCCAAAGAAACATGACAGAGCCTGAAGCTAGATAAAATGATCTACGTATGCTCTGAAATATTTATCATTTCTATTGTTACGCCTGCTATGTTGATTGTTTTGCTTCAAATTAGAAACCAAAGTAAAATTATGAACTCTAACTCATAGCAAGACATACTATTACCATATTCAATTGTACTTTCCAAACTCTACTGAAACCATTTTTCTCATGCTATACTCCGCCTCTCCCCTGGAGATTTCTTATTTTCTGTGAACCAAACAGCTGGAGAATGGGGGTGAGGTGTATGATGCTCCTGACACCTTTACACCTCACTAGTGGAGAGACCTCTACCTAAAAGGGCCAAGAGCTGTCATTAGGATATCTGAAAGACTATAAAAGCTGAAAGGTTATATAGGGACACACAAAGCTAGAGGAAGGGGTTACATAGATGTTGAAGACAGCCTGATGGCTCAGGGCCAGGAATTATGGCCTTGAGCCTAGAGCTGAGCTTAATTTAAGGATCTATCAGTGACCTTGAACACAGATCTAAAATCATGTGGCCTAGAGGATGGGAAAACAAGGAATCACCTCATAAGGCCTTACCTTTTTTCAAAAACTCCTAGCAGCCAGATTGAGCTTTCCTTCTTGTTAGCAGCAAACCTCAGGCAGATGTGATCACTAGACAATTTCTTTCAAGGAGACTATCAAAGAAATAATATTATTTTGTATGTCAATTTTGGAAAGAGAATAAATATATGTCATTGCCCAACATCAGTTGTAAAAATTTAAAGTTACTCAGTAAGATGGAAATGTTAGAAATATAAAACCCTTCTATGAAGTTTTATTCCTGCCATGCTTAAAATTACACATTAATCCAATTTGCAGAGTTGGTAATCTGATAAAAATAAACAAAGCTCATATTTAGATACGAACTAAATTCCTCCATCTGCCAGAAAGCAACTACCAATTAAGCTGCTTTTTCACTGAAATGTGTCTCTTTCAGGTCTTATAACCACTAATGTGCTTGAATCATAAAATGAAAAAGCTTAAAATTTCATGTAAGATAACCTTTCCTCAACATTCAAAATACTTTGCAATGTGATCCTCATCTTAGTTTAAAAAATCAAACTTGGGTTTACAGCAAAAGCAGTATGAATAATGAAATTGCTGGAAATCAGAACAGAAGCGGGGGAATTGGATGCAGGGGTGCCCTAACTAGACTGCTTCAGTCTTGCTTCCCAAGTTGAGCTTCATTAGTCTTGTCCTGTGCACCAAGACCACAGAAGGTATCCTTCCCTTTCCTACTCCTAATCTTTATTTCTATCTTTTTCACCCATATGCAATAAAAAATAACTAAAATTCATGATGTTTCATGAAAATCATTATATTAAAAAATAACTAATTTGAGTCTCAAAAAAAAAAAAAAAAACCTCATGCTATAGTTACCTGCAGTTTTAAGATAAGGAAAACTGATAAGGCAGGTACTGAGCAGCATTATTCACTATAGCAAAAAGGTAGAAGCAACTAGCATCCAGTGACAGATGGAATAGATAAACAGAATGTGGCATACATGTACAACAGAATACCATTCAGCTTAAAAAGGAAAGAGATCTGGGAGTTCTTGTTGTGGCTCAGTGGTAATGACCCAACTAGCATCCATGAGGATGCGGGGCTGATCCCTGGCCTTGCTCAGGGGGTTAAGTATCCAGCATTGCCATAAACTGTGGCAATAGGTAGCCAATGCAGCTCAGATCCTGCATTCCTGTGCCAGTGGCATAGGCCTATAGCCGCAGATCCAATTCAACTCCTAGCCTGGGAACTTCTAGGGCAGCCCTAAAATGCCAAAAAAAAAGAAGGAAATTCTGACACACGGTACAATATGTATGACCCTTGAGAATATTATGGAGAAAGAAAAAGCCAATCTCAAAATGATAAATACCATTAGATTCCAATTATATGAGACCCCTAGAAGAGTCAAGTTCATATAGACAGAAAGTAGAATGGATGCCAGGGGATGGAGAGAGGAGGAGAGGTGGAGTGTTACAATTTTGTTTAGAAGGTATAAAGTTTTAATTTTTCAAGATAAAAACAGTTTTGGAGATTGGTTGCACAAAAATACGAAGGTATTTAACATTATTAAACTGTACACTTAAAAATAGTTATGAAGGTAAATTTTATATTATGTTTACTTTGCCACCATTTTAAAAGCATTTTTTTAAAAGATAAGCAAATGAAGATACTCAGAGGTTAAATAACTGATCGACTCTACTGGGTAGTTTGTTTCTGTAAGTGCCATACTTGAAATAATGTTAATATTTTAAAAATCTATTTTTAAAAAATTTAAAGGAAATATGTTAGAACAAAGAATCATTCCAGTAGGATATCCAAACCACAATCTGAGCATTATCCTAATTCAGACATTATTCCCTCTCCTTCATGTCCAACATTCAGTGAGTCAATAACTCTTACCAATTCAACCAGTAAAATACCCCTTATTTCTATCTCTTCCTTCCTTATCACCACTGCCACTGCTTTATTTGAGGTTCTCATCACAGGGAACTTGCAGTCACTTCCTGCCTTATCTCCTAGTATCCCAAAAGACCATTCATTCTTGACTGACCATCAGTTCCCAGACTGAAATCTTTCAAATAAAGCTTAAAGCCCTTCACATGATGTACATGGTTCTGCCAAGCACTGCTTTCATCTCCTATCTCATTTCATACTACTATTCAATTTCATACTACTATACATACTGTCTATTCAAGCTCCAGACATAACTAAGAACTTGGAGGTCCCTAATATGTTGGGTCACTATTAAACTCTTCTGATTTTGAATATGCTGTTCCCTCCACGTGCAATTCCTCCCTTTCCTTCTCATGGAAAAACATTTCCACTAATCCAAGGAGAACTATTTCACAAGTATCTAGTTTGAGAAGCCACACTTAAGCCCACGGCTACTAAGGACTTTCTACAGTAATTTTTTTAGTATTTAAAGAATGTTATTATAAATATTAGTTTATGCTTTTGTCCCATGAGATCATGTCCTCTTCACAGTGGTCAAAATGTCTTTCTGTCACAATTGCTACCTTCTAGCACAGTGACTGTCTTTAAGAAAAGTTTGATTGAACTAAAACAAAATTTTAAAAAATCTGTATGTAAACACAGAACTAGAACAAAAAGGTTTTAATTTTGTATGGAAACACAAATGATCCCAAATAGTCAAAGCAATCCTGAGAAAGAAAAGCAGAGCTGTGGGACTCAGAATCCCACTTCAGACTATACTAAAATATACTGTCTTCAAAAGAGTACGGTACTGGCACAAAAAATAGAAATATGGATCAATGGGACAGGATAGAAAGCCCAGAAATAAACTCATGCAACTACAGTCATTTAATCTATGACAAAGGAGGCAAGAACATACAATAGAGAAAAGACAGTCTCTTCAATAAGTGGTGCTGGAAAAATTGGACAGCTACATATAAAAGAATGAAATGAAATTAGAACACTCTTTAACACCATACACAAAAATAAATTCAAAATGGATTAGAGAATCAATATAAGGCCAGATAGTACAAAACTCTTAAGAGAAAAACATAGGCAGAACATTCTTCGACATAAATTTCAGCAATGTTTTTATGGCTCTATCTCCTAGAGCAATGACAATAAAAACAAAAATTTAAAAAATGGGATCTAATTAAGCTAAAAAGTTTTACACAGCAAAGGTAACCATAAACAAAATGAAAAGACAACCCACAGAATGGGAGAAAATATTGGCAAACCAAGCGACCAACAAGGAATTAATCTCCAAAATATAAACATCTCATACAGCTCTATATTAAATAAAACAACCCAATCAAAAAATGGGGAGAAGAACTAAACAGACATTTCTCTAAAGAAGACAGATAGATGACCAAAAAGCACATGAAAAGATGCTCATCATTACTATTAGAAAATGCAAATCAAAACTGCAATGAGGTATCACTTCATACCAGTCATAATGGCCATCATCAAAAAGTCTACAACCAATAAATGCTGAAGAGGGTGTGGAGCAAAGGGAATCCTCCTACAATGTTAGCGGAAATGTAAAGTGGTGTGATCTCTATGGAAAACAGTTTGGAAATTTCTTAAAAAACTAAATACAAAATTATCATATGATCCAGCAATCCTACTCCTGGGCATCTATCCAGAGAAAACCGGTAATTCAAAAACGCACATGCACCCCAAAGTTCATTGCAGCTTTATTTGTAATAGCCAAGACATGGACGCAACCTAAATATCCATCAACAGAGGAATGGATAAAGATGTGGTACATATATATATAATGGAATATTACTCAGCCATAAAAAAGAATTAAATAGTGCCATTTGCTGCAACATGGATGGACCTAGAAATTATCATACTAAATGACATTGTTAGAAAAGGAGAAATACCATATGATCTCAATTGCATGTGGAATCTAATTTTTTTGTTTGTTTTACATTTATTTTGCCCCATTCTTTTCTTTTTTAATTTTTTTTATTTTAAATGACATAAAAGAACTTATTCACAAAACAGACTCACAGACTTCAAAATCAAACTTATGATTACTGAAGGGGAAAGATGGGAAAGAGGGATAAATTAGAAGTTTGGGATTAATATATACACACTACTACAAAATAAAATAGATAGGTAACAAGCACCTACTGTATAGCACAGGGAACTCTACTCAATATTCTGTAATAACTTACATGGGAAAAGAATCTGAAAAAGAAGGGATATATGTATATGTATAACTGAATCACTCTGCTGTACCCCCCAAACTAACACAATATTATTATAAATCAAGTATACTCCAATATAAAATAAAAATTAAATTAAAAAAGAAATGTTCAATAAATGTGTGAATACATGAATAAATGATGAATGAATTAATAAAACAGTGTTAATTAAGCATGAATCCTGGCAATATAGCTGCCAAGAAAACCACATCTTACTGTGTGAGGATGGGTCCCTAACCATGTAAGCAGGGCTCTGGATTGTAGAAGAAAGTAGATGAATTTGAGCAATGCTTCTATGTAATCCATCTCATTAAAGAGATTGAAGACTTGCTAGACAGTACAGAAGAATTATTTAGACAAAAAAACATTAAAAACAGATTCCAAAAAGATACAATTAATTCAAAGCCAATAACTGGTTAATAAAAAGAAGAATTTGACAGAGATTGGGAAAAGAGAAAAACTTCTATAGTATACAACACATTTGAGACTCTTTCCACAGAGGTTATACTTATACACTTTGCAATAGAACAAATGGCATCCTGTTTTTCAATAAATGGTTAAAATGCTGAGCCCTTGAAAACCCTGAGGACCACCATCAATTTCAAAAAGAGATGTACATTAGCAACTGACAGCTTCCTGCTGAAAAACACAAGGTCGGTGTGATAAAGAAATGCTGTGGCTCATCAGATATGTTTCTAGACCTTGTATATGAGATGTGAATGAAAGTCGATCTTTAGTTAAACCCACCAACTGCTATCAACTGCTGGTGATGTCTCACACGGGAGGATTTAGGGCAAAAGAAAGAGGAGATGAATTTCTAATGATTTTAAAGTCCTTTTTGAAAAAAACAAGCACTTGAAGGCATAAGTGACATATCCCTATCTTATAGTTGAAGGTCATGAATTTTGATAGAAAGTAATAATGAGGCTGAGAAGTAGCTTGGGTCAGTTCATGGAGCAAAGAATTCTGACGATTTGGAATTTACCAGAAAAGTGATTAGAAGCCATTGAAGTTCTTTGCAGAGTGAAGTAAATTTGCATTCTAACTTATAAGTTAGATTCATATAAACTGAATTCTATAGAATCAATTAAGTGTGACATAAATGCCCCCAGAATCTACAAAAACTAAGACATTTTATAAAAATTGAAAGAGTAGGAGTTCCCGTCGTGGCGCAGTGGTTAACGAATCCAACTAGAAACCATAAGGTTGAGGGTTCGATCCTTGCCCTTGCTCAGTGGGTTAAGGATCCGGCGTTGCCGTGAGCTGTGGTGTAGGTCGCAAACGCGGCTCAGATCCTGCGTTGCTGTGGCTCTGCCATAGGCTGGCAGCTACAGCTAGCCTGGGAATCTCCATATGCCACGGGAGCGGACCAAGAAATGGCAAAAAAAAAAAAAAAAAAAAAAAAAATTTAAAAGAGTACTAAATCTTAAGTGGCAATAACCCTACTAAGCTTCATTGGACCTTAAAATCATTGACCAAATATGCTTCAGTCCTCTATACAAAACTTCTTTATGTTTTTAAGCTGAAAGGCCTAAGAGTACTTTTGAAGAGTCAACATATGTCAAATTATTTGTGTCTTGCAGGAGTGTGAGAATGGTGCCCACACTTCATCTACAGAGCTACATTCAAATCTCCAGTCTGTTGTCCCTGTTAACAGGGGTAAAAAGAAAAAAATAGCAGCAATAATAACAATAGTGTGATGACACATGTACACACACATCTGTCTTTCCTGAATTACACTAAAAAGATGGACAGATATGGCTTCTCCGATCTGAAGAGTATATTTCATGTAATGGTAATTCAAATATGGGTTTATACCAGATATAAATATTCCTTAAGAGGTCCTCAGAGAGGTACCAAGGTATAACAAAAGCTGTTCATGTGTCTGCCAAACAGAAAATACACACTATATTTTTTAAGACACTCTGGATATAAATAAATATGAGTTTATATTTAAAACCAAAAGTCTCAACATTAACTACTCTTAATTGCAAGCATGATATTTATCTGAACTGCTTCCTATTTGAACTCAATATAGTCTGCTCCACAATTGTGAGAGAAGGATTATTTTTAACAGTGTTTAATGATTCTCCAAAGCAACACCAGTGAGATGAGAATGTACTTGTATTCATTCCAAAACAGATGCTCATCATGGGACTCCTAGATTCTTCTATAATTCAGACCATTGCCCACTGAAGTCAAGGAACCAGAAGGCCCCAAACTGTGGTATTAAATAAACCATAGGACAGAAGAAGTATTACTGGCCTAACTTTTATCACAATATTTTCTCAAAGATATATATATATAGCACTTTGTATATGCCAGCTGCCATTTTAATATAGATAGATAGAAAAATAGGCATATATTCATTTCATCTCCATTTACAGCAAACACACTCCTCATAACATCCTGTAAATTAGGTACTTACTACTCACATTTTACAGAAGAAGAAACAGAGATATAGATACATTAAATAATATAGCCAACACTGCACAAGGAGGAAATGGCAAGACTGAGATTTAATCCTAGGTTGCCAGGCTCCAGAGTCCAATCTCCACCACCAAGCTTCAATGATGCTTCTAGGAAGTTTCGATTCCATTTTACCATCCTCTGTGCTTGTGTATGCCTCTGTGGTGGTACTTCTTGAATTATGCTAAAATATTATTTTATTATTTATTAATTAATAGCAAGTATTATTATATAATATTTTATATAGGAAGAAATATTTTAATTATGTATTATCATATAATAATATGATATTGTTATTAATACATAGCAATATAATATTGTATTGTTATTAATACATAGCAATATAATATTGTATTGTTATTACTACATAACAATATAATCCAAAATCCTCTATGATCCCATCTTGGGCAAGAAGTAAAATTATTCCACATCTCTGTGTACCCTTAGTCCTAACACAGTGATTCAATGCATGGCAAACACAATAAACACGGGCTGATGAAAACCCACCAAACATCAGGGCTGCTCACTACTTTTGGATACCCCTGCCTGCTCAATCAGCATTAGTACTACCTTTATGACAGTTGACTTTCAACTTCAACTTCTGAACCCTGACCCCCAAACTCCTTTTAGATCACTACTATTGCAACAAACGTAATAACAATATAACATCTACACTACAAAAATAACAATGATAGTAATAACCACAACAAAGACAGGAGTTAGTATTTATTGAGCATCAACTAAGATTTCAGTCTTTGTTTCCCTGAGCTGTCCTAGTTTTTGGGTTCTGTGCAATACAGACAGGATTTTGCTCTGAGACTGCTCTGCACGAGTCATGAAACTGACAACCACTTCAAAATGAAACAATTGTTTAGTAAAAAAACTAATCAAGGATGTCTGAGGAAAAACTGTAGTTCTTTGATCTGTGAGGAAATGCATTACTTTTTAAAAAAAAATCAAGCCACAGGAGTCCCCATTGTGGCTCAGCTGGTTAAGAATCCAACTAGCATCCGTGAGGATGCGGGTTCAGTCTCTGACCTCTCTCTGTGGGTTAAAGGATTCAGTGTTGCCGTGAGCTCTGGTGTAGGTAGCAGACAGCTCAGATCCTATATTGCTGTAGCTGTGGTGCAGGCCAGCAGCTACCAGCTCCAATTTGACCCCTATTCTGGGAACTTCCATATGCCATGGGTGCAGCCCTAAAAAAGAAAAAAAGAAAAATCAAGCCCAAGTTTTTCCTCTGCAACATGGAATATCAGCTCCAACTAGAGAATTTATTAAATCAAATGCAAAATTCTACTGCTTAGAACTTTAACTAACATTTCAACCTACTTTAGGAATGCAATTAAAGGCTGTAACAATGAGTCACAATTTATCTCAATATAATGACTTCTGGCTTTTATATAAAATTTAAGAAACTATCAAAGAATGAGAGCAATAGCTTTCTTCTTCACAATTAATATTTACTAAGTCTCCAGGGCTGAAATTACCTCAGTCTTTTTCTTCAAGTCTACAATCACAGCTGCAGTTTTTTTTCCATTACTATAGCAACCACAGGAATGAAAGCATTGTGCTTCCTTCTCTGGCCAAAACATATAAAAGGGGCCAAAGTAGCAACAACCACCAAGAGACAGATAAATACCCTAAAAAATGGTCATAATTAAGAATTTACATTTGTGGGAGTATTTTGAAAGCACATCTGACTTCAGAGTACTTAGATCATTCAACTATGACAAAATACATATTCATTCAAGTTTATTGAATCAAGATTCATTAGTTTCATTTACAGAGACTTTCCACAAAGAAGTCCTAAATTTACCAGTTTTTTTGTCTTTTTGGCCAAACAAATAACAGAAAAAAAATCTCCTCCATTAAAGTTATAGAGAGCCTCTCAATTTACATAAAAACAATTTCTTATCTATACCCAAAAGGGAGCTAGAAAAAGACCAAAATATAATGAGTTAATTGTTTGATCCCCATTTTTGTTATTTATACTTCAAAATCATAGTAATAGCAAGGCATTCCTTCATGCTTACAGTTGTATTTCAATCTAAGCTCATTATAAAGTAACAAAGGACAATATTTAAAAAAAAAAACTCAGTGGAACCTTTCATACATCTGACTCCCATTCTGCATATATGGTTAAGTGACTGTAGAACTCCACAGCCCAATTTTGCTATAATAGAATGAATTTCAAGGTGAAAGATGTATGGCATAAATAACAGCATTCATCATAAATACAGTGACTTGGGCTTTAGTCATAGACACATCTGCAAAGCTGGCTGGTAAATACATATATTTGGGGAAAGGTAAGAGGAAAAAGATCTGACCTCTTTTTTTTTTCTTTTTTGGAAGAAAGAACTTATATAAAGTGATAACAGATTGACATCCCAGATCTCACAAAGAAAGGTTTCTATCACTTAGTAATTTGTTTAATTTCCAAGGAAAATAGCTGTCTTAATTATTTCTAAAGAACACATATAACATATTTGCACTAGCCCTGCCAGATTATACAATGCTCATCCTAGGGGGGTGGACTCCTACACCAATATGTATAATTTGCTGAGATAAGTGCTATGCTAGATACATTTACATAGCATAATGAAACACATAGGATAGGACTTACTTCTCCTGGAGCAGCTTCACAGTGGATTTTTTTCTGTTGGGTGTTAAACACAATTTTAGGTACAGGGAGCAGCATAGAGAAAATGTGCTGGAAAATGGAAACAGAAAGTGAGCATGAAGCCAGTTCACAAAGGGCCTTGGATGCTATCCCAGAGTCTCGACTTGATCCTGTGAGGAATAAGAGAACTGGCTTTAAATAACTGGGGAGATGGACTGCAGTGAGGATAGTCTGTAAAACAAGAAAGCTATTCCAGGAAACTAAGGAAGAAGTTACACAGAGATGATGGTGAAATAGACAAGATTGACTAGAAAGAGATTTAGAAAGGAGTCTTCACAAGACTTAAAAGCCTTGAATACAACTAGGAGTCAGTAAAATCCACTACTTGAAGATGATGATAATTTCTCTTTTTATTGAGAAAACTAATGTATAACCTTTCAGTAGATTCAGTTATACAAAAAGTATTATATATTATGTATATACAGGCATACCCCCACAGATATTGCAGGTTTGACTTCCAATTACCACACTAAAGCAAATACCACAATAAAGTGAGCCACACAAATTTTCTGGTTTCCCAGTGTAAATAAAAGTTATGTTTACATAATACTATAGTCTATTAAATATGGAGTGGAATTACATCCAAAAATACTTTAACTTAAATATTTTATTGCAAAAAAAAGTGCTAACCATTATCTGAGCCTTCAAGTCATAGTCTTTTTGCTGGTGGAGGGTCTTGCCTCATTGTTGAGGTCTGTTGACTGATCAGGTTGGTAGTTGCTGAAGGCTGGGGTGTCTGTGGCAATTTCTTAAAATAAAACAATGAAGTTTGCCACACTGATGGGCTCTTCCTCTCATGAATGACTGCTCTGTAGGATATAATTATGTTTGACAGCATTTTATTCATAGAACTTTTCAAAATTGGAGTCAATTCTCTCAAACCCTGTGTCACTTTATCAACTAAGTTTATGCAACATTCTAAGTTCTTTGATGTCATTACAACACTCCTCCTAGCAACTTCACCAGCAGTAGATGCCATCTCAAGAAACCATATATTCTTTGCTTATCCATGAGAAGCAGCTCCTCATCTGTTCAAGTTTTATCATGAGCTTGCAGCAATGCAGTCACAGCTTCAGGCTCCATTTCTAATTCTAGTGCTTTTGCTGTTTGCACTAACTCTGTAGTTACTTCCTCTACTGATGCCTTAAACCTCTCAAAGTCATCCAAGAAGGCTGGAATCAACTTCATCCAAACTCCTGCTAATGTTGATATTTTGAATTCTTTCTATGAATCATGAATTTTCTTAATGGTATCTAAAATGTAAAACATTTCCAGAAGACTTTCAATTTAATTTGCCCAAATCAATCAGAGGAATCACTATGGCAGCTACAAACTTATAATATGTATTTCTTAAATAATAAGATTTGGAAGTCAAAATTTACTCCCAGGTCCATGGGTTACAGATTGTACGTTGTGTTAGCAGGAACGAAAACAACATTAATCTTATTGTACATCTCCACTAGAGCTCTTGGTTGATGAGATGCAATATCAGTGAACAGCAATATTTTTAAAGGAATCTTTTTCTCTGACCTATGGGGGGGGGGGCTTAAGATATTCAGTAAACCATTTCACAAACAGATGTGTTGTCCAGGCTTTATTTGTTGTTCCTTTTATAAAGCACAGGCAGAGCAGATTTAGCATAATTCTTAAGAGCCCTAGGATTTGGGGACTAGGAAATGAGGATTGGCTTTAACTTAAAGTCACTGGCTGTATTAGTGACTAACAACAGAGTCAGCCTATCTTTGGAAGCTTTGAAGCCAGGCATTGACCTCTCGTCTTTAGTTATGAAAGTCACAAGTAGCATTTTCTTTCAATACAAGGCTATTTCGTCTACACTGAAATTCTGTTGTTTAGTAAATTAAAAAATATTTTTTAAAAAAATTCTGTTTAGTGTAGCCACCTTTATTAGTTATTTTAGCTAGATCTTCTGAATAACTGGCTGCAGCTTCTACATTGGTACTTGCTGCTGCACCTTGCAATTTTCATTTACAGAGATGGCTTCTTTGCTTAAATAAACCTCATGAACCAACCTCTGCTAGCTTCAAACCTTCATTCTGCAGTCTCCTCATCTCTCTCAGCCTTCAAAGAATTGAAGAGAGTTATAGTCTTGCTCTGAATTAGACTGTGGCATAAGGGAATATTGTAGCTGGTTTGATCTTCTATTCAGACCACTGAAACTTCTTCTATTTCAGCAATAAGGCTATTTCGCTTTCCTATCATTCGTGTGTTCACTAAAGTAGCACTTTTAATTTCCTTCAAGAACTTTTCCTTTGTATTCACAATTTGGTTAACTGGCGTAAAAGGCCTAGCTTTCGACTTGGTTTTCAACATACCTTCCCCACCAAACTTAATCATTTCTAGCTTTCGATTTAAAGTGAGAAACATGCAACTCTTCCTTTCACTTGAATACTTAGAAGTCACTGTAGTATTATTAAATGACCTAATTTCAATATTATTGTGTCTCAGGGAATAGGGAAGCCTAAAGGCAGAGAGAGAGATGGGGAACAGCAGGCAGTGGAGCAGTCAGAACACCCACAACATTTACTGATTAAGTTTTATTAAGTCTTACATGGGTATGGTTCATGGTGCTGCAAAACAATCATAACAGTAACATCACAGATGAGCAAAATAAACACAGTAACAATGAAAAATTTTGAAATGTTGTGACCAAAATGTGACACAGAGACTCAAAGTGAGCAAATGCTGTAGGAAAAATGATGCCCACAGAGTTGCTTGACCCAGAGTTGACACAAACCTTCCAATCTTTAACAACAACAACAACAACAAAAACAGTATCTGTGCAGTCCATTAAAGAGAATCGCAATAAAATGACATGTGCCAGTACCGCAAAACAATCACCACAATAAATCTAGCTAGCATCTCTCTCCCAGACTTCAGGCAATATTACAGAGCCACAGTCATCAAGACAGTGTGGTACTGGTACCAAAACAGAGAGACAGACCAATGGAACAGAATAGAGAACCCAGAAATACACCCAGACACCTTTGGTCAATTAATCTTTGACAAAGGAGGCAAGAACATAAAATGGGAAAAAGACAGTCTTTTCAGCAAGTATTGCTGGGAAACCTGGACAGTTGCATGCCAATCAATGAAACTAGAACACACCCTCATACCATGCACGAAAATAAACTCAAAATGGCTTAAAGACTTAAACATAACAGGAGCTCCCGTCGTGGTGCAGAGGTTAACAAGGTTAACAAATCTGACTAGGAACCATGAGGTGGCAGGTTTGTTCCCTGGCCTTGCTCAGTGGGTTAAGTATTCAGCGTTGCCGTGAGCTGCGGTGTGGGTCACAGACGTGGCTCAGATCCCACGCTGCTGTGACTGTGGCGTGGCTATAGCTCCGATTGGACCCCTAGCCTGGGAACCTCCATTTGCCATAGGAACAGCTCAAGAAAAGGCAGAAAAAGACAAAAAAAAAAAAAAGAGTTAAACATAAGACAAGACACCATCAAACTTCTGGAAGAGAACATAGGCAAAACATTCTCTGACATCAACTTTTCAAATGTTTTCTCAGGTCAGTCTCCAAAAGCAAAAGAAATAATAGCAAAAATAAACCAATGGGATCTAATCAAACTGACAAGCTTTTGCACAGCAAACGAAACCAAAAAGAAAACAAAAAGACAGCTTAGAGAATGGGAGAAAATAGTTTTAAACGATGCAACTGACAAGAGCTTAATCTCTAAAATATACAAGCAACTTACACAACTCAACAGCAAAAAAGCCAACAACCCAATGGAAAAATGGGCAAAAGAAGATATACAGATGGCCAACAAGCACATGAAAAAATGCTCAACATCCCTGATTATTAGAGAAATGCAAATCAAAACTACCATGAGATATAACCTCACACCAGTCAGAATGGCCATCATTAAGAGGTCCACAAGTAACAAATGCTGGAGGGGGTGTGGAGAAAAGGGAACCCTCCTGCACTGCTGGTGGGAATGTAAGCTAGTACAACCACTATGGAGAATAGTATGGAGGTACCTTAAAAAACTAAACAGAACTCCAATATGATCCAGCAATCCCACTCTTGGGCATATATCCAGACAAAACTCTACTTAAAAAAGACACATGCACCCACATGTTCACTGAAGCACTATTCACAATAGCCAAAACATGAAACTAACCCAAATGTCCACTGATAGATGATTAGATCAGGAAGATGTGGTATATATACACAATGGAATAATACTCGGCCATAAAAAAGAATGAAATAATGCCATTTGCAGCAACATGGATGGAACTAGAGACTCTCATCCTGAGTGAAGTCAGAAAGAGAAAGACAAATACCATATGATATCACATATATCTGGAATCTAATATATGGCACAAAGGAACCTTTCCACAGAAAAGAAAATCATGAACTTGGAGAATAGACTTGTTATTGCCAAGGGGGAGGGGGAGGGAGTAGGAGGGACTGGGAGCTTGGGGTAAACAGATGCAGAATGTTGCCTTCAGGGTGGATTATCAATGGGATCCTGCTGTGTAGCACTGGGAACTTTGTCTAGTCAATTATGATGGAACACATAATGTGAGAAAAAAGAATGTATACATGTATGTGTAACTGGGTCACCATGCTCTACAGTAGAAAAAATATATATAAAGATATAATAAATAAATACACAAATAAATCTAGGTAACATGTACCACCACATAGTTACTTTTTTTTTTTTTTTTGGTGATGAGTACTTTTAAGATGTTACCCTTTAGCAACTCTCAAATTATACAGTACAGTATAATTATGGCTGCCATGCTATATAGCACATCCCCAGAACCTATTTACTTCATAAATGGACATTTTACCTCTTGACCATCTTAACTTCCAACTGCAGAAACATGATGAGAAGAAACATTGAATCATATATTAAGTTCTAGAATTGTTCAAAAAATTAATTATCAACTTCTCTGCATTGAGATATCCTCTATTCACAATGCTCTGCCTTTGCCACCCATTTTACCATTATAATAGTTAAAAACAGGGTTAATTTAACACCCTTTCTAAATAACATTTTTACAGAAAGTGGAAAACACCAAAGTAATCCATGTAAAAATAATATGAAAAAGAATAAATCTCTTGCTTTCTTAAACCAAGAATTTAAAATATTTTATAATTAATTTTCCTTAACCATTTGACCTCCATACCTTCTCAGAGATAAGAAAAATGCTTTTAAAATGTAGCAATGCAGCAAATACAGTTTTAACTATTAAGAATAACTTTCCACAGTCACAGATTAAAGGGGGGAAATCTATTTTTTTTAATCTCTAGCTCTTTAAGAAATAATTATAGCTTTGGAACATCTTATTTAACTATGTAACATTACTACAGAAGCTTCCACTTTGCTAGCAGGACAAGATAAAACTGTAATAATAATACCTCATTGTCATTAGACATGAGAAAGAAAAGGGTATACTAGAAAGTAAAAAATGTATTCCATTTCTTACCCTTTTCACTCAATATATGTTTTTATGATTTATTTATGTTGTTGCATGTCACTTAGTCCCTTTGCTTCTAACAGTTACATTGTAAAAGGTCATATTCATCATATTTTGTATGCAGTTTATTTGCATTAAACATTTAAGCAGCCTTCATCTCCCTCTTACCACAAATAATACCATAAGAAATAGACCTAATTTTCCTCAGTACCATAAGATCTCCTTTATGAATAACTGCTTTATTCCACACTTTCACTAGCAATGCAAGAGAAATATCTTCCCAGGGAGTTGCCACTATGGTGCAGTGGAAACGAAACCAATTAGTATCCATGAGGATGAGGGTTTGATCCCTAGCCTCACGCAGTGGGTCTAGGATCTGGCATTGCCATGAGCTGTGGTGCAGGTCACAGATGCAGCTTGGATTCTGTGTTGCTGTGGCTGCGGCGTAGGCCAGCAGCTGTAGCTCTGATTCAGCTCTTAGCCTGGGAACTAACATATGCCTATATGCTGCGGGTACAGCCCTAAAAAGAAGAAAAAAAAAAAAAAAACTGTCCACAAATAAGCTTATAAAAGGGTTTTTTCCTTTCTAATTTAACCTAATAAAATGTAAAGCATTACTTACCAGAAACTCTATTTTTAAATATTCACACTGCCTGAGGATTTACCATAAGTGTAAAACTCGATAAAATGACATTCTATATGCAGAATGATTGATAATCTCCAAAATATCCACAATAGGAGAATAGTAACGCAAAATCAAGTAGAAGAATATGGTAGAATATACTGCTGCCAATGAAATTACAGTTACAAAGGTTGTATAATAATTCATTCCAGAAACATTTATTGAGTACTTATGGAGTACCAAGGACTACATTAGGTACAAGAAATACAGGCATTATATTTCAGGTTCCACACAAAGAGCTCATCATCTAATTAGGAAAAAACACATGCAAACAATTATTACAGATTACTTGTGTACTGTATTTGCTTACAAGCAATGTGCTATAAGAGCTCAAATAACAGGAAACCTCTGCCAGGTGAAAGGGAAGTGCTTTGAAGAGGAGCCTAATGTTAAAGCTGAACTGTAAGGAATAAACATTTGTCAAATACCCCTTTAGGGGAGGGAGACAGCCTTCAGGAAGAAAAGGAATGCATATGCAAAGGCACTGAGGTGTGAAAAAGCCTTGCCCATTTGGAAATTCCCCATTGTTCTTTATCCTTGCACTCCCGGATATGTGTCCAAGTCTTGCTAGAGTCAGACTAGAGAGAAATGTAACAGGCATGTGATGAAAATATTTTTTGGAGGCCTCCAGATGCTGGATATACAACTACCAAAGACTTAAAATAAGCACAGATATCAGGCATTGGCCTGAGAGTTGGAGATGTGGAGGTGAACAAGACAGACAAGCCCTGTTGAAGGGTGTGAAGTGAAGAATTGACAATCCTATCTTACGTTCTTAATGTTTAGGCTAGATGCAGTGCAGAATAAAGAGCGGGAATTGAACCACATAGAGCTTAGTTATGTTACTATTGCAATAATACAGACCCAAACTAAAGCAAAAAGTATTTATGGTATATTCATGAGAGGTAAAACACATAGCTACAAAGTTATGATATTAGCATAATCATCTTTTTTTTTTTTTTTTTTTATCTTTTTAGGGCCATACCCATGGCATATGGAAGTTTCCAGGCTAGGAGTCAAATTGGAGCTACAACTGCTGGCCTACACCACAGCCATAGCAATGTGGGATTCGACCCACATCTGCAACCTACACCATAGCTCAGGGCAACACTGGATCCTCAACCCACTGAACAAGGCCAGGGATCAAACTGGCATCGTTACGGATACCAGTCGGGTTCTTTCCACTGAGTCGCAATGGACACTCTGCATAATAATCTTTTTACTTCACAGTATAAAAACTTTCAAGAGCTAGTCTAATGAACTCTTACTCTCAGAGTCTCTAAAAGTAGCATTATTGCCTCCATTTAACGGACGGATCCTGAATATCATGCCGAAGGAAAACAGCCAGGGAAAGAAAGAGTAGGAATATTACCTTGATTTGCTTGATTCAGTTGTCATTTATTCACATTTAATGATTAATTTATATGTGCCAAACATCATTCTATGAGCTGGGGGTTAAATTTCCAACCAAATAAAGCCTTCTTCCTCAAAGAGTTTGCAGTCTAGAAGAAAAGACCAATAAGCAAATAGCCAATTACAATGTACTGTTAATTGGTTTTCTGATAAGGGCAGAGCCAGAACTGCCTGTCCACTCCTAAGTGTGCAAAATACAATGAAGACATAAAGTCAAACAGAAAGGAAAACCCATTGTGTGAAGGGTGGCAAGACTGGAATTTATGTGTTTTCTTAAAAGTCACTTAATGTTGTTATCATTGCACTTTCATAATTTAAAAGGCTAAAAGTAAAGGAATGAGAATAAACATCAGACACAGAGCAAACAAACCTGACTTCATGACAGCCATATCGTTTCTTTCTATTAACAAAGTTCTTAGAAACATATGTGTTAATCCATAGGCAAATGTTTGAAAGGAATGAGATAGCTAAATAGAATTTCCCCTAGTTTAAATAGCTAAGTGTTTAATAATCAATGCCAGTGAACAGAATGAAGAGGTGAAGCATAGTAAAATATCAAGAACTCAGGAAACTAGATCAGATAACAATGTTTGCACTAAATGATAAACATGTCAAATTAGACTTAATTACCAACGATGCCTACAGTTTTGCCAGCTGCTTTATAATTCAAATCACTCCTCAACTTCTTTGCCAAAATATGTCTGAGAATTTGTTTTGTGATATATGAGACCATCGTATAAAAAAGTACCAATGCGAGATTGAGTTAAAAATAAAACCCACAAATTCATTTTTCATATAGCATAAGCAAAAAAAAAATATTCAAGTAAATTAAGATGGGTGTTTGCCTAGTAAAGATAAATAGAAAGTTTGCAGTTTGGGGAACTGGGGGTAGAGTTGATTTCAGCAGATTGTATGGAAGAGCGAACCATTATTTTATCATTAATTTCACTATGGAGGTTTTGTCTTACTATAGTACATGATGATCACAATGTTCATAAGATATAAGTCTGAGGTAAAATGTCTTTTTGTCTTTGAAATTATGGTGGATTTTGGAAAAAGCACTGGATTTGAACCTGGAAGTTTTGATCTACCTCTTGTCTTTGCCAGCTGTGTGTCCTTGGGTGAGACAGTTAATCACTCTGAAATCCAAATTCCTCAGGCAATTTCACACAAAGTTCTTGTGATGTTTATGTGAGATATCATGTGCCAGCATTTGCCAAATAATAAAATGCCACATAAATATCAGTTATTACTCTAAGTATAATTTTAAAAGACATTATTAAACTCTAACCAAAACCAAAACAGAGTAAAGTTTAAAAAAAATTCCTGACCAGAAGCAGGCTTTATCTGCCTTTATTACTTTACCTCATTATAGTCATTTTGAAGTTCTCTTTTTTTTTTTTAAAGATGTAGAGTCACAAGGAAAATAAATTAAAAAAAAATGTGAAGTCATAATTGATGGGCTCCAGTAGAACACAATCCAGAACTTTGGAAAAAACAAGGGAAGATTAACTTTTTTTCCAATACTATGGGGAAAAAATATAGAATACATTTTCTTAGAATCTTGACACTCAGACTCCTTATATATGAAAATTCCTCTGTCCCTTCTTGGTTTGTATTATCCTCTTCTTTAGGGAAAATAAACAAAGGTTAAGTGACTGATAGAAAGCTCAAGCAAGTAGTAATTCTTAGATCTTTAGGCTCTGAATCCAGACCTGTGTCAGCTATGTCACCAATAAACCTTTCAAGTTGCCACTGACTCAAATAAAACCTTCATGTCAGCCCATCTGTGCTATTGTTCCTTTATCTGTTGTACCTATTTGAAATATTACCTTCTTTTATAACAAATATGTGCTTTCAGGCACATATTACTTCCACTACTACCTCCATACTTTGAGAGAGACAATCCTCACCTAAAAAGCCTCAACAAGAAATCTTTCTGTGAAGAAAAATGTCAAAGTACTACTAAACATTACATAGATGAAAAAATTTAGGTGACAGTTTTTTATCATTACACAGTCTTATAATTGGCAGGTTGACGTTTTGGCAGGGGTAAGACTAATTGCTTCCTTGAGATCTTCTATGGCAGGTTTCGCCTATTTTAGGGGAAAATACATTTTCTCATCAGTAGTTCCACTGTAGCCTCAAAGAGAGTAAAAAGAGCAACAGCAGTGATAATATCTGACAATTACCTAGTACTTGCTGTGTATCATATGCTTAATATATGACTTTATATATTAAGTCATGTCTCTACATAGTCCCAAAACTATCTCCAAGGGACAAAAAATGTAGCCAATATTTATCCTCTTGTTACCCCTTAAATAACAATAATCATCTTTAGGAAACTCTGAACAGTTTGTAATGAAGAGCTTCCTGACAGAGATACTCACCAGTCTCACCCTCCCAGCAAAACCACCATCTAGAAAGCAAGGGAAACAATTTTAATCCCCTCTGCTGCAGCTTAGATTTGGTAACAAGAGGCAGAAGACATTCCAAGAAACAAAAATTTGACAGGAATGTTAGAAAGAAATTATCATCCAGGTAATATACAAATAAGAACCTAACTTTTCTCTGCCTAAATTGAGGGAGGTCAACAAAGTCCCCCTTACCCCAAGTGTAGAAGGCCGTTGGTAGTAAATATATTTTTGCTAAGTGTTAGCACACTCATTCACACTGAAAAAAACATCTGTTTCCCAAAAATTACACATGTTTGTGCCATGGAAAATAGTAAGAGAAATAACTGGAGCCAGTAGAAATAAAAGCACAACAGCTCGATGCTACACAGATGGCATTTGAGCAATTGCAGACATAAACAAAGCACTCTGCAATGAGGATATGGGCTCGGCTTCAAGGAAATGATCAAGTGGTCTGGGAGATGTGTGGGCCAGTACAGATTGCAGAAGGGAAGACTCAAAACCAGGATGGTGACCAGAAGGGGCTCATGGGTCCATGTGCTCCATGAATATTCCAGTGAGTGAGCAGGGAGTTGACACTAGACTGTTAGCTATTTTTTTTTTTTAATTCAATTGTGTTTTTTTATTTTTGGGTTTTTGTTTTTTTTTTTTTTTTTTTTGGCTTTTTAGGGCTGCACCTGAGGCATATGGAAGTTCCCAGGCTAGGGGTTGAATCGGAGCTGCAGCTGCCAGCCACAGCCACAGCAACACCAGATCTGAGCCATGTCTGTGACCTACACCCACGGCTCATGAAAATGCCAGATTCTAAGCCACTGAGCAAGGCCAGGGATGGAAACTGCATCTTCATAGATACTAGCCGGGTTCATTCCCGCTGAACCATGACGGGAACTACTAAATTCAATTTATCTTTAACTAGCTTTTTTTTTTTTTTTCAATTTATAAAATCTACTATCATGCATTGCCTCATGTCCTATTAGGGAGAATTCCCCAGACTGTTGTAACCAACCAAAATTGTGGCCATTATCCTGAGAGGCCCATATGGATGGAGCAAAGCAAGAAGCAGCCCTTTTGAAAAAATGCTTTCTTTGAATCAGCATACCCTGCTTGTTTACAGCCTGAGCACAGAGCATGAAGAGAGAGTGGGAAGGATGACTTGTGCTAACCCCATAACGTTTCACTGATTAAGAAGCAGAAATTACAGCACAAAAAGAAATGCACAATAGCTTGACCTAATTCTGAAGCAGTTTTAATCTTTAAAGTGCATGTAAACTAAATATGAGATATCCCCAACCTCAACAGAACTATAACTCAATGTTTTTTTTATTCCACAACATTATGTTGAATCTAGATATAAAAGGATAAAGGTACAGTTTGTCTTCTGACTGCCTAAATATCGCTGATAAGAGAGTAAAATAATTCCAAAATTGTAGTAACTCTTTTTATAATTAAAGGCTATATCAGAGCATAAATCCCCAATTAAATCCCATTAAATATCTACTTCATAACACTAAACGCTTGTGAAGCACATTATTGTTGCTGGATAAAATAAGATGAAATGTTAAGCTCTTTAGAGAATATAAAACAGTGGAGCCAGATTTTCATACTTATAACTCAATATGACTATTTCTATAGAATAAGAATCTGGCTTAAGTTGTGTAATCATTTAAAAGGTCCCAAAGTCTCCTTCCTGGCTCTCTTCTCACCTCTCAAATGTCAAAAACACATTTCCTGACACAGCTGAGATGCATGCCAGCTCCCTGTCAATGAAAAGTAAGAATGAGAACTTTGACACAATGGCCATCAACAACTCTCCTTGGACCGCCACTGTTTGGAACCTGTTTCTCTCTCTGGTGATGAAACATCTTCTTGGTCCAATGCCTCTACTCTCAGTTCCACATCATTTTCAAGCAGTAATTTCTTTGTGGGACTTTTCAAGATTCCAAATAAGCCATGCTATTGGTCTCTACCCTTGACCAAAGTTGGTTTTTAAACACAAAATCATTTCTTCAGTTGATAGGGCACCAAAATATTCAAACCTTTAATTGTCTAGCATTCCTGTAATTCTGTAGTGACTAGAGACTTAAAATGCATACCCAAGGAAACAAACCAATATGTAAATGTTAAGCTTAGTGGATGTTTAGAAATAAAATGATAAATAATGTAAAACTGAATCAGGAAGAAATAATGTCAGAGGCAAGTAGGGCTGTACCATTTTGCCTTATTTTAGTTTGTCGACTCAACATTCATTTATTTATGATAACTAGCATGTGGGTATTCAATAAATACTTGCTGTTAGCCTTTATGATAATTGGGGGTTTGTGTATCTATAAATAGGTGTCAGAAAAGGAAAAAGAAGGGAGAAATATATAATATTAACTTAGTAATATTTAGGTCAGAACAGTAGTTATTCCCAGGAGATAATCCTTAGAAAAAAATACTGTCAATGGAAAAAACTCCATGTATAGGAGAATGTCATGGAGAGTAGACCCTTCCTTCTTCTCTGCTTACATTTGAATAAATGGGAATACTGCTTGCCACAATGAAGACAACTAGAAAATAATTATTGAATATATGATGAATGCAAGCACTCATTCTATAACTCCTTTGTGGGAATTCACAACACACATGAGCTCATCAAGGGCACTAAGAAATCCTGCTGTAAAAGAAACCTACTTTATTTCTTAACCTAAGATTTTATAAAGTTTTTAAAGTGCTTGTCACATTAGTCACCCCATTCATAAGATGACAAAAGAAACACCTGGTTAATTATTTTGTGTTTCTTTGTTTGTTATATACCATATTGTTCTAAAAAATAACCCAAGAAAATTAATGAAAACATCCATACTCCAACATGAACAGTTGCTCAGAGATGAAGATGAGAGTAAAAGTCTGAGGCATTCTAACTGTCAAGGATCTTCTAATGCTTATAAAAAGATGTAGCATATTCCAATCACATGCAGCCTCCAAAAGTGTCACTTCATCTGGTTTTTAACATCATTGTTGAATACCTTAATGGAACAGCAACTCACTCTATAAAAAAGAAACAGGGCTTGGACTTGGCCAGAACTGTGAAGCAGAATTCTGGGCATGGAAGAAAGTAAACATATGAATAGGTAACAATGACAAATGCTGACTATGAAGTCCATGAAGCTTAGAAAAAGTCCCCTACAAAATAGAGGAAAACTAATGTTTGTTCATCAAATGAGAACTATATTCCAGATGGAGTGCTTGAACCTGTACATCTATGATATCATGTAGTCACCCAACAATTCTAAAAGTCCATTATGACATCTTTATTAAAAATAAAATCATTGGGAGTTCCCATCCTAGCACAGTGGAAACAAATCCGACTAAGAATCATGAGGTTGCGGGTTCGACCCCTGGCCTCACTCAGTGGGTTAAGGATCTGGCATTGCTGTGGCTGTGGTGAAGGCCAGTGGCTGCAGCTCTGATTAGTCCCCTAGCTTGGGAACCTTTATATATATATATAAAATCATTGGAGGTTTGAAGAACAATAGTGACCATTTTTTAATCTCCTCCTCGCTCTTCTCTAACAATAAAATCAACAACAAGAATTAACCCACAAAAGACCTATAGCTTCAGTATCAGATAGAGAAGACTCCAAGCTCAAATTATCCATAAGGAGAAGAAAGAAAAAAAAAATCCAACAGAGCTTCCATCACCTGTCCTCGTCTGCAAATAGCCTATGGATATAGACTGCAGTGGAGGGGAAAGTGAAAAGGCTCTGTGACAAAGCAGAAGGTATACCTAGGGGAAACACAGCCAAAACATCCCAGAAAAAGAAACGGAAACAAGTCATGCAAAAGTGATGTAAGTAGGTCTGGACTTGGTAGTTTCTAGCCTCAGCAGTGGAAAAGGAGGCTGGAAATACGAAGCACCAGAAGTGGTAAAACTGTTATTCCTGATACTCTTTAGGTTGAGGATGAGGATATGGAAGGATGGAAAGTTTGGGCTTAACTGAATTACACAGTTTGTGTCATGAGGCCATCTAAAGGAGTATGTATTTTCACCTTTGGCTCCAATCAGAAGAAAGAGAACCTTCTGATCCCCGGACCCTTTCGAATCATCAGAGGTGTTAAACAGAGAATACTGATGCTCTGGTTAGAAAGGTGATCCACACTGCTGAACAAGCTAAGCAAAGTCAAGGCTAGAGTAATAAATGACTCGGGATGTTCCACAGGGCTTACTGAGGCGGAGGAAAAACCTTCCATAGTAATGGCATTAATTAATATTTAAAAGATCTTAGAGCAATTACAGTGGTATAAAGAATTTTCTGCAGAGTGAAACAGGGTCACTGTAACAAATAATGAACAACCAAACACACAAGAGCATGAGTTAAGCAAGTTGGGAACACACAGAAAAAGATCATAAATAACTGAAAGAACAAAACTAAGCCATTCTTTTATCCATACTTTCTCTTATATCCACTTTCACTAGTTACTGAAGAAAATGACATGAGATCTGCACTATATCCTCTGTAAACTGTTGTATAATAATATTTAGGTTAGCTGAATAGAAATCTATACCATTTATATTTTGGTCATTCTTAACAATTAGGCATATCATCTTCATAAATTCTGGATTAAATAATGTAAGTATTTATGTTCAGATGTCTGGGGCTGTATGAATTTTACCTAATTACTTATAATCATATTTTGAAGTCCAAGGTCAGCAAGACCAGTTGAGTCACACCCTTTAAAAATATACCTTAGGCACATTTATTTGTTTCCATGTGCTATATATGACACCTTACTGAAATAGAGAGCAGCTAGTTTTGCCGAAAAACAAGTAATGATGTGAACAAATTCACTTCCATGTATTTGTTATGTATCCAATTACAGAAACCTATATTAAGTTCGTAAGATAAAGATATTCCTTTGTTTTCATCCATAAAGTCTCATGCCAGGGACTGAATGCAGGGTCTATTTCCAGGGGAGACTGTTTTTGTCATTGAAAACTCTGTCTTCTTCAGGCATTTGCTGAATGATGCATTAGCAGGAGCTACAAGGATCACATTGTTTCACACCAAATTGCCTCTACACTTTGATTCATATATCACACATGTTCTGTTTCTTACATTTCTGTTTTCACACCCACTACCTAAGTGCAAAGGGATTTGAAGACAAGTACCACAGTTTTCTAACTTTCAGCTGCTTTGGTTGCATTGATGGAGGAAGTTATGGAACATGTAGAAAACAGAATCAAAATTAAGGTGATCATATTTCTATTTTATGCCCTGTAATACAGTGAAGTTCACTAAGTAACAATTACTCAATATGTGCATTTTTACATCATCTAGCTTCACTGAAAATCCCTTCAATTAGCAAATACAACTTTAAAAGATTATTTATTGTAGAGAAGAGAGAGCCAGAGAAGTGAGTTCACAGAATATGAAGGAGTCTATCAATAATAATAAATGGTTGCATGTAAAAGAAATTGACATACAACTTTCCTTATCTTTTGAGAACTTCAAGATACGGAAGTGAGTTTAAATAACCAGGAAAATTTGTTTCCTCTAGATACTGAGATATAATTAGGATGGTTATACACTTTTCTTAATGGTACTTAAAAATACATGAGCATTCTACTAATGAATTCTGAATTTTTGGCAATCACATTGTCTAGCAATTTCAGGATTCTTAAAAATTAAACAGATAACTTTACGGAGTCTTGTCTGATACTATTCTTTCACATTTTACAAATTAATTTAAGTAAGTTACTGATCACCAAATAAATAGGTTAACAGATACATGTTCAACTCTCTGACTAAAGTTGTATTCTACAATAATAGAATTAATTTTATTCGATTTATTTTTAAAAAATGTTTTAAGGCCACACTCGCGGCACATGGAAATTCCTAGGATTGGGGTCCAATCAGAGCTGCACTGCCAGTCTACACCACAGCCACAGCAATACCAGGTATGAGCCACATGTGCAAGTTACACCACAGCTCACAACAGCACTGGACCCTTAACCCATTGAGCAAGGCCAAGGATCGAGACTGCATCCTCATGGATATGAGTCATGTTTGCTTCTGCTGTGCCACTATGGGAACTCCAAGAATTAATTTTATAATGGAAGGGACTTTATTGACCATATAACTAAACCCTCCCATTTTATAGAGGATGGAAGTAAAGCTAGAAAATATTACAGACATTTTCAATAGTACATCCAACACCACATAGTTAAGAAATCCTGACTTCCAAGTCAATGCTTTTGCCACCATACCTCATTTCCCACATTGCATAAAAGTCTGCACATTTATTACATGGACATACTACTATTCCTCAGATCTATCGAGGCAACTTCCCTACTCTCCAGAAGGCCTGGAAAGAGACTTAAATACCATTCTGCCACTACTATACAAAGGTTGTCCTTAATTTCTTAGTGGCAACTATGAAGTAGATAAGAATGAAACAACAAAAGAAGTGCTATATCAAATCAACCCAAATGTCCATTGACAGATGACTGGATTAAGAAGATGTGGTATATATACACAATGGAATAATACTCAGCCATTAAAAAAATAATAATAATGCCATTTGCAGCAACATGGATGGAACTAGAGACTCTCATGCTAAGCGAAGTCAGAGAGAAAGACAAATACAATATGATATCACTTATATCTGGAATCTAATATACGGCACAAATGAATCTTTCCACAGAAAAGAATATCATGGACTTGGAGAATAGATGTGATTGCCAAGGGGGAGGGGGAGGGAGTGGGATGGATTGGGAGCTTGGGGTTAATATATACAGACTATTGCCTTTGGAATGGATTGTCTCTCTATCCTAATTCAAAATTCCTCCTCAGCAACAGTTTGCCATGCACTGAACATTCTGCTTTCATTTCCTCTCCTTAAAAGAAACACTCATGGGATACAGTTTAGAACTATTATCTTTATTTAATTATGTTCTATTATTCAACTTTATCAATAGTCTAAAGAAACAATTTAGAAGTACTATCTAGTAGAGCCTAAGACAATTAAGTTGTCCGATGAAAACAAAGGCTTAAAAACATTTTCTCTGTGGCTGTGAAGGTTTGATCCCTGCTAGGGAACTTCCATATACTGTGGGTGCAGCCAAAAAAAGAAGAAGAAAAAAAAAAAGGTAAAAGGCCTGACTGCAAAGGGAGGCCAACTGAGAGCTCCAAAAGAGTGAGAGAGAGCTGACATTAGCAAGGCTATACCTAGAAGGCAACCCCATTAGCGTGGACCTGCATAAAATTATTTGATTCAAGTGAGTTACATTGTTAGCACTTTCTTCGCCATCTTGTATATTATTAAAACAAAATTCTAAACTTGAATTTTAATATTGTTCATATAAACAGAGCACAGTGCAGTGCCCTTTGGCATCTCCCTACAAACAAGCAAAGGGTCCAGACCAGCCCCTGCAGTTGCCCAACACAAGAGATGAACCTAGACATCAGCAACCATCTACCAAGGAAGGGTCTTCAATGTTAGGTCATCTTGGATATCACATGTCTTTGGAGAGAATTAATATACCCAAATCCATATTTTCTCCTGTGAATAGTGACTGGGGAATTCTAACCAAACTTGAAGTTGTCTAGACTCTTTTGATTAATTTATATTAATTAAAGAGAGATTTATTGGCTTCTGAGTCATTTGTATTAATTCGCATACATCTCTCTATATTTATGTTTAACCAAAAAGGAACACAGGTACAAAGAAACTTCATTCCTGTCACTTGAAAAACTTAAAACCATTTGGTAAGAGCCATAAATTTACTTATTCAAAATTAATATTTGATCAAGAATTATAAAGAGACATATCTAGGCTGAAAGGTAACTCTTTGCTGTGGTCTTTCCACATTTCATATGTCACCATCATTTTTCCTTATCATAAAATAGTTGTATTGATCTGAAATAAATGGTCCAATTATCAAAAAAGTAGTTAAAAAAAAAGTAGTTCAGCCTAAAACAATGTAAGGATTCCCTATATTAGCTGTGTGATTCATTAGGTTCTAGTCATTTCCAACAAATACACATACCAGCTGAACAAACAGACATTACCTAGGTCCTTTATGAAGGGGCTCCTAATTATTTCTAAATGGTATGTTCCCAAACCATCTTATAAATATTCTTCTGCAGCATAGACACAGAAAATCTTGATAAATCCTACCTTTAAATCAAATATTTGCATTCAGTCCACATGTTCTTGTCAATGAATATACAGCTCTAAGAAACATAATCTAAATGGAATTCAGACACCTGATGACATATGCCTATAAGGGAACTTGTGTAAATTCAGAGGATTTATAGAAATGCCTTGGAAGCCACCTTAATGTAGTCATTGAAATTAATATCCTTTTGCTTTAATAATATATATGAGATTTTCAAAAACTCAGACAGTGAAAGACATAACAGTTCACCTAACAAGTTGTGTTCTAATGTCCCTCAGGTGTGCATGAGGGCTGATGTGATGAGAAAGAGTTGGCAAAATGAGAACTGACAGAATCTAGAAAATATGAGGCAAAAGAAAGAATGTATGAGGCCTTATCTCTTCCCTTCTGAGTATCTAGGTTCTCATATGGTTCCACACACTCCAGAGTTTTGATTTCTAAAAAAATGAATGTGTATTTCACTATGTAGTCTCTAAATCCAGGCAGAAAACTATGATGTAATCATGTGAATTAATTAGGTTTTCCCTTGATTTGAAGGTATCTGGAACAAATTGCATAGTACTAAAAATTGATATATACTTTTGTCTTTTCTACTCTATTTGGGATTTTTTGAGCAATATTTTAGCATTATTTTATTTTATTTTATTTTTTATTGTTATTTCCCCCAATATACTTTTTTTTTCCCCCACTGTATAGCATGGGGATCCAGTTACACATACAAAAAGAAAACAAAAAGACAACTTACAGAATGGGAGAAAATAGTTTCAAACAATGCAACTGACAAGGGCTTAATATCCAGAATATACAAGCAACTTATACAACTCAACAGCAAAAAAGCCAACAACCCAACTGAAAAACAGGCAAAATACCTGAATAGACATTTCTCCAAGGAAGATATATAGATGGCCAACAAGCACATGAAAAAATGCTCAACATCACTGATTATTAGAGAAATGAAAAGCAAAACTACCATGAGATATAACCTCACCAGTAAGAATAGCCATCATTAAGAGGTCCACAAGTAACAAATGCTGGAGGGGGTGTGGAGAAAAGGGAGCCCTCCTGCACTGTTGGTGGGACTGTATTTGTTAATAGCAAGAAGATAACATCATTGTTGTTTTCTTATTCACATGTTAACAGCTACAAAGACTTCATAGTCCTTCATAGTAGCAAACAGAATTGAGGCACAAGGTACACCTCTAGAAAGAACAAGTGCTTTCCAAACCCAAAATTTCACAAATCTTGTTTAAAAATATACAATCCCAAATAGGACACATTTATCCTTTCCTCTACAGACCTGGTCTGCATTAGTGTGACTACCACAGAGAGGAAAATTTTGTAATAAAATAAATAATCTACATTCTGACAGATACATAAGAAACTGACTAGAGGTCTGTCAACCTAAAGGTAAAAGGGTAACATAAACACTGATGGGCTCCTTGAAGCCACGTCCAATTTTTTATGCATGCTTTTTCTCTATCCACCATTATTCTATTATCATAATTTTAACTTGTTTAGACAAAGCACATGGCATAGCTTCAACAGTAGTTCAGCAGCCACTTCTCTTTTATTGGACCTTTTAATGCTATTTTGTCTTTCTATCCTGCCTCCTAATCTATTTGTGTTTTCATTCTCTGCCTTTTCCTTCTTGACCAGCTTTCGTTTATCTTTAAAGTAAAGATAAAGTAAAGATAAACAAATACGGAAAGAATGTGAAAAGTGATGATGTAACGTTCACACCTACTGTAATTTTGTATGCGCTGTTATGGTTTCTTCTATTTTAGACACTTTACACATAAAGAAATTATAACTACACTACATGAGAGGATGCAAGGGAGAAAATGAACCCAAAAATAGGACATACAAAAACTTGTGCAATACTTTATGCTAAACGAAATAGAGAGTATGTTCTTAACCCTTAAAAAAAAAAACAAAGAGTAGCCAGATTCTGCTGGAATACATATCTAAATATGAAGTGCAAATGAAATAAACTGAGAGGATTAACACATGTTGGGCTCAGCACAAAATGCAGCTTGAACTAATAAGGGTTTGGATCTACTTAGTTATGCCAAATCGAAATATATCTACAAAGTGAACTCTCGTTTCCTAAGACTATGGTTTAGATTCATAACATGATTAAGCAGATCTCACACTTCAATCACTTTTAATCATGCTCTTGTGGCTTAAGGGTCTTGATGCACTTGTGCACACACACAAAACACTGAAGTAAGGACTAATATGTATACATTTGAATTTAATTAAATCAAATCAATTTAAATTGTGAAGAGTAATTTTTCTGTTAATCTTCCCTGTGATTTCTTTTTTTCATTATTGTTATTTTCTCTATCTAAATAATGAATACTTCAGTGCATTTTGTTTGTACAGTTTGCTGCCAACTTAAGGCACAGAGGCAAACCTGATTATCAGTCCAAAGACACAAAAATATTGTTTATAATATATGTATTATCCTAAAAATTACTGAACTTTCTTTTATGCACATCACAACCTGTAACATGCTCACCTTTCTGGAGGTATGTCTTTGCAGTGGAAAGTCCTTTGTAACAGATTATTTCCTGTAACAATCACTTATATCTTGGTTTAGTTAAAAGCACTAACATGTGCTTCACAGACCTTTTCTTTTACCGGATCCAACTTCAAGCTGAATGTGTTTCTTTTAGAAATGCTAAATTTTCTCAGAGAGACCCAGTGATTACATGCAAAATTGTTCCTGTAGCCAGAATGACATGCGGTGTGATTCTCTCACATGCCACGTCAGGGCACTACACAAGCAACCAGCATTCACTGCAGTCCCTAGAAAACCACAGTAACTGGAAGCATTGCCTCTGTAACTGTGCCAGAATGAGTTTCTGTTATAGGTCCCTGCTTCAGATATTCATTCATGAACCATAATTTCACTGCCTGAATCCAAGCTTCCTTGTAAGGTGATGACTACAAAGAATAAAGTTAGTGTCCCCAAATGAATGTCATCCTGAACTTACACACAAACATTTCTACAGTTATCAGAGCTTGTTATTTACACCAGGATAACTTCTCATAGCTCTAATATTTCACAAGAACTTGCTGAAAGGTTGATAAATTGAAAAGATGGCATCTCCTCTGAATAGTCCTTTGCCAGCCTCCCCAAAATTGCCATGCTATATTATATAATACTTCCTTAGCCAAATTCCAAGAATTCTATAGGCTGTAATTTAATCCTAGGAAAACCAGAGGATATTAAATGATCTAAACTGTCTTAGCCAGAAATCTCTGATTTGGCTGCCCTTTGAAGTTTGTATCTGAAACTTTTTGATGTCTTAATATTGTTTTAGAAATTAAGGGGGAGAGTTGACTTTGTAAATCATTTTAGGATTGCAAAAATGACATTATGATGATGAATGGCACAAGGCTTTAAAAAAGTTTCTCTGAATATTAAATTAATCACAAACCAAGGCTGTCTAACATTAGCTCCTGATAACTTCGAGATCCTGTAGCATTCCAGATGCTCTATGAAACAGAAATATTCTGTCTTTATTATGAGCACCTTTCCACATCTGCAATTCAGTTATACAATAAAGTCTTGTTCTTTTGTTGCAAGATTGCCCTGGTTCATTTTTTTATTATTAATTTAAACCATGTGGGTAAAGAGTAATCCAGTAAGCCATAGGATTTCAGATCAGAGCTTTCATACAATCACATGTAACATCAAACATCTGGATATTTAGATGAAAAGGGATAGGGGGAAAGTTAACAAGACCTAAAGCACTGTCTGAAGGAACAGATTTTAATTGTATATAATTTTATTCACTTTGAGTATAATATTTTCTTAACATACCTTCTTCAAACAAAAGCCAGGTTAGAACAGAAATAAAAATTCATAACCCAATTGCATCAGTCACAGGTAAATGCATAATAACTAAATAGCTCTCAGTAGAAAAGACCTTAAAGTTATTACTATAAATTGCTTGAGTAACCTAGAATCACTTTTATTATATATAAAAGCAAGTTTAACAATCCACTTAAAAACAATATGATATACAAGTTTTCCTGGAGCACAAAGTCACAATGTTGTCTATTTAACATAAAACCTGTCCCAGAAACATTTTGCCTTTAAGGCATATTATTCAATTACAGACAACAATTAATACTTGCCACCTTCTGTTTTTGTTTTTTTTTTTGCCAGTCCCTGCAGTGTTCTAATCCTATTTCCATAAAAGTTTGGGGAGAAAAAAGTCATAATTGTATACAGTTGGGAAAGAAATCTGTTGGCTTGTTTCAAATTTTTACATTTTTCCAAGGTACCTAAAACAGGCAGACAATAAATAATATAAGGGGAATGTTTAAGTGTCTTGCTAATGAATGATTCTCTCTTGGGTTTTAGAAATGTTTAAAGCAGAAAGGTACACAGAAGCTTAAGCAAAACAAGTCATTCTTACTAAATATGCTAAATTAGGATGGTTTAATATTAAAATGATATTCAGAATAGTAAAAGATCACTATTCAATACCAAAAAAGGAGACATAATAGGCCCATTCCCCCAAAATGTTAAATGTTGACCCCTCAGATCATATAAAGTGCCTATTACAGTCCAAATCAATTTATTTATAATGCATGAGGCAGATACCAAAGCAGCTATTCTTGAAGGTTTGCCTGAATGAACGTTATTTGCATTCTATAATCCAGATGCTGTGTATTTTACTACAGATGCCAGGTGTGGACATTCAAAAGTAAAAACCTAAAGATCAAAGAAACAAAGGTTGATCCTGTTGAAACATTTAGCCACAAGTCATTCATACAACCAGAGACTTTTTGTTTCATGAGGTGTTTACATCCTTTGTTGTTAAAGCTATTTATTACCTTTGAACATATTCACCTTCCTTTTTGGAATACTATAGAGTGTGACACAGTCTTAATGTGTGTTAAGGGAACATCCACGTCTGCAGTGGAAATCACAACCACTATTACTGCAAAAATAAATTCAACCTTTTGGGTTAAAAAATAAAAATAGATCAAAGTTTTATTTAACAAAGAGGTAGCCCAGGCTCCCAAATCAGATGCAATGTAAACTAGATATGGAAACACAAAAGTTTAGGTAAATGGAAGGAAGAAAATTAAAGTTATAAAACTCAACTAGCTCCAAAAGATAGCTCAACAAGGGAGAGCTGAGACCACAGTCATAATTTCCATGGCAGTGTGCTCTTTCTCTTCTGGACAAGACTAAATGAAGTTGACCCTCTGACTTTAGTATATATTTATTCATTAATCCAACAGATACTTACTGAGCACCTTCTGAATGTCAAGTAATGTACACATGAGTGGAAACAAAGTAGTCCCTTCCTTCAAGGAGCTTATAATCTATTGGAAAAGAAGACAATTACACTAAATTTTTCAGTGCAGTGTTAGACCAAGCAAAATTCAGGTAGCCAAAGAAACATTAAGGATGGAAATATTTTTTGGTGTATCTGAACAGACTTCCCAGAGTGATTTTCACTCTGAAGACTAGAAAAACAAACATTAGGTATTAGTCAGAGAAGGGGAAAGAGGTGACTGATCCTGAAAGGAAGAAGAGATGCGAGACTTCCCAGAGATGAGACGAAGTACAGCACGTATATGTAACTGCACACAGAAAATGAGAACTCCAAGGCAAGCGATGGGAAGAGTTAATGTGTAAAATGTAAAAAATATCTCCAGATTATAAAGAATTGTATATCTCTTCTCATCTCCACTACCTCAGGAAGAGAATGTCATCTCAGCTCAACCTGCACTGTTCTTTACTCAATTCAACCTTAGGCAAGAAATTCTTTTAAGTATCATCTGAGCACCCTCGGGGACATGTAGAATCCTCTACTACCTCGTGCAAACTGCAAAGCACAAAATCTTCCAAAATGCAGACTTAATCTGTTTCAAATGAAAGAAAGGCACAGGGAAAATTTCATACTGGTGTCCAAATACTACTTCCTCAAGAAAATATTTTTTTACACCTTTAGGGACAATTGCAAATCAAAGTGGGAAAGGACTGGGATTCCCTTGGACTCTTTACTTGAAAATGGGGAAACCATGAACTTAGTCTCTTTTTAAACAATCTTTCTTCCTGCTACCTTTTATTTATATAGTTATTATTTTATGGTGATGATAATAGTAATATTAATAATAATAATAAACTTCATTGGACATCTAACATCTGTCACCACCCCTAAGTGTTTCATGTAGTCTTTCATTTGTTCCTCACAATAAAGAATTATAAACTTGTTAAATCATTATCTTCATTTTACATATCTTAAGACTCTGAGCATCAGTGAGCCAAATAGATCACAGGTTTAATAAACACAAATCCAAGACTCAAAGATAACACATTTGAATGTACAGAAAGAGGCTATGTTAAAACTTCACATACCATGATAATATACAGACAGTCCCAAATAGAGAAAGGAATAAAAATTCATCTCAAAAAATAAAAACTTTACCAATCTACAGAGTCCCACAGAGAAATGTTGAATGTTCCCTGTGGGATGATGAAAGAACTTCTGGGAAATATGCTCTTTAACATTATAGGAAGTGAATCATTTAAAGGCTCATCGCATTTAGCTGAAATTGCAAACACATTTGTCTCCTTTTTTTCTGGTCTTCTTTGATCAATAGATCACCGCAATAAGTTTCAAGCTTGGTCCAATCCTTAAACATCCAGAAACTACTCATTACCTCCTGCTCCTTGTCCTAGTTACTATGGATAGAAATAAATTATTTGTGTAAGAAGAGAATACACATGGCCCCATGGACACATTTTATTTTCATACGATTAACATCCCACAAGCTTAAGCAACAATTTGGAGATCAAGGGTTCCTGTTATCTAATGCTGCATCTATCACTCAAAAATTTAATGGCCTAAAACAGTTATTTATTTTACATTATTCTGTGGGTTAACTGAGCTCAGCTGAAGTGGTCCTTGTTTGGATTACAGTCACAGAGTCACTGGAGCTAGGGTCATCTAAAGGCTTCTTCATGCACATATCTAATGCCTGTGCTAACATAGCTGGAACAGCTAGGAGCTCACTAGACATTCATCTGGCTCTCCATGTGTTCACCAAGCACCATCAGTCTTCTTACATGGAAGCTTGCTGCCTTCAGAATGAGTATTACATGAAGTTAGAGACCACCAGTTTCTTAAAAGCTAGCCCTGGAAACAGACACAAGGTTACACTATCATATTTTATTAACCAAAGAAGTCAGAGGTAGGGAGGAGAACTTACTTCCCAGTGGGAGAAAGATCAAATAATCAGTGACTATCTTTAATCTACCATATTAAGCTCCTGGCTGGAAATAAATCCCTAATCACAAGTTTTATTTTGAAAAAACAAGTTTATTCACCAAATTTTTAAAAGAAGTAAAAATGTAGTGAAAGTTAGTGTGTTTAGTTATTTTGTTGATAAGAAGAAAATAATTTTTTTCCTTTAGAAATTTGTTTTAATTAGCCTATAACTGTACATAACGTTGACCAGTGGTCCATATGTAGTTATTCATGTTAGCCACTACTCTGAAAACCTGATGAATGATGTTATTTATGGATCATAAATCCAACTCAGTCCAGATGAATTGGCAAGGACGCCAAGAGTCAAGATTATAGGGAAGAAAATGGTAATTCTTTCATAGTACTTAAAATTACTTTTAAAGTAAGACTATATGATAGACTACATAGTAAAAATATGCTCCTTTCAAATGACTTTATAATGATAGCAACAATTTTCACACAATTCCATGGGAGAATTTTTCTTTCCATAAGGATTGTTTAATGACTATTCATACAATACTCAATATTCACACAGAATTTAGACCATACCATAATGGTTTGATTCACTTCATTAGTAAGTCTATAGGAAAATCAGTGGCCTCTTAATTTGGGATTAAAAGGTTTCTTCCTATGGCTTTTAATTTAAAATTCCAGGGAGAAACATAGGATATGAGTCTTTAAAGATACATATATGAATGTAGGCTATCTCAAATTCAGCATTAACAGTGCTGTTTTATGCTGAGTAAAATTTATGACCCAGTCCACAAGGGAAGTTACATGAGGATCATGGTGATGAGAAATAGATCTCCGAGTTCAACATATTAGAAAAGAAGATAAACAGTGTAAATGCATACTCTAAATTACTGTGTGGCAACAGAGAAAATACTGAATAGATATTAAAAAAGTAACAGAAATCTTTTTAAAATGCTCAATAGGAAAAAAAACAAGAAACCAAATTAGATCTATATAACAATACAATTTACATAAATTAACAATCCATGCAATAATATAGTATTTACAAGAATAAACACAGAGAGATATATCTCAAACAGATTCTAAGGTCACCCATAGGTGAGGATATAAGATATAGGGTAAGGATGTAAGAGGGAAATTGCAGCTATAGTGGGATAGTTTTTTCAACAAACAAACAGAGAAACATGGCACAGATCAATGATAATGATTTGTCATAAACTAAATAGTTATGTTTGACTCAGACCTCTTCACAAAATATAACCCAATTATGTCATCAATTATAAAATTATATATGACTAGATATTATAGATTCCATCCTAGAGACTGAAAAATACAATTAGTTATGGACTAAATGACATATTTGGAAAATAAAACTACTAGAACATCATTATACATAAAAATTAGGCATATTAGAATAACAGTTTTTAATAGGAAATCAAAAGGGCCTGCTACTCTTCCATGATTTATCCACCTTTCCAGCTCAAGTTAATGGGTTCTTTAAAGCATATTTTAAATGTTGGCCTATGTCTAAACAATCACTTCAAGAGACTGATCAAAAAGTCCTATTAACTTGTAGAGGATTCTGGGAAGCACCAGGTAGGAAGCACCAGAAATCAGCCTCCCTATCTGGACAAGTGCACCAGTAGAATCTATTTGATGTAACTACTTCGGAACTCCAGAGTCTATTAAGGGCTTGTAACTCCTAGCAGAAGTGTGGGAGGATAAAAAATTGCAGTTTATTTTGATCAGTTTCAGCTCTTAGCACAATAGCAGCTACCCAACCTACTTCCCAGCTCCATAGCAGGCAGTCATGTGGACTTTCCAGGAGCAGCTTAGGCAGTTTGCAGGGTCCACAGTGGAGAAAAAGAATATTTTTCCTCCAAATATTGGGGATCTGTTCTCTGATCACTGATGGCTGCTTCTAATCAAAAAGATGTAAAGAGGTAGGTAATCATTTTTGTTGCATCTCTTCCCATTATTGCAGGCTCTAGACCTACAAAACTCTAGAAAGAAAACATAGGGAAAGCTTCGTGGCACTGGATCGGGCAATGATTTCCGAGATTTGACACCAAAGGCACAGACAACAAAAGAAAAAAGAGACAAACTGGACTTCATGAAAAACTTTAAACTCTGTACACCATGAGCAGATTAAAAAGGAAAGTCACAGAATACAATAAAATATTTGTAAATCACATATTAGGTAATTGACTAATATCCAGAATATACAGTGAATTCCCAAAAATCAAAATAAAATAAAATAAAAAAGCCAATTCTAAAATAGGCAAAGGAGCTGAATACACATCTCACTAAAGATATACAAATGGCGAATAAGCACATGAAAAGAATGTTCAACATCACTAATCATTACGGAAACACAAGTCAAAACTACAATTAGATACCACTTCTATATGTTAGGATGGCTACTATCATAAAAATAGAAGATAACTGTTGGCAAGTATGTAAAAAACAAAAGCAAAACTTTATACACTGTTGGTAGGAGTATAAAATCGTATAGCATACCCAAAGAATTGAAAGCAAGGTCTTGAGGAAATATGTATACACTTAGGTCATAGAAGCATTATTCACTATAGCTCAAACACGGAAGCAACTCAAGTATTCTTTGGTGGATGAATGAATAAATTGTGGTACATATATACAGTTGAATATTATTCATCCTTAAACAGAAATAAAATTATTACATGTGCTACAACACAGAACCTTGAAAACATTAAGTGAAGTGAAATAAGCCAGTTACAAAAGATAAATGCTACATGATTCCACTTATAGAAAATACTTAGTCAAAATTAGAGACACAAAGTAGAATGGTGGTTACCACGAGCTTGGGGGACGGAAGGAATGGGGAGTTCTTGATTAATGAATATAGAACTTCAGTTTTGCAAGATGAAAAGTGTTCTGGACATGTTGGTAATAGTTGCACAACAATATGAATGTATTTAATACTGTTTAACTGCACATTTTAAATGGTTAACATGGAAAATTTTATGCTTTGTGTATTTTACCATAACAAAAAAAAGTTGAGGAAAAGGAAAGGAAGGGAAAAGGAAGGCTCATAGCAATCACAGATCTATTACAATTCTGAAACACAGCTAAGTGCGTGTTTCCAATTGCTTGATTAAAGCCAGATCAGCTGCCTGAGAGTAATTTACCATGACCATTGGTTCTGCTTTCTGGCTTGTGTTTAGAGCTAAAGAACTGTCTCTGTCTGATTCATGTCTGTAGAAGGCTGAAGACCCAAAGATCTCCTTTCATTATAAAATATTCCTTAAATTCAAGTCTATACAGTTTCTTTAAAAGACTAGTGGGTTTCTTGCTTATCAAATGATAATCCATATCACTGCATAGGAATGAATGAGTTGAGTTACCAAGAAAAGGAGAAGCTTATTCATGACTTCACTAGACAAGCATGAGAATTTGTTTTAAAATTGAAAATTCATAATATAATCACAAATAATGTTTTTATACATTTTTATAACATAGGTCTATATGCAGATTTTGTTTTTGTTAGCATTATGTAAGTTGGCTGAAAATCTATAAGAAAATTTGAAGAACATTTTGTTGATAGTGATAAATAAATTTTCAATTTTGTAATACATTTTTAATTCAATATTAATAATGATTTATCACCAAGAGTTAATGAATGCACTTAAACACATTTGAAACTGATATGTGTTTGTTTAAGCTCATATCAATTCTTCTAAAACAGATGCATTTCCTAAATGAGAATGTTAAAGGAAAATTATTTGAAGTTCTCAATTAAGTATTTTGGAAAACCTCAAGTCTATCTGGAACACTATTTGATTATATGATTCTTCTTTTTCAATTGTAAATTTTATGAAATTTGAATATTGATCAAGTATATCTGAATTAAAATGATTTATAAATGCAAATATTTTGCATTTTGGATTTTGAATACTTTGGATTTTGAACACATTGGATTTTGAATAGTTGGTACTAAAATAATGTAAACAACTCATTAATAAATTTTATATTAAGTGTTATAATATTTTATATTATATATCATAGTCAAGTCAATACATTATTAAAATTAATGTCACCTGTTTCTTTTTATATGTGGCTATGTGTTAGTTATCAACTTATTGCCTTTGAATTCCAAATTCACTCTCAGTACCTGCTATGTGATAATGCACTGGATTCTTAAAGCATTTTATCTTAACTGTCCACATATTTTTAAGCTTTGTCAGTTGAGGATGTTAGAGGAACACTGACAAATGAAGGGGACTCTTCTTTTTTTTGTCTTTTTTTGTCTTTTTAGGGCCACACCTGCAGCATATGGAGGGTCCAAGGCTAGGAGTCGAATTGGAGCTGTATCTGCTGGCCTACACCACAGCCACAGCAACGTGGTATGCGAGCCATGTCTGCAACCCACATCACGGCTCATGCTAATGCCAGATCCTTAACCCACTGAGCAAGGCCAGGGATCAAACCTGCATCCTCATGGATACTAGTCAGGTTTGTTACTGCTGAGCCACAGTGGGAACTCTGGGACTCTTCTTGATTATGACTGCTGAGCTTTTGTTTTTTACCTTGCTCTTGCTGCACAGTCATCAGCAGCGTGGGTGTTTGAGGACATCTGGTGACACTCAGCTCTAGCCAGATATTCAGAGCACACAGTCCCTCATCAATCTCACAAGCCCACCCCAGGCCTACTGATCACATTCTCTTCAGATAGAAACACTACACATTCTAGGTCTCACACCATTGGAGTGCCTCAATTCTTTGTAAGTATCTACCAGCCATGGTTCCATCACAATTACAAGGATTTGCTACTTGCTTCTCAGTTACTAAAGGCCATCTTTGGGCCAGGGAACCCAAGAAACTTCTTGGCTATCCGGTAGGCTGAAACCACACTTTTTCCAAAGGAGTCAAAAACTCAACCTTGGAGTAAGGCCCCCCTTCCAAGATTATACTCTCCTTCAGCTGTAGAGTAACTTTTTGAGTTTTCTTTATATCTTCATATTTACTCTCCTTTCTTAGCTTAACAATTCATTATTTTAAATTTCCCCTGTTTAAATCACTCTATGATTTCTTTCCTGATTGAATTCAGACTATAATAAGGCATAGGTACATGGTGGCTTGCATTATTACATTTATTTTATATACTCCAGAGCATATAGCTAGAGAAGGCATGGAAAGAGTAAGTAGTAAAAAAATCTTTAAAACAATTATTAAAATGTTAAAATTATATTTTAAAAAAATAAAGAATTTTAAATCATTTCAAGCTTCAAGAGACAGATGAAGTGCTTAAATTGGAAATTCAAAATGGTACTGAAATACAACTTTACCAACTAAGATTCAAGGTTTCTTGTTGGAAAATTCTAGAAAGGCTTATCTGATTGGCTAGAGTATTTATTCCACTGAGAGGTGGTTTAATTCCCACATCTCAACTAAAAAGAAGAATGGAGAGAAAGAGGTAGTTATGACCAAAACAAAAAACAAAAAAACTGAGAGTAAAACTGGCAAACTAGTCTTTATACAAATTAGATATGTTTGAAAAGGCCAATGTGATGTTGAAAATGACACCAATTTGTACATTAGTCATGCTCAAAATATGAATATCTGAGGGAAAAAATGGTTTGTATTTACTTCTTACAAACCACTACTCTAGGTTTCAAGTAGCATAAATGAGCAAAAGATAAACCGTAAAATAAAACCATATTTTTAACCTTATAATGTGAATTTAGGTAAGCAATAAATATTCAGATATAAACAATCTGCTGCTTAGAAATCTATTATACCCCTTAGAAAAAAAGGACTAATCATAGCTTATTAAGAACGGTCCCACCAAATTATTGAAAGTTAGAATCTCATTATTCATCGCAAAGACAAAATCTAATATTGCCTATATGAGCAATGTTATAGTAATAATAATGATTTAATGTTTAATGGGAAATATATCTGATACTATTTCTGTCAAAAATACTAATTAGTTTTATTCTATGTGTCTAAAAGTGCAATTATTTGGATTTTTCCAACATCAGTAACAATAATTTTCCTAACATGAAGTGGATTAAAGACAGTCATATTAATCAAAAACAATGCTCACTGGAGTTCCTGCTCTGACACAATGGGATTGTCAGTGTCTCTGCAGCGCCAGGACGCAGGTTCAATCCCTGGTCTTATGCAGTGGGTTAAAGGATCCAGCCTTTGTCACAGAAGTAGCTTGGATCTGATCCCTGGCCTGGGAACTCCACATGTTACAGGGTGGCCAAAAAATTAATGTCAACTTTTAAAAAAAATACTCATTGTATTACAAGGAAGGGACTTTCACAGCAGTACAAACTTCAGTCTCTCCAACTATAATTTCAGTCATGCAAGGACCAGAATATTAAGCCATCAAAAAAAATCCATGAAAAAACTGCTGATTTCATGTCTTGGGGACTGAACATATCCTGAAAAACATGTTTCGGAAAGCTTGCTTAGTATTATGTAACTACTTGGGTTATGTGGTTTTCATATTTTTTATTAAATAAAACTATTGGTCCTATATTTAATTGCTGACCACAGAGAGGGTTTCTAAGCTTCAAAAATAAGAGAATCACATTAAATTTAATCAAAATTTATTATAGGAATTGCATTAGGTTATATATTGAAGATAAATGATATAAAAGACATTTTTTAAAAGCATGCTAAGTATGTGTGATCTACTAAAACACTGATTTAAAATTACATGAAACCAGCTATAATGGAAAAAATAAAAATCATTTAAAAAACAAAATAAAAATAAAATAAAATAAATGATATGAAGGCCTTTTCCAGAATTGCTAAAGTCAATTAATGTGATTGCAAATTGGATTCCACCACACTCTGCTGCATTAAGTGATAAGCGCGCGCGCGCGCGCGCGCGCGTGTGTGTGTGTGTGTGTGTGTGTGTGTGTGTATTTGCATATATTCTAAACAATAGGGTACAAAGTCATCATACTGGATTGCCAGGGGAACAAATCAGGGAGACTGAATTCCACTAGTAGCCACACTCCAAATCCCCTGGTTTTTATTCTCATTCTTGGCTATGCATCACAGTCTTCTAGAATAATAACACTTCTCATCAACTCAGGAAAACTACAGAAGTAACTCAAGGGGAACTCTGCCTACTAGGAATATTCTTTTTTTTAAAGTTAAGCAGCTTTTCTGATGTATGATTGACATATAAGCTGTACCTATTTACATACAATTTGATAAGTTTTGACATAGGGATACATCTGTAAAACCATCACAAAGATCAAAGTAATGAGCATATCCACCACCAAGTTTCCACATGTCCTTTCATAATTTCTCCCTCCCAACTAAGATACCCTCATCCACTGGCAACCACTGGTTTCCTTTCAGTTATTATAGATCTATTTGCATTTTAGCACTTAATTGGAATCATAAAATATGTACTTTTGCTTGGTCTTATTTAACTCAGCATAATTATTTTCAATTCATCTATTTTGTAGTCTGAATCGGTAGCCCATCCTTGATTTATTACTGAGAAGTATTCCATTGTTTACATATAACCACTGTTTAATGATGATGGACATTAGTATTGTTTCCAGTTTGGGGATATTAAAGTAAAGCTTCTATGAACATTTGTGACCAGCATATATGCTTTCATTTCTAAGTGAATGGCTGGATCATATGGTAAGTGCATGCTTAACATTCTAAGAAACTACTAAAGTAGATATTTTACATTCCAACTAGCAGAGCATAAGAGTTCCAGTTTCTCCACATACTCACCAAAACTTAGAATTGTCAGTCTTTTTAATTTATCCATTCTGATAGGTATGTAGTAGTTATCTTGTGCTTTTAATTCGTATCTCCCTTTTGGTTACTGATGTTGAGCTTCTTTTCATGTACTTATTGTTGGGAATATATTTTCCTTGTTAAAGTGTCCAAAAATTTGCCTGCCTTTTTATTTTTGTTTTCCTAGAATTGAGTTTTGAAAGTATTTTAATGTATTCTAAATATACTTCCTATGTATTCAGACATACATTTTGCAAAAAGTTTCTCTTAGACTGTGGTTTCTCTTTTCTTTCTTTAAATAGTGTCTTTTGAATCCAAAGTTTTAATTTTGACAAAGTCCAGCTTATCAATTTAGTACTTCTATGCATCATGCTTTTGGAGTCATACCTAAGAAATCTTTGCATAACTCAAGATCACAAAGATCTTCTCTTTTTCCTAGAAGTCTTACAGCTTCAGGTTTTACATTTAAGCCTAAGATCCATTTTGAGTTGCATTTGATTGTATCTCAATATACACAAAATTAAACTTACTGAAGTAGTATCACTGAAGAAATGTATGGCGGTTAGTTAGCCAAAGTTACAACCATTTGTTTTAAAATCCTATCTTTTTTGAAGAGCAGTACCTATACTATCTCTACATTTATTTCCCACTGGGAGAACTAGCAGAAAAACAACTCAGGAGGATGTGATACCAGAGGTGCAGAGAATATCCCATGTCAGAAGGCCTGGAGAGTGGGGCCTACCCTGGCAACTGAAAGAGCTCAAACATGTCTAGAACAAGGGAAAAGGTGAGAGATGAATCTGGAGAGGTTGACAGAGATTAGATTACTGAAGACCTCATAAATCATATCAGGAATTTTAATTCCATCCTAAGAATGGAATTGAGAATGGAGTGCAAGGTGTTACAATGGGATAAAACATTCAGAGACCAGTTAGGAAATGTGAAACTTTTTGGGCAGATATATGACATAATATAAGTCAAGGGTGGAGGATGAGAGTTAGACCATGACCAAAGGTGAATAATTAGATGTGAGAAACTACATTCCTGAGAGGGTTACAAGAGAGCATGTGAGATTTAATGGTTAGAAGACAGAGGGAGTTTGGGAGTTCTGTAGTCTAATAATATGACCCATCATTAAAAGAGATGAAGTTGAGTTTCAATGATATTTGGAGATAACTGTAGATATTGAATCAAAGCAATACAGAATTGAGGTAGGAGTTCCCGTCGTGGCACAGTGGTTAAGGAATCCGATTAGGAACCATGAGGTTGCCAGTTCAGTCCCTGCCCTTGCTCAGTGGGTTAACGATCCGGCGTTGCCGTGAGCTGTGATGTAGGTTGCAGACGCGGCTCGGATCCTGCGTTTCTGTGGCTCTGGCGTAGGCCAGCGGCTACAGCTCCAATTTGACCACTAGCCTGGGAATCTCCATATGCCGTGGGAGCGGCCCAAGAAATAGCTAAGAAGACAAAAAAAAAAAAAAAAAAAAAAAAAGAATTGGGGTAGATTTGTGAAAATGAGAACTGAAATCAGAACAAAAATCTCCCTAGCTAGTTTTTTAAGCCTCAAAATTTATTCACAGGCCCTCATTTAACTAACCTTATTCCTCAATTCTGTATTATTTGTAGATGATCTCTTATGAGCCTAAAATGTTTTATATATTTTAAGTACCCTTTTTATAGCATTTTGTAATAGTTCTTATATTATGCAAATCATTTCTGACTACCCTGAGCATTATTTCAGCCCACATAATTTTTATTAAGCTTTGCATTTTAACTATAAAAACCATATCCATCTATTGACTTATATTCTAAGCTGTTCAAGCATTTAATAGATTAATGGCAATAAAATGATTAATAGTCAAAAAGCAATTTAACATCATCATTATTATCATTTATCAATGAAGGCAGAACGTTAATAGATTGATGCATATTAATTTCCCCTTCCTTTTTCAGAGGAAGCGAATCTGACTGGTATCAATGAGGATGTGGGTTTCAGCCCTGGCATTGTTCAGTGAGTTAAGGATCCAGCGTTGCCATGAGCTGCAGTGTAGTTTGCAGACGTGGCTTGGATCTAGCATCAGCAACTGTAGCTCCGATTTGACCCCTAGCCTAGGAACTTCCATATGCCACACCTGCAGCACTAAAGAGCAAAAAAAAAAAAAAAAGTGCTTCCTGAAATGATTCTATAGGAATCTAACTTTGATTAAACCATATACCATAAGGTCATAAAGCAAAGCAAAATCAAAATACGGGTTCATTATTTACGCAAAACCACTTTCCAAAAATCCATAAATTTCAACTGTAATTACACACTAGAGTCACTTGAGGAAATCAGTTTAAATGCTGATCTAATTTTTCTGGAATATTATCCCACTATTAATAGTTTTCAATTCACAAGTAATTCTAATATTCAGCCAGGACTGAGAACTACTGTTGGACTTTACCCACGAACCGAAACCTTTCAGCATATATAACAATATCCTGGATAGGGCAACCTCTTTATACCCTCAGATATTCTGATTCCATAACTCTAGGATGGATCCAGGAATCTAGCTTTTAGCTAGTTACCAGGTCATCTGTGACAGGACATCTACAGGTCAAAAGAGATTTGTTGTCCTAAGTTCAGAACCAAGCTTTGCATTTTTCCAATCTCTGTCTATTAGGGTCTAAGTACACACCCTCAGTACCAGAGGGGGAATAAAAAACCCAGAGAGTCAGAAAGGAAAATGAGATCAGAGGGCAGTTGACATATGAGGTCTCCGGTACACTCATAACTTTCATACAATGTAATGAGGAGCAAAAAGAAAAGAATACTCAGGTGAGCAGAAGTTCCACCTGTTCAAGTTCTACCCACTAGGACTGTGATGGAATAAAATGTCCTAGATCTTGCACTAGAACTGATTTATCCTACAGAATGAAGAAAAGAGCTAGAGAGAGGCATGGTGCTCTTACTAAAGGCTAGTGTTTTCTTTACACTTACTCTTTACTACAAAAACAGTTGATTTCTTTAGGACTATAGCAGCACACTATGAATTTAATTCTTTGTAACTTTAAATTAATTAAAATCCTAAATACGGCATACTTTAGAATGTAAATGTAAAACTTAATCCCAAAATGCTTATATTTGTCAAAATCGATCTGCTTTCCTTATAGAACCTTAAAATGCAACATTTTAGGACCATATTTTACTGAGGTTATGCAAGTAATCCACTCAAGCTTTACTCAGGGTACAAACCATAGCCACATCCTACGGGGGCGGGGGGGGGGGAATTGCTCCCTCTGGATATTCCTGATGACGAGTAAGACTGGTTATTTAAATGTAAAAATAAATGTCTTGGTCTGGGTCGAAATATACTGAGAGAGAGAGAGAGAGTGGATTCTTATGACGTGAAAAGACAGGGAAGAAGTAACAACTAAATGCACAATGCCCAATACTTAGTAAGAGCGCAACAGTATTGTATCCCGCGGTGACCACGCCCTCGACGCCCACCAAGGAGGGCTTCCTAAGCCAGGGGGAGTCCAAGCAGCCCACCGCAGCCAACGCGCACCACGCACGACGACGCACGACGACGCAAGATGGAGACCTGCGCCAGGTGTGGCCTGGAGGAAGAGCACCCCAAGGCGGCGCCCGTGAGCTCCACCCGACCACAGTGCCAGGTCCCAGGAGTGGGCCGGAAGCTCCGCGGACCAGGAGACGACGCCCGCGTTGTCAGCGAGTCCCTACTACGCTGACTCAGACCCGGTCACCTATGCCCCACCCACCCCCAATCCAGGGGATTGGCCGAGGACCTGGAGGGCTTCTGCATCCCTCGTCGCCATCCGCTGACAACCTCAAGCCCCACCCCGCTCTCCCGCAGCCCACCCCAGCCAGCGTGGGCACGGCTGCCCCAAAATGTTGCCCATCCCACCGCCCAAGCTGCAGACCCGGTAGAAGGATTTGGCCTGCGAGGAAGTAAGTCCCAGGCCCACCTGAAGGCCAGCAAAGCGGCCCCCATAAGCCACTCCGAAAACTGCAGCCAAAACCAAGGGGCTAACCCGTGGGGCCAGTCCAGTCGGCCACTCGGCAACCAGAGCGAGCGTGGGCACAGGAGAGGGCGACGGCCCTGTTCGGGAACTCCTCAATCACCCAGAGGGGCATATGAGGCCTGAGTCAGCCTGTAGGGGCCCGCGTTTACCCAGAGGTGGCCTACCTGTCCAGCCGGAGCAGCAGCGAAACCCTGACGGATAGGAGCCCTTTCCGAAGGTGCGCAAGGACTGCTCTGTCGTGAGGGGCCAAGATGAGGAAGATGCATTAGTGGCTGCACCCACGTGCTACAGGCACGGAAACCTTAATGGGGCTATAAGCCCCAGGTGACCCTTTTTAACTTGATAGTATAGTATCAGTTGTGATAGAGCCCCTGGCCTGGTGAAAGGGAGATTGTTATGAGATCCGAGAGTCAATGAATAAAAATATGGCAGGCAGAGGAGAGAAAAATGAGTGGGGGAAAAGGCACAATGAAGATTTCTGGAAAAATCTAAGACATCCCCCAGTCTCACTCTATTATAATATTGTGTGTGTTTAGGATGTTTATTCTAAAGAGAGAAAGCAGATTGGCAACAGCTAACATCATGGTATTTCTTTCAATGTTATTAACTTTATTATTTTTTAATGTTATTGGGAGTATAGTTGATTTACAATATTGTGTTAGTTCCTTGGCATATATCTGTTGTTTACTTTATAAATTCCAAGGGCAGCACTGAACCATCTTACACTTTCTCTACACAGTTTTTGGTTTCCATGGCATACCAAGACCCAACCTAATATCCAAACAAGGTCAAAATCACCAGACTGTGAGCTAGTGTTAGAACAAAACAAATCTTACAAGTCTCATTTTACCTATAGAATATAGATAAACTCACAATAAATTTAATTTAATAATAAATTCTGACAATACAGTCAGAAACTTTAAAAACCATTCAACTATTTTTCTTCTCTAGAATCTTAAAAAATGTAAATATAATATCTAATCATTTATGCTATCTTCAGTGTGGCTTCTGTATTGTAACTCTACCATGTAACAAAGAAATTTATTGTATTCTTCCTAGTGGATTCTGGCTGAAGATAATCAACCTGGAGATAATGGTCCCAAGAGCCACTTCAGAGTCTGCTGACCATGGAGAAGAATAACAGCTCCTATCCACAGAACATAATTATAAATCCAGGTAGGAGTAACAGAGACTACCTTTTGAAGCCTGGGGAGATAGAGAAATAAACTGAGAGTGCATACATATGTGGGAGAAAAGTGTAAGGAGACTTGAGAACACTGCCGTGGATCTGGCCACTAGTTGGTGTGGCAACTTACTTTTGAAGCTCCTTTAAGTTAATGGGTGTGAATGAGCCACTGTGGCTCTAAAAGATGGAACAGGGTAGGCTCAAATTTGGATCTGAGAACTGTGCAGTATCCTGAGGAAATGTATGGGAAGGTCTAAGAGTAACAAAAGTGTGTAACAAACCACTTTGTCACATAAGATAACCGATAATGACATTAATGCCACTTGGATAGGATGAGGGGAAATTTGTTTTGAAAATCAGAATTTTCTCTTGGCATAGAGCAACCATTGTGAGAGTGCTCTGGAAGGTCATCATCTTCCAGGACCCACAGAGATAATGGCTTTCACCAAGATGATTTCCATTCACAATGCTAACCAATATGGAGATTCCATAATCCTCAAATGATAGCTATAAGAAGCCACAAAGAGGCTAAAGACAGGGGCAGGATAACCAGAAAACCCTGCCCCAGGAAGCTTGGTGAGTCAAGAAGCAGGAAAATGGTTAGGGAGCCTTTCACTTCAAAGTTGTTAGTTCAGACAGAGCCAGCATTTTTAAGCTTAAGTAAATCACTTGAATTTAAAGGAGATAATATAGGACAGAAATAAATCTAAATGATATCCTTGGTATCCTTGCTTTAAAAAAGTTATTTAATGGAAATACCTAGTGAGCTCAATACACTAGTCCTCATTGTAAAAAAAAAAAAAAAAAAAAAAAAAGTGATGAAAGCTTCCAAACAAAATGCAAATAAAACTGAAATTGAATTGTAAATTTCATAGAAAGACTCTGAAAATTACTGAACAAATATTAGGTTGCATTGTATGCTAGATGCTGGTACCAGAAAGATTACATGAGTTAGTGGGAAGTATTGTTAACTTGATACTCAAACCCCTGGGCTCTGACCCATGTTTGATCTTGTGAGCATTCACACGTTTGTGATCTCAATCATTTTAAGATACATTTGGAAAATGGAAAAATGAGAGAATCTTCTATATGGTTGTATTAAATGAGATGATACATACACAGCACTTAATACATAGTAAATATTCAAAAACACTTGTTATTACTGTTGTTATTATTATTATTATACTGTTCCTAAAGGAGCCCACAATCTAATGAGAAGGGAGGTAGTTATCATGTGTAATTCAGATTATAGTTTTCAAAATCCTGCTTATTCAATGTCTATAACCTGAAAAATACTAGTCAAGGCACTGGGGAATTCAGCTGAGAATCTGAGAATCGAAAAGATAAAATCCTGCCCTCATGGAATAAGTCAGTTTGGATCCTTTACAAGCAGATGCCGAGGCCCAGTTAAGAATGAAAGAGGTGTGTGTGTGTGTGTGTGTGTGTGTGTGTGTGTATGTGGCTAAAGACAAGGGCAAAATAACCCTCTCTCTCTGTGAGAGGGGGTGGGAGGAATGTGATTTAATGCCTCTAAAAAATAAATAGAGAGAAAGCAGAACTGGGTAAGAAAGCTTTTTGATTGTCATACACACATCAAACTGGTGAAAGGAAAGAGGTGAGGAAGCAGAACTGGTCAGAGAGAGCATTAGACTGTGATGCAGTTGTCTCAACAATATGGTGGAGAATTAAAGGGCCAAGGGAGACTGTCAGCTAACTACTGTTCCTCAGAACTGAATACCTTCTTTCTAGAAGAAAGATTTGAGCAATGCACCTCCTTGGATACTACAGTTCACCTTGTGGTACATGGCTTCACCTCTCCATATATGTGTTGAGTGGCAGCTCAGGGTACCAGTTGATTTCTTTTTGAGCAGAAATTTGGAAGAGAGAGATTAGTAGAACCAACTATAACCTCATCACTGCAGTTTTTCTTGTGATTTCAACTGGTACTTACTTTCTTCCTTTTCTACTCTCCATTCTAAATTCTTCCCACCCTCAACTATCATCTTCTCATTGTGGAGGTTTATCTAATGATATAACTCATGCCAGCTTTACAGGAGTCTGGGTCTGGTGATATTATCCTCATCAGTCATAATTAGAGAAGGGAGTGCCAGGAGGTATCACAGTGGATCACCTGAGTTCCATACATTTTCCTCCTGCTCATCATAGATCAGCAACTTCTCTTCCTATCTGATGATCCCTGGGCACTCCAAAGGTCCCATGGCACCAAAGCTTCTAATTCAACAAGACCTTTGCTGTCTTTGAAGCTCAACAACTCTAGGTATTGAGTCCTAAATTTGGTTTCCAAATTTTTCTTTTCTCCCAGTGATGGAGATAAAAACTTCTTGCCTTCACACTTCATTTTAAGTCATCTGTAAATTGCTTGAAAATTTTTATTATTCTTTTTTCACCATGACATCAGTGCAACTTATTAACAGCCAGTCAATTCCATTGTCCTTCAATGCATTGCATCCCTCATACTTTTCTAAAGACTGCATCATTATACTTCCCAAGGTAATCCCTTCCACTAGAATATCTTCCCTAATCCCCATCAATGAAAGTTTTAGCAAATGGACCACCACTTTATACCAGAAACTGTGTCTCACATACCATCCTGGATGGCAAGTCATTCATTTCCTAAATTCCAATCCTGCTTGCCACTTATTCAGGACACACTTCCTAGGTGACTGTCAGTTCAGATCTTCTAGAAAGGAGATGCTGAGATTGAGTTTGAAGTGCAAGAGGGTTGTGGTTGTTGTTGTTATAATAGTTGGTTTTGGGGGGGATAAGGTTGGTAAGTCCTATGAATGATAAAGGGGGAAAAACAGAATTGTGCTGAGAAAAAAACTGTGGCTTGAGACCACAATACTGATCTGACTTCTATAAAAAGAGAGAGAGAATAGGAATGAGAACTGTATAAGAAGAGCCTCAAACTATGATATAGAGCTGAAAAAAGCTCAGCAAACAAGAAACACGGAGTCCTGAAGCAAATATTCTCTATCGAGGAAGTCTCACATTGGGCAGAAATGACCAGGTACTTATTCTGTGGTGAGGCTGACCAGAAAGAGTATGGCCTCAGCTGGAATGCTGCAGTGGATCCCTTAATGCATCACTGTTGGTACATGTTGGCTAGTTGCAATCCTTACAGTTGAAAGAGAAATCCAGGCAATTCATTTCCATGGTTACCATTTGGAGTTCATATTCTAATGAGAGAAACTAAAAGTAGAAGTGAAAAAGTAAATATATACTGTGTCAGATACTTTGTGGGCAATGGAGAAAGATAAAGCAAGGTGAGAAGGTTAGGAAGTACAAGAGGGAGGAGGGGGAGACCTAGTTTATATAGGGTGGTCAGGGAGTGCTTCTATAATAAACTGGCATTATCCAAGGACCTGAAAGAAGAGATGGGGTGGGCTACATGGATGTCCGAGAGAAGAATATTGTCATCAGAGGCAAGAGAATTCCAAAGGCACTGAGCAAGATAACATGTCTGCATGTTTGGGGAGCAGCAAGAGACCAGCATGACTAAAACAGAGTAAAGGAGGAGGAAAATAAGAGTTCTCACAGGTATTAGGGTGGAAGAATAATGTAGCGTGCAAAATAGAGCGTTTTGAGACACAATGATGACTTTTACCTTGAGAGGAATAGAAACTTAGTGTCTCCACTTGACTGTATAATAAATAAAATTTAAGATGTTCAAAGCCAGTCTCTTGGTCTTCACCCTTCCCCAGATCTGTTTTCTGTGGAGTTTTTCTCCTTTCAGATATCACAACACTTTCTTTTACAGTTCCTCAGGCCATAAGCCTTGAGATCACCCTTGACTCTTTTCTTTCCTTCACACTCCACATACAATCCGTCAGTTAATCTTGTTGAATTTTCTTCAGAATTTATTCTGAATATATCTACTTCATATTACTGCGACCACTATTAACCTGGCCTGCTGAAAAACTGGTCAGGTCTCCCTGTCTCCCTCCTTCTTGTTTCCTGTAGAATTTATCCTCAACATAGTATCCAGAAGAATTATTTTAAGTAAAGTAAATAAGTAAATCTTCAAAAGTCTCCAACAGACACTATCTTACTCAAAGTAAAAGCCAGGTAAAAACCCTTAAATAGTTGAATAGACCCTGCCTCATTCTACCACACTGACTTCATCTCCTACTTTTCTTCCTTCCCTCAATTCTTTCTGTCTACTGGCCTCTGTGCTGTTCCTCCAGTATCCCAGCATCCTTCTACCTTATCTTTTCTGAAATTTCAGTTCTCTCACTTGATATGCACTTAACTACCTCCCTAGCACCTACAAGTATTTACTCAAATATCATCTTCCAATTAGACTTTTACATGATAACCATATTTGAAAAAGCATCCTGCCCCCAGCTTTCACTACTCATGATCCCATTTATATCCAGCAATTTGTCTCCAGAGCACTTATTACCCTCAACATGATAAAGAATTTTTAATATTTTCTATCTTGTTCACTGATGCATTCCAAACCTTTAGATCAGTGCCACGAGGATTAGGTACATCATGGGCATTCAGTAAAAATTTGTTGAAAAACATTGTATATAAATATAGTGTGCAATAAAGTTTATACAATAGAATAATAGATTGTAATTTGTATGTGTTGATGTGATTAGGATACTCATGTATATTAGTTTTAATACAGTTAATTTCATTTTCTTATTAAGCAAGATTGTTTTCTAATATATTATGCTGAACCAGCTTAAATTGCTTATTTTTTTAAGTTAAAAATTATGTGATTTTTTTGGTAGTTACATATGTTTCAACTTAATACTAATATTTCTCCCATATCATAAATGAATAGTATAATAGCAAAAAGGTTGAAAATTTATTAAATTATAAAACTGCACATAGAGTGTTAATCTCCAAATATACAGAGAACTTATGGACTTAAGATGAGTGTCAGACTTCTAACATTTATTGTAAAGGAGAGTCACTATTAAAAATAATACATAAAAATATAGTGTAGGAAATGAGGGAAAAAAGGAAATTATTTGGAGGTAGTATTTTATAACATCCTGAGGGATATTTTTGCTTTCACACCTCTCTAACTTTCCACATGTTTTTCAAAAAGAAGTGAAGAATTTGGAGAAAGTTCAAACAACAACTAATATAAGAACTAATATAATCAAAAATCTGGAAAATAGATTTATTCCAACAGCTAGCTGAAATGGAATTATTTCATATGAAGAGGAAAAACCTGAGGCAAAAAATTAATAACTGATTTTAAGCAGCTTTTACATGTAATACTTTATATATAAAGTGGCATATCTATCCGTTTAATCTTTCAAATCATGATCTAGTGCCAGCAGAAAACCCACCACTGCAAAGGAGAGGATCCAAGATAATACTGAAAGTATATTCTTTCTCACATATTGATCTGTATTTGAGAGGTTCTGCTCTACTTCGTTAGATAATTTCAAGTCCCAGTTTCCTGTTGCTTTGCCATCCCCTAGGGCAGAAGTCAGCAAACTACAGCCCAAGAATCCTAAAAATTCTGCCTGGCAGCTACTTTTGTAAATAAAATTCTACTGGAACTCAGCTATACCCATTAATTTTTGTATTATCTATGGCTGTTTTCACACTAAAATGGTAGAGTTGTGTGGTTGTGACAGAGAACAGCAAAATGTAAAATAAGTACTATCTGGACTTCTACAGAAAACATTTTCTAACCCCTGCCATAGGGTGATGTCTATATGGTACAGTGCTAGTTCGCCACCAAGTATCCACTTTCCAGTCTATGGGAAGAAGGCAAATAATTTTTTTTCAAGAAACCAACTTAAACTTAAACATATCACTTCTCATTTATCCCAATGGTATAAATTCAGTGGGGCCCAGCTAAAGTATGTGTGGGTGGGCCTATTACCAACAAGAAAAAGGTTAAGTGGATACAGGAGAATAATGAGATGTTTCTACCACTGTTGTCTCCAGCAAAAAGAAAGGTGTGTCTATGGAAATAAGGATGGAAAGGATAAACCTCTTGAAACAGCTGCCCTCTTCATTGAATGAATGAATTTTGACAATGAGAAGTAATTCACAAAGTAGAAGCCTGAACTGTCAAGAAACTTTGCCTTTTCCTAGCTTATTCCTAGATAAATGTAATTCACCCAGAACCTAGTAATACTAGTATTTTAAAAAGCAGATTATTGAACCTGGCATTTGTTTTCAGTGACTAGAAATAACTCTTTAATCTCTGCAGTGGTAGCTTTAACATGGTATGTATGCCTCCCATCCAGCCTCTTCTTATTATTCTTCAGTATAATTTCAAAGACAGTAGCTGCAGTCTCAAATGCTTCAGGAGCATTTTTATACTCCCTGACCCATATATATGCACACATAAACAAAATACATACTCAACAATTTCACATTCACTTATATTTTTGAGTGCCTTATCTTAGCAAGTCTCCACATTAGGAGTCCAGGGAATGTGGAGACAGGCTTATCAAATAGAGAAGGGATCGGCAAACTACAGTTCAAGGACTAAATCTAGCCTACTGCAAACTATGTAAATTAAGTTTTAGAAAACACATTCATTCTTAGTCATTTACATATTGTAATAACTACTTTTATACTAGAAAGGCTAAGTTGATTAGTTCAACAGAGACTATGACCTGTAAAAAGTGTAAATTATTTATTAATTTTCCATTAAAGAGGAAGTTTGCCAATTCCTGTACTCTGGCATTCTGAGGAGCCCTTACTTTCATTTGAACTCAGAATTTTAATGAGAATTACAAATGTTAATTTGAATGTAAGCAGGAATTTCTTAAATCTAAATATTTTCAAACCATATAATTGATTTTGTTTTACATTTCTTTAATGTTTTCCAAGAGCTTCTAAAGACACAGAAGGTACTCATTTCATTGGGAATATTTTCATATAATGAGTAAGTTTAATGAGGAAAGGATGGATTTTTCACTAATGCTACTGTGTTAATTGGATGTTCAATTGAAAACCAAATAAATCTCAGCCACCACCTCTATTACTCATACCATACAAAAATCACTTCTAGGAAGTTCTAAATATGAGAGGGGAAAAAAAGCTTTTAGAAGAAAACAAATAAGAATGTCTTCATCACTTTGGAATAGGTTAAGATTTCTTAAACATGACATAAAGAGTACTATGAAGAATAAAATGATAATTGGGGCTATATGAAAGCTGAAAACTTCTGAACAAAATCCAGAACACTGATAACACCAAATGCTGGTGAGGATATGGAGCAACAGAAACTCTAATTCATTGTTGATGGGAATGCAAAATGTTACAGCCACTTTGGAAGACAGTTTACCAACTTCTTATAAAACTAAATATACTTTTAACATTCAGTCCAACAATCCATGCTTCTTGGTATTTATACAGAGGAGTTGAAAATTTAGCTCCACACAAAAACTTGCACATGGATATTTATAGAAGCTATATTCATAATTGCCAAGAGTTGGAAGCAGCCAAGATATCCTTCAGTAGGTGAATGGAGAAATAAACATCCAGACAAAGAAATATTATTTAGTGCTAAAAGGAAATGAGCTATAAAGCCACGAAAAGACATGAAGGAAAATTAGATATATATTTGTAAGTGAAAGAATCAAATCTGAAAAAGCTGATTCCAACTATATGACATTCTGGAGTAGTCAAAGCTATAGAGACAATAAAAAGATCAGTAATTTTTTTTGGGGGAGTAGAGGATGAATAGGCAGAACACAGAATTTCTAGTACTTTCTAGTGAAAGTACTCAATTATAATGATACACATATATCATTAAACATGTGTTCAAACCATAGAATGTACAACATCAGGAGTGAACCCTAAGATAGAACTATGGACTTTGGTAATTATAATGTAGGTTCATCAACTGTAAAAAATGTACCCCACTGGCAGGAGATGTTGAAAATGAGGAAGGTTATTCCTCTGTGGGGACAGGATGTATATGGGAAATCGCTGTACCTTTCCTTCATTTTTACTCTAATCCTTAAATTTCTCTAAAAATTTTGTCTTAATAAAAATAAATACAAATTGGAGTTCCCATCGTGGCTCAGCAGAAACGAATCTGACTAGCATCCATGAGGACACAGGTTCGATCCCTCGCCTTGCTCAGTGGGGTAAGGATCTGGCGTTGCCAGGAGCTGTGGTATAGGTTGCAGATGCAGCTGGGATCCTGCGTTGCTGTGGCTGTGGTGTAGGACAGCAGGTATAGCTCCAATTTGACCCCTATACTGGAAACCTCCATATGCTGTGGGTGTGGCCCTAAAAGGACAAAAGACAATAAATAAATAAATAAATAAATAAATTGTTTTCATGAAGAAAGATAATCATTAGGATAATGAAGAAGAATGTCAGAGTAGGGAGAAGATATTTTTTAATGCATATATATGACATAGGACTCATACCCAAATAGATTTACAAATAAATAAAAAATTATAAAAATTAGCAAAACTTTTGAGCAGGCACTTTACCATAGAACCAGTACCTAATTAGCCAATATGAAAAGGCTCTCAATTTCTTTTGTCATCAGGGAAATGCATATCAAACCACAATGTAATATGTATGCACATCTTCAGAATGGCTTGAAAATGCCAACAGTTGAAAAGGATGTGAATAAACTAGAATTCTAATGCATCACTGATGACTGTGTAAATTATTACAACAATTTTTGAAAACAATTTATCAGTAACTACTAAAGCTGAACATATACATAACCTCTTCTCCTTTAGATGTATGTCAAATAGGAATGCATAAATGGGAGTTCCCGTCGTAGCGCAGTGGTTAACGAATCCGACTAGGAACCATGAGGTTGTGGGTTCCGTCCCTGCCCTTGCTCAGTGGGTTAACAATCCGGCGTTGCCTTGAGCTGTGGTGTAGGTTGCAAATGCGGCTCAGATCCCATGTTGCTGTGGCTCTGGCGTAGGCCAGTGGCTACAGCTCCGATTCGACCCCTAGCCTGGGAACCTCCATATGCCACGGGAGCGGCCCAAGAAATAGCAAAAAAAAAAAAAAAGAAAAAAAAAAGGAATGCATAAATGTTCTTACCAAAGTTATATACGAAGTTATATATATAGCTATTTGTAATAGATTAAAAACTGCGAACTACTCAAATGTCCATAAACAGGAAAAGATATAGTCACTCAATGAAATACTTCGCAACAATGAGAATAGTATACATGAATTTCATTTTAAAATGTTGAGTGAGGAATTCCTGTCATGGTGCAGCAGAAACAAATCCAACTAGGAACCATAAGGTTGTGGGTTTGATCCCTGGCCTTGCTCAGGGGGTTAAGGATTTGGCATTGGTGTGAGTTATGGTGTAGGTCACAGATGCGGCTCAAATCTGGCATTGTTGTGGCTCCAGCGTAGGCTGGCTGCAACAGCTCTGATTAGACCACTAGCCTAGGAACCTCCATATGCCATGGGTGCAGCCCTAAAAAGACAAAAGACAAAAAAAAAAAATGTTAAGTAAAAGAGAGTTCCCTTGTGGCACACTGGGTTAAGGATCTAGCACAGTCACTGCAACACCTTGGATCACTGCTGTGGTATGGGTTTGTTCCCTGGCCCAGGAACTCCTACATTTCACGGGCATGGCCAAATAAATAAAGAGAGCAGACCTGCTTTGTTAACTCTTAAAAAATTAATAAATAAAACAAAATGCTGAGTGGAAGATACAGAAGAATAAACAAGTTATAGTTTATTCTTATGTACTGCTCAAAAATTGGCTAAATTAATTTTGGAAGTCAAGCATAATACCTTGGAGAGTGATATTTTGGAAAGTGTTCTGTGACTGGATATGGGTACAAGATTGTGGGAGAGACTAAAATAGTCTCAAGCTGTATACTTAATATTTACCTGTTTTTACATCATCTCTAACTTTAGTGGTGCACTTTATTTCTCATTTTGGGAACTGGTTTTATGGGTATGTTTATTTTATTAGAATTCACTAAGTGGCACATATATGACTGGTGAATTTTTAAGTATATGTATTAAACTTCAAAAGAAATTTACCTAGAAATTCCCTGATGGCCAAGCCCAGTTAAGGACTCAGCATTATCACTGCTGTGGCTTAGGTTCAATCCCTAGTCCAGTAATTTCCACATGCCACAGGAAAAAAATAGTTTACCATTAAAATAGAAAAATAAAATAGATCAATATACATTCTTCTAACTCTAAAATTAGCCATAGCTATAAACCATGAAAATTTGTCTTTTATTTATGTGGTGTATCACACTGACTGATTTTGCATATGCTGAACTATCCTTGTGAACTTGGGGTGAATCCCACTCGGTCATAGTGTATGAACTTTTTTATGTGTTGCTGGATTTGGTTTGCTAATATTTTGTTGAGAATTTTTGCATCTATATTCATCAAAGATATTGGCCTATAATTTCATATTTTGGTTGTGTCCTTGTCTGGTTTTTTGTATTGGACTAGTGGGGGCTTCATAGAATGTCACTGGCAATATTCATTCCCTCCTTTTCAATTTTTTGGAAGAGTTTGAGAAGGATGGCTACAAGTTCTTTTTTGTATGTTTGGTAGAGTTCGCCTATGAGGCCATCTGGGCCTGGACTTTTGTTTGTAGAGGGTTTTTTAATTACAAATTCTATATCACTTCCAGTGATCAGTCTGTTCAAGTTATCTGTTTCTTCTTGATTAAATTTTAGTAGGCTATATATTTCTAGAAACTTGTCCATTTATTTTGGGTTGTTGAATTTATTGGCATGTAACTGTTCATAGTGTTTCCTTATGGTTTTTGTATTTCTGCAGTGTCAGTTGTTATGTCTCCTTCTTCATTTCTTTTTTTGTTTATTTGGGCTCTATTTTCTTCTTGGTGAGCCTGGCCAGAGGTTTGTCAATCTTACGTACCCCTTTGAAGAACCAGCCCTCAACTTTGTTGATTTCTTCTATTGTTTCTTTAATCTTTATTTTATTTATTTCCTCTGTGATCTTTATTATTCCCTTCCTTCTGATAATTTTAGGTTTTGTTTCTTCTTTTTCTAATTCTTAAGTAGTAGGCTATATTGTTTATTTAAGATTTTCCTTGTTTTTTGAGGAAGGCCTGTATCATTATTCCCTCAGAGAACTGCTTTCACCACATCTCATAGGCTTTATATAGTTGTGTTTTCATTGACATCTGTCTCAACATATTTTTTAATTTCCTCTTTGACTTCATTATTGACCCATTGTTCATTTGTTGGCCACACCTTTGGCACATAGAAGTTCCTGGCTCAGAAATTGAACCCTTGCCACAGCAGTTATCTGAGCTGCTTCAATGACAACACCAGATCCTTAACCCACTAGGCCACAAAGGAACTCTGACCCATTGGTTTTTTAGTAGCATGTTGTTTAGTCTCCATGTAGTCATTTTTTTCTCCTTTCTTTTTCTGTGGTTGAATTCTAGTTTGATGCCATTGTGGTCAGAAAAGATGCTTAAGATAATTTTTATATTCAAACATTTGTTGAGGCTTGTTTTGTGTTTTAACGTATAGTCAGTCCTTGAAAATGTTCCATGTGCACTTGAAAAGAATGTGTATTCTGTTTTTTATTTTTTTGGATATAATGTCCTAAAAAATATCAATTAATTCTAGCTGTTCCATCATTTAGGATGTGTTCTATCATTTGGATGTAATGTCCTGAAAATATCTATTGTCTAGCTATTCAGAGATTATTTAGGATCTCTGTTGCCTTATTGATATTCTTTCTAGAAGATTTGTCCATTGATGTGAGTGTGGTGTTAAAATCTCCTACTGTTACTGTCTGTATTCCTGTCAATTTCTCCCTTTAGGTCCATTCATATTTGTTTTATGTATTTGGGTGCTCCTATATTCACTGCATATATGTTGATGAGTGTAAAAATCTTCTTGTATTGATCCTTTTATTTTTATATAGTATCCTTCTTTATCTGTCTTTATGGCCTTTGTTTTGAAGTCTATTTTGTCTGGTATGAGTATTGTAATGCCTCCTTTCTTGTCGTTTTTGTTTGCATAAACCGTGAATAACTTGAAATGGAGAAAGAAGAGAATGTAGGCTCCTTCTCTGTGTCAGCTAAGGGAGTATCTCTCTGCAATCATGACAAACATCTACCTCTGTTCTGTTTTATCATTTTCCCTAAAATTGCTTAATATTTCTGTAAGAGTAACAAAAGGGACATGAAGCAAGGAGGTAAAAGGAAGAGTCTTAATAAATTTGGGAGAGTTAGATGTTTGCTTTAATCTTTGGATACTTTATCTACCTTTCCTTAACACTCTTAATCCCATGCTCCAGCCCCCTTAAGAATAATTGCTCAAGTTATTCTTGGTCACTTGGTTTTTTGTTTGTTTGTTTGTTTGTTTTTGTTTTTTGGTTTTTTTTTTTTTTTGCTTTTATTCTGAATACAAGAAAATAGTACAGATCTTCCTCAACTTAGAGTGGGATTGAATCCAGATTAACATATCATAAATTGAAAATATAAAAAGTCAAAATGTGTTCAATACACCTAACCATCATAGCTTAGCCTAGCCTACCTTAAACATTCTCAGAACATTTACATTAGCCTATGTTTGAGCTCAGTTATCTAACACAGAGCTTATTTTACAATAAAGTGTTAAATATCTGCTCTGAAAGTGAAAAACAGAATAGTTGTATGGGTACGGAAAGGTTTTACCTATATGGGTATCACATTTCTGCCTGGGAGCTGTGTTTTAGTAGATACTGCCCAGCAACACAAGAGCCATATCACACTGCATGTTGCTAGCCAGGGAAAAGATCAAAATTCAGAATTTGAAGTATAGTTCATACTGAATGTTTATTGCTTTTGAACCATAGTAATCAAAAAATAATTTAAGTCGAACCATGGTAAATCAAGGACCATCTGTGTACAAAAAATGTTTAATGTTTAATCGGGATGTCCAATAGTGATAAAATAGGTAATAAACTAAGCAAAACTGATTGTCATTTCAGAATCATTTCCTAAAACATCTTGAGCAAAATTTGTTGAGGGCTTAACAAAACTCTTTTAAAAAGCCTCTAAGTAGGTCAGTGAATAATTATAAACTATCTATGGGCCTAGAACCCAAAGGAATCAAGTTTGAACTTAACTTCTTTTAATCTTCAGTTGGATTTTCTAAGGATGTTTCTCTCTTAACTTTCAAATATAGAAATGAAAATAATGGTTCCTTCCAGTGAGACGGATTGTTTTCGACCATATAGTAAATTTAAATTTCTATCATGTTTCCCTTCATTAAATGTCCTAATGTATATTTGGTGTAGAACTGGATTCATACTTGGTGAGGTATTTATTCCAGTATATATGCACTTAAATGGGAAAAAATAAGTCATGAGAAACATTCAGCAACTAAAAACTATAAAATTTGTCCAAATACTTAATAACAGATTAAGTTAAACAAGAGTTAGAAAACATGTTGCTGCTTGTCAAAACAGAAATTAATCCTCTCATTTACTTATTCCTAAGCCACTGTCGAAATTTCAATTCTTTTTTATTTTTCAGTCTTCTCTTTGAAAAGAAATTAAGTAAAAAGTAAATAGGTAATCATAATCAAAGATCTTATTCTCATTAACATCTTGCAGGACCACTAATTTTGATTCTTTTCTGCATGAGTTACCACAATGCAAATTGTGGAGAGTGAAGAGTAAACACAAGAGAAAAAAAAAAAAAATTAAAGGACAAAAGAGCAAGGGAGAGCCCAGACACAAATGGGTTAAAAAAAGAAGAAGAAAGGAAAAAGAAGACTCCAAGATGATGTTGCTTTTCTAGTATCTGAAAGTGATTGCTGGGATGCTAAGAAAAAAAAAAAAAAGAAAGAAAGAAAAAGGAAGTGTGCTTACCTGTTAGAAATAGGCGGTTTCTCTGGGAGCTGTCCAATGTACTAACTGAACCATCATAGTCACAACTTACCTCTTTAATAGAAATTGATGTCCTAGGCGATTTTCCCTTGAACCAAGATGTTTCTATACTCATCTTTTTAGGCTGTTTCTTCTAATACATATTTAAAATGATTTTTCTAATATATTGTTTTGCCACATGGTGTCTTCTTGAAAATCCTTACACTCAATAATTAAATAAATATAAGTACTGGCAAACAAAGAAGGAAAAATGAACCCTTCTTTGTTAAAAAAAAAAATATATATATATGAAGTTATGTGAAATCAGCAAAAGAAATTTTATTTTTGCTATCCTAAATTTAAAATATTTTTTCATATCAAAGGTGATCTAAAGATAGCCAAAATCTCTCTTAACTAGAATTAATAAAGAATATTTTCCTCTCAAATCTTATAAGGTGGTACAATGAGGAAACAAACCAGATGCAAGTGTCAGGAGTTTTCTTTGTTCACAAATATCAATCAGCAATTTAAAATTTGAAAGGCTTCTCAACAGAGGAATGAGCTGGTGGACCAATTGGCTTCTGAAAGGGTGAATCACAGTTTTGAAAAGGAGATTGAAGTTGTTTTGTTTAGGGGAGGGTTTGCTTTGCCTCCCACACTGGGATTATACAGTGAATCATGCTGGGAGAAAATGTTCTGAGCTTCTCCTTTTCATTTTACTGCCATCATAACTTTGCCCTCTAAATAAATTCCTTTACATAGGTAGGAGTTAAAGGTAAGGAAAGGAAAGCCAAGTATCTTAATTGTTAGATTGATTACAACAAAACAGATTTTAGAAGTTGGGGTTTGTAATGCAGCGGGAGAGCTGTTTATGATGCAGTGGAAAGAGAAAGCCGGTTCCAACAGCGACTCTGGGGAATGCACTCTCCTCTCCCCTACAGTGCTTACTTAAGCTAATGGAAGATCTTTCCTTTCAGTAGCTGCTGCACCGGGATACCAGACAAACAGCTCCCCTTGACCCCTGGCAGACAGGGCCCCTCTTCAGGACATCATTAAAAGCACATGCACTTGTTTCACACCCAGCGGCAGCCTAGGGTGGCAAGATTCAGAGCTCACACTCTGAAGCCAAGGAGAAGCCAGAGCGGTGGAAAACATCCTTGCTTTGAAAACCCAAAGATAAATTAAAGAACTACATGAGATAAGGAGCCTGAAGAATATTAGTTGGCTGGGGGGATGTGGAGAGACACAAAAAGCACAGCAGGTAAGAGCTGGGGTTGTTGCCAAGAAGGAACTGTCTCAGGTGATGCAGTGAAAGGGATCTCAGAATTGGAGGCCTGTCCCTTTGAGTCTTCTGTGCGTGCTCAAGCTTGTCTTCTTCCATCAGTTTCCAGAGGAGAGGAGGGATGTTGTCAGAGCCTACCCTATCTGTGCAACTAATCCTGTTATCAGCTTGGTTATAAATATTAATGTCCCTTGGCCCTTCTCTGATGCTGCTGCTTCAGATTTTAGGCTCTTAGGAAGCCCTTCATCAGTCTTGCCTTTACCTTGGAGAAACCGATGAGACGCAGGGCCAAGCCAAGCCGACCAGATGGCAGCCTATCCCCAGAGCTGCGTGGACGCCACCGTGCTGGACTTCGTCGCAGACCTGTCCCTAGCCTCTCCGGGGCACCCTCTCCTCTGCGACTTCGCACCGGGGGTCCCCTATGCGGACCACCAAGACCTTGTGCTCCAAGAGGGAAGAGCCAGAAGTTTACCGCGTTTTGAGGAGGAGGATCCAGAAGAGGAGGGGGAAGTAGAAGAGGGCGAAGACGAGGAGGTAGAGGAGGCCGGGAGAGGCGCCTCCCTGCTGGGTCGCCCTAAGAGGAAAAGGGTGATCACCTACGCCCAGCGCCAAGCCGCCAACATCCGCGAGAGGAAGCGAATGTTCAACCTCAACGAGGCCTTCGACCAGCTGCGGAGGAAGGTACCCACGTTTGCTTACGAGAAAAGGCTGTCCCGAATCGAGACCCTACGCCTGGCCATCGTCTACATTTCCTTCATGACTGAGCTCTTAGAGAGCTTTGAGAAAAAGGAAACCGGCTGAGCTAGTGTGGAATGGAAGTGTCTGCCCCCTCTTCACTGGGCGCGCGGGCATGGGGTGTTTCGCGACCGGCAGTGGGTGTGGCTGAAAGGCCAGGGAGAAAGCTCCAAGACCTAACAAAAGTCTGGCCTTCTGGAGCTTGTTTTGCGATGATAAAATCCCCACAGCCCTTGAGAAGCTTGGAGGCCGTGGAGTTAATGCAGACGCGATTGCTCTGAATGGAGTCTGGGGCGGGAGCGGGCGGGGCATATTAAGGTAGTTAAGGAGTTGGGGCGGTCCTCAGCCCGCGCCCAGGAGCAGTCTATATCAAGTGGGTGGGAAGTTAATCCTCTCTGCAGTTCAGCGGTCTCTGTGAGTCTGATCTCTCCGAGTGTGTGTGTGTGTGTGTGTGTGTAAAAGAAACTTTTTTTTTTGCCTCAGAGTCGGTGCTGAGCCAAGTCAGGCAGGCACGCCGCTCCGGACTATGCTTTTTAGATAAGTCCTGGAGCAGAAACTCGCGAGAAATTGCGGGTTATGGGGTTCTCTGAGAGGCCAAGGGGTGCCAAGTCTATCGTCCGATCCTCTTAGGGTTGTCAGGAGGCAGAAAGAAGGGACTGAAAAAGGAAAAGGAGTCAAAGCGATGAAATATCTCTAACACAGAACACCATTCTGCCTTCTCTTCCTCTCCACCTTCTCCCTTACCCTCCCCCTCAGGCTCAAAACTTCAACCCAGTCCCTGTCCCTCCAGTAGCCCGACGCCCGAACCTGAGGTGACGGGGAGGAGGAGGGGACAGCCCTTTCTCACGCACTGGGAGCGCACCTAGACTCGCGGGGTATCTTAGATGCTCTGAACCTTTGCTGCCTGAGGATGCTTCCCCTGTTTCCTACCCAGGGAAAAGGACCGGGTCGTCCCAGGAGCTGCGCCACCTGAGCGCGCACGAAAAATTTTAGGGGTGCGTAGAGAAAGATAGCTTTTATTCTAGTTGCATCTAGGGACAGGGAAGAAAAAAGTCAGAAGAGGAGATGCATTCCACCGCTTTGCCAAAATGTGTATGATGGAGATGAGGTTTGAAATAGAACCATGCTGAGGATCTGCCTCCAGTTTGGCGGATCTGCCATTCCACAATTCTTCCTTTGGGGGAACCTGCTAACACCTAGACTGGGGTCCTTCAGGTAGGAGTTGGTAAGTGAGGAGGGAAACTGAAATGAATAGTGCCCACCTAACTTTAAAGTCAGTAATCCTAAAAATAAACCCTGTTGTCTCAACACTTTATTTTGCTCCTCACTTCGCACATCCTTGCACTCGGCGATTCGCCTATCATACTTTTAGAAATATGATTCATTTTATTAAGAAGTAATATATACTAATCCTTAAAAGTTTGGAAAATAAAATTTTAAAAAGAAATAAAATTTGAATCACTTCATATTACTACACATCAGTTTTATCTATTTCCTTCTAGTCTTTTTTTATACAGATATAAATTCAATGTGTTTAACACATTTGGGATAGTTTTGGAATTTATCCACTCAGCACTATAGAATGAGAACTTTCCCCTTGATGTTAAATATCATGCGAACATAATTTTGATTACTGTGTTTTATTGTCACATCCATATATTACATCTAACTCCAGTCCTTTACAGATAGCTAAGATATTTTCTTTAAAAAAAAAAAAAGTAATAATGCGAGGAACATTCTTATAAATGTCTTCTCTGCCTATAATTTCCTGATATTAGGTAGCCGGAAGTGAAATTTCTGCGTCAAATGAACATTTAAGTTTGTGGCTACAAATGGCCAGATTGCCTTCCAAGTAGATCTGCCAGTTCACACTCCCTCTTACTATTATTGCAGGATCTACTTGTCTCTAAGATTCCTTCATGTAAAACTTTTCCTAGTTTTTCTATCTATAGGAACTGATAGTTCTGAAATGATTACTCTCTCAAAGATGGTGTCTTACTTGACTGTATCTTTTCACCAGGATTGTTTCACCTCTGTCATAAGAACAAGATATACAAGTAAGAGAAAAAAAATGTAACCAACTAAACCAAACAACAACAAAACCAGGGAGTGTTTTGGGGTTTTTTTTTGTTTTGTTTTGTTTTTAATTCTCTAGCATCTTTACTAAAAGTGAAAAATGGACAATAACCTCTATATCCATTTTATAAAATTACTTATTTTCTCTTCTTTTGCTAGACAACTTTTTGGCTGCTCAGACCACTTACCTGTATTTTAAGAAACAAATTTAAAATTACTCTTTTCAGTATGTCAAAGAAAAATAATTATTTCTCAACTTGTCATCGAACAACATTTTGCTCCCCAATATCTCATGTAGTGCTAGTGGATACATTGGTCCCTTATTTTATCCAGTTATTTATTTATTCAATTAAAATGTGTTGACATTTTACATATAATGTGAAAGGGTGCAGAATTGAAAGAGCTTGCAGAAGAAGCTCCCTTCCTTCTCCTACTCTAAGTCCTCATGAGAAGTAAACATTTTTTAAAGACTCTTCAAGTGATTTTTTCTTAAAAGATTTAACTTTAGGAATCCTTAATAGTTTCTTGAAAGAATCCATTTGGAAAATTAGAAATTTTAAAAAAATGCGTAGAAAAAGGGTCTCAAAATCAATGAGTCCTGAAGAGTAAACACAACTGTCCATCATCCTTAATCTTCATATTCTGAACCATTGTTATATTCATAGTAAGCTTACAATATCGTACAGTGAATATTTCTTCAGTATAGTAAATAATACCCCCAAAACATCTAAATAAAAAGATTTCCCATTATTATTAGAATTATGTCCACAATTCTTAAAATTATGAGAGCTCATAAATGCTTTGTTCTTTGTGATTTTTAGTATGTTTAGAAGCTACTCCAAAATGAAAAGTCTCTTAAGGCTTTTTCTTAATTATTGTACTAATAGAATAATTTGAAGCCAAATAAGTTTCAGAAATATAGAGAAGTGGATTGACTTATTCCTTATACCAAATCATCCGTAGAGATAACGCAAAATCATCTGCATTTCGAACATGAATCCATACTCCTCCATATCTTGCATTCAACTTCTCTAAGCAGCATGATAGTTTTAGTTTTCCCCATGTTAGATCCATAAATCAGTGCACTTTTTAATGTAAGTATTTTTAGTATATAACACACCCTATGTTAGAATTGTCTTATTCTTTATCTTCTAAACCAGCATTGATAAAAATATCAGTAGACACTGGTTTTCCAGTACCTCCCAGTAATTAAAAAAAAAATCCTAGCGGTATCAATTACTCCTGGAAAATTGTAATAATTGGTTTTTGAAATCTTAAAGTTATTTGGACATTTGGAATGTAAATACCATTTTAGATGTTGCTTGGAGGCGATTTATTTATATACTCTTTACTGACTGAAAACTGCCTTTTGGTCTCAAACTAAGTTCCCCATAACTATCAGGTTACTATTAGTATTCAGACATATAAACCAAAAAAAAAAAAAAAAGATCTAAGTGAAATCATATTTGAAAGACATAATCAGGCTTTCCAAGGAAAGTAAAAATAATCAAAAGCCTTTGCCATCAACAGGCAGCCATTCAGACTGATCATCTTTTACAGCTGTCCAATGTGAAAGCAGATTTTGGCACTGGAAACTGAACCAAATATTGTGCTAGTATGCATATTTCCTGCATGAACTTACAATTAAGACCATAGAATTGGTGTTTATTATTGCATTTGTCAGCATTTCCATTATAAAAACACTATTGTGGAAGGTTTATAACAGCTACAGAAATTCTGAGATGAAACTTGATAAGCACAGTTTAGCATAACTTTTTTTTGAATTACAAATCCTCAAAGAAAATTTCAAAGTTAATGAAAACACTTAGGCCCACTTCACATGTGAGGTTCCCAAATGTACAAGAACAGTGCTGTAACCCCTGAGCTACAGAGGATGTACCTACAACTTTTAAACACTATATTTTGTATTAAATGTAACATCTATTTAATACAAAATATAAATTAGATTATTTTTGTTTAGATTTATTTTTGTCAAAAATAGCTGGCAGATTAATATTGAACTTTAAGTACTAAATCCTTTTATTGGGTGATATTACTTGATTAAATTATAGTTTAAATGTGTTAGAAAAGTGTTGACATTTTGGTATATACCTATGTCTTGGCACAAGTTCACTCAAAGGTTTCTGAACTTTGCCAACATCTTGGATGAAGTTAGACCCAGTTTCTGGTCAGTGCCCTCTCTTCCTGTGAATGCTGAACTAAAAAAGGCTACAAAACAAGAGTCAGCAGTTCTGACCATTTTGTTTTGACTTTGGGGTTTCTTTGAATCCAAAGCTCAAAACCAAACCTGGCGAAGGAGGAGAGGGAAAGGAAAGAAGCAATGCAAACTGACAGGAATAAAATGCCAGAAAGATGGAAAATTTTCTTTATTTCTCTATAAACCAAAGCCTATAAATTTCCACAACTTTTTCTATGATAGCAAATTTTATTTATGTGCCTAAAACACATTTGATAAAGAAGTATAAGGGAATGCAAAGAATGTATTTTAAAATACTCTTTATGGCTAATATTGGGTAGAATTCCACTCAATTTTGCAGAAGACAAAAGAACTTTTAATATTCAGTGAAGTCAAGAGTTTGGCAAATATGCTGGAAATTATCCTAATAAAATGTAACAATTATGATAATAAAATGGTTACTGCATTATTGTTTTCAAAGCACCCTTCCCATACTTTCTCTCATTTGACAAGTGAAAGGATTTCAACAAGATCTAGAGGCTCCCAATTAAATTGAGTCAATCAGTGTACCATCGTAAAAACTCATTCATTCATTGAAATCAGCATGATACTGAGATTCCTAAAAAGGACCAATGATCACATATAAGCAGCATATTTCTTTAAAAGATATTGCCTTCAAAGATCAAAAGCACCTTAACACACTCCAGGATGATAAAGTATTCAAAAAGGTTGGTACAGTCTGGCTCCCTCAAAGACCAAATTTTACAACCTCCTATTTAGGGCTCTGTGAAGGAGATTTCCACCTGCAGCCAGAAAATGTAGATGACCTCAAAGCAGCTGTTATGGACAGCTTTTTATGATTTCCAGTCTTCAAAAGGGAAGAAAATATCTATGAGACTATGGAAATGGATCAAACAGCTGGTGATTAATAGCAAATAACAATATCATATAAACATACATGAATGATCAATGTTATTATACAGTTATTTTACTGAAGATAACTTTGTAACTTCAAAACTTCACAATTTTATTTTTGTTACTGGTCAGATCTTGAACTGATTGACTATATTTAGTCCTAGAATTTTGCGAAATGCTGCCTATTTTTAATCTCATAGTTTAGTGAAATGTTGGAGAAACCAGAAGTGGTCTAAAGAATAACAACAAAATAATTGGATTATTAGGTCTGGATGAAGTAATAATGCCTATAATAATAAGTAATGTCTATAATTATCTACTGTATTGCTTATTTACATAATAGCACATGTTGATAACTATTAAAGTTCTCAAAATAGTTTTAGGGTATAGACACTATTATTATCTTCTTAGTGATGAAGACATTTTGGAATAAAGTAGGTAAATAACTTCCTCAAACTTATCAGTTAAAAAATAGTGAAGCCAAGATTTATGCCCTGTCAAGTATTTCAGAGACCAAATTCTCAGGGTCTAAGGTTATTTATGAATGATTGTGCGATTGTTATATATAAGTAGAAATAATGTGGTAAAAATGAGTAACTACTTTTTATCTTTACTGATGATCAGAAATGTAGGCATAGGATATAGTCTCTGCAAGAGAACTGGGAAGGTGGACTATTGGTGAAAGTTTTTGAAGAGGCCCTGAATGAATCTTCCATGGGTCTTCTAAAACCACAGATTTCCTCAGGTAGTTTCAGTGCAGTCCTTTCAGAAGAGAAAAATCTCTTGATGAATGTAATAGTTATAAACACAAGCTTTGAAATTTGACAGAGGTGGGTTTGAATCCCAAGTACATGGCATAGTGCTGTGAAAGCTAGTAAACTTAACTAGCCTTGTTGACCCTCAATTTCTTCATCTTTAAAATAAAGATAATCATGGACTTGGAGAATAGACTTGTTGCCAAGAAAAAAGAATGTAAACATGTATGTGTAACTGGGTCACCATGCTGTACAGTAGACAAATGACAGAACACTGTAAACCAGCTATAATGGAAAAAAGTAAAAATCATTATATAAATAAATAAATAAATTCTATGAGCTCATTTTCCTCAACCAGGAAACGAGGATACTGGCATTTACCTAATAAAAAAATAATAAATAATAAAATAAAGGTAAAATTCATTTCATAGGGCTCATATTAGAATTGACTGAAATATGTGTACAGAGTAAGTGGTACAGAGTGAACACTCAGTAAATGGTAACTGCTACTAAAATACACATCATCATCACTATAATTATTATTGTATCCCTTCCAGTTCTATGGCAATGAAAACTCAATAAATAAGGCACCAGCTTTACCAGTGGTAATATGTGAAAGCACAAAATATATAAGGAGCAGGAATCATTATATAATGCTTTAAAATAAACTAAAAAATCAAATGGATTTTTTTAATCCTCCCAAATTTCTTGTTCCTGGATTATCTGAGTGCCATCACTTAATCCTCGTCTAGGCATCCTTCTAAATGGGAGCAATACACCCTGAACAGACAGACACAGAAATCAAAAGTCCCTAATTTAATATCCTACTGCAGTAGAATACATATTAAAAACGAAGAGTAGACAAGTGATCTAAATTCATTCAGAGGAGTTCTATTTTGTCAGCAGCTCAGATATTACATTAAATATATGCTTTCCAAATTAGTGTGGATTTATTCATATCAGATAACTTCTGATGTAATAGTTCTGTATCTTAATTGCAGTGGTGGTTGCACTAGTAAACATATGTGATAGAACAACATAGAACTATATCATTTCATACCAATGTCGGTTTCCCGGTTTTGATGTAATGTGATTATATAAGATCTAACTAGTGGAGGAAACTGAGTGAAAGGTATACAGATCCTCTCTGCACTATCTTTGTAATGGCTTGTGAGTAAATATCTCAAATAGTGAAAAAAATTAGATAACTAATTCAACACTCCTTCAAACCTATGAAGCACCTTGTAAGTGTAAATTATTAATGTTAGGCAGACATTCACATATACTTGATTCATATCATGTTCTACAATTTTTCTTAAAATGTTTCATGAAGTGAAACCAGGTTTGTTCATGGTATTATGTGAGTCCTGGAATAAAAATCGGTACTGTACTCCTAAAGTTCATAGGCAAGAACTGAATATCTGATTCTATGTCCTTTGGACCATGTTGACATCCTTGGCCAGATTATACTCTTAAGTATGGATCTGTAGTAATGAGGAACTTCACATCCTAACTGTGCTACTTGCTCAATTAGATAACTCACTGAAAATTCCTGGGCTTCAGTACTTACCTTGATATACAAAGTGGAAATTACTAATGAAGAGTTCTTAATAGAAACATAAGAGATTGTGTAAAATGAATTACAGCATTTAGACACTGTTGTAGTTTGTTGTTGTTTATGCCCTTTCAATGTTGAATTGCTTACAGAGCAAAATGACAATTCAGCCTTTTAGAAGGACTCACGAAAACATATATAAAAACAATATTAGTTATCCTCCGCCTCCTAAACTGAATCATAATATTTTAGATGGCATGGCATTTTGTTCCCAATTTGAGTTTCTACCTTAATAAAGTGTTTTTATTTAGTATTTTTTAAAATGTAAAAATTTAAGGGTAAAGCCTCTTATCCATGACATATGTAATCATAATCTTTGATCTACCAGGAAGGTCACTGTAGACCCTATATTCCTAAAATAATCTCTAAAATTTGCATTAAAAGCTTTCATATGAAAAAGCAATAACTCAATTGGTAAATCCTCTGGTATTTATTTTTGAGCAAATTCATCTTGAAAGCTGTTGTATTGATGAAAGTAATTGAGAGGTAGGACTGTCTAAATTACTAAGCACTTATGTATGCCTTATGTCAGTTGATGTGGAATCTGAAAATCTGGGACTCAGCCTAGTCAGCCGGGTACAAGATGAGATGGCTATGTTTTGTGTTAGGTTTTCTGAGGGACGTAGGAGCCCTTGTGCACTAGGCAGGTTAAGTGGCTGCCACCTGCCATGGAAAGGAATCAGGAGAAAAAGAGAAAAGACCCCTCTTTGGAGCAGCAGAGAGAAACATCCTTGGACTTCCTGTGTTATTTCTGCCATCTACAGTCTTTGAAAATTGGGCACCTGGACTTAGCCTCTTTATTCACATGGATTCCTTTTCACTCTGACACTCGTAGATTTACATAAAATGTTTTATATTCTTTGGCCCAGATTTAATTTCAATTTAAACATGAGATTTTGAAAAGATAAGGTTGGCCTTAGCTTGCACATAATTTCTCAACATTTAAAAATAGGTAACTTTTACATTTTTACTATTTTATATGAAAATTTTTCCTCCTTGCATAGACAGCTAAAATAGTAACTATTAAATATATTTTTCTTTTTAAAAGCTTTTTAAATAAGCTTTAAAAGCTCATTCTTTTTAAAAACTTCAAAAGGCTTATTCAAAGGGCCTTCTGAAATTTACTAAAATTTTTCCAACTTGGAAAACATACTCAGTTTCACATGTTCTCACTGTGGGTTCATATTTTTGACCAAAAAAAAAATGTGACTCTCGTTAACAAGCATTTGACAAGTAGTTTTGTTAATTGTGGATCTTATTGAATATGCCACACCATTTCTTTCATCACTCTTCATTTGTCTAATCTCACTGAAGCCAATTAAAATTAGAGCAGATGAGCCCAGTTAATATGTATATATTGGGTGCCACTTTGGTTCAAGATGACACAACCACAAATTAAACTTTAGTGTACTATATTTTATCAAACTCAATCAACTGCTTCTAAAGTTAATATGAAACAAGCTGCAGAAGGCCAGAACTCAAAACATTACACAACAGATCACAGCAAAAATCATCCCAAAATCACATCCACATGAAAATATACACCATATCTCAGGGGCCTTACCCTGAACACCCTCAGTTTCTAATTCTTTACTTATACATGTAAACATGCATACATGCAAAAGTATTTCCATCAGAATCCCTTCACTTCACATGTATTTTATTTTGTTTTATTTTATTTGCCACGCCTATGGCATGCAGAAATTCCCAGGGCAGGGATCAAACTCGCACCACAGCATTGACAATGCTGGATCCTTTAACCTCTAGGCCACCATGGAACTCTCTCACATGTTTTTAGAATGGATTGTACATATGTAGAAATTTTTTTTTTTTACTCCGAGCTCAAACCTCTAAAAAGATTTTATTTTTCACTCTTTTCCTCTATACTTTGTTAGTTTCACTCTTTTTTTTTTTTAACAACAGGCATCTCTTTCTTGAATACTGCATATGTTATAATATTACTGATTATTGAATGTTTCCATCATTTGTCACTAAAACAGGTATTTAAGTGACTATCAATGTATTTTCATACATTGAAAACAAGCCCAGGAGTTACTCCAGTTTTTGAGTGAACATTGGCCCCACATCAAAATATCAGGCCTGAATATAATTACTAAGACCAGCTGCCAGTCAATTGCAGAAAACAAAGTGTCTGGAATTGCCATTCAGGAAACCTACAGAACACTCATTGATTAGATGAGGGTCATTGACTCAATGAGAAAAACAGAATTTTCCCTGGGAGCAGAGCTACTTCCTCTTAGAGGGATTCAAAAGTATCTGAAGTTCAGGTAATTTACCATATCAAGAAAGGAGTTAGAAAGGATTCAGGAATGCTCTCTGAACCCTGGGTCTGGTTAGGAAGATAAACCATATTTTACAACATTAGGACAGTTTGCGGATTCTTATGTCTTGCGTACAGATATTTCACTGATAGGAATTTGGCCTAAGGAAATAGTTATCAAAACTATGTAGAAAGATCGGACTACAAAAGATGCATCTCAGTATTATTTATAATATCAAAATATACAAAATAGTCTAGATGTCTAAAAGTGAGTCGTTATTTCAAATTATTGTCATCTTTAAAAGGATGATATATATAATAGTTTGTGCTGTGGAAAGATAATTTCACTAAATAAGTTTAAAAAAGTATTTTATAAAGCCATATCTGAGGCATGATTTCATTGCTGTTTTGTATGGGAATGTGTATAAATATATGTGTATGTGTTCATATATATATATATACACATATATATTCTTTTATATATGCTTTAAGAGAACTGGTCATTTATGTACTTGTTTGTATATTTCCAGTTTTCTATCATCCTTTTTGTAGACAGAAAAAACAATAAAATTATTTTAAAACAAGGGGGAGTACATAAAACTGAAAAGCTTCTGTACAACAAAAGAAACAATCCACAAAATGAAAAGGTAAGTCACAGATTGGGAGAAAATATTTGCAACTCTCTGTCTGATAAAGGATTAATATCCAAACTACATAAGGAATCAACAGCAAAAACATATGTAATCCAATTTTTGAATGGTCAAAAGACTTGAGTAGACTTTTTCCAAAGAAGACATACAGGTGGCCAACAGGTATGTGAAAAAGTGCTTAACATCACTAATCATCAGGGAAATGCAAATCAAAACTGCAATGAGCTATCACCTCACACCTGTTAAAAAGGCAAGTGTTGGCAGGATGTGAAGAAAAGGGCACCCTCCTGCACTGGTGGTAGGAATATAAATTGGTACACCCGCTCCGGAAAACAGTATGAAGTTTCCTCAAAAGAAAAAGTCAAAATAAAACTGCAGTATGATCCGGTAATACCACTCTGGGTATATATCTGAAGGAAATGAAATTATTACCTGGAAGGAATATCTGCAACCCCCATGACCAGCACTATTCACAGTAGCCAAGACATGGAAACAAACTGATGAATAGGTGAACAGATAAAGAAAATATGGGATATACATAAAATGGAATGATATTCAGCCATAAAATAAGAAGGAAACTCTGCCTGTTGCAACAAGGTGGATGAACATTGAGGACATTATGCTAAATGAAATAAGATAGAGAAAGACAAATGTATATTCTCAGTCATATGTGGAATCTAAAAAAACCAAACTCATAGAAACTGAGTGGAATGCTGGTTGCCAGAGCATTGTGGGGAGGAGGAAATGGGGAAATGTTGGTCAAAAGATAAAAACTTCCACTTATAAGATAGATAAGTTCTGAGGACGGAATATGGTTAGCATGGTGACTATAGTTAGCAGTACTGTATTACATGCTAGAAAGTTGCTAAGAGAGTAAACTTTGTATCATCACCACAAAAAAAAAAAAAAGAAAAAAGAGAGAAAAATATTTTGAATTAAAAATAGCCACATGACAATACAATTTGTGAGTTCTACACTTTGTAAATTTGACTCACTTTGAGTTCTACAATTTGTGAGTTCTATACTGAAGGGCAGAACTTAGGTGAGAACACTTGCCTTCTTAAAACATTTGTTCTAGGTATTTAACATACTGAGGAATGATATTCTATAATATTTTTCTTTGGATACTAGAGAGCAAAACATTACTGGCATGTTAGAGATCCCTCTCAGGGATTCCTTCCAGTTATTGCTCTTATCTTCCTACAAGAATATCCAGATCCTGATTTCAGACAGCCACAACTTGCTTCCTTATGTTTGTATTTTTTATATAAATAAAATTATTGAGTTTTGAGAGAAGATTGATTTTCATTTATAAATCTTTCTTCAATGGCACAGGTGTCTGGCAGTCCCCCCAAAAAGTGATAGTGAAATTAACTAGGAAGATAAGGATTAAATACAGAGTTAAAAGGAAAAGTACTTAGCAAATAGACACTTCAGTTTCATTGACACTGAAATGGAAGATTCAGTTAAAACGTCAAGGTGGTCCTTCTTAAATATAGCTGAGTTCCCTTGTAATTACACACACACACACACACACACACACACACACATATCCAGTAAAAATAGCTACAGTAAACTATACTAATGCTAAGACATTATTGATTAGTCAAGAATACACTTCAAATATTTAATGAAATTACTGGCTCTTAAAATTAGTACCACAGCTTTGCTCCTATTTAGCCCATGGGAATACAATGTGTATGTGTTTGTGTGCATGTGTTTGCTGGTGCTTGTGTGTGTGTAAAGGTACATGGAGATTGTGTAATATTTAATATTTTTAAAGGGTACATTAGAACCTGATAAATGTGATCCACAAAAGCTTTACATTATCATATTTGTTTATTCACATGCATGTTCATTTTCACATACTTTTTATACTCATTGTTTGAAAACTCTGCCATAGACCAAAAGAAAAAAATTACACTTCTAACACAAATAATTTCAAAATACTTAAAACCTGCCCTGCTTTTAATAACTTTTATTGTTTTTAACATGTGACATTTTATCCCCATTAGCAATAACAGATGTCTAATGCATTAAAAAGGAAAATCCTGCACACGTGTTGAAATAAAGGACTTTACTGAAAGGAAAGCATGTGCTTTGATTTATATTAGTCAAAATTTAGATACTGTACTTGGTTCTATTTCAGGAAATGAAAAGGTGAGGAAAAAGTTATATACCAGTAAACCAGAGAAAAAGGTCTCCATGGAAACCAAAACAGTTTTGGTGGGAGGCACTTAAGCTAAATTAATACCTAGAATATGACTGTATTAGCCTGTAGAGAGCTAATTCGAACAAAACAAAACCCTCTCCATTGATTCAGGCATGTTATATAGTATTTGCAATTCTTCTTTGTTGTCATTTAATTATCAAAAATTAATCGATCATTGAGACTGACAATTTGGGTGAATTCTAAAGAGAAAAGATCACCAAAAACAAGTGTTTACTTATTCTTTCCCAAATCTATTTTCTTCACTACTAGTCAAATGGAACATAATGATCAAATTGAAAAATAACAAGCAGGGAATTCCCTGACAGCCTAGTGGTTAACGATCCAGCATTGTTTCTGCTGTGGCTCAGGTTCCATCCCTGGCGCAGGAACTTCTTTCCAGTGGACAGCTCAGCTGAGTTATTGACTCTACCCTCACCCCATTGCAGGCAGTGCAAAGTGAGGACCCTCAAAGCCACCTGGGACAAAGTTTAATTAGTTGAACAACTACTATGCACTAGCTGTTTACATAAACTATGGCATCCAATCCTTACTTTGATGAATATTTATATATCCACTTTACAAATAAGGAAACAAATTCAAATTAGCTAATTTATCTTGTCCAAGTTTAAACAGTGGTGGAGCCAAATATTGACCTAGTTGCCTTCTCCTCTGGAGGTAACAGTGACAAATGTTGCTATCATATGTCTCCATAACCATGTCAGTTAGCTGGAGGCTTACATTTACTCCTTGCAAAGGGGACCAGCATTGTTTGGATGTTTAGCTCACTAAGGCACTTTTATAAACATAAACCAAAGGACTCCTTCAAGAGTTATTGTTGGTTCCTATAGTTTCAATTTATGCCATCTTTAAAATAACATATCTGTTGCTTCTGGGATGATTTCAATTTCATGGAATCTATGTATGTTCCACTACTGTCATGTTATGTATTATTATTGCTTTATATTCCTAGATTGTGAAAGAAATACTTCCTTGCATCTATTTGGGTTGTTTTTCTAAATGCTTCAGAAGTATGTTTCTGTGTTTATGTGTGTGATATATATATATATATAGCTTCTGATTGCCTGGTGATATAATAAAAAGGCTACCACTTCAGGGCCACATAATCTTTGGTATTTCCTTCAGGTCTCTATTTCCTTAAAGTCTCTGTTTCATAATTAATCATCATGTATTCTGTCAGCTGAAGTACCCTATATATGATATTATCATATTTATGATGCTTGGAACAGCAAAAAAAAGTGAGGAGATAAGAAAAATGTATATATGCCCATTAGATAAATTTATCCTGTGTTTTGGGCAAGTCCATCACCCTAGTCAAATTGGATATAATTAATTATCCTTGTGTTACTGGTTAGAGTTACTTTTTTTTCTTTTTGTTCACTTTATTTACCTGCTCTTTAACAAAATTAAAATTAAACTAAGATGAGCTTCTAAATGTGAAACTTTAAAGCAGAGAAAACTTGTTTCTAAAGATGTTTATTTCATTATCTCACCAAAAGAAAAACACAACTTCTGGACTGAGAACTAAATCTGGTTCTTGTCTACAGGCAATGCTAGTATAATAAATAATTTGCTAAGTGATAATGTCACAGCCGAGGATCCAAAAACAATGCCAAAAGCAACCCTGATGTCAGAGATGCTAACAGTCTTAGCCTCAAGAGGACAGTGGAGACAATCTGCAAGGCAACATCTTTTTTTTTTTTTTCTTTTTGGCTGCACCGACAGCATCTGGAATTTCTCAGACCAGGGTATTCACACCACAGCTGCAGCAATGCCAGATCTTTTTTTTTTTTTTAAGTGTTAAAATTTCTTTTAATGATTTTTATTTTTTTCTATTACAACTGGCTTACAGTGTTCTGTCAATTTTCTGTACAGCAAGGCGACCCAGTCACACATACACATAACTCACTGTGCCAATTACTGTACAGCAAGGTGACCCAGTCACCCATACACATAACTCACTGTGCTGCCGGGCCAGGAATTGAACCCTGACCTCAGCAGCTACTGGAGCCACTGCAAAGACAATGCTGGATCCTTAAGCTGCTGTGCCACAGTGGGAACTCCAAGGAAACGTATTTTAAGAAGAGAGAATACTACTCAGACTAACCTTAACTATGACTCTGAGGGCGGCTGGAAACTTTTCATAGAGGCTTACCATAAATTTATTACCAAATGGATCAAGTGAATACAATTCTCAGATTTATGGCATTTAATTCAGAATAGAGGTCCTCTTGAAATAAAATTTCAACCATAAAGAGAATTTCCAAGTCAGAAGATATGATTTATTACGTTTTTTCATCAGCTTAAAGTATAACGCTATTATTATGTCTCTGATTTTGCGGATATTCTTTAGAGTACTTACCCTTTCATAAATCTAATGTTTTTCCTTCATACTCTAACTGCTTTGCCATAATTTAATCATGCTTGCTTTTTAATGCTCCTATATCATTAGTAATTGGCTTTCAATGTATTGTACTCTATTAGAGTTGTACTAGCTGCTCATTTATCATTTACCTCAAAGGATAAGTGGCTATGTACAATAAAAATGATAATAATAATAATAAAATAATTATAGGTCTCCCTTGCTTCCTTCTCCTTTCTTTATCTCCCCACACGGTATTTTTTTTCCTTTCGTGCTGTCACTATCTATTGGATTCATTGACTATATTTTATATGCTAGCATATAAAATGAAAAGTTACAAGATCCTTTCCTTCTGTAAAAATGCATGCAAATTATGTTTTTTTACAGAAATTATATGAAATGAAAAGATGAAGGTATATTTTACTAGAGTTTAGTGAAGTTATTGAGCTATGTAAATATATCCTTTGGGAGAGAAAGGTTGACAAAATGATCAAGAAGGTGAACAATTTCGTGACTCCCCTTTCCCAAGTCACATGTTCATGGTCATTCTTATGGGTAGCCCTATGCAAGCACATAAATATCATAGTGAGTAGAGAGTGAAAGGTGGCAATAATGTAGACTCAGTTTGCATTTAAATTAGGCTGGATCAGATTGAGTTTTTTCTCTTTGATCAGCATCCAGCTCTTTCATTACCAATTCACCAAAAATCTATCAAATATTTATTGGATGCTTATTATGGCCTGTCCTCTGTTCTGAACACAATTTTCTAGTTTGGTTGAGATACCTTGCCTAAAAGGAGCTCATAGTAGAATGAGAAACATACCCTTAACCACCTTGTGCAGATATTGGATGGAATATGTGGAAGCATCAGAAATAGTAGCTATTGGGATGGAACAGAAGAAATGTGGCTAATATATAGTAAGTTCTAGGCTATTTTATACCTAAATGCCCTTAATTTCAGGCTACTGGGAAAAACAGCATTGGCAGACTGGGTAAAAATAACTGTATGTTTAGCATGCTGACTATGACTAGGTCTAAAGGAGGAAATTCTAATCTTAGAGCCAAGTTGAAGCCAAGGATCATGGTTGTTTGGCTCACTAATTGATAAAGAGCTAGCTAGTTATCTAACAATATCCATTCTCTCCCTCTCCCTCTAACAGGAGAACCCACAAAGACATGGCTATCTAGCTAATGACTACATTTCACAGTCTCATTTGTAGTTGGTTGTGTCTGTGTGACTAAGATTTGGGGAAGGGATATGAGCAGAAGTCAATGTAATTTCTAGACAGGACCCTTAAAGAGGAACATGTTTTGCCCTTGCTCTTCTCCCTTGCCACTGGCTGGAACACAAAATAGAAATGAGACCTGGAGTAGCGATTTGGTCCATGAAATGGAAGGTTACATTTTGAGGAGAATAAGAAGTTAAATCTCTAATTCGATTGAGCCACACTTGTAACGTCTAAAATTTTCATAAAATAAGTAAATTGCTTTGTTTAATCCACTGAATTTTTAAATTTCTTTATTATAATGCCACATACTATTTTATGTATCTCTTCCTCCTAGGTGCCTTGGGACGTTCCTGATACATAATAAGGTCTAATTAATATTGTGGGCCATAAGGGACAGAATGACCTCAGACTGCACAGAAGGTTTTTAAGCCTAAGGCCAGAGTAGATATTCAAGGACTAAAGAGAAATTGTTCTGAGCATGTTAGCCTGACATTCCTCAAACTCTTAGCCTCATCTCACAAGGTAGCATTCTAATGTTTCAGGAGATTAAAAACAAAATGAAAGAGAATGTTAAATGTGATAGAATAAAAATCAGATGTATACATTATGAAACACAACTCAAACTTATTTTCGTTCTATGACATATAAACAGTTTAACTTTGTAGCAAAATTTTTCAAAAAAAAGCAGTTCAAATATATATAATTCAAAAATTTTAATTATAAAAAATTTAGCATATTTTTAATTCATCTGCTGCTGTGACTTTATCTTTGACAATATAGGGCTAATGGTACTGATGTGTAGAAGCTGATAATTATTAACCATTATACCCTTGCTTCCAACTCAGGACAACAAAGCTTTCAAGTTAAGCTTTAAGTTAAGCCTAACTTAGGTCTTCCATTTAAGATTTGTTGGACTCTTAAGAAAATCTCACTTTACTGGTAAGCTATATTATGCGTTTTACTACCAAATTTCATGGAACACATGTCAAAATCACTTCTCAGTAACTTTCAGTATCTCAGCTAAGACAGACAGTATTTACTGAAGATAGCCAGAAGTATATGTATTATTCAAGAGCTGAAAAATCTATAAGAGGATTAAACCACACAATTGGAAAGACATCAGCTTTTGCAAAAATTAGTAAATCACATTTACCACCATTACATCATAAAACCTATAGGAAATGACATTTTTGTAAAAGAACAGCTCTGTGAAATGTGTTGGTTATTTAAGATACAGATGTTTGCTTCCTCCTCCGGTGAATTTAAGTGAAAAAAACTTTCAGGTCATAGTACCAGTAATAGTTGAACTTCTCCTGGACTCTGTGTGTGTGTGTTTGTGTGCTTTTCCTAATGGACCCTGTGGATCTATGCTTGTTTTGTTGCAGTCTGTTCACATTGTATAGTAGTTTTCTTAGAGTCAACTGTCTAATCTAGGATTAAAAAATGCAGAGACAGAAAGATAACTAGCTTCCTATAACCCCAGGCCTCTTAAATATAAGCTATAAATCCTCAAAAAGAATTCATTGGACATTGGGCATACATTCTATTGCTAACTTAGCTAAGTTTTACTTTATATGCCCTGTTTTCTTTTTTTCTTTTTGATTCATTTATCTTATCTTTAATATATGTATTCTTGTTGGCTTTTTAAAGTTTATGTCATCTACCTCAACTATTTTTCTGTAATTAAGTGTATATTTATAAATACATACTATTTTATAAGACATTCTTCTTTAAGAAATTTTTGTTTAGTTTTGCACTTGTCACCTTTTTTATGACAACTGATTAGGCTTTAATTGCTGTTTCCGTATATCATCATTCACCAATTTTTGTGACATTCTCAGTAAACTAAGAATGTACATGACCCTTTGTTGTTGTTAAAAAGGAAAAATGGTATTTTCTGAATGCTTCACATTTGTTCTTATGTGTAAGTGTGACTTTGGCTAGGTATGTGAACTTCTTAGACTGCAATATTCTTTTGGCCTGTGTTCTTATGTCAAAGACCTAAGTAGCCCACATTTTCACTCCTTTATAAGTAATCCATGCTCTCTATCTGAATGCCTTTAGAATGGTTTCTTTATCTTTAATATTCAACATTTCTCTGAGAATATTTATAGGTATGGTTCTGTTTTCATTCACTTTACCTTTCATTCAGTTTGCCATTCCATTCTATGAACTCTGTTAATTTGTTTTCTTATGCTGGAGAGTTATTTTATGTCTTTTATTATTGATTATTGTTTCTTCTCAACTTAGCCTAGTGTCTTCTTAGGAAAATGAATTCTCTCTAATTTTACAGATATTGTACCCTTCCCAAAATCCCTATACCCTTTATCTGATTTATTTTTTCTCGTTTGCAGCCGTGATCACCATCTTTTGTTGGTTCGTTTTGTTTGTTTGTTTTAGTCCTCATCTCTTCCACACACGTATTTACTACCATGGTGATCTTCTCTAGTTACATACCTTAAAAGGCTATCCATATGCTGATAAATTCCAAATTTTATCTCCACCCCGGACCTCTCTCACAAATTCCAGACTCACATGCCTGCCCAACAGTTCCACTTGGGTTTCTAGCAGACAGCTCAAACTCAGCGTGTCTGAAATTGAACTCTCTATCTCTTCTGAAATGTGCTCTGCCACAGCCATCTCCATCTTAGTGGATGCGAACCCCCCTCTTTCTTTTGCTCAAATAAAAAGCTTTAGTGTCATTCTTGATTCCTCTTCCATACACCTCAAATCTTATCTTTAGTGAATCTGGTTGGTTCTACCTTCAAAATATATCTAGCATATAACCACTTTTTCCAGTGTAAACTCCACTGCCACTACCCCATTTTAGGTCACAGTCACCTCTCATCTAGGTTACTATAATAGTCTCCTTACTAGTCTCTCTTCCCCTAAAGCAAAGTCCGTACATGCCATTGACCTTGGAAAAATATTGCTGGGTCAGCATTATTCCTGCTACACAGAGATGTTGTCAAATGAATGCTTTTGTGTTCTGACACTTGTGGGAGTGATATCTTCATATCATAACCAGAATGGACTTCTCCTTAAATGGTTGTGCCATCCTAAGGAATCAAGAAAAGAACAGAATTGACATGTCAGCAGTCAAAGAATTAATGACCCTTCCTATTCTAATTGCCACAGCCTCAGATTAGGCACTTTACTTAGTACTTTCTCCCATCTATTTTATTACACAAACCTCTGGCACTTTGAAATCACAAAGCTGGAAGGCATTCCTTCTGTTTCAGCTCAGGATTAACTGCTTCTGCTGCTTCTTTGCAAAGAAAATAAAATAAGAGTTCCTGTTGTGGCTTAGCGGGTTAAGAACCTGACTGGGGTCCATGAGGATTTAGGTTTGATCCCTGGCTCTGCTTAGTGGGTTAAAGATCCAGCATTGCTATAAGGTGTAGCCCTAAAAAGACAAAAAAAAAAAAAAGAAGAAGAAGAAGAGAGAGAGAAAAGATAATTTTTCTTTATTATGGGGTTTTTCCTTCTTTGCCAATATTTGTGCCATGTTCCTCAAGTGCTCCTATACAAAATAAAACATCGTCCTAACTACAGCTACAGTATTCGGGTGAGCAAGACCAGAGGTGATTATTGAATAGTTTCAAAACCCAATTAGTAGTAATATTTGATTGAATACTTGTGGGAGGAGATGGCCTCCAAATTAATATTTTTAAAGTAAGTGTTTTTAATCTTTGATTTTTGAGTAATAGATGTTACTCCATTTCATTGTCATTCAAGCATCCTGGCTAAAATATAGTTTTAGGATAGCAGTGAGGTAAATTGCGGAATATTTGAACTATGATGGTACTTGCATTTTTTACATATTCTTGAAAAAAGTAATAATCAATAAACAACTCTTTATGGATTACCCATTTTGTACATCATGGAGCCCATAAGAACTATGAGAAGAGTTCGATTTCTGATGGCAAGTAGGCTACTTAGGGAAAAAATTCTAAAACGAATGAAAGAGACTTCAGGATGAGCCCCTCGACACCAAGTTGTGATACAGAGCATCTCAATGCTATGGGCTCTGGAAATGTATTCTCTGCTGGAGTTCTGAATGTACCACTTCCAAAACAACTTCCTGCTATTGCCTTAATGCCCATTTTGTCAGTCCTGGCGGGGGACTGTACTCCTCGTGATTACTTAGATGAAAGAGAGGGTGGGCTGAGGAAAAATGTGAAATTGAAGGTGGTCCCTAGGTTTTTAGGTTAAACGATTAAATGATTTACTGAAATGTACTGATTTGCTGACAGTGACAGTTAGTTCAAGGTGTCTGTGAGAAGCCTACATTGCAGTATCAAGTGGAGAGTTGAATATGAGTCCTCAGCTTACACAGGATGCTACCCAATATGGAAACTGAAGAGGCCACATGCCCCTTCTTACCACTTCTTGGCAGCTAGTGCATAGATAAATTATTGAACTTCCTCCAGTTAGTGTTCCCACCCTGAACTTTGAACTTTTAGGGAGTAAGACAAGGATATAGGAACAGTTGCACTTCAGAGCTGGACCATCAACTCATTTCTTCATTTACCCTTTAAACCACTCCTTTTACACTTAGAATTGAGTGCAAATGGTTTCTCTCAGGCTACAAGGTACTGTGTAACTTAGTTCTCATTTAAAATAATAATATCAAACACGTACCAAGTTCCAGGCACCATTTCAAATAATTAGGACTTACGGCTTTATTTTATCATCCCAATAACCTAATGATGTGCATCTCCCTTTGACAGGAAGTGTAGAGGAGAAAATAAGATATCTAAGGTAATGAGAAGTTGAGCCGTATTTGAGCCTAGGCTGACTGGCTCCACAATCTGGGCCATCATTCACTACACTGTTCCTCTGACCACTCTATCTTGCCAGAAAAGAAAGAAGTACCCTGGACTCCTAAAATTGCTTCTAGCCCTAGTAGTCTATGATTTTATTGAGGTGATTTATTTAGAAGACATTTCTCCATTTCTGCAATTGTAATATTTTAAGAATTCTATAAAATAAAATCAACTAATTTAATCTAGGGAAATTATCTATATTTCTACTTTTATTCTGCTTTCATTCTATATAATTGCTCCATTATTTCTACTAATGAGCCATACCTAATAACTCACAGAAATGACAAAAGCTAAAGCATACTTGTGTTTGCAGTATCTGTTTTCACATATAAAATCCTATAGTCCTTCTGTTTTACCAAAGTTTGCCATGAAATTGTCTTTCTCCCATGAAAATGTGCTAAACAAGGTACTATAAAATATTTCAATGAATTTCTGAAAAATATCTGAATCAATATAATGAAAATAATAGTGAATAAATGTTACATAAATCTAGAAGCAGTTTATTTTTCCTAATAATTATATGAGATTATAGTTTATTTCAGAGAATGACCAGTTAAAAAATAAATTAAATAGAATTTATTTGTTCTTGAGATAATCTAATCCTTCTGATATACTCCAGTATTAACGTCTTTGCTTTTTTCTTTTTCTTTCTTTCTTTTGGCCATGCCTGAGGCATGTGAAAGTTCTCAGGCCAGCGATCAAACCCACACCACAGCAACGACCCACACCACAACAGTGACAATGCCAAATCCTTAACACACTGAGCCATGAGAGAACTCCATCTTTAGTGTATTTTTAACAATTGTTTCTCCTCAGCCCAAACACTGGTCTGGGAAATTTAAGTTGCCATTAAGCCTGCTTATGACTGTTAGTGGGTATATTTGTTTTCTCAGTTATTACATATACTTCATATGCTCTGAAAATGTTTCTCTCTTGAACACAACTACATCTAAATAGGCCAGTTCTATGTAGTTCAAATAAGTAGATCATGGATTATTGTTTGCTCTCAAAGCACATCTGATAGTGAAATAGAAAAGTTCACGGCTCTAAGATCTTTATAAATATATTTCAAGGTTCTAAGACCTTGACAGAAATTGAGGAGTCAAGATCATTCGGCTCTGGTTTCCTCGCTCTTGTGCTCAATCTATCTAGAGTTGAATCCAAAAGACAGAACTGGACAGCTTCAGCCATACTGAACAACAAGCATGAAAGGTTCAGACATGCCCATGGTTTCAGGCCAAGGCCCACACTTGGAAAAATTGCAAAGACCCTTGTACTACAACTTTACCTTCTTAACAATTTTCCCTGCCTTTTCATTATATCCTCTCTAATATGTCCCAGTGTCCTTTTGCTTCCCTGAGCCCCTCCTTTCTTGAGAAAAACATCACTCAATCTAATTCACTCAAAAGTGTTAGAGACCTAATGTGTTACCTCACTTTGGGGACTGTGACATCTAAAAGAAGAACCTGGAGAGGTCAATGCCAGGCCCCAACTTACTGAGTTACCAGTGATAGCTTTAGAGCATGACTGTGGGAAGTGGAAGGTGGTTTTGAAGGGAGCTCTTTTTGCCTCCCCAACCCCCACAAATCACTTCACTGCCTATTTTACTCATTTTTGGCACAAAAGTTTAGGCCCACGCTTGGCCACAATTGGTTTCCAGAACTAGAAGGAAACTTATTCTCATTTTAGTAAAATGCTCTCAGGTTCCAGATATGGCTGATTCTTAGAGTTATAAGAGGTCATGGACAAAACTTTTTCATCTATAAAACTGACTAGTCAGGAGTTCCCTGGTGGTTCACTGGGTTGGGGATCCGTCATTGTCACTGCTGTGGCGTGGGTTTGATTCCTGGCCAGGGAACTTCCTTGGGAACGGCCAACAAAACAAAACTGACTAGTCAGATTAGATAATTTTTAAAATCCTTTATACAGTTTTCAACTTTTTAAAATTATCTATCCAGTTACTTCATTTTACAGATGAGGAAACTGGTGCCTCCAAATCTCCCTAAATCTAGGAATTTTCTTCTGAACTTTATATTATCCTGTCCACATCCTCATAGCTACTATAATGGTGTATGTTCTCATAAATAAAATAATGCACTTACATTAGGTACATTGTAGGTTGATGCAAGAACTTCCTAAATCTAATCACATGACTTTCTAATCCATTCTCTGTGCTTTCTGTCCACAGACTGATATTTCTAAAATGGTCCTGTCCCTTCCCTGCCCAACATTCTTCAGTTTTCCCACTTGCATTTAGAATAAAAGCTAGATTCCTTAGCATGGCACACAAAGAAACTTGTATCATTTCCGGTTGCTTTCACACCTGTTCTACTTTCAACCACACAAAACTCCTTACAGGTTCCTGAAAAGGCCATGAATGCTCATGCCTTCAGGTTTTGCTCATGCTCCTTCCAATGTCTCTTTCCTCCCACCCTTCCTACTTTCCTCCTGGTTCACCCCGATTTATCCTTCAAGACCAAAGCTGAGATAAAGTGCATTTCAGGAAAACTACAATATGTGCTTGTTGTGTTATTTATAATACCCAGTTCTGCTAAAAAGAATAAGAGAAACAAGGATAATTGATAATATTAAGTATGTAAGTAAGTCACCTAAGAGACTTCTTAGACATCACTAAATTAAATAGGAAGAGACTGAAAGACTATGTAAGCATCAATTTATCATGAAGCTCTCAGGGAGCCCCATAGTGATGAAACATCCATACCTATGAGGTGTTAAATAGGCTCCCTTTGGTGACATCCAATATGATCCACTGTTCTCTAGCCAAGACAGAAAGAAAAGAGCCATAGCCACTCCACAGGGTAAGTGTCAAGCATTAGCTATAGAAGAAAGTATTTGTCCTGTCCCTTTCTATTAGGCAAGCTTCAGTGGATCCCAGTCCCCTCCATCATTGTTCACCCTTAACTTTTAACCTCTTAGCCACACCATCAGCAAGGAAGTGTGCTGGGGAGGGAAGAAGGAAGGGTGGAGAGAGAACAAGAGAGAGGGAGAGGAAACATGTTAACATTTTATACCTGAATATTTCAGGATCAGGGTAGCATGGTGCTTCCTTCTTGCTTGCAACCTATCCTAGTATACCTACTCCATTTATCTTACTACTACTATATACTATATACCACTAGTATATCCTAGCATACCTACTCCATCTATTTCCTTTTCTTGCTCTATGTTTCAAACTGACTCAATAAATGATGTGACATGTGCTTATTAATTTGATCTGTGGCCTTTCTCTGTGTTCTCTCTGGGACAGGTTTCCTGGAAATGTATTTGGGGGCTGCCATTGCATTGAGGTAATTTCCCAATGCACAAAAGCATCCTGTCACCTCAGACTAGGTCCAGTGTCTATCCATTGGCACTCCTAGAAAATATCTACCACAGCATTTGGCTCTCCAATATTACAAATTTGTTTTCCTGTTTATTTCTCATTAGTCTGTGACATCCTTAATGTTAGGGACTAAATCTCCTTATTCAGAGCACCTAAAATAGAGGTATAGTTTTATTAAATTACAAAAGAATCAACAAATGGGTTGCAACTGATTAGGACCAGAATTCAGGTCTCCTGAAAGGATCATTAGGCAGAAAGAGAACCTCACAATTTCTCAAGTAGTGGTGAGAACAAAACCCATCACTTACAGCTGTGTCTTTCCCTGAGGTATCTGAGGTAGGGAGGGCAAAAGCATTGATTCTGGCTAAGCTCAGGGAAACACTCACAGTTTGATATCCATCGTGTAGGTAAAATGGAAAATAACTAATGAACCAGGAGGCTTAGTAACCATGTAAGATTATTGAAATCTTATCATGGTTCATAGCATTTTTCATGGAGTAACAGCCTCTTTATTGCCCCAAACATCTTCTGCCATCAACCTGAGATCCAATGATCATGGTATGTTACTATTTTTATTATAATTCTGAATAGAGCATAACTGGTAGATGAACATCAACTTTAATTAAAAGTTTCACGGCCTTCCACCCTGTTCCTTACTTTTTGTTGTGACTAAGGTGAAAATGACAGGAATTTTTTAAAACTAAGTGCCTATATCAAGGGATAGGCAGTTATTTGCAACAATCTCTGAGTAGAAACTGAGCAATTAATCCTGGTGCTTTTCTATTTCCCACTAAGTGCTTTAATTTCTTTCTTTCTCTTGTCATTTAAGCCTTTTACTCCTCCTACACACTAAGCCTCATTCTCTCTTTTTCTCAATCAGTCTTGCTCACTTGGTCCAGCTACCTCTTTTACCCTCTCTCACCAGACACTGCTCTGTCTCTCTTGATCTCATTATTTTCATTCTGTTCCATCTCTCTTGTTATTTTCTCTTCTTGTTTTTCCAGGCCTTTTGGTCCATTCCTCAGAATTCTAGTTGAAGCAGGGATTTCCTAGCTTGGTTGTCATGGCATTCCACCAGAATTAAGAAATTCTTCCAGAAAAATACCAAAACATAATTTAGGTTACCTTAGTTTGCAGAGTTATCAAATACTCTGAAAATGTTTTTTTAATTTTTATTTTTTTTGGCTAAGCTGGCAGCATGTGGAAGTTCCCCAGCCAGGGATCCAACCTGCTCCACAGCAGTGACCCAAGCAGCTGCAGTGACAAAAACGGATCCTCAACCTGCTGTGCTGCAGAAGAACTCCTAGAAACTTTTTCTTTGAGAAAAAGTAGTATGAAAGAGCAAGATGATCTTAAATTAAGTCAAAGATTGTATGTAATAATTCTGGGGAAGTATTAGGATCAACTACCTTAAAAATATGCTATTTTTCCATATCTTAGAAAAATAATTTTAGTTTTTTACCTACCATGTGCATTAAAATATAATTGACAAACCATAAAACAGAATTTTCATGTAATTTTTTTTCATGTAAAGACATCCCAAGTGCCTAGGTAGAAGATTCAAACTTTCAAAGGCATTTTGGAATAGTAATATTTATTTTTAATTTAATTGTTGAATTGTTATTCATTGCCAAATATTGCTCCAAAATTTAAAAAGTAAAATCCAGGTCAATGAGAATTTTGTACAAAATTTGCTAGTATAAAAAGAATTTTGGGGAGTTCCTGTCGTGGCTCAGCGGAAACGAATCCAACTAGGAACTGTGAAGTTGCGGGTTTGATCCCTGGCCTCGCTCATTGGGTTAAGGATCTGGAGTTTCCGTGAGCTTTGGTGTAGGTCACAGACACGGCTCAGATCTGGCATTGCTGTGGCTCTGGTGTAGGCCAGCAGCTATAGCTCTGATTAGACCCCTAGCCTGAGAACCTCCATATGCCATGGATGCGGCCCTAAAAAGACAAAAGACAAAAAGAAAAAAAATAATAATAATTTTTTCTTTGAACAAAATGCTGTTTTGCAAAAAAAAAAAAAAATTTCTAATGTAAAATATTTTCCCTTAAGAGAGTAGGATTTTAGTATATTTTCTTAAATGTATGCTTTTCTTTTATGCTCTACAAGAAAAAAGATGAAATCTCCCAAAAAATCTAAAGCTTGAATCCCAACTTATTTTTGTTTTTTAAGGTTAATAAAAATGACATAAACCAAATAGACATTCCAAAAATGATATTTATTGGTTGTGTATTGGTTTCTGGTATTCTGTTAGCTTTCCTCTCCTATAAGATTCTTTTCAACAAAGTTCTCTGGGAAATTGTGTCCTCTTGTGGTCATTGGCAAAAACAACAGGTTTTCGCAGGAATAATCAATCCAAACAATGGAAATGGGATTTAAGACTTCAGGAAAACCCACTTGTGAAAAAAGGAACTCCTTTAAAGTGAAGAGAGATGAAAGTTATGAGTAATCAGAAAGGGAAATTTAGTTGGAAAAACACAGAATGTAAGTCATTCAAGTTATATTGAAATTGCTTGATCATCAGATGATTAAGGAGATAAAAAACAATTACTATGTAGAAGGTTGTAGCCATGATAAAAAGCGTCTATGAATAGCTGTGTATTTCTTACAGTATTTCCTCAGTTACTCCAGCAACTCTGAAATAAGTGAGAGTGTATTTCAACAAGGCTAAGTGGCAGCAAAGCTGGGACACAAACTCTCTATCATGCATACCCAACAAGGTAATAAAGGGTTGGGGAGGGTAGAGGGAAGACCCTTCAAGACTCAACACCTTCCCACACTCTGATCTTCTCTCCCTATATTTTATATATTATGTCTCCTTATCTCATCCTCATTTTGAGTGCAAAATGTCAGATATTTTAAAGATTAGTATTTGTTTGAAATTTTTATTTGTTCATTTGAGGTGCAAATCTGAACTCAATTTCTCGTACTTTATACTTTTTCATTTTATTTATGGATTGAAAGCTTTACATTTCATGATTTTAGACCCCTATTCTTTTATTATCATTATTATTATTTGGCCACACCCACAGCATATGGACGTTTTCCATCCAGGGATGGAACCTACACTATAGCAGTGAACCGAAGCAGCTGCAGTGACAATGATGGATCCTTAACCCACTGTGCCACAAGGGAACTCCTAGACCCCTATTCTTAAAGAAATCAGGGAGAGAGAGAGAAAGAGTCATGAATTAAAGTATCATTAAAAGAGAATGCCCTCTTATTAGGGCAAGGTGCTCAAGCATTCTTAAAGTGACCCATATCACTGAAAAAGAATCTGCTTTCACACAATTATCCAAGTCACTTGTGCTGACACAAATTGTATATAAAATCCTCTCATTTAAATGTCAGTCTAGGCAATGTCCGTGAAGTGTTCAAACAAGATGAAATCTAACATGTAGTCTCATCTGAGAGTCGCTCAAATGCAGCCTTTTCCAATCTGTGCCCCCTTCTTTGTGAATGTCCCTGTGCTTCATTTATGCAATCCATAAAAATTATCTCACAGAACTCTAAGCTAACAAACAGGTGGTAGGTCATTGAAAAATGGAGGAGAAAGAGTAGGAACAGATTGAGGCACTCACCTTTTATGCAAGTCCCCACTCCAAATTATACCAGCTGGCTAACATTCTATAATGTATGTGTGTTTCTTTTCCTTCTCTAAAATATTTATAAATGGAGCTAAGAGAATCCCAGTGCAAATAGGTACATACTTATTGCATATACTGAGTATGAGATTCCTAACTCTGTTACTTTTAATGGTATTCTTTTTTCAGTTTTTAACACAGCACACATTCCTCAGGAAGGACTGTGAACCTGCCAAGTTTGCAGTTTGAAAATAAAGCTCGTTTTGAATTATCTGAGTGCAAAAGAAAACCTTTTTGTTTTCAATTAATTTTTTCAGGGAATTTATTTTAGAAGTAGATGAAATTATTTAATTCCACTTAATTCAGTATTCCCAAAGAAGGCAGTCCTCCACTGACATCCTTCAAGTCAGGCTGAGTTCAACCCCAAAGAGAAATTTCTAAGACCTGTTTGAGAGCCTGAAATTAGGATTTAAGAACTAAGTAAGATTTCTTTTGTTAAGCCAGATATTTTGGAAATCAACATTATTTTGCATATATAAAATATCTAAAACTATATTTGGCTCTTCAGCACATAAAATGAGAGCTTGCCTTTATTCTTGACCCAGCACGTGTGGATAAGAAATTTGTTAGAAAAAAAATGTTAGGTAGAATACGGGGCAATTGGGCCGGGAAATTTTTGTTTGCAAAGTAGGGATCATCAAGTCTAGAAAGTTATGAGGGGTAATTCTTTTGGCATGCTACGATCTTCTGCTTAAAAACTAACTTCTAAACATTCAAAATCTTCCATCTTCATCTTTCACTCCTTCGAAGAGTTCAAGAGAAATTTTTCTCAGAACTAAAGTCATTCATTGTGACCCATCAAGAAGATTCCCGAGCCTGGGATGGTTCTGGTTAGCTCATTCATTTTAAACCCTATTCTAAGCATTCTGGCATCTATAGCATCGCCTCAGTCCAGGGGATCCAGTCCAGAAGCTCTTGATCTGCTAGAAGCTGAGTGCTCAGCGAAGGGCTGGGCTCACTTTAAACAGAACTAGTCATTGATGACTTTGCAAATGGAACTAACTAACGATCCCTGGCTGCTTCGCTGTTGTGAACTCGGTTTCTCCTCCAGCTTCTTCACCTCTGTTTCCTTTACACTGCCTTTACCCTTTGCCCACAGTTTCCTGTCTTGCCTACCCATAGTCACAAAGTAAAGAGTCTGATTATTTGACCTTTTTATTTTTGAGTATTCAGCTAAAGGGAAAAAAAAAACAAAATTAAGATTTGAAATTGATCTTTAAAAAAAAAACAAACACAGGTATAGGTGGAAAAATTTCGAGATTTCTGCAGCCACGTTCAAATAAGAATTGCAGAATACTGTGCAACTCAGATTTATCAAAGATAACATTCGGTAGAAAATAGGGCAGAATTTCAGCCTATTCTCTGCTTCCAAGAGATCAAATCTAGGCAGAAGATGCAACAAAGGAGAGACTTATAAGACTGTGCTTTGTTTTAAGAAGACCTGCCTGTAAACTATTAAGTGGAAGTCAAGGAGAATCCGATTTTCAGACTGGCTTTCATTTTAAAATATGGCAGCGACTTGAGAAACAGGCACGTTGGCACGCTGTGGTCATTGTCTATATAGCTTTGTACAACTAGTGATAGGCAAACTGTGCGAGTCGCTCCTCCCATTAAAGCTTAGCCTTGTTCGCAGAAGGGATTTTTCTGGCCCTCGCTTTCCCCGGAAGGCTGAGCCCTTCAGCCGGCCCCAGGCGCCCCACACCCTGGGTTTCTGAAGCTGAGAGACTCAGCAGGGCACAGCCACGTGGCCTGCCCGCGCGTCGTCTGGTCTCCCGCCTCCTCTTCAGAACACAGTGGATCACGACCCTCGGTCTGGCCCAGAAAGTGAGGCATCGCTGAGTTAATTCGCGGCCGAGAGTCCAGCCCGTGTAAAGAGTGAGGGGACCTGGGCCTGTGCAGGGTAGCCCAGCGCAAGGCAGACAACTTCTGCACCCCCAAATCTGCCCCGAAAAATCCCCTACTGCTTTTGACCTCTGGTTTGCTTTGCAGAAGTCAAATGAATGACATGAAACGGTTATTCCATCCCAATTCGTTCGAAAAAAAAAGAAAAGAAAAAAAAAAAAAAAGTCTAGCACTGCAAAGATGGGTTTCTCTTCCATGGCAGCAGCTTCCCTTCCTTTCCAGCTCACCGACTTTTGTTGCTTCAGACTTGCCAGAATCTGCATTAACACCCTCTTCGAGGCTCTTTGTTGTTACTTATTAGATAGAGACGCTTAAAATGTAAAAATGTCTAAATAATCGTAATGCGTTTGAGGCGCCCGAAACCTAATTTCTCACTGTACCTCCTAGGAGTGAGGGGTGGGGAAGGGGGCTCTTGCAGCCGTCAAACCCGCGTGTCCAGGAATTACTGAACCCCCATCTCTCTCAAAGCCGATCTTTAGAGGTCACAATGCAGGGCCTTATGTGGAAGTAGGGTGGGGATGAAATGACCACAGGGTACTCCACCATGGGCTAGCAGCTCAGGCAATCAGGGCCTCGGGCAAAGACGCTGCGCTGCCCCCCTCCGGCCCTGCTACCTTCTCCAAGGACAGGCCTGATTTCCGCGGGAGAATGAACTTCTGCCTCTTTCTAGCACCTTCGGAGAAGCAGACCTTTGGGCGTTGGGAAAAGTTAGATTGGGTTACTGTGAAGGGAAAAGAAAGGCCCAGATGCTTCTCCAGGAAGGATGAGAGAACAGGCCCGGACGCAGATCTGCAGTCCCCAGCGCAGCCACGTCTTCAGAAACGCCCAAGATCTCCAGGCCAGCCACGGTGGTTTGGCCCTGGTGACTCCAGGAGCCCGTCTACCTGACTATACACTGGGCTATGCCTTTGCCAGTTTTCTTGCCATTTCCCCCGCCCCAGCAATCTCAAACCCGCCCCACGGACCTAGAGGGTAGTGGGGCAAGCTGAAACTTAACCCACTGCGTAGAAGCTGTCGCCGCCGCTGCTGTCACAGTCACTCCGGGAGAGACCGACACCGCAGTGGGGACAGTCCCCTCCCGCCGCTTCCCCGGGCTGCGCTTCGGTGCGGGGGCGCGGCCGCGGGCTCCGGCGCGGAAGGAAATAGCCCCGCGCCCCGCGGGCGTAGGGCAGCAGGGAGGGAAGGGGGAGGGCAGCAAGGAGGCGGGCAGAGGGGCCGGCCGCCTGGGCCAGGTCGTTTTTGAATGGTTTGGGAGGACGAATTGTTAGACCCCAGGAAGGGGGGGTGGGGACGGAGAAGGGGGGCTGGAAAGCGGAAACTTTCCTATAAAACTTCGAAAAGTCCCTCCTCCACACGTCAGGCCAATGACACTGCTGCCCCCAACTTTCCGCCTGCACGGAGGTATAAGAGCCTCCAAGTCTGCAGCTTTCGCCCAACTCCCAGACACCTCGCGGGCTCGCCGGCACAGGCAGCGTTTCCAGAAGGCCGAGTGGGGTGTGCGTGCGGCCGTTGGGCGCCTTCTTTTTGGACCTCGGGGCCATCCACACCGTCCCCTCCCCCTCCCGCCTCCCTCCCCGCCTCCCCCGCGCGCCCTCCCAGCGGAGATTCTCCTCGTCCCTCCTCCCGCTCCCTCCTCCGCGGGCCGCATCGCCCGGGCCGGCGCCGCGAGCGGGGGAAGCTGGCGGGCTGAGGCGTCCCACTTTCCTCCTCTTCCCCGGGCCGCCGCTCTGCCCCGGGCCTGCGAGGCCGCGCCTTGCCGCCCGAGAGATGATGCAGGACGTGTCCAGCTCGCCAGTCTCGCCGGCCGACGACAGCCTGAGCAACAGCGAGGAGGAGCCGGACCGGCAGCAGCCGCCAAGCGGCAAGCGCGGGGGGCGCAAGCGGCGCAGCAGCCGGCGCAGCGCGGGGGGCAGCTCGGGGCCCGGCGGGGCCGCGGGCGGGGGCGTCGGAGGCGGCGAGGAGCCTGGCAGCCCGGCCCAAGGCAAGCGCGGCAAGAAGTCTGCGGGCTGCGGCGGCGGCGGCGGCGGCGCGGGAGGAGGCGGTAGCAGCAGCGGCGGCGGGAGTCCGCAGTCCTACGAGGAGCTGCAGACACAGCGGGTCATGGCCAACGTGCGGGAGCGCCAGCGCACACAGTCGCTGAATGAGGCGTTCGCCGCACTGAGGAAGATCATCCCCACGCTGCCCTCAGACAAGCTGAGCAAGATCCAGACCCTCAAGTTGGCGGCCAGGTACATCGACTTCCTCTACCAGGTCCTACAGAGTGACGAGCTGGACTCCAAGATGGCCAGTTGCAGCTATGTGGCCCACGAGCGGCTCAGCTACGCCTTCTCGGTGTGGAGGATGGAGGGGGCCTGGTCCATGTCCGCGTCCCACTAGCAGGCGGAGCTCCCCACTCCCTCGGCAGGGCCGGAGACCTAGGTAAGGACCAGCGTCTCTGCGCCCCTTGTCGGCTCAGGTGGCAGACCCACTGACGGTCAGGCCGTGGCTCCCCGTCCACCTAGCCTTCCTGCTTGTGTCCCACTCCCTTCTCTACTTTCCCACCCAACCTGGCACCGCCACCTCATCCCCGGAGCGTCCCTGGAAGACAGCTCAGTCCCCTCTAGGGAGAGAGGGATGCGCCCTTGAGAACCGTGTGCGTGTGCGTGATGAGTGTTCGTGACAGACAGGAGGCAAGACTGAGAAAGAGTCGAGGGTCATTGGTAAGGAGAGTCTTGCCAGCGCCTCCCTTTCTTTTGGCTTTAAGTTTTCCTTCTCCTTAAAACAAATGTTTCCAAATTCCACCTCCTCCTTCTTTTCCGCCCACCCACTTCCTCTTGCCCTTGGGCTGAAATCCTTCCAGGTTGTTCAGCGTAATTTCTCCGTGGTGGTGATAAGAACAGTGCTCACTAGTCTTAGAAAACAGCCACAGAGACCTAAACAATAACCAACTTTCCTCCCTCTGGGTTTTTGCAGATGTCATTGTTTCCAGAGAAGGAGAAAATGGACAGTCTAGAGACTCTGGAGCTGGATAACTAAAAATAAATATATATGCCAAAGATTTTCTTGGAAATTAGAAGAGCAGAACCCAAATTCAAAGAAACAGGGCGTGGGGCGCACTTTTAAAAGAGAAAGCGAGACAGGCCCGTGGACAGTGATTCCCAGACGGGCAGCGGCACCATCCTCACACCTCTACATTCTGATAGAAGTTTGAACAGTTGTCTATGTTCTTTTTTTTTTTTTAATTTGACGAAGAATGTTTTTATTTTTATTTTCTCATGCATGCATTCTCAAGAGGTCGTGCCAATCAGCCACTGAAAGGAAAGGCATCATTATGGACTTTCTCCATTTTAAAATGGTAACAGAGGAATTTTAAGAACACCTTTAGAAATAAAAATACGGAATCAAACTGACTTGCAAAATCACAGTCAGTCAATTCCTTTTTTCGATTTTCCTCTGAAGGAAAAAAAAACTTAAAATACAAAAAACAACATTCTATTTATTTATTGATGACCCATGGTAAAATGCAAATAGATCCGGTGTCTAAATGCATTCATATTTTTATGATTGTTTTGTAAATATCTTTGTATATTATTTTTCTGCAATAAATAAATATGATTGAAAATTTTAAGAACCTTAGAGTTTGGTCTATATTTTTAAAGGATTAAGTTGGAGGTAAATACCTGCTTGTTTAACTCTGGAGACACCCAGGAGGGTGATGGGGCAGTAAAACAAACAAAGCAGTGAAAAACTCAAAGTGCCTGCTGACAGGTACAGGCAAGTTATTTAGAAAAACAGCTTTATCATTATTCCTGTTTCGTGCTCAATGGGCTTAGCATCTCCCCTTCATCTCTTATCAGGTCTCCAGACAGCAAAACCTTAATGTATCCCTCTTACATTTTGAGATGGCAGCTTTAAAACAGTTAAATGCAAATAAGCACTGCAAGCCAGCACTATTTCTCTTGTAATTGTGCTTTTTTGTCATGCCCTCTACTCTTTATGAGGATTTTTACATAATAGGTTTATTTCAGTGAAAGGGTGCATAAAGTGTTATCAAAATTACCAATCTATACATACACATAAATGAATACAAATGTATAGAAAATAAAGTTTAATTCAGACTTCCATTTGTGAAGTAATTCACTTAACTCTTCTTTTATGAATGAGGATGACATTTGATTTCAAATTTGCTGAAAAGAAAAGCCAAAGTTAAGCCTATTTTCCCATGTTGATGTCCATTTGGGAAGAATTCTTTATATGTAAAAAACATACAGCTATGGAGTTAAGAACAACAAAGAACCTGAAATCTCAGTATCTTCGGTAACTACTGGAACAGTTACAATTTTAAATGCTATAGCTGTTCATTTTGTTCAGTTCATTAGCAAATATATTTTATCCAAAAGTACTCAGAAATTTTCCCTAATTACTTAAATGTATACAAAATCTGATGCAGTAAAGCAAAACATTAACAGGGACAAATGATGGTTGATTTTTTTTTTTTAAGTTCATTCTGGTAATTTCTGGGCTAGAAAAATGCTGCCTTTTATAGTGAATAACGGTAGAAATAGGTAGTTTGTCTCACTTAGTTCTTAACTTTTAAATCCAGTTTACTGCATTGAAGTATAATTAGAGATCCTTTCAAACTGGAAAATAATTTTGCTGCCTAAATCAAACAATCACTATGGCAAATAAGTGTAAGAATCCAAACAGATTTGCCTAGTTCAGGTTGAGGTTATTACATTGCCTGAAGGGTTTTTGTTTTTTTTTCCCTCTCCACACATCATCATAGAATGCTGACATGACATATTGTAAATTTATTATTGTGAGTATTTTAGACCATGTTTTACAGTAAGAAGCCTGTGGAATTTATGTATATTAAAGATTAGTGAAAGCTTGGGGAAATAATTTTCTAGATTTCTTTCGATAGTCTTACAAAATAAAGAGATTGGAAACTGATTATGTGTGGATATATATGTGTGTGGGGTGTGTGTGTGTGTGTGTGTGTGTGTGTGTGTGTGTGTGTGTAGAAGAGAAATGTAAAGAGGGTGCCCTGGAAGGATAAGGGGAGCATCAAAACGTTAACTCTTTCTTTTGAGTGTATCATTGAACCACCTCCATTTTCTAAATTGTTCATGGAGGAATCTCCTTGTTCACTAGCTTGGTCTGGCTATTTGATATTTCAGATGTCTTGACGTACATCAGAATGGAGCTGACCATCCTTGCTGAGAAGGTAATTTCTATCTTAATCTCTGATGCTATAGAAAGTAGAAGTTTCAAAAAAGGTAGCCTTCCATTTTCATCTTTTTTTTTCTTTTTTTCATTTGGTGTTTTGTTCTCTCTCCTTTGCTCATAAGAGAAAAGACTTTGCAGAAAAACAAATGTCACATTTATGTTGAGTAGTACTTAATACTAAACTGAAGGTAATATTTCCCCCAAGATTTTCAGGTAAATAAACGATGAAAGAAGGGTGGTGAAAAGCTTTACTTTGAATGAGAAGAATTCATGGTGGGAAATGTTAATTATTAGAATACAATTTTCAGCTTGCAGACTATCTCTGTGTTTCCAAATTCTCCCACCCCACAAAACAATGCTAATTCTTTTTCAGAATAGAAATGAAGCCACCTGTGTTTCTTTCTATCAGTATTTCCTATATTCATTTTATTTTTACTACCTATTCTTATTTAAAGGACATTTAGAGTGAATTACCTCTTGTTTCAGAAGTGAGAATTTAATATGGTGACTGGATCCAGGAGTCTTTATCCTTTAGCCAGAATGTATTCATTGAAGGGAAATACTGTATTAATTGTTTAGGGTGACTTCTAATCAACTGACTAAGAAGGTTTCCTTAACTGTACATATAATTTTTTAATCTTGCTTTTCTTTTCTTGGGTTGACAGACTTCAGTCATAAGAAAGCAGTAAATTTTTGTTCCCATTACACACATTTATCCTCTTTGAGCACACACTAACAAGCAACATGCACAGATGAGAATTCATGCACAGTTGCAGATACCCTCCCCAAAGTGGAACGTATTAATAAAATGACGTTAAATAGCAGAAACTCACACAATGTGTGTACTTTTTTTCCCACACTCCACAACCGACACAAAGCTTCTTGCTCCTTCGGGTCCTCAGGCTCATATTCATAATGGAGCTTTTTAAGGGACACTTGGCCTCTTGCAAAAAAGTCGAGCATTTTGCACATTCCACGGTTTGGCAAACTCAGAACTGGTTATTTTCTCTAGACCGGTATCAAGTTCTTCTCAGGCATATGATTTCACTTGAAGTCCTGCCCAGGAATCCTTCAAAGTGAGCGTTTGTGCCGCTCTCATGATGTCAGGCGGTTTTCCCTGCATCTGTAATTTGAAGAAAAACAAACAAACCTGCGGGGAACAAACGCCACGGAAACCCAAACAGAACTCTGTGGGCAGCGGGAGTCTCACCTGCGGCGAGCGCGGGAGGGGGCGCGGCCCGGACTCCCCTGCGTGGGTGGCGGGCGGGCCTCACGGTGGGGAGAGTGACAATGTCCGCGGCCTCCTGGGATAGCGTGGACGCCCCCAGCCCCACGTCGGGCCGCTGCTCAGAGTAGGCGGCTCCTAGTGTCAGCGGTTGCAAAGGGAGCAGCAGCAAGAGATTCAGGCAAAGGCCTAAGCTTCTACTTCCAGAGACAGGTTCGCATTAGCGACAAACGGGTTGGAAAAGGGGTCCCTGGGGGCCACTTTTCTAGAACTTTCTACTGGTGTGTTGTAAAGCGTGCTCCACCCCCAGCGCCGGCAAAAGTGGAAGGAAAGTGCACTGGCAAAGTGGAAGGAGAAATAGGTTTCCTCATACTTTCTGAAAACAGGTCATCACATTATTTCCCAGACACTCTTTCCCAGAGCTCTCGAAAATGCCAACAGGATTATCAATTATCCTTGCCGCGCAGCAAAAGATAGACCCAGTAAACGGGGCATGAGATACATATCCCATTCGCTTTTGTCTCAAGACCCCAGGATGTGAGTCCACTTAATATTCTTAGCAAATCAAAGCACGTGTCCTTTGAAGAAGGTGTGTAATTGGAGTTTAAGGCATGTGTGGAATTCCCAGATGTCTATAAAGTAAGAAGGAGCATGTGGCAGGTCACTGGAAGGTGGGGCAGGTTAAAATCACTGGTACAAAAGTTCTCTTTTTATATTCCCCTTTATAAGGGCAACGGAGATAAGCCTTGGGGAAAGGATGGGATGGGGTCATAATGAATATCCAGCTTCTCATATCAGAGTCACAGTAACCATGGTAAAAAGCACATGGTCAGAAAACCTCAAAGAAAACACTCAATTATAGCCGAGATTTCGTGGGCGCCCGGCAATGAGATTGTTTGGGGTTTTCTTCAGCGAGGGCTTCGGCACTGTCGTCTTCCTTGTTTACGTGGACTATTTTCTTTTCTATTTTTTTTCCCCTCAAGTTTATGGATGTGTCTTCGTACTTATGCAGGCGATTTAGGCTAAAGCCAGAGGAACACAATTCCAGATTAGGAAAAGAAAATCAGTTCTAAAAACCCAGAAGGCAGCCTTCTTGGGGGAGGGGAGATTGCGAGCGAGTGAAATTAATTTTCTCTAAACATTTTCCAGAGAGCCCGAATGCTCAATGAAAAGACAATCATCAAAATCAGCTGCGCCTTTTTTTTCATTTCACTGAGGTGTATACGGGTGTGTATGAGACGACTCTAAAGTTCGAGTTTAGCCACTGCTTATTCGGCAGGTTTCTTTGTTTTGTTTTTGGTCTGAAACCGGAATCGAAGGAAATACCACTTTTCTCCTTGGTTTCAAGATGGTGCCTTCACTTACCTGAACATTGGAGCCAGAAGCGGAGACGTAAGAATGGGGGTCTGGCAAAGAAACTAGCCCTGATAAAGACTGGCGCTGGGGGGTGAGCTTGGAGGCCCCAGGGATTGGGGGCTCCAGGCAAAGGGGCTGGAACTAAGTGCCACACAGATCCCACCACTGAGGCAGGCGGAGAGGGGGAAAGGGACGCCCCAGGGGTGACGCGAGTGTGACAAGTGAAGAGTTAAGGAGGTACCTGAAGGAAGTTTATCTTGCCCAGATGTTAGGGCTTTTACTAAATGTCACGTGAAGAGAACAGATGTACAACTCGCAAATGGGGCCACGCCTGTAAATACAAGGGAGGCAACTGCTTGGAGGGAAAATCCAGGCATAAATCATCAACCTCCTTCTCTAGATATCTATTTTCTCCTTTAAATATTTGCTTCTGGACAGGGAAGGCACATCTTAAATTAAGTGTGTCTTCCAGGAGAAGACACAAGCCAATCGCCTGGCCAGCACCCCACCCCACCCACTCCCCTAGGTGCCTTGGGTGCAGATGGTTTGAGTGGAGGGCAAATTTCTTTCCAGCCTGCATTTTCTTTCTTCACCTTACCCATCCCCCCATGTTACTCTTTGGGTTTCTCAAAGACGTTTGATCCTGAGAAACATATCGGATCTCGGTTTGGAAAAGCTGAAACTAATCAATTGCCTTTTTGAAGGGGTAGAGAGTGATAAGAAGAGCAAAGGAATGCCAGGCCTGACAGACCCTAAACTTCCAAGATGCTGGGATGGGCTGAAAGATGAGTGGTGATCCTTCCCTCCTGGGGTGAGATCCAGAGGTCTGGGGACCCCTGCTGCCCGTGGGGGTATGGATTTTACCAAGTTAAATCATGGCTTTTGTTGAGAAGGATTTTTCAAATGGCTTGTACAGGACTTTTCCCTCCCTACATACAAGAAGGAAGTTCGGTTTATAAACAAAATTAAAATGAATTAGCAGTTGCCTGGTTGTGGAACAGTCTAATTCCCTTCTCTGTATTTAAGAGAGATGTTCATAGAGGTTCATATTATTGTATTATCATGTGGCACAGGCTTGGGTCTGTCCACCCATATTAAGATTTTAAATATTTGTCAACAATAACTTTAGGGTTTAATGTTAAATGAATTACTACGTGACTCTTCATTTAAACACAGCAGGATTCCTAAGTCTGTTAAACTGACATCTCACCTGGCTTACAGTTACTATATAGCCACCCATACAGCTTTCTTCTTTAAACAAAATTTAAAAGTTGCAGTATTTTTTCCACAGTATTAAATCTAAATTTATTGTCTGATTTTATCTTATTCCTTTTTGGATTTCTGAACGTGTGGTCGGAATGGAAATGTATTCAAAGTGATTACATTAGGTTTAAGGGTTGACAGTTTTTTAAATGTATAAGACCAGATAAACAGACATATCTTTTCTCTCTATAGCATTTAATATAAATACCCATCTAGCCATTCCTGGAGGAATTTAACCTTGATTTATTACCTTTGGGTGCATAACCTAACTGGTGATAGTACCCGCAGTGCCCTGAACAAAACTCTGAGATCCTACCCCTCTGGATTTGCCCAGCCTAGAGGAATGTTGGGTAGGACCCCAACTCCCTGACTCTGCTATGTAAAGCTTTCCTCTGAGGCTTCCAAACCTCCATTTCTAAACATAGTATTGGTCAAAACAGTCTACATTTCTTTTCCTCTTTTGTTCCTGAAACTTTGCACCCATCAAAGAATTGTTACTATTGTGGAAAGCACACAGCAAACACAGACCATCTCCACTGCAAGTTTAGCAAGGACAATGACAATCAGAGATATCTGCTGCTGCACTCCTAAATCAGTGTTCTATTCTTGGGGCAGAACACTACCTTCCAGAGCAGCATTCTTTAAAATGTTCTTAGAAAGCCCTTTTTCACATCATGGAAGAAGGAAATTTCTGTTAGCCTCTTACTAAGGTTGCCTCTCTCCTCATTCCTCTGTGACTCCTCTTGTTACCCGCCTCCCGTCAATACACACACCTTTTAAAACTTCTAACTTTGTAACATATAAAAGAGACCTGGAGCAGAGAATCCTTCTTCCTCTTCCTTTTCTCTAGGCCCCAACTGAGTGAAACTTAAAACACATCTCATAGATCAGTTTTCCCTCTCTGAAGTTAGGCACAGTCCACGACCCGGATTTTCAAATGGCCCAGGCTGGAGTCTGCAATATTTAATCCAGTCAGCTATTAAATGTCCTCCCGCTAAATCAAGAGTATAAGAATCCGTACAGGGGATAATGATACCAAGAGCAGTTTGGTGAAGGAGAGGGGGGCTGGGAAGAGGGGGGAGACGACTCCTGGGAGCCTTTGATTTGGAAAATCCTGTTTTTAGAACTCCTGTCAGAGTAATAACAAAGCAAAGAAACATGAAAGAACCACTCTTTGTTCCAGGATATGGTTTTAATGAAATACTACTACCACGCACACACACACAAAAAATCTATTAATAACCGCTTCTGAGACTCTGCTTTTCCTTTACCTACTAGGGACCAAGAGGCTCCGTAACATGATCCCCTCTCCCCCTCTTCTGCCGCCTCCTTTCCTTCCCAATTAAGCCAAAGGGGTAGTTCTGATGTGTCCCGGCCCTTAGATAACTGTGGACATAAGCTACCCTCTGCAACCCGGCTTTGGTCCCTTTTTGGTCCCTTTTTTTTTTTTTTTTTTTTTTTTTTTTTTAGCAAAGCCAGGCCCCCCGGACGTGATGGCCAAGGCTTCACCATCTCCCATCAGAAGGCGGTCCCCGCACTTTGCGAGTGAGTTCTCCTCGTCTCCCGCTGGAGTCCTTAGGACCCCAACCCTTGTGGTACCAAGAGGATGGCGCACCCCCAATCGGCCTGCGTGGCTCCCAACTGACCCTCCCCGAGCTTTTCTGTTGACTTAAAACATCCGGAGGCACCGCAGCTAACAGAGCAAATGGGGCTGGAGATCTGGGAGGGGAGTGAAGAGGCAGGGGGTGGGGATCGCCAGAAAAAAAGCCACAGCATTGGGGAGGGGGTGTGGGAAGCAACCTTTCAGGCAGCCAGGACGAGGCATTTTAGCAGCCACGTCTGTCATCTGTAGCAGTGGACAGATAAAACCGATCCTGATCAAAGAGGTTTGTTCATAAATCACCCGTAAGAAATGGGATGTGAGGAATAAAAGACGTGTGTCAAGTATTCTCAACCTAGGAGTCCGCTCCTCTCCAGCAGGGTGCATTCACCCCCCTCTCGTGGAATCCGCGCGCTAGGCGCGTCTCCCAGCAGGGACTGTTTGTGCCGGGAGTTCTCTAGTGCCCGGTCCTCCCCATCCCCACCCACCCCATCCCACTCCACTCCATCCCACCCCCCCCCACCCCACTCCACTCCATCCCACCCCATCCCCCAGCTTCAGCAGTAGACGTCAGGCCGGGCCGTTGGTGCTCCAGACTTTAGATTTCAATACAATCGGTTGACTTCGGATTGTCTAAAGAAGTGGTGGGGAAAAGTTAGGGTCTTTTCACTTCAAGGCGAGAAAATTGCTCTCTCAGAATCGGAGACATCGCCCCTTCAGGTCTCCTCTTAGTGTTCTTGTCCCTCTGACCCTCCCTCTTGAGAGATCTCGGAAACTTGCCACGTGTTATGGTGCAAATGTAACACAGCCCGGGTAGTTCGGCGAGAGCAGAAATTACTTCGGGCGGGTATTTTCTGTTCAGAGTTTTTTGTTAAGTTTTGGGCAATGGTGCTTTTGCACTCAGGTTTGCAGCGTTCGTGTAATACGTTAAGGAGCGGTTGCTGTCCTCTAAACTAGCACAAAGTGGATTTTCTTTCCTCTGCCTCCCACCTCCCAAGCTCCGGACTTTCTCGCACCTGCTTCTGCTGGTTGGAAAAACAAGCGAAAGCGAATGTCCAGTCCCGCGTGCTAAACGTTCCCGCCAGCTGTTCAGAGGACTCCAGAAACGCGTATTGGGCGAGTTGAGAAGCGCTGTGGTTGGCTGTTTCCAAGAAAGCAGTTGACAATGTTAAGAAAAGAGTTTGTGAATTTTGTTCGCGGGGTGGAGAGGGAGGGGGGGGATTTACAGCGATAAAGGCCCCTTACTCCCCCCCCCCCCTCAGTTTTAGCATCCTCCAGATAAGCAGGATTTTGCTTATAATAGGTGTTTATGGTAACAGGAATTGCACTTTGATCTAGGATTTTGGGGGTGGAGTGTCTAAAGGGTCTCTAGACGCTTGTCTGATTTGAATGCTTTTCAGGATGATTTATGGCAAAAGGCTCCTTTCTGACACTTCCAAATGCCAAAGCTCTTACCTTCCTGGCAGGGGTGAGGGAAACCTGCTTCCAATAGCCGCGCGGATGGGAGCCCGCGTGCCCACCGCCCCTGCCTGCCGCTGGCTCTAAACTGACAGAGGGCACAAGCCTTCTTCTGGAGCAGCTGATAACCTTTCCCCGCCTTCCAACTGAGTGGAGGGAGGGAACTTCTTTTGGTGATGACAAAGCTACAGAGGGAAACCAAGTTACCCTCCTGTAGTCTCTTGCAGTTAACTCTATTTTATGCAATTAACCACCTGCTCCCGCCCCGTTGGTGGTTTGGTGTTAATGCGATTTGACCCAAACGTGAAGCAGGGCGGGAATAAACCCTCCGTTGGGACCCCTGGTGGTTTCACCCTCCGGCCTCAGCCTCTGGCCGGGGCCGCGAGAATGAGAATCACAATTTTGTTTCCCGCCGGGCGGAGGCCTGGGCGGCGCTCAGAAGCTGCCGGGGCGTCGGGGGTAGGAGGCGATGTCTTTTCGAAAGCTCCCTGCAGTCTCAGGACCGTGAGGTGAGGCCAGGAAAAATAACTCTCTCGACTCAATTACTGTGAGCGCCACCGGGAAACTGAAAAGCTAAAATGTGCGCCGCTGCAGGGGGGGGGGGGCGGGGGGGGCGGGAGGGGGGCGGGTCAGACCCAGCGGACTCTAGCGCAATTTTAAGGGACCCCTGAGGCCCGCAGAGCAGAGAACTCGCTAAAGACGTTTGTCAATCTGAAGCTAAAGGCGGGTCCGACCCAAGGTAGCCTCCAACCGACACTTTTCCCAGAGGAAAGGAGATTTTCCAACCAATTCTTCTCTTTAGAGATGTAACAGATTGAGGACTGGGGAGGAGGAACTTTGTTTTCTTTCTTTTTCTCAAGGTGAATACACTTTAAGGGAGGAATTAGCCGCGCAGTCTTGAAGACCGGTGGTGAGAAGGGTCGAGGCCAGGGCATTGCCAGCAAATGTCTGCTGACAGAGGAAGGTTTAGCCCTGAGCGATATTCTGGGAATCTGTATATTTGGGGAACAGTGTCTGACTGTTTCAGTCTCCTTCTTTTTTTTTTTTTTTGATGAGCCTATACCTTCCTGCCTCCCAAGGCCCTTCCATGTTAGTATCTTGAAGGTTAGAGGTTTGTTTTCCCAGTGGGAAATAAGACTCATTTCCTGGGTGAAAAAGAGAATGGATTAACTTTTTAAAAACCTATTTTTCCAATGTATAAGCTTTCTTCATTCTTCATAATGTTACAAACCAAGGAACCAGATCAGTTTATTAGTTATGTAAAACTGATCTGTTTGAATAAGCTTAATCATCTGACAAAAGGGATACTGATTATTTCCTCCTTTCTCTCAAAGGGCATCTTGAGAGTTTCTGAAAGTCACTGCCTTTTCCCCAGAGTTCTCATCACTACATCAAAAGACTCAGGTCATCTCTTGTCTTTTCTGTATGTATATATTTAAGAGCATAAAATATTAAATAAAAAATTTTCCCAACTTCAAACCTATCAAATGTTTAACAGCTGAAGGAAATTCATCTTTAGGGGGCTGGCCACAATGTCAATAAAAATTTAATTATTTCTGAAACATATGGGAGCACTTACGAGACCCAAAATGTGATAGTAAGTATTGATATTTCAGGGAAACCAATATACTTTCATATTTACTGGTCAATACCTTACAAGCTCCAAAGTTCCACAAGCCACAGAATTTTTTGTTCTTCCTGACAGGGAAGACAGGTTGGTGGTCAAAACGGTCATCCACATTCTGTGTAAGGAGAGATTAGAGTTGAACACCTATGTGTTTGGCATTTATTTTCTCTAGGAGACTGTGATGTCTAAGATGGCAAATGTTACTTCCGCAGGGGAAGGTGTGTATTGATTGGAGTGGCCATTTAAAATTTTTAATAGCTAACATAAATTGCCTTCTGAAATGTTTCATCCAAATATTCTTTTCAATTTATAATTCTGCTGTGTTGAGAGATGGCCCTTTACCTGGGAAGGTGACACAGGTGGTATTATTTCTGTAGTTGGCCATGATGAGTAAGACTGATGTACAACTTGGAATAATCTTTTTCCACTTTCGAGTCCTTAGCTTCCACAGGACTTTTGCGTTCTAAGAAATGACATCAAACTTTGCTGACATTCAGGTTAATCTGCTGGTTGGCTACTGCTTTTAGACCTATCGGTGGTAAGGGTGGGTAAATTCTGATTTGTGGTTGGTTTGACCTCATTGTCATTGTTTCCAGTTTTCCCTGTGGTTCACTTCACAATGCACTGTGAAGAACTGCTTTGGGTACCTGATGATCTGCTTCCCTAAATAAGAGGTTCCTAGGTCAGTTTTAGCCCAATGGTGATTTGCATACCTTCCTAGATTTGTTAGCAATAGGTTCTCTACCATGGCTATAAAGTCTCTGTTTCTCTCAAGGTTTAGATTCATTTAATTCAACCTTTTACTTGATGGCAAAGGAATCTGAAGTCTAAAGTGTTTAGGATATTTTCCCAAGACTAATTAGGCGTAGTCCGATGCGTTTTTCCTCTACTTGCGTGCATGGTTTTAAGATTTTGAGCAGGTTAGTAAACTCCAGAATTGACCTGAATACTAGAACTACCCATGTTCTTCCAGCTGAGCAGCAAGTATTCCCCAAGCTCACTGTCTTTCTATTTTACTACAAAGTTTTCCAGAAACAAAGTAGATAAGACCACAACTGTCTCTTAATAACTGAGGCTGGACACTACTCTGGATAGATGTAACACCTGGTAAATTTAAAGGCCAAGATCCTATTTAGCTGTTTTATCTATTAATTTCCTAAGAATGAAAATAAGTATGTTTTTATACTAAAAATTCCAATAGTTATATTATGAATATGTGTACCTTTCAGAGTACTTTTATTTTATTTTGATTTTTACAGTCACTGATAGAAAGTCTTGTTTGTGGAAAAATGCCTTGAGACCATTATTGTTGCCTTTTATAAGGATAATTACCATGAAGAATACTCTTATGAACTCAAGGCTGATGGAAAAAGAAAGATAATGTAACTAGCATGTGCAGAAACCGTCTGTTGGGTAGGAAAACCAGGAGTACAGTTAACCCCATGAAGTGATTATGGAATGAGGCAGAACCAAAGAAGAGTAGTCCCAAGTAGGTTTTCCTACTCTGTACAAATGATCCCAGAGGCCTTTTCAATTTGTGATCTGTGATGGTATTCTTAAGGTCTAATATGCTTTCTTAGCGGGTTTTATATTCCTGAGTTACTGATGCAAAGAGCAACTTGAAATCAGATTATAGGTATCACAATTCCTAAAAATAACCATTTGGGTAAAGAATGTGTGAACTTATTTGAATATATGGCCACAAGTGACTCTCATTTACTCCTATAAAACATCTACTCGATTGTCTCATTGTACAGCTAGTGTTAAATATCATGTAGAGATGCAGAAGCAATTTTGAAATGTTCACTCTTACTCCAAGTATTTTTCTGCAAGTGACAGATGTGTGGGTGGCCACTATGACACTGCCTTAATTTAAACAGATGCATGGATATTCAGTCAACAAATAGTTCTTGAGGTCTCTCTAAGATCTGAAGGCTATGTGGAAGTGCCCGTTATGACAAAGGAGCTTCCAATTGCAGAAAGCTGGCTTCGCTTGTGGATATTTACTGCATGTACATGGAAGCCCTTCCTTACAGTAATTACTTCACCTCAGTTTTCTTTGCTACTCTGGGGCAGTCCAGAAAATTAGGACTCCCTCTCGGTGTGGAAGCATAGAAATGGAGAGGCAAAAGTGGTTCCTCTGCATTTAGCATTCTGAGAATGAAAACTTGAAAACAGAGAGTAGAAGCGAGTCCAAGAACAATTTTTTTGCCTTTGTTATTTCTATTTCTTTTCAATGCACATTCATCAATCTGCAGCCAAAATCCTGTAGATTAATGCTTTCTTATTGGATGTTAAACTTTTTGTAGACAGGTGCCTTTCCAGCTCACTACTGTAATCCCAGCATCTTGCTTAGCACATGGCATTTCTGTTGATTTGAACTAACATCACTATTATATTAATAGGGAAACTGAGGTACAGAGGCAAAATGCACATCTAAAAGAACCAAAAAATGACAACATGACAGTCCCATCCTATTACAGAAGGAGAGTTCATGTACTTGTCTTTCAGGTATATGTTTAGAATGAAAATCCAAATAAGCGCAAAAGAAGACATTTATTAAACATTTATATTCAGACATTTAACTTAAGTATTTTAGAGTGCCTTTCTGTATGAAACCGATAGCTGCCATTAGCCTATATGATTTCTTTGTGTGAATAAGTGAAAGGAATCCCCTACCCCTACACACACACACACCCAGGGCTTATGACTTGCCTGGAAAAGCAGTCAGAGCAGAGCTGATTTCAGGTCCCACTACCCCATGGACCAAGTGCCTTTGTTCAATAACTATCCCTTACAGTCACTCTTGGCACTCTTGGCAGCCCCCCTCCTCCCAAAAAAGAGTGCCAAGTAGCACTCTTGGCACCCCACAAGCAAAAACTGTCAAATTTAATAAGGAATTTGGCTAGCTTATTATCAGTGCGTTTTCATGTCTCTGACATTGATTCCATTTGATTTCTATGAAAGATCCAAACTGAGACTCTCCACATGCGCTTCTTAACAAAACTGGGGCAGTCTACCCAGAAGTGTATCTTCTGCTCCAGCCAATCGGGGATTCCATTTTCTTATATTCCTGTGCCATGAACAGCTCTACATTGCCCTGTCACCTCCTAAAACAGCATAATCACTGATAATAAACAATACATTCAATAAGTATCTACTGAAAAACTGAAACTCCAAGTGACTTACTAATTGCATATATGCACACGTATTCCAAACCCGAGAGTGGTGGTTTAGAGATTAAAATATAAACGATTGTGAATTGAAGAGAAGCATTCCAAAGATATTTTAAATATAGTATGATTAGTATGAATGGAGAAAGCTGCTTCTCCACCCCCATTTTTTCTCCTGCCTTCCCCTCTTCACTCCAGGGATGTGGTGAATTTATGTAATTTAAGGCAGGTGGTCCACATAGTAGACTGACCACAGAGGATGAGAGCGAGTGCATTTGATACCCTGACTGCTGCTCTTTAATAGACTTTAAATATACTATGACTATTATTTGGCTTTTGGCTATTACATTTATTTTCACTTTCTTTCAAAGGCTTCTCTCTTTCATTTCGTCATTTTCCACGTACTGAAATGTAACCCAGGTCCAATGGCACCAAACAGAGGATTTATCTATATTGTCATCAAACTAAATGCGAAGGAAATATCAAAGGCGAGCAAAGGGCACCACTATATTTTGGCTCTTGAATGCTGACAGAAAAATATGTGCATTTTTCTTTGCCTAGGTAATAACAATATTTTTATATAAAGCCTTTCATCTGAGAATCTCAAAAGCCTTCAAGATGTCGTTTGGGTCTGGCATTCTTCAATTGGCTGCCCTTTGTCTCTTTGAGTAAGGAAACATTCCCGTTGGATGTAGTTTCATAACTGAGCTTGCACTTGGGTATGCACATTCAGAGGTCCAAGGGCACTGAGTGTTTCTTGAATAGATCAAACAAATGAACAGTCCTGACATTCTCAAAACAACCCTGAGAGGAAGATGGGTGGCAAAGGTGATTATCTAATTTGCAGGTGGAGCAATTGTGACACAGCAGGTTAAGTGACTTACCTGAGGGCACACAGTGGAGTCTTTGTTACTGCTGGAAACAGTAGTAACATCTACTAGACCATTAGCATAGCTGTGTCTCTTTGACATCACACCTATCTGCTCCTTCTTTCAGATGACCATCTTTAAGAAATGGCACCCTTGTGCATATTAGAAAAAATTTCAGTGCAAGGAAGGAGAATAGATTAGCAACTCTGGAAATATGGAGGATAAAGAAATATGTGGGCCTTAAATCTCCAGAAAAATCATACAACTTCTAGTCAAATTAGTGAGTTAAAAAAAAAAAAATAAGAATATCCTTTGCACATAGAAAGTGGAAGTGTGATTTTTAAGTTTCATTCCTTTTAAGAGTTCATGTGTTGATCTTAGCCAGGAGGCATAAATATAATGTTTTATGTATTATATATAAATATATGTGAATGAATGTATATAGACATATATATTCTTTAAGCCATGTGCACATTTTAAAACTAAAGAGCTTTTTTATTTATATCTATTTAGAACTATCTTTTTTCTTTCCTGGAATTTTGTTTTACCTCATTATCTCCAAATATAGTCATTTGCTTCAACATCATAGTTATCAACCTAAAGATCCCTGAAGTCTGGATTATTCCTCCTTGGCATCATTATATGATTTACTATTAATTCAGTGTTTGACAGTTTTGACTGTGATATTCTACTTAACATTAATGCCTTAATATCCTCTTGGGACACCATATCATAACTTACTTTTAATTTAAAAATTCATTGTCAGGTTTAGGGCAGGGCTCCCAGCTCTGTTTTTGCAAGTAAAGTAACTACTGTATTTTATTCTAGTAAGAAGAGCCAAGAGTAGGAATATGTGTGTGTTTTAATAGAGAGGATTTCATAATAAAGAGTCTAGAGTTTTCATCTGAGAATAATTATACATTTGAAGCAAGACAATTTATTAAACAAAAAGTTATTTTTCTTGTCTTTAATATTCAATTTGAGTTTCTAAAGTGAAGCTTATCTTTCATAATAAAGGATTATTACAAAAAAGCTAGATAGGTTCTAGAATAATTTTAATATCATATATCCTAAACCTATCATTTGTCCATCTTTACTGATATCCTAATCTTAGAAAATTTCTGATCCAAAATATGTAGTTTAGAAAGTTTGGGAAATGCTCTTCCACTTATAGCATTGGTTTTATCATATCTGGGATAAAAATATCTAAGCGATATTCCCATTTCTTTATCTGTACATACCATCTAGGTTCTCAGCTTAATTTTGATCTGCTCCAGAAGAAATATGCATAAACAAGCAGGAACAATGATGAAAAAAATTGAAAAACTCAATTATCTTTGCCTGAGTTTGAGAGTCTAGAATCTGAACTGCATTTTGTCATTATTGGTCTCTCTCTTCCACAAAATTTATATTGCTTAGTGCTCTCTCTGTGAATGAGGCAAAATGTGAGAAAGAAAATGAAGGTTTAGCAACATAAAACAATGAAAGATGCTTAAAAATTTTCCTGCTTTATAATATACTCTAAGCATGGTTTTTGCTCTTCTCTTTCTTACGTAGAGTAATTAAATCCTTAGTGCTGTCCTTTTCGTCAGCATATGTATCTTTGTTTTGAGGTTATGAGTTCTTCTTGTGTTATTAATTTTGTCCCAAATGAAAATTCCACTTGTGATGTGTAGCTGAAATCCTTTAGAATGTAAATGAAAACAAAAAAAAGGTCTAGGCTAATTTCCACAACTTGTTAACTGTGCAGTTTGCCAATTAACTGAATTTATCTGAGCATACAGTTCTCTAAAATTGGGGGGTATGGTAAATTACATCACAAGTGTAATCATTCTCTCATTCTGTGATCTAACATCTCTAGTGATGCTTCAATAAAATACATTTTTAAAGTACTATTGTTAGCTTGTCAAGAAATTTTCTCTGTCAGATGCCAAATTTTAAACCTTTAAGATCAATTAAAATATATTTCCTAAAATGATAACCTAAAATTATGAAGTGACATACTATTTTAAAATCCAGAAACTCTTTCTGAATGTCACATGATTATAATTAGAAAAATATTAACAAGATCTGAGAGCAAATACAAAAGCAGTGATAAATCAGTAACATCTTATTGCTTTGAAAAGTCATTTGCTTCTAGTTTTACTCTGCTACTTTCTTAATTTTAAAAAAGTATTTGTTATATCCCTTAAATTGAAGATCGAGTCTATCTGAAATCATTCATAAGTTATCTTTACTAGTCAGTGTAATCCTATTCAGTGGCTCATAAGCTATGCTATATGCCTATGGTAAACAATGAGTGTGTGTGTTTACCTAACAATTAGCATGCTTATTATTGATCATGAACATGATAAAGATGGGAACTTTTATTGGCTTCAAGGCTTTTTTAACATGATAGTTCACAATTCTTCTTCAAAATTTCCTTTTCCACATATGACATCAAAGTAAGAGTTTAAAACTTGAAACTTTTCTTAGGATTCATGCTCTGAAGTATTTCTGTTTCTTGTTTTGTTTTGCGGTCACTAACCACAGAGAAATTTGTCTTTTTTACGTACACTGGAAATAATTTACTGCTTTTAGAAATATTAAACCACAAAAAAAAACCCAACGTTAAAGAAACATTATAAGTCTGCCGAAGCCCTCAAAAAGCCAGGAAATTGAGAGTTAATGCGGAAGCTCTGATCTGGCTTGATGTCCAAGGAACTCTAGGACCTCTGAAGAATGACAGGTAGTGCCCAGTCCAGATACATGTCAGAGTTCTTTTACACAGTGTTGGTAGAGTGGTATCATAGAGGGTACACATGGTTAGTACAATTCTGAGACACTAATTTCCTTAATATAAAATAATAGTCTTCATAAAGATCAATTCTTATCCAACCTTCATACATAGAAAAAAGTCACAAATTCTAAAATGACAACGTAGGTTTTGATTTGTAGATGTATTCAACCATGTGCGCCTGGTAGAAGTGATATCCTCAAATGAGATTTTGGAAGTAATAGTCACTGGTGCAATCTTTGCTTATGGTGTGTGTGTATGGGGGAAGCAACCCTTTGAATCCCATTTATTTTACTGATCTCACTTCAGAGGCCAGAAATTCAGGCTATTCACACAGATTAAATCTCAGGAACAAAAAGTTTCCGTTATGTATATAACACAGAAGGCAGAAGTTCAATGGTTCTAGTGGATATATTTTTGAAGTTCTTTTTTCGAACATTATCTTACATATAATCATCTAGGGACTGAAATTCATACATAAGTCAAGAGCAAAATTTTATTGATGAAGATATTTCATTTGGCTTGTTATTGCATTACATTTATTTAAATTGCATAACACTTTTCCTCAAATGCTTGTCTGTTTTAAAATTTAATTATTTAGTACAAAAATTTCATGTATAAGAATAGCAATATTAAAAGTGGTTTTTTTAGAAGAAAATATTAAATACATAATTTATTATCACAAGCTTATCTTATAAGCAAAATATAGCATTGGATTCACTATAGTTCTTTCAATTTTTTAAATCTGCAAATGTAGGAAGACTTGCAGTTCTTGAATTATAGGTATACCCTTGATAGCATTATTCAAAGTGCATTATCATGTAATGGTAATGTACACTTTTAAAAGCATTTCTGTTGAGCTGGAATTTTGTCAAAAGAGCTAAATAATTAATTAGTGTATTGCTTCGTATACAGCCGTATTATTTGCTTTCTTTGTAAATGATAAAGGTGATAAGAAGCAAATGTTATCAGTTATTTAAAGTAAGCCATCTGGAATCAGAAAAATAAAGATGAATTTACATAAATTAGAAAGCATAGATGCTACTTTTAAGAAAAATAATTTTAAGTGTTTGATATAAACATTACCCTTCCAAATAAAGTGTTTTTGTTTTAGAGATCTGTTTTAAAAGCACACTGACCCAGGGAACTATATCCAGTCTCTTGGGATAGAACATAATGGAAAATAATATGAAAAAAAAATGTATATATATGTATGACTGGGTCACTTTGCTGTATGGCAGAGATTGGCAAAACATTGTAAATCAACTACAATTTAAAAAAGCACATCGACTGTAAGAATGAGACATAATGAATGATATATTTAAGAAATGCTCATTTCTCAGTATACAATTTATTGAAAACTGGTAATTTGCCTCCTTGTATTAGTTATGGAAAATACTGCTAAATAACACACATTTAGTGAGAAATACTTAACAACCTATTAAGCTGGGAATGAAGTTCTTTTTATACTTTGAATTGTATCCTAAAAATACTTTGTGCATTGATTGAATTTTTATATTTTAGTTTAGATCTGAAATCTTTATTTCTGTATTTGAATATAGAAATACTTAAAAACACACTGTTGAGTTAAGATTAGACAATAAAACTTTTCCAGATTTATGATATAATTATAATCTTTCACATCACATATTCCAAATCATAGATTCAACCAGGTTGTAGATCATGTGTAAATAAATGAAATTATTCAATGTACTGTTTAACATAACTTCCCTTATAAATGCAGGAAGCACATCGCCAGGGAGAAAAATGAGTACATGAACAAAGGTTTGTCATAATCCACTTCTAAAAATTAAATTTTTTAGACATAAAAATCACAGCTTTACAAATAAAGAGGCATTTTGCCTTTTTATTCTAAATTTAAAGGGGAACATTTGACACATTTACATGGCAAAACTAGTCAATGTTTGGAAATGCTTTGTAGTGGCCAAAAGCTGCATTTCCTTCTGTTGACCTGATTTTTTCCTTCCAATAAAGTTAATTAATAGAAGATGCATCAAACAGGATTATTGCAGATGTGCACATAGTGCAATGCTAATTGCTCTTATTTTTTACAATCCAGTCCTGCACATGCTTTAATTTATATTTGCCTGAGTTAGCTTTTTAGTGAATTAACGGCACTCTGCCACACATTGAATAGTAATGTGCTTGCATCACTCGATTATCTCAGATTCATTGTTGTCTAGAATCCATGCTCCTAATTTCCTTACCACCCACACCCATCTCTTTCCTCTGATTTGTGTTAAGAAGGGACCACCACGCTATTAACTCTAAGACATAACTTGTATTGTTCATAGAGAGTGGGGGCTTATGATCATATCACATTTTAACTCTTCTACCAGCGTTATCCTTGTTTCCCCAATGCTTTCAAGAGGCAATAACTCGAAATGCCTCGCATGGAAATGATAAACTGCCTGTTGTGCCTTTTCTTTGAAGGAGTTCTCCTGCAGAGTATCATATTTAAATAAATTGCCATTGAGTTTAGCAAGCAGCACAATCATGCCCATTGAGGTGGAGTCTTTTGATCATATTTTGTAATGCAATCAAGGATCACATGAGGATTCTGGAACAGGCCAGCCTTGCTGTGTGCTAAACAGGCGACACGAGAAAGAAAACATTAATTGTCCTGAATCCCACTGACATAACAAAGCACACCTGTGTTCCAGATACTACGGAGCCCCCCCGCCCCACAAGGCAAGGCGATGGTTACATATACAACCACAGTAACTCTTTTCATTTGACTGATCAGTAATTTCAGTCAAACTACTGGATTTTTAAAAAATTGCTGATATGTTCACATCGCCTAAAAAGGTCAAATGTGTACACTTAAGCACAGCTTTTATGTATTTTTATATAATGGAGTGGACTAGATGGGAAGCAGGATACCTAGGTTCTAGGTGCAGCTATCCCTTGATTGAGTCAATCGACGTCTCTGCCAATAGTCCCCTCCTATCTTCCACCATCTCAGAAATCAGTAAGATCTGGGTGCTAACTAGATACTAAATAAAGCAGTTGTCTTGAGGATTACATGAGTGGTTAAAAAGAACTTAGATATATGAAGTACCTTACAAATGTAATATCCTGATAACTGTACAGATATGTGTGGCATAGACTGTATATGAGTAGCATTCTATTCTTATTACATTGTTGCCAACATTTTTACACTATTAATCTTTCTGGCCAAAAAAAAAAAAAAAGACCTGCAGGTCTTTAATCTACCAGAAATAGAGAGTCACTAGCACATAATTGCTAACTGACAGATTAATTGAAGAAACTTGGGGATATTGTTGAACTTTAGTCAATGGATTTAAAAAGAGGCAACAGATGTGGAAGTGGGGACTTGTCAGGAATTTCCTGCTCTTCTGGTCCAGCATTCTCCACTTTCTTAAATCCTGATCTACCAGTGAAGAAGAACCAATACCATTCCAAATCATTTCCTGCTGACAGATATTGTTTAGTAACCTGTTACTCTCGCTGCCTGTTTTGGTTTGTTTTTGTGGATGGTACAGGAGTGAGAAATGAAAAATTGAGGAATAATTACTAAACACAGTTTTTTTTTTCCAATCTCCACTAGGATAGTTTTGCAGTTCAGATTTATCTCTTCCTCTCCAAAAGAGAATATAATTTTTATATTGCATTCCAGTAAGATCTCAAAAATCAGGACAGAAATGTCATTTTTTTCTCAACGATTTTCCTCTTTTGTCAAGAAGAAATGTGGAGGCCTAGTCTTTGTCTAATACCTTATCTTTCTGCCAAATGGGGAAAAAAGACAAGGGAATTGGAGTAGGAAAACACATCTTTAGTCCTAGAAGGTGAAGACTGAGGCTTTCCATAAATTTTAAACAGAGCTTATAATTCTCCATCTTTATTTTGACCTGAAGTCAAAGAACCTGAAAACTAAATGACTGAAAAGGAAAATAGGTTAAATGGCTTTCATATTACTTTTAAGCTTGAGTTAGTTAGCTGGGGCTTATATAACATGGACCACAGATTGGGATTAAAATTATTTTGCAGAAAAATTATTTCCTCACAACTCTGGAGGCCAGAAGTACAAGATCCATGTGGGGTAGGGTTGGTTTCTTCTGAGGACTCTCTCCTTGCCTTGGAGCTGGCCATCCTCCCCGCTTTGTTTTCACATGGTCTCTCTTCTATGTGTTTTTATGTCCTAATCTCCTCTCCCTATTTATTTATTTATTTTGACATATAATTTACGTAACATTATATTAGCTTCAGAAGCACAATACAATGCTTCAATATTTGTATACATTGCAAAGATGATGACCATACCACATCTAGTTAACATCCTTCACCTTACATATGATAACATTTTTTTTTTATGATGGGAACTTTTAAGATCTACTTGTAGCAACTTTCAAATAGACAATGCAGTTTTATTAATAATGGTCACTATACTGTATATTACATTCAAGTGACATTTATTTTGTAAATGGAAGTGTGTATCTTGTGTATCCCTTCACCCCTTTCTCCTACCTCCATCCCCATCTCTGGCAACCACCAATGTGTTCCCTGTATCTACAGGCAAGGGTTTCTTTTTTGGTTTTGTTTTGTTTTGTTTTTTAAGATTCCACATATAAGTGAAATACATATTTTATTTCTCTGTATGACTTATTTCACTTAGTATAATGACTCTGAGATCCATCCATGTTGTTGCAAATGGCAAGATTTCATTTTTTTATGGCTGAATAATTTTTCATTTGTCTATCTACCTACCAATTGATCTATAGCTATATCTATATGTATCACATTTTCTTTCTCCATTCATCCATCAGTGGACACTAAGGTGTATCTAACATTCCCTTCTTATAAGGACACTAGTTATACTGGAATAAGTTCTACCCTAATGATCTCATTTAATTTTACCTCTTTAAAAACCCTTTCTCCAAGTCTGAGGTTCTGGCGGTTAAGACTTCACCAAGTGAATTTTGAGAGGACACAACTCAGCCATAGAATCCTTTTTTTCTGAAGGGTATTGAGAAATTCTTAAATGCCTTAATGAAGAAATCTCTTCCCTCAATTCCAACTGGCATTGAAGCAACTTCAAGTGTATTCAATTTACAAACCTGACAATTACAGCTGAGATTCCTCGGATATATGTTGATAAGACTTTTGGGTTAAAAAAACAAGCAAAAACTGTACAGCATAGTGACCCAGTCATACATGGATATACACATGTTCTTTTTCTCATATTATCTTCCATCATGTTCTGTCCCAAGAGACTGGATATAGTTCCCTGTGCTGTACAGTAGGACCTCATCGCTAATCCAGTGGGTTTTTGTTTGTTTGTTTATTTGTTTGTTTTGTCTTTTAGGGCCACATCTGTGGCATATGGAAGTTCCCAGGCTAGGGGTTAAAATGGAGCTATAGCTGCCAGCCTACACGACAGCCAGAACAATGCCTAATCAGAGCCACATCTGCAACCTACACCACAGCTCATGGCAATGCAAGATCCTTAAACACTGAGTGAGGCCAGGAATTGAACCCACATCCTCATGGATACCAGTTGGGTTCGTTACCACTGAGCCATGATGGGAACTCCCTGCTTATCCATTCTTAATGTAATAATTTGCATCTACCAACCCTAAATTCCCCATCCATCCTACTTTCTCTCCCTCCCCCTTGGCAACCTGGGGAGGGAGAGAAATTTATGCTGTATAGCAGAAATTGACACAACACTCTGAATCAACTATACCTTAATTTTAAAAAAAATTCAAAAACAAGCAAAAACTGAAGTAAAATCAGAATATATGATAAAATTTAAATAAACTTAAGAAAACCATTTTTTTCATTGTATAGGGGGAATGAAACATCTTTCTTCAATCAATCCACAAATAATTTACAGACTCATCTATAATTTTGTCTTCTCTTTATCCATAGCCTTTGTTTCTTGTCTTTCCAACCTGGTAGCTCTGACCATCTCACCCCTACCCATTCCCCAAATGTAAATTTTATGTGGGTAGAGCATTGTCTGTTTTGGTCACCTGTGTAATCCTAGAGTTAGCCATAGAATAATGAAAGGTAAATAAATATTCCATGAATATGTAGCAAGGTTGTTAGGCATTAGGGGCTAGGAATGTGAAGCTCCAAATTACTTTCTATTGCATTTTGTATTTTGTATATTGCAGGAGGTACAAAAAGCATCTAGTCTCTCCTAAGTCCAGCGTTTAGCTAAAACAGTTCTTAAAAAAGACCTCAAAAAAACAACCTCTGGTAGTAGTTTCAGTGAGATCAAGGATCATCTTGATTAGCAGACATACCTGTGAGTCAACCTGTTCACCAGATAAATGATCAGTTGTTTATAAGTTAGACTATATACTAGGGATATATACATTAATTCTTAAAGGAACTCACAGTGTGATGTATACAATTTCCAATTTAAAATAAGGTTAAAAAGTTCAGAGAGGTTGAGTAACTTACCCAGAATTTCACAACCATTAACAGAGCTAAGATTTCAATTTAAGTTTGATAGGTTCAAAGCCCCAAGACCTTACCCCCACCCGACTTTGTCTCTAGTCAAAATGGCCTTTCTGATTGGGTTGGGGACACATGGCTAATTACAACCACCAAAGTATAAAATATCTTGCTTTCATGAAAAGGGCAAACAATTGTCAAAATTCTACTTTCCTTCTCGGTAAAGTAAGCCAAAATATTGTCCTGTTGTTGTAAAACAGCATGTGTAATTAAAAGGTGGGTGGCATCTTCTGAAAAGAGAAATTATCCATCTTTTCTCAACTGATTTTCTCATAACTTGACTTCAGCTAATCTTATTAATCAGAACAATGAATAAAAAAGTTCACAAGGCCTGTGAGTCAGCCCATTTCAGATTTTCAGTGTCAGCATATGTCCTGAAAGCCCAAATGCAGTATTTTCACACAGTGCATCTTTGAATATTTATTACAGGGAGGTAAAAGAAGAAAACTTTCTGTTTTGTTATCCATCCAGGATTGCAGTTAAGTATCTTTATCCCCAAAGGCAATTTGGCAGTTTCTGGCTGTAGGCCCACATTGTTCAAGCTGCATTTGTTCTCAAGTCTCCAGAAGGGTTTTTTTTTTTTCTTTCTTTCTTTCTTTTTTTTTTTTTTAATATTTTTAAGTATTCCTGTTTCTTCATTTCCCCTTCCCATTCTCTAGAGGAATTGTTTAAATCATTTGATTGAGGAGTTCCCGCTATGGCACAATGGGATTGGGGCATCTCTGCAGTGCCAGGACTCAGTGGGTTAAAGGATCCAGCATTGCTACAGTTTCAGCATAGATCACAACTGTGACTCGGATCTGATCCCTTGCCCGGGAATTCCATATGCTGCAAGCAGCCAAAAAAGAAAAAAAAAATCTTTTGATTGATCTAATTTTGGGCAGCAACTCTGCTATAATGATTCTTCAGCAGGGAGATTTATTTTCTTTTAACTTTTTATAGGGCCCATTTGTCATTTCAATATAATTTCTATCAGTATGCAATTCCAAAGTCTCATCTGTTTTTTTTAAATGCTTTATAAACTAAATATTGTATCTATGACTGAAAGCCTTTCTTTTCAGCTGCAAGCATAATAAGATCCAAAAATAAGTAAATTGTCTTTGGTCTCCATATTTAATTTTAGTGACTGGATTTTAATATAGGATAAAAATATATTCAGGGTTCATGTATATAATTATTGTGTACAGGAGGCTTTCAGTAAGTGGTTGCTGAATGGAACCAAGGCCATATGTCTTGTTCACATCCCAGCATCCTCCTTTCACTGTCGCATATTGGGGAGCTCCTTAGCCTTCAAAGTCTGTTCTTTCGATTCAGATCTCCCTTGTGTCTGCTTTGCAAGGTGATGTTTTGCAAGGTGCTCTATCTCTGCCTTCTATGTTTTCATGTTTGTTAAGTGGACAATAATGGTGTCTCAAGGGATGGACAAGTTAAATGGGAATAGCCATGTAAAGGAGTTAGACCAGATCACAATGCCTAATCACTGTTCCATCTTGTTATTACTGTGGTTTTTCCTATTATCAGAGAAGACATAAAAAATACTCTTTTTAGAAAGGAAGCAAAGCCATGACTCTGAACTTTTCTCCTCATAGTTCTATACATGTTTGAAACTGAGGCTCTCAGCTTTCTAATGACAACATGGCTGCAGCACAGTTAACACGACAAACTTGCCACCCCAAACCTGAATTTGTTATTAGCCTTGCCCACACTTTAAGTTCTTTCCCAGCCACATGCACAAATACGGGTGTGTATTAGTGTGTTTGTGCGTAGTGAGGGTGGGAGGTTGGACCTCCACTCCTAAATACCCTAGTTCACTGGGATGAATGGTTCCCCACTTTATCTCTTCCCCTTCCGGTGGTAAATCTGACTTACTTGCAATCACTCAGGAGCAGGAGAAGTAAGGATGGTTAATTCTCATCAGTGGGGAAGGATTATAAAACTGTTTCTGGCTTAATAATAGTAGGAAGGTTTCTTTTCTACTAGTAGGAAGGTTACTGGGTCAGAGGAGGGACTAGCTGGGTCAGCTATCTGATTTCTAGGACCAGGCATTATCTTACAAGTCTTTTATGTGATTGATATTTTCAAATATTTACAACAACAACAAAACAAAAACCAAAACCACCTTACTGACTACTCAAGGTTTTAAGGCTAACAAAATAAAACCCCCTATCTTCTTGTTTACTGACCACACAGTAACAAGTTAGTTTCTGGTTTGATTTAAGAATGAAATGCCTTGGCAAGTTTTTGCACAAGATTTTGAAATTTTTGCCATTAGATATAGACATAGAATAACATAAACATAGAAAGATATGAAATATATCTTGTATACCACCCTTTGAAAGCCATACTACTTCTCCCAACAATACTTCTTCCTCTTGTGTGCACTCAAACACAATCAACAGCAAGAAAAACCTAGGTAGCATAGAAACTTTTCCGGTTAAGGGCAATTAGCACATCACTTTATGTCTGGAGGGTAATACTGTGTTGATACTCCAAAGAATGTCTGGAGGAGCATGCAGCACATACTCCACAGAGAAGCGTAGAGGAGTTATTCTGTTGGACAGGTTCAGTGCTGTCAGTCTTGGGGATCTTTATAACTTAACGGATTTTTTCTCTTTCCCACTGAGCACCAAAATCAGTCTCCTCTCTATAGTAGGTTTTTATTTTTACTAACTCTCCCAAAGACATATCTCATACAAGGAGGATAATGGAGAGTCCCTGAATGAGGCTAAGCCAGCAGAAGCGTTCACTGTGACTGTCCCTCTTGCCTCTCCTAGGAAGTACCCATTTGGCAGCCTTTCTCATTACCACCCCCACTTCCATGACTCCCCCAGCCACAGGAAAGAGAACTAGTGCAGATCATGTTTGGGGTGTTATGTATTACTTGACATACGGCTAAAAACTCCAGGCATTTGAGCCTGCTATCTTACTCATCAGTGTCGCATGTAATCTTGCTTCATCATTCAAATCAGAGGAAATAACATGTTCCGCATTTTTACAAAATGTAGGACTCCCTTGCAATTCTTGAGATCTGAGTTTGGAACTGGAAATGAACCTTTCCAGAACTAAGTTAAAACTAATGTCGTCAAGCACAGCATCACGGTTCAGAGGAGAAAAAGAAAAGCATCCGACCAAGGTTCACCAAATAAAAAGTTCATCGGTGCCCTTAGACCTCAAATGCCTCCTTAGAAATCATGCTGATGAATTACATGTAAATGAATCAGAAACAGTGGTCTTATTAATATGAAGCTTCAAAGGGAAAAATGTTTGACCATAGCTTCTTTGAAATTTTAAAAATATTGTTCAACTCTACAATCAATATGTTGAAAAGTAGATTTATGTTTTATGGTTTTATTGAGCTATAGTTCAATAACACACAGCCACAGCTTACCCATCTAAAGTGTACATATCAGTGATTTTTAGTATATTAATAAATATATGCAAAGCCCATGACAATCAATTTGAGAATATTTTCATTTCAAAAATATACCATCTATCATTTAACTACCATCTCCCTATGTCCCTATATTCCCCAGCCCTAAGCATCTGCTGATCTACTTCATCTTTATTGATTTACCTATTCTGGACATTTCATATCAATGGAATCATGTCATATGTAGTCTTTTGTGACTGGCTTTCCTTCATTTAACGTAATGTTTTGGGGTTTCATCAATGTTGTAGCTCATGACAGCATTTCACTCATTTTTATAGTCAAATAACATCTCATTGTATGGCTATACTATATTGAGCTTACTTATCATTAATGAAAATTTGAGTTCTTTACACTTTTTAGCTATTATAAGTAATGCTGCTATAGAAATTCACATCCATGTCTTAGTTTGCATGTATATGTGCTCATTTTTCCTGGGAATATAGCTCAGAGTAGGATTGCTGAGTCATATAATAATTCTATGTTTAATCATTTGAAGAACTTCCAGTGTTTTCCAAAGTGGCCTCACCATTTTACATTTCCATCAGCAGTGCATGCTGGTTCCAATTTTTCCACGTTCTTGCCAATACTTGCTATTATCTGCCTGTTTGTTTCTAGTCATTTTGGTGGATGTGAAGTGGAACCTCACTGTGGTTTCCTGGATGGCTAATGATGTCAAACATCTCCTCTATGTGCTCACTAGCCATTGTAGTATGTATTCAGATCCTCGCCGATTTTAAAATTAGGCTATTTGCCTGTTACGGAGTTGTATGAGTTCTTCATATGTTGTAGACACAAGTTCCTTACCACATGTATGACTTGCAGATATTTTCTCCCTTTCTGTACTTTATCTCTTCCTTTATTCATGGTGTCTTGAAGCACAAGAGTTTTGAATTTTGACGAAGTCCAATTTATCTCTTTTTCCTTATGTTGCTCAAGCATTTAGTGTCATAGGTAAGAATTCATTGCCAAATCCCAGCTCAGAAAGATTTGTTCCTGTGTTTTCCTCTAAGACTTTTATCATTTTAGCTCTTACATGTAAGTCTTTGATCTATGTTGAGTAATTTTTGTATATTTTGTGAGTTAAGGGCCCAACTTCATTGTCTTACATGTGGCTATCAAGTTGTCCCATTTGTCAAAATAACTATTCCTGCCTCCCACCATGGTTTTAGAACTCTTGTTGAAAATCAGTTGGCCATAGGCATACAGATTTATTTCTATACTCTCAATTCTTTTTATTTTGTCTATATGCCTATATTTATGACAGCCTCATACTACCTTGATATATGTTACTTTGTAGTAAGTTTTGAAATTGAGAAATGTGAATCCTATTTTGATCTTTTTTAAAAATATTTTTTATCTATTCTGAATCCCTTGAATTTCCATATAAATTTTAGGATCAGCTTGTCAACTTCTACAAAAAGTTAGTTGGAATTATAGTAGGGATTGCATATAACCTATATATCAATTTGGGGAATATTGCCACATTAACTACTAAGTCTTCTAATACATGAACATGGACCTTCCCCCTGCCCCCATTTATGGAGATATTTAAAATTTCTTTCAACAGTGTTTTGAAGTTTTGGGTAAAAGTTTTGAACTTTAGTTAAATTTATTCCTAAACATTTTGTTATTTTTGATGCTACTGTAAATTGAATTTTTCTTCATTTCTCTTTCAGATTGTTAATTGCAAGTGTATGGAAACATAATTGACTTTTTTATATTGATTCTGCAACTTTGCTGAACTCTTTTATCAATTATATTAGTTTTTAGTCTGTATGTTTATTGTCTTAAATTCTTTAGAATTTTCTGTTTATAAGATCTGGATGCCTTTTAATCGTTATAGTGTCTGATTTTCCTGGAACTTCCAGTGTAATTTTGAATAGAAGTGGTGAGAGATGACATCTTTGTCTTGTCCGTGATCTTAGGGGGAAAAGCATCCTGTCTTTTGCCATTGAACATTATGTTAGCTGTGGATTTTTTTGTAGATGCCTTTTATCATGTTTAGAAGAGTCTCTTCTATTCCTAGTTTTTGAACATTTTTATCAGGAAAGGGTATTGGATTTTGTAAGATGCTTTTTTTGAGCTTATTTGAGCTTAATGTGGTTCTTGTTTTTGATTCTCTTGGCATGGTGTATTACATTAATTGATTTTTCAGATACTAAACCAACCTTGCATTTCTGGGATAAATCTCATGTTGTCATGGTATATAATTCTTTTGATATGTTGCTAGATGACTAGATTTTGCTGAAGACTTTGTATCCGTATTCTTAAGAAATATTGGTCTATACTTTTCTCCTGATTGTCTGGTTTTGGTATCAGGATAAATAGCTTCATAGACTCAGTTGGGAAGTGGTCTTTGGCAAATGTTCTTTCCTTTTCTTATTTTTTTTTTCTTTTTAGAGCTGAACTTGTGACATATGGAAGTTCCCAGGCTAGGAGTCAAATCGGACTGCAGCTGCCAGTCTACACTACAGCCACAGCAATGCAGGATCCGAGCTGTGTCTGCGACCTACACCACAGTTCAGGGAAATGCCAGATGCTTGACCTACTTCCAAGTGCAGGGATGGAATCCATGTCCTCATGGATACTAGTTGGGTTCGTTACTGCTGAGCCATAGTGGGAACTCCAGTGAAAATTAGTATTAATTCTTTAATTGTTTGGTAGAATTCAGCAGTGAAGCCATCTGAGCCTGAACTTTTCATTGTGGGTACATTTTTGATGACTAAGTAAATCTCTTTCAAGAATTTTATTCACGAGTTCCCACTGTGGCACAGAGAAACGAATCCCACTAGCAATGATGAGGTTGCAGGTTCGATCCCTGGGCTCACTCAGTGGGTTAAGGATCCAGCGTTTCTGTGAGCTGTGGTTTAGGTCATAGATGCGGCTTGGATCGTGCATTGCTGTGACTGTGGCACAGGCTGGATACCTCCTAACCTGCCTAGGAGGAAACCCCTAGCCTGGAAACCTCCATATGCCATGAGTGCGGCCCTAAAAAGCAAAAAAAAAAAAAAAAAAAAAGAATTCTATTCATATTGTGTATTCTTGAGTTCTTGAGTCAATTTAGGTAGTTTGCATTTTTTAGGAATTTGCCCATATCATCTATATTATGTAATGTATTGGCTTACAATTTTTCATAATTCCTTTATAATTACTTTTTTTTTCTTTCTGTTAAGTTCAGTAGTGATGTTCTCTCTTTCATTTCTCATTCTATCAGTTTGAGTCCTCAAAATTTTTCTTGGTCAGCGTAGCTAAAGGTTTGTCAATCTTGTTGATCATTTCAAAGAACTTGCTCTTGATTTCGTTGATTTTTCTCTTCTCTATCTCATTAGTTTAAACTCTAGTCTTTATTATTTACTTTCTTCTGCTTACTTTAGATTTAGTTCACTCTTCTTTTTCCAGCATCTTTAGTTCACTCTTCTTTTTCCAGCATTAGATTATTAATTTGTTATCTTTCTTCTTTTTTCTTTTTTCTTTCTTTTTTTTTTTTTTTTTTTTTTTTTTTTTGTCTTTTTGCTATTTCTTGGGCCGCTCCCACGGCATATGGAGGTTCCCAGGCTAGGGGTCGAATCGGAGCTGTAGCCACAGGCCTACGCCAGAGCCACAGCAACACAGGATCCGAGCCGCGTCTGCAACCTACACCACAGCTCACGGCAACGCCGGATCGTTAACCCACTGAACAAGGGCAGGGACTGAACCCGCAACCTCATAATTCCTAGTTGGATTCGTTAACCACTGTGCCACGACGGGAACTCCCAACTTTCTTCTTTTTTAATACAGGAATTTACAGGTATAAATATCCTATAGGTACTGCTTTAGGTGTGTCCCATAAGTTTTGGTATGTGTATCTTTGTTTGTATTCATCTCAAAGTATTTTTAAATTTCCCTTTTGATTTTTAATTTTCACATATTTATGAGCTTTTTAAATTTTTCTCTGTAATTGATCCCTATTTTCATCTCACTGTGATCAAAACACACATACATATTATTTCTACCCTGACAAATTTATTTAGGTTTGTTTTATTACTTAACAAATAGTCCTAAAGAATGTTTCATATGAACTTGAGAAGAATGAGTATTCTGCCATTATTGGTGGAGCATTTTATAGATGTCGTTAGGTCTACAGTTTTCCCTTGGTATCTGCAGAGGACTGGTTCCAGAACCCCCTCTAAGGATACCAAAATCTGAGGATGCTCAAGTCCTTTATATTTTTGATATAGTTATAAATATAATTAGGTTTATAATATAATTAGGTTATATGCAAATACTTATATGACATTGTATTTGCATATAACCTATGCCTACCCTATGTACTTTAAATCATCTCTAGATTCCTTATAATACGTGATACAATGTGAGCACCATGTAGATAGCTGTAAATAGAATGTAAATACTATCCAAAGGGTTGTCAGTGCATAGCAAATTCAAGTTTGCTTTTTGGAACTTTCTAGAATCTTAAAAAAATAATTTTGAACCATAATTGGTTGAACCCACATTGCAGAACCTGAGGATATGTAGGTCTGAGTGTAATTGGTTTATAGTTTTTTTCAATCTTTTATTTCCCTGTTCTGCCCAGTTGTTCTATCTGGTATTGAAATTGGGGTGTTGTCATCTCTGATATTGTTGAACTTTCTCTTTCTCCCTTCCTTTATGTCAAGTCTTATTTCATGTATTTTTGTACAATCTTACTAGATGCATATGTTTATAATTGTTTCATCTTTATGGTGATTTCATCCTCTTGTGATTAGAAATTTTCTCTATCTCTAGTAACATTTTGTCTTAAAGTTTATCTTACCTGATATTATAGCCACTCCAGCTCTCTTATGGTTGCTGCTTGCATAATATATCCTTTTCTGTCCTTTTACTTTCAGTTTATATGTATCTTTCAACCTACTGTGCATATCCTGTAGACAGTATGTCATTGGGTTGGGAATTTTTAAAAAGCCACTCTGACAATTTCTGCTTTTTGGTTCTGTTGCTTAAATCCATTCACGTGCAATGTTGTTATTAATATAGTTGGATTTACATATGCCAATTTACTTTTTGTTTCCATATGTCATGTCTCTGTTCTACTCTTCTTCCTTCTCTGCTTTATTTTTCAATGATTATTTTCTCTTTTTTTTGGCTTTTCTAGGGCCGCATCTGCGGCATGTGGAGGTTCCCAGGCTAGGGGTCTAATCGGAGCTGTAGCCTCTGGCCTACTCCACAGCCACAGTGACATGGGATCCGAGCCACGTCTGTGACCTACAACACCGCTCAGGGCAACACCGGATCCTTAACCGGGATCAAACCCCAACCTCATGGTTCCTTGTCAGATTCATTAACCACTGAGCCAGGTCAAGAACTCCATGTTGAGTATTTTCTAATGTAAACATTTTAATTACTTTAATAATTTTTCAATTATATTTTTAAGAATTATTTTTTGAGTGGTTGCTCTTAAGGCTTACTTTATACATCTTAACTCCTCAAAAATCAGACTTATACTAACTTAGTTTTGGTGAGATATAGAAACACTACATCTATAGATCTCTATTCTGTTTTTCCTTTTTTTGGCGATGTTATTGTTATTGATATTACATCGATAAATGTTACAAACTGAACAATATGTTGTTATAAATATTACTTTATATAAATTTATGACTTTAAAGAGTCCAAGGGAAGATTAAGAATGCGATGCTGTAGTAAGAGTTTAGAGGCCCTTTAGAGAAGATCTTCTTTTTTTTCTTTTTTCTTTTTCTTTTTTTTTTTTTTTTGTCTTTTTAGGGCCGCACCCTCAGCATATGGAGGTTCCCAAGCCTCATCTGAGATCCATGCCACAGCTGTGGCAACACTGGATCCTTAACCCACTGCGCCACAGCTGGAACTCCAGTTCTTTCTGACTTTGATGGCTGATTTTCAGGGTGCAATTTTATCATTAGAGTAGCATCTACTATGGTTGCCTCAATGTAGTTACCATTTAATTGCTTCATATCTCATATTGTGTGGCTTCCAATAGCAAAGACCTAGATGCCAAAGACAGTTTAAGCTATTCAAAAGCATCCTAATAATGATTGGCTCAGATCCATAGTGTACCTAATCACCAAGATATAACTCAGTTCCCCAACCAGTTAGATTTTTTGTTGATAAAAAATATAATAGAAATTGAGGCGTTCCCGTCATTGCGCAGCGGAAGCGAATCTGACTAGGAACCATGAGGTTGCAGGTTCAATCCCTGGCCTTGCTCAGTGGGTTGAGGATCTGGCGTTGCTGTGAGCTGTGGTGTAGGTTGCAGACATGGCTCAGATCTAGCGTTGCCGTGGCTCTGGCGTCGGCCGGTGCCTGCTCTGATTAGACCCCTAGCCTGGGAACCTCCATATGCTGCTGGTGTGGCCCTAAAATGACAAAAGACAAAAAAAAAAAAAAAAAGAAACAAAAAATATAATAGAAATTGAAATGTTAGAGGGAGACTTGGATTTTCATATTTTTACTTTGGATGGATTGGAATCTTCTGCAAAGTGTGAAATCTATGTTGTGCCTTTATGAAGTAGTATAAGAAGGTAACAGTACATGTTCTGTTTTCTGATTTTATGTTTTTTCCTCTTAATTACCTACAAAATTTATAACACCTTCCAAATACTACTGTTTTGATCTTTCCTCATCTTGAGGAATTATATCTTATTTATCTTGGTTCCTCTAGAACCTGGAATAATCACTAGCACATAGTAGATACTCAGAACTTGTGTGTTGATTAAAGATATGAATCTGTTTTAAGAGGTTTTGTGCACTCCTAATTTAATGCCCAGGATGATCTTGAGAAAGTTCAGATATGATGCTTTTATTAAATAGCTTCTAGTAATCTCACTAATTTGATGATTACAATCATAAAGAAGTGTGTCTCCACAAAGTTGATTTGATTTATGTTTGGTGTCCACATGGGGTAAGAAGCATAAATATGTGAAACAGTCTGCTCAGGTTTCACGTTAGGTGGAATTAATTAACAGATGATTACTAGGTAGGAAGAATGATAAACTAGGAAAGTGCCCTGGGATTTTGCGGTCAGGACAATGAATCAGACAGATGGGCTAATAACTAATGGTGTAAAGAGTGAGGTGATAATGGTAATGATGGGTGCAGACAGCAAGTGGTGAAGCTCACAAGTGGGAGAACTGAGCACTTGCCTCGGTCTGTTCATAAAGCTCCCACCTCTCTAGAGAAAAAGGTATGAGTTTAGGATATAGGTTTTAATTAGTACATAGCATGTGTTTTAAAGACATCAAAGTGAGTAAAAAGGAACATTTTACATCACAGGTATCACAAAATTTTATCTTTAATATTCCTGATATTTAATGAAATGGTCTTGTTCCATAGGCAGTTTTGTTGGAAGGAGAATGAAAATCAACATTTAGGGAATTCCCGTCGTGGTGCAGTGGTTAACAAATCCAACTAGGAACCATGAAGTTGGGGTTCGATCCCTGGCCTCACTCAGTGGGTTAAGGATCCGGCGTTGCCATGAGCAGTGTGTAGGCTGCAGACATGGCTCGCATCCCACGTTGCTGTGGCTCTGGCATAGGTCAGAGGCTACAGCTCTGATTAGACCCCTAGCCTGGGAACCTCTATTTGCAGAGGACGCAGCCCTAGAAAAGACCAAAAAAATAAATAAATAAATAAAACCCAACATTTAGATAATTCTTCTAGATATGTTAATTAACATATTTATCTCAACAAGCAGAATGGACTAGTAGTTGAGATATTTTTATGTCCATTTTACAGATGAAGAAAAGGAAATCCAACAATTTTAAATAAAGTGGTCAAAGTCACATAGCTAGCCAGTAGTAGAGTTGAGATTTACACCACTCTGCTATACTGAAGATCACACACACACACACAAAGTAAAATCATGGACTTTAGCTTCTACCGTGCAAAGTAAAATCAGTCCTAGTTGTGCCTTATGGCTATATACAACTAGGAAACTGGACAAAATCAATGAAACAGTCTTCAGATGTTAGCAGATAGCATAGGACTGTGATCTTTAAGAGAAGGGAAACAAAATGAACTTTAGAGTGTATCAGGTTTCTTCCTGAAGAAATTTTCTGGACTGGGGGCAGGGAGGAAGAACCCAGGAAAATACCCATAGTCTCACTGAGTAGAGGGAAAAGAGATGAGTTCTGGGACACTGAGACAACTAAAATTACAAAATACCAGAGAGAGGGAGCTAAATAGAAAAGGAGCGTTAAGAGTCTGCACTGGGGTGTCTGGAGTATGTGAGTGATTACTAAACCATACGTGCATAAGATGAAACTTCATGAGATCAGGCTTAGAACTATTGGGGAGCTCTAAGCTGAACAATTCTTAGAACTCACGTGGGAATGGGGATATTTGAATTCCAACCAGCCAGAGACCTTCTTGAACACCTGGGACATTACTAAATATTGAAATACACTGCCTTAACAGTAAAGCTAAAGTAAATGCAGAGTAAAGGATATTCTAGACCTGCCCTAATATAACTTAAAATTGAACTTTAAAATAATCAAGCTACCTGCAGATAATTTAACTCCCAAATAAAACAAAGTTTTATACTCTTTAACAGAAGACAACAAAATTCAACCAACAACATAATATCTACAATGAGAGGAGATAATAGAAGCCTAAAGTTGCAAAGTTTTATTTTTTACATGATGTGGTGAAATATTACCTGATGATAGACTGAAATACGTTAAAAATTCATATTATAAATTCCTAGGCAACCATTAAAAAATAAAAACAAAACAGAAATCTTGGCATCAAATTTAAGCAAAAAACAAAACAAAACCCCAAACAAAAAATAAAAACAAAGGAAGTATAGCTATTTAACCAAATGTACAGATTATTTTGAAAACTCTAAGATATCACTTAATTTAAAAGTAGATAAGGAAAGAGAAAAAGTGAATAAATGGAAGAAAAATAGTAAAGATGATGGATTTAAACAAAATCATATTTGAAAGTACATTAACTGGAAATAGCCTAACCATTACGATTAGCTTTTGCTTGTCTGTAAAGATTTTGATTTCTCCATCAAATCTGAATGAGAGCTTTGCTGAATAGAATATTCTTGGTTACAATTATTCCCTTTCATCACTTTAAATATCACGCTATTCCCTTCTGGCATACAGAGTTTATGCTGAAAAATCAGCTGAAATGGGAATTGCCTTGCTTGTTATTTGTTTCTTTTCTTTTGCTACTTTTAATCTCTTTATTTTTAATTTTAGTCACTTTAATTACAGTGTGTCTTGGTGTTTTCCTCCTGTATGGGATTCGGACTTGGATGACTGTTTTCTTTCCCAGGGTAGGGAATTTTTCAACTATTATGTTTTCAAGTACATCCTCAGGCCTTTTCTCTCTCTCTCTTTGCCTTCTGGGACCCTTACAATGGGAATATTAGAGCATGTGATGTTGCCCCAGAAGTCTCTTTAAACTGCCCTCATTTCTTTTCATTCTTTTTTCCTTTTTTTTTTTTCCTACTCAGCAGCAGTGATTTTCACTACTCTGTTTTCCAGCTCACTGATTCATTCCTCTGTATCATTTAGTGTACTGTTAATTCCTTTAAGAGTATTTTTCATTTCAGTTATTGTATTCTGCATCTCTGTTTGGTTGTTCTTTATATTTTCTAACTCTGTTAAAAACTTCTAACTTCTTGCTCTGTGCATCTTTCCGGGCTTAATTCTGAACTCTTTCATGGGCAGATCGCCTATCTCCATTTCACTTTGTTCTTCGTCTAGGGTTTTATCTTATTCCTTCATCTGAAATATGTTTCTCTGCCACCTCCTTTTGTGTAAGTTGCTATTTGTATTTTTTTTTTTTTTTTGCTATTTCTTTGGGCCGCTCCCACGGCATATGGAGGTTCCCAGGCTAGGGGTCTAATCGGAGCTGTAGCCACCGGCCTACGCCAGAGCCACAGCAACGCGGGATCCGAGCCGCGTCTGCAACCTACACCACAGCTCACGGCAACGCCAGATCCTTAACCCACTGAGCAAGGCCAGGGACCGAACCCCCAACCTCATGGTTCCTAGTCGGATTCGTTAACCACTGCGCCACGACGGGAACTCCAGCTATTTGTATTTTTATGTATGTGGTAGGTTAGGTACACTTTCCGACTTTGGAGAAGTGGCTGTCTGTGGGAGACGTCCTGTGTGTCCTGAAGCACACTCCCCTTTTCGCCCAACCTATATGCTCTAGGCGTTCCCCCTAAGAGGGCTGGATGGGTCCTTCTGTTGTGGCAGGCTAAGTAGGTGGGTGGTCTGATAGGGTTGGTTGGCCCCTAACTTGGTTAGTTGCCAGGCACTGCCTTGTATCAATGCTGCTGGCTGCTGCTTAGCAGGACCTGGTCAAGAGAAAGCTGGCTGCAGATCCCCATGGAACTCCAGCTGGCTCACTGGTGGGTGAAATCAGGGTTCAGAAGGCTCCAGGGCTGTTGCCCCTCCCTGCCCTCCATTGGTGGGTAGAGCCAGGTCCTGGGGTTAGTGCCAGACTATTGCCAGGCGGAATGGGGTCCTAGAGTACGGCTACAGGACACAGGGATTCCAGAGCTGGTGTCAGATTGCTGGGCATGGCGGAGTGGGGGTGGGGTTCTTGATAGCTGAGAATGGGGCTGTGTGTCCCAAAGCCAGAGAGCTAGTGGGCAGGACAGGGGCCTAACTGGTCCCAGGATAGGGACTGGCCTCCTGGATTGTGGTGTTCTTGGGTCTGGTGCCTAGTCACTGGTGGCTGGAGCTGGGTCTTGGCCCTCTGGTGGGCACAGCTGTCTGGAAAGGCGTATCTAGAGGCAGCTAAGGGCTCTGGAACGCTTTAGGCAGCCTATCTGCTGGTGGATAGAGCTGTGTCGTTTTTCAGTTAATTATTGGGCTGAGGCAACCCAGCAGGTTTCCACATGCTTTTGGGCGGGGCTCAGTCTTATAGCTAATGAGTGAGAAGGCAGGTCCACCTGGTGCCACCAGCATGGCTTCCGGCTTGCAGACCTATTGAACCAGCTCAAAAAATGGCTGCTGCCAGCATCTACCAGCCACAGCCTTCCCTCCAGGAGACTCTCCAACACCAGCAGGTATGTCTGGCTCGGGCTCCTAGCTTTTTGCCCTGGGCCCTGGTGCATGTGATATTTTTGTGGGTGCCTTTAAGAAGACGTCTTTATTGCTCTTAGACCTGAGGCTGCCAAAATGAAGCCCTGCAGGCCAGGCCTTCAAAGCCAAATGCTCTGTAGGCTTGTCTTTCTGGTGCAGGACCCCCAGGCTGGGAAGCCTGACATGGGGCTCAGAACTCTCATTCTGTGGGAGAACCTCTGAAATATAATTATTCTCCAGTTTCTGGGTTGCACACCTGAGCCTGTGGGACTTGGTTATATCATCAATATGCCCCTCCTACTGGTCTCTTTGTTTATATCTTTATAGAAAGTCTTTTCTGGTAGGTTTCGGTCTTCATAGATGGGTGTGCTCCTGAATGGAAGCGATCTCAGGTTTTTTTAATTCTGCCTTCTAGGCCAATCTCCTAACCATTCCGATTAAAAGGAAGGGATTTTAGGAATGAATTAAATATGTAAACCCAATTATAAAGCAGTCTATGAGATGTCTTATAATATGCAATAATGAGGAGTTCCCGTCGTGGCGCAGTGGTTAACGAATCCGACTAGGAACCATGAGGTTGCGGGTTCGATCCCTGCCCTTGCTCAGTGGGTTAAGGATCCAGCGTTGCCGTGAGCTGTGGTGTAGGTTGCAGACGTGGCTTAGATCCTGCGTTGCTGTGGCTCTGGTGTAGGCCGGTGGCTACAGCTCCGATTGGACCCCTAGCCTGGGAACATCCATATGCTGCAGGAGCGGCCCAAGAAATAGCAAAAAAAGCCAAAAAATATATATATATATGCAATAATAAAATATGTATTGTAAGTACTATGTGTTAGATATTAAAAGTAAAAGGATGGGAAAAGATAGACAAACCAAATACTTAAGAACTGTAGTGATTATATATACATACACTAACAAAGTAGACTTAATGGCAATATTATCATGGATAGAGTCTTTATAATAATAAAAGAGCTAATCAAACAAGAAGACATAAAAATTCAAAATGTGTTTGCACCCAATATCATAGCTTAAAGTACTGACAGGATGTAAAAGGGAAATACACAGATTCAGTTATTATTGAAAATGTCAGTAATTAATAGAAAGGTACACAAGAAATTAATAAGGATACAGAAAACTTGAAAAACCATCACTTGATGACTATGAAATATAATAGCCAACAACAGTAGATTATACACTCTTTTCAAGAGCACACAGATCATTCACCAAGATAAACCTTATTCTTAGCAATATAACAAGTCTGAAAAATGTAAAAAATTGAAAAATCATACAGATTGTGTGCTTAATTCCTACTATAGTGCAACTAAATTGGAGATGAATAACAAAGTTACCTTAAAATAACCAATGTTTGAAAATTAAAAAGCCAGAAAAATTAGAAAATATTGTGAATTAAATAAAAATGAAAACATAAACATATAAAAATTTGTGAGGTGCCACTTAAGCAGTGTTTAGAGGGAAATTTCATTTTTAAATGATTATTTTAATAAAAGAAATGTCTAAATCCATGATCTAAGCATTCACTTAACATCATAAAAAGAAAAGCACACCAACTCCAAATGAAGTAAAAGAAAGAAACTAGGAAATAGCAAGTGTCAACAATATGAAGTTCAGTGAACCAAAAAGCATAGTGTTTTTGATTTCTAGGTTTTTGGGTTTTTGTTTTTGTTTTTTGGTTTTTTTTTGTCTTTTGTCTTTTTTAGGGCAAGGAGGTTCCCAGGCTAGGGGTCTAATTGGAGCTGTTGCTGCCAGCCTAGGCCAGAGCCAAGCCGCACCTGCAACCTAACTCACGGCAACGCCAGATCCCTAACCCACTGAGCGAGGCCAGGGATTGAACCCGCAACCTCAGCGTTCCTAGTTGGATTAGTTTCTGCTGAACCACAACAGACATTCTGATTTCTAGTATTTGCTTTTATTCTTTCTTAAATTCTCTGTTCTCTTTGATAATTTAAAATCCATATCATATCTCAGTGGGGTTTTGATACTTGCTTTATCTTTATAGACTGTGGATTTTTGGCCTTTGGCCTTTTAGCATGCCCTCTGATTTTGTTGTCGTTGAAACCTGGTTATGATGCATCCAGTAATAGAAACTAAGGTAAAAAGGGCTTTAGTGTGAGATTTTATGCTAACATTAAACACATCCCAAACCAGGGTTGTTCTTTTTTTCTTTTCTTCCCTGTTGACTTTGGGCTTCCTGAAGTGCTCTCAGAAAGTCCTGTCTTGAAGCTTGTTCAGCTGTGATGTACCATGATACTGGAGCCTTGTTATATGGTGGCAAGATATAGATGGGAGGGAAAGTGTTCTATGATCATTTGATTAAATCAGTCTTTTTGTGGGCCTGTGACCCTAAGATTTGATCTTCATAACTATTTCTTAGCTCTTCCCCTCTCCTTTAGGTTAGACAAGAATTCTAGATGGGGCTGGAGTGGGAGAAATGCCCATTCTTCAGGTGAGATCTGGCTCTGGTAAAGTCTTTTCCCCTGAAGAGTAGGGACAGTAGACCTTACTGAGTATATTTCATGATTATCCTTTACCTTCCCTACCAGAGCTACAAAGGGATTTTTCTCTGCGCTTGACCATGAGCACTTGGTGGGGCTCCTGGAGGAAAGCTCATAAAAGTGTGAGAGCCCCCCTCCAAGATTGTAGCCTCCAAGGCTCTCTCACACTAGTCCTCACTTAGCCTCCAACAATTCATCAAAATTGTCAATTAAGTGTTACTATTGGTTTCTGGTTTCACCTGCTTCTGCTTCAGGTGAGTAGCTCTTAGCTTTAGTGTTCTGGATTCCTCTGATTCTCATTAGGTTCAGGGTAGTGGTTTGCCCTTAGAACTCATTTCTTATGGGTCCAAGAAAAGTTATTGATCTTCAATTTCTTTATTTTTCTTGTTTTAAGGGCAGGAGTGATAAGTTCCAAACTCTTTACAGTTTGGTTATGAAACCAAATGCATCCATTGGGTTCTTTATTTTGGTTATTGTCATTTTTTTTTCTATTAATGGCCACACCTGTGGCATATTGAAGTTCCCAGTCTAGGGGTCAAATTCAGAGCTTCAGCAACCTATGCCACAGCTTGTGGCAATGCTGGATCCTTATCCCTCTGAGCAAGGCTAGGGATTGAACTCACATCCTCACAGACGCTATGTCAGGTTCTTAATCCACTGAGCTACAATGAGAACCCCCAGTTATTGTCATTTCTATTTCTAAAATTTCCATTTTCTTCTTCTTTATATCTTCTGTTTGTTGAGATGCTCTATATTTCACTTGTTTCAAATGCATCTGTAATTGCTCTTTTTTTTTTTTGGTCTTTTTATCTTTTAGGGGTGCACTGGCGGCACATGGAGTTCCCAGGCACAGCCTCAGCAACGCAGGATCTGAGCTACGTCTGTGACCTACGCCACAGCTCACAGCAATGCCAGATCGTTAACCCATGGAGCGAGGCCAGGGATCCAACCCAAGTCCTCATGGATGTTGGTCGGGTCCATTAACCACTGAGCCATGACGGGAACTCCTGTAATTGCTCATTTAATGATGGCTGCTTGGAGATCCTTTTCAGTTAATTTCGACATTTTTATCATCTGGTGTTGGCATCTGTTGATTGTCTTTGCTCATTCGGTTTGAAATATTGCTGATTCTTTCATGACATGAGAGTTTTGATTGAAATCTGTACATTTTGGGTACCATGTTGTTAGATGCTGGGTCTTTTTAAAATCTGGCATTTTAGCAAGGCTTCTGTGATAGCGCTTCATTGAGTGAAGATGGGTGCTGCATTGTTACTGCCAGAAGGCAGTGGAAGTCCAGAGTCTTCACTTGGCTTCTATTAATACCAATGGATAGGAGTAGAGAGTGCCCAGTAGGCCTTCACTTATATCACTCTGGCCATTCCTTGGGGCCTGCTGTCACTAGTTGGTCTGCCTTCTCTCCACATTCTTATGTTTGTTTTTCATGTAACTTCTAGGCTTTTTCATTGTACTTGGTGTGAGGAAAGGTGCATTTATTACACATTCCTGAAAATAAAGATTCTAAATTTTTTATGAGACCAGTAATATTTTAATACCAGAATCACACAAAGATATGAGAAAACTACTGGTAATATTCCTTATGAACAAACATGAAAAAATATTTTATAAAATATTAGGAAATTGATTCTAGCAATGTATAGAAAATATCTGGAGCTCCCGGTGGTCTCATGGTTAGGACTTCATGCTGTCACTGTTGTGGCTTGGGTTTAATCCCTGGTTTGGGAACTGAGATCCCCCATCAGGTAGCTGCACACTCTGGCAAAAATAAAATAAACACACACACACACACACCATGACTGAGGAAGGTAAAGTTGGTTTAACATTTGAAAAATTAAGCAATATAACTCACTATATTACATATGTAACAACAAAAGAAAAAAACTATGATCATCTCAAAATATACAAAAAAAATTCTATTTGAAAAATTTTAGTACCATTCAAGGTAAAAAATGTCAGCAAACTAGAAAAGGTCAGGAGCTTCTTAAATCTAATAAAGGGAATATTTGTAAATCTATAGCCAATATCATACTTGCTGTTTGGTGACTGCGTGTTTTCCCCCTTTAGATTAGGAACTACAGAAGAATTTCTGTTATCACCAGTTGTGTTCAGTATTATACTGGATGTCTTAGACATTTCCACAAAGCAAGGAATAGAAATAAAAGACATACCTATTAGAAAAACCACCACTGAGAAAATTAAAAAGCAAATCACAAACTGAGAGAAAACATTCACTTTACATCTGTCTTACAAAGTACTTCTTTTACCATATGTTAAACACTTACACAAATCAATAATAAGAAAAAGCAACCTGAAAAAAGGACAAAAGATTTAAATAAGTACTTCAAAAAGTTATAAATGACAAGAACATGAAATGTTACTGAACTTCACTGGCTGTCAAGGAAATGAAAATTAAAACCCCAACACCTGTTTACCCACTAGAATGGCTAAAATTAAAAAGACTAAGTACAAATTGTTGGTAAAAATATGGAGCAACTGGAACTCTGGTACACTGTAACTGAGACTACGACTGGTAACCAGTACTCTAGAAAAACAGCTTGGTACTTTCAAACTTCATTGTTCTCCTACTATATGACCCATCAATTTCATTCCTTTTTTTTTTTTTTTCTGAAAGAATTAAAGGTATATATATACCCAAAGTTTTAAATGTAAATTTTTAATTTTTATAACAGTTTTATTCAAAACAACCCCCCCCCAAAAGAAACAACCAACTTTGGGCAAGCCCAACAAGGTGAATTTCTCATATAAATTTTAATTCAGATGTTGAGACTGATGATGCCACCCACACACATGAAGAGGTTTTATTATTCATATAATGAGGCTTTCTGGGGCAAGCATGGCAGGTGCTCCCTGAAAATGATATATAAAACCATGAAAACTATTTAACCTTGCAAATTATAGTAGCAATTTATAGATAGATAAATAGATAAAACTTAGAAAAATAATATGGCTTAAAGTGCTTGAATTTAAATCTTGATAACTTACTAATTAAATTAATTTGGGCAAATTACATTATCTATGTTTCTCTTTTTCTACTTCTGCAGATGGGTCAAGTAATAATCAGTTACCCCAAGAGTTACTGTGAGAACTAAATGTGTAAATATATTACAATGCTTAGAACAGTGCCTGGGAAGAAATAAGCCATTGTTAAATATTAGCTTTATTATTTTTTAAATCTTAATGGAAGGAGTTACTTTCATGCAGAGTCATTAGAAATATAAATTATTACATTCTTTTTTAGACTACTACATATAAAATCCCTTTAAAGTGTGCATAAATTTGGCCAATAATTCCATCTCTGGGAATGCATACTACAAAATTAATTATGTGTATGTGCAATGAATTCTGTCTAAGAATATATAATCACCTTGTATACATAAGGAAGAAAAAAGTGAAATAAAAACTCCCATTTGTAATTATAAGAGATTAAATTATGGGAAAATCCTACATTAATTTCTTAAATTTCCATGAGAACATTTAACTTCATGCAACAACATACACTTTATATGAAGTGTAGAAGAACATCAGATTGATAGTTAATTGATAAATTGATGCCAGAAAAAATTCTATACACAAAACAATAACAACAATAGCAGAAAGCTAAAATCTATATAAAAAATGTTAGGACTCAAAGGGAGTGTTTATGTAGAAAGAAGATAGAGCCATAGCTAGGTGAACAATTTTAGGTCTGTCACTTGCTAGCTATGTAATCATCAACAATGAACTTAATTTTTTGAGCCTCAGGGATAAATACGTGAGGATATGTATTAACTGTATGGGTTTTTGTGGCTCTATTAATTGAAATGATACATACTAATAGAATATATTAGGTGAATGAATAGAGATTATTACTATTCAAATTACTTAATGAGAGACATAAATGTATAGAGTAAGAAGCCATTTTCTGGGGTGGTAAAACTAAATGTTATAAAGATGGACTAGCAAAAATTTAAGAAGCTCACACAAATCCATTCATAATACTATATTTTATCATAATATTTGATAAAATATTTTTAGTATTTACTTGGAAAAATAAACAGTAAAAAATATCTAAGAAAAAAGAGGAGGAGCAAAAGAAAAAAGAGGAGGAGCAAAAGAATGGCATTAAAATAGATCTTGGGAGTTCTCTTCATAGTGCAACAGTTAACGAATCCAAATAGGATCCATGAGGGTGCAGGTTCAATCCATGGCCTCACTCAGTGAGTTAAGGATCCAGTGTTGTGGTGAGCTGTGGTGTGGGTCACAGATGCGGCTTGTAACTGGTGTTGCTGTGGTTGTGGTGTAGGCCAGCAGCTGTAGCTCTGATCCAGTCCCTAGCCTGGAAACCTCCATATGCTGCAGGTGTGGCCCTAAAATAGCAAAAGAAAAAAAGAAAGAATAAAAAGGAAAATAGATCTTAAAGCTATGGTTATTAAAGCATTGTGGTTTTGGGGAAAAATAGAAAAGTGGAATGGAAAATTATAAATATTTTAATCTACTTATATTGGTCTGATATAGATATGGCTATATATAGATATAGAGTTTATAATATAGATATAGATTTTAACATAAAAAGATAAAATTAAAAACCAATGATGTATATATTATTTAATATATATTATCAGAAAAATGAATGCTTTTAAAAAATTAGTTCTTTACCTCATACCATAGCCAAAAAAAAAAAAAATTAAAAGTAAAGAAAATAATTAAATGATAAAAATAAAAAAAGGTTTGTGAATATCTGATCTTGAAAGACATTTTTAAAAATGAATGGAAGTAATTACAAAAGAAAATATCAGTAAACAAGTACATAAAAATATCCCTGTCTGAAATACAAAAATCAAAAGTGAATTTGAGAAATATCTTTAGCAAGTATGAAACAGGCCTGACAGTCTTACTATGTTTAATTTTTTGCCTTAAAAATAATTCTTTCATAACTTTTCAAGCTGTTTTTGTAACACTTTGTTCTTTCTTAAACATCTGTAGATTTTGTAACTTTATAGGAACAAATAATTTAATGAGCAGTTAAAACTAAGATTTAGCCTTAGAAACATGGTGATTTGGGGGAGGTTAAGAAAATCTCAACATATTCTTGCCTTGACTAGCGGAACTTCTAAGTAGAGAATCACACAGATTGTCCTGAATTTCTTACTCTGTGTATATAAGTACTTCTCATTTGGCATCAATGAAAAGAAAAGGGAATCGAGGTCATAAGCAATGAATTGTTGGTAAAATAAATACAATCAACACTGAAAAAATTTAAGGGAGTTGCTGTCATGGCTCAGTGGGTTATAAACCTGACTAGTATCCATGAGGATGTGATTTCAATCCTTGGCCTCGTTCAGTGGGTTAAGCATCCATTGTTGCAGTGAGCTGTGGTATAGATTGCAGACATGGCTGGGATGGATCTGCTATTGCTATGGCATTGAAATAGGCCGGCAGCTGCAGCTATGATTCACCCTCTAGCCTGGGAACCCCTCTGCAGCAGGTTCGGCCCTAAAAAGCAGAAAAAGAAAAAATTTCTATTCCACTTGTAATCAAGGGAATGTACATTTTAAAAGGTTCCAAGTCTTTTTGTTTCAGATTAGCCAAGCTGTCCTTGTTGTTACATAGTGTTAAAGGGCATGCCACTGATTTTTAACTCATTACCTTTTGGGCTAGTAATAATTGTTACTAGAATTTTTTTTTCAAAAAATGTGAATAAGAATTTACTCAGAAATATTTGAAATGTAATTATTATAACAACAAGAATAGAATTATTGAAATGATGTCATTTGAGGCAACATGTATGCAGCTAGAGATTAGCATACTCAATGAAGTTAAGTCAGAAAGAGACAGATACCATACGATATCATTTATATGTGGAATCTAAAATATAACACAAATGAACCTATTTTCAAAGCAGAAACAGACATAGAAAAACAAGACTTATGGTTACCAAGGGGGAGGGGTGAGGGAGAGGGATATACTGGGAGTTGGGGGTTAGTAGATGCAAACTGTTGCACGTAGAATGAATAAACAACAAGGTCCTACTATATAGCATAGGGAATTTTATCCAATCTCCTGGGATAGACTATGATGGAAAATAATATAAAAAAGAATTTATATATATGTATAACTGAGCCACTTTGCTGTTTAGCAGAAATTGACACAACATTGTAGATCAACTATAATAAAGATGATGCATATAAAAACAATTGGAAAAAAGAATAGATATATCTTTAATATTCTATATTAGAAAATAAATTGTGACACCTAGACCTAAGTTGGAATGTTATGCAACAAATTATTTTCAGAAAGCATTTTAATAATATTGAAGGTAGAAATAAGTGAAAAAAGTGCAATATTTTTATTTTGTGAAATCTTAACTCTGAATTTTTTTAAGTATTCATAGAAAAAAGGCTAAAAATATGCGTATGATTATGGGTATTAGTTTTTCTTTTGTGATTCCAACTGTAATACTTTGCATTGCAATAAAAGTTATTATAAAAATATTTTAGATGATTTGTATAAATTGCTCTGTTTTGAGCTTGTAAAAGAACGAATATCATGAATATATTAAATACCTGATTAGTTGAAGAATAATAATAATTTTACACTACTTTTAAAGCAATAATTTTAAATAACTTTTCACGCTACTTAAAAAAAATGGTTTGTATTTAGATGTGCTTAACATTAAAAACAAATTCCTGTTTGGCTCTTTCTTCCTACACTGAAGAACACAAAGTCCTTCAATGTGGAGGAGACAGGAAACTCTGGAATTATCTCTCAAGATGACAGAATTTATTGTTTAAAAAAATTTTTTAATAAAACATTTCATTGGGTGGATACTGTTTAAATGCTAACACCTTGCCAGCTGTCAGTTTTTGACACTGCCTTGTTTCTTGTCCTTTTTTATTTGTTTTATCATTGTACAGTCAGTTTGGACAGTGGTTTCTATTTAGTTTTTATGTTGTAACATGGATTTGCAGCTTATTGGGAGCATTCCCCAAAATGTCCTTAGCATGAGTAATTTTAAATAATACTCAGTTTTATTATTACTGAGAACATTCAGAACTACTGATACCAAGGACTGAAAACAGTAGTCTCATACATTATCTTTAGGTATTAATATAAAATTAAGGCAAATACAATTTTTTCAAAAAGTAGGAAGTTTGAAAGATAGAGTTTCACATGGTAGATCCTGTTTTCTTGGAGCTGCTCCTGTGCCAAATGCCCATAATTATTATTATTCATATATATCACATTTTAAAAATCATTAATTTGAATACCTTTTCATATTCATTCAGGAGGGTAGATGTTTAAGACATATGTCAATTCACATGCTACTTAAATTGCTCTATAGTATCCCTATCACATTCCTCAATTTTTTTTCTACCTAGGTTTCTTCCCCATTTTATGATTTCTTGGGTTTTAGTTCCATGTTCCATGTATTTACCCAAACAGTAAATGCCCCTAATGAAAAATACTGCATAATCCTCTTCCTATGGTACAGGGAATTTTCCAGTGAGGGGTCAAATGTTACTGTAAACAAGAAATCTAGACTAGTAATAACTGGTATCTATTTAGTATTAATCATGTGCATGTCACTGTGTTAACTGGTTTATATGCATTCATTTATTTAATCTCAGATCAATTCCATGAAATAAAAAGTTGAAGAAACTGATGGCCACTGAGGTTATGAAACTGATCCAAGGTCATTTGGCTGGTAAATGGACTATCTGAGCCTGAAACCTGATTTTGCCTGGCCTCAGAGCCCACACTTGTAATCATGAAACTATGTTAAGAGGTTAAGAAGTAAGCTAAAAGCCTTGAAACTGCCCAGTTATTTGCTCTTCTTTTTGTCAGAGGTTGGCCCTATCACAAATAGAATCACTGGTTCATTTGATGAGTGTACTAGTATTATACCCCAACTGGTAAACAGGACCCCTGTAGTAAGGTCCTAGAACACACCCAGTTCCAATATGGAAGAGGAAGCATTCATCAATGTAGAAAAGTCCTGAAATTAGCTTGTCTCACAGTTGAATGACAGAATTAAGTGGTATTGATCACAGATAACACATGCATCAAAAATCACATTAAGGACATGTAGGTGTGTACAAGTTACATCATTCAGTGTGCTTGGTGGAATGAGATAGTAGAAAAATAGTGGCCGGTGCAGTACAAATCACAATTCTCTAAAACTCACATTTTGAGTTTGGACAAGGTGCTCTCAACAATCCTCAGTCTTTCATTGTAACATGGCCTCATAATGCTTGTTGAAAGAGTTATTACGAGGAATAGTGACACTAGTTTCAAAGCACCCATCTGATACAGTAAATCTTGGCTCTTCTTATTGTGTATGCTATGATTAATACTTTATATATGAAGAGGGTTTTCGTCTGCTCTGTGTAGAGTTACATCAAGAAAAGAGCTTATGCAGTATGTAAGAAAAGAGGTGCAAATGCAGATCAAAACAGAAAAAGTGAAGACACATCTTAAAAGACAATTTTCTCAGTATGGAAGGGTGTGTTCATAATGTATGTGTGAAAAATGATGGCATTCGTTTCATCATTCATTCAACAGATCATTATCCAGAGCCTAGTCAATTCTAGGTAGTAGAGAGAGATCAGTCTTTTTACATATAGGACCTACATGTTAGAATGTCTGAAGAAAACTAATATGGGCATATACCCAAATCAAACTTTTTGTATTAGGTTTGTTCCCATTGCAAATTGACAGGCATGACCTGCTTGAGAAAAATGAAAAGCTTACTTTAGGGCTTAAAAACAGTAAAGTAAAATGTGATGAAAACCTTGACATCTAAACATACTGTATTATGCACTGCAATAGTTAATGCCATACTAGTTGTTATAATAGATAATCTGTTCAATAACAGTGAGTTAATATAGAAGAAATTTATATTTTACGTGCATAAAGTTCAAAATAAGTGTTTATATGGGTTATTTAAGGAATCTAAGCTCTTCGCCTAATTACATCATCTCCAACCACATGGCTTCCAAAGTCACTGCATAATGGAGAAGAGCATGGGGGGGTTTATGTTTGTAGCCCTGGAAACGATGGATCTTTTTTTCCAACCACATTCCAGTGGTTAGAACTTACTACGAGGGAGACTATAGTCTGGGTCAATGATATTCAATTTGTGGTCCATGTACTGGCTGCCCATCTATAAACTATTCGTTAGTGATCTTTGATAAGATAAAAAGCTTGCTCTGGATGTAAATTAACTCTGTACACCACCAAAGACACTGTTGAGTACAGTTACAACTTGTGATGAAGGAAGCAGTTTGTTTATTTACATTCTGGTACACGCTTTAGTAGTAGACCAGCACTTTGAGCAGTGTTAGATTAGTTGTGAGCTCAGGAAAAGAGGAAACAGATTTGAGGACCAATTAGCCAGTCTTTGCTACATCCAACTGTTAGTTCAGATAGACATGTGGGTATGATAATTGAGTCTGGATTATAAATATCTTTAAAGTCTCTTAATATTAAAATAAATTATTTAAATGAAAAATTATTTACAAGAGATTAGTCTCTATAATGCTCTTTGAAAATATGAAAACATGAGAAAATTGAAAATGATTTAAGACAATAATGTAGGTTAACTGAAATTGTCCTTACTGTAGATTTTTAGAATCAAATCTTACTGTTCTTTTAACATGTAGCAGGTTACATGCATTCATATTGCTCATGTTAATTGAAATAACTCAATTCACTCGTGTTAATTCTAAATAAGTGCGACTTTTGACACTGAAAGATGCTGCAAAAAACCTTGAAGATTTGGAATAAGGAGTTTTGCATTCTAGACTTTGTCGTGTATCTAACCAGCTCTTTGTTATCAGATAAGGAGTGAGCATCATTGGGAAGAGCAATCTTGACTAGATCAGGAGTGTAAAATAAATTTGAATGCTTATGTTTGTCCAACACAGCTGTCTGGGAGTTGTGTTTTGAGGATTCTGAAGCAGATTTGAGGCCCGATGGTCAAGAGTAATCAATAAGAGACCTCTATTAGAGGTGAAGGGGAAGAACTACCTACATTTGAAGTAAATATTTGCTGTAGCTCAACTAAGTGATTTATCAAGTCCTCCATATTTCTAAAATAAGGATTCTTTTCAATATTTTAGACGTAACTATCATGAAGTATACCAAAGGGAGGATATGAGCTAGGGTATGGATAATTAAACAGCAAAAACAATGGAAAAAGAGAATTTTAGAGAGTGACTTCATTTGTTTGAAGAGAATTTTCAAAACATAATTATGTCCATGTTTAATGTTAGCACAAAGCACATTACAAATTTAAATGTCTTTTGGATTAGTCACTATTTTAAATTATCCACACCCTGTTTCTTTTTTTTTAATGTGGAGAATCAAGTGTTTTTTGGAATGCATGTTGTACCATTATCGTGACATTAATTGGGGCATGGAAATGGACTAGTGTAATAATACTTGAGAGATAGTATTGCCACATCATAAACACGAGTGTGTGCAGTACATTTAAGGGAGAAAAAAGTGACTTACACTATATAGGCAAAAGCAAAAGTGGCTGCAGATGGAATTAATGAAATAAGATTTAGGCTGCACATGTAGATAATGTTTGACATTCCTCTTTAAAACATCTCATATGGAAAACCCAGTCTTTTCTGGTTAATATGGCTTTGACATACCCAGTGAATTCAAATCTAGATTGCAGAACATTTGTGTTGGTCGGAGCTATTCAAATGATTTAGGATGAAATGAATCTCTTGGTCTCCCTGGAATAAAAATTTTAAGGTGTAATTTTTCTTTATATTCATAAAAACTGCAGATTCAAGAGTGAGAAAATCCAGATTCTAGCTCTGCTACGATGTGGAAAAATCATTTCACCATTCAAGATTTTGGTTTCTTCGTCTGTTAAAAAAAAAAAAAATGTTCACTCAAGCAAATGCTTTTTGATCCTCATGCTTCCTTGTGTTTTAATCACAGAACACCAAAGACTTCTTGGTTTGTGATTTATAGATAAAAATCTTGAGAATCACAGAAAGGCAGAAAGCTAGAGTTTAAGGGTAATATTATTGGGGTTTTTTGGTATCTTATGTAATACACTCAGATATTAAGACAGGAAACTCAGAGCCATTTATAACCCTTCAAATGGAGTCTATTTCTTCTTCAACATCTTTTGAATTCACTCCACCCTCTAGCTTCAGCTTTATAATCAGTGTTTACTGAGGCTTCACCTGGAGTAATAGAAGATCTTGTATTTCCTTTCCTTCAGGCTTCCCTCCTCTTTTCTACCTCCCAATATCAGTGCTTGCTCTTTTTCTCCTTTATCTCAGCAATGTCTAATATAACTGCTTTGCTTTTCTCCCGGAAACAACACAAAGATAGAAGGTTAATCTTCAGCCACCTCTGCTCCTGAAATATTGGGAATGGAAATCACTATGACAGAGTTTTAATAACTCAGGAGGCAACTATCTTATGAATGGTCCACATTGACTTCCATCCTTTCCTCTTTTCTAAAATTCCCCAGCAAGTTTTGCAGAACTTCTAAGTTGACACAAAATAAAAAAATCATATTAATATCACCAGTCTTATCCTGAAAGTCTTAAGTATTGGGAAACTGTCAAACTCAGAGTGGTTAATAGAAGTTTTCTAAAAGTCTGAATTTTTATTTGAAAGATTGAATTTTATCTTTGGCAACAAACGTTTTCAGTTGTTTTGGAGTGACAAGTGCATTTGGGTAACTTTGGAGAAAATGTCTGCTCAATATCCATGACTGAAAAATGAGTTTGTCTGGCAGCCATTCTTTCTTTCTTTCTTTCTTTCTTTTTTTTACTTACTTGTTTGTTTGCTTGTTTGTTTATTTATTGGCAGTCATTCTTTCAACTAAAAAAATGACACCAACTTGCCTTTCCTATGTCCTCTCTTGCCCCAGATGCTCACTCATCAGCAAGAAAGAGTGTTCTTACACCCATTATCTCACACAAAGATTGGCACAAAACGCATGTTAAATGTATGTTTTCAAATAAATACTACATAGTGTTGATATACCAGATCAACTTAGTTGGTTGTCCTTTTGCCTAGTGCTGAAGTATCCATTTCAGAAAGTCACCTACCCTCTATTTTAATTTACCTAAATGGATATAGGTGCTTTTGTTGTACATAAATTACTGTTTTTAGGCAGCATTTATATAAAGGAGTTAAATTGGTCAGAAAAATATTTTTCCATAAGAAACTGTGTTTGCTTACATTCTAAATATTTCTAAAGTGTGCTGAGTCTAAAACTTAATTATCCCAACCATTAAAAAGAGATAATTATGTAATACGATAGAGCTATGAAATATTATGACAACAGCGATCACATTATAATATGCAAATGTATCAATTTAATATATTATACACTTTAAATGTACATGATGTTATTTGTCAATTATAGTCAATAAAAAAGCCAAGAAAGAATAAGAGAAAACCAATTAAAAATTCTAGTGCCTTCTGTTTAAATGTTTTCTAATTTGGGATAAAGAGAGTAAACATTATAATATCACTTTAATGATAATTTGCATTATATTAAAATTTTTCCGTTATAAAATAAGTAAACCTCAGGCATGACACTGACATAAATATTTATGTGCAGTGTTATGGAAGTTTTCTTATTATTATTTAAGTCCCATAACTCCAGCAAAATCTTATAGCTCATTTCATATTTTTTTAATCAGAAGAAATGATCAGTTAGATCATGAAAAGCTAACTAAAATAGTCCATTAATTATACGTTGGGATAATTGATAAATATAATAATTGGAGCCAATTGGTGTCCTTTCTCTTATTTAAATTTATGGAAAACTACATTGACTTAGTTTCAAAAGTTTTGTAGACATACTGAATGTTATTGTTACTGATTTTATTGTAGATATGTCTGTTTGTGAAGAGCAAAATGTAGAACTAAGCACTTAACAAAGGAGTTTAGTCAATGCAGATGGGCAAACTGATTTTTTGTAGTCCTAATCAGAAGATTTGCAGGTCCTATTTGGAAAATTGCCTCCATTCTTTTAATTTTGGCAGATGGACAAATCACAAATGTCTAATAATAACTATTGCTTTGGGATAGTGGAATGTAGAGTGGTGTGTGTGTGTGTGTAATTCCTCTGGAAGCCAACAAATAAAGTCCTCCATAGCCTGGAATATTTGTAGATACAACCTAGGGTATTATGTCCTATGTCCAGAAAGCTATGCTGGGAGAAAGATTGCTAGCCTAAAAATACATTCTAAGTTAGGACTATTTCAAATATTAGGTAAACACTATTTTTTACTCTAAACTGTCTTTCTTATGGACTTTTAGTGGTGGCAGCAATATAATTCTCAATTTAATTGTCACATTCTTTCAATTTCAGTTTCACCTACTAGAATTGAGTTGAATGTGAGAAAATGAGAAGTTTCTACAAATAAGTGAATTGTTAAATAGACTTTGAACTGATAAATAAAAGTGTAAGGATAGCATACAAACTTCTTAATCTTCTTTATTCATTATGGTTGTTTAAAAAATGTGAATCATTGATAACACCATATTAACACCTGTTAAACCCAAAGAACTCATAGCTGCAAAGAATCAAATAGATTAAGTCTTGCAATTCACTTGGCTTTTTTTTTTTCCTGAAATATAATCTCAAACCAGTTACTTAACTTCTTTGAGCTTCAAACACGAGTAGTAATATTTTGTGAATGTCAGATGATATGTTTAAACATGTAATATGGCTCCTGACACAGCATGGATATTGGTAATTTTCATCTTTTTCCTTTATATTTTCCAAGTTAATATTCTGAGTAAAGATTGTCTAAATTGAATTGATTGTCCCCTATTAATTGAAATTTCAGGATAGCAGTGGGGCTAAAATAATAGGAAGTGTCCTCAGTATTACAGGAATTGAGAGTTTAGAAAACTAGAAACATAATTTCTGGGCCTATAGGAAATAGCTTTTTAAAAGGAAAGGAGTATCCTTCAATGGTTTGGTTACTTTCAAATGTAGCAGAATTACTCTCCTAATTAAACGGCAGTTATTGCCATTGTACATCATTATGTTTAAATGGAGTATCTGGAAGATATCTCAGTTAGACAGTCCTCCCAATTAAGTGTCCTGTAGGTTAATAGGAATCACTTCCTTTCCCTTGGATAGTGTGGTTTGGGAAAAATACCTAAGGCCCAATCTTTAAAAGGTCAAAGTTATGCTTCTCAGTTAACACTCCATAAAGTGGAACTGGGACAATTGGCCATGACTGTCGTGGTTTTTGATAGTCTGGCTGCAGATCAATCACGTCAGCTGTATTCTGAGTTAGAGTATGATGTACATGTTGAGGCAAAATAATGCATAGAGAAAGATCAACAATACTCTTTAAAGGTACCAAGCAGTTAGAATATTCACCATATTATTATTATCCATGTTTAATTTAACTTATAAAATAAATTATGATTTTAAAAAATGAGACAAGATGGAGCACAAAGAGCTAATGCTGAGGTTATGCATTCTGGAGGCAAAAAAGAACACTCTACAAAAGAATGGTTAGTTCTCAATCAAGAATGTACAGTATAAAGTATTTTGCACTGTGGCATTAAACATCTAGACAATGGAAATATATATTTTGGCCATGGTGTAGAAGATATTGAACATTCCTTGGCTGTTACTATGCCACTAACTTCTACATATACTGGTTGCTCTTAAGGCACTGGAATCTGGGAAATTGGTTTACAGAATTTATAGATTATAAATATCTAAGCTAAACGTTTGAGATGAATCTTTGACCTGGTATTTCATTCCACTTGTACTACCTCAAGCTATTTATAGTCTGGTAGGAGCCACAGAAGGCAAATAGATCTTGCTCTTCAGGGAACACACAACAAGAAAATAAAAGGGGAGAACATTTTCTAAGAACACTATTAATCTAATCCTGCCAAACAGTCTAGAAAATCATAGCATATTTGCATCTTTTAAATATCAGCACACAATCAGGAGTGAAAAGTATTGCAAACGTATTAAAAAACAATCATTCATTTATTATGTACTCAAAAAACAAGGTTTTACGTTACTAAAAAGACTGTACTCACATTACATGTGACAGTGGCATTCTTAACAGTCCTCCATACTTACCTCTCAGAAGCTCAGTCTAATCCTTGGCCATGTTTATATGCCTCCTTAAAATGCTTGTGGTAAAGCATCCCATATCCTTTATTGTTGTTGTTGTTGTATAATGATGTTTATTTTTTTCCATTATAGCTGGTTTACAGTGTTCTGTCAATTTTCTACTATACAGTAAGGTGACCCATTTACACATACATGTATACATTCTTTTTTCTCACATTATCTTTTTTTTTCTTTTTCTTCTTTTTGTCTTTTTGCCTTTTCTAGGGCAGCTCCCATGGCATATGGAGGTTCCTAGGCTAAGAGTCTAATCAGAGCTATAGCCACCAGCCTACACCAGAGCCATGGCAACACGGGATCCAAGCCACATCTGCGACCTACACCACAGCTCACGGCAATGCCGGATCCTTAACCCACTGAGCAAGGCCAGGGATAGAACCTGAAACCTCATGGTTCCTAGTCAGATTCATTAACCACTGCGCCACAACTAGAACTCCATTTTCTCACATTATCTTGCTCAACATAAGTGACTAGTCATAGTTCCCAGTGCTACACAGCAGAATCTCATTGCTAATCCATTCCAAAGGCAATAGTCTGCAGAGATGGGATTAAGATGGTGGAATAGAAGGACTGGAGCTCAACTTCTCTCCTAAAAACAACAAAATTTGCAGCCAAATACTGAGCAATCTTCAACCAAATGGACCAGAAACTTTCAAAAAGATATCCTACTCCAGAAGACAAAGAGGAGGCCACATCAAGAGGTAGGAGGGGTGATTATGCGATATAAGGAACCCCATACTTCCTGGGTGGGAAGCCCCACAGACTGGAAAGTAACTGTTTCACAGAGACTCACCTAAGAAGTGAGAATTCTGAGCCCCACATCAAACTCCTACTTGTGGGGATCTGGCATTGGGAGAAAGAGCCCCCAGAACATCTGGCATTGAAGGCCAGTGGGGCTTGTGCTCAGGAGCTCCACAGGACTGGGGGAAACGGAGACCCCATTCTTAAAAGGCACACACAGACTTTCACGTGCACTGGGTCCCAGGGCAAAGCAAAGTCTCCATAGGAGAGTCAGGCCTGACTGCAGTTCTTGGAGGACCTCCTGGGAAAACAGGGATGAACGTGGCTTTTTGTGGAAGAAGGGCATTGGAAACAAATCTCTTAGGAATATTCATCAGTGTGCCTTTCTCTGGAAGTGGCCATTTTGAGAGAATCTGGCCCCACCCATCAGTGCTCAGAAGCCCCAAGGCAAAAACAAACCAGGTGGGATCACATACCTGCCCATCAGAACAGGCTGCCTAAAGACCCCTCAGGCACACACCTGCTTCTAATCCCATCCAGAGACTAAGCCCCACCCACCAGAGGGATTAGAATCAGCTCCACCTACCAGTGGGCAAGCATCAGTGCCTCCCATCAGGAAGCTACAGCAAGCCCCCTACCAACTTCAGCCACAAGGGGGGCAGACACCAGAAGTTAGACTACAACCCTATTATCTGTAAAAAGGTCACCACACCAAAAAACCTATAAAAATGAAGACGGAGAACTATAACTCAGATAAGGGAGAAAGAAAAAAACCCCAGAAAGACAGCTAAGTGATCAGGAGATTCTTAGCCTCCAGGAAAATGACTTTAGACTGTTGATGCTAAAGATGATGCCAGACATTGGAAATAAACTGGAGGCAACCATGGATAATTTACAGGAAACACTGAGCAAAGAGATACAAGATATAAAACTTGAAGAGATGCAAAATACAGTAACTGAAATTAAAAAATTCATTAGAAGCAGCTAACAGCAGAATACAGGAGACAGAAGAACAAATAAGCGAGGGGGAGGGCAGATTAATGGAAATCACAGATGTGGAACAGAAAAGAGAAAAAAGATTGAAAACAAATGAAAAGAGTCTCAGAGAACCCTGGGACAATGTTAATGCACCAATATCCATATTATAGGGATGTCAGAAGGAGAAGAAAGGAAGAAGGGGACAGAAAAAATATTCCAAGAGATAATAGCTGAAAACTTCCTAACATGGGAAAGGAACCACTCACTCAAATCCAGGAAGCACAATGAGTACCATATAAAATAAACCCAAGGAGGAATACACCAAGACACATATTAATCAAACTAACCAAAATTAAAGACAAAGAGAAAATCTTGAAAGCAGCTAGGGAAAAGAAACAAATAACATACAAGGGAACCCCAATAAGGTTATCAGCAGATTTTTCAGCAGATACTCTGCAGGCCAGAAGGGAGTGGCATGATATACTTAACGTGATGAAAGGAAAAAAACCTCAAACCAAGATTATTCTACCCAGCAAGGCTCTCATTGAGATTTGAAGGAGAAATCAAAACCTTCACAGATAAGCAAAAGTTGAGAGAATTCAGCAACAGTAAACCAGCCTTACAACAAATACTAAAGGAACTTCTCTAGGCAGAAAAGACAAGACAGCAACAGGAAACAAAAATTCCACAAATGACAAGGCTCACCAGTAAAGGTATATATACAGTAAAGACATGAAATCATCCATGCACAATTATATCACCAAAATTTGAAATCATGAAGAGAGGTGGGTACAAATGCAGGACACTGGAGATGAACTTGTAATTAAGAGACCAACAACTTAAAACAATCTCTTATAGGAGTTCCCATCATGGATCAGTTTTTAATGAATCCAACTAGGAACCATGTGTTTGCGGGTTCAATCCCTGGCCTTGCTCAGTGGGTTGAGGATCCGGTGTTGCTGTGAGCTGTGGTGTAGGTCACAGATGTTGCTCGGATCCTACACTGCTGTGCCCTGGCGTAGGCCAGTGGCTATAGCTCTGATTAGACCCCTAGCCTGGGAACCTCCATATGCTGCAGGAGTAGCCCTAGAAAAAAAAGGCAAAAAGACAAAAAAAAATCTCTTATATATATAGACTTTTATATAAAAACTTCAGAATAACTGCAAACCAAAAATCTACAATTGATACACAAACAAATAAAAATCAACTCAAATACAACACTGAAGATAGTCATTAAACCAGAGGAGGAGAGAACAAGAGAAAAAGGGAAGAAAAAAGAGCAACAAAAACAAAGGCAATAGTCTGCATCTATTAACCCCAAGCTCCTCATTCATCCCACTCCCTCCTTCTCCCCCTTGGCAACCACAAGTCTATTTTCCAAGTCCATGGTTTTCTTTCTGTGGAAAGGTTCATTTGTGCCATATATTAGATTACAGATGGAAGTGATAGCCTGTGGTATTTGTCTTTCCCTTTCTGACTTCACTCAGGATGAAAGTCTCTAGTTCCAACCATGTTGCTACAAATGTCATTATTTTGTTCTTTTTTATGTCTGAGGAGTATTCCATTGTGTATATATACCACAGCTTCCTAATCCAATCATCTGTTGATGGACATTTGGATTGTTTCCATGTCTTGGCTATTGTGAATAGTGCTGCAGTGAACATGCAGGTGCATGTGTCTTTTTCAAAGAAAGTTTTGTCTGGATATATGCCCAAGAGTGAGATTGCTGGGTTATATGAGAGTTCTATGTATAGTATTCTAAGGTACCTCCATGCTGTTCTCCATAGTGGTTCTACCAGCGTACATTCCCACCAACAGTGCTAGAGGGTTCCCTTTCCTCCACACCCTCTCCAGCATTTGTTATTTGTAGACTTATTAGTGATGGCCATTCTGACTGGTGTGAGGTGGTATCTCATGGTATTTTTGATTTGCATGTCTCTAATAATCATTGATGTTGAGCATTGTTTCAAGTGATTGTTGGCCATCTGTATGTCTTCCTTTAAGAAATGTATATTCAAGTTTTTTGCCCATTTTTCCATTGGGTTGTTGGCTTTTTTGTTGTTGGGTTGTATAAGTTGTTTGTATATTTTAGAGATTAAACCCTTGTCAGTTGCATCATTTGAAACTATTTTCTCCCATTCTATAAGTTATCTTTTTGTTTTCTTTTTGGTTTCATTTGGCTGTGCAAAATCTTGTCAGTTTGATTAGATCCCATTGGTTTGTTTTTGCTTTTATTTCTGTTGCTTTGGGAGACTGACCTGAGAAAATATTTGTAAGGTTGATGTCAGAGAATGTTTGCCTATGTTCTCTTCCAGGAGTTTGATGGTGTCTTGTCTTATATTTAAGTCTTTAAGCCATTTTGAGTTTATATTTGTGCATGGGTACTGGTGTGTTCTAATTTCATTGATTTGCATGTAGCTGTCCAGGTTTCCCTGCAATGCTTGCTGAAAAGACTGTCTTTTTCCCATTTTATGTTCTTGCTTCCTTTGTCAAAGATTAATTGACCACAGGTGTCTGGGTTTATTTCTCAGTTCTCTCTTCTCTTCCATTGATCCATCTGTCTGTTTTGGTGCCAGTACCACACTGTCTTGATGACTGTGGCTCTGTAATATTGCCTGAAGTCTGGGAGAGTGATGCCTCCTTCTTGGTTTTTGTTCCTCAGAATTGCTTTGGCTATTCTGGCTCTTTTGTGGTTCCATATAAATTTTTGGATTGTTTGCTCTAGTTCTGTGAAAAATGTCACGGGTAATTTGATAAGGATTGCATTGAATCTGTAGATTGCTTTGGGTAGTATGGCCATTTTTACAATATTAATTTTTCTAACCCAGGAGCATGGAATATCTTTCCATTTCTTTACTTAATTTCCTTGGTTAATGTTTTGTAGTTCTCAGCATATAAGTCTTTTACCTCTTTGGTCAGGTATATTCCCAGCTATTTGATTTTGTGAGGTGCAATTTTAAAAGGTATTGTATTCTTGTATTCCTTTTCTAGTATTTCATTGGTAGTATACGGAAATGCGACTGATTTGTTCATGTTAATCTTATATCCTGCTCCTTTGCTGAATTTGTTGATCAGTTCAGGTAATTTTGGGATTGAGTCCTTGGGTGCGTGTAATATAGTATTATGTTATCTGCATACAGTAACAGTTTTACTCTTCTCTTCCTATTTGTATACCTTTTATTTCTTTTGTTTGTCTGATTGCTGTGGCTAGGACTATGTTGAATAACAGTGATGAAAGTGGGTATCTCTGTCTTGTTCCAGATTTTAGTGGGAAGGCTTTTAGCTTTTCTCCATTAAGTATTATATTTGCTGTGGGTTTGTCGTAAATGGCTTTGTTTATGTTAAGGTATGTTCCCTCTATACCCACTTTGGTAAGAGTTTTGATCATGAATCAGTGTTAGACTTTGTCAAATGCTTTTTCTGCATCTACTGAGATGATCATGTGAGGTTTTTTTTTGTTTGTTTTTTTGTTTTTGTCTTTTTGATTTTCCTAGGGCTGCTTCCCGTGGCATATGGAGGTTCCCAGGCTAGAGGTCTAATCAGAGCTGTAGCCACTGGCCTACGCCGGAGCCACAGCAACGCAGGATCTGCAACCTACACCACAGCTCATGGCAACGCCGGATCCTTAATCCACTGAGCAAGGCCAGGTATCGAACCTGCAACCTCATGGTTCCTAGTCGCATTCATTAACCACTGAGCCACAACAGGAACTCCAATCATGTGGTTTTTGATTTTTCTTTTGTTAATGTGGTGTATGATGTTGATTTATTTGCATATGTTAAACCTTCCTTGTGAACATGGAATGAATTCCACCTGGTCATGGTGTATGATCTTTTTTATATGTTGTTGGATTTAGTCAGCTAAAATTTTGTTGAGAATTTTTGCATCTATATTCATCCAAGATATTGGACTATAGTTTTCTTTTTTGGTGGTATCTTTGGTTTTGGAATTAGGTTGATGGTGGCATCATAGAATGTCTTTAGGAGTGTTACTTCTTCTTCAACCTTTTGAAAAAGTTTAAGGAGGATGAGTATAAGTTCCTCTTTGTATGTTTTGTATGTAAGTACCTTCACATATTCTATGGCATTTTCTTCTCTCTAGAAGCAGCTGACATTTTTCAGAGTTAAGGAATGTGAGAAAATCTTTGTTTGCTCATTTGGCTATTTAGCCTTTCCTAATTAGCTAAGAGATGGTGAGTTTTTATTGGCATTTACTTTCTTTGGCAGAATATATACATATGCACACCTCAGTCATGAATAACACTGCCATTTGTCAATAAGACAGGACCAATTTCCCAAGGAACTGGGGATTTCAATCTCTAGATCTGGCTGAATCTTGGCAATCAAAGTGAAGCATGCAGTGGATGGCTTAATAGGGAGCTTAAGGAATATTAAAAATTGAACCAAAACTTCTCATCTTCTTAGTATGGCATTCTAAGAAACACCCAATAGCACCTTCCATAGAGTCTAATGCAATGTCAGGAATAAAGGTGGAGCACTGCGAGGGAAAAGGACATGTGCTACCTGGACCTCATTTCATAGGAGGGCATATAACACTGCCTGTCAGCCCCGCCAACCCAGAGGACCCTCTGGGCCATAGTCAAGATTTTCTTAGAGGCAGTTCACATCCAGTGACTGGTCAAAGTGTAACATAAAAACTTGACCATTTAAGTTCAATGCTGGATAATTCTGAAGCCCTCCTTGTGGGGTTGGCTGAGGTTTTGTGGGGCCTGCTTCCCCAGTCCGACTTCCCCTCTGGCCCTTTCTGCTTCCTCCTTTTCCTTTCCACTGGTATTAATTTCCCAAAACTTTTCAACTCTGCTCCCAGGAAGCTAATAATGCAAACTTGTTGCATTTCTGGGTTTCCATATCTCTATTTGCTACTTTTCGTTATTTGTATGTTTTGTGTTTAAGGCTTCTGTTAGATAATACCTTAATTCTCAGGGACTGTTTTGCCTAAAGATATCTTTCCTTCTGTTTGAATCACTAGTAAATCCTGTGTTGGAAGACCAGACATTCTTTGCTTCTACAGAGCTGTTATCAAAACTGCACACAGTAGGATCTCTGTGTATTTGCACTGATGAAAAGCTTTCCTCAGGGAGTTCCCTTCGTGGCTCAGCAGTTAATGAACCTGACTAGGATCCATGAGGATGCGGGTTCGATCTCTGACCTCACTCAGTGTGTTAAGGATTTGGTGTTGCCATGAGCTGTGGTGTGGGTCACAGATGTGGCTTGGATTCCACATTGCTGTGGTGTAGGCCGGCAGCTGTAGCTCCAACTGGACCCCCTAGCCTGGGAAGTTCCATGTGCTGCAGATGCAGCCCTAAAAATTAAAAAAAAAAAAACAAAAAAAAGAAAAAAGAAAAAGAAAGAAAAAAGGCATATCCACAAAGTTACTTAATTTACTTTTTAAAGAGGGAGATGTAATTACACTTTAGTGGATACATTTTTATGTACCAAAAATTAATTATTTAAGCATACAGCTAGATAACCCAGAGAAATAACAGATAATTATTTATACCCCAAAGAAGGTATAATTAATTAAAATAAATAGCAGAAATTAATGAAATAGAACAAAGATCAGCAAACTGTAGCCTGTGGGCCTTTTGGCTGTTTTTGTAAATAAAGTTTTATTGGGACATAAATGAACCACATCAGTTCATTTAGTATTGATCATGCTGCTTTCATTGCCACAATGTCAGGGTTGAATAGTTGCTATAGAAACCCATATGGTCTGTATAACATGCAGTTGAAAATATTTACAATATGGCCTTAGCATAAATAGAGAACATTAATTCAGAGAAATGAAAAACATGAAAGTTTAATCCCTGAAAAAATCATAAATTGACAAGCTTTTAGTGAGACTGATTAAGAAAATAAAAGAAGGCATAAATAAGTATTACCAGAAATAATATAAGGGACATAAATATCATACAGTAAGAGAACATTATGAAGAAGTGTATGCCATTAAACTTGAAAACTTAGCATCAGTGGTCAAATTCCAGGAAGGTATAACAAACTGAAACTGCTAAAATATAAGACATATGGATGGTCTTGATAACCATTAAAAGAAACTGAATTAGTAGTTAAAACATTTTCCCAAATAGAAAATGTTACATCCAAATGTTTTTCACAGGCCAGTTCTTACAAGACTAAAGAAACAAAAAAGCTAATAATATACAAATTACTCCAGAGAAGAGAAGAATAGAAAATATTCCCTATTCATCTTAAATGGCTTAAGTAAATGTAAATAAGAGTTCAAGAAAGGAAATAAGTAAATCTCACTTAGATAAATGAAAAAATTGATAAATACTAGCAAAAAGTCCTCAAGTCATGTATATAAAAATAATTTATGAAGTAAGGATTAGCATTAGAAAATCAAGTACTAGACATTGTATCAACACATAACAAGAGAAAGTCATGGGATCATCTCAATAGATGAATGCAAAGGTTAACTTGACTGGGCCATGGGGTGTCCAGATATTTGTCAAACATTATTCTGGGTGTCTCTGTAAGGGTATTTTTGTGTTTTGGATTTTTTGTGGCCATGCCCATGGCATATTGTAAAGGTATTTTGGGATGAGATTAACATTTAAGTCAGTAGAATGAGTAAAGCAGATTGCCCTCCATAATTTCAGTGGGCTTCATCCAATCTGTTGAAGGCCTGAATAAAACAAAAGGCTAAGTAAGAATTCTCTGCCTCATGGCCTTCAAACTGAGACATAGTCTTTTCCTGGTCCTACAGCAGTCTGTCAGTCTTCAGACTCAGATCTGAACCAAGGCATCGATTGCAGATTTTAGACTCGCCAGCCTCCATAAGTGAGTGGGCCAATTCTTATTCCCAACCAGTTTAGTTTTCATTCAGTTATAATCAGAATTTCCACAAAGTTTTGTAGAACTTGACAAGTTGGTACCAAAATTTATATGAAGAGTTCTCTTGTAGTGCAGTGGGTTAAGGATCCAGCATCGTCCCTGCAGCAGCTTGGTCACTGCTGTGGTACAGATTCAGTCCTTGGCCTGGGAACTTCCACATGGCATAGGCATGTCCAAAAATAAAATAAAATTTCTGTAAAAGAACAAATTACCAAGAAAAGCAAAGATATAACTGAAGGACAAATTGGTACAACGTGCTTCATAAGATACTGAAAGTTATAAAGCTATAATAATTAAGATAGTGTGATATTTGTGCAGGGCTAGAAAGAGACCAATAGAGCAGATATATATCCAACAGGAGAAATGTACAAAAACATTTATAACATTATTTTTCACACTAGCAAAAACCTGGAAACAATGCAGTTGTCCATAAGTTCAATAATGGATGAATGGAATTCATTGACACGATGGAGTACTATACAACAATACAAATAAACTAATACAAAACAATATGTGTGATCCTCAGCAATATGGTGTTATATGAGAATGTTTCAAAGTAGTTAACATTTTATTATTTTCATAAAGTAAAAATAAATAAGATATACTTTCAGAGAAATACTTATTTAAAAAGTGAAGCATGGGAAGGATGATAAACATAAAATTCAAGAGGATGAATTTTCCCCTTATCTTGCTCAGGATCCAAAAGAATAGAATGGTAGGCAAGATCCTAACTTAAGTAATTTAAATTAGATTAAGTAATTTTCAAGATCCCAACTTTTGTTTTGGGTGCTAAATTTAGGCGAGGGCTTATGGGTGATAAATACAAATATATAAATAGCCATATAAATAAAAGCAGACCATGCCATGCTAAAAGTTTGTTATGAACTAAGGATTATAATTAATTCAATTTTGCATGCCCCAAACATACAAAAAGTGAAAGTAAAAAATCTGATTTAATACTGGAATTCCTAATAAAAATCTCCTTTTGGAACTAAATGCAAATCAAATTAGAATTACTAAAATAGATGCTATTTTTGGGTTATTGCTAGGGTAAGTGGGTATTACCTCCCACTAAACATAATTTAATTAGAATATTTTATAATTAAATTCTAGATGCCATGTATTTAGGGTGAGCAAAACAGTAATTCTGAAAAAAAAAACACTTCAATAAGAATAGGTAATGAATCCATATTTGATGTATTTTCTTCATATGGCTTCTAGGATACTACACTCCCTTAATTTTTGTCCATTTTGTTACTCCTCTTCATTTTCCCTTTATGATCCCTTCTGTTCTCTCCCACTTGAGAGAACTGGTTGAAATGCTGCATGAGTCCGTCCTTGATTCTCATCTGTCTATACACTCTTGGTGTTTTCCTCTAAATATATGGCTTTAGATAATAGCATATCTGGGTGCCTTCAAAATGTATATTCTTATGCCAGATTCACTTCCAAAGTCCCGATGTACATTTCAAACTATCTATTGCTATCTCCACTTGCTTGTCTAATAGACATCTCAAAGACAAGCTGTTAAAAACTGAACTCTGATCTTCCCTCTGGAATCTCCTCTACCCTCGGTCTTCTCCATCGAATTCAGAGGCAGCCCCATCTTTCTACTTCTCAGCTCCCAAAGTTTGGAGTCATCCTTGACTCTTCTTTTTTCTCTAGCACCATATATGCAGTCCATTAGTAAAATTGGTTAGTTCTACCTTCAAAAGATAATAGCACCATCTGGATTAATGGCTTAGCTGTCAAACTGGTCTCCCTCCTTCCAAATGGTTCTCCTAAAATCTATTCTCAACAAAGCAGTCATACCAATCCTTTGAAAATATGATCATGTCACTCTTCTACTCAGCACTCTGTGGTGCATTCCCTCTTCACACAGGATGAAAATCAAAGTCCTGGGACAAGGCCGTACAGAAACTGATGCCTTCCCCTTGTCACTTCTTTCCTGTGCTTCATCATACAGACCTACTTGATGTTCCTAAAATCCTTGCTGTAGCTGATCCCCTTGACATAAGCTTGGCTTTTTCCCCAGATGTAAGTTTGGCTAGCACTTTCATTTTCTGCAAATCTTTGCTCCCATTTTCTTCTAGAGCCAGTTTTTACCACTTCATGAGAGCTAATTATTAAATATTCAGGAATTTTGTGAGCTAGCTTCAAACCTTTGGTAGCTTGAAATTGACCATTTGGGGAGTATTTATACCATGGAAATAAGTCTTACCTTGATCACCCTATTTAAAATTATAATTTTAAAATTGTAATTTAAAATTGTAATTTTCATACTCTTCCTCCTTAACTCCTGATATTCCTTATCCTGCTTTACTATTTACTTTTCCCATAGCACATGCCGCATAGTATATATCTACTTAGAAATAAATATATATATATAGATATATAATTATACTCACTTAAATACATTTCTTTAACTACAAATGATAAAAAAAATGGTAAAATAAACATATCAAGTTCATGCGCTTTGTATTATCACAGTGATGTCTTCTTTAAGGCCTGAAAAACAAATGACATTGTGGAAATATTAAGCATTATTTTCACATATTTTATTTTGGGAAATAATAGTTTATGGAACTAGACATACACAAAAATATATCAAACTAAATGGGAAGGAACTCTTTCAAAAAGAAAAATCTCTATAAATGTTTCTTACCCTTATTTCAAGTCACTTTGAAATTCAGTTAAGTACCTAACATGCTTTTCAGGGATCTTGAATATGTTTCTCAGAAATTGTTTTACTTTCTTAACTTTTATAAATACAGAGAAGCTCCCCAAGTTATTATTTGGCTTATTGCAATATAAGTGGGGAAATATTACAGATTAACAAATTAAAATCTAGTTTGAGAAAAGATTTATGCAAATCTGATCACATATCAGAAATACAATTGAAAATGTTTTTTGATAAAGCCATGAAATCTCTCATGAGCAATTAACAATTTATAATCATTAAGGGACCTCTCTACAGTAAGTCTCATGCTTACAGAATTCTACCACTCTAAGTTCTTTTTCAGATTACTCACAGTCATTTCTGCCAACATTACTATGGACTCGTTTCAAAATTCTAGGTATTTTTGGTTCTAAAGTGTATCATAAAATCTTAAATCAACCTGCTGTGCTAAAGCCTATGATATTTCATGACTTAAACAAATACCCCAGGGTTGCTGCAAGTTATTACCAAGGTCCCCCTTTCCTCTGAATCCAAAGGCACTGAGGCTAGCTCAGGATGACAAAGCGCTTGCTGGTACCCAGGGGTAGGGTCAGTAAAAGTTTGGGGACTTTTGATTTTTAGTTTAATAAATATATCAACAAAAATTATCTGCTAGTTACATATTGGGGTCATATTTTGAGACATTTTATCAGTTTGCAATATATGCTGCTGCAGATAAGTGAAAATCTACCTAATACAGCTTAAAAAATTAAGGATTTTTTTCCACCCTCTCATGACATGAATGTCATTGGTAGGATGCTCAAGGCTGATAGAGATGTTCAGTAATAAGTGTCAGGGTTCTGGGCTCTTTCCACAGCCTTTGTACGTTGCTGTGCTTAGCATGTTGCCTTCATTCTTAAGCTTGTCATTTCTTGAGGTACCAACTGAGGTACCAACAAGCGTTATGTCCACACTCTAGGCAAAAAGAAAGGAAAAGGAGGGAAGATTTATCCCAGCTATGTTTGTTACTTTTTCCTCCCTTTTATGGCCACCTCAATGGCATATGGAAGTTTGGGGGCCAGGGGGTGTATCTGAGCTGCAGCTATAACCCAAGCTGCAGCTGCAGCAACACTGGGTCCTTTAACCCACTGCTGGGCCAGGGATCAAACCAGCACCTCTGCAGCAACCTGAGCTGTTGCAGTTGAATTCTTAACCCACTGCACCACAGTGGTAACTCCCATCTGTTCCTTTTTTTTTTTTTTTTTTTATTCAGAAAGAAAAAGCCCTTTTAGAAGCTAAAAGATCTAGTACATATCTTCTTATATCTTGTTGCTTCTAGGTAAGTCACATAACTACTTCCAGACCAATAACTGACCAAAGAGAATCAAATAACTACAACAGTTTAGACCAATGGAGATTCACTCCCTGGGCTATGGTAAGAATCAAAAGTCTCTGAGATCAAGGCAGGCACCGTCTGAACAATCTAATGGATCTGTCAATAGGGAAAGGTTATTGGATATTGTGTAGCTGGTGGACAGATGCTTTCATATCCACAGTCTGCCTAATTCCTCTTCAAAATTACAGCATTAGTATTTACTACTATAGCACATAAAGCCAAAGTATAGGTACAGCACTAGTTGGCTGAGGACATGTTTTGGTCTCCACCCTCATTGGCTACCTAGGTTTTAAGTGAGAAGTGTCCTAAATGACATTCGGATTTATTAATAACTTGATTTGTAAGTATGTTTCAATCTCTTGGTGTAAATGAAGTGTAGTACTCAAAAGACTGGTTTAGATTCTGGATTTTGGTATTTGCTTAGCTAGGGGACACTTTGAGGTGTGTTAACTAAACCTCAATGTTCTCATTTGTAAAACAGGAATATTATCGTTTATTTCAGGGCCATATGTGAAAGTGTGGTTGTAAGGGTTAAATTCTTTAATTGCTTAGCACAGAGCATGGCCTTTTGTAAATTTTCTATAAATGTTTGCAATTGAGATTGCCCGGTTATTGTCATTCCTATGCCCAGGATTTATTCACTTTTTGATGCTAAAATGTAAAACCTCTTACAATTTTAAACAAATTTTCCAAGGGATTAAAACAAGAAAACAGCTGAAGCCCTAGACAATTCTAAAAAGTAAAAGACACTTTGCTGAGATTTTCTCTAGAACTTGAAAAATCTAGTTATTACATGTGGGAAAAGACATGTAGGAATAGTGTGACAAGGCTTCCCTATGTTCATTACTTAGATAAAACTTCCTATTTGTTCATTTTGTTGCTTTCCCTTTGTTCATATAATTTCTATGTCCCCAGTCTGAAAATCTTTCAACTTGTTTTCATCATTCTGGATGGGAATTCTCATCCCAGTTCTTTGGATAGTTTTATCCAAAGTTCAAAATCCAGTTCTTTGGATAGTTTTACTAGTGTTTATCATGTCAAGAAAAATTTATTACCACTTACTTTCTGTGATATTCTTCTTCTTCTAACTTGGCCTCTCCAAAACCAGTTTGTGAATCTTTTTGGAGAAAGGAGTGCCACCAGTTTGGACTTAACCCTAGGCCAAAGTTGGTCTTCTAAACCCTTCCTTATGCAACAGGTATAGTCTTCCCCACAAACAACCAATTCTGACCACCCATACCTGTCCACCATCCTGCCTCCTTACCTCATCTTTCTACCATCATACCACAACATCTGTTTTTTTTTTAATATGATTAGTATTCATAACCAATATCTCAAAAGTCTGTCTTTTAATATATGAAGACCCAGGAGATATGAGAACCTGAAGGTCTAATGGGAGCATGTTGGAAAAGTCTTCCCATAGCAGGATAGGCTCTTTCCTCTGAGGTAACAAAATATTTACAGTGGTTGTAGAGACCATGTCTCTGCCTTTGTCATCCAACCTCAGGAATAATCCCCTATTAAGAACTACTTAAATCCCTATTAAGTAGCATGTAATTTGCTGAATTCTTATTGACATATCATGAACTGTAGCTTATTTTTTCTTGTTTCCATATATTAGGTTTTGTGTAATTTGTTGTTATTTTCCTTTCATTGATTGGCCATAGCTTTTTTTTTTTTTTTTTTTTTTTTTTTGGCTTTTTGCTATTTCTTTGGGCCGCTCCCACGGCATATGGAGGTTCCCAGGCTAGGGGTCGAATCGGAGCTGCAGCCATTGGCCTACGCCAGAGCCACAGTAACGCGGGATCCGAGCTGCGTCTGCAACCTACACCACAGCTCACGGCAATGCCGGATCGTTAACCCACTGAGCAAGGGCAGGGACCGAACCCGCAACCTCATGGTTCCTAGTCGGATTCGTTAACCACTGCGCCACGACGGGAACTCCCTTGATTGGCCATAGCTTAAACATGAATCACCTATGTGCTGGATGCTTAGGAAACATTCAGTTTTGAAATTGCAGTAGGATAACTGATGACCAAAGTTATACTCTTACCTCCAAAACATCTATAAGAATAGTCAGTATTAAAGAAGGATGTGAATTATTTAGCTATTTCCTACTCATTTTAATTTCAGATATTATTTTTGCATTAACATGCATTTAATACAGGTCTTGTATAACATTGATTCTCACAGTTAGGACCTGACTGACATTATGGGTGTCCTTGACTGATTATTGAGGGGCACTTCAAAATGATTAAAAATAAAATATCTTGGAGTTCACGTCATGGCTCAGTGGTTAACGAATCCGACTAGGAACCATGAGATTGCAGGTTCAGTCCCTGGCCTTGTTCAGTGGTTTAAGGATCCGGCGTTGCTGTGAGCTGTGGTGTAGGTTGCAGACGCGGCTCCTATCCCAGGTTGCTGTGGCTCTGGCTTAGGCCAGTGGCTACAGCTCTGATTCGACCCCTAGCCTGGGAACCTCCATATGCCGTGGGAGTGGTCCAAGAAATCACAAAAAGGCAAAAACAAAAAGTAAAAACAAAATGATTTAAAATATCTCAATATTTTATTTGATTTAATATTTTTATTTAATATTTTACTTATTTTAAAATATGTCTTTATTAGAGTTAGAGGTAAATAAATTTTCTACTAATACATTTATCTTAATGATTAGAATATATTATTACTTGGGCAGAATACAAGATATTATTTGGGATTATTTTTGTTTCACAAATTTTCCATTATTCATTATCATATTAACATCATACTCAATAAAGATAGAGGTAATGTTTACATTTTTTTTCCCATCATCTTTACTTCCAGCTTCCACACAGGCAATGTATTTCTGATTTTTCGTCTTTGGTTTTCATTTATGATTTCCTGAACTAAATAGAATTCTTTGGAGACAAATTAACTGGTTTCCATTTTTAAGTAAAAATATAAATTACCTGTTCCTCATACTCTGCCCTGAGACTGCCAACTGCTAGAAACTATGGCTTTGTTGGTCCTGGGAATTAAGGCCTACAGTGACACCACATAACCTACACATAATTGTGGCACAAATTTTCAGTAGAGGCTAGTGAGGGTGATGAGTGTATGTTATTTCCACTCTGGAATGCTATCTGTTTCGGGAAAATCAGGGCCGATTGACCTTTTGCCAGTTACGTAAGAAGTCCCATGTGGAAATATGCATTAGCTGGTATCATATTACTATTTTTTCCAATGATATTTTAGTGCATTTTATAGTTGGCTTCCAAGGCAGCTGCCCAGTTAGACTACCCCTTGATGTGATTCAGATCACAATAATCATAGTTATTAAATTAACATTCTGGACAGTACTTCCTCCTAATGGCAGGAAAACCCCACTGTGTCAACTGCCAAGGTAGAGAAATCTCCAGCTAATATGCAGTGGTGTTGAATCTATCATAGTCTGCACAGGCTTCACAACTTCTTAGAGCCTTGGAAAGCAAGACTGCTTCTTTTCAGTGTGGTTGGCTTCAAATGAAATCATTCAATCAACCATAATATTTTTTTTCTATGTGAATAGATGGATGTATAGCAATTTTTTTCTATTAAAAATTGTTGATTCTGTGCCGATGAGCAGGAAGGAAAGAGATTTGTTTTTACCAGATGAAAGATTATTAATCACAGCAAAGTGTACTCCATAGCTTTTCCTCTTAAAGACTTTTCTACAGTGATGGTATAAAGCAGAAGTTTGTTCTTAGTTCTTTCAGCTTTCTTTTCTAAAGCATTTTCTGCTCTTCTGGTGCTTTTCCTTCAAATGTTCATAGGTATTTCTACCTTCTAAGTTCTGCTTACATACATTACCCCGTAGACAAATGAGTTTAAATTTAATGCATGGCTTTCCCTAAGGGTTTTTGTACTGTTCCTTATGAAGTTAGTAACTTTCCTCAGGTTAAATACATGTCTGCTATATGATTGGGAAGGTGATAATTTGGGGCAGAGGGCTGAATTGCTCTAATGACATAGTTTAGGAATCCTTTATAATAGTTTATCTTTCTTGCGCAGTAGGTTCTCACAATAGCCTCTAATGTGGAAAACTGGTCCAAAGAAATGCAAAAAGTTTAAAAATACGACAATATTTTTGAGAATAGAAAACAAATCTTAGTCCTTCCTGCAAGATATGCAAGTGGCCCCAATAAGGATTCTTGTGTGGGTCTCAGAGATGACTGCTGACAGAGATGTTTTCATCTAGGAATGCCTGAGCTCTAGCCCTGTCAACTATTACTTGTAGCAACCCCTCCCCCCTATACATTTCCCCTAAGGTAAAACCCTTGTGCTTTTTACTATAATTGTGTATAGAGCTCAGCATAAACCACCAGGGCTTTGAGGAACAAGATTTATTATTCACAGGTCTTAGTGCATCCACTGCATGCCTGAGGGCACACAGCAAAGCCATGGGTAGGGTGTGCAGACCTGGGGCTGCTGTTATTAGGATCTGAGGTTGGAGTGTCTGTGATTTTGCAAGGTCTTTCTTCATTGGCCAATTTAGAGTATAAGAGCAGGAATTAGGGTGCAGGAAGGGAGAAGCAAGGTCACTCAAGTGGTCTAGGTAATGCAGGGCTTTCTGAAAAAGGGAACTTTATTGGTAGGGTGGCCTAATTTCTTATCTGGTTGTTTTATTAGTAGCTCTATCATATAGCTGGCAATGTTTTATTTTTGTTTTTGTCTTTTTAGGGCCACACCTGTGGCATATGGAAGTTCCCAGCCTAGGGGTTGAATCAGAGCTGTAGCTGCCAGCCTACACCAAAGTCACAGCAATGCAGGATCTGAGTCACATTTGCGACCTACACCACAGCTCACGGCAACGCCGGCTCCTTAACCTGCTGAGTAAGACCAGGGATTGAACCTGCATCCTCATGGATATTAGTCAGGTCTATTACTGGTGAACCATGATGGGAAATCTTGGCAATGTTTATTTAGGATGGATGCCTTTTGAAATGGATGCCTCAGCAATCAAAACTCAGTGTCAGGCACTTATTACAACCAAAAAGCTTAATGTCAGGTATTTACCCTACAGGGTATTTGCTGTATTTATTCTCATACATTATTTATAAACATTCTTTTCAATGTTTATGTATATTTTGAGCAAGACAACAGTCAAATAATAATATTAAAAGTGTCTTGCGAATATTGGAAATGAAATATTTGCACTGTCACCTTCAGAATTTTTAGTCCAGCATCTTAAATTTGGACATTAAATTCACTCGACAAAGTAAAATCAAAAGTTAAATGAATATTATATTAATAAGCTATTTGCTGCCTATATTTTTTCCAGTCTGCCCACCCACAGTTTTGGACTCATCTTGAGTTCTCTTAACTCCAAACATTTTCCAAAAATTTTAGGAAAAATTTAGAATTTTTTATTGTGTTAAAATATAAACAGTGTAAAATTTACTGCTTTAACAATTTTTAAGTGTTCAATTCTGTAACATTAAGTATATTCATATTGGTACACAACCATCACTACCATCCATTTTCAGTGAAACTCTGCACCCATTAAACATTAAGTTCCCCCTCTCTCCAGCGCCTGGCAGCTACCATTCTAATTCCTGTCTCTAAGAATTTGATTACTCTAGGAGCCTCATATACTTGGAATCATATGTTTATGTTTTGTGACTGGCTAATTTCACTCAGCATAATTTCTTCTAGTTTCGTCCATGTTGTAACATGTGTCAAAATTTCATTTATTTTAAGGCTGAATTATTGTCTATTGTATGTCTACACACCATTTTTTTCTTATCTGTTCATCTGTCAGTGAATTTCTTCCACCTTTTGGCTGTTGTGAATAATGCTGCTATGAACATAGTTGTACTAATATCTCTTCAAGACTGTGCTTTTAATCCTTTTGGTATTTATCCAGCAGAATTCTGTGTTTAATTCTTTGAGGAATCACCATACTCTTTTCCACAGTGGCTGTATCATTTTATATTCCCACCAGGAATACACAAGAATTCCAGTTTCTCCTCATCTGTGCCAATGCTTGTTATTTTATGTGTGTTGTTTTCAATAATATCTATCCTAATGAATATGATGTGATATCTTGCAGTTTTGATTTGCATTTCTCTGATGATTAATGATGTTGAACATCTTTCCTTGTGCTTATTAGATATGTGTATATCTTCTTTGGAGAAACAGCTATTCAAGTCCTTTGTCCAATTTTTTTTTTTTTTTGTCTTTTGTCCTTTTTTAGGGCCACACCCACAGCATGTGGAGGTTCCCAGGCTAGGGATCTAATTGGAGCTGTAGCCACCGGCCTACACCAGAGCCACAGCAATGCCAGATCCAAGCCACATCTGCGACCTACACCACAGCACACGGCAACACCAGATCCTTAACCCACTGAGCGAGGCCAGGGATTGAACCCGCAACCCCATCATTCCTAATCAGATTTGTTTCCTCTGTGCCATGATGGGAACTCCATCCTTTGTCATTATTAAATAAGGTTCCTTTTTAGTTGTTGTTGAGTTGTAGGATTCTTATATATTCTGGATATCAACTCCTCATCAGATATGTGATCTACAACTGTTTTCTATCATTCTGTTGTTTGCAGTTTGACTCTGTTCATAGCGTCCTTTGATGCACAGAAATTTTAAATTTTGATGAGACTCAGCGTATCTATTTTTTTCTTTTGTTGCCTGTGTTTAAAGTACCATATCTAAGAAATCATTGCCAAATTCAATGTCATGAAGTTTTTTTCCTCTGGGCATTCTTGTAAGTCTTTGATAGTTTTAGCTCTTATGTTTAGGTCTTTATCCATTCTGAGTTCATTTTTTTTTTTCATATATGGTGTAAGGTAAATGTCCAACTTCAATTTTTTTATTTTCTGCATGTGGATATCTAATTTTCCCAAGACCATTTGTTGGAAAGATTGTCCATTTCCCATTGAATGGTTTCAGACTCTTGTAGGAAATCAATCATCCAAATTTGTAAGGATTTATTTTGAGACTATCTATTATTTTCCTTTGTTTCGTGTATGTTGTTATGCCTATACCACACTGTTGTGATTACCATAGCTTTGTACTAACTTTTGAAATCTGGAAGTGTGAGACCTCTTTTTTCATTTTCAAGATTATTTTTGTCTATTCAAGATATCTTGAAATTCTGTAAGAATGTTAGAATGTATTTTTCTTTTCTGCAAAAAAAAATCATTGGGCTTTTGATAGAAATTGATTAAATCTATAGTTTGCTTCAGGTATTATTGACGTCTTAACAACATTAAGTCTTCTAATCAATGAACACTGGCTGCTTTTCCTTTCTTGTGTGTGCTCATTAATTTTTTTTGAAAATTGTAGTTTTCAGTCTTCATTTCCTTGGCTGTTTATTTCCATGTATTTTATTATTTTTTGATGCTCTCCTAAATGAAGTTGTTTTCTTAATTTCCTTTCATACTATTCATTGTCAGTATGTAGAACACAAATAATTTTTGTGTTTTAATTTTTATCCTTCAACCGTGCTGAACTCATTCATTAGGTCTAACAGATTTTGTGGAATCATTAGTTTTCTCCATATGAGATTATGTCATCAGTTACCAGAGATAATTTTATGTCTTCCTTTCCCATTTGTATGTCTTTTCTTTTTCTTGCCTAATTGGTCTAAGACTTTAAGTAATAAATTGAATAGAAGTAATGAAAGGCAACCTTGTTCTTTTTTTAATTTTATTTAAAAAATTTTATTGGGGTATAGTTGATTTACAATGCTTATTAGCTTTAGGTTTACAGCAAAGTGAATCACTTATACATACACATATATCTATTTTTTCCCATATGTAGGTTATTACAGAACATCGAGTAGACCTCCCTGTGCTCTACATTAAGTCCCTGTTAGTTATCCTCTCTATATATAATAATGTATATTTTAGATTAAAAGCTTTCAGTCTTAGCCATTGAGTGCTGTGATTATATATGTATATAACTTCTATTGGGTCTGTTTCTCTGGAGAACACTGAATAATGCAATATGATGTTGGCTATGGATTTTCTTATATGGCCTTTTTAAACTTTTTTAAACTTTTTAAAGTATAGTATATTTACAATGTTCTGTCATTTTCTGCTGTACAGCAAAGTGACTCTTTTTCTCATATTATCTTTCATCATGTTCTATCACAAGTGATTGGCTATAGTTCCCTGTGCTATGCAGCGGGACCTCATTTCTTATCCATTCTAAATATAATAGTTTGCAACTAATAATCCCAAACTCCCAGTCCATTCCACTCTTTCCCACTCCACATTGGCAACCACAGGTCTATTTGAGTCTGTTTCTATTTTGTTGATAAGTCCATTTGTGCTATATTTTAGATTCCACCTATAAGTGATATCATATGGTATCTCTTTCTCTTTCTAACTTACTTCACTTAGTATTAGTTGCATCCATATTGCTCCAAATGGCATTATTTTGTTCTTTTTTATGGCTGAGTAGTATCCTGTGTATATGTACTGTATCTTCTTAATCCAGTCATCTGTTAGTGGGCATTTAGGTTCTTTCCACATCTTGGCTATTGTTAATAGGGCTTCTGTGAACAAACAGGTGCATGTATCTTTTGGAATTATGGTTTTGTCCAGATATATGCCCAGCAGTGGGATTGCAGGATCATATAGTAGTTCTATATTTAGTTTTCTGAAGTGCCTCCATACTGTTTAACATAGTGGTCATGTCAATTTACATTTAGTATAGGAGGGTTCCCTTTTCTCCATACCATCTCCAGAATTTGTTATTTGAGACTTATTATTGATGGCCATTCTGACTGATGTGATGTGGTACCTCATTGTGATTTTGATTTGCATATATGGCCTTTATTATGTTGAGGTTGTTTCCTTCTATTCCTGGTTTGTTAAAGTTTTATCACGAGGGGTGTTGGATTTTATAAACTGTTTTTTTCTGTATTCATGGAGATGATTGTGTAGTTTTGTTCTTATCATTCTATAATGTATTGAATCATTTTTGATTGAATCTTTTCATTGATTCATTTTTGCATATTGAAACATCCTTATATTCTTGGAAATAAATCCTATTTGGTCTTGATATATGATCTTTTAATGTTTTGTTGAATTGCGTTTGCTAATATTTTATTGAAGATGTTTATGTCAATATTCAGAGAGGATATGTGTCTGTAATTTTCTTTCCTTTTTGTCTGGCTTTCATATCACGGTATGCTGCTCATAGAATGAGTCAGCAATTCTCCCTCCCCTTCTTCAGTTTTTCAGAAGAGATAGAGAAGGGTAAGTGTTCCTTAAATACTTGATAGAATTCATCAGTGTAGCCTTTTGTTCTTGGGTAGAAAATCTTTTTGTTAGGAGGGTTTTGATTATTGGTTTGTGCTTCTTACTAATTATGGGCCTATTTAGATTTTCTGTTTCTTCATGATTTAGTCTTGGTACATTGTGTTTCTAAAAGCTCATCTATTACAGCCAGGTTATCCGATTTGTTGGAGTACAATTTTTCACAGTACTCTATTATAATCTTATTTGTTTCCATAAAGTCTGTAGTAAAATCCCTTCTTTCAATTCTGATTTTAGTTATTTGGGTATTTTCTCTCTTTTTTCATAGGGATTTTTATTTTATTTATTTATTTTTTTGGGGGGGGGGGCCACACCTGCAGTATATGGAAGTTCCCAGGCTAGGGGTCTAATTGCAGCTACAGCTGCTAGCCTACACCACAGCCACAGCAAGGCCAAATCTGAGCTGTGTCTGCAACCTGCACCACAGCTCAACAGCAACACAGCATCCTTAACCTACTGAGTAGGCCAGGGACTGAACCCATCTCCTCACGGATACTAGTAGAGTTCATTAGCACTGAACCATGATGGTAACTCCCTCTCTTTTTCCCTAGTCATTTTCTCTAAAGGTTTATCAGTTTTGTTGACCTTTACAAAGAACCAATTCTTGGTTATGTTGATTTTCGCTATTGCTTTTGTACTGTTTGTTTTATTTTTTCTCTGCTCTTATTTTCATATTTTCTTTCTTACGGTAGCTTTGATTTTAATATGTTCTGTTATTTTTTGTTTCTTAAGATGTAGTTAAGTTGTTGATTTGAGATCTTTCTTCCTTTTTTAAAGCCGTATATTTCTCCATTGGCACTGCTTTCATTGTATTCCATAGTTTACATATGTTGCATTGCTTTATATATTTAGGTATTCTGATGTTCCAGGCATATATATTTAAAACTGTTATAATTTCCAGGTGAATTGACCATTTTATCAATGGTCAGTTTGTTTTGTGAACAGTTTTTGACTTAAAATCTATTTTTTCTGATGTAAAATAGCCTTTTCTGCTTTCTTTAGGTTGCTATTTGCATGAGATACCTTTTTCTGCATTTCACTTTCACCCTATCTGTGTCTTCAGATCTCAAATATATCTCATAGAGATAGCTCGTAGTTGGATAATGTTTCCTTTTTTCTTTTTTTGTTTTTTCTTTAGGGACTGTGGTATATGGAAATTCCCAGGCTAGGAGTTTAATGGGGACTGCAGCTGCTGGCCTTTGCCTCAGACACAGCAACTCTGGATCTGAGCCACATCTGTGACCTATGCTGCAGCTCGTGGCAATGCTAGATCCTTAACACATTGAGCAAGGACAGGGATCCTCATGGACACTGTGTTGGGTTCTTAACCTCCTGAGCCACAACAGGAACACCTGTTAATTTTTTTAAACCCGTTTTGCCAGTATATATATTGGCGGGTTTAACCATTTACATTTAAAGTAAAGGGAAGCACTTGATTTTGCCATATTATTTGTTTTCTTTATGTCTTAGTAGCTTTTTTTAAAAAATTTAATCCATTACTGCCTTTACATTTTCTTGGTTATTTTTTGTTTGTTTTTGTTTGTAGTGACACCTTTTTATTCCTTTCTCATCTCCTTTTGTGTATATTCTATAGATATTTTCCTTGTGATTACCTTGGGATTATATATAATAGCCTAAAATAATGAAATCTATCATAAATTAATATAAACTTAACTTCAAGTGCATAGAAAATGATACACCTTTACAGCTCTCCCTATTATGTTGTTGATGTCATAAACTACATCTATATATTTTCTGTACCTGTTAATGTAGATTTGTCATTATTTTTATGTATTTGTCTTTTAAATCCTATTGGAAACAAAATGTGGAATAAAAAATCAAATAGCAAAATACTACTTTTTAAGTACTTGAACATTCATTTACCTTTACTAAATAACTTATTTTTATGGCTTCAAGTTACTGGCTAGTTTCATTTCAACTTAAATATCTCCTTTTGGCATTTGTTGTAGGCTTAGTGATAATGAGCTTCCTCAGAATTTGTTCATCAGGAATGTCCTAGTTTCTCTTTCAGTTTTTTTTTTTTGGATATGCATATTTTTTATTTTTATTTATTTATTTATTTTTTATTTTCCCACTGTACAGCAAGGGGGTCAGGTTATCCTTACGTGTATACATTGCAATTACAGTTTTTCCCCCACCCTTTCTTCTGTTGCAACATGAATATCTAGACATAGTTCTCAATGCTATTCAGCAGGATCTCCTTGTAAATCTATTCTAGGTTGTGTCTGATAAGCCCAAGCTCCTGATCCCTCCCACTCCCTCCCCCTCCCATCAGGCAACCACAAGTCTCTTCTCCAAGTCCATGATTTTCTTTTCTGAGGAGATGTTCATTTGTGCTGGATATTAGATTCCAGTTATAAGTGATATCATATGGTATTTGTCTTTGTCTTTCTGGCTCATTTCACTCAGGATGAGATTCTCTAGTTCCATCCATGTTGCTGCAAATGGCATGATGTCATCCTTTTTTATGGCTGAGTAGTATTCCATTGTGTATATATACCACCTCTTCCGAATCCAATCATCTGTTGATGGACATTTGGATTGTTTCCATGTCCTGGCTATTGTGAATAGGGCTGCAATGAACATGCGGGTGCATGTGTCTCTTTTAAGTAGAGCTTTGTCCGGATAGATGCTCAAGAGTTGGATTGAGGGGTCATATGGAAGTTCTATGTATAGATTTCTAAGGTATCTCCAAACTGTTCTCCATAGTGGCTGTACCAGTTTACATTCCCACCAACAGTGCAGGAGGGTTCCCTTTTCTCCACAGCCCCTCCAGCACTTGTTATTTGTGGATTTATTAATGATGGCCATTCTGACTGGTGTGAGGTGGTATCTCTCTTTCAGTTTTGAAGGATAGCTTTGCCAGACACTTGATTGAAATTAAAATATATCATTCCACTGCCACCTGCCCTGAAAAATTTCTGCTCAGAAATCTGCTAAGTCTTACTGGAAATCCCTTGTATGTAATGGGTTGCTTATCTATTGCTCTTTTCAAGATTCTCCCTTTTTGTCTTTCAACAGCCTGATTAGAAAGTGTCTTGCTCTATTTGAGTTTATTCTGTTTGGAATTTATTGTGCTGCTTGGATTTGTATATCTGTGTCTTTCCTCAAATTTGGGACATTGTTTCTTCAGATAATCTATCCTCTTCTCTCTTTTTCTTCTGCTATTCCCATAACACGTATATGGGTCTATTTAATAACGTTCTATAAGTCCTTTAGGGTCTTCTTTTTCATTCTTTTTTCTTTTTGTGCCTCAGAATTGATGATTTCCAATGACTTACCTTCAAGTTTACTATTCTTTTTCTCCCTGTCTGAATCTGCTGTTGAATCTCTCTAGCAAATTTTTCAATTGTTTTTCCTTTTTGTATTTTTTAGCCCCAGACTTTCTTTTTGAATATTTGTTGTAATTTCTATCTCTTGTTGATATTATCATTTTGTTCAAATGTCATTTTCCTAATTTAGTTATTTGTCAATGTTTTTCTTTAGCTCTTTTGACATATTTAAGACATTTGTTTTAAAGTCTTTGTTTAGTAACTTTGATGCATGTTTATCTTCAGAGAATATTTCTCAAGATTTATTGTGTTCCTTTACATTAGCCATATTTCTCTCTCTATGCCTTGTGATCTTTTGAAAAAGTTGGCATTTGAAAAAATATCCATCTGTTTCAGTCTTTGCAGACTGATGTGGAATACTTTTTACTAATTATTGGACTCCTGAGTCTTGAGATTAGCCTGGAGTGATCTTAAGCCTTCTCAAATCTTTTCTAGTCATGTGTTCTGTCTGGGCCTAGATATATACTCCTCCTATCCTTTTTTTTTAAACTTTTTTTTTTGGTAATTTTTAGTTTTAGAATTAATTTGTATCAAAGTTTTACACACACACACACACACACACACACACACATTCTGTAAGTCAAATATTTCTTCAGTGCTTATTATGAGAAAAGAAGCAAAAATTTTCCAGGTCCCATTCCCTAATTCCCTGTTCATTCCTGCATCCCCACCCTTTCCGTCTCATCCTATCCTAGCAGGCAACCTTTATTTGTTTGTTTGTTTGTTTGTTTGTTTTTAATGGTAGCACCTGTGGCATTTGGAAGTTCCTGGGCCAGGGGTTGAATGTGAGCCGCAATTGCAGCAATGCTGGATCCTTTAGCCCACTGCTTTGGGCTTGGGATCAAACCTGCATCTCTGCAGCAACCCAGGCTGCTGCAGTTAGATTCTTAACCCACTATGCCACTGCTGGAGTTCGCAGGAAACCATTTTAATCCCTTAGCTATCTCTTTCTTATAGTTACTTTCAAATCTCTATGTAATATGCCTATACTTCTGTTTGACTTTAACATTGTTTATTTCCTCTTCTGACTTTCTTTTCTGGGAGGTAAAGGTTTAGTTCTTTCAGCTCCCCTCTAAATACTTCTTCTTCCTTTAGCTTCTCAAAATAGCTTCATTATATTTTTTGGTTTCATCTTCCTGAAGACATGCCTTCTGCCATTCTCTTCAACCAGAACTGGCTTTTCTCTAGACCCATCCTAGGTCTGGCCCCTCCCTTCACAAGCACACTGGGGATTCCCCTTGCCCTGTCTGATGCCCTATTTCCTGGATTCTGTTCTCTTCTACCAACCCTCCTTCTTTGTCTCTTTCATCATTTGGAGGACTAAGTCTTCCAGTTGTTTTCTGAGTAACGGTACATGATAATAAAATATTTTAGACCATCACTTGATTAAGTTTCACAGAATATAGTATTCTGGATGGAAATATTTCCCCATCAATTTTTTTTTTGTCTTTTTTAGGGCTGTGGCCGTGGCATACATAAGTTCCCAGGTTAGGGACTGAATTGGAGCTGTAGCTGCCAGCCTACACCACAGCCCCAGCAATGCCAGATCCAAGCTGCATCTGTGACCTACACCACAGCTCAGAGCAATGCCAGATCCTTAACCCACTGAGCAAGACCAGGGATGAAACCTGTGTCCTCATGGATACTAGTTGGATTCACTACCACTGACCCATGATGGGAACTCCTGCCCCCTCAGTTTTTTGAAGCCAGGCAACACTGTGTTGTAGCTCTCAGTGTTGCTGTGGAGAAGTCTGATGTCAGTATGATTACCACTTTATTTTCTTTTACTTTTCTTTTTCTGGAAACCAATATAGTTTTCTCTTTGAACATAGTTGTCTGAAGCTTCACAAAGCTATGTATTGGTTTGGCTCTGTCTTCATCCAGTGTGAGCAGCAAATAACCAGGGAATTTATATTCTTCTTGTAGGAAAAATTTTTTGAGTTTTCCTTATTCTGTTCCTCTTCTCTGGAACTTCTGTTATTCTGTTATTTCCTATTTTCTTTTTCTTGATTTTGTTTTATTTCTTGGAGAGTTTAATAATTTTATTTTCTGTCCTTGTCAGCTTCCCATTTCTACTATTTTTTAAAGAGAGTTTTCATTTATTTAATTTTATTAAATTATAGTTGATTTACAATGTTGTGTTAATTTCTGCTGTATAGCAAAGTGACTCAGTTATACATATATACCTTCTCATATTCTTTTGTTATGATTTATCAAAGATATTGAATACAGTTCCCTGTGATATATAGTAGGATATCATTGTTCCATTCTATCTATAATAGCCTCTGCTAATCCTAAACTCCCAGCTCTTCCCTTCTCCATCGTCTCTCCTCTTTGACAACCACAAACCTGTTCTCTATGTCTGTGAGTCTGTTTCTGTTTCATAGATGTGTTCACTTGTATTTTAGATTCCATATGTAAGTGATATCATATGGTATTTGTATTTATTTTTTCTATCTTACCTCACTTAGTATAATCATCTCTAGGTCCATGTTGCTGCAAATAGTATTATTTCATTCTTTTTAATGGCTGAGTAGTATTTCATTTTATATACACACACACAAACAACATACACCACATCTTTATCCATTCTGTCTATGGACATCATTAAGGTTGTTTCCCTGTCTTGACTATTGTAAATAGTGCTTCTGTGAACATTGGGATACATGCATATTTTCAAGTTATAATTTTGTCTGGTTATATGCCCAGGAGTGGGATTGCTAGATTATAAGGCAACTCTATTTTTAGTTTTTAGAGGAACCTCCATACTGTTTTCCTTAGTGGCTGTACCAGTTTGCATTCTCATCAACAGTGTGATAGGGTTCCCTTTTCTTCCCACTCTCCAGCTTTTATTATTTGTAGACTTTTAAAAATGGCTATTCTGACTAGTGTGATTATAGTTTTGATTTGCATTTCTCTAATTATTAACAATGTTGAGCATCTTCATGTGCCTATTGCCAGCCTGTCTGTTTTCTTTGGAGAAATGCCTGTTTAGGTCTTCTGCCTATTTTTTAATTGGATTGTGTTTTTTGTTGTTGTTGTTATTGAGTTGTATGAGCTGTTTTCATATTTTGAAAACTAAACCCTGTTTGTTGCATAATTTGTGAATATTTTCTCTCAGTTCATAGGTTGTTTTTTGTTTTGCGTATGGTTTCCTTTGCTATCAAGTGCTTATAAGTTTGGTTAGATCCCATTTGTTTATTTTTGCTTTTTTTTCTTTTGCTTTAGGAGACTGAAGAAAACATTTGCATGGTTAATTTCAGAGAATGTTTTGCCTATGATTCCTTCTAGGAGTTTTATGGTGTCACATCTTATAGTTACGTCTTTAAGCCATTTTGTGTTTATTTTTGTGCATGGTCTGAGGCTGTATTGTAACTTCATTGATTTACATGCAGCTGTCCAACTTTCCTAACATCACTTGCTGAAGAGACTATCTTTCCCCCATTTTATATTCTTATATCCTTTGTCAAAAATTAATTGTCCATAGGTTTGTGGATTTATTTCTGGGCTCTCCATTCTGTTCCATTAATCCTTATGTCTTTTTTTGTGCCTATACCCTGCTGTTTTGATGACTGTAGCTTTGTAGTTTGGTCTGAAGTCTGGAAAGCCTCCTGCTTTTGTTCTTTTACCTCAGGATTATTTTGGCAATTCTGAGCCTTTTATGGTTCCACATAAATTTTAGGATTGTTATAGTTCTATGAAAAATGTCATGGATATTTGATAGAGATCACTTAAATCTGTAGATTATTTTATGTGGCATGGCCATTTTAACAATATTAATTCTTCCAATCTAAGAGCATGGGATATCTTTCCATTCATGTGAATCATCTTCAATTTATTTGATTAATGTTTTGTACTTCTCAGCATATAAGTCTCTCAGCTCCTTGATGGGGTTTTTGCTGAAGTAATTTTTTTTATGTGATTTTAAAAAGGATTGTTTATTTATAGTCCCTCTCCAATATTTCATTGATAATGTAAAGAAATGCATCCTGGTTGCTTTTAAATGACTTAATTTCCAAAAGAGTCACACATCAGCTTCTTCTTGGGGGCTTTAGATATTGTATTGTATTTCTCTACTCATCATCAATTTCTTCTCTCCATGCGTTATAAGTCTGAAATCCACCTGCAGTTTTCACACACCATGGTGTCCACCCCTGCCTTTTGTGGCTTCCATTCTGAGACCAAACTATGCCAACATTTCCTGACTAAGGTTCAAGGCAGGCAAAATAGATTTCAGTCCCTTGGAAAGCCCACAGACAGGCCAGAGACTTTGTAAATAACTTCCACTCCATTCTTTTCAGCCCAAAGGGAGGGAACTTGGAATTGGGCCATGCCAGAGACTGAGTGTTTGTTCCTTCCTACTCAATTCAAATGTCAAAACACCATATCCCCTACTGTGATGGTATTGGAGGTGTAGGGACTTGGGAGGTAATTTTGTTTACATGATGTCACATTGTAGGAGAAAATGTCCTGATGAAAAGGTAAAAAGGAGAGACCCCAGCCACGATGACTAAGCAAAGTCCAGCCAACTTCCCCAACCACCCCTCCCCCACACACCTGCTTCTGTAAAGTTGTTTCCGCATCTACTACCTTGCCTGACCTCACTCGGGTCCACAAAGCACAGACCTGGAAGAGCTAGCCCATAAAAGCCTTGTGAAACCCTTCTTAGGGGCACAGATTCCAGAGAGTGATCACCTCTGGGCCGGCCAGTGTAATAAACCTGAGTTCTCCAACTCTCCGAGTGCTTGCTTTGTTTCTCGCTGGGTAAAAGAGCTGATACACTGCAGCTACAGAGCTGCTAGAGCTGGTACACTACAGCCACAGGTCTGTTGCTACAGCTGATACACTGCAGCCATGGAGCTGCTGGGCAGCTGCTGTAAAAACATGTGTGATGTGTCCATGATAGGATTAGTGTCATTTTAAAGGAGGAAGAGACACCAGAGCTTCCTTTATCCAACATGTGAGGATAAAACAGGAAAGCAGCCATCTTCAAGTCAGGAAGAGGGCCCTCACCAAAACTCTGCCTTGTTGGCATTCTGATATCAGACTTTCTCACCTCCAGAACTGTGAGAAATAATTATCTGTTTTTTTTTAAGTCAATTAGTCCACAGTTTCTTGTTCTGGGGCCTGAGAAAACTAAGAGAGATTACTTTCTCTGGCTCTTTGTTTCAAGAACATGGAGGAGCTGAGGCAAATGTGAATAAAAGCACCAAGAAATTTCCTACCACTTTGAATGTGTCTTCTTTATTGGGCACTTTCTTGGTTGCTATAGAGTTGTAGCGAGTTTATAAAGCTCCTATGACATTATCTTAGTCAATATGTGGTTGTTTATTTGATAATTCTATAAGGAAACAAGATCCTGGAGCTTCCTAGTCCATTATCTTGCTGACATCAACCACCCTTCTCATAATTTAGAAAGTTTATTTTGAAAAATAAAGGATAATGTACAATGATTTCAAGTATGATACATCAAAGTGAATCTCTTCCTTTCCCTGAGTATTTTGAAAGTTGATAATCTTATTTAATTAATATATTTAACTATTTTTAACATAATTTTATAAAAATTCTTAATTTCTAGCAATTCATAAATTTTATTCCATAATTCAGTAGGTTCACTGTCAAATATCCTGATTATACATGATAAATAGCCAAATTTCATGCCTAAGTGTATATACTCTGCATATATACAGAGACATTCCTGAGCAGTTACAAGATATGGTTTTGTAACAAGCACTGTGTTTTTCATGTATAACAAATGCATTATTTCCTTGTGCCTAAAATGCAAATTTGCAAATTGCATCCAGGAACTCATCAAATCTACTGGATGAATTATGTAATTCAATTTGGCAAAATTTTTGCTCACAGCACAAATAGTTTTCTTTGGTTTTCTTGGATTCTGTTCTAAGAAGGAGGTAGCTGGAAAAAAGTAAAAAATTACAGGATATGATTCATAAAAATCCCACATCTTTTTTGTGTGCTTGTACATTCTTTTTTGAGGGAAAATGTTTTTGTCCCACAGCAATGATTCCTCTTCCTTCTCAGTAAGTACTTTTTAGTTGGAAAGGTACCCATGCACAATATATCCATGGTATTCAAAACAGGGTAGTCAAAATGAGAGGAAGATGCATGTCATTTAGCATCTACAAGAACATGGAGCATATTCATTAAATCCCTTTTTCACCAGAAAGGAATGTGAAGCCTGAACTTTAACATTGCCACAGTATGTACTAGAGAGCAAAGAAATGAAACCTCAGCCATGTATGTTCCTGCCAAGCATTAGCCCAAATCTTTCACTCTCTGACATGTGATGGGTATCTGTTTCCCTGTCATGTTTTGAGAGAAGAAAATATTGCCCATGTAACCCTATCCTCATTTCTAAGGTTCAACAACTAAACTACTATTTCTTCCTTTTTTCATTTGCTGCCAACAATGAGGTCAAACATACACCCAAAGAAAGGACTACTAGCACTGCATTGTCAGAAGTAGTTTTCACAGTGTAAAAGAAATATCAGACAATTACAATAAGTCAGATCTCTGCAGATGGGATATGTGCTTCTAAATTTCTTTTCTCCCTTGAAGCAGCTGGCAAACATTTTTAATCATTTTGGGTTTGTGAAAAACTCTATGGCAGTAGCTGCCCATTACCCAGAGTGAGAAGCTCTCTTAAGCAATGGAATGACCAGCAGTTTTAAAAACTAAAGTATCAATTTAATGCATATAAATAGTTCACAGAATATCAGAGCTAGTGCGAATCATAGAGATTATATATCCAGTGCTCTTATTTCATAGAAACAGACTGAGACTACTTCTAATGCTGTCAATGTGAAGCCCACTTAAACTGCAACACTTCTGTCATAAAGATCAAGAAATGCTGGATGAATATTTCTTTGAAATGTATAGATAAATTCACCCAAACTAGGAAAAACCTCCAAGTACAGGAATGAAGAAGGTACTGAAAATAAGAGTATCAGGTACGAAAGCCAATGCTGGCCTTGGCTTAGGATAGGGTTATGGGGAGTTTCCAGTACAAGTAACCCAATGGCTTATGGTTTCATACCTGTGTAGAGATAGAAGATTAATATTTGGAACATCTTGAGTTAGAGAATTGGAACTGTGAGATCTATCCTATGCACATGTTCACAGTTCAACTAGGATCCTTGAAAGGCTGCCCCTAAGTGGAAGGGTAGGCTTTAAAATAAAATATGCCCACTGACAACAGAGTGACAACAAGAAAGCTGTTAGTTTCTTTGTGGACACTAGGTGGGAAAAAAAAGTTTCTCCTGAGAATTGGTAAGCATGCAGATAGATTTGTGATTCAAATTCATGTTAAGCATATGGTCAAAAAACCTGTAAGTAGCAAAATTAGCGCAAAATGGTCCTAAGTAGTAAATCCTCTGGGAATTCCTTCCAGAAGAAAATACAAAACTGCTAAAGAGGGATATGTCCTCAATCCAGATAACATGGAATTCCCACAAGTAAAACGCTACTGAAAATGAATTTGCAATAAATTTTTTATTGATATTTATTTTTAAATTATTATTTCCCCATACATTTTTTTCCTACTGTACAGCATTGTGGCCCAGTTATACATACATGTACACATTCTATTTTCTCACATTATCATTCTTCATCATAAGTGACTAGACTTTTCTAGTCCCAATCTACACAGCAGGATCTCATTTTCTTTTTCTTTTCGTCTTTTTTTTTTAAGTTTATTTTTGTAGGACCGCACCTGGCAGCATACAGAGGTTCCCAGGCTAGGGGTCGAATTGGAGCTGTAGCCACTGGCCTATGCCACAGCCACAGCAATGCCAGATCCAAGCCACATCTGCAACCTACACCACAGCTCACAGCAACACCGGATCTTTAACCTACTGAGCAAGGCCAGGAATCAAATATGTGTCCTCTTGGATACTAGTCAGATTTGTTTCTGCTGAGTCACGACAGGAACTCCTAAATTTTTTTTCAGAAGTGTAAGTAAACAAATGTAAGCAGTGCTTGCATACTTAGGACCATAGAGAACTCTGATAGACACTATAAACTAAATGTGTAGAAAATGATTAAATTGTAAAACAAGAAGTATAAGCAGTAAGAAAATAAGACACCAGAATGGTGAAATATTGATAAAGAAGGGAATACATCTTTTAAAAGTGAATAATGTAGTCTTGGAAAGTTAAAATTCATAGGATAGAAATGCACAAAATTTTACCTGAAAGCTATGAAGAAATTACGCAGAGGGAAACAAAAACACAATGCAATGGAAAATGTAAAGGGCATATTTATGGACAAAAAGTACAGAGTTAGGCCTATCAATCTATTTTTTTAATTTGAAATTTATTATTTTTATTAAAGTATAGTTGATTAACAATGTTGTGCCAATTTCTACTGTACAGCCAAGTGACTCAGTCATATATACATATATATACACACACACACACACACACATATATATATATATATACATTCTTTTCTTATATATTACTTTCCATCATGGTCTATCCCAGGAGATTAGATATAGTTCCCTGTGTTATACAGTAGGACCTCATTGCTTATCCATTCTGAATGTAATAGTTTGCATCTATTAAGCTAAAATCCCTGTCCTTACTTCTCCATCCTTTCTCCCTCTTGACAACCACAAGTCCTTTCCCTATGCCTATGCATCTGTTTCTTTTTATAGATAGATTCTTTGTGCCGTATTTTAGATATCATATGTAAGTGATATCATATGGTATTTGTCTTTTTCTTTCTGATTTACTTAATTTAGTATGATCATCTCTGATTGCATACATGTTTCTGTGAATGGCATTATTTCATTCCTTTTTGTGGCTGAGTAATATTCCATTGAGTATCTATACCACAGCTTCTTAATCCATTCCTCTGTCAATGGACATTTAAGTTGTTTACATGTCTTAGATATTGTGAATATTGTTGCTATGAATATAGGGAATATTATCTGGATTTATGCCCAGGAGTGGGACTGATGGATCATATGGTAATCCTATTTTTAGTTTTCTGAGGAATCTTTATACTGTTTTCCATAATGATCGCACCAACTTACATTCCCACCAGCACTGCAGGAGGGTTGTGTTTTCTCCACACCCTTTCCAGCTTTTATAATTTGTAGAGTTTTTCATGATGTCCATTTTGACTGGTGTGAGGTGGTACTTTATTGTTGTTTTTATTTGCATTTCACTAATAATTAGCGATGCTGAGCATTTTTCATGTAGCTATTGCCCATTTATATTTCTTCTTCAGAGAAAGGTCTGCTAGGTCATCTGTTCATTTTTAGATTGGGTAGTTCAGTTTTTTTGTTGTTGAGCTGTATGAGTTGTATGTGTGTTTTCAAGAGTAAGGTGTTGTTGATTGCATTGTTTGTAGTGATTTTCTTCCATTCTGTGGGTTGTCTTTTTTCTATGATTCCTTTGCTGTGAATAAGCTTTTTATTTAGATACCTTTGGTTTATTTTTGTTTTTATTGTCATTATTCTAAGAGGTGGATTAAACAAGATGTTGCTGCGATTTATATCAAAGAATGTTCTGCCCATGTTTTCCTCTAGGACTTTAAGTTATCTGGACTACATTTAGGTCTTTAATCTATTTTGAGTTTATTTTTATGTACGGTTTTAGAGAATGTTCTAATTTCATTCTTTCTCATGTAGCTCTCCAGTTTTTTCCAGCAGCACTTGTTGAAAAGACTCTTTCCTCCACTGTAAGTTCTTTCCTCCTTTGTCATAGATTAGTTGACCATAGGTACTTGGGTTTTTTTCTGGGCTTTGTATCTTGTTCCACTGATGTCTATTTCCATTGTGTGATGACAACATACTGTTTTTATGACTGTAGCTTTGTAGTATATTCTGAAGTCTGAGAGCCTGATTCCTCCAGTTCTGTTTCTCTTTTTCAAGATTGCTTTGGCTATTCAGGGTCTTTGTGCTTCCATATAAGTTTTTAAATATTTTGTCCTAGTTCTGTGAAGAATTCTATTGGTAATTTGGTAGGGATTGCATCAAATCTGTAGATTGATTTGGGTAGTATAATCATTTTGACAATATTGATTCTTACAATCCGAGAGCATGATATGTCTTTCTATTTGTTGTGTCATCTTTAATTTTTCTCATCAGTGTCTTATAGTTTTCACAGTACAGGTTTTTTGTCTCTTTAGATAGGTTTATTCCTAAATATTTTATTCTTTTAAATGTAACATTAAATGGAATTGTTTTCCTAGTTTCTTACCTTTCATTGTTAGTGTATAGAAATGTAGTAGATTTCTGTGTACTTGAATAAAAAAAGTAAAAAAAACTGTTTAATAAGAATTATAGGAGTTCCCGTCATGGCACAGTGGTTAACGAATCCAACTAGGAACCATGAGGTTGCGGGTTCGATCCCTGCCCTTTCTCAGTGGGTTAACGATCCGGCATTGCCGTGAGCTGTGGTGTAGGTTGCTGACACGGCTCAGATCCCATGTTGCTGTGGCTCTGGCATAGGCTGGAGACTACAGCTCCGATTCGACCCCTAGCCTGGGAACCTCGATATGCCACGGGAGCAGCCCAAGAAATGGCAAAAAGACAAAAAAAAAAAAAAAAAAAAGAATTATATCAAATAAGAGAGAAGGTAATAGAAGACATGGGGAGTTATTTTCAATCATAAAAATTTAGCATACCCAAAATATAGGAAACAATTTCATTTTCATATTTGAGAAACATATTAAGTCCCTTGCAGGTTAAACACAAGGGTCATACATGTTCATAGAAGATCTTAAAAGATCTAGAAAGAGAAAAAAAGATAATTTTCAAAGGAATAATTATCAGGCAATTGCAGATATACTGATAGTGAAAGTCAAGGTAGGAATACAATAAAATTATGCTGTCACAGTCCAGCCTAGAATTCTATACCCAACCAGACAGTGTATCATTTATGAGTGAGACTAAAAACAAAATTTCAGACAGGGAAGGTGGGAATTAATCAGTCCAGCCCTGAATGAAGAAAGAAAAGGGGTGCAAGCAAAATTACTGTGCCAGGAAGTTGGCAAACATGATGAAACAATAATTATTGACTTACTATTATTGTGTTACAAATGGAAAAATACTAATAATCACTGATATAATACTAATTGTCTTAAATAAATTTGAGTTAAAACAAGATGAAATTAAATACTAGACAATGATGAAACATAAGATAAAATAGGGTATATAGGAATCAATGTAATTTAAGGCTCTTATATCCTGCAAAGGGAATGTAGAGATGTGTGATTAAAGATGATTGTCTAAGTCAATAATCAGAGTAGTCACTAAAATAATAGAAATATCATGTATAATTTTCCTAAAAGAACAGCAGTAGAATGTTCACCTTGAAAGCATTAAAGGTGAAAAAATGAAGAAATTAAGACCACAGGAAGATAATGAATTTACCCAATGTCACAAGCTAGTTCTTTATATAAATGGGTCTGGAAACAAAAAGTCTGGTTTTCCAGTTCTATATTTTCTTTTCTGGAAATTTTATGAAAATAGATAAACAAAATTTGATTTTTCATAGAGTAGAAGATTTATATATTTGCCTGCTTTTGAAAATAATTTCTTAAAGCTCAGAACATTTAGCTTGATCTGGAGAGAGAGGACAATGATTTTCTAACACAGATTATAGTATGGAGCTCCATATACTTTTCCATTCACTTTTCACTGGTCTTAAAATGAGTAGCGACAAGAAGGGACTATTTCATAGCATGTAGCAATGCTTTTATAAATATTCATCAATTGCAAAGCAGTGTTTATGGCTGCATAGAATTACTGGGTTGAATCTAACAGTCTCTTGAAAGAGATGGACATACATGTAACCATAAAAAGAAGTTAGAATGCATTTAGTTAAGTATGGGATGAATTTTAAACTGGAGAAACTGTGACTTCAAAATGGTAGGATAGTTTTAATGGCACAGAGATCCCTTATAAATACATTTTGTCTGATGAAAGTATTACATTCCATCAGGGTTTGGGGTCTGATGAAAAAACTAAAAGTACTGCTTATTAAGATCAGAGCTTTGAAAAGTAAAAGAGGTTGAAAATTATGTTTCATTAAAGGGCAAATGAAATAAAGTAGAAATGGTTATTTAAGAACTTGATTATCTGGGACTTGATGTACCAGAAATTATACTTAGCTGATTTTTTTTAATTATGAGAGAGATGCAAAAGACTGCAATTTAGAAAGCACTTTCTAAGGGGATTTATAGGATGTCTGTAAATCTAATCTCCTGTCTAATTCTCAACATTAGATACTATCAATTGAATGTTGACATTAGGATGGTGGACATTAGAGATAAAGGGGACATTAACCAACACACTAAGTCATACCTACTCTCTTAATAGATCTTTGCCCAAATCTTTCTGTAAATATATTTATATGTAATTTAGACATATTTCTTGAATATATTCTATGTCTGCCTCCATGTTATAATTCTGTGGAGTAAAAGACAGGTCACATTTTTTAAAGGCTTAGTGTCATATAATTCTAAACTCAAATCTGTGGTAAAATTTCTCTTGCAGTTATGTAAGAATTCTTTCATTTCTTTTATATAGGTATATTACCCTTTTTCTTGCTATTCTCCATGATATTATGATAACAATACTGAGTATGTGACATTCAGTGAATGTTGATTACATTGAATAAATAGTTTGGATAGCAGTAAATTTTAAAGCCTTTTTTTCTGGCATTTAAGCCTCAATTTCCTCATCTATTAATTTATTCTCCTCACAAGAATGTTTTCAGATTTAAATTAGAACTCAGGGTTGAATGTTTAATAACTATTAATATTTTTATTTTTAGAATAAATAACTAAAACAAATGTTTAGCAAAGGATAAAAATGTAAAATAATGCACTAAAATATGCATTCTTAAAAGAAACAAGCAAATTGAACATGGACATAATCTTTACATTCATTGAAATTTTCTTAAATATGTAATTGCTATTGATGATTTTATTACATCATTAAATTGATTTACTTCATGACATTTTAAATGTTTAAATCATTTTTCTTTCTTGAAAGATTTCAGGGGAAAAGCAAAATATATATGTGGGAATATATCAGAATTTAAATGTACTGTTTAAGCTTTAAATAATAGAATAGTGGCTTTTTTAGATACACCAAGAACTTTAAATTTGACTTGATTCAAGATAAAAGCAATCTTTCTTTTATTTTATCTCCAATTTTCTAAAGATTTAAAAAGGGGACTTCATTCATCCTTTTCCCTGAAGTTTGTTTCCCTATCCTTATGCCATTTGAAAGAATAGCTGTCAGTCTTTTCCAAAGTACTTAGTGGGATATGTGGGGAATGATCCATTTGTGGTCAACTGGGAGGACCACAGAAAATTGATACCGATGTTAATGTTACAAAGCTGAGGAGTAATTACAATAGTTGAAAGTATTTTGACATAAATAATTCTAAAAGTGTTAGGTGGTGGAAGAAATTCTTTAGACCTCTATTTTGTGTACCAATCACTTAAAAAAAAAAACACTAAGACATTCATTCTTATTTTTCACTTATACCCCACTTTTTCAACTGCTATCATTTCACTGTGAAAACTTAAGAAACAAAGAACCATGAAGTAACAGTTGCCATTTGACAAATCTGATTAAACCAAAGGTGTTTACCATTGAAACTGACCCTCCCCACCCACTCCATCTCAAGTTTGCTTTCTCTTAGACAAAATATTACTATCTTTTCCCAGAAGGAATCCAAAATCAGTGTCCATTTGAAACAGTTATGTTTTAGATTGTTAAACATTGCAGGGGGTTATAAAATACAAAAGTAAGTATTAGTCTTGGAATAGATTTCAAAAGTTTTTGGAATATGTATTCCAAAGACATCTTAGAGTTCTTGGCTAGATTAAAGAAAGATGTTGAAATAGGGAAAAAGGAACTGTTTTGTAACTTGTACTTACTGTACAAATCTAGCTGCAATTACCAGATCCATTTAAAATAATAATTTAATAAAATCCTAAGGTTAGCAGAGAATGAGCACACAGTCTATTCTGAAGGTTAGTCATAGTTTTATAGTTATGCTTTCAGTAGGCCATTTTGATATACTATGTTTGCCATTTGGAGAGAGGACAGACTTTAGAGCTAACTAGATGTAGATAAGGATTTAATCCTCTTACCATCTACAACTATGGATAAGTAAATGAGATAGCCTTATCTTTGCTTCATGCTCTCTTTCTGTAAATGGAAGTAATAATACATGATGTAGGGGTCATATGAGGAATAATGTACAGTGCTCATAGAGTAACAGGCACATAACAGCACAGTAACAGATGCTTAATCAGTGTTAGCTATTATTATTTATCCTGACCAGAAATTTACATTCAAACAGCAACTGTTTCAACTGACTTTTCCTTTTTTTGTGAATTCTCATGAGTAAACTTTTAATTTTTTGAAAGTGGAATAGTATATGTCACAGTAATTTATAAGTAGTATAATATTTATTCAAATATTTGTCAAATATCTAGTATTCAGAGTCTAATGCTAGGCACTAAAGAGGTAGAGAAATAACACTTTTATTTCAAATAGCTTTTATTCACACTAGGACTAGAGGAAAATCTAATTTAGTAGAAAACACAAAAGAAGATCTCTCATACTCTTTGAAAGAGAATTATGACAGTAACAACATCAACAATAATTTGGAACACATCATTGAATTTTCCATTTAATATTTTCAAATACAAAAAAAAAAGGAATCAGAAAGAAGGTGAACAGTCCATGAGCATGTTCAACAATGGTATTAGTATTAATCTTTTATTAGATAATTATTTTTTCACATCTGGGAAAACATCACTGGCAGCACAATTTTAAGAAAAGAAGTTTGGCAACATGTATTTTTCTCAGCAGCTCCGGAGGACAGATTTTGGTGAATGCTAGCCAAAAAAATTAAGGGCAAAACCACTGGTGCACAGAGGACAACAAACTGATCTTATTACAGAAACAGATATCAGACCACAGTATAAAAGACATTTTAATTTTTTTACACTAAGCCAGGAACTCCAGCTTATCAGCATATACATCTGCAAGCCTGGTCTAGAGTGTTTAATTGCAAGAGTGATAAATAACTATTTCCTGCCCCCTCTGCCTACCTTATTTAAAAACATCAGGTTATTGGCTTTAAAATGACACAAACTGCCAGGGCTACAATCTACAAAATGATCAGTCACTTTTAACAGCATGCTTGTTATGCCCAGCAACCACTGAAAGGACAGTTTCATATAACCTAGATATCCTGGAGATAGACACTGACATTGCTTATCTAGAAAGAATTTAAGATGCTACAATTTAGGAAGAGAATATGGATAATTTTTTTTTTATCTAGAAGTAATCTTTGCAAACCCAAGGAAGAGCTATTCTTCCTCAGATTTTAGAATTCTTAATCCTTGTGTTTTTAAAAATTCAATCCGTTTCTATTCAATTTTAAGTTAATGAAAGCAATAGCCAGAAATTGTTGCAAGGTCTCTATCAAATGTCCTAAAATGCCAACTCCAAGAAAGGGCACCACAGTGAGCCTAAAGAACATGACCACAATGTTCCACAAAACATTTGACCCTCATTTTATTTGATGTTCCAACATTTGCCTTTAATGTGCCTAAGGCCCAAACGGAAAAATAAAAGGACTCCAGTTTTCTTTGAAAGGTCTGGAAATATCTTACTTCCAAATTATATTGATAGAAATTTTCTTTTTTGCCACTTTTTTTCTTCATATTGGAGTTTATGCTTGTGAGTTTCACTCATGAAACATCATCCAAAGGGCAAGAATAATATATGTACAATCTTCTCTATATAATAACTAGCACAACACAAATAGGTAGTAGCAAGGACAGAACAGTAGAAAATTATATTTGAGACAAAGAGAAAAATTCTATATTAATAAAACAAATGCCAGCTCCAAAACTGTAGACTGAAACACAATAACTCGATTTATCCTTTAAGAATAGTAAAAAAGTGGTTCTTAAAAAGGAAGAGATAAAAATAAGATAAAGTGTACCTACTAGAGTGTTTATACAAAATGGCACAAAACCTAGTGTTGTCTTAGAAAATAAGTTGCCAAGGTTCTTTCTACTTAGGAAATAAAATAGAGATTTAAGAAATTATTGATAGTTTAGATATGGCAATTTGGTATTGGAAGTTGGACAAAGGAAGGAGAGAAGAGGGGAAAGGAAATTATTGGTTAGAAATATTGGCACTATACAGTGAATTCACCATGTACTTGCTAAATATTCCAGTTTGAGAATTAAGATGGTTTGAGAAATTGTTACAACCCTTTACTCTATCATTGAGGTCAAGTCAGAGCAGCCACAAATCAACAGTATAAGGTTTAGACCCAGCTATTTTCAGGATATTAATAACTGACTCAGTTGTAGAATAAACCATTACATAAAAACCTGCCAGGTGTAGCATAGAAAAAACAAAACTGCAGTTGATTTGGAGAAACCAAGTTCTGCAGTCCTGTGTGAGTTCCATGTTCATGTAAAAATTTTATATCCTGGTCACATGACGATCAGGCTGTGCTTCATGAAGCATCTCATGGAGTAAAAGCAAGTTGTTAGGAGGTAAGGGGTATATACGACCAGGAAAAGAAGCCACACAGAGGCACTTACATGATGGTATTTGATGAAGATGTAATACTCATGATACTTCATTCAAAAGTTGGTAAATACTACAAAATACTGCTGGAGATCAAAATATAATTGTGTCCTTTGGGAACATAAGATATATTTGATGATGATCATGACCATGCTAATGATCAGTTGTGAAGACAGCAATAAAATGCCTTCATTTCTTAGCATACATCATCTGGTTTTCATTTCTTTTGGAGGTGAGTATGCCCTCTTTATGGAATGGTTGAACAGGCATGTTGTTTCCTACTTCTTTTTTTGTTTGTTTTCCTTATTTTCTCATAAAGTCAAGTGATTTCATTCCTGAAGCAGGAAAAGAATGTTTAGATGCTGCTAGAAACGACAATGTCAGCCTCTTGAGAGAGTGGTTATTTCAAGGTCAGAATGAATCACTTTTATGATAGAAACCCTTGGCTTTTGTGTGTGTGTGTGTGGCTATTAAGTGTGTAATACTTTCATTGAGGCAAATTGAGTGTAAACTTTTAAAAGATAAATAGTAAAAAATATTTAAATAAATTGTCCTAAACATAAATTCTACATAAAAAATAAGTATAAAAGTGCTGATTGAAGAGAAATTTTCTACCAGAACTTCCACATGATTATTTTATTTTACTTACATATGAAGTCTGTAAAGAAACCTGGGAAATCCACAAAACTTTAGGCATGACCTTCAGAAAAACAAAACAAAAACCCCACAAAATGCTAGTACCAAATTGTTGCAAGAGACCTGCCCTTTAGTTTCTGAGATATTCCTGTGAGATGTCCTGCTGTCAAATCCACCATGTTGTCTGTGAGGTGGGTGAGAATTTTGCAAAGGGTTGTAGTCAAAACTGAAGGCAAGATTTCAGTTGCTACAATTGGTAATGGAAATGTGACTTATAATTTTTAACAAGTATCTTTTCTCCAGAAACTGATTTCTGTCTTTGCTAATGATGTTGTAATTTTGTTAAAATATTTAAATATTTCATCTCAAATCATTCTTCTCATATACAAAGCAATGACTAAATAGCCTCTATTAACAGCTGAGGTCCATTTTACTTGTTATTTAATACAATCCTAGTATATAACTGAGAAAATTAATTTTATTACATTTGCTTTTTTGTACCTATTAGCAAATCTTACTAATAGATTTCTCAAAAAACTTTATTTTTATTCATTATATTTGAGTTATTATGAGAATGTGAGAAAGCCTATGTGATTATTCTTCAGAGCATGGATCAGGAAGAGAGATATTAATGATAATGCTTAGAGAGGAGTTCTTGAAACAGCCTCATATTGGGAACTATTGTGAGCAATAAAAATTAAATGTATAAGTGGCGAAAACTATACCAAGTGAAACTACCCTTTCCAAAAGTGCTGTTTTATTTCAAAGTAAGTGTTGATATTCTCCAAAAGCCTCCATTCTGTCCCTGAGGGCTACACTATATCTTGTAATGGTGTAATCAAAAAGCACTGGCATTCTGTTCTTACAACTACATTCAGCTGTGATTAATCCTCTCTATAGTTTATCTGCCTCTCCATATATCCTAAAGACTCTAACTGCAACCAATTGGGTACCATATCACATGGAAGGATGTGTGATTAACTCATTAATGTGTCATGTTTTAAAGCTAAATAACCATGGAGATGTCCTAGTGATTTGGCTTTATCAGACTGATGGCTGTGCCTAAGTATGCAGTAAAATTACTGTAGGAAACTTCAATAAATTAGTATGTGCATTATACTGTTTCATTTTCTTATTTGAAATCTAAAAAATATCTGGGAGGACTGAGAGTAATAATAGAGATTTGTAATTATGAAGTTGATTTTAAAAGTCACAATTATGTTTCCAATTACAATATAATTTTCCTTGTGAAGGGGGGAGGTGTCTTTTGTTTAAGCCTTTGGTTTTCTTTAAATTTCCTCAAGCAATTACAGCAAAAATAGCAAGAGCTAGCAAATATGATTGGCACAAATTTCTCTAAAAAATCATGAAAAAATTCATGACTATTGTGAATCTAAATTGACCTTACCCTTATGCAATGAAAGTAATTTTTAACTAATACTGAGTTACATTCCATTTCAGATTTCTTATTTCAAAGGGTGTCTCAAATTTCTAAGATGTTAAACCAAGTATTGAGCCATTTTTGTATATGTAATAAAAGTCTTTAAAATTAAAATGGTAATCCTAAAAAAACCAAATGCATGAAAAATATGGTCTGACTGTATAACAAAAGGGAGTTATATAATTCTACTTGAGTGAAATCTTTCATCTTTGATTTACAGGTTGGAGTCCTCTTTAACTAAAACCATATTGTTCCATATCTTTCATATCATGGCCTTCCCTAAAACCTTGTTTTAATTAAGGTTTCTTTCAGATTTCAGAATAAAAGCATGACAATCTTCACTTATGGCTTTAATATATCCTTTGAGTTAGGAAAATATATAAAAAGAAACATCAACTCTTTTGAAAGCATTGTCAGATATTAAATACTGCGAGGTATTCTACATCAGTGTCTGTAGGTGTTTGAGTTACGCATTGAAATAGACTTTGGGGAGGTAGGGGGAATAACCTACTTAGATTTAGTAAGTTGCTTTTAGACTCAGAAATAAATGTCCTTTATGTTTAGCCTTTGACACTAAGGCAACATGTGTGAAGGTTAAGTTCATGTTGTTGTTCTTTTCACATGAAGGCACAACTTCAAGGTTAACTCAATTCAAGGTGACTTCAAATAGGCAATGCCTCCATTAACACATTTCAAAGATCTAGAAAATTCAGTAATATTATTTAAGCCATATTCACCTCACTGGTTTTACAGCTAAAAGAACACATCAGTCCAAGCAACTGTGTTAACCTGGGAAGTAAAAAAAATAAACTAAATACTCAAAACTCCTGAGTAATTAAGGAGATTATGGGTAATCCTAATCTTTTTTTATAAGAAGGAAGGATGAAAGGCAAGAAGAAAGGAAGTGATGGAAGGCAGAAAAATAAAAGTGAGGGAATAAATTCTTGATAGATTCGTAACAAATTAAGATGGCCTTTGAAAAGTTACGCAGTTTTCAAAGGCGCTGAAAATGCTCCGTGGAACAAATGCTCACAGCTACTGTCGTCAGAGCAAGGGATGTATGAGGGGGAGGGGGACCTCATTGTGAATCAATTGTGAGTCTCCTGTGTGTGAGAACACAGGGATGTTAGGGAAACAGGGTAATTTTTCTCAAAAAATGTGATACAAAATATTGCACCATTACAGACAATGTGTGAGGTTCCTTTGGCATTTTACTTTGAGATATAGCATGGTTTATTCCCCTGAAAAAAGCCTCATCCCGGTTCCTCCATCTCGAACTCTTACTAGAAAGAGTTGAACCATGTGTTAAAACAAAGGCAAAAAACAAAACAAGAAAAAAAACCCTCGATCTGTCAGGAATTGCTATCCGTTCATAGTTGAAAGCCTGTCCTGTAAACAATTTAAGACTGTTTGACGAAAAGTTACCCAATAAAAAAAAAAAAACAAAAAACAAAAAAAAAAAAACTGATAAGAATATCAGGAATGAGTATTTCTCAGCTTTTGCCCCAAATTTCGCTGGCTGTCATAGCATATGTAATTAACAGTATCTAGTGCTGTATTGGATGTTTCTAGTTCTAACTGGGCCTGGGAGTGGGTCCCCAGCATATAAAAAGTCCGCTGGAAGCAGTTTCTTCCAATCGTGGTTTACTGTAACTTTAGAATCACAGCGGTTACTTTTAAGGAATCTTTAATGCCCTTTCAAGTCCATCCAAAGAACAAGTGAAGCTGCTGTTCGGAATTTCGTGCCCAGTGTTTATGTTCCATCGAATCTCTGCCACCCAGGCAGCAGACAAGACATATCTGAGGGTGCTGGGGTGGGGGTGGGGGGTTACACAATGATGTCACACACAGGAAATATCAAGGATAGGGAGGCTGGTGGTGGTGGTAGGGCTTGGCACTTCACAAGACTGGCTCCTCTTCCATAGGCTCACCAACAGTTCTGTAAAAATAAACAGGCAATCAGAATACAGCATAAGAGTACACAATGACATTGTAGATTTTCATGCATAATCAAAGCTGATTTTTCAGCTCTCTGTGATGTTTATTTGTGTTATTCGGTTATCCATAAATAGAGTTTCTTTCCTAGGAAGTATAAACAAATGTCAAGTGGAAAAACAATTTCGATCCAAGCAATCATTGGAAATGTTCCTGTTTATATTAAAACATGTCAGAATATTTTATAACTCTAGATTCCAAAATGTACATGTTTTGTGTCTAGCACAGTCAAATAATTTATTGAAAAAATTAACTATGATATTTTATTTTTGGAGCAATTGCCGTGATTTCCTATGGAACCAGTTTGCTAACGAGAGCAAGGGACCCAGCTAGCTTCTGGAGGAGACTCACCAGGGCTCTGGTTTTTGCTTCTGTTCTTTCATAACTGGATTGGCTGCCTGCCGGAGGCATTTCAAATCAAATTCTGAATTTGATTAGCAAATCGCTGCTACAGACCCAACGTTTTTACAAGAAATGCACTATGGTAGTGTGTAAATAGTTTTTATTCGGCATCATCTGTGGGGTGTTCTGCTCCGGCAAAACCAAAACTAATTGCTCGAAAATTTATACTTGAGATTTAGCCTTAATTTAGTAACACTCTGAGGGTGTTTTAAGGCAAACTTTTAGAATGATTTTTAATTTAGTCAAAGGATAAATTGTAGCAGGAATCTAAATACATGAGGTCGCTGGATTGCTGAGAGAAGAACGCTGGGATTTGAGATGCCGGGAGAACTGAGTACAAGCCTTGAGCTCTGCCATTTGCTAATGTTGCAACTGCTAATGTTATAACTATACTTCTGTGAAGCTGTGGTTTCATGTTTAAACTGTGAGAGAAAAGAAGTTCCATACAGAATTAGTGAAGGTTAAAAAAATAAAGGAGGTAAACTGACTTGTAAATAACACACACTATGAGACATTAGTTAATTAATACTTTGATCTGTCCCTTCAACATCTTCCAAATTTGGAAGGTACAAAGAATATTGTCAGGTCTTAGTTACATTATGCTTTATGCCTATGGTACCAGATGAAAACATAGCATTTGGATTATAGTTTTCTCTGGGCAGTGGAATAATAGGTAGGTGGCGTTAATTTTCTTTTGTATAGTTTTTGTTTGTTTTTGCTTTTTGCTTTTTTGGTCTGCACCTGTGGCATATGGAGGTTCCCAGGCTAGGGGTCAATCGGGGAGCTGTGGCTGCTGGCCTACACCACAGCCGTAGCAACACAGAATGTGAGCTGCGTCTGTGTCTTACACCACAGCCCACGACAATGCTGTATCCTCAACCCAGGCCAGGGATCAAACCTGCGTCCTCATGGATGCTAGTCAGATTTGTTAACCACTGAGGCACGACGGGAACTCCCTCTTTGACAGCAACTCCCTCTTTTGCATATTGTTTATCTACTCAGCAGTATTCTATAATGAATTTTTTTCCTATTAGAACAAATTGCTATGTTTAAAACACTGTTGTTTATGACTACATAATTTAACCATGTTATTTTATTGATTTCAAAAATAAGATTTCTTTGTACCTATAAAGTAGTTGCTATTTTAATTTAACATTTTTATAATAAATTAAAAACATTGGAAGAAAGATTTTGTCCATGGAATGATAATAAAAAATATTTTAATGCATCCTCTTAAGAATGAGAAAGATTAGGGATTCATTATTTCACGTTACTAAAAAGAGAGAGTTCCACATGACTGTGTGGAATACTTAAAAAAAAATTGGTTATAGTCTTTCCAAGAAAGCATACTGGATAAGAAAGTTGTGAGAAAGCATTTAGAGCTGCTACATGAGATAAAAGCTATTTAAATGAGTCATACTCTATTACAATCTTTCTAAACTAAAATTAGCAGCATTCTTGAAAGAAAATTTTTAAATTAAGGAAAACATTTAAGTAACTAAACTAATTTATATGTAAACATGCAGACTTATTTACATTTGGCAATACATGGATTAGACAGGTGTAGAATCTTCAAACTAGATACTCCGATGGACACTGAATTTTCCTTTTTCTTTTTTTCCCAAACTTTATTGAGATACAACTGACATAACATTGTGTAAGTTTAAGGCCATGTGGTGATTTGGTACACATATATATTATGAAATGTTTACCACAATAATAAATCCTTCACCTCCCATAATTACAGATTGTGTCATTGTGAAGAGAACAATTAAGACTTATGCTCATAGAAAATTTGGAAGGTACAAAGAATATTGTTAGGTCTAGTTACATTATGCTTTATATTAGATCCCCAGAACCTATTTATTTTATAACTGGCAGCTTGCACCATTTGACCATCATCGTTCCCTTTCCTCTACCTCCAAGCCACTGGTAACTATCAGTCTACCATTCTATGAATTCAACATCATTTTTTTCCAGCTGTATTGATAAATAATTGACATACCTCACTGCATAAGTTTAAGCTGCACAGCATGATAGTTTGATGTACATGTATTGTGAAATAATAACCACAGCAGGTCTAGTTAACATCCATCATCTCACACAGAGTTTAATGTTTTTAGATTTAATATTTAGGTGAGATCATACAGTATCTCTCTTATATCACCTAGCATAATGCTCTCAAGGTTCACTCATGTTGCACCTTTTTTTTTTTTTTTTTTTTTTTTTTTTTTTTTGCTATTTCTTTGGGCTGCTCCCATGGCATATGGAGGTTCCCAGGCTAGGGGTCAAATAAGAGCTGTAGCCACCGGCCTATGCCAGAGCCACAGCAACACAGGATCCGAGGCATGTCTGCAACCTACACCACAGCTCACAGCAACGCCGGATCATTAACCCACTGAGCAAGGGCAGGGACCGAACCCGCAACCTCATGGTTCCTAGTCGGATTCCTTAACCACTGCGCCACAATGGGAACTCCCACCTTTTTTTTTTAATAGCTGAATAATATTTTCTTGTTTGTAGAAATCACATTTTCTTTATTGACTCATCTATCACTGGACACTTAGGTTGCTTCCTTGTCTTGGATGTTGTAAATAACGCTGCAGAGAACATGAGAGTGCAGGTATCTCTTCAGGATAGTGATTTTGATTCCTTTGGATATATACCCATATGTGGGATTACTGGATCACATGGTAGTTCTACTTTTAGTTTCTTGAGGAACTTCCATACTGTTTTCCATAGCAGTTTCATCAATTTACATTCCCATCAGCAGTGCACAAGAGGTCACTTTCTTCATGACCTAATTTATTGCATCTTTTTTTTTTTTTCTTTTTAGGGCTACACCTGCATCATATGGAAATTCCCAGGATAGGGGTTGAACTGGAGCTGCAGCTGAGGCCTGTGCCACAGCCATGGCAACACCAGATCCAAGCTTCATCTGTGACCTACACCACAGCTTGTGGCAATGCCAGATCCTTAACCCACTGAGTGAGACCAGGGATCGAACCCACATCTTCATGGACATTTTGTTGGGTTCTTAACCCACTGAGCCACAACAGGGATTCCTATCTCTTTTCTTTTTGATGTTAACCATTTTAGCAGATGGAAAGTGATATCTCAATGTGATTTTGCTTTGCAATTCCCTGATTAGTGATGTTGAGCACCTTCCCATGCACCTGTTGTCTATTTGTATGTCTTATTTAGAAAATACATTTTCTGGTCCTTTCCTTTTTTAAACATTGAGTTAATTAACTTATTTAATATTATTGAAGTATATGAGCTCAATATATAATTTTGATATTAACCCCTTATCAGATAGATGGTTTGCAAATATTTTCTCTTATTTCATTAACTGCTTTTTTTATGTTTCTGATTCTTTGGGCTGTGCAAAAGTTTTAGTTTGATGTCATTGCACTTGTTTATTTTATGCTTCCGTTGCCTTTTCTTTTGTTGCTATGTCCCGAAGACTTGTAAATACCAAAATCAAGGAGCTTTTTTCCCTTTGTTTTCTTCTAAGAATTTTATAGTTTCAGGCCTTACATTTAAGTTCCTAATCCATTTTCACGTAATTTTTGTGAGTAGTATAAGGTAGAGGGTCCAATTTCCTTCCTTGTGTGTGAGTAATTGTCCAGTTTTCCCAATATTATTTATCAAAGAGATTACCATTTGCCCATTGTGTATTCTTGACCTCCTTGTCAAATATTAACTATGTATGTGAAGGTTTATTTCTGGGCTCTCACTTATTGTTGTCTGTTGTTGTCTGTGTGTTGTTTTTTTTATTAATGCCAGTGCCATACTCTTTTGATTACTATAGCTTTGTAATAGTATTTGAACTCAGGATGTGTGAAGCCTCCAGCTTTGTTCTTTCTCAAGATACCTGTGCTTATTCAGGGTCTTTTGTTATCCTATTGAATTTTAGGATTGGTTTTACTATTTCTGTGAAAAATGCCATTACAATTTTTATAGGAATTGCATTGATGACTACTGATTTTGAATAGTATGGATCTATTGATGATTATTGATCATAGTTGATGACTGTTGATGGCTTTAAGTAGTATGGATGTTTTAACAATAACTTTTCTGATACATGGATTATCTTTCCATTTATTTGTGTCTTCAATTTCTTTCATCAGAGCTTACTGTTGTTTTGGAGTATAAATCTTATTTTGTGTCCTAAAACTGTACTGAATTCATTTATTAGTACTGAGGTGGGCTTTTTTGTTTGTTTGTTTGGTTTTTTTGTTTGTTTGTTTGTTTGGAAGAGTCCTTAGGATTTTTATATACAAGATCATGTCAAAAAACCCTTGTCTTGTTTTTGATCTTAGAAGGAAAGCTTTCAACTTCTCACTACCGAGTATGATGTTTACCTGTGGGTTTGTTATATATGGCCTATATTATGTTGAAGTATGACCCTTTTATACCCAATTTTGTTGACAGTTTTTATTATGAAAGAATGTTGAATTTTGTTAACTGCTTCTTATGTATATATTGAGAGGATAATATGACTTTTATCTCTCATTCCATTAATGCATTGTATCACATTAATTGATTTGCACCTGTTGAAGCATCCTTGCACCCCAGGGATAAATCCCATTTGATCAAGGTGTATGATCCTTTTAATTTTCTATTGAAATTGGTTTGCTAGTATTTTTTGAGGATTATTGTATCTATGTTCATCAGAGATATTGGCCTATAGTTTCCTTGTGGTATCTTTATCTAGCTCTGGTATGAGAGTCATGGCTGCATAAAATATATTTAGAAGCGAAATACTTCCCTAAATGAGTAAATCAGAGATTCAGATACAAATGACCAGAAGAGGGGATTGTCACCTACCCCAAGGCCATAGATAACTAGAATTCTGGGTCCTGGGTGAGTCTGGGAGGTGGAACGTTTATGAAAGGCAGCTGTGATAGGTGGTGTCTGTCAGATATTAGCTTCTGGGTGGGCTCTGCTCCCTTCTCGGGTTCTTGGTGGGGAGGAAGAGCGGGCTTTCTTTTTTTCAATGAGTTTGAGAAGAACTGGTATTAATTCTTCTTTAAATGTTTGGAAGAATTCACCAGTGAAACCATCTGGACTTGGGCTTCTCTTTTTTGGGAGGTTTAGTGTTACTGTTTCAGTTTCCTGACTCATTATTTGTCTGTTCAGATTTTATACTTTTTTATGATTCAGTCTTGATTCTAGGGACTTACCCACTTCTAGGAGATTGTCTAGTTTGTAGGCATATAACTATTCATCGTAGTTTCTTACGATGCTTTGTATTTATGTGGTATCAGCTGTAATGTTTCCTCTTTCATTTATAATTTTATTTATCTGAGTCCTCTCTTTTCTTGGTAAGTCTATCTAAATTTTGTAAATTTTGTACATTTAAAAAATCATTTTAAAAAATCAGTGCTTAGTTATGTCAGTTTTTCCTATCATTCTCCATTTTATTTATTTCTGCCCTGATTTTCATTATCTTTTTTCTCGTGCTAACTTTGGGATTCATTTGTCATTTTCTAGTTCCTTAAGATGTAAAGTTAGATTGTTTGAGGTTTTTGTTTTTTTAACATAGACAATTATTGCCATAAATTTGCCTTTTAGCACTGCTTGTGCTGCATTCCATAAGTTTTGTTATGTTGTGTGTCCGTTTGTTTCAAGATAATTTTCAATTTTCTTTAATTTCATCTTTGATCCATTAGTTGTATAGGAAAGTGTTTAATTTCAACGTACTTGTGAATTTTCCAGTTTTCCTCCTGTTATTGATTTCTAGTTTCACACCATTGTAGTCATAAAAGATGAGTATGATCTGAATCTTTTCAAATTTACTAATAATACTTGTTCTGTGACCTAACATATGACATATCCTGGAGAATGTTCCATGTGTACTTGAAAGAAATATGTATATTCCTCCTGTTGCCTGGAATGTTCTATATAAATAAATATATATACATATATATATCTGTTAGATCCCTTTGATATGAAGTATAGAGCCAGTCCAATGTTTCCTTATTGATTTTCTGCCTGGATAATATATCCATTGTACAGCTTATGCTATTGAAGTCCCATACTATTATTATATTGTTATTTATGATTGTTTTTAGATATGTTAGTATTTGCTTAATGCACTCAGGTGCTCTGATATTGGGTGCATATATATTTAAAATTACTATATCCTCTTAACGAATTGATCTCTTGATCACTATTTAATGGCTTGTCTCCTATTACAGATTTAGACTTAAAAGTCTATTTTTTTCTAAGTACAGCTACCCTTGCTCTCTTTTGGTTTCCATTTGCATAGAATATTGTTTTCTATCCCTTTACTTTGAGCCTACATGTGTCCTTAAAACTAAAGTAAGTCTTTTACAAGCAGTATATAATTGGGGCTTTTTAAAAAAAATCCATTCAGCCACTATATGATTTTTGAATGGAGAATCTATTTAAAATAATTATTGATAGTTAACAACTTACTATTGCCATCTTGTTAATTGTTTTATGGCTATTTATACTTTGTTCCTTTCTTCTTCTCTTGATGTCTTCCTTTTGAATTGATTTTTCATAGTTGTATACGTCTATTTATCTTGTGTGTATCTGCTTACTTGAAATAGTTTTTTTTTTTTTTTTTGGTCTTTTTTAGGGCCACACCCACAGCATATGAAAGTTCCCAGGCTAGGGGTTGAATCAGAGCTGCAGCTGCCAGCCTATGCCATAGCCACAATAATGCCAGATCCAAGCCACATCTGTGACATACACTGTAGCTTGTAGCAACACCAGATACTTTAACCCACTGAGTGAGACCAGGGACCAAACCCATATCCTCTTGTATACCAGTCAGATTCTTAACCTACTGAGTCACAATGGGAACTCCCTGAAACACCTTATAGATATAACAGTTTAATTTCAACCTGATAACAAGTTAACTTTGATTGCATAAAAAACTACCTTTTTACTCCTTCTCTCTATAGTTTGTTTTTGATGTCATGATTTACATCTTTTTATGGTATCCTTGAGCATCATTTTATCTCTAGCTATTTTAAATAATTTTGTCTTTTAACTTTTATTCAAGAGTATTTAACACATCACCATATTATAGTATTCTGAATCTGACTATATATGTTTATCAGTGTGTTGCATATTTTCATATGCTTTCATGTTAATAATTACCATACTTCCTTTTTAGGTTAGAGAAGTTTTTTCCAGCACTTCTTGTAAGGAAGTTCTTGTGGCGATGAACTACCTCAGGTTTTTTTTATTGTTTGGGAAAGTCTTTATTTTGCCTTCATTTCTAAAGGACAACTTTGCCAGGTAAAGTATTCTGGTTGGCAGTTTTTTTCTTCCAGCACTTACTCTTTCCTGACCTGCAAGTTTTTTTGCTGAGAAATCCGTTGATAGGTTTATGAGGGTTCATTTGTATGAGAGAATATTTTTCTCTTGTTGCTTTTTTTTTGTAATGGCTTACCCCATGGCATATATAAGTTCCCAAGCAAGGCACTGAATCTAAGCTTCAGCTATGGAAATGCTGGATCATTCAACTGACTGTGCTGGGCCAGGGATCAAACCAGCACCTCCTCAGTGACCAAGCTGCTGTAGTCAGGTACTTAAACTACTGCAACACAGTGGGAACTCCTCTTGTTGCTTTTAAAATTCTCTTTGTATCTGATTTTTGACAATTTTATTATGAGTCTTAGAAAAGATCACAGTGGATTGAGATTTGGGGCAGACCTATTTGCTTCATGAACTTGAATGTCCTAATCTTTCCTCAGGTTTGGGAAGTCTTAAATCATTATTACTTTAAATAAGCTTTCTTTCCCTTTTTCCCTCTCTTCCCCTCCTGGAACTCCAATAATTAATATGTCATTAATGCCAGATCCAAGCCACATCTGTGACATACACTGTAGCTTGTAGCAACACCAGATACTTTAACCCACTGATACTTTAATCAAAAAGCATATAGTAGTTGAGTGGATTTTAAAAAAAACAAGCCCCAATTATATGTTGCTTATAAAAGACTTACTTATTTTTAAGGACACACAGGCATTCTACATGCCCTTTAAATTTTTTTTTCTCCTCTGATTGAAAATTTCAAATAATTTTTCTTTTTTTTCTTTTTTTTTATAATATGACTGTGTTTTATTTTAATTTTTAAAAATTACAGTTGACTTAAAATGTTGTGCCAATTTCTTTTTTTTTTTTATTTTCCCACTGTACAGCAAGGGGATCAAGTTATCCTTACATGTACACATTACAATTACATTTCTTTTCCCCACCCTTTGTTCTGTTGCAACATGAGTATCTAGACAAAGTTCTCAATGCTATTCAGCAGGATCTCCTTGTAAATCTATTCTAAGTTGTGTCTGATAAGCCCAAGCTCCCGATCCCTCCCACTCCCTCCCTCTCCCATCAGGCAGCCACAAGTCTATTTTCCAAGTATATGATTTTCTTTTCTGAGGAGATGTTCATTTGTGCTGGATATTAGATTCCAGATATAAGTGATAGCATATGGTATTTGTCTTTGTCTTTCTGACTCATTTCACTCAGTATGAGATTCTCTAGTTCCATTCATGTTGCTGCAAATGGCATTATGTCATTCTTTTTTATGGCTGAGTAGTATTCCATTATGTATATATACCACGTCTTCCTAATCCAATCATCTGTCGATGGACGTTTGGGTTGTTTCCATGTCCTGGCTATTGTGAATAGGGCTGCAATGAACATGCGGGTGCACGTGTCTCTTTTAAGTAGAGTTTTGTCCGGATAGATGCCCAAGAGTGGGATTGAGGGGTCATATGGAAGTTCTATGTATAGATTTCTAAGGTATCTCCAAACTGTTCTCCATAGTGGCTGTACCAGTTTACATTCCCACCAACAGTGCAGGAGGGTTCCCTTTTCTCCACACCCCCTCCAGCACTTGTTATTTGTGGATTTATTAATGATGGCCATTCTGACTGGTGTGAGGTGGTATCTCATGGTAGTTCAAATGATTTTTCTTGAAGTTCATTGATTCTTTCTTCTCTTGGTCCAGTCTGATGCTTAACTCTGCATTAAAATCTTTAGTTATTGTATTCTAAAGATACAAAGTTTCTGTTTGCTACTTGCTTGTTTTCTATCTCTTAAAATTTTTCTCATATGATCCTCCATAACGTTCCATCACAGGTGACTAGACATTGTTCTCTGTGCTATGTAGCAGGATTTCATTGCTTATCCACTCCAAATGCTACAGTTTGCATCTCCTAAGCCCAAACTCCCAGTCCACCCCACTCCCTCCCCCTCCCCCTTGGCAACCACAAGTCTGTTCTCCATGAACATGAATTTCTTTCTTTTCTGTAGAAAGGTTAATTTGTGCCAAATATTAGATTCCAGATATAAATGATATCATATGGTATTTGTCTTTTGCTTTCTGAATTACTTAACTTAGTATGAGAATCTCTCATTCCATCCATGTTGCTGCAAATGGCATTATTTTGTTCTTTTTTATGGCTGAGTAGCATTCTATTGTATATATGTACCACATCTCCTTAATCCATTCATCTGTCAATGGATATTTGGTTGTTTCCACATCTTGGTTATTGGGAATAGTGCTGCTATGAATACAGGGATGCAAGTATCTTTTTGAATTATAGTTTTGTCTCAATACATATCCAGGAGTGAGATTGCTGGATCACGTGTGTTTTTAGGAATTTGAAAATACAGGAATTTAAAAATAACCTTTTCAGCATTTATTATTTGTACTTATTAATGATGGACATTCTGACTGGTGTGAAGTGGTACCCTGTTGTAGTTTTGATTTGCATTTCTCTAATAATTAGAATTGTTGAGCATTTCTTTATGTGCCTGTTGGCCATCTGCATGTCTTTTTTGGAAAAAATGTCTATTCAGGGATTCTGCCCATTTTTCACTTGGGTTGTTTTTCTGCTGTTGGGTTGTATGTGTTGTCTGTATATTTTAGAGATTAAGTCCTTGTCAGTTGCATTGTTTGAAACTATTTTGTCCCATTCTTTAGGATGCCTTTTTGTTTTCTTTATGGTTTTCTTTGCAGTGCAAAGTAAGTTGGCTTTGCCTTCCTCAGTCCAGCTGCTGTACTTTTCTCTGTGGCTTTCAGGTTCCTCCATCTCAGCTGATCTCCCCATCAGTTAGGTGGCTTTCCAGGGTGTGGGTTCCCTTCCTCTTTCACAGCTCCCTCTCATGAGTGCTTGTCCCATCCTGATTCCTTTCTCTCTCTCTCTCTTTTTTCCCTTTTGTTCTACCCAGTTATGTGGAGAGTTTCTTGCCCTTTTTGCAGGCTTAAGGTCTTCTGCCAGTATTCAGTAGATGTTATGTGCGAATTATCCTACATGTAGTTTTTTTTTTTTTTTTGATGTTTTTGTGGGAGAAGGTGAGCACCACATCTTACTCCTCTGCCATCTTGATCCTGCCTTCTTTCTTGAGCATCCCATTTGTTATAATATTGTTTTACTGTTTTGTTTTCCTTTTTTATTTTTTTGGTTAAGTTGTTTATTGGTGTTCTCTGAGCATCTTTAAGACAACTATTTCTAATTATTTTTCTGGCAATTCACATTATCTTCATTTCTTGGGGGTCATTTACTAGAAGTTCACTGTGTTCCTTTGGTAGTATTAGTTTTCCCTGACTCTTCATGATCCCTATGGTTCTGGGTCTGGGGCAGGGGGCATAATATCTTATTGGCTCAGGCCTCTCAGGTTCACAGTACTGACAGCTGTGTGGTCCTTGGTGAGTACTATGGGGAGCTCTGAAGTAACTGCAAGGGCTTTTGGTGTTTAAAGCATCTTCTTCAGGTACAGCAGGTAGAGAACCAGGGTAGGCCACTGTAGTGGCTGGAACCAGTGGTTCACACACTTGACTGTAGGGCCAGCTTTAGGTGCCTGTGTAGTGTAAGGGGTTAGTTTCAGACACACATGTAGTGGCAAGGGCCAGATCCAGTAGCAAGTCCAACTCTAGGTACCAAATAAGCTCCAGGGGTACTGGATCTTGGCATGCATATTGAGATTGTAGGGTTTTTCCATGGGCATGTGGCAGTGGAGGATGTCAGGGTACAAGCACATAGCTGGAGGACCTAACTGAACAGCCCAGTGGTGCAAGCCAGTGACAGGAGTCATGGGCCCATAGCAGCTTTAGATGCCCTGGCTATAGGAGCACATTTCTGTGGCTGGAGGGTCTCACTATAGACATAAGCATGGCATTAGAGGTTTGTGATGTGAGTCAGGCCCAGGGTGTGCAGGTACACAGTTGGAGGAGTTCAGGCCAGTAACAGCAATATAGGGCTGAATCTCAGCCCACCGTCATTTATGAGGCTGGTGGCTGTTAGCATAGACTTCCATGATTGCAGGGTATTGTCACAGGTGCACACATAGCAGTGGAAGCTGCTTATTGGAATGAGGCTGGCAGTATGGAGGTGCATAGCTGGAGGGGATAGGACTAGCACCAAATGCATGCATGGTGGTGGAGGTCAGCTGTATGGTCTAAGTTGGCATCTTGCACATGTGCAGCCACAGAGGCTGAGGCTGGCCACCAGAATGGGTCCCAGACTGCATGTTTTGGGGGGAAGGAGTGAGGATGGACTCAGGAAATTAGTTATTATGAACGTGAGAAACACTGCTTTTGTTGAAACGGGACATGTAGGTACATTATAAAGCTTTCCGTCAGATGCTTCTCTTCCCTTTCATCCCTTTATAATCATTTCCTATTAACCACTCTTTGGGAAAATAGTCCATTTATTGCTCCCCACATTTTAATGAAACAAATAACCAGTCAAATCTCTGTGTCTTACAACACAGAAACAGTGTTAGTAGCATAGCAAGTTTGACAGTATCATGGATTTCAAGGTAGATGCCCTGTGTTTAGGTTTACAGCACTACCACTTTCTAAAATTTAACTCAGCAAATCAGTGTCTCTGAATTCTCAATTTTCTCTTTAAAATTGAAATAATATTCCCTGACCTGCTCTCTGGGTTGTGAGAATCAAATGAGTTAATTTAAGAGAACATGCTTTATACACTGTTAAGTGCTAATTATAGGGTAATTGTATTACTTATATCTGTCATTGTGATTTACAGAATCATCCTTCTCATAGCTCTTAATGGATGTAGTGTTATCTTTATCTCTCTCCCTAGGTAAATGTTAGATGTGTACATAATTTTTAAGTTAATTTTTATCTTACCATTTTCACAAAACAATTACAAAGTGATCTGGTTAGGGATGACCCTTCAATGGCTGTTTTTTTTTAATTAGTCAGTAAATTTTATTACATTTATAGTTGTACAATGATCACCACAACCCAATTTTATAGCATTTCCATCCCAAACCTCCAGCACATTCCCCCATCCCTCAAGCTGTCTCATTTGGAAACCGTAAGTTTTTCAAAGTCTGTGAGTCAGTATCTGTTTTGCAAAGAAGTTCATTGTATCATTTCTTTAGATTCCACATGTAAGTGATAGCATATGATGTTGGTGTCTCACAGTCTAACTTCACTTAGCATGATAATTTCTAGGTCCATCCGTGTTGCCGCAAATGCTGTTACTTCTCTCCTTTTAATGGCTAATATTCTATTTTGTATATGTACCATGTCTTCTTTCTCCACTTCTGTCGATGGACGTTTAGGTTGTTTCCATGTTTTGGCTATTGTATAGAGTACTGCGGTGAACATTGGAGTACACGTATTCCTTTGAGTACTGGTTTTCTCTGGATAGATGCACAGGAGTGGGATTGCTGAATCAAATGGTAATTCTATTTTTAGTTTTCTGAGGAATCTCCATATTGTTTTCCCCAGTGGTTGCACAATTTACATTCCCACCAACAGTGTAATAGGGTTCCCTTTCCTCCATATCCATTCCACCATTTATTGTTTGTAGATTTTTTGATGATGGCCATTCTGGCTGGTGTAAGGTGACACCTCATAGTGGTTTTGATTTGCATTTCTCTAATAATGAGTGATGTTGAACATCTTTTCATGTGTTTTTTGGCCATCTGTATGTCTTCTTTGGAGAATTGTCTGTTTAGACCTTCTGCCCACTTTTTGAGGGGATTGTTTGTTTTTTTGGTATTGAGCTGCAGGAGCTGTTTATAAATTTTGGAGATTAATCCCTTGTCGGTCAATTTATTTGCAAAGATTTTCTCCCATTCTGTTGGTTGTCTTTTCTTTTTGTTTAGGGTTTCTTTTGTCATCCAGAAACTTTTAAGTTTAATTAAGTCTCATTTGTTTATTTTTGTTTTTATTGTCATTATTCTAGGAGGTAGATCTGGGAAGACACTGCTATGGTTTATGTCAGAGAGTGTTTGGCTTATGTTTTCCTCTCAGAGTTTTATAGTATCTGGTCTTATATTTAGGTCTTTAATACATTTCGAGTCTATTTTTGTGTATGGTGTTAGGGAGAGTTCTAATTTCATTCTTTTAGATGTGGCTGTCCAGTTTTCCCAGCACCACTTATTGAAGGGTCTGTTGCCTTCTCTGTCATAGTTAGTTGACTGTAGGTGCATGGGTTTAATTCTGGGCTTAATTCTATCCTGTTCCACTGATCTATATTTCTGTCTTTGTGATGACACAGTTTTGATGACTATAACTTTGTAGTGTAGTCTGAAGTCAGGGACCCTGATTCCTCCAGCTCCATTTTTCTTTCTCAGGATGGCTTTGGCGATTCTGGGTCTTTTGTGCGTCCAAACTTTAAAATATTTTGTCCTAGTTCTGTGAAAAATGTCCTTGGTAGTTTGATAGGGATTGCATTGAATCTGTAGATTGCCTTGGGTAGTATAGTCATTTTGACAATATTGACTCTTCCAATCCAAGAGCATGGTATGTGTTTCCATCTGTTTGTGTCATCTTTGATTTCTTTCATCAGCATCTTAAAGTTTTCAGAGTACAGGTCTTTTGTCTCTTTAGGTAGGTTTATTCCTAAGTATTTTATTCTTTTTGATGCAATGGTAAATGGTATTGTTTCCCTAATTTCTCTTTCTGACCTTTCATTGTTAGTATATAGAAATGCAGTTGATTTCTATGTATTAATTTCATATCCTGCGACTTGGCCAAATTCATCGATGAGCTCTAACAGTTTTCTAGTAGCTTCTTTAGGATTTTTTAGATAAAATAAAATAGTGATAGTTTTACTTCTTCCTGTCCAATTTGGATTTATCTCTTTTTCTCTGATTGCCATGGCTAGGACTTCCAAAACTATGTTGAATAGTAGTGGCAGGAGCAGACATCCTGTCTTGTTCCTGATCTCAATAGGAATTATTTTAGCTTTTCACCATTGACAATGATGTTAGCTCTGGGTTTGTCATATATGGCCTTTATTATCTTGAGATAGGTTCCCTCTATGCCCACTTTCTGAAGGGTTTTTATCACATATGGGTGTTGGATTTTGTCAAAGGCTTTTTGTGCATCTATTGAAAGGATCATATGGTTTTTATTCTTTAGTTTGTTAATGTAGTATATCACACTGATTGATTTTTGGATATTGAAGAATCCTTGCATCCCTGGGATAAATCCCTCTTGATCATGATGTACAACCCTTTTAATGTATTGTTGGAGTCAATTTGTTGGTATTGTGTTGAGGATTTTTCCATGTATGTTCTTCAGTGAAATTGGCCTGTAATTTTCTTTTTTTGTGGTATCTTTGGTTTTGGTATCAGTGTGATGGTGGCCTCATAGAATGAGTTTGGGAGTGTTCCTTTCTCTGCAATTTTTTGGAATAGTTTCAGAAGGATAGGTGTTAATTCTTCTCTAAATGTTTGATAGAATTTGCCTGTGAAGCCATTTGGTCCTGGACTTTTGTTTGTTGGAAGTTTTTTAATCACAGTTTCAGTTTCAGTACTTGTTACTGGTCCATTCATCTTTTCTATTTCATCTTGGTTTGTCTTGGAGCATTGCACTTTTCTAAGAATTTGTTCGTTTTTTCTAGATTTTCCATTTTACTGGCATACAGTTGCATGTAGTAGTCTCTTATGACCCTTTGTATTTCTGTGATGTCCATTGTAACTTCTCTGTTTTCATTTCTAATTTTATTGACTTGAGTCCTCTATTTTTGTTGATGAATTGGGGTAAGAGTTTATCAATTTTGACGATCCTTTGTAAGAACCAATTTTAATTTTTTTGATCTTTTCTATGGTTTTCTTTGTTTCTATTTCATTTATTTCTGCTCTTCTGCTATAATTTCTTCCCTTCTGCTAACTTTAGGTCTTGTCTGTTCTTCTCTCTCTCGCTGCTTTAGATGTAAAGTTAGGTTGTTTATTTGAGCTTTTTCTTGTTCCCTGAGGTAGGATTGTATTGCTATAAACTTCTCTTTTAGAACTGCTTTTGATGCATTCCATAGGTTTTGGAGTGTTGTATCTTTGTTGTCATTTCTTCTAGGTATTTTTTAATTTCCTCTTTGATTTCTTCAGTGATCCATTGGTTGTTTAGTAGCATGTTTCCATGTGTTTGTGTTTTTTGCAGTTTTTTCTTGTTGTTGATTTCCAATCACTTAGTGCTGTAGACAGAAAAGATGGATATGATTTCAATTTTCTTAAAGTTATTGAGGCTTGATTTGTGGCCCAGAATGTGATTAATTCTAGAGAATGTTCTGTGTGCACTTGAGAAGAATGTGTATTCTGCTGCTTTTGGATGGAATGTCCTATAAAGATCTATTAAGTCCATCTGATCTAATGCTTCATTTAAGGCCTGTGTTTCCTTGTTGATTTTCTATCTGGATGATCTGTCCATTGCTAAGTGGGGTGTTAAATTCCCCCACTATTATTGTGTTATTGTCAATTTCTCCTTTTAAGGTTGTTAGCACTTGCCTTATATATTGAGGTGATCCTATGTTGGGTATATATATATTTACAATTGTTATATCTTCTTCTTGGATTAATCCTTCAGTCATTATGTAAAGTCCTTCCTTGTCTCTTATAATATTCTTTATTTTAAGGTCTATTTTTTTCTGATATGAGTATTGCTAACCCAGCTTTCTTTTGATTCCATCAATCAAAAGAATATTTTCTTCCATCCTCTCACTTTCAATTTGTATGTGTCCCTATAAGTGAAGTGGATCTCTTGAAGACAGCATATTTATGGATCTTGTTTTTGTATCCATTCAGCTAGTCTATGTCTTTAATCCATTTACATTTAAGGTAATTATTGATATGTATGTTCTTATTGCCATTTTATTAACTGTTTTGGATTTGTTTTTGTTGCTCTTTCTTCTTCACTTCTTCTCTGTTCTGTCCTCTTGTGGTTTGATGACTATCTTTAGTGTTGTATTTGAGTTGATTTTTCTTATTCACATGTGTATCAATTATAGATTTTTGATTTGCAGTTACCCTGAAGTTTTGATATAGGAGTCTATATACATATGAGATTGTTTTAATTTGTTGGTCTGTTAATTGCAAGTGCATCTCCAGTGTCCTGCATTTGTACCCTCCTCTTCTAACAATTTCTGATTTTGGTAGCATATTTGTGCATGTATGATTTCATACCTTGACTTTATATTCCTTTACTGGTGAGCCTTGTCATTTGTGGTATTTTTGTTTCTAGTTGTGGCCTTTTCTGTGTAAAGAAGTTTCTTTAGTATTTTTTGTAAAGCTGATTTAGTGTTGCTGAATTCTCTCAACTTTTGCTTATCTGTAAAGCTTTTGATTTCTCCTTCAAATCTGAATGAGAGCCTTGATGAGTAAAGTAATCTTGGTTGGAGAGTTTTTCCTTTCATCACTTGAAGTATGTCATGCCACTCCCTTCTAGCCTGCAGAGTTTCTGTTGAAAAATCTGCCCATAACCTTATTGGGGTTCCCTTGTATGTTATTTGTTTCTTTTCCCTAGCTGCTTTCAGGATTTTCTCTTTGTCTTTAATTTTGGTTAGTTTGATTAATATGTGTCTCAGTGTACTCCTCTTTGGGTTTATTTTATATGGTACTCGTTGTGCTTCCTGGATTTGAGTGAGTGAGTGCTTCTTTGCTCATGTTAGAAAAGTTTTTGGCTATTATCTCTCTGAATAACTTCTCTGTCCCTTTCTCTCTTCTCCTTCTGGCACCCATATAATAAGGATGTTGGTGTGTTGAACCTTGTCCCAGAGTTCTCTTAGACTGTTTTCATTTCTTTTCAGTTTTTTTTCTCTTTTCTGTTCTGCAACCATGATTTCCACTAGTCTGTCCTCCACCTTGCTTATTCGTTCTTCTGCCTCCTGTATTCTGCTGTTGGTTGCTTCTAATGCAGTTTTTTATTTCAGTTATTGTTTGCATCTCTGCTTGCTTAGGTTTTAAATCTTGTATTTCTTTGCTCAGTGTTTGCTGTAAATTATCCATCTTTGCCTCCAGTTTATTTCCAATGTCTTGCATTATCGTCAGCATCATCAGTCTAGTCTTTTTCCTGGAGGCTGATAATCTCCATATCACCTAGCTGTTTTTGTTTTTTTTTTTCTTATTCCCTTATCTGATTTATAGTTCTCTGCCATTTCATTTTTATAGGTTTTGGTGTGGTTTCCCTGTTGCAGTCAACAGAGTTGTAACCTCTCTTGTGATGACTGTTCCCCATTGTTGCTGACGTTCTTCAATGGCTGTTTCAGGTGAGAGAGTGAGAAGCAGTACTCTGGAAATGTGAGTGCTCCCTAATTCAATCATGTCTGAACACATACCAAGTTTATCTTGATTAACAAAAGCACAGTTATGAAAAGGGATGGGTAAAGGGGAGAGATAAATCTTTACATATTTAGATTTAATTCCATTTGCAGTTAGGTGAGGTGCAGACATAGGAAGGTCAGGAATATGTGTAAAATAAAACCTTCACAGATAATTTTCAGTACAATAGTTCAGCTGATTGAAAGACACAAAATTCTATTACAGCAAGCCAATTTCACAGTGAACATACATGGTGCTCTAACAATGAAGGGCAATATTTTATATTAATGATATATCAGTTCAGTCCAGCAGTCATATTAGTTAAGATAATTTGTAAAAATAAAAAGAATTTAATTTGAGATAGATATAGCATAAAATTAAATTTCTGTACTTTAACTTGAATGGGTATTTATTCTCTTATGATTTTTGAGACATTATTGATTTATATTGATAATTTTACTATTTTTTGGCTATACTCATGAATTGTGGAAGTTCTAGGGCCAGGGATCAAATATGTGCCACAGTAGTGACAATACCGGATCCTTAACCTGTTGAGCCACCAGGGAACTCCAAGTAATGTTATTTTTTAAGGTAGATTTCTTTTTGGTTTATTTAATCCCTATACTCTCTTCTTCCTCCATGGGAAGCAATCTAATGCCTGTTACGTATGTTATTCTGTTTATAGGATGTTTGTTAAAGTTATATATTATTTTACATAAATTTTATTTTTATATACGCATGTATCATTTCTGTTGCTTTACTTTATCACCAGTACTGTATTTATTACATAAGCATAACTGTATAAAGTTATGTATGTAGTCTCTAGCTGCTGAGTACTACATGACATCTCCTCCATAGTTCACACTACATTTTAACTATTTGTTCATCCAATAATGGACACTGGGTTTGACACATCCTACTCTACCCACCATGAAAAAGCTATAGTGAACTTCTACCTACATGTACTCTAATGACCCTAGATGAAAATGTTTTCATTATACATTCCCAGGAGCAAGATTACCAGGTCTTAAGTTTCATATATAGTAAATGACAGTAAACTGCTTTCCAGAATGCTGCCATAGTTTACCTTCTCAGAGCTGTGACAACTCCAAAGCCCCTCATCTCCACCAATTCAGGCCCTCCCCAGTTTACTGAAGTTTTCACTGATTCAAAAAATACTGAGTTTCTATGATGTGACCTGGATCTCTACTAGGTACTAGAATTATAGAGGAGTCAATAAAGTATAGCAGAAGGACCTGATCTAATTTTGTGATTGATGGTTAGTAAGCATTCTCTAAGAAAAGGAAGTGATATTTGATCTAATATCTAAAAGATAAGTGCAAAAGAATAGGGAGGCAAAGTATAGGGTCAGTGAGAGAAGAAGGAAGATAAATTAAGTATTCCAATCAGAAGGGAGGGTATGTGCCAAGAAGGCCTGATGTGGATATGAATATGGCTCTCAAGAAAATCTTAAAGCACAGTGGAATACTATTTACATATCCAGTAGAAAGTCTATAATTAGAAGGACTGATTATACAAAGTACATGTGAGGATATAAATCAATTGAAACTGTCTTTCTTCAGTGATGGGAATGAAAAATGGCATACCCATTTTGGAAAGCCATTTTGAAGTTTTTTTCATAAAGTAAAACATGGCTTCCCTATAACCTGGCAAATCTCGCTCCTAGGTATATGTTGATGAAAACTGAGTGCTTGTGTTCAAAAAGTAAAAACTTGTATAAATATTTCACATGGACTTAGCTTCCTCAAAAAATTAAAAACAGGATTACCATACTATCTAGAAATTCCACTTCTAGAATTCACAGAACTCACAGCAGGATTTTGAAGAGATAATTACTCACCTATGTTCACTGAAGCAATATTCACAATAGCCAAGAGGTGGAGGCAACCTAAATGTCCATTGTCAGATGAATGAGTAAAGAAAATATGGTATACACATACAATGAAATATTACTCAGCCATTAAAAAGACAGAAATCTTGTCATTTGCCATGACAGGGATGAACCTTGAGGATATTATGTTAAGTGAAGTAAGCCAAAGGCAAAAACTGCATGATTCCACTTAGATGAGTTATCTAAGTAGTCAGATTCTGAAAAAGTAGAATAGTGGTTACTGGGAGATGGGGAGATGGGGAGTTTGGAAAAGGGAAGTAGTTTAATAGATATAGTTTTGGTTTTGCAAGATGAAAAAAGTTCTGGAGAAGAGCTCCTGCTGTGGCACAATGGGATCAGCAGCATCTTAGGAATGCTGGAACGCAGGTTTGATCCCCAAACTGGCACCATGTGTTAAGGATCTGGTATTGCTGTAGCTCAAAATCTCAAATCTGATCCCTGGCCCAGGAACTTCATATGTCATGGGGCAGCCAAAAAAAAAAAAAAAAAAAAAAAAAGTTCTACACATATGTTGCAAGACAGTGGCCATATAGTTAACACTCCTGAACAATATACTTTAAAATGTTTCACATTTTAAATCTTACGTTTTTTCCACAATTTTTTTGTCTTTTTACCTTTTCTAGGGCTGCTCCCATGGCATATGGAGGTTCCAAGGTTAGGGGTCTAATCAATCAGAGCTGTAGCCGCTGGCCTATGCTAGAGCCACAGCAATGAGGGATCTGAGCCGCGTCTGTGACCTACACCACAGCTCACGGCAATGCCGGATCCTAAACCCATTGAGCAAGGCCAGGGATCGAACCCTCAACCTCATGGTTCTTAGATTTGTTAAGCACTGCGCCATGACGGGAACTCCTGTCTTTTTCACAATTAAAAAAAACTTCATAGCAGCTTTACTCACAACCACCCTAAATGGCTGAAGATCTGAATAGATATTTTTCCAAAGACCTACAGATGACCAATAGGTATATAAAAAGATGCTCAGTATCACTAATCATCATGGAAATGCCAATCAAAACCATAACGAGATACCACCTCACACTTGCCATTATCAAAATGAGAAGAAAAAACAAGTGATGACAAGAATAGGAGGAAGAGGAACACTTGTACACTGTTAGCAAGAATGTAGGAGTTCCCATCATGGCACAGCAGAAATGAATCCCACTGGGAACTATGAAGTTGCAGGTTTGTTCCCTGGCCTTACTCAGTGGGTTGGGGATCTGGCATTGCCATAAGCTGTGGTAGTAGGTCACAGACACGGTTTGGATCCTGCACTGCTGTGGCTGTGGCGTAGGCTGGCTAATGCAGTTCCGATTAGACACCTCGCCTGGGAACCTCCATATGCCACAGGTGCGGCCCTAAAAAGACAAAAAAGACAAAAAAAAAAAAAAAGAATGTAAATTGATGCAGCTATTGTGGAGAACATTTAGAAGGTTCCTAAAATAAAATGAAAAATTGAACTACCATTTTCAAAGAAAATTAAAATACTAACTTGAACAGATACATGCATCTTCATGTTCATTTAAGAATAATTTATGATAGCCAAGACATGGAAGCAACCATCAATGGATGAACAGGTTAAAAGAAATGTGGTACAGTGAAATATTATTCATCCCCAAAAAGAAAGAGAAATAAGAAGAAGTCCAAATTGGAAAAGAAGTGAAACTGTCACATTCTGCAGATGACTGTACATAGAAAATTCTAAAGATGCTCCCAGAAAACATGCTCATCAATGAATTCAGTAAGTTGCAAGATACAAAATTAATAACATGAAAATCTCTTGCATTTCCATACATTAACATTAAAAGATAAATTAAGAAAACATCCCATTTACCATTGCATCAAAAGAATAAAATACCTAGGAATAAACCTACATAAAGAGACAAAAGACTTGTACTCTGAAAACTATAAGACACTGATGAAGGAAACTGAAGATGACACAGATGGAAAAAAATACCGTGTTCTTGGATTATAAGACTCAATACCATCAAAATGACTATACTTCCCAAGGTAATCTACAGATTCAGTGCAGTCTCCCTTAAATTACCAATGGTGGAATTCCATTGTGGCTCTGTAGGTTATGAATCTGACTAGTATACATGAGGATGTGGCTTCGATACCTGGTCTTCTTCAGTGGGTTAAGGATCTGGTATTGCCATGAGCTGGGGTATAGGTTGCAGCTGTAGCTTAGCTCTTGCCTTACAGTGACTGTGGCATAGGCTGGCAGCTGCAGCTCCAATTCAACCCCTAACCTAGGAATTTATATGCTGCAGGTATGGCCCTAAAATTTTTTAAATAAAAAAATAAATTACCAGTGGCATTTTTCATAGAATTAGAGCAAACAAATTCTTTAATTTGTAGGCAGACTTGTACAAAAGACCTCTAAGAGCCAAGCAATCTAGAGGAAAAAAAAAAAAAAAAAGAGAGATGGAGGAATCAGTCTCTCAGATTTAAGACTATCCTACAAAGCTACAGTCATTAAAACAGTATAGTACAGGCACTGGAACAGGATAGAAAATCCAGAAATAAAACTACACATATATGGTCAGTTAATCTTTGACAAAAGAGGCAAAAATATACAGTGGAGAAAAGACACTCTTCAATAAATGGTGCTAGGAAAACTGGACAGCTTCATGTAAAAGAATGAAATTAGGAGTTCCTGTTGTGGCTCAGTGGGTTAAAAACCTGACATAGTGTCCGTGAAGATATGGGTTAAATCTCTGGTCTTGCTCAGTGGTTTAAGGATCCAGTGTTGCTGCAAGTTGTGCTGAAGTTTACAGATGTAGCCTGGATCTGGTGCTGGATGCTGTGGCTGTTGCACAGGCCTATAGCTACAGCTCTAATCCAGCCCCTAGTGCAGGAACTTCCACATGCTACAGGTGTGGATGTAAAAGGAAAAAAAAAAAAGAATGAACTTAGAAAAATTCTCTTGTACTGTACACAAAAATAAACTTGAAATGCATTGAAGACCAGATACTATAAAACTTTTAGAGGAAAAGCACAGATGGAACACCCATTGACATAAATTTCAGCAATATATTTTTGGGTCCACCTCCTAGAGTAATGAAAATAAAACCAACAACAAACATATGGGACCTAATTAAACTTAAAAGCTTTTGCACACCAAAAGAAACCATTAAAAAAAAAAAAAAACAACCCACAGAATGGAAAGAAATATTTGCCAACAAAGCAACAAAAAAAGATTAATCTCCAAAATATATAAACATATCATACAGCTTTATTTCAAAAAAACAACCCAATCAAAAAATGGTCAGAAGATCTAACAGACATTTCTCCAGAGAAAACATAATACTGGCAAAAAAGCAATTGAGAAGATGTTCAACATCATTAATTATTAGAGAAATGCAAATCATAAGTATCACCTCATACCAATCAGAATGGCCATCATTAATAAATCTACAAACAATAAATGCTGGGTATCCAATGGAGAAAAAGAAACTCTCCTACACTGCTGGTGGGAATGTAAATTGGTACAGCCACTATGGAGAACAGTATGGAGGTTCCTTAAAAAACTAAATGTAGAACTACCATATGATCCAATAACCCAACTCCTGGGCATCTATCAAGAAAAAAACATAATTCGAAAAGATACCTGAACCCCAGTGTTCACTGCAGCAATATTTACAATAGCCAAGACATGGAAGCAACCTAAATGTCCATCAACAGAGGAATGGATGAAGAGGATGTAGTATAATATTCAATGGAATAGTATTCAGCCATAAAAAAGAATGAAATAACACCATTTGCAGCAACAGAGACCCAGAGATTATCATACCAAGTGAAATGTCAGAATGAGAAAAATAGGTATCATGTGAGATCACTAATATGTGGAATCTGATAAAAATGATAAAAAAAAAACCTTACAAATAGAAACATACTCAGAGTTCAAAACCAAATTTATGGTTACCAAAGGGGAAACATTGATCTAAGGGATGGATTAGGAGGTAGGATTGGTATATACCCACTACTATATATGGAATGGATGAGTAACTTGGACCTGTTGTATAGCACAGGGAAATCTACTCAATACTATATAGTGACCCATATGAAAAAAGAATCTGAAAAGGATAAAGATAAAAATTCTGATTCTCTCAAAAAACATAGGAAATACAGATAAGGAGACAAGAAAGCTCATGTATCATTACAAATTTAACAATATTTTTGTCTCCTATCTTGGACTCATTTATTCACTCAGTAATTATTTATCACCTACATTGTACTGGGCACTGAAATTTCTTGAATTAAGCCAGCTAACCACAGATTAGTTAAATGAATCAGTTTATTGCTCAGTGATTATTTGCAGATACTTTGTTTTAAGCAAGTACTATTGATTTACCCAGTGAGGAGTTAAACATATAGCTGTCCAAGTATAGCCTCTATATTTTACTATTATAAATCACTGCATGGTGAACAATGTATTAGGGAGGGGAAAAAATAGAGCAAACTGATGATCAGGAAAATTATAGAAAAAGATAGTAAAAGCCAACATTTATTGAGTACTTACTATGGGTTAAGTTCTTAAGATGTATTGTCTCATTTCATCCTCAAGACCCTATGGAATTTTCCCCTCATTTTAAAGAGAAGGAAAATAAAGCCCAGGGAAGATAAGTAATTTGCTCCTGATCCAAAATTATTAAGTTGGAAATGGGATTTGAAGCTGGACAAGCTGATTCTAGAATCACACTCTACTCTTCCTGTGTAGTGGTAAGAAGACAGAGTGAGGGGAGCTAGATGGAGAGATGATAGGAAGCTAAAGTTATCATGCAGCTTATTTTACTTCTGATTCTATTCCATTGTGTTTCTTTTTCATATTAAACATCGTTTGTAAACAATTCCAAATGGAAACCTGAAATAGACTGGCACTGGATTTAATGCCTAAGTCAGAGTTTACACATGCCCCAAGGCACTGAAGACAGAGGTAAACTAGTAGTCCTAGAAAGAGGAGGAAAAGAAGATGAGACATACTGTCCTTCCTTCTACCAGGACCTTCCAAATCTCAGTCCACTTTTCAACTAAGGCATTGTTGACACTGGATGAAAGTTCAGAGTAAAATTTATACTGAAATGTTTTTCTGGTTAGATAAACAAGTGTTCGAAATAGTATTAGAGAGAAAAATCAGAAACCTGAATAATTGGTGCAACATTTAGCTTCCAGAAGCTTTTAGGACACAATCCTAAAGCATGGAAATCTAAGTTGTACTTCTACTAGAAATGAATGTGGGTTTTTTTTTTGTTTATTTTTTTGTTTTTTAATCTTTTCTAGGACCGCACCCGTGGCATATGGAAGTTCCCAGGCAAGGGGTCTAATCGGAGCTGTAGCCGCCAGCCTACATCACAGCCAGAGCAACGTGGGATCCGAGCCATGTCTGAGATCTACACCACAGCTCAGGGCAACGCCAGATCCTTAACCCACTGAGCGAGGTCAGGGAACCTGCAACCTCATGGTTCCCAGTCAGATTCATTTCCGCTGTGCCACGACAGAAACTCCCTGAAATGAATGTGGATTTAATAGTGGTCTATATTTCTATATATATCTCCAGATATAGGAAAATGGCTTTATCAATGTCCTAGGCACGACTGACAGCTTAGGCAGATGATACTTTGGTTTTTCCAGCTCGGTGTATGTTTTAAAAATATTCATGAATACAATAGTTACTCAGAAAACAAAATAGCCAGATTCAGAAGCATTATTTTTCTCATGCTCCTGCATTAAATAATGATACCATCTCATTCATGAGAAAAGCTGACAAGCTGAAGATGAAATGATTAAATGAACAATAGATCTAATTGCATTAAGAAAATTGAATGTGATTCACATTATAATCAATAAACTGATATTTGAAAACCTAACTTTTTGTTGTGATTAAAAAAGTGAGAGAGTCAGATATTCTGGAGTGTAAATATGTTCCCAATAACTTAATAGTTGATCATTCTGAAGTCTTGATTGCCAGAGAGGACTTTTGATTTTTAGCAGAACCTGAACTGGTATCCAAGAATAAACCTCACTACAGAACTGACCTTTTCAAAGTAGAAGCATACAGATGTCCAACCAATGCAAACTAATCTTTTAAAAGGTGCAGTCTCCTGACAAGAAAACAACTTAGATCACAATTCTCTTTTCTAAACAATTCTCTTTTCTAAACAGTACTATCTATTTGAACATATCCATGACCCCTTAATTATTTTTTTTGACTTTTGTTTTTGTTTTTTGCTGACCCACCAATCATTTCTCTCCTGCTCAAATCCTCTGCCATCTGAAAATTATGTTTTAAAAACTGTACTTCAGTCAGTTGTCCCCAAAATGAATCCCCAGCTTTTTTCTAACAATTTACTCTTCATGGTCCATCAATGAGTTATAAAAATGAAATGAGTATCCACACGGTGTTGTCATCTCCCCCACAGCACCTCCCAAAATGAACAAAAAATACTTACAATGGTTCTTAGCCAGGAGCATTTTATCCCTTATTCACTAGTGGTAAATGAGTCAGATATGAGTTGGCCAGGAAAAGAACTGCTTTACCCAAAATCTTAGTACAAAATGAGTCATCTCACTCCAAACACCAATATATTCTCCAAAATAACTGGCAAGAATTTCCTATAAAAAGAATCTTGCGTTCACCCTTTTCCATCCATTTAGCACTCTGATTTTTCTAATTTTTCAATTTCCTGTGTACTTATAATATGGCATTCATAACAAAGGCCCAAGAATATTTCTACTTCTTTACTTCATTCTGAAAGTCATCTTTCCTGTATTGAGTAGGGGGACAATTCTGATAGCCTTCCCCTAAGAAGAAATGCTCTTCGGCTTTCAAGGGTTCTCCCTGTCCGACTCTCTGATGAAATTCATGCACGGTTCAACAGAAATGCATAAGTCAGTTCTAGAAAAATTCTTCTTTTCCCCTATTGAAAAAGTGAGTTCAAAGCCACAGAAACTATTTCAAGCAAAACTATTTTCCGTCTCACAAGAAAAATCAATCAAAATAGATACAATCTGTCTAAAACTGATAAACATGCAGCCAGGACACAAGCTTCCACTCTGTCTCCCTGTACATCAAAACATTCCCATTCCCCTTCTTTCTCTACCATCAGATGAAGCTTAAAAATAACTCTGAACTGAAGCCAGGGTCAAGTCCCTGTAGATTATCTGAGGTCAAGCACACTATTTACCTGAAGATCAACAAGCAAGCTTATGGAGCCAATTTCTGCCAAAGTGCTGAAATTTTTACATTACATAGGGCTCACAACAGGACTTACTATTCTTAATTATTCTAAGCTCTGCAATTTAAAGGGCAAAATTACAATTCATTTCACTCAGGTTGGAATTTAGCTTCATTTCTCTATATTAAATGAATTTTAAAGAATAGCTATGCTCCTTTTATATTCAACCCTAACAGATGTTAGTTTCTTTAGTTTTACAGCCCTCAAATGACAGACAACTAACTGTACTTGGCCTTGGGAATAACTGCAACACCTCTGGATTATGAACTTGGTTTGGTTCTTAGCTGGGAACAGCAGGGGGTTAGTTCATATTATAAAGATGTAAAACACGTTCTCTCTTATGCTCCAGATGCCCATATGAAGATGCCTTTTAATGCAATAGTCAGAATTTTTTTTTCTACTGGTAATCTTTTTAATTGGTTATAGTAAGAAAAAATATTTGCATCAAAATGAAATCTCTTATTCATTGTATCCCCTCCTCTTGCCCAAAGCAAGATGTTAAATCCATTAAACTCTGAATATCCAGTAAAAGCAAGAAAGCTAAATCTGTTCAAATTTGTGCATTCTTGGGAAAATTGCCAAACTATGTACTAGTAGCAGGATCTGTGTAATTAATGGTGATGTTATTGATGGAGGGAGTTCGATTTTATTCTCAGAAGCAATTTAAAAGTGCAAGCTGGCAGAGTTTTAGTAAAGCCTCATCTATTCATTTTTAAATTAAGTAAATGTAACTTTGAAGCCATCCACAGAGAGCACCAATGTTAGTGTAAGTACATTTGTGGTGGTTTTGGTCACAGTAAACTTAAAACAAATTGTGAAATGTACAAATTGACAAACATTTCTTAAAAGGAGAAGTAAACTTAATTTTTTTTTCTAAAAACTATTCATATAAAGTCTAACTAAAATCAACTCCTTCTTATCCTAAAGTAAATTAAAATCAGACTACACATTCTTTATACACACTCCTGTCTCCTTGTGATACAACTCCCATCTTTATCTAGTTGTTTTACCTCAGGTACAGTCACATAAGGAGCTTGTATGTATTTTAGCTACCCAGACAACTAACCATACCTCCAATTTCTGCACCCCTTTTCCCTCTTTGTTATATCAGTATTTTCAAAATGATGAAAGAAAAAAAATAACATCTGGAAAAAGAGAGAGAACTAAGGAAAGAAGTTAAGCCCCCAAGAAGCTTTTTCCATAATGATTTGCCCTAAATTATCCAACAAGGAGTGATTTTTCTCACCGTCTATCTTATCCCTTCTATTTCTCTGTGAACTGCAACCACATGCTCCAGCTCTGTATTTCCCATGAAGAATGAAACAAATGAATTCTTGATAGCCGACAGCATGTTCTGTGGCATCTGTGGCTTAGGAGAAGACAGGTGCTGGAAGTGGAGGTGACAGGTGAAGGAGAGCCTGGAGAGAGGTTCATGAACGCTAATGACGAGCCTGGATGTTACTGACCTTAATGATTCCCCCATGTTGGATTCATACCTGCTGTCTTCTCCAGCAAAAGGCTGTTCCACATCCACTGTCAGGGAGGCCAGAGCAGAAACAGTCTCTGTTTCCTCCTGCAACTGTGCCCCAGCCAGAGCACAGCCCCCTGGCACAGCCAGCATCCTTACTGACTTCCAGTATTTACCTAAAAACAAAACAAAGCAAAAAACCAAAACTATGCATCACACGTTATAGGAATTTTAGTAAGAATAGTATTAATCAGAATTGTATTAGATCCAACTCGGAGTAGTTGTTAAGTTAAAATCCACAATGTTATACACAGTTGTAATTTAATTTCTTAACTTATGATTAAGTGTTTTTCTCATACTAGAATGCCAAGTTGTGAAGTGCTCATATTCCCAAGCCTGAGTTTCCCCCTTGCTCCAAAGTTAATAAAGTGAGGAATAATCCGTGGTCTAATGAACTCACTATCAGACTGACAGCTGTCTCTGCAACTAAGTAAGCAAACTCTGGGCATCGTGCCCTCTGGGTAACCCTCAAGAGACTGGGAGGTAGAAGTCTTATGGAGAAACTGAATGAAATAGTAATTCTAAAAATTGCTACTTGAGCCATTAACTTTTTTAAAAAAAATTAGGTTGGAATATTAAAGGAAAAGAAAAGGCCAGAAATGCCAGCATGAATAGAATGGCAACTTTGCCAGAACAATCAGGTTTGTTAGTCCTGGATGTTCTTTCTTTCTCAACCCCAGGGTGTGTACTAGAACAATAATTGATTTAAAACTTTAATATATGCATTGGCTGATGTTGGAGCCTTTCCATATGTTATACGGATGTTTCTCTTTTTGAGGCAGAGAAGGAGAACGAGAGGAAAATAGAAGGTCATTTCATGAGAACATGCCAGTGGGATAAATACGAAAAGAGCAGAGTCAATGGCTTTCTTGCAGCCCCTAAGCTATTTTTTGTGAAGCATTGAGTAGTCCCGACTCAAAGCAGGAGAATCTTCCTAGGTGCTGACATGAATTACCAGGTTTAAACTATCTTAGCAGCCTGACCAATTAAGCAGGAAGTGGACATGCCGAGCTAGCTCTCTTCCAAAAATATACAAAATAAAATTTATGCTAGAGTAGAAGGCAAATGGGTGAATAGTGGATTGGGAAATAAGATAACTGGGTTCTAGACCCACTCTGCCACTAACCATTCTATTACCCTCGCAAGGCTCTCTGGCACCTTATTTCTGGTTCTCAAAACAGTGGGATAACCTTAGATTCCTTCCAGGTCTCACGTTTCGTGATTGGCCTTTACTTATCATATTACTGCATCACAAAGGAATGGGTGTCATGTCATGTTAGGCGAGGAGACTCAGTCTCCCTTGCACAGAACCTCCTTAGTGCTACCGCTTTACTCGCTGTGATCACCTAGTCTAACCAAAGTCAGAATTATACAGCTTTTAGTTTGGACCAAAATGATAGCAATTCTAACTGAATGAACAGACAGAAAGGTGCTTCCCTGACACCTAGAAGTTCATAGTTGAGTTGAGAAAGCCCATTTAGTTAACAAACAATGACAATTCTGTATGGAAAAGGCCTGTGTGATCCTAAGAGGATATATGTGAAACATATACTTTTGATGCCAGAAAGGTGAGAGAAGACTTACCAGAAAAAAATGACACTGGACCAAGTATTTGAAAGACCATCAGAAGTTGGTCAAGCTGAAGCAGAGGAGGATGGAGGTGGTGAGGTACCCGTGGCAGGAGTTATGGTACAAACAATTGTGCAGAGACTCAAGTCTCTGTTGTTTATTGGGGCACACAGTCCACTGAAATGCAGGCAGTTTGGAATGTAATGAAAGAGACCACTGTGGTAGGCATGGGTTAATCAACATACAGTCTTGAATTACATGCCAACGATCTTGGCCTTCAACCCATGGATGATGAGTGGCCCTTTTAAGAAACAGGTTTAAGTTTTTCAAAGATATCTCTGGAGAAATTATGGATGACGGATTGGAAGGTGATGAGAATGATGGCAGGAAAACCAATTTTATATCCTGTCAGAAGTCCAGTCAGGAAATGATGATGTCTAAACTAAAAGCAGGTGATAGAATAGAAATGAAGATATGGACTAAAGAGATGTTTAAGAGGTGAGCAATGGAAATGTATCTTGTTTTAAAATCAGTAGCCTCTTACCTCTTTCGACTTTGAAAGGTGACTCTGCATTACAGTTCCATTCTAAGACCATAATTTCTCTATATCACAATGTCATTATCATCTTACCCAAGTTGGAAATGTTATATTCCATCTATAAGTGCATTCAGATGTAATGAGTTTCACAAAATATCATTATCAATCATTACTTTAGCACATAATATTCACAAAGCGGGTGATGCGGGAAGTCACTATTTCTTTCTCTGTAGTGACTAAATGAGGCCTCTAACAAACAACAGGTAATATTATAGGTTAAATTTTCTTATAAATTAAAGGAAAGTGAAACCAGCATTATTGAGCTCCCAATATATGCCAAGGACTGTGCTACATATTTTCACATTTATAATTTCATTTAATACTCATGACAACTATGTAGGCAACATTAGGTAGTTTTTTTCCCTAAGGTCACAGGGCTAACAAGCAGAGGAGCTAAAATCCTCACCCAGGACTGCCTGTCTCCAACATGTTTTATCCTCTGTAACCTGCTGTCCTGCTTTATTTAATCCTCCTCTACCATTTTCCCACAACACATAAAAACATAAATACAGACTCATTCCATGAAAATCTCAAAAGAATTATGCACATTGCAAAAGAATTATGTATGTTCTTCCCTTTAGCAAAGAAATCATCTTTGGTAACAAGTTACCCTTATACCTTAGACATGTAACTCAGGTGATACACCATTTATTGACTTTATGGCATGGGTTCATTGTACCTAGTGAGTTATCCATATTTAGACTAGTTCTTTCTACTCTTCATTTCTCACTTTACTTTCATTTTTCATAATCTACTGCAAGGACCTGGTTACCAGGTAAGTCACTGATGATGGTATCAATCAGTGAGACAAGTGCTCAGTGAAGAAAAAGTATAAATTAGAGGTCCATTTAAGATAGAGCCCTGAACTAAAAGTCAAAGCTTGTATATTGGGGACCCCATACTAGCCCATAAGAAGTCATCTGGATCATCCTGGGGTACAATGTCCACATTTATAAAATGACAGGAGGGTGATAATAAAGATCTCTTCCTGCTCTAATTCTCAATGATTGTGGTTATTCATCTGATATTATGTTACTTAGCACTCTTAGATATCAGAATAAATGTTAAGGCAGAAAATCTTACTATTCTGTCAGCCTAGAAACCCTTGAAGAGGTCAGCAAACACTTACTTTTAGATAATATGGCATACCTAGAATAACCACAAGCTTGAATTTTCAAACATTGTACTTTTTCCTCAGGAAGAGAGCTCTTGGCCACAAACCAAACAAACATCTTTACTCCCCAAACACAATCAGGACAGAAGGACAATCATTAATAATAATCATTCAGCAGAATGGCTGACAATGATTCTTCAAAGTTTAGCCATTATGCATGTGAGTAGTGAGAAAGATTTTAAATAGCTGAGACCTTTTGAATAAAATTTAATGTGTATAAAATATCCTAAGTTAAGATTAAATGTTAGAAATTTGGCTTTTCACCAAATGTATGAGGCTCTTCAGAAATAACACAAAACTTTTAAATTCAATTCTAGCAAAGCCTATAAAAACAAGGGAAATATTCTACATTAATAAGGCCACTATCTCTATTTGTAAAGAAGAATAACTGAAATGGAAATAGGTATAGCAAGACTGAAGTAGGCAGCCAATTCAAACCTCACACTTTATGGGTTATATTTTCACATGACGGGTAGGTTTTTTTTTTTTTCCCTTATAGACACATATGTGCAAGAAAAATCATATCTGTTAGCTTGGGAATAATACTCCCTTAGCACATAAGAGAAATGAACCAAGGTTTACTGCTAGAGTTTTCAGGAGCTGCTATTCATAAAGTAAAATATTAGTAACAGCTACCACTGTGTTGCTTTCATAAGGCAATAAAACTAGCAAAAGAGAGGCTTTCCATTAAAACTGACACATAGGAGTTCCCGTGGTGGCACAGTGGTTAACGAATCCGACTAGGAACCGTGAGGTTGCAGGTTCGATCCCTGCCCTTGCTCAGTGGGTTAAAGATCCGGCGTTGCCTTGAGCTGTGGTGTAGGTCGCAGACGCGGCTCGGATCCCGCGTTGCTGTGGCTCTGGCGTAGGCTGGTGGCTATGGCTCCGATTAGGCCCCTAGCCTGGGAACCTCCATATGCCGTGGGAGCGGCCCAAGAAATGTCAAAAAGACAAAAAATAAATAAATAAAAATAAAAAAAATAAAACTGACACATACCCTCCCTCTTTGATCATATCTTCTACACTTACTCACTTTTCCCACTTTGTAAATCTTCCTACTCTTCACTACTTTTTTGGAGGGACTATTTGGCTTTCATTATTCTGTATTTTTGTTTTGTCTCATAGAGGTAAATCAAAGAAGGAATCTAAAATAAAGGTTAAAAACTAGATAATGGAATGCACAGTCAAAAGTTAGAAGTGGGGGACATAGGTGGATATCTCTAGATCAGACAGGAGTCATGAGAGGACATCTTGCAGGTCCTGTTCAGTAAGAATTTGGCATAAACTAGATTTTTCTTGGTAATGATCAATTTGAAAAAAACAGCTACGTGTTGACACAGGAAGGTCTGTGTCAGAAATAACCCATCCACCAAATGTTTTCCCAACCAAAGCCCTCTGACACTCTGAGAATGTCCTGACTCAAGAAACCTTCCCCTTCCATCACCTTTGGGAGAGAGTCACATCTTCTCAAATTTGTTCTTGCCACTAAAATAATGTCCCCATGGAGTCCCCATCATGGCTTAGCTAACAAACCCAGCTAGGAACCATGAAGGTGCAGGTTTGATCCTGGCCTTGTTCAGGGGGTTAAGAATCTGGTGTTGCCATGAGCTGTGGTGTAGGTCGCAGATGCGGCTCAGATCCTGTGTTGCTGTGGCTGAGGCATAGGCTGGCAGCTGTAGCTCTGATTTGACCCCTATCCTGGGAACTTCCATATGCCATGGGTGCCACCCTAAATAGCAAAAACGAATGAAAGAATGAGTGAATAAAATAATGTCCCTTTTGTCATTACATACCATGTTCCCATAGGAAAAGAAGCTGGTACTGACCTAAACCTCTTCCTATCCCTTTAACCTTAGAGATTATTAACACCTGAGATTTACAAGGGCCTAGGTTCATGGATTCACCAGAGTTTAGGGCTTAACACTTTTTAAAGATAAATTCTTTTCTGCATTTTCCTGTCTATTCTCAATCTATCACCCACAGTGCTCTGAGAGTCCATCTACAACACACATCTGATAATTCTGCTCTCCAACGAATACTAAATTTTCAGAGAAGAGAAAAATACTGGTACTCTAGGACTTCCAGCTCCCATTGGTACTCCAGGAGTTCTGCAAAGTGGTCTCCGTCATTCAGGCGTGTTAAGATACTTTTTTTAGCTAAATGGAGGACAAAGCATTATATACATGAAAAATAAAGAGGTATTTAAAACTGGTGTATAAATAGAGGGACCAGGTAATTTTTCAACCATGTTGAGACAATTTTGAGGGTTAAATGGGGCTAAAAATAAATATTTTATGTTATAGAACTATTCACTTATTGGTGAACAAATTATTTTAGTCAGCGGACCTATAAAACAGTACTATTCAATAATTATTTTCATAGCATAGCCAAAAAAAATCCAAAACAAAAAAACAACAAAAAATATATTTTAAAATAATAATAAAATTATTATTTTCATAACTAAAATTCATTTTTGTTGGTTTTTTTGTTTTGGTAAATATTCACATAGGTTAATCAATTTTTGTGGCCATATATTTGATAGAATATCACTGGTACTTTTTATGAAAAATGTATTTTCCATTTCAATGTGGTCTAAATATTTTAGACTCTTTCATAAAATTGTCTGAAATCTTCAGAGCAAAATTTTAGAGTTAATAAATTTTAAATTGTGGCATCTTTAATTCACTCTTCTAAAGAGACTACAATATTTTTTGTTTGACAAATACTGTCTCTACAAGTGCAGTGCTATCTGATAAGTTCAGAGAAATAACTGCTAAATGTGGAATATTTTCACTTCCAATTTTTAAAATGGTAAAATGAGTATTCCATACCAAATATTTTCATGACTACTGTCTTTTTCTTCCTTTCAGTGTACCTTCAGCAAATATTTTAGGTAGGCCAGACTTATCAAAAAAACTTTCTCCATTTATAACTTCAAAATGTATTTACCAACTCTGGATGCTGTAAAATCATATGACTTCTCTTTCATTTTATTTCAGGAAATAATATAAATTTATCCAGCTACAAGTAGTTTCATCAATGATTCTATCAACAAATATTTATCTTTGAAAGTCTAATTACAGATTTTCAAAATCAAATCCTGTACATGGTTTGAGTGCTTATCCTTCAATTTTTTCATTTATTCCTTTGCTTGTACAGGAATCAATTCAAATGTTTTCCTTTTTGCAAACAGTTTCCTGTAACTGAAATTCTTTAAAAGCACCAAAGGTTATATTTTTGCTTCATTTCATGACTATTTCTTATCAGTTTCACTGAAGCATAGTTTACAGTCAACAAAATTTACCAACTTTAAGGGCAGATTATGATGCATGCTGATACATGGATGGAGTCATTTATATAACCAGTACAATAATCAAAATACATATTTTATTCAACCCAAAAAAGTTCATTTAAGCCTTTTGGAGTTAATTTCTTACCCTCCTTCTTGGCCCCTGACAATCACTAAAATTCTGCCACTGTACTTTTGCCTTTTCTGGAATTTCATAGAAATGGAACCATATAGTCGATAGTCTTTCATATCTAGCTAGCTTCTTTCACTTAACATATACTTCGATATTCAAATATTTCTTTATCTCATTATCTATCTTTGTTTCTTTGAATGTAATATGCTTTTTCTTTTCTCTGATTTCTTGTAAAGATCACAAAGACAAATTAAGGAAACAATCCCATTTACTATCTTTTTTTTTTTTTGGTCTTTTTGGGGCCACACCTGCAGAATATGGAGGTTCCCAGGCTAGGGATTGAATCGGAGCTGTAGCCACCAGCCTATGCCACAGCCGCAGCAACACCAGATCCAAGCCATGTCTGCAACCTACACCACAGCTCACGGCAATGCTGGATCCTTAACCCACTGAGCGAGGTCAGGGATCGAACCCGCAACCTCATGCTTCCTAGTTGGATTCATTTCTACCACACCACGACAGGAACTCCCAATCCCATTTACTATCACATCAAAAAGAAGAAAATACCTAAGGAATAAACCTTCCTAAAGAGATAAAAGACCTATACTCTGAAAACCCAAAGACACTGATGAACGAAATCAAAGATGACACAAACAAACGGAAAGATATACCATGCTCTTCTGTTGGAAGAATCAATACTGTCAAAAGGACTTACTACCCAAGGCACTCTACAGATTCAATACAGTCCCTATCAAATTACCAATGATATTCTTCATAGAACTAGAACAAAACATTTTAAATATTGTATGGAAACACAAAAGACCCTAAAGAGCCAGAGCAATCTTTGAAAAAAGAAATGGAACTGGATGGATGAATCAGGCTTCCTGACTTCAGACAATACTAAAAAACTATACTCGTCAAAAACAGTATGGCATTGGCACAAAACAGAAATATAGATCAGGGGAACAAGATACAAGGCCCAGACATAAAACCACACACATATAGTCAACTAATCTATGAAAGGGTAGCAAGAATATACAATGGAGAAAAGACAGTTCCTTCAATAAGTGGTGCTGGGAAAACTGGACAGCTGCATGTAAAAGAATTATATTAGTACATTTTCTAACACCATACACAAAAATAACTGAAAATGCATTAAAGACCTAGAGGTAAGGCCAGATACTATAAAAATCCTAGAGGAAGGCATAGGTGGAACTCTCTTTGACATAAACTACAGCAATATATTTTTGGATCCACTTCTTAACAACAAAAATAAACAAATGGACCTAATTAAATTTTTTTTCTCACAGCAAAGGGAACCATTAAAAAAATTAAAAAACACACAGAATGGGAGAAAATCTTTGCAAATGAAGCAACAGACAGTGATTAATCTCCAAAATATACCAACAACTCATGCAGTTCAGTATCAAAAAATCAAACAACCCAGTCAAAAAATAGAATATATTAAATAGACATTTCTGCAAAGAAGACAGATGGCCAGAAGCACATAAGATGTTCAACATCACTAATTATTAAAAATGCAGATCAAAACTACAATGAGGTACTTGGAAATCATTAAAAGGTCTACAAACAATAAGTGCTGGATAGGGTGTGGGAAAAAGGGTACCCTCCTATGTTATTAGTTGGAATGTAAATTGGTGCAACCATTATGAAGGTCAGTATGGAGATTCCTTCCAAAAACTAAATGTAGAACTACCATATGATCCGACAATCCAACTCCTAGACGCCTATCTGGAGAAAACCATAATTCATAGTGATACATGAACCCCAACGTTCATTGTAGCACTATTTACAACAGGCAAGATGTGGAAACAACCTAAATGTCCATCAATGGAGGAATGGATAAAGAAGATGTGATACATATATACAATGGGATATTACTCAACTATTAAAAAAAAAAACCAAAATAATGCCATTTACAGCAACATGGATGGACCTGGAAACTATCATACTAAGTGTAGTTAGAGAAGATGAATATCATTTGATCACTTATATGTAGAACCTAATAAAAATGATACATAAGAACTTATTCACAAAACAAAAATAAACTCAGATTTCAAAGCCAATCTTATGGTTACCATAGGGGAAAGCATGGGGGGATTAGGAGGATGGGAATAACATATACACACTATGTATAAATTAGATAATTAATAAGAGCTTACCTATAGAACTATCTACTCAATAGTTTGTAATAACCTATATGGGAGAAAAGAATGGATGTATACATGTATATGATCTCATATATATATATGATTCACTTTGCTGTACACCTGTAACTAATACAACATGCAGTCAACATACTTCAGGGACAAATATTAAAAATAAAACCATTTATCAAAAAGTTGGAAAAAATATCTCACAATATTTCTTACTGTGATTTTATTTATGCTTATTATGCTTGAGATTGAATTTCTTGGATCTGTGCATTTGTAGTTTTCATCAAATTTATGAAAATTTTTCCATTATTCTTTCAAATACTCCCTCCACTGCTGCCTTTTGTGGGACTCCAGTTATAGTTATTTATACTGACTGATGTCCAATATATCAGTGATAAACTTTTTTTTCCAGTATTTTTCTCTCTGTTTTTCACTTTAGATAATTCTTGTTTTCCAACTTCACTTTTTTCTCTTTTCTTGTGTAGTGTAAAATCTGCATTAATCCTTCCAGTTTTCAGAAGTTTCTTTTTATTTCAAACATTGTCTTTTTGTATCTAAACTTCCATTTGCACATTTTTAATGTTTTTATTTCTCTGAAATATGTTTGCACTTTACTCTTTACATTAGAAGTAACATTTCATCTGCTAATTTCATCATATCTTACATGACTGAGTCAGTTTCTGTTAAATGACATGTCTTCTGATTCTAGTTCAAATTTTCCTGCTTCATTGTATTCCTGGTAATTTTCATTTGGAATGCCTAACATTGTTAATTTGAATACTTTTGGTTGTTGAGTTTTATTGTGTTCTTTGAAAGTGCTGGGTTTTGTTTGGGCATCCAGTTAAATTACCTGCAATCAGTATGAACTTTTTGAGGATGCTTGTACTCTTTGCTAGAATAGCTCCAGAGCAAGCTTTAGTGTAAAGCTAATTTAGCCCTATAACTAAGATGAAACCATTCTGATATCTCTACATAGTTCATGGGTAGTGGGAATGCAAACTATTCCCAGTTTTGTGTGAACTGCTTTAAATTGTTTAACCTACTCTTTCTCAGCCTTATGGAGTTTCACCTTATGTATGGAAAGATAAGTAAGACAACAGTTTAGGAAACTCCTGTACAGATATACAGCACTCTTTATCTGTGCAGCAACTTCACCCCAAAAATTCTGCCTCATTTATTCTAGCCACGTCAATCTCCCCAAACTGATAATTTTATCAAAAAACCACTGGACTCTCTTTGAATTCCCTCTCTCTATGCTGCTGCCTGGAACTTGCCTCTCATCAGTAAGCTTGGGCAATTGTAGGACTCATTTTATTTGCTTCTCTTATTTGTTTCCTGCTGAGATCACAGGTCTTCACTACCTGCTGTCCAGTGTCCAAAAACAGTGTTCCATATACATGTGTTTCCTAGTTTCCTTTTATTTCTGTTGAGTGAGCAATTCCTACAGTAATTGATCCTTCATATGTGGGGTCAGAGGTCCATTTATTGAATATTTAGATTAATGAATTTTAACTGATTAGAAAAATGTAATAAAAACTTAGAAAACTTATTTACAAAATAGTTCAATATTATTATATAATAGTCATCTCAAACATTAGTAAATTATGGTTGATAGAGGGCAGCAAAGAGAAATTTTGTATTCCCATGCTGAAGTTTTTGTCATCAATACCAGTTGCATTTAAAAAAAAAAAAACTTTGTATTTTACTTAACTGTATTTCACCCTCTGTTTATATAAAGGTATTTTAACTTTTGAGAATAATACCATAAACTTTAATTGATAGGATATCAAGCCTGTTTGGTTTTATTTTTAGGGAGTTAAACAAAATTTGAGGCGGGGGGTAGTTCCCATTGTGGCTCAGCGGAAATGAATCCAACTAGAGTCCATGAGGATGTGGGTTTGATCCCTGGCCTCACTCAGTTGGTTAAGGATCCGGCATTGCCATGAGCTGTGGTGTCGGTCGCAGACGTGGTTTGGATCCAGTCTTGCTGTGGCTTTGGCGTAGGCTGGCAGCTGTAGCTATGATTTGACCCCTAGCCTGGGAACTTCCATATGCCATGGGTGCAGCCCTTAAAAGCCAAAAAAAAAAAAAAAAAAAAAAATTAATTGATTTACCGAGTATAGCTGCTTTACAATGTGTTAGTTTCAGGTATATAGCAAAGTGATTACAAATATACATACCTTAATTCTTTTTCAGATTATTTTCCCATATAGGTTATTACAGATTATTGAGTAGAGTTCCCTTACACACTAGGTCTTTGTTGGTTATCTATATATTTTTATATTAAAGTGTAGTTGATTTATAATGTTGTGCCAATTTCTGTGGTATAGCAAAGTGACCCAATCATCCATATATATGCATTCCCTCTCTTATATTTTCTTCCAGCATGGTCTATCCTGAGAGACTGGATATAGTTCCCTGTGCTGTACAGCAGGACCTCATTGCTTATCTACTCTAAATGCAACAGTTTGCATCTAATAACCCCAAACTCCCAGTCCATCCCATTCCTTTCCCCCTCCTTCTTGGCAACCACAAGTGTGTTCTCTATGTCTGTAAGTCTGTTTCTGGCTTGTGGATAGGTTCATTTGTGCCGTATTTTAGATTCCACATATAAGTGATATCACATGGCATTTGTCTTTCTCTTTCTGACTCATTTCACTTAATATGAGAATCTCTAACTGCATCCATGTTGCTTCAAATGGCATTATTCCATTCTTTTTTATGGCTGAGTAGATATTCCATTGTATATATTACCACATATTTTGTGTCCATTCATCTTTTGATGTATATTTAGCTTGTTTTCCACATCTTGGCTATTGTGAGTAGTGCTGCTATGAATATAGGGATGCATGCGTCTTTTTGAATTATAGTTTTGTCTCAATATATGTCCAGGAATGGGATTGCTGGATCACATGTGTTTTTAGGAATTTAAAAATACATTTTTATTAAATTTATAATTACATTTTATCAATTTATTTATAAAAACTTAAGGAATTTGGTATTTTTTAACCAATTCCAAATGCACTTCTGTTAAGATTAAGCTATGCTATAGCAAAATTTAAATTTGCATATTAATATGAAATCAAAAGATTTTAGTGTCATTGTTAGATTTCCACTGTAATTTATAGCAGAATTCACAGTAATGCCCTAAGTTTCATTTTTGGCATATTTATTTCCAAAAACTCTAATTCTATGAATTGAATGGAACATATCAAACCATTATTAGAATTAACTGATTTTTCTATTTGAAGCATCCTAAGGACAATGCATCTTTAACCAAGATATTCTTCTGCTAGAGTCAACAAACAACATTACCTCATTTTGAAACTTGAAAAAAAAACTGAAATTGAAAGGTCATGAAAAAATTTAGAAGCGTAGTCATCTTATCCAAATAAAAATTCTTGTTTCATGAGTAATACTTAAATGTACCTTCAGCAATTGCACCTGTTAAAGTGTCCCCTGTGACCTTTTACTTTTTATTTTTTTAATAATGACTATTTTATAGTAGAAACTGCTACTGATTCAGCAACAGTGTGTCTTCAGTGTTCATGTCACTCATGATATCACTATGTCCCCACGAAGGGTGATGAATAATGATAAACATTTTGTGCAAGTTATGTATTCATTATTAGCTTTCTTGGGAAATGACAGTTGAGCAGTAAATTCTGCTCCCACCCTATTTATTGTATGGAAACCTCTGATGCCCCACGTTCTTCCCAACACCAACCTTCTGACAGCTTGGTGGGCTCATGCATGTCACAAGCTATGGCTGGAGCACACCTGTCTGGTGCATCAGGTGGCAGAAATATTGCACATTTCTCCCTCCATCTCCCAGTTCAGAAACTAGATGTCCCTTACAATCTGTGTGTGTGGGGGTAAATGTCTATTATTTCAACATCCCATCCAGATACCACTTGTTTCAGATTTTTCTTTTTTCATAAAACAAATTGGTCCCACACTCTTTTTTTTTTCTTTTGGTAAATTTTTGTTGAAACACAACCATGCTCATAAGACATTGGCTATGGATGCTTCCTTGCTACAATGGAAGGGTTAAGCAGTTGAAACACAAAGCTTTAAATATTTACCATCCAGCATTGTGTAGTATAGAGACAATTTTGTAAAAGATCACTCTGGCAGTACTTTAGAAAAAAAAAATGGAGAAAGCAAGAATGGATGTGGGTAGACCACATTGTAGGATATAATAATGGTCCAGTGGAAAGATGGTGAAAGCCTGATTTAGGATGGTGTCCCTGGGAACAGAAGTAATTGGTTGGATAAATCAAATATTTAAGGAATACAACAAACAGAATGGGGTAATGGCTTGGATGTAGACAGCAATGGAAAGAACAGTAAGAAGGACAACTCCTGGATTCTTGTCTAGCAAAATTGGAAGGACAGTGCTGCCATCTCTTTGGACCAATAAACCTGGAAAGGCTGAGTTGTAAGGCAAAAATAATGACAATGACTTTGGACATGTTGACTATATGTGCCTTTGTGATATAAAAGGAAAGATCTGAGCAAGAAGTTTAGGAAACATCTGGAACTCAGATCTGAGGTCTGAGCTGAAGATATATATTTTTGGGGTTATTCATGTAGAGATGACTATGAAGCTATAGTCTGGACAAAACAACAATAAGTAAAATGATTGGAAATATTCATTAAGTTCCTATGAAATACCTATGAGAATGTGCTTTCTATGTAACTTCATACAATTTCAAAACCACCTTCTAGGAGGATTATTTCATTTTCCATATTTTACAGCTGAAAAATATTAAGTAAAGAAGGTTGAAATAACTTATCCATTTATAAACTTAGCAAAAGACTATATAGTGTGAAAAATACTTAGGCTAGAGGATGACAGGCTCACTAAGCAGAGATTCTGCATTTAATGTTGCAGCTAGAAGAGTTAATAAGGGTTGGCTAAAATATGGACCAAAGGTGGCCCACAGTAAGTGATTTGGAAATGTCAGACCTGTCTTGATTTAATGAAGAGGAAGGGATTCAAAGACTTTTGGGAGATTGGAATGTTAGAGTGTAAGTCTGGAGCCACATCAAAAGGACATAGTATTTAGCCTGAAAGAGGTCTGATTAGCCAGAGATGGAATAATTTGAACAACAATATAAATAATGATAGTATTGGATTATAACCCACAGAGTAAATATGTGAGTCCATACTGATATAAATATACAAATGAATAGATTAATAAATGGAAGAGGAAGTACAGTTCCAAGTAATAAATATAGACAGAGTAAAGAAAATAGAAAATCAGCATTGGAATCAGAGTAATAATTTTTGTAGGCAGGAGCTACTGATGGCTGCTGAAATTAATGGGCAAAAGTTTGAGGAAAAACAGCATATCTCCATAATCTCAAAGTATCTCCCAACTATTTATTAATTCCAAAGGAAAATATTCTAATTTTATACTGGAGATCTCCTCAAGCAAGTAATCCAAGTTAACCTCACCAACAATAAAACATATTGACATTAGGTACTATGGATCTGATGCACTAAGAATGCATGACTGCTACGGTGATTTTGCCAAAAAGCATATCCTCAGTATAATTAGAAGGAAGCATTAGAAAGACCCAAGCTGAGAGACATTCTGGCCAGTTCTCTTTAAAAGCATCAAGGTCATGAAAAGCACAGAAAGACTGAAGAACTGTTACAGGTGGGAGAAAACCGAGACATGGCAACTAAGTGCAATGTGTTGATCATAAGACTGAATCCTGGAACAGAATAAGGAAACTAGTGAAAAAGAGCAGTGGAATCCAAAATCTATAGTTTAGTTAATAGCTCCATATGACTTAATTTCTTAGGTTTTTGTAATGGTGCTATAGTTAGGCAAGGTGTCAACTTCAGGAAAGTGAGGTGAAGGTTATATGAGAATTCTGAGTTATATATCTGTCACTTTCCTTAAAAGTTAAAACCTGACTAGTATCCACGAGGATGCGGGTTTGACACCTGGCCCCCTTCAGTGGGTTAAAGGATCCAGCGTTGCTGTGAGCTGTGGTATAGGTCGCAGATGTGGCTCAGATCCCGTGTTGCTGTGGCTGTGGCGTAGGCCAACAGCTGCAGCTCCAATTGGACCCCTAGCCTGGAAACTTCCATGTGCTGCAGGTGCAGCCCTAAAAGAAAAAAGAAATTTCAAAACAAATGGTTTAATAAAATCGCTTTTTAAATCTGGCAGTAGAAATACCACTGGTAATGTGGTAAGATTGCAGCAGAATGGAGTGGTTCTGACAGGGATTTGTAGCTGAGAAAATGGAGATAACTAGATAGAACCCTTTTCCAAGAATTTGTTCCTGGATGGTTTGAGAGTAACAGGATGTCAGACTAGAGAAGGAGTGAGGTTGCTGGAGTTTGTTTTTAGGATGAGAGATTTTAGGGTGTTTAAATATTGATGAGAATGAATAGTTCAAAGAACAGTTCGGTAGCTATAATTTACTCTAAGAAAAGTTTGTTGCTGAGACTGAGGGTGAGGGTGAGATAAATGGAGGTTGGAGGAGCGTGGAGTTTGAAAAAGTAGTTTGAGAGAGGCAGTGTAAACTGACCTGAGAAACACAGTAGGACTATAATGCGTCCACTTGAGTTTGGTGATCATAAATTTACAGGCGGTCGAACTGTAGGTTCATGACAGTCTCAAGCAGACCTGTTTATTTAGGACTAGTGTTGGAGAAAAGTTCCCTATAGACTATATCTAGGGTTGAGATTTTTTTAGACTGGTAAGGTAAAAGAGCAAGATTTTTAAGGTAGATTAAAGGTAGAATGGCAAATGAATTTGTGTTACTGTTTTTAAGCTGTACAAAGAAAAAAGTGAAAAAAGGAAATGGTTAATGAATTAGGAAAAATGGCAAATTAAAATATAGAGTCTTAGGTGTGTGGGTCAACACTTCTATATGGGTCTGATGTATCCTTCTCTGACAGAGATACGCCTGCCAGTACTGGTTTAAGATTTGTTTTGGGGGGCAGTTTGCTAAGACACTAACAGATGACCATCTGACCTCCAGGTTCCTATTATTTCCTTTTTCATTCTTCATCCCTATGAGTGTACATCTTAAAGCCACACAAAACCACCACAACCCTTAATTTTTAGTGGAGTTTTATGGAGGAGTGAAATTAAGTATTTTTAATCTATTATCATTACTTGAAATTAGTGACCCACCTCTATTTTAACCCCACAAAATAAGGTTTATTATTTTCGTTTCTCTTTTCTGCTGACTTTCCCTAATGCCTTGTGTCCTTGTGCATTTGATTTTATTCATTTATTTAAACATGTATGTATTTATTTACTTGATTTCATATTTTGTTGAATTTGATCTCTGCAAACACTGAGGTTCTAAATTAGGGATACTTTCCTCCAGAAAGAAATTGTATTTGCTTCTACCAGAACCCAGGAGGAAGATAAAACCTCTTTAGTATTCATCAAATTCATATCCCTAACTTATTATGCATTATATATAAATATATAAAAATACCTAGCAAATGATCTTCCCCCAAACTTTACCTTCGAGCACACCCCGTCTCAGTGAATGGTATCTCATGTGTATGTGAAGTGAATCTGGGTGCTAACAGCTAAGAACAGAATCACAAAGCATTTCTGTTCTTAAGAGTTTCCAGTCCTAGAAATACGTAGTTTTATTTAGACTCATGGTTTGATTAGCTTTGTCTTAGTAGAAACGTGAGGGAAAGAAAACTCATAATTATAGAGTCAGTTGGAATAAAAAAAAAAAATTCCAGACAAGTTAAGTCTCTAAGCAGATGGCAGATTTTCCTTTTAATTCTGCTACATTCTAGTATTAGTCCTCCACTAAACAATAATCAGAGTCTCAACATTTCAAGAGAATGGTTAATTAGAAGTTCAAAATCAACTTTCAAAAAGCCATGTGTACAAGTTTGACCTGGCTCTGATACAAGCAAGGGTTGGCGAGGTTAATAGTGGGAAAATGTCTAACACTGCTTTTCTTCAATGAAGGTCAGCCTGGCCCGGGGCTGCAACGTCAAGGCCTCTGTCTAAAGCCAAAAAATCTATGACAAATAGCAGCTCACACCTGACAACAGTCAGGGTTTTAAACTCAACAGGGCAGGGATTTGAAATTCTGCCAATCCTTGCATTTTTTTGCGATTAGATGTATTTTGCAAGTTTATAAGGGGCTCCAAAGTGGATTCATAGCTCCATGTCTCCTTGCAATTTGGCACTGCCCTTCTAGAACTGACTGTGGCTGAACCTCCATTAACCAGAACTCCCAAAACTCTAAACCTTCAGTTAATTGATTTTTCCCCTAAACCTGTCACTTTTGGATGAGACAGGAAAAAGTGCATATGAAAATTGCAAAAGGAATGAATTTAGTTGTGAGTTAGAGTAACATAAAGACAAAGACCACAAACTGTGGAGCTAGACCGCTTGATTTATGAGCTTGCTTTAGTCCATTTATTAACGGTGTGACCTTGGAAAGTTATTTAACCTAGATGTACCTCAGTTTACCTGATTGTAAAAGGGAAATGAAAATAGTAGATACCTCATTAGGCTGTTGAGTAGATTAAGTAAGTTAACTTATGTTAATAAGAGTACTCAGGAGTTCCCCTTTGGCGTAACAGGATTGGAGGCGTCTTGGGAGCACAGGCCATAGGTTTGATCCTTGGCTCAGCATAGCGGTTAAGGATCTGGGGTTATCGCAGCTGCAATTTAGGTCCCAACTGTGGCTTAGATCTGATCCCTGGCCTGGGAACTCCACATGCCTCAGAGCGCCCCCCCAAAAAAGAGTGCTTAGGACAGGGCCTGTCACGCTGAAAACACTCCAATGTCCCTCTAACTTCACTGTGGAGAAAACTCATTTTTAGAATGGTCCCCCAAATTTCAAGCCTTTCAATCAGCAGTTTCTTTTTCTTACGGCTAATATTCACCTCTCCTTTCAAAGCTCTTCTTCTTCTACTGTTCCCCATCACAGGAAGTGATACCACCACCTACCCAGTTGTCTAAGCCCCAAATTTAGAAATCATTAATCCTCTCCATGCCTATTAATTACTATACCAACCCAACTCTACTTCTGAATTAAACTGCTCACATCTGACAGTAAGTCTTGCTAAATCTCCTGTCCTTATTGGAGGCATATTGATCTTTTGAAATGTAGATCTGATCATGTTCCTTCCTTGTTTAAATAAATCATTAAATCCTTACGAGTAAAAAGCTCCTTTTCAGCATTGCACATATCTCTTGTTCTTCCAGATCTCAATAGGATGAAGATGGAGGAGACAAAAACAGAGAAATAAAAAATGGTAAAGAATCAAATAAGAAGGGACAAAAAGAAGAAAAACTGTATATTAGCATTTGGGTGTGGAGTCAAGAGGCTAGTGAGCTCGTGAAATGATTTATGTAGTGCATGTTGCAATCTGGAGAAACAACCCTTTAATCTGTGTGCACAGACCCATGAGGTCAAAATCTTGGACAATTTCCTCACAACAAGAGATGTACAAATTCCTTTCATCTTAGAAACGATCTGATTTTCTTCTGGATCATCTGATGTAAATGCCCTTTCTCCTTGGGAAGGGGGTAGGTAGAAGGTATTACAGTAATGGGAAGAGATGGCTGAGAATGATATTTCACATAAAATGAGACAATGAATATCATCTTTAGAGCAAGGTTTATTTTACTTTAATAGCATTCTTCATTAGTTCCTATCCATATCTTTTTCTTTTTTTTTTTACATTTGGGTATAATTTTATTTTTAATTTTTTTTATAGAATAAAATTCATCTATTTAAACACAATTACATTCACACAGATTACTATATCATGGATCTTAAGAAACAGATTAAGTGACTTCCTCTGGAGAAGTGGAATGGAAAATATGCTGAGACAAATAGGAAATTTATTCTATACTTTATGCCATTTTGTATGGCTTTCATCTTTACTATTTAGTATTATCTATTACATTTCAATTTTTCTTTAAAAATTAGCATTATGTTAAAATTGTGTATATTATGCAACTAAAATTTATAAAGAAGAAAGCCTTATATACCATTAAATATTTTATATAGCATAATAAAAAGAATAACTTAACTGGTAAGAATAACAAAAATAATACACCCTCTGAAAATAAGTAAAATATAAAATGCATAAATTGGTTAAAAAACAGTGTAACTATATAAATATGTCCTCACAATTTGTTACATCTTATTGATTCTTCAATATAGGCACTACACCATTCTAGGTGATGTGATAAACAAGACATTATAGACCTTATATTGTATCATGGAGAGAAATGGTTATTAATAATACAATTGTAGAACTGTATTATTTAATTGTAGAGTTGCATTATTTAATTATAATTATCATAAATTCTTTGATGGAGAGGAAATCAGAATCAGATCTAAGAAGACTTCAGCATTCCAAGAATGATGTCAAATGACCCCCTTCGTGGTGGATTATGCACTTATTTACTATGAGATATATTTCTTCTTCAGAGATTCCTTGTTTGTGTATCACTTGTAGATTTTTGGTTTGCAGTTATTCTGAAGTTTTGATATAAGAGTCTATATGTATATGAGATTGTTTTAAGTTGTTGTTCTCTTAATTGCAAGTTCATCTCCAGTGTCCCACATTTGTACCCACCTCTTCTCATGATTTCTGATTTTGGTGGCATAATCGTGCATGGATGATTTCTTATCTTTACTGTATATATACCTTTACTGGTGAGCCTTGTCATTTGTGGAATTTTTGTTTCCTGTTGCTGTCTTGTCTTTTCTGCCTAGAGAAGTTCCTTTAGTATTTGTTGTAAGGCTGGTTTACTGTTGCTGAATTCTCTCAACTTTTGCTTATCTGTGAAGGTTTTGATTTCTCCTTCAAATCTCAATGAGAGCCTTGCTGGGTAGAATAATCTTGGTTTGAGGTTTTTTTCCTTTCATCACGTTAAGTATATCATGCCACTCCCTTCTGGCCTGCAGAGTTTCTGCTGAAAAATCTGCTGATAACCTTATTGGGGTTCCCTTGTATGTTATTTGTTTCTTTTCCCTAGCTGCTTTCAAGATTTTCTCTTTGTCTTTAATTTTGGTCAATTTGATTAAAGTGTGTCTCGGTGTACTTCTCTTTGGGTTTATTTTATATGGTATTCGTTGTGCTTCCTGGATTTGAGTGAGTGGTTCCTTTCCCATGTTAGGAAGTTTTCAGCTATTACCTCTTGGAATATTTTTTCTGTCCCCTTCTCTCTCTCTTCTCCTTCTGGCACCCCTATAATACGGATGTTCTTGCATTTCACATTGTCCCAGAGTTCTCTGAGACTCTTCATTTGTTCTCAATCTTTTTTCTCTTTTCTGTTCTGCATCCATAATTTCCACTAATCTGTCCTCCACCTCGCTTATTCATTCTTCTGCCTCCTGTATTCTGCTGTTAGCTGCTTCTAGTAAATTTTTTATTGTATTTTGCATCTCTTCTTGTTTAAGTTGTATATCTTATATCTCTTTGCTCAGTGTTTCCTGTAAGTTATCCATCTTTGCCTCCAGTTTATTTCCAATGTCTTGCATCATCTTTAGCATCAACAGTCTAAAGTCATTTTCCTGGATACTGAGAATCTCCTGATCACTTAGCTGATTTTCTGGGGTTTTTCCTTTCTCTCTCATCTGAGTTATAGTTCTCTGTCTTTTCATTTTTATAGGTTTTTTTGTGTGGTGACCTTTTTACAGATAATAGTGTTGTAGCCTCTCTTACTTCTGGTGTCTGTCCCCCTTGTGGCTGAAGTTAGTATGGGGGCTTTCTGTAGGCTCCCTGATGGGAGGGGCTGATGCCTGCCCACTGGTAGGTGGAGCTGATTCTAATCCCTCTGGTGGGTGGGGCTTAGTCTCTGGATGGGATTAGAGGCAGCTGTGTGCCTGAGGGGTCTTTAGGTAGCATGTTTACTGAGGGGTGGGGCTGTGATCCCACCTGGATTGTTGTTTGCCTTGGGGCTTCTCAGCACTGACTGATGGGTGGGGCCAGATTTTCCCAAAATGGCCACCTGCAGAGAAAGGCAAGGTTGCTTTCAATGTCTGTCCCTAACAACAAGCCACATTCACTCCTGTTTTCCCAGGATGTCCTTCAAGAACTGCAGTCAGGTTTGACCCAGATTCCTATGGAGATCTCTCTCTGCCCTGGGATCCAGTGCATGTGAAAATCCGTGTGTGCCTTTTAAGAATGGGGTCTCCGTTTCCCCCAGTCCTGTGGAGCTCCTGCGCACAAGCCCCACTGGCCTTCAATGCCAGATGCTCCGGAGGCTCTTTCTCCCAGTGCCAGATCCTCGCATGTGAGGGTTTGATGTGGGGCTCAGAACTCTCACTCCTGTAGGTGAGTCTCTGTGAGCCAGTTGGTTTTCAGTCTGTGGAGCTTCCTGCCCTGGAGGTATGGGGTTGTTTATATCATGAAATCACCCCCTCCTACCTTTGATGTGGCTTCCTCTTTTTCTTCTGGAGTAGGGTATCTTTTTAAAGATTTCTGGTACATTTGGGTGGAGATTGCTCAGCCTTTAGTTGTGAATTTTGTTGTTTTTAGGAGAGAAGTTGAGCTCCAGTCCTTCTATTCCGCCATCTTAATCCTCTCTCTGTCCATATCTCTTAATCACCTCTCTCTGTCCCTATCTCTTAATCACCAAGAGAACCGAATAGCACCTTCTCTGATTATTCATTCTAATATAACACCAATAGTGTTTGTATTTTATTTTTTCCAGCAGTTATGACCATTAGAAACTGACTGGAAATGAAATCAGCAAAATTAACATTACTACATTTGTTTCCAACATCAGTTGTTACTTCTAAGGGTACTTTCTGGAACAGTGAATACAGTAATATAATAATAAGAGGAGAATGAGGAAGAGGGGGAGAAGGGGAAGAACGACCTGAGGAGGAGGAGGAGGAGAAGAAAGAAATCTAACAACAAAAAGGGAGAGGAGAAAGTCATTCACTGAATAACACATATAAAAATATAAATTAAGCTGAGTTCTCACAAGGAGAAGGTGTCAACCATCTCCCCCCAGAAATTTGATTTCATTTCTATTTCTCTAGAATGCATAAAAGGATGTGGCTCTGCCCACTGTTGGTGCCTGAACCATGTGGATAACTGACTACCTTGCTGTCAATTACAAAATTACATGGTGTATCCTCCTGCAATGAAATCTCTAGAATGAGTAAATGGGTGTGGCTCTGCCCTTTGTGGCTGCCTGAACTATGTGGGTAACTGACTACCTTGTTGTCAATTACATATTTATATGGTGTATCCTTCTTCAATGAAAAAATCATGGCATTTTTCCTAATGGTCTCAGAAGTTGGAGAAATTCAGAAGACCGTAAATTCAGTTCTCATTGCCCTAAGTAACATGGTCTTGTGTGTAAGCTTAAAAAAATACAGGGAAATTTAGCCATATGGACAAATTTTACATGCAGGAGACATGGATGTTGTTCTCCCATTTATATGCCCCAAGTTTGACAAGAATACATGGTGCCATTGCAAGTACTGTCCCTTCTTCATTCTGGCCTATATAACCAGTTTGCTGTGGTTGGCATAATAAGGAATTCTAAGAAAACCCCAATTCACAAAACAACTGAGGAATTCCTGGAGTGGGAAAAAGATGAAAATGAGGGTGAAGAGAAAAACCTCCTACTGTTCTTTTATGATTCTACTTCTGATTTGCCATCTTGATGCCACAGTAGCACCACCCTAGAGAAGCAGTGTGGTAATACGCCATGTCATTCCTCTGGAAATTCCTCAGGAAAGTTAAGTGGCTGGCTCATCATCACATGGCTGGTAAGTGGAGGAGAGGATTATACTGAAATTCATATCATTTTAAAATCCTCTATGCTAGTGCTTTTCAACTTATCAACTGCAAACCACTGGCGGGTTGCAGCAGAATTTTAAAAAGAATCCTCAAATCCTTGTGAACATATATATTTTCTTGATCCACAAATCAAAAGATACTATGATTATCACTATTATCGTGAAGGAGGTCTACAAAATTGGTTGACACTTAAAAGGAATACTCTTCTTACTAAAAATTTAAATAAATAAAAGGAAACCATGACTATATACTTGTGGTTTTCATATTTTGAGGTTTCACAAATCAAGATCAATATCATTCATTATATGTTTTTAGAAGTTAAAATTATAGTCTTTCAAACTAAATAAATTCAGTTTTATGGAAAACTTACTTCATGGTTCCTCCCTTCAAAATCAGTGAAAATGTTATCAAAGGCCAGGATTATGTAAAACATGACATTTGGAAACCTTGCTTCTCACCATGCTATACAGAAGAAGGTAAATAGTTTAACAGACTCTAAGTTTTTGGGATGCGTTTCAGGAATGAATGTATACATATGAGGATCTTTTATCCTACTCTGGGCTGACTTTTACCTGGCATTGCTTGTTGGTGATTATAGCTGGCCAGCCAACTACTAGGTTCAGCTCTTCGACTTGCCACCAACAAACTTAAAAATGGTTGTTCACAAACAAGTCATGTTTTTTCTAACTTAAAAATGATTCATCATTGTGGATTGTGAAAGAGAAGAAATGGGCTCTCATATATTTTGCCTGCATTTCATAATCTCTTATTCTGCTAGCCAAGGAGTATAACCTTAGGTTAGTTAAAAATTCTGTCTGGGTTAAGGAAAAAATGTGGCAAATATTGACTCATGGGGTGATTCATTCATTCAACAAACATTTGCAGAGCACCTACTAAGTTCCAGACACTGTGTAAAGGATATAGCAATTGAAAACAAAGAACATCAGCAAAAATAGTCTGTGCCGTGAAAACACCCAGGGAATGTATCTAATCTAGAACAGGGATGAATGGGGATTCAGAGACAACTTCCCCAAAGAGAGGACATCTGAACTACATCTTCAAAGTTAGGGATGAATCAGAAGACTTTGTTAGCAGGGTAAACAGCATGTGCAAACATGAAACTTCTTGACCAGACTTTCCTTTGATCATTTCAGAGATGGTTGATCTTTGTATATATATGTATACACCATCTTGAGATGAAACTAGATTCTGACCTGTCAGTGGGGTGGGTGGGGGATGGGAGGGAGTCCTTTACTGTCAGGAGAAATGGTTGCTCTGCTGTTGCCTTGTAAGGCCTTTTTTTTTTCCCCAGCTAAATGGATAACATAAACAAGGCCAGGACAACAAGGATGATCCTGCTACAAAATATTCACATGCATGTGGCCAGGCAATGGGCCAATGCTAATCACAGCCTCCAGCACCTGCATACCCTCAGCTGGGGGGTTCAGTTCTCCAAGAGAAATTCACAAAAGGCCTGTCAGCACATTGCCTTCTGCCTCAGGACAAGGCTATCTAGGAACTTGCCTGAATGTTTCCCACATGCTACAAGGCCAGCTTTTACACAGTGTTCTGATACTGTAGTCCTGAACTCTAGCACAAAAGTTTCCTTCCAAACCTGGGCTAGAAGATGAGCTGAAATTGGCACACCTCCTGAAATTAAAAAGAGGCACCTTTTTGACACTCAGAGATGTGTGAAGAGGAGGTTCTCCTGTTAAACAAAGCTTACCTTCAATGCAAGCTTCATTAAACAGGCAATCCATGTAGTTGCAAAGGACCCCACATTCTAAAGGACTGTCATGCTTAGTTCAGTGCCCTGCGGGCATCATCTTGAAATTATTAATAATTTTTAATAAGGAAGCATTCACACATTTTCCTTTTGCATTGAGATCCACAAAGTTTTACTGAGTCCTAACTACTTCCCCTACTAAAGGTGAAATGAAGAGCCTAACCAAGGGCCAGGAGTCCTATAGGAGCACTTGGAATGGAAGTGTGTTATAAAAGAGAGAACAGTAAAATTAAGAGTACAATTTTATAGGTTTTTTTTTTTCTTTTTCTAGGGCCACACCTGCTGGATATGGAAGTTCCCAGGGTAGGGGTCAAGTTAGAGCTGCAGATGCCGACCTACACCACAGCTTACAGCAACATCAGATCCTTAGCCCACTGAGCCGGGCCAGGTATTGAACCCATTCCTCATGGATGCTAGTTGGGTTTGTTACCACTGAGCCACAACAGGAACTCCTTTATAGTTTTTAAGGAAATATAGCATTGTTTGCTAAGTCAGGAACACATAATTTTGATTTTCCAAGCCATTATGATTTTGCTACTCTGAAATACCACTTTATTTTATTGCTTTATGGACTTTGTGCAGCCCTTTCTGTTTATTTGGCCTGAAAGAGTAGCCCTAAAGACAAACAATTCAAAGAATCACACAAAAATGTACCACACAGTGGTCAAAGCCATAGTACTGAACCACTTTCTCTGTACTGATTTTCACCCCATGTCCAAAATGGCGAAAGATTGATCTCTAGTGTTTGTCTTCTTCTTACAATGTCAACTCACCATTCAGTTCCTTTTCAAACACAATGTGAGTGCTCCTTTTGGTGACGCTATTCTCAGTCTTTCTTGGAAAATGCTTTTTCTCAGCCCCTTGATGTTCATCAAGACTGGTTACATAATTTGCAGGGCTCAGTGCAAAATGAAATGTGGGATTCTTGTCCAAAACTTAATGAGAATGTTAAGGCAGCAAGAGTAAGAGCATTCAACCATGTATAGGGCCCTTCTGAGTGTGGGGTCCAAGTGACTGCACTGATTGACAGTCCATGAACCAGCCCTAATTCTTACTGGCTAGAATCGAGTCATGCACCCCTTCCTTAGCCACTCACTATTAAGCGAGTTGACAAGTTTAGCCTTAGACTAAGAACAGCAACCCTGGAGCTGGGCATACATTCATCTCCCCCTGAGTTGTATGGTATCTGGTGACAACAATTTATGAGTAAAACCAGGCTCCTTTTGAGTAGAAATGAGGAAGGCATGTTGCTGAGTAGCCAGAAACAGTACCCACCATACCATACACTGTTTTCATGATTCAGAAGGAGGAATTCTTCCTCAGAAGCTCCCTCAGATGCAAGCTTTGGTATCCCGGGGCATTAAAGAATTATTCAAATCATTCCTGCTCAAATCTGGCAGCTCTCATTTCCCAGACTCTCATGTACCTCAAACTTTGTCCCCGATGCCAAACCCTTCCTGGAAGTACAAGTAGGGATGAGAAGATGTGGCTCTGTCCTCCTGATGATCATAAGAAAATTAAGGAACCATGACTGACTGACCATAAAATACACAAAAACTCAAATAAATAGAAAAATTTTAAGTAAAAATACCACTTATTAGAATCTACACATTAGTGCCAAGAGTGTATAGAAGTACTGGGTTATCAAGCTTGGGTAGATTCTTCAATAGGACTTTAGGAGGAAATGGATTTTTAAATGCAGGATATGTGGTTGGTCAGTGTTGGGTGTTTGAAGTGAATTTTGGAGTAGCAGACAGAGATTTGCAATCCACAGTGAGAGAATTCTTATACAGAAAATTTTGAAAATACAGTGAATCTTTTTCAAAAGTCGAACAGGTTTGTTTGGCTAAAGCAGACTGCCTAAGTCTCTCAAAAATGTTAGGGGTGAAAATAAAAAAAATCATGCAGTGAAAAATCATTGCTGGGAAGTTAGAGCCAATGGGAAAGACAACAGTACAATTTCTAAAGATACCTACAAATCATGAATGTTTACACCTATGTGAATATTGAGTCTTTTGCTTCTGTTACTTCCTTCACAACATGTAGTCCTTCTTCTTCTGGCCCAAGTCCTGTTCAGTCCTGTTCAGGCCTTATCACAACCAAGGAACCTTGAGCCTTCTTTACCCTCCAGTACTTCTTCTCATAGCTCAAAGGGACTTAGGAAAAGGGCTATTCCTTGTCCATGATATCAGTGCACCTCATATACTTCTACTGAAATGATCTATTTCAGTGCTTCTCACTCACTGGACCATAAACTCCAATACTAGAAATTCTGCCTTATTCTTCTTCATAACCTCTGTGCCTTGCCTGGAAAAGTACTCAAGTTATCATCCATTAACCTGTAATAAGTATTTAAGACTGCCTATGGAAAGTGATGTGATCAGAATATACATATGAACAATAATTTTTAACCATCTGTATAATGGCAAAAGAATACTCAGAAAAAAGAATCATATGTATAAAAAGTAGATTTTTTTGTACTATTGATCTTAATGAGGTGTTAGATTAATTAGTACCAGATGAATGGATAATATAGAACCCCAGCCACACCCCTAACTCCAAATTACTACAGAGCAAGCAAAGACAAGGACTTGGAGAGATAGCTGGAAAGTGGCTTCTCCAGAAGAGTTTAAAAAATTCTTCTACAGGAGAGTAGCAAAGCTAAGGGTTTTCCTGATCCTCCTTCACACTTAATTTTGCCAATGGTTTTCTGTTCATTCTAACTTTCACACTAATTTGTGCTTGCTTCCAGTGTGTATGAGAGTGTGTCTGCATGCACACGTGTGCGTGTGCAAAGTTTATGCATTTTGTCATCTAAAAAGAATATTTTTTGTTGTATTTCTAAGGGCACACATGAAGCATATGGAAGTTCCCAGGCTACAGATGGAATTGGAACAGTAGCCACTGGCCTACACCACAGTCTTAGCCACCGCAATGCCAGATCCAATTTGCATCTGTGAACTACACCACAATTTGTAACAACACAAGATCCTTAACCCACTGAGAGAGACCAGGAATTGAACCTGCATCCATCCTCATGGATACTAGTTGGGTTCATTCATTACCACTGAGCCATAACAGGAACTCCTTTGTGTATGTGTGTGTGTAAAAAGAATAATTCTTGATGTTGTAACAGTTATGGGACAGGAACTGGATAGTAAAAAACATCCCTGACTTTCCTTTTTTGTTTAGTTGGATTTTCTCTCCTTCCTTCCTTCCTTCCTTTCTTCCTTCTTTCCTCCCTCCCTTTCTTTCTTTTGCTTTTTTAGGGCTGCAAGTACAGCAGATGGAAGTTCCCAGGTTAGGGGTTGAATCAGAGCTGCACCTGCCAGCCTATGTCACAGACAGAGCAACACCAGATCCAAGTCTCACCTGCAACCTACACAGAAAATTATAGCAATGCCAGATCCTTAACCCATTGAGTGAGGCCAGGGATCAAACCCACATCCTCATAGATACCAGTCAGGCTCCTAATCTGCTGAGCCACAATGGGAACTCCCTAGTTGGATTTTCTAATAGGTTTTCTCATACTCATGTCTTGCAGCTCTATCACAATCTCCTGGAATTTCACTGATTTTCCCTCTTTTGAAAAACTTAAAATGAATAAATGATTGGTGAATTCCAACATTTTTAGGAGATAACTTACCTTCAGTTAAGACTGGACAATACGATCATAATTTCTATGTTCCTGTCATTGTTCTGAGTAGATACTTACTGGTACGTAATGGAAAAAAACCCAAACAATTGTGGAAAATATGAGAAAAACAAGATGCTAAATCTAGAGTTTCTGAATTTCATTATCAGTGTAAAATAAGATTATCACATTAAAAGCAAGACAATAACACATTTAGATATGAATACATAATATATACAAATTATAATTATTTTAAATATATTCCTTATATTTGAGAAACTCAAATATATTTTTCATGTGCTCTAATTCTCAATGTAAGTTAAATTAGTACCTTATTAGAATCAAAAAAAAACTTTAAAGACATACTTTGAATTTCAATGATCTTCTGTAAAGAAATAACAGCATTCATATTCGGAGTTTGGTGGAGAATATCTTCTGCAAGTGGCTCCAGCTGCAAGAATAGTAGATAATAATATGAGCAGAATGTATGACTTTATAGGAAGTTTGACAGAAGCAAACCAAATTGAAACAACATAAAAAAAAAGGCTTGCTCCAAGAACTAGTTAACATTTTGCTGATATCAGTTGGAAAAGTGTAACTAGTGTATTTCCTGCTTTGCAGCAGTGTAACTGAATTCCAAGGGGCTTTTCTATTGGTTACGAGACTAATCTATGAATTCCCTGAAGCAGGTGCATGTCTATGCATTATTCATTAAAAATCTGAGTTATTTGTGTAATTTTGGTAGGTTCCTTACAAACCAAATTCCATCATGTCTGTACATGCAGCTGGGCCCTGCAAATGAAACCTCAGGGAAGCTGAAGCAGACAGAAGGTGGGCAGGGAAGCTGAAGTAGACAGAAGGTGGGCAGTCTATTATCCATACTTTTGTAGTGTTTTTACATCTAACTACCTTATACTTTTGGACATGTCACAGCAGAAAGCTATGAGACATAGCTGCTCTTATTCGATTGCTATTGGGTAAGCAGTAGAGAATATGTTCAAAGAAAACCAAAGGTAAGTTAACTGTACATTTTTATTTAACTTCCATTGTCTTCACGTCTATGTGGATATCCATGTGGAAGCTCAGGACATACTCCTGTCTTGCAGCTCTATCACAATCTCCTGGAATTACACTGATTTTTCATGGGGAAGGTCAGCAAACATTGACTTGTAAAAAATGAAGAGGAGCTTTAAATATTTTACGGGGTATTTTGGCAGAACTAAATCTGATGAAGCACCCCTGGGAACACCTTGGTGATAGGGCTTGGTGTGTAGCCACAGAAACTGCACAGCCAGAGCACTTGCAAACAAAACATCTGCCCAATGATTGTGACCCAGTAAGCAAGGAAAGTCCTAGGAAAGGGATGGACACTAACAACAAAATGTTCTTAGAAAGTTAGTAGTCTCAAATATAAACTGATGGTCAAATTATCATATGGCAAGAATGGGAAATGATGTCACTAGATGTTGTGTTAAAGCATAAACTCATCTATGTCTCTTCATTTGTGGGGAAAAAAACCTAAAAAAACCTCAGGGATTCCAAGTTTCCACAGCAGATGCGAGTGAATCTTCCCCCCAGGGTCTCTCTGAATTGATTATTCTATACTTCATCATGGAATCTAAAACAATACCACCTTTCTTCCAGATGCCATAGGATAACAGACTAGCTCAGGGATATTTATACATGGGTAAATTCACCAAATTTAACTTTCCAAAGTGTTTTTCTTAGCTGCCAAAGAAAAACCTTTAAAACATCAAAAGGTTTATTTGCAATAGTTTGGCGAGAGGAAAAAAAACACAAAAACGCACAGTGTCAGTGAAAGGTTCTGCCATCTTAAACTCTGAAGATTTGTTAAGAATCATTTTTTAAAAGTCTAGTATTTCAGATAGTATCTGTAAGAATATATTATCCCAGTAACACTCTCTTAACTCAGAGGAACTCCTGAATCATAAACGGAAGGTTACTTGGAAAACTCTTACTCAAATATTAGACAGGGTTGAGCTACCTTGCTCATAAATAATCTTTCACTTCTCTCTCAGAGCTTAGAGAAAAAATTTAATAGAAATCAGGTTAAAAAAAAGAAATAAGGTAGATTTTTATTAATAAAATGTTCTGAAATATCACTCTATTTTCAAATGTTTAAGAACAAAAGCACAAGGTAATAGCAGCATATTTAGTTCTTAAAAAAGCTTTCCTGTGACTTCAGGGTAAAAATGCTGACAAACCAAAAGGTGCTAGCTACTGAAAAGAAAGCTACAGGCAGGTTATTAATGCAAAAACCTCACTTCTGGAACGCTCTCGCATTGGGTCTGTGGGCTATTTTTAAGACCAGGGTTATGTAGAAAGTAAGCATGATTCAGGGTGTTGAAAGTAAAAATACAAACAACCCTAAACCTCCAATTTAGAATCGTCAGTTAGATACGACAAAGTTGTGTCTACTTATGAAAGCAACCTAGAGAATTAAGGCAATTACATTGATAATTTAAGCCTCCCAAACTATTTCCCTGCATGTTTTAGGTGGATGTCATTTAGAGGATTTAACCTTCAGTAAATTGCCTCAATTTGTTTCATTTTGAGTGTACACATAGACAGAGCTGAATTCAGAAAGTTCTCAATGTAGGTTCTTTATTTTTCTCTAGTAGCTCTGCCGAGAAGGCAATGGGTAATACCCTCAGTTGGCAAGAAGGCAAGCAACATTTAGAGTCTGTTTTCCTAAAATTAAAACCCTGTATAGAGGGACCACAGAATTGAGTTGTCCTTTCTAGAAGAGTTTGTTGATTTAATCATTCACAATTAGAAGCAGTAAAACATTCTGATTGAAGCATCTATTTAATAAATGTTTATGAGTATTGGTTATTTTAGTAAAATCTAATAACTAACTGTAATAAAATATTAAACAAATAGTCATCTTTTATAAATTTGGAGCAAAAAATAAGAATATACATTAAAACTTTGTTATGTATTTAGGTTGGTTGATAAGATGTGGCAAAAACACTGGCAATAAGGCTAATCAATGTTTAGTAAGAGCTAATAAAAGATAAATAAGGAAGTAATTTATGCAAACCAGACAAGTTTTGCATGCAGAAGTTATAGCAGGATAAAACAGATGCAGATGTAGGAAATATCACACACCCATCATGCCATCTTTGCTGAACAATTTCATCAAGTAGTAATAGAGTTATAAGATATACTAAGTGATTTTAACACAACTTCTTGACATATGAAGAGCTCATCCAGGTTTACCATATCTAAAGCTTAATTGCAACCATTACAGCAATTCTTTATATAAATTTTAAGATTCAGTACAGGGATATTTGTTTTTCTACATCTTTTACAGAAAGTTTCAATGCTGTATTGATACAATTTAGACCTTTGTTAAGTTGAACATACTATGTAATTTCTAAGTACTATAGCTATTTTAAAACACCATAAGAACTGTGGTCATTTTCATGTTGTGAATAAATAATTTTCAGATTCTTTAGAATCAGATCATTAGAAATCATCAAAAATCATTTTAGTTGACTACAATGCACTTATGGAAATAGGCAAGGGTATCTTTGGAGAGGCTCGAGTAAGTCTTAAAACTCACTTTGTACTATGAGAGAAAATCAGCTCTATTACTTTCTTGATTCAGTACTGCACAGAAGAAAAATAGCTAAACAGAGATTGTGCAAACTATAACAGGTACATGAGGATAGAAGTGTATATCAACCAAGAAAGGATCTACTAACTACTCTTAGCTTTTATAGTATGTTTCCCAATTATGCCAATATTTCCATACTCTTATAATTTTTATTTATGCCATTCCTTTTGACTTCTGTTTCCTCTATCCTTCTTTGAATTGATGAAGCCATACTAAATCATCCAAGGACTAACACAAGCATTGCCTACTCTGAAATCATCTTGAAAATCCTCTGATCGAGCAAACTGTTTCCATTTCTGTGTCTCCTTCCCACACAAACACCCTTGTTTGCGCTACACATTATACTGTAGTCAGTCATGTGTGCTACTCTTTATTTTGTTGTCAGAAATTTAAAGACAAAGGTAGAGCCTGGTATATGATCGGCATTTTTGAAAAATGCTGAATGAATAGAGGAAGGATTTAATGTAAAGAAAACATTGGGAGGTAGCCTTTATTCAGCACTCCACATCTAACAGACCTAAGTGGAATAGGTTCTTCCTCTTGGTTGCCTGTTATAATCAGTGCATGTTTTTAGACTAAAAAGTAGGAATAACCACAGAGATAATTCATTTTTCAATCAAAATACTTGATTTTTTACATTGACCATCAATTTTGTTAAACTGATTTATTAATTATAACACATAAGCAAATAATTTTGTATAGACTCTCAATATACATAATCCTATCTTATGTGAATAATGAGATTTATTTATTCCCCTCTAATCTTTATTTATATATGTTTTTTTTTCTTACCCTATTGCACTGTCTGGGACCATCAGTGTAATGTTAAAATGAAGCAGTAATAGTCAGCATCTTTGTTATGTTTCTTATTTCAAATAAAAATTCTCTTATTTCACCTTTAAATTTGATGCATACTGTACATGATATCTTTCATCAAGTTAATAAATTTTCCTTTTTATTCCAAGTTTACCAAAAGTAGTTCATAACTGAGTTTTATCAACTCATCTAAAAATATCTATTGAAATGGTTATATTTCTTCATTCTCTTAATGTTGTGAATTATAATTACTTATTTTGGAATATAAATGTTACATTCCTGGCCTAAAACCAATTATATTATGGATTTTAAGATAATGATGAACTAGTATTTTGTTTAGGGTTTTAACTGCTATGCTTATAAACCAGATTTTCCTGTAACATTCCCTTCCTATAATATTATTTTGAATTTGGGTGTCAACAATACACTGGTCTCAAAAAATCAGTTGTGCAGTATTCTCTCCACCTTCTCTTTAACCTTAAAACAGTATAAATTATTAGTAGAATTCACTGCTAAAGCTGGTGTTTTCTGCTGGTGTATTTGGTATTGAAGATTCAGTTTTGTTAACTATAGCACAATTCAAATTTTGTCTGTTTGATTCAATTTTTGCAAGGTTGTATTTTTACAAAGATTTTTCCATGTCAAATAAAATTTCAATTTTCTTTTACCTGAATTTTAAAAAATATTCTCTTATAATTCCTTTAATACATTAAAATCAGTAGTTAAGTCCATTTTCTCATTGACTGTTGGTAATGCATGACTTTTCTTTCAGTCTTTCTAGAATTTTATCAAGTTTGTTAATTATTTCAAATAAATAAACTGACTTTTTAAAATCATATATCATATGATTGTTTTTATTTTATTGTCTCTCCTCTATATTTCATTTGCTTATGTCACGTTTAATCTATTGATTTGATTTTCGAATTTCTTGAGTTGTGTGTTTAATTTTAAGCTTTCTTCTATTCTAATACATACATTTAAAGCTTTACATTTTTCTTTAAATTCAGCTTATACACATTACAAGTTTTGATATCTCATATTTTTTATAATCATTCAGCTCAAAATACTTTCTAATTGTCATTGTGATTTCTTTGACACATGACATTGTATTTTGAAATCTCCAAATATATAAGGTTTTCCAATTATCTTTTTATTTCAAGTTATACAATCATTTTTTAGTTTAATTTTATACTTTATATTTTTATTTTATATCATTGGTATTTTATTTTTAATATAATTTAATTTTATTGTAGAAAGAACACTTAATGTGAAATAGAACTACTTAACATATTTTTAAGAGTACAAAACTTTATTATTGACTATAGGTATAATGTGGTAGAGCAGTTATCTAAAGCTTATTCATCTTGCTGGGCTGAAACTTTATGCCCATTGATTAGTAACTTCCCACTTTCCTCTTCCCTTATCCCCTGAGAACCACCACTCTACTCAGATTTTATGAATTTGATTATCTTAGATACCTTACATAAGTGGTAAGAACCTTGCATTTTCTGTCTTAAAGCCCATTTTATCTGATATTGAAATACCTATATAAGTTTTCCTTCAGTTCATTTCTATAGTTTAATTTTTTCATTTTTTATGTTCACATTTTATTGTTATATCACAAAAAGTGTCCCTTTAAACAGCTACTATGTGATCTTTGTTTTTATTGATGAAATCCATTTATATATGTCTTGTGAAATTGCACAAGGTAATTCCAATTTTTATGTGAAAACATAGAGGAGACAAAGGTAGCTAAGACTGTTTTGAAGAAGAGCAAACTAGGAGATCTGTTCTACAAGATATCAAGATTTCTTATAATGCTATATGAGTGAAGCCAATCTGATAATGTCACAAGGGTAGATAAATACACCTGTGAAAGAGACTAGAGTCTCCATGTATATTTTAAGACACCACTGCAGAGCAGTAAGGAATGGATGGTCTTTTCAATAAATGGTACTAGATCAACTAAATATCCACATTGAAAAAACTGACTTAGACATTATGCCTAAAACATATTCAATTCCTGAAGTATTGTGCATCTAATGTTAAAGTCAAAAATAAAGCTTTAAGGAGTTCCCATCATGGTTCAGCAGAAATGAATCTGACTAGAAATCATGAGGTTGTGGGTTGGATCCCTGGCCTTGCTCAGTGGGTTAGGGATCTGGCGTTGCCATGAGCTGTGGTGTACGTTGCAGATGCGGCTCAGATCTGGTATTGCTGCGGCTGTGGTATAGGGCAGCGGCTACAGCTCCAATTAGACCCCTAGCCTGGGAACCTCCAAATGCTGCAGGTGCAGCCCTCAAAAAGACAAAAAGACAAAAATAAATAAATAAAAATAAAGCTTTAAGAAAAGAATAGAGAGAGTATTTTCATTACTTTGGGTATATAGGAAGTGTACTTAAACAGAATATAAAAAGAACTAATCCTAAAGGAAATGATATATAAGTTGTACTATAATTTTATTTTTATTTATCAAATAAATTAAGAGAGTGAAAAGACAGACAAGATATTCAACATATGAAACCCACAAGAGAAGCTATAAAGAACTGCTCAAATCAGTAAGAAAAAGAATACAATGGGAAAGTAAAAAAAAAAAAAACTTGAATAGGTACCTCAGAAATGTTATATACAAATAATACATAGATGAAGAGCTGCTTTAGTTCATTAGTATTCTGGGAAAGTAAAGCTATGACCCCCTCCCCCAAAATGTCTAAAATTTTAAAAGACTGCCAGTACTAAATATTGGAAAGATAGAGAACAATAGAAACAGTCATATGCTGCTAATAGAATATGAATTATGACAATCCCTATGGAAAACAGATTGATATTATATACAAAGATTAAAAGCATGCAGGCCCCATTACCCAGAAATACAACTTTTAGGAATATAATCAACAGAAATGTATGCACAATTGCACCCCAAAAAGTATATAAAATGCCTATCACAGCATTGTTCATAATGGCCCCCAAACTAGAAAAGTTCCCCATAGTTACTAAAAGTAAAATAGATAAATAACCATGACATTGTCCTGGAAATTCTTTTTATGAAATCTAATACTATATAATAATGAAAATGAGTAAACTATAGCTAGCTGCAAAAAAGGATGAATCTCACAAACATAATGTTGAGCAAAAGAAGTTAGATACAAATAAATATATACATTGTATTATTTCATGTATATGAAGCTCAAAAACAGGTAAATTAAAATCTTATGTTAGAAACCAGAAAATTGGTTACTTTCAGAAAACAGAAAGGAAGTATTTATTGGGAAAGTATATGTGATCTATGAAGGTGCTGACATTAATAGTTTTTGTCCTCATGAATACTAGTCGGGTTTGTTACCACTGAGCCATGATGGGAACTCCAGGGATTATTTCTAAATAAGGATATACCTACAATTGTTATATGGTAGGTTGGGTCATAAATGTTAGTTTGCTCAATGTAAGATATTTAAAACACGGGGGTTGCCTTGAGATGCAGTGAGTTAGGGATCCAGCATTGTCACTGTTGTGGCTTGGGTCACTGCTGTGGGGTGGGTTTGATCCTTGGCCTGGGAACTTTCACATGGCATGGGTGAGGCCAAAAAGAAAAAAAACAAACAAATAAATAAATAAATAAGGAGTTCCCATCATGGCTTAGTGATTAACGAATCCGACTAGGAACCATGAGGTTGCAGGTTCAATCCCTGGCCTTGCTCAGTGGGTTAAGGATCTTTGTGATATTTAACTGAGTGGTACATTTATATCTTAATGTGGTTTTCTTATGAATGTTATATAATTAAAATCAATTTAAAAAGAGAATATATTTTTTGACATAAGGGATAGGGGAAACTACGTCTGGTTCTTGAGTCCATGTTTTTTCCACTATATTACCGTGCATCTAAGAAAAAAAGTGAAATTATAGGTTTTGCAGCAAGAACAAGTTACATTCTTAGATACAGGCCACAAATTCATTTAAAAGGGAACTTAAAATCCCCTGTAACATGCAAAGAAACTCAGAAAAGAGGCAGAAAGGGTTCAGTTGTCAGGATCAAAGATATCATGGAACTTTGGAAGAATATGATGATCAAAACGAAGAGGATAAGGGAAAAAGACTGTCATGTAGAACTGACCCTCCATGCTGATGAACTATTTTCAATTCCCTAGTGAGGAGAGACTGGTGGTTAAAACTCAACTTTCATTTAAATAATTATCTTAAGAGATGCCTGCAATTAGTTGTATATGTTTAATTTGATTGCTTAAGAAAATCTGGATATAATTTTATCCATATTGTGATTCATGAGTCATTCTCAAAATAACCCCTTTTACTAATTTGGAGTCATTAAAATCCTTGACCAAGTAGATTGGAAAAAGAAGTAAATCAGGGTAGATTCTATTGATAATCAAGTTAATATACTGACAGACTATTGAGATTCTTTTGGACTGAGTCTGCATGCATCCTACCTTCATGTAGGCAATGGTGATATCACACAACAATAAAGAAACATCTCTGGCCAAGAGGAGTGATAGAAACCTAAAAAGTCTTATGAGACTATCAGGAGGACCAAGAGGCAATGGGTACAGCCATGGCCATTCAGCTCATAGATACTGAAGGAATTCCTTTAATAAAATAAGAGGGATACGTGGGCCAGACTCTGAGCTAATTACAGTAGTTATTGTTCTATTAGTCCAGTTTTATCCAAAAACCATCCCAACTTAGAGGCATATAGGTTACACAGTATATCAGCCAACAAATGGAAGGAGGAAGACTATAATGAAGTGACTCCATTTGTTATCATATCCAATTAGATTATCATAGTTTCTGTGATACTTAGCTATGTAAAGTTTGGGCTTAATAGTCCATTGGAAATAATAATAGTCTATGGGAAAGAGGCTAATGAGTTCAATTAGTTGGATAATTCAGACTATCAATATTTTTGTTTGAATGTTAAGGTAAGATTGTAAATATACAATATAATGAGAAAACATTTCAAACACACAGTTGAGTTAGGAAATTTTTATGTACATTAAAAGGTACATGCTAAATTGAAGTTTTAATAACATGCTCCCTTGTCTCTGTTTTGCAAATAAGTTTAAATCTGAGAGTTATATTTTCTAAGTCTTCATGTTTCATTGTCTTTGATCCTTGTTTGTCTTACCCTCATTTGTTTTTTTACTTTTTCTTCTTTAATCTGTTGATTTGCATGTTTTTAAACTGTTTGTTTCTTAACTATTTTGTTTAGTAAAGAGATTTTTTTTTTCCTATACTGTTTTTGAAATGTTGATTTTTCTGCTAAGAAGACCTGTTTTATATCATGCAAAAGTGGTACAGTGGTAAATGTTTAACAGCTGACTGTCCAAGACATAGCTGTAATTTGTAGCATTTGCTGATTTCCATGGTGTAAATACTCCCACTATGGCCTATTTCAAGCCACCAAAGTAATGTCACTGAACTCAGATTTGAGTAGAGATACACACAATCACAATCCATTAAGAGCCAGCTCCAACATTTCACTGACAAATTATTTTGTTTGTTGATAATCTTGGGAAAATTGTTCCCACTGATTATTTCCTTAATAAATTTTGTTTTCTTGTATGAGATTGCCTTATTCAAAAATTATACACTGTTTTGTGGCTATTTTACCCCAAAGAATGGTACTCATTTGTTCAAGTCTTCCACAGGAATTCTAATTCCTTACGATATTCCGTTCCACTGATCCAGCCTCATTATTTACTTTTATTTGACTCAAAGTAGCCTCTCCTCTGCCAAAATCTAAACAAACCCAAGAAACAGCCATCCACAATTCTAAGTCTTAATGTCTTTATCTAGGTATTTCCACTGTAAGAGATAAGTTCTTTCCTTTGCTTTTAGCCTGTCAAATTATCATTTTTATGCAAGACCCACACTAAAAGTTATTTTTTTTCTATTAAAATATTCCTCCATCCTTATAGTTAAAAATAAAGGGTCCTATATTACATTCCCAAAGTACTTTGTTTATATTTCTTTTATTTATTTGTATTAGAACTTTTGGGTACAAAAAAAAAGATGTCCAATAAATGACAAATGAATGAATAGACAGATAAATGATGTCATAACATGTTTGCTACACCATTTAAAAGAAATGCTTTCTTTCTTTTATAGGTAACCAGAACGCTATGAAGTGTCCAGCTTCCCAGCCCACATTCCTTTTAACACCTTCTGAAAAGCCTGAAAACAAACAGTATTGAGAATCTGCATTATGGGAGTTCTGAATTATCCAGATAACTTCTACTTTATTTGGCATTTTCTAAAACAGATAAACAGAAAAATCAACAATTACTTTGGCTCTGTTTCTCATAAGCTTTTACGAAATATAAATTATAGGCCATATCTACAATAGAAAGTATCTTCAAATAATATTTTCCAGAACATTTTAACTCTTTAGATTATTCATATATTCTCTTTCAGAGTGTGGATAGGCTTCAAAATCTTAAGAAAAGATCATGAAAAACATTATTCTAGATTGCCACACATTTTCCCTGTATTAACTTTTCCTTCTCTCTCTGCAGGAATTGTAACAATTTGAGAGCTTTCCCAGATTCACACCAATTCCCTAATGGAGTCAGCCATACATAATCTAAAGGATGAAAAAGATGGCAAAACTACTTCCCCATTCAAAATCTAATACAGATAAACCCCTGATGAGCAACTTGAACAACAACATCTCAGGAGTTCACCTCAGTGGTGGTTGTCAACACTTAAGTCAATTCAAGAGACTTTTTCAGCACCTTTAGAGCAAAAAGTCATCTTGGAAAGATTATAAACATGCACAATCACTAAGTGTAGCCACTGTTACTGAAATCCAAGTCCAACAAAAGCAGCTGAGCCTAGTCAACAGGAGATAGCAGTTATCACCAAAAAAAAAAAAAAAAAAAAAAAAAAAAGAAAAGAAAGAAAGGAGAGAGAGGGAGAAGGCAAGAAGGGAAAGAGAGAAAGGAAGAGACAGAAGAAGGAGGTAGTGAGGAGGGAAGAAAGAAAGGAAAGAGGGAAGAGCAGAAGAAGGAAGGCAAACTTTGATAAGGTTGAGGGAAATTAAGAAAAGACATGCTATAGATTCAAATGTTAAGTGCAGACACTTCAGTACTAGAGGCTGTAGCATTATCTCCACAGCTTCTATGTCTATGGTAATTTTTTTCCCCTTTTACAACCTTAAAACTGTCATTTATTCTGTTTTGACAGGTGGTCTTTTAAGGGCCATGTTCTCATCTCCCTACCCAAGGCTCTCCTTTTTTTTTTTTTAAAAAACCTATCTTAAGTCTTTCAGTGTTTTCACTTTAGATTCCATAGGAATGCCAACTGCTTAAGCTTTTCTCTCCTCTTAAGAAAATTTCTTTCAGAGGAAACAACCCAGGGTGCTGCTAATTGGCTTTGCATAACAGTAGTCAAATTTGGCCTTAAAGCAACTGTGACACTGTTTGCCAGCCAGAACAAACACAGGTTCCAAAATCAGTTTCTCTGAGAACCTCACAGATGTTTCAATTACTAATACTAAAAGCAATGTGACTATTCACTTATGTGTATCTGATGCTATTCCACACAATCTGATTCTTCTCATTTAGTCACTTCAATTTCTTGCACTCCCCAAGCTGATGTTTCTAGGTGCTTCATTAAAGAAGTTCAAAAATATTCATCATACGGTGATTGGACTGATAAATATAAGTTCTGAACTTTGCCAAGAAAAAGAAAAAAACTGGACTTCTGCTATGTCTTCAAAAATCAGTTGCCTCAAGGAATTTCCTGTACCATGCTCAAATTAGTTTTAATCCAATAGTATATTATTTTGACTGACTTTGTGCATAATTCTTAAAAGAACAGTTAAAAGATGTTTTGCTAACTAGATCACTTTCATGATAAAAAATATTTAAAAAGAAGAAATGCCTATTTGGGGTGTAACACTCAGATAACTTATTTTTTTTTTTTTAAAAATCAAGGGTTTGGTACCCGTCTATGTATCTATACTGAGATGCAGAGCCAAGCATTCCTGCTGATTTTACAATTCCTCTGGGTTATGTAATACATATTATTCTGCTGATAATAAGCCATATGAAGCAGCATTTCACTGTATTGACATGGTCTGGCCAAGAACAACAGGGAAAAGAAATAGTATTCAAAAAACTGGCAAAATGTTTATGAATTCTAATCCTCTGCACATGAATAAATACATCTGACAAAGTGCAGAGTCCCTCAAAAAAGCCCTTCTTGACCTTTCTAATTTGAGTTCAATTGCATGTTCAGTGTTGAGAAGGCAGAGTAGGTTCTGCCAATGTTGTAAGCTCAAGCTTTTCCACATTTTGTTATTTGTAAAAGTGAAATCCCAGATAATAAGTTATAATTGCCCTATTAATCACTTGAAAAGGGAGTTTGGAGGGAAAGTGGGATTTAAAATTGCAATAATTGGTATCCTGAAATACATCCTTTTAAATTTTCTTACCTAGAGCCTAAAATATAAAACTACTATGAAAATTACATGTATGCACTGTTTTTCAATGGCGAGGTACATGCGATCTGCCTGATATATTCGTTTTTATAAAGGAATGAAACTTAAAACTTATGTAGTCATGCTGTTAGTCATGATGACCTTTGAACTAGAAAAATATGTAGAAAACCAGGCTGTGTATTATAAATTATATTGTCAATGAAAGTGAGAAGAATTCTTTGTTTCTTAAGTTGTTTCAAGTACTTCACTTTCATTTCCTTTTTTCAAATGAATTATAATGTATAAAACATATGTATTTTTCTTCTATTTATCATTTAAAAAAACCCTTCTTTCTCATATTTTTGTTTCTCTATGTACTGACAGATCTTCACACACCAACATTTACCTTTCAAAGTTCAAAAAAACAAATCCATCTGTTACCCTTAGAATATCTCATGAAAATCTACATTCTTGTTTATGTCCCCAAGATAAACATTTTAAAAATACAGAAAGATATAGATTATTTAAAATCTCTCTTGGGTAGTTCATGATGAACAAATTTTTGATCGTGCTTATATAATTGAAGATAGCTAATGAAGAATGGGGAGTGTTTAGGGTATTATAGTAAATCAAATTTACTATAAGACAACCAGATAATTAAAGTTGATTAACTAGTCAATAGAGCCAAAAATAATCATTTTATTTTTCACTCTCTGGAATTTTTAGCATATACACCCATATGGACATATTTAAGGCTGGCCAATGACACTTTTATCCCTTCCTCTATTTCATGCATGGTCTTTCTAAAAATGGAGAGGAAAGGCATAGCTCTCAAATGCTAAATTAGGTGGCAACCATTCCTCTATGAAAACAATGTCTTTGATCTCTAGTATAGCTCATACAAAAAAATGATTTTGATATCACAGTCAAATGAGTATACAAGGGAAGGAAGGTACAAAACAAACCTACTTTGCTTTTTTCAGTAAATTCAGATAATTTCAGAAAAAAACATATAACTCCACACAACTAACTTGAATCTGTGCTGAAACATAATCTTTTAAGTAAAGAGACCACAGGAAAAATAATTCCATTCTCATTGGAAATCTTCCTTTGGAAGAAGAGAGTGGGCCAAGTTCAGAGATTACAAGAGCACAGAGAGAGAATCTCACTTGAATGAATGTATTCAAATAGAGCCACTGAAATCCATAATTTCCTTCCACATAGTTGGAAAAGTAATTGGCTTTTGCAACTGGGTAACATTTCTTGCTGGGCAAGTCAATCATCCATGGAGCCACAATCCACAACATACTCTGATTTTCTACACATCTGGTGTAAGCCTTTATAATGCAAATATTAAACCAGTCTGCTTCCTTAAAATGTTTCTATATTTAAAGTCAAATAAGTAATTTGAGAATATAGGTGGATATGTAAAATATGTTATCTGGTAGGCAAGTAGAACAGCCCAACATTAACTGATAAAGAAGTAAAACTGTTACTATTTGCAGATGACGTGATATATATAGAAAACCCTAAAGACACTATCAAAAAAACTGTTAAAACTAATAAATTAATTCAGCAAAATTGCAGGATACAAAATCAACACAGAAAAATCAGTTGTCCTTCTATACACTAACAATTAACTATCTGAAAAATAAAGAAAGAAAACAAAATCCCATTTACAAAAGTATCAAAAACAAAATTATTAGGAATAAATTTAATCCAAGGAATAGAAAAATATGTACACAATTACCTATAAGACACTGATAAAAGAAACTGAAGGCACAAATAAATGGCATGTTCATGTATCAGAAAGGTTAATATAATTAAAATATCCATAATACCCAAAGTGAGCATTAGATTCAGTGCAATATCTATCAAAAGACATTTTTCACAGTAAAAGAAAAAAAAAATCCTAAAACTCATATGAAACTACGAAAGAACCCCAAATAGCCAATGGAATCTTGAAGAAAGAAGAACAATATTGGAGTCATCACACTTCCTGATTTCAAACAACATTACAAGCAATCAACTTAGTATGCTATTGGCATTAAAAACAGATACTCAGATTAACAAAACAGAAGAGAAGTCCTAGAAATAAACATGCATGTACAGTCAATTAGTCTTCAGCAAAGAGACCCAGAGCATACAATGGGGAAAGAACAGTCTCTTCAATAATGGCGTTGGTAAAACTGGATAGCCATATGCAAAAGACTGAAACTGGATCCCCATTTTACACTACATACAAATAATCAATTCAAAATTGAATAAGACTTAAATGCAAGACTTGAAATCATAAAGTTCTTAGAAGAAAACACAGGGGGCAAGCTCCTTGACATCAGTCTTGGCAATGATTTTTTTTTTTTTTTTGGATTAGAGAAGAAAAGACAACAAAAAGCAAAAAATAAACAAGTGGAACTATATCAAACTAAAAGTCTTCTTCACAGAAAAGGTAATCATCAGGAAAATGAAAAGGCAACCCATTGAATGGAAAAATAAATTCACAAACCACATCTCCAGTAAGAGGTTAATTTCTAAAATACACAAGGAATTCTTAAAACTCAACAGTAAAAACCAACCAATCGATCAAACAAAAAAACAACAAGATATAGCAGTTCACAATGGGCAGAGGACCTGAATATGTTTTTCCAAAGAAGATATACAATGGCCAAGGTATGTGTGTGAAAGGTGTCCAATATCAGTAATCATCAGGAACATGCAAATCAAACCATAATAAGACATCACCTCACACACTGTTAGGATGTACATTATCAAAAAGGGAAGAGATAAATGCTGGTGAGGATGTTGGGAAAAGGAAACACTTGTGCATTCTTGGTAGGAAGATAAACAAGCATAGTCCTTATGGAAAACAGTAGGAGGTCCCTCAGTAAATTAAACAATTCTGGGTATACATACAAAGGAAATAAAAGCACTATTTCCTTATCTCAAAGAGATATCTGAACACCCATGTTTATTGCAGCACTATTCACAATAGTTAAAGTATGGAAACAATACAAGTGTCCTTCCATAAATGAATGGATAAAGAAAACATAAACACACACACACCGCCTGGAATATTATGCAGTGTTTAAAAAGGGAGGTCATTCTGTCTTTTGTGACAATATAAAAGAACCTGGAAGGTATTAGGCCAAGTGAAATAAGTTGAATAGAGAGAAAAAAAAATGATACAACGTGATATCATTTATTTAGAACCAAAAAACAAACGAAAAATAGTTGAATGCATAGAAACAGAGGGTAGAGTGCTGGCTTCCAGGGGCTGAGGAGTGAGGGGGAATAGACACAGGCTGTTAAAAGTTTTTAAACTTTCAGTTATAGGATGGATAAGGCTTGAGGATCTGATGTATAACACAGTGAATATAGTCAGTAATACCATATTGTATAATTAAATTTTCTAAGAGAGTAGAACTTGAGTATTTTCATCAAAAAGGTAATTATGTAAGGTGATGAATACATTAAATTAACTCAGTGGAAGGAATCATTTCACAATGTATATCCACATCAAATCATCACACTGTATACTTTAGATACAAATATTATAATTTTATTTGCCAATTATACCTTAATAAAGATGAAAATAATTTAAAAGCCTTTTTTCCCCTGAATTAAAATATTCCTACAGAAAATGTCAAGAGAAATTTTCTTTATTACTTTTTTCAATGTTTCAATGCTTATTAGCTGGGTCAACATACAAACCATTTCCTCCCAAGGGTTACCTTTATTTACTGAGCTCTGCCAATAACCTAATCGAGGGGAGTGCTATATGGATTCTATAACTGGGCAAAAGTTATAGTGTATAAGATGAGAACATGAAGACATTTCTTATCTAAGGCTTGCCTTCTTCCTTAAAATTGTAAGAACAACATTGTGCTGAGTACATGTGATTTTTAAAAAGACAAAAAATATGCATGTATACATTACTGATCCTTTACCCCTGCTTTTTTTTTTGCACTTTTAATTTTTTACCTCATTTCCTAGAAGGGCATTTACACAGGCTTCTGATGCATCGCAGATGGCTGTCAGATCATGTCCTCCTTCTAGAGCCAACACCACATGTCCATCAGCCAGTGTCATCAGTTGCTTCGTCAAATGACCAAAGCCTACCATAATACAAACAGAACATTTCAAAGTATAAATCAAAAGTTAATTGATTTCTAGAATCTAATATTGATTGAGTATTTATACTGTGAGTGCCCCTTGTCAGCACTTTCCATGTGCTAACTCACTTAATACTCACAATTACTTGATGAATTAGGTCCTATTAGTATTTCTATTTTACAAAGGAAAGAATTAAAACCCAAGATCCCACAGCTAAGAGGTTTCACAACAAAGATCTGCACCAGTCAGTCTGGCTCTTCACCAGTGCACATTACAACATTTTACAAAACATTCTATATGTACTTGGATGAAAAACCTGAATAGCACTAACATTAATAAGGCAAACAATTCCATTTGCTTAATATTTGTTTCTTGTCTTCATCATCTGCCTTTATTATAAAGTTTTCAATACATAACACCTCAAATTACTTAACTATCACATTATATTTTATGGACATTCTTTTTGCTATGAAATAGTGGATAAATGCAAAAAATAATATCTATGTATGTTAAAGTATAATTATATGACACTTATTCACTCACCTCCCAGTTTAAGGAAAATACTTTTGAAACTGCCTGTGTACTTCTCTCTAAAAACATAACTCTTCCTCACTGTGGGAAATCTCAGGATCCTGAGTTTGTGTTTATAATTCCTTTACTTCCCATTGTTTAATTTGCTCATTTTGGAACTTTATAAAAATGCTTTTATACTTTTGCATCTTGCTCTTTTCACACATTTTGTTAGCTCATCTCTGTTGATACATGTAGCTATAGTTCTTTGTTGTCTAGTGAGCCATATAATGAGTATCGAAGAATTTATTTATCTGTTCTCCTGTTGACAGATATTTGCTTTTTTAATTATAAAAAATTCCTCCATGAACATTCTCATACGTCTTTGGTGCACATGCGCAAGAATGGAGTAAAATTGTTGTGGCTTAAAATCTTTTAAATCATCCAGTATATTTCCAAAGGACTATAATTAACCTCTACTCTGTGAAGCACTATATACATGAATCCCAGTTTAGTCACATCCTTACTAACATTTGGTATGATTTGCCATGTGGGAGGGTGAATAATGGCATCTTACTGTGGTTACATGCAGTATAAAAAAGGACCTTTCTATTTCTACTCTGAATTAGAGTTTTCAATATAAATAGATGCTTAATTTAATTAAATCCTATTCTAACACCAAATGAGATGGTTTCTCTCCTACAATTTCATAGTGATGTAAGTTACATTAATATTTCAAATATTAAGCCATCACTGGATTCATGGAATAAAATGAGTTTTGTTGTGGTATATTATCTTTTTTGTACACAGCTGGATTTGTTCAAATAATACTTTATTTAGGATTTTTTTCACCTGTGCTTATTTATGAAAGGGGTTAATCTATAAATTTCCTTCTTTTATTGACCATGTTGAATTTTATTATACTTGGAACTATTTTTTCTAGTTTTCACCCTAGAATGTTGGGTAGAAATCTTCAATAAAAACCATCTGACTCTTGCGTTTTCTTTGAGGAAGATTTTTAACTATTGAGAATTTCTTTAGGGATTATAGGACTTTTCATGCTTTCGATATCTTCCTAAATTATATTTTTATAGAAATTTGTCTTTTGTGTCCAAATTTATTCAGATAAAGTTATTATCTTTACCATCTTATTTTGGGACACCAAATTAGATGTAAGCAGTCATTGTCAGTACAGCCTTAACATCTCAAGTTTTCTGGCATATTTTTTATGTCTCTTTCTGTCCTACATTATGTATACTTTTGTTTCAGGTTTATCTTCCAGACTTTCTTTCTCCAGATGTGTCTAATCTGCTTTTTTATACTTCTACCGATATTTTGACTTCAGCGATTATATTGTTCAATACTAGATGTTCTACTCGGTTATATTTCATAACTTCCTAATCATTTTTATAGTTTCTTATTTTCATTCATGTTTTATTTCTTCATTTCTTTAGGCAAAATTATTTTATATTCTGTATCTGCTATTTGAAGTCTTATGGCTTCATTTTATAATTTTTTATTTCTGCTGATTCATCCTCATGATATTTTAATACTCCTTTGTTTTTTGGACTGTTTTTAGTTCATATTTATTAGAACTTTATTTGCGACAAAGCTGTGAAGGCTGAGTTGAATATAATACTTATCACTGAAATCTGAGTTAAGTGTGATTTTTTTTTTGCTTCTGCTGGATGGCTGAAACACCACCAACCAGGATCGATTTTAAATTCTTAGATTACAGGGCTTTTTTTTTCACCCTAATGCCCAGATGCTATAAATGTTGACCCCAAACCTTCATTACAAATTGTCATGAAAAAGAACTACAGTTCTTTCTTTTAATTTCCTTTGAAAATTCCTCAATTGATAGCCATAGCTAAGATCAACTTACTATTTTATTCAGCAATATTCTTTTTTTTTTTGTCTTTTTTTTTTTTTTTTTTGTCTTTTTAGGGCCATACCCACAGCACATGGAGTTTCCCAGGCTAGGGGTCCAATCAGAGCTGCAGCTGCTGGCCTACACCACAGGCACAGCAATGCTGGATCTGAGCCACATTTGAGACCTACACCACAGCTCATGGCAATGCCAGATCCCTATCCCACTGAGTGAAGCCAGGGATCAAACCCTCGTCCTCATGGATGCTAGTTGGGTTCGTTAACCACTGAGCCATGACGGGAACTCCAATTCAGCAGTATTTCTTTTTCTATTCATCCTTTCTTTGTAGTTTGCCCTTTGACATTCCTTTCTTTATTCTGGTCTCCAATCAAAACTCTCCCTTCATAGACCCAAAGCTTCAACTCCCTTTTCTAGAATGCAGTAGTCTTTTAATGTTCAACACATCAACTAGAGACTTTGCAATAGCCCAGGGTGGCCAAGAGCTACAGTATTTGCTCACTGTTCTTTGTATTTTTGGAAGTAATCCATACATTTAAAGGAGTAGTTTTGATATTTTCATGTAGGAATGTTTCTGGGTGTGTAGTCTCTCCTATCGCCAAATGTAAATGTCTCTCATTCAACATTTAAAAATTTTTAACATTATATCCACCTGCCCAATTTTAGAGACAACTGGGGAAAAAAAAGATAGATGAAAAATAAATAAAACCATATGTTTAATATGGCATTTCATTTTTTAAAATGCTTCAAGAACTTGCAGGGAATAAACATTTAATTTTTAAAGCCAATTGTATTTAAAAAATAATTAATAGACACACTGCTACAGGGTAACATCTGGACTGGGCTCCAAGATCCTCAGATGCTCACATGTCCACAAGTTGCTGAATCAATTGTTGAAAACAAGTGGCCAAGACTGTGGAGTAGGAAGACACTGAGCTCACCTCTTCCTATGGGCACAGAGAAAGTACAACTATTTTTAGGGCACATATCAAGGAGGAAGGCTAGAATATCAGGAAGGTCTACTCCAACTAAAGATATAAAGAAGGAACCACAACAAGTCGGCTAGGAAGGGCAAAGATGTAGTAAAGTCAAGACCCATACCCCTGGGTAGATGACCCACAATTACAGAGGTTCTCCCCAAGGAACAAGGAATCTGAGCCCCGTATAAAGTTCCCCAGCCTGGGGGACCTGTCCTGGGAAACCAAGATCCCACAAAGTTTGACTTCGAAGGTCAGTGGGGCTTACTTCTGGGAGAGTCAGAAGCCTGTGGGAAATAGAGACTCTACTTTTAAAGGCACACACAAAATCTTATACACTTTAGGACCCAGGGCAGGAGCAGTAATTTGAAAGGAGCCTGGGTCAGACCCACCTGCTGAACCTGAAGTAGTGAAAGGAGAATAAAACCTACAAACAGGAATACTATCTACCAAGCAAGGCTTTCATTCAGGATTGATGGAGAGATCCAAAGTTTTACAGACAAGGAAAAGCTAAAAGAGTTCAGCACCCACCAAACCATTACATATAATGCTGCCACACAGAGTAGTTGTAAGGCCCTAAAAATCCTCTGTGCTTTGACTCTTCATCCCTTCTCTCCACCCTCAACTCCTGCAAACCAACGATCTTCTCTATTTTGTTACCCATTTTTTCAATGTTTATATTAATTCAAATTTGTAGCATCTTGTATTAACCATTCTAAAGTGTAAAAGACATTATTTAATCTCTACCATTTATATAATACTTATAATACTTAAAATATTTCTATATCTATGAAAATTTGAAAGAATTATCTTCAGTATGAAAATGCATGGTCTGCAAGCCTACCTGGGCTACCTTCAAGCCTGATCTTGTTCCTCTCTTAAGTATTAGGGTTTTTTACTTGAAAAGAAAGTAAATTCTCATAATAGAGTTGGTATAACTAAATGAAAGTCTATAAAACTGTCAAGCAATGAAACCCCAAAGCCATACTAAGTTGCTTTCATTTTGGAACAATTACATAATTGTCATTTTAATTTTTGGAATGCATTGGGATATCTACCCAATAAACTAGAACTGTCCAGAATTTCAGTTCTGGTCTAGCACTTGGGGTTAATCACAAGATAAATTTATTTCTCTACTACATTGAAGGACTTCAATGTTGATTTTATCTACTTAGCTACTATTTTGATAGACGTCAAAATATTTACTTTATAATTATCCTATGTTTCTAAATACTTGGAAGATACACTCTAAAAAACGATTTTAAAATTAGGTGAAAACTATTTTCAAGCATTGCAGTGTTTTTCACATCTATGAATCTCATGATGATATTAATTAGAATCTTTTCCACAGGCCGTTTAGGATTGAGGAATGAGACTCCACCTTCTTACCTGATTACAATAAAGAGAATGGTAAGCTTAGAGAAAATGTATAATGGAAAGTTCTTAAGCCTAATGCTCAGAAATATCCTTGGCTTAAGTCAAGGTTAACAGCACTTATTAATCAATTCTATTTTAGAAGATAGATGTGCAAGAAATACTCATAATACTCATAGACAACTATTTCTGTTAATTATATTGTTAAATATTTTGAACAGCTTTTTCTGTAACCTAAGCCATGGCTAGAGTGAAATGTAAAAAATATATAAAAATAAATCACGCCATTATGCCTTATCTTTCATACTGAAGGTTCCTAGCAACTGAGAATTCATATATCTAAAGTTACTACTGAGCAGACCAAACCACATGGATTTAAAAAAGGATAGGGGAGAGGGAGAAAGTCTCAAATCTGATTTAAGTTCACTTTTTCCTCCAGGAATAGTAATAATAAAAAAAGTTCCATAAAATACCAAATTTAGATGGGATAGTAAAAAGTGGAAGGAAAGAATGGAACAAAGCTTATCTTTGATCTCTATCCAAATTCCTCTTTCTTTTACCTACAGGGCTTATTTCCACTCACATGTTACCCATGTGATCTCTGGAGCTACAGACTGAGGCTGCTGAACTCCAAGTTATCCTTGTATGAAACATTCAGGTGAAACAAAGCAATAAAATTTCTATGAGGTCTATGCTCTCTCTTCCAATCAAAGTAAAGAATTTAAGAACAATATTTTACTCCTATTAACTTGAGTTCTACTGTGTCCACTACTGCTACACATATATTTGAGGGATTAATAAAGCTAAGTATGGCTACCAAGGTCAAGTATTATTTTTCAGAACACATGAAGAAGATGATTTAGTGAGGTGTATGTACTCATGTTTATTTGATCAGAGGTTATGTAACATAATTTTTTCCTTGGCCACACCTGTGGTATGCAGAAGTTCCCCAGGCAGGGACTGAACCTACACCACAGCAGCAATCCAGGACACTGCAATGACAATGCCAGATCCTTAACCCACTACATCACAAGGGAGCTCCTATGTAACATAATTTTAGTGGGCATAATTACAAGTTTCATTTAAGAGTTTTTACTTCTAGCTTCACAAAAGACACAAAAGCTCATCCTACTTGTCACAACAATCTGAACCTGCATAGTTAAAAATTACAGCAGCAAGCAGAGCCAGCAACGTTTTTCTCAAGGAGGTTCAATTGTCCTGAATATAAGGGCTAATGGGAGGGACGTGATCAGGTAAGAAAGTAAGTCTGCATGACAGGGTATGTCTTGAGCTCAAGCAATCACAGATAAGATATGGAGATGGAACTGGGTTCCTAAGACCCACATATATCCTTAGTTTCCGAATTTTTTAAAGAGGGTGAATACTTAGAGAGAAGCCTGGATGCCTGTGGTAGTAAGGTGGGCAGGATCAGATTAGTGACTGGAATTGATACATATTTGCTGGTAATAAGCCCCAGAAGGTGTCTTTACCATGAGAGAATTCACTAAGAAATAGTTTTTTTCAAAGTAAAATTTGTACTTTAAGCTCTTTTGAGGAAATCTTCTAGAATGAGGCATTAACAAAGCACTCTTAACAAAGTACTCTTACTATTACTACTGATAAAGAATCCTATATGTAGCCTAGTTGTTTTAAAAAGCAATATATATTAAATTAGCATTAGTTCCCAGTGCTACATAGCAGGATCTCATTGCTAATCCATTTCAAAGGCAATAAAAAATTTAAAAAACAGAAGAAAAAAATTAAATCAATATTAAATCACAAGCATGAGGAGTTCTCATTGTGGTTCAGTGGGTTAAGAACCCAACATAGTGTCCACGAGGATGCAGGTGTTGCTCAGTGGGATAAGGATCCAGTGTTGCTGCAAGTTGTGGCATAGGTCACAGATGCTACTCAGATCCAGTGAAACTGGTCATTTGAACCACTACCATAATTTCAACTTATTTAATATTTTTTTCAGAGACAAGAAAATGAGGTTTTGGTGTGTAGTTCCCGTCGTGGCTTAATGATAATGAACCCAACTAGTATCAGTGAGGATTCCTGGCCCCTCTCAGAGGGTTAAGGATCCGGTATTACTCTGAGCTGTGGTATAGGCCTCAGATGTGGCTCGGTTCTGGCGTTGCTATGGCTGTGGTGTAGGCCTGCAGCTGCAGCTTCAATGTGACTCCTAGCCTGGGAATTTCCACATGCTGCAGGGGTGGTGGGAAAAAACAATAAACAAAAAACTGCAAGCATGAGAAGGAAGCTACATTGTAAGAAATCATTTGTTTTGATGACCAAACACAGCTGAACTGGTAACTACCAGGTCTGAGACACCACTGAGAAAGAGAATTAGAAGAGCATCTTTAGGTAGAAATTTCTGTTCAGATTCATTCATTCACTTACACTTGATTATTATTATTACTTTTTTTTTTTTTTCATCTTTTCACAGCTGCACCAGCAGGATATAGAAGTTCCCAGGCTAGGGGGTCAAATTGGAGTTGTAGCAGCCAGCATACACCACAGCCATAGCCTCTCTTCCACTGAGAAGAGCTTCAAGTAAAAAAGCAAGAATGATAGATGCAATTCCCCACCCACATGCTGCCATTCAGCAGAGGCAGTGGAGTGAGTCGGTAGCGGTGATAGTCTCTTTTGAAACACTGACACCTAATAATTACTGATGCAACTCTTTCTAATATGGTTAAAAAGCCTTGATAACAATTTTACTCATTTTTTAAGGATTATTTTTACTTGGGCCTGGAATGTTTATGAAGACATCACTGCAGATTCAATACAGTAGGGAGCAGACATTTTTGTCCTGTTTTAATTTGAAATTTAATTGTGCACATCCACTGGCATATTTTCCATAGTTACGTCCAGGAGAATCAACTGAAGGATGCACAAACAGTAAAGTATAATTACAGAAACTGCAGGCATCTTCCTCTCTAAACCCCTTAGTCATTAAGTTACCATGTTGTTCTTTAGGAAAATGCAGTCAAACTCAAGTTGAGAGAGAAGTTTGGGTAGCATGTGGTCGTCTCATGTACTGTGAGGCTCTCTAGCAGGACTTCAAAGCAGAAGCTGATTGTTGCAGATGGGAAGAATGCTTTCCACAGAAACACCTTTTTAAGACTCATGATGCTGTAATTCATATGGTAGGCACTTGTGATGCGTTCCTGATGATGTTGGGATCATTTAACTCACAAAACCATTGTCGCTACCATAAAATCCTTTCATCTGTAGCCAAAAAAGCCTTATTCCATGCAAATGAAAATTTTTCATTAAAGTATCACCTTAATAATGAAAAGGTATATATTTTCCGGTCATGTTTAAAATGTAAATTTATGAACATATTTTGAAGATTCATTTCATGTTAAGATCTTTATTTGATGTCCTAGGACTCTTTCCAAGTTCATTGAAACCGGAAATCAATTTTAGAAGAAATATGGAGATTATTATCATTAAATCTTTCAGTTGGCTTTTTCCAAGCAGCCCTATAAATACTGCATATGTTTTAAGAAGGCACTTGCAAGTATGGTAAAAATCCTTTTACTGTTCTAGTCAGTAATGCTCCAGGAGGTAAGTTTATATCCTCAGCACCTTTTGAAAACAAATCAATAGTTGATTTCTATCTTAAACAAAGTGTGAGACAATTAGAATGCTCCAAACCAGTATTTCATAAAAATAAAATTGAAAAACTTTAATCCTCAGGAGTTCCTGAGAATAAAATGGCAAGAAATTTGACTACATTTTGACTACTGATCCATCCATTCTTGATCCATCTATCTACAAATCAATAATTTCTTACTAAATGCCTACTCTGTGCCACAGTTTTATATATAAATCTTATACTTCAAATACATGAACCTCAGTTTTTCACCTGTAAATACAACTAAGAATTATTTATTCTACCTTAGAGATTTGAAATAAATAAATATCTAATCATAAAAGACACCTATATATTTATATATACACATACAGTATATTGAACAGGCTGGCATATAGCAGGAATTCAGTTTATTCATGTATTCAGTTTATTGGGCCTAATTCGCAGCATGTGGAGTTCCCAGGCTAGGGGTAGAGTCAGAACTGTGCTACCAGCCTACACCACAGCCACAGCAATGCCACATCCCAGCTGTGTTTGTGACCTACACCACAGCCACGGCAACACCAGATACGTAATCCAGAGAGCAAGGCCAGGGATTGAACCTGTGTCCTCATGCATACTAGTCAGATATGTTTCCACTGAGCAATGATGGGACCTCCAGTCTTTATATTTTTTAATAAAATATTTCAATCACAAAAATTTAGATCTAGAAATGAATTTTAAGATTATATATTCCGGAGTTCCCGTCGTGGCACAGTGGTTAACGAATCCGACTAGGAACCATGAAGTTGCAGGTTCGGTCCCTGCCCTTGCTCAGTGGGTTAACGATCCGGCGTTGCCGTGAGCTGTGGTGTAGGTTGCAGACGCGGCTCGGATCCTGCGTTGCTGTGGCTCTGGCGTAGGCCGGTGGCTACAGCTCCGATTCAACCCCTAGCCTGGGAACCTCCATATGCCCCGGGAGCGGCCCAAGAAATAGCAACAACAACAAAAAAGACAAAAGACAAAAAAAAAAAAAAAAAAAAAAAAAAGATTATATATTCCAATCCTTTCATTTTAAGGTTGAGGAAACTAAGACCAATTATCGAGGCCAATAGCTAACTACAGAGTTGGGGGTGAAAACTCAAAGCATTTCCCACCATACAGCCAACTCAACAGACACTGGACTGGCCATTTTTTCAGACATGATTTCCAGTCCAAAAGGAACTTTAAAGAGAGTTCCTAGACACCAAATGGCTTTTAGAAATCATGGCTTTGGTGTGGGAAGTGTAAACAAACCAGAAGCATGTGAATTAAATTTCCCTTAAAATACACAAATATAAAACTAGTGAGGAGAAAAAAAAAATCCCTAGAAAATGCTTTTGGATATCATAGTCCCATTCCTTCCCACCCCTCAACAAAACTGTTTTTGCCAAACCCCAACTGCAATTTGATTGCCAATCGCTAGTTTTAACTGCTGTTTTCAATAATGCATTAAACACATGGGATCTATTCTCTCATCGATGCTCACGCATAATTGGCCAAGAGGTATGGAACTAGAGCAGGACAGACTCATGCTAAGCAATGTTGAGCCCATTACAGTACTTTGCACTACTCAAATTCAGCCAGTATTTGCTGAGCACACACTCTAACAATAGCTAGGGATATACATGGGTGAATAAGACATAGTGCCTGATTCTAAAGAATTAAATTACATATAAGGGACACATGCACAGATAAATAAAATTTAGCATAAAGACGACTGTTATAAAATAAACACCTTTTTATAAAACTTAATAGATGGAAAACACACATCTGCTGAGAGGAAACTCAGAAGATATAGAGGACATATTCAAACATTTAAAATGTGCAAACATTTTAAATGTTTATCTTTGCCTCAGCTTCCAACTTCTGATGGAGGAACAGTCATGTTTGTTAGTTTCAATGACTTAATATATATGTGTATATGTATGACTGTGTCACTTTGTTGTGCAGCAGAAATTATCTCAACCTTATAAATTAACTATACTCCAATAAAACAATATATATATGTTTATACACACACACACACATATATATATACATATGTATATATAAATGCATCCACCCAACACTTGACACTCAGGCGGTATCAATAACTATTATTTCCTCACCCAGCCCATCAGCCCTCTGCATGATTTAAAAGCTCTCTTAGATAAACAGGCAATATATTCTAAATGGTATCACTCTTTTCATTTATTTGGTCTTTCTATTAGTAAACTTAGTTCTAGAGTTACTCAGTTATACCACATATATTGTAATTCCAGACAGCAAAAGGGTAATGAAAAAATAAGTTTGGAGAAGAGAAACCCATCTTTCCAGACAATCCAACTCTTTAAATTTTTTTTCAAAAAATAAACCACCAAGAATTAAGACTTTCAAATCTAGCATATAGCTTGGTACATAGTAGATGTTCAGTACATGCCACTGAAAGGATGAATTAAATTTAGAATCAGTATATTCTATTCAAGTTTACTTGATTCCATTTCAGTTAGGGAGTAGGATAGGCAGATTTCCCAGGATGACCCCCTAGTAACTTTTGTACTTGTATATTATCTTACCCTCTTTGAGTGTAGATGGAAGCTGTGTGTATCATATATACACCTGTAGTGTGGTAGAAAGATGTTTCAACTGGCTTTGAGTCAATCAAAAGGCAGATTTCAGGAAGTGTTGGGAGGAACAGGGTGGGGCAGTGGAGTGGGGGTGAGATAATCTAATTACAAGGACCCTTTAAGAGCAAAGACTTTTCACCAGTTGGTATTATAAGAGAAAACTGGAGAGATCTGAAGCATAATTGGAACTTGTGTACCACTGATAGTTTGAAAATGTAGGAGACCATGTGAGAAGGAATGTTGGTAGTTTCCAGCCAGCAAGGAAAAGGGGACTTCAGATCTACAACTGTAAAGGACTAAATTCCTGATGAAATCCAAAGAGGAATGTTCCTCAGAATCTCCAGAATAAGGAGCACCCTGGCTGATATTTTGATGTCAACCTTGTGAGACCTGATGCAGAGAACCCAGTGGAGTCTGCACAGACTTGTGACCTATAGAACTGTAAGGTAATATATGGATGGTGTTTTAAGTTATTACAGTTCCACATACCCCTGAATATACTATAGGCCTAACACAAATCAATAACAGAGTAACAGTCCATGAAGTAAAATTGAAAGTGTAAGGGAAACTGAAAGAGTAACAAATAATGACAATTAGCAATTCTACAGTATTTATCCTGTGCCAAGTCCTAGGGTTCACAGAAATGTTTCAGTTAGTCTTCACACCAACCTAATTAGGTAGCTACGGAGAGTATCCAGCTTACCAGAGGAGCAAACAAAGAAAAGTTGAGTCACTTCCCAAAGTCACAGAACTAGAATATAGCAATGTCAGGACTCAACTCAGGTTTTAGACTCCGAAGCCTTAACCACCAATCCTTCTGCCATCGTATTTTTTTTTTTTAAATATCCACACACATAAAGTGAGAAGAGCCCCCAATATTTTTTTCAAAATATCCGCACACATAAAACATGTTTTCTTTTCACTAAGATGAAGAAACTAATCCATACCACCATGTGCCTAAAGGGTTCATCTGTCCTCACTATTCTCTACCCACTTCCTTCACTAGGATGCTGAGGAATAAGATAAGTACCTTGACAATGCCTAAGCAGATTGTCTGGAAAAACAGACCCAATAGATAGGTTGCTGGAAGAAGTAAGTTATGAGTTTTCAGTCATGAGATACTTCAAATAGAGTCAGTGCTGCTGGCTTCTCTGTTACCCTCAACCAAAGCCAAAACCTGTGGGTTACTTTGTTCAAAAGAACAGGAGAATTTGAATCTGGGATAAATATGAGTTTATATAAATTAGGTGATCTTTTCCAGGCAGGAAGATTTCTATAACTGTGAACTCTTCTTAAGAAACAAGGGCTCTGTTAACCACTGGCCACATCAGAATGGATGATGCAAGGCTTTTGAAACTAATACATCTTGTGCTTAAGGAACTGTGGGAGGTCTTATATGGATGAAAGAGTGTGTAAGCTAGGAGAAGACCCTGGGTCTGGAGATGGTCAAACATGCCAGCAAAAAACCTTAGGCTCACTTGCAATGAGTTCAATACACCAGTCACCCAACCATCTATCACTGGCTTCTCAAATTTTTTCAGGACTAAATTCAAAGCCTTCAAAACATGGTCTTTCTCTCCAGGCCCATCTTCTGCCATGCCCCCACATTCACTCTTCCTTTGAATTAAACATAACTATTTCTACAATGTGCTGAACAAAGCAATCGAACAATGCCCACAGTTCTGAGCTTCTACCAATGAAATGTCCTATCCACATCCAGTTAATGCCTACTCATCTTTTTTTTTTAATTTTTAATTTTATTTTTATGGCCACACCTGTGGCATATGGAAGTTCCTGGGCTAGGGGTCAAATCAGAGCTGAAGCTGTGAGCTACACCACAGCTGCAGCAACACAGAATCTAAGCTGCATCTATTACCTATGCTGCAGCTTGAAGCAATGTCCTACTCATCTTTTAAATTTAGTGTAAACAACATCCTGAACCCCCGTGCAATGAATTGCTTCTACATGCTCCCTTCACACTGATTTATCTCTATACAGTCCTTAATTTGTGAGTTCACCCTACGAGGCTATAACCAGCTAGCCAACAAGGACCACATCTTGCCTGGCTTTATATATCCAGTGCCTAGTACAGTGCTTAGCATTCAATATGTTAATTAAATGACTGATGTATAAATAGTAGAGAGACTTGAAGCTAACTTTATGGACCTGGATAAATGTGTGTTAATTATTAAAGTATATATGGAACTTATTGCAGGGTTGGCTCCTTACAAACTATTTAATGCTCAACTGAGGTCAACAGACACACGCCTAAGAAAGAAGTATTACTATTATTCTCAATGTAGAGATGGGAAACAAAGAAAGAAAGATTAAGTACTCTGTCCAAGGTAAAACAGCAGAGGTAGGATTTAAACCCTCTGATTCTGGAATCCACATTCTCAAATTACAAACCCAACTTTTTGGATTCAGGACCCATGATGATACAAGAAAGCAATTTCTGAAGAAAAGTAAAGTACTGAAAAATGTTATGCTCAGATGATATATCTACCTTAGAGTAACTATTTTCCTTTCTTAAGGATGTTTTTTAAAAAATACTGTGGCAAATACAAGTAAAAAAATCTTTCTCAAAGACTGGGGAGGGAGAGCATCTGAGGAAGTTCAGGTCCAAAGAAATACAACAGCCAAAGAGAAGACTCAAGTCCCTGTCACAGACTATTTGTTCAACAGTTCTATAGAACTTATAAGGAATTTCATTAATTTATTTTTACAGAGGGAAACTAGAGTACTATCTCTTCAAGAGGGCTCAAAATCATTGTGGCTGATTCATTCATTGAAGAAATATCTTTTGAGAAGCTACTATGTAACAGGAACTGTGCTGGCCAATGAGAATATCCTTTTGAATACAACAAAGATAGTTCTTATCCTTATATCACTTAGAAACTAATGTTAGTGAGACCTAACATCAGGAGGCACCATGCTATATATTTGAAACACATTATCTCATTTAATGGTCACACAATTGCCCAGTGAGAGAATGAATTAAAAAGAAATTAACTTGCTCAAGCAACACAGTCAATGGCAGAGCTGTAATAAGAAAGCACTTTGTGGACTCTAATGCTGTCCTTCAAACCTCTCAGCCGTGATTAAATGCAAATAATAGTGAAGTACCAGTTTAATGTATGAGTGCTACAGTCGCAGCACCAATTGTGTCTCAATGATATTCACTAAATGGTAATAATGGCGAACCATTCTTATTCAAGCGTTAACCCACATTCATAAAAATTGATTTTCAAAAAAATATCTACCTTAATTTTTCTGATATTACCAGTTTAAAAAGAAAGATATTATCACCACACTGTCCCCCATCAAAAGAACCCCTAATTCCTTTTCAAATTAACTCTTGGAACTAAGCTTGCTTTTCAACTTCAATATAGCATTAATTTATGACTACACTCCCCAAATTCAGCCAAGATAATGATGGTCACAACAACATTTGTAGTGACCACTGCCAAAAATTTTACCTACTACTTTGTTCGACCTGTCCTTGTGGTTACTTCACAACTAATTGCTTATTTTCAATTGATATTTTCAGCTAATATATTACCTGATGCATAGTACCCAAAAGTTATATGGTCTTTTTCTTTAAAAACAATCAAACAATTGCAAAAAACCCACTATTGAATCTTAATGTATGCGTTTCTCACAAACAGATGCCTATAAAGACAGATGATAGATAATTCATTGTCAAAGTGCCAGGTAAGTATCAGCAAAATTTTAAATGTTTGTTAAATGGTATAAAACCAAATTATTCTCTTCTAAGGAAAATGAGGGTATTTATCTCATTGCCAAAAACATTCCTTGGAATTCCATCTCCCAAATGACCTAGGTTTTTAATTTCAAGACAAAAATACCTGATTTTAAAAGATAAGTATCTACCCTCTGGGCAAAACTGATGATTTCTTATTTTTCCTACCATAAAAGGAGGTTCAGGAACCCTGTAAATTATAGGTTTCAAGCAACCACTTAATTTAGATTAAATTAGACAGCAATTGTATGTTAAATAAATATGAAATGGCTCTGAATGTATTTGTTAAAGATTAAGCATTCTGTAATCTTGGCTTCTATTACACATTTGTTATTGCTGATTTTTAAAATAAATCACCATTTAATTGAAATAGTTAAAGAACATTTACAAAGGAAAGTATAGCATTTAGCAAACCCCCTGGGAATCTAATAAGCCCAACAGGGTAGCTTTTTAAAATGCAGTCCATTCTCCAATGTCATGGTAGAAAATCTGTAGTGTAATCATCTACAGGGTCCTATACAATCTTTACAAATACTATGATTCGACTTGCCCATATGAAACCAAAAAGGGTTTTATTTTAAATATTTATTATCAAAGTAGCTTTATTCTGTTATAGGCTCTTCCTATCTGCTACTAAAAAAAAACCCTGAATGAATTCTAGGTAGATGAAAATAGGAAATCTTTTATGTATCCATCAGACACTTGAGTATAACTATCATTTTTTGGGGGGGAGAGAAAATTAAATATTTCAGAATACATTGCATCATGATTTTTATCCTGCCTCCCCAAGCTGGAGATGCGGCACATGAAAAAGGGACTTTCCCTGGATCATTCTAGAGGACTTGCATCTTAAGCCACAATTCTCTGTGACTGAGGCCCAATATCCAATTTATATGACACTATAAAACCTGTTACAATGGTAAAACAAAACAAAACAAAACAAAACAAAAACAGATTATTTCAGGGACGTGGTAGAATTTTAGGTTAAACACTTCAGGGCACTTAAGAAATGTGAAAGAAGATCAAACTGTGGAACTGAATGTTGAGACAGTGACTAGGCAGAGGCTAGAGTCAGGATGGGTAGATCAGAGAGGAAAAGGAGTTTTCCAGGATTTGGGGACTAGCTAGGTAAGTATCAGAATAAACAAGAAGGAGCAGAATCTGCTGGTAATTCCAGAATCATTAGGAACTGGGAGGTCAGGGACATCTTTTGACAAGAGTCTATAATGAGATTAGGCAACCAATTTTCAAACTAAAGACAATTACAGATACACTAGGCTGGGAGTCAGGCTGGAATACACTTGGGATAATGCAGTCTAAGGCTCCTCCCTTAAAGTGTCAGTATAGATTTATCAAAAAGTTAACATTTCAGAATTTGGATAGCAAAAGACAGACTCATAACTAAAAAATGTGGGAATTTTAATAAGGTATTATCACTGGCATTTTTCTTATCCCAATTAAAAGTGTTAAAGCTTCAGGAAAAGGAAAAAAAAAAAAAAAAACGGAACTGAATGACCAAAATTACCTAATTGACAAATGACAAAAGAAATTTAAAATCACTGTTAGAAGCATGCACCTTTTATCATAACCATTATGTATCAAAAGAGTTGTGTAACTCATCATAATAACTTTCAACCTCAAATTCATTAAGGAGACATTACTTCACTTAAGAGATACCCAGATGTTCTTTGCCAGCTCCTTAAATCCTCCCAAGACATTTGCTGATTCTTATTGCCTAAGGAATGTTAGTTTCTATGAAAGATCATCTTGTGGAAACATCAGTAGCAGAGCCAATGTGGCACCACTGAATCTGAGTTTGGGTAACATTAATCAACAACTAAAATGAATATCAGCAATTAATCTAGTTCAAGTTCTATGACTTGCTGGAAAAAGCTAACTCACATCTCTTAAGTTTTTATTTCTCTATGTGTTGAATGAAGGGATTGGATTAAGTCAGTATTTCTTAAAGTGAGGTTAATCTTTGGCTAATCAGAATCATATGGGTGTTTCTTAAAATGCAGATCCCTGAGTCTCATTCCCAACCAAGTTAAAATCCAAATCTCTGGAGTGAGACCCAGACTCTGCATTTAAAATAAGCCTCTCAATTTAGGTTTTAGAGTCATCTGACTACAAAAAATGTAAGGATCCTTTTGGCTCTGCCATTTGGGTTGATCTCCTGATACCTTTTATAACTTTGTAGCAGTCAGCAATTTAAGCCTACCAAAAAACAAGCAAAACAGATCCAGTTTATTTTGTTTATCAACAAGACAAATAGGCATCAAAATAAAGATAAAGTAGTATATTGTTATTCCAAGTTTGGGCTGCCATTTCACACTTTCCCTGCCCTGGGTTGCACACTAATCTTCCTTTTAAGAGCTAGCCTCCTCTTCCTTTTGGTCTCCATAAAATACACTTTTCAGGATTCTAACATGGTGAATTTATGTCAGTGGGTTATCTTATCAGGAAGCTTTGGATATGGGGCCTCATCTCAATAATTAAATGTTAATTTTTGTAATACTTATTAAAAAGTGCCTGACCCATTATGATAGGAGTCATATAACTGCTAATTCTATAATGATAAAAGCCCTTTTCCTCTATTAGGAAGAACTGAGTCTTGGCTTTCCCAAAAATATAGTCTTAAAGGAAATTATTAACTCACTTTTTTTCATTTTTAAAGTTTTATTGAAGTATAGTTGATTTACAATGTTGTGATCATTTCTGCTGCACGACAAAGTGATTTAGTTGTACATGTACATTTATCTATTCTCTTTCAGATTCTTTTCCCACATACATTATCACAGAATATTGGGTAGAGTTCTCTGTGCTATATAGCAGGTCCTCTTTAAACCAATCATTCCATATACCTCAATATATATATATGCCAATCCCAAGCCCCCAGTCCATCTCTCCCTGCCCCTACCTGTCCCCTTTGGTAACCATGTTTGTTTACAAAGTCTGTGAGTCTGTTTCTTCTCTGCAAATAAGTTCATTTGTATCGTGTTTTTAGATTCCACATAAAAGTGATATCATACGATGTTTGTCTTTCACTGTCTGACTACACTTAGTATGATAATCTCTAGTTCCATCCATGTTGCTGCAAATGGCATTATCTCACTATTTTTTATGGATGAGTATATTCTTTGTGTATATATGTGCTACGTCTTCTTTATCCATTCTTCTGTTGATGGACATTTAGGCTGCTTCTATGTCTTGGCTACTGTAAATAGTGCTAACTCATATTTTAGACCAAATCTTGTTACTACCACTTTCGTTCCTCTTCTGATGAACTACAAAAAGTAAAATGCCAAATGAAGACATTCTAGTAATAATAAATAAATAGTTTAGGTTATAATGATAACAGAAAGCTCTTTGGAAACAATAATCTGCAAAATGACACAAGTGCCCTTCTAACTTCATGTTTCTAAAAATAAAATTTTCCTTAAGTATACAGAATTTTCTTTTGATTAGTCCTTTACATTAATCATGCCTTATTATTTATTACCTCAAGTATTTATTGAGGAAGGTTCTTGCTGTCCTTGCCTCTTTATTAGCTACTACTTCAGAGTACAAGCCTTGATTTGAATAGAGGATCTGAGACATGCAATACCATTAAACAAAAAGACTTGACCTATGTTCAACCAACCAGGCAACTAGATTGGAGAAGCCATGATTCTTAAAGGAAAACAACTTTTCAGGCCCCTAAATTAAATTAAATTAAAACTAATTTTATTAACAAAAGAACTCTGATGATCCTATCTGCCATCATCACGCATAAAAAGAAAAGCAAGTTGTTAGACTACTTCATCATTTCAATTGGTTGATTCCATCAAATAACCAGATCTACTGAAGTTATGTTTCTGGCTGAAACCACTGAGGCTGCAGCATTTTGTAGGACTCTACAGTCAAACTGGCTGTGTGTGAATACATGACCCAAGAATATACTAAGCTTTCAGTGGAAGGCAGACAGACAATAAACAAGAAAAGGTAATAAACACATAATTATTTTGGTGGTTTCATTTAGGTGCAATTTTTAATGATGACCTGAAAAATATGTGGAATTCTTGTATCTATTTTTAGCACAAAAAATTGTAAATGGTTTATATAAATATCTCATGTAAAAACATTATAGAATAGCTCTTGAAAGATACCCTGACTTTCTGTATCAATGTTTTTCTCCCCTGCTTGATGAAACGCTCTTCTCACCTGGCCTGGTGCCATCATACTCTCAGGCTTCCCTCCCTCCATTCTGCTCTGAGTCTAGCTGCTGCTCGCCTACCTCCTCCCACCTGAGAAACGTGGGCAGTGCCAAATTTCTGCCCTCACTCCTCCAGTCCTCCCCTCCAAGCACTGTCTATCAGTTAAATCTTTTCACTGTTACATTGGTTACATCCATAATAACCAAGTCAAAGACCACAACCTCCATCTCTCTCTACCTTCCTTTTCTGGATCTAATTCTCAATCACAAAAGGCTAAGTAGGGCCTTTCTCTGCACATCCACACTGGACTCTAACTGAACATGTCTAAATATTATCCACTATCATTGTCCACAGCCCCTCCTCCTAAAAATCCCCTTAACATCTGCCAGTAATAATGCTCAAACTACTTGGTTTGGTAATCCAGGCCCCAGTACGCCATATTGTCAAACTGACATTCCTAAATAGGCTTTTTTTCTGGAGCTTGCATTGGAAAAGAGCACAGATTTGGGAGTTAGAATTCTATTTCTCTCTCTGTCCCCAGTGTCATCTCAAGCATGTTCTTTAGTTTCCTTGGGTCTCCATTTCTTCTTCTGTGAATTGGGAGTAATTACACTAGAGATTATGGCAAATAGATGGAGGAATGTGCACTTCTGCTTGAGTATAATGTGAGGACACAAGAAAGTGCAACGAATGGTTGCTAGAGAGCAAACATAATGTGTTTGCTTATGTCTTTGTTTCCCTCTGCTTTCCCTTCTCCTCTTATTTATGTTTAATTCATCATTAAAGAGCCAACTCTGTTGCCCTCTGTTACTATGTTTAGAGAAATTTCCCTAATCATTACTCATCTACACATTTTTCTTGCAGAATTCACTTAAACAGATACTGTCTTCACCTGTATACCTTTTTTTTTTTTTCAGCACCTGTGACACATGGAAGTTCCCAGTCCAGGGATCAAACACCACAGCAGTGACCTAAACTACAGCATTGACCACACCAGATCCTTAACCTCTAGGCCACCAGGGAACTCCACATGTCTTTTTATTTTCAATTTAATGGTGAGATTCTGAGTTGCTCAACATCCCAATTTTTGACACGTCAGTGAGTAAACCAAAACAGTAGTATTTAGTGAATAGGTAAAAAGTCAATGCTCCTCATGCTTGTGTCCAGAGGGACATTTAGACAGTGGTGCAGTGCCTATGCTTGAGCCAGGGAGGTCAGCATTCTGGCATTCTCTCTGCTTTCTCCCAGGGAATGTAGGAAGATTTCATATTTGCAAATTTTGAAAGCATTTCAGCTCACCTTTACTGACTCTCTTCTCTCCACCACATGTGCTCACAGAACTTGAAATGTAATGTGAAAACTCAAGTGCATCGTCTCTTTCCTAGGGGCACTATGTACTCTCAAGATGTAACTTAACGTGAACAAAATGTGGCCTCTACCCGAGCAATGCTCAGGAAAGCCTCTCAGGGTCCGGAAATAAACATTCAGGGATACTCTGCAAGCCAGATGTGCAGACTATGAGATGGCATGTGGGAGAGGAGAGAAAGAACTCAAGCCCATTAAATCTAGTATATTCCCAGGGTGGCTTACTTTTCTTTGCAAGGATGTGGTGGGGAAGCCCTCTGCTCCTGGATGCTGTTTGCCCACATTTCCTGGCTATTTGCTAATATCTATTAAAAGAGGAAGGTAGGGGTAGGTTTGAGAGTAGTGGTTCTGAAAGGCAGGTACAAAGCACCACCGAAACCCAAAGTGTTTATATGCCCATTTCTCTCTGAAACCCAGCAGCCTCTGTATACACCTCATTATCCATGGGATCAAATTCACAAAAATTCTACATCACTTTACTGTGTTTTCTTGAGCAAATCACATCACCACTCTGAGATGCAGTATCCTCACTTTCTTCTTTGTAAAACCTAGTTCCTTTGCAGTTATGATTCTTCCTGAGTGAAGGATTCATCTTTACCCCCACATAACAGAGTTTTCCAGGTCAAACGCTAATTACTCTCTCCGGCACTCCAAGAAATGGCTGCCAAATTTCTGGCTGCTGACTGACGTTTCATATCCATGCTGGTGCACTTTCAAACACAAACCATCCCAAGCCTTTCTTTGTTCTTTGGAGATGTCTGTTTCCGTCATCCCAAGAAAATGCAAGAACAGTCAAACACAGGTGTTTGGGCATGGCCTAACAACTATGGTTCTTTGTCTTTCTTTTTTGCAGGGGGAATCTGTTTTAATGTACAGAAAGAGTCACAAAGGCTGATCCCAAAGTCTTGACATCCCCTCTGGTTGTCTGAAAATTCCCTCTGAAGTCCATGCAGCACTCCATAGGCCCAGGCCCATAATTGGCAAATGAGAAAATATCCAAGGGAACAGAATTTTAAAGTTAGCGAAGAACAAAATAAAAAAAAAGAAAAAAAACCTCTTAATACACAAAAAGTAATTTTTGTTGTTGTTGTTGTTGTTGGAAAAAAAAATGGGAGTTTAAACAGCACATTTATTTCGTTTTAATTTCTGGGCTGTCAGACATCAGCTCTGAAGCCCTGATTTGGAACACATGCAGAGTCCCTTTGAAGTTCTGGCTGCCTTTTTTTTTTTTTTTTTTTTTTTAACAATGGCAGAAAGATATAAAGAAATTAAACTGCAACATAATCATGAGACAGAACTTCTGGACTCCTGATTTACAAATTGTCATTCTTTCATTTTTTTTCAAAAAGGGCTTCATTTTCAAAGCTTCATTGTGGCACATACTGTTTTGTAATTTTTTTCCCTTTAAGTTCAATCTTCAGCTATTCTTTTCTTCTCCAAAATGAAGCATTCTACTTTTATTTTAATCAGCTAAAAAATAGTTTATTGTGGTTTTCTGAAGACAAGAAAGGAACAGGAAAATCCAGAGTAATACATTAAATGGAACCTTTTTGATAAAAGCCATAGCAATATAGGGTTTAGCTCTTAAAGTGCCCAATCCTCTTGGCATAAAAACAAAAATGTACCTTAAATTTTCAGGGAGTCTAAAGAAAACGTCTACTTCATTTTTATGCTCTCATTACAAAAGATTGTTACCAAAGATTTCAAGGATTCTTAATAAAAACTACATTTTAAATTTGGTCTGGTAGAAGCTAGCCAAATTTAAAAACACACACACACACACACACACACATACACAGGCACACACAAACTGGTTTAATTTTGTCATTCAGAGGTCATGTATCTTTATATGAACAAGACACACAGGAATTTTGTAATCCAACAGCCCCATTTTGAATCTATAAGCAAAAGGGCTTCCTGCTTTGGCCCAGTGGGTTAAGAATCCCACTGTAGCAGCTTGGCTTGTTGGGGAAGGTGCAGGTTTGATCCCCAGCCTGGCACAGTGGGTTAAAGGATCTGGTCTTGGAGATGCAAGTCAAAATTTAAAAAATGATGATTTCATATTCAAAATACACACTACACAAGGATCACTTTATGTTTTATCTTTTGTCAATTCAGTAAGAATTGAAAGCTAGAATTTATTTTTGTTCATCTTCCTTTTTGGGGAAGGATTAAAGGGCAGAATTAGACTATGTGGAATTATTTCTACTGTTTCTACTTGCCTACAGCCTGAAACTCCTCATACGTCCTTAAGAGCACTCTAGTCTTTAATCCCTTCCTTGCTATTCAATGTATTGATATTCTTTTTGCGTTCCCAGCTTCTATGGTTTTAACTTCTCTTCTGCATAGAATAAAATTGCATTTTCACATCTATGGAACCATCTCTTAGAGCTTTAATGAAAACTTACATACTCTGTGATGTCAATAGTAATTAGGAAGGTTGGTATAAGATTCCTCTTATTTTCTGGCACAGGATCAGGCACATGTGGTCCAAATGAAACAGAAAGAAAATTTTACATATATTTTTTTTTAAAAGAAGAGGGGAGTAAAGTGTCTATTGCTATGTCATTACCTTAGAATCTTGGACTGTAAGTGTCTGGAAGGGAGGTACCAAGTATGTCAAGTAGCCTAATCCCTTAAGTATTAAATAATCATCAGATGGGTTGCCAAGCTTCCTCCCATTCTACTTTGACAGCAGCCTCCATCTACAAATGAAAAACATTTCTATGTCAAGTAGTTTAAATTCTATTATTCTGATATGAATGACTGTCTTGAATACAAACAGATTTTGGACATAGAAAATTAAGATCTCTTTCGCCAGAAGGGATGTGGAAAAGATTTGGATAAGAACTGGAGAAAGTTTGACCATGGAAATTAGCCATGTGTTGAAAAGACTGCATTATTTATATACACTTGTATAGCCTTTGGTCTATTTCTCAAGATTGCTAGATTCCCCTCAATGCCCAAAAGAGAAACAGAAAATTTTCAAGCAGAGAAAATTTCATTTGTATGTGCTACAACTAAATAGAGCTTTTTCAGTGAAAAATATTCTTTAGGTATTTTCTAATATTTAAGATGAGTATTATATGCACAAGGATGAGAAGATCCATCTAGATATATTACTTCAGCTTTGGGGTAACGTCATTTTAGAGAGCTTGGGCACATCCTTGGTGAACCTGAAATACCTAAACCTCAGGTCTACCTAGGGTCAGCATAAATCTGTCTTACCTCAAATTCTAGCAAGCAGATAAATGTTTATTAGAATCATTACAATTAATGACACCTAAAGTTGTTTTTTTTTTTTTTTAATTTAAAATTAGAGCAGTATTTCTCAACCACCACACTATGGACATTTTAAATCAGATAATGCTTTGTTATGGGAACTGTCCTGTGTCTTATAGGATGTGTAGAAACATCCCTGGGCTCTACCCACTAGATGCTAGTAGCACCATCCAGTTGTGACAAGTGCAACGTCTCTAGACATCACCAAATATCCTTTGGGGTTCAAAATTACCTCCAGTTGAGAGTTATTGAATAGACTGATTTTCAGTGAAAATGTTAATTTGACAATATAACACATTTTTAGAGATTTCTTATCTACCGAAGGAAGGAAACTCCATAATAATAGTACTTCCTGCCACTTATCAGATTCTTTAATAGTTTAAAAAAATCTTTAAACCATTATCTCATTTAATTCTCAGAGCACCCTAATAATATAGCTTTTTCTGGCTATATTGGATAGATGAGAAAACTGAAGATAGAGAAATACCTTCCCAAAGCACTCAGCTATTATGCTAGATCTAAATTCTAAAGTTGACATCTACATAATCAATAAAAAATTGTCAAGCACTGACTATGTAAAAATAGTGTAATGGGTGTGGCTCTTAGCTTTTATATTATTCTTACCTCTAGAATAGTAATCTTTTTAAGAATATACCTGCATTTGTGCAGTACTAACAATTTCACACAACATTTAAAAATGGGCTCCATATATGGATTTTTTTCTTCTATATTTTGAGGCAATATAAGAAATTTCCGAGATACCACCTCACACCAGTCAGAATGGCCATCATTAATAAATTCACAAATAACAAGTGCTGGAGGGGCTGTGGAGAAAAGGGAACCCTCCTGCACTGTTGGTGGGAATGTAAACTGGTACAGCCACTATGGAGAACAGTTTGGAGATACCTTAGAAATCTATACATAGACCTTCCATATGACCCTGCAATCCCACTCTTGGGCATCTATCCGGACAAAGCTCTACTTAAAAGAGACACATGCACCCGCATGTTCATTGCAGCACTATTCACAATAGCCAGGACATGGAAACAATCCAAATGTCCATCGACAGAGGATTGGATTCGGAAGATGTGGTATATATACACAATGGAATACTACTCAGCCATAAAAAAGGATGACATCATGCCATTTGCAGCAACATGGATGGAACTAGAGAACCTCATACTGAGTGAAATGAGCCAGAAAGACAAAGACAAATACCATATGATATCACTTATAACTGGAATCTAATATCCAGCACAAATGAACATCTCCTCAGAAGAGAAAATCATGGACTTGGAGAAGAGACTTGTGGTTGCCTGATGGGAGGGGGAGGGAGTGGGAGGGATCGGGAGCTTGGGCTTATCAGATACAACTTAGAATAGATTTACAAGGAGATCCCGCTGAATAGCATTGAGAACTATGTCTAGATACTCATGTTGCAACAGAAGAAATGGTGGGGGAAAAACTGTAATTGTAATGTATACATGTAAGGATAACCTGACCCCCTTGCTGTACAGTGGGAAAATAAAATTTAAAAAAAAAAAAAAAAAGAAATTTCCTTATCCTTTAGAATTAAAAAACTACCATAGAAAAAGTATTGTAAAAATATCTAAAATATATTAGGTGTACATACCATGTATACATAGTAAAATATACTACAATTATGTCATATAGGTAGAAACTTGATCAGAACCAGTTCTTTGGAGGTCACCTTTAATCTTCACTTCCAAGGTTCTTCTGCATCTGGATGATGCTGAAAATGGCCTTACATCCTTACACCTACTCTCAGAATAATACTACTCTACCAACAGTCACTACACTACCAAGAGTAAAGTAAACTGGAAGAACGTCTCATAACCATGCATGCTTCCCTTTGGTGCATTTTGTATTCTTTCCAGGATTATCTGATTTCACATCACTGTATTGCATGACAGAGGATCGCTGGTCTACTCTTTTCCCAAGGAATTATCAAGGTTTGGCTCCAAAAGTCTGTGGCCCTTCTCATAGGATGGGTCACAGTTACATCACTGTTGGATTCTACTTTGTGTTTCGAGGTTGTGATATACCCCACCTGTATATTTGACTGCCAAATAATGACATCAAAAAATCTGTAGGGAATCCTTACACTAGCTGCATGATTCAACCAGGAATAACAAGAGGAATGTAGTCTTTGTATGCATCATAACATCTTTAGACAATACTTCATCACTTAAGAATTAAAGTAATTTAACATTCCTATTTTGTCTCACCTAGTGACAAACATGTTTAATAGACAGTTAATCTGGGCATTGCATATTTTACCTAGGAAACATTTTACAAATCAGAGTATCCTGGTGACTTGTGTAAGAACCTCCTGCTTTGTTTTCCTTCCTTCTTGATTCGCTACCTTATCCATCTTCTGAAGGGTACTATATCCTTACCCTTGGAGCTTGTTCTCATAGCACCTGCTTATAGTTTCTAAGCCTTTGGATGCACATGGAGTTGCTTTCTTCTTTCATATGAGGATGCTCCTGATTCAAAGGAAAAAGAAAGATCTTCCCTCCATCTCACATTCTTTCTCCAGTTTACACCTAACCAGTCCCATTTCTAGGGCAAGAGTTATGGTATTTACTGATCCAAATTAGAGCTTTCTAGAGCTTAAAAACTTTAAGATATCCATAAAACTATAAATATCACACTATCCTCACCAGCTCAACTTTAGATACGTCATAATCTTGGGGAGAAAAATAAGCTTTCCAAATTCTATGGAAAGGAACTTTGAACACATCTTATCTACCTTATAAGGGCCAAGGTAGACTTAGCGTACAATAACCTACTTTAAAATGCTGTTCTAAACCCCCAAGTTCCTGCAGGACAGTAAGAGACATAAGGCAAAGTCATGGACTATGACAGCACAGAGATAAAAGGATAAGGAAGGGAAGGGAAGCAAGCAGTTAACAAGTGTGAGCTCTTCCAGGTGAGAAAGCAGCAGGCTCTTTGGAGAGAGGACATTTCTGCTGGAGCTCAAGGATCACACAATTTGGCCAAAGTGGGAGGGAGAGCAGAGAATACATTGAGCAAGTTACGGAAAAAGGAAAGGTGGGGGATTTAGGGTTTCTGCTAAACATAAAAGAGAGCTTTACACAGAATAAGGTAAAAATCACAGTAAGGGAAGTCTATGAACAGCATATGGAGTCTGTTGAATGTCATTTTTCCATAAAATCTGCCCTATCCCTGACCATCTAGATTTGCAATGATCTTCTGAAAGCCTAGAGTACTTACTTTTGTCACTAATCACCCAGTACCCATAAATTCATAGAATTTTAGCATTGAAATAAATCCAAATGTATATGATAAAATGATAGCAAATTTTAGTTATCCTATCCACTATTTAACTTTTCTTGAATATGAATATGGAAAGAAAATCTATTGAGATGTTAATTAATGCCTCTTCTTCCTTTTGGGAAAATGAAAAGATTTTCTTTCTGATACCTCCCCTCACAGCTCCTGCTGGATACATACACACATATAAGCCCTCTTCTATTCACAGAGAAATCCCAGGCCTTTGGATTCTGAGCACTAGGTTATTTGGTTTTCAGAGGCTACTAATGGCTTTTGTGGTTCAAAGGAAATAAGAAACTTCTAGTTACCAGAAGATAATCTCCACCAGACTTGTTTAGAAGTTCAGCCCTATTAAGATAATTTAATATAGAGCATCTCTAAGAGGGAAGGAAATGGGAGCAGAGCTTGGGTTAAAAGGAAAGAAACTGGCCCAATTCCAGGTATGGTTTCATAGATTAAAGGGAGAATCCTTAATCTAAAGTAGCCATCATGTCACTCATGTCATGTCACCTTATTTTAATTTTCCTTTAACACTTAATGCTACTGACACTATCTATGTCGGTTTAATTTTTTGTTGGCTAATTTCCCATACCCTCATCATTCCCAGAAATTAAGTTCCACGAGGACAATGAATTTATCTTTCTCATTCTCACCACTGCATCCTGAGCAACATTACTTGGGTTCTAGTGGGAAGGAGATGGCACCTAAAAGAGTGTGGGAAGAGTTTATTAAAAAAAAACATTTTACTGAAGTGAGAGCAATACTTGTAAGAGTAGGAGCCATTGAAGCCTTTCGTCCTGGGGGGTAAGGAGAGGGATTAAGACAACCTGGAACAATGGGGAAAAGGCTGCCTAAGAGAAGCTGTGATCTCAGGTAGAAGAATGTTGCTCTTGCCCGTGGCCAGGTGGGAGTAGCAGAAGCCACTGGGGAATAAATACTCCATTCTCTCTCTCTGGACCTCTGAGCTCCTGCCAGGGTCCTCATTGGGTACACTCATCTAGAATCAAGGGAGCCTGGTGTTGCAGACTTGAAAAGTTGTTCTTCTTGGATACGGAGCAGGGTGGAGAATTAAAGTCAGGGGCAAACAGAGAATAAGGCACACATTTAAAATTCCTGAAATGAAAGACCAGGTTTTTTGAGAAGTGGTAGGAGTGCTGATGGGACAGCATTATCCATACTGACAGCAAGAGAACATCAAGAGCTTGTGAAATGAGGAGCCAAAGGAGAACAAAAAACATCCCTGTGCCCTTGATTGGCATGGAGTGAGTGAAAATATGCCTGCAAATGGATCACATGAGCTTGGACAGTGGACAATAGCAACCATGATGGACTGAAGGCTACAGCCCCCTCCAAAACTTTTTAGCAATGGAACCCTCCTTTACCTTCTCACTCAGGTCTCAGAACAACTTTAGGGGTGGTTAAAGGATCCCCACTGATTTATGATGAGGATCTAGCAAGCAGGAAAATCAAAGCCAAGTCAAATTTGATTTAGAACAATCAACCAGTGCAATATTTTATGAATCCAAGAGTATGGAGCAAATTCATTCCTGCTATACAGTTCTTATTTATCCAAATAGACATTATCTCCATGAGGACTATTAGGGGATGAACTGTGTCCCCCATCAAATTCCCATGTTGAAATCCCAACCTCAGTATCTCAAAATTTAACTATACTTGGCGATAATATCTTTAAAAGCCTGTATGTGGCAAGAATCTGAAAAAGAATGGATATATACCTATATGTATGGCTGACTCACTTTGCTATACATCGGAAACTAACAAAACATTGTAAGTCACTCATTCTCCAATAAAATTTATTTTTTAAGTATAAATAACCCCCCCAAAAGCTGTTAAGTTGCAATGATGCTATTAGATGGGGCCTTAACCTGATAGGACTAGTGTCATTGTAGAAGAGGGAGACATCTTCTCGCCAAGAGAGGGGCACCAAGAGAGATCAAACCTGCTGACATTTCAATCTTGGACTTCTAGCCTCCAGAACAAGGAAAAAATAAATTTCTGCTGTTTAAGGCTGAGGTATTTTTTCTTTTCTTTTTACTGCTGCACCTAAGGCATATGGAAGTTCCCAGGCTAGGGGTTGAACTGGAGCTGCAGCTGCCAGCCTACAACAGAGCCACAGCAATGCCACATTTGAGCCACATCCATGACATACACCACAGCTCATGGCAATGACAAATCCTTAACCCAATGAGGAAGGCCAGGGATCAAACCTGCATCCTCATGGATCCTAGTCAGGTTCTTAACTTACTACACCACAACAGGAACCCCTGTGGTATTTTGTTATGGCAGCTCTAGCATACTAATATGTGGGCTAGGACCACACCTTATGTTAGTGACGCTAACATCACAGGGGCAGCCCCGTGCTCTGACCACCACAGCAAAACCTGTGACTTTTTATATGTATTGACTCATTCTCCTTTTCTAATATATTGGGAGTGTGAAGAACAGTGTTTTTTATAATTATCTTCTACTTCCATTGTATATACACATATGACATAGAAAATAAACCTGACCATTTCAGTCAATTTCTACTTCTTACTAAAGTAGAAAATAACATTTACCTATTTTTAAAAAGGGGGAAAATCATATTTTTTTATTCGAGGTATTTTAGTTTTGTTTCAATTGGTAGGATTCTTTTTTTTTTTGTTATTACTTAAGTATAATCGACTTACAATTATTCAAGGTATTTTAAAGCTTGTACGTGTTCCAATTGCTGGGTGTTTTGGAAAGACAGGAATCCTGCCTATTGTAATTATGAATATTTCAGCCCCAGACACTCAGCAGAATTTCTGTTCCCAATCGTAGCCAGCATTATTCTGATTCTAGATCCTTTGCCAGTTGTGTAAAGGTCATGTGGAGGTGAGCAGAATATGAAGTATCTGGCTCCAATTCCACTTGAAACATTAAAGTGACTCCAGATTGATAAAATAGAAAGAGAGAACAGCATGCTGGATTACAAAGATCCCAAACCAGAGTGAGCCAACTAGCACATTCTCGACTAATGGTGACTGACAATGAAAAGAAGAGACCTTAGGAACAGAGTAAAAGCTCCATTTTGGTTTAAGATCTAAATTGGACACATGAGAGTATTTGGTAGAAATATGACTGAAGACATGAGAGAGTAAATAGCTGGCAAGAAGGACAAGAAAACTGTTAATGCTTTTGGCAAGGATATGAAAACTCACCCTTTTCATGGTCAAATATTGGCACTGGTGAGATAATGGCAAAAAAAATCAAGAATGTTAAAAACAGAAATTACGGATGTCTTCAGAAAGTAGAAGAAAGGTAATTCTACTGGAGGTCATTTGGCAAGAGGAAGATTATGTAATTAAGTTAAGAAAGATGAAAATGGATTAAAGCTTGAGAGGATTATTACCGATTAAGCAATTTTGGCTTAATTTACCATTGCTTAGACCCCATGCAAGTATTTTACATGAACAATGAGTACTATGTTAATGTCTCTTTAATAAATGAGGAAACTGAAGTTTAGAGAGGTTATATCTAGCCTGAAGTTGTGTAGCTTTTACAAGACTAAGTCAGGACCTGAATCCAAGTTCGTCTAGCTCCACCAGCTTTACTGTATTTAAACACTAGGCTGTAATTCTCTCAATTCTCAAAGTGTTCCTTTTTTTCGTCTGTGATCGATAAACGTATTTTCTGACTTGAACATGTTAATTGTTGCAAATAGCTCATGCAAGCAAATTGCTGAATATATTTGTTCATTTCCCCGTGAATAACTTTGTATCATGCTTTACTATGTCAGACTGAACTTTTCTATAAGCAGGGATATCTCTGCACAACTTGTTTTATTCACCCCTTAGCACAATATGCTACAGAAATAAATGATCTTACTGTAGACGATTATCCTCGTTAGAAAACACGCCAAGGAACGAGATCAGTGACACTCCTGGATTGAGAAAGCTTACACACTTAAAATTTGAGAAATGTTTCACTTATAAATAGTATGAAATTTCTTTCTCCCCAAATTTCCTGTTCCTTGAGTACTAAAAGCAAAAGTGTTCCTCTTTTGTTATGTGCTAATTTGATTACTCAGCACAATTATTATATTTTAGGAACTCCAACTGAGTCTGAGATGAGTACATTTTTATTTATTTTAGTGATGCAATTTATTCAACCAATATTTTCTCCTGCCCTTGTCAATTGTTTCAATTGTTCTCAGGCAATTCTATTAGGAATGAAATATTATTAGAGGGGGTTCTCAAAATGTGCTTTATCTTCATTATATTGAAAATTCTATTCCAAATGAACCTTTGGGGAAATCTTTTTTACTGACATACTTTTCTTTCATAACTTTGCTTCAAACATGAGGAGTTTTTTTCCTGCCAAAGCCTCATTTTTCTCCTCCTTTTTGGCTAGGAGCTGTTTTTTGGAGACTGTTCCTCTCCCCTGACCCCTTGGTGGCTCTCACCATGATGGCTCTCCTAAGAACACATTAGAGGGCTTTGCCTTAATCCATATTTTACTAAATAGCCCCAGGACTGAGAAGAACCTTCGCTAGGATTTGATTAAACAAATTCTTAAAGCTAATAAAATGTTTTCAAGTTGCAAGAGAAAGCAGCAGAGTGCACGCAGCCAAGGAGATCAGATCCTTCACTTTTCAGTCATCCCTAAGAGATATGGTTTGAGATGGAGTGTATTCTCTTGGCGATCAGTTCCAGGGGCTTGAGTTCCCTAGCCTCCAGCCTCTAGTCAGTTGCCCAGGAGGGTAGATTTAATGAAGAGCACAACACAGTTGTGACTTAGCTACTATTTCTACACATTTCAGAGCAATTTTATGTTTTTGCTGAAAAGGCAGAAGAAAATAAATTCGGTAAGACAGGCAAAGCCTGTGATTAAGTTGAACCTGAGGTAAAATGGTATGACTTACCCCTGGGAGAAATGAAAAAGAAAGCTACTTGTTAAATACAGTAGATTTGAAATACATATATACAGTTCTGAGGATAAAAAAGATTAAGTATATTAGACAGATACATGGAATGCATTTTTATAATTAAACAGGCTTGACTATGAAAAAAAAATCCAGTTCAATGTTCAGGAAATCGTTAAAATGAAACTAAGCTGGTTGAAATATACTTTGGCAATGATCGTATTTATGTATGTTAAAATACCTATAATATCCAGTGAAGAGAAGTCTAGCCACTAAATGGTTAATTTGGTCACTATCCATAAACATAGAGATTCATTTATTTGAGGGGAAAAGAAAATCCTGTACAGGCACAGGATTCTCCCAGTTGACTGATAATAACAAACAGGCTCACTGGAAACAAATGGTTATAAAATCTCCACTATATTATATGTTTAATACACATAGTTTAAATATCAAGTCTAGCTTTTCTCTTTCCTAATGTCAGCAATGTAGTTAAATAACAGGCCTTTTGAGAAGAATTTTTAAACTTTGAGATATTTTAATTCTTCCCCAGCAGAGAATCAAAAGATCACAAAAGAAAACATATTACTCACACACACGCATGCACGCACACACACACGTGCACACACACACATATATAATAATGAGCGTCTCATCTGTTGCAGTATGGGAGCCCTGGGAATAAAGCATCTTGTTGGGAATCCCTGTAGTATTTATTAGACAATCATGATTAATGTCGCAGAATTTAAGCAATCTTTGAAAAGAAGTCAAAATGTGCCACAAAAATTCACTTGATTGTGCCAGAGGGAATATTTCTTAACATAGTCCCAAACTTCAAAAATAGTACAAAGCATGCAAATGGAGTAAGGGGCAGGGTCCATCCATTTCTTCCCAAGTACATTAAATTTATTTCACAGAAAAATGTTGGGAAAATTGTTACTCTCATTAGCATGAGAAAGGAACGTCCAGTGGTATCTATACACTGGGTTGTGTGCATTCTGTTTTTCCCAGGGCAAGGGAGGTATTTGATTTTCTTATTGCTTTATGTCACTGGTCTGTAACCCAGATTGTAACTTTAAGATGTTATCTTTTGGCTTCTCAGATAAACAGCCCATTATGTTTTTATGGTGGGCAGTTCTGAATCCTCAGGGGATTAGAAGATACTGGCTTGAGTTTGTGGTTCCCTGCTAGACTACCAAGGGGTCCATGGGATCTTGTTCAGACTCTATCTTTAAGCAAACACCTCTCTCATAATGGTGTCTCACACCGCCTTCTTGGCCATGGACTTCAAAAGCTGATTGCAGGGAGGGTCAAGAAGGCAATAACCCCTAATATAACAGAACTAGTCTAGAAGGACAGACGGGGCAAAGGTAAGGCGTCTCTGAGGTTGGCGTTTGTGTGTTTAGACACATGGGGTGAATATGGGCCATCTGTTCTTGAATTTGCTAGCTCATCGTTTTCACACCATCCCAGGATCAAGTACATTTTATGCTTACTGGTGACAGCACTGAAGAGCTTTCCCAATTCTAATGACACACAGTTTATGTTATCTACCTCAATCCTCTAAATAACGATAGTATGTATAGATGTGTGTGTTTGCATGTTTCTGTGTGTGTGCATGCACAAGCACATGTGTGTGTTGCTGCATGTGTGTTTGGGGGATTTGAGTTGTTCTTTGTAGACTTAAAAGTAAGACTATCACAATTAAAACAAAACTCAAGAATGTATTTATAAAACTCGTACATCCTTTGGGCAGGGAAAACACCCTGGACTGCTGTGCTGCTGGAATTCTTTGCTTTCTTTTGAGTGTATTGTGTGATCATTCTTTTTTTTCTTTTAAATTAGAGAAACTCCCTATTTGAGACCTATATACAGAGAAATCCCTCTTCTGCCACCTTTCAAATAGTCATGTGTGCTGTAAACATTTCAAAGAATACTTCATTTCAGAAAACACCAAAATAGTCTCTATTTTAGGGATCTGAAAATAATAGAAACTTGAATCTTTTCTTAGTATTTCACACTCAATACAAAATTGGTTTTTATGTGTCAGGTCATAGAGAGTATGTAGCTTATTAAATATTAAATGTGATTAATGTGGCTACCCATTTTTATCCACATGACTTCATAGATGACAAATTATATTGAATAATTCAAGGTTTATACATTTATTTTATATATATATTTTTTGTGTGTAATGATATTTATTTTTTTCCATTATAGCTGGTTTATAGTGTTCTGTCAATTTTCTACTATACAGCATGGTGACCCAGTCACACACACAGGTATACATTCTTTCTTCTCACTTTATCATGCTCCATTGTAAGTAACTAGACATAGTTCCCAGTGCTACACAGCAGGATCTCATTGCTAATCCATTCCATAGGCAAGAGTCTGCATCTATTAACCCCAAGCTCCCAATCCATCCCACTCCCTCCCCCTTCCCCTTGGCAACCACAAGTCTGTTCTCCAAGTCCATAATTTTCTTTTCTGTGGAAAGGTTCATTTGTGCCATATATTAGATTCCAGATAGAAGTGCTATCATATGGTATTTGGCTTTCTCTTTCTGACTTACTTTACTCAGTATGAGAGTCTAGTTTCATCCATGTTGCTGCAAATGGCATTATTTTGTTCTTTTTTATGGCTGAGTAGTATTCCATTGTGTATATATACCACATCTTCCTAATCTAATCATCTATCAATGAACATTTAAAAATGTTTTTAGCCCATTATATTCATATTAATTATTTTGTAAGTTAAATTTGCCACTAAATCTTCTAAAGGAACCATCAAAATACTATTAATTTAAACTTTGGACCAAAACAAATAATTGAAATTTGCATCTCTGGAGCCTATAAAATCTTAAAAGTATGATTTATTTTATCTATACAAAGTTAGATAAATTGGTTACAAGCGAACAGTCTCCCCTTGTTAATATCTTTAACATAACTATCCTAGGCTTTCAGATTCTTCATGAATCTCAGTAAAAATAATGAAAAAGGAGAAATCAAGTTCATGTTGAGGTTCAAGAAGAATGAGTTGCTTTCAGAATAAGTGATGCCAGTGCTAATACCAGGGCACTGAGTTAACCATACTGGTTGATGTTTACCACATAAGAGCTCAGTTTAAATCTAAACACAAAAAAAGTGCCCTCTATTGATAGAACACTGAATTTAGCATTTCGATTCTGAGAGAGAACAGTCTACACAGCTCATCCAAAGTTATGTTTTCAATCAGCAAAACCACAGCAAATACATCCTAGGATTAAAACATGATTTCCCATTAATAACAGTTTGCTTGGTGAAGATTTGAAAACCCAAGCCCATACTTTGGAAACTTTCCCTCTGCCATAGCTTTCTAACTCAGGGATCATACTTTTTTGGTAGCATAGTAAAAGAATTTGAAAAACTATACACTCTGTTTCATATTAACAGGATGTCTTTTATGAGCTAGTATTTTTTAAAGGATGTATTTTAAGTATACTGTAGAAGCACTTTAAAAACGTTCCTTCAGTATATTAGACCTCTTGATCCAGATTATTCAATTTATGGAAAATGTCCATCAAACAATGGAATTGGTAATACTACACCTTTTTGTCACACCAATCAACTAAATTAGAGTTACTTATTTTCCCCAGGAAAAAGCATTATCCCCCTTTTCAATTCAAATATTGTAGAAGTAAATTCTAACATAGGTAGAATGATGACAGATGTATTGATGAATGGATGGACCAATAGGTAGGTGTACACACGTATACACACATGCATACATATGTATACACAAACATATATGTACACATATATACATATACACATACGCAGAAGCACAGAGTCTTTTTGTGAGTTTGTAACCTAAACAAAATGAGGTGCTGCTTCCCTCAATATTGCTTACCAACACACTCTTTGTTTTGTGATCATAAAAAAACTCCCTTAGAGCCAATGCATTTTCTTTATCACTTTGGTTGACAACTCCAAATATTATCTACAGGAGGCCACTCATTATTTTCATAAACATACAATGTACTATTAGAATTTTTGCTTTTACTTATGTGAAATTTCCTTAGCTGTCTATTCCATTTGGCTAAGTACTACTCAACATTTCATGCCATACTTGAGTTACCTTGTCAGCAAGGTCTTTCCTCAAACGGGTAAACTGATCTACTACCTCATCTGTTTTCCCACAGGTTACTGTAAGTATTTTATAGCTGCATTGCCATAATTGTATATACAATCTCTTAATAGACCATGGGTACTTATTGCTTTTTTTAATACTCAATGTTTTTAAATAAAACAAAAATCAACAAATGATTCAATAATTAAGAATTAGTTCCACCAAGAAGTATCTAAAATAGTGCCTTATAAGGACAGTAGCCATGTATAAGCTCACACTTCAGAAGAGATGATTTCTTTAAATGTATAAAATCTGTTTTGTTACTTTCTACACATAACAAAAACTTACATGCTATTATCAACTTTCTTTACTCCTGCAGAGATTAATTCATAGGAGACATTTAAAAACAACAGTAACAAGCAGCAATCTAGAAGGACCACACATGGACAAGGTCTTTTAATAGCTTTAGATACATGACATTGTACCCTGGTTGCAAAGACTCTTAGCTGGAATGAAGGGACAACATTTAAGTAAAACAAACAATAAGAACAATAACAAAAACAAAAAGAAAATTTTAAATGATATTTGAGTGGGGAAAAAATGGAAAAAAATGTTTGTCTTCTAAAATTTAATTATATCCCCTTTAACTTAAATGTGTAACTAATAGCAAATAAAGTTTTCAAATGGAAAATAACTTTAAAAATATTATATTGGGGAGTTCCTGTTGTGGCTGAGTGGGTTAAGAACCTGACTAGTATCCATGAGGATGTGGGTTCAATCCCTGGCCTCGCTAGGTGGGATAAAGGATCTGGCACTGCAGTGAGCTGTGGCTCAGACTCAACCCCTAGCCTGGGAAGCGCCATGCGCTGCCAGTGTGGCCCTAAAAAAAAAAAAAAAAAAAAAAATCTCCATATATATATAATGGGGATTTTATAATAGGCAAATATACTATGGAGATATATATATGGAAATTTTTTTGGTCCATCTTCATTCTTTTTGCTTACCAAATCAATGCGCCTAACCAGACCTTCTCCAATAGAACAAGGTAAAAATGAATATGACCTACAACTTCGATCATTTGATACTCTATGGATGAAGGCAGCAGAAGATAGCAGAATCCCTCACACAGCATCCTTTAAACAATTTGTGATAAACCATAACACTGGATTTTAAGAGTCATATGATATCTATTCTCTTAAAGATATATCCTGAGAAAACAAAGAGAAAATGTATAACGTCTTTGAACACTGTTTAGGTTTCAGAAATTACTCAGTAAGTGATCTTTAAAGAGACATTATTAATTTCTCCTCAGCTGGCAACCAAGTTTCAATATATATCTAATATATGACATATATTTTCATATTTATCACCCTGTTATAAATAAGCATGTAGAAAAATATCACTCAAGCCATTTCTGATTGAAAAATTTAAATCAGACTAGATTTTGTTCAGCCAGCACTTTTGCCATGATTTAAATTTTAAAAATAGGAAATGTTAATGAAAACAAGCTTTGAGACATTCAAAGAAGTTACAGGTCATGATTTTATACTAGAAAAAATTAGCATCAGCATTTTGGGGATTGAATGAACACATGTTGCTAAATCTTTTAGAATGTCACTGAATGCAGAGATAGTTTAAATCACTTTTTTCTTTGTTCATATTTATGGTCTCAGGAATTAAGAATGCATTTTCTTTATCAGACAAGTTAGGTCTTAATTTATCCATCTTCATTGTTTCTTACAGACTTCCTATGCACTAAGAGGTTCAATACTAGAATTTGTGCTTTGAAGATAGGGTCAGAACTGTAACTGAAGCACTGTTCCTTCTTCTCTAACGAGCCACAGGCCCTCAGGAGTGGTACGTGACCTGTTTTTACCATCATTAACAAAATGACTTTTTGTACAAAAGGAAAAACCTTAATAACTAAGAATAAAATCCTGTGACACATTGTGAAAATTATTTGGTCTGACATTGGGTTTTATTATGTTTTGTGTTATTCGTGAGGAACAAAGAAGATCATGCTCAAGATTGAAAAAGAAAACACTTAAGGAGGTCTGGGCAGTTTTAACAGCATGAGTGAAATACAACACCGAACAGGATGTCTCTATTCCCTTTGAACTTGAGGCATCCCATGGACCCTAAGCTACTGAATTCTCTGGTTAGTTATGTGGTGCCAGACATTCAGTGGCACTTAATGAAGATAAGTTTCTACCTTGCACTTTTAAAGGTAATGGTGGATGAATCCTGCCTGACCAAATTGAGTGTTTTATCAAAGTCTTTGTAAAGTTGGAGAAAATGTACGCATTTTTTTTTCCTAGATCTTAAAGCAGTTGTCCACTTGCTATTTTCTTTATTAATTGTCAACAAATCTTCAAATCAGGAGGCAGAAATATATCCACATTTATGTCTCAAGAATAAATGTAAGTATTTGATCATTTATTTTAGAAATCACATAAGAGTATAATGGAAAATAAAATCTAAAATCAGCATTAACTGATCATATTATATTTTCTTCTTTTATAAATAATATTTAGAACTTTCTGTGTATTAAGAAAAATGTCTTCTTGATTTTTCCCGTTTGCATTTTTTTTTTTTTTGAGGTTTCCCTGATTATACAAGTAGATCCATAGTTTCTTTAGGGTTATATAGTCAAGTAGCACAAAATCCACACCTAGGACACTGCCATTCTTCTCTTTCAGAAATTTATTCATAAAGGAAGTGGCTAGAAATAATTAATAATGCTTATTGTTACCAGGCTTGTATTTGAAGTCCCTAATCAGAAAACTCTTGGAAATTGAGTGGAACAAGAAGTTTATTCTGATCAAATGCAGATCCCAACATGGCACTGTTTGCTTCACAAAAGCACAGGCCAGAGATCCATCTGATGCTCTCTGAGGGGAACATGCTTCCCTATATTTTTTTTGGCTGCCCCTGCAGCACGTGGATGTTCCTAGGCCAGGGATCAAACCAGTGCCACAGCAGTAACAATGCCAGATCCTTAACCCACGTAGGCCACCAAGGAATTCCAACCACCCTATTACTTTTTATTTTTAATTTTCCCCTCGTTTTTTAAAGTTTTATTGAAGCACAGTTGATTTACAATATTCTGTTAATTTCTGCTGTTAAAGTAATTCAGATAAACATACACACATACTCGTTTTTTCAGATTCTTCTAATTTAAGCATCAATTGATTGTATTTTATCAAAAATTTTCTTCTTTTATAAAGAGATAATGTTCTAATTTAAACAAAAGGAACACTGGTCTAATAAAAATTTAAAGAAACTCCCATGATAGTTTGGGGTTAGTAGATGCAAACTATTACATTTAAAATGGATAAGCAATAAAGTCCTGCTGTATAGCACAGGGAACTATATCCAGTCTCTTGGGATAGACCATAATGGAAGATAAGAAAAGGAATGTGTGCATGTATGTATATATATGACTGGGACACTTTGCTGTACAGCAGAAATTGGCACACCACTGTAAATCAGCTATAATTTTTTAAATGTAATTTTAAAAAATCTTCCATTGTGAATTGATCTTCAGAACAGAATTTAGTGGCTCACTCATGATCATGCCAGGGTCCCTTATTCATCAAAATAAGAACTCTTCCATATATCAATTCTAAGCATTCTCCTCTCTTATCATCATCTCTTATCTTTTCAGTTTACTCCTACTACTACAGCAACTGCAGTAATTTTGAGATATGCAATTCAGCAATCTATCAATTTTTCATTTCTCTTATACTCATTTCCCTCCTCTAACTGGTTTAAAATTCATGGTACATCAGACAATCATTTCCTTGCCTCTTTCATGCTAACTCAGCCTGGGTTAAACTCTATTGCTCAACATGGCTGGTGAAAATGACAAAGCTATGCTGACTTGTCTCACTTTGAGGTAATGTCCTTGAAAATTATGTGGGCCCTTACTTATAGTTGCTCTATGCTGCCTTCTCCTAGTAGATGCCCCTTTTACTCTCCTAGCTACTTATATCATAGCTTCTCTTCCAAGATTTCCTCCCTGCTCTCATTCTCAGTGATGAACTTGGTTCTTATTTCACTGAGGAAGAAGTCAATCAGAAGCACACTTCATAAATCTCCTACCACTACATTCAAGCACCGGCCAACATCTGGACTTGTGCGCTCTGCTTTTCCTACTGTTACTATGGATAAGCTGTCCATGTACCTAAGATCTCATTCCCTTCAAAAATGTAAGGACATACCCTAGAAATTAATTCTCTTCTCTCTCTATAAGAGTATCAATTTTTCACCTTCTATTAGATCATTCCTAGCATCACATAAACATGCTCTTGTTTCACTGATGTTATGTTTTTAAATACCCATTTATCTCCTCTTTCCACTTAATGCTCCATTATACTGATCCCCTTTAGAGCAAAACTCCTCAAAAGTTAGAGTCTGTACATGTATTCTTCAATTCCTGTCCTCCACTTATCTTCTCTAACTAGGCTTTTAGCTCATCAAACTTCTTATTGATAAGGTCAGTTGTCAGCCCTGTTACTGGTTTGTGACCAGTTCTTATCTTACTAGTCCCATCAACATTTGATAGAGCTAAGTATGCTTTCCTCTTCGAACCTCTTGCTTCAGTTGGGTTCCAGGACACCATGCTCTGCTAGTGAAAATCGACACAGATCCCTGTCTGGCTCCTCCATATGACTCACGTCACAATGTTGGAGAGTCTAGAGTCTCGGTCATTAGATCTCTTCTCTCCCTACATCTGTCCCCTAGGTGATCTCATCTGGTCTCCTGGTTTTAAATACCATCTACATGCTGATATCAACTCTATTTACATCTTTAGCTCTGACTTCTACCCTGAGCTCAAAGCACACATATCCAACTGCCTTCTAGATAGCTCCACTCAGATGTCTAAGAAACATTTTAAATCTCATGTGTACAGAGCCAAACAATTGGTCATCAGCTCACATGTGCTTCCATAACCTTTCCCATTTCAGTGAAAATCAATTCCTTTCTATCTGGTGTCCACGCCCTAGACCTTACAGCTGTGCTTTACTCTCCCATGCTCTCTCCTCTCTTACTCCAGACCAGTCTGACAGCAAATCTAGTTCACTCACCTTTAAAAGAAATCAAAACATAACCACTCCTCACCAACTCCACTTTCCCTCTCCCTTGGTGGCTCTTCTTCGGCACACTTGCTTCCTTGCTCTTTGAGCACTCCAGTGAATCTATACTTCAGGGCCTTTGCCCTATCTGTTCTCAGGTCTAGAATGCTCTCACAGCTCACTCCCTCACGACCTTTGGGTTTTCATGCAAATGCCATGGGTGAGGCCATCTCTGATCACCATTTCTACAATTACAAATCTCACTTCTCCAAGCACAACCTCATCCTTTCCCTGCTTTAATTTTACTCATAGCATATCAACTCCTAATTTACTATATGTTTACTTATTTTGTTTAATCTTTAGTAAATGCTCTCCTTTGTGTGATCATGCAAATATTTTATTATCAGTGATACCCAATGTGGCTACTGCCAGCTATGTGTGGCTATAGAGCAGTTAAAATACATAGTTTAATTAATTAATTTTTTAGGGCTGCACCCCAGGCATATGGAAGTTCCCAGGCGAGGGGGTCAAATCAGAGCTGTAGCTGCTGGCCTGCACCAGAGACACAGCAACACTGGATCTGAGCTGTATCTGTGACCTGTGCTGCAGCTTGTGGTAATGATGGATCCTTAACCCACTGAACAAGGCCAGGGATTGAACTCACATCCTCACAGACACTATGTCAGGTTCCTAACCCACTGAGCTACAACAGGAACTCCTAGGTTAATTAATTTAAATTTAAATTATCATATATGGCCAGTGGGTATCCTTTTAGACAGCACAGCTTGGATATATAAGCTACCTGAGAAAAGGGGACTTCTGATTTTTTCAGACTGATATAACCCCAGGACTGAAATATCATCGGACACATGGTTGGTGCCCAATATGTATTTGGTGAATGGATTACGTAATTTCTTTTCACCCCAGTTTCATTTCCCTGATTCAGCAATGACAGAGGCCATGGTATTTGGTTGAGGAAGGGAGCACAGGTTACATGGTTTAGCTCCCATTCACCCTGCAGCCCTCTGTGCAAAGCATGAACTTTTCAGTGACGGGTGGGCTTCCTGAGCGGGTGACTTCCTTGTAAAGATGGACACCAAGTTTTTTGGGCCTGTAGCTTTCTCTCTCCTTTCTGACACCACTGTCATGACCAATATGAAAAGAACGGCAAGGACACAGTGAGAGAGCCGTACAAACGCCTATCTCTGTCTACTGTCACTGCTTTGATGACAGAGGTACTTAGGGCTCCTTTTTTTTCCCTTCAATCTTTTCGTCTACTTGAAACCCTGTGTAGGTACTCAACATTCAGCTGAGAGACAGTCCCAACTCTCACTGAGTTGAGAGAGGCCAAATCTGAGAAAGGCCAAGTAAGAGCCTGAGAGAAAGAAAAAGATCACACATAAATGTAAGCTCCTTAAACTCAATAGTGATTATCCTTAGAATGTAAATTTCATCTCTCTATCAAGGAAGAAGTTTCATCAGTTTTACATGGAGAAAATTTGACATCATCATATGTCTGGGACAAAAATCAAATATACATTCCTTAGTCCTTGGAATTTGTTTCTGTGCAAAAACATCTCCTTCTCCCACTTTGTATTACTCCTTTATTTATCTTTTAATAAAGCATCAAGAGAGAAGAGGTACACAGGAAGCTAGATTTACCTCTTTCTGTCGTTACAGGGAAGGACTCAAGTCCTTCATGTTGGGAAGTTTTAAGCTTCCCACAGCCAACATGACCTTTGAGGAGAGAAGGAAAGAGGGACGAAAAAGAGAGAGAGGGAGAAAGAGATGAAGCTATTAAGCCAAAGGGATGAACTTAATAAATCTGCATCCCTATGGTGACGCAATTGCTCTACACATCCTGGCCCTGCCACTCCTTGTTTTCAAAGTTAATTTCTGATATAATCAAACATAGACAGAAAAATATATTTGACCAGCTCTGAAGCCAGACCAGCTGGGAATCCTGGCTACAGCTCTTTTATAAATCTGGCATTTCCTATCTTTTTTCAAGCTATAGTTCCCTCATCTGTAAAATGGAGATCACAGCAATACTGCTTATCTTACAGTATTGTTAAAAGATTATAAAAGGACCATGCTACTATAGATTATAAGTGCTTTTTAATGTTTTTAGCTCTTGCTATTCTAGCTAGATAATTTTTTAAAATTTTTTATTGTTATTTTCCCAATATGATTTTTTTCTACTGTACAGCATGGTGACTCAGTTATACATACATGTATACATTTTTTTCTCATATTATCATCCTCCATCGTAAGTGACTAGACATAGCTCCCAGTGCTACACAGCAAGATCTCATTGCTAATCCATTCCAAAAGCAATGTTTGCATCTTTTAACCCCAAGCTCCCAATCCATACCACTCCCTCCCTCTCCCCCTTGGTAACCACGAGTCTATTCTCCAAGTCCATGATTTTCTTTTCTGTGGAAAGGTTCATTTGTGCCATATATTAGATTTCAGATATAAGTGATATCATACGGTATTTGTCTCTCTTTCTGACTTAGTTCACTCAGTATGAGTCTCTAGTTCCATTCATGTTGCTGCAAATGGCATTTTTCTTTTTTATGGCTGAGTAGTATTCCATTGTGTATATACACCACATCTTCCTGATCCAATCATCTGTCGATGGACATTTGGGTTGTTTCAATTTTTAAACCATTATATTAGTTGGTCCTAATACTCATTTTATAGGTGAGGACTAGAGATATCAGTTCTTTAAACAGAGATTTAGTGTCTGAATAAGGACTAGTACGCACGTCTCCTAACTACTTAGTGTACTTCTCAATATCCCACTCTGACACTCACTATGTCCCCTGACTCCTCTCCCTCTTTTTCTTGATTGTTACATAAAAGTAAAAGAAGTAATTAGGCCTAGGAAAACTAGAGGTAGAAACTGCAGTTTTGGTTACAAGTAAAAAGTCACTCAACATTCTGCTCTTCAAGTCTTTTTCTTTTCTCATGTGGGAGTCATCAAAATCAGAACAGATCAGGCGGAAGTTCTCTGCCCCCAACCCCAGAAGGAACAGATCCATTCACATAGAGACCTGCCAGGCTATTATAACACCAAACCTCTATCCTATGTGGAAGGTGGCTCTAGGGCTACCTGTAGATAGACAGATGAGGCAAAGTGTAGGGGAGTTTAGCTTATAGATGATAAAACTTCTAAGCCTTTGGGAGATTTATTCTAGAGTGATCAAGAGTCAATTGCAGCTATTTACAACAGCCAAGCCATGGAAGTAACCTAAATGTTCATTAACAGATAATTGGATAAAGAAGATGTGGTACATACATATATACAATGGACTATTACTAAGCAATAAAAAAATAATGACGTTTGCATCAACATGGATGGATCTAGAAATTACCTTACAAAGACAAATATCATATGAGATCACTAATATGTGGAATATAATAAAAATGATACAAAATAACTTACAAAACAGAAACAAACTCAAAGATTTCAAAACCAAAATTATGGCTACCAAAGGGGAAATGTGAGAGGAGGAGGGATAAATTAGGTGGTTGGGATTAACATATACACACTACTATATATAAAATAAGTAACAAGGACATATTGTACAGCACAGGAAAATTTATTCACTACTGTGCAGTAGCTTACATGGGAAAAGAATCTGGAAGGAATGGATTTGTGTATAAATGATTCACTTTATTGTACATCTGGAACTTACACTACTTTGTAAGTCAACTATACTCCAATAAGGTTTTTTTTTAAAAAAAAAAAAGAAAAAAGAGTTAAGTGCAATTGACTTTCCTCTTGCCAAATACCTGAACACCTCTTCTGGAGACAGTCACACAATGTACTACACTGGAAAGAATAAGAAGCTGGGCTCTTGAACAATCTTGGGCTATTCCTTCAGTTGGGCACTTATCAGTTATCAAGTCTGGTACTCAATGATTTATTTACTCTTAAACAACCTGAAGTGGTGTCTCTTCTTAATTGCTGAGACCCCGTTTTGCACCCTAGTGCCAAATAGTCCTCCTGAGACTACTGAGTAAAACAACAGGAAAAGTTCCAATAACCATCACAATCCTTAATAAAATGCAGCTCTTAAAGTAGACGACCTTCTGGAACCATCCCAAGTAGCCTGACACTCCGCTGTTTTCTTTAGGCACTTCGTGAACCCATCAGTTACTGAAATTAGGTACATTTAATAAATGTTTCCCTCTGCTGGCTACTTGGACAGTAAGAGCAATTTTAGGGACTCCTTATGTGTGCCTTAATCAGATGATTACCCTAAAACAGGAAGGAATTATTGTGCATAAGAACTGTGCTGGGAGGAGATGTTTTTAATAGAAATAACATCTGAAGAAACTGTTTAGATCCAGAAAACTGTAAATAAATGAACAGAACTTGCAACACATTTTGTATTTGAGATAAGTGATTCTAAACAAGATGACTGGATTTTACACAGTGCTCAAATACATGTTGTGAAACCCAGATCAGACATACTTGCCGAAACATCTTAAATTTAGAGTTAAGTAATGACTGGCCAAATAAATACTCAGTGCACTACTAAATAAATTAAATCTGGTCTCTCTAGGCTTACCTTTGTCTTCATCACTAGCTACATCAATTCTTCTTTCTATTTTCTGTCTTATTTTAAAATTTTGATCACAGTACAATCAGAGGTAAATTTCCATATATTATTCAAAAATAAACATTTTCTTTTATGTTATACTGTAGTAAATTTCCTTGCTTTATGAAGAAAACTTGTTTCTCAAAAGGCAATCAGTCACAATAGATATGGTATAATGCCAATCACCACTAGAAATGTTCCCTCAGTTTTATTCCTTTTTATCTTCAGCAACATGAAGAGCACATAAAAACCTCTTAGATGTTTACAGAAATACTTACTAGGTGAAGAAACTTGCTGTTTGTCCCAGATACCATTAGCTTGTCCTACCTCAATGAGCTGGGCCAGCTAGACCGACTCCTCATTATGTGGATGTCTGGGATATTCATTTCATCAGCAGATGGGGTCTCCCTAAATCTATGGACTCATGCCTTTTGCTACTAATTATGCAGTTTTAACCCTAAATTTGTTTGAATCATTTAAAAGCAGGATAGTTCTATTTTGTTATCAAGACAGCAATCCAGAGCTGTTCAACTCCACTAAAAGTGGTATACATTGAACTTGTAATCCAAAGCACAAGAAAATTTTAATACTGTATAACATTGCTTAAGATTTGTTGAGAGCCTAATAAGTGTGAGTTTTTAGGTTGAAAGGGGACATTTTTAAAATCTTCAGAAACTTATGAAATAGGAAGTCCTATTTACAGATTGATTCCCTGTAAGAGGAAATTGATTCTTACTAAGGTAAAATAAGTTGCTCAACCTCATATAATTAGAAAAGTAGCAAAAACAAGTGTTAGTCCTAGAAATTTACACTCCAGAGTCTGCTTTTTTGAACTGCTATCTAAACACCAGCTGGTAGGCTAGCTATTGTTTCTTTTCTTTCTTTTTTAGTTTATTTTGGGTTTTTTTGGCAACAAACATGATACAATAGGAATGCTTATGACGATATCTTGAACAAACAAGATAAAACTTTTCAAGTAAAAGAAAACAATAGATTAGACTATAGAATTTAAATATATTTTTTAATTAGGGCATTTTATTTTTTAAAAAGGAATAATCATCTACTACACAGAAATCAATAAATATCTTTTGAGACTGCACAATGAGTGAAGTGATGTTTTTGGTCTGGGGATACATAGTAGTTAATAATACAAAATAGCTTCAAATTGCATAGTTTTAGCAAATAGTGATTAGGACAAATGATAAAGGATGATGATGAGTGTACAGAGAAGACAGAAGAGAAATCTCCGGGAGGCTAATATCTGAGCTGAGAAAATAGCCAGGGCACAATGAAGGAGAGAAGGTTCCAATCAGAAGGTATATCCTACACACAGACCTGACATGGATTTGGCCAGTTAGAGATGGAAAGATTTGCAATATTGTAGCAGAATTAAAAAAGAGAAGACCAAGGAGGATAAAGAGGAAGAGAGTGGAAAGAGGTCATGAATGGTAAGAAGTGCACATTGTACTGTAGTTTAGGAAGAGAATATTACGCATGGGGTTGATCTGTAATAGATTGTCAATGATTTGGTAAGATATTTCTGAAACAGACAGCTCCTGCAGTTTACAAATTCTATAAAGGCATATAAACGAGGAAAACAGTAGGGAAGGAAGACCTTAACCTATACATTTAAATAATTACATATAACTCTAGCTAAGTCATTCCTGAATAGAGACTGAACATTAGAGAAACATGTAGTAATCAAGGTAGAGACTGACAAATAGATATTCATAGTGCCAGACATTTGTTTTGCTTCTACCATTAACATATATATCTAATTAGTTTATATAGGTGACTCATTTAGATTGAAAACTTCCTCACACTGAAAATCTGAAGAAATAAAAGGAGATAAATAAGAGTTTACAATCTGGTTAGATCATACAATTTCTTATGGAACAAGCTGGTACTGAGATTTAGTGAGGTTAAGGGTTAGAGATGGGATGAAGAAACTTCTTTAAAATAAGCACTACATTTAAAAAACAACTTGGAAGAAAATTATATATCTCTATCTTATCATATTTCATATTGTTTGAATGAAAAATACATCAAACTTTGAGATCAAAATTTCTTTCTACTAAGGGATCTGGAAGAATTCTACTGGACTCTTCTAAGGGAACTGGTAGAGTTCAAAGTACTTTACTGAGGAATGATTAGGTTACTTAGGCAAAGAGATAAGGGAACATCCATGGAAGTGACTCTTGGTCTGAAACTACCTGAGGGAAATATTGTGCAGAGGAGGCTAATTAACCATAACACTCTGGAATCATAAGAGTTTGTATTAAGACAGTTGCCATAATTCCTGGTGCCTTATCAGTGACAAGGAACCCCAGTATCACCTGGAACAAGCGTGGAGGTTCTGTGGAAAGAAAGTGAGGGAGAAGAAGAGATATGTGGGTCTCCAGCCATCTCTGAAGGAGAAAGTCAACTACCTATTTCATTAAAATATCTTGAAATATTTAGATATGTTAAACATTTTAAAATAACTATATATTTAGAATTTATTTTCATATTAGAATGCAAAAGAATTTTGACACACGAATTCTGAACCCAGCTTACTTGTATGAAAAGAACAGGATTCCCAAATTTAATAGGTACAACATCATCAATATCTTGTCATATTTATAGTATCACATATGGCAAAGCATTTTTTTAAGTTCATGACCTAGTTGATTCTCAAAACAGCCCTATGCTTCACCAAAACTAGTTGGTACTATTTCTGTTTGAGAGACAAGAATATTAAGTCACAGATATGTGAGTTGGTAGCCAACTAGACCCAATCTATAAATCAACTAATTCCAAATCCTGTGTCCTTTCTTTACATAGCCAGCCCTGTGTTTCTCAAAGTGTGATCCCTAGACCAGGAGGCTCAGCACTCACCTAGGAACTGGTTGGAAATGTAAATTTCAGGCCCTCCTCCACACCTAATGAATCAAAAATTCTATGAATAGAGCCCAGCACACCTAACTAGTCCCCCACACCACCCTGGTGACTTGGATGCCTACTGGTTCTGAAGCCACAGTACTAGACCATAGTGATTCCCCAGCTCATGGGAGTCATGTGAGGAAAACTTCCTGCAGGAGGAAAAGTACACATTCATTCTCCATATTTCCTTGATAATTCCATTATCCTCACATGTGTCAGTAGAGGATGATCAGTCACACAGCTGTGGCCCATATACTCACACTACTAGCACCAACCTATGAATTACTTAATGAATCATTTGCTACCTGATTCTTCTTTGTATTGATTTGATTTGTAAAGTGAGCTGGAAACCAATCATTTTCCTTAGAGTGATCACCGCAATAAAGGGTCAGAGCCTGTGGTCATATGGATTTCAGGCCAAGGAAGAACAATTTTTTTTTTTGTCTGAGTCAAAAGCCAGCACATTGAAAGACCCTACTACATAAAATTTCTCCCTCATAATATTTTTGTTTGTTTGTTTTACATTATAATGCTATTTTAATTTTTACTTTCTCAAGATTCTACTCAATCATTGGAACTCTGTAGAGGAATAAAATGGAAATCTAAGCTATAATTTTAGTATGGCCTTTCACTGGGATTTTTAAAATAAAAGCTCTAAAAGTAAAATACTATGTAACACTTTAGGATGTCATCAATCATAGCACAAAATAATTGTAACTATTTTCTTATAAATCACTATGTAAATTAAAAAACCACTGCCAACCAATGAAATGCCATCAAACATGAGGCATTCCAATTAAGACATACTAAAGTATGAAAAAGTACATCTTAGTATCAGTAAAATATAGTACACATTTTACTGTATAGTTGTGGCTGGCATCTTCTTTCAGAATGCTTATGTATTTTCTTTTCAAAAGCAATGCTCATCCAGCTCCAGTTATAGTCATTTTGCCCTTTGAAGTTAAGCAGTAGTCATCCTAGCCTAAGAACTGTTTCATAACATCAGTAACTAAGCACTGTAGATGGAAAATACCCTTCTACAGTTTGGTATCTGAGTTGCTATGTGGTGTAAGGAATCAGGCGATTGAGAAAATGAAGGCAGGGTAATAGTGGAACACAGAGCACTCAATGAATTAATCCTGAATAAATGCCAGTCATTTTAAATATAAAATCATCCCCAAATTTAAGATTTCTAAGTTTTCATATGCTGACATTTCCCTTCTTAATTAGCTACCTTACTTCTTTATATTGGCTGTTGGATACATATAAGGAAGCAATGTTGCATAAGACATTTACAAATATAAATGTCCTGTAAATCCACTTCACCCTGTCTTTGCAGGGGTCAATGTACTTGCATAAGAGCACAACAAAGAGACATGCTGAAACACAGAAATTCTGAGCTGAACTGAAGACTAAGTCCCTGACTAATTCTTGCACAAGATGCTCCATGAAAAGTAGTGCACAGAGTCTGCAAACTGGTAAGATCTCATATATTTAAAAGAGCTCTGCTGACTTTTTCTGACTTGGAGAATTTCATATAAATAAGACATTTTGTTGGGAAAGTATCTTTTATTTTTTCTGTATTTACACAATTCTGAGTAAGTTTTACAGTAATTAAAAACTCTTATTTATCTGGGATGTTTTTAATAACTCATTGAGCCAAGTGGAAAGTATGTTGAACTGGATGTTAAGAGACATGCGATCAAGTTGTGGTTTTGTTATTTGAGCAAGTCAATTTTTTGTCACTTTTTTTAATTTGGAAATTTAAATGACTGATAAACCCTCTTTAGTGACTTCAGGGCACAAAAAAGTGCATCATATATATTATCTCATTTAATCATAAAAAGGAAATAATGCAGGGAAGCAGTGAGGACAGAGCCTGGCACAGAGAAAACACTCAATAATTTCCAGTAGATATTATTTTCTATCATCAATAACAACAATACTGCCAGAAGGAAATTAATATTCCCCTTCCAGTTAAGAAAACAATCTTCAAGAGGTTGAAATGACATTCTTGTGGTCATTCTAAGGGCCCAGGCCAGGATTATGACTTGCCTACTGGATGACAAGACTACGTTTTCAACCTCAGAGCCTTAGTGCTCTCCACCATCACTGGTTTAAGGAATAGTTACAGAAGGTAGAAGGCATTCTTTCCTTTAGCTGCTTCCCTTCAAGTTAAGTGCTTCATACTGAAAGAGAGACAGAAGTGCAAACTGACTAAATAAAGTCAGGCGCAGTAAAGGATGTTCACTTCAACACTGTTCACAGCATTGACAACCTGAAAACAACTTCAAGGTCCACTGATAGGAAGGTAGATAGAGTACACTATGGAAATGATCCAGAATAGGGAAAGTAAAAGGGTATATAAATATTCCTAAGCCTATGTCAAAAAAATGTATTAAAAGTCAAAAAAAAAGCAAGTTCCCTAACCCGTATGTACAGAATACAAATGTTAATACTTTTGCTATATATGGTCAATTAAAAACCATATTCACTAAAATAATACTGTATAGTGTATGTGTGTGTGTGTGTGTGAGTGTTGGAAAATGCCCAAATGATGATACTGGTTAAGAGTGGACAGGAATAAGACTTAGAGATGGTGATTCAGTGATTAAAGGGGAATCTGCATTCATCTGCAATTTTTATTTCTTTTATAAACAAAATTCTTGGAGCAAAAATAATAAAACTATTTAGTTGCTGCCAATTCTAAATAGTGGAAATAATGAAGTTTGTTACATAATTCTTTTTGTTATTCTTCATCTTTCAAATCACTCAAACCAATAAAGAAATCCAAATTCAGAATTAGTCCATGATTTTAACCAAAATTTCTAATTTCCCATATTACACTAGTTTATTCTCTCTAAAATGATCATATATCAATGTACAAATCTTTTATGTGAAGTTGAATAATTGTTTACAATGTCAGTATGACTTCCAGTTACAAGACATGAAGACTAGCCTGTATTGCAAGACATATCTGAAGTTTGTTTTACGGATAAAGAAATCTTTGGAAAAACTGAACACTCATTTCTTTTTTTTTTTTTTTTTTTTTTTTTAGTGTTTGCTCCAAAGTTCAGTAAAGTGGAACAGAATAACTCATAGTGTGAGAGGCAAATCAGTAAGTAAAGACAAACTCCTCTCTGCCAAAAAGTAAAAAGAGAGAGTGTGTATATGTATCTGTGTTTGCAGTAAAGCCTATGGACCTCTTCTCAGAATGTTTTAAAATGTATACAATAAGTACACAGATAACATAATAAACTACATTGAAAATAACTATGAAACATGGAGGAAAGTCATGGTATAATGCATCTAATTTCGTATTACTGTATCAAAAAAGTATATTGAGTGGAAGGTCTGATATAGACCATCATTTCAAAGTAAGTGAGAGTAACTGATCACTGGAAATATTTACACAACAGTAAAGTGATATGAGAATAGCTATTATTTCTACAGGTGACAAGGTCACCTGTTTTACTGATATAGCTATGGTTTGTTACCTGTATTTATAATGGGAGGAAATACATTCCTTAATTCTTGTAGCTAATAAGGAGCAATATTAGTAAAAATAATGTAATTTTTTCCATCTAAGTTCATGAACCACATGATTTTTACCCCTGGATTCCTAGGAGGTCTGTGGACTCAAATCTAAGGAACTCTGAGTTAGACATATGCTCACTATCCATTCATCTAACCCCATTTCCACACTATTACTCAAATCTTCTGCAGGTTGTAAAATTAGATAACCAAGTATGCTCATTCCTTGATGTAAAGAATTAAGCAGCATCTCAGTAAGGGCAGGAAGGTAGGTCTATTTGTAAGTAGACCTTCTGCATCTATTTTTACATTTGAAAAGTTCTTTTGTTTATCTTCTGAGTCTTAGCTGTGTTTCAGATAATTCAATTGCTAAAAAAGTATCACTGGATAATTTATTCTGCATTAGCATATTAATAATGTCAAGATCCAAGAACACCTCAATATACCAAGACAAACTGCACAGCTTTTAGGCAGGCAGGGCCTAAGATATTCTCATCACAAAATAATGGTGCTTTTTTTTTTAAATCATTGTAAAGTATTCCATTTGTCCCAAAACTTATTATAATGTGAGGATGCATATGGATATGAAAATGTGAGATATAGGTGCTTCTCTCTCTAACCTTTTAATTAAATGGACATACACTTATTATTTACCTAGAATCCTGCATAGCTTCCCAAGACCTCTGACCATTCTGACCATTTTGTTCAAATAAGTTAAAAAAAATTCTTCTTGCAACATTTGCCAGGTGTATTTTGTATTTAAATACATCATCTAAAATATTAAGACTTTTCTTGAATGTTTAGAGTTGTTGATAACAATAAAATTCAAAACTATTAATTCACAATGCTTAATCATGTATTCCTTATGCTGTAGTATAATTATTTCCTTCATCTCCCACTTTTTTTTTCTGATTAAGAAACTTTACTACAAAATTAGCAAGGAACAAAGTTGAGATTCATACATAGATATTCTGACCCCAAAATGAACTCTTCCACACTCTCCTATAATTTTTCCTGCTTATTTCTGCTTTATTATTTAAAGGATTCACTCCCGCAAACCTGTTTTTCTGAGCAGATAGGAAATGAGTTATTTCCATCATCTAGATTCTAGTGTTAATACTCAATGCTTTTGCCCAAGGCCCACTGTTGCAAGGAAATCATTACTTCTTGATTTAATATTATATTATATTCAATAATATTTCTATTAAAGGAAATATTGGATAAGTGATTACTGTCAGAAACATAGGTTTGTGTTAACTGAAATACTATAGGAGTTATTAACGTGTGGCCTAAAGCCTATAAAGAACTGACAGTGATGGGGATAGCAGTGCCCAAAACAAAAATAATCATGAAATTCTAATTCAAGTAGCATCAAATATACTGGAATAAAGGGTCTGGCCTACTTTAAAACCAAGCATGAGTTCATTTTACCTTTACTCATTAAAAAATAATAAAGTTATTTAGACCATGTGCCAGGCACTGGTCCAGCTTCTGAGGACACAGCATAGAAGTATACAAGAGATGCTAACCTGATGGTAGACAGATGGGAGGATACTTTAAATAATCAATTCTAGACAATATTCTCCAGTTTCCACCCTATTCTAAGAGAAATGAGGGAATTCAAGTTTAAGGTTGATCCTTCATGAAGTGGTATTTAATAGCTGTCTTTCAGACACTTCTTTTCTCCACACCTGTTTGCTGCAGCTTGAAATTCTATCACAAGAAGACAAAGCATTGATTCCACAATTACAGATAAATAATAAAATATGCAACTGCCGAAAAGAACCATCACGCTCGCTGAAATTTTCTCATTTTTAAAAAGTAGAATCAGGTAATAAACAAAACACAATGACTATGATCGAGTTCCCTACAAGTTTTGATAATGGGGAGAAAATTAGAGAATTTGGATAGCTACCAATATTTTAAGGGAGGAGTAGAATCATCAGTGAGGGAAGAGCAAGAAAAAAAAATGCACTTTGGCTCATTCTGCCTTCAACTCTGTGGACAAGTGAAGTGTGTAGGCAGAGGACCAAGGGAACCACACAGCCCTGAATGTACATGGGGGAAAATGCACATACAATCATCACCGGCAGATGAAGTAGTTCAACATAGTCTCATAAGCTTAATGAAGTTGTTCCTTGGCACTTATTTGCTGACTGCTTTAGCAGTCAACTTCTCAGAGACTTATTTCTGGTGAACTGACCAATTAAGGAATTTTTGTCCTTCCTCAAAGATAACTCATAGCAAAGGATGAATTCATTTTGACAGGTATCTTCCCCGTAACAGTGTTTCTCCCTGACATACAGGCATTCACATGGGGGAAAATTAGAGGATCAATGAAAAGGACAACAACATTCTATCAAGAAAAAGAAGGTAATTCAAGAATCTAAGGCATGTTATTTGATTTTTTTCCCCACTATCATCTATTCTTTCTTTGTCAAAATAATACTTGTGAATTTGCTGAGGGAAACGGTTTCTACCTCAAGGATTATAAACTATTCCATGTTTATAAAGGAAGCATGCTTTTAAAGCTCCTACATGGCTATCATCTCACAGTGACTTTTGCATTATTTTGGAGAAAGGAAAACTCATGCAGATGATAAAAGCAATTTGCACAGGTAAGTTCACTACCTGAAGCCAAAGAAAGTAGAAAATATATAAATGTGTTGAAAATATGTTTCACTGTGAAGTGGATTTGAACTAAAGAACCTCTGCTGTTTTAAATGATGGCAAAACTCATGCAGATGATAAAAGCAATTTGCACAGGTAAGTTCACTACCTGAAGCCAAAGAAAGTAGAAAATATATAAATGTGTTGAAAATATGTTTCACTGTGAAGTGGATTTGAACTAAAGAACCTCTGCTGTTTTAAATGATGGCAAAACTCATGCAGATGATAAAAGCAATTTGCACAGGTAAGTTCACTACCTGAAGCCAAAGAAATGATGGCAATACTGTTAAACCAGGGGGTGCTGCAATACAGTGAATCAATTTTATTCCAACACATTCTCTAAACATGGCACTTAGTTGTCATGCCAGCCTTCTTAAACTGTAACTTGAAGACAATATGATCCAAATGAGAGTATTTAAAAAGAAAAAATGCTAACTTTAAGGTGAAGTTTGCTATAAGGTTTAGGGTTGGACACAGAGTTACTGATATTCTTTTCAGCTCGGGCCTTAATCCTGGTGGTTAATTGAAAGAACAGCATAGATGTCAAATAACTAATCCAGATAATTTATTTAAAACTTCAGCCCAAACAAATCTGAATATTCTTTCTGTAGTCTCACAGTAGAGAACACTTAATATGTAAAGAAATGAGAAAAGCGAAAGGAAGAAAAACAGTACTAGCCAAGAATCAACTTTAATTTTAAATCATATGGGCTTTTATCATAGTATCAACCAATTCTTTAAGAAAAATCAAGAAGTTAATTACATGTTTAAAAACAAAGCAATGAAACTAGAACACACCCTCACACCATGCACAAAAATAAACTCCAAATGGCTGAAAGACTTAAATATACGACAGGACACCATCAAACTCCTAGAAGAAAACATAGGCAAAACACTCTCTGACATCAACATCATGCATATTTTCTCAGGTCAGTCTCCCAAAGCAATAGAAATTAGAGCAAAAATAAACCCATGGGACCTCATCAAACTGAAAAGCTTTTGCACAGCAAAGGAAACCCAAAAGAAAACAAAAAGACAACTTACAGAATGGGAGAAAATAGTTTCAAATGATGCAACTGACAAGGGCTTAATCTCTAGAATATACAAGCAACTTATACAACTCAACAGCAAAAAAGCCAATCAATCAATGGAAAAATGGGCAAAAGACCTGAATAGACATTTCTCCAAGGAAGACATACAGATGGCCAACAAACACATGAAAAAATGCTCAACATCGCTGATTATAAGAGAAATGCAAATCAAAACTACCATGAGATACCACCTCACACCAGTCAGAATGGCCATCATTAATAAATCCACAAATAACAAGTGCTGGAGGGGCTGTGGAGAAAAGGGAACCCTCCTGCACTGCTGGTGGGAATGTAAACTGGTACAGCCACTATGGAGAACAGTTTGGAGATACCTTAGAAATCTATACATAGACCTTCCATATGACCCTGCAATCCCACTCTTGGGCATCTATCCGGACAAAACTCTACTTAAAAGAGACACATGCACCCGCATGTTCATTGCAGCCCTATTCACAATAGCCAGGACATGGAAACAACCCAAATGTCCATCGACAGAGGATTGGATTCGGAAGATGTGGTATATATACACAATGGAATACTACTCAGCCATAAAAAAGGATGACATAATGCCATTTGCAGCAACATGGATGGAACTAGAGAATCTCATCCTGAGTGAAATGAGCCAGAAAGACAAAGACAAATACCATATGATATCACTTATAACTGGAATCTAATATCCAGCACAAATGAACATCTCCTCAGAAGAGAAAATCATGGACTTGGAGAAGAGACTTGTGGTTGCCTGATGGGAGGGGGAGGGAGTGGGAGGGATCGGGAGCTTGGGCTTATCAGACACAACCTAGAATAGATTTATAAGGAGATCCTGCTGAATAGCATTGAGAACTATGTCTAGATACTCATGTCGCAACAGAAGAAAGGGTGGGGGAAAAAACTGTAACTGCAATGTATACATCTAAGGATGACCTGATCCCCTTGCTGTACAGTGGGAAAATAATAATAAAAATAAATAAATAAATAAATAAAAACAAACAAAAACACTTGTTATTTTGACTTAATTTATCTTTTCCTTTCAGAGTTACCAAACAAAAGTTTTTTAGAGGGTATATTCAATGTGCTAAGACAATACAAATTTTAAATCCTTTAACATTCTATTTGGGGAAAGAGTGAGCTTTGCAGGAATGGGAAAATCTTAGGAAAGGAATTTGTTTCTTTAATTTCTTTTTCTTCTTCTTCTTTTTTTTTTTTTTGTCTTTTTGCCTTTTCTAGGGCTGCACCTGCGGCATATGGAGGTTCCCAGGCTAGGGGTCGAATTGGAGCTGTAGCTGCCTGCCTACACCAGAGCCACAGCAACAGCAATGTGGGATCCGAGCCGCGTCTGCAACCTACACCACAGCTCACGGCAATGCCGGATCTTTAACCCACTGAGCAAGGGCAGGGACCGAACCCGCAACCTCATGGTTCCTAGTAGGATTCGTTAACCACTGAGCCGCAACGGGAACTCCTGTTTCTTTAATTTCTACCCACTTTTTATGTGAGGTTTTAGCTTACTTCTAGTCTCATTCTGGGACTCCCCTCAAATGGAGAATGACTTCTGACATGGGACAGTGAAGGACCAATATTAACTGTCTGACCAGATCAGAGCAATATAAATGCATCTTCCAGGTACTTAGAAAGAAAAAGAGAGAGAGAGACCCAGGCCAGGTATGAACTATTTGAAGAATACAGTTTTTCAGTAATCCTAACCTCTACTCAGTGAGTGCGGCAGCATCTCTAGAAAATATCGCTGGCAAACTCAGGACTGCATGAGATGATCTGACAAACACTTGCTCAGTTATGATGTTCTGCTGTTTTTCATTTAAGTATCAGGGTGTGAGTCACTGTCTGTCACAGATTGCTTGTGGAGGTAAGGGTCTTGGGCACCAAGATGGCCTCTGCAGTGTGCCCCCAAGTTTTGTATTCGCATGCATTTTATGAAACGTTTTTCTTTTTGGAAAAAATCCAGTAAAAGCCTTATGCAATTTCTGCTAACTACATAGTCAGGGTGAACACTTGGGTTTCAACCCCAATTATTTCAGATGTTAAAATAAATTTGTTTTCTCACCTGTGAAATATGTGAACTGTTTTAGATAGACTCTACTCCATCCTCTGTGGGTTCTAGGGTTTCCTCTCCTCATTGCATATCTTTTCCTTCTTAAATGGCAAATACTCAACAAAAAATTCAATTATTAGATTATTTAAATTTTATGTCTGTTTGTTTTTCTTAGGAAACAAGTCAACTAGTAAGGAAGCAATGGTCGAATAGAAGAGATGTAGAAGAGAAGAAATAGATAAGGAGAGTTGAGGGTCTAGAGAGATTACAGATAAATTTATTTGGGGATAGAAAACAGCAAAGAGCTTTTCCCCAAATGATAAAGAAACATATGTAATGAAGGCTTTGGTGCATTTTACTAGAGCTAACTTGAGGTGGAAACTTCCCAAGATGGCATTTGAGATTTTAGTATGAATTTGACTTGGCAAAAAATGAACAAATAAACAAGCAAACAAAAAGAGTTCCTTCCAGCTTTTTCAGACTTGTTACAATTTTCCCCCTTGGCAAGGAGAAAGACCCAAATATAGACATTCCTCCATTCTGAGGGAGATTCTTGTATTTACTGGCCAGCAACACCTTTTCTAGATTTCCATCTTTGCTCCATATGTTTTCTGTTGTTTGAGTTTATCTCAGTTTAGGGTACAAGCATTTTTTTTCTTCTTTATTTAGACTAAACTATTCACCAATCTCGACCTAAATGAGGTTTATCTGCGGTGAAAAGACTGACTTCCCTGTAAGTGAAATTCCACGGAGAAAGAAAAAGGATAATAAAGATATCCAATATGAACAAACACCTCTCTATTCAATGTTGCCAAAACTGTGATTTATACTTTGTGTTTGTAGTGTTGGCCTCTTTTAATATATTTTCAATAGACAACAAGGCACCAAGAACCCTGGGTAAATAACTGATGTTAAAAATAGCTACTACCTAACAATGTTACTGGAAGAATTAGAGTTTCTGTACAGAAACTCTCTCACATGAGAAGCCAACTTAAAACAAAGGCTGGCATAATACTAGTTCTTTGGTTCTTTTCAAATTAATAAAACACACTTGCTCCAAACTCATCTCTCTCACTTAAAACTATTTGGGTTGTTTTTGATTTGTTTCTTTTCAGCCCCTACTAAAAATACACAATAGTGGCTCCTATTCTTTGTTTAATTTTACTTTTTTTCCTTTTTCCCTTTTTACAGCTATCCAGAGTACCAGCACAAATTTGTATGTGTGGACTAAATGTATGCCTTATTTTTATATTCAGAGAGCATGGAAATTCTTCTTCAAGAAAGCCCCTTTCTAGCCAGATTCCATTAGGTCATATTATTCAAATGCAACGTATCACAAAATTTATTTGTTCATTTGGTGTCTAGTTGCTAAGGAATACAACCAAAAAAGTTAATTTCTGCACTATAAGAGAAAACTAGTAGAGATCCTGAGTGCTGCCCATAGGCACGTATGAGCCTCTGAACAACGGGAACTGCACTTTTGTACTCAGACCCAGCAGAACTCTACACCATTATCAGGTAACATATACATAACCCCACTTACAATGGAATAAAAACAGTGACTTCCAGTCTACTTGGAAAAGCCCATTGGTTTTTCTAGACCTTTCAAGGTTTACATATGTTACAATGTAACATATTTTAAATAGAAGCCCTATCACTTCTGGCTTTAAATAGCAAAAAATAACTCCTGAAAAATATAAAGGCTCTGAAATGGCCCTTCAAGTCCACCAAAGGAAATGATTTGTTTAACTTTATTTTTCTTAAAGGCCAATGTCTACAAAGGGATGAACCTGACAGAGCAGTAAACACCATCTGAAACATTTTTGAAAATCTCAACGAAGTTTACGATACACATGTAAAAGGTGTTGTCTATTACTTACATTTTGCTGTCACTTTGTACCCTCCCAGAGGAGGGGCGTGGCCTTCTAATGCATCAAATCCAGCAGAAACCAGGACCATGTCTGGATCAAACTCTTTGGCCACAGGCTTCACCACAGTCCTGCACAGTAAAAAGGCAACCAGTTACACGTAGGAAAGGCGAATACCTTTAAAAATTGTGCAGTGAAAACGACTTGGCACAACCTCAAGAACTTCCCAAGAATAAAGAAAAGGGGAAAAGAAAACACTGTTTGAGTGGATCAAAAACTTATCGTTTCCTTAATACTGAATCGCTGTTACTTTAGCATCCCTTCAGTCTTTTTTTCTTTCATCCTTTTTTCCTCTGAATTAAAAAAAATGCTTTGCAGGTACATTCTACAGCCTGTCATATTACATGAACATCTGTGGCTGTTTTACCCCACTGCCTATAAAAAACTGCTTCTTCCAAGGGAGTGACTAATGTTTTACAGAAGAAAGTCAAAGCTTTAGTGAAAACCCGGCTTGCTCCAGTTAGTGAGAACTTGGTGTAAATTTGAACTATAAATTTCTTTTGGGAAAAAGTTGCTTTTTCAACTTTTTTTAAGAAACATTTTTAAATATTTGTCGTGGTAGGGGGTGACTCTTGCAAAGGAAAAACACGAAATTCCTTTAATAGAATCCAGACTATAATGTTCAGTGCGTCCAAGGTCAGAGACACCAGGAATGTGGCAGCCTCATCCATGACAGCAGCCCCTGCTGGCTCCATTCAGACACTTCAGGACTTACCTCTTAAGCCTTCTCAGGCCTCCCTACCCTCTTCCTCCTCCGTGATGGATGTGAGAGAGAATGACTAATAGATGCTACTGGGCTTTATAAGATTAGTTTTTTAATGCAGGCTTCATTAAAAAACCTGTGTTTTTTAATGTGTGCCAGTATTTAAATTTAAATTTTCAAAGACTTTTTAATGAAATGGGGATGGTTCACACTACAGTGAATTTAAAAACTAGTAAGTTCTCTACTGTGTGTTTGGGAGAAATAACTAAACCAAATATGAAAATAGCTCTCCTTGAATAGTGACAAAATTAAGTTCTTTTAATTTTTTATATTTGAAAATTTCCCAAATTTTTTACAATGACCACATATTAGTTTTACACTTAAACCCTTCTGCATGGAAACAAGAATTTGTTCGTCATAAAATTTAAAAAATACTTATTTGAAACTTAACCTACCAGAGATAAAAATGAATTAAATATTTTTCATAACTCCACTACTGTCATAAAAGCACAAAAGTTCAATCTTCCAGAATCATAAATAAATGTACTTGTAAGTGGCTTCCACAGTAGTCTTCCCAACAACTGGAAAGCCACTTATATCTGAATTGGCCCATCAGTGAAACGAAGTGAAAAGCTAATTTTGTTTACCATGTACCACTTAATAATTGTATTCTTCAATAAAGAACCTCTAAATAGCTACATTATCAGGAAAGGTATTCAAGTATTTTCCTTACTAATAATACCAATAATTTTCATAAAAGTATCACATGTTATGATTTCACTTTTCATGTGTGAAATAGCATGTGACATATGTTGTTGGAATATTAAATGTTGGCATATATTGTCTCAAAGAATCCACAGAATTGTAAGGTAGTACAATTCTATGTACTACCTTAGAGAACAAACACTACTCTTAGGAAAATATGTAGGTAGATGAACAATGTCGTCCCTTCAATCATATGCATAATAGTAACCGATTTTCTATCTATCTCCCCTCTTTTCTGAAGGATCCCCCCTGCCAATTCTTCTTTCTCTTCAATCTACACTTGTAAGATGGCGTGAAGGATAAACCTTTTCCATAAAGGTTTCTCTCTATATGTGGATATTAAGTATATATGCATGTATTTTTGATGGACAAAGATAGGTCAGGAGATAAGGAATGCCGACACAATTTTAGAATATGGAAAACTTTGAGATGATCAAAGTTTGAGAGCAGGGTACTGAAAAGATAAGTGAGAATTGTTTAAGACTGAGGGGTGCTTTTTGACTGGTGAATTCACTATAGGAAGATAGAGGGGAAAGCTGAAACCTAAGTGTAAATCTATGGAGAGGAAGCCATGAAAAGCAAGACAACTTCTCTCTCTCTCTCTCCATGGAGAAATAAACTGGCCAAAGAGAAAATACCTAGAGAGATGGACATTTGTTGAGTCACTCAGAACAGTCAGGTCTTTTCCCTCTATCTTCCTATAGTGAATTCACCAGTCAAAAAGCCCCTCTCAGTCATAAAGAACTCTCACTTATCTTTTCAGTACCCTGTTCTCAAATATGATGGAATGTGTGAAGAAAGTTTTTAGCATGAAAGACAACAAAACTAACATGCAAATAAACAAATAAAAGGAAGGGAACTCAGAAATCAAGAGAAAACACAGGGAAGAGACTATAACTACAGAAATTGGGTTATTCTCAAAGACATACGATAGTGCATCTATGAAATTAAAAGTGCTATTAAGAAAAAGAAGAAACAGCACACAAAATGTATGATAGACTGGATGATAAATTTGACAAATTCTCTTAGAAAGTACAACACAAAACAGACATGAAAAATTGGCAAGAAACTTAAAGGACCCATTTAGGAAATCAACATATGAAGGAAAGTCCAAGGAAAAAAATTTTTAATTTAGAATCTCATATACATCCAAACCATAAAACTGAGAGTAAAATAATAAAGTTTAAGATATCCAAAATATCAAAACAAAAAGATTGCAACTCCCAAAAATATTATCAAAGGAAGGTATTAGATGCCTTCATCAAAATAAAAGCATAAACTAAAAAAGAGAGTGAGTCACAAACAAAACATTTTTATGAATGCTCATTTTTGCCAAAATTTAAAAAAATTACTCTAACATTAGAAAAAAATAGTAGAAATTTGGTCTGCATTTGGAAACTAGGTATGGGCTGGAGTCAGTTTTTTTTCAGTGCAACTATTTTGTTAGTAAAGATCTTACCTGCTTACAGAGAAAAAAGTCTATTTATGCCACATATTTCTAAATACATAGAATCTACTAATTTCTGTCTGAAGTAAATACCACATTTGCTATATTATCCCTAAATTCACAAATATGGATTTTCCAATTTCACATAGACTTTCAAAATGCTCTAACTTACAGGACTAATCCTATACATTTGAATTCACTCCTGAAAATAAAGAAAAATGGAACATTTTGAAAAAAAATACATTACTTGATAAATTCCATCCACTTAAAAATATACATGCTTAGAGCTATGTCTGAATGGCAGCTGTTTGTTGAATGAATTAGTGATGCATGACAATACGAGTTGTCTGATGCTATGCTACAATATATTCTGGATATTGAAGAATATCTGAGTGTATGACAAAAGATGCTCATTAAATGGAGATAATGGTAAGAGTCATTCATTTATTTTAATAAGTATGTATTGTCTACTATGTTGCAAACACTGTTTTGGCTTTAAAATGTGCTAAATTTTGAACTGAACCTTATTTCCTATTGTTGGCATTAAACTCTTTCATGCTTATTTTTCTGATAAACTGATGAAACTAAGATTCCACAGATCGTATTATCGTAGTGAATATTTGAGCAATGAACATAGAAGTGTCTGCACTCTTCTATTTATGTCAGACTAATTAATTTTTACTCAAAAGCTCTACCATGTGCGAAAGACTGGAAAACATATTTGGGAGTACTGAGTGGGAAAAATATACAATTTTCCTAAATAGGACAAAGCCTCAAAGGCATTCATTTAAAATATTATTTAAATAATTGGGTTTTCTGGTAAAAGACAGCAAACAAAAGTATAAGTGTTATTCCTCACTTTTCCCAATATCCCACTGAAAGAAAATTATAAGAATATAAATAGGAACTCATGGTTTTGAATATATATCAGATAAACAGACACAGAAAAAAACTTTAGATATATGTGTGTATGGCTTATTATGTATTTCTTAAAAGCGATGACAGTCCAGTAGCAAAGAGCACAGTGAGTATCAATCTCCAGTAAAAGGATCCAGGGGATTGATTCTAGGACTGCATCAGGGAAAATACGAGATATTTCTGGAATATCTTCAGGTGACAGAAAACAATGAACTGCTCACAAGGAGATAGGGAATGTCAGTAGAGCATATAAGCTGTGATGAAAGAGATCCTAACGGCCAGAGCGGGCACAATCTGAGGAATAAAATAAATAAGGGCAATACTGGATTTTAATACATATACTCAAGTAAGTATCAAAGACTCTTCACAGAGACTAAAAAAATAACAGAATAGAGAAAAGAAACAGCTCTGCCTTACAGAAAACTTTAACCTTAATTAGTATAGAAAATTGAAGGAAAAAGAAAATCACCATTTGAACAAGACATTACCATAATAAAGCAATCAATGTTAACACCTCTAGTAATAAGACGTATTACATCGTTACTTCTTGAGACAGGCAGATAAGCTCTGTAGTAGTCTTGCTAAAAACATACAACCTCCAATCTAATCATCTAATAATAGAAAACATCAGACAAACCCAAACTGAGGGATGTTTGACAAAATAAAATGACCAGTGCACTTTAAAAGTCATGGTCAGGAAAGACAAAAGATGTGTTACAGACTGGAGGCTACTAAATCCTGAATCAGAAAAAGGACATTAGTGGGAAAAGTGGAGTCCCATATAAAATCTGTAGCTTAGCTACCAGCATTAAACAAATATTAATTTTTTTTAATTTTGATAATAGAACTGTAGTTATATAAGTTTTTACATTAGGGGAAGCTGGGTGTTGGGTATACAGGAACTCTGCACTATTCTCACAACTTTTCTCTAAGCTCAATATTTCAAAATAAAATATTACCAAATATCAGAATCCAAAAAATGAATAGATATATAAGAAGAAAGGATGGGAGAGTTGTCAACAACCAGATATTTTTAATACATTTCCAGAAAAGGGAGATGGGCTGGTTGGATATTGAAAAAAATAAAAAAGAGAGCTGCGACAGAAGAGATGGAATCTCACTGAAGAAACAGGAATGATGAAAGAAAAAAAGGCAGAACTGAAAACAAGGAAACTTAAAATGTGAGTTGGTGAAGAAGACCAGGACCACATCTCAACACCTCAGTCCTCTATTCCAGCAACCAGTGTTTAACTCCATGCAGAACATTCAGATCATTCTTTCTTAAGAAAAGGATGTGTCTTGAGCAAGCCAAGCCTTCTAGTGTGGATACTGTCCTCCAAATACAGTCATTTAGGGAGATTCAGAGACCATGAGCCATCCTCTGGAATGCTATCCCCCTTAGTGGGATTTTGCAGTCCAAACACTCTATCCAACAGCAGCTGACATAGAGATCCCAACTGACCCACTTACACAACCGCAGGGAAAGCTGACACCAGTTACTGCTTTCATAAATATCAGTGGCAAAGTAGGAATTTCCCAGTATATATAAGGAGGCCCAGTAGCATGAAGAAAAAAAAAGTTAAAAAAAAAAAACATAAATGTAAACAACTCTGGAAAAAAGAGAGAGTTCAGGAATAGAAATAATAATCTCCAGGAGATTCAGGACAACATTTTACCTTTAAAACATAGATAATGCTGTTATGGAAAAGATTAATTAAAGAACAAGGGGAACACTTAAAAGATAGAAACTGTAATTGTATAAATTAATAGGAGATCTGAAAAAAAGTAAAATTGAGGTATTCCCTTAAAAAAGGAAGCAAATAGATAAAATCTATAAGAGGGAATATTATTAGATAATTAACACAGAAGTCTTATCTTTGAATAATAGAGTTCCTGAGAATACTGGAAAAGAGAGGGGAGGAAAATTTCAACTAAAAGCAGAAAATAATCTTTAGGAACTGAAAAATGACTCAAGTCCACAGATTTGATAAGTCCAACCAGTGCCAAGCTCTATGTATAACACGTACATACTCAAACACATTCTCATGAAACTTCAAGTCCCTAGGGATCCTTTTAAAAAAGTCATCCTTAAAAGAGATGGAGAATGAGACTGACATCAAAGTCCTAATCAGCAACACTGAATGTCCTTACATTCTGAGGGAAAATTATTTTTAAATTTTATTTCTACTTCTAGCCATTACATACTAGTATTTGTGTTACTTAAAAATACTTTAAGACAAATAAGGATGCAGAAATTTAATTCCAAAGCATTCTTTCTGAATAATTATTTGAGAATGTACTTCTACAAAGCAAGGAAGTAAAAAAAAAAAGAAAAAGAGAGAGAGGCATAGGACCAAAGTAATATACAATTATATCAAAAGTAGACATAGGTCCAAAGTTATTTATATATATATATACATATAATTAAGTAATATATATATTACAAAGATAATGAGAATTATCTGTATGAGAAAAGAAGGGTCCACTGATTTTTTTGTACATGTATTTCCTTGCTAGAAAACAAATGGTTGAAGCAATAATAATGGGATATATGTCCTCTCCCCAGGTAAGACTCATGCTGAGAGAGTACATTGAGCTTATATAAATAAATGGAGACAAAAATACTATTACTACTAGTAATAATAATGACAATAAAGGGAGACATAGATCATGCGATTAGACACTAAACACATTAAGGAGAAAAGGCTCCTATTCTGGATTTCTTTCCATGAAATGTGATTCTAATTTGAAAGCTCTTCAGCTAGAATCAGATCTCTGGATTTATTCTATGGCCAGAGAATTGGTTGCACTGACATTGAGTTATGCACACTGTGCTGAAGTGGGACTCCACTAGTGATTCCCCATGACTGACCCAGGTATGTGAGTGACCAGCATCCTACACTACCCACTAATTTGGCATGCTCCAGACAGCGGAGCACCAACCTGCCTTTAAGGAAAACAAAAAGCTTTCTTCCTCAGCCTTCAACTCAAATTTTAAACATTCCAAAGACTTACTCAACAATATTTCTATATTCATTCAGAAGTCATTTATCGAGCCCCCGTTATGTGAGAGGCACTGGGATTCAAAGACATAACAAGTTGTAATATAACTCTGCCCTCAAAGAGTTCATAACTTAGAAGGAAATTCAGATGGGAAACATGTCTGTACAGTACAGTATGACACAGATGCAGGCACAAACAATGCACTAGAGACAGAAGGGAGAGGATAGCTAAAAGGGAGGAAGGTAATATGAAGAAAGCCCATCAGAAGAACAGACATAAAAAGTAAATTCAGACATCAGTATAAGAGATTGCCAAGAAGATGGAGTTCCCATCGTGGCACAGTGGAAATGAATCCAACTAGGAACCATGAGGTTGCAGGTTCAATCCCTGTCCTCACTCAGTGGGTTAAGGATCCGGCGTTGCTGTGAACTGTGGTGTAGGTCACAGATGCAGCTTGGATCTGGTGTTGCTGTGGCCCTGGCGTAGGGTGGCAGCTGTAGCTCTGATTAGATCCCTAGCGTGGGAACACCCATATCCCACAGTGTGGCCCTTAAAAAAAAAAAAAAGGAAACAAACAAACAAACAAAACAGATGTTGCCAGGAAGAAAAGGTAAGGAGGTCAGTTCAGGCAGATGGGCTGACAAGGACAAAGGCTGAATTTATACTGTGTTCCAATTCATTTCCTGAAATACTCAAACCACTATCCCTCAGCCCCTGGTTTCCTCAACATCAGTCTCTCCTTGTTCTGTCTGAGGCATGCAGGGGCCAGCATCTGCATGACTTTATAGACTCCTTTGCTCTCTCTACCTTTTATACATTGTATGCTCTAGGCATGTCAAAGGTCAACCCATTCACTTTCTTCACTCAAAAAATCTTAACCAACCACCTAGGATGTGCCAGGTACTGGTGCGAGGCCAGGATTAAAAGAAACTAAGTCTATGATCTCTCTCCTTCAAGGATTCTACATTTCAATGGAGGGAAAAAAAAACAAAAAACAAAAAAACAGTGTATTAATGACAGGGAAGTGTGTAGTATGGTCTAAAATGAAAACTAGACAAAGTCATGGGAGGTGGTGCACATTTAGATATGAGTATACAGAGAAGGCTGCTCTGGGGTGGTGACAGTGGAACAGAGAACTGCACTGTATGAAGTCAGGAGGAAGGTCAAGCGAATCATGGAGGAAGAGTACGAGCTCACAGGAATAGAGAGTGCAGAGGATCCGAAGTACAAGGGTCTTCAGTATATTCAAGTCAGCACAAGAGGTCACTGGGGCTGACGCAAAATGAATAAAAGGAAAGATGGCTGGAAATGGGGCCAGAAAAAGTATAAATAAATATGTAATGCCAGTTTGTATAGGGCCTTAGAGGCCATTATAAGAACTTTGGATTTCATTTAGAAAGAGAAGGGAAACTGGAAGGTTTTGAGTAGGGCAAGGATTTATACGTATTTCTGTCCTCACCAATGAAGCAGGGTATTTAAAAGTGTCCTTTAGAAGTATGAGGTCTTTTTGACCTCTGAGGCAGCATATTCTGACCCAGTATAATTTATAATGTATTATAATCATGCAAATATGAACTATGGGTGAAAATTCAAGCCTATGCTTTTCCTTATAGTTTAATTATAGGTCATCACTTAAAAGCAACAGATCATAAAATTGAACATTTTCAAATGGACAAAGACGACTTCTGCTCTTTTTTAGATTTTTCTTATAAAATCAAATGTGCACATTACAACATGCACACTTTTTCATCCATCTGTACAAGCCTGTGAATGAAGTGCAGGAGAAGGATGCTCCCAAGGAAAACGCATCATGACGGTTCATGCTTGGAGAAGTGGTGAGGGCAGCACCTCAAAAGAGCAGCTGCTAAAAGATTCTAGGCAGCAGTTGTGGCTGCTGGGCTTCAGTATGGCCCCCACCACCTCAATCACTGCTGGACCAGTGCCCTTTTGGGAAAGCACCAAAGGAAAGGGTTATCATGGCCATTTGTCAAAGAGGGTCAGTGCTGGGAGCTCTAAGTATGCCAAGTATAACTGGTGTCACCACCAGCTCCCCAGCATGAACCAGAGTAAGCCCTGCTCTTCTTCCTTAACCTTTACCCTCCATCTCCTCACACACCCAACACATACGCATGTGTACACACACACACACACACACACACACTCTGTTCCTTTCTCTCTAGCATCATCCTCCATTTTCTTTCTTGAGGCAGTTTTTCATCTTTGGCAGCTCTCCTTTCTCCCACACCCATGTCCAATCCATCAGGACATCCTATTGTCTACACTTTCAAACTATTCTGAAACTTATGTCTTAACAGCTCAGTTGTCATTACCCTGACCTATGTCAACATTTCTTACCTTGATTACAGCTACAGCCTCCCAAGGAGTACCTCTATAAACTTCTTTTTACCAGTATCCACCACCCTCCCCGACCAAATCCACTCTCTATTGTCTCAACAACAGCAGCCGGGTCAATACACTTAATTAGACCTCCATTGTATTTCTCATCATAAAAGTAAAGGTTTTTTTAAATGATCCACATCTCTGCACAATGAAGCTGCCCAGCATCTCTCTGATTCTATCTCTTACCATTCTCTGACAGAAAGCTATTTACAAACATGCCAGACCGCACTCTGGCCATTCACGGTTTTATAAGAGCTATTCCCTCTGCCTGGAATGATCTTTCCCAGATGACCAGCTCCTCCACCTCACTCAAATCCTTGCTCATATAATATCTCCTCATTAAGACATTTCCTTAATGCCCTTTCCCACACCTATACCCCACCTCTGTCACTCCTCTCAATCTTTTTTATTTTCCCATAACACTTATCTTTCAAAGTGATGCACAATTTACTTAATTACTACTTATTTTATTCTAATTCTCTCCACTAGGTGCAAGCTTCCCAAGGGAAGAAATTGTGCCTCTTAGTTCACAAATGTATCTCAGGGACCCAGAGGAGTGGATACTCAAATAGCTGTTGAATGGAATGTTGAGCAATAGCTTCTATAATTTTTCATGCTTTCAGCTCAGGTTTTCTTTTTCTTTTCTCTTTCTTTCTTTTTCTTTTTCTTTTTCTTCTTCTTCTTCTTTTTTTTTTTTTTTTTTTTTTCCATTTTAGGGCCACACCTGTGGCACATGGAAGTTTCCAGGCTGGGGGTTGAATTAGGGATGTAATTGCCAGCCTACACCACAGCCAGAGCAACACAGGATCCAAGCCATATCTGCAACCTATATCACAGCTCAGGGCAACGCCAGATCCCTGACCCACTGAACAAGGCTAGGGATGGAACCCACATCCTCATGGATACTAGTCGTTTGTTTCTACTGTGCTACAATGGAAACTCCCTCAGCTCAGGTTTTCTTGTCTCTCATTTCCTCAAGCTTCTGTATTTTCACAAATCGATACTGAAATGAGATTTCTCCAAAAGCCTTCAAAAAAGGGGACCAAACTCTGCAACATGTTCCACTGCCTGCCATCTTGAAATTGAATTCTTTGGCTTCAAAGAACAATTGTGGCATAAAAAGACTCCAACTCAAGACATCTAATTTCTATTCTTGTAACTGCTCTTCATTTTGTGTCCTTAGTAAGCTGTCTTTCCTCAACTCTAAAGTGGCAGTGGAGGGTGGGGGGAAGGCAAGCAGAAAAGATTCACCTAGATGGTCTAAAGTCACATGGTTTTTTATAATTCAGTGCTACCAAGACATCAAAGGGATGCTTTCTAACCTTCTATTCTCTTTCTCTTGCACTTGATAACAAAAACCACTGCCTAAGTTGGGAAAGGTGGGTGTAGTATTTGGGTGAAGGTGGTGCAAAGGCACAAACTTTCAGTTAATTTCTGAGGATAAAATGTACTGCATGGTGACCATATTGTATTGCATATTTGAAAGTTGCTAAGAGAGAAGATCTCAAAGGTTTTCATCACAAGGAAAAAAACTATAACTATTTGAGATGATGGATGGGATCTAATTTGACTGTGGTTATAATTTTTTAATATATCCATATATCAAAGCATTATGCTGTACACTTTAAACTTATACAATGTACTATGTCAATTATATCCCAATAAAACTGAAAAAAAAGAAAAGAAAAACCACTTTCTGAAGCTCAACATCCTTTCTGACCAAAATATTTATTACATATCAACTGATGTGCCTTTATCTTTTCAGGTCACTTTGGAGGTGTGTCTTCCCTTTGATGACTCTGGACTCTATAATCAACAGCAAACCACTTCACAAGAAAAAACTGTTAATAAGCTGAATCCCTGGAGGAAAATTTTTTGGTTTTAATTTTTTAAGCAGTACTTTTAAAGATATTAGAGTTTCAAATATGACATTTCATGAGTGTACATTATTATTTTGCTACATTAATATTAATTATAGTATGCACTGTATTTTTTAAAAACTAAATCCTTGATGAGAATAAGGAAACAATATACATAGCATGTTTTAAAAGTTAGCATAATAGTGGGTCTAATATTATTTATTTACAAGTGTGTACATATAATATCACACAATATATTATAACTAGGAAAATATATGTATATGCACACTAAATATATTTGCACATATATACATATATGTATATATCTATTTTTATATGTATTCCTACTCCATAAAGTTAATTTTTTAGAGTTTTAAACATGTCATTTAGTAAGTTTATATTGCTTTAGTACATTAAAATGCCCATGTTAATTTTATTTTACTTATTTACTTTTAATTTTTTAAAAATTGCCAATGCTAATTTTAGAACTCTGCTATTTAAAAAGAGTATTTTAAGAGAGCAAGGGACTTTCCTTGCTTAAGATGTGTCATATAGCCAGTAATAGTTGTGACTAATTCAGTGGTATTACTCAATGTTTCTCTAAGTTGAGAGTTAGGAGAAAAATGCTTTTCAACAGTAGCTCTTTGAGGCTTTGGGACATTGTCAGTGAGTGTCATGTTATTACATTTATATCATTATAATCTTCCTATTAATGTAGAGTGATGCGAGCTTCTTGGGCAAAATCCTACACTCAAGGATAGCAAGCTGGGCAAATGTATAAGATTGCTAGTCTATCAAAATGGATAAAGTGATTCTTATCTAACTACCATATAAAAACACAGTGGTAACAGAATTAAGAGATTTGCTTTTGTTGAACTCTATTGAAATTTGGTTCAGAGAAATTAACACACCAGAATTAGGAAACTCTAAGATATGGTTAGTTTAGCATTTCTAGAAGTCAGAGTTAACAATACAATTTTATTAAAATGAACTTCCTTTTGTTTTGAAATATAAAGTGAAATAAGTATATGTTTATAAAAGTCCCTTCCCAGTCATTATTTTATGAAAGTACATAAATACCATGTATTTTAATATGCCTAAATGTGGCCATAATTTTGTAACGGTTTTCAAGAGATATCTTATTATGACCCCAAATGTGGGTCCAGTAAATTACAGATGGTTTTATTACGTCTTTAGTTTCATAAGTATTGCTAAATCAGTTCTTCCAAAGTTGTAAAAGGTAGGGGCTGGAAAGGAGCAGTTGCTCTGCCACTATCCAATTGACAAAGGACCCAGTCTCAAATAACCAATGCTGAGCCCCAGCACTAAGGACTAGGATCTTCAACAGGGAAATGCACTGGATACATGAATTCCCTCATGAAAACTGCCTGTGGCTACCCAAGGAGAAGGCATTTTTCCTTATGGTTACAGTGGGCATCTACAAAGATGCTAGTTCCACAGCAGGCTTTACCTCTGACTCTCTTGTGCAGCCTACCTTAGCTCTCCTCCCTCCCTCCCTCCCTCCCTTCTCTCCTCCCCTCTTCCCTTCTTTCCTCTCTTCCTCCTTTCTTTTCTTCCCTTTATTTTTTTCTATTTTTTTCTCTTTTTTTTAGACTAATGTATTCTTAAAAGACATGAAAATAATTTAAGAATCTGGAAAAAAAAATCAACACAAATCAGAATGCAGACTTGTCACCTTTGTTCCATAGGTAAAGACCAACTGGGTAACTGGGGAAGAAAGTCCGGAGAAGAATACAGTTCACTTACTCAGGCAAGGAAGGCAGAACAAGTCCCTGCAACATGTATCCTTCCCAATCTTTGTTTATTTTCATTTCTATAGCAACCTGGTGGTTGTAAAATACTGCCATAATGAGTGGAAAATAGAACACAAATGACATTAAAGTGTTGTTATAACTCACATACAGAGAACTGTTTAGAGAACTTGGAAAGGCTGATTTTTTTTTTTAATGGGCTCATAGCAGGGAAAATGTCTACCTAAGTCAATAGTAAATTTCCCCTCCAGAGGGACGATAAGATGCTTGTGACACGTGCACTTTGGAAACTTAATTATGTGCCCATTTCTTGTTATTACTTTCTTTATCCAAAAATCCCTAAAGAGATTTTACTACCATCAAATCACTCATAGGGATTTCTCTGCTTTCGGTGGGGTGCAATGTGGAGCTTAGTATACATATTGCATTTCCCATCACCCTATGAGCACAGAATATTCTTTTTGTAAAGTTTTAAATTGGCCTCTCTTTGGTCTTTGCACAAGTGATTGCATTCCATAAAATATTATTGCATAAAGCAAAAGAACCCTGGCTAGAAATTAAACTCGGTATTCTAATAAAATCCAATTGAGAATACACACACAAGTGCACACACACACATACTTTAAAGAGAATTTTAGCTTTTATATTTCTTCTCAAAAGAAGAGAAGATAGAGCTTTGTAGGCATAAAAAGAACGCAGAAGAAAGGTCAAATTTTACAGTAAAGTAAATGTTCTGTGGTTTATAGAATTCACAAAACAAATTACAGCATGACATCCTTTTCAAGGAACTGTTTGTGTCTTTGGAAAAAGTGTGTATTATTTTTGGTGAATTCTACCTTTTGATGTGGCCCTTCTGAAGGAGGCAGCATCATCAAAATTTTTTTTTCTTTTAATTGCGTAACAATACAAGATGAACAAGACAAAAGGCAAGCTCATTTAGTAATTTAAATGCCTGAGGCCTAGCCAGAAAGAGACAGAGAAGGAAGAACAAACTTGGGAACTGAACAAAGCTCTGAAGTGCAAGTCATTATCTCCTTAATTTGGAAATCAGTCCAAGATCAAGGAGCTAATTTTATTCATATCTAAAAATGACAGGAGGGTAGGATTAATCTCAAAGATAAAGAAAGAGTTCATTTATGTTGGAGGTAAACTATTTCAGAAACAATAAAATTGTCTGCCATTTTGACAATGTACCATATGCCAGGTGTGGAGTTAGTTTCTACATTATCTCTAATGCCATAATATCTATAAGATACATTTTACTATGTATTTTGACTCCACATTTTATAGATAATTAGATTGAATCTCAATGAAGTTTAAAACAATTTTGTCAAATTGACTCAGCAAGTAACAGCAAGAGTTGGGATCAAATCAAGATCTGTCTGATTCCCAAGACCATGTTCTCAGAAATTGACAATTCCACTTCTCTTTTGGGTGAAAAATTAATGTTTCTAAATGCTATGGTCTTATGAGGAGATGAAGGCATATCGGGTGTACCAAATCAATCATTTCAAAGTTTCTATGAGTTAGAAATAAAGCAGGTATGCCATGTCCCATTTTGTAGGATATGGTCAAAACAAAGCTTGCTGTGAACACTTAATCAGCAGCAACTTATTTCCAGGCTGCAATGTTCATTCTATCAATAAGAATGGATGTTCCATGGTGGTCTGAGAGGAATCAATATTTACTGTTTTATTAGTTATGATAAAAAATATAACATACCATTGATGAGTTAAACTATGGATTGTCAGTTGCATTAACAGGAAAACAATTTGTAAATATACTCAAACATTTCACATAAGAAGTGAAAAGATATATGATCATCCATTTTTCCAAATGTCCAGAGGTCTAGTTTCTTATTTACAAATAACCAGCTCTCTCACTGATTATTTTTTTAAAAACTTGGATGTTGTGGTAGTACATGGATGCTGCTATAGTGATACACTGACATGCATGATGCCCAACACCTGGCAGGACCCCAGATTCCAATGGATCGAAAGCTTGAAGACCAATCTTATGTGCATGCATATTTGTCGTATAACCCAATAACCCTTTACAGTAAACCATATAGCAGTTCAACATCCTCATATCAAAAAGATTTAAATGGCTTTTAAAACTTTCCCAAGTAGCAGATATTCTATTAATATTTCAAATTGGTTTTCAGTGTGGGACATTTCCCATTTGCAAACAAAGCTGAAGCTAGCTTTGACAAGGTCGTCTTATTCAGAAATTTGTTCATTCACTCATTGATCCACCAAGCATGCAGTGAGGATCTACACTGAATCTCTTTGCCATGGGCTGTATTTCATATTATTAAGACAGGTTCTTATACTTAAGAGGCCCAAGTGGCATGTGTAAAATAGATCTGTAAACCAATTTCCCCCAGTTCAGTGATCAGTTCTTTAACACAGACAGGCCTTTTGTCCAATTTCAAAATGATAAGTTCTATAAAAAATGTAGCTATGCATGTAGTCAGAAAAGGGAGTTATTAACTGTCCTTTTGGAATAGAGGGAAGGCTTTATAGATAAAATGATATTTGAATTGGCTGCTTAAACAGTGTCTCAGCAGATTTCAAAATCCTCAAAAAAACAACTAACAGCAAAAAACACATTTCGCTTTGTAACCCATTACACGCACACAACTAACACCTAGGTTTCATACAACAGTATTTACACCCTTATATTTTCTACTATGTTCTATTCCAAACCGCTCCCAAAATGCCAGTCTTGACCCACTAACTCGACTTTATAACCTTTTAATGAGTTGCAACTCACAGTATAAAAAAAAAAATGCTAGTTCAAAAGAAGAAAAGTAATTACCCATCTGAAGAAAACGTATCCAAAGGGAACAGCAGGTGTAAGTCATGGAACTACCAAAGCCAAGGCATATAGAGAAAATGGTAAAAATTTCAGTGGAGCTGAAGCTTGACAGACATGGGGGTGAAGAGCTGAAATTTGGATTGGAAGAATCTGAGAGAGAAAGGAAAAGATAAGACTGAGAGGAAGGAGAAGAACATAGGATCAGACTGTGAATAACCAGACTGCTACTTACTTTTAAGGAATACAGACTTAATGGTGTGACAACAGTGACTCAGCAGAGATTGTTAAAGTAGAAAACAACGTGCTATCCTTGCTTTAGGGATAGACAGCAATAGAGAGGAAAGACCAGAACACAGTAAGACATTGACAAGGAAAATAATACACACCTCAGCCAAAGCAGTAGCAGTGGATGGAGAGCAAAGAGCAATTTTAAGAGTTACTCCTAAGAATGGATTCAAGTTTAAACAAACAAAACAAGAAAACTGACATTAATAGCACACAATCCCAGAAGAACTGGAAAAAAATAGGATAGTTAAGATGAAATACAAAATAAATAAAACTGTTCTCATTTCCAAAATTTAAAGCAACCATTATAAGAATTTACATAGCAACTAAATATTCTTAAGAATTGGCATGTAATAAATTAATGGCCATGAAACACTTGAAAAAAATATTTACCTTATTAGTCATGAGGGAAATGTAAATTAACAAAAAATATGCTATTTCCTGCAATGATAAAGTGATTTTTTAAAATACTAATATTTTATATTGGTAAAAGTGAGTTGAAATTGGTACTCACATATATTACTGGAGGGGTTATGAATTTTTAGGATCTTTTTTGGAAATCGATTAGGCAGTTTGTATCAAGAAACTTTAAAAAATCATCATATCTGTTTACTGATAATTCAACTTCTCTATCTTTTTAAGGAAAGAATCAGATTTAAATGAAGACAAACTTAAGTTTGCTCAATATTTTAAATAATGAAAAATTGGAGACAGGCTGAATATCTTAAGGGACTGATTAAATAACATTATGTAGCTATTAGAAATTACATTTTAACTTGACCTAAATAATAGAAGGGTTTATATTCATAATTTGAGAGTAATTATGTTTTAAAGAATAACTAATGCCAAGGAAGTGCTTATAATGTTGATTGTAAAAATGCAGGATTCAAAACACAGGTGAAAAGATAATAAAAATATGCAAAATTATTAGACATTATACCTATATTCTAGGATTCTAAATATTTTTTATTCTTTACATTTTTCTTTTTTGTCCATATTTCCTATAGTGAACAAGAATTACTTTTGTAATCAGATAGTATAAAACATTTATGTTTTACTAATAATTAGAAGTTACAATCACTTTACACATTTATTAATAAGCAGCATTTTTATTCTGTTTTCTCTTTCATTAAATGAGGATGAAAAAAATACTACTTCCCAGAGACTGGTGGATTAAATGTGGTTACATAAAAGAAAATGCTATTTTAAAAGTCCTATCCATTTTTATAAAGGCATTACATATGTATATAAGCTCTTCTATTATTTAGGGACATACATACAGGGAACTTGAAACAAAATTTTGATAGTCTACTTTTTGGGGAGCAAAAGGAAGATGTCAAATAAGAAATAATAAAAGAGAATGGCCCATACGTAAAATTACAGAAAGAAATCCAGGAGACCACATTACAAATCAGGAAAGATGGAAATTTTAAGAAAGATAACATCAAGTTACTGTGAGCATGAGAAAGATAATAAACTAAAAAAAAAACCTCATCGGTACTTTGGATTTGATGAACCAGTGCTATTCCAAAGAACAGTTTTCATAAACAATGGAAGCTATTTGAATGAATGATAGTGATATCTGGATCACTAGACATAGGGAGCTATTTTCATTTCTAACAGACTTTGGCCTATAACCATTCTACAGTGACATTCATTTATAGCCTGTGATACATGCATATTATGTACATATCAGCCTGCATCTTCATGGATTCTAAAGAAGCCCTAGAAGCCCATTGTCAGGTATGGCTGTAAGCAGGGAGAAGACATCTTGAGATGAGAAATCTCCGGTTACAGCTCCTGTCAGGCAGTCTTTTCTGAGGCTTCTAACCTTCAGAGTATATTTGTCACCTCATTTCCAGGAAGATTTACATTTTATGTAACTGAGAATTGCGATGTCCTAATGTGATGTTGTAACTCTTACAATATATTATGCTGCATAATATCCAGGTATAACATTTAAAATTGTATTTGTGGTGACTTCCATTAAAAGCAGGAGATCAAGTCCATAGTCAATTAGCATATTCTTTCTTGAAGAAAAAAAACATTTCTTTAGAAACTTTTCTAAGAACAAAACAATCTAAAAGATAGGAAGAGAACAGAAAATCTATATTTGGCTAGTGTCCCAATAAAAATAAATTACAGTTCTTACACAGAAGCAAAGCATTTAGTTGATCAGATCCATAAATGGATGTTGATATTTACTATTAAAAATGTGAAGCAGTATAAAACCAGAGGGCACAGTAACAAGACTTAATCTAAATTTTTCTTTAGGTATTTATTGTAACTAGAGTGGCCTTACCACTTTAGAAAACCTGTTTCAAGATAGTAATAAACATAGAAAATGGCACTTAGTTTGCGTCAGGCCCTATTCTGAGTGCTTTGCTTAAATAAATTCATTTATTCCATACAGAATCCTAGAAAGTATTTCTATTAATTTTTCTATTTTGCAGATGTGAAAAACTGATGCACAGATGGCTTAACTAACTTTCCCACAGTTGCACAGGCAGTTAGTAGAGGAGCTGAATTTTGAAACCAGGCAGTTTGGTTACTGAGTTCAGGAGCTCAGTAATTTAGATAATTAGGTAACCTGTTTTATAATACTAGAAAATGGTTCTCCAAACAAAAAGAGTCTGAACCTGAATTGACATTACACTTGACTACATATATCGTTCACATTACCCAGAAAAATGTTAATGGAAAACAACTGATTAAATCTAATCACTGTGGTATTTCCAAAGGTAAAGGCATGTGAAATTTTTTATTTCCTACCATTTATATTACAAGCTAACAAGCTGAAATTAAGGGACAATGATACTGCATCTGTAGAAAACAAACTTCTCTTTACCCTCAAAATTCAGGAGAAAAAAAAAAAGACGTTGTATCTACATAGTTTCTAAAATCAATCACATTAATACCCTTTGGAGGCCATTTCTATTTTATGGCTATGAATGGTGAGGAGACAATCACGTGGTCAACTCTGTCTCATCATTATGACCAAAACAGCAAAATGCATTCTGACTTTCAGGATTTGTTTAGGGAATGAATTCTGATTTTTAGGGTTAGTATACAGGTTAGATTCAAAATCTAACCACTTGCTCATAGTTTCTTCGGGGCTGCAAGTCTTTAGCCTGAATCTATGATGCAGTATTTCTCAAGAACAAAATATTATAACAGCACCTTCTGTTTAAAACACGCATTTTTAAGAGAACAGCAGGATTCAGCTCCTCTAACCAATAGCCCGGCTTCAAAGATACAACAGATGTTGGTCTGTGTGCAAAGCAAACATCAGCCTTGCTAATGTGGTCTGTGCTGAATTCTTGGTAATTAGACATTCATCCCAGTGCAGAGTCAAGGTCATTAGAGTGAAAGGCTGTAATGCTTACAATTATTTTGCCCCTCATGTTTCTCTGCATGAAGTCAGGGAAGACGGCAGTGCACAGGAGTAAAAGAAGTGTTTCCATTACTGCAAAGGTCTCTTGGTACTACAGGGGCTAGGAAACAGAGACTGAGTCAGTAGTAGAATCAGCTACCGTTTGGTTAGACAGCTTGACCTGGATTTGGCGAAGGATCCACACCCCTTTTTTTTTCCCTTCCCCCCATGGCTTCTGACCTATACAAGGGAAACATTAACTGACAGAATGGCAAGCAAAAACGCGAGGGGCTAGCAACCACAGCCTAATTAAATTTAACATATTAAGAAGTGGTGAAACCACAGGCAGCTTGAAAGGAGGGCTCAAGTTCAGCATGGCCACCATTTCTAAACACAGTGGCTGCAGTGAACTATGAATCTGCAGTACCTACAAAGGACAAGCAGGAAAGAAGCACTCATGGTGAAGTCTTAAAGCACAATGATCTCTCCAAATGATAGGAATAAGGAGACTAGGGCTATTGACAATGGCTGGGTTAGAAAAAAAATACTGCAACTTTTTTCTTTAAATAGAGAAATTATGCATTTATGTCAGGTTCACAGAGAGCAGCCACTAATCAATTAGTCAAGCTTTCAATCTCCCTTCTCTACAATAACAACGCTGGGCCATGACAGATCTTATGGGGATGCACGTTTAGAAAAATGTGCTTTTTGTAATCTGGTTTAAAGAGTCCTGAGCTTGACGTCAGACAATCTGTGTTTGAAACCAGGCTCTGCCAGTCACTGGTTGTGTGATAGAGGTGTGCTCTTTTACTTCTCTGGTTTCAGACTCTGCCTTTGGAAAGTAGAGTGTGGTAGGATTAAAGGATCCCTTCTAGCTAATTCCACACACCTCTGAAATCTGACATCCATCACTTTAGCAACTAATTGCATCTGTCTTCCCATTATGTTAAAAGCATTATTTTAAATGTTGGTGATATTAAAAATATTTAACAATCAAAACAAAAGACCTAATTTGTACAGGCACTGATCCCACTGCCTTTTTCAGTGGGTTTAACTGCACTGACAAAATATACAGACCATAAAAGCTATAATGTCAATGACCATGATAAAGTCCCATTTTTATACATTACAGTAGTAGTAATTAAAAATAATGGCATTTACTATTTTTGCTTTTTCCTTGCTGTAGTGGGCCTTTACTCTCACTCATTTTTAAAAATTACTCCTGATTTGAGTATTTACCCTAATAGGCTTTTAATTTTTTATTTTATTATTTTTTATTATAGTTGACTTACAATGTTGAGCCAAATTCTGCTGTACAGCAAAGTGACTCAAATACATATATATACATATATATATTCACACACATTATTTTTATATCATTTTCCATTACAGTCTATCCCAAGAGATTGGATATAGTTCCTATGTATTAGGCTTTTCATATTTTCCTTTACCAATTTTTTTTTTTAGCATTTCATACTTAAATGTTTGTACTCTGTTCTCACTTCCTTTTATTGGTCTTCACTTCAACATTTTTATACTTTTTTTAACCCATCTACAGACCATTCTTCTTCTTCTCTTCCTCTTTTATTTATCGGTCACACCTGTGACACATGGAAGTACCTGGGCCAGGGGTCAAAATCGGAGCTACAGCTGCAGAACCATGCCATAACCATGGCAACACGAGAACTGAGGCACATCTGTGACCTATGCCGTGAAGCTGGATCCTTATCTCACCAAGCAAGGAAAGGGACTGAACCCACATCCTCACAGAGACAATAGTGGGTTCTTAATCTGCTGAACCACATTGGGAACTCCCTGACCCTACCTCTGACATCCTTTTCTGTCTAACTGATAATGCTCCTGAAGTGTCACAGACTGTTTTCTATGCTATAAGATACAGTAACAATCTCAGTACTCATTAAATGACCATCATCAACATCACCACAATCACCATCAATACTACGAGCCCCATAAGAAGATCATCTACTTAATGTCTGTATCCAAGACATCTAAACTAAAAATAATAATGTTTCAGTTGTTAATGCATGGCAATGTAATGATATATCAACCAGCAGATAGAATTAAGCATTTCTCAGAAATGTATGGTAAAAGTTCCTTTACATTTTATTTTCTTGTCCTGCATAATTGCAGTTAGCTGCTTACATGCTTACTAAACCACTACAGATACATCACGTTAGGCAAATTTCTGGTACATACCTGGTGAAATCACAGCAATGGACAAGAACATATTTAAAAATACAAATTTTATTCAGTTTTACCTCTTTAATCTGTATTTTATTTATTTATTTATTTATTTATTTATTTATTTATTGCCTTTTCTAGGGCTGCTCCTGCAGCATATGGAGGTTCCCATGCTAGGGGTCTAATTGGAGTTGTAGCTGCCAGCCTAAGCCACAGCCACAGCAACATGGAAACTGAGCCGCATCTGTGACCTACACCACAGCTCGCGGCAATGCCGGATCCTTAACCCACTGAGCGAGGCCAGGGATTGAACCTGCAACCTCGTGGTTTCTAGTGGGATTCGTTAACCAATGAGCCATGACGGGAACTCCCTCTTTAATCTTTATTTTAAAAAGTCTTCCAAAAATAGTATGAGTAGGTTTACTCATACAGGTTACACCTATGTCAATATGTTCCTAGCAAGGAAATTTTTTCCTTGGCTAATTCTGGTTTCTCTAAATGTCACAATCAGCTGGATAAATTCCAATTCAATCAGCAGTTAAGATAACTGGATATGTGAATTATTATTTATCTAATGTTTTTTCAGTTAGGTAACTTCTGAGAAAAATTTCAAACTGATTATTTGCAAAATCTATTCATTTGACATGGAATTGGTTACATAATAGTGGTATGTAGGAATAGGTAAGTGTACACTATTGAAATCTCAAAGTTGAAAAGAATCTGACTGCTGCTTGCAAGTTCAAGCAAAATGACTGGTTCTGTATTAGTAATCACAATTAACCACTAGAAACTAAACTCTTAAATTATAACACTTTCAAAGCAATACTCTAAAGGTAAAAATGATACATACTTTCTAAAGAGGTAGTTAAGGAGGCCTAAGTATTAGATTTATAAAGATGCTCTGAATATATTTTGTGAATCATGATTTGGAGATTAAATTTTCAGAAGCCAGACAAGAGTATTCAAAATCACAGAATAAATTACTTCAGAATTGATGCTCATTGTCTGATCTTAATGGCTGTTTACAATTTTCAGAATTGCTAAGGAACCCAAACTCATTTTTTTCCCTAATGCACTTAACCCTACCCAGGGTCACCTACAAATTTATTCTGGAGTGTATTGAAGTCTTCCATTTGTTTTAATAAATATAATTATACAAAAGTCCTGGACATATTTATTTAATATTTTTAAAAGGGGACTAGGATGTCAAGGGTATTTTCTCTGTTTCATTTCATTAACATAAATCACTCTGGTTAAGATGAAACACCCTACACGTGAACCGCATTAAGGCAACTCTACCCCTTAGGAGGAAAGTCAGAGCCAGGCCAGCTCAGGGACTCGCCTCAGTCCAGATTTTGAACACATTCACAAACAGGTGCAGACCCTTCACACTAAAACCAATAGAAAAGTGTGTGCTCTCCTTGTAAACACTGATCACTCTTCTTTTGTTTGAATTGACTTCATTATTTTTCTCTAATGGATCCTTTCTGTTTATTTAGAAGGAAAAAATCTGCCTTAACGTACACTGGAAAGAGAAAGAGAAAAACCCTTTACTTTGATCTCCTTGGTATGTACCCTAGAATGAGAAATACATCCCAGTTGAATTTTTACGTCAAGACTGTCAGTGCAGTTTTTCTAAAAAAATTCTCCACCTTTGTTGAGATTTCCTGCTTTCCTTCCCTAGCTAAAAGAGCCACTAACTTTATCTGTGGCCCATTGCATGATGTGTTGTACACTGTTTCATTCCAAATAATGGTAGTACAAGGCATTAAGGTTATATGAACTAAGGTATATTTACCATCAAGCTAAAAAGATTAATTTTCAGAGTCCCTCATTCACATGGACCCTTTCCAAGGTCCTGTACCTATTTTAAATTTAAAAAAGAAAACAAGGAGTTCTCCTTGTGGCTCAATGGTAACAAAACCAACTAGTATCCATGAGGATGCAGCTTCCATCCCTGGCCCCACTCAGTGGGTTAAGGATCAGGCATTGCTGTAAGCTGTGGTGTAGTCACAGACACAGCTCAGATCTGGCACTGTTGTGGCTGTGGTGGAGGCTGGTAGCTGCAGCTCCAATTTAACCCCTCGCCCCAGGAATTTCCATATGCCACAGGTGTGGCCCTTAAAAAGAAAAAAATAATAATTTTTCTTCCTTGGTAGTCTTTCTCTGAAGGAGAATACAGACAGTTATACGAGATTGAGTGAGACTCAAAAACTGGGGTCAGGCCCTAGGTATAAATGACAGAAAGTCCACGTTGGGTAAAATCACCCTTCCCTGGATGCCTGGAGAAGCAATGGCAACTTAGAAGTTTTGAAGTATCATTCGCTTCCCTTATCTGTGTTCACCTACTGCATGGTCAATACTTTATGCTTTGTTCATTCTCTGTCTCGTGGCAATTTTCACCCCCAATTAGGACTGTACACTTCTCCAAGAAGACTGCTGGATACTTCTGCATTTTCCTCCACAGCAACTAGGTGAGCCCATAGTGGATCAGTTACATGTATGGCAGCTTTATGCACCTCCATACCCATAACACATGCTTCTAGCACCAAGGGCTGAATTAAGACACTGATCAGGCAGTCAGAACAGAATTGTGCCATTTTTGCACCCCACAGCAGACATGTCAGGAGAGTTTCATGTGGGAATAAGTTTCCAATAAACCTCAGTTTCTATGGTATTTCCCCCACAGGCATGTACCTGCCTGCCAGAAGGGAATAAGGCATTGCTGAGTGGCTGGTCCTGTATTATAAAAGAGGAAGAAAGTCTGATGAATTTGAGCGTGCAGGAAACCAATTCTGAGCTGATGTTTTTGCAAAAGAAAGAAGGTGGAAAATAGACTGCTTTCACAAATGTATTTTAAAAGACAGAACTAATTACAGAAATTTGATATTAATGGAATTTTAAGAAGCTGATTATATGATGTAATAAAAATCAATACACACCAACTAACATTTCAACAAGTTATATCATATAAATCCAGCTCTTAACTTTTCACACATACCTTTTGAAAATCAAAAATGCAGTTTCATAAGAAGGCAAAAAAAGAAAGGATGAAAATTATTATACAGTAATAAAGCAAAGAACTAGACAACGAGTAGGCAGACACTACAATCCAGATCCTCTAGTAGAAATCTGGTGAGAGCAGAGGGAGCCACTGCTGGGCAAACTGAAGCCCTTGCAACCAGGAGAATTGGTTTCTTCTATATTTCTAAATCCACTCATGTTTGTCTTGAGAATGCACTCAGATTCCTATTTCGAATTAATGCTGAGGAAACATTCGAGCTTATGTTCTAGCCCTGACTCTACCTTCTCATGTGACCTTCCTAAGTAATTTGTCTAAGTCATGAGGATGTTTGAGGACAAATAAAATATTACAATACATGCAGGGCTTTTGAGCTTTGGGAAGAAAACCCTTCTATAATGTTGGGCCCAGGAAACACCTATTGATGGGTCACAGAGGGAAGCACCTTGTAGGCTTGTTCTAGGGAAGACTCCTTCCCTCACCCATCATTTTGGGAAGAGAAGTATGACACTTCTACCTGTCCCAGAATAAGAACCACAAGAGTAGTATCACATGCAACACTGCACCTTCTAGCTTCACCATAGCTTCCCAAGCACCTTCCACATGTGGCATATTAGAATCGGGATCAATCCAACCAAACCAAGCTGCATTCTTCTGTTATTCAAGCAAAGCACTGTCTCCTTTTTTAAAATCTATTAACTGTCACAAAAGTTTGAATGTCAAAAATGCTATTTCATGACTTCTGAATGTGTTGATATAAGTAGTAATTTTTGGTTTATCCTTGTGTTTTTCTTCAAGATTTTTTTTTTTTTTTTTTTTTTTTTAGTCACTTACATAATTCAACCTACATGGACATCCTAAAGACGCTGGTTGAGTACTTAAATCTGCAGTAAAACAAAAGAGCATTTTAAGCAAACAAGTAAGGACTTTGCTGATTTATTGCTCTGATACCCACAATTATCTTTTGAATAAATACGTGATAACCACAGCTATGGTTTGATAAAGTTCAGGACTTGTGTTACATCTAGAAGTATTATCTTTGGAAACGAAATGACTTTACCACACCATGATACCCAGGAGCCATTCCCAAAGCAGCTACTTTCTTTTTCAACCAGGAAAAGAATACAGTTTAACCTGTATTACCGTCTTATTTCAAGGTGTGCTTTCTTATCATGGAGGGCATTCACTTAATTAAAACTCCTCTTATTGACATAAAGACAAACTAACTTCTTTTTTCCTTCAGTAAAACATAGCCATGAATAATAAATGAGGCTCTAATACTTTGTAAGTCCATAAATGGATTTACCTATAAAACCAATTATATGTTCACACTGCAATTAGTTGCTAATTCTAAGAGTTAAAAAAAAACAAATCTATGTTTTTAATGTGTCATATCTGATCTAAAATAAGTTTGGGAGATATGTGCACATATTTAAACTGAAACAAAATATACACAGCGACTGTAAAATATCACCAATTAGCTGTAATTTTGAATGGCAGTAACATTACCCTAAGAAAATTCACTGGATGATTTAATAGTGATATCAAAGGAAACTGACCCTCTTTCCCTCTTTCCCTCTCTTGTTGATTCTGTTTCTCCTTCGTTCTTTCTTTATGACCATGAGTTATCTAAGAACCATCTAGATGAAACCAGTGAGAAATAGAGAAGACAGTCTGTAGAATATGATCACCCAAGTGCTCAGTCTATCTGATAATAAAATATTATATATTATACAATATATTGCATTTATTTTTATTATTGACTGCTAGAATTTTAAGGGTAATATAATTTTATATTACCGTGTTTATTTAATTAATAACAAACTGTCTAAAGTGCCAACTAAGTTTGCTCCTATATATCAGAATTTCCCAAACTATGTTCTGTGGAATGTTAGTTTCCATGTATTCATAGTTCTTTGGGGGGGAGTAGGGAGTTCTATGTTCAGGTAATTTGAGGAAATAATGCATTAAATAATCTAAGATTCCTTTACTACTAGAATTCTGAAACTCTTTCATATGCTTTTGCAAATTATCAAGAGGAGATTTTTCACCTTAGGGTATTTTTTTATTGTTGAGCAATGCTTATTAATGTCACCTGTATCTGGTGTTTAGCAGAATACAGTTTTGAAAAAACTGTTATTGGTATCTCAAATTTGAAACCATTATTGGGTTGTGTGCTCTCCCAGATTTTTCCTGTGCCTGTCTTACTGTACTTAGGCTGCCATAACAAAATATCGGAGTGGCTTAAACAACAGAAATTTATGTTCTCACAATTATGGATCCTGGAAGTCTGAGGACAAGGCGCCATCTCAGTTGAGTTCTGTTGAGAGCTCTCTTTCTGGCCACCACCTCGCCGCCATGTGCTCACAGGGCCTTTCCTTGGTGTGTGCAGTGGGCTGGGGGTGGGGAGGAAGACACGCAGGGAGGGAGGGAGAGAGAGAAAGCTCTCTGGTATCTCTTTTTATAAAGACACTAACCCTGTCAGACTAGGACCGTGCCTTCATGACCTCATTTAACCCTAATTAATTCTCAAAGGCCCTATCTCTACATACCATCACATTGGGGGTCAGAGCATCCACATATGAATTTGGGGGGACAAAAGCATTTAGTCAATAACAGTGCCTAATAAACTTACATATATTTTGAATTAGCTGAGTATTCAAAGACTCTTCTTTCTTTTGATCTGAGCTGACATCATGTTCAACACTGGCCAAAAAAATCTGTCAAGGGCCTCCTTAATTTCTCTTAGGAGGTTAGGAAGTGAAGGCTCAGTTTTGTCTTTTCAAGACTGATTTCCCTAGGTTCTCCATATGGTTACTTAGGTCCAGACATATCATCCTGGAGAGCTAGTGCCCAGGCCAGCCTGTGCATAATACTCAGAAGTACTGGACAAATGGCCACCAGGATCGTGCATGAGATCAGAACACATTAATGTCAAATTAACTTCAGTAATGCAAAAATAGCTAAGTTTTCATTTCAACAGAACCAAGTCAGATGGTATCACTCATGACTTTCCTAACCAAGAGGTGAGAAGTAGGGCAGGAAATAGGACTGAACTCCATAGCCCTTGATTTTCATAGCATGACCAAGTCTCCTTGCCTGAGAGGGCTAAGGGTTGAATAGTTATTAATTCGTTAAGATGCATAATCAATCTTTACCAAACGGACCAAAAGCTACAGAGAGAGGCAGCATGCTTGGGGATGACAGAAGCCTTCGTGCCTACAGCCAACCCCTAAGAGGGAGACTTCCTCATTTCTGCTTCTTGGCTTCAATCTATACTGAGAGCACTTTTGTATAACCCTTTTGTGAGAGACTCTAGAAGCTGGGATTTAATTTTGCAGGGTCTCCTGAGGGGTCCTTATTCCTCAGGGTGTCAGGACAACCCTCACACCACCTGAGGGTTCCTTACTTATTTCCACTTCAAAGAGGCATTAATAATAATCCTTCTTAATACAGAATCCAACCAGACCTTTCTGGTGTGATGATTAATTGGGAGGTGTTGCTTCCCCTCCCAATATATCAGGTGCAATCATTTCAAACCCTAAAAATAAATGTTCTCTCTGCAAAAAACAGGCACAAACAAAAATGTTTTGAAAAGTAATCACTTGTTTAAAAAATGGAAATTGGGCTTCTGTGTTGTAAGGAATGTATGTGCATAACGGTGAAATTCAACACTGGTAAATGATCTGACTACCTCAAAGTGAAGTTTTTGCCTTCCTACAGTGGCCTTTAACCCTGCCCTTTCCTCCAATCTGAGAAGAGCTGATGTTGATGGAACATATAATGGCCCCTTTCCTGTGTAGTAAAGTCAGCAATAAAGCTTAGTAATTAAGGGTACCAGGGAGGCCCAGCCCAGCAGGCTAGTGGTGTGGCGAACACTTTTAGAACTTCAAACAATATCAAAGTCACTGAGAAACGGGCCTAGCTCAGTTCTGGTTTGAATTAAGCTTCACTTCCACACGCACTTTTCAAATCCAAGCTCAAACAAGAAAGCCAAGGCCTTCTGGATTTCATTAGAGCCAATTATCTTATCTGTTTCATCTCAGGCCTGACCCTAAGGCTGGCAAACAGCTATTCTGTGCATTTGTGTGGTTGTTTGAGAAAGCCTCCAGTCAGCCAATGGCCCGAGGACCTGCTAATTAAAACACCGTTGCCCCCCTGCCTCTAGTGATTAAATATTTTCAAGCTTTTGTAAATAATTTTTCCATTCTTTGCCCCAAGCCTCAAAGGTCCAATACATGCAGTAATTTATTTAGTTTGTCAGAGAATACTGTTGGAAATAGGGTCATAATGGAACCTTTGGAGACTTTTATATGTCTTGGTACTTCTAAAAGTGACAGTTTATAAACCAGCCAAATGTGTATACTGTTTCTGATGTAATTATGGCCTAATGGCCTTTCTCCTTTTGAAGTGATATAGAGTATAACAGGCTTACATTTTATCAATAATCATGTTTCCTCAAATGTCAACATGATATCTAGCATTGGAATTTAATGAGATCATTTAAGTCCTAGAAATTGTATCAAGGTACACTGCCTTCGAGTTTTTTGCCTGAGGGTGGGTCATAGTCATGAAGACTAGCTTGCGAGGAAGACTAATCGAATTCTTGCTTGCTCTTTGTGGTAAGGACCTGCTAGAGAACACTGTGAATTCTTTCCAGAACCAACTTCTGAGAAATCAGTGAGAGATACAGTGATGCCACTTCAGGAAAGAAAATATTCAGGGAGTTCATTTAGAATTAAAATCATTAAATTGAAAACGTTTTCCCAGACCTAATTTATATTCATAGGGCTCTGAGAACTTCAGAATGATACTTATCTTGCAGTGGAATTGTGGGGAGGGGGAGAACATTAAGAGCTTTCTTTACAGCTCACTTATACTAAAGCACACCCAGGTTTGGTGAACACCCCTGGAAGCCCGCCATGGCCCTCCTCACACATGAGCTTCCTTTCCTCTCCTGCTCCCTCGGGAGGCTTGACCTGGCCATATGCACCAAAGTGCATGCAACTCCAGGCTAACTCCTCCTGGACCAAAACACAGGCAGACCAGTGCGTGAACACACACAACACAGAGACACATCTCTTCCCTACAGCCCTGGCCATAGCCATACAAACTCACAGCTCTTCTAGCCAGTCCAGTCATGTTTTATGGGAGGAAAATAAAAATCTGGGGTTTTGTTTGTTGTTGTTGTTGCTCTTTTTGAAGTATTACAAGAAAAAATGTTGGCAGGCTCATTAGCTGCATCCAGTGTTCACTAGCACACCTATGAAAAAGAGCTATGGGACTGAGCAGCTCTGCTTCTGCTGTTCTTAAAATGACACTTTGCTCTTATCCTAAATAATAGGCTTTTAATAAAAACATCCACCAAAGGCAAACAATTAAACAATACGTAAAGCACCAGGAGGCAACCTCGTGGTTCAGTTACAGTCTGGAGTCATTCCAAAGGAGAACATGTGGATATTTTACAAGGAACAATACACTTTTCCAAAGTTATTATAAAACAACAAAATTTTAAATTGGGCCTCATAAGCCCTTCAAACTTGGTACAGGATTTCATGCTCAGCTCTGACAATGAGATGATCTCTTTACATTCTAATTTCTTCCAAAGCATGTTTTACAGAACAGTGTCAAACATTATATCTACAGATAGACATATCACTGCTTTCTTAGAAGACACTGACAAAATATTAATTGGTTTGTTTTTTAAAAAAATTGACACAGGTAAACTAAGAGACAAGTTATCCTTCTTTTGTACTAATTAATTTTTTTTTATTTGGATTCTGCATTTGATTTGTATCAACTGTTATATCCTCAAATAACTAAACTAAGTGGAATATATTAAACTCCTGACAGACTTCAGTTCTCTAATTTAGAATTTAATCAGATAATTATAAATGAAATCAATAAAATGTGACAAACTGAGATATTATTTATTTCTATCTCTGCCTTTCCACCCACTGAGTCACTTGGAATAATTATATTTATATGGGATAAAGGCATCACTGACTAATTTCTGCAGGGATATTTTTTATTTAGAAGTCCTGAAATATAAAAGGGAATTGATTGTTTCAGAAACTTGTACAAGAGAGAGAATGTGGGTACCCAAAACAAAGTCAGAGGCCCAATGTGCCAACTTGAATATTTAAGAGACATTTTCTAAAACTGAAAGCACAGAACATTGTCATCGAGCTTTCTTTGGGCTATAAAACTTTTAAATTATAAATCTGTGCCAGCTCCATTCTTGTTCTGGATTATAAATAACACTTCATTTCTTTGCCTTTGACTACTGTTTGAGCAAAATGATCATTTCTTGTGAAATTCAGTCCATTTCAATAACTTCAATATTGTTTTAATTTCAAGAAGTTATGAATCAACAAAAAATATACATCCTAGGTGAAATATTATTTTGTTTTTAACTACAACAATATTCATCTTTCCTTAATACATAAGATAATATGTAGATGCTATTTTCTTGATGACATTTTCTGCAACTGCTTTGGGATGTAAAATAATGCCCAAGTTGAGATGGATTAAAAATCCTGCTGTGATTGAAAGGTGACCCAGTCATCCATATCCCCCTTCTCCCATCTACCCCCTTGTTTTTTTGGTTTTTTTTGCTTTTTTTTTTTTTTTTTTTGGCCTACACCCATATCATACAGAAGTTCCCAGGCCAGGGATAGAACCAGAGTCAAGCAGTGACGATGCTGGATCCTTAACCCACTGAGGCACCAGGCAACTCCTCCTATCCACTTATTAAACTGCAAAATATGAATTACAATGGCACGAATGTTACATTGCTGAGCCTTTCCCACTGCAAGTTACATGGTCTATAAGCATGCTGCTGTCTACATGGCTTCACAACAGTAATGCTGCTCTCTTTGGAGAAGATGTTTAGACAACCCATACCCAGGACAGTGGTGCCCCTAAGAAGGAAGGGCAGATTTAAAAGAAATTTAAGGACATCTCCTTACTCTTTTATCTAACTGCCAGAGGAGTTTAAATCTCTACATACATGGGAACACATGTTGATTTACAAGTTTCATGTACCTGACATCATATCATTAGGATGAAATATGTAAAACTGAGACTGTCATTCAGATAGATGATGTCATAGAAAGATCTAGACTACTATTTGAAAATCCTGCCTAACAGAAAATGCTGCAAACTTCAGCCCTGAACCTTAGAAGTAATATCTGCACATATACTGAAGTTCCCAAAGTGGAGTCCTCTATCTGGGAAAATTAATAAGCAAATTTCTATTAATAAAAATTATATTTATCTAGTTAAAAACACTATAAATTAATATTTATGGTGCATTAAAAGAAAAAAGTTCTATCTCTTTTTTCACATTATTTGTCATCACAATAATTTAAAATTAGTTGCAGTAAACTTTAAGTGTGAAATCATGGAAATTGAGGGGAATTATTCGGTTTGGAAAAAAAAAAACACATCAAGACCAAAAGGCGCTGAAATTTGGTCAATAAATAGCTGTTCAATGAAATACAGGATAAGGACTTTTATTTGCCTTTATCTTACCAGTAAATGAAGCATAATCTTAAAATATTCACTGAAACTGTGAAAAAGTGTGACTCCATAGTTTATTCATTATATTTTTCTTCCATTCTAGCTATGTCATATCATAATTAACTACATAACAATTCCATCATTTACTAGATGAGATGATTTAAGTTGATGAACTGATCTGAGCTGCTTGACAATACAAAAAAAAAAAAATCTGCTATTTCTGGCCTAAAAAGTTTCACAATAATATTTCGTGGAAAGCTTTCATTTCCTGATATCTCTGAGTATTACACATATGTTAGGAGGATTTTGTGCAAGGCAAGGGTTTTGTAATCCACCATTCCATCTTGAAAATAAAAACAAATCATTTCTAGTCACGCAAATTGCTTTCTTTCTTAGAAGTGCTAGAGAAGTTAATAGAACATAGCTACTCTTTTAATTAGTCCTTATTTGGAAAACTGCATAATTGCTATACAAATTCCTGGAAATTTTTGGCTTTAAAACTGTTCTCAGTCAGAAAGGAAAAATGTTGTCTTAAAACTTTTACAGTTGATCTGACCTTTTAAAATAATAATAAAAACTATGTTGTAGCATTTGAACTATTTTAAATAGTTCTGCACAGCAGATAATATAATTCACCTTTCAAAACTTCAAGCACTTCAAGATACTTCCTGGACTTTTTCCCTGAGTCCTATACTGTCTAATAACATCATATCTCTTTGATGCTCAGCTCAAAAATGAAGTTTGCAAGTTTCCCAAGGAAGACAGGTGTGCAAAAGATCAATTTACTCCCAGGGTCAAAGAGCAAAATTCTAAGGGTATCTAGAGACACACACCTATAGAAATTGTAATTTTTTGATGAAAATTGGTACAATATGTTCCACAGATGAAAGAGAAAAATGTTCTTAAACTATACTCACTGCTAAAACTAAAGAGCAGATAGAGCTGACAGCTTTCTAAAATTTATTCCTATGGATCTTTTTCTTCTGACCTATTCTGATAAAACTTCTTGAAACATCTCTACACACTGAATATAAAGAATAGAATATGGACAATGAATAAAATTGTAGATCACACTAGCAGTAATTTCATATGTATGGCTCTTCACTGAAATAAAATATCAATAGACGAAAATCATTACTGCTTTGTTCCCAAGACGGATTGACAAGTTCAGATTTGAAGCCCACATCTTCTTTATTAGCCAAGTCTTTCAAAAAGAGAAAATGTGGGCTTGATTTGTGAGCTATGATAAATGGTCTGGGAAAGATGGTAGTAGGGCCAATTTGATATGTACAGTATTTCATATTGGCAAATTGTTTCAAGAAATTCCACCCTCTTTCCCAAAATGTCTTCAACATCCTTGGGAAAATACATACTATCATAAGCATAATATATTTGGTTGTCACTAACAATTGAAAATCCATTTCAAGACTGGGAAGCATCAACCACAGCTCTTATAGACAAAATAAGACCCCAAATCATTTTGCAGTATTGAGTATGATTTTTAAATGACAACAAATCATTCTTTATTTTAAAATTGGATCTAAAAGTTCATTTATCCATCTATGTTCCATTAAAATTTAATTTGGGTTTTCTCAAGCTCAATCATATACCCATTCCAAAAAATCTGAATGTGTACATAATATGAAAATACTTCTTTTGACAAAAAAGGAAAAAATGGACCTCCATGTACAGAGTCTGGTTATCAAAAGCAAAAAAAATTATAGGGCTTTTATCTGAGAGTCTCTCTTAGTGTGTCATATGAGGAAAGGCACAAAGAAAAGTGGTTTGAAATTATTATATAATACAAGGGGAGTGAAAATCTAGGAGTTATTTTCAATTTTTAAAATAGTGTTACCATTTTAGATGTCCAAAGCAAATGCTGGACACTTTTAAATGAATTGGCAAAGAATTTCTCATTATATTATTGTTTTGTTATCCCTATTCTTGACAGAGGAGCTACAGTTTATAGCTTAGGGCCAAAGAAGTTCTGTCTCTACCGTCATGCTTCTTGCCACCCATCCCTAATTACCATTAACCAGCTATGTGACATCAGGAAACTGAAATTCAAAAGGGGCTTGATATTTTCTCCGGAAACTGGGAGCACTTAGTTCAATAACCTGTAAAGACAAAATGAGCAACTAGCAAATATTAAGTCCTCAATGAATGTTCTGTATTACTATGTTATTATTATCACTACATTACATAGTATTATTATTATTATTATTATTATTATTGTCTTTTTAGGGCCACACCCTTGGCACATGGAGGTTCCCAGGCTAGGGGGTCTAATCAGAGCTGTAGCCACAGCAATGCGGGATCTGAGCCACGTCTGCGACCTATACCACAGTTCATGGCAACGCTGGATCCTTAACCCACTGAGCAAGGCCAGGGATCAAACCCACAACCTCATGGTTCCTAGTCAGACTCATTAACCACTGAGCCATGATAGGAACTCCTACTATGGATTATTTTAATAATGCTTTTACTTTTTATTCTCTTAGCATGAAATTTCATTAAAATATGATAAAAGTAAGAACAATAACCATAAAAATATTTACTTAGTTATCATTACCAACAAGAGAAAGTAAGTATTTACTATGGTCTCCTCTCATTTCTCAGACAGAATTAAGGAACCTCTAAATTTCAGACTCTGCGTGGGACAAGAATATTTAGATGTAAGTGTTATAAATTAGTTATAGTAAGGATGATATGTTTGATAAAACAACAGGGAGAGAAAATATTGTACTTATTTGTGTGTCCTAATTCAAGTTATCTACTATCATTCAATGGTAAATATAACCATTATTTAGATACTCCAGGCTAACCGTTACTGACTAGTTGTCTGAGGAGAACCTGCTTTATGAATGTGACAATGAAGGGCTCTATTCTCTGCTCCCACCTTAAATCAATGATTTTCTATTTTTATCATAAGCACGGGAGAAATCACAGGAAGTCCTGTTTTAAAGATGCTGCATCCATAGCAGAATTGACAGTTTGAGGAAGTGACAACAGATATGTTATCTGGTGAAATTTTCAGTCAGTTTTGTATTAACGGATTTTAAACTTGCTTATATCATGAAAGCAAATAGGTATCAACCAAAGACAGCAGAAAGAAATACAGGCTGTTTGGACTATTTGTATATGATCAACTGATTCAGCTACTTTGACCACATAACATATATACTAATTTTTAAACATTCTGTTGGTTATATGGTCAAGTACTTTAACAAAGGCTACCAATGTAAACACAAACACATGTTGATTTGTAAGCACAAACACATGTTGATTAAATATAGACACTTTGTCAGTGAAAAGTAGAAAAAAAGCAAGTATTTGACAATAAAGATAACAAAAGTTTTGACTAGATATTTATTTTCTAGATTAGACAACTTGCTTAAATCCCCCTTTTTATTTGGCATGCTGACAAGCTCAGTGAAACAAAATCATTCTTGGTAAGAGTTTTTCCCCGTAGGTGAACATGACTGAAGAGCTGATATTTATAGACCCTTTGTCTATTGGAAATCCTTATTATAAACAAATATTAATTGTGGTAACTACAGACTATAACACACTGGTTATATCTTGTTTTATTTCCTTTTTTTTTTTTTTTGTAATTTTTTTGGTCGTGAGGGTGCACCCACAACATACGGAAGTTCCCAGGCTAGGGGTCGAATTGGAGTTATAGCTGCTGCCCTAGGCCACAGCCACAACGATGCCAGATCTGAGCCATGTGTAAAACCTACACCACAGCTCATGGCAACACGGGATCTTTAACCCACTGAGAGAGGCCAGGGATTAAACCTGTGTCCTCATGGATGCTAGTCAGATTCGTTTCTTCTGAGCCATGATGGGAACTCCTATTTCTAAGAACACATATCTAACCCACTCATTTAGCCAGTATTTAGCATGTGCCAAATGAGTCATTTATTATTTCATCAATACCTTCTAAATGTAAAGGACTAGTACCTATTTTTTGAAATTAAAAATCCATACAGAGATTGTCCTTAATTCACTGATTCATTCATTTATCTATCCAATAAAATACACATAATTTCAAGGACTACTAATATTTTACTTCTATGTTGGAAATTGCCACTCATTTTTTTAAAACACGTGGAGCTGTTTTCCCCATTAGATTCATTTGGAAGCATGAGATACATATTATCTCTTGCCCTCTGTAAACAAACTATTAATATTGTTAAAATAACCATACTACTCAAGGTAATCAACAGATTAAATACAATTCCTATCACATTACCAATGGCATTTTTCACAGAACTAGAACAAATAATTTAAAAATTTACATGGAAACACAAAAGACCCCTAATAGGCCAAACAAAATTTTTCTGAGAAAGAACAGAGCTGGAGGAATCACGGGCCCTGACTTCAGACTATACTACAAAGCTACAATCATCGAAACAGTGTGGTCCTGGCCCAAAACACAAACACAGATCAATGGAACAGGACAGAGAGCCCAGAAATAAACCCACACACCTATGGTTAGTTATTCTATGACAAAGGAGGCAAGAATACACAACTTAGAAGACACAATTTCTTCAGTAAGTAGTGCTCAGAAAACTGGACAGCAACATGTAAAAGAATGAAGTCAGAACATTTTCTAACATCATATTAAAAAATTCAAAATGAATTAAAGACCTAAATATAAGGCTGGATATTATAAAACTCTTAGAGTAAAACACAGGCAGAACACTGACATACATTGTAGCAGTATTTTTTTTTTATCTAAAGCTAAGGAAATAAAAGCAAAAATAAACAAATGGGACTTAATTAAACTTAAAAGCTTTTGCACAGCAAAGAAAACCATCAACAAAATGAAAAGAAAACCTACTGAATGGGAGTAAATACTTGCAAATGATATGACTGGTAAGGGGTTAACATTCAACATATATAAACAGTTCATACAACTCAACATCAATAAAGTAAAAAACCTGATTTTAAAAATGGGTAGAAAAACCGAATAGACGTTTTCCCAAACAGAAAATGCAGATGGCCAAGAGACATGAAAAGATGCCCAACATCACTAGTCATCAGGGAAATGCAAATCAAAACCACAATGAGCTATCATCTTACAGGATAATATCAGGATGGCTATCACCAAAAAGAAAACAAATAACAAATGTTGGTGAGAATGTGGAGAAAAATCCTTGTATGCTATTGGTGGGAATGTAAATTGGTGCAGCCACTGTGAAAAGCAGTATGGAGGTTTCTCAAAAAGCTAAACATACAACTATCATATGACCCAGCAATTTTACTCTTGAAAATACACATGGAAAAAACAAAAATACTAATTGAAAAACATGTATGCATCCCAAAATTCATGGCCACAAATTTACAATTGCCAAGATATGGAAACAACCTAGGTGTCCATCAACAAAGTACAAAGAAGATGCGGCATATGCATATATAATGGAATATTACTCAGCCATAACAGAGTGACATGTTGCCATTTGCAGCAACATGGATGCACTTGGAGGATATTATGCTAGATGAAATAAGTCAGAGAAAGACAACTATTGTATGTTTTCACTTAGCTGTGGAATCTAAAAAATAAGACAAACTAGTGAATGTAAGTAAATAGACTCAGACTCATAGATGTAGAGAACAAACTGGTGGTTACCAGTGGGGCGGGGCAGTAAAGGGGTGGCAATTAAGAGGTACAAACTATTATGTACAAAATAAGCTATAAGGATATATTTATAACACAGGTAATATAGTCAATATCTTATAATAACTACAAATGAAGTATGACTTTAAGAATTGTGAATTACTATATTGTACACCTATAACTTATATAATACTGTACACCAACTATACTTCAATTTAAAAAATAATCATACGTAATCACTATAACATTTGCAGAAGTCTTAAAGAATTAATCTTTAGAAAAAGTATGTTGTCCAGTGCTCATCTAGGGACTATGGATAAGACAGAACCATTGGAACAATCTTTTGAAGTAACTAGAACAGACGTGCTAAGCGGGCATTCCCCAAATAGATGTTTAATGAAGAGACAACATTTGACATTGTTACAAACAAATGAATGGATGCTCAAAGTTCTTTGTAAAACATACTCCTTGAGGGGCCAAGAGACAGTTAGGTTTCATGGCTCCCTCAGACTTTTGCTGAATTCACTTAATACCTGGGGTTTCTAATGTTTCTACTGTACTGTATCATTTCTTTTTTGTTCTCTTATTCATTTATTAACTGATAATTCTGCCAGTATTACTGAATCGCTCTTCTTTACCATGCTGTGTACTAGCCATCTGTGATTTAGTTCAAGGGGGAAAAGGACTTGGTGTTTCAGTGTAAGTTCACTATGCTTTATCACACCTTAGTCTTTGAAGTTGTGAACAGGAGAAAAGATGGCAGCGTGGCAGGTAGATTTCAGAGCCACATCATAGCCCTTCCAATGAGTATTCTGTGGCTTTTACAAACAGATTAAGAAACAGTCATAAGGTGTGTAAAATTTATAATCTAGAACCTAGCATATTTGACCTTAATACGAATATACATAATTACTTTATAAAATGATAGTGTTAGAAATATATTTTTGTTGAACATAAAAAGTTATATATTACTGAATATTTTTAAAACTCTTGTGAAAAATCCAAAGCGTATCCTTCATTATTTCAGAAATGAATGAAAACTGCACAGAAGAAATAATTAGGCCTTTTTTTTTCTGGTTAGCAGCCTGAGATGACCTCCCAAAAATGGTTCAATAGTCACTTGACCCAGCAAATCCCACAAAATCATGCAAATTAAGAGGTTCAAATTTTTGTATTCACTTTAAGAACTCTTGTGAAACTGTCCAGGCCATTAAGGGCATGCATATCTGAAAAGTCACCAAGTATCTGAAGGATGTCACTTACAGAAGCCATGTATGCCATTTCGTCTTTACAATGCTGGAGTTGGTAGGTGAGCCCAGGCCAAACAATGGGGCTGGACACAGGGTTGGTGGTCCAAAAGCAGTGTCGAATTTTTATTGCACATGCTCAAAAATGCAGACAGTAATGCTAAATTTAAGGGCTTAGGTGTAGATTCTCTGGTCACTCAGCACATCCAGGTAAACAAAGTCCCTAAGATGCAGTGCAGGACTTAGAGAGCTCAGAGTCGGATGAACCCTTAGATGAGTTCTCCCTACTACATTGAGATGATCCTTACTGAAAAAGAGCAATTGTTTCTAAGCCAGAAGAGGAGGTTGCACAGAAGAAAAAGATATTCCAGAAAAAAATGAAGAAACAAAAACTTATGGCCCAGAATTAATCCCCCCCCAAAAAAATGCAAATAAAATTTAACAAAAATAAATAATTAGTTATCTGAACTAATTTAGATATTCTATTATATTGTTAAAACTATCTTTAAAACTTAAAGCAAACATGTAAATGTTTGGTTTGCCTGCAGTTTTCTTTTTGCCATAGAAAAAGCACACAACTGAAACCACAAGGGTAATACAGGTGACAGATAGCAGCTATCTTATATCCTACTATAAATGGAGCTTCAGAAAGACAAGCTTTCCTTCCAACATGCTTATTACAGTCCAGAAACAATTAAAAATTAAGAGAAAATAAAAGGCACCCTTTACTTTTCCCCTACCTCTGCACCCCTACACGGAGGCCAGAAAGATCTCCAGTTTCAATATTTTCTAAATAAAATAAAATATAATTAAAAAGGATTGTATTAAGAAGTATATGCCTATAAAATAACACTACATTAAAAATTATTTGAGAGTCTATTTCACAAGAGCCCCACATTAGAAAGGGATATATATATAATTAGATGGGCAGGAGTTCCCGCCGTGGCGCAGTGGTTAACGAATCCGACTAGGAACCATGAGGTTGCGGGTTCGGTCCCTGCCCTTGCTCAGTAGGTTAACGATCGGCGTTGCCGTGAGCTGTGGTGTAGGTTGCAGACGCGGCTCGGATCCCGCGTTGCTGTGGCTCTGGCGTAGGCTGGTGGCTACAGCTCCGATTCAACCCCTAGCCTGGGAACCTCCATATGCAGCGGGAGCGGCCCAAGAAATAGCAACAACAACAACAACGAAAAGACAAAAAAAAAAATTAGATGGGCAGTTTTTTGCCTACAGAAGACTTTATGAAGTATAATACACCTGCCACACCACACCACCCTCATGCTCTTGAGCCCACAGAGCAGGACCATTTTATGACTCCATGCTTTTCATAGTCTGTTCTCTCTGCCTAGTATGAATCCAATTCTTTTACCCCTTGAAAACCTTCACTTATCCTTAGAAGTACAGGTACATGATTGAAGCCTTTCCTGAAACTCTTCAGGAAGAATTCATCATTTTATCCTCTCTATGTCTAAGGACATCTGTTCTCTAGAACAAGAAGTATCTCTTGTATTATGTTCCCTAAAAGCAAATCAGCTCTAAATTCCAAGTGCTCGTCATTGTACCTGGCATATACTATGTGTTGGGTGACTATTTTGTGAATAAATAGTATTAGTAAATAGTAAATAAATAGTATTCACTATTTTGTGAATAAATAATAAAGGACTGACTTTCTTGATTCCTCATAACAAGTTTACATGAATTTTTAGTTACACGTGTTGAATGGCAAGTGGATATGGTACAGTTCAAAATTAACAAAACAATTACAGTTTAAATCTGTTCTTAAATAACTACAAATATTAAAAGCCACAATTTTACATTTCTGCAGCCTACCTAAAAATGCTGCTTCTCTGCTAATCAAGGCTGGCTATAGTGACTGCACTGGAGAGTTTATAAAAGTTTACTAAAATAAAGCATCCACATTCCAGGCAAAGAGAACGTGCCATTCTTGAGGATATTCAACCACTTTCGGGAGCACCTGATTCATGTTATCATATCAATCAAAAAAAATAGTGTATATGTCATATTTATTTTCACATTAAAGAAATTGTTGTGTTCCAAGGGGTTCTTTCTTTTTTTTTTTTTTTTAATTTTTATAGCCACATATGGGCCAGGGATGGAACCCACACCTCCGCAGTGGCTTAAGTGGCTGCGGTCAGATTCGTAATCCACTGTGCCACAATGGGAACTCCTAAAAGGGGTTTTTAAAAAATAATATCTGGAGTTCCCGTGTGGGGCAGTGGTTAACGAATCCGACTAGGAACCATGAGGTTGTGGGTTCGATCCCTGGCCCTGCTCAGTGGGTTAAGGATCCGGTGTTGCCGTGAGCTGTGGTGTAGGTCGCAGATGCGGCTCGGATCCCACGTTGCTGTGGCTATGGTGTAGGCCGGTGGCTACAGCTCCAATTCGACCCCTAGCCTGGGAACCTCCATGTGCCAAGGGAGTGGCTCAAGAAAAGGCAAAAAGACAAAAAAATAATAATAAATAAAAATAAAAAATAATATCTCATCCACTTTTAACTTTGTTGTGACAGAACAAACAGGTACAAAACATAAATTATCTTTCCCTATTGTGAACATTGTGATCCATTCTTAGGTAAAGCTATAGTACCACAAACAGTATTATGATAATAAAAAACTAATAATCCTGTATTGCAGACCAATGGATATGGTCATATGTGAGAAGAAAGTTAAGAACCTAATATGTGTATCATCTAAGTTAACTTCATAAACAGACAAATTCATATGTGAGATAATATAAAAGTCTAAGTTAACTTCATAAACAGACAAATTCATATGTGAGATAATATAAAAGTCTATTTTCCCATTAGAATTACTTTTAAGTTATTAAGTTGCAAAAATAGGAAAAAAGAATGTGTAATATTGAAACTCCCATAGTTTCTTAATTTTTTTTTACTGCTAAATAGCATGAAATATATTCATACATGACCCAAGTCAAAGTAAATGAACTTATTTCAGCTATTCATTCTATGAAATATAGATAACATGAGTATATTTTTTCAAAGTACAAATCTGAAATATGAGTAGAATGTTCCTCAAATATCAAAACAAATATATTTATTTCAATGTGTAGTCTTGAAAATAGCAGTTTTCTTTTTTTTTTTTTTGTCTTTTCTAGGGCTGCACCCGTGGCATATGGAGGTTCCCAGGCTAGGGGTCTAATTGGAGCTGTAGCTGCCAGCCTATGCCAGAGCCACAGCAACTCAGGATCTGATCCGAGCCACATCTGTGACCTATACCACAGCTCGCAGCAACGCCGGATCCTTAACCCACTGAGCTAGGCCAGGGATTGAACCTACAGTCTCATGGTTCCTAGTTGGATTCATTAACCACTGAGCCACGAAGGGGAACTCCGAAAATAGCAATTTTCTATCATTTTTCTTGGGCCTGTTTGCAAATAAGAAATGACTTTTAATGAGAAATTGAAATATGCATGATACACAGGACAAGAGAAACCTGGCAAAACTTCACTGACTGAAAATTTTCCTTATGTAATTCAGACACATTATCAATAGGATTTTTTCCCTTGGAAATTTATAAATGCTAATTTTTTTAAGAAAATGCTTCTAACATTGTTTATCATGCAATTATTTGTTTTGCTTTCAAATAAACATCCAAAAATCAAACATTACTAATCGGTTAAAATCTCCTAAAATATTGCAAGTGAGACACACATAATCTGATATTTCTTCATAAAATAGTGACCTTTCCAAAAATTTTTAACTTGAGAAAGTAAATGCCTCGAAAAAACTATATCCAAAAATAAAATTTTAAATTGGTTGTATTTCTTGTTTAAATTAATTTGAAGAATTTTTAAAGGAAAAAGGTAGAATGCAATATGTACATATTAATATACACTTTAATTACTGCCTATATTTTCTAAAGAAACTGAATACAACCAATTCATCAGTTGGTGTTTTAATGTGAGAGAGAAAAATACACATATTATGAGAGGCAAAAGTCATTTACTCAACCACGAAATAAGATTGCCTAGGCCAGTGTTTCAAATGTGAGTTAGCTCCTCAGAACTAAGAATGCCAAGTGGTGCTATGAGCAAAAGAAATCTGATAGTCCAATGAAGTTTAGGAAATGCCCATTCAAAAAAGTTAAATAAGTAGTGAAGGACTTCCTGTAGCATTTAATATGCTAATGTCCATTCTAAATCACATCATATGTTACGATACAGAATTTTCCAGAACTACTTAATAAAATATCCCCCCCACCTTTTTTTTTTTTGGCAGGGAAAAGGGAGTATGCCTGGCCATTGGCCAACATACCTATACAACTACAACAAGGTTTTGATATACCTTTATTTCTTACACATACTCCTTATATGACTTTGTAGCAATATTCAGGCCCCATAAACCAAACATGTTTTTGAAGCTTTGATAGAATGGCTCCTTTAGCCACTTTCCCTTAGTTAGAAATAAATATTTAATGTTGTTTCAATGGACACTTGCTTTCTATTTGCCACTTTCAGGAAAAGAAGTACCAACCTGAATGCTTCAAGGTACTCGATATCACCCATGGGAGGATCAAGGCCACCTGTCCAGGCAATATTTATATTGTATCCTTCTCCAAGGCCTGTTCCAACCTAGGAAAAGAAAAACCACACCACAGTGGGTAGAGAAGAGCACAGAGAAGAAGCAAGAAAAGAGGAACACAAACACATGTGAGCTCTTGAAATAAACATCAAACAACATGTCAAATCAGCCCAACCTTGCTTGACAACCAGTGCTCTGGGTTATGCACTTGTTCTGCACTGGTTCTTGGTCCCGTGGGACAATTCAGTAATCTCGTGTAATTTAAAACACCAGCAAAGGACAAGAAAATTAGGGGTAATCATGCAATGCAATTACCTGAAAGATACAAATAAAAGTGGGGCTCTAAAGAAATAAACCGAACCTCATTTGGGGCTCCACTGCCAGGGAAAAAGTTCCCTTCATCATAGCGATGGAGTGAAATATACAGGATGCTGGGGTCGGCATAAAAGGCCTGCTGTGTACCATTTCCATGGTGAACATCCTACAGGGAAAAGAAAATAGATGATAAATACAGTCACATCTAACTCTGTGTGAAGACAACTTTGCTGATTTCAGGTTCCCTGCCTTTTTCTACCCTACCCTCCTGCTCATTTTCTGTCTTCTATGTCCCTATTTCTTTCTTCTGTTCAGCTTGCTTCCACACCACCCCCTTTACTTCCTGAACTTTCAGGCAAATTACCCTTTAATGCACTCATTTTTTAAACTGGCTTCTAAAAATCAGGAAACCACAGCGAACATGCCCTGGAGACTCCAGATGAGCAGTCATTGAGAAAGCCCAGTCCTTTGGTACAATTAGATATTTATACACCGGCCCTTTGTACTCTTTGCTTCAGTGATGGAATCTCGCATCCTGTTTTATGGAGGAATTTTATGACTTATTAACTGCCAACAGTTCATAACCCCTCAGGCTTAATTAACTAGCCTCATTGGCCTCTGAAGAAAGACTAATGTTTAAACTACAAACTAGTATTCTGCAGAAGGATCTATGGCTTTCAGAGCATTTTCGCAATTCTTGACAGAACACTAAACATACGTGTATGCATTGATTTGCCAAGTCCCACCATTAAGGTCAAAGGCTTTGCAACCAGCTGAGTAAATTGGCTTTCTTGAAGCGTTCAGTTCAGTTAGCAGTCCCTCAGCAGTTAGAATGACTTCAAAAGAGATGCCAGATGCAAAAAGGACTTCGTACTTTATTTTAGTAAAATCGTGACGGCAAGAGTCGAAGACACAGGAGCATGAGCTCATTAGCTATTAAATCACTTGGGCCAAAGCAGAAAGATGGCATAGACTTTATGCAATCTTATCCAATCTGGCTAATTTTAATATTATGTTATGGCTCTCTTCCCAGCCTCCTTCCTCCTCTTTTTCTTTCCCTACACCACTCCCCCTTCCCACAAAGAGAGAGAAAATAAAAGTCTGTTTCATTATAATGAAAGAAAAAAAAATCTTAGGACATTTGTATTTGATAATGATATAAAAATTAATAGTTCTTTTTTCTAATTGTTTTATGATATAAACATGTTGGAATTGATAAAAGATATGGGAAAAACAAAACTAACAGCATTTTTAAAAATTTCTCCCTGAAAGACCTCGTGTTAAAAAGCTCAATTAATATGCTTCCTAATAGTTTCTGAACAGAACAAAATAAATGATTCTTAAAACTAAATAATCTACATATTTGTACTTAATATAATGCTACTGCTACATGTGTAACTTACAGTTTCAGGTTCTATTATAAAAATATTTTGGTCACTTGTAACTATACACTTACATTGTACTTTATATCAGTAAGAGTCACACTATTTTCAACAATGATGCCTACAATTTTTGAGTTGGGCATTACATTAAATATCTTGCCTGGATTATTTAACAGTCATTTGAGGTGTATGATATTATCCCTAATTTAAAAGGTAAATAGACTGAGACTTAACAGAATTTCAATAATTTTTGCAAGACTGGGTTGTGAATCCACTTCTTACTCCAAAGACCAAACTCATAACCATTATACTGTTAACTGACACTTACATTCATTATCTCTTTGATCCTCTTAGTAAACCTATGAAGTGAGACTAGTGGTCATTATTGCTCCTTATTGAGGTTTACATAACTTGTCTCTATTTCAGCCTCCATCCCAGAACTCCCTTACTAGACACCACCAAAACCTGAAAGCCTGCACTGAGCTTGCTATTCACAGGGTAGACACCTTTCTTTTATATAGTACATATTTTCAAAATAAGTAAGGAGTCATAAAATATTGAGGAAGATAATGCATCTTTTAAGAAACTTATTCTAACTAAAGGCATACACATATCAGGGGAAAACTTAGCTTACTGGAAATATATTAATTCCTGGATTTCTGAATGTTGAAAGGAAAGGAAGGAGGAGATAGCAAAACTATTTTCCTTTATGAGAAGAAAAATAAAACAATTTAATCCACAATGTCTTTTGAATTTGCTACTAGATACCTAGAGGATGGGCAAACAAAATACTTTGAAAAATAACAGCGATGGAATGCCTGATTCTTACTACATATAGAATTTTAAGTCAACATTGCAAGAAAAGTTTTGCTCTAGGTCTAAATATAACCACAGTTTGAAAATCAGAAAAATACTGCCTTGATGTTGTAAAGGTTTATTTAAGGAGGTCAAATAAAAAATCATTTGTCTTAGATATGAAGTCGTCTGTTCTACAAAAAATGTGTTGGGGACTTACTGTTGCATAAATTTCAGAATAAGAAATATAGCCTTGCCCGTAGCACAATAAGGTTTCAGCAGATATTATTTATTTAAAATTCACAAATCCATTCTAAAAATACTTGGACAATCCTCGATTCCATATTTATATTCACAAAATATTTAGAGATAAAGGTAATTCCAAATGTGCCTTTTGTTTTGGGCAACAATTTACATCTTTGAGAATATTTTTTTCAACTTTCTCTAAAAATATACATATTTTTTTTTCTCCATAGCAACAAATATAGACCAGATCAATATAAGAAAACTATTGGTGATTATGATACTTATTAAAGTAATGAAATAAACCAAATCATGAATAGCTTCAAAATAGATCTTGTATCTAAGATTTGCTGAGAAATGCTAAAAAAAAATCATTTCAATATTTTACCAGTTAAATATATACTGAGAAAATTTATTCTATACAAGGATTTAGTGCCAGTATGTTTTTATTACAAAGTTAAAATAGTGTTGAATAAATTATATATTCTACCAACAAATGTTATCACTTATAATTATTTAGCTTGGCACTTATAACAATTCTTTGGTCAGGTTTGGTGCCAAAAATGGAACTGACTAAAATCTAAGGACATTTGAAGTGTCTTTTTTTTTTAAATGAAATGAGCCTAAAAACATTTTTTTTTTCCAACTAAAAGTCACATTACATAAAAGCTACCTGAGTTATGCAAGCAAACCCTACTTCCAGGACAAGTTCATGCTCTGAACACAATGGCCAGTCTCTCAGAACCTGAAAAGCAAGTGCACCTGCTCCCTCTCCTCACCACTCTGAATGCCTTTGGAATCTTCCCCAGAAGAACTAGAATGAATAAGTTCCACAGATCATCTAGAATCATTCCTGTCTAAAATACTCAATGCCTCTCAATTTGGCTGTGGCCTTAAATAAGGGCTGAATTAGAGCTGTGACTCTTCACTTACAAGGCATATAAAAATGCTGAATCTAGCTGCTGTACAATGGAGTAGCTCTGCCTCCTGTTGGCCCAGGAATTGGTGGAGTTGGTTCGTACCAATTAGCTAAAGTTAATGGCTTTGGATATGCAGGAATGAAGTTCTTCTGCCCCTGAAGAACCTTCACTTCTCCTCTGCTGACTCGCAGAACAGACCTGTCAGCCAGGGAGAACGGATGTCTCAGAGCCACGTGGCACTTTAAAACTTCCTTCTCGGCAGCTGGAAGAAACAGGGGAATTTCCTCAAAGTATCCCTGCAGCTGCAGAATTTGGAAGACTTGAAAGTAAGAATATGCAGGCTGGTGGTGATCTCAGAAGCAACTCTTTGGACAGAACCTCATATGTTTGGAGAATATAAAACAAAAACTTCTCTTCTATGACAGCCTGCTGGGAAATCAGTATCCTTTATGTAGGATAATGGAGCAAATTCATAATCAAAGGCCAATAAGCTTACAGGATACTCCTTGGAGCTACTTATTTTATAAATCATATCAAATTATCTTTAGCAACTTTTTATTCTTCTATTAATATACAAAAACAAAACTTTACACACAAATCCTCTGAGGTACAAAATACCCACCCATCACAAGTCAGGCATTTTAGCTTTCAAGTCTATCAGATGCCACAAGTGTGCTTTCAAAGAGTCTCTCTCTTAATAGTTTTTACCTCCACAGAACCATCGGAAAGTAATATTTAAAAATTCTTAAGGCTAGGATGACAGTTCACCAACCTCCTTCCTACATAATTTTGACAAGTTTAGAAAGCACAGAAAAATTTCCTCACAACCTCTGGTCTTCATTTGCTACCCTTTCTTCAAGTTTTTGGCTTATCTTTCTAGCACAACTTTAGAGTTCTAGAAGTATATAAACTATTTTAAAAATTTGCTATCTTACAAATCATACAAACCAATAATTATTTATCATTTTAAATGTCATTTTATAAGTCCATGGGAAAATAGGTACTGATGTCCTCATTTTGGTAAAATTTTAAGGTCTTGCTGCTGTAGTATATCTAGGCCTTCAACACATTTCTTTAATGGTGAACTGTGACCTACAGTGAAACTTAAGCATGTTTGGAAAATACATGGGAAGTTGGGTCTCGGTACTCAGCACCAAAGTACCTGCAGGAAGGCTACAAATACACTATGTGGAAAACATTTGTTCCTACCAAACACTAGAAATGGTTATCAGTCTTTCGTTCCTTTTATCTCTATTTTAACTTGACTAAGTATTTCTTCAGCTGGCTTTGTTTGTGCTCTCTGTCCTTTGCTGTGCCTGTTTAACTGAATCAGAAGGCCGGACGGTGAGGCCACGACTTCCCAATAAGATTTAATTATGAGTGCAGATATGAACAAGATTTAGACTATTAAGCTTTGCACTTCAAAAAAACTTTTAACATATTTTGCCTTTAAATCTTTTATCACCTGCAAAAATTAATTAAGTACAGATGTAGCAGGTTCGCTTTGGATGCCAGGGTTCATTTCCTGTCTATGCTTTGTCAGACAACCTATTACACCTCCTCGTGAACTGGAGGCAAACCGAAAACGGGGCTCATAAATCACCAGTCAGCTCTCTTTTGCCCTTTCCTGGGTTGGTCCTTTGGTATGGGGCAGATCTCCAGCTCATTATTCATGAATATACTACAGACAACATGCCAAGTGTCATCTGCATTTAAACAAACCATTTGTTAAACAAATTATAACTATTGTGTAAGAATGTATCATGTTAAAATGCAAGATGAATCTAATGCCTCTGACTTTTAATCACTCAGGGTTCCTGCCGGGAGTCATCCCAAACTGGCATACATGATCTGAGATCTTTTCAGAAAGAATGACATGCTGACTTGTTTTAATAATACCACTGTTGCACAACAAGCAACATGATTGCTAACCAGGGGAAGTAGCCAATTGGTTACCAAAGCAACAGCATTCTTTCCAGCACATCTGACTATTTAAAGTCTATATTCTGTAGGGAAAAGTAAATTCAGGTTCTGTTGGGTTATTTTAACTGTGGAAGTATCAATTCATTTAAGGATCATAAAAGTTGCCCTGATCTGCGCCTTCTTCTCATTAAATTGCAGTTAACACCATGAAAGTGAAACGTGAATGTTTATGGTTTCAGAACTGCAATTCTGAATTTAATGAGTTTCCACATTCAAAGGAAACACACCCTTCAGTTGTTTGCAAGTGCTAAAAGCAAAGCAACCTAACAGAGAAATACAAATTCGCTCCCTTTTATCTAGAGTCACTGAAAATGCAGCTCTGGCCAGGAATACATACCAGATCTACAATCAATATCTTGCTTATATTTAGTTGGTCTCTCAAGTATTTGGCGGTAATTGCAACTGAATTAAAAAAGCAGAACCCCCTGCGGAATAGAGAAGAACAGAGAAATAAGAAAGCAAATCAGCCAGGAAAACCATTATAAATAATGTTCAGAGCATTTTTTAAAATGCTATATGATCTCTGAAGCCATAAATCTGCTTCTGGGAGTACCTCGCAAGATTTCTCAGTCCATCTGCTAACAATTAGAGGCTTCAGAGACATGCACGGGGCAGGTGACCGCCAGGAACCGTGGCGCTTGGAGATGGGCAACAGTCCCTGGTACTTACATGGCTGTGGATTCTTCAGCATGATGGCCTGGGGGCCTCACAACAGCAAAGCCATTCTGTAAGAATAAGACAGATTTTCAGTGATCAGATATGAGAGAACTGCTTGGATCTCCATGTACTACGTAGCATCAGGAACACACAAAAAGACTAAAATCTGTAAAAGGCCTCAGAGCTTGTTTTCTTGACTCCATTACCATTTCACAGAATGAACAGAAACAATATATATGATCACATTTTCTCAGATCTTGTCTCGAAAGTTCCCACAGAGCCAGAAGAATAGTGATTTGGGAGTTGTACCTAGCTGGCAAAGAGCACATCAGCTGTTATACTACCATGATTCATTCTCAAGAACAATTTCTTATTTTATGACACAAGCATCCTAGAAAAGGAGAATAAATTCACTCTTAGTGCAGGTTTGGGTCAAAGTTCAGAAAGACCAGAGACAATCCAAAGTGAAAAATCTTTAGCTGGATTCCCTCAATGATTATTTCTACTCCAATGTCAGCAAAATGATAAATTTACACTCACATACTCACATACACACAAAAGAAACCCCAGAAAGGTGAAAAAGAGAACAATGGAAAGCCCATATTTCTTCCAGTCTATAAATTTCACTTGGATGACTGCCAAGACTTGCAACTTTATTGGATTCCCTAAGTCAATTTCTAGCCCACGTTCTGGAATTTTATAAAGAATTCCAGGGCTGAGTAGCAATCAGATCTATCCATGATCAAGGAACGCCTTAACCTCCAGATTAGCTGGAATGCATCACGGAAAGCTGAAGTAACTCCAGCATGAAGGCAGGGAACTATAAATCCTTGCAAAACCAGCATGTTCAGAAAAGTTGGGTTGCTTGACGTGAAAGAAAGAAATCATTTATCAGATGGTTCACACCACCTTTCACATAACAATGATTCAAGTAACATGCTCCCGACAGAATGTTTCTTTAATACACAATCCTAAAACTTTTGAAATAATTTTAATATACCCCAGGAATATTTATTTCCAAATCTTACTACAAGCATAAAGATATTATAAAGAAAAATAATGTATTCCCAAGGGCTTTAAATATACATACAGTTTTCTAGAACATTATGATAATTAACTCAGTGAGTTAATTTGCTATATATTTTGATGGGCATATACATAATAATAATTTTAGAAGCAAATTAGAAGTCAATAACATAATACCAATTACAAATATAGGAATGATGACAAACATACTCCTTATTCTGGTTCTTAGGCAACTTACTATTTTTCTGGCTATAAAAGATTAATAAGACACTATTAATGAAAAATACACCACAACAGAGAATGAAATTTTAAGACTATAGAGTAGAACTATAGAGTGCTATACGACTTCTGGGAATGGAGAATTCTATAAAGATTAGACACGTGCAATGTATTTTATTGGGAACACAGGAATTAGAGTGAAAATAACAAATATAATATAAAGCAATATAATTAGCATATAATAACATTTTACAATCATATTAACAATAATAATCTTTTATAATTCAATTAAAAATCTTATGTTTTATGCATTAAGGACATGACTAAATAATACAAAGAAGAAAACTTTCAGTGATCAATAACGCTAAGAAAAAACATTCAATTTAATTATTAATCAAGGAAAAGCAGATGAAAATCCCAATGGAAGCCATTTTTCTACTTCAAAAATGAAAACTTGTAAAAAATACTCCATGCTGACAATGGAGTAGTCCCTATATATTCATAAAAGCTGCTTAGAGAAGGATAATTTATTATAGTCTTTCTGGAAAATAATATATCTCTATACATTTAGAGGCTTTATAAACATTTCCTTTTGAATTAGTAATCTTCTTAAAGGATTTTTGCCCTAAAGGTGTTAACTGTGTAGGCAAGTATTTCTGTAAAAGATAATGTTTTATTCTACAGTCATCAAGACTGTATGGTACTGGCACAAAAACAGAAATATAGGTCAGTGGAACCGGATAGAAAGCCCAGAATTAAATACATGCAGCTACAGTCAACTAATCTATGAGAAAGGAGGCAAGAATATACAATGGAGAAAAGATAGCCTGTTCAATAAGTGGTGCTGGGAAAACTGGACAGCCACATGTAAAAGAATGAAATTAGAACACTTCCTAACACCATACACAAAAATAAACTCGAAAGGGATTAAAGACCTAACTAGATACTATAAAACTCTGAGAGGAAAACATAGGCCAAACACTCTCCAACACAAACCACAGCAACATCTTCTCAGATCTACCTCCTAGAGTAATGACAACAAAAATGAAAATAAACAAATGAGACAATTAAACTTAAAAGTTTCTGCACAGCAAAGAAAACCCTAAACGAAACAAAAAGACAACCCAAAGAATGGGAGAAAATATTTGCAAATGAATGGACTGACAAGGGATTAATCTCCAAAATTTATAAACACATCCTACAGCTCAACACCAAAAAAACAAACAAAAGGGCAGGAGATATAAAGATGTTCAACATCACTCATTATTAGAGAAATGCAAATCAAAACAACTATGAGGTACCACCTTACACCAGCTAGCATGGCCATCATCAAAATGTGTACAAACAATAAGTGCTGGAGAGAGTGTGGAGAAAAGCGAACCCTCTTACACTGTTGGTGGGAATGTAAATTGGTGCAACCACTGTGGAAAACAGGATGGATATTCCTCAGAAAATTAAAAACAGAATTACCATTTGATCCAGCAATCCCATTCCTGGGCATCTATCCAGAGAAAACCATGACTCGAAAAGACACATGTTCTGCAATGTACATTGCAGCACTGTATACAATAGCCAAGACATGGAAACAACCTAAATGTCCATCCATGGAGGAGTGGATAAAGAAGAAGTGGTACATATATACACAATAGAATATTACTTAGCCATTAAAAGGAGAGAAATAACAGTATTTTTAGAAACACGGATGGACCTAGAAATTATCATGCTAAGTGAAGTCAGTCAGATGGTGAGACACCAACATCATATGCTATCACTTACAGGTAGAATCTAAAAAAAGGACACAATGACCTTCTTTGCAGAACAGATATTGACTCACAGACTAAAAAACTTTTGGTTTCCAAATGAGACAGGTTGAGGGTAGGGGGATACACTGGGGGTTTGGGATGGAAATGCTATAAAATTTGGTTGTGGTGATCACTGTACAACTATAAATGTAATAAAATTCATTGAGTAATAAAAAAAGAAAAAAATTAACGCAGGTTGAAAAAATAAATTGAATACCTTTGGGAAAAAAATAAATTCTATACAATCAATTTAAATTACTCTACTGATATTCACCCACAACATGGCTATTGTTCTGTTTCTCTTTAAATGTTATAAAGAACTGAACTTGTATTGTCTTAAATAACTCATTCTTCAAAATATGCTTTTTTCTTTATAAAAATCCTTCCTAGCTTTGTCACTTAACACTCTGGTTTCACCCACTTCTCTACCCTCAGCTATCAATGATGCTATTTTTCAAATTAATATACTTAGATTTTGGCTATAACATAAAATTTAAAAAGTTAGAAAGGAAGAAATAAAATCACATTATTGACCCTCCAAACTAGCCATTCTTGGAAATTCCCAATTTTCAATAAAGATACACAAAATAATTCTAAAAAAACGATAATACTTTATTTACAATAGGAAACATGGGAATTATCTAAGTTGACTAATATTAGGAGAACGGTTAAGTGAAATATGGTACGTCTATACCACAGAATGCTAGACACCCATTAAAATTTTCTTATAAATATTTAGTGGAGCAGAAGAGACTCAGCAATTTTATTTATTTATTTATTTTAGTTTCCCCAAATGTAGTGTTTTTTTTATTATTCAAATGAATTTATCACATCTGTAGTTGTATAATGATCATAACAATCCAATTTCACAGGATTTCCATCCCATAACCCAAGCACATCCCCCCACCCCCCAAACTGTCTCCTCCAGAGACCATAAGTGTTTCAATGTCTGTGAGTCAGCATCTGTTCTGCAAAGAAGTTCATTCTGTCCTTTTTACAGATTCCGTATGTCAGTGAAAGCATTTGATGATGGTGTCTCATTGTATGGCTGACTTCACTTAGCATGATAATTTCTGGGTCCATCCATGTTGCTAAAAATGCTGGTACTTCATTCCTTTTAATGGCTGAGACTCAGCAATTTTAGAAGTACTAGTGTAAAAATAATAAGCACATATCCGAGTAAAGGTATTATGTGGGTTAATTTATAATTTCATGTATTTTCCAAATGCCTTTACAACAAGCACTGATTATTTCAGAGTGAAAAAATATTATTAAACAAAGAGGAAGTTAAGAGGTAGATTTTAAAGGGTCCTAAAGGAAGAGGTATGTTCATAAAGGTGAAAAAGGATGTAAATGGTATTCTGGGCGGTGGGAAAAGCATGAACAATGGCTCAGAAAAAAGGATTTTAGAAAGTATCTTGTACAGAAAATCAATCAATGATAAGGAACAAAATAGAACTGAAACTGCATAGGTAACTAGCTAGATTATAGAGGATAAAAAGTCAAAAAGAATTTAATTTCATCTTCCTCTTTTCTCTTACAGCCAAATTCCTTGCACAAAGCATCTGGCATTCACTTCATAGTTTTCCTCAGTAATTTCTACCATTTTGCTAAACTGCTTTTGGATTTAAAATTATCTTTAGACAATAACAAATATTTTCTTAGTCATCGTGATCCACCTGAACTTTCAAATGTGTTCTTAGAAATGGCAGACTCCCCTACATTTTCCAAGTCTTTTCTGAGCACCGCCCTACCCTTTCCTTATCTGAAAAGTGGCTTCTCCCATAATCTGTTCTGATGGTAGCTATTTCCCCTCCCACACTTCACTAACCTGCCTGCAGCAGAAGATGGAGTTAGTGTTCTCCTTTCTCATGGCTGCTCTGAGAGCATGAAGCCACTGCACCAACCACCTACAACACTCTCTTATAAAAAAGGATTAGATCACCCAGAAAGAGGGAAGATATAAAACAGTATAATGACTGAGACTTGAGTCCTGGGGAAGTCTACCTCTTTTCCCCTCCTGTTGCACTAGAGGAGTTGTTAGCCCACCCAGAATTTCTCCCTCCACCTGTGGTTAGGATATCATCCCCTCCTACTTTTTCACTAATATTTATGTTTTTCTCCCTAATATATTAAATCCATATTAAAATTCCCAATTATATTCATTTCATCAAGATCTAAATAGACTTAAGTTTCTGCCATCTTGAAAATAAAATTATATATATTTAACTAAGACTATATAAATATATACATACATACACATATATAAAATATATATCTTCATCCTTACTTCCATTGATCCTTTTAACTGCCACACTTCTTTTCTTCTCCTTTGAACAGCTAAAAATCTTGAAAAGTGATCCATTCTGCTTTCTCATTTTGCTTTTTCCTCACTGATGCCTCAGTCACCTATCTCTAAATTATCTTCCACCTCCATTAGTCCACTAAAGAAGCTTTTATTAAGGTCATCAATAAACTCCATGTCACTAAATACAATGAGATTTTTATGCTCTCATCCTACTTGGCCCTTCATTAGCTTTCAACACTATTGGCTACATCTTCCCTTTTAAAACACTCTCTTCCTTTGGCTTCTGTGACTTCATACTCTCCTGGTTTCCTTTTCTCTCTTTCCACTTCCTAATCAGTCTCCATTTAGGCTCATACTCCTCAGTATGCTCATTAAATATTGAAGTTACTCAAAGCCCATGCTTAGGCTTCTCCTCTCCTTTATCCGTACTTATGTCTCATGCAATTCCACAAATTCACAGAATTTTATTACCTCCCATCATAAAGATTTCTATTTCCAGGATGAACCCTGCTGAGTACAAAATCAAACTACTAGCCTGCTTACTTGATACCTTTGCGTAGATATCCCAAGGTGACTTCAAATGCAATATACCGAAGATTGAACTCCTGATCTTCTTCCAGCCTTCTCTAACTTATCAAAGATATCAAGATTCATCATGGCTCAAGTCAGGGGACAATGAATTATTCTTAATGGTTTCCTGTCCCTATCCTTCGTCCACCTCATTTTAACTCATAGTCAATTCCTGCTGATATTGCTTTTAAATGTCACTCAAGTCTGTGTACTTTTATCTCCATCCATTCCTTGAATATTTTGCCTTTTGAATTTCTGCCTTTGTCTTCATCTCTTCTCTGGTAGTTTCTTAGCAATTTCAATAACCACACAGACAATTCATTCAGTGACTTGATTCTTATTTGTCTCACTTCTTGCCTTCAATAAATCTGTCTTCTGTTTACACCCATACTCCTAGACCTTGCCGTTACCAATAAATAATGACATCTCCTCCAAAATTTCAAGGTCAAATATCCCACCCTCCTATTTTCCAGCTGATGTCTCAACTGCACTGGGATTTCCAATCCTTTGACCTTACTTAACTTTTGCTGATCATCATTCATCCCCACCACAATGTTCACTTCCCTTCTTATTTGGCTTAGACTTCAGAGTCCATTATATTCACTTCCTTGCCTATACTTTTAGATGACTTGTCCCATTTTCCCTCCAACATACTTCTCTGGTGTGTTGGTCTACTTGTAATCCCAAAATAAAATACCACAGGCTGGGTGCCTTAAACAAATAAACTCATTTCTTATAGTTCTGGAGGCTGACAGTTGAGATTATGTTTTGGCAGGGTTCATTTATGTAGAGAGCTCTCTTCCTGGCTTATACATCTACCTCCTTTCCCCCTGGAGTCTTCACAAAGCCTTTCTTCTGAGTCCATGGATATAACTACATGGTAAGAACTCTGGTGCCTCTTTCTCTTAAAAGAGTACCAGTTCTATCACCTTATGAAATCATGTAACCTTTATCACTTTCTCACAGACCCTTTCTCCAAACATAGTCACATTGGAAACTAGGGATTCAACATATAAATGTGGAGGGACACATTCAATCCAAACATAACTGCAGTCACATTGTCCTTTTCTTCCTTCAATATACTCTCCTGGTAAAATTACAACTCTAATCAAACACAACTTGGATCTGCTCTGTTCTTGAACCTATGCAATTAAAAAAACCACACAACTGGTCTTCTTTTAAATTTATGATTATGAACCTCAGTAGGCTCTTCATGATGCCCAGCAATCACACTATGTTCCTTAGTCAATTAACTCCTCAAGCCTTTCATGTAGTATTTCTACCTTTTTCTACCTCTTCAAATCTCCATTAGCCCCTACTTAGCTTTACCCTTTTTGATGACTTGGCTTATTTCATTTAGAAAATAGAAACAATTAGAATAAAATTTCTTCATCCTTCCATAATGAACTGTATCCACTGACCTCCACTAGTCCCTAATCCTATATAAGGGCAATTAATTCCTCTGCACACCTCCTCTTACCTAATCAAGGACATATCACCTATTGCTTCCCCCCTCTATGATATCATTAATTTTCCCTCTATTGGATTATTGCCACCAGAGTTAAAACACATTCACTTTCTCTGCTTAATACAAACAAAATAGGCAAAAGGACAAATCACAGTATTATATTGCTATAATGTAATATGTAACAGATAAAAGTATATATAAATAATAATGATAATTAACTTCAATATTTTGATACTCATTTAATCCAACAATATCTGAGGGGAGACAATATTATTATTCCCATGTCACAAATGAGGAAATGAAGGCACTGAAGAATTAAAGAACTTGTTTAAGATTCATACCTAGCAAGCAACAGTGCTGGGATTCCATCTTAGACAATTACACCTAAGAACAAACACTTAAGACTAACCAATTGCTCACATGATCTGGCCTCATCATCTTATACTATGATCCACTGTGCTTTCTCTACTCCAGCCACACTGGTCTTTAGGTTTTTCCAGCATGCCTTGTTTCCTTTCATAAACCTTTGCACATGGTCCTAGTTTCTGTGTGGAGTGTTTTCCACTTACCTACCCTCTCCTTCACCTGGATAATGCCTCCCTACCTGCACATTTTAGCTCCAACATCACTAACGCAGGGAAACCATCACAGGTCACCATCATTTTCCTCTGTAAAGTGCTCTTAGAGATTGGCCAATCCTTTTTTCTGAGACTCATCTTAGTTTGTAGTAATACACCCATTAGTGTAATTATGTCATTTATTTGTTATTTTTGATTATTGTGGTTTATATGATTAGTGTCCTCGCCTCTATTCTCAACAGTGGGGTCACCAATTTATGACTTGGCTCATCATTTTATATTTTGGAATTACATAATGCTTGGAGACTTACATAGTGACTGGTGATCAATAATGAATGATAAGGCACCCTCCTGCATTGCTGGTGGGAATGTAAATTGGTACAACCACTCTGGAAAACAGTACGGAGGTACCTCAGAAAACTAAATACAGAACTACCAGGAGTTCCCGTAGTGGCTCAGTGGTTAACGAATCTGACTAGGAACGATGAGTTTGCGGGTTCAATCCCCGACCTTGCTCAGTGGGCTAAGGATCTGGTGTTGCCGTGACGTGTGGTATAGGTTGCAGACGCAGCTCGGATCCTGCATTGTTGTGGCTCTGGTTTAGGGTGGTGGCCACAGTTCTGATTAGACCCCTAGCCCGGGAACCTCCATATGCCACGGGAGTGACCTAAGAAAGGGCAAAAAACAAAAAACAAAACAAAACAAAACAAAAAACCACCATATGACCCAGCAATCCCACTCTTGGGCATATATCCAGACAAAACTTTCCTTGAAAAAGATACATGAACCTGTATGTTCATTGCAGCACTATTCACAATAACCAAGACATGGAAACAACCTCAGCAGATGAATGGATTAAGAAGATGTGGTATATATACACAAGGGAATAATACTTAGCCATAAAAAGAACAAAATAAGGCCATTTGCAGCAACATGGATGGAACTAGAGACTCTCATACTAAGTGAAGTAAGTCAGAAAGAGAAAGACAAATACCATATGATTATGGCTTTTATCTGGAATCTTACATATTGCACAAATGAACCTTTCCACAGAAACTCATGGACTTGGAGAACAGACTTGTGGTTACCAAGAGGAGGGCAAGTGGGATAGACTGGGAGTCTAGGGTTAATAGATGCAAACTATTGCATTTGGAGTGGATAAGCAATGAGATCCTGCTGTCTGGCACAGTCACTTGTGATGGGACATCATGGAGGATAATGTGAGAAAAAATATATATATATATATATATTCTTATATATATGACTGGGTCATTTTCCTGTACAGTAGATATTGGCAGAACAGTGTAAATCAACTATAATGGAAAAAATAAAAATCATAAAATAATTTTTAAAAATGTAAGGCAGTTGGTGAATAGATACCATCCTGGTTTTCATTCCTCTGGTCCTTTGTTCTGACCTCAGTTACAAGTTCTTCCTTCTCTCAAGAGCTCCAGCTTTTGCATCTTAGCTTTCATGGGAGGCTGCCTATTAGATTTGCTAGCACCTTCTTTCTTAGAAACACATAAAATATTTTGCTCCTTATAATTAGTGGACTCTTCGATTTGATGAACTATGGTGGAAAATACCTTATTATTAACATAGAAATATATGACTTTCACATTGGATTCTGGGCCTCTTAAGGAGTTTGTTTTGTATCTTTCTGTATTTTTTTTCTTTGGTACTTGTTTTGCCTTATTGTCTCACATAAAGGTTAATACCACTTGAAAAAAAAATGTTAATACCACTTGAACCAGGTTTTTCCTTGGCTTGAGAACTTATATCTTCAATGAATATTTTTTTTTAATATTTTCAATGAACCTTTTAAACAATTTATTGTATTTTCAAAGACTCAGTAATCTGCTATCCTCACAAGAATAACTAGGAGAAAACCTGTATGCAATAAAGGATTCAGGGATTGGTTTATTATTTTCTCATCTAATGCTAATATATAGAGATAGCCATTTTCATTTGTGAAAAAATCTTGTTGTTTCAAACTTTGGCATGTGTATGATGTTCTTACTCAATTTCTTCTTTTTGTGAACATCTCAGAGTATAGCAGTAAAAATCTACAAAGGTCATACTATTCCATACAATTGAGAATTTTTTTTTACCTTACTGTGTGAAAAAACTCTTTGCTCTATTCTTTATTCAAAGTTATGCAGACCAAGAGGTTAATCAAAGAAAATGCATATCAAAGTACTTTTCTGTGGCTCTGTAACAGTTTAATGATGATATAATTTTTATCTTAAGAATCTAATTTTATAAATCTCAAGTTTTACATTCTCTTCAGTCATGAATATCACTAATCATAGAGATTTGGCAATATTTTAACAGAACTAACAATGTTTCAAATACTGAGAATGCTTACATTCTTATATTACTGTTTTTTAGAATGGTGTTATTGATGTTTCTCCTTTGTTGAAGAGAAGAAGAATGTGTTTTCTGGTGTCATCCTATGGGTATTCAATGGATGGTAAGAACCATTACCTAATTCCAACCTATACAGAATAATTTAAGTTTCAGAAATCATGGAAAATAAGGGTCTAATCATCACTGATAAGAGTGATGTAGAATGTTAGGAACATACTGTATAGCAGAATTAACCAATCCAAAAGGGAAAGCAAAAATTATTTATACACTTCTACAGACAGTAAGTAATGAACTGGAACTTAGACTAATACAACCTGTAATACCCAAGAGCATGGTTATAAACTTATTAGTTTGAACTTTTATTTTTATAAAAGTATAACTTCAAAGCAGAGTACAGAAAGTCTGTGATATTTATAAACTGACAAGAGATGAGAGGATTGTATTTTTTTTGTTGGAAGTAGTTGATCACATATTTTTACTTAATATTTTAAATGTAACTATTTTGGGAAGCTACAATAACAAAATCAAGGAAGAATGTCCTGCTGAGAAAAATGTTTCATGTATAATATAACTGCCTACTCTCCAAAGACTAATTGAGCATGTCAGACCAATTGATTGGGATTCTATTTTTAAAATTTCTCTTTAAGTACATTACTAATTTAGAGCTCAGTAATTACCTCCCAATGCTTAAGTATTACCATTCAAGTATTTCTAAATGTACTAAAGTATCAACCCTCAGTGAAATAAATATGTATCAAAACCAAGCACAGCATGGAAAAACTCTACAGAGTGTATTTCCAAATAAATATGTGATGGTTGAATTATTACTTCCAATACATTTGCTGAATTGGAAATTCTTATGCCATGATTTATGTACTTAAACATTTCACTGGAACCCAGAATCCCAGCTACCCCAAATTCATACTGATGCATCATCAATTTTTAAAATGACTTTAAGAAACATTTATTTACCTATATGTAGGTTGATTTTTTTAAAGACGAGTTGGAGATATTTTAATCTACTTTGATATTCAATAATAACCATAATTATCAAATATATCACTGTAGAAGTTATTCGGCCCTAGAAAAAAGAAGTGCTGAAAGAAGCTAGAACCTGCAATTTACATGACTATACTAGCATAGCATAATTTATATCCAAACAAATCAATTTGCTTGTAAGTACCCTAACATCTCAACGAATTTGTTTGCCAAGGGTACAAGTGTTTTACCTGATGATAGATAAAAAGAGTAATGAAAATAGGCATGCATTAGCTGGTTTCACACATTTAAAAATATGTGTAGAAAATTGACAGAACACTGTAAACAAGCTATAATTGAACAAAAATAAAAATCATTATATAAAAATTATGTATAGTTATAAACATTTAGTTATTTATATTAAGCTGCACAAAGATCAGGAAACCAGAAATACGGTAAAGACTTTATATGTTTTTAAAGGATTTAATTGGATAGAAGATCCTAATGTTCTCATATCATACTAAAATTTTGTTTCTAATAATCATTACTTGAAGTAATTGTGTTTTTTGCATCTGGCTGGGTTTTTCAGTTGTTTGAGATTTTGTTTTGTGGGGTTTGTTTGTTTGTTTCTGGTTGTTGCTATTCTTTGTTTTGGCGGTGGGGGGGAGCAGATAATGTTATTTTTAGTAAGAGGATTTAAAAATATAAATAATACTGCCCATCATGCTATAGTAAGCACTTCCTTTATAAGTATTCTCAATGCCCAGCCTACCTCTCCAGGTAGGTAGAGTTGAATAAGTAAAAATGTCCACCAGAATTCTCTAGCACCTTGTGGACCACCTACGATGGTTCATTTGAACTTGACTCAACTCTGCTTCCCCATGCAAAATGGTGTGGTTACACTCAACGCTGCAGTATTATTTTTATTTATTTATATTTTTAGGGCTGCACCCATGGCATATGGAAGTTCCCAGGCTAGGGGTTGAATCAGAGCTATGGCTGCCAGCCTACACCACAGCCACATCAATGCCAGATCCAAGCCATGTCTGCAACTATACCACAGCTCATGGCAATGCCAGATCCCTAACCCACTGAGTGAGGCCAGGGGTTGAACCCGCATCCTCATGGAATCAGGTTCGTTACTGCTGAGCCACAATAGGAACTCCAACACTGCAGCATTAGAGTCCATTCTTTTGGCTAAAGAAACTGAATATTGTGCAATGGAAATTGTGTGCAGTGTTTCTGTAGATACCACTAAATGTTAAAATTTTAGGTTAAGATCATATATGAAAGTTGAATTAATACTACCTTCTCCTTCTATCACTCTCTGGTAATGGATTTGGGGATTTTAGATGATTGGAAACCAACTCAGGAACAAAGAAAAATCAGATAATCACCCCTCCTGACCTGTTTCCTCCACTTCTGTTTACCTTGTAGGAGCTTAGGCAATAATTGGCTCAGAGTCCACTTTTCAGAACCAGCTCAGGCACAGCAATTTAATGAGCTGTAAGATAATCTGCAAACTTGAGCTGATTGATATGGATATGATACAGCTCATCATTTGTTTAACATGCATTATACCATTTCCCATTCAAAGTTCTTACTGAACAGCAACTGTGGATCTCTGGTGTATTCTGAGATCTTTTTCTTCAGCTATACTAATATGTGTGATAAAATAGTTCCACATGATTTATAGTATGGCAACAGAAATGTGAAAGAAGAATATTTTCCTTTCCCAGATTCAAGTTCTTGGAATAAAATCTTATTTACAAGTAAAAAGAAATTCATTATGTCTACTAAATGTCACAAACAATTGGTTTGCCAGACCCTGTCAGTTTTTACCAGAAAGAGAGAGGGGATCAAATTCTATCACCTTAGAGACAAACTACAAATAAATGCTAAACTTTATCCATTTTGCCTTAATTTCACAAGTCTCTAATAAGTACTGTATAATATCTTCATTGTTAATTCTCTCTATAAAAATTAAAGATATAGTTGTGTGATTCTTTTGAAAGAAGGAAATTAATAGGAACATGAGAGTAAAACACTATACTGTAGAATATCTGAACACAATTAATGGGTACCTCCTAATAATAATAAATGAAGCAATTATAAAATCTGACATGCCAATTAGTAAGTCATTTTGGGTTACAGTTCACCAGGATGCATATTTTGGAATACACTATTATAATCCTTAAAACCACTGAACTTCAGTCTCAGAAAACTTTCTAAAAAGACAGTTTGCTTTAGAATCAATGCTATCAGTCTACAGCCTCTGAGGAAAGGCAGTTTCACAAAGAAAGCTTGTCTCTCACATATAGGAATCTTGGAGGTTAAAGGCATCAGGGAGACTTGCCAGGAAAACAATAAGGGACATATGGGAATACCATTTTGGTTTTTTTTGAGTAAACTCAAGGGAGCCAGGAAAACAGGAGCCCAGCATTAGCAGTTTAACTGAATGGTAGACCCCAAAGCATATGCACAGCTGCCAGACCTGTTCCTTGAAGAATCTAGAAGGAAGGAGCTTGATGACAGCACTGGAAAACAGTTCTTAGGAAACCTGGCATTATGGCCCATAATGCCTACAGCCTTGATCCTGGCAAAGATGTGGCTATAGATAGGAATAAACACATTCATGAAAAACTTGTCTCCTGGTGGAAAGGAGACAGGGCCTTTGATGGTGCAGATATTACACATAATTTAAGTTGAGGTCTGTAAGAAAATAATAACAATGGATCCACTATGAAGAAGATTTTGTTGAGGGGTGGGAATCATCAAGATATAGATCTTGGTAACACAATAACCTATGGAAAGCAATTTGTTTAGTTTATCGATCAGTGGTTTCAGTTGATACAACACCCAACAACTCAATTCCCTTTACTTTTTGAAACATGACTATTTTTTGTACCACAGTAACCAAAAAAAAAAAAAAAAAAAAAAAAAAAAAAAAAAAGAAATCAAGTATCTTCATCAAATAAATAGAGCCTTAGTATGAAATATTTATGGACAAAAAAGGAATGAGGGCAAAAGAATTTTGTTTTTGCTTTTTTTGAGAACTAGAAAACATTTTTTAAGGTAGATGATCACACCCGTCTAAGATCACAGCACAAAATAATAGTATGACATTATAATAATAGTTATTAAAATAGTACGGTATTATTATAATAATAATGAGATAATAGTAATGACCAAGACCTGAGCATAGGTAATACTGGAGGAAAAAGATTTTATCAACAAAATCCCCATGATAATACAACTTTTGTCATTATACTCACATATTACTACAGCAGATTCACATTCAATCAATAGTATATCTAATACTCCTGCCATATTTTGATGTATACATACATTTATTCAATTATACATAAGAAATTTCAAAAACTTTAGAGTAGCCATATGAATTTTATAACTATTAATAAAATATCTGGGTTATTTAGACAGACAATTTTAAATTTTGGACATATTGCTCTTCTTCTAATTGCAAACTTTCCTCTTAAATTCTAATTCTCCATCACTATACACTATAGCAGAAATAGCTAACAACAAAAAAAATGTGTTAATTCACTCAAAACCAGGCAAGCAAATCAAAATTTTAAGCAAAGAAATTAAATTATATAGAATTATGTACATAATAGCAACATAAAGAACATCTATTCAATTGACCAGACTTTCATTTTATAAGTTTATGTGTGTGTATGAAATTTACTGTCATATAAAATTACAAAGGTGTAAAATGCTTATGTTTGCCAAGTGTGTATGATATGTGTGATTTGGAAACTGGTACCAAAAACTGAACAATGTCTTTTGCAGAGATTGAAACAAAAAAGGAAACATCTGCATTATAGATAAACCAGCAGGTATCAAATTTAAAACCACCAAAGATAAAAAACAAACATAAATTAGTTGGAGGATTTTTTTCCATTATATATTATTTGTTCTATACTTCACATACTGTGCTTAAAATACAGCAATAAAAAACCTTTCAAGTAAATGCTAAACTTAAGACTAGAATTTATTTCAGGAAGCATTCTCTCCTATCTAAGTTATTTTTAAAATATCACCAGGACTTTGATTAAGAGTAGAAACTAAGTGTCAGGGATGAAGAAGAGCTCAAAACAGTTTAGAGGGGAGAGAGTTGCAGACAGAGTCTGAAGGAATATATAGCAATTTTTAGTCAGTATGAGCTAAACCACGTAAAAGTAAAGAAATCTGCATAGTCCAAAACCAAGTACCAGATGGAGATACTAGAAATAGGCATATTCAATTACCATGGGGTTGGGCAATTAAAACTCCAAGCTAGAAACTGAAATATTAGCCATGAGAAAAGCAGACTGGCAGAATGATGGCCTAGAAAGAAGCAAATTGGACACTGGAAATACAACAGGCAAGCCAGCTAGGCAACAAGTTTTCATTCCTGAGCAAAAAATATGAGTAATAGAAGGCTCACTTTTTATATAATCCAAGAGATTTATGTATTTGTATGTTTGTCATTATTCACTAGTATAAGTAAGTCCATAAGTTGGCTAATTTAAGAGCTTTCAGAAAAAGTTGGAGCACTTGGTATAACAAGAGATGAGAAGGTCAAGAACAAGGAAGTTTTCCACAAGAGTAAACATTTAACTGCCAAGGTTTCTCCTTTCTCTGATATTCAGATAGCATTCACAGTGGATGTGTGGAGTTACTAGTAGCATATTTGTCCTTTACTTCATTAATACTGAAAAATCAAATGGAGAATAAGTCACTGTGACCTCACTGGCATTTGTCCCTTATGAGAATGAGAGATAAAATTTGCAACAGGAGAGAACTTCAACATCCTCTCAAATATATATTTGTTTTAGACACACATCTGATTAGAAGGAAAAAAAATGTGCAAAACTGCACTCCTGAAAAATTAAAATTACATCACTAAATAACCCTCCCAAATATGCTTTTATTTAAATCACTGAAGAGCTTTGAACACAAAGAAATTTTTAAAAGAATTAAATTCCAGAGAAACAAGCCTCTACTGTAGTCTATACTGGGTTTTAAACACAATGCCTAGCATAGAATAAAATATTACAAGACACACAAAGAAGCAAACTAAAAGATTTATAATCAAGTAAAAAATAGAAAATACTCACAAGTGACTCGTAAATTAGAATTACCAGAAACAATATTTTAACTAATTATAATAGATATCTTAAAGAATTTGTGGGAAAAGATGGTGAAGAGAGATGCAATGACAAAAAGAATTTCAAAAGAGATATAGAAGCTGTGAAAAAGAACTAAATGGGAAATGAAAAAGTTTTTGAATGGGATGATTGGAAATGTGTATACAACAGAAGGCAAGGATGATTAACTTAAAAATAGGTCAAGATAAAATTATCCAAATAGGCATAGAGAAAAGAAAAAAAAATTGAAGAAAATAAACAGACCCTCAATATCCAGCAGGAGAGTGTGAAATTATCAAATGGGACTATAAGAAACGGAGGATACAGAGAATGGGGTAGAATACAGTATTTTAAGAAATATTAACTGAAAGTCCTCCAAATTTTATCAAAAACAGCAAGCCACTAATACATGGAGCTCAGTGAACTCCATTCAAGATAAAAACAGAAAACCATATTTAATCACAGAACTACTAAAAAAAATAAAAATTAAAATTAAAAAATTAAAAAAAAAAAACAGGAGTTCCCGTTGTGGCGCAGTGGTTAACGAATCCGACTAGGAACCATGAGGTTGCGGGTTCGATCCCTGCCCTTGCTCAGTGGGTCAAGGTTCTGGCGTTGCCGTGAGCTGTGGTGTAGGTCACAGACGCAGCTCGGATCCTGCGTTGCTGTGGCTCTGGCGTAGGCTGGCAGCTACAGCTCCGATTCGACCTCTAGCCCTGGAACCTCCATGTGCCGCAGGAGCGGCCCAAGAAATGGCAAAAAGACAAAAAAAAAAAAAAAAGCCTTGAAGACAGAGAGAAAATAAGATGTACTACATTGAGGTCAATGATAAGAATGACAACTGATTTCTCATCATCAAAAAAAGGGAAAAAAATAATACTGGAAGGATATTTTTAATGTATAAAACAACTGTCAACAAAGAATTTTATGTCAAATGATAATATCATTCAAAGATTAAAGGAAAAGAAAAACATCTTTTTATAAACAAAAGATGAATCAGTTGCCAGTAGAACGGCAAAACAAGGAATGTGGAAGGAAATTCTTCAGCCTGAAAGGAAATGATACCAGATGGAAGCCTGGATGTGTCCAAATGAATTCAGAACACCAGAAATAATAAATATGTGGGCAAATATAAAAGACAGTTTAAAAATGATATCATATATATATATATATATATATACACACACACACTCTCTCTCTCTCTCACACACACACACACACACACACTTTAAATTTGTTTAAAGACTTTCAACTATTAAACAAAAAATAATGGTAATTTAATATGGAGATCTCAAATATGCATCAAAGTAAAATATATAACATAATACAGTGGTTAGGAGAAGATAAAGAGAATTACATGTTAAAATATCAATAAACATAAAATGATTCAAGTCATACAAAGTATATTTTCTGGCTCCAGAATAATTAAATCACATGTCAGACAGAGAAAGATATCTGGAAAAAATCCCCCAATAGTCAGATAGTAAATAACACATTTTCAAATAACTCATCTCACAGAAACTCATATGGGAAATTAGAAGCTTTTTAAACATAGTAAAAATGAAAACACAACATGCCAAAATTTATAGGATGCAGCTAAAGTAGCATCTAGAAATAAATTTATTATAGTTAATTAATACTGTTGTGAACATTGGAGATTTGCTTAGAAAGTACATTTCAAGTGCTCTCACCACAAAAAAAGAAAAAATCAATATATTAATTAGCTTAATTGTATTGACTGTAATAATCATTTCTCTCTACATATTTATATCAAATCATCATGTAATATACCTTAAATACATGCAATTTGTTAAAATAATAGTAATAACAAAGAAAAAATTATAGCACTAATTGCCTATATTGAGAAAGAAGAGTTGTAAGTCTGTCACCTCTCAGCTTCCACCTTAAGTATCTAGATATGGAAATAAAAACAAATAAAACCCCATGTATTCAGAAAAAGAAAATAATAAAGGTAAAATCAAGGAAATAGGAGGTAGAAAGAAATAAAAACTATGAGTGAACCCAAAGCCTGGATCTTTGAGAAAAATCAATATAATTGATAAAAAAGAAGATGCAAATTACCACTTTCAGGAATAAGAGTAGTGACAAAACTATAGATTCTATAGAAAAATAGTAATTACTTTAGAGAATGGTTTATCACTTTCTTTTTTTCTCTCTTTCTTTCTCCCCCCCTCCAACCCCCTGCTTTTCTTTCTCTCTCTCTCTCTCTCTCTCTCTCTCTCTCTCTCTCTCCTTTCTTTTTTGCTTTTTAGGGCTGTACCTGCTTCATATAGAAGTTTCCCTGGGCCAGAGGTCAAATGGGAGCTGCAGCTGCTGGCCTTCACCACAACCACAGCAATGCAGGATGTGAGCTGAGTCTGCCACCTATACCACAGCCTATGGCAATGCCAGATCCTTAACCCACTGAGTGAGACCCATGTCCTCATGGATACTAGTCAGGTTTGTTACTCCTGAGCCACAATGGGAACTCCCTATCATTTTCTTATAAAGCTAAACATATACTTAACCTATAACAATTATTTCTGTCCAAATATTTAAAAGTGAGAAAAATAAATATGTCTAAAGACAGACTTTGAACAATATCTTCATTGCAGCTTTATGTAGAATAGTCCAAAACTGGAACTGGAATGAGTCAACAAATTGCAAAGTATTCATAAAAGAGCACATTTTTGATTAATCAGAGGAATGCAAATTAAAACCATAATGAAGTATCACTCCGCACCTGTCAGAATGGCTATCATCAAAATAACAAAAATAAAAAAAACCAAATGTTGGCAAGGATGTGGAGAAAAGGGTACCCTTGTATACTATTGGTGGGAATGTAAATTGGAGCAACCACTATGGAAAACAGTATGGAGGTTTCTAAAGAAACTAAAAATAGTTCTATCATATAACCCAGCAATTCCACTCCTGGATATATATCCAAAAAAAACAAGAAACAACAACACTAATTTGAAAAGATACATGCACCCCAATGTTCACAGAAGTACCATTTACAACTGCCAAGATAAGGAAGCAACCTAAATGGCCACAAACAGATGAATGGATAAAGAAGATGAGGTGTAAGTGTATAGTGTATACATGTATATGTATGTGTGTATATACACACACACACACACGTACACAGACACACACAATGGAATATTACTTAGCCATATCAGCCATAAAAAAGAATGAAATTATGCCACTTGCCACAACATGGATGAACTCAGAGGGTATTATGCTAAGTGAAGTATGTCAAACAGAGACAAATACTTTATGTTTTCACTTATATGTGGACTCTAAAAAATACAATTAATAAATACAAAAAAAAAAAGAAAGAAACAGACTCATGGATACAGAGAACAAACTAGTGGTTACCAGTGGAGAGATGGAAGGGAAGAGGGACAAGATGGGGTAGGGAATTTAGAGGTACAAACTATGTACAAAATAAATAAGCCACAAGAATACGTAGTACAACACAGAAACATAGTCAATATTTCATAATAGCTATAAATGAAATATAACCTCTAAAAATGTGAACCACTGTGTTGTACATCAGTAACACAGAATATTGTACATCAACTAAACTTCAATAAAAAGTTAATTTAAAAGTTAGCAACATGATTACCTTTTAGTGAGATAAGTCATCAATTACCAAATTGGGAATTAATAGCTCCTGCCCTTTAAAATTAATTAGTTTTTTTAACAGTGTAGAACTTTGAATTTTTAAACTAAAGAGAAATTATATTATTTGTATCTTAAAGAAAATAAACAAAAATTTAACATAAAAATAGGATAGTACTCAGCAGCAAAAGTTAATAAGCTAAATGACACATGTAGTATAATAGATGTATCTCAAAAGCATTATATTAAATGAAAGAAGTCACAGAGAAAATTCTACATACTATATACTACCACGTATATAAAATTACATAATAGTTAAAATTAGGTGACTATCAGAAAAATCAGATCAGTATTTGCCTGTTCTAGAAAGTGACTACCAAAGGGCATGAGTGAACTTTCTGGGGTGATTTTAATATTAGATAACTTGTGGTGGTATTCAGGTACAGATATTAACTAGAAGAAATAACACCCTTGAAAATCTGTGTGTTCTATGTAATGTACACTATATCTTGATTTAAAAATAAATTATATCTATTTTTGAAAAATCTCAAGTGATTACTAAATAGCTTAGAGCCATATACAGTGAGCATTTTCTTCATTTGGCTGTGCCCATGGCATGTGGAAGTTCCTGGACCAGGGATCAAAACTATGGCACAGCAGTGACCTGAGCCACTGCAGTGACAACATCAGACCCTTAACCTGCTGCACCACAAGGGAACTCTACAGTGAGAATACTATAGAAAGAATCTACTTTAAATTTTGAGTAACCGTTTGTGGTAGGAAGAAGTCCCCCATAAAATGTTTTAATCTCCTAATCCTAATTCTAATTTCCAGAATCTGTGAACATGCTCTTAAATGACAAAAGAGACCTTGCAGATGTGATTACCATCACAGAGATGGAAAAGGTACTTAGCATAATATAGGTGGTCTCATTCAAATTATACGCATTCTTCAAAGGTAAGAGAGAGCTGCAATGATGGGGAAAAGCGCACATAAATGCATCTTAAGAAGGTCTGTGCCCTCTAGCTGGCTCTGAGATGTAGAGGCTTTGTTAAAATAATAGAGAGAGGCCCCTAGAAGCTGAGAGCAGCCCTTAGCTGATGACTAGTCAGAAAATGGGGACTACATGGTCTCCTACAACCACATGGAAATGAATTCTACCACAATTTGATTTAGCTCAGGTTTCACTGGGCTAAAATCAAGATGTCAGCATGGCTGCAGTGAGATCTGAATAGTTCTTCTAAAATTTCTCAGAACTGAAAATAATAAATTAGTGTTGTCTTAAGCCAATACATTTGTGGTCATTTGTTACAGCAGCAATAGAAAACTCATACATCTATATATTGGGGTTGAATTAGGGACAGTATATAAAGGAAACAGCATTATTTCTCTCCCAGTACTAACCTTTCTTTACTTTATATCTAATATATTCCATAGCTTTTCCAATCATGTCAGCTCTAATAGTCTCACCTTTAAACATTAAAAAGTCCAGTTCAGTCTAGTTAAACACTTTACTGTCACATCTAAGTCAAAGTGTTTCTCCACTGACCTGCTTACCCATATAATCAGGGACCAGCAGTGGGTAAAAACCTAAGTGCACTGGGGGAGGATGCCATGTAATTTATAGTTGATATTTTTTTCCTTTCTTGCTCTACTGCCTTTGTGCTATGCTTACGGATCCTCCAGCTTCTGGAGAGTGAGAAAAATAAAAAAAGATAAAGACTTTGGATTAGCAGTGGAGATCTCTTTGGGTTCTTCAAATGACCTCTGTCATGGCAGATCCAAATGTTGTTCCTCTTTCAGTGGGAGAATTCACAAGTTCTTCAGACACTGTCAGTAGGCTACATGCTCAAAGCTCACTAATGTGGGCAATGCACTCACTGGCTGACCAAGTTCTCATCAGCTTTTTCAAATATTTCCAGTTATATTCTCCTGAGGGATTTTTTTTCTTTAAAGGTAGACCTCTTTGGTGAGATAATTCCAAGATGATTCAAATCTGGTCTCCATCCAAAGTGTCTACTGGCCCACAGAGGAAAAAAAAATCCTTGCTTTGCCAATAGTGTCAATTTCACTGGCAACTGTTCGTCCTCTCTCCTCAACCTGCCCACATGGCTGTTTCAGCCAGCTCTCCACTCTGCACACTCTAGGTGACAAACCTGGACATTCTTCTATCTTTACACAACTCCCTAACCCCTAATACATACATCAAGCTCTCTGGTGAACTCCTTCATTCCCCAACCTGGTAGTAGTCTAGAATGATTCTATAAATTTCTGTAACTCCATATGTATCAAGCTAAGGACTAAAAAACCATTCCTCCCTTCAGATAGAAACAATTTCCTTGGATACCTTCACCATCTCTTATAGATTTGTTGGGGGAAAGCAAAGAAGAGAACAGAGGAAAATAGCCAAAACACTTAAATTTCTTTTTAAGAATCTTTTATCAATCACATCTCTCTTACCTGATATATAAACTGGATTAAGCTGATTTGACTATCTTTTAATGAATCCATTGAAAAGGTATCTGTTATTCAAAACTAATATTCTTTGTCCTCAGCTTGGGATCTTGACCAAAATTGGAGTCAACACAACTGTTCCATTTCATACCTTATTTGATATACCATTTAAGGCTGGAAAACAGTATAAAATTTTAAGGAAGGCCTAATGACAAAATGTATTTGAAATGGCTATTTAACTTACTAAAAAAAAACTATTATTGGTAGTTAAAAATGTAATTGCCTTCCTTATTCTAAGCTATCATAAATATACTCTTAGTTTTCAAGGGCACCTACATATGCATAAATTGTATGCTAAATTGTGTGTGTGTGTGTGTGTGTGTGTGTGTGTGTGTGTGTGTGTGTGTGCGCGCGCGCATCTCATTATCTAGATTTTGATTCTCTCTCTAGCATCATTTCTTGCTAGCTTCTCTGCAGATAACTCCAGACATACAGGTCTTGTAGTTCCTTAAACATGTCAAGACTTATCTACTGCACCCTACAAGACAGATTCTGTATTTGCTTTTTCCTTTGTCTGGACTACTCTTTCCCCAATTCTCTATATGGTTCTTCCTGTACTTCGTTCAGCTCAAATCTCTCCTTATCCATCTGTAAGGCCTTCCCACAAGGTAATCTAACAGAGGTGGCACCCTCCCTCAGTCTTCTTCTAATTCTCTTTCATGCCTTATTCTTTCTCCAAAGAACAAATTTTCACCTAAAAATATGTTCTATACATATGTGTTTTATAAATGAGTAATTAATACTTGAAATCAACAAGGTTATTTTCAGTCTGATGGAGATGACTTATCACGAAGTATCATCACAGGGTTACATTAAAGTTTAGTTTTGCTAATAAATATTTGAAACAATTCTGAATAGTAAAATCCAGTATTAGATACATAGAAAGCAAGATACAAATATCAAAGTCGAAGGGAAGACATGAGAAGTAATCAGAGAGAAAAGACACAATATCTCTAAGAAATGACAATTAGGTTGGTAACTGCCATTTTACATGTCAAAACTGGAAAATCTGGACATGGAGAACAGACTTGTGGTTGCCAAGAGGGAGGGGGAGGGAGTTGGATGGATTGGGAATTTGGGGGCTAGTAGATGCAAACTATTATCTTTGGAATGGATAAGCGATGAGATCCTGCTGTATAGCACTGGGAACTGTATCTAGTCACTTATGATGGAGCATGATAATATGAGAAAAAACAATGTATACATAAACATCAAAACTGGAAGCCAGAAAAGCATGGATGATCTTCAGAGTGCCCAGACAAACTGTCAACTTTGACCCATGTACTTAATAGAACTATCTTTCAAGAATAGGGGCAAACAGATATCATAGATAAACAAAAAGTAAAAAAAAAAACCACTAAAGAAATATATGTTGGAAGAAGGAAAATAAGAAATGGAAGTTTCAGATACAAAGATAAACGGTGAATGAAGAAAATGGTAAATATGTCAGCAAGACTAAAGAAACACTGATAATAAACACAGTTTAAAAATGTCTCACTGGTGATATTATTTTCAAAAGAGAGATAAAGCTAAAGTACTACACCATAATATCATAAAATTAAGACAGGATAATTGCCTTTAAAACATTATAAAGCTTTTGTGTTGTGAGGAGAATCAGGAAAGGAATTAAGTTTAAGATTTATTACATAGGTTAAATTTTTAAATGATACTTAAACTGTGTATTTAAAAAAAAAATTAGCGGTAGCATAGAATAACATTTCAACTGAAAACAAAGCAAGGGGTAAGTAAAAGCAAGGGTGCACACAAAGAAAAAAAGCAATATGTGATGCAAAATATGATAGAAATACACTTATGTATATTATAATTCATAGTAAAAAATGACTTGAACTGAATCAGCTAAAATATATAGTTAGATTAGAAAGCAAAATGCAGCCTTAAGCTATTTATAAGACCTAGACCTAGTATAGAGCAAAGAGAAACTCTGCAAGTAAAGGGATGGTAAATAATGAACTAGGAAAATAAAAGGGGGGAAAAAGCTAATAATGCCATATTAATATCATACAAATATAACTGAGGACAGGAGGCTATACTTGAGATACGCATCAAATATTAATGAAAGGTTTAAGAAGGATCTAACAATCTTATTCTGTCCATATCTAATAACAGAGGTTCATAATAAGGTGACATTTTATACCCATTGGCAAACAATTATTTTATTTTTAACCATTTTTATTGTTTAGTTGAAATTGATCAGTATATATTTGAAATTTATAAATGCATAAAAATATATGTTTAAACATATATTTATTGTTATTTTTGAAGTGAATTTGATTTATATTAACTTCAGGTGTATAACATTGTGATTCAATATTTTATAGATTATACTCCATTTAAAGTTAGCATAAAATATTGCCTATAATCCCCATGTTGTGCATTATATCCTTGCATCTTATTTTATACCTAGGAGTTTGTACTTCTTAATTTCCTTCCCCTATCTTTCTCCTGCCCTCACTGTCCTATTTGTGTATGTGCACTAGTTTACTTTCTGTATCTGTGAGTTTATGTCTGTCATGTTAAATTTATTTTATTTTTTTAGATTACATATATAAGTGAAAACATACAGTATTTGTCTTCCTCTGACTTACTTTATTAATAAGCATGTTACTCTCCAAGTTCACCCATGTTGATGCAAAAAGCAAAATTTCATTCTTTTTTTTTTTTTTTTACAACTGAGTTATGTTCCATTGTATATATACACACCACATCTTTCTCTGTTCATCTGTTGATGGACATGTAGGTTATTTTCCTATCTAGGCTATTATAAATAATGCTGTTATGAACATAGGGGTCCATGTATCTTTTCAATTTGGTGTTTTTGCTTTTTAAAATATATATCCAAGAGTAGAGTTGCTGAGTCCTATGATAATTCTCCTTTTAATTTTTTGAGGAACCCCCAGCCCATTTCCCATAGTGGCTGTACCAATTTATACTCCAGCCAACAGTGTACAAGGGTTCCCTTCTCTCCACTTCCTCACATTTATTATTTGTTGTCATTCTAACAGATTTGAGGTGGTATATCACTGTAGATTCAATTTTAATTTCTCTGATGATATGTGATGAAAGCATCCTTTCACATAAGATTTGCAAACAGTTAAAAATATGAAAATACCAAATGTAGACAAAAGTGGAGAGCCCTAGAAATTTTTATGTGCAACTGATGGGGTTTGAAACTGGCACAATGACATAGGTACTTATTCTCTATGTATCATCTTTTTTTTAATTCCTCAATCCCTCCTTTACACTGCCCTTTTTAAAGTTAATTAGATAATTTCTAGTGTACCACTTTAATTTCCTTGTCATTTCTTTTAATATATTTTTGAGTTATTTTCTTGCCTGTTGCCCAGTGAATTATAATTAGTATCTTAACTTTTAAACAATTTAGTTCAGACACAAACCACATTTCAATAGTATCCAGAAATTCAGTTTTGCTCTTACATAGCTCCATTCCCAGTGCCCTCCTCTGTGCTGTGACTATCTTACAGACCACATTCTTATATATTTATTTATGGTTATTATTTTATGTAGATATCTTTTAAATCTGAGAGGAAAATAAGAGTTATAAACAACATACATAATTATACTATCATGTATATTTATTTATGCAGTGACTTTTACTGGTGTTCATTATTTCTTTATGTGAATTCATCTTCTTCTTTACATGTCTCAGAGTTTTGCCTTAAAAAACCACGCCTTTTAAGCCACATAAATATGGCAATTCTGGAAATCAGATTTTTACCCCTCCCTAGGGTTTACCATTGTTTTGTTTGCTTACTACTCTTCTAAACTAATTCCATAATGACTGTATTCTATGTTGAGTGTGGCACTTAAGTCTTTGCTTGGTTAATTTAGTGGTCACTTAATGACACAGAGGACAGAGATTTTCCTAAATGCCTGGGATCAAGAGTCTCCAGACTCTTTCAAGGGGCCCTGCCCATGTGTGTTGGACACATTTTCAATACTCAGCCAGAGAGCTGACAACTCTACCCTGGCCTTTACTTCCTGTTTGAGCAGGGCCTCAGTGTCAGCCTAAGATGAGAGCTTAGGGCCTTTCAGGTCTTCCCTGAGTGTGCACAGCCCTGAGTATGCACATTGCCCTATCATGAACATGGCCTCTAGATTCTCAGGAATCTGATAGGGCTTTTCATAGCCCTTATGCACATTTCAGTCCCCGGGTCTTCCCTGTAGCTTTTGGTCAGTTTACTGTTTTCTCTACTGTTGTCTTCCACCCCAGGCAGCCACGAGGTTAATCAATGACCTTTATTTTTTTTTTCAACAAATGCTTCTGGGGAAAAGGCTTTTCATGTAGGGTGTACTCTAAGCCAGGTCAAATAAAGACAACTTTGCAAGTGGGCTCTTGTACTGAAGCATCAGATAGGCCAAACAGTGAAAATTCTCTGGGAATGAGGCTTTGAAGAATCTCCAACCCCATTCTGCTCTGTCTGGAGACTGCCAAGTTATTGGTTTTCACTGGGAATGCAGGCTATTATTTGTTAAGGCTACTGTGGCAATGGAAAGGGTTATAGGAGAATAGGGTGAATTAAAACACCACAAAACTCACTGTTCCTACCAAGATTTAACCAGTTTTGTTTTGAATACATGCTTCCTGAGTTGTTACAAGCTTTTCGTTAATTTCCAGGGTTTTCAAAAAAGATAATTCTGATAAATTTTGCCAGTTTTGTCATTGATTTTATGGAGAGAAAAATTTTCAGAGATTTAAACTGGTATTTCTGCTGATGTCACTGTGGCAAAACAACTCTGGAATTTTACTTTGCATTGCTTATTGAAATTTATTATGTCTCTTTTCTGAAAGCTTATCATTTTACTCTTCGTTATACCATAGTGAAAGAATAGGCATGTTCAAGAGTGTTCACAGCAGCCCTGATCAAAAGAGTAAAAACTAGAAAGAGCTAAAATGTCCAACAGAAGAATGAGTAAACAAATTATGATGTACAAGGAAAGTGAATAAAGCACAGCTATATAAATTCCTATGGATAAATTCTCATAACATGATTTTAAGTTTCGGGAGAGAAATCTGAAAAATAACACATTCAATATGACTGCATTTTTATAAAGGTTTAAAACATATGGATAAAACTATTAAATAAAGGGAACAAACTAATTAAAAAATAAAACAGATTAGTGATTACTCCATGTTCAAAAGATAGGAATGAGCTAAGTACTGAGAGAATTTTAATAGTGTCAGCAAAGTACTATTTTTTAAGTTGGATGAAAGGCTCTTAGGTGTTTATCTCATTATTATACTTTTAAATTATTAATGTAACTTTTTTGTATGTATTAAATGTTTTATAGTAATAAAAAGGAGAGAATCTAGACTTTTTTTAAAAAAACTGTTACTAACCTTTTTTTCTTTTTTTATGTAGAGAAATTCCTTACAAAGTAGTGACACCATTTTTGAACCAGGTATTGAGCCATCTAAAACTTGAAAAAAATTGGTCATCTTGTAGAGATATTTCTGCTTCTAGATATACTTTCTTAATTGTCCTTTAGAACAGAGCACCACTTTGAGGTAAATATTCTTCCAATTATATCTTCCAAAACAACACACATTTCAGCAGGTTCAGATTATTTGTGTTCCTTAGTTCTAGAATCTGAAAAATGGCCAATTCAGATATTTGTAGATTTGAGAAATTTACACTTCTGTGGATTTTTTTTAAATGTTATTAATAACCTGGAAAACTTGAATGTCCCCATAATTTCTGCTGAACGCCACTGAGCATGTCCATCTGTGCCAAAAATAAACCCATTTACTGCTGTAGTTTACTGCTACACACAGTCAATATAAGCATCAACATGAGACCCACTCCCTGTGCCTAGATTATGCTTCTAATTCCTTCAGCCTATCAATATCCCCAGGGGAAGGAAGAACAGAATCTGCTAAAGAGTGGTCACAATCAACTTCAACATCAAGCAAAAATTCCAGGTAATCAAATCTGTCTTTGGCATTTTCCTTTTCGTACACGTCTCTTATATCCTAAATCCCCATCCCCTATGAGTTCAATGACTTCCTTCCAGCTGTATCCCACCTCTCAGTTCAGCACCCCATGCAGGCCAACCCAATCTGAAATAGAGCTCTTAATTTACCAAGCAAAATGAGTGCTGTTTTACAAAATGCAGTCTTTCAATATGTCAAAGTTGTTTCCTTAAGGTACAGATTTACTAGGAAAACAGGGTAGAACATGTGAGAACTAAATGCAGGTGCAGAAAACAAAAGACAAAACACCAAAGTTTTCTTTCTTCATGCCTCTTAACAGAATAATTTACCCGTGTCCTCAGATAAGCTTCCCTATTTTCTTCCTAGATCTGAATGAAGTGACTCGTAGCTGTCAGTGTTAATGCTCCTGGCCATCAGGGGTACCTGCCCTGTCATACTGAAATCTGGAACAGGTAGATACTGAATAACATTTTTGGTTAGCCAGAGATCATGGCCATATATCAAGTTCTTGGCTACCAGCAGTGGCATTCCCAAAGGCCTCCCGAAATTATTAGCAACCAAGGGATTTGGTCTCTTGGCCTGTTAGCACTACTGCATTTGTCATGGTCTTACATGTCTTGGACTTCAATTTTACCCTTACCTATAAGAGAAATAAACCAGCTGCAAAATCTGAAATAAGTTGAAATTAATTTTGGAATATCTACAATTTGATGTCACCCTGTTTATAATCGAGAGTCAAATCCACTTTTCATTTGCAAATAGCTCACAATGTCAAAACCATACATGACCTTCAACGTTTTCAATTCTACCCTGCTAATTTTGCAGAACAAGGATTTGAAGCCCAGAGAAGTTTAGTGATTTGCCACAAATGACACAGCATTTAAGTGGCAGAGCTGGGTCTTTTCCCCATTCTTTCCTTTTCTTTCTTAATGGACTGATTTCTCAATCAAGGGAAAGAAAAGCATTTGTATGAATCCTTATTCTTAACATAAATAGCCAGTGTTAGTACAGCTGGTGGTCAGCATGTCCACATCATATGTTGTTGACACTTTGTTTGCAATAGGCTATTTTAAATGACTACTTCCTAAAAAACAGAATTAGCTTTTTGTTCAACATTTTTTATACATATATTCAGCAATTCTGTACACCGTGAGGCTAATAACAATGATGAATTTTAGTGTAATATGTGGGCATTCTACTTGAAAACGTTTCTGATTAAGCATCAAAAAAAATCAAAACAATTAGAAATGCTACCATAACCATTTTTGTTTCTATCAAGTGGGTCTATGCCAGCATAATCTTTAAAAAATTATAATATTGTGGCCTGGCTGTTATCTGTCATTTGAATTCTTTTGAAAATAAGACTCTCAAATATTTTTGTTATAAAATGTCCATTTATTCTAGTGCTACAAGTAGCATACTCAAACAAGAACTATTCCTCACGTGCTACTGGGAAAGAGCCAAAACCTCTCCATAAGGCTGGTTCCTTTCTTCCTTTCAATAGCTCATTACCAAAGGTAAAGACTGAGTATTAAGCACCACGTTAATGGCCCCATAAATCGCCTGAGCTGAGCAATTAATATCCTAAAGCTGATTGTGTCTTTTCAACTTAACATGAGGCATATACATCTATCCATAAATATATAAACACAGTTCACCTTATCAAAATGCTGTTTCTCCAAGTCCAGACTTAAAGAATTAGAGCAAAGACTTCTGGGACAGACAATGATTGTAAAGTGCACATTTCTACCCTGCATTTTTAATCACAGTGAAACAGTCAGGTGTTATTGAATAAAAATTCGTTAGACATAAAGAAAATAATCCTAATTAGATTTTATTTTAGATTAACAAAACTCACTGTGCCTATATTGTTGGTTATGATATATTCCCCCTAAGACCCACAACTGCTAAAAATACCAAATCAATCACTGCCCAGATTTCGTTATGAAGTGTGTGAACGAGTGCATTAAAAAGCCATGTTAGCACCAACAAAGTTTATTGGGGCAACTGCATTCAAGACGCACATGGTATACCTTTAAATAGCACTGTTAAAATACCAAATAAAATGTCAACGTCTGTCAGGTCTCTGGCTTTTATAAATTGTTTAGACTGGGAAACGTTGGGGTTTGGACATTGTTCTTTTCACATGATGTAGAAAAGGAGATGGTAAAAAGAAAAGAACAATAAAGCGTAGTTCATTTTTGAAGTTCTTTCATGGAAAAACATACTCTGGATCATTACCCTTCTAATCAACAATTTCCTTCTTCCTCCCAATCCTTCCCTCTGATATTTACCTTTCTCCCCACCCCCAGTTCCCTCTCTCTGGGTGGTATTCTGAGCTTACACAGTACTCGGTAATCATATTTTTTATGTCGCTTCAAAAGAGAATCCCAGGAGGGCATGACAGATATGTATATCCTGGGTATTTTTAACCTGGACCATAGCTTTATTCACCATGTCTATGCTCTTCAAAATACCCCTGAGTGTCCTAACCACAGTTTCCCCAAGGAGAGGAAGGCCCTGTGAGCAGGATCAGCTACGACCTACCTACAGACTAGTTATTATCACACCTTAGTGGCCATCTCCCTGCCCTCTTCCCTCCGCCCCTTTCCTTTTATGACCATACCACACTCCCCACAATTCCCAAACAACAACATCTCTGTTTCAGCGTCTCCTCTGGATTTCCCACACTTAATGCAACCCAGACCTCACCTTCAGCTCTCCTGAGGCCACTTTGGAAGCCAGCTCGATGACACAGCCAACAGCCATGCGTGCAGCACCGGACGAGTGCAGCTCATTCCAAATGGTGTCACTGTCCACCTGAGCAAACAGTCAGCAGAGCCCGCAACAGAGAGAGGGAGAGAAGGAGAAGGAGTAGATGAAAGAGGGCAGGGGGAGGAGGGGCGTTGGGGAGCAGGGGAGAGAAAGAGAAAGCAAATTTGTGAGGAAGGGCTGGCACAGTAACAGCCTATGTACAATAACATTAGTCTTCCGTCTTGGCCAGCTGAAAAGGCCTTCTGGACACGGCTTTGCTTATACTTTTTCTCTGTACTGACTTCTCCAATGGAAACACATTCCTGCCATGCCTCACTGCCATTCCCTGTTTAGATTTCTCATTACAAACAGCATTACATAGGCCGGATCTGGCGTAGTTACAGTCTTTCAAGAAACCAGGCCCCAGTAGTAGATAGAGTAAAAGCTAAGAGCACTTAGCTATACATAAAAATCGGATTTGCAAGTGCTAGAGGGGGGGAAATTCAAATACCTCTCTGGCTGCAGGTTTCCAGGGAGCCAAAGAGAATTATTAGACAGGTAGCAGTAGCTGTGAGTAGAAAGGGGCAACCACAGTTCAGGTTCTCCAACTAAATGGAAAGAGTGTGCAGTCCTCTCACTTAAAACATTCACAACACTTAACTGTAATGAACAATTTGACTTTCAAAGGAGAAGCTTACAACTTCTTATATTTAGTGCATTTTGGCAGCTAGTCTTAGTGCAAACTGGTATTATTAAAATTAGGCCATTAAAATTCGTGGTTGCTTCCACACTAGAGAACATTATTATCAAAACGAAGCATGAACCAATATTTTGGACTTACTTTTATAAAATGCTATTTACTCTCTTTTTGTGCATACAATAAGAGAACATATACAACAAAGACAAGAAAAGTACAGTAGTGGCCATTTTAAATTGTCAAATATGTTACATCTTTTTAAGTACAAAGTATTTCATAATGTAAAAAATAACAGTAGCCAAGAGTAGAAGTCTCTAATTTTAGGACACACTAATTACTTGCAGCACTGACAAAAGCAATAAAAAATTTGTGACTGTGCAAATATCAAAACTTCTCAAATGGCTCAAAGAAGGGAAATCCCACTCAAAATACAGATTCTCTTTTAAAATGAAGAATTAAAGAGGCCTAATGACAGGGAACAAATAAATAATAATAACATACACATGCACTAAGTAGCTTCCTAAGCATTTTCACATGCTTTTTCTCATGAGAACCTTAACAATTTAAATCCCGTCAAGAATAAGGAGTATATACATAATACATGAGAATAAATAAATAGAATATTAAGATAATTTTGACAATAGCAAAAATGGTAGAGAGAAGATTCTATATCAAACTAAGTAAAATTACGGCTTTACCACACAAAGGCAAATGACAATGGGCAATCAATTAATTAACATCTATGTGCTTTGCTTCCCTTCCAATGAAACAACTTTTTCAAGTGCCATCTGTGTGTGATGTGGGGGAGGATTAAATGAATAAGTAACAGGCTACTGTTAGCTACTACTATCTTAACTGCTGTTACTCTCATTTTGTCCTGGCTAGCACATAGTTGAGGCCTATTAAGTGGTTACTGAATGAGCATACTGTGGCTTAGAGGGGCCACTCTGCTGTTCTGAAGACCCTCACAAAGACCTCCGATCCTGACAACACATGCTTTTCTACCATACTCCTGCTTAAGAACATTCAGCCCATGTCATCATCGATACCACCACGGTCAACACTATCAACTAAAAAGTAAAGGAATCATCAAATGAACACTGGGACCTAGTCATTTATCCTCTAATCGGAAAGTTTTATGTCTTATTGAACCATTTTAAGCAGTTATTTGAGCTTATAGATATAGATATATCCTAGAGGAAGATGGTTGTTCAAGCTTAAAAATTAAAACCAACACTTAGATTGTGATGGATATTTTTAAGCCTATTTTTAACCATTACATAGCTATAGGTGCCATAGAAATATCCATCAGATTTAAAATCACTGGGAAGGCCAGCAAACATAAAACAAATCAATAAATCCCCAAAGAGTTAATTGGTGACAGAACCACAGATAATTTCAAACCACTTTTTTTTTGGTGTTTCCTCTCAACATTTTATTATGAAAAATTTCAAACATACAGAAAAATTTAAATTATTATGGAGTGAACGCTCTTAAACAACCTAGATTCTAGACTTCACATTTCATTCTATTGCTTTATCACATGTTGATCTATTCATCCATCCTTCCCCCCATTCATCCATTGATTCATCTTTATTTAAAAAAATTTTTATTATAGTTGATTTACAATGTTCTGTCAATTTATGCTGCACAGCAAAGTGACCCAGTTATACATATATATATTCTTTTATCTCACATTATCCTCCATCATGTTCCATCACAACTGATTAGATACAGTTCCCTGTGCTACACAGCAGGATCTCATTGCTTATCCATTCTAAATCCAATAGTTTGCATCCACTAACCCAAAATTCTCAGTCCATCTTACTCCCTCTCCCCTTGGCAACCACAGGTCTGTTCTCTATGTCCATGAGTTTGTTTCTGTTTGGTAGATATATATATATATATAGTTTCTGCCATATATTAGATTTCAGATATAAGTGACATTGTATGGTATTTGTCTTTCTCTTTCTGACTGACTTCACTTAGTATGATAATCTCTAGTCCTATCCATGCTGCTGCAAATGGCATTATTTTGATATTTTTTATGGCTGAGTAGTATTCCATCATGTATATATACCACATCGTTTTAATCCATTCATCTACTGATGGATATTGAGGTTGTTTCCATGTCTTGGCTATTGTGAATAGTGCTGCTATGAACATAGGGGTGCATGTATCTTTTTCAATCAAAGTTTTGTCTGGACATATGCCCAGGAGTGGGATTGCTGGATTATATGTCTATAATATAGGAGCACCCGAATACATACAACAAATACTAACAGATATAAAAGGAGAAATTCATGGGAATACAATAATAGTAGGAGACTTAGACACCCCACTATCATCAATGGATAGATCCTCTAGGCAGAAAATCAATAAGGCAACAGAGATCCTAAATGACACAGTAGAAAAGTTAGACTTAGTTGACATTTTCAGGACATTACATTAAAAAAAAATCAGAATACACATTCTTTTCAAGTGCACATGGAATATTCTCAAGGATTGACCACAAACTGGGGCACAAAACTAACCTCAACAAATTTAAGAGTATAGAAATTATTTCAAGTATCTTCTCTGACCACAATGGCATGAAACTAGAATCAACCACAGGAAAATAAATGAGAAAAAATACTGTCTACATGAAGACTAAACAACATGCTACTAAAAAACCAATGGGTCAATGAGGAAATCAAAAGGGAAATTAAAAAATACTTCAAGACAAATGATAATGGAAACACAATTCAAAATGTATGGGATGCTGCATAATTTCTTCAAATATATTTTCTATCCGCTTTTCTTTTCTTATCCTTCTGGAATCCATATTATGTGTAGATTGTCCCATTTTATATTAATCCCAAAGATCTCTTATTTTGCTTTCATGTTTTTTTCATTTGGTTTTCTGTCTGCTGTCCTGATTCAGTGATTTCCATTATTCCATCTTCCAAGACACTAATTCATTCCTCTGCATTATTTATTCTGCTCTTCATTGCCTTTAACTCAGCTTGCATCTCTGCAAATGAATCTTCTATTTTTTTCTTGGCTCCTCCTTATATTTTCTAGTTTCCATCTAAAGAAAGAACTAGTTACTGTTCTTTCTTTAGAACAGTTACTTTCTAACTTTAGAACAGTTACTAGTTACTTTCTACTTACTGTTCATATCCATTTCTTAATTTCTTCATAATTGCTCTTAATTCCTTCACTATTTTCGCTATCTTCTTTTGAACTTGGTGTCTATTAGATTGAAAAGGTCTGTTTCATTGTTTGCTCCTTCAGGTGAATACTGTTCTTTAAAGTGGGAATGGTTCCTGAGCTTCTTCATTTTGCTTATATTTTTCTTATTCTATGAGTTTAGAGAAACCAACTACTATAGTCTTGGATGGCTATTTATACATGAGAGTTCCCCTTGGGTATTTTGTGAGAGCTTATTATTTATTTTTAGCATGAGGGTTGCTTTTGATTTGGATCTCGCTGTCTCTTTCCTCAGTGTGTACAGGCTGTTAACCCCTTGATAGGGTGCTGCATGTGCTTCCAGGGAGATGGAGGCAGTGGGCAGGGCTAGTAGCCAGTGCCTGGTTGCTGAGCCCTTGTCAGTGGCAAGAACCTGCAGGGAAGTGGCTCAGGCTGCTCCTAGTTGCAAGGCCCTGGGAAGTGGCAGCAACCCTTAAGCAACTGTAGGTGGTGCCCAGAGCATTTGGCAGTGGTAGCAGCAGAGTATGTGTGTTCCCAGGGAAGTGAGAGCAACAGGAGCTGGTGCTCAGTAGCAGTGCCCTCTTCTGTGCCGATTTCTGAGGTGACTGGGGCCACAGGTGGTGCCTGTTCACAGATCCGTAGTGGTGCTGGACCATGCACACCTCTGGAGTCTGAGATAACTGCAGTGATTTGCCCCTGTCCCCTATCCCACGGAAGAGGTGCTCCATCACACTTAGCCTACACAGGAGGTGCCCAGCTGCCCCTTACTCCATGCGAAAGATTCCCAGCTACCTGCAGCCCATGCAACAGGTGCTCTGCTGACCATAGGCCATGCAAGAGGTGCCTCACCATCCAGAGCCTGAGCCAGAGGTGCCCCACCTTCTGAGAGTTCACACACATGGAGAGAAAGATATTCCCGTGGTTATGTGTCCTCCTCCTCTCACCCTCCCCAACAATGGTGCCTTGTTTCTCCTTTGGCCTAGAATTCTCCCACTTCCCTTGGCTGCAGAATTCCATTTTCCAGTCCATGGTGCACTACTCCCTGGCCGCTCAGGCTGACTCCACATAGCCTAGATCTCTCCCTGGAACTGACCTCAGCAGCCTCAGTCTCAGCACCCTGCCCCTGCCCCAGCATCTCAGGATTCAGTGTCCAGGGGAAGTGGTACTAACAGTCTATGTAGCTTGCTCTCTTCTTTGTGCCCCTCAGTCCAGCTATTGCACTTTTCTCAAGGCTTTGAGGTCCCTGTGTCTCAGCAGATCTCCCTATCAGTTTGGTGACAGGATATGGGGTTCCTTTCCTTTTTCACTGCTCCCTCTCAAGAGTGCTAGTCTCATCCTGATTCCTTTCTCTTTCTCACTCTTGGTTTTTTTCCCTTTTGCTCTACCCAGTTATGTGGAGGGTTTCTTGCCTTTTTTGGAGGTTTAAGGTCTTCTACCAGCATTCAGCAGATGTTCTGTGTGAATCATTCTAGATGTAGATGGGTTTTTTGGATGTGTTTGTGGGATAAGGTGAGCACCATGTCTTACTCCTCCATCATTTGATCCTGCCCAAAATGTTTTTTTTAACAGTAATAGAAAATTCCTTCCAAAAAGTTATAAATACTGTACTTGATTAGAAAAATATTACAACAGCTGAGAACAATGTCTCTTTAACCATAATAGAAAAGGGCATTAGACAGAGCTAGAAATAACTCTAACATATACCTGTGTTGGTGTCATTAATTTTGATGCATAAGCCTCTACTGATCGAGATAATAATTTAAAAATTTAGCTAATATTTATTGGATACCTACTATGTACTGGAGACTAAGAATTATAATATAGGGGTTACTTTTATACTAAGGATATGGTTACTGACTGAAAGAGTGCTGGGCACATAGATACTCAATGTATGCTTGAAGTTTTGACAATATCCAAAGTTTAGGCTTATCCCTAAACAGGTTCTATTTAGGAATCTATTGGATTTATCATTCATTTATTTGCTTGTTTTTTAACATAAAGAACATTTCTATAAATACCACTTCAACTTATGTTTTATGTACATTTACTTTATAATGAAGTGTAAATATGATAAATTTTGTAGATATAATCTATCCATAAATGAGTAGTTGTATTCAATTCTAAATGTATAAACATATTTGTCTTCGCTTGAGCTGCCACAACAAAATACATAGACTGGATGGCTTAAACAACAGAAATTTATTTCACATAGATGTGGAGGCTAGAAATCCAAGATGAAAGTGCCAGCCAATTTAATTTCTGGTTCAATTCTCTTTCCAGCTTTCAGATGGTTATCTTCTCACTATGTCCTGACCTGGCCTTTCCTTTGTGAGTGCACAAGAAGAAAAACAGACCTCTCTCTTCCTCTTCTTACAAGGCCACCAACCCTCTTAAATCAGAATCCCTGATTTAACTTTAATTACTTCCTAAAACCCCAACAAATTCAACCACATCAAGGGTTAGGGCTTCAACATAAGAATTTTAGGGGAACACAATTCAGTCCCTAACAAGGTTTTATCCCAAAAGCTTGTTTATAAGTCAATTTATAAGCATATTTCCTCAGGATGTTATGCGCTGAATGGTGTTTCAGGGCCACTAGCTTCCAAAATTAGCCACCAAAAGCTATCCACATGTACTTGGCACTCTACACACACAGACACACACACATATATATATACACACACACATATATATAAAATTTCAATGGTAAAAATGAAAAAAAGGATGCAAGACTCATGAACTCTCCCTACCATAATCCCCATCGCTAGAACAGACTCCTAAATACACTTCCTGCTGCTATTCTCAATGACAAAACATATTTCTTCTCTATGTCCCTTTTATCAGTTTTAGAGATTGCCAAAAACCTTTCCCTATGTTTGTGATAGTGTCAAGAAAGTAATCTTTATATGACAGCCATGATTTCAACTTTGCAAGACTTCCAGACAGTAGAAAAAAACTCTAGGTAAGAGAGGATGGTTGACTCCATCAATTGATAGTGTTTCCTGACATGGAATGGGATACTAAGTGGCTGGAAAGGAAAGTAAAAGAACAAGACTATTCACAGTAATCAAGTCATGGAAACAACTTAATGTCTATCAGGAGATGAATGGATTAAGAAGATGTGGTATGTATATTCAATGAAATACTATTCAGCCATAAAAAGGACAAAATAATGCCATTTGCAGAAATGTGGATGCAACTAGAGTCTCATACTAAATGAAGTAAGTCAGAAAGAGAAAGACTGATACCATATGATTTCACTTATATTTAGAATCTAAAATATAGCACAAATGATCCTATCTACAGAACAGAAACAGATGATGGACATGGAGAGCAGACTTGTGGTTGTCAGGGGGGAGGAAGTGAGAAGGACAGGGAGTTTGGGGTTGGTAGATGCAAACTATTACATATAGGATGAATAAGCAGTGGGGTCCTACTGCACAGCACAGGAAACTATGTCTAATCTCTTGGGGTAGAACATCGTAGAAGATAGTATGAAAAAATTATATATATATATATATATATAAATAACTGGGTCACTATGCTCTACAGCAGAAATTGATATGACACTGTAAATAAACTATACTCTCATTAAGAAAAAGAGCAAGAAGAATTCATCTCAGGTGAATGTACATAAACAGGATTAGGGAACTGAGCTGGCAAAATATTAATGGTGGAAGTAGAGACCAGAAGGGCTTAGAGCTGTAATAAGACAGGTACTCTAGCATTTGGAAGTTGAGGGTAGAGATATTAGGAGAGTTGGGCAGAGCTAGTTCTGGGACTGTAAAATAATGTAAAGTGGAATAGATGAGGCCAAGAAAGAGGAAAGAAATGGGAGTGGAACAGAAGGCAATCCTGTAGACCACAATAACTGGTTAATAAGATCTTGCTAAAATTGTTGAGACATTCGAGGCAAATTCTTAAAGTCAGAACTACTATAATTTTTAAAAAATCAATGTGCTTTCATCTTTTTTTTTCCATATACCACATTTACTTCCCCTTGGTCTGCCCACGAATTCATTCTTCTGGCTGATGTGTGCGCGGTCATGCACGTGTGCATGTAAACACACATGTACACACACATACACACACATTGCTACGGAGCAGTGGTACGTGAGCTGAAGGGAAGATCAGGATTGACATAAAAGAAATGTAAAAAAAATTGACATTCAAAATGTGATTTTCCATCAATACACATAAAAATCCAAATTTTGTGGTGAAGGAGGATTTTTTTCCGAAGTTTCTTTACATATCAAGAACTAAGCTTAGCAGTCTCAGATTGCAGTCATATGTTAAGAGTCAGCATCAAGACAATTCTATCACTGCCTCTCTGAATGATGGTTCAGAGAAGAGTCTCTTTCTACCTATGACACCCAGGCACAGGGCTTGCAAGCCTGGGCTATAGATAGGATATGATGACAGGAGGAAAATGCCAAAAGTCAAAAGCCATCTTTTATGGTCATAAGATACTGAAGAAAAGGAAACTGAAGAGGTATGACAGAAGCAGAGGAAGCAAAGAATGATAAATGAGAAAATCTCAGAGAAAGGACAATGTGGTTAGGTAAACTGACAAAGTAATAAGCAAGTCTTTGCTCTCATTTATACTTGGGACTTTTGCAGTCATGTCAACACTCAACTCTGGGTACTACACTAAAAAGTCTATGGAATACTATAAAAAGTAAATGGAAGTTCAGACTGTGGCACTCCTAAGTGCTCTTAGATCCTGTGTTGTACAGATGGAAGCCACAAGTTTCCACAATCCTCCAAGGGTATGCCCCTAATATGGAGTAACTATGGCTAGGGTCAGATCCACAGCAGAAGCACAGAAAAATTCCAGCACAGAGAGAGCCAAGGTGAAGCTGTTAGAACCTGCGAACCCCACCAAGCTCCATTATGCTATAAAATCAGAAACCAGGAGAAATTCAGCTGCTGACCTCAGTTATAAATGCTGGGAAATCAGGAACAATCAGATGGACTGGAGAGTTTACCATGGAAACATAAATAGCCAGAGGACAGTGAGTATCCAAGGGCTCCATCAGGTCTCTCTCTCTCCCTCATATACCCAAATGCCATTATGAGAAAGGAAGCTGAGATACAGAGCAATTATCTAAAGAGACTGCATCTAATAATAACTTGATCTTAAACAGACAGAACTTTAAAACAAAAGGAAGCTTCAAACAAAGAGACTGATACATTATTATTAGCTGTGGAGAAGGATAGGGTAATTAGGAGAAGAAAAGAGTCTATCACATATACCAGTAAGCAGAGGCAATTTTGTGTCACATTTTAAAGGTCAGGTATTTACTCTGTTGGATGACAGAGAAAAGAGTCTAGCCAGGATCCTGGGCAGAAGTCCCCAAGGATGTGCTGCATATATGGCTGGTGGTATATAACGGTATTTTAGAATTAATGCTGCAATATTCAAGTTACATACCCCCTCAGAATTCACCTGGAATGTACACCAAGCTTTGCTTATCTACTACTCTAAAAAAACTGTATGCTTTCAACTTTCAAATATTTCTGACAATGTAATTAATGTACAAAACACAAAGGCAGCTTTCATAAGTCTGCTAACTGTTCCACAGAGGTCTTATTTTACTGCCAGAATTAAACTCTATCAATCTGGAAATAGTCCCCCCGAAGTTCAATCACTTTCTAAGTATGGAGGAGGGTGTGGACTTAACCTGTGTCCAAAATTGGGCTTCAGAAGGGTTAGGGAAAGCTGGCCCATATGATGTTTTTCTGTGCAATGAATTGAGATGTGGTGAGAGAGGGTAGATATATGCTTTGGGGTAGAGAATTATACAAGCTTGGCACATAAAGAAGATTGAATTAATAGAGGAGGAGGCACAATTCTTAAGACAGTACAAACTGTGGCCTTGAGATCCTCGTAGCCCCGATTCCCAGAGACTCACATCTATTTACGGGTAGAAAGGAGTAAAGTTATAGAGAAAACTGTAAGGCAAAATACTGTAAATTCTGAAAAAAAGAAACCGAAGTAAAACACTTTGATATCAATTTGAAAAATTATAATGTTAAAAGAGGGAAAGATGCGCAACCTCTGCTTCATTGTGGACCTCAAAAAATCTACAGCAACTTGCAATGTGAAAACCTCAGAATAATTAGCAGAGGCCAATAGATGTAACTGATTATAAAAAAGAAAAAACAGGGTATGGGGGGGGGCCAGCAATTCGGAAGCATAGGACAGTTATTCATATTAGTCATTATCTGAGGCTCCTCACATCATTAGGAAAGTGTTCTCACTACAGAGACATGGAGGAACTGTAGTAGGAGGGACAGTGAGGGCCAAAAAAGCACTATCTACACATCTATTATCTATTTGTAAAAACTTAGCCACTAGATAATACTCTCCATATCTAAAAGAAGAAAATCATGTTGCAATCTTTTGTATTAGTAGTATAAAAAAAATGAGGGATAATAAGGACTGCTGAATCAAACATGATTTATGGAGCAGAAACAGTAGAAATGTGATCTCATTCACTTGAAGTCACAGCAGAATGCAATTCGGGAAATATACAGAGAAAGCATTAGAAAATTCTTATGAACATTCCAGGTTTTCAGTTTTATTATGATTATTTACTCTCCTACTCTAAAAGTTCTAGTCTTTATTATTTATAAATCAGAATTACAATATTAATAGTAGTTGTCATCTCATAAAGTACTTATGAAGATCCAGCCACTGTGCAAAGCTCTTTGCTTATATTAACTCATACAATTCTTAAAAAAAACCACTGATATAAATGTTATTATTAAGCAATTTTATATATGAAATTCAGAGAGGTTACTCAGCTAGCAATTAGTAGAGCTGGAATGAGAAGCTAGGAAAAAAGAGCATGAGTTATTAACCCACTTTCATTTCTATCCTAGTAAAATAAAAATCCAAAAACTAAATAAATAAAATGATTTTAAAAGACATCGTATTTGTAGAATCAAAGATTTTCCTAATTAAATAAATCAGCTAAGACCTACATGACTTGTTTTATGTTTGAAGGTACTGAACGTCTATCATGTAAAGTTGCTAAAACATTCAAGAAATTCAAATAGTCCAAGTTTTATCTGGAATAGTTGGATTTTTCCTGAGTGTAACAGTTTTCTTGCCATTATTCTAAAGCAGTGGTCCCAGTGGGGGCCATTTGGTGGTTTCTGGAGACATTTTTGGTTGTCAAGACTGAGAGGGCAGGTGACCTGCTGGCGTCTGTAGGGTAGACATCAGGAATTCTGCTAAACATCTTGTAGCACAACAGGATAGTACAACAAAGAATAAACTGGCAAAAATATCAATAAGGCCAAGGTTGATAAACCCTGCCCTACAAACATTGAGAACCTTAGAAGTAACAGAGTTGTTTTCTTCATATTGGCTTCTAGAAATCTCAGAGCCAAATCTGTGGTCCTTCTCTAATAGAAGCAGTAGATACTATAGCATACACGTTGAATGCTAACCTTATTTTTGGCTCACTGTATTTTCACTTTTGAATGATTAGCACACCTACTTTACAACACACACATACATACATACAGTTCATGTTTGTTTGTTTTAAAAGCTGTTTCATTCTTTTATGGAATATGGCAAGAATAAAAGGAATAAGGAGAAAGGAAGAAGGAGAAGCAAAATGAGGAGGCAGAGACAATGCCCAGAGACAAGGAAGGAGAGGTGAGAGAGGAAACAAGGAAGAAAACTCTATTTTCATTATTACTTTTTAATGTGATGACTTTGTCTTTTGCTTTTTTATTTGGAATACAACCAAGAATAATTTTTATCAATGTTATTCTTTTCCTGAATGTATCCAAATAATTCTGTCCACTGAATAGAATCAACACTAATATAAACTTATTTTTAAGGACTGTTCTGCTCTTTTCAGTTTCTTAGGTTTCACAAACGTTAGCGACAGAGCCAGGAAAAACCTTTCAGAGTTCTTCCCATTCTTTCCAATTTCAACTTATCTTTCCTCAATATATCATGAAAGAGACTGCAATTTCTTTCAATGATTTAAAAAAAATAGATAATTAGACAAATGCCAATTTAGACAAAATGGCAAAATGAAAGATAAATGGACATCATATGATTACTGGCATCTATACCAAAAAGAAAAAAAGAAACTGGAGATCTCCACTTGTTAAAAGCCAGATCCTTAGGGAATGGTTGTTCATGATGATGCTGGGTTTGTCCATGCACATATGGCAGGCTAGGAGTACATGGATAGCCTGAGGCCTTTGAGAGGCCATGATTCATTCTGTTGAAAAAACATATGTAAGTACTGTTTCTGAGTATATCCATCCTTCCAAATGTTCACTTCTTTTGGAATGGATTCTGAGCATCTCAGAGCTGGGTAGAACATTTTCAAAAACCAATGTCTTCAGTTTCTTTATTTCACTATTAATTAAGAACATGAATTAAAATGACCTAAAATCCTCGGTCAGGATTTTGCAAGAAATAAAGATGTTCCCTGAATGCCCCGCCGTCTTCAGAAGTCTGTGCTACCACAAAGCTTTTGGGTAAGCGCCTAATGGCCTTCTGTTTTCTTCCTTTTTTAAACTGTTTACGAAGAGAGTGGCCACATAAAAATGGACAGAAAAATAAAGTGACACACAGTGGACAAAATAATCACAGTCCAAATCAGTGAACTGTCAATTGATAGATCTGTCACTGCATAATATACACTGTTACATAACTTATGGTTTTAAAAATAGCAATAATAACAGTAATCTCCATAAAATACTTCCTCAGATCTGCAGCAGGTATAATTTAAATGTTAACTAGGATGTAAAGATTATTCTTGGTGTTAAAGGGATTGATGACCAAGTAAAGTCCATGAAGAGGAACCAAATACCAAAAAATGAACCTGGAGAAACTTATATACAGAAGTGATTCATTGTGGGAATAAAGCAGTAGCTTTATGCTCTAATGATTCCAGGGGCCAGAGTGGTCATGTAGACATAATATAAGATAAATAGGGAAGGGTGGGGAGAGCTAGGCACAGTTTTTCAATCTTAAATATTGATCAGAATTCACTTTAAAAAAATTTCACAGCCAGGCCAAAAGAAACCTATTCATGCGCTGAATTTGGTTCCTGGGAAGCATAACTTATGCTATCCACAGTGACTTAGGTTTTATATAGTTTGAAAATTCTAAAGAAGAAAAGACAGTAATGTATCTCCAAGGTACTAGATAGGTTGATTCTTTGTGTAAAATGATCACCACCCAACTCAAGGATATTTCTTAGGGTGGGGCGCTTGGAGAGTGTAACTACACCATGTGTGTTTATAAAGGATTCTCATCTCTGCTTGAGAATAAGACTAGAACAAGGATGCTCAGGTTAACAGTTCAGTAAGTGTTAAAAATATTCCCTGCACTACAAAGAGTTTTATGGCACTACTAAATTTTGTCATTTGAGTAAATGTATAGTGGTGATGTAATACATATACGATATAAACCATACGATCATCTTGATAGATGCGGAAAAAGCATTTGACAAAATCCAACATCCATTCATGATAAAAACTCTTACCAAAATGAGGATAAAGGGAACATATAAAAACCATTTATGACAAAACCACAGCCAATATGATACTCAACAGAGAAAAGCTGAAAGCCCTCTTACTAAAATCTGGAACAAGACAAGGATGCCCACTCTTACTACTTTTATTCAACATAGTAATGGAAGTCCTAGCCATAGCAATAAGATAAGAAAAAGAAATAAAGGACAACCAAATTGAAGGGAAGAGGTAAAATTGTCACTCTATGCAGATGATATGATACTATATCTAGAAAATCCTAAGGCCTCCAAAGAGAAACTTCTTGATCTTATAAATGAATTCAACAAAGTACAAGGTTAATATTCAGAAATCAGTTGCATTTCTGTATACTAACAATGAAATATCAGAAAGGGAATGTTAAAAAAAAATACCATTTAAAATCACACCAACAAGAAAACCCCCAGCAAAAAACAGGAAAAAACCTGACCAAGGAAGTGAAAGACTTATATGCTGAGATCTATAAACATTAATCAAGGAAATTAAAGAGGATTCAAAGAGATGGAGATATCCCATGCTCCTGGATTGGAAGAATTAATATTATTAAAATGGCTGTATTATACAAAGCAATCTACAGATTTAATGTGATCTCTATTAAATTATCCATGACATTTTTCACAAAACTAGAACAAATAATCCAAAAACTTATATGGAACCATGAAAGATCCAGAATTGCCAAAGCAATATTGAGGGAAAAGAAGATAAAGCAGGAGGCGTAACTCTCCCAGACTTCAGACAATACTACAAAACTACAGTAATAAAGACAGTGTGGCACTTGCACAAAAACAGACATATGGCAGTTCCATTATGGCTTACTGGGTTAATAACCTAACATAGTGTCTATGAGGATGGGGCTTAGATCCCTGGCCTTGCTCAGTGGGTTAGGTATCCAGCGTTGCCACAAGCTGAGGCATAGGTCTCAGATGTGGCTCAGATCCAGTGCTGCTGTGGTGTAGGCCTGCAGCAATAGCTCTTTTTACACCTAGCCTGGGAACTTCCATATGCTGCAGGTGCAACCATAAAAAGAAAAAAAAAAAAAAAGCAGACATATGGATCAACACAATAAAATAGGGTACCCAGAAATAAACCCACACATCTATAGTCAATTAATCTTCAACAAAGGAGGCAAGAATATAAAATGGGGAAAAGACAGTCTCTTCAGCAAGTGGTGCTGGGAAAATGGGACAGCTGCATGTAAATCAACGAAATTAGAACATACCCTTATATCATGCAAAAAAAAATAAACTCAAAATGTCTTAAAGACTTAAACATTAGACATGACACCATAAAACTCCTAAAATAGAATATAGGCAAAACATTCTCTGTCCTAAATCATACACTGTTTTATTAGGTAAGGCCTCCCAAGCAAAAGAAATAAAAACAAAAATAAACAAATGGGACCTAATCATATGTGCACCCCTATGTTCACAGCAGCACTATCTACAATAGTCAAGACATGAAAACAACATAAATGCCCATCGATAGATGAATGGATAAAGAAGATGTGGTACATATACACAATGGAATACTGCTCAGCCATTTTAAAAAATGCCATTTGAAGCAACACGGATGCTTATAGAGACTGTCCTACTAAGTAAGTCAGAAAGAGAAAGACAAACCCCAAATGATACCACTTATATATCAAATCTATAATATGGCACAAATGAATCCACAATTCACTTATATATCAAATCTATAATATGGCACAAATGAATCCACAATTCAAAAATAGACTCATACACCTAGAAAACAGACTTCTATTTGCCAACGGGGAGGATGGAGGGAGTGAAATGGACTGGCAGCTTGGGTTAGGAGATGTAAACTATTACATTTAGAATGGATAAAAAACTAGGTCTTAGTGTATAGTGCAGGGAACTATATTTAATCTCCTGAGATAGACTGTGACATAAAAGAATACAGAAAAAAGAATGTGTGTGTGTGTGCGCATATGTACATGTGTATATATATTACTGAGTTACTTTGCTGTACATCACACACACTGGCACAACAATGTAAATCAACTATCCTTTAATTTGAAAAATGATAAAAAAATAAATCATCCCAAAACAGAATGAGTACCAATAATTTTCTAAATATTACAACAATAGTTTCTACCTAGAGGCTTCCATAATGCCAGGATTTGGAGAAATTATCAGACACTCTAATAAGCTTTTTAAAAGAAATTCCAATAAACCAATATTTGGGCAAGATCTCTGCTACCTTATCCCATTCTTTTGGGTGGTACCTTTGGCTTAAGACATCATCGATATTTAATGCAACAATACCTTATTTATTTTTCTTGACTTTAGAGACCTTAAAAATCACCACCAAGTTGTTCAAAGTTGGACAAGTTCATTAACCATTTCAAGCCTAAAAAAAAATACCACCTTCCTCACTGGATTATTATTAGCATTAAATGAGTCAATTCATGTAAAGTGCTTATCATAGTACAACACAATGGTGAAAGCAGTAAACTCTCAGTAAATGCTAAGAAAAATAATTCCAAAGTTTTGCTCTACTTTCTCTCCTGTAGCACATCAAAACCAGAAATCATATGTGATAATGCTGGAAGCCAGAGACTACCTCCAATCAGAAAGCTACATTTTTTAAGCTACATATGGATCTAGTTCAACTAGAGTTTCCTGAATGAATGTGAGCCTCTTCCAAGCACATCCAACGCAGCGCAATCATTGGCACCCAAAACAAGGCCTGTGCTCCGAAAAGCCACACATGATAGAAATTAGGCTACCTGTACTGAAAGTGCATGTAAAAGTATTTAAGAGGGAAATAGAATGATGTAACAGGAAAGGAATTTAGGCACTGTCTCTTTAGTATAATCAAAATGTAGCTTGTTGATTCCCTTTCAAAAATATCCCCAGAGTTAAATATAATACTATTGTGTTCATTAACAGAACAGGTTTCTTATGTTATGCACTGTGCCTGGTTAATGTGGCACACGATTCTTCCTTGGATGTCTTGAATATTTCCCCCTTAAAAGTTAGGAACCGACACTCCTCAGCCAATACTAAGCTGCTCAGTAAGCTCTTTCTGTATGCTCTGCTGCATCTAGGGCCAAGGGCATTTCTGAATAATCAAGTTTAAATTTAAATAATGATCAGATGCCCTTAGAAACCTCCTGACAGACACCAGACTCAACAAAGAAACTGAGATTTTTCATTACTGTACTCATTCTGCGCCATTTTAGGCATGTTGTAGAACAGTGAAACTGCAAAATAAATTCCCTTTTCAACCTTTGCATTGCATCAGGTAAAGTATGTTTTTGAAATGAATCATCTATTATGGACCAAATATTTCTGCATACAGCATCCTTGTAACTTAGAAGTTATCAGATGTTTTTAAAAATCAATGAAATTGTTTTAGCATGATTTAATGTTTAATTTTAGTTTTAACTTTTCTACATAGCCTATTCAGTTTTAAACTCTACATTACAGGAGTTCCTGTTGTGGCTCAGCAGAAACAAACCTGGCTGGCATCCATAAGAATGCAGGTTTTGATCCATAGCCCCACTCAGTGGATTAAGGATCTGGTATTACTGTGAGCCATGGTGTAGGCTGCAGACACAGCTGGGATCTAGTGTCACTGTGGCTGTGGCATAGGCAGGCAGCTCCAATTCGACCCCTAGCCTGGGAACTTCCATGTGCTGCAGGTGCAGCCCTAAAAAATACAGGGGAAAAAAAAAAAACTAAACTCTACATTACATATAATTTAGCATCTGTAAGCTAAAATTCTTATTTATTCGTTTTGGGAATAGAATAATTACCATTATCCACTTAAGAGATACTTGAAAAGTTCAATATTTTTCTATCATCAAGTTTCCACTCTTACAGTCAGAGTTAAAGATTTCAGTAGATATTTTCTTTCCAGGAATACTGATGGTGTGGGAGTAGGAAATATTCAGAGAGAGAAAAGCCTACGTTATTAGAGGATTCAGTGCAAGAGGTAAAAAATCAAATTTATTACCAAAGAAAGGAAAAAGTAAGTACCTTAGGTCAGCATCTAAAAAAAGACACATAGGGCAGTAGGGGTATCTAATAAGTGTTGGACTCTGTGTTAAATATTTCACAAACATAACTCAATTTATTCCTCTAGATAGCTTAAAAAATGTATTCATGTCACTTTTACAAAAGAGGAAACTAAGTTTGGGAGGTTAAATAACTTGAATAAAGTTAGACCATTGATAAGACACAGAGCTGGGACTTCAATCAAAGTCAACCCTAGACATGAACAGTGTTATGCACCAAAATGTGTCCCCCTAAATTCAAATCGAAGCTCAAAGTGACTGTATTTTGTAGATATGAGGGCCTTTATAGAGGTAATCAAGGTTAAATGAGGCCACGAAGGGTGGGTCCTAATCCAGTAGGACCGGTGTCCTTATAAGTAAAGGAAGAGACCTTAGGGATGTGCACACACAGAAAAGCGAAGGACACACACAGAGAAGAAGTAGCCAGACGCCTGCAGGCCGAGCACCGTGGTCTCAGGAGAAACCAATCCTTCTAGCACCTTGATCTTAGATTTCTAATCATCAGTACTTTGAGAAAATAAATTTCTGTTGTTTGAGCCACTCGGTCTGTGGCAATTTTTTATGGCAGCCAGAGCAGACTGATACAGATATGAACTTTATGAAGATTTTCTTTCTATATTGTTTGTTCTGTAGGACTCTTCTTAATAATCTACCATGGAAGCTAGTGTTAGGTGCCATGCATGCAAGACTATGGGTATATGTATCTTCAGGGTCTGATTTTTGTAAAGGGAATAAATTAATGAATGAGAACAAATTCATTCTATAAGTGCTTTACGATGGCTAAAAGAAAGGCAAAATGGATATAAAGATCCCTCTCCCATTTAGGACCTTAATACATACACAATCTAGTAAAGAATCCTTCTCTTTCCTTCAATTAGAGCTAGATCTGAGCTCTCATTTGCTAGCAATGGTTTCCTCCTTTCCCTGGCTTGACATCCAACAACACCTGGAATTCCCTAGAGCTCCAGACTTCTGCTCTCATGTTCACTCCTGCCCCTCATAGAAACTTCTCTCCCTATAATTATTTGCCCAACATAGAAAGATTACTTGTCTAAGTCTTGGTCAACCAGATCCCAAAGTATGTCATATTTATCACCAAGGAGAATAATAAAACATATTTCATGAATCACCTCTACTTAACAGAAATAAACTGAGGCATAGAAAAAATGACTTGTCCTTTCATGGTCATATAGGAAGGGTCTGGTCATGCAAACTGTGGTCTATGGGTCAGCACCATGGACATCATATGGGTGTTTGTGAAAAATGCAGAATCTCAGGCCCCATCCAGCTCTGCTGAATCAGAATTTACACTTCAGAGTCAGAGAAACACTTGATGTTGTAACAGTGAGGAGATTTGAATCCGAATTTCTAATTTATAAATCAAGCTTCTTTGCCCATGTGTTTCATCACAGGGGCTTCTAAAAGCAATGCCCGCCCCCTCTTACCAGTCTCCCTATAGTGCCATGACTATAATGGTAGAACATCAGTCGGGTAGGTGCATCACATGAGACATCAGGGTCTCACAGCTTTAAAGGAGCTTTTAAATCACACCCTTCAAACAGCAGACTATTTATTCTCTGAAAAACCAGAACTAATGAGGGCCACCCATCAAAGTTGGGAAGTAGCCATCCTCTACACTGAGCTGTGGATACAGATGTACCCTACATCATTACATTTCATCTTCACAATAATGCAATGATAAAGGCTTCAGGATCCCTATTTTACATAAGAGGAAACTGAGCCTCACACATATGAAATAATCATTAACAGAGATTTTGCATTGCTGGTAAAATTCTCTGACTCTAGGGCTGGGCAGAAGGACCCATTCCCTAAAATCATAAAACCACTCAAGGATAGTTCTGCAGTCACTTAGGTAGTTAACACTTCAGAACCTCTTCAGAGCCCTCTATAACTCTGGGTGACTATCACAATTTTCCTCCTGTAGGATAACGATGAGAGACATACTTCTGAGCTGAGGACCTATGGCATCCTTTATTGTACTCTTCTTTAGTTGGCTCTGCAGCCTGTAACAATGGGTGTTCTCCCTTCTTTCATGTGATACAACATGCCAGCTCTTTGAATATGTATATTCATTTCATGTTAGATGTTCTGATGAAACCCTGAGACCTTTGAAATGGAACTGGGATGGATTTATGATGGCAATGGGTGCGTGAACCCACATACTTTCTCTCTTTTGTTCAACACTGGGAAGAACACATGAATGACAGCCCATTCCCTTGGGATCACTTGTAGGTTATAATGCCCACACCTTAGCTTCTTTAGTCATGGTGAGATGAAAAAGAAAGAGAGCAGCTACAGAGAAGACCTTCAGATTCCAAGTAAAACCATGGATATGATGAATGAATACTGTGACCAATATTCCATATGGAAAGAAGGGTGAACTATTAATGCAGCAGCTGGAGGAGACAAGGGGCAGTCCATGTACATTAATGCTCTACTACAAATCCCCTCCCAGGATGATTGACTGCTTTCTGGCAGCTCTACTGACCTTACATGTGCAATTTCTAGACACTCTTCATCTTCAGAAAAATATCCCTTTGCTATTTACATGCCAGCAACAAGAATAAGTAGAGTAACATGTTTGTGGTGGCAAAGTGCTACATCTTGAGACTCAAAAGGTCTTTAGTTAAGATACTGGTGGAATCAAGGATTGACAAATAATATATGGATTCCTGTGGGTTACGTGGTCAGTCAAGGAATGTGAGAGTTCCCATTGTTGCTATTCACAGCTGCAGTGACCTGCTGATCAGTCCTATCAAGACTGAGTTAGAGACAGCCAAGTAATGTCATTTCAGTATTTTCCTACTGCTTCTTTATTTAATATGATGTTCATGTGTAAAGGGTGTACTGATCTTTACATAATATGTATATGCTGATCTTTTTATACACTAAACAATGCAGGTTAGAGCCCCTTTTCTAGCAAGAACAGCTTAATAAAATTAGCTCTGACTCAGTCGGTGTGTGAAATGAGATTCTCTCTAGCCCATTCCAGAGGTTTGCTCCAAGGGCAAAGATTTTTCCAGTGTTCTAGTGAGGGTTGAAATGTTGTATACAGCTACATAATTTTTTACCCCAAATTAATGATGTCTGAGTTCATGGATTTAATACTTTATAGGAATTTCAATAAAAAAGAGAATGTTCTTGGCAAAAGAAACAATTGTGCTTTTCTTATGGTTAGGGTTATTCTCATCTGGGAAAGGAGTGCTGACAATCATATGAGGTTGAAATTATGGTGAGTGGTGTGTGTGCAGAACTGTGGTTAAGAGCTTGGGAGATTTCTACTTCACCACCTACTAATTGCATGACTTGAACAAGTTACTCTGCTCTGAGCCTCTGTTCCCTTTTCTGTAGGATAAGAAGCCTCAGTTATACAGTTAGTAGTAAGTCTCCTAGGATTGTAAGGATTAAAAGAGGTGAAATAGGTTATCGTTAGAAGCTACATGTAGAGGGAGTTCGTGTAGTGACCCAGCAGGTTAAGAACCCAAATAGTATCCATGAGGATGTGGGTTTGATCCCTGGCCCCATTCAGGGGATTAAGGATCCAGCATTGCCTCAAGCTGTGGTGTAAGTCACAGATGCAGCTTGGATCAGGCATTGCTGTAGCTGTGGTATAGGCCGGCAGCTTCAGCTCAGATTCAGTCCCTAGCCTGGGAACTTCAATATGCCACAGGTGCAGCTGTATAAAGGAAAAAAAAAAAAAAAAAAAAAAAAAAGGAGTTCCCATCAGGGCTCAGCGGAAATGAATCTGACTAGCATCCATGAGGACTCAGATATAATTCCTGGCCTCACTCAGTGGGTTAAGGATCTGGTGTTGCCATGAGCTGTGGTTTAGGTCACAAATGCGGCTTGGATCCCAAGTTGCTGTGGCTGTAGTGTAGGGCAGTGGCTATAGCTCCAATTCAGCCCCTAGCCTGGGAACCTTCATATGCCGCAGGTGTGGCCCTAAAAAGCCAAAGAAAGAAAGAAAAAATGAATGAATGAAAGAAAGAAAGAGAGAGAGAGAGAGAGAGAGAGAGAGAAAGAAAGAAAGAAAGAAAGAAAGAAAGAAAGAAAGAAAGGAAGGAAGGAAGGAGGGAAGAAAAATGTAGAGAATAGCTAGTCTCTGATGTGAGGCTGTGCATCATCTCAGTTCTGTGAGAGCCAATGGGGTACATTTTAAAGGGTTTTCTATGGCCCTGCCTAGGTTATGGCACCTTACTGTAGTGACAGATAATCCCATCACTAAAGTCAATCCTCTGAATACCATTAGTGCCAAAGTTATGGATTATTATTTTACTTATACGTTATAGTCCTAAATAGCTGACTTTTTTTATTGACTCACCTCATTTAATAATGAATATACTGAAGATCAGAAACTGTGAGTTAATAGTAAGAAGCAGCCCTGGAATTCAGACTCCAGCCTTTGTGTTCCCTGCATTTTACAAACACGTGACACAGGATTAGCTGTGAAGAAATCAAGAAGCCACCCTCCTTTGCTCTGTGAACTAACCCAATGGGATCAATAAATAAGTTAACCTGAATTTTGCAGCTCAGGTATAACTCATTGGGCACCAGCCAGAGACCAAAGATGCTACAAGATAACAGGGTCATTCAAAAAGTCACTAGAAAACACACGAAAGGCACTGGTGTCAAATTTGTCAATTTACATAGGAAACTATTAAAAAAAAAAAAAAAGTCACCAGGGACCGGGAATACCAAAGCACATAATGCTAAGACCTGGAACCACCCAGATGTCTCATAGCCTAGGTCTTGAGTTTCAGACCTTGAATATTTGAATAACTGCCTTCACTTTCAAGCTCCTGCAAGGTCAGATCTCAGGATCTCAGGTTGTACCTGTAAATCCAGCTTGCCTGTCTTTCCATCACTACACTTCAAGCCAGGAGTCAAAAAGGAGGCTCAGAGCTCTGGGAGTTCTGGATGTAACAACCCTTCGCCCAGCTATCACATCTTCACAGGCAGGTATGAGGATGGGGACTCAGAACTGTAAGCAGTCTTAACAAGCCCCCTCCCCACTCCTTGTACTATCACTTTGTCTTGGGCCCTCAATACGGATATTACTATTACCTGTAACCTTTTAGTCACCATAAGAAGCCAGGACTTCCAGGCCATCCCTCACCCATCGTTTCTAATATCCAAAACAAATCACTTCCCATTAATCACCAGTTCTGTGCCTCAGCCCGAACAGACTCCAAAACCTTTCCTTTGCTTTCTTTGATCCATAACATCCATGATTACACTCACATATTTAAACTAATGTGTACTGGTTTATCTGTCTCTGCCACTAGAATATAGGTTCCATTACGTTAGATTTTTTGGTTTGTTTCATTCTGTTCCATGCTGTACCTGCAGTTCCTGGCATTTCTAAGCATTCTGACCATAGAAGACTTTTAATAGCTTTATTATATTCATTTTTTACTTTAAACAAGAAAGTGAAAATGAAATTTCCAAATACATCCTGCAGTGTTTAGCCATAATGTCAAAGCAATTGAAAGAATTTAATCAGAGATGGGAAGCTACATTTAAGTGAATTAAGGAGGAAGTTAAGGTTTTCATTTATAATTTTCCTCTTCTCTGCAATGGACATCAGAACTTAAAGGGTCTATAAAATTTTACAGTTGCAGTAAACACAGATATATCTATCTCTTTGGGGAGTGTTGTCTACTTCTCCGTGACTATTATTAAGTATACACAATTAGCATAATCTATGCAATACTAGAAGTTTCCTTTGTTGTTTACAAAGAATTCCCTGGCTTGCATGATATTTTGTATTATAATTTCCAAGTCTGGGGCAATATGATCTTTTTGTGGAATCCACAGCACAAAACAAAATTCTCAAAGCAATTTCATTAAGGCCACTTATCTGCTTTACTTTTTACAGGTGCCCTGGGGTGTTCCTGCTAGTATCATGTGCATCAAGTTTAAAACTAATGAAAATCCACATATATTTAGAAAGCGAGATGGGGAAAAAAGAGATTCCAGATCAGGGTGGATCCTCTTATTGTGCTGGAGGGAACAGGATTGTGATGCATCTTTGATAGCAGCAGCGGGGGAAATGAAATACTGATTGCGAGCTAGGTTTGTGTTGACCATTAATACGAGTGAAATCAACACCATCCTGATTACTCCATGTGAGAAACAGATGCCATCCCCATTCTCTTCTCTTTCTGCAGATGTAATGAAAGGCTTCGTGCCTGCTTGGGATAACTGGGTGGGAATAACACATGATGATAAGAGGACGGGGTCCCTGAAACATTATCAAAATTTCAGGAACGTCCAAATTTTGGCATAAGCACTAGGTTTTGGCTTTGTTTTTTCTGAGGAAAACAAAATCCCTACTAACTGACAACTACTTAGTGCATTGGTCAAAAATATAGTGTGTTACAAGAACCTAAACAGTTAATGCCTGGATGCCTCCCCCAACGCCACTCTCACAACCCACTCCACACACACACACATAAACACGCACACTCCTAATTGTTCTTGAAGATTTATCTTACAAATGTTCGAGTAACCCCCACACTCCTTTCTTTTCTGTTCTAGAAGCTCCCTCCTCTGTGCTCCCACAGCACAACACTTTTCCAAATCAGCCCAATGGAAACTCTATGAACAATGAGAAAAACAGTCTTTTCTCTTTAGTCTTTGCAGTCCTGCTCCTTCTCTAATCACTGGCAACAAGACTTATTTTTCTTGCTCTTCTCTTATGATGGCACATGCTATACCTTCAAAAATACTGATTTTTTTTTTTGTTTCAAAGACCACTGTAAATAGCAGGAGAAAAATGTATTCATCAGACCTTTCTGTTACACTGAATTTAACTAATGTCTATAGATTTGGTCATAAAACAAAACATTCCCTGATATTACAATAAAATAGAGAAGGGCAGAGTAGTCTTTGAAAGGACTGGCACTGGAGCTTTTTTATTGTCATTGGAAAGGATAAATACGGAGGGTCAATGTAGTATAATAAGTGGGAAAGTAATAGAAAGGTATAAATGCACTGTAAAAGACTGAATTTTCTTCTGAACATGTACTGTGTATGTACATATTTATATACATATAAATTTAATATATCAGAGAGAGCACTTACATTTTTAATTTGACAGAATGAAAGACAATTTGATGCATTTCATCCAAACCTGTCTTCTTTCTAGGGAGTACAGTTAGTAAATATAACTAAAATATCTGCTGAATACCTCTGAGCACTTGAAATGAGGTTTAAATTACCTCCACACAATCACCTCATCCTTCTCCCCATCTCTCCCTCCCAAAATCACAAAAAATGGCATCCATAACCCTCAAAGGGTGTCAGATCTAGGTATAATAAAATAGAAGATGATGGAGTAAAAATCTGTAATAAAAAGCCAGTTTGGTGTTCACAGATTGACCAAATTCCTGACGGAGAAGGTGCCTTGATTAAACCTCCCAGAGCCTCATTTTTGCCACATCTTTGACCAGTTAGGCAGTCCAGATTCTGCGCCTGCTCTGCAATTCCTCATTTCTCCTAAGGAATTGTTCTGCCTCTTCCCCAGCTCCTCCTCCTCCTCCAATCAAGGGTCTGACACTGCCCATTGACCACGTTTATTTTTCTGCCTTTTGGCACTAGGCGCTTGTCTGTTGTAGGATAAAAGTAGAATTCTCTGCTGTCTGCAAGGCTTTCCCCAGGGAACAGAGCATGAAACCCAAACTTATATATAAAATCATATCCTGTTTGCAAACATCATATTCCCTTTGCTTCTCACTAATCTGGTCCTGTAAACCCCAGCACAGCTTGAGAGCCCATTCCTCATCTAAACAAATGCCATAAGCCCCTTTATACTTTTACAACCATGTCAAAAAATAATATTGCCTGCCAATAGTGATGTGATTGGAGTTGCCTCCTCCGAGCCATAAAAGAAGTGCAGAGTCTGTTATCAATTTCTCTAAGTGTATCAGGGGAATTATGGGTCGATTCAGTTCCAAGTTATAAATGACAACTCAAAAGCCGCAGAAGCGTTTGAAGCTGGGAGCTGATGACGACATTATCATAAAAGCCTGCTCGTCCTTGCTTTTGTGGGTTTTTTTGTGGCCTATCAAGTGAAGAGGGAAAAATAAGGCTGAGAAATGACTTCAAGATTTCTTCACACAGCAGCAGGTCAGATGGTCAGGAAAATGATCACTATTTTTAGTGATATACCCTGAGGAGTGAAAACTAAAGTGGTCCTGCACTGGCTTTTGTTTCCCAAGTCCCTTAATTATCTGTTTCACTATATGACGACCAAGGCCTGGGATTTGGTAAAATGCTCTTTTCAATTGGTGCATTTTCTTGTGGTGCAATCACACAGTAATCAGAAGTGAGTCATGCCATAGTAACTAAACAAAATGAGAACCAAACACAAAGGAATATGGAAACCTTGAGATTATTGCTCAAATTGCAGTTCTAGAGAACACACTTTAAAGCACCTTAAACACCATTCACCCACTGAACTATCTGAGTAACACTGTTGAATTACCACATGCAATCTTAGGGGAAAATTTAATAAGAAGTAGAGATTTCTCTTAAATTTCATAATGTCCCAGGTAGACCCCTCAAAAGCCAATTGATCCATCAGCATTCAGTAGGTATAAATTAAACCTATCTAGTAGGAAGGTATATGTGCTAGGTAACGGGGTTTATCTTAACAATTGGAGAGCATTAAATGTTTTGGAATTTAAACCAATGTGTTCATCTTAGATAATACGAACCAGAAGAGTGCCTCAAGACAAAAGCAATTTCTGGAGTTCCTGTCGTGGCGCAGTGGTTAACGAAACCGACTAGGAACCATGAGGTTTCGGGTTCGATCCCCGCCGTTGTTCAGTGGGTTAAGGATCCAGCGTTGCTGTGAGATGTGGTATGGGTCACAGACGCGGCTCGGATCCCGCGTTGCTGTGGCTCTGGCGTCGGCCAGGGGCTACAGCCCCGATTAGGCTCCTAGCCTGGGAACCGCCATATGCCATGGGAGCGGCTCAAGAAAAAAGCAAAAAGACAAAAAAAAAAAAAAAAAAGACAAAGGCAATTTCAGTGGTTTCCAAGCTTGTTGGGGTGCCCCATATTGCCAAGCTGGTCACTCCAAGTTCAAATAGGATATCTTTTGTATACTTAATATGTTTTGGGGTATCCTGGAGATAAAAAATTTAGAATGATACTAATCGACAGGACCTAGAGTTTCTCTTAGGACTTATAGCAAAACCCAAGATCTTAGGGGTCAAGAGGGTTCCTAAATGGCTAAGAACATTATTTGGTTCATTAAAAAACCAAAAATACTGAATCAAGCTCGTTCCAGAGCATCCATAAGTGTGGGTATATACACACGCTCACCTAGATCTACATAAACACCACCAGAAGACCTATAGGCCAATTTGATCAATGGAGGTGCCTCTCTCCAGCCTTCCCAGCAGTGATGGAGTGAAGTTAATCCAGTCTTACACCTCTTGCCTCTGCTTGCTCAAGCTTGATGTATCCACCACCAATGCTGCTAAGATTCTGATTAGCCCACTGCTATTCTATGATGCCCACTATGCCAGAAGCAGCAGTCACTATTCCTTGGGCACTTGTCAAGGGCAGTTCTGGCTAAAGAATCCAAAGTTTTCCTTGGTTTGGGTTTAGTGCAGTTGAGTGTATGTACTTTGTGTTCAGGGGATAGTAAGTTACAGAAATAGCAGAGGTCACTCTTGGGAAGTGGATCCTAGGGAACTGTTCTCATTTCAACTCTGGCCCACAAATGTACTTGTAAATGAGTGGGGGTTTGATGACCACCACTCTTTTAACATCTTTGATTTTCTCCCCATCACCATAACCACTAAGCAGCCATTAGCTTTGTTTCATCCTTTGCCTCATGTACAGTAATCAGCCATTCTCTTAAAATGGCCACTTGGGATGTTAGAAAATAAGTTCAAAAGCCAATGAAACTCACTTTAAAAGTCAGTTTGGTCTCCGCCTTCTAGGATGATTTTGCAAGTTCTGGGCTTTACAGGTTTGCTTTAAAAGGAGCAAGGATTAATGTGGGATGGTGACTGTCCTGGGAGTCAAAATCGAAGCTCACTGATGAGCTGCCACAAAGGGGACCACACTATGTTAGCCACACAGCTGCACTGCTAGGCTCTCGGGGCTGGGCTAGACTGTGGAAATGAAAGTCTTGGAAGGACCTAATATGCTCTTCTGGAACTCCTCCATGTAGACATGCATGTCAACCTCATACTTGCAGCCTTTCATCCTTTAAAATGTAATTTCAGGAAAATAACCTCACTTCTCTAAGCATTCGGGTCCTAACCTGCAAAATGGTGTTACTTATAATGACTATTTTATAAAGTTGCTAAGAATCTCACTTGTATGTTGGTAAACTGTAAAGCCCACATTGATAACTGGTTGTAGTTACAATTATTATTTATAGAAGGCAGAGTCACATGTGAAAGATGCTAAATCTAGCATCACTAAAATTATAGAATTAGCTGAGGGTGTATGAGATTTCCCTGCATAAAATTTAGTTATAGTAAAATATTGGCTAAAACATATACAGGACTAGTTTTGTTCTTTCCTTTGCAAATTTGAAAAGCCTAATTGACTTAAATTCCTTAGTCTTTGGAAACCTGATCTGAAATTATTTTGACCTAATGTAATCTTAGCTCTTAGTGCTAAAGGATGGTGGTTTGTTGCCTTTAAGGGTTAACTTTAAATGGACTGCAGGTTATAGGGTACATTCTAATCATCCACAAAAATGTAGACATTTTTCTTCACATGTCGCTGGATTCAAACAAATTTGTCCTTGAAATATGGTATAAATATTCTCGGTCAAAAAGGCTTTGTTAATTATTGAAGACAAAAATGGTCTTGGGGGTTCACAAACAAAATGTCCTACAATGCAAAGTGCTTTGTGAAATTTATGTCATTTTCATCAGGAATACAATGTATGCACATAGGGCGACTCTACTGAAAAGTGAAATCTGCTGTAAAGCTATGTAAACCCTCTCATAGTACCTTTTCTCTAGCTACATAAAAATCTAGCGAAGCAGCTTCACATGGGACACTACAGTTAGTTTATTTGCTATTTTTGCTGTCTTGAAATTCTTAGCAATTTTCGAAGAGGGGATTTTAATTTGGCATTGAGCCCTACAAATTATGTGGCCAGTCCTGAATTCCAGCATAACTTTTAATGATAAACAGCCTTAAAAATAACTGACCAGATAAATCAAAGCATATATTTTTGGAAGCTAATGTTATTTAAAAGCAATAAACAAACTCATACTTACCCCAAGTCCACCACAAGGTAATGAAGAAAAAAACTTTTGAGAGGAGTCACCTACACAGTAAGAAGACATGAAAAATAAATATAAATTGGGAATGTCATTATAGTTTTAAAAATTCTTGGTGCTTATTAACAAACGTGATTATGTCACATGATTTATTAACTGAATCAAATGGAAACTAATGAAATTTTAGACAGTTAAGAATAAAACTGATACAAATATTATTAGATGTAGAATCTATTATCCCACATGAACAAACCCCTAGCTATGAAATTTGAGTCTCAAGATTTTTTCAACTGCCCTACACATCATATATCATAGTATTTTTTATTTATAACCTAATATAAAAAATTCAGCTATTCACTAAGATATCCCTCTAATGTGATGCTTTAAACTACAAGGTTTATGAAACACACTGTCATGTTCTAAATATTTCAAATGTTAAAACATTTGTCTAGTATACAGACTTATCCTTGAATTCTACTTTGGATACAGCTAAGACAAAATTTATTACAAGCCTAATAATCACAAATTTTTCCTTTTTAAATTTTTAAACTTTTAAATTATAGATGATTTACAATGTTGTACCCATTTCTTCTGTACAGCAAAGTGATACAGTTATACATATACCCAGAGACTGGATATTGTTCCACATGCTATACAGTAGCATCTTGCTGTTTATCCATTCTAAATGTAATAGTTTGCATCTACTAACCCCAAACTCCCAGTCCATCCCACCTCCTCCCAGCTTCCCCAAGGCAACCACAAGTCTGTCCTCTGTGTTCAACATTCACAATTTTTTATATATAAACATACATTTATATGTCAAATGCTTACTTGTGACATCTCTTGGAACTGAGATTTCATGGAACTTTTAATCATTTTTGTTTACCTGTACCTTCATTCTCTACATTATCTACTACATATATAAATAAAACAAAAATATCTACTCCTAAACCCACAAGACTAAAATCTGTCTTGCAAAGTATTTAAAGGAAAGGCAGTGGGCGTTTCTCTATCACAGCCAAATAGCTCAAAGTGACTCATATGGGTTACTCAGGAGATTAGTGGTAGAATCAGATACAAACTTCCATTTCACTTATCCTAATTCATTTGTTCTATTGATGATCAATGAAATAATGAAAATTGAAAACAGGCCTGTGATTGAATTCACATGTCGTGTCAGTAAACTCTAAATAGATTTCACTGTCACAGAAAGAAAGTTTATTTTGAAAACAATAAATCATATGAGTTGATTTTTCAAATGCAATTGCTAACAGATGAAAAATGATAAATAAAAATATATGTGCAAATGAAAAAATAAGATATCTCATATATAAGGATCTTCATGGAAAAGAAATAAGTCAATAGAAAAAAATAAACAAATCATGGGAAAATATCAAAACTGGATAGTGACATCAGCAAAAGATACATAATCAATCTTATGGATAGCATGGTGAGGGGTAAAGTTTTCTTAAGTTGCTCCTCATAACAAAGATATTTCTGTATCACTAAATAATTTGCAAAGATGTATTCATATGTCATACACAAAATTAAAATACATAATAATTTATATTTTAATGTCTGAACTTCATTGCAGTCAGTGAAAAGGGTTAAAGATAATATTATAATGTAATAAAGTAACTTTCAAGGTAATTAAAAAATTGTTAAACAGAGTACAGAAAATAAATTATGTAATATTTGAGAAGAATCTACTTTAGTACAGTTTAAATAATACTAAACCACCAAACTAATCAATGATTTAAATTTACTAATGTGCATAAAAAATTATTTTACTGAATTTACTCAATTTATTTTTTAATAATCTTATATAGCTTTATCCATGGACTGAGATTTGGCTAGCCACAAGATAATGAAAACTGCTAGTAAGAATGACAGCAATATTAATGCGAAGGAAAACCGCTCACCAGAAATGATTGGAGAGAATGTTTTAAAAGTGTCACCTTACAGGGTCTAGGGTATTTAAAGAAATAAATGGTGCCAATTTTCAAATCTAATTATTTTATAAGCTATAGATGTCTTTCAAGATACAAAGACCGATAGGTCTGATCCTAATGAATTTTTATTTAAATTCTTCCTCCTAACTCCAGAACATAACTATTAAGAGTAGTATTATCAGTTTAACTCAGCAAGTTCATCCAATTGACTGCATTTCAATTCAGTGTGTGTGCACTGGCAAATCCTCCCACCTCATCTGCATTGGGAGGGATTAGAGGAAGAAGAGGATGGATGAGAACGAAAGGAAGGGATAAAGAGAGAGAAAATATCTTGATTGTTAAGAATTTCTATGCATTCATACCTGGCAGTTTTAATCTAGTCTTTTAGGTATCAGTAAAGAAACAAGCCACGGAAATTCAAATTTCTTAAAGAACAAAATATGTGAAAAGTCAAATTATTAAAAGAATGGCACTATTCTCTTAGAACCCGAATTGAGGAAAATCAGTAGTTTCTGGATTCACAGGAGAAAATGATGCAGCTCAGAAGCGTCATCAAAGTTGAATTCAGTGCTTGACATAAAGATCTGGCAATGCAGCATGCTTGTTTAGCTTCCTCCTGTAGCCTGCACAATGCTGACATTGGTGCACTGATCCCTGAAAGATGCCTATGGAACTCCACATGTGTATCTAAAGTTAACTGTGAAATCATTAATTGTATGAATTTTATACCACATTAAATACTCAAAACTAATGAGATAAATGGCCAATTTATTTGGATTAAAACTGTAAAAAATTAAATTATTGGTGCTTGGTATTTGTATTGCATACCTACTTGAAAAGGACTTTTGTCCAAGTTCTAAGTTATATATTGGAGTTCATTTTTAAATCACCAAAATTTTAAATGATATATGTATGGTGATATTTTGAGAAGACCAGTTTTATTCAAAAGTATCAAATTTCATTAAAAAAACAAAGTACTGCTATGTTCCATAAGTAAAAGAGTTCAAGGTGCCAAAGTTTAAACTTCATTTCTTTTACAAATATGTCCCTTCTCTTAAAATGTGCGGTAAGGGTTGTTTCGGAACATCTCTCAAACATCAATGTGTAAATGTATCATAATTAAATCTAAAGTACATAGTCCTATGCCTAGGTTGATTTATAGTTTGAGACCATAGTTTAAAATAGAAAGAAATGGGGGAAGTTTTCTATTTGTTTACCTAAATTTAAAAAATAATCAAAATGGACATAGCTCACTATTTTTTAAATCCATGACTATTTTGTAGTTCCCACTGTGGCACAGTGGGTTAAGAATCCGACTCCAGGAGTTCCCGTCGTGGCGCAGTGGTTAAGGAATCCGACTAGGAACCATGAGGTTGCGGGTTCGGTCCCTGCCCTTGCTCAGTGGGTTAACGATCCAGCGTTGCCGTGAGCTGTGGTGTAGGTTGCAGACGCGGCTCGGATCCCGCGTTGCTCTGGCTCTGGCGTAGGCCGGTGGCTACAGCTCTGATTCAACCCCTAGCCTGGGAACCTCCATATGCCTCGGGAGCGGCCCAAGAAATAGCAACAACAAAAGACAAAAAAAAAAAAAAAAGAATCCGACTCCAGCAGCTCAGGTCTCTGGGGAGGCTCAGGTTCAATCCCCAGACAGGCACAGTGGGTTAAAGGATCCAGTGCTGCCACAACTGCGGCATAGGTCACAGTGGTGGTTTGGATTCAATCCCTGGTGTGTGAACTTCCATATGCCATAGGAATGGGCATTAAAAAAAAAAAAAGTGCCTGAGTGTTTAGACCCAGAAGACCATGAAAATTATTGCCTGGTTTTCTTCATCATTTTGGTAAACTGGGTGGAATTAGTAATTTACATTAAAATAAGAATATTATCCAAAGCAAAAAAAAGTATTTTATGTAAAGACCTGCTTATGCAGAAACTGATTCTTTCAACAGAAAGAAGAAAATCACATAGAGTATATATGTTTAAACTAGCTCATTTGCCTTTATATCACCATATAGCTTTAATTTTACTATATAAATTGTTTTTCATCATAAAATTTTCATAATATGTTTTCTAAAAATTGAGTAATCTCTCTGCATTCCACTTTCTGTCAATTTCTCCACGCATGCATATACACATGCACACACACACACACTCAACCACAGGCCTTTCCTTCCCAAATTTAAGGATGCCTCCCACTTGTTTTAAAAGGGCACATTTTCAGCATTATAATTGAAATTATAAATGTTAATTTCCCCTTATAATTGCTCTCCAAAATGTCTGCCTACTACATGTCATACACTTGTTTTTGAAATGTTAGGATCAGTTAACATAAAACCATTTTGAAATAATATTGAATTGGGTGAAAAAGCCCAACAATTTAGAACTGACATAATAGGTTTATTTGAAAGAAAGGGACCAAAAAAAAGTCCTAAAATGCCTTTTTAGTTAAAACACTTAAAACATGATTCTTTTGGCACATGAATTGTTATTCTATTATAAAAGATTATTAATTAACGAATAGAATTGTTTCAACTAAAATAAGGTTTTGTCATCAACTTTCTTCAAAATCTGTTGTTTCTATCACTCATATAAAGTTTAATAAAGCCCTGAAACATAAATTTTAATTTTTTTATATTTTATTTTTTATTATTTATTTATTTATTCTTTTGTCTTCTCAGGACCGCACTCGTGGCATATGGAGGTTCCCAGGCTAGGGGTCTAATGGGAGCTACAGCTGCCAGCCTACACCACAGCCACAGCAACACCAGAGCCAAGCTGCACCTGCAACCTACACTACAGCTCACGGCAACACTGGATCGTCAACCCACTGAGCAAGGCCAGGGATCAAACCTGCTACCTCATGGTTCCTAGTTGGGCTCATTTCCACTGTGCCACAACGAGAACTCCTATTTTATTTTTTTATTTTAAACCTGATAATAATGCTTTGAAAAATCATAAAGATTACGTTTTTAGTTTTCTATCTTCCAACCACTTTACTATTTAATTCCATAGTTAAAACATACATTACATAGATTACATTAAGATTTAAAATGCAATCTTACTATAAAATATAGTATTCTAGGTATAGTGATAAGGAGTTTTCACTTCAAATAAGTTGTATTATGCCCTTTGTCTGTTAAGGTAATAGAAAAAAAGAGCCGAAAGACACAGAAGAATGTAAAAACACCCCCCCCCCTTTTTTTCAGTCTAAAAACATAAGCAAGTAAACTCTCCAATGTATTTATTCCCATAAACTAGGAACAGCGAAGAAATGTTATTCAAATAAAGGCTAATTTGAAAGTAAACATCATGAAACTTTCACTGTCATTTTTTCTCTAATGTAGAATTTTCTTAATCTACATTGGCTTCTATTGTAAGACTCATTCCACAGAGCAATGCTGTAGGAAAAGCTGATTTTTTGTCACAGTGCTTGCCAAGTATGTTGTACTGACAGCAGCATTGACTAATGATAGTGCTGGAATGTGCTGTTCTCAGTAGAATGGAGGGTTATACAGACCTAAGAGTGTCCTGGGGTCCAGCTTCTGTCCGTCCAGGGGGTTAGTGCCATACAACAGTGAGTGATGTTCAGAATGAACAAGCTGTATTTCCTCCAGGCTGGCTTTTCGACCTTGAATTCGCTGAAAGAAAACAGCAGAAGCCTATAGTACTTCACTGACAACATTCAGAAGAAAGTAAGACCCCAAGTCACATTTAGGATGATTAATAATGGGCTGAGTTTCATCATGTAGGAATGTGACACTGATTTGCTTAGTAACGTACCACAGCAATATTTGGAAAATGAGTGTATATGAGGTTCAGGTCCAATGGATTGCTATACCTATAAAAATTTGCGATACCTATAAAAATTTAGTAATAATTTAATTTAATAATAATTTAATAATTAATTTAATAATAATTAACAGTTAACTCCTTTGTAAAAGTATAAACTTAAAAACAAATGGGAGCTACTGAGTAGCTAAAAATAAATTCATTAAACTTTTACTTTACGCTCACCTGAAGAAGTTGTTGAAACAAATTCCTTACTGTTTATCAAAGGACATAAGTCAATGCCAATATATTTTATGTATTTGATTATTACCCATATGCTAATCACTTCATGTGTGTGTTTCTCACAGTTGTATTCATCTAGACCAATTATTCAAAGAATGTCCTTTGGGATCAGTAACAGTTCAGGAACTGTTTGTGAATGATCTTTGAGGAGGTCTGCATAAAAACTGACAGTAAATACTTAAAAACTTTTTTTTAATCTGACAAAGTATGTTTATATCTATTGAATCAAATATAATCTTGTATGTCTTCAATCTTTATTTCACTACTGCAGCATCTCATTTTAATGTATCTTATTTTTTAAAAAAAGCATTGGTCTGTGACAGAATGGAAATTAAACCAAGATAATAGCTGCTGTTAAGTCAGAGATAGTTTGAGACACTCTAGACTCAGTCAAAATTTTCATACATATGCTGGGCAAAAGCTTTCACTTCAACTAACAAAGAATGGTCCTTCAGCATAGACAAAACTATGAATTAAGTTAAACCTCTGTTGTGTCAATGGACAAAGAGTTCTCCCTGGTCACATTTCTCAGTTGGCACATCTTTTAGGCCAAAAAACATCATGCTGGTGTATGGAGTTAACTGGCCTTATTTTTTTTAACTGCTGTGCTTGCTAAAATTACCAAGACAGTATTATTATTTCAGTTAAAATGTGTGTCATAATAAGACACCTGTAAGATAATATACTAACAGGGAACTACAGTGAAACTCAAAGAGAATCTGGTCAGGGAATGCTGTCCTTTCATATCCCTGTGCATGAATTACTGGTACACATGGAAACATCAGGTGACAACAACACCTCTCTCAAGATCAAGACAATTCCAGTTCAAGCTCCCTAGTTTCAGGTGATGTGGCTGCTGCTGTGTGGTTCACTGAGGGGGCAGGTGAGGAGAACCTCAATACACTGACACTTCCTAGGGGTTTACTGAGTAGAGGTGCTTGTCACTGAAAGTAAATCATCATGTCACAGTGAGAGAGAAATGGTGGGGGACCCAAGGGGTAACAGGAAGGTAACAAGAGTGATGTAAAACAGAAACTTCTGGACATTGCCATTATGTGCTGAATAAACAAATAAATGCTTCTGGAATTTTCTTCGTCATGGCATTGAAGTTCCCTGTTTTGACATCCCATGTACATTCCTAGAAATATTAAAACATACTTTAGAAAAATTATTCCCAGGTAAAGTTTTGAATGTTGAAATTCAACCAGGTAGGAATGCTGAAGACCGGGGCAAACTTAATGATGACCATCTGGTCAGCCATTGCTCTGATCAATAAACAAACAAGTTATTGACATAGGTGGCTTGCTGGAAAACATTTATGGAAGACCAGAACCACCAAAGACACAGAATGGTAAGTAACTAGATAAAAACAAGACAGAGAAAGTTCAAGGGCACTATTAAAGGGAAACATTTTAACTGTGAGATTTCAGCTTGTGGAAAATCCCCTGAAAAAAAACAGTGGTAACTCCATGGTCTGAGTCATCTAAAATTGGAATGAGCACCACATTGGAAACCAGACTGTGGCAACCAGTCGTAGTCTGGCAGAATAATGAATGCCATGAGATAACTGGGCTTCCAGCTCTCACTTCTGTGAGTCTATGAAATCCATAGCCACTAACATTTTATATGTTGATGCAGTGAAACATCGCTGTCTTAAACACTGCCATCTATGTAGCTAACAATCAGATCCAAGTTTGGACTACTATCATAAAGATTCATCATTTTTTCTCTTTCTCCCTTTCTATAAAGATATTACTCAGCTCTACAGTGAATTTCTGCCTCTGGTATAACAGTAAATGCACTAATAACACATAGATCTTTATGTTTTCAGAAACCAGCCATATATATTTACATACCATACATTCCATGCTTATCCCAGCTCCTTTCTCATTCTTCCATAATCCCACTAGAATTCAGGCTGAATGCTCAATAACACATTTGAAAAATAATCTGCTAACAAGATTCAATTATTGACAGTAGCTCAAATGCTGATAAATCTTAAGAAGACACCTGCTAAATCTCAGTTATCCCCTTGTGTAATATCAGTTAACTAACAGTAAGGATTGAGCATCTGGCCCAGCTTATTTAGCTTCTACTTATTCTAGGAGTACTCCTTTCTAGTTTATACCCTAGTCCTCCTGCTCCCTATTAAAATGCAACAAAGAGCATGTTTTCCCTTTAGTTTCTTCATCACCCCCAGCTCCACCCTGCTCAACATCTTTTTGATTCCTAGGAAGTATTTTACACTGGCTCTTTTTACTATTATAGAATATGTTTCTTAAAAAAAATAATTACACTAAACCTAAGTATGAATTCTTGACAACCTTTCTGCTTCTATGGCTGCTGGCAAACAAGATCCGCAGACAAAGGTGTACTACATGTTTGTAAAGAAAGAGAGCAGTGAAAACCAATTCTACATGAAAAATGTTCCTACCTGGAGAAAGGATCTGGAGAAAGCATGTTCTGAGATTTATATCTCACAGGGGCACTGTTGTGGAAACTTGTTGGATGACTAAGCTAAAAATTCTGAAAGAACGAGAGCTCTTTCTTTCTTAACACATAGGATCTTCAGTTTCATTTTGCCTCGCTATTATCAGATGTCAAATTTATCACATTTTACTTTTCCTATCAAACTGAGGTCTCCAGCAGTTTTCATTTATCTGATATTATCATCAGTAATTTATTAAGTTACATGTTTATGCATAAATATAGATATTTTAATTCAATCCCTTCCCACATTTTCTATTTCCTGTGTAGCCTTTACTCCGTCCGTTTTCTCTCATGATGCTCCCTTGAGCCAAAGGTCAACAGCATAATGACTCACAAAATAGGATAAAGTGCTCTGATAATCATAATTTAGGAAGATACTGATTTCCGTTCTCAGAGATATTTAGTCTGCAGGATGTCTGTCTAAAGTCATCTATTGATTCTGACCAAAAGATTTTTGAGACGTCTGAGCATATGTAGATGCTCAATGCATATAAGTGATGGCATGGTATTCATCCGGCTCTTTCTCACTTGACATCCAAATATAGGTCTTAAATACCTTGCCAGTATAGGTCTAAGAAAGCAAGCTTATAGTTCTTCTTTCAACTTCTATTTTTTGAGGAGGGATATCTTTTTTGTTGTTTGTTTGTTTGTTTGTTTGTTTGTTTAGGGCCACACCCATGGCGTATGGAAGTTCCCAGCTAGGGGTTAAATCCGAGCCTATGACACAGCCATAGCATCACCAGATCTGAGTTGCATCTGCAAGCTACACCACACAACTCACAGCAATGCCAAATCCTTAACCCACTGAGCGAAACCAGGGATTGAACTCGCATCCTCATGGATACTGGTCAGGTTCCTTAACTGCTGAGCCACAATGGGAACTCCTTCTTTGAACTTCTTAATAGAGAAACCCTGTGATGTAGGAAGTATTCATTATTATATTTTCATTCTCTATGACTTCCACTCAAATAGTTTCTTTCCTGAGAGGAGGAAAGGACTTAATGTGCCCCAAGTGCCTACTCTGTGCTAAGGAATATGATCTTATTTAGACCAGTACCCCAGTCTACATCCAGATTGGAAGTGTGACTCAAGTTGTTCAAAATGACCATGTCATTGGGTCTCACAACACACCATGGTTCTTTCCTAGAGAAATAGTCTTTCTGAATTAAAGCCTGTTAATGCAACCTGATTATAGAAGGAATGTTCTGAACATGATCTACAAAGTCATACTGTGACAGGATAAAATGCAGCCTACCCACACCCACCCACACACAGAGCACACACACGGTATACATTCATATTTTTTTCTGCCAAGGAGCAGGGAAAAAAGGAAACAGTTCTATTCCTTCCCCTCCTGTGTTCAAAGCCTGGATTGAGGCCAGTGTCCTAATCAGTTCTCATTGGCCCTGGAGGAATCAGAACCTTTTGTAAAATATAATAAAGGGCATAAAATCATGATAAAATGCATGAAAAAGCAGTGCCTTTGGTTAGGGAACTAGAAATAATTTAGCAGAACAGATGGATTGCATTGGTTTGGTATTATTGAGGACATGAAAGGGCTCATTTTGTGGCAGTTCCAAACTAAGAGAAAATGTCCAACTTAAATTTGACAAGTCAAAGTACCTGCCTCTACTGGGGGAGACCCTATTTTCTTTAATCATTTTCAAAGTGGTGACATATTAGGCAAGAATTTCCACTGAAATATCTCATTTTCTGAAAATATTTCATCCAGTGTCCTTAAATCTAGGGATGTGTTTTATTTTTTTTCTACAAAAATATGCAGGCCTGCAGACTTTTTTAAAAAAGCATCATAAATGATTTATGAGTGTCAAAGTTACCCTCTGTTGCAAATTCCATGCTTAATATTTAATGAATCAGTTCACATGTACTCATTATTCTTGATACACTTTTCTTTCTTAAACAAATACAAAAATCTGGTCTCATTGCTCAAGCCCATGCTTACCAACTATAGAGTTTTCAAATGCTATAATCAACAGATTCTTTAAATGTTACATAAAAGATAGTTTCTGTCCCCTTCCCCTACTGCATTCTCTCATTCCAAAGATCCTGAATTATCTAATAACCTGTTCTCCTCTAAGTTTTTCTTAAAGAAAGGGGAGTGAAAGAAGGAAGGAGGCTATGAAGCTGGCAGGTAGTCCATCAGGCTCTTGGCCCTTTTGTTGGTCATAAAAAAAGTGAATTGTAAGTCAGGAGTCCTGGGTTCTGACTATCACATGCTCTTAATATATCTATATCCTGCTATGAGGTACCTTTCTGGACCTTTGTTTCATCATTTATAAACATAAGGAGATTTAACCAAATTATTTAGTCCTTAAATGGACATGTGAAATTACCTTACATACAACCACAAAACTCAATAAAAAAAACCTTTATTTTGATTTATAGATTTGAGTTACAGAAGCAAATATAATAAGTGCAGTGATAAATTATCATGGTTGGAGCAAGAGAGGTGATCTCACCATGAGGGTTTCCAAAAGGATGCTAGCTATTCCTTGAAGCCCATTTAAAAAATGCTTAACTATATTTGAAAAATAAGAGTAATTTTTTAGAACTCATATGTCAAGCCTATGATTACATCAAAATAATATTTCTCCCATTTAAAAAAAATGTGCATGGAGCTTCTGAGGCAGTGCCACCTTTGTTCCTCAGGTAAATGCTTTCTTATGTTACTCTCCCATCCCCAAATATTCGACTCCATTTACTTTTTTTTTTTTTTGGTCTCTTCCTCATTAAGTTTATGCTGAGAAACTGAGTTTCTGTTGCAGTAACTTTTGTGGTGGTGGGTCTTTTTAAGGCACACCCACAGCACATGGAGGTTCCCAGGCTAGGGATCAAATGGAGCTGTAGCCACTGGCCTATGCCACAGCCACAGCAATGCCAGATCCGAGCCACATGCGACCTGCACCACAGCTCACCAGATCCTTAACCTGCAGAGTGAGGCCAGGGATCGAAGGTGCAATCTCATGGTTCCTAGTCGGATTCATTTTCACTGCGCCACAATGGGAACTCTTTGCAGTAACTTTTAACATTGGCTACAACTTGGAATCAGCTACGTAAGTCTAAAAGGTATTAATGCCTGGGTCATATCTTTGGAGTTTCTGGTTAACTTTGGGTAAAACCTGGGCATCTAGAAACTTAGAACAACCCCATGGATTTTAATGAACATCCGGGGCCAAGAACTACATGTAAGAGGGAGCTATTCCTTCTTCCTGCTTATAAGTGAATTCAAGATATTAACATTGTACTGACCAATATTTGGGACTATGAAGTAGTTAAAATAATGGTTGGCAGAGGGAAGGTTAGCAAGTTAAAAAAAATGTACATCTAATCTTCAAAATGACATATTCCTTCTACTTGCATGTAATACTGCTTGATACAGTCATTATAATTCCTTTTAAAACATCTCTCGGCATGAAACAATTTCACCAGTACTTCAGAAAATAGTCCTTTCAGTAATAAATAGGTAGTAAAAAGCATATGTACTATGTATTTTTTTCAGTTTTATTTCCACCCATTTCAAATCATTATGCTCAGCAGAAACTAAGGAAAAATGTTATCCCTTAGTATAACTGTTCACTTTTTATAATTTTATGCAACTGAATCTTGTACTGTAATTATTTTCATAAACACTGTAGTGAACATTTTAATAATCTGGGTGAAAGCATTGGTTTTTTTCCATAATAATCATGTATGAAACATATTTGTCATAATAAACATTTTGTTACTTTTTAGTACTACAATTTTTAGATGGTTGAAAAAAAACATATAACTAGTCTTCATGTCAATGAGCTTTAATGCTGCTGTTTTTAAAAAAATACTCTATCAATCTACAAATGGACCCGGAAGGGCAGCCTGTCTTACTTCCTTTTATTTGTTGTTTTCCACATTAATTCTTCCTTTTTTTGCAGAAATCAAGTCAAAACAAAAAATTCTGAATCATCTTAATTCTGATTATGGGCTGCACAAGTATTTTTAAAATATTTATCTGCCAGGGTTCACTCTACTGTAATGTACAAATCTCTCCCTGAATAATGACCCCCCTGGTATATTCACCCTCTCTAGTTCATTTGCACTGCTTTCCATGTTGCCATATCCTTTAAAGACAATTCGTGAGATTCCTCATTTGAGTTTTTCATTGCTTTGTGGTTAGATTCTAAGAGACAAAAACACACACAATTTTTTTTTCAAACTAAACAAAACAGTAAGCTGTTATGTGCTGCCATCTAGTTAGATTACTCTATAAAACAAATGTTTAATTGAATTTCCATTAATTTGCAGTATTCAATACTTTGTAGCCTTGATGTCAGAAATCCTGCACATTTCAAAATTGTTTCTCAAAAGAATATTGTATTTCTTTATTTAGATTTTCAAAAGCTATTTTAAAATCACTTGTGTGTGTAGGAAAGTGTGCTGGAGACACTATTTCTGAGCTCCTTGGCATCTCAAGATTTTACACTCAGCCTGCTCTCCACTTTTCTCATTGGAAGGACTGAGAAGTCCCAGAAGGGGCAATAGTAGCTTGGTTCTATGTCCCAGAATTGTTTTGTAATTACTTTGTGTTGGCACTTGAATAAAGAAGTTAAACATTTCAGCACAGTATGCTGCTTATGGTTCATACTTATGAATTAAGCGAAACAAAGTTATTCAATATTAGTCACAAAGAGGCAATGCAAATTCCACATAACGTGTAATCCAACAAAAGCATTATAAAACGTTATTATTCTCCAAACAAATGTGAGAGCAAGAAAATGACTGTGGGTGGCTTGGTGGGGCTGAGAGTCATGAGCACTTCTGGAAAAACAACTGCAAGTGCATTTCTAACAGATGATGGGTCAACCTCTGCAATTTTTTTTTAAGCACAGAAGATCACATCCTTTTCTTCAAGGGCACACATACTTTAGAAACCTGGCTACCTCATCAAAGAGCTTGCTCCTGAAGAGGACACCCAACAACCCTTTCAGATCCATCTCTTAGGGTGACAAGAAAGCTAATCAACAAGCTAATTTGCTCGCAAAAGAATCACTAAAGTATGAATGATTCAATAGGGAAAAAATTAAATGGTATTGGCACGAAGACCTCTAACCACCTCAATTTTTAAAAAAACAGTGCCATGTCATGCCAAAAGAAGTTAACCCATATAACCTCGGTAATCTAATACAATGAGGATTAATGTTTTCTCTGGCTGCTAATTAGGGCTAGTAAGGACAGCGAATTTACATTACAGCTTACAAACTAAAAGCTATATGTTTATGAAAACATTCTAAAAATTTTGTCTACTGTTAACAAAGAAAATGTTATGTTTAAAATTAACTTCTTAGCCATCTAACTTCACATGATATTGGAGGTGGAAGAAACCCTAGCAAATACCCTGCTTAACATCTTCTTTTTACTCATGGGAAAAGATCAGTAAAGTTAAATGATTTGACAAAAGAACATAAATAATTAATGGCAAGACCAAGGTCAAATCTACTGTTGAACAATAAGCTTTGAAGGAATCCATTCTGAATAATTTTCTACATTGAGAAATGAATTATACATAAGTTTGATTTGTGGATCACTCTATTGTTTAAAAACAGAAACTCATAATATTTTCAAAGTGCCATCTTTTCAATAATAATCATTGTTTCATTGCAAAATTGACTATCCGTTGGCTGAGGAATGTGGACTTCTCCCCATAGATCAGCAGCACTGAGATTACCTTACCCATTGTGCCAGAGAAATAGGGACTCAGACAAAGTTACTTGAATAAAGCTGGAAGGAGGGAAAATGCTTTAACTTAAGGTCTGAGATACTTCCTCCCTAGTCCTCTAATATGTGACATCTCCTCTATCTCTTGTTCAGAGAGAGCCTCTCAGATATTGTCAAGATTACTACGGAGGCAGCTGACCACAGTCTCTCATATTATTCCTTCTCCAAGCTCAATCACCAAGTCTTTAAAATCCATGCAGTATAAAACTAGGGACTCAACACCCCTTGAGCAATTACATATTTATTTGTGTGATCACTTGATTAATGTCTGACGATCTCCACGGATGGTAACCTCCTTGAAGGCAAGGGCTCTATCTTCTCAGAATTTCATCTCCAGCTCCTAACACTGGAGCATGGAAAACTAAAATTCTTGATAAAGACTATTGAATGGATATATCACTGTTCTCAAAGTTAGTACCCATGTCAGCAATATCAGGAATACTCAGACATATAGAATCAATACAAATTCTTACACACCTCTCCCACATTCCAATAGGACCTCACTCCTACTGAATCAGAAACTCCGGGGTTAGAGCCAAGCAATCTGTATTTTAATATCCACTTAGATGATTCTGATTTATACTCAAATTTGAGCACCACTGTAATCAATTAATGAAGGTCACAAAATTAGCCACAGAGTTCTGCTTGCTAGTTAGTTATATGTCCCCAGAGCTCTGTGGATTCCCTCTCTGAAAGCACAGATTGATCACTGACCATGGGTGGCTACACAAACCTGGCAGGAATATTGCGTTGAAAGACGGCAAATTGCTATCTGGATATTGGGAAACAATATATTGATCCAGCTTTTATGTGCTGTATTCCCATTTTATTATATCCTTTTTTAAAAAATGAAATCTAATAAATACTCCCTCTTTTGAGACAATTGAGCTGAGGTCTTATTTCTTGCAACCAAGAGAGGAATTTGTCTGTACTGCTAAGGAAGGAGTGATAACCTATGCATCCGGGCTGGTACTCAAATCCCTGGAAGGCCAGACTGATGGATGTGACCCTCTCAGGAATGCATGATGTAGACATAATCAAGGAACAGAGCTGGGTTTTAAATTCCTGATACTCCTACCTAGGCAATTTGGAAAGAAAGACCTAATTCACCATAAGCCCTTGGGCCATAATGGTAAACAGTCATTCAGGCCCACGCTAGAATCTTCTTCTTCTAACTTCAATGAAGATATTTTCACTGGCCTTGAACACTTTCGAAACCTCACAAACACTAACGAGGTAGCCTGTTAGTACAGGAAATTTTTGCCTCTTCAACCAGATAATGTACCCACCAGGAATACAGTCACTTGCCAATTACAGTATGCTTTTATCCTGGTTTTTTACAAACTACATATAATATGTTTTGGTTAAATGCTATAATAAGTTTTGGTAAAATGCTAAAAGGTTTATTGTATTTTTTTCCCATAGCACTGACATTTTCAGAATAATTTGGCTTGAGAAATAAGGTTAGCATCCTTGCAAGAAAGTTAATAATAAATTAATAAATATACATATTAGAACTAACAGGTCAAATCAAAACCTATAAAAGAAAATCCACAACAAACAGGTATCACTGTTTTGGTTGCATTTACTGGGCAGAGTATTAGTTAAGGAATTAGATTCTACTATTTCTGAGTGATCTAAACTGAATGAGCTAACACTTTTTGTATGTTCCCTTTTTATTTCCTCCCCTACTCTTCTGATAGAAACAATCAGGGAGATAAAATAAGTCATGCTTCTTTTGGTTGTATGTTTTATTCCTTTTGGTACTATGACTTCCATACAATCTGAGTCTCGAGAGAGATAACATTGGTTTAGTTAATAATCATTTCTAAAACTCCACTTTGAATATTTCTAAAATTGTACACATAGACAAAGGGATATTAGGTTCCGAACTATCTTAAAGTTAGTGCTCTTCAATGGCTTCAGAAATTCCACTGCATGTTTTGGATTAGGTCATTGTAAGTCACAGATATTTTGATAACATAGCAGCAAATAAATACATGTGGGCAACAATTTCGTCACTTAGGAAAGCCAACACTTGATGGGCTGCTCTTAAAACTATGTTAGGAAAAAATACTTCTGTTTGCATTATTAAAGTTTTAAATCCGACTTTTGAGCTTGGTCTTCATTAAGAGCCAATCCATGGATCTGGGCTTTCCAGCACATTATTTGTTAACTGTGTGATTGTCTGCTAGAGAGACTCTTATTTAACTGAGTGGACTCACTCATCCTCGTCAACCCCACAGGGCTTCTAAGACTTCACCTAGATCTTCTATGACATCAGTCAGTACTGTTGTATAAACTGAATTTCATGGTTTCAAATAATACAGGACAAAAAAGGTGCGATGTATCAATGAAAAAGCACATTGATCAGAAAGGGATGATAAAAGACTTTAAAATGTTAAGACCAGTTGAACCATATTACATTCCGTCAACTTTTGCCCTTTGCTCCTTTCATAAACAGTGTTCCTTCAAGTAACAGATTTATGGAATACCACAAACTAACAATGCATTTGAGGCTATGATCAGCCATTGCTAATATGGAGTGGTTGGGGTAGGGCTCAAGAATATAACAAAGACTTGAAGGGGAAAAAAATGTAAACAGCAATGCCTCAGCTCACAAAAGCACAGAGAGATTGCCAAGCTAGGAAACATCTATGGTAGATGCAAAGGTGAGGTAGGAAGGCTCTCGTGAGTAAATATCCATTAAGACTAGGCTACCACACATAAGTTTCCTTGATAGTTTACTTTGCAGGTTCCATGTGGGACTGGGCAGATAACAGAGTGTCTTGGCTTCCAAAATGCATTATCAAAGAACATGAAAACCTTGAAGATAACTCTAAAATTTACCAAAGAATATGGAAGCCTTCTGCCGTATAATATGGATGCTACTGGCAGAAGATGAAAAATAGACTTTCACTTGGGAAGGAACCAGAGAAATAAATCTAGCTGAAATTTCTTCACTTTGGGGTTTTTAGGTAAAGGATACATTTAATCAAAAGCAGAACTCTAAATATGAAAAACATTTTCTAATTCTATTATCAACATATAATAAAACTTGTGAAACTAAATCTGTGTATACTGCTCTGGTGTATTTATTCACAATCCCAACTGCTGAATGACTCACAGACATTATCTATGTTTTGATGTAAAGAAAATTACCATTTAATTCTCCTGTAAGATGAGCTACATAATTCATCTTCAAAAGAGAAAATCAATAAAGAAAATAATTTATGCTTAGAAATGAATGCACTGAATGAATGATTTTGTACCTTCAAGTCAGTTATTTTTTACTTTGCAGAGAAGGAAGGTCAGACTGAACTAACTCCTGCTATCAAATAGAGGCAAGTGCACTTGACTCTAAGAAACATTCTGTCTGCTTTGGCATTACTATTTCAACTGAAATATTTTACAGGCTCACTTTAAACTAAATTAGCTTTGAATAGAATTTTCTTGACTACATTTTGAGTTGTCAAAATTAATTAAAAGTAGTCACAAAAGACTGGGTATTTTATCAAAGAATAGCGAATTTAATATGGTTTCAACATATTAGTTTCCTCATGATGTAACTAAGTCAAAATATTAACCATTTACTTTCTTCCCAAACTGGTGAAAACTAGTTGAACTTCCTTCATTGCTCTACAAAGAAGGACAATAGAAACAAAAGCAACATATTAAATTACCAATCTTTAAGAATAGGGACCATGTTTTTCTTGTGAAATTCCACAATTCTAGACCCTAGAACACATCTGGAACATAACAGAGATCCAGGAAAATGTGCTCTGATCAATAAATGTTCAAGTAATGTAAAAAAAATACATGGGGATATTTTTCTTTTAAAATGTTTTAGACGCAAATATAGAATGTTACTGGATCTTAGACAACCAAGGACATTTATAGCAGCTAAATCAAACAACTGTTTGTTGTTATATATTTTGTAAATTTGACAATGGGAGCCTTTTGACCTGATATCATTTTTACTTTTAACCTTGGAAAGCCTAAAGAAACAGATTTTTCTAAATAAAAAATGGGATTCATCAAGAATCTACATAAATGAGTCTAAACATCAATAAAAGTAAGTGATTTTTCTTCATAAAAGGACCATTAATATTTTAAAACTACTCATTTCCATGAGGCAAAATTGGCATATATCTCAGTTCAGAGTATCACTTATAACAAGAAATAACAACTACTTAGCACTTAATGGTTTGTGAAGTTTCTCAGAAAATTAACTCAATAAATGCTACCTATTTGGAAACAAGAATGCTACTGTGTATACAAAAAATGCTTCAGTAATAACACACACATTAGGTAGGTGATTAGTTCATCAACACAGACTGAGCACCTACTGTGTGCCCAGCCCAGTGTCAGGTGATAAGTTCTATGTTACCAGAGTCTATGATAGTTCACCAATCATGATGTTTGTGCTCCAGAGTTAACATTTTTCTACAACTACCCAAATAAATACTGGCCTCTTTACATGATTTATTTAAGAAAGTAAAAGAGTGTGGCCAATTCATGATTACCTCACATTTATTTAGCAGCCCAGTTTCTTGCAGCCGTGACCAAATGCTCTGTATTCGTCCAGCATGCTCCGGATGGGTGGTGGAATTGCCACAAATGCACTGGTGTTTCAGCATCAGAGGATCATAGGCAATCCCTTCAGGATGAAGAATATACAGCACAAGATGAGTTATGATAGAAAGCAATGATACAAGTTACATGACAATATGATTACTCCAAAAAAGCCACTCTTTAAAAAATAAACTTATAATAGAGAAATAATACATATCCACAAATTCCCAGGAGCACATAGCTATTTTGTTCTATGTATCTGAATATATATGCAAAAAAGTCAACTCATGAATTCATCAGTGCTCAGACTCTAGCTTACTTAGTAAATCGGTAAAATGATAAAGATAGTGATATTTTTAAAATTTTAGGCCTTAAAAAATACTGTAATTTTACCAGTACCTCAAATCATTATGAAGCATTTTTAAACAGAAAAATGAATTCAATAGATGCTTAAATTTTATCACTGAAGCCATTAAATGAACTGACTCTTTAAACTGTGAATTTATTTCATGAGTAATTCCATCCTTTCTTTAGATCAGGGTTACATCTGTAATAAAATGGAAGAATTTCCAACTGCTTGCCTATTCTGCTTAACAATCCCTATAAAGTTGTGCAGAATTTCTTTGTTGCTTACTGTACTTTTATCATAATTTGTGCCAATCTGTATGTAAAAGAGATATAGATTTTATGATATTGTGGGACATGTAAAGTGTTTCTTTTAAAAAATCAATGTCAGTCTCAATACCTTTAGTATAGATCATACTTAGAAAAATCTACTTTTAAATTATCATGAGTTAATATATTTCATATTTCAGTTAGACCCTTTGATGGAAAGATTTTATAAACATTTGATAAAATGAATCATTACAGACACACAAAGTAGGACTTTTTAAAATTAGATGATAATTATAACTCTGGCTAATTCTGAAAAGGTTTCCATCCTTAATTTGATTCTTTGGGGGAAAAACATGTTATTTACAAAATTGTCTGACATACGAAATTATTTAACCAATCAAATATTCCAATAAATTACCATCAAAAGACATTCTCTGGGGCATGGAGTAAAGGCGGAAGAATCCATTATAAGAAATTGCTAAATATCTATACAAAAACAGATAGGTACTAGCAATCAGTGTTATTAAGTAGGCTCAATTAATATATTTTATTCTCCCATACATTATTGTGTTAGAGGAATGTTACTCAAGAGGGAAAATATCTGTCCCTGAGTGTATTAAAATCATGCAGCAAAATGATGTTTGAAACCATGTGGTAAAAATTATGTCTATGAAAAAGTATCACTTTGCTGGTCCAAATACCATTCACTCTTTTTTATTAAATGAAATATGGTTGACATACAATATTATGTTGGTTTCAGGTGTACTACAAAGTGATTTTACATTTACATAATACACTACAAAATGATCGCCATGATAATCTGTCTCAATACAAGTTATTAAAATATTATTGACCATATCCCTTATGTTGTATATGACATCCCCATGGCTCATTTACTTTATAATGAGGTGTATTCTTCTTTTTTTTTTTTTTTTTTGTCTTTTGTCTTTTTGTCTTTTGTTGTTGTTGTTGTTGTTGCTATTTCTTGGGCCGCTCCCTCGGCATATGGAGGTTCCCAGGCTAGGGGTTGAATCGGAGCTGCAGCCACCAGCCTACGCCAGAGCCACAGCAACGCAGGATCCGAGCCGCGTCTGCAGCCTACACCACAGCTCACGGCAACGCCAGATCGTTAACCCACTGAGCAAGGGCAGGGACCGAACCCGCAACCTCATGGTTCCTAGTCGGATTCGTTAACCACTGCGCCACGACGGGAACTCCTATAATGAGGTGTATTCTTCTTAATTCCTTTCACCTATGTGGCCCAATTCCCCAAACTCTGTCCCACTGGCAACTAACACATTTGAGTCTGTTTTTATTTAGTTTTATTTGTTTTGTGTCTTAGATTCTAGAACTAAAGATAAAGATTTTAGATTATATGGCATTTGTCTTTCTCTGTTGGACTTATTTCACTTAACATGATACCCTTTAGATTTGTATCCATTCTTAAAACTCAAATGGCTTCATAATTCCTCCCTGTCCCCTCACATTTTCATCTTCAGTAGTCATCTTCCTTGTAAGCACTACACTTGCACACTTGTTTATTCAACTGCCCAGCCAAAATCTCCATTTGGATACATCCTGGTTTTCATCAAGTAAGACTATCTTAGATTTGCGTTCATAATCTTAAATTTCACACTCTGTTCCTCATTTCAGCAAAGGTCGTCATGACCCACCATTGCTCATATAAGAAATCTTACTCTTGTCTTGACATGCTCTCTCCAATAAACCAACAAGTATTATCTGTTTTCCCTGGAAAATATGACTGCATCACTTGCTTCTTATTGCCAGTGCCAAAACCATGCACAATCAAGGTACTATTATTTCTAATCTGAACTCTGAGATAGTCCTGGAACTGGCTACCTGACTTTCACTCTATTCTATGCACCACTTAAAAGTAGTTATCTTTGCTTAAATCCTTTGGTGACTTCATAGATGAAGTTAAAATCTTTCACGGCAGCATAGATGGGCCCTGGCCCACTTCTCCAGCTTTATCTCCTGCTCTTCTCTCTCTTAATCTTTATTTCTCCCATAATTACCTTCCAGTCCTCAAAAAACTCAAAATCATACCAGCCTTGGGATCTTTATACATGCTAGTCCACGTACACCAAAAATTCTTCCTTCTTGTCCCTCCCTCCCCGTAACCCTAGTCTGCATTTGGCTAAGAGTTACTCATTCTTCAAGGTTGTTTTAATGTCACTTCCTCAACAAAGCATTCCCTGTCATCTCAATTAAATCTCCTACTATATACTCTCACGGCAACTTCCAGGTCTCCTTCAGATCATTTATCACAATTCTATAATTGTATAATTGTAATTCTATACTTGCAGTATATAATCTTGTTATTGTATATTTTCATTACTATCTGGTAATATCTATGAAAACACAGACTACAGTTCTACCATTCACTTTTGAACTATTTTTTTTTGGGGGGGAGGGAGCCTGCACCCATGGCATAAGGAGGTTCCCAAGCTAAGGGTCGAATCAGAACTGTAGCTTCAGCCTACACCCAGCCATAAAAACTCAGATCTGAGCCACATCTTCGACCTACACCACAGCTCACAGCAATGCCGGATCTTTAACCCACTGAGTGAGGCCTGGGATGGAACCCGCATCCTCATGGATGCTAATCAGATGCATTTCCGCTGAGCCACAATGGGAACTCCTCACCTCTGAACTATAAACATGCTTGGAATACTGTAGATCCAGAAAAGTATTTTTAATGAATGAATGAAAAACATAAATAAATGAGCTGATATAAGAATTAAGTCAGGAGTTCCTGTCGTGGCTCAGTGGTTAACAAATCCAACTAAGAACCATGAGGTTGTGGGTTCAATCTCTGGCCTTGCTCAGTGGGTTAAGGATCTGGCATTGCCGTGAGCTGTGGTGTGGGGTGCAGAGGTGGCTCAGATCCCACGTTGCTGTGACTCTGGCGTAGGCTTGGCAGCTACAGCTCCGATTGGACCCCTAACCTGGGAACCCATATGCCTAGGGTGCAGCCCTAGAAAAGGCAAAAAGACAAAAAAAAAAAAAAAAAAGGAATTAAGTCAGAAATCTCTATTATAAAGCCTTCCTTGACAAATCCACTTGGTGGATCTCTTCAGACTACTGAATTTTTTTTTACCCTTATTTCTTTAACATTCTACCTTTTATTTTATATGCCTTCCTACTGGCAAGTGCCTCTAATAAAGGCATTTCTTTTACTCATATTTCTACCTGGCATTTTACATAAAAAAAGAGACGAAATATATTTAAATAAAGTCAAAAGGGAAACATGAAGGAATGCAGGGAAAAAAAAGTAGTAAGCAGGCATAAAAAGTAACATTCAAAATACAATGATATATAACACTTGTCTCCACAATTCAGATATATCAAGTGTTTGAGTTACTATAATAGGAACTGTTTAATATATTTTCAACTATGGGTTTATACTGCATAAAAGATATATTAATAATTAACAAGGAAACATAAAATATAGTATTTCCCTCACTTTGAAAACATATTAAGAGATTCAAATGATTAAGTTGCTTATTTTTTGACATATCTAACTTCACCTCCATAGTAATTATTTTTCTTTTAACATTTTCTCCATATCACTGCCAAAAGAAAAAAATATGAAAAAGATTATGGTAATTGAAAGTTATTGCCAAGTATCTGGAGATTATAATACAAAGTCCAGGAGCTCTTGGAAAGACATTCGAATTTAAGGGAAAATAAATAAGTCTGGAACCTCAAACATTCACTTACTCATCTTAATGACGTAGCAATGAAGTGTTAACAGGTAGACTGCAAGGTGAGACTTTAACTTCATCCTTCATCTCCATTCCTTTCCTCTCACTTGTTTTCTTTTCCTTTCTTTTTTCAGAAACAAAAACTTATAGGGTGAGAGACAAGCCTGCTCTTCTCTTTGGGATTCATATGGAATTCTACTTTTCTTTGACCCTTTATACCCCACTCATTACCACTTGCAACATAAGCCAATGGATCAATCTCTCTTTTTTAATCAAAGGGACAAGAGTTATAATTAGGTTTTGAGTAAATACACAAAGGAGCCTTAACATAAAGTCTTTACCACATTTTAAGCACTAGTAGTTTATTTTCTACCAAAACAGACAACAAAAAAGAATCTCTTAAATTTTTTTGTTACTTTTAGATGAACTTGTGCTTTCCCTGGCTTTCAGTTATATTAATAAGTGTGTGAAGTATATATCCCTTTCCTTAATCACTGCATAAGTTAACTAACTATTTAGTCATAGAATCCATTCATATCTTCAGGTCTATGCCCAATCTTATATGACATTGTTAGGCTGAGTCCACCTTGGTCTATTAGGAAAGTTGAGTCTAGCATCTTTATTTTTTATTTTATTTTATTTTTTGTCTTTTTGTCTTTTTAGGACTGCACCTGCGGCACATGGATGTTCCCAGGCTACAGCTGCTGGCCTACACCACAGCCACAGCAACAGCAACGCCAGATCTGAGCCGAGTCTGTGATCTATACCACAGCTCATGGCAACGCCAGATCCTTAACCCACTGATAAGGCCAGGGATCAAACCAACAACTTCATGGTTCCTAGTCAGATTCGTTTCTGCTGCGCCAGGATGGGAACTCCGAGTCTAGCATCTTTAGTCTAAAACTCTTGATCCTAATCCCTAGTTTTTAGCATTCAACTTCATATTGCTTTCTGATTAATGCCTGAGGTTTCACACCTTCCCAAGGATTTGCTCAACAACACTATTAAACACCTTGCAGAACCAAAGGACCAAAGGATGGTACAAATATATATAACATGACATCTCTTCTGAAAGATGCAGGCTCAGTAAACAGTCATTGAGTGATCACAATGATTCAGGCACCAGCAACTTCATTTTATTACATTTAATTTATGATCTAGCAGGAAAGGTAAGGTATCTACAAATAGTTTTTTAAAAACTCTGTGTGGTAAGGAAGGAAAAAATGGGGCTGGGAGGTCAAAGACAATCTCTTACAAATAAAAAAAAATAAAAAGCTTTTAAAAATGCCATTGGTAGAATTACAGAAATAGATGGAGCTATTTAAAAGCAAGGGTCATTTCTAATAATCTCCAAATCATATGCATAGCAGCTTTATACTTATAAAGTATACTTTCTATCCATAATTACAATCAGTCCATAAGGTTTATCTTGCCTAATAATTTTTCTTCTTCTAGTGTACTCATTACATTCTAACACCTGAGATATTGGTTATAATATATTTTACCAGGACCATTTAAATCAAAATACTTGTGAGTACGATTTCTAATTATGTGTGAAACTTGATTTGTCCAGTAAGCAAATGAAATATCCAAAGATAATTGTTTAAAACTTGCTAAATGGTGCCTCTAAGCAGAGAAGAAACATTTTCTAAGACTTATAGATTTGTTTGTTTGTTTTTTGTAAATCATCTTACCATCATCTAAAAAGGAAAGGAGTGAAAGAACCACAGGCCTCCCACCATTGGCCTTCCAACTAATACTATCAGAAAATCGGTTAGAACATGAAAATTAGTTACCATTTAACTGCATAGCTGAGGAGATTCAACCAGTATGTAAGCTGGCAAAAAGTGAAGTCACATACAATTCACTACATATTTACTGGCAAAATATCTGGAAAGATTTCTGCATAATCAAGCTTTCAAGAATGAGTGAACACAGAAACCATAAATAAAACTACTATGGTCTGGGACAAAGTATTTGCAAACCGTGAACCAACAAGGGATTAATATCTAAAATATACTAACAGTTCATACAGCACAGAAAAACAAACAAACAAACAAAAACACCCAACTGAGAAATGGGCAGAAGACCTAAAGAGATATTTCACCAAAGAAGATATCCAGATGGCCAACAAGCACATGAAAAGATTGTTAAACATTGCTAATTATTAGAGAAACGCAAATCAAAACTACCACAAGGTATCACCTCACACCAATCAGAATGGCTATCATGAAAAAGTCTACAAATAATAAATGCTGGAGAGGGTGTGAAGAAAAGGGAACCCTTCTATACTGTTGGTGGGAATGTAAATTGGTGTAAGCACTATGGAGAATAGGATGGAGGTTCCTTACAGAACTAAAAATGGAATTACCATGATGATCCAACAATTCATTCCTGCGCATATATTCAGAGAAAACTCTAATTCAAAAAGATATACACCCCCCCCCCCATGTTCACAGCAGTACTATTTACAATAGCCAAGACATGGAAATAGCATAAATGTCCACTGACACATGTGATAAAGATGATGTGGTATATACATAATGGAATATTAGCCATAAGAAAGAAGGAAATAATGCCATTTGCAGCAGCATGGATGGACCTAGAGATTATCATACTAAGTGAAGTAAATGAGACATAGACGGGTATCATATAATATCACCTGTATTGCTGAATCTAAAAAATGATACAAATGAACGTATTTACAAAACAGAAACAGACTCATAAACACCGAAAACAAACTTATGGTGACCAAAGGGGAAAGGTGGGGGGGAGGATAAATTAGGAGTTTGGGATTAGCAGATAAAAACTACTATATATAAAAGGGATAAACAACAAGGTCCTACTGTATAGCACAGGGAACCATATTCAATATCTTCTAACAAACTATAATGGAAAAGAATATTAAAAGGAACATATATATAGAATACATATATATATTCTATATATAGAACTGAATCACTTTACTGTATACTAGAAACTAACACACCATTATAAATCAATTATAATTTAATTTTAAAAATTTTTAAAAAGACTGGGTGACCAGGAAAATAAAAAATAAAAACAGGGTGTATGGTAAGACGCTACAGAAACTGTAAGGGAAAATCTTTCCTACCACTTAGCTCAACGAATTTGATTTACAATAGGAAACAAAATAAGATCTTAGAAATTTTTTGCCATCCTCAAATGTCAAAAGATACCGGTCCTATAAAATAGGAACCAAACATTAAAAGGGGAGATCAAGCTAAATTAATGAGTGAAAAGAAAGACGGATGAAATCAATGAATATGTCAAGAAAACGAATAAATAGTGGTAAAATTAAAATATATATTGGAGGCAACAAAAAAGGAATTCACCTTTCAGGAAACCAGAGCAGTGCTATCAAATAAAAACAGAGATTACAGAAAGGATGGCGATCAGCAAATAGAGAGCTGAAAAAAAGTTGCGATTGCTCTCAAGGAAGTAATCAGATTAACTGAGTAACAGAAATAACTGAAGAGTTTCCCCTAAGTAGAAAGAGACATGTGCATGAGTGTGTAAGTTCAAATGCTCATCATAAAGGTGATTTTTTTTTTTCATTATCAGGATAAAGGAAATATCCATTAAGGCACCAGAAAAGAGTTAACAGCCTGCAGAAAGGAACACATACTAAGACAGCCTCAGACTTCTCTTCAGTGCTAAACTCAGATTTCTTTTCTTGAATGTTAAATGCTTGAGCATTTAATCACATTTCCAGATTTTTCAGACAAAAAAGAGTGCCCCAGTAAGTCTATGTCCAAGTATGTGTAAAGGTGGTAGGATAAGTTTCTCAGGCATGGAAAAGCCAAAAACAATGTTTAATTAAAAATGTATACGTATTTATAACTATTATATATTAACATATACTTTAAATATAGGCTGTGTTAATGCATTTTATAATATGTGATATATGATATGTGATCAAGTTGAGTTAATCTCCTAAATTAAAAAGATAGCTATTTTATCATCTTTAATGAGAATAGATAAGCAAATTTTGGAGGAATTTTTCAGGAGAAATTTCAAGGACATATATTGGAGGACAGTAACTTCAAAACTTGCTATCTACCTAAATGAAATTAATCTCTCTCTGATACATGTGGTGATATCAGTTACCCTGGGAGTTCTTAAAACACATACACAAACACAATCATATACATATACATACACACAATTATACACATATACTGGAAATAAGTAAATGTATATTTTACTTATGGTTACCCCTGGGTGATAGGTTATTAGGTGATTCTCATTTATAGCTTTCTAGATTTACAAAGCTGCTTTCAATGAACATTTTTTGAATTAAAAGATAAAATGTTACTCCCAAATTTCACTTAGCATACCAATAACCTTTTTTGTATAGTTTCATGTAGTTCATATTTATTCTTATTTCATTCAGCTGTTCCTTGTTTATTATACAGTAAGTATAGACATTGAGTTCCTTCCTTGTGCTGGCCACAAGGGCTAGGGTTAGAGAGAATAGAAAACACAATCTCCTCCCACATGGAAAGGGCATTTGAACACAATCCTCAAAATACATAAATAATGACATTCTCTGAGAGGGAAATCTATTTTGTTATGAGGAACTATAACTGATTTAATTTGGATTTAGCTGACTGGGCAAGGCTTCCTGAAGGAAATAACATGTAAACTAAAACCTGAAGCATCTATAGCAGTTGCCTGACTTGGGAAAACAACTTTTATTAAAAAACAAAAAAAGAAGGAGAAAAGGCCAGTTTTGCTGCCCTCAAAATGAAATATTCAAATGTATTTCTCTTACTATTAGTATGCACAATTTCAAAACACTTTTAACTAAATTATTTATAACAGCTTTCACAAACATTGGTTTAGTTTGAACACTATGTTTCTACTTCACAATGGACTCTAAGAAGGTTATGTTACAAAGAAAGAATTTACTCACAGATGATGTAAAGGAACCTAATGCCGGGAGAAAGAAGATCTTAAATGGTCCTGGGTGATGGGGAAGATAAAGCCAATCAAATTTATTTGCCACTAAATTCTTATGTCAATGAACCCAACTTGGTATAAACTAGCACGATTGTATCATCTACTCTCAACGTTCTGTTGTGAGCCATTGCCAAGCCTCATCTCTGTTAGGAACAGCTGGGTAGAAGGGAAGACCATGGCAAGGAAATGAAACGGATGGCCCTTTCTTTAGTCATCAGAACTCATACAAACACCATGACTTGGCTTTGCCTAGAATGAAAAAAGCACCTCTTAAATTGAATATTATATAAAAATTGATTATTATCACTCATATTCCAGTATAACATAAAACTCTTTTGAATATATGGCAACCTGGCTATACAACACCCATTCTTCACTATCAGTACAGCCGCTGCATGATGTTCTTGTCCATCCAGAAATATCCTCCTCCAGGCTCTCTGGAGGGCCACCAGGGAGTGGCGACATCTTAGTCTACTTCTTGGTCCATTCAAGTTCTCACAGGAAATAGGCTAGTGACTTCATCTTTCAACAACTGCCTGAGCTCAGGCAACATTTTCCCCTTGGACCACTGCTTCGTTCTTTACATAAAGGGGGTGGTGTGGCTACTCTAGCTGGCTGCTGAGGATCTACATGGAGGGTAAAGGTTTGAATGGTGTCCCTTGAAAATGATGTGCATGTAGTATTAAATAACCTTTTAGTGATAACAAAATTCATAGCTCTCACAGAATGAATTTAAGTGGATCGCTTACCTTTACAATTTATTTGTTTTCTCGTCCTTTTTAGTGGAACAACTACTGAGTATGTAAGATTTATGATTTTTGAAGAAAAGTTAATACTCTCAAAGAACATACTCGAATGGCGCTTTTGATTTTTTTTTAATGTGTCTATGACAAATAGGCATTAAAAAGCCAAAGGAAAGGCATTTAGTGCTTTAAAATACCTGTTTTCAAACATACCACAAGTGAAAGCCTTAAGAGTTCTCCTCTAAAATAGAGATTATTAGAAATACAAAAATGAATGTTGAGATCATGTGGATTATAAGAGTATGCAGGTTACAGGGGAAATTTAAGTTTGGATTAAAGCCAGAACAATATATGGAGAAGCAGAATGAAGATGTGCATTTCATTGCCCTTGGATTTAGAAAAGCACTAAATGAAAGTCAGCAATAAAGTATATATATTTTAGTCCCAATGAAAGTGGAGGGGCTATTAACAGATATATAAATTACATACAAGATTTTTTTAAATATTTAATATTGGAATTTCTATTACGGCACAGTGGGTTAAGAATCCAACTGCAGTGGCTCGGGCCGCTGCAGCAATGGTGGTTCTTATTTAATAAATGTGGTTCATATTTAATCCCTGGCTGGGTGTGGCCATTAAAAAACAATCTTTTTATTTTAAGAATTTGAGTATTAGAATGCAATTTTTAATGTAAATAAGACAGTAAGGTGTTTCTCTAAGCATTCAACTTTGAAATCACTTAGTTGTTCTTTATAGAAAAATAACTACAAGGCAACTTTCACTGTTTTCAAATTTGAGCTAAATTCATAAATGTTTATGATTCATGTGTACATATATTATGTATGTATACTACAAATTAATATTTGTCAATTCAACTAAAATTTATTGAATATCAACTAAGTACAAAATCTTGTTTTTTTTAAAATATAAATGTATATAATCTCTCATTTAGGAAAGGAATGTGCCTCATCAAGTATATAAACTACGAAAATAAACTTAAGTCCATTCCCCAATTTGTGTTTTGAATATAAACTCTGATAAATACCAGGACGTTGACATTATGAGAAAGAAACTAATCATGCGAAATGACCCAGTCCTCAGTCCGAAGGATAAGGTTATGTTTATCTCCTGCTTAAATTATTTGGTTTGCAGTCTTCCCTCTCACCTGGATTCTTTTAAAGTCTACAAACTCTGTTCATTTGGCAACACATTTTCTTATTCTCAAATTAGCCGGATCATGCTAATATTCAGAGATCTTGTTTAGTTCATATTGAAGGAACATATACAAGTAGAAGAAACCAAAGCATGTCAGGAAACAGTCACCCCTCTTCACCAAGAAAACAAAGTCTACCAGTAGGATTACACAGGTAGACAGCAGCACATATGGCAACAGTGCCACAAAACTTAATGATCAAGCTCACTTTAAAATTAAGGAAATGAGGAGTTCCCATTGTGGCACAGCAGAAAAGAATATGACTAGTATCCATGAGGATTCAGGTTCAATGCCTATCCTTGTTCAGTGGGTCAGGCATCTGGTGTTGCCAAGAGCTGTGGTGTAGGTCGCAGACACTGCTCAGATCTGGCGTTGCTGTGGCTGTGGTAGGCCGGCAGCATGAGCTCTCATTTGACCCCAAGCCTGGGAACTTCCTTATCCGCCAAGTGTGGCCTTAAAAAGCATGCATAAATAAATAAATAAATAATAAAGGAAATTATTTTGAATGAGTAGAACTGGCATTATAACGGATGGTTGCTACTCTGTTTTTCTAAAAGTTTATGGCTGAATAAAGAAAAACGAACACTTCAGTAAAAAGAATTGAGGCGTATGTAATTCTTAAAGGCCACTGCTCTGACTAGCTACAAAAAATATTTCTCGACATCATGTATCTGGTTTTGAGCAAAAATTCCCTGAGGACCAGGGATAGAACTAGGCATGACTGATCCAAGTAGCTTCTGTTGACACTGGGCTTCAGTCTTAGGTCATCTCGGATACTGGTACAGGTCTGCTTTGCTCCAAAAAATAGAGGGATCAGAGGCAGTGGCTAATGTGGTAAAAGAAATATATCCAAATATACCCAAACTGAAGCTCCTAGTATGGAATGCTGGCTTGTGGTATAACACATTATAAAAAGGAGCTCCTATGCATACTTATTAAAGATGCCTGTCACAGTTAAAAACTTGGCCATTTCGCTCATTGATTTTTAAATAAAAGATGATATCAGGGCTTAGGAATGCGATTTTAAAAAATGTATTTTAACTTTTCCAAGCACACAGGGTTGCTTGAGGTCACAGAAGCCATGAAAACAAACTCTGAATATTAAAAACTGATTAAAAAATAAATCAGATAACCTGTGAGAGACTTTGGGGGAAGGTACATATGAATTCTCTCCTTGCTGCATCCAAGTTATGAGCCCCTCAGGGCTAGAATATCTGTCATTGGATCAGCCACAGTTTGAGAGTATGGAACAAGAATGGGGTCTAGCAGACATAAAGGAATATTTATCCACATGGATATTTATGGTACAGCTCCTTTTTGAGAGAACAGCACCCCTTTTTTGTGTGTGTTCCAGACTTGACCTTCCTTTGGCCTTAGAATTATCTGGTTTGTTTTCCCCTGTAGCCAGGTTCTGAAATATCAAACACAGCTGCAGGCAAAGGAAGAGGATGGTCAAAGAGCCCACTCATTGGTGCCATAATAAATGGAAAAGCAACTAATGTATGTAGAATTAAACAAGATTTGCCTTGGTATATTGTCTCCTATGAGTCATCTGTATGAAAAGGCAGAAGAAAACAGTGAAATAAACTGGAAAAGGGGCACACCTCAGAGTCAAATGAAGGCTGCATCATAAATTTCCTAGTGGCTGGGACTGTGAGAGGTAAGAGATTGAGGAACACTGCTAAAGAATGTTGTAGAGATTTTTCTTTCCAAAAGGGACCCATGCACCTGTTGATGTGTTTTCCAGGCCCTTGAATGATAGCAATTTATGAGGCTATTAATACTAAGCCCAAGATTTGTCTGATGCGCTGCTTGTCTTATGGCCAATATAACCTCATAAAATTTGGGTTGCAATGGGTTAAACTGGAGCGTTCTGCTATTGGAGCTATTCAGAGCATTTAAATCGCTTAATCCTACAAGAACGGTGCATTTTGCCTGCCTATTAGGGAGTGTCTTTAGGGATTCTCACCAGTTGCAGAGCCTGGCAGGAGGGGGCGGTCCATTGCTGGGTGAGGTAAAATGGAGGCCGCTGGGGAGGAGTGAGTCCTGGAGACAAGACGGTGTTTCTCTAATCCGTCCATGCCAACCGCAGCCAGCTGAGCTTGGCGCACCGAGATCGCACGTGTGTGCTGGGGCTCCAGGAAGGGCTGTTGCCAAGAAAAGAGCACAGTAGAAAGAAACATGAGACAAGCACTGAGGGAGACACTGAGAGCGACATGTCAACAAATTAAGTTCATCAGGTCAGAGACATAATAAACGGTGTGAAGGGAAAAAAAATAGAGAAAGGGAGAAAAAAAACAAGATCTAGTCAATAAATCCATTCAACAGATGTTTTCACACTGACGGCCAGGGCCTGTCTGCCTGGCTAAGGAGGAGGTGATGGCAGGAGGCCTGTCAGTTTGAACTGATTGAAAGAAACAGACCTTTCACCTCAAGAGGAACGTGGACTTAGGCTCATTTCCTACCTCGATACCAACGTTTTGAATACAGCCCCAGAACGGCTGCAGTGCAAAGTGGGAGAACAGTGCAACTGCTCTCACACTACCAAGGAGGCTCAATTCTAAAATTCTATCTTGAATTTATTTCAAGAACACTGTCAATGGAATTTATGGGAACCCAAGCAATGCCAGTTAAGTAACTATATTTGACACCTTTCCATCTTCATAAAATGGAATAGAAGGATGACTTTTTCACAGGTTGCATGGTATAATCTCATATCATCATCATAATACTTCTCAGACTATTCAATCAGACACACAGAATCTGGAAGCTCCTTCAAGATTCACTTGTTTTATTCCTTTGTCTCCAAAAAAAGACAATCTTTTAAAATACAGATAGGTGGTTATTTTAACTATCAATATTACACAGTGGATATTTCTTCTCTCTCCAGCTTTGGAAAATGCATAACCTTCGTGGTGGTTTTTATGTTTCTTTCCTTTTACATGTCCTCAACAAACATGGAAAATATCTGACCAGTGATACAAAAGATGACCATCACAATCCACAGATAAGAAAACTGATATTCCAAAAGGTTAACAAGATCTTTTAAACACAAGTCTAACTGCTACAATTTTTAAAATGTACATGTTCATCTGCTTTGATCTACCATTTCAAGACTGGATGCAAACATCACTTCTCCTTAGTAAGGCTCTGTCTCAACCTTCTTATTAGGTTAGGAGCTCCCCTAGCCCAAGGCTTGGCCCCCTCCTTAGTGCACAAATTATTCACAGTGAGAATGCTAACAAGTCTACATATCACACAACTGTATTCAGTGCATGTTACATAGTTTTATATCATTGTGATGTTCTCTATAAATGAGTTAATGCTATATATAAACATATATAGCATTAACGAGATCCTACTGTGTAGCACTAGGAACTATGTCTAGTCACTTATGATGGAGCATGATAATGTGAGAAAAAAGAATGTATACATGTATGTGTAACTGGGTCACCATGCTATACAGCAGAAGAAAACTGTATTGGGGAAATAACAATTAAAAATAAATAAATAAACATGAGTTATGATTACAAATATATATTTAGTAATAGACTGTAGGCAGAGGTTTCCCAATTTAGAAAAAAGTTAATCACCGTTTCAAATTAACTTCAAAATAAATTATAATTAATGTATGTGTATACTTTCATTTTGCTTTGCAGAATAACTGAACCATCAATCAGTTGGAAGGCATCTGTTATATCATTGGGCTTTGGGTATTTGCTTTGATGGGTAGAATGATTTGGCTAGGATGTAATTCCAGTTATAACAGTTGTAACACTTTTTAAATCACTTGTTTTTTTGAGGGTCTCCACAGTCAGTTCCCTGAGGATGCAGCAGTAAGACTGTGTAAGTTCCTCCCCTCATGGAACTCACAGAGGAAATGTAAATGTGTAATTATGACTTTAGGAGTTTTCTATGGAGAAAATGAGCTCTTCTAAATATGATCGAAGATTCAGGGGTAAATATCTACCTGGATGTTTGTAATACCCATTCCTTCTGTCTCTTTCTACTATAATCTCCTCTTTAAATCACATCTAAACTAATGCAAAGGGCCTTGATTGATCACCCTGCTTCTAAGGCCACCATCCTATTCTCTCCTGCAAGGATTCTCTTCACAATTCTCTCCCATAGGCAAAAAGCTAACAGAAAGTCTCTGAAGGTAAAGCAAAGTCTAAAGAACCTCCCCAGCTCATCTGGGCTCTCCTGGACCTGAGGCCAACCAGAATTCTCCACATTAGATCTTCTATTCTTTTTTCAGGTTCCAGCCCAAATCTTATCTATTGTATAACAAAGAGCATCCCCAGAGCTGCATTATGACTTCCATCCGTACTTTCATCCATACAAATACAAAAATTATATTTCAGCTAATAATGGCATACATTGGAATCATTGTAATATTCATTTTTTCTTCTAAAAATGATCATTGAAAGTATTTTGTGGGCCCCTTAAAGTACCATGGGTTCTGGGCATAGTGTCTCCTGTGTCTAATAATATGTTGACTCTGACCATTCATGCTTCCAATCTATCTTTTCTGTATCACCCCCTTGAGGTGTGTCCACAAAGCTTCACATTCGGCACTAATTCACATCCTCTAAAGTCCACTTAAAATTTTATACAGAATCTTTTTAAGCTTGAGTATTAAATGTGCTTTCCCCCTCCAGTACAGTCCGATCACTCTTTTTCTCTCTCCATTTCCCTGCCATTGTCTTTTCTATATTAGAGTTACTGTATGCAATAACTACGTATTGAGCTCATACTCTCAGACAGACATTCTGCTGGTGTGTTGAGCCTTTTTTATGTTTATTGTCCAGTGAGGAGACAGATACTAAATAGTTCTAAGTATAATGTAATTATAAATATAATGAGTGCCATATGCAAAAAGGCAGAGTGCCATGAAAAACTAAAGAAGAACCCAATTTAGAGGTTGAGGGGACTTTCATTTAGGAAAGTGACATTTAATTTAAGATGTAAAGGATAAATTGAATTATCCAGATGAAAAATAGAGAAAAGGCTCTAGATGTGTGTTTGTGTGTGTGTGTGTGTGTGTGTAATTATCTTTACATGTATAATAGCAAAAGCTTTCTGAACCAGGAACTGGACCTAACTCATCTGTGAAATTATTTTCTGCTGCATGTTATATCTTTTCTTATGCTTTCTTGAAGCTAAATAATTATTAGTACACTAAGAATATGTAACAGATATTTGAAAGTTAAAGGCCATGTTTTTTTTTCAATGACATTATCATGTTTTAGATACTGGGGTTACTAAATTTTTATTTCTTAATAAATAGCTCAATACCATAAGAGCTCCACGTAAATACCACTACTGTCATTTTTCTTTCTTTTTCTCCCTTCCTTCTTCCTTCCTTTCTTCTTTTCTTTCTTTCTTTCCTAATAAAGTATTTTTTTGCTTTACTTGGGCTTCAGAGGAACTTCTGAGATAATGGGGTAACAGTGTGATAACTCATAACCATGATACAAATGTTACATCTCAATACAGAACTTCACAACCAAGCAAGCAAAATACTACTTATCCAATCTCTACTATTAGGAATATGGCAATATGGGTAAGAGACAAATAACTACTTGTTCAATGGTAGTTATTTACTTATCACATACAAGTGTCCATACAATTTCTTCTGTATGCAGATTGGAAACAGATCCCATGCTAGGTGGTACAGACAGGGAAGTGAATTAATTGTGACTCCTGATCTTATGGGTTGACCCCCCAAAATCAAGCACTTTATCTGTAATTAGTAATTTCCTTAAGGATATGAGCTTTGCCTATTGACTCCTATGTTTCCAGGCAGTGTTTCATATATATAGCAGGTGTTAATAAACAAAGCCATCCTTAAGATCTCACTTTAAGGACAAAACAAGCAAGCATATTATAAGCAATCATTATATAAAGAGCCAAGGAATGGCTAATGAAAATATAAGAAAACAGAGACCAGACAAAACAATTACTATAGTACAATACTCTGAAATAATTTAGTGATGGAGCCAAGAGCTGAGGTAAATGAGTGATTTGAGAACTATTTTTCTTTGGTACTTTTATGTGGTTTCCAAATTTTCTGCATATCACCTATATTAAAATTTTAATTAAGAAAAATGGCAAATGTTATTTAAAATAAACAGTTGAACCTTTCAAACACTTCATTAGGAGAGCGTCATAATCTTTGGTTCTAAGAGCAGACATGGGTCAAATATTTTTGAATCTTTTGCCAAAAAAAGGACTACGAAAGAAAGAAAAGTTTACTCCCTTTCAAAAGAGTTAACTACAATTACACATCTTTACAAATGAAGTGTGTCTTTTAATGTACAGGGTGAATTGACAATCCAGGAAGACACAGACTATTATGGTACATATTAGTGACCAAATCATTTAAAACACTTTTATTTTAGATGGATATTCCTCCTCACTAATAAAAAGCTTCCTTGATGAGGTGGAAAATTGAAGTATTTCTGTGGCTAAAATTGATTGAAGTGTTTCACTAAATATTTTTTTTTGATTAGCAATTTTAATGAGAGATAATTTGTTCATGTATGTTTCTTCAAGTAAAAACCTAAGTCCATGTTTCTCTTTTGCATTATCAGAAAGAAAAATGTCAGTTTATAACATTGAACCTAATGCTACTAAAAATTACGTGGATATCCAAATTAACCTTTCATCTATTCAGTACCTTTGGAAAATATGTCATGCCCATTAAGTGAGTAATAAACATGGTCTCACCCTCTCCAAAAAATTTTTGATTAAAATATCTTTTAAATATGTGTACTATTTTGAGCTTGTTTCTTATACATATAGTCTTTCTTTGTTCAGGTGATTTTAACTAGGGACTTAGTGATTGGTTGGTTACTTTGTCAGATTATCATTTGGAGACATTCTCTAAGGCTACTGAGATGTGTAAGACAACTTTGTGTGGTTTTTGTTTTGTTTTAGGGCCACACCCACAGCACATGGAGGTTTTCAGGCTAGGGGTCAAATTCAGCAACAGGGGATCCGAGCTGTGTCTGTGACTTACACCACAGCTCACAGCAACGCCGGATCCTTAACCCACTGAGCAAGGCAAGGGATCGAATGTGCACCTTCATGGGTGCTAGTCAGATTCATTTCTGCTAAGCCATGATAGGAACTTCAGACAACTTTTTCTTACACAAAGCTGCCTAAGGCCACTATGCCTGGAAACCATCTGTCTCCTCCCACTGATAAAAGCTGCAAATTACTTTCACAGAGGAGCTGTTATGCACCTATTTTATAAATTCTTCAATGATGCCTAACAAGATGTCAATGTCATTAGGGCGTGGGCCTTTCTAAATTGTAGGATGTAGGCACTTGGAAAATGAGGGGGTAAATATGGGTTCTGTATGGCAAGCACAATGTTCTTGCTTAGAGTAAAATACTTATCTGAGAGTGGCTCACAATGGCGATTATGAAATGATAAAGCCCCTGGGTTGAGGAGACTTCAAGGTTCTATTTCTTTGTAGTAGCAGTGATTTTTTGTTGTTGTTGCTTCTGTTTGCTTTTGTTTTGCTTTCTTGTTGCCACTGCTCAGGGACATATTTTATGGCTTTTGGGTTTTTACTTTGTTCTGGATTGTTACATTTGTTACATTTGCTTCCAGACATATTACTCACTGTGTGTTACAATCAGTGTCATCATACAAGTTCAGCAAAAGCAAATACAGAAATTATACATTATAGTATTTAATCTTTGAAATAATCAGAATTACCTGAATGAGTTTAATAAAAGATCCGACTTAATGAAAAAATCATGGGAAAATTGTTAGAAAAAATATTAAAATTCTGTTTCTAAAGCCACTTTAAAGAATACACGTTCCTCCTTGTTTGGCATTTTGAGCAAATTGAATTTCCTTTTGGTTCAGTGTTTCAACAGTGTTTAAGACATCTTGCTTTTACAGAAAATTAGAATCATAAATATCCCTAGAGGTTATCTTGTAAGATGCCAAGGGCTAGTGGGAATTTACATGTTCTAAAGTCTTTGTATTATTCAGGATGGGAGCAGAAATACTGGTTAATTTTAGACTTTTTAAAGCTAAACATGCATGTTAATCATTTAAAAGTAGCTATTAAATAAACAGAAATGAATGCATGACCTTAAATTAGACAAACATTTTTGAAAAAGAGGCAAAACCAAGAAGAAATCAGTCTAAAAACAAATGGAGAAAAAAAAAAATGAAGAACTGAAAAAGCTGTACAAATTCACAAAATAAGATGCTAAAAACATATCACTAAACACAGTTGATGTGAATGCACTCAATTTACCAGTTAAAAGATGAAAACAGTCAAAATGAATTTCAAAAATAGAAAGGCTATATTCTTTGGCAGACCAAGATTAAATTAAAAGGTTCTTTGAAGACATAAGAAAATACTAAAAAAAACAGCAACAAAAAAAGAAGAAGTAAAAGCTTTGTGCAGCCATGGTAAAACCAGATGAAATAGACTTTAGGGGGGAAATATCGTAGACCATATAAGGGTATATATAAAATGATACAAAAGTTCAATTAACCAAAAAAAAAAATCTAAAACTAATAACATGGGCTCAAAATATAGAAAGCATAAATTGGCAAAACTATAAAGAACAACTATAATGAAAAATCCACATCATGGAAGGAGATTATAACAAATGTATAATAAAATGAGTGAAGTTACAGATGATTTGAATTAACACAATTCTTTGATGATATATTGAAATTTGCAACCAATAAACATATATTCTTTCAAGCACACATGTGAACAATTACAAAATTGACCAATGCAATTAAGTAAGTTCAACAAACTTTAAAGAATTAATATTTGCAATGGAATATTATTCAGCCCTCAAAATGAAGGAAATGCTGACACATGCTACAGGATAAACCTTGAAGATATGCTAAGTGAAATAAGCCAGTCAAAAAGGACAAATACTGTGTGATCCCACTGTATGACATATCTAGAGTAAGTAAATTTATACAAACAGGACAGGAGGTGGTTTCTAGGGGCTGATAAGAGGGGGAAATGGAGAGATTAAAAGGGCATCAAATTTCAATTTGGGAAGAAGAAAAAGTTCTGAAGGTAGTAGCACAACAATGTGAATATACTTGATGCCACTGAACCATACAATTAAAAATGGTTAAATGATAAATTCTTGTTACATATGTTTTACTGGAAAAAAAGAGGAATTAATATCATATAGATCATATATGCCGAACACATTATAGTTAGCAATGTAAACTATGCAGATGAAAAGATACACTATATTTTGTGATAGAATAATTATTATAAAGATAATAGCTATTCACAAATTAATCTACTATTTCTGTGAAGTTCCAGCTGATTCTAAATTCTTCATAGAAGAGCAAAAGCAGAGAACAGCAAAGTAAATTTGAACATAAAGAATAAATTGGGGAGATAGGCCAAACCAGATATCTACACATACTAAAAGTGACATGATTTACAATAGTAGAATATAAGCACAAGAATGGATTAATGGAATAGAACAGAGAGCCTAGAAGCAGACCCAGGAGTACGTGGAAACTCAATATATAACAGAGATGATCTGTAGAGTATCAGGTAAACAAAGAATGTCAATAAATGATGTTGAAAACACTGCTTATCCATAAAGGGAACAATGAACTTAGGTATTTACCTAATACTACATGCACAATTGAAACCACTTTCAAAACTGAAATGTAAATGCGCAATTTTTAGTTTTATGAAAAAGTGGAGAATACCATTCTAAACTTGGGGAAGGAAAAGAATTCAAATACTTCTGTTTATCATAAGCAAGAAAAATACAAGTCAGAAATTGGGCAGAAATATTTGTAAAACATAGAATAAAGCAGTGCTTAATGTCTACATTACATACGTAACTCCTAAAAATAAACAGGAAGAGAAAAACAGACAAAAAATATGAAGAGGAAATTCCTAGATAATAAAATACTTCAATAAGTCTACAAATATATGAATAGAAACAACTTCACTAGTAATCAGGAAAATGCAAAAACCAACACAAGATGAGACCATTTTATACTCATCAGATTGATCAGAAATATAAAAGTTGATACGAAGCATTAGTGAAAATATAGAGCAAGAGAAACTCACAGACTGCTTGTAGGAGAATAAATTGTTATAACCACCTTAAAGAACTATTCACTAATATTTAGTAAAAGTGAAGATGGACAGTAAACCTATAGTATAAATGGTGAGTGAAAAAAGCAAGCAAAAATGTATATGAAGTCAGTTATTTAAGTTTAAAAATATTCAAGTTAATATCATATGTTTAAATATATATGAATGTAATAAAAATATTTTTAAATGCATGGTAAAAATAAAAAGCAAATTCAGAAAGGAAGGAATGGGGGGATGAAATAGGAAAGAGATACAGAGGAAACTTTGCATATATTACATTTTCTCTCTCAAGCTAGATGTTAAGGATGTTTACTATTATAATCTTTATTATTTTCTCTGTATATGAATACATTTAAAACAAATTTAAAATGTTTCTTAATATATTGGCACTTATAAAATACCAATACTATTAAAACAAAAATTGGTTTACTGAAAAGGCTAAATTTTTGTAGGGAGGGAACAAAAATTCATTGGAAAATACAAAAACAAAAAAAAAAAATGAAAGAGAAAAAATAAAGAAAAGGTAAAAGTGGGTGAGAAAAGATACAATAACAATAACTATGAAAAAAACTTTTTGCCAAGTATACTAATTTACTTTTAGGTCATACAGTCATAAGGTATCAATTAATTTGTACTAAATTGCACTGATTAATAAATAAAATGTAAAATTAAGTATATTTCATCTTTAAAATTTCAACATATTATCGTTAAATTCATCTCAATGAGAAAACAATGATAATGAAAGGGCCGAGAAATTAGTGCAGAGAAATGGAAATGGGAAATGATAATTTGGAGCAGAAGAATAAACAAATTTAAAAGAACAAACTTTAAGAAGCTATCTAAAGAAACATAAAGACACAAAAGCAATTATTTCTAAATACTGATAAGATGATTAATTATTCGGCTTGTCTTATTTTGGCTGAACTGTACGTTCCAAATTGCTTAATAAACATACATTTTAACTTTATTTTAAAAGTTATTTTGAAATACTATGCTTTATTGTGATATCAACATTTTAAGTGGTTAAGGAGACAAGAATGGATATTAATTTGGACTTGGACAAAGAGAGAAAGTAGATACAAGCTACCTATAACAGAAACCGAACTGTATTGTCCTACAGCCAGTCCCAAACCTAGAGCCCACAATACAACCAGGGCACACTAAATGTTAAGAATGTATATATTATACCTTAGAAATATAACTGCTTTTAGTCTAACATTACGGGGAAAAAGATGACTGTAATTTATTTGACCGAGATGATTAATCTATGTAATAATTGGTAGATATTATTTTTTCAATATATTTTAAATTTCTTTTTCTTCGTCACATTGTGTAAGAAAATAGTAAACCCCAACCCATCAACAACTCTTAGGTCACTAGGATATTCTCTAGTATTTTGTTTTTAACTCACCAGTGTACAGGAATAATCATTTTATCCTATTAGAACCATAGTTAGAACAGGGTGACTGAGATGAAGTTTCAGAGAAAGTCTACTCTCTGGGAGATGTTATCAGGTGTGTACAAGAAATTCAGTATTACCTTGGGGCTTGAAGCAAGGGTGAGCCACTGGTTGATGACATCTGGCTAAAAAGTGATATAGTGCAGAAGAGAACCGAAATACGGTATCTGAGAGCAGTCGCCTCTAGAGTGAGGAGTACATATGAATCCACTGAGTGCAGAAGAAAATAGAGGAGTTTCTATTCATATTTAATTTTTAAATTAAAAAAGAAAATTAACTGGAGTTCCCGTCGTGGATTAGCGGTTAACGAACCCCACTAGCAACTGTGGGGACGAGGGTTTGATCCCTGGCCTTGCTCAGTGGGTTAAGGATCCAGCCATGAGCTGTGGTGTAGGTCACAGACGCAGATCGGATACCACAATGCTGTGGCTGTGGTGTAGGCTGGCACAGCCTACAGGCCAGACAGAGGCATGGATGGGCACCAACTTCCCAGGCACGCTGTGGCTGTGGTGTAGGCTGGCAGCTACAGCTCCGATTAGACCCCTAACCCGGGAACCTCCATATGCCACGGGTGCAGCCCTAAAAAGACAAAAAAAAAATTAACTATATTAATATTTGACATATGGATAGATAGTAGTATTTACACTTGATCCCTACATCAAGGATCATATAGCACAAACTCTCTGAGATATCCTAAGGTAGGAAGGAGAGTCTAATTTCAAACCGTAATACTCAGCTACAATAATCAAAACAGTGTGCAAAAGGATAGACATGTAGAAGTGCAGTTGAATTGAAAATTCAGAAATAAACACATGTATGGTCAACTGATTTTCACCAAGGGTACCAAGTAATTCAATGGGGAAGGAATATTTTTTCAACAAATGTAGCTCAGACAACTGCAAATTTGCATGCAAGAGTATGAAATTGAACCCCTTTCCCAAACTATACACATTAATCACAGGTATAAACATAAGAGCTAAAACTAAAAAATTATTGGAATAAATACAGAAGTAAATCTTCTTAGATATAACACCAAAAAGAAAAAGTGACCCTCCTTGGAAAAAAATAGATAAATTATATGTAAACATTTTTGTGTTTCAAAGGACACCATCAAGCAGACAACCCACAAATCAAAGAGAATATCTACAAACCATAGATATGATAAAAGACTTGTACCCAGCATATATAAAGCATTCTTATGTCTCAATAAGAAGACAATCCAATTTTAAAATGAGTAAAATTCCTGAATAAACATTTCTCAAAAACAGATAAACAAATAGCCAAGAAGCACACAAAAAGATGTTCAAGATCATTACCCATGAGGAAACTGCAAATCAAAATCACAGTAAGATGCAGCTTCACACCAACGAGAATGGTTTATGATAAAAAAGACAGATAACAAGAAAGTGTTGTTAAAGATGTGGAGGAATTGGAACTGTGATACACTTTTGGAGAGAAGGCAAAATGATGCAGTCACTTTGAAAAATGGTTTTGCACTTCCTTTAAAAGTTAAACTTAGAACTATTATATGACCCAGTAATTTCAATAATATGTATATACCAAAGAGAAATGAAAATGTATGTTCCAGAAAAACTTACACATGAATGTTCATACCGACACTATTCATAATAGCCCAAAGTACAAACAACCCAAATATCTATTAGCTGATAAAATGGATAAATAAAATATGATATATCTATGCAATGGAATGTTACCCAGCCATAAAGTTTTTTTTTCCTTCATTCACAAAATCACAATCATACTTGCTATTTTCAGGGGGAAACTTAGGTATTAAACTGTAAGCTCATAACATACAGATACCTAAAAAGTGTAAATATACCCCTAGACCTATTTATAATGTCAGAGTCACAGATCAATCAATGGCAGAGTGGCCAGCAGCTCCTCACAGGGGACACCTCAAGGCAAATGGGCACCCTCCTCCCTGGGCTCCACTGAGAACTGGATGGCAGGTGGTTACATGTGCCTTAAGGACAAGATCGTTATAAAATTTTGAAGTCAAACATCTAAGGTACAAGAGACCTTACAAAAAGGAGGAGGAGTAAGTCCTAGATTCTGGAGAACTTGGTTAATTAGGTTATTGGGGATGGAAAAGAAAAGAGGGAGAATTCTCTAGACGCATTTGAAACTAGACAGGTCAAAACTTCTGACCTACCTGCCAGCAGTCCATGTGATCAGTGTGCACAGCTCCCTTGGGAAGCCTGAGGTCAAGAAGCAAAGAGTCGTTCATTCAGGTGGGATCCCCCCAGCCTCCCGCAGGCCCAGGTAAGACGTCTGTTCTCAAAGCAGGCAAAATGAAGTTTTTCAAGGAATCCAAGTAGCTCCAAAGTCATGTCAGGTGAGCAGAGCCCATGCAGGTTGTGTGAAGTCTCAAACATCCCAGAAATATTTTTAAGTGCATAGCTACACAAAGAAAACAAGAGAGCTTGCACATTTGTGATGTACTTGTAAACAACTAATTTTCCGGAGGACCGTCGTTTCAGCACCAGAAGCCAGGCCACAGGCCCTGCCAGGACTTCCATCCCAGGCCAGACGGAGGCATGGATGAGCACCAGCTCCCCAGGCACGCGTGGGTGGAACGGCCACAACCAAAATTCTGCCTCCCTCTCCAAGATGTAAGAGATCATTCTAAAGTGGAGCAATGCTTCTAGGCATTTCTAATAAGTGAAAACGCTGCGTGGTCCGTAGACGCTGGGAAATAAGACATGCAAACATCTGTCCTATGGAAAATACAAATTGAGAAGCCTTGACTGTTGTTCCAGACCCCGACCTGGGTGCAGGAGCCTGGCTCTGAAGGAGGCCGAGAGAAACTGCCACCTGTTCCCACTTGGGAGCCAGAGCTACTTCCGGACCTTGGACCAGCGTCTGCTGTGCAAGCAGGTAACCAGAGGGCACCCAGAACCCTGAGCCACGGTCCTGCAGCCCCTGCCTACCAGGGAAGCACATGCAGTCTGACAAACTGTTGATGTAGCACCAAGAACATCATCTTTTAATGAGCTTCAGGCCCGCGCTGCACTTGGAAAAATTGAGTGGAGGCCCCCACAGGACGCCCACCACCAAAGCGCCTCCTTTGTGAGGGCGCACCAGGCCTCAAACTGCTGGTCCTGTCGCTCAACATCCACCTCAGAGGCAAAGAATTACCCACACCTGGATCTCTAAAGAAATCGTCAAACGCTGGTTTCTTGCTACAGCCAAACTTCCTGATATGGCTGTTGGCTGCATCTTGGGAAACGGTAAAATATTTCTTCGGCGGTTAGCCCTGTGCTCCTTAGATCCTTGAACTCCCTTCTTGCAAAATCCTGCCTTTCTCCTTGTGGTGCGGGACGGAAAGTCGTGAGGCTCCTTGGAAAGCCGGCAGAGGAACTCTGCCTGGTCTTCACACCCCTCCCCCAGGTTGCTGGAAGAGCCGATACTGCCCAGGTGCTCAAGCTTCCTACCATCATGACAGGAGTTGCTAGCACCTGCTGGAGCGCCTCTTCAAGACACTGAAGCCATGGAACAAAGGCTTTACCTGCACCGCTGATGTTTTGCTGCCTTGTTCTTTGTCCTCTACAAGTTTACCAGTGAGGTGACATGGTAAAATTCAGCTTCCTCCCACACTCCTTCCTCTTCAAGGTCTTTGTCAGTGACCAGCTTCCACATCTCCGAGAATTCAGCATGGGCCCAAAACAGATGGGCTCTCTGCGGATTAAATAGGCACCTGTTGCATCCTTGTCCGAGTCCAGGTCGGGGTCAGCCTGGCACGAATGGTACAGGAAGGATTTCAGGTCACCAAATAGCACGTGGCGACGGGTGGTGAGGAAATAAGTGCTGCCTCTGTTGGATACGCACCTGCAGGCTTGGTCCGGGAGCCTAGCGCTGCCCCGACCGCGCATGTCCACCCACCAGCGCCCTCACTAGGCCTTTCCAGGCGGGGCAGCTCCGCAACAGAGAATAAATTGGTGGTTGGCGGGGAGTTGGCAGGCGTGGTCAAAACGTACAAACTTCCAGTAATAAAATAAGTCCTCAGCATATAGTTAACATACAGCATGACGACCATAGTTAATAATACTGCATTGCATATTTGAAAGGATAAAAAATAATGAAGCACTGAAGCATGAACATGGATGCACCATGAAAACATTATGCTAAGAGAAAGACGACTTTCACAGAAGTTGTATTGTGCAATTCTGTTTACATAAAATGTCCAGAGTAGATTTAAGTTCTCTAGAGTTGAGGGGGGGGGCATTGGGGAATTACTGCTAATGGACAGTCTTTTGTGGAAGGGATGAAAATGCTCTAAAATTAACTGTGTTGATGGTTGCACAGCTGTGTGAATATACTAAAAGCCACTGATTTGATCATTCTAAGTGAAGTAATCAGAAAAAGACAAATACCATACAATATCACTTATATGTTGAATCTGAAATATGACACAAGTGAACTTATCTACGAAACTCGGGCTCACAAAGAGAACAAAATTGTGATTGCCAAGAGAGAGGAAAAGGCGGGGGATGGACTGGGAGTTTGGGGTTAACAGATGTGTGTGAATTGTATCTCAATAAAGTTGTTACAAATAACACTATTTTCGTCATAGTATGAAAGGTTATTAATTCATTACATTCATTTACAAATCATGTTTAATTTTCATTGCACCTTTCTTAATTTCTATTTGTGTGCATGTTTTGTGATATAATATACTGATGTAGTGGCCCGCTTATATAATTTGTGAATATGTATTGTGTATTTGTATATCTATATGATTATATGTATAAGTACATGCGAAAATATTTTTTATTGCTTGTGATAAAAAAAATTGTAGACCAATGCATAAGAGTTGGAAGATGGACTCCTTTTTTAAGTAAAAACTTGATAAGATAGAGAGTGCCTTTAACAAACACGTTAAGACTTTTCTTAGAGCCCTCTCCCATAACAATGGGCAATATTTCTGAACTCTAGTATCCAAGATTGGATACAGTGCAGGAGAAGACGGATTAATAGGTTTCTGCTCACCAACAGAAACGACTCGCTATTTCTCTACCAACCTCCCTTCCAGTGCCAAATAGTGGCCAGTGGTAGCTGAGGTCAGCTCAAAGTCAACGAGTTATTGCTCCTCTGTACTTACTGGTTACTTTCAGTGAGGTAAGGTCAGCCTTACTCCTTTCTTCTTAGGTTCTTCTCATTCCAAACTAGAGTCTTTGTCTAGTATATTGTTCATGTCAGCAAACAATTTTACAATAAAAAGCACAAAGATATTGTGTATCACATAATATCTTCACTTTCAGATCATGAGGAATCAATAAACACCAATATGACTCACAAGGCAAGGCTGTGGGTAACTAAATACTATAAGGCCTTTAGCTAAAGCATCAGCAGCAGAACCAGGGAATTGATTTCAAGTGTAACCAGTATTTAGGTATATGTACAGTGGGAATGTGTATGGTGTATAGTTAACCTGTGGTTCTGGACCGAGGCTTAAAGGTTTCTTCTAATACTGCTATTAACCTGCTATGAAGCTGAACCTATTTAACATTGTTTCTCAACTGAGTAGGATGTTGGTAAAATTACAACCTATGTACAGAGTATATAAATAACTTCACATGCACTTAAAGACATCCTCAAATATAAGCGTTCCAGGGGAAAATAAATTACTAATTGGGTTGTACTATGCATTTATATCTGTGAAAGGGTGGTTGCTTGAGATATGTTTAGACCCAGCCACTTTGGAGCACTCTTGGAAAATTACCATTTTAGGAGTTCCCATCATGCCTCAGCAATAATGAACCCTGCTAGTGACCATGAGGATGCAGGTTTGATCCCTGGCCTTGCTTAGTGGGTTAACGATCTGGCGTTGCCATGAGCTGTAATGTAGATCGTACATGCAGCTCAGATCCCGGATTGCTGCAGCTGTGGTGTAGGCGGGCGGCTACAGCTCCGATTTGAACCCTAGCCTGGGAACTTCCATATGCTGCAGGTGCAGCCCTAGAAAGAAAGAAAGAAAGAAAGAAAGAAAGAAAGAAAGAAAGAAAGAAAGAAAGAAAGAAAGAAAGAAAGAAAGAAAGAAAGAAAGAAAGAAAGAAAGAAAGAAAGAAAGAAAAAAAGAAAGAAAGAAAGAAAGAAAGAAAGAAAGAAAGAAAGAAAGAAAGAAAGAAAGAAAGAAAGAAAGAAAGAAAATGACTATTTTAAACCAATGGGAATTTTACTCCACAACAGAATACAAAAGAAACCACATTTGAATTTTGAAATTAAATAAGTAACTAGTCCATAATGGGTAATTGCTTTCACAATAAAAAACTAAAGAAAACAAGTTATATTTTTGTTCCTTTATTTGCTTTTCAGCTTCTATATTTTTTACAATTGAAAGAATATTCAAGAGCGTAGGTTAAAATTATTTTAATTACATAACAGCCCAGAGGAAGATGAAATTGTGCAATGACCTAGACTAGTATCCTGTGTCTGGTTGGTAGCCAGTGAACAGTACGGCATGAACAATAGAGCTCTGGTCTAGAAATAATAGCCTGAAGATAAAGGGGAAAAAGGGGTTTCTTTTGACCATGATGAATCTCTTGAGCATTTCCTTTATTCCTCCCCTTTGATAATTAGAGTCCAGATAAAAAACAAATCATAAGGCGAGAGATGACAAGCAGTATAAATCACTTCCTACTTAAAACACATGAATTAGATGGATTTATCTTGAATAGATATTCTCAGTCTAGGATCTGCAGATCCTAGTGCATGCAATTCTGAAATTGTATGCAAAGTTGTATGAGTATGTATGAATTTTCTGGAGATACCATCTATCATCTTCACCAAAGAGGTCCTTAGTTTTTTAAAAAAGTGTTGTGAATCACAGCTCTAAGAAAAAAACGTGGGTAAGTGCCAAAATAATACCCCACTAATTACAACTTTTAGGTTTCTCTATTAATACACCAGTCTTAACAATAATATGTTGTGAATGGACCTTTTTGAAACACTTGGGTTCAAACATATTACAAGTTGGATTAAATGAATAGGATCAGAATTCTTGCTGAATCAGGCATGAAAGTTTTATACTCTCACCTCTGAGCCCAAGAAAGCATCTTATTGAACTCAACATTAAGAGAATTGCCATATTTCACCACCAGTCTCCAGATCCAAGTGCTTGTGTGTGAATTACTGAACATGTCAAATTCCAGAAAATAGGTGACTCTATGTTCATTTCATCCTCCCACAGCATGCATGGGTCAAAGCAAGATATTCCAAGCCTCAAGTCACTGAACTAAAAGCCAATTACTGATAGTTTGCTGCTAAAATACTTGGCTAGCAAAAAGGGAAAAGAATATTGTTTAACCTGTGTTCCTTTTGGTATTTAACCTCATGCAGCCTCTTAGAAAAGAAAGTTTTCTGATTAAAATAGACAAAGATTTGAAGAATCACACAGCTCAACACGTAGCATGTAAAAAACAAACAAACAAACAGAAAAACTTGGAGTTCCCTTGATGGCGCAGCGGAAATGAATCCAACTAGGAACAATGAGGTTGTGGGTTTGATCCCTGGCCTCGCTCAGTGGGTCAAGGATCTGGCATGGCTGTGAGCTGTGGTGTAGGTCGCAGACGTGGCTCAGATCCTGCATTGCTGTGGCTGTGGCATAGGCCAACAGCAACAGCTCCAATTAGACCCCTAGCATGGGAAGCTCCACATGCCGTGGGTGCAGCTCTAAAAAGCAAAAATAAAAAATAAAAATAAATTTAAAAAATTTTTTAAAATCTTAAATAGAATAAACACTTGTCACTGTAGGTCTGAGCTAAAAATTGCTGTTTTCTCCACAACCAGACCTTTAACAATAATCTTTGGGGAAATTTTCTAAGATGAACATATATAATACTCCTCAAAATTTGATGTTTAACTTTTGAAAAGAATGCCTTGATAAATATTTTCTCAAACCTAAAAATAAATATTACTAAAAAAGCCATTGGCATTTATAAAAACTCCATCATTACTTCTTGACTTTGTTGGAATTTAATTAATTAATTTGTATATTAATTCTCTGGATTGAGTCTCCTAGCTGTTAGGTACTGTGTCAGATACTAGAACAGTAATGAGCAAAACAGATACAGTCACTCCACTGTGGAGTTTATAATCTAGTAAGGGAGATAGTCATCAAAGTTTTATACAAAGATATATAAAAGAACAACCAAGGTAAGTTCTATAAAAGGGTAGTAGAGTGTCCTAATTTAAGAGAGTCAGGAAAAGCTTCTTCAAGGAAGGCAGATTTGAGCCAAAAACTGAAGAATGAGAAGGATTTGGGTTGACAAAGAGAAGAGTAGTGTTCCACATGGAAGGAACAGCATGTTCAAAGTGGCGCTGGTAGTAGGGTATCTGATAAGTACCATGGAACATGAGCAGGTTGGCATGGCTGTTCATAAGAGGAGGCTGCTGAGGCTGAAAGAGTTGGTAGCGTGATAACTTGCAGAATTTGTATTCTATCTAAAGAGGCTGAATCTTAATCCTAAGAGCAATGGCAAATCAATGAAGAGTTAATCTACCAAGCGTTTGGGCCTGGGGATTGGGCAGGTAGTGGGGTTGGTTGTTAAGAACAGATTTGTACACTGAAATGATCGTTCTGGAAGAATAATAAACCCATAGTTTATGTAGGATAGATAACTTAATTTTCAAGCACTTTCCATAGCAAACTAAAGTTCATAAAAAGAGCATGGGATTCAGAGTCAATGTACAAATTTTACAATGATGCCTGATATATACTGAACACTAATGTTAGTTATAGGTATAACGGTTTGGTCAATCTCACCAGAGCATACCAGCAATATCAGACATCATTTGAAATTAATTTTTAACTTTGTAATGTGAAAATAATTACTAGGGCAATGTTAAAAAGCACTTTTGTTAAAATTTTTAATTTGAAATATTTAATCAATACGACAGTTTGTTAATAACATTCTAATGCTATAAGGAAGGCCTTCCCATTTGTAGCTTGAAATAACAAATTAGTATATAAATGCGGCAATGATCTTATTGCCTGTGGTAAGAATTTTTTGTTTATATCAGAAATGACTATTTTCATAAAATTTAAAAGCAAAATGATAATGCTTCTCAATTCCAAAATGTTTTCTCAATTTTCTTTTAACTCCAGATCTTCAAGATTCTATATTTCCGGAGTTTGTTCCATTTGTCACACTCACGGCATTACTTTACTGCTTCCGAATGTTAATTGATCCACATTTATCCATTCCTACTTCCGTAAATGCAGACCGAAAAATTTCTTTTTCAGAATTCAAAAGGAAATACAGCTATAACTAAGTATCAGCAAAAGAACCTTAAAATATCTACAAAGAACAAATGGATAAGGCAATGCTATTAGACAGTGCTTAACAATGTAGCTTAGTTTAGTTTTTCTTGTCTGGTAAATTGATTTTAGTATAATGGAATCAGTTCTAATTAGAATGTGCAGAGACAAAGTAAATTTCCGCTAATATAAATTCCTGGTTTACATGAATAAACTTTTCAATTTAAAAGTTACCTTATCTCCCTTTATTTAAAACTATTGTATCCATTAAAAAAAAAGTTATTTTATCTAAGAACTATAAAATAATATTATGAGTCACATTTATGTAGATATTATGTAGAGTATTAAAATTGCTATTGAAATTCATTTTTATAATATAAACCAAAAGATATGTAGTAAATATGAATGAGATATTAAAAGCAATTATGTTGAATTATCATCCAACTTATTATATTTGATTTAAGTCAATGAATCTGCAATATCCAGTGTTTCCCAGTGTTTCTCATCTGCTTGATTCCTCAGCAAAAAATAATAATAATAATAATATTATTTGTTCAAAAGGCTAAAACAGTTCTCGTCATTATTAGATGGTAAGCTTGTTATTAGTTACACCTGAAGATTGAAAATCATGCTTTTAGTAAATAGCAGCTATGTTTAAATTGACACTGAAAGAGGCATTCTTGTAAACTTGCAGATCAGACACTCTACAGTAGCTCCATGAACTGCTATTAACCTGTCCTAGGATGATTCCACCAGTCCAGTCCTTCTCTAGAACATGGGGTTTGAGGTAAAGCTGATGGAGAGGTTTCCAACAGATGAGAGAGGAGAAGAAAACGCAAAGTGTCTAGTTAATGAAAAACCTTCTTAACCATTTTTTTAGAATTTTAACTTCATCCTGAAGACAATTAAGCACTCACTGATATGTATTAATCGGTAGAAGCACATGATCATATTTGCATTTCAGAAGGACTTAACATTTTCATTCAACTGAATGGGGATTCAAAGACTGATCATTGGCAGAGCTGATGAGCCATACCCAGTGGGTCACTGGGTAAACCCCTTTCCACTGTCCCCTTTATCCATTGGACATTTGCATCGGTGGATATGAGTTTGCTTTGCGTTTGCTTGGTGAAGACAGGAGGAGGATTTCTGGTGAGATATGAGAAAAGAGATGGGAAAATTAGAAATGGACAGAAGCAAACCAGTCTGCCCTCTGTTGGACCCCAGTGAGTGGTTATTTGAACTCCAGAAGATCAGATTTCCAGGTAAAAATTGAATGAGCTATTTCCCTAAGAGATTTAGGGCACAAACACTGTTCTTTGGGGCCTCCTGTGGCAAAATGGATCACAGAAGTTTGAAGAAACATATTCTCTTGATTTCTGACTGAAGATATCATTGAGCATGAAAGATGAGGAAGAGTCACTTGGCCCTCTGAGGATTGTAAAGCTTTGAGGACCTGGGAGGCAGCAATCAAGTGTGAGTGGTAGGAATGACAGATCATGGCAGGGGTTGGTGGTTGTCAAGTGAGCAGAGCCTCACTCACTCCCTTGTGAGACTCCCTCAAGGAATACCCAGAAGTACTTAAGAGGCAGTGAGTCAGGCAGTCATTCTTTGTCCAGAATTTCACATAGTGCTAGGGACTATCATAACAGCAGAAGGGTAATTGAGGCTAATGTGACCTAATTTGTATTCACTGACCGGTCACATGGGTTTGCAAATGAACCTAAGGAGTCCAGCTACCAGGGATTGGCAGTAGTCTTGTTGAATCATGTGGTCAGAACTAGGATTGCAGCAGTGGGTTGAGAAGAGGGAAATGGACCCATGAAATACTTAGGAGACAGAATCCACATAATTTGATGAATTGGGAAATGGTTCTCTAATTGGGGGCCATGGGGAGCAGTGATGAAGAGCATTAGCTCTGAAATCAGACGGCTTTGGGTGTATCACTTACCAGATGTGCAATGGCAGGTAAATTACTTAATTTGTGAAACCTCCTTTTTTTGAATTTGCAAATTTTGAATAATAATAATTTCTACTTCACCAAGATTTTTGTCAAAGTTAAATGAGATGATCCACCAAGAATATTTAGCGCAGTGCTTGGCATATTGTTGCCACTCAAAAATATACCATACCTGCAGAGACTGGTGAAATTACAAGTAAATCAAATTGTTAATTTTAGAGAGTCCAATTTGTATACAAATTTGAAACGTATATTATTTCAAGTGTCAGTTTAAAATTCATATTTATTTATATGAATAAGTTAACACAGGTGCATACATATCTACAACTGGCTAACTTACCACTGAAAAGTTGAACAATAAAACCCTGCATGGGCTTTTATTTTCTCTATTCTGTGTGTCTTTGTTGCTTATTAAACTCAGTGGCTTTCCTTGTTAGAGGCACGCCTCATAATTTTTCACTTTACTCATCAAAGAGCATTTGATGTACTTTCAACTCCTAGATATGAATACTAGTCATCTATCAGATGAGCAGATGCATCAGCATAGACACTATCTCTAATATTAGGCCGATCTTTTGAATATTAATCTCTTTTAGGCTTTGACGATGCATGAAGTCTTTCCTCCCAGGATGTGTGTGTGTGCGTGTGTGTGCACATGCATATACGTATGTATCTGTATACATTTGTGCTTGTGTGTGTTTGAATAGGCATAGCAATTTGGAAGTGAGATTATAAACTTGCATTCAAGATTTCAAATAATCACATAGATATAAAAGTAACATAAGAGGAAATATTAACTAATTGTAATCACAAATATTCAAAATCCCTTTACCCTAGTATTTTTTAAGAGCTATGTCTGTACTTAGGATGGCTTTGGCAGAACCCTGAAATAAGTCATGGAATGTGGTAAGGAATAGAATCACAGGACAGGAAAGGTGCCCTATTATTTGTGTGATAATCCCTTAAATTCCTCCATTTGCTTCTAAATCTGTGAGGGAGAGGAACTTATCTGTTTTGACCAGCATTAGATTCTCTAATCACAGATGGAAGCATATTGTACTGCTCAATAAATAAGTTAAACTGAGAGGTAATTTTTTTTTTAATTTTCCCACTGTACAGCAAGGGGGTCAAGTTATCCTTACATGTATACATTGCAATTACAGTTTTTCCCCCACCCTTTCTTCTGTTGCAACATGAGTATCTAGACATAGTTCTCAATGTTATTCAGCAGGATCTCCTTGTAAATCTATTCTAGGTTGTGACTGATAAGCCCAAGCTCCCCATCCCTCCCACTCCCTCCCCCTCCCATCAGGCAGCCACAAGTCTCTTCTCCAAGTCCATGATTTTCTTTTCTGAGGAGATGTTCATTTGTGCTGGATATTAGATTCCAGTTATAAGTGATATCATATGGTATTTGCCTTTGTCTTTCTGGCTCATTTCACTCAGTATGAGATTCTCTAGTTCCATCCATGTTGTTGCAAATGGCATTATGTCATCCTTTTTTATGGCTGAGTAGTATTCCATTGTGTATATATACCACCTCTTCCGAATCCAATCATCTGTCGATGGACATTTGGATTGTTTCCATGTCCTGGCTATTGTGAATAGTGCTGCAATGAACATGCGGGTGCATGTGTCTCTTTTAAGTAGAGCTTTGTCTGGATAGATGCCCAAGAGTGGGATTGCAGGGTCATATGGAAGTTCTATGTATAGATTTCTAAGGTATCTCCAAACAAACAAAAGAAATAAAAGGCATCCATATAGGAAGAGAAGAGATCAAACTGTCACTGTATGCACATGACATGGTACTATACCTAGAAAACCCTAAGGACTCAACCCCAAAACTCCTTGAACTGATTAATAAATTCAGCAAAGTGGCAGGATATAAGATTAACATTCAGAAGTCAGTTGCATTTCTGTATACCAGCAATGAAACATTAGAAAAGGAATACAAAAATACGATACCTTTTAAAATTGTACCTCACAAAATCAAATACCTCGGAATACACCTGACCAAGGAGGTAAAGGACCTATATGCCGAGAACTATAAAACTTTAATCAAAGAAATCAAAGAAGATGTAAAGAAATGGAAAGATATTCCATGTTCCTGGATTGGGAAAATCAATATTGTAAAAATGGCCATACTACCCAAAGCAATCTACAGATTCAATGCAATCCCTATCAAATTACCCAGGACATTGTTCACAGAACTAGAACAAACAATCCAAACATTTATATGGAACAACAAAAGACCCAGAATCGCCAAAGCAATCCTGAGAAACACAAACCAAGCAGGAGGCATCACTCTCCCAGACTTCAAGAAATACTACAAAGCCACAGTCATCAAAACAGTGTGGTACTGGTATCAAAACAGACAGACAGGCCAATGGAACAGAATAGAGAATCCAGAAATAAACCCTGACACCTATGGTCAATTAATCTTTGACAAGGGAGGCAAGAACATAAAATGGGAAAAGGAAAGTCTATTCAGCAAGCATTGCTGGGAAACCTGGACAGCTGCATGCAAAGCAATGAAACTAGAACACACCCTCACACCATGCACCAAAATCAACTCCAAATGGCTGAAAGACTTAAATATACGACAAGACACCATCAAACTCCTAGAAGAAAACATAGGCAAAACACTCTCTGACATCAACATCATGAATATTTTCTCAGGTCAGTCTCCCAAAGCAATAGAAATTAGAGCAAAAATAAACCCATGGGACCTCATCAAACTGAAAAGCTTTTGCACAGCAAAGGAAACCAAAAAGAAAACAAAAAGACAACTTACAGAATGGGAGAAAATAGTTTCAAATGATGCAACTGACAAGGGCTTAATCTCTAGAATATATAAGCAACTTATACAACTCAACAGCAAAAAAACCAATCAATCAATGGAAAAATGGGCAAAAGACCTGAATAGACATTTCTCCAAAGAAGATATACAGATGGCCAACAAACACATGAAAAAATGCTCAACATCGCTGATTATAAGAGAAATGCAAATCAAAACTACCATGAGATACCACCTCACACCAGTCAGAATGGCCATCATTAATAAATCTACAAGTAACAAGTGCTGGAGGGGCTGTGGAGAAAAGGGAACCCTCCTGCACTGCTGGTGGGAATGTAAACTGGTACAGCCACTATGGAGAACAGTTCTGAGAGGTAATTTTAAAATTTTGGTCTAGTTCTTTTCTTTATTTTTATTTATTTATTTATTTATTTATTTATTTGCTTTTACTTTTTAGGGCCGCACCTTCAGCAAGCATATGCAGCATGTGGAATTTCTCAGGCTAGGAGTTGAATTGGATCTGCAGCTGCCGGCCACAGCCACAGCCTCAGCCTCAGCCACATGGGATCTGAGTCACGAGCTTTGTCTGCAA